>NC_058524.1:443202278-445702278 GCF_904849725.1 Hordeum vulgare subsp. vulgare
GGCCTTCTGCTCTTTACCAAGTATATAGGTGCATTAATTAAATAGCATTTAAATAAGATTATAATCAAATTGCTCATGTTATCACATGGACCAGCTTGCACGTGCAACTAGCAACGCTAATGAAATGGTTGAGCAAGCCTAACTTAGCCAAACAATATTTTCTAGGAGGGGAAGTGTTAGAGGTTTCATGGCAATGTTTGATGGCCTATATATCAAGTGGTAGGCATCAGAGAATAACGACGAAAACGGATCAACTATGCATAACCAAGCTAGAAATGGTGTCAACGTCGTGATCATCTTGCGTGTGAAATCTTCAGAGTGGAACTGCTCGTGATCTTCCTGAATGAACTCACTGGTCTCCTTGAACTCGTTTCCCGCACCCGTTTCTACCAAAAAGAAACATTCACCCAATAAACACAAGCATGTGAAAATGCAACATACAATATGATGCAGGTACGACACACACTTCAAAGCATACACAAGAATAATCCTACTCAAATGACAAAGTGCCACCTCATCACGAAATGTCACTTTTGCAAAACTGCTCAAAACTAAAATCTAGTGCCACCATTCGATTCCTTGGGTTTTTCTACCCCAAAACCATATATCGTACTGCTATACTTGCATGCATAAAAAGAACACAAAACTGAAAAGGAATCTACCTAGAATCATAAACACTATATGTCAAAATGAGAGGTTGATTTTGCATATGCCAGATTTGGCATATTCCATCTGTGGAATATTCCAGATATGGAAATACACACAACTAAAAAATAAATGCCCTCAGAATATAATTTAATAGTGGGTTCCCACTGGTCATAGACACCAGGCCCTCAGTGCAAGACAGATGGGCCATGTGGCCCACTTGTCAGTGGCACCTACACATACTCGGAATAAACAGAAATAAAAAGGGGTTTGGTGGGGGTCGAACCCAACACATCTCCCCCCACACACACTCTACCACTAGGCTGAGCGGGTGTAGTTGCACTACAGAGGGAAAAATACACTAACTGCTAGTTGCACTGCTAACCCCACAAAAATGCACAAATAAAAGGGGGAGTGCCAGGGTTCGAACCCCTGACCTGTTGCGTTCACTCTGGCTCTGTTGCCACTGCTATACTTGCATGCATAAAAAGAACACAAAATTGAAAAGGAATCTACCTAGAATCATAAACACTATATGTCAAAATGAGAGGTTGATTTTGCATATGCCAGATTTGGCATATTCCATCTGTGGAATATTCCAGATATGGAAATACACACAACTAAAAAATAAATGCCCTCAGAATATAATTTAATAGTGTGTCCCACTGGTCATAGACACCAGGCCCTGAGTGCAAGACAGGTGGGCCATGTGGCCCACTTGTCAGTGGCACCTACACATACTCGGAATAAACATAAATAAAAAGGGGTTTGGTGGGGGTCGAACCCAACACATCTCCCCCACACACACTCTACCACTAGGCTGAGCGGGTGTAGTTGCACTACAGAGGAAAAAGTACACTAACTGCTAGTTGCACTGCTAACCCCACAAAAATGCACAAATAAAAGGGGGAGTGCCAGGGTTCGAACCCCTGACCTGTTGCGTTCACTCTGGCTCTGTTGCCACTGCTATACTTGCATGCATAAAAAGAACACAAAACTGAAAAGGAATCTACCTAGAATCATAAACACTATATGTCAAAATGAGAGGTTGATTTTGCATATGCCAGATTTGGCATATTCCATCTGTGGAATATTCCAGATATGGAAATACACACAACTAAAAAATAAATGCCCTCAGAATATAATTTAATAGTGGGGTCCCACTGGTCATAGACACCAGGTGTCGTGGGTATAAGCCTGACAGTAGATGTGTAGGGTATGAAAAGGATGGGCAGAGTCCCAGCTACGGCGAGGATGTATGAGTTCGGGCCCCTCTGTGGTGGAGGTAATAACCCTACGTCTCAGTGCTCAGGGAGCTTTGTTGTCGAGTGGAATAGGGAATACAATGAGTTGCTAACCCCTCTACCAATGGGGGAGGGTGGCTTATATAGAGTGCGCTGCCCTCCACAACGGTTCCGGTACAGGGGTGGAGTAGTGAGGATTGAATGCGTACGTTACACGTAATGTATGCTCTAAATGCTAATAAATGCACCCGGAAACGTGCGACCGTTTCCCTCCAGAGAGGTTACGATGTACCGAGTGTATCCAGTCGGTTAGCTTGGAGTCCTCCGAATGCTAGTCTCCGACTGGATGGTCGAGGACCTGTTACCGACTGGATGATGGGGACTCCTTAATTCAGTCGGGGCTGACTAAGGGCCTTGTCCTTTGTGAGGGGTAGTCCTTGGGTAGGACCTACATGGCAGGCCTATGACCCTACCCTAGGACTATGGCCCCATTATTAGTCCCCGAATGGATTGGGGTTGGAACGACGAAGCGTTGCTTGAAGTTTGGATCCGACTGGAACAGATTTGGCTTGGGCGTTGCTTGCCTCAATCCATTTTATCTCTTCTGACCAACGATCTGAGTGGAAGTACTCGCGAAACAGACTATCGGAAGCCGAGTGCTTCTGTGGCATCTTTTGACGCGACCGGTCAACTGACAGCGGCGGATTTTCCGGGATCTCAAATTTCGGTTTCCGCGCGCACAGCGGGGAAGACGCCATCATGCTCGAGTAGCGCCTGACGCCTCGATTCTCGCGCCTTCAACCTCTCCACTAATATCGCCGCGGTGGGTCGGGGGGATAAGGTTTCAGGGCCACATGCGAGCGACCCAGTCGAAACCCTACTTAAATCTCGGCGGCGAGGCTTCTCCGTTACGCTCGCCGAATCCCTTGCTCTCGCCTGCTTCGCCCTTCTCGCTACCTCCAGCGCTCCTATACTCCTCCCTTCTCCTTCCTCCCGAGGGCTCGCAGCTGCCGCCATGACCAAGGGCCAGACCAGCAAGATGGAGGCGAGGAAGAAGAAGGGGAAGAAGGCGGCGCCTGCTCAGCGGCGGCAGCGGCCGCTGCCGGCGGGATGGATCCAGGGCGACTTCCTCCCCTCCACGGTGACGGAGGGGGATCTGCTGCAGCTGGTGGAGCACGGGATGATCGTGCACAAGTCCTGGAGGCTGCCGGCGGAGAACGAGGTCGAGCCAGCGCCTCGGGAGGGGGAGCGCGTCCTGCTGCTCAGCCACGTCCACCGAGGTTTTTCTTTGCCCCCGCATCCTTTCTTCAAGGGCATCATGAATCACTTCGGGGCCCAACTTCACCATTTTCCTCCGAATGCCATCGCCCATCTTTCTGCCTTTATAGTTTTGTGCGAGTGTTTCATCGGCTGCCCTCCCCATTGGCGTTTGTTCAAACACATCTTTTCCGCCAGATCCCAAACCATCAAACGACTTAGTCAGTCGGATGATAAGACGCATCTCCTCCAGCTCTGCGGGGGCTTAGGTTTCCAAAAAAAGAGTCGGAGTAGTTATCCTGCTCTTCAGTTAAGTGAGTCGGTCAGGAACTGGCAGTCGACGTGGTTCTACTGCCAGGATATCGCCTGCCCGAATGCTTCGACAGGGCTGCCTCCCTTTAGCTTAGATCGGCCCGCCCCACCTAAGCAACTCGCGCTCACGAGGGCGGAGAAGAACGACATCCAGCCTCTGGTCGGGGCGCTCGTAGATGTCGTCAGGAGGGGGGTCACTGGCATAGACTTGCTGGAGGTCTTCCTCGGTCGGCGTATCCAGCCCCTGCAGGCTCGCGACCACGCCATGTGGCATTATACGGGGCCCGAGGATTCCACTCGGACCAACGTCGTGGGCGTGACTGAGGAGAGGGTGACCTCGTGGGTGCTCCAGATCACAGGCCCCGGCGAGAATCCCAAAGGATCTCGGCGAGTGAAGCCCTTCTGCGCGGATAATCCTCCTCCGAATCAGGTGAGTGGCACTTGTCGAGTGCTCCTAACTGTCTTAATCTTATCGTTTGCTTGAATCTTTGTGCGAAGTCTGATGTCGCAGACTGAATTTTAGGTAGGAGTGGACCAACTGGTTTTCTCCCGTCTCGAACGGGAACCCGGCCGAGGAGGAGGAAGGCAGCCAGGAGGGCAGAGTGGAGAGCGCTGAATACGTCTCCGACAGTGGGGAGTCGGAGGAAGAGACCAGCGAGGAAGAGGAGGAAGACGAAGAGCAGGACTCTCCGCCTCCGCAAATAGAGCATCGGACCAAGCGCCGACACGAGCCTGCCGTTCCCTCGGCCCCTCCAGCATCTTCGAGTGCTCCGCCCACTGCTCCGGTGGTCCCGAGTGCTCGGAGCATCAAAAGGGTCAGGGATGTTGCCGTTGAACCTGCGGGTCAGTCTTCCAAGGCGGCCAAACCGAGTGGGTCCAAACCTCGGCAGGCTCTGCCGCGGATGAGGGTTGCTGTCCCCGTCACCTCCACGTAAGTGTATCGATCTTCTAATTTCTTCTGATATCCGAGTGAATTCTTGTTCATTGGTCGAATGGATTTCACTCGACAGAGTTGCTACTTCTGCCACCTCTCCGGCGTGCCAAGAGAACGACCTCATGGACACGGACAACGTCGTCTCGTCGCAGCCAGGTGTGTTGTAGTGACCTTGAGTGTTTTGTTCTATCATAGGTTCTGCCTCTTTCTTTTTCTGAGATCTTGCATCGTTCGGTCTATCAGGGGCGATTTGCGTGGACGAGGGCGATCAGGGGAGAGCTGAACAGGCTTCGGAGCCCGTTCTTGAGGCCGCTCCGCCTGTTGCTGCTCTCGCCGCCAACGTGCCGCCGACTGAGGCGCTCTCGCCGACTGAACCGGCGCTGGTGGTTGAGGTGCCGACTCGAGCGGACCTCGGGATGCCTCAGGAGCTTCCAACGATGCCAGGCTCGTCGAATGTCGAGTTCAACATCCAGCGTCTCCCGGAGGAGCAGGTAGGAGCGGCCAAGGGAGCCATGGTGCAGGCGGAGCTGATGGCTGGGGAGGCCAAGAGGGCCTACAACTCCGTCGCGTCCTTGTACCAGCGGAGCCTGGAGCTGCGGGATGATATCCGAGTAAGTGGGCTAGTAAGTATTTACTTTTCTCTTGTAACCCACCGGGTGTTTTTGGATAGCATCTGTTGTTCGCAATGGGTTCACTCTGAGTGAACCCAGTGGGTGTAGTCCCCGAGACTTCTGTTGAGTGCGTGCACCGGCAGTTGTCTTTATACATATTGTCTTTGCTTTGGTCAGGTCTGTAAATAACATGACCGAGTGCGCGTAGTTATGGCATTCGGAGTGCACTTACTGTAAGAGTCCCCGAGAGTAATTTGTACTCAGGTCGGGTAGTATTGGCCTCGTAGGCGTAGGTGGTAACATGCAGCTCAATAGGGCGGGCCTGCTTGAGTGGCATGCCAGTGGGGTCACTCTTAGTGAACCCACTGGGTGTAGTCCCCGAGACCGCTGTCGACTGCTTGCGTCGGCAGGGGTCTAAAGAACTTAGACTTTTATTGTTGAATTTTCTGATTGTCCCTTGGTGTTTGGTGGCAGAAAACCTGTGAAATGGGATCAGCCTATGAGACTCTCAAGGCGGAGAGGAATCAGCTCGCTGGTGAGCTTGATGCGGCCATGCTCGCAATGACTGGCATGAAGGATGCTCTGGAGGGACGAGAGAAGTCATTGGAGCAGGCTCGGGAAGCGAACAAGGTGTTGACTGAGGAAGTGGAAAAGATGGGGAAACAGAGGACTGCTCTGATGGGTCAGATGGACGTGCTGAACAAACGATGCCGGGCACATGAGAAATATGTCAGCGACTGGGCTCGGCAGATGATGACGCGTCTGGCTGGTAAGTCCTGCTTTTTCCGAGTGGTTGTGTTATGCGCGTCACACTCGGCACTTATTGTCTGTTTGTCCTATTGTCGCAGATTTTTGCTTTGACGCCGAAGCTGAAGCAGCTGACGTGGAGCGATCGATTCTTGAGAACGTTCCACTCGACGACGACGCCAATCGGGATCTGCTCCGTGCGCACATCCGCGTGGGCGAAGTCGGTCCTTTCATCGGTCGACTGAGAGAAGTCGTCGGCCGAATTGACAAGGAGCTTTGGCCAGAAGATGAGTCACGGCAGGAGATGGAGAACCTGATGACCTGACTGGAGGAGATTCCCAACCGAGTGCAGTCGTGGAAGAAATCTGCAGCTCGTTGCGGTGCAGATGTTGCTCTGTCCCTGGTCCGAGTCCATTGCAAGGAGGTGCGCGAGGAGAAGTTGAAGACGTTGAAGGTGGCCAACACGAAGAAACTTCGATTCGAAGACTTCATGGAAACCTTCCTTGAAAGCGCCACCCGCATCGCCGACGGTATTGATCTGGACACGTTCGTAGAGCCCTCCAGTCCTGGTGTTAATCCAGATGAAGCATAAAAACACTTTTATCCTCGGTATGCCGAGTGTGGATCTATAAGAAACTTTGGCCACCGCTGTTGGCCTTCACATTCTTGGTTCGGTGTGGGTAAGCTTGATCCACACCGAGCCACTATCTTTGGTTGAACTTTGAATTGATTCTTGTGCTCTTCTGTTGCAATGTTGACTCGAGTTTTTGTTTGGCGTTTCTTGGTGAAGCCAAAGGCAAACATTCGGAACATGTCAGATGTTTTGACATCTGCATGAACCTCATTGAGGGTCCATGGAATTCCCTAAGTCCCCGAGTGTGACGTTAAGTGCACACTCGGAGAACGTTAATACTTAGGCGATTCTGGATCGTAGCTAAGTCCTCGAGTGTGACGTTAAGTGCACACTCGGAGAAAGTTAATACTTAGGCGATTCTGGATCGCAGCTAAGACCCCGAGTGTGACGTTAAGTGCACATTCGGAGAAAGTTAATACTTAGGCGATTCTGGATCGCAGCTAAGCCCCCGAGTGTGACGTTAAGTGCACACTCGGAGAAAGTTAATACTTAGGCGATTCTGGATCGCAGCTAAGCCACCGAGTGTGACGTTGAGTGCGCACTCGGAGAAAGTTAATACTTAGGCGATTTTGGATCGCATCTAAGCCCCCGAGTGTGACGTTAAGTGCACACTCGGAGAAAGTTAATACTTAGGCGATTCTGGATCGCAGCTAAGTCCCCGAGTGTGACGTTAAGTGCGCACTCGGAGAAAGTTAATACTTAGGCGATTCTGGATCGCAGCTAAGCCCCCGAGTGGGACGTTAAGTGCACACTCAGAGAAAGTTAATACTTAGGCGATTCTGGATAGCAGGTAAGCCCCCGAGTGTGACGTTAAGTGCACACTCGGAGAAAGTTAATACTTAGGCGATTCTGGATCGCAGCTAAGCCCCCGAGTGTGACGTTAAGTGCGCACTAGGAGAAAGTTAATACTTAGGCGATTCTGGATCGCAGCTAAGCCCCCGAGTGTGACGTTAAGTTTATACTCGGAGAAAGTTAATACTTAGGTGATTCTGGATCGCAGCTAAGCCCCCGAGTGTGACGTTAAGTGCACACTCGGAGAAGGTTAATACTTAGGCGATTCTGGATCGCAGCTAAGCCCCCGAGTGTGACGTGTAGTGCACACTTGGAGAAGGTTAATACTTAGGCGATTCTGGATCGCAGCTAAGCCCCCGAGTGTGAAGTTAAGTGCACACTCGGAGAAAGTTAATACTTAGGCGATTCTGGATCGCAGCTAAGCCCCCGAGTGTGACGTTAAGTGCGCACTCGGAGAAAGGTAATACTTAGGCGATTCTGGATCGCAGCTAAGCCCCCGAGTGTGACGTTAAGTGCACACTCAGAGAAAGTTAATAATTAGGCGATTCTGGATCGCACTAAGCCCCCGAGTGTGAAGTTAAGTGCACACTCGGAGAAGGTTAATACTTAGGCGATTCTGGATCGCAGTTAAGCCCCCGAGTGTGACGTGTAGTGCACACTCGGAGAAAGGTAATACTTAGGCGATTCTAGATCGCAGCTAAGCCCCCGAGTGTGACGTTAAGTGCACACTTTGAGAAAGTTAATACTTAGGCGATTCTGGATCGCAGCTAAGCCCCCGAGTGTGACGTTAAGTGCACACTCGGAGAAGGTTAATACTTAGGCGATTCTGGATCGCAGCTAAGCCCCCGAGTGTGATGTGTAGTGCACACTCGGAGAAGGTTAATACTTAGGCGATTCTGGATCGCAGCTAAGCTCCCGAGTGTGACGTGTAGTGCACACTCGGAGAAGGTTAATACTTAGGCGATTCTGGATCGCAACTAAGCCCCCGAGTGTGACGTGTAGTGCACACTCGGAGAAAGTTAATACTTAGGCGATTCTGGATCGCAGCTAAGTTTTTTTTGAGACCGGAGTCTGCGACCGTGGAAGAACTTTGAACCTGCAAAAAACTCAATCTGCTTTATATTATTTCACCAATACTTGTTCTTTACATTGCTTCAGTCGACAGTCACGTGTAGAAGCGCTTCAGGAGATCTCCGTTCCATGCACGCGGCTCGTCTGTCTCCCTCTCGATGTTGTAGAGTCTGTATGTTCCGTTGTTCAACACCTTGGAGATGATGAAGGGTCCTTCCCAGGCTGGAGCCAGCTTGTGAGGTCTTTGCTGATCCACTTGGAGCACCAGGTCGCCTGCTTGGAACGTGCGACTTCTGATGTGGCGTGCATGGAAACGCCGCAGATTTTGTTGATAAATGGTTGAGCGAGTTAGTGCCATCTCGTGATCCTCCTCCAGAAGATCCACTCCATCTTGCCTTGCTTGTTCTGCTTCGGCTTCGGAGAAGAGTTCGACTCGTGGCGCATTGTGAAGCAAGTCACTCGGAAGGACTGCTTCTGCTCCATAAACGAGGAAGAACGGTGATTGCCTTGTAGATCTGTTCGGGGTTGTGCGAAGTCCCCAAAGCACTGAAGGTAGCTCGGTAACCCAAGCGCCAGCGGCATGTCCTATCTCTCGCAGGAGTCGGGGCTTCAAACCTTGTAAAATAAGTCCGTTTGCCCGCTCTGCTTGTCCATTGGACTGAGGATGCGCTACGGAAGCAAAATCCACTCGGATGCCTTGGCTTGTACAGAAACCTTTGAATCTGTCCGAGTCAAAGTTTGTCCCGTTGTTCGTGATTATGCTGTGAGGTACACCGAATCTGAAGATGATGTCCCTGACAAACTTGACGGCTATTGAGGCATCGAGCTTCTTGATGGGCTTCGCTTCGATCCATTTCGTGAACTTGTCGACTACCACCAACAGATGTGTGTATCCACCTTGGCCTGTCTTGAATGGACCGACTGTATCTAATCCCCAAACAGCAAACGGCCACACAAGAGGGATCTTCTTCAACACAGACGTCGGCTTGTGGGACTTGTTGGAGTAGAACTGGCAGCCCTCACATCGGTCAACCATATCTTTAGCCATCTCATTAGCCTGCAGCTAGAAGAAACCAGCCCTAAATGCCTTGGCGACGATTGCTCTCGAATAAGCGTGATGACCGCAGGTCCCCGAGTGGATACCCTCCAGAATCAGCTGCCCCTCCTCTGGGGAGATGCATCGTTGAAGAACGCCTGAGATACTTTCTTTATACAATTGGCCATCAATGACAGTGAATGACTTCGACCTGCGGACTATCTGCCTGGCCTGTACTTCGTCTTCTGGTAGTTCTAGCCTCAGAATATATGCAACGATCGGCACAGTCCAATCGGGGATAACGGCAAGAATCTCCATGACCAGATCAACCACAACAGGTACATCGACTTCAGTCGGATCCATTGAACTCTTTGGTTGTACCGGCTCCTCTGTGAAAGGATCTTCTTTGACTGAGGGGAGGTGGAGGTGCTCGAGGCAGACGTCACTCGGGACTGGTCTCCGAGTGGATCCGAGTTTTGCTAACTCATCAGCTGCTTGGTTCTTCAGTCTTGGAACATGGTGAAGTTCTAGACCTTCAAACTTCTTCTCAAGCTTCCTCACTGCATTGCAGTATGTAGTCATGGTGGGGTTTCTGACGTCCCACTCTTTCATCACTTGATTGGCCACCAAATCCGAATCGCCGTAGACCATCAGGCGACGGATGCCGAGTGAGATGGCCATACGCAACCCGTAGAGGAGAGGTTCATACTCTGCCTCGTTGTTGGAGGAATCGAAGTGTATCTGTAGCACGTACTTGAGCTTGTCGCCCTTTGGTGATATGATCACAACGCCAGCGCCGGAGCCATTCAACATCTTGGACCCATCGAAGAACATTGTCCAATGGGCCAAGCAGATGTGGGTCGGTTGCTGTTGTTCTACCCATTCTGCTATGAAGTCAGCCAGAGCTTGAGACTTAATAGCTTTCTTGGCCTCGAACTTGATATCGCAGTACAACATCTCCATCGCCCACTTCGCCACTCAGCCTGACGCATCTCGATTGTGGAGAATTTCCGACAATGGAGCATCAGAAACGACAGACACCGAGTGGTCATGGAAATAATGGGCCACCTTCTTCGCAGTCATGTAAATCCCGTAGATAAGTTTTTGATAGTGGGGATACCTCTGCTTGGAAGGAGTCAGGACTTCGGAGATGTAGTACACTGGCCGCTGAACTTTGTATGATTTGCCTTCTTCTTCTCATTCGACTGTAAGAACAGTACTGACGACTTGATTTGTAGCCACGATATACAGAAGAAGGGGCTCTTTACTGAGCGGAGCAGTAAGAACCGGCTGGGTGGTAAGTAGGACTTTGAGATCGTCGAATGCGACTTGGGCTTCATCTGTCCACTCGAAAGTATCTGATTTCTTCATGAGTTGGTACAGAGGAAGTGCTTTTTCGCCGAGTCGACTGATGAACCTGCTCAAAGCCGCTAGGCAACCTGTGAGCCGTTGAACATCGTGTATTCTGACCGGCCTCTCCATTCGGACGATGGTCCTGATCTTTTCGGGGTTGACATCGATCCCTCGTTCGGAAACGAAGAAACCGAGTAACTTTCCGCTGGGAATGCCGAATGAACATTTGGCGGGGTTGAGCTTGATATCGTACCTATGAAGGTTGGCGAATGTTTCTGCCAAGTCAGTCAGCAGGTCGGAACCTTTGCGTGACTTGACTACGATATCATCCATATACGCCTCCACATTCCGACCGATCTGATCGAGGAGACATTTTTGGAGTATGCGCATAAAGGTAGCTCCTGCATTCTTCAGACCAAACGGCATAGTGATGTAGCAGAAGCACCCGAATGGGGTGATGAAGGCTGTTTTAACTCATCGGGACCATACAGACGGATCTGATGATAGCCCGAGTAGGCATCAAGAAATGACATACGCTCGCAACCCGCAGTCAAATTGACAATTTGATCTATGCGGGGGAGCGGAAAATGGTCTTTCGGGCAGACCTTATTGAGATGCTTGAAGTCGATGCACATTCGGAGCGACTTGTCCTTCTTGGGCACCATGACAATATTGGCGAGCCACTCGGAGTGGTGAACCTCGCGAATGAAGTTGGCTGCCAGCAGCTTGGCCACCTCTTCCCCGATTGCCTTCCTCTTGTGCACGGCGGATCGGCGCAGTCGCTCTCGGACAGAACGAGCCATGGAATCCACGTGCGGTCGGTGCTCAGCCAACTCCCTGGGTACACCTGGCATGTCGGAGGGTTTCCATGCGAAGATGTCCTAGTTCTCTCGGAGGAATTGGGTGAGCTCGACTTCCTATTTAGGATCGAGGGTGGTGGAGATGTTCTTCGGGGCAGCAGTGGCGTCCGTCGGGTGGATGCTAACCTTCTTCGTCTCCCCCACCGACTGAAATGCAGACTCTAAAGCTGGCTTCTTCGAGCGCATCAGGTCGGCGGGGTCGACTGTTTTCTTGTACTCGTCCAGCTCGAGGACGGCCATCTGCTGGTCGGCGATTCTTGATCCCTGCTGCAGACACTCTTCAGCCCGCTGCCGATTGCCTGTGATGGTGAGCACACCCTTCGGGCCTGGCATCTTCAGCTTCAGGTATACGTAACATGGACGGGCCATGAAGTGCGCATACGCTGGGCGACCCAGAATTGCGTGATAAGCGCTCTGGAAGTCAACCACTTCGAACGTCAGCTTTTCCTTGCGGAAGTTCTTGTCGGAGCCGAAAACGACGTCCAACGCGATCTGGCCGAGTGATTTGGCCTTCCGTCCAGGGACGACTCCGTGGAACTGCATGCTGCTCCCGCTGAGTTTGGACATCGGTATGCCCATCCCCTTGAGGGTGTCGGCGTACATGATGTTCAAGCCGCTGCCGCCATCCATGAGGACTTTGCGCAGTCGGACTCCTTCTACCACCGGGTCGACGACCAGGGCCTGTCTTCCCGGGGTGGGTACATGTGCCGGATGATCCGACTGGTCGAAGGTGATCGCGGTATGAGACCATTTGAGGAACTCGGGGTTGGTAGAGGTGGCCATGTTCACCTCTCTGTTCACCAGCTTCAGTCGGCTCTTGCTCTCGACGTCAGCAAAGATCATCAGGGTTGCATGGACTTGGGGGAACGGATCCTCCTTATCCTCCTCATCCTGTTCATGGTCCTTCTCACTCGGTTGCCCTTCGCTGAACCCCTGGATCAGGAGGCGACACTGTCGAGTGGTATGCTTCGCATATATGGGGTTGGCTTCTTCATCCATCTTCGTATGAACCGGACATGGCTGGTCCAGGATGGGGTTATTGAACTGCTTCTTCTTGGGGGTGAACTGAGCCTTCCCTTTGCCCTTGAACTTGGCATTGGTTACGGCTGCAGCTTCTGCTTGCGGAGCGGTCAGAGCTTTTTGCTTTTTCTTCCGAGTGTTGCCCCCATCGCCATCAGCGACTGTATTGTGCTTGCCGCTTCGGATGCGGTCCTCTTCTTCACCATTTGCATAGAGTGTTGCTATCTCCATCATCTTGCTCATGGAGATGTCGCCTGTTCGGCCGAACTTCAGGTACAGATCCCTGTACCGCACGCCTGCCTTGACGGCGCAGACTGCTTGATGCTCGGTGACGTTCTCCACCGTGTGATAGAGAGTTGTCCAGCGCTGGATGAAGTCATGCAGGGGCTCATTCTGCTTCTAGACGCAGTGTTGGAGCTTCACAAGGCCAGCAGGGCGCTTGCACGTCCCTTCGAAGGTCCTGATGAACACTCGGGCCAGATGTGCCCAACTGTAGATGTTTGAGGGGGCCAACTGGTTCAGCCACGCTCGCGCCGAGCCGTCGAGCATCAGAGGGAGGTGCCTCATGGCGACATGGTCGTCCCCTCCTCCGATCTAGACTGCCACTCGGTAGTCATCCAGCCACGTTTCTGGCTTGGACTCTCCTGTGAACTTGCTAATTCCCGTCGCCAATCGGAAGTTGGGAGGGATGTCAGCCGAACGGATGGCTCGACTGAAACACTCGGGACCAGAAACGGTGGCCCTGCTTCCACTCGGACGGTCAATATCACGACCATCGCGGTGGGCCCGACCCCTATCGACCCTCCGCTGGGCGATATGCCCTCTTGCGTCGGGCCTTGGGTCGTAAGTGTCACCGACTGAACACTGATCATCATGATGTCGGGGCCCGTAGGGCCCACCCCGCGGAGGGGTGCGTGAACGGCGGCGATCTTCGTGATTTATGGAATGGCTGCCTCCTCTGTGCCGCTGATGGGAACCTGGGCTGTGAACCGACCGATGCGTATTCGCATGAACAGAACTATTATAGATCCTGTTGTGCGACTGGGAGACCGCCGAATTCTGCTGCTGCGCCATGTGCAACAGGGCTCGGATCTGCTCGATCCCTCTACCAGCCTCTAAATCAGTCGGCTGGAGGGAATCGGCTATCTTGGCAGCTGCAGCCAAGTTGAGGAGGGGGTGTGCGGAACAGCTCCACGTTGCTCCGCCGAGTGTGCCGACTAGCAGAACGGCGAGGTGGACGACGCGCGCCGGATGCTTCGCTGATCTCGTGCTCGTTCCGGCCAGCCTGACGTCGACCTTCATGGGAATTGGCCATGTGTACTTCTGCTGCAGGCCCGTGACCCGCGTACTCGGAAGGAAACTCAGTCGGAACCGAGCCCGAGCGCTGGGACAGAGGGGCAACCACAACTGACTCTAGAACCGCCACTTGTGAAGATGCGTTCTGGCGCGCCTGGGTGTGTTGCACCCAACGCTGGAGTCGCGGACGGCGGGACCACTTGACGCGGCGCGTGACGGCGGTGTAGGTCGACATCGGAGCCGACTGTTGGAGAAGAAGAATGCCGTGGGCGCCGGCACGGAAGTGCGTAGCCCCGCGACGGGGAAGCGCCTCGACCTCGAGGGGCGCATCCTGAAGCCATGCCGAATCATCGACGATGAAGGAGAGAGCGCCGAAGAAGATCTGGTGACCCATGCTCGAATCTCCACCGGACGACATGACGAAAGGAAGTAGTCGCAAACTCGACGGAAGTCGCTTAGAAGCCTGCCCCACGGTGGGCGCCAACTGTCGTGGGTATAAGCCTGACAGTAGATGTGTAGGGTACGAAAAGGATGGGCAGAGTCCCAGCTACGGCGAGGATGTATGAGTTCGGGCCCCTCTGCGGTGGAGGTAATAACCCTACGTCTCAGTGCTCAGGGAGCTTTGTTGTCGAGTGGAATAGGGAATACAATGAGTTGCTAACCCCTCTACCGGTGGGGGAGGGTGGCTTATATAGAGTGCGTTGCCCTCCACAACGGTTCCGGTACAGGGGTGGAGTAGTGAGGATTGAATGCATACGTTACAGGTAACGTATGCTCTAAATGCTAATAAATGCACCCGGAAACGTGCAACCGTTTCCCTCCAGAGAGGTTAGGATGTACCGAGTGTATCTAGTCGGTTAGCTTGGAGTCCTCCGAATGCTAGTCTCCGACTGGATGGTCGAGGACCTATTACCGACTGGATGATGGGGACTCCTTAATTCAGTCAGGGATGACTAAGGGCCTTGTCCTTTGCGAGGGGTAGTCCTTGGGTAGGACCTACATGGCAGGCCTATGACCCTACCCTAGGACTATAGCCCCATCACCAGGCCCTCAGTGCAAGACAGGTGGGCCATGTGGCCCACTTGTCAGTGGCACCTACACATACTCAGAATAAACAGAAATAAAAAGGGGTTTGGTGGGGGTCGAACCCAACACATCTCCCCCCACACACACTCTACCACTAGGCTGAGCGGGTGTAGTTGCACTACAGAGGAAAAAATACGCTAACTCCTAGTTGCACTGCTAACCCCACAAAAATGCACAAATAAAAGGGGGAGTGCCAGGGTTCGAACCCCTGACCTGTTGCGTTCACTCTGGCTCTGTTGCCACTGCGCTGGCTACATGCGTTTGCTCTATTAGAGGCAACACTCAACACATACTAGCCACGGCTAAGAGCACTATAGAGGGAAAATCATAAATTAAAAAAAGGTTTGCATTGGGTTCAAACCACCACCAACATGTCGCTGCGCACGCTTTGAACCAGTAAGCTTGGAGGGGGAGTCTGCTCTAGTGGGGAGGCTAACGTAGGTATAATGGAAAAGGGGCAACTTCCCCTATTTGACCAAATCACCGGTGACAATCTCTCTTCGATGGAGAACCTGCTTCGACCGCACACACGTGGGGCACTACACGGGGAACTTCTAGTCTGCACGTGAGGCACCTACGCTCTACGCAGGCACAACACTGCTGCTACTGTGAGGCGCCGCCGCTGCTGCTGCTGCTTTGCTATGCACTACGCGGCCACCGGTGCAACAACGCCGGCGCGCGAAGCAGAGAAGGCAAGGGGAAGAGAGCGGGGTACTCGCTCATCAAGAGGACATAGAAGAAGGTCTCGGGGATGAAGAGGAGGGAGGTTGTCGGGGGGATAACCCCAGGGTAGGCTCATCGAGCCTACTCCTTTGCCTTCAACCAAGAAGGAACAACAAGAACCATTCTGCAAAGACCAAGTCCCCCTGGCCGGCTAGGAAGTACATGTTGGCATGGGGGCTAGACGGCCAACTCTCTGGCCGGCCAGGAAGCACCTCTCGGTTAGAGGTGAGATGGCTACCTCCCTCTGGCCGCGTAGGCCAAGCCAGCCGGCTAGGGGCGAGGCGGCCGAGCCCAGGCCGGCTAGTCAAGTGACTAGCCGGCTAGGGAGCACAAGTCACATCAGACCGTAGGTCATGACGAGACCCTACGATTAAAGGTGGCTATGCGTCAGCGAAAGTACTGGATCAGGGTGCACGATAGGTACAAGCATCGACGGCCATGCCGCTCACCTCCTCCGGCTCTGATCCATCACCTTGCACAGTGTCGGCCCGTCAAACTCCCACTCGGCATGGGAACAGTGGAGACGGCCGTACTGCCTGCCCATGACGATCCTTGCTGGACGACGCCGGACGTACCACACGTGCCCTGCGTCAACCTTACGCGATAGCCTTATTGGCTAGCCGGCGGGTCCCACAGCTGGCGGGCCCCACCAGCGACAAGACAAGACCACGCGGGCCCCTGGCCAGCCGGCGAGGCTGCCAGCCGGGCCCCACTCTTGTACCTTTTATCCATATTGTAGGTCGGTGGGTTCGTCTATAAAACCCCCACCCCCCTCCATGCAGAGGATCGGTCAACTCAGCACACACACACCACATAGGAGAGGTAGACGAGAGCCGGCAACTCCTTCTTCCTCCTCGTAGTACAGCTCTAGGAGCACTTTGTAGTCCCATTCATACATCATACACTCCGGCAGGATTAGGGATGTTATCTCTATGGAGAGCCCTGAACCTGGGTACATCGTGCGTTCCATGCTTGTACCATCCTCGTTCCCAGCGCCCTCTGGTGCCACTTTGGTTCCCACCATCTTTGGCCTACCCATGGCTTATGTTGTGAGTAAACACCGACATTTAGCGCCCACCATGGGGCCGTCCGCGGCATCGGCTGGCTTCACGCGCTGGGCGGGGCCCTGCTCTTACACCGCCAGAGGCATCACGTCCGGACCGATCTGCATGCCCGTGAAGCATGCTTTCGATGAGGCTTCACCGATGATGATCGACGTCCGAGTCTGTCATGCGGACTCGGATGGGGAGACTGACGATGAGTCACTCCCCAACATCGTCGTTGCTGCTATGGAGAACCTCAGCATTCTCTTTAGCGACTTACGTCTCGGCGACGGTCCTCGCTACCCTCGCGAGGACTTTGATGTCGAGGCGTTATGCGCCAGCTTATGTAGGCTCTCTATCGCTGAGACGCCTACATTCGACATATACCCCAGCAACGTACTCGTCTTCGATGGTCCTTTGTTGTTTGCAGGGTTCTTTACCCCATATCACATCGCCGTTGTCTCCAGTGTTTTGGAGGTGATGGTTATAGGTGCCGGCACCAGCAAGGCTCATGGCAAGGCGTGTTGGGGAACATCGCATGGGAAACAAAAATTTTCCTACGCGCACGAAGACCTATCATGGTGATGTCCATCTACGAGAGGGGATGTTTGATCTACGTACCCTTGAAGACTGCACAGCAGAAGCGTTAGTGAACGCGGTTGATGTAGTGGAACATCCTCACGTCCCTCGATCCGCCCCGCGAACCGTCCCACGATCAGTCCCATGATCTAGTGCCGAACGGACGGCACCTCCGCGTTCAGCACACGTACAACTTGACGATGATCTCGGCCTTCTTGATCCAGCAAGAGAGACGGAGAGGTAGATGAGTTCTCCGGCAGCGTGACGGCGCTCCGGAGGTTGGTGGTGATCTTATCTCAGCAGGGCTCCGCCAGAGCTCTGCAGAAACGCGATCTAGAGGTGAAACCGTGGAGATATGTGGTCGGGCTGCTGTGGCAAAGTTGTTTCAAATCAGCCCTAAAACCCCACTATATATAGGAGGGAGGGGAGGAGGCAGCCTCAAAACCTAAAGGTTTGGCCGAAATTGGAGGTGGAGGAGTCCTACTCCAATCCTACTTGGAGTAGGATTCCACCTTCCCACTTGGAAACTCTGTCCACCTTGTGTTTTTTCCTTCTCAAACCTTATGGGCCTTAGTGGGAACTTATTCCAGCCCACTAGGGGCTGGTTTATCTCTTCCCATAGCCCATGAGACCCCTTGGGGCGTGACACCCCTCCTGATGGTCCCGGCACCCCTCCCGGCACTCCCCAGTACACTACCGATGAGCCCGAAACTTTTCCGGTAATGCACGAAAACCTTCCGGTAACCAAATGAGGTCATCCTATATATCAATCTTCATTTCCGGACCATTCCGGAAACCCTCGTGATGTCCGTGATCTCATCCGGGACTCCGAACAACATTTGGTAACCAACCACATAACTCAAATACGCATAAAACAACGTCGAACCTTAAGTGTGCAGACCCTACGGGTTCGAGAACTATATAGACATGACCCGAGAGACTCCTAGGTCAATATCCAATAGCGGGACCTGGATGCCCATATTGGATCCTACATATTCTATGAAGATCTTATCGTTTGAACCTCAGTGCCAAGGATTCATATAATCCCGTATGTCATTCCCTTTGTCCTTCGGTATGTTACTTGTCTGAGATTCGATCGTCAGTATCCGCATACCTATTTCAATCTCGTTTACCGGCAAGTCTCTTTAATCGTTCTGTAATACAAGATCCCGCAACTTACACTAAGTCACATTGCTTGCAAGGCTTGTGTGTGATGTTGTATTACTGAGTGGGCCCCGAGATACCTCTCCGTCATACGGAGTGACAAATCCCAGTCTTGATCCATACTAACTCAACGAACACCTTCGGAGATACCTGTAGAGCATCTTTATAGTCACCCAGTTACGTTGCGACGTTTGATACACACAAAGCATTCCTCCGGTGTCAGTGAGTTATATGATCTCATGGTCATAGGAACAAATACTTGACACGCAGAAAACAATAGCAACAGAATGACACGATCAACATGCTACGTCTATTAGTTTGGGTCTAGTCCATCACATGACTCTCCTAATGATGTGATCCCGTTATCAAGTAGCAACACTTGCCTATGGCCAGGAAACCTTGACCATCTTTGATCAATGAGCTAGTCAACTAGAGGCTTACTAGGGACAGTGTTTTGTCTATGTATCCACACAAGTATTGTGTTTCCAATCAATACAATTATAGCATGGATAATAAACGATTATCATGAACAAATAAATATAATAATAACTAATTATTATTGCCTCTAGGGCATATTTCCAACAAGGCGTTAGTAGACGTTGGTGAGCCTGCTGCTGTCTCCGCTGATACGCTTCAGGCCGCTCTTACCGGCTTGAAGACACCCAGCGCCAGCTCCACAAACCCCACCGACGCACGGGCCTTGCTGGTGGAGGATCGCAGACAGATCTTGGAGGAGGGCATCGCCATTGCTGCGGCTAAACGCCGGATGGAGGCCACGCAACGCGAGTATAACTCCGCCTACGGCCTCACTCCAGTTTCCGAGGGCCTTAGCCGGCTTGGCGCGGTCCGCGGCCACGACCATGTCATTGCCGAGATCCTAGGCGGCAAGCAGCCCATCAACGAGACTCGTGCGGACAACTTACGGACGGCCCAGGCGGCCATGACAGAAATGCCAGGCTTGGAGGGCGAGGAGCGCGTCCTTCAGGAGAAGCGGGTCAAGGATCTCCTTGACGCCGCCAACAAGCAGCAGACACGGCTTGAGCCCAGTCAAGCTCAGTCGGAGTCTCTGGGACCCAATCCCGGAGCGCGCCGTAACCCCAGCGGTCATCATCAAGCCGAGGGATCTTCCTCACATCACACTTCCGGCCGGAAGGGTGAGGGGACCCACGACAGGCGTTTTCAGTGCCAGAGCGAGCCAACTTCGAGTTGGCGTCGCGGGGATGATGAGAGTGATTCGGTGTATGAGGTTCCTCGTCCGGGGAGGACCCATGCCGCCGGCTGACAAGGCACCCTTCCGATCACGCCTCGGATCGGCGCTCGCGTCCCAGATGGCGACGGCGACGCTCGCAGGCGTCTCAACGCCCTGGCGCAATCAACTCTTCTGGAGGAAGACGGTCCCATCGGTCCAGCATGCTTCGGCCCCCAGATCTGAGGGGAGCCGTTTCCCCGAGGCTTCACTCTTCTTCGGGACACCCCAAGTACAATGGCACAACCAAGCTAGAAGAGTGGCTGATCGACTACACCACTGTCGTTGGCATCGCTAAGGGCACCAAGCGCGTAGCCGTTCGTTACGTGCCACTCATGATGGCCGACTCGGCTCGGCATGGCTTAACAGCCTTCCAGCCGGCAGCGTCAACTCGTGGGTCGACTTCGAGGAGGCGTTCGTCCGCAACTTCACTGCCAACTACAAGCGCCGTGGTCGGCCTCGCGAGCTCGCCATGTGCGTCCAGAGGCCCGACGAACCCCTTCGCGACTAGGTCACACGATGGACGGAGCTTCGCAACTCCTACGAGGGAGTGCATGAGGTGTAGGCCATCCAGTACTTCATCAATGGTTGCCGAGAAGGCACTCTCCTCAAGTACAAGCTCATGTGCTCCGATCCCACCTCTCTGGCGGTGCTCATGGCCAAGGCAGACAAGTACGCCACGGCCGACTCCGCGATGCGGGTCTAGGTGACCGCCTCGGACAAAGCTGTCCCCACGCCAACTACTCCCAAGCCGGCTGGCGACAATCGAGGCGGCCAGAACAACAACAAACGCAAGGCGGATCAACTTGATTCGTGCTGCAACAACAAGCTGGTAGCCAACGTGGAGGGAGAGGCGCCGGCTACTCAGGCTGGCTCTCAACGGAGGCGGACCGGCAAGAATGATTGGCAGCCCAAGCTCAGCTTCGAGCAGATGCTAGACGCGCCCTGCAAGATGCACTCTGGGGTGAAGCCCTCTACCCATACCCTTTGACGGTGCAGCTTTGTATGACGACTGTCGCAAGGGGAGGGCCTGCCGGCTTCCCCAGGTGCAGCTGCAGCGCCTCACGCTCCGGCTCCCGGTCCAGCTCTAGCTCTGCTGCCGTCACCTCAGAACGACGGTTGTCTCTACAATGACTACCCCCATCAAGATGGAGCATTCGGGGTCTTCACCAGTGAAGGAGACGACAAGCACAGCCAACACCAACGTCGGTGCGAGGTGAATGCCACGCCCCCCACCGGTTCCCCAATACATGCATTGGTCCTAAAAGCCCATCACATGGAGCCGGGTTGACCATCCTGCGGTGATGCTAAACCCTGGCTCATACGCGCTCGTCCTCGACCCCACTTCCGCCTCCCAGAGGCTCACCTGTCGGTTCTCCCGAGTGTTGGTCGACGACGGCATCAGTATCAACATCCTCTACCTCGACACCCTCCTCAAGCTTCGGCTGAAGGAGAAGGACGTCCTGCCGACCAGCACTGTCTTCCACTGCATTGTGCCGGGACAGTCGTGCTGGCCGATCGGCAAAATCCAGCTGGACGTCCTTTTCAGTGACAAGGCTCACTTCCGCCGTGAGTCCATATGGTTCGAGGTGGTGGATCTCAGCAGCCCGTATCATGCGTTGCTGGGCAGGCCAGCTCTGGCCAAATTCATGGCTATCCCCCACTAAGCCTACCTCAAGATGAAGATGCCGGGTCTGAAGGGCATCATCACCATCGCTGGCGACTACAAGAAGTCGCTCGAGTGTGCACAGGATAGCAACCGCCTCGCCGACGCCATGGTGATTGCTGAGGAGAAAAGGCAGATTGACCGGCTCATGGCTCAGGCTACCGAGCAGCCGGCGATACCTACTCCTCCATCCCAATCGGCCGGCGAAGGCTCCTTCAAGCCGGCCAAAGAAACCAAGCAGGTGCCACTCGACCCTGCGAACCCCAAGGAGTGCGTCACCATCGGGGCTAACGTTAGCCCCAAATAGGAAGGCGAGCTCATCGACTTCGTCCGTGAGAATCGGGACATCTTTGCATGGTCTCCCAAAGACAGGTCTGGTGTTCCGAGGAAGTACGCCAAGCACAAACTCCACGTGCGACCGGATGCAAAGCCGGTGAAACAACCTTTGCACCGCTTCGCCGAGGGGAAGCGGCGCACAATCGGAGAAGAGATTGCCTGGCTCCTTGCAGTCAGCTTCATCATGGAGGTTTTCCACCCGGACTGGTTGGCCAATCCAGTCCTGATGCTAAAGAAGAACAACACCTGGCACATGTGTATTGATTACACGAGCCTGAATAAGGCATGCCCGAAAGACCCTTTCGCTTTGCCCAGGATAGATCAAGTGATCGACTCCACAGCCGGTTGCGAAGTGTTTTTATTTCTAGATGCTTATCTAGGTTACCATCAAATCAAGCTGGATCTAGCGGATCGCCTGCAGACCTCCTTCATCATGCCTTTAAGGGCCTACTGCTACACCACCATGATGTTCGGTGTGAAAAACGCTGGTGCGACATTCCAACGCTGCATGCAGCAGTGCCTACTGCCACAGATTGGCAGAAACATCCACGTCTATGTGGATGATACCTTTGTCAAGACCAAGCAACACTTCAGCCTCCTCGACAACTTGCGGGAGACGTTCGCCAACTTGCGCGAATACAAGATGTGGCTCAACCCAGAGAAGTGCGTCTTTGGGGTTCCAGGCGGAAAGCTCTTGGGGTTCTTCGTGTCCACTCATGGCATCGAAGTGAACCCTAAGAAAATCCGCACCATCGAGCGGATGGTGAAGCCGGATCGAATCCTCGACGTCCAGAAGTTCGCCGGTTGCCTCGCGTCGCTTAGCCGGTTCGTCAGCCGGCTCGGCGAGAAGGCGTTTCCACTCTACCATCTCATGAAGAAAACAACCAAGTTTGAGTGGAACGACCAGGCGGACGAAGCCTTCCGCGACCTCAAGCGGGTCATCTCAAGCCTGCCAATATTTGCAGCACTGGCTGAAAGGGAACCCATTATCATATACATTGCAGCAACCACTCGCGTGGTTAGTGTAGTGCTGGTAGTTGAGCGCAGGGAGGAGGGCAATGTACTGTTAGTAAAATGCCCTATCTACTACCTCAACTAGGTCTTGTCCGCCTCCAAGCAAAACTACCCCCACTACCAGAAAATGTGTTATGGTGTCTACCTTGCCGCAAAGAAGTTGAAGCAATACTTCAAAGAGCATGCCATCACTGTGGTGAGCACTGCTCCACTTTCATAAATCATGGGCAACCATGATGCGACTGGCCGGATTGCCAAGTGGTCCATATCCATGGCCAACCACGACATCCGCTACGAGCCACGCACTGCCATCAAGTCTCAGGTGGTGGCCGACTTCCTTGTCGACTAGGCTGAAACCCAGTTTCAGTCGCCGCCTCCAGATTCCACTCATTGGCGGATGCACTTCGATGGCTCGAAGATGCGAACTGGTCTGGGAGCCGGCATTATCTTGACGTCTCCGAAAGGAGGCCAACTCAAGTATGCTCTCCAGATTCACTTCGCCGCTTCCAACAACGTCGCCGAGTACGAAGTGCTCGCTCATGGCCTCCGGCTTGTCAAGGAGATTGGCAGCCGGCGGCTCCTTTGCTTCGGCGACTCGGATCCCGTGGTGCAGCAAGTCTCTGGCGAATGGGACGCGAGGGACGCCAACATGGCGAGCTGTCTCTTCCTCATTAAGCAGCTCAGCGGCCCTTTTGAGGGTTGCGAGTTTCACCATGTTCCCAGGGCGGACAACGAGGCGGCTGATACATTGGCCAAGATTGGCTCTACAAGACAAGCAATTCCAGCCGGCGTCTCCCTCGAACAGCTGCACAAGACATCCATCAAGCCGTCTCCAGATTCGGTGTCAATTTTTGTGCCAGCTGATACCCCGGTACAAGCGCCGTCAGCTACGCCAGCTGTGTCAGCTACACCTCCTGTGCCTGCCACACTGGCTCTACCGACTCCAATTACTGCACCGGCTGCAACTACTTCGCCAGCTACAACAACAAATCCGGCTTCGCCAAGCCTCGAATCTTGTCGTCTCGACACCCAGTGGGTGGACGTCATGGAGGTAGACGGCGAGCTGGCTGCCGCGACGGCATCAGAGACAGAGAGTCTCTAGCGTGCGATTGCTTCATTAAGCATGGGGGCTGCAGAAGCCCCTTATACTCAGGTCGAGACGGAGCCAGCCCTTGTGTCGGCTCCGTCGTGGGCTCAACCCATCTAGGCATCCCTTCTTCGCGGCGAGCTTCCTCAAGATGAGGCGGAGGCAAGGCAGATTCAGCGTCGATCAGCAACCTACGCCATCATCAATCGTGAGCTGGTTCGGCGTAGTGTGACTATCATGTTCTAGCGTTGCTGACTATCGTGTTCCAGCGTTGCGTCGAATCAGAAAAGGGGCAGAAGATCCTCAAAGACATTCACCAAGGGGAGTGCGGGCATCATGCCGCCTCTAGAACCCGGTGGCCAAGGCGTCCTGCCATGGATTCTATTGGCTCACGACCCTCGAGGAGGCCGTGGACATGGTCAACAAATTTGAGGGCTGCCAACGCTTTGCCGCGCAGAGCCACATGCCACCTTCAGCCCTCAAAACCATCTCCTTGTCATGGCCATTCACCGTCTGGGGGTTGGACATGGTGGGACCATTCAAGACCGCTCAAGGCGGCATGACTCATCTCTTGGTAGCCATCGATAAATTTACCAAGTGGATCGAGGCTTGGCCCATCAAGAAGCTTGACGGCCTCACAGCCGTCTGGTTCATCAAGGACATCGCTGTCTGATACGGCATCCCCCACAGCATCATCACAAACAACGGCACCAACTTTGCCAAGGGTGCTTTGGCACTCTACTGCTCCAAGGAAGGCATCCGGCTCGACTTGTCGTCGGTGGCACACCCCCAGTCCAACGGCCAGGTAGAGAGGGCTAACGGCCTGATCCTGGCCGGCATCAAGCCAAGACTGGTGGCACCACTCGTCAGGTCAGTCAGCTGCTGGATCGAAGAGCTGCCGACAGTGTTGTGGAGCCTCGGCACCACGCCCAACCGGCCAACCGGCTTCACCCCATTCTTTCTGGTATATGGGTCCGAGGCTATCATCCCTACGAATGTCGAGTTCGACTCGCCTCGGGTCACCCTATACACAGAAACATAAGCGAAGGAGGCAAGAGAAGACGAAGTTGATCTGCTCGAGGAGGCATGGGATCTAGCCTTGAGCCGGACGACCATTTATCAACAGAAGCTGAGATACTACCATAGCAAGAGGATCAAGCCTCTCTGTTTCAGAGAGGGGGACTTGGTGCTCAGAAGAATCCAGCGAACAGCCAGCCAGCACAAGCTCTCATCCCCATGGGAGGGACCATTCATCGTCAGCAGGGCATTGCATAACAATGCATACTAGTTGATCGATGCCCAGAAGCCAAGGAAGCTCATGAGAGACGACTCCGACTAGGAGACGGAGCGTCCATGGAACGCGGCATTGCTTCGCCCGTTCTATTGCTAGAAGGCCAGTGAGAAAAATGGAAAGAGCATGTGCATAAGTATCTTTCTCCCTCTTCGGGATTTCCAATGAATGCAATGGGTGTTTCAAGCCGAGGCTTGAGGCATGCCTCTTTTGGACTCATAACAAGAGTCTTCGCTCATTTTGTGAGTCCCTTGGTCTAGCTCTAATGGGCTCGGGGGCTTGCTAGCCGGCCCGAACGATTACCTTAGTTGTAGAAGAACACATAGTGTATGCCGGGTCGAACCCTGGCCGTCTCGTAACAGCTACAGACCAGCTCCTGGTTGTCTGGCTAGCGAGGCCGCGCCAGGTAAGGCTGGCTGCCTGAAAAGTTCAACTACAAAAAGGGTTGTCGGCTCGGGTTGGTTTGATCCTTTTTTGCGATCTTATTCTAACCGGCCTCTGCTCGCTTGTGTTTGAGTCTTTAAGTCTTGATGGCTTCAAAAAATCGAAGTCCAATACTCTCAAAGGCACAAGCCTCGACCCAGTCACAGACCGGCTCTCGGCTGTCGGGCTGGCGGGGTAGATGCTAGAGGGAGTAAAGGGGTTGGAGAAAAAGAAGTCAAGCAGGAATCAAAAGATGAAAATACAAGGCGGCATGCATGGTGTTACAAATTTAATGCAGAATTCATACATTCAAAAGCATTTGGCCCACGGCCGAAGTTCATTACAGACCCCGAGTGGGTGGAACTGTTGGACTCACAATGCATTGCACACAACGAAAAACAAAAACATGGCCAGCTAAGGGGCGGCGGCCTCGTTTGTTGCCCCGGCTGCAGCTCCTGAAGTGGAGGCTTCACCATCGCCGGCTGCTCCCGAGGTGGTGGCGTCGTCTACTCCGCGAGGGCTTTCGGCCCCGTCCCTGGCGGAGTCGGCATAAGCTTCACTGCTGGAGTCGACGTCTTCCTTCTCAAGGGCCGCGTCGTCGGAGCTGCCATCGGCAACATATGGCTTAAGATGGTGCAAGTCCTCACGGACCATGTTGTCGTCTTCATCCCGCTCCAAGTTGAGCTCGTCCCAGGCGGCATATGAGGCGATGTCCCTGGCCCTCATCCCCAGCTGGTCCTCCATGGCGTGCAGCTCCCCCTCTGAGCCATCGCGCTGGGCGATGAGCTTGCCCAAGTCCAGGTTCTGATACCAGGACTTGGCCAAGTGCAGCGCCATGTAGGCACCAGCACGCGCGGCTGAGGCGCGCCAGGCGTGAAGACAGTCGCCACCAGCCGCAAGCCAGCGGGAGAGCCGACTCACCGACGCCGGCTCCACGGCTTTGGGTCACAAAGCCTTTATCATCGACGTGCCAGCACTCTGGAGCCATTCCAGGGATTCAGCCAAGACAAGCAGGCGGGATCTGAGGCCCATGCCAATCTCCTTCATAGACCAGCCAGTGCTGGCGTCCACCTCCTGCCCGGCAGTGCGACGCGCCTCGCGGCTGACCTCAACAGCCGTTTCAGCCGCTTCCCGTGTCTCAGGGAAGATTCCTAGGGCAGGGGAAGGGGTGCGAAGAAGAATAAGAGGAGGGAGCAACAAAGAAGAAAAATTCAAGACAAAATGAAAGAAGAGCTTACGGACGAAATGGGCATCGGTCTCGTGGGCATCCTCCAAGGCCTCATGCCCTCATACCGTGCTTGTGTGGGCTGCGCGGGAGAGCTCTTCCTGGAGGGTCACAGCCGTCTCCATCGCCTTGGCCAGCTGCGCCTGCTTATGGATCTGGGCCTCCTCCTTCTTCAGGGCGGCGTCCTTGAGCTTCATCTCCTCGAGATGGGCCGTCTTAAGACGCTCCATGTCGGCAGCATTGGAGGAGTCCTTCTCCTCAAGAGTAGCGTGCAGCTGGTGCAGTTCGTCCTGAAGGGCCGCCTCGTGATCCTTCTTCTCTATTTGGAGAAGAGTGAGTTGCTGCTGGAGCCGCTGGCCCGCCTCGCGCAAGACGTCTCGCTCCGAGACGGCCACGCCCAGCCGGCCCTGAAGATCAGCAACCTGGCCATCAGCCGCCTGGGTCTGAGCCCGCAGCGCGTTGTACGCCTGCACTTGGGCATCATGAAGATCCTACGAGCAAAGCAAAAGAAAGCAAAGGAAATAAGATTCGGCCCGGCTAATCCATAGCCGGCCCGATTCTCGGGGGATACACCCAGTGGGTGCGCTAGCGCGCCCCCACGCTCCCACAAAAACAGAAAGACAAGGCATAGCACAAAAGAGATTTGGCCCAACCAATGCTTGGCCGGCCTGATTCTCGGGGGCTACACCCAGTGGGTGTCCTAGCGCGAGAAAAAATCAAAACAAAGACGATGAAGATGCAAAGGATGAAGCACTCACCCTGGTGCGTTCCTCCAAGCGCTCCAGATCACTGTGGGCCACCCTGGCCACTTGCTTCACCTTGTCCCGGCTGCTGGCAAACATTGCCACCAGCTCCGGGACACGCTGAGCTCAGTGCCTGGGGTCATCGTCAGGCGATCGGCGTTGGCCATGCACCAAGTCTTCATGAGCCGGCTCCCAGTGCTGGAGCCGGCTCCTGGAGCGGTCGAGCCACGGTTGGTCAAAATGATGGCGCCGGCTTCAGGTGGCTAGTTGGTGGCCAGCTCGATCGACGTCCCAACCGGCGTCGTCTCTGCACCAGGGGGAGGATCAGCCACATCCGGCGCATCCATGGGCACCTCCGGCGCCTCTAGGTTCAGCTCCGGCGCGTCGGCCGCCTCGGCCTCCGGCGTGTCGGGGATCACCTCGAGGTCCACACTTGTGGAGGCGGCCGGCTCGGACGGTTTGGCCATCTCGGTTTTCAGGGTGCGCCTCGGGGCCGCCTCGATAGCAGCCTCCTCCACGCGAGTTCGCTTGGAGGATCATGTCTAGCCTTCGTACGCTTCTCCTTGGGCTTCTCAGCCCGACTGGGCTGAGATGGGCCTGCGGCCATCTTCTTCGCTGCCACTTCCCAGCGAAGGGTGGATTGGTCATCGAGAGCCTTCTGGGCAGCTTCAGCTGCTGCCCAGCCGGCCCATTCGGCGGCGGAGGCGATTTCTTCCTCCACGTCTTCTGCCTCCCTGCCAGGCATGATTTGAGGAACCTATCCTCACTCGACAAAACTAAAAGAGAACAGGGAAGGATTCTTACCCCGCCACGATGGGCACCTGCTTCCTGATGGCGCCGGCCCGTCGCTTCTTGGCACCGCCTGCTCGCCCTCCGGCTCGAGGTCCAAGCACGACACGTTTGGAGGCCGTCTTGGAGGTGGTGGCACCCTTGCCCTTGTTCTTGGCCGCCTCCCCAGGCGTGGCCGTCTCGCCAGCATGGCGGCGGCATCGGGTCATTGGAGGGCTGGTGACTTCCTCCACCTCTTCGGCATCCTCCCCGAAGGATGCATCATATGAAGATGGTGGCGTCTTGTCATCATCCTTTGAGTCAATAAGGGGAGGCCTCAGGTGCTCACCAGACAGCTCGGAGCCTTCCGACTCCAGCTCCTCCTCCGAGACGGCGTCCCGCGGCTCGATCATCCCCTCGTCTTCAATCTCCGAGGGGTGTGCCGTCTCTACGTATGGAGCCGGCGGGGTGAGCGCCGGCAGCTTCCCAAACAGCTTATACAACAACAGTTGGCAGCCGACTTAATGAGAAGAAACAACAGTTTCAAAACACAAAGCAAATACCAGATCCATGAGGACACTCACCATTGGGGGAGGATGGTTCCTATCGTAAGGGACCAGCCCCCAGTCCCAGTCTCCTCCTTCATCCATGTTGGCGGAGGAGATCTGGTCACGTTCTTCGTCACCGCTCGAGGGTGGAAATTCTTGTTGGAGAGCCGGCAAGGATCGTGCCGGCCGCTCATCTGACATATCAGATGGGGCCGCCTCTGCAAAGGCAGGATCCTGCGAGCCATCATGGTGGTAAGCAGGTCGTGGCCTACGAGACCGCGAGCCTTCAGGCTGTGGAGGTAGAGGCCAATCTACACTACCTCGGGAGCCGGGCAGGGATACTTGGCTTGCGAGTTCTTCTTTGCCGTCGGAGGCTCGATGGTGAAGGGGGGTAGGTTGATGGCATCGCGGGTGGGGCTGGCATTCTTCATGTAGAAGAAGCCCCTCTGCCACTCCTTGATGGAGTCTTGGAGCGGCATCTGGGGGAAGCCGCACTTCGTCCGGTGATGCACCAGTGCCGCGCCGCACGGGGTCATCGGACGTGGGCCATCGAGCTTCTCCACCTCCACCTCGGCCTTGTCCATTTTCTTGGATTGTTGCTTGAAAAAGAACAAGCTCTATCAGAGGTCGAGGCGGGGCTCGATCCCTAGAAACCCCTCGCATAGGACGACGAACGAGGCAAGCTGACGGATGGCGTTCGATGCCACATGGTGCGGCTGTAAGCCGAAGAAGGTGAGGAAGTTGCTGAAGAAGGAACTCGCCGGGAGCCCGAAGCCTCGGTAGAAGTGTTCATCGAACATGACTACCTCTCCCTCTTGTGGCTTTGGAGCATTCTCGGCTCCGGGGATCCGCACGGTCACAAGGGAAGCTGGAGGCAACATTCGACGATGGCGGAGCGCGTCGATGTGCTCGGCGCAGATGTCGCTGCCGAGCCAGGAACCGTTGAGCTGGCCCTTCTTGGCAGAGCAGCTCGACATGGTGGCGAGCGGCGAGAGCTCGAAGGGACGGCGACGGTCTGTGCGGCGGCGCAGACGAAGAAGAAGACGCGACTCTCTCTGGGCTCAGGGAGGGAGGGAGCGAAAGTGTGGGGTGAGAAGGGGGCGAATAGCCTCCTCGGTACCCCCGCACCCCATTTAAACCCCACGAAGGATCATGGGGAGGGGATCCGGTGCGCACCGATCCCATTATCTCTGAATATTGCGGAGGATTTTACGACTCCCGAAATCCAACCGTCGCGGAGTAAATCCGCAGAGGATCCTCCACACGGGGGCCGAGGGGGCGTCGTGGCGGGACCCAGGGCTCAGGCCTAGTCCTGTCAACAAAACAAACCATCATCACGTAAGGCCGGGCCTGGCACGTGGCGCGAGTTGCATGACCTACGATGATGCCGAGGTGTCGCTTGGAAGCCAGCCGGCTTCCGAGCCGGCATCCCCTGCCGCAGGCGGCACCAGGAACTCATCAGCAAACAACTTAAGCCGGCGAGGCCGCCCGATCCAAGGCGGAGGGCCTCCCCAGCTTCGGGCACTACTGTCGGGGGGATAACCCCGGGGTAGGCTCATAGAGCCTACTCCTTTGCCTTCAACCAAGAAGGAACAACAAGAACCATTCTACAAAGACCAAGTCCCCCTGGCGGCTAGGAAGTACGTGTCGGCTGGGGGCGAGACGGCCAACTCTCTGGTCGGCTAGGAAGCACCTGTCGGTTAGAGGTGAGACGGCTACCTCCCCCTGGCCGCCAAGGCCAAGCCATCCGGCTAGGGGCGAGGCGGCCGAGCCCAGGCCGGCTAGTCAAGCGACTAGCCGGTTAGGGAGCACAAGTCACATCAGACCGTAGGTCATGACGAGACCCTATGGTTAAAGGTGGCTACGCGTCAGCGAAGGTACTGGATCGAGGTGCACAGAAGGTACAAGCGTCGGCGGCCACACCGCTGACCTCCTCCGGCTTCAATCCATCACCTTGCACAATGTTGGCCCGTCAAACTCCCACTCCATTACTGCACTCGGCGTGGGAACACTGGAGACGGCCGTACTGCCTGCCCATGACGATCCTCGCTGGACGATGCCGGACGTACCATACGTTCCCTGCGTCAACCTTATGCGAGAGCCTTATTGGCTAGCCGGCGGGTCCCACAGCGAGACGGGACCTTGCAGCTGGTGGGCCCCAGCAGCGACAAGACAAGACCCCATGGGCCCCCTGGCCAGCCGGCGAGGCTGCCAGCTAATACGTCCATTTTGCATCATGCTTTCATGTTGATATTTATCGCTTTATGGGCTCTTATTACACTTCATGCATGGTACAATACTTATGCCTTTTCTCTCTTATTTTGCAAGGTTTACATGAAGAGGGAGAATGCCGACAGCTGGAATGCTGGCCTGAAAAAGGAGCAAGTTTGAGATATCTATTCTGCGTAACTCCAAAAGCCGTGAAAATCAACGAGGATTTATTTTGGAATTTATAAAAAATACTGGGCCGAAGAAGTACCAGAGGGGAGCCAGCAGGAGGCCACAAGCCTGATAGGCGCGGCCTACCCCCCCTGGCCGCGCCTATGGGGCTTATGGGCTCCCTGCTGGCCCTGTGGCCCCCCTCTTTTTCTATAAGGAGGGTTTCGTTCTAGAAAAATCAAGAGGAGGCTTTCGGGAGGAATCGCCGCCGCCACGAGGCGGAACTTGAGCAGAACCAATCTAAAGCTCCGGCATGGTCGTCCTGCCGGGGAAACTTCCCTCCTGGAGGGGGAAATCGTCATCACCAACACTCCTCTCATCAGAGGGGACTCATCACCATCAACATCTTCATCAACACCATCTCATCTCCAAACTCTAGTTCATCTCTTGTAACCAATCTCCGTCTCACGACTCCTATTGGTACTTGTAAGGTTGCTAGTAGTGTTAATTACTCTTTGTAGTTGATGCTAGTTGGATTACTTGGTGGAAGATTATATGTTCAGATCCTTGATGCTACTCATTACCTCTCTGGTCATGAATATGATTATGCTTTGTGAGTAGTTACTTTTGTTCCTCGGGACATGGGATAAGTCATGCTGATAATAGTCATGTGAATTTGATATTCGTTCGATATTTTGATGTGTTGTATGTTGTCTCTCCTCTAGTGGTGTTATGTGAACGTCAACTACATAACACTTCACCATTATTTGGAACTAGAGGAAGGCATTGTGAAGTAGTAAGTAGATGATGGGTTGCTAGAGTGACATAAGCTTAAACCCTAGTTTATGCGTTGCTTCGTAACGGGCTGATTTGGATCCACTAGTTTAATGCTATGGTTAGACTTTGTCTTAATTCTTCTTTCGTAGTTGCGGATGCTTGCGAGAGGGGTTAATCATAAGTGGGATGCTTGTCCAAGTACGGGCAGTACCCAAGCGCCGGTCCACCCACATATCAAACTATCAAAGAAACGAACGCGAATCATATGAACATGATGAAAACTACCTTGACATAAATTCCCATGTGTCCTCGGGAGCGCTTTACCTCCTATAAGACTTTGTCCAGGCTTGTCCCTTGCTACAAAAGGGATTGGGCCACTTTGCTGCACCGTTGTTACTTTTGTTACTTTCTACTTGCTGCGAATCATCTTGTCACACAACTACTTGTTACCGATAATTTCAGTGCGTGCAGAGATTACCTTGCTGAAAACCACTTGTGAGATCCTTCTGCTCCTCGTTGGGTTCGACACTCTTACTTATCGAAAGGACTACGATAGATCCCCTATACTTGTGGGTCATCACCAGTCGGGCCCCACTCTTGTACCTTTTATCCGTATTGTAGGTCGGTGGGTTCGTCTATAAAACCCCCCGCCCCCTCCATGCAGAGGGTTGGTCAACTCAGCACACACACACAACATAGGAGAGGCAGACGCGAGCCGGCAGCTCCTTCTTCCTCCTCCGTAATACAGCTCCAGGAGCACTTTGTAGTCCCATTCATACATCATACACTCCGGCAGGATTAGGGGTGTTATATCTACGGAGAGCCCTGAACCTGGGTACATCGTGTGTTCCATGCTTGTACCATCCTCATTCCCAACGCCCTCCGGTGCCACTTCGGTTCCCACCATCTTTGGCCTACCCATGGCTTATGTTGTGAGTAAACACCGACAGAGGTCTACGCCCATCTGTTGCAGGAAACTCGCCGAGGAAGGAAGAAGAGGCTCGTCGTAGGGGCGTCGTGGCGTCGACCTTGGCGTTCGATTGTCACGGGAATGGAACTCCCGTGGCCTCCGCGCACTCCTGGCAGGGTTGGGGGAGGAAGGAGACGGTGTCCTGCGCTGGCGACAAGCTCGATCAAGCGCCGGTCATGGCGCGGTGGCTGATCTGGGGAGCTGCCCTGATGGTGCGAGGGGAGAAGGAGGAGGGAAAACAGGGGGCTATGGTTAGAGAGGCGTGGTTGGGGCTGCATATAACCTAGGGCCTTGATGTCTACTACGCAACCTTCTCCTTGTAGACATTGTTGGGCCTCCAAGTGCAGAGGTTTGTAGGACAGTAGCAATTTTCCCTCAAGTGGGTGACCTAAGGTTTATCAATCCGCGGGAGGCGTAGGATGAAGATGGTCTCTCTCAAGCAACCCTGCAACCAAATAACAAAGAGTCTCCTGTGTCCCCAACACACCCAATAGAATGGTAAGTTGTATAGGTGCACTAGTTCGGCGAAGAGATGGTGATACAAGTGCAATATGGATGGTACATATAGGTTTTTGTAATCTGAAATTACAAAAACAGCAAGGTAACTAGTAACAAAAGTGAGCACGAACGGTATTGCAATGCGTGGAAACAAGGCCTAGGGTTCATACTTTCACTAGTGAAGTTCTCTCAACAATAATAACATAATTGGATCATATAACTAGCCCTCAACATGCAACAAAGAGTCACTCCAAAGTCACTAATAGCGGAGAACAAACGAAGAGATTATTGTCGGGTACGAAACCACCACAAAGTTATTCTTTGTGATCGATCTATTCAAGAGTCTGTAGTAAAATAACACGAAGCTATTCTTTCCGTTCGATCCATCATAGAGTTCGTACTAGAATAACACCTTAAGATACATATCAACCAAGACCCTAATGTCACCTAGATACTCCATTGTCACCTCAAGTATCCGTGGGCATGATTATACGATATGCATCACACAATCTCAGAATCATCTATTCAACCAACACATAGAACTTCAAAGAGTGCCCCAAAGTTTCTACCGGAGAGTCAAAACGCGTGGCAACCCCTATGCATAGGTTCCCAATGTCACAAACCCGCAAGTTGATCACCAAAACATACATCGAGTACTCACATGAATCAAACGTGTGCCAACCCATATGCATAGGTTCCCGATGTCACAAACCCGCAAGTTGATCACCACAGATAGACACGTGCAAGACATACATCAAGTGTTCTCAAAGACTCAATCAGATAAGATAACTTCAAAGGGGAAACTCAATTCATTACAAGAAGGGAGAGGGGGAAGAACATCATAAGATCCAACTATAGTAGCAAAGCCCACGGTACATCGAGATCAAGACATCTCAAGAACACGAGAAAGAGAGAGATCAAACACATAGCTGCTGGTACATACCCTCAGCCCCGAGGGAGAACCACTCCCTCCTCATCATGGAGATCACCGGGATAATGAAGATGGCCACCGGAGATGGATTCCCCCTCCGGCAGGGTGCCAGAACGGGCTCCAGGTTGGTTTTTGGTGGCTACAGAGGTTTGCGGCGGCGGAACTCCCGATCTAGGTTTCTTTTGGGGGGTTTCCTGAATTTATAGGAATTTATGGTGGTGGAATTACGTTGGTTGGGCCCACGAGGTGGTCACAAGCCCGGTAGGTGCGGCCTAGGGGGGTCGCGCCTCCCGGGCTTGTGACTCCCTCGTGGCTCTTCTGGCCTTCTTCCAAACCTTTGGGGGTCTCTTTTGGTCCAAAAAAAATCATCGTAAAGTTTTGTTCCATTTCGAGACCGTCTGAAAAAGGGTCAAAAACACGGAAAAAACAGAAACTGGCACTTGGCACTGAGTTAATAGGTTAGTCCCAAAAAAGATATAAAATAGCATATTCATGCATGTAAAACATCCAAAGTTGACAAGATAATAGCATGGAACCATAAAAAATTATAGATACGTTGGAGACGTATCAGGCCTCAGTCTCCTGGCCGCCCGATCGAGGAAAGGTTTGATTGGTGGTTTCCATGGCATCCTACACAGTGACGACAACGAGGAGGAAGAGGGACGTTGGCTGGGCTCTGGGCCGAATGAAACAGGGCTGGGCCGACCACTCTCTCTCTTTGCTTTTAAAAGGTTTTGCAAATTAAACCAACATGTTGCTTGATTAATTTAGAGGGCTAAAACAAAAAAGAGTTTAAAAAAAATAAAAATACATTTGGTCTTCTAAAATGTTGCCACAATTTATAAAAACACGTAGGGCATTTTAGAAGAACAAAAATAAATTCCATTTATTTAAAATGGAGCTCTGTTTTTAAATAAAACCAAAAGGAAAATAAATTCAAATAAAAGGGTTTTGCACCCCACAATTAATAAGAAGTTTTTTTGAAGGGGAGGAACATTTTATTCTACCCAAAACAGAAACTTGAAACTCACCCACTAATTAAATTGGAAGGAAGGGTTTTAAAAGGGTTATGGTGCAACAAGTGGTTTTCAGTATAATCTTGTTGCACCTACACACAAAACAATCACATTCCACTAACTATACAATGCACACACACTTCATACCAAGATGCTACACAAGCAACACAAGACAAGAACAAAAGAAATGATGGTATGCGTGATGCCATGATGCAACAGAGATGAAGCCAAACTTAAACTCTTTATTCAAACCCAACATGTCAACATAGGAAGGTTGCCATACAAGGAAAGATGTTACAAGAGGGGGAAGGAATTGCACTGGGGCTGTTACATACATGATCCAAATTCACCAACCCAAGTCCGATCATGACGTGAGATGAGATGGTTTCAATGGTGAACATCTTCATGTTGATTATATCTACTATATGACTCATGTTCGACCTTTCAATCTCTTCTGTTCCGAGGCCATGTTGTTGGAAATATGCCCTAGAGGCAATAATAAAGTGGTATTTATTATATTTCCTAGTTCATGATAATTGTTTATTATTCATGCTATAATTGTATTAACCAGAAACCGTAATACATGTGTGAATATATAGACCACAATGTGTCCCTAGTGAGCCTCTAGTTGGCTAGCTCGTTGATCAATAGATGGTCATGGTTTCCTAATCATGGACATTGGATATCATTGACAACGGGATCACATCATTAGGAGAATGATGTGATGGACAAGACCCAATCCTAAGCATAGCACAAGATCGTGTAGTTCGTCTGCTAAAGCTTTTCTAGTGTCAAGTATCATTTCCTTAGACCATGGGATTGTGCAACTCCCGGATGCCGTAAGAGTGCTTTGGGTGTATCAAACGTCACAACATAACTGGGTGATTATAAAGGTACACTACAGGTATCTCCGAAAGTGTCTGTTGGGTTGGTACGAATAGAGACTGGGATTTGTCACTCTGTGTGACAAAGAGGTATCTCTGGGCCCACTCGGTAATGCAACATCATAATGATCTCAATGTGACTAAGGAGTTAGCCACGGGATGATGTGTTACGGAACGAGTAAAGAGACTTGTCGGTAACAAGATTGAACAAGGTATAGGGATACCGACGATCGAATATCGGGCAAGTGTCATACTGGTAGACAAAGGGAATTCCATACGGGGTTGATTGAATCCCCGACATCGTGGTTCATCTGATCAGATCATCGTGGAACATGTGGGAGCCATCATGGATATCCAGACCCCGTTGTTGGTTACTGACTGGAGAGGTATCTTGGTCATGCCTGCATGGTTCCCTAACCCGTAGGGTCTACACACTTCAGGTTCGATGATGCTAGAGTTGTAATGGGAATAGTACGTGGTTATCGAAAGTTGTTCAGAGTCCCGGATGAGATCTCGGACGTCACGAGGAGCTCCGGAATGGAACGGAGGTAAAGATTCATATATAGGAAGTGGAGATTTGATCGCCGGAAATGTTTCAGGGATCATCGGCATTGTACCGGGACCACCTGAAGGGTTTAAGGGGTCCACCGGGATGGGGCACCAGCCCCGAAGGGGCACGCGGGCCAAAAGTGGATGGAAACCAGCCCCTAGATGGGCTGGTGCTCCACCCACAAAGGCCCAAGGCGCCTAGGGCAGCAAACCCTAGCGCGTAATGGCTGCCTTGGGTGGCAAGCCACCCCCTAGGGCGGCACCCCCTCCTCCTCTTGGCCGTCGCACCACCTAGGGGAAACCCTAGGGTGGCCGGCCCTCCTCCTCCTCCCTCCTATATATAGTGTAGGGTTTGGGAGGGCTGCGCACACGTGGAAAACCACCTCTTGGTGCAGCCCTACCTCTCCCTTTTCTCCTCGTCCGCGGTGCTTGCGAAGCCCTGCCAGAGAACTGCATAGCTCCACTGCCGCCACGCCATCGTGCTGCAGGAGCTCTGCCTCAACTTCTCCTCTCTCCTTGCTAGATCAAGGTGAAGGAGATGTCACCGGGCTGCACGTGTGTTGAACGCGGAGGCGCTGTTGTTCGGCGCTTAGATCGGAATCTTTCGCATTCATAGTACCGCTTCCTCTTAGTGATCTTCAAATGTACGAAGATGATCTACAAACTCTCTCGTTGCTGGTTTCTCCTAGATAGATCTTGGTATGACGTAGGATTTTTTGAATTACTACTACGTTACCCAACAGTGGAATCTGAGCCAAGTTCTATGCGTAGAAAACAAAAGTTGTGGGCGATGATTTCGTCAACTGCTTGCCGCTACTAGTCCAATCTTTTTTGGCGGTATTGTGGGATGAAGTGGCCCGGGCCGACTTTACACGTACGCCGTGTGACATGCACTTGTTGCATAAGGTGGCTAGCGGGTGTTTGTCTCTCCCATTTTAGTCGAATTGGATTCGATGAAAAGGGTCCTTATGAAGGGTAAATAGCTTTGGCATATCAACATTGTGGCTGTCACGTAGGTAAGAAGTGTTCTTGCTAGAAACCCAAATCAGCCACGTAAAACTTGCAACAACAATTAGAGGACGTCTAACTTGTTTTTGCAGGGTATGCTATGTGATGTGATATGGCCCAAAGGATGTGATGATATATATGTGATGTATGAGATTGATCATGTTCTTGTAATAGGATTCACGACTTGCATGTCGATGAGTATGACAACCGGCAGGAGCCATAGGAGTTGTCTTAGTTTATTGTATGAGATGCAACGCCATGTGATTACTTTACTTTATTGCTAATCGTTAGTTGTAGTAGTAGAAGTAATAGTTGGCGAGACGACTTCATGGAGACACAACGACGGAGATCATGATGATGGAGATCATGGTGTCATGCCGATGACAATGATGATCATGCCGCGCCCGAAGATGGAGATCAAAGGCGCAAGATTATAATGGCCATATCATGTCACTATATGATTGCATGTGATGTTTATCATGTTTCTATATCTTATTTGCTTAGAGCGACAGTAGTAAATAAGATGATCTCTTTCACTAAAATTTCAAGAAAAGTGTTCCCCCTAAGTGTGCACCGTTGCGAAGGATCATTGTGTTGAAGCACCACGTGATGATCGGGTGTGATAGATTCTAACGTTCGCATACAACGGGTGTAAGCTAGATTTACACACGCATAACACTTAGGTTGACTTGACGGGCCTAGCATGTACAGACATGGCCTCGGAACACGAGATACCGGAAGGTCAAACATGAGTCGTATGGAGATACTATCAACATGGAGATGTTCACCATTGATGACTAGTCCGTCTAACATGATGATCGGACACGGGCTAGTCGACATGGATCGTGTATCACTTAGATGACTGGAGGGATGTCAATCTAAGTGGGAGTTCATTATATAATTTTATTTAGATGAACTTAATTATCATGAACTTATTCTAAAATGTCTTTACAAATATTGTAGATCCAATGGCCAACGCTCATGTTAACTTCAATTTCAATGCGTTCCTAGAGAAAACCAAGCTGAAAGACGATGGTAGCAACTATGCAGACTCGGCTCGTAATTTAAAGCTCATCCTCACAGCTTCCAAGAAGGCATATGTCCTTGATGCACCGCTACATGACCCTCCCGTTCCCGTAGCAGCCCAGGACGTTATGAAAGCCTGGCAGTCGTGAAGTGATGACTACTCCCTGGTTTAGTGTGGCATGCTTTACAATTTAGAACCGGGGCTTCAAAAGCGTTTTGAGCAACATGGAGCATATGAGATGTTCCACGAGATGAAACTGGTTTTCCAAGTTCATTCCCGGGTCGAGGGATATGAGGTCTCCGACAAGTTCTTCAGCTGTAAGATGGAGGAAAATAGTTCTGTTAGTGAGCACACACTCAAAATGTCTAGGTTGCACAGCCGTCTGACTCAGCTGGAAGTTAATCTTCTCGATGACGCGGTTATTGACAGAATCCTCCAGTCGCTTCCACCTAGCTATAAGAGCTTTGTGATGAATTATAACATGCAAGGGATGGAAAAGACCATTCCCGAGTTATATTCAATGCTGAAAATTAGTGGAGGTGGAAATCATTTAAATCTAAGAATAATGGTTGTTCCATTTATATGACTGATATGTTTTATGGTCATGCCCCACTAGTCAATTCTTTATTCTTGATGAATCTCGAACGTTATGTTACACATATTCATAGTGTGGGTACCAAAAGATGTAAGGTTGATAATGATAGTCCCACATACTTGTGGCACTGCCGCCTTGGTCATATCGGTGTCAAGCTCATCAAGAAACTCCATACAGATGGACCTTTGGAGTCTCTCGATTTTGAATCATTTGACAAATGCAAACCGTGCCTCATGGGCAAGATGACCAAGACTCTGTTCTTCGAAACAATGGAGCAAGCAACCAACTTGTTGGAAATAATACATGTCGATGTATGCGGTCTAATGAGCGTTGAGGCTCGCGGTGGCTATCGTTATGTTCTCACCATCACTAATGACTTAAGAAGATATTGGTATGTCTACTTAATGAAACACAAGTCTAAAACCTTTGAAAGGTTCAAGGATTTTCAGAGTGAGGTGTATAATCAACGTGACAAGAAAATAAAGTTCTTGCGATCTGATCGTGGAGGAGAATATTTGAGTCACAAGTTTGGCACGCACTTAAGAAAATGTGGAATTGTTTCACAACTCACGCCGCCTGCCACACCTCAGCGTAATGGTGTGTCTGAACATCATAATCGCACTTTATTGGATATGGTGCGATCTATGATGTCTCTTACTGATATACCGCTGTCATTTTGGGGATATCCATTGAAATACGCCTCATTCACTTTAAATAGGGCACCGACTAAATCTGTTGAGACGACACCGTATGAATTATGGTTTGGAAAGAAACCTAAGCTGTCGTTTCTGAAAGTTTGGGGCTGCGATGCTTATGTGAAGAAACTCCAACCTAAGAAGCTCGAACCCAAAGCGGAAAAATGCGTCTTCATAGGATACCCTAAGGAAACTATTGGGTATACCTTTTATCTTAGATCCGAAGGCAACATCTTTGTTGCCAAGAACGAATCCTTTCTAGAGAAAGAATTTCTCTCGAAAGAAGTAAGTGGGAGGAAAGTAGAACTTGATGAGGTAATTGTACCTCCTCTTGAACTAGAGAGTAGCGCAGCGTAGGAAAATGTTTCTGTGGTGCGTGTACCGACTAGAGCGGGCCCGGATTCCAACAAATGGCTTGAAGCCATGAAATTCGAGATAGGATCCATGTATGACAACGAAGTATGGACTTTGGTGGACTTGCCCGATGATCGGCAAGCCATAGAAAATAAATGTATCTTTAAGAAGAAGAATAACGTGGATGGTAATGTGACCATCATAAGGCTCGACTTGTCGCTAAGGGTTATCGAAAATTTCAAGGAATTGACTATGATGAGACTTTCTCACCCGTAGCGATGCTGAAGTCGGTCCTAATCATGTTAAAAGTTTCCGCATTTTATGATTATGAAATCTGGCAAATGGACGTCAAAATGGCATTCCTGAATGGCTTACTCAAGGAAGAATTGTATGTGAAACAACCGGAAGGTTTTGTCGATCCTAATAATGCTGACAAGGTATGCAAGCTCCAGCGCTCCATCTATGGGCTGGTGCAAGCATCTCAGAGTTGGAAAATTTGTTTTGATGAGGTGATCAAAGTGTTTGGGTTTGTATAGACTTATGGAGAAGCTTGTATTTACAAGAAAGTGAACAGGAGCTTTGTAGAATTTCTCATATTATATGTGGATGACATATTGTTGATGGGAAATGATATAGAACTTTGGGAAAGCATAAAGGCCTATTTGAATAAGAGTTTTTCAATGAAGGACCTTGGAGAAGCTGCTTACATATTGGGCATCAAAATCTATAGATATAGATCGAGACGCCCATAGGTCTTTCACAAAGCACATACCTTGACAAGATATTGAAGAAGTTCAATATGGATAAGGCCAAGAAGGGGTTCTTGCCTGTATTACAAGGTGTGAGGTTGAGCACAGCTCAACGGCCGACCATGGCAGAGGATAGAGCAAAGATGAGTATAGTCCCCTATGCTTCAGCTATAGGCTCTATTATGTATGACCTGCTGTGTACTAGACCTGATGTGATCCTTGCCATCAGTTTGGTAGGGAGGTACCACAGTGATCCAGGAGTGGACCACTGGAAAGTGGTCAAGAATATCCTCAAGTACCTGAAAAGGACTAAAGATATTTCTTGTTTATGGAGGTGCCGAATAGCTCGTCGTAAAGGGATAGGTTGATGCCAGCTTCGACACGGATCCGGATGACTCCAAGTCACACACCGGATACATGTATATTTTGAATGGTGGGCCAATCAGTTGGTGCAGTTGCAAGCAAAGCGGAGTACATAGCTGTTTCGAAAGCAGCACCAGAAGGAGTCTGGATGAAGGAGTTCATCACTGACCTAGGTGTGATTCCCAGTCCATCGGGCCCGATGACTCTCTTCTGTGACAACACTGGAGCTATTGCCATTGCCAAGGAGCCCATGTTTCACAAGAAGACCAAGCACATCAAGTGCTACTTCAACTACATTTGTGGATACATCCAGGATGGAGATATAGATATTTGTAAAGTACATATGGATCTGAATGTCGCAAATCCGTTAACTAAAGCCTTCCACGAGCGAAACATAATCAGCACCAAAACTCTATGGGTGTTCGATACATCACAATGTAACTAGATTATTGACTCTAGTGCCAGTGGGAGACTGTTGGAAATATGCCCTAGAGGCAATAACAAAGTGGATATTATTATATTTCCTAGTTCATCATAATTGTCTATTATTCATGATATAATTGTATTAACCGGAAACCGTAATACATGTGTGAATATATAGACCACAATATGTCTTAGTGAGCCTCTAGTTGGCTAGCTCGTTGACCAATAGGTCATGGTTCCCTAATCATGGACATTAGATGTCATTGATAATGGGATCACATCATTAGGAGAATGTTGTGATGGAGAAGACCCAATCCTAGGCATAGCAAAAGATCGTGTAGTTCGTCTGCTAAAGCTTTCCTAATGTCAAGTATCATTTCCTTAGACCATGAGAGTGTGCAACTCCCGGATACTGTAGGAGTGCTTTGGGTGTATCAAACTTCACAATGTAACTGGGTAATTATAAAGGAACACTACAGTATCTCGGAAAGTGTCTCTTGGGTTGGTATGAATCGAAACTCGGATTTGTCACCCCTTGTGACAGAAAGGTATCTCTGGGCCCACTCGGTAATGCATCATCATAATGATCTCAATGTGACTAAGGAGTTAGCCACGGGATGATGTGTTATGGAACGAGTTAATATGCTTGCCGGTAACGAGATTGAATAAGGTATAGGGATACGGACAATCGAATCTCGGGGAGTGTCATACTGGTAGACAAAGGTAATTGCATACGAGATTGATTGAATCCCCGACATTGTGGTTCATCCGATGAGATCATCGTGGAACATGTGGGAGCCAACATGGATATCCAGACCCCACTGTTGGTTATTAACCAGAGAGGTTCGGTCATGTCTGCATGGTTCCCGAACCCGTAGGGTCTACACACTTAAGGTTCGATGACGCTAGAGTTGTAATGGGAATAGTATGTGGTTACCAAAAGTTGTTCGGAGTCCCGGATGAGATCCCAGACGTCATGAGGAGCTCTGGAATGGTCCGGAGGTAAATATTCATATATAGGAAGTGGAGATTTGATCGTCGGAAATGTTTTGGGGATCATCGGCATTGTACCGGGACCACCGGAAGGGTTCCGGGGGTCCACCGAGAGGGGCCACCAGCCCCGAAGGGCCACGTGGGCCAAAAGTGGATGGAAACCAGGCGCTAGATGGGCTGGTGGGCCACCCACCAAGGCCCAAGGTGCCTAGGGCAGCAAACCCTAGGGCGTGGTGGCTGCGTTGGGTGGCATGCCACCCCGTAGGGCGCCGCCCCCTCCTCCTCTTGGCAGCCGCACCACCTAGGGGAAACCCTAGGGTGGCCGTCCCTCCTCCTCCTCCCTCCTATATATAGTGGAGGGTTTGGGAGGGCTGTGCACACCTGAAAACCACCTCTTGGCGCAGCCCTACCTCTACCTTTTCTCCTCCTCCGTGGTGCTTGGCGAAGCCCTGCCGGAGAAATGCATAACTCCACCGCCAACATGTCGTCGTACTGCCGGAGCTCTCCCTCAACTTCTCCTCTCTCCTTGCTGGATCAAGGTAAAGGAGACGTCACCGGGATGCACGTGTGTTGAACGCGGAGGTGCCGTTGTTCGACGCTTAGATCAGAATCTTCCGTGATCCGAATCGCTACGAGTACGACTCCATCAACCGCGTTCATAGTAACGCTTCCGCTTAGCGATCTTCAAAGGTATGAAGATGCTCTACAACCTCTCTCGTTCCTGGTTTATCCTAGATAGATCTTGGTATGTGTTGGAAATATGCCCTAGATGCAATAATAAATTAATTATTATTATATTTGTTTGTTCGTGATAATCGTTTATTATGCATGCTACAATTGTATTGATTGGAAACTCAAATACATGTGTGGATACATAGACAAAACACTGTCCCTAGTAAGCCTCTAGTTGACTAGCTCGTTGATCAAAGATGGTCAAGGTTTCCTAACCATAGACAAGTGTTGTCACTTGATAACGGGATCACATCATTAGGAGAATCATGTGATGGACAAGGCCGAAACTATGAACGTAGCATATTGATCATGTCATTTTATTGCTATTTTTTTCTGCATGTCAAGTATTTGTTCCTATGACCATGAGATCATATAACTCACTAGCACCGGAGGAATACCTTGTGTGCATCAAACACCGCAACGTAACTGGGTGACTATAAAGGTGCTCTACAGGTATCTCCGAAGGTGTCCGTTGAGTTAGTATGGATCAAGACTGGGATTTGTCACTCCGTGTGACAGAGAGGTATCTCGGGGCCCACTCGATAATACAACATCACACACACGCCTTGCAAGCATTGTGACTAAGTGTAAGTCACGGGATCTTGTATTACGGAATGAGTAAAGAGACTTGCCGGTAACGATATTGAAATAGGTATGCTGATACCGACGATCAAATCTCGGGCGAGTAACATACCGAAGGACAATGGGAATGACATACAGAATTATATGAATCCTTGACACTGAGTATCAACCGATAAGATCTTCGGAGAATATGTAGGATCCAATATGGGCATCCAGGTCCCGCTATTGGATATTGACCGAGGAGTACCTCGGGATGTCTACATAGTTCTCGAACCCGCAGGGTCTCCACACTTAAGGTTCGATGATGTTTTAGTATAGTTGAGTTATATGTGTGGTTACCGAATGTTGTTTAGAGTCCCGGATGAGATCACGGATGTCACGAGGGTTTTCGGAATGGTCCGCAAACGAAGATTGATATATAGGATGGTTTCATTTGGTCACGGAAAGTTTTGGGCAATTCTGGAAGTGTACTAGGAGTGAAGAATGGGTTCCGGGAGTTCACCGGGAGGGGCCCACCCACCCGGGAGTGAGCCCAAGGCACTAGGGTGGCGCCACAAGTCCTTACTGGGATGGTGGAGTCATCCCAAGGGGCCCATGGCGCCACATAAGAAAATACCAAAAGAAAATAAAAGAAAAAGGGAAAGAGGGAGGTGGGAAGGAAGAGGACTCCTCCTTCCCAAACCGAATTGGAGGAGTCCTCCTCCTCCCTTGGCTGGCGCACCCTTGAGGGCCTGGTCCCTCCAGGCTAGCGCTCCCCCTCCCTCCTATATATATTGATGGTTTACGATTGATTTGAAACACAACTTTGCCACGTGCAACTCAAACCTATACCACGTAGTTTTACCTCTAGATCGAATTTCTGCGGAGCTCGGGCGGAGCCCTGCAGGAGTAGATCATCACCACCACCGGAGCACCGTCACGCTGCCGGAGAATTAATCTAATTCTCCATCTTGCTTACTGGATCAAGAAGGCCGAGATCATCGTCTAGTTGTACGTGTGCTGAATGCGGAGGTGCCGTCCGTTCGGCGCTAGATCAAAACGGATCGTGGGACGGATCGAGGGACAGTTCATGGAACGGTTCGAGGGACGTGAAGACGTTCCACTACATCAACCGCATTTTGTGGACATCACCATGATAGATCTTCGTGTGCGTAGGAATTTTTTTGTTTCCCATGCAACGTTCCCCATCAGTGGTATCAGAGCTAGGTTCATGCGTAGATGTTATCTCGAGTAGAACACAAAAGGTTTCATGGACGGTGATGTTTGATTTGCTGCCCTCCTTAGTCTTTTCTCGATTCGGCGGTATTGTTGGATTAAAGCGGCCCGGAATGACATAACTCGTACGCTTACGAGAGACTGGTTTCATCGATTGACATGCAACCTCGTTCCATAAAGATGACTGGCGGGTGTCGGTTTCTTCAACTTTAGTTGAATTGGTTTTGACCAAGGCGGTCCTTGGAGAGGTTAAATAGAAATTTTCACATCTCTGTTGTGGTTTTTTCCTAAGTAAGATGCGATCATACTAGATACCCATAGCAGCCACGTAAAACATGCAACAACAAATTAGAGGACATCTAACTTGTTTTTGTAGGGTATGCTTGTGATATGATATGGCCAATGACGTGATGTGATATATTGGTTGTATAAGATGATCATGTTGTAATAGTTAATATCGACTTGCACGCCGATGCTACGGCAACCGGCATGAGCCATGGGGTTTTCTTTAGACTAACGTTTGTGTTTGCAGATGCGTTTACTATATTGCTAGGTCGTAGCTTTAGTAGTAATAGCATAGATAGCACGACAACCTCGATGGCAACACGTTGATGGAGATCATGATGATGGAGATCATGGTGTGGCGCCAGTGACATGAAGATCATGCCGGTGCTTAAGTGATGGAGATCAAGAAGCACAAGATGATGGTCATATCATGTCACTTATGAATTGCATGTGATGTTAATCCTTTGATGCACCTTATTTTGCTTAGAACGACGGTAGCATTATAAGGTGATCTCTCATTAAAATTTCAAGACGAAATTGTGTTCTCCCCGACTGTGCACCGTTGCAATAGTTCGTCGTTTCGAGACACCACGTGATGATCGGGTGTGATAGGCTCAACGTTCACATACAAGGGTGCAAAAGAGTTGCACGCGAGGAACACTCAGGTTAAACTTGACGAGCCTAGCATGTGCAGACATGGCCTCGGAACACATGAGATCGAAATGTCGAGCATGAATCGTATAGTTGATATGATTAGCATAGACATGCTTACCACCGAAACTATTCTCGAATCACGTGATGATCGGACTTGAGTTAGTGGATTTGGATCATGTACCACACAAATGACTAGAGAGATGTACTTTTTGAGTGGGAGTTCTTAAGTAATATGATTAATTGAACTAATTATCATGAACATAGTCAAAAGGTCTATGCGAATTATGATGTAGCTTGCGTTATAGCTCTACTGTTTTTATATGTTCCTAGAGAAAATTTAGTTGAAAGATGATAGTAGCAACTTTGCGGACTGAGTACGTGAAACTGAGGATTGTCCTCATTGCTGCGCAGAAGGCTTATGTCCTTATGCACGACTCAGTGAGCTGCACCTCGAGCGTCATCTGTGGATGTTGCGAATATCTGACATACACTTTTTTATTACTACGTGATAGTTCAGTGCGTAATACTTAATGGCTTAGAAGCAAGGCGCCAAAGACGTCTTGAAATGTCACAGAACATAAGTGATGTTCTAAAAAGATGAAATTGAGATTTCATGCTCGTGCCCTTGTTCAGAGGTATGAGACCTCCGACAAGATTCTTTGTCTACAAAGTAAAAGAGAAAAGCTCAATCGTTAAGCATGTGCTCAGATTGTCTGGGTATAACAATCACTTGAATCAAGTGGGAGTTAATCTTCGAGATAAGATAGTAATGGTTCTCCAAAGGCACTGCCACCAATCTTCTAGAGCTTCGTGATGAACTATATCATATCAAGGATAGATATGATGATCCTTGAGCGATTCACAATGTTTGACACGAAAGTAGAAATAAAGAAGGAGCGTCAATTGTTGATGGTTAGTAAAACCACTAAGTTTCAAGAAGGGCAAGGGCTAGAAGGGATACTTCATGAAACGGCAAACCAGTTGCTGCTCTAATGAAGAAACCCAAGATTGAACCCAAACCTGAGACTAAGTGCTTCTGTTATGAGGCGAACGGTCACCGAGGCAGAGCTACCCTAGATACTTGGTAGATGAGAAGGCTGGCAAAGTCGACAGATGTATATTTGATATACATGATATTGATGTGTACTTTACTAGTACTCCTAGTAGCACGAGGGTATTAGATACCGGTTCGGTTGCTAAGTGATTAGTAACACGAAATCAAAGCTATGGAATAAACGGAGACTAGCTAAAAACGAGGTGACGATATGTGTTGGAAAGGTCCCCAAGGTTGATGTGATCAAACATCGCACGCTCCCTGTACCATCGGGATTGGTGTTAAACCTAAATAATTGTTATTTGGTGTTTGCGTTGAGCATGAACATGATTGGATCATGTTTATTGCAATACGATTATTCATTTACAAGACAATAATAGTTATTATATTTGCTTGAATAATTACCTTCAATGGTTTATTGAATCTCGATCGTAGTGTTACACATGTTCATAATATTGGTGCCAAAATATACAAAGTAATAATGATAGTACCACTTACTTGTGGCACTGCCACTTGAGTCATGTTGGTGTAAAATGCATGAAGAAGCTCCATGCTGATGGATCTTTGTTGATGAAGCTCCATACAAAGTGTAAAATACTTTGTGGCACTGCCACTTGAGTCACTCAGTTTTGAAACGTTTGAGACATGCAAACCAACCCCGTTGGCATAAACGCATGAAGAAACTCCATGCAGATGGATCGTTTGGACTCACTTGATTTTGAATCACTTGAGACATGCAAAATTATACCACATGGAACAAGAAAGTGACTTGTTGGAAGCGATGCATTGTGATGTGTACAGTCCAATGAGTGCTGAGGCACGCAGTGGATTTCGTTATGTTCTTACTTCACTGACGATTTGAGTAGATACAGGAGTATCTACTTGATGAATCACAAGTATGAAATATTGGAAAGTTCAAAGCTATTTCAGAGTGAAGATCGTCGTAACAAGAGGATAAACTGTCTACGATATGATCATAGAGATGAATATCTGAGTTACGAGTTTTGGGTACACAGTTAAGACAATGTGGAAATTGTTTCACAGTTTATGCCACATGGAACACGATAGTGTGATGGTGTGTCCAAATATCATAGCCGTGCCCTATTGGATATAGTGCATACTATGATGTCTCTTATCGAATTACCACTATCGTTTATGGGTTATGCATTAGAGACAACAGCATTCACTTTAAATAAGGCACCGCATATTTCCGTTTAGATGACATAGTATGAACTATGGTTTGGAGAAACCTAAGCTATCGTTTCTTGAAAGTTTGAGGCTACGACGCTTACGTCAAAAAGTTTCAGTCTGATAAGCTCGAACCCAAAGTGGATAAATGCATCTTCATAGGATATCCAAAACAGTTGGGTACATCTCCTATCTCAGATCCGCAAGCAAAGTGTTTGTTTCTAGAAACGGGTCCCTTCTCGAGGAAAGGTTTCTCTGGAAAGAATTGAGTGGGAGGGTGGTGGAACTTGATGAGGTTAGTGAACCGTCACTTCAGCCAGTGTGTAGCAGGGCGCAGGAAGATGTTCTTGTGGCGCCTACACCAATTGAAGTGGAAACTGATGATGGTGATCATTGAGCTTTGGATCAAGTTACTACAAACCTCGTAGGTCGACAAGGTCGCGTACTACTACAGAGTGGTACGGTAACCCTGTCTTGGAGGTCATGTTGTTGAACAACAATGAACCTACGAGCTATGGAGAAGCGATGGTGGGTCAGGATTCTGAAAAATGGCTGAAGGTCATGAAATCCGAGGGAGGATCCATGAAGACTTTGGAAGAACTGCTTGATGGTCATAAGACTATTGAGTAAAGATGGATCTTTAAAAGGAAGACAGACGATGATGGTGAAAAGTCACCTTTGAGAAAAGATCGACTTGTCGCAAAGATGTTTGCGACAAGATCAAAGAGTTGACTATGATTAGACTTTCTCACTCGTAGAGATGCTAAAAGTCTGTTGAAATTATGGTAGCAGTTGTTGTCGGGGGGGATAACTCCGGGGTAGGATCAGCGAGCCTACACCTTTATCTTCAGCCCAAGAGGAATGACTAAAAACAATTCTACAAGGCCCAAGTCCCAAGTCCCCTGGCTGGATAGGCGAGACCTACCGGCTAGGGGGCAAGACGGCCAACTCTCTGGCCGGCCAGGCAACACCTGCCGGTTAGAGGCGAGACGGCTACCTCTTCCTGGCCGCCTAGGCCAAGCCATCCGGCTATGGACGAGGCGGTCGTGCCCAAGCCGGCTGGTCAAGCAGGCTAGCCGGCTGGGGATCTCAAGTCACATCAGATCGTTGGTCATGACGAGACCCTACGATTAAAGGTGGCTACACGTCAGCAAAGGTACTCGATCAGAGTGCACGGCGGGTACCAGCGTCGGAGGCCACGCCGCTGACCTCCCCCAGCTCTGATCCATCACCCAACACAGTGTCGGCCGTCAAACTCCCACTCCATTACTACACTCGGCGTGGGAACAGTGGAGGCGGACATACCGTCTTCCCATGACGAATCTCGCTGGACGATGCCGGACGTACCACACGTGTCGTGCGTCAACCTTACGCGAGAGCCTCATTGGCTAGCCGGCGGGTCCCACAGCCACAGGGGACCTCGTAGCCGGTGGGCCCCTCAAGCGACAAGACAAGACCCCCGTGGGCCCCCTGGCCAGCCGGCGAGGCTGCCAGCCGGGTCCCACTCTTGTACCCTTTATCCATATTGTAGGCCGGTAGGTTCATCTATAAAACCCCTCGCCCCCCCTCCATGCAGAGGGTCGGTCAACTGATCACACACACACACCAACCACATAGGAGAGGCAGAGACAAGCCGGCTGCTCCTTCTTCCTCCTCCGCAATACAGCTCTAGGAGCAACCTGTAATCCTATCCACACATATCATACACTCCGGTAGGACTGGGGGTATTATCTCTACGGAGAGCCCTGAACCTGGGTACATCGTGCGTTCCATGCTTGTACCAACCTTGCCCCCAGCGCCCTCCGGTGCCACTTCGGTTCCTACCTTCTTTAGCCTACCCATGGCTTCTGTTGTGAGTATTCACCGACATTTGGCACCCACCATGGGGCCGATCGCGACATCAGGTGGCTTTACGCGCTGGGCGGGGGCCCGCACCTACACCACTGGATGTACCGCGTCCGGACCGATCAGCATGCCCGTGGATCCTGCCTTCGTTGAGGCAACACCGATGATGTTCGACGTCCCTGTCCGCCATGCGGATTCGGACGAGGAGTCCGATGACGAGGCGCATCCCAGCGCTGTCATCGCTGCTATGGAGAACCTCAGCGTTCTCTTTAGCGACCTGCACCTCAACGATGGTCCTCACTACTTTGGCGAGGACTTCGATGTCGAGGCGTTATGCGCCAGCTTTAGTAGGTTCTCTATCGCTGAGACGCCTACACACGATGTGTACCCCAACAACATGCTCGTCTTCGACGGCCCTCCGCCGTCTGTAGGGTTCTTCACCCCATACCATGTCGCCACCGTCTCCAACGTCGTGGAGGTGATGGTCATCGGTGCCGGCACCAGCACGGCTCAGGGCAAAGCGTCAGCAAACGCTGCTGAGCCTGCTGCTGCCGCCGCTGATACTCTTCAGGCTGCGCTCACCGGCCTCAAGACGCCCATCACCGCCTGCACAAACCCTAACGACGCGCGAGCCTTGCTGGAGGAGGCTCGCAGACAGATCTTGGAGGAGGGCATCGCCATCGCTTCGGCGAAACTCCGGATGGAGGCCACGCAACGCGAGTATAACTCCGCATACGGCCTCACTCCGGTTTCCGAGGCCCCTAGCTGGCTTGGCTCGGTCCGCGGCCGCGGCCGGGTCATCGCCGAGATTCTAGGAGGCAAGCAGCCCATCTATGAGGCTCCTGCAGCCAACTTGCGGGCGGCCCAGGCGGCCATGGCAGAAATGCCGAGTTTGGAGGGTGAGGAGCGCGCCTTCCAGGAGAAGCAGGTCAAGGATATCCTTGACGCCGCCAACGAGCAGCAGACACGGCTTGACCCCGGTCAAGCCCAATCAGAGTCTCCGGGACCCGACCCCGGAGCGCGTCGTAACCCTAGCGGTCATCAGCATGCTGAGGGATCTTCCTCGCATCGCACTTCTGGCTGGAAGGGCAAGGGAAGCCATGACAGGCGCTCACAGCGCCAGAGCGAGCATACTTCAAGCTGGCGTCGTGGAGATGACGAGAGCGACTCGGTGTATGAGGTTCCTCGTCCGGGGAGAACCCATGCCACCGGTTGGCAAGGTGCCCTTCCGATTGTGGCTCGGATCGGCGCTCGCATTCCCCAGGGCGATCACGATGCCCGCAGGCGTCTCAACGCCCTGGCACAGCTAGCCCTTTTGGAGGAAGACGACCCCATCGGTCCAGCATGCTTCGGCCCCCGGATCCGAGGGGAGCCGTTTCCCCAAGGCTTCACCTTGCCTCGGGATACTCCCAAGTACGACGACACCGCCAAGCAAGAGGACTGGCTGATCGACTACACCACCACCGTTGGCATTGTCAGGGGCAACAAACGTGTAGCAGTCCACTACGTGCCACTCATGTTGGCCGGCTTGGCTCAGACATAGCTTAACAGCCTTCCAGCCGGCACCGTCAACTCATGGGTGGACTTTGAGGAGGCGTTCGTCCGCAACTTCACTGGCAATTACAAGCGTCCTAGCCGGCCTCGCGAGCTGGCCATGTGCGTCCAGAGGCCCGACGAACCCCTTCGCGACTACCTCACTCGCTGGACGGAGCTTCGCAACTCCTGTGAGGGAGTGCATGAGGTACGGGCCATCCAGTACTTCATAGACGGTTGCCGAGACGGCACTCTCCTCAAGCACAAGCTCATGTGCTCTGAGCCCACCTCTCTGGTGGTGCTCATGGCCAAGGCGGACAAGTACGCCACGGCCGACTCCGCGATGCGAGTCAAGGTGACCGCCTCGGACAAGGCTGTCCCCACGCCGGCTACTCTTAAGCCGGCTGGAGACAATCGAGGTGGAAAGAACAACAACAAGCACAAGGCGGATCAGCTAGATTCGCACTCCAACAACAAGTTGGTAGCCAACATGGAGGGTGAGGCGTCGGCTACTCAGGCCGGCTCCCAACGGAAGCGTCCCAACAAGAGCAACTGGTTGCCCAAGCAGACCTTTGAGTAGATGCTTGATGCACCCTGCAAAATACATTCTGGGGCACAGCCCTCTACCCACACCTTTCGACAGTGCAGCTTTGCACGACGGATGTTGCAAGGGGAGGGCTTGCCGGCTGCCCCAGGTGCACAGGCTGCGCCTCAAGCTTTGGCTCGTGTTCCTGCTCCGGCTCCACCGCCGCCGCCTCGCAACGACGGCCGCCTCCACGATGACTACCCCCATCAAGACGGAGCGTTCGTCGTCTTCACCAGTGAAGGCGACGACAAGCATAGCCTGCGCCAGTGACGGCGTGAGGTGAATGCCACGGCCCTCCGGTTCCTCAAGACATACACTGGTCTGAAAAGCCAATCACATGGAGCCTGGTCGACCATCCTGCGGTGATGCCCAACCCGGGCTCATACGCGCTCGTCCTCGACCCCACCTTCGCCTCCAAGAGGCTCAACTACCGGTTCTCCTGGGTGTTGGTCGACGGTGGTAGCAGCATCAACATCCTCTACCTTGACACCCTCCTCAAGCTTGAGGTCAAGGAGATAGACGTCTTGCCGGCCAGCACTGTCTTCCACGGCATCGTGCCGAGGTAGTCCTGCTCGCCCATCGGAAAAATCTAGCTGGACGTACTCTTCGGTGACAAGGCTCACTTCTGCCGCGAGTGCATATGGTTCGAGGTGGTGGACCTCAGCAGCCCGTATCACGCGCTGCTGGGCAGACCGGCTCTGGCCAAGTTCATGGCTATGCCCCACTACGCCTACCTGAAGATGAATATGCCAGGTCCAAAGGGCTGTTGGAAATATGCCCTAGAGGCAATAATAAAATGGTTATTATCATATTTCCTTGTTCATGATAATCGTCTATTGTTCATGCTATAATTGTATTAACAGGAAACAGTAATACATGTGTGAATAAATAGATCACAATGTGTCCCTGGCAAGCCTCTAGTTGGCTAGCTCGTTAGTCAATAGATGATCATGGTTTCCTGGTCAAGGGCATTAGATGTCATTGATAACGGGATCACATCATTGGGAGAATGATGTGATGGACAAGACCCAATCCTAAGCATAGCACTAGATCGTATTCTTCGTATGCTAAAGCTTTTCTAATGTCAAGTGTCTTTTCCTTCGACTGTGAGATTGTGCAACTCCCGGATACTGTAGGAGTGCTTTGGGTGTATCAAACATCACAATGTAACTGGGTGACTATAAAGGTGCACTGCGGGTAACTCTGAAAGTGTCTGTTGGGTTGGTACGAATCGAGATCGGGATTTTTCACTCCGTGTGACGGAGAGGTATCTCTGGGCCCACTCGGTAGAACATCATCATGAGCTCAATGTGACTAAGGAGTTAGTCACACGATGACGTACTACGGAACGAGTAAAGAGACTTACCGGTAACGAGATTGAACAAGGTATAGGTATACCGACGATCGAATCTCGGGCAAGTTCTATACCGACAGACAAAGGGAATTTTATACGGGATCTCGGGCAAGTTCTATCCCGAGATAGGATCCATGTATGAGAACAAAGTATGGACTTTGGTGGACTTGCCCGGTGACCGGCGAGCCATAGGAAACAAATGGATCTTCAAGAAGAAGACTGATGCAGACGGTAATGTAAGCGTTGATAAAGCTCGACTTGTCGCAAAGGGTTTTCGACAAATTCAAGGAGTTGACTACGAAGAGACTTTCTCGCCCGTAGCGAAGCTGAAATCAGTCCGAATCATGTTAGCGATTTCCGCCTTTTATGATTATGAAATTTGGCAAATGGACGTCAAAACAGCGTTCCTTAACGAGAACATTAAGAAAGAGTTGTATATGATGCAACCAGAAGGTTTTGTCGACCCTAAGGGTGCTAACAAAGTGTGCAAGCTCCAGCGCTCCATCTATGGGCTGGTGCAAGCATCTCGGAGTTGGAACATTCGCTTTAATGAGGTGATTAAAGCGTTTGGGTTTATACAGGTTTACGGAGAAGCCTGTCTGTACAAGAAAGTGAGTGGGAGCTCTGTAGCTTTCCTCATACTGTATGTGGATGACATATTATTGATGGGGAACAATACATAAATGTTGGAGAGCATAAAGGCCTATTTGAACAAGAGTTTTTCAATGAAGGACCTTGGAGAAGTTGCATACATATTAGGCATCAAGATCGATAGAGATAGATCGAGACGCCTCATAAGTCTTTCGCAAAGTACATACCTTGACAAGATATTGAAGTAGTTCAATATGGAAAACTCAAAGAAAGGGTTCTTGCCAGTTTTGCAAGGTATGAGATTGAGTAAGACTCAGTCGCCGACCACGATAGCAGATCGAGAGAAGATGAGTTCTGTCACCTACGCTTCACCCGTAGGCTCTCTAATGTATGCCATGCTGTGTACCAGACCTGATATAAACCTTGCCATAAGTTTGGTAGGGAGGTACCAAAGTGATCCCGGTATGGAACACTAGACAGCGGTCAAGAATATCCTTAAGTACCTGAAAAGTACTAAGGAAATGTTTCTCGTTTATGGAGGTGACGAAGAGCTCGTCGTAAAGGGTTACGTCGACGCTAGCTTCGACACAGATCCGGATGACTCTAAGTCACAGACCGGATACGTATATGTTTTGAATGGTGGGGCAGTGAGCTGGTGCAGCAGCAAGCAAGAAGTCGTGGGAGCATCTACATGTGAAGCGGAGTACATAGCTGCTTCAGAAGCGGCTCATGAAGGAATTTGGATGAAGGAGCACATCACCGACCTTGGTGTGGTTCCAAGCATGTCGGGTCCAATGACACTCTTCTGTGATAACACTGGGGCCATTGCCATAGCCAAGGAGCCCAGGTTTCACCGGAAGACGAAGCACATCAAACGCTGCTACAACTCCATCCAGGACCATGTCCGGAGTGGAGTAATAGATATTTGTAAAGTACACACGGATCTGAATATTGCAGACCCGTTGACTAAACCTCTTCCACGAGCAAAACATGATGAACACCATAATGCTATGGGTGTTCGATACATCACAATGTAACTAGATTATTGACTCTAGTGCAAGTGGGAGACTGTCGTAAATATGCCCTAGAGGCAATAATAAAATGGTTATTATCATATTTCCTTGTTCATGATAATCGTCTATTGTTCATGCTATAATTGTATTAAAAGGAAACAGTAATACATGTGTGAACAAATAGATCACAATGTGTCTCTAGCAAGCCTCTAGTTGGCTAGCTCGTTAGTCAATAGATGATCATGGTTTCCTGGTCATGGGCATTAGATGTCATTGATAACGGGATCACATCATTGGGAGAATGATGTGATGGACAAGACCCAATCCTAAGCATAGCACTAGATCGTATTGTTCGTACGCTAAAGCTTTTCTAATGTCAAGTGTCTTTTCCTTCGACCATGAGTTTGTGCAACTCCCGGATACCGTAGGAGTACTTTGGGTGTATCAAACGTCACAACGTAACTGGGTGACTATAGAGGTGCACTACGGGTATCTCTGAAAGTGTCTGTTGGGTTGGTACGAATCGAGATCAGGATTTGTCATTCCGTGTGACGGAGAGGTATCTCTGGGCCCACTCGGTAGAACATCATCATGAGTTCAATGTGACTAAGGAGTTAGTCACATGATGACGTACTACGGAACGAGTAAAGATACTTACCGGTAATGAGATTGAACAAGGTATAGGTATACCAACGATCGAATCTCGGGCAAGTTCTATACCGACAGACAAAGGGAATTGTATACGGGATTGATTGACTCGTTGACATCATGGTTAATCCGATGAGATCATCGTGGAGCAAGTGGGAGCTACCATGGGTATCCAGACCCCGCTGATGGTTATTGGCCGGAGAGGTGTCTCGGTCATGTCTGCCTGTCTCCCGAACCCGTAGGGTCTACACACTTAAGGTTCGATGACGCTAGGGTTATAGGGAATTGTTATACGAGGTTATTGAAAGTTGTTTGGAGTCCCGGATGAGATCCCGGACATCACAAGGAGCTCTGGAATGGTCCGGAGGTAAAGATTGATACATATGACGGATGGTTTCGGACACCGGAAGTGTTTCGGGCATCACCGGTAACGTACCGGGACCACCGGGACCACCGGAGGTGGCCCCGGGGGTCCACCGAAAGGGGGCAACGACCCCGAGAGGCTAGATGGGCCAAGTGGGGGAGGGAACCAGCCCCTAGGTGGGCTGGTGCGCCCCCACTCAGCCCATGGCGCAGGAAGAGGGGAGAGGGGGGAACCCTAGCGCAGGTGGGCCTAAGGCCCACCAGAGGGGTGCGCCACCCCTCCTCCCAGCCCTGGCTGCCGCCCCTCTCCCATCTGGGGCTGCCGCACCACCTAGGGGGGAACCCTAGGGGTGGCGCACCCCCCTCCCCTCCTCCTATAAATAGTGGGGGTTCTGGGGCTGTTGGAGATAGACTTTTCCCTCTCCCTCGGCGCAGCCCTGCACTTCTTTCTCCTCCTCTGTGCCGGTGCTTGGCGAAGCCCTGTCGGGAGACCTCGTCTCTCCATCGACACCACGCCGTCGTGCTGCTGGAGTTCTTCCCCAACCTCTCCCTCCTCCTTGCTAGATCAAGGTGCGGGAGACGTCACCGGGCTGCACGTGTGTTGAACGCAGAGGTGTCGTAGTTCGGCACTAGATCGGAATCACACCGCGATCTGAATCGCCGCGAGTACGACTCCATCAACCGCGTTCTAGTAATGCTTCGGCTTAGCGATCTTCAAAGGTATGAAGATGCACTCACCCCTCTCTCGTTGCTGGTCTCTCCATAGGAAGATCTGAATTGCAGATAACAAAAAGAAAAACAGGATCGTCTAAGGGGCGGCGGCCTCGTGTGTGGCCCCGGCTGCTGCTCCTGAAGTGGTGGCTCCACCATCGCCGGCTGCTCCCGAGGCGGTGGCGCCGTCTCCTCCACGAGCGCTTTCGGCTCCGTACGCGGCAGAGTCAGCATATGCCTCGTCGCTGGAGGCGGCGTTTTCCACTTCATTGGCCGCCTCGTCGGAGCTGCCATTGGCATCATAGGGCTGAAGGCCGTGCAGATCCTCAGGGATCACGTTGCCGTCTTCACCCCGCTCCAAGTTGAGCTCATCCCAGGCAGCGTAGGAGGCGATGTCACTAGCCCTCACGCACAGCTCCTCCTCCACGGCCTGCAGCACCCCCTCCGAGCCGTCTCGCTGAGCAAGACTAGGTTTCGGTACTAGGACTTGGCCAAGCTCAGGGCCATGTAGGCTCCAGCACGCGTGGCCGAAGCACGCCAGGCGTCAAGGCGGTCATCGCCAGCCGCAAGCCAGCGGGAGAGCCGGCTCATCGACGTCGGCTCCACGCCATCACGCCACAGAGCCTTCACCATCGACGAGCCTGCAACCTGGAGCCGAGCCTTGGACTCGCCCAGGGCACGCAGGCGGGCTCTGAGGCCCACCCCGATCTCCTCCACGCTCCAGCCGGAGGCATCGTCTACCTCCTGCCCGGCCACGCGACGCTCCTCGCGGCTCACCTCAACGGCTGTTTCGGCTACGTCCCATGTCTCAGGGAAGAGACCTCAGATAGGGGAAGGGGCGCAAAGAAGAGTAAGAAGAGGAGGCGGCAAAGAAGAAAATTCAAGACAAAACAAAGAGGACTCACGGTCGAAGTGGCCGCCAGTCTCGTGAGCACTCTCCAAGGCCTCGAGCTCCCGCACCTTGCTCTCTTGGGTGATGCGGGTGATTTCTTCGTGGAGGACCGCAGCTATGTCCAGCACCTTGGCCAGCTATGCCCGCCTGTGGATCAGGGCTTCCTCCTTCTCCTTCAAGGCAGCGTCCTTGAGCTTCATCTCCTCGAGATGAACTGGCTCAAGGCGCTCTATGTCGGCAGCATGGGAGTTTTCCTTCTCCTGTAGGGAGGCGCGCAACTGCTCCTACTCAGCCTGGTGGGCTGCCTCGAGCTCCTTCTTCTCCGCTTGGAGAAGAGCCAGCTGCTGCTGGAGCCGGCCGTCCACCTCGCGCAGGGCGTCCCACTCTACGGCGACCTCGCCCAGCTGGGCCTGAAGTTCGGCGACCTGGCCATCAGCCGCCTGGTTCTGAGCCCGCAACATGTTGTATGCTTGCACCTAGGCATCATAAAGATCCTACAAGCAAAGAAGAAGCAAAAGTAAGATTCGGCTTGATTAATTCATAACCAGCGCGATCCTCGGGGGCTACACCCAGTGGGTGCGCTAGCGCGCCCCCACTAAAAAAGCAAAGCAAGAGATGAGCTCGAAGAGATTCGGCCTGGCCAATGCTTGGCCGGCCCGATTCTCGGGGGCTACACCCAGTGGGTGCGCTGGCGCGCCCCCACTAATTCAAGAAGAAGAAGAAAAAATCGAAATCCAAGACAAAGACGAGGCACTTACCCTGATGCGCTCCTCCAAGCGCTCCAGATCGCTGCCCGCCACGCGGGCCGCCTGCTCCACCTTGTGCTGGCTGTTGGCAAACAGCGACACCAGCTCTGGGACACCTTGGAGTATGGTGCCTACGGGTAGCTTCTGGCGCTCAAGATTGGCCGCTCGCCAAGCCTTCATGGGCCGGATCCTGGCTCTAGGGCCGGCTCCTGGAGCAGCCGGGCCACGGTTGGAGACGACGATGGTGGCGTCTCCACGCGTCGGTATGGCGGCCGGCTCCGCCGACGTCCCAGCCGACGTTGTCTCCACAGTAGGAGGTGGATTGGCCGCGTCCGGCGCATCCATGATCACCTCTAGCGCATCCAGGGCCACATCTGGCACGTCCAGGTTCAATTCTGGCGCGTTGGCAGCCACCTCGGCCACCGGTGACTCAGGGATCTCCTCGAGATCCACCGGTGCAGAGGCGTCCGGCTTGGACGGCTTGGCCGCCTCGGTCCTCTAGGCGCGCCTCGGGGCCGCCTCGCTAGCTGACTCCTCCACGCGAGCACGCATGGAGGGGTCATGTCTAGCCTTCGTACGCCTCTCCGCTGGCTTCTTGGCCCGGCTGGGCCGAGACTGGCCCTCGGCCATATTCTCCACGGCCGCATCCCAGCGGCGGGCGGATTGTTCCTCAAGTTCCTTCTGGGCAGCGTGAGCCGCTGCCCAGCTGGCTCGCTCAGTGGTGGAGGCGGTGTCTTCCTCTACATCCTCCGCCTCCCTACCAAGTGGCGCTTTGAGGAACAAATCTTCATGCAAGACAAAGTAAAAAGAATGAAAGGGAACCCTTACCCCGTGACAATGGGCACCTGCGTCCTACCACCACCAGCATGGCGCTTCTTAGCGCCACCTGCTGGTGCTCCAGCTGGAGGACCCGTCGCGGCTCGCTTGGGAGCCCGCGTGGAAGCTGTGGCACCCTTGCCCTTCCTCCGGGATGCCTCGCCAAGACCGGACACCTCGGCTTTATGACGCCGCCCGCGCGTTAGGGGCGGGCTGGTGACTACCTCCACCCCGTAGGAGTCTTCCTCGAAGGCTGCACCTGAAAGGGAGGATGGAGTCTCATCATCATCCGTCCAATCAACAATGGAGGGCTTCAGATTCTCACCAGACGGCTCCGTGCCCTCCGACTCCAGCGCGTCCTCCGAACCTTCGGAGGCGGCAGAATGAGACTCAATCATGCCCTCGTCCTCGATCTCCGAGGCATCAGCCATCACCATGTCGGGGGCAGGCGGATTGAGTGACTGCAACTTCTCGAACATCTGCATAATGGAGTCTGCTTCCGGCTCAAAAAGATGATCGGCAACAAGAACAGACTCAAAGAGAGTGCTTACCATCGGAGGCGGACGGGGCCTGCTATAAGGGGCTAGCCCCCACACCCAGTTCCCGCTATCATCCATGTGGGCGGTGGAAATCTGGTTCACCCCCTGCGCCACCGCGCTGGTTGTGAAGCTTTTGGTGGAGATCCGACATGGATCATACCGGCCGCTCATCTGGCAAACCAGATGGGGCCACCTCTGTAGAGGAAGGATCCTGCGGGAGAACATGGTGGTAAGAAGGTCACGGCCAAGGAGGCCGCGATCCTTCAAGCTATCGAGGTAGGCGCCGATCTGCGCCACCTCGGGAATCGGCTTCGGATACTTTGCTCCCCAGTTCAACCTCTCCATCGGAGGATCGATGTTGAAGGGGGCATGTTGAGGGCGTCGTGAGCAGGGCTGGCGTTCTTCACATAGAAGAAGCTTTTGTGCCACAGCTTGATGGATTCTTGTAGTGACATCTGGGGGAAGCCGGACTTCGACCGGGGATGCACCAGCGCGGCTCCGCACGGCGTCATCGGGCGAGGCCCATCAACCTTCTCCAGCTCGGCCTTGTCCATCTTCCTGGACTGTTGCTTTAAGAAGAACAAGCTCTGCCAGAGGTCGAGGTGAGGCTCGATCCCTAGAAAGCCCTCGCAGAGGACGACTTAGGCAGACAGCTGGAGAATGGCATTTGGCACCAGGTGGTGCGGCTACAGGCCAAATAAGATGAGCTAGTTGGACAAGAAGGTGCTTGCCGGGAGCCCGAAGCCCCTCTAGAAGTGTGTGTCGAATATGAAGATTTCTCCTTCCTGTGGCATCAGGGCCGTCTTGGCATCGGGGATCCACACAGTCATGAGAGAGGCCGAAGGCAACATCTGGCGGTGGCGGAGCGCCTCGATGTGGTCGTCGCAAATCTCACTGCCGAGCCAAGCTCCGTGGTACAAGGTCTTCTTCGAGGAGGAGCCGCTCGCCATGACTACGGGCAGCGGAAGCTCGGGAAGACTGGTGGCGCGACGGCGACAGAGAGGAAGAAGACGAAGGGAGACGGACTCTTGCTCTCTGGGTTCAGGGAGGAAGAGGGCGTCGATGCAGGGAGAGAAGGGGGCGATGGGCCTCCTCAGTACCCCCGCATCCCATTTAAACCCCACGAAGGATCGTGGGGAGGGGATCTGGTGCGCAGAGCCCCACTAATCTTGTGTATTACGGGCGATAGCGTTTCCCGAAACCCAACCGTCGCGGAGTAAATCCACAGAGAATCCTCCACATGGCGGTCGAGGGGGCGTCGTGGCGGGACCCAGGGCCCAGGCCCGGTCCCGTCACCTACATAAACCATCATCACGTCTGGCGGGGCCTGGCACGTGGCGCGATTTGCGCAACCTACGACGAAGCCGAGGCATCGCTTGGAAGCCGGCCGGCGTCCCCTGCCGCAGGCGGCAAGAGGAATACAACGACTAACAACCAAGCCGGTGAGGCCACCCGCAACCAAGCGGCGGGCCTCTCCAGCTTCGGGGACTACTGTCAGGGGGATAACCCCGGGGTAGGCTCAGCAAGCCTACTCGTTTATCTTCAGCCCAAGAGGAATGACCAAATAAAATTCTACAAGCCCAAGTCCCCTGGCCGGCTAGGCGACACCTACCGGCTAGGGGGCGAGACGGCCAACTCTCTGGCTGGCCAGGCAACACCTGCCGGCTAGAGGCGAGACCGCTACTAATGACCCACAAGTATAGGGGATCAATCGTAGTCCTTTCGATAAGTAAGAGTGTCGAACCCAACGAGGAGCAGAAGGCTCTGATAAACGGTTTTCAGCAAGGTAATAACCGCAAGCACTGAAAGTAGCGGTAACAAGTGATGGTATAGTGAGGTGAAACGTAGCAAGCGAAAAGTAACAAGTAACAAGTAGTAGCAATGGTGCAGCAAGTGTCCCAAGCCCTTTTGTAGCAAGGGACAAGCCTGAACAAAGTCTTATAGGAGGAAAAACGCTCCTGAGGACACACGGGAATTTCTGTCATGCTAGTTTCATCATGTTCATTTGATTCGCGTTGGTTACTTTGATAGTTTGATATGTGGGTGGACCGGCGCTTGGGTACTGCCCTTACTTGGACATGCATCCCACTTATGATTAACCCCTCTCGCAAGCATCCGCAACTACGAAAGAAGAATTAAGACAACATCTAACCATAGCATTAAACTAGTGGATCCAAATCAGCCCCTTACGAAGCAACGCATAGACTGGGGTTTAAGCTTCTGTCACTCCAGCAACCCATCATCTACTTACTACTCCCCAATGCCTTCCTCTAGGCCCAAATATGATGAAGTGTTATGTAGTCAACGTTCACATAACACCACTAGAGGAAAAGACAACATACAACATATCAAAATACCAAACGAATACCAAATTCACATGACTATTATTAGCATGACTTATCCCATGTCCTCAGGAACAAAAGTAACTACTCACAAAGCATAATCATAATCATGATCAGAGGTGTAATGAATAGCATCAAGGATCTGAACATAAACTCTTCCACCAAGTAATCCAACTAGCATCAACTACAAAGAGTAATCAACACTACTAGCAACCTTACAAGTACCAATCGGAGTCGCGAGACGGAGATTGGTTACAAGAGATGAACTAGGGATTGGAGAGGAGATGGTGTTGATGAAGATGATGATGAAGATGCCTCCCCTCCGACGAGAGGAGTGTTGGTGATGACGATGGCGACGATTTCCCCCTCCGGGAGGGAAATTTCCCCGGCAGGATCGTCCTGCCGGAGCTCTAGATTGGATCTGCTCAGGTTCCGCCTCGTGGCGGCAGCGAAACCATGAAAAAGCTCCCGATTGATTTTTTTTCTGGAATGAAACCCTTCATATAGCAAAAGAGGGGGGCAGTGGGCCGTCAGGGAGCCCACAAGCCCTGTAGCCGCCACCAGGGGGTGGAAGCTACCAGGCTTGTGGCGCCCTGGTAGCTCCCCTCTCGTACTCCTTTCGCCCAGTATTTTTTATATATTCCCAAAAAATTCCACGTAAATTTTCAGGGCATTTGGAGTTGTGCAGAATAGAGGACTCAGATTTGCTCCTTTTTCAGTCGAGAATTCCAGCTGCGTGAATTCTCCCTCTTCAAATAAACCTTGCAAAATAAGAGAGAAAAGGCATAAATATGGTACCACAAAGTAATATAACAGCCCATAAAGCGATAAATATCAACATGAAAGCATAATGCAAAATGGACGTATCAACTCCCCCAAGCTTAGACCTCGCGTGTCCTCAAGCGAAAACCAAGTTCCATAAACATGTCCACATGTTTAGGGACGAAGGTGTCGATAAAACATAATACGGAAATGAGGGCATCATGATCACACATAGAACATCAATACATCATAAATATTCTTATGGGAAAGTAACAATTCCTTCACAAAGCAAAGTATGAAGCAAAAACCTTACCGAGAAGTAACCAACAACAGTCCAAAGTCATTGAAGCAATTGCAATTTATCATAACATCAGAAAGAGTCAAATAAGAGCTTGTAAGGCAAACCCACATACTCAATCATCTCTTTTATTTTCCACAATTGTTACAACTCACGTGGTAATCATGGTATCAAAGTTTCAGCTGGACACAGAGGAAGATAGGGGCTTATAGTTTTGCCTCCCAACCATTTACCTCAAGGGTAAAGTCAACAACAATAAAGCATAAGTGCTCAACTCCAAGTTGATATATGAATATAGATCTTTCCCAAGCATGTGATGCTAGCCAAGACAAAGGCAAAAATAGGGAATTGGTGAAGATCATCATGACTCTTACAAGGGCAAAAGGTAAAGGTACAAGATAGGGCCTTCGTAGAGGGAAGCAGAGGTTGTCATGCACTTTTGAGGTTTGAATCCGTGTCCTCTTAGTGCGGAGGAACGTCACTTTATATTGCCTCATGTGATGAAGAACTTTATTATGCAGTCTGTCGCTTTTATGTCTTCCTCATCACAGGTTCGTACAAAGCTTATTTTCCACACAATAATACAACATACATATTAGAGAGCAATTTTTATTGCTTGCACCGATGACAACTTACTTGCAGGATCTTATTCAATCCATAGGTAGGTATGGTGGACTCTCATGCCAAAACTGGGTTGATGTTTTATGGATGCACAAGTAGTATCTCTACTTGGTGCGGGAGTTTTGGCTAATATGAGGTGGAAGCAATCGTCACATGCTAAGGGATCTCTAATCATATAACATTGTTTGGAACCAAGAAAACACAATTCATTATGTTGTCTTCCTTGTCCAACATCTACCCCTAAGCATGTAATAGTTTGGTGAGTGCTCACAATTGTAAAAACTGTCTAAGATGGTATATTTACATGTGAACCTCTCTTTCCTTATTACTTCTTATTAATTGCAACGATGACTGAGGTCTATGTTGATTTATTCTCAACAAGTTTCAATCATTATACGTGTCTTATGTGAAGTTATCACTTTCCATAAGATCATCTCATGATCTTTCATGCTATCGTTCTTTTCATACTTTTGATCACAACACAAAGAAAAGCCCTTGACTAAGATACTCTTTATTGTATAGCTCATGAGCTCGAATACATCGGGGAAGAGACAAAAGCAAAAGACTCAAACTGAACACTAAAGACTTATTCCTCTAAAAGAAGAAATAAAAACTGAAAAGGAAAGAACTAAAACAAAGGTAAAAGCAAAAGATATAAAGGTGATACGATACCAGTTCAACTCCCCAAGCTTGGCAAAAGCCAAGGGGATTGCCCATACCAATGCTTAGTTGTCTTCCTTTGGTGGTGATGGTGGTGGTGTTGTTGAAGCAGTCTTGAGCTTGTCTAATTTCCACTTGAGCAAAAAGTTCTGCTCCCTTAGATCGTCATTTTCCTCCTCAAGATTCAACACTCTATGGCAAAGTTCCTGCTTACTCTCCTGCAAGAAACGAGAGGGGATAAATATGGTCTTAGGCTTCTTCCTGGAGTTGGGGAGGCTTGACTTCTTGAACTCCACATGGGTGTTTGCAGGTTGAGGTAAAGGAGCCTCCTCTTCATCGGAACTCGTTTGTTCTTTCCCCTTGGGCTCATAGTCCTCTTCCTCGTCAGTGGTCCAGCCATATGGTTCCAAGTCTCCATTAATCCTAGAGTTAGCACGATCATCAGCCACATAGATCTCTTCTTCTGAATCTTGAGAAGACATCTTGACCTAAATCTCCAGCAGACAACAGGCTCGAAACGAAAACAAAGGAAAACTGCTCGATATGGAGATCAAAACCTTCGGGTGAATATACAATGATTTTTTTTGGACCAGAAGGAGTGCTCCGCAAGAAAACGGAGTCCGGGAGGCACACGAGGTGCCCACAAGCCCTCTAGCCGCCATGAGGGGGGTAGGTGGCGGCTACCAAGCTTGTGGCTGCCTCGTGCGCTCTTCGGACTGCTTTTTATTTTTATATTTTTCCAAAAATTCCAAAACGGAGGAAATTTCCTATTGGAAAATTTTCGGAGTCCAGTTACTTACCGAAACAGTCTGATAAACATCCCTTATGTACTCCTCTGGAGTTATGATATTGATGATAATGGTCTCAACATTTATGGGAGTAACGGAGATATAATGCTTGATTCTTTGCCCATTTACCACTCTAGGAAAATTTCCTTCTGTGTTATTGATTTTGATGGCACCGGAACGATATACTTCCTCGATAACGTAAGGACCTTCTCATTTAGAGAGAAGCTTGCTTGCAAAGAATCTTAAGCGAGAATTGTATAGCACGACATAATCACCTACATTGAACTCTCGTTTCTGTATTCGTTTATCGTGCCATCTCTTAACCTGTTCCTTGAACAACTTGGCATTCTCATATGCTTGGGCCCTCCATTCATCTAATGAGCTGATATCAAACAACCGCTTCTGAACGGCAAGTTTGAAATCGAAGTTGAGCTCTTTGATTGCCCAATAAGCTTTATGTTCCAGCTCAAGAGGTAAATGATAGGCCTTACCGTAAACCATTTTATACGGCGACATGCCCATGGGATTCTTATAAGCAGTCGTATAAGCCCATAGTGCATCGTCAAGTTTGCTAGACCAATTCTTTCGAGATCTATTGACAGTCTTTTGTAGGATCAATTTGATCTCCCTATTACTCAACTCCACTTGACCACTAGACTGAGGATGATAAGGAGATGCAACTCTATGGTTGACATCATACTTAGCGAGCATCTTGCGGAAAACACCATGAATGAAGTGTGAACCGCCATCAGTCATCAAATATCTAGGGACTCCAAATCTTGGAAAATGACTTCTTTAAGCATCTTAATGGAGGTTTGGTGATCAGCATTTTTAGTGGGGATAGCTTCTACCCACTTAGTGACGTAATCCACAGTAACCAAGATGTGAGTGTACCCACTGGAACTCGGGATGGGTCCCATATAATCAAAGCCCCAGACATCAAATGGTTCAATGACAAGTGAATAGTTCATAGGCATTTCCTGACGCTTACTGATGTTCCTTATTCTTTGGCATTCATCACAAGACAAGACAAACCTACGGGCATCCTTAAAGAGAGTGGGCCAATAGAAACCTGATTGCAATACCTTATGAGCAGTTCTGTCTCCAGCGTGGTGTCCTCTGTAGGCTTTGGAATGACACTTCTGCAGGATCTGTCCCTGTTCATGTTCAGGCACACAACGTCTAATAACACCATCTAGTCCTTCCTTATAAAGGTGAGGATCATCCCAAAAGTAGTGTCTCAAATCAAAGAAGAATTTCTTCTTTTGCTGATTGGTGAAACTGGGTGGTATGTATTTGTCTACGATATAATTTGCGTAATCGGCATACCACCATGCACTATGTGAAGTGCGGATGACATTTAGTTGCTCATCAGGAAAGCTCTCATCAATAGGTCGTGGGTCATCAAGGACATTCTCTAGCCTGGACAAGTTATCTGCTATAGGGTTATCAACACCCTTTCAGTCAACGACGTGCAAATAAAATTCCCGTAGCAGGAGAATCCATCTAATCAGCCTAGGCTTAGCGTCCTTCTTCTCCATAAGGTACTTAATAGCAGCATGATCAGAGTGAATAGTGACTCTGGAGTCAACTATATAAGATCTGAACTTTTCACATGACACGACTGCTAAAAACTCCTTCTCCGTAGTGGCATAGTTTCTTTGGGCACTGTCTAGAGTTTTACTAGCGTAGTGAATAACATTCAACTTCTTGTCAACTCTTTGTCCTAGAACAGCACCAACAACATAATCACTAGCGTCGCACATGATTTCAAAGGGAAAGTTCCAGTCAGGTGGTTGAACAATAGGTGCGGTTATCAAAGCCTTCTTAAGTATTTCGAAAGCTTCCTCACAATACTCATCAAAAACAAAAGGAACATCCTTCTGCAAGAGGTTGGTAAGAGGCCTAGAAATCTTAGCAAAGTCTTTAATGAACCTTCTATAGAAACCAGCATGACCTAGGAAACTTCGTATACCTCTGATATCTGTGGGGCAAGGCATTTTCTCAATTGCATCAACCTTAGTCTTATCAACTTCAATGCCTCTTTCAGAGATTTTGTGTCCTAAGACGATGCCTTCATTAACCATAAAGTGGCACTTCTCCCAATTCAAGACGAGGTTGGTATCTTTGCATCTCTGTAAGACTCGATCAAGGTTGCTGAGGCAATCATCAAAGGAAGACCCGTGAACGGAGAAGTCATCCATGAAAACCTCGACAATCTTTTCACAAAAGTCACAGAATATAGCCATCATACATCTTTGAAAGGTGGCAGGTGCATTGCATAAGCCAAAAGGCATACGTCTATAAGCAAAGGTACCGAAGGGGCAGGTGAAAGTGGTTTTATCCTGATCAGAATGTGCAACAGGTATTTGCGAGAAACCTGAATAACCGTCTAGAAAGAAGAAGTGTGTGTGTTTTGATAGCCTTTCTAGCATTTGATCGATAAATGACAAAGGATAATGGTCTTTCCTGGTTGCCTTGTTCAGTTTTCGGAAGTCTATCACCATCCTATAGCCAGTAATAATCCTTTGTGGGATTAATTCATTCTTATCATTAGGAATGACGGTGATACCTCCCTTCTTAGGTACGCAATGTACTGGACTTACCCAATCACTATGAGCAACAGGATAAATGATTCCTGCTTCCAGAAGCTTTAATATTTCTTTTCTAACGACCTCTTTCATCTTAGGATTTAATCTCCTTTGATGATCAGCAACTGGTTTAGAATGAGGATCAGTTTTAATCTTGTGCTGACATAGAGTGGGACTAATACCCTTAAGATCATCAAGAGTATATCCAATAGCAGCATGGTGCTTCCTCAGAGTTTTTAGTAACTTCTTCTCTTCGTGCTGTGAGAGGAGAGCACTAATAATAACAGGATATATCTCCTTCTCATCAAGATAGACATACTTAAGAGTATCAGGAAACTGTTTACGCTCGAACATAGGATCACCCTTTGGTGGGGGAGGATCCCCAAGCAGTTCAACACGCAGATTATTCTTGAGAATATGATATTGTTCTAACACAATTTTATCTATCTCATCTCTTTCCTCCATATGCATATCATTTTCATGCTCAAGCAGATATTTCTCTAAAGGATCCGTAGGAGGTACGACAATAGAGGCAAGAGCTATGATTTCATCCCTACCAGACGACTCTTTTTCATGGTGTTGTCTTCAAAACTTGGAGAAGTTAAATTCATGAGACACACCCTCGAAACTAACAGTGACAGTCTGCTTAATGCAATCAATGTGAGCATTGACAGTGTTGAGAAAGGGTCTACCGAATATGATGGGACAAAAGCTATCTTGTGCAGTACCAAGGACGAGGAAATCAGTAGGATACTTCGTCTTACCACACATGACTTCTACGTCTCTCACAATTCCCAGAGGGCAGACAGTGTCTCTATTAGCTAGCGTAATAGTGACATCAATAGGTTCTAGCTCAGCAGGTGCAATCTCATCTTTGATTTCATCATATAGGGAACGGGGTATTGCACTAACACTAGCTCCCATATCACATAAACCATGGTAACAGTGATCTCCTATCTTGACAGAAACAACGGGCAGGCCAACTACAGGTCCGTATTTGTCTTTCGCGTGAGGTTTAGCTATTCTAGCGGAGTCCTCACAGAATTTGATAACATGCCCATCTACGTCTTCGGCTAAGAGATCTTTGATAATAGCAACACTAGGTTCAACTCTAATCTCCTCACGGGGTGCAAGTGGTCTAATGTAACCCCTACGTATCACAGTTGGAGCTTTAGAATAATCATTTATCCTAGCAGGGTATGGTGGTTTCTCAGAGTAGGCACAAGGAACAACAGGATCACTAAAAGAAATGACTTTCTCCTCAACTAGATTGGTTTTGACTATGTTGCTTTCTACAGGAGGATGATACTTAAACCACTTCTCTTTAGGAAGATCAACATGAGCAGCAAAAGATTCACATAGAGAAGCTACTATCTCAGAGTCAAATCCATACTTAGCGCTAAAATCTCTAGAGGTGTTTGTTTCAACAAAAGATTTAACGCAATCAAACTAGAAATTCATACCTGACTCCTTACCTTCCTCCAGCTCCCAATCTTCAGAGTTACGTTTGATTCTTTCCAATAAATTCCACTTGTGGTCAATATCCTTCTTCATAAAAGAACCGGTACAAGAAGTGTCAAGCACGGTACGATCTTCATGAGAAAGCCGAGCATAAAAGTTTTGAGTGATAATTTCTCTCGAGAGCTCAAGATTGGGGCATGAATATAGCATTGATTTAAGCCTCCCCCAAGCTTGAGCTATGCTTTCCCTGTCACGAGGCCAAAAGTTATAAATATAATTCCGATCACGATGTACTAAATGCATAGGATAGAACTTTTGATGAAATTCCAATTTCAACCGATTGTAGTCCCATGATCCAGTATCATCACATAGCCTATACCATGTCAACGCCTTATCCTTCAAAGATAAAGGAAAGACTTTCTTCTTTACCTCATCCTCGGGCAAACCTGCAAGCTTAAATAAACCACAAACTTCATCTACATAGATTAGATGCAAGTCTGGATGTGAAGATCCATCTCGTGTAAAAGGATTAGCCAGCAGTTTCTCAAGCATACCCGAAGGAATTTCATAAAAGATATTTTCAGTAGGTACCTCAGGTTGAGGAACAACTCCTCGTGCTTCCGTTCATGGTGCAGATACCCCGAACAAACTCCTCAAAGGAACAGTTTCCATAGTGACAATAAATTTCAGCACAATATATAAATGTTTCCTTACCAATTTGCACTTACCAAAGGCGCTTCACTCCCCGGCAACGGCGCCAGAAAAGAGTCTTGATGACCCACAAGTATAGGGGATCAATCGTAGTCCTTTCAATAAGAAGGCTCTGATAAACGGTTTTCAGCAAAGTAATAACTGCAAGCACTGAAAGTAGCGGTAACAAGTGATGGTGTAGTGAGGTGAAACATAGCAAGCGAAAAGTAACAAGTAACGAGTAGTAGCAATGGTGCAGCAAGTGGACCAATCCCTTTTGTAGAAAGGGACAAGCGTGAAAAAAGTCTTATAGGAGGAAAAACGCTCCTGAGGACACACGGGAATTTCTGTCATGCTAGTTTCATCATGTTCATGTGATTCGCGTTCGTTACTTTGATAGTTTGATATGTGGGTGGACCGGCGCTTGGGTACTGCCCTTACTTGGACAAGCATCCCACTTATGATTAACCCCTCTCGCAAGTATCCGCAACTACGAAAGAAGAATTAAGACAACATCTAAACATAGCATTAAACTAGTGGATCCAAATCAGCCCCATACGAAGCAACGCATAGACTGGGGTTTAAGCTTCTGTCACTCCAGCAACCCATCATCTACTTACTACTCCCCAATGCCTTCCTCTAGGCCCAAATATGATGAAGTGTTATGTAGTCGACATTCACATAGCACCACTAGAGGAGAAGACAACATACAGCATATCAAAATACCAAACGAATACCAAATTCACATGACTATTATTAGCATGACTTATCCCATGTCCTCAGGAACAAAAGTAACTACTCACAAAGCATAATCATAATCATGATCAGAGGTGTAATGAATAGCATCAAGGATCTGAACATAAACTCTTCCACCAAGTAATCCAACTATCATCAACTACAAAGAGTAATCAACACTACTAGCAACCTTACAAGTACCAATCGGAGTCGCGAGACGGTGGTTACAAGAGATGAACTAGGGATTGGACAGGAGATGGTGCTGATGAAGATGTTGATGAAGATGCCTCCCCTCCTACGAGAGGAGTGTTGGTGATGACGATGGCAACGATTTCCCCCTTCGGGAGGGAAATTTCCCCAGTAGGATCGTCCTGCCGGAGCTCTAGATTGGATCTGCTCAAGTTCCGCCTCATGGCGGTGGCGAAACCACGAAAAAGCTCCCGATTGATTTTTTTCTGGAACGAAACCCTTCATATAGCAAAAGAGGGGGGCAGTGGGCCGTCAGGGAGCCCACAAGCCCTGTAGCCGCCACCAGGGGGTGGCGGCTACCATGCTTGTGGCGCCCTGGTCGCTCCCCTCTGGTACTTCTTTCGCCCAGTATTTTTTATACATTCCCAAAAAATTCCACGCAAATTTCAGGGCATTTGGAGTTGTGCAGAATAGAGGACTCAGATTTGCTCCTTTTCCAGTCCAGAATTCCAGTTGCCTGAATTCTCCCTCTTCAAATAAACCTTGTAAAATAAGAGAGAAAAGGCATAAATATGGTACCACAAAGTAATATAACAGCCCATAAAGCAATAAATATCAACATGAAAGCATGATGCAAAATGGACGTATCAGCTACCTCTTCCTAGCTGCCTAGGCCAAGCCAGCCGGCTAGGGACGAGGCGGCCATGCCCAAGCTGGCTGGTCAAGGAGGCTAGCCGGCCAGGGATCTCAAGTCACATCAGATCGTAGGTCATGACGAGACCCTACGATTAAAGATGGCTACGCGTCAGCAAAGGTACTGGATCGGAGTGCATGGTGAGTACCAGCATCGGCAGCAACGCCGCAGACCTCCCCCGGCTCTGATCCATCACCCATCACAGTGTCGGCCGCCAAAAACTCCCACTCCATTACTGCACTCGGCGTGGGAACAGTGGAGGCGGCCGTAACGTCTGCCCATGACGAATCATTTTGGACGACGCCAGACGTACCACATGTGTCCTGCGTCAACCTTACACGAGAGCCTCATTGGCTAGCCGGCGCGTCCCACATCCAGACAGGACCTCGCAGCTGGCAGGCCCCTCAAGCAACAAGACAAGACCCCTGTGCCCCCCTGGCCAGCCAGCAAGGCTGCCAACCGGATCCCACTCTTGTACCCTTTATCCATATTGTAGGCCGGTGGGTTCGTCTATAAAACCCCCGGCCCCCTCCATGCAGAGGGTCGGTCAACTGATCACACACACACACACACACCAACCACATAGGAGAGGCAGAGACGAGCCGGCTGCTCCTTCTTCCTCCTCAGCAATACAGCTCCAGGAGCAACGTGTAATCCTACCCACACATATCATACACTCCGGCAGGACTAGGGGTATTATCTCTACGGAGAGCCCTGAACCTGGGTAAATCATGCGTTCCATGCTTGTACCAACCTCGCCCCCAGCGCCCTCGAGTGCCACTTCAGTTCCTACCTTCTTTAGCCTACCCATGGCTTATGTTGTGAGTATTCACCGACAGTTGCTGCATTGTTTATGAAATATTGCACATAGGGTGTCAAAACATTGTTTCCTCGACGGTTTCCTTGAGGAAAGGTTGTATGTGATACAACCAGAAGGTTTTGTTGATCCTAAGGATGCTAACAAGTATGCAAGCTCCAGCGATCCTTCTATGGACTGGTGCAAGCATCTCGGAGTTGGAATATACGCTTTGATGAGATGATCAAAGCTTTTTGGGTTTGTACAAGGTTTATGAGAAACTTGCATTTCCAAGGAAGTGAGTGGGAGCACTATAGAATTCTTGATAAGTATATGTGGTTGACATATTGTTGATCGGAAGTAATGTAGAATTTCTGTAAAGCATTAAGGGTTGTTTGAAAGGAGTTTTTCAAAGGAAAACCTGGATAGAGCTACTTGAAACATTGAGCATCAAGATCTATAGAGATAGATCAAAATGCTTAATAGAACTTTCAAATAAAATACATGCCTTGACAGGTTTTTGGAGGAGTTCAAAATAGATCAGCAAAGAAGGAGTTCTTGGCTGTGTTGTAAGGTGTGAATTTGAGTAAAGACTCAAAACCCGACCACGGCAGAAGAAATAGAAAGGACGAAGGTCGTCTCCTATGCCTTAGCCATAGACTCTAAAGTATGCCATGTTTTGTGCCGCACCTGATGTGTGCCTTGCCGCAAGTCTGTTAAGAGGTACAGAGAGTGACACATGATTAAATCACTGAACAACGGTCAAAGTTATCCTTAGTAACTAATGGACTAAGGAATTTTTCTCGATTATGGAGGTGGTTAAAGAGTTCGTCGTACAGGGATACGTTGGTGCAAGCTTTGACACTAATCCGAATAACTATGAGTAGTAAAACGGATTCGTATAGTAGAGTAGATATTTGGAGTATTTCCGAATAGCACGTAGTAGCAGCATCTATGAGATGACATAAAGATTTGTAAAGCACACATGGATCTGAAAGATTCAGAACCGTTGGCTAAAACATCTCCCATGAGCAAGACGTGATCAAACACCAGAACTATATGGGTGTTGGATCCGTTAATATCACATGGTGATGTGAACTAGATTATTCACTCTAGTGCAAGTGGGAGACTGTTGGAAATATGCCCTAGAGGAAATAATAAATTAGTTATTATTATATTTCTTTGTTCGTGATAATCGTTTATTATCCATGCTATAATTGTATTGATTGGAAACTCAAATACATGTGTGGATACATAGACAAAACACTGTAACTAGTAAGCCTCTAGTTGACTAGCTCGTTGATCAAAGATGGTCAAGGTTTCCTAACCATAGACAAGTGTTGTCACTTGATAACAGGGATCACATCATTAGGAGAATTATGTGATGGACAAGACCCAAACTATTACCGTAGCATATTGATCGTGTCGTTTTATTGCTATTGTTTTCTGCGTGTCAAGTATTTCCTCCTATGACCATGAGATCATATAACTCACCGGCACCGGAGGAATTCCTTGTGTGCATCAAACATTGCAACGTAACTGTGTGACTATAAAGGTGCTCTACAGGTATCTCCGAAAGTGTCCATTGACTTAGTATGGATCAAGACTGGGATTTGTCACTCCGTGTGATGGAGAGGTATCTTGGGGCCCACTCGATAATACAACATCACACACAAGCCTTGCAAGCAACGTGACTAAGTGTAAGTCACGGGATCTTGTATTACGAAACGAGTAAAGAGACTTGCCGGTAACAATATTGAAATAGGTATGTGGATACTGACGATCAAATCTCGGGCAAGTAACATACTGAAGGACAAAGGGAATGACATACGGGATTATATGAATCCTTGACAATAAGTTTCAACCGATAAGATCTTCGGAGAATATGTAGGATCCAATATGGGCATCCAGGTCCCGCTATTGGATATTGACCGAGGAGTGCCTCGGGGCATGTCAACATAGTTCTCGAACCCGCAGGGCGTGCACACTTAAGGTTCGATGATGTTTTAGTATAGTTGAGTTATATGTGTGGTTACCGAATGTTGTTCAGAATCTCGTATGAGATCACGAACGTCACGAGGGTTTCCGGAATGGTTCGGAAAGGAAGATCGATATATAGGATGGTTTCATTTGGTCACCAGAAAGTTTTGGGCAATTCCGGCAGTGTGCCGGGAGTAAAGAATGGGTTCCGGGAGGGGCCCACCCACCCGGGAGTGAGCCCAAGGCACTAGGGTGGCGCCACAAGTCCTTAGTGGGATGGTGGAGTCAGCCCAAGGGGCCCATGGCTCCACATAAGAAAATACCAAAAGAAAATAAAAGAAAAGGGAAAGAGGGAGGTGGGAAGGAAGAGGAGGACTCCTCCTTCCCAAACCGAATTGGAGGAGGAGTCCTCCTCCTCCCTTGGCCGGCGCACCCATGAGGGCCTTGTCCCTCAAGGCTATCCCTCCCCCTCCCTCCTATATATATTTATGGTTTAGGGTTGATTTGATACACAACTTTGCCACGTGCAACTCAAAGCTATACCACGTAGTTTTACCTCTAGATCAAATTTCTATGGAGCTTGGGCGGAGCCCTGTAGGAGTAGATCATCACCACCACCGGAGTGCTGTCACGCTGCCGGAGAACTCGTCTACTTCTCCGTCTTGCTTGCTGGATCAAGAAGGCCGAGATCATCGTCGGTCTGCACGTGTGCTGAACGCGGAGGTGTCGTCCGTTTGGTGCTAGATCGGAATGGATTGCGGGACGGATCGAGGGACGGTTCGTGGGACGGTTCGAGGGATGTGAAGACGTTTCACTACATCAACCACGTTTCTTAACGCTTCCTGCTGTGCGATCTACAAGGGTACGTAGATCCAAATCTCCTCTCGTAGATGGACATCACCATGATAGGTCTTCGTGTGCGTAGGAAATTTTTTGTTTCCCATGCAACGTTCCCCATCAGTATGACGTAGGAATTTTTTAAAATTACTACTACGTTACCCAACACATGTTTGTACATGCTGGGATCGTCAAGTTTAACCCAAGTGTTTTGCGTGTGCAAAACTGGCTTGCACCCGTTGTATACGAACGTAGAGTCTATCAAACCCAATCATCACGTGGTGTTGCGAAACGACGATATTTTGTAACGGTACACACTTAGGGAGAGCACAATTTTATCTTGAAATTTTAGTGAGGGATCACCTTATAATGCTACCATCATCCTAAGAAAAACAAGGTGCATAAAAGGAATAACATCACATGCAAATCATAAGTGGCATGATATGGCAATGAACTTGCCCTTTTGATCTCCATCTCCAAAGCACCAGCATGATCTCCATCGTCATCGACATGACACCATGATCTCCATCATCATGTTGCCGTCAGGGTTGTCGCACCAACCTTTCTTCTACTACTATTGCTATTAGTTAGCGATAAAATAAAGCATTACATAGCGCTTAATGATTGACACACAGGTCATATGATAATTAAATACAACCCTATGGTTCCTGTCGGTGGCCGTATGCATCGACATGCAAGTCGATATTAACTATTACAACATGATCAACTCATACATCAAATATATATATTCATGTCTTTGACCATATCATATCACAACAAGTTAGACGTCCTCTAATTTGTTGTTGCATGTTTTACATGGCTGCTATGGGTATCTAGCAAGAACGCTTCTTACCTATGCAAAACCACAACGACAATATGCAAGTTGCTATTTAACCTTCGTCGAATCCAATTCAACTAAGGTGGGAGAAACAGACACCCACCAGCCATCTTATGCAACAAAGTTACATGTTAGTCGATGGAACTTGTCGCTCGTACGTGGACGAGTAAAGTTGGCCTGGGCCGCTTCATCCCACAATACCGCTGAATCAAGAATAGACTAAGGATGGAAGCAATCTGAATATCAACGGCCACAAACTTCTTTGTGCTCTACTTGCGATGTCATCTACTCATAGACCTAGCTCATGATGCCATTGTTGGGGAACGTTGCATGGGAAACAAAAAAATTCCTATGCTCACCAAGATCAATCTAGGAGATGCACATCTATGAGAGGAGAGATTGTATCTACACACCCTTGTAGATCTCATAGCAGAAGCGTTAAATAATGTGGTTGATGTAGTGGAACGTCTTCACGATCCAATCACGATCCGTCCCGCAAACTCTCGATCAAGCGCCAAATGGACGACACCTCCGTGTTCAACACACGTACAGCTCGATGACGTCTCCGCCTCCTCGATCCAGCAAGCGAGGACGGATTGGTATATGAGTTCCCCGGCAGCGCGACGGCGTGGCAGTGGTGGTGGTGTAGCTGTCCAGGTAGGGCTTCGCCAAGAACTACCGAAAATTCTAGAGGAGGAGACAATCTAGAGGGAGAGGGAGAGGCTGCTCCATGGCTTAGGGTGCTACAGTCATCCGCCCTCACATATATATAGGAGAAAGGGCGGTGGTCGGCTTGACCTAGGGTCCCCCCTCAAGGGGGGCGGCAACCCTAGGGTGCCTTGCTACCCAAGGCAAGGGTGGCCGACCCATTGTGGCCTTAGCCCTCCACCTCCTTGCCGCATGGGCCTTGGTGGGAGGGGCGGCCAGCCCACCATGGGCTGGTGTGCCCCCTCTCACAGCCCATGGAGCCGTCCGGGGCAGGTGGACCCCCGAAACACTTCCGACACTCCCCTCACCAAACCGGCATGTTCTAGAACTTTTCCGAACCTCGAATACCAACTTCCTATATATCAATATTTACCTCTGGGCCATTCTAGAGATCCTCGTGACATCCGGGATCTCATCCAGGACTCCGAAGAACTTTCGGTTACCATCGCACATAACTCATTAATACCAAACCGTCACCGAACCTTAAGTGTGCAGACCCTACGGGTTCGAGAACTATGCAGATATGACCGTAACACTTTTCAGTCAATAACCAATAGCGGGACCTATATGCCCATGTTGTCTCCTACATATTATATAAAGATCTTTATTGGTCGAATCATGATGTCAAGGATTCAATCAATCCCATATATTGTTCCCCTTCTCCATCGGTATGTTACTTGCCCGAGATTCGTTCGTCGGTATCTCCATATCTAGTTCAATCTCGTTACGAGTAAGTCACTTTACTTGTTACGTAATACAAGATCATGTGGTTAACCTTTTAGTTGCATTTCTTGCAAGATCATTATGATGCTATATTACCGAGTGGGCCCTAAGATACCTTTCCATCACACGGAATGACAAATCCTAGTCTTGATCCATGCCAACTCAAAAGACACCCTCAGAGATACCTATAGATCACCTTTATAGTCACCAAGTTATGTTGCAACATTTTATACACACAAGGTACTCCTCCGGTGTTAGTGAGTTGCATGATCTCATGGTCATAGGAACAAATATTTGACATGCAAAAAACAATAGAAATAAACTGACACGATTATATGCTACATTCATAGTTTGGGTCTTGTCCATCACATCATTCTCCTAATGATGTGATCCCGTTATCAAATGACAACTCATGTCTATGGCCAGGAAACTTTGACCATCTTTTATAAACGAGCTAGTCCTTTAGAGGCTCACTAGGTACAGTATGTTGTCTATGTATCCACACATGTATTTGAGTTTCCAATCAATACAATCCTAACATGGATAATAAACGATTATCATGAACAAGGAAATATAATAATAACCACATTATTATTGCCTCTAGGGCATATTTCCAACATAGGTGTAGCAAGGTAGCCCAATCCTTTTTCGGCAAAGGACAGTCCGGAATAGTTTCTTATAATAGGCAAAGTGTTTTTGAGGTCACACGGGAATTTCATCTAGTCACTTTCGTCATGTTGGGTTAATTCGCGTTCGGTACTTTCATAATTTGATATGTCGGTGGACTGGTGCTTGGGTCTTGTTCTTACTTGAACAAGCCTCCCACTTATGATTAAGCCTCCCGCAAGCATCCGCAACTACGAGAAAAGTATTAAGAATAAATTCTAACCGTGGTATTAAACATAGGGATCCAAATCATCCCCTTACGGAATATCGCCTAAACTGGGGGTTAAGTTTCTATCACTCTCGCAACCCACCATCTAATTATTACTCCACGGTGCATTACCTTAGGCCCAATGATGGTGAAGTGTTATGTAGTTGAAGTTCACATAACACCACTAAGGGAATCACAACATTCATATCATCAAAATATCGAATGAATATCAACTTCACATGACTACTTGCAACATGACTTCTCCCCGGCCTCAAGAACAAAAGTAAATACTCACAGGTGATAACTTGCTCATGATCAGAGAGGTATTAAATAGCGTATTGGATCTGAACATATGATCTTCCACCAAATAAACAATAAAGCATCAACTACAAGATGTAATCAACACTACTAGTCACACCCTTGGTACCAATCTGAGGTTCCTGTACAAGATTGAGCACAAGAGATGAACTAGGGTTTTGAGAGGAGATGGTGGTGTTGAAGATGTTGATGAAGATTGGCCTCCCCAAGATGAGAGGGTTGTTGGTGATGACGATGGCCTCGATTTCCCCCTCCGTGAGGGAAGTTCCTCCGGCAGAATCACTCTGTCGGAGGGCAAAAGTGCTCCTGCCCACATTCCGCCTTGAGACGGCGGCGCTTCGTCCCGAAAGTCGTCTCCTGATTTTTCCAGGTCAAAAGAGAGTATATAAGAGAAGATGGTTGCCTGAGATGGGTTGGATGGCCCACTACCGACCATGCAGTGTTAGGGGGCTGGCGCACCCTGGTGCCTAGTGGGCACGTGGCAGTCCCCCTCCGGTACTTCTCTCCTCTGATATTTCTTATATATTCCATAAAAAATCCTCGTAAAGTTTCAGCCCATTTGGAGATGTGCATAATAGGTATCTGTGATGTAGCTTTTTTAGGTCCAGAATTCCATCTGTCGGCATTCTCCCTCTTTGTGTAAACCTTGCATATTATGAGAGAAAAGACATATTAGTATTACTCCATAAAGTGGTATAATGCATAAAAACACTATAAATAATAGTAGAAAAACATGATGCAAAATGGACGTATCAATTGGCAGCCTAATTATTGCCTCTAGAGACATGGTGGAACTCAAGGCCTTCGAAACAAGCTGATATCTTGAGGACATCGTTCCTATAAGCTACCATATTCTCATTTTTGGCATCAAACTTGCCATAGATTTGAGAGATATCAAGGTTCGAGTATCCCCATAACTCCAGCCTTTGTACGCCCATCGAAGTTGCCAACCGCAAACCATGTAGCAGAGCTTCGTATTTGGTTGCATTATTAGAATCACTATACATGATTTGCAACACGTAGCAGATATTCTCGCCGGTGGGAAGTGTAACTATGGTACCAGCCCCAGGATAGTAAGCGTCTTGGAGCCATCAAAGTACATCGTCCAATGGGAATATGTACTATACTCTTTAGGGAGTTTGGCTTCCATCCATTCGGCTAGAAAGTGAGCCAACACCTGACATTTAATAGCTCGGCGTGGTTTGTAAGTGATTTCAACGGGTAAAGCTCTGTGGCCCATTTAGCTATGCGTCCCGTGGTGTCCTTGTTATTGATTATATCATTCAAGGGTACCTGAGATGCTACCATTTCCAAACATTCTTGAAAGTAGTGTTGGAGCTTGTGAGATGCCATAAAGACTGTATATGCTATCTTCTGGTAGTGAGGATAGCGAGTTTTGCATGGGGTGAGGACATAGGGCACATAGTAAACTGGTTTCTGTATCTGTAGTTTGTGGTTTGCGGGCTCTTGTTCGACCATGAGTACTGCGCTTACAACCTTATTGGTGTCCGATATGTACAATAGCATTGGTTCTCCTATTGTAGGTGATGTCAGTATTGGGTTCTTGGATAGCAATGTTTTAATTTCCTCCATGGATGTTGTTGCTTCTTCGACCCATTCGAAGTTTCTGGTTCGCTTGAGTAGTCGATACAGCGGTAGTGCCTTTTCGCCAAGGCGACAGATAAAACGGCTTAACGCCACCACACAACCTGCCAATTTGTGTACATGTTTCAACTCCGTCGAGATCGCCAGCTTAGATAGAGATCAGATTTTTGCCGGGTTGGCCTCTATTCCCTTATGGGAGATGATGAAACTGGGAAGTTTACCTGCGGGGAGACCTAAGACACGTGTCACCTTATTGAGTCGTATGTCATATTGCTGAAGATTGTCAAAGGTTTGTTGGAGTTCGTCCACCAATTGACTGATGTGTTTGTTCTTAATGACCACGTCATCCATGTATGCCTCGACTGTCTTGACAATTTGTTTTTCTAGGCATGTCTGAATCATGCTTTGATATGTGGCACCTATGTTCTTTAACCCAAAGGGCATTGTGTTGAAGCAGAATGGCCCGTAAAGAGTGATGAAAGCAGTTGCGGCCTGATCGGATTCCTTCATCTTTATTTATGGTATCCGGAGTAAGCATCAAGGAAACATAGTGAGTCGTGTCCTGTGGTGGCATCAATGATTTGGTCTATGTGAGGTAAAGGGCATCAATGTTCTTTAACTCAAGGTCTTTGAAATCGACGCATAACCGCCAGGGTTTGTCCTTTTTTGGTACCATGACCATATTTGCCAACAACTCGGGGTGTTTGATGTCTCAAATGAATCTGTCTTCCAGTAATTTTGCTAGTTCTATGCACATGGCTTGACACTTGGGTTTGGAGAAGCGATGTAACGCCTGTTTGACGGGTTTGAAGCCATCGATTATGTTCAAGCTGTGCTCAGCCAGTCTTCGTGGGATTCCTGACCCGTCTGAAGGGTCCCAGGAAAATATATCCCAATTTTCTCGTAAGAATGTGCGCAATGCTTCATCGACCGCAGGGTAGAGTTGTGCTCCGATGGACGCTGTTTTAGTGGGGTATGTCGGGTGCACTTGAAATTTGACTATTTCGTCGGTGGGCTTGAAGGATGTGGACTTGGGTATCTTGCTAAGAGTTACATCTTCCATGTCGACCATCAATCTTAGTTTGGTGAGTTCTTTAGCCGCAAGGGCCTCCGAAAGTGCCTCGAGGGCGAGCGTAGCGGTTTTATTCTCAGCCTGCAGAGCCCTGTCCTGGTCGCTTATGAAGGTAATGACACTGTTAGGTCAGGGCATTTAGAGTCTCATGTTCCCATAATGTGGTATGGCCTAGAATATGATGAAGGCCTCTCGTTCCAAAAGAGTGTGATAGCCACTTTGGAGGGTACAATATGGAAGGTGTGTTCTTTGAACCAGTAATTCTTGTAGGTGTCGAATACTACATCAAGGGAGACGCGGCCTGTGCATCGTGCTTCCCTTTCGGGGATAATTCCTTGAAAGGTTGTGCTGCTCCATTTGATGCGAGATCTATCGAACTACATTTTATCCAAGGTATCCTGATAAATGAGGTTTAATTCACTGCCGTCATTCATTAGTACCTTGGATAGTTTGAAACCATCTATAATGGGATTAAGGACTAATGCGGCGGGTGTTTGGTTAGAACGTATTCCAGGCTGGTCTTCCTCCATAAAGGTTATAGGCATGTTGTATAAGGATTTGTTGCTCCCACCATCAATACCTGGTCGGTTTCTCAGAGAGCCCTTTTCCTTTGATTATTTGAAGAGAAAGTCTCGTAAATTGTGAGTACATTGACATTGTTGTGAGGCAGTTTGAATGAAGACCCTTGCAGTGGTTGGGTCCAGAGCATAGCCTCTCTGCTTTTAGCCACCTACCTCACAACCCAACATGCTCAAAGAATATGAGTCGAAACAATCTTGGGTAATGCGGAATGTATAGGACATGGGATGTTGAGTAGTTTATCAAGTACAATTTGGGATCTGTCAAGGGGTTTGTTCTTATTGTTCTTCGAGGGCACACACTTGATTAGTCATCCTTGAGGCGTGTGCTTCCTCCGAGCTTCTATGGGTTGCTCAGTATTGATTGGTTCCACTTGCAGTTGTTGAGACTGCCAGGTGCTTTCCATGGAACATTATTTATGTATCAATGTAGAGAGCCTGGTAAGGCTTTGTATTCGGCAACAGGAGAGGGCATTTAAGATTCCATCCTCATGGGAGTTATGCCAGAATATGTCTATATATCCCGACCGTTGCAATCTGGTATTTGGTTTATGGCTAGTACAAATCTAGCATCGAAGTGTTGGACTGTTTCCCCTGGCTTTTGACAGACGTGGTGGAGATCCCGCATGCTAGGTTTTTCTGAGATGCTCAGATGGTGCCTAGATTGGGAGGTGAGTGGGGAAATATTTGGTGTTTCAAAAAAACGCGTGCATGTGGTATCGCCAATCGTATCTAATACCATTGAGGACTTCGGGGCGTCGAGTTTGGAGCCTGGATATCCGACCGGACACGACTGCTTGTGTTCTGAATTGAGTTCAACGCATATCTTGATTGTCGGGTCACTTGGAGAGTCTGGATTACTGGACACTAGGACGTAGATGGTTCTGAGTACCGGTGATCGGGAGGGCGAACCTCATGTTGGCTCCTCAACAGTGGCGATCAGGTGCGTGATCGATGGGATATCGATTTCCCTGCCATCGGGTCTGATCCCGATCTAGCCGTAGATTGATGGTTGGTCATGGATACTCCCATGGCATGAACTCGGCCAAGGAGGTCGTATAATTCATTAACATTCATGGCGTCCATACTTACGGAATCTGTAGGATCAACCGGAGGCATCGCTGTCGTTGGAACATTTGGAGCCATGCTGGAGTTGCGTTCACCCGCCGGTGATCCGCATAAAGCATCAGGCTCAGGCTTCAAGGCTGGAGCCTGGTCGGGAGTCGTCTCGAGGGTGAGATCCGCCTCCTCTGATGTCGAGGCATCAAAGGAAAAAAGTTGTTGTCAAAATAAGGTCACCCGGGGATCCGCGACGAACTCTAAGTTCCCGAACCTGATCTCTTGATTGGGGGCAAGGCTTGTGAATCGGTCTAGGTGACTGGTTGCATTAGCATGCAGCACGACGCTGCCGAACGCGATGATCTGCCTAGGGACGAAAACGTCCCGACGCAGATGTCATCGTTAATGGTGAAGCAAACCATCGATGCTTCCATAGTTTCACACCGGGCTCTTGCTACTGCAACAAAAGACCTTCCAATGGTGCCATAAATAGGCATGTTGTCGGAAAATTATCTTGACGTGCTCCTTAGCAATGGCACCAGGAATCCTTCTGCTACGGCTACGCCTTAAGGGACTTCCTAGGAAAGTATGCAAAGGATTTACCCCGTGGCCTTGGAGCCTTGCGTTGGTGTTCCCTCGAAGCGGAAAAGGTGATGTAGCGTAGCGGTGGTAAGTATTTCCCTCAGTTTGAGAACCAAGGTATCAATCCAGTGGAGGAGTATCTCAAGATCCTGCACAAACACAAAAGCTTGCTCCCAACGCTATGAAGGGGTTGTCAATCCCTTATAGATTGTTTGCCAAGTGAGAACTAAAAGCAACAAAGTAACAAAGCAAAGTAAAAGTGGAGGTGTGAACGATGGATGTGAATAGACCCGGGGGCCGTAGTGTTTACTAGTGGCCTCTCTCATAAAAGCAAGAAGACGGTGGGTGAACAAATTACTGTCGAGCAATTGATAGAACCGCGCAAAGTCGTGACGATATATATGGCAATGATTATATCTATAGGCATCACGTCCAAAACAAGTAGACCGATACTTTCTGCATCTACTACTATTACTCCACACGTCGACCGCTATCTAGCATGCATCTAGTGTATTAAGTCCAAAAGAATAGAGTAACGCCTTAAGCAAGATGACATGATGTAGAGGGATTATCTCAAACAAATGATGAAAACCCCATCTTTTTACCCTTGATGGCAACTACTTAATGTGTGCCTTGCTGCCCCTACTGTCACTGGGAAAGGTCACCACATGGTAGAACCCAAAACCAAGAACTTCTCCCATTTCAAGTATCATAGATCTAGTTGGCCAAACAAAACCCAAGACTCGGAGAGACTTACAAGGATATCAAATCATGCAAATGAGAAATCAGCAAAGACTCAAATATATATCATAGATAATCTGCTCACAAATCCACAATTCATCGGATCTCGACAAACACACCGCCAAGAAGATTACATAGGATAGATCTCTATGAAGATCATGGAGAACTTTGTATTGAACATCCAAGAGAGATAAGAAGTCATCTAGCTACTAACTACGGACCCATAGGTCTGAAGTGAACTACTCACGAGTCATTGGAGGGGCGATGATGATGAAGAAGAAGCCCTCCAACTCCAAAGTCCCCTCCGGCAGGGCGTCAGGAAGAGTCTCCAGATGAGATCTCGCGGAAACGGAAGCTTGCGGCGGTGGAAAAGTATTTTCGAGGCTCCCCTCATTTTTTGCTGAATATTTGGGAATATATAGGCCAAGGATCTAGGTCAGGGGGCGGCCAGGGAGGCCACAAGCCCTGACACCGCCGCCTCCCCCTGGTGGCGTGGTGGGAGCTTGTGGGCTCCCTGGAGCCCACCTGGCTTGGCCTAGAGGCCCCCTGATCTTCTTCCCTTCGGGGAAAAATCATTTCGGGGTTTTTATTCCGTTTGGACTCCGTTCCAAAATCAGATCTGAAAAGAGTCAAAAACACACAAAAAACAGGAACTGGCACTTGGCACTGAATTAATAAGTTAGTCTCAAAAAAGATATAAAAGGTACATAAAACATCCAAAGATGAAAAGATAAGAGCATGAAACCATCAAAAATTATAGATACGTTTGAGACGTATCAAGCATCCCAGGTTCGGGCCCACTTGTTGAGACGTATCTCTGTTGAGACGTATCTGGATATTGGGGGATGAACTATGGATATTGGACCGATGGGTAACAAGGGATGAAAGAGATGGTGTTTTACCCAGGTTCGGGCCCTCTTGATGGAGGTAAAACCCTACGTCCACCTCTTGTTATATTGATGAAGTAGTACAGAGTACAAAGTTCATCTATCTCGAGATCGTATGTTATCGTCTAAAACCGTAATCATAATGAGCGTAAGTCCTCTATGAACTACAACCCCCTGGTGTTAGGGCATATTTCTACCTTAGTGGTTTTGGTGATTGATGACAATGTGATTGCACACTAATCATGTGCACTGAGCCTTTTAGGTATTTCATCATTTGGCACAAGATGATTCATGCCCCTCGGTGTATTAATATGAAGACGGTTTTCTCTCCTTCATTTCTTTGTCGGTGGAATTGAGTCGTAGGAAAAGTCGTACTATTAAGAGGCGATCCACATCGGAAAGGTTTGGGTGGAATCATCATGTACCCATTTCTACGCACCCTCTTTCCTACCTCAATGGAGCATCTCAGATTGCCCCAGCTGTGCCTGGAAGGATCCAAGCGGTAGTACCGCTCCCTGGAGTGGTAGAACCTCTTATGATTGGTAGTACCACCCTGGTAGCGGTAGTACCTCTCTAGGGTAGAATCTCTCTGGCCAGTTCCGCTGGCTAGTGATACGTCTCCAACGTATCTATAATTTTTGATGGTTTCATGCTATTATCTTCTCAAACTTTGGATGTTTTCTATGCCTTTTATATCTTTTTTTGAGACTAACTTATTAACTCAGTGCCAAGTGCCAGTTCTTGTTTTTTCCATGTTTTTGACCCCTTTCAGAGGAGGATTTTAAATGGAGTCCAAATGGAACGAAACTGCCAAAAAGATTTTTTCCGAAACAGAAAAAGATCAGGAAGCCTGAGAATCAGGGCAGGGGGCCACCAAGGAACCCACAAGCCCCCTAGCTGCGGCCAGTGGGGCCCGTGCCTCCCAGGCTTGTGGGCTCCCTGGGCCTCCTCTGCCCTAGGTCTTTCGCCTATAAATTCCCTAAAATCCCAGGAAAAATCACGAGATCATCGAAAGTACTTTTCCGTCACCGCAAGCTTCTGTCTCCGCAAGATCTCATCTGGGGCATGTTCTGGTGCCCTACCGGAGGGGGGGTTCGGATACGGAGGGCTTCTTCATCAACACCATGACCTCTCCGATGATGCGTGAGTAGTTCATGGTAGACCTACGGGTCCATAGCTAGTATCTAGATGGCTTCTTCTCTCTCTTGGATCTTCAATACAAAGTTCTCCATGATCTTCATGGAGATCTATCCGATGTAATCTTCTTTCGCGATGTGTTTGTCGAGATCCGATGAATTGTGGATTTATAATCCGATTATCTATGAATCTTATTTGAGTTTCTTCTGATCTCTCTTATGCATGATTTCATATCCTTGTAATTCTCTTCGAGTTGTGGGTTTTGTTTGGCCAACTAGATCTATGATTCTTGCAATGGGAGAAGTGCTTGGTTTTGGGTTCATACCGTGCGGTGACCTCACCCAGTGACAGAAGGGGTAGCGAGGCACGCATCGTGTTGTTGCCATCAAGGGTAAAAATATGGGGTTTTCATCATTGGTTTGAGTTTATCCCTCTACATCATGTCATCTTTCTTAAGGCGTTACTCTGTTTGTCATGAACTCAAACACTAGATGCATGCTGGATAGCGGTCGATGTGTGGAGTAATAGTAGTAGATGCAGAAAGTATCAGTCTACTTGTCTCGGACGTGATGCATATATGTATGATCATTGCCTTAGATATCGTCATGACTTTGCGCGGTTCTATCAATTGCTCGACAGTACTTTGTTCACCCACCATAATATTTGCTATTTTGAGAGAAGCTTCTAGTGAACACTATGGCCCCCGGATCTACTCCACACCATATTTTCAGCCTTATACTTTTTCTTCGTTGCACTTTCCGCCTTCAAATCTCACTTTGCAATCAATCTTGAAGGGATTGACAACCCCTTTATAGCGTTGGGTGCAAGCTCTTTGTGTTTGTGCAGGTACTCTGAACTTGACGAGATTTTCCTACTGGATTGATACCTTGGTTCTCAAACTGAGGGAAATACTTACTACTCCTGTGCTGCATCAACCTTTCCTCTTCAAGGGAAAACCAACACAATCTCAAGAGACGACAGAAGGTTTCTGTCGACGTAGCAGAAGGATTTCTGGTGCCGTTGCCGGGTTGGATCAAGTCAAGAACTCATCCAAGTAAGTGTCGCAAACTCATCTCTTGCATTTACCTTTTTTCCTCTCGTTTTCCTCTCCCCCACTTCTGAAAAACAAAAATTCACAAAAAAATCTTTGCCTTTTTCGTTTGACTTTTCTTTCGCCCTTTTCTCTCGCTTGCTTTCTGTCCGCTTGTCTGCCTGCTAAAACCCGCATGGCCCAACCAAGGGATTTTGATGCTCACTATGCAAGGTTGGAATAGATTGAAACTAGTGTTAAAGGCTTCATGTCTACACAGTTTGAATACAACAGTTACTTTCATAGAGAACTGAAGGAGCAAAATTCTTTTCTGGCTTTTATGATTAGAGAAGTTGATGATATGGCCAAAGAATTCCTTGCGCTAAATTCTCAGTTTGCTCGTCTTGAAAAGTTGGTAGGCCAGATTTCTGATAAGCACGCTACCTTAGTCAATAAAATGGCTGCTAAACCTGAAACTCATGATGAGAATCACGAAGATCTTAAAGTGCTTGGTGTGACTCCCATTGAATCCTTGTTTTCTTGTGTCAAACCCAATGATGATGGGGCTGGATATGAATCCACTTTGGTTGAAAAACGCCCCAATGATTCAGAGTCCATCTATCTTGATGCTAAAAGCATTGAAAGTGGAGTAGAAGATATTAATACTTTGAGTAGTAATGAAATTACTACCTTGGATTTCAAGGAATTCAATTATGATAGTTGCTCCTTGATTGAATGTATTTCCTTGATGCAATCCATGCTAAACTCTCCACACGCTTATAGCCAAAACAAGGCCTTTACCGATCATATCGTCGAAGCCATGATAAAATCTCTTGAAGAGAAACTTGAATTGGAAGTCTCTATCCCTAGAAAGCTTCATGATGAGTGGGAACCTACTATGAAAATCAAAATCAAAAACTATGAATGCAATGCTTTGTGTGATTTGGGTGCTAGTGTTTCCGCGATTCCAAAGTCTTTATGTGATGTTGTGGGTTTTAATGAGATTGAAGAGTGTTCTCTTAATTTGCATCTTGCGGATTCTACTATCAAGAAACCCATGGGAAGGATCAATGATGTTCTTATTATTGCAAATAGGAACTATGTACCCGTTGATTTCATTGTTCTTGACATTGATTGCAATCCTACATGCCCTATTATTCTTGGTAGACCTTTCCTAAAGACTATCGGTGCCATCATCGATATGAAGGAAGGGAATATTAGATTTCAGTTTCCTTTAAAGAAGGGCATGGAGCACTTTCCTAGAAAGAAAATAAGATTGCCTTATGAATCCATGATGAGGGCCACTTATGGTTTGAGCACCAAAGACGACGATACGTGATTCTATCGCCTTATGCCTAGCTAAGGGCGTTAAACAATAGCGCTTGTTGGGAGGCAACCCAATGAAGTTATTTCTTTTTCTTTCTATTTTGTTGCGTCCACACCATCATAATTCTGTTATGATTGTGTTTTTCGTGTTTCTTTTTTGTGTTTGAGCCAAGCAAAACCTTTATGACTAGTCTTGGTAATGGTTGTTTGATCCTGCTGGAAAAAGACGAAAACTTTTTGCTCACGAGATGATTTTTCATTTTTATTCATAAAGAGCATTTGAGTTGATTCTTTATGCTTCTAGTGGATATGCCTTTTTCCCAGTCAGTCGTAATTGTTCATAATTTTTGAGGTACCAGAAGTATACGAAGTATACAGATTGCTACACACTGGTCTGTTTTTGACAGATTCTGTTTTTGTTGAGTTGGTTGCTTGTTTTGATGAAACTATGGTTAGTATTGGTGGGTACTAGCCATGGAAAAGGGAGAATACAGTATCCCAACACCAATATAAATAGAAATCAAGATTGCTACAGTACCTAAAGAGGTGGCAGTTTGTTTTCTTGTGCTAATGATATCACGAGTTTCTGTTTAAGTTTTGTGTTGTGAAGTTTTCAAGTTTTGGGTGATATTCTCATGGACAAAGAGATAAGGAGTGGAAAGTGCTCAAGCTTGGGGATGCCCAAGGCATCCCAAGCCAAATTCAAGGACACCAAAAAGCCTATGCTTGGGGATGCCCCGGGAAGGCATCCCCTCTTTCGTCTTCAATCCATGTGTAACGTTACTTGGAGCTATATTTTTATTCACCACATGATATGTGTTTTGCTTGGAGCATCTTGTATCTTAGGAGTCTTTTATTTTTGTTGTGTCACAATCATCCTTGCTGCACACCTTTAGAGAGAGACATGCACTCATCGTGATTTTGCTAGAATGCTCATAGTGCTTCACTTATATCTTTTGAGCCAGATAATTTTGCTCTTTGTGCTTCACTTAGATCTTTTAGAGCACGGCGGTGCGTGACTTGGTAGTTGGCTTATGCTATCAAAGTAGTCCCAAAGGTGATAGGTCCCAAAGAGGATACAAAAACCTCCATCTTCATGTGCATTGAGTAGAAAGAGAAGTCTTGATTCCTCTTAATTAGTTCTGGGACGTGGATTTGGTAATATTAAGAGCTATGTTAGTAGGGTGTTGTGAATCTAGAAATACTTGTGTTGAAGTTAGTGATTCCGTAGCATGCACGTATGGTGAACCGCTATGTTAGGAAATCGGAGCATAATTGATCTATTGATTGTCATCCTTTGTGTTGCGGTCGGGATCGCGCGATGGTTAACACCTACCAACCCTTCCCCTCGGAGTATGCGTTTAGCACTTTCTTTCGATTACTAATAAAAACTTTCGCAACAAGTATGTGAGTTCTTCATGACTAATGTGAGTCCATGGTATAGATGCACTTTCACCTTCCACCATTGCTAACATCTCTAGTACCGCGCAATTTTCGCCGGTACATGAACCCACCATATGCCTTCCTCAAAACAGTCACCATACCTACCTACTATGGCATTTTCATAGCCATTCCGAGATATATTGCCATGCAACTCCCACTGTTCTGTCTCATGACTTGTGCCGTCACTCTCATATTGCCATTGCATGATCGTAAGATAGCTAGCGAGATGTTTCAACATCATACGCCAAGCTAGATCTTTGCACATCTCGTTACACTTCCGGAGGCATTTTCTATAGAGTCATTTCTAAGCTTTGAGCTGTGAGTAAATAAAAGTGTGATTATCATCATTATTAGAGCATTGTCCCATGTGAGGAAATAAAAAAATAGGCCAAAGATCCCAAATAAAAAAAGAGAAAAAAAAGAGGCCTAAGAGCCCAAATAAAAAAAGGAAAAAAATAAAAAAAAAGAGAAAAAGAGAGAAGGGACAATGCTACTATCTTTTTCCACACTTGTGCTTCGTAATAGCACCATGTTCTTCATGTTTGAGAGCCTCTCGTTTCGTCACTACCATATGCTAGTTGGAATCTTCATTATATAACTTGGCTTGTATATTCCAATGATGGGCTTTCTAAAATTGCCCTAGGTCTTCGTGAGCAAGCAAGATGGATGCACACCCACTAGTTCTCCTTTTGAGCTTTCACATACTTATAGCTCTAGTGCATCCTTTGTATGGCAATCCCTACTCATTCACATTGATATGTATTAATGGGCATCTCCATAGCCCTTTGATATGCCGAGTCAATGTGACCATCTCCTCCTTTTTGTCTCACAACCACCACCACACTCTATTCCACCTATAGTGCTATATCCATGGCTCACGCTCATGTATTGCGTGATAGTTATAAAAAGTTCGAGAACGTAAGAGTGCGAAAACAATTACTTGGCCAATACCGGGGTTGTGCATGATTTACGTTAGTTGTGTGAGGATGATGGAGCATAGGCAGACTATATAATTTTGTAGGGATAACTTTCCTTGGCCTTGTTATTTTGAAAGTTCATGGTTACCTTGCTAGTTTGCTTGAAGTATTATTGTTTTCATGTCAATAGAAAACTATTGTCACACGAAAGAAGTTGCAAAGGACAACTATGCTAGGTAGCATTCCACATCAAAAATTCAGTCTTTATCACTTCCCTACTCGAGGACGAGCAGGAGTTAAGCTTGGGGATGCTTGATACGTCTCCAACGTATCTATAATTTTTGATGGTTTCATGCTATTATCTTGTCAAACTTTGGATGTTTTGTATGCCTTTTATATCTTTTTTGAGACTAACTTATTAACTCAGTGCCAAGTGCCAGTTCCTGTTTTTTCCGTGTTTTTGACCCCTTTCATAGGAGGATTTTAAACGGAGTCCAAACGGAACGAAACTGCCAAAAAGATTTTTTCCGAAACAGAAAAAGACGGGAAGCTTGAGAATCAGGGCAGGGGGCCACCAAGGACCCCACAAGCCCCCTAGCCGCGGCCAGGGGGCCTACGCCTCCTAGGCTTGTGGGCTCCCTGGGCCTCCTCTGCCCTAGGTCTTTCGCCTATAAATTCTCTAAAATCCCAGAAAAAATAAGGAGATCATCGAAAGTACTTTTCCACCGTCGTAAGCTTCTATCTCCGCAAGATCCCATCTGGGGCACGTTCTGGTGCCCTGCCGGAGGGGGGATTCGGATACGGAGGGCTTCTTCATCAACGCCATGACCTCTCTGATGATGCGTGAGTAGTGCACCATAGACCTATGGGTCCATAGCTAGTAGCTAGATGGCTTCTTCTCTCTCTTGGATCTTCAATACAAAGTTCTCCATGATCTTCATGGAGATCTATCCGATGTAATCTTCTTTTGCGGTGTGTTTTTCGAGATCCGATGAATTGTGTATTTATGATCAGATTATCTATGAATCTTATTTGAGTTTCTTCTGATCTCTCTTATGCATGATTTCATATCCTTCTAATTCTCTTTGAGTTGTGGGTTTGTTTGGCCAACTAGATCTATGATTCTTGCAATGGGAGAAGTGCTTGGTTTTGGGTTCATACCGTGCAGTGACCTCAGCTAGTGACATAAGGGGTAGCGAGGCACGCATCGTGTTGTTGCCATCAAGGGTAAAAATATGGGGTTTTAATCATTGGTTTGAGTTTATCCCTCTACATCATGTCATCTTGCTTAAGGCGTTACTCTGTTCGTCATGAACTCAATAGACTAGATGCATGCTGGATAGCGGTTGATGTGTGGAGTAATAGTAGTAGATGCAGAAAGTATCGATCTACTTGTCTCAGACGTGATGCCTATATGTATGATCATTGCCTTAGATATCGTCATGACTTTGCGTGGTTCTATCAATTGCTCGACAGTAATTTGTTCACCCACCGTAATGTTTGCTATTTTGAGAGAAGCCTCTAGTGAACACTATGGCCCCCGGGTCTACTCCACACCATATTTTCAGTCTTACACTTTTTCTTCGTTGCACTTTCCGCCTTCAGATCTCACTTTGTAATCAATCTTGAAGGGATTGACAACCCCTTTATAGCGTTGGGTGCATGCTCTTTGTGTTTGTGCAGGTGCTCTAGGCTTAACGAGATTATCCTACTGGATTGATACCTTGGTTCTCAAACTGAGGGAAATACTTACTGCTCCTGTGTTGCATCACCCTTTCCTCTTCAAGGGAAAACCAACGCAAGCACAAGAGAGGACAGAAGGTTTCTGTCGATGTAGCAGCTAGTGCGGCTGCCCGTGGGTCCCAACACTTTTCATGTCGGACCGAGCGGTTTCTCACGTAGTAGTGCAGGACGGTAGTACCGCCTAGCAAGCGGTAGTACCGCTTGTTACTATCGTGCCAGAACCCCCTCGCTCTTGTCGATAGGATTGCGGCTTGTCCTGAGCAAATATAGGAGGCAGTACTACCTCTTATGATCGGTAGTACCGCTCTTGGCAGCGGTAGTACCGCTCTGGTTATACTACCAGCCTTTGCCTCCCTCGCTGACAGCTGCCTTGTGTCAAAGGTCGTACTTTCACTCCTTGTCCTCAAGCAATGTGTTGGATGAGTTCATTGCCATGAACATCTTGAACAAGACCGCTGGCAATGCTCTAGCTTGTATCCAACGGTCAAGAAAAGACTCCACCAATCTTGCTTTGAAGGTCAAGGCTGTTTTGGAGGAAGACGAATAAGAAGAGGAAACTTGCCCCGAAGACACCAAATACGCTTATCACGAGCACATGGCTCTTGCATCAAGGCAATTTTGGGGCAACAAGAAAAACTCAAGGCCCAACTTCTCAAAGAAAAACTCAAGTGGGTCCAAGGTCAAGCAACGCGTGAGGACTTGCTATAATTGTGGCAATGTGAGTCACTTTGTGGCAAATTGTTCGTATGAGAAGAGGGAAGACAATGGTGGCAAGCTTATTCGCAAATACAAGGCCAAGCCATTCCCCAACAAGAACAACTTATCCAAGAAGATGCCCCAAAAGGTGTTGGTGGTTCAAGAAGAATATCTCTCTGATGAGGATGATGACGATGATGCAAGTGGTGAAGGGATGGGAATGTCCACGGTGGCCATTGCATCCTATTCTCCAAGCAAGGTGTTCCTTTTCAATGCCCCCAATGAGAACCGCATTGCCAAGTGCCTTATGGACACGGTATCCAACAAGGTAACCTCCAACTTCAAAACTATCGTTTCCACTACCCCATCTCCTATGATTAGTGGAGATGAAAGAGAGGATGCAAATGATGAGGAAAATTCCTTTGATAGATTCATGAGAAAAGTCAAGGGTAAAACCAAGAAGCATTTGGTTGCTCTCTTGGAATAAATAGGAGAGGCTAGTGACCTCATTGAAACTCATGAAGTAACTATCTCTATGTTACAAGGACATAGTCGTGACTATGCTGATGTGATAGCCGATCTTTCCATTGCTCTTGAGGAAGAGCAAGGGCTTCGTTTGACTCTTGAGGAGTCACACAATGATGACCTTGCTAAATTACAAAAAGATCACGATCATGCTCTTGTTCTCACTCGTGTGCTCCAATCCAAAAAGGGTGCACTTGGGGTTGACCTTGATAGACTCAAGGAAGAGATTCCCACACTTGACAAGGCTCACAAGGCTTTGAAGAGTGTTCATGCTTCGTTAAAATAGTCTCATGTTCAACTCCAAGTAAAACGCACTAAGGAAATAGCACATGTTCTCCTTTCATATTAATTGATAATGCCCATGCTATTAACCCATGTTGTGAGCATGTACATTTTGTAGAGGAGAATGCCAAATTAAAAGAGTAGCTTGAGAAAGGCCTTGTGACGTGCATTCAAGGTGAAAAGAATCTTAATGACCTTTTGAGCAATCAAAAGGAAGTGGTTGCAAAGGAAGGAGTTGGGTTTGCACCCAAGTCCAAGAAGAACAAGAATATCAAGACCAAGAAACCTACCCCTCATAAGGAAACCTTTGTTAAAGCTAAGGAGCGTACTCATGAGAAGGAGAAGGGTGAAGCTAAGGGTGGTAATGCCAAGAAGGGCAAAACCCTCCTTCCCAACAAAGTCGGCGACTTTAACCCCTCTTATGTTTTATGTTGTGCTAGTGATGGGAATGTCTTTGCTAAATTTGTTGGTTCTCCTAATGAGTATATTGAATGGTATATTTGGGTTCCTAAAATCCTTGTCACTAACTTGAAAGGACCCATTAAACAATGGGTACCTAAATCCAAGCATTGATCTTATGTAGGAGTTTACTTCCGGTGGAGTGTCATGGTTGCTTGATAGCGGGGCAAAAAATCATATGACCGGAAGCAAGGACTTGGTGGTGGACGATCATCTCGATCCATCCGTGGCCACCCAAGTCTCCTTTGGTGAAGATGCAATTTCAAAGGTATTGAGTCTTGGCAAGGTGGTAATTTCTTCGGAACTTACCATTGAAAAGGTCATGCTTGTTGAGACCCTTGCATACAATTTACTTTCCATTCATCAACTTGCACTCATGGGTTTTAGTACGTTCTTTGGTGTTGACTCTGTGGCCCTTTTGTGGAGCAAGACTCTTAAATTATCCTTTGTTGGGCATGTCAAGAATGGTCTCTGTGTGGTTAAGTTTTTGGAGTGACCAATTAAAACAGCGACTTGCCTAATGGCCAAAGTTGATGTTGGATGGCTTTGGCATCGCCGTCTAGCGCACGTCAATATGAGACCTTTGCAAAGTCTCTTCAAAGGGGATCATCTTCTTGGACTAACAAATGTGAGTTTTCACTACTAGGAAAAAGCCTAGTAGTAGCACTGGTTAAACACCTAGTAGTAGTGTGGGTCCCCGCGCTACTACTATGGTGCTACAACTAACTGGTAGTAGTAGCACGATGATACGTCTCCGTTGTATCTACTTTTCCGAACTCTTTTGCCCTTGTTTTGGACTCTAATTTGCATGATTTGAATCGAACTAACCCGTACTGACGCTGTTTTCAGCAAAATTGCCATGGTGTTGTTTTTGTGCAGAAATGAAAGTTCTCGGAACGTCCTGAAAGTTTTGCGGATATTTTTTCTAAAATAAAAGAAAAATACCTGCGCAAAGATCCACCGGAGGGGCGTGCCAGTGGGCCACAAGCCCCTGAGCCGCAGCCACCTCCTATGGTCGCGCCATGAGGGCTTGTGGGGCCCACGTAGCACCACCGCCCCCAATCTCATCTCTATATCTTCCGTTTCGCGTGGAAAAAAATCAGAGAGAAGGTTTCATCGCGTTTTGCGATACGGAAGCGCCGCCACATCCTGTTCTTCATCTGGAGGGCAGATCTGGAGTCCGTTTCGGCCTCCGGAGAGGGGAAATCATCGCCATCGTCATCATCAACCTTTCTCCATCGACAATTCCATGATGCTCTTCATCGTTCGTGAGTAATCTCATCGTAGCTTGCTGGACGGTGATGAGTTGGATGAGATCTATCATGTAATCGAGTTAGTTTTTGACGGGGATTGATCCCTAGTATCCACTATGTTCTAGATTGATGTTGCTACTACTTGGCTATGCTTAATGTTTGTCACTAGGGCCCGAGTGCCATGATTTCAGATCTGCACCTATTATGTTGTCGCCAATATATGTGTGTTTTAGATCCTATCTTGCAAGTTGTAGTCACCTACTATGTGTTATGACCCGGCAACCCCGGAGTGACAATAGCCGGAACCACTCCCGGAGATGACCATAGTATGAGGAGTTCATGTATTCACCCTGTGTTAATGCGTTGGTACGGTTCTTTATTAAAAGGAGAACCTTAATATCCCGTAGTTTCCATTAGGACCCCGCTACCACGGGAGGGATGGACATTAGATGTCATGCAAGTTCTTTTCCCTAAGCACGTATGACTACATACGGAATACATGCCTACATTAGATTGATGAACGGGAGGTAGTCACATATCTCTCCGTGTTATAGTTGTTACATGATGAATCACATCTGTCACACTCATCCATCACCGATCCATTGCCTACGAGTCTTTTACTACTGGTCCTCGCTACGTTACTTTGCCTAGGCTTGTCCCTTGCTACAAGAGGGATTGGGCCACTTTGCTGCTGTTGCTACTGTTGTTACTTGTTACTTTGCTGCTGCTGCTATTACTGTCCCTTGCTACCCTGCTGTTACTTGTTGCAAGACTTTGCTGGCGCCGTTGCCGAGGCTAGGTAAGCGGTACTGACAATCCCATCAACCAAGGCTTTTTCTGGCACCGTTGCTATCATACTACCTTGCTACTGATACTTTGCTTGCAGACACTAATCTTTCAGGTGTGGTTGAATTGACAACTCAACTGCTAATACTTGAGATTATTCTTTAGCTTCCCCTTGTGAGCGAATCAATAAATTTGGGTTGAATACTCTACCCTCAAAAACTGCTACGATCCCATACGCTTGTGGGACATCAAGGCTTTTTCTGGCGCCGTTGTCGGGGAGGCACAACTATATTCTTTGAGTCACTTGGGATTGACGTCTGCTGATCACTATGAGGAATCCGAAAGATCCAAGAACTAAGATCTTGCATTGCACTACGAGGAGAGGTAAGGAACTGCCATCTAGCTCTGCACTTGATTCACCTTCAGTTTTAAGTAAGTTTGTGACTTTGCCTCCTGCTAGAAATATTGATATGTCGCATGTGCTTGATGATGCTACTTCTGCTGCCCATGATGCTTATGATGCTATGCTTGATACTATGCCTGATGATGCTATGCTTGATACTATGCCTGATGATGCTATGCCTGATGATGCTATGCTTGATACTATGCCTGGTGATGCTATACCTGATACTTCTTTGCCACTTGGTGCCCTTGATGCACATATTGCTAGAGTTGCTGGTAGATGTGATGATACTTCTGTAACTGCTCATGCTATTGAAGTAGAACCTGCTACTATGCCTGAATTGCCTGTTATGCCTGATACGTGCTATGTTAGGGAGGGAGAGATAGCTGAGGACTCTCTTGCGTGTAAGGATAGCTATGATGTTGAGAAACTTCTGCGCAAGTGGAAAGAAAAATCTCTGAACGCTAGGATGAAATACGACCCGAAGTTTGCCACTTCACCTATCTTTGTGACCGATAAGGATTATGAATTCTCTGTCGACCCTGAGTTAATCACTCTGGTCGAATCTGATCCCTTTCACGGTTACGAGTCTGAGACGGTTGTAGCCCATCTTACCAAACTGCACGATATAGCCACCCTATTCACTAGTGAGGAAAAGATCCGCCACTACTATATGCTCAAGCTGTTTCCTTTCTCGTTAAAGGATGATGCTAAGACCTGGTTCACTTATCTTGCTCCTGGTTATGTGCGTAGCCCCCAGGATATGGTCTACTACTTCTCTGAAAAATATTTCCCTGCCCATAAGAAGCAAGTTGCCTTGCAGGAAATATACAACTTTGCTCTAGCTGAAGAAGAGAGTCTCCCACAAGCTTGGGGGAGGCTTATCCAGCTACTGAATGCTTTGCCTGATCACCCTCCTGAGAAGAATGAAATCCTTGATATCTTCTATAATGGACTTACCGATGATTCCAAAGACCACCTAGATAGTTGTGCCGGTAGTGTTTTTAGGGAACGAACTGTAGAACAAGCTGAGATTCTGTTGAATAACATCTTGTGCAATGAGAATGCTTGGACTATTCCCGAACCACCTCCTAAGCCAACTCCGAAGAAAAGAGGTATTATATTCCTCAGTCTCGAAGATATGCAAGAAGCCAAGAAATCTATGCGAGAGAAAGGCATTAAATCTGAAGATGTTAAAAATCTACCACCTATCAAAGAGATCCATGGTCTCGATAACCCGATACAGGTAGTAGAAGTAAATTCTCTGCGTAGGTTTGATGAGAGTGATATTCCTTTTGATAAACCTGCTAGATTATGCATGGATGAATTTGATAACTTCGTTGCCAAACAACAGAGTTTCAATGATTATGTTAGCAGACAATTGGAACAGAATGCTCGTATGCTTAGTCATTTAAGTGCTTGTGTGGACAGAAATGTCAACGATCTTAAACTTCTGAGTAAACATGCCTCTATGGTTACTACTCAGGTAGAACAAGTACTTAAAGCTCAGAATGACTTGCTCAATGATTTGAATGACAATTCGGTTAGAGTCGTTACTAGAGGCGGTAGAATGACCCAGGAACCTCTGTATCCTGAGGGTCATCCGAAGAGAATTGAACAAGATTCTCAAGGAGTTAGCACTGATGCACCTAGTCATCCTAGAAAGAAGAAGAAAGATGATAGGAACCTGCACGCTAGCAACCCTGTTGCTGCTACAGCTGAGAGTCCAAACGATGCCTCTGTCTCTGATGCTGAACACAATCTGGTGACGAACATGAGCCTAATGATAAGATCAATAGTGATGTTCATGTTGATGCTCAACCTAGCAATGAAAAGGATGTGGAGATTGAACCTGATCTTGATAACCCATAGCCTAAGAATAGAAGATACAATATGAATGACTTTGCTGCTAGGAAAAATGGTAAAGAAAGGGAACCATGGGTTCAGAAACCTATGCCCTTTCCTCCCAAACCATCCAAGAAAAAGGATGATGAGGATTTTGAGCGATTTGTTGAAATGATCAGACCTGTCTTTCTGCAGATGCGTTTGACTGATATGCTCAAGATGTCTCCGTATGCTAAGTACATGAAAGATATTGTGACTAATAAGAGGAGGATACCTGATCTTGAGATCTCCGCCATGCTTGCCAATTACACTTTCAAGGGTGGAACTCCGAAGAAACTTGGTGATCCCGGTGTGCCCACTATACCTTGCTCCATTAAAGGCAACTACGTTAGAACTGCGTTATGCGATCTTGGAGCCGGTGTTAGTGTTATGCCTCTCTCTCTCTCTCTCTTTATCGTAGACTTGAACTGGATAAGTTGACACCCACTGAAATCTCTCTGCAAATGGCTGACAAATCAACTGCTTTCCCTATCGGCATTTGCGAGGATGTGCCTATTGTGGTTGCTAACACCACTATCTTAACATACTTTGTTATCTTGGATATTCCCGAGGACGATGACATGGTTGTCATCCTCGGAAGACCCTTTTTAAACACTGCAGGGGCCATTATAGATTGCAACGAAGGCAATCTCACTTTCCATGTCAACGGTAATGAGCATATGATGCACTTTCCGAAGAAACAATATCGAGTACATTGCAACAATGCTATCGAAAAGACTTCCTCGATTCTTATTGGGAGCATTGAATGCCCTATTCCTCGTGTCAAGATGAAGTATGATTTGCTTATTGGGGAGATACACATCCCCATTGAGGTGACCTAGTGACTATTCAGAAATTCTCCGTTCTCTTTTGTGATTCGAGAAAGTTTTGTCGAGGGGATTTGATCAACCCCATTGACGGATTTCTTTCGATGACCATAAGATGGATGAATCGAGGAGTCACAAACCTCTATTCCAAGCTTTCACTTTAGGTTGCTTAGAAGAAAAATGATAGGTTTAGTTTAGTTTTCCCTGTTTCTTGTCTTAGCGTCCGGTAGAAAAGTACCCCGAAAATATAAGTTCTCCGAACGCTGTGAAAATCTAGTATGATTTTTTTCTGGAATATTTGAAAAATACTGGGACAAAGAGTCTGTCTGGGGGCCACACCAGTGGGCCACAAGCCCTAGGGGCGCGGGCACCCCCCTGGCCGCGCCACCCAGGCTTGTGGGGCCCACAGGCACCCCCTCCACTCATTCTTGCTCCCATCCAGTTCTCCTACCTCCAAAAAAATCGTTTCACACCTCAAACCCGTGTTCTTGCTCCTCTTGCTGGGATTTTCAATCTCTTTGCTCAAATCACCGTTCTCCGAACTGTTTTGGGGAAATTACTCCTTGGTAAGTGACTCCTCCATTAGTCCAATTAGTTTTTGCTCTAGTGCCTTATACTCCGCGTATTTTTGTTGCCTTGGTGACCATGTTGTTGAGCTTTGTATGCTGATTCTAGTCGGTCCCAAGTAGTTTTGATGCGTAATATGGCCTCTAGGCACTTGTGGGAGTAGTTGCTACAAGTTTAGTTGAACCTTGTTCACCTTTCCTTTGGGTCACTGAAAATTTCAGAAAAGAAAGATGTTCAAGAGAAACTATCATGGTGGTTCCTCAAGCAAGCAAGCAAGAGAGGTCCCCGTCTTGCGATTCGGGAGCCTGATCCTTACCAACCTAGGGACGCGCGGGTACAACCATGTGAATGGCCTTCTAATGAATTTATGATTGAGGCAGGCTTCAAAGATGAGTTTGATGCACTTGTTCACAACGTCGGACTAGAAGAATTCATCTCCAATAAATGTGAACAGTATGTTGCTCTCACTGCTTCTTTTGTTCATAGATTCAAATTTTCAGTTGGTCGTGAGCCATCGGTACTGTTTGATCTCTATGATAAATCGTATACCATGGATTTAGAGGATTTCAGTAGAATTTGCAAAATACCTATTTGGGCTAACCTCAATGATCCTCCTAAATCTTCGGTTAGAGATTTTTGCACTAGTATTACGGTTGGAGAAACTAGAAATATTACGCAAGCTACCATGGGGAGTATTCATTTTCCTGCCTTGCATTACTTTGCGCTCTTCATAGGCAGACGCATTAATGTCAAGATTGAGCATTGTCACCTCTGCGCACCCGACCTTAGTATCCTTAAGAGCGCGGTAACGGGTGACAAAAGCTTCAACATGGGAGCTATTATAGCAAGGCGGCTGAATAAGAATGCTATTGATGGGGATTTCTTTGGTGGGATCTATGCCACCCGCATAGCAAATTTTCTTGGAGTACCCATCCACGCAGGAGATCCCCCGCTACATATAGCTTTCATGGACCGCGTTGCTATGACACGCTACCAGTTCCTTGAGAGGGATGATGAATCCCTCCTATACCAATTGATATTTAACCGGCAGCGTGTTTCCCATATTACCCTTCCTGCTCCTGCTTTCTTTGACTTTCAGGTAAAACAGAGATATTACATAACCAGAGGAGAGGCAGAGGAGTATGAGAGGGAGGCGACGGTTGCTCTTCTCCGTGAGGCAGCTATTCAGGAAGTGATTGCAGCGCTCCCGTATAACCCCGATTATGATTTTGGGTTTCGCTAGGACCATCTTTGGGAGTAGACCAAGTTAGGCCAAAAGCCTAAGCTTGGGGGAGTACGTGTTCTCACCAACTTTACATTCTTGCTTATGCTTTCACTTTGTTAGCCGGTGTTCACACTTTGTCACTGTATCATCCATGCTAGTTTATTTTCTTTTTCTCGTTTTCTTTTCATGTGTCTGTCTAGTTTGAGAAAAACCAAAAAATATTTTCTTTTTCTTCTTTTGCTTGTTGGGAGCTTTCCCATGTAGATAGTTTTCTTTTTTTCTTTGGGTCAAGGTATAAGATATTGGTTACACTGTTTAGTGGCACTTGCATGCATACCTATTTAGCTTTCAAAGAGCCATATTACTTTGTCTTCTCCTTTGTATTTGCCTGCAGATTCCAGCTTATTATTGTTCACAATCGTTCGGTCGTGCAAGTGAAAGGCAATAATGACGATATATGATGAAGTGACTGAGCATGGAAAAGCTGGTATGAACTCGATCTATTTTGTTTTTGTAAATATGACTAGCTCATCATGCCTGATTCAGCTTTGTTGTGAGAGAAACATGTTTGCAATGACAACTTAGAAATCATAGTTGCTTATGCCATGCTTACTTAGCTAGGAGCTTATAATGGTTTGTCTTGGATGCCCACATGAATGTTGAGATGACTATGATGTAGTATGATAGGATGGTATCCTCCTTTGAATGATTCAAGTGGCTTGGTTTGGTGCATGTTCACGCATGTAGTTGAAAAAAAATCAACATAGCCTCTATGATGTTCATGTTCATGGTGATTTATGTCCTACTCATGCTTGCACTCAATGTTAGTTAATCTCAATGCATTTTGATGACTGTTGTCGCTCTCTAGTTGGTCGCTTCCCAGTATTTTGCTAGCCTTCACTTGTACTAAGCGGGAATACTGCTTGTGCATCCACCTCCATAAACCCAAAGTTGTGCCATATGAGTCCACCATACCTACCTATGTGCGGTATCTACCTGCCGTTCCAAGTAAATTTGCATGTGCCACTCCCTAAACCTTCAAGAAATAATATGTTTTGCATGCCCGAACCGCTCATGTGGTGACAGGGGGCTATTGCTATCTTCCATGCTAGGCGTGTTATCCTCGATATGTGTTTATTCACTATCATTCACGAGAAAGGGGTCGGTAATTGGAATTCCCAGTTCCATGCTCAAATCGAAAAGATAATTGCAAACAAAACTCCCCCAGGATTGATGTTGGTTTGGACGGTACCCGAGGATTCGGCTAGCCGTGGAGTGTGATTGATTGGTGGTGGGGGAGTCAAAACTTTACTTTTCTGTTTGGGAACCGCCTGTAGCATGTGTAGCATGGACGATATTGAGAACTCTTAGTCATTGCGATGACAATGAAAGCATGCCACCCAAAATTATTATCTCTATTTTCAAAGCTTGAGCTCTGGCACCTCTGCAAATCAATGCTTCCCTCTACGAAGGGCTTGTCTATTTATGTTCATGTTGACTCATCCTCCTCTTACAAAAGCACCAATTAGAGAGCACCTCTTTCATTTTTATGCTTTGCTTTTAACTGTGTTGAGTATGACTATGACTGGATCTTCATTGCCTTGAATTACAATGTTTAGTCAGCCCTTGGTCCTTGAAGGTGCTCTGCATTTATGTTTTGCTGTCTCAGAAAGAGCTAGCGAGATACCATCTATTCTTACTGCTTCATGTTGTTTTGATTGAAGTTTCGACATTTGAGGCTTATTATTATTTGGTCGCTAGTTGATTATGCCATTGATATGAGTTTACCATGAGACCTAGATGTCATTTGCTTATGTGGTTTGCTTGTGATGTTGCTGAAATTTTGGTTATGAGTTAGACATAGTTGCAACAACAATATCAAACAGAGTTCGTCAAAGTTTTTCTTTTGTCTCTCTCAGTTTGTCAACTGAGTTTCTTGAGTACAAGCAAGGCTTTAAGCTTGTGGGAGTTGATACGTCTCCGTCGTATCTACTTTTCCAAACTCTTTTGCCTTTGTTTTGGACTCTAATTTGCATGATTTGTATGGAACTAACCCGGACTGACAAATTGCCATGGTGTTGTTTTTGTGCATAAATGAAAGTTCTCGGAATGTCCTGAAAATTTATGGAGATTTTTTCTGGAATAAAAGAAAAATACCTACGCAAAGATCCACCGGAGGGGGCGTGCCAGTGGGCCACAAGCCCCTGGGTCGCGGCCACCCCCTATGGTCGCGCCATGAGGGCTTGTGGGGCCCACATGGCACCACCGCCCCCAATCTCAGCTATATATCTTCCGTTTCGCGTGGAAAAAAATCAGAGAGAAGGTTTCATCGCGTTTTGCAATACGGAGGCGCTGCCACATCCTGTTCTTCATCTGGAGGGCACATCTAGAGTCCGTTTCGGGCTCCGGAGAGGGGAAATCGTCGCCATCGTCATCATCAACCTTTCTCCATCGACAATTCCATGATGCTCTTGATCATTCATGAGTAATCTCATTGTGGGCTTGCTGGACAGTGATGAGTTGGATGAGATCTATCATGTAATCGAGTTAGTTTTTGACGGGGATTGATCCCTAGTATCCACTATGTTCTAGATTGATGTTGCTACTACTTGGCTATGCTTAATGCTTGTCACAGGGCCTGAGTGCCATGATTTCACATCTGAACCTATTATGTTGTCGCCAATATATGTGTGTTTTAGATCCTATCTTGCAAGTTGTAGTCACCTACAATGTGTTATGATCCGGCAACCCCGGAGTGACAATAGCCGGAACCACTCCCGGAGATGACCATAGTATGAGGAGTTCATGTATTCACCGCGTGTTAATGCGTTGGTCCGGTTCTTTATTAAAAGGAGAACCTTAATATCCCGTAGTTTCCATTAGGACCCCGCTGCCACGGGACGTATGGACAATAGATGTCATGCAAGTTCTTTTCCCTAAGCACGTATGACTACATACGGAATACATGCCTACATTAGATTGATGAACGGGAGCTAGTCACATATCTCTCTGTGTTATAGCTGTTACATGATGAATCACATCCATCACACTCATCCATCACCGATCCACTGCCTACGAGTCTTTTACTACTGGTCCTCGCTACGTTACTTTGCCTAGGCTTGTCCCTTGCTACAAGAGGGATTGGGCCACTTTGCTGCTGTCACTTTGTTGTTGTTGCTACTGATGTTACTTGTTAGTTTCCTACTGCTGCTATTACTATTCCTTGCTATTCTGTTGTTACTTGTTGCAAGACTTTGCTGGCGCCGTTGCCGAGGCTAGGTAAGCGGTACTGACAATCCCGTCAACCAAGGCTTTTCTGGCACCGTTGCTATCATACTACCTTGCTACTGATGCTTTGCTTGCAGACACTAATCTTTCAGGGGTGGTTGAATTGACAACTCAACCGCTAATACTTGAGAATATTCCTTAGCTTCCCCTTTTGAGCGAATCAATAAATTTGGGTTGAATACTCTACCCTCAAAAACTGATGCGATCCCATACACTTGTGGGACATCACACGGGTGATCCCGCACTACTAGTATGTGTGTTAGTAGTAGCGCGGGTGCCACAAGTGCTACTACTAACTATCTGTAGCACGTACTTGTGACCCGCGCTACTACTATTAATTTCAAAAACCAAAAAAATATCAAACTCGTGCATGCTGTAAATGGTGTACTTGGTTCGATGTAGCGGCGACAGTGGTCGCCGGAGACACGAACGCGTGGCGGCAGACCAGATCCGATGAGAGCGCCTGCATCCAGGGCTGAGCAAGGCGGCGATGCGGGGCTTCTGTTCGCAACCAAGGGGGAGAGCTCTTGGTCGTCCATGGCGATGACCTGCATGAGCATGGACATGAGAGGGTAAGTTAAACCAGTGGGAGAGAGAGAAAAAGGAAAACGAGGGAGAGAGGAAGGAGATGGGGGGAGCAGCGGGGTTGGTCGCCGGTGGTGTGGTACTATGGTGTGATGGCATGGAGACACTCGGGAAGACCGACGAACTCCTAGATGCCGGTGGACGAGGCGGTTGCCTATTTACACGCCATGGAGGAGGAGGTGCTCTTGGGAGGAGGTCCATGTGAGAGCCTATGAAGAGAGAAGGGTGAGAGGGACGAGAGAGAGGAAGGATTTAGGGGAGGAGATAGGGATTTCAAGGCTATTAAAAGACTCTATACTTAGTAGTAGCGCTGATTTATACCCTACGCTACTACTATGGCATGTCCCAGGGGGCATGGTAGAGACCACTTAGTAGTAGCGAGGGGTATAAACCCGCGCTACTACTATCAACTTAGTAGTACCGCTTGTTTATACCCCATGCTACTACTATTGCATGTCCTAGGGGGCACAGTTGAGACCACTTAGTAGTAGCGAGGGTTAAAAACCCGTGCTACTACTATCAACTTAGTAGTAGCGAGGGGTAAAAATCAGCGCTACTAGTAAGTAGAAGTAGCGAGCGGTAAAAACCAGTGCTACTAGTAAGCGGCTACCTATAAGCCTTTCCCTAGTAGTGTTTGCCAAAGATCGTGCTTGCAGTGCTTGTATCATGAAACAGCTCACCACCCTACGATTACCATATACTCAAAGAGAACTTTGGAGCTCCTCCACATGGATATCTTTGGTCCTCCATCTTTCAATAGTCTTGGGGGAGAAAGTATTGCTTGATGACTATGGATGATTACTCAAGATACACTTGGGTGTAATTCTTCAAGAGGAAGAGTGAGACCCAACAAATTGTGGCTTTGCCAATGAAGTTCAAAGTTAACATGAGGCAAAGATATTAATGATCAGAAGTGGCAATGGCATCGAATTCAAGAATTACACCTTGAATGAGTTTTTGAGTGATGAGGACATCAAGCATCAATACTTCGCACCATATACCCCTCAACAAAATGGTGTAGCAGAAAGGAAGAACTCGACATTGAGGGACGCGACAAGAACCATGATGGCGAAGTTTAAACCTCCGTATAACTTTTGGGCCGAAGCCATCAACACCGCATGTCATGCATCTAATCGGCTCTACCTCCGCAAAGGCTTGAGCAAGACTGCGTATGAGATTCTTACTGGTAACAAGCCCAACCTCAAGCACTTTCGGGTGTTCGGTTGTAAGTGTTTTATTCTCAAGAAAAATGCTCGTTTGTCTAAATTTGAACCTAGAGCTCAAGAGGGCATATTTGTTGGTTATGCTACAAACTCTCATGCTTAGTGTGTCCTCAACAAGTCCAATGGACTCATTGAGGATACGTGTAATATGGACGAAAATAATGGCTCCCAAGTGGAGCAGAGTGGTATTTGTGATGTAGGTGATGAAATTCCTCCCCAAGCCATAAGAAGAATGGGTGTGGGACATTTCCTACCCATTGAAGAACCTCTTGTGGCCGAAGGAGAAGGACAATGTTCCACTCAAGTGGAACTATCACCAACGCAAGACCCACACGCTTCCTAAGAACAAAGTTAAGTCCCTCAACCTTGTGATCAAGATCAAGGATAATATCAACCACATGATGATAGTTCATCAAGTGATGTCCTTGATCAAGCTCACACCTCCGAGCAAGCTCAAGATCAAGACCAAGCTCAAGATCAAGAGCAAGCTCACAAAGGAAGTCAAAGTCACAAAAAGTTTCTTTCTCAACTTTCCCTTGAGGAGATTCAATAAAGATGTGCCGCCAAGTATGCCACCTAGATTATAAAGAATCAAGATGTGTTAGAGAATATCTATGGCATCTTAATGAAAGGGGTAACCACTCTTAGACAATTAACAAACTTTAGTGCACATCATGTGTTTGTTTCTTGCATTGAACCATATAGGTACACAAAGCGCTTGAAGACATGGACTGGGTTGAATCCATGCCTGATGAACTCAACAACTTCGAGCACAACAAAATGTGGCGGTTGGTGCCAAGACCGAAGGAGAACCACAATGTAATTGGAACCAAGTGGATCTTTAAGAACACGCAAGATGCAAAGAGTGTTTTCATTCGTAAAAGGCAGTATTTGTAGCATAAGGCTACTCCCAAGTCGAGGGCCTTGACCACGGTGAAAACTTTGCTCCTGTTGCTCGCCTTGAATCTATTCACATGTTGCTTGCATTGCTTCTCATCATAACTTCAAATTATATCAAACGGATGTGAAGAGTGCATTTCTTAATGGCCCCCTTAAGGAGTTGGTATATGTCAAACAACCCCGGTGGTTCAAGGATCCTAATTTCCCTAATAATGTATACATTCTCGACAAGGCACTCTATGGCCTTAAACAAGCCCCACGTGCGTGGTATGAGCACCTTGCCGAGATGTTGCATGATCGTGGGTTTGAAATTGGGAAAATTAACCCCACTCTATTCACATAGAAGGTCAAAGGGAGTTTATTCATATTCCAACTATATGTTTATGATATTAACTTTGGTTCTCCTAACAAAGCTTTTAATGAAGATTTTTCCGCTCTAATGACCAAAAAATTTTGAGATTTCTATGATGGGAGAGTTGAAGTTTTTCCTTGGATTCGAAGTCAAGCAACGAAGTCAAGGAACCTTCATCAATCAAGCAAAATATACCCAAGACACGTTCAAGAGGTTCAAGATGGATGATCCCAAACCGTCCAAGCCAAACACTCCCATGCCTCTCAACTACCATCTTGACCTCGATCCCAATGGTAAAGCTATGGATTAAAAGGTATATCGCTTTATGATTGGGTCTTTGCTTTACCTTTGTGCATCTAGACCGGATATTATCTTCAGCTTGGAATTTGTGCATGATTTCAATCCGCGCCTAAGGAAAGACACTACGTGGCGGTCAAGCGAATGTTTCGATCTTTGTCTCATACCCCAAACTTTGGATTATGGTATCCCAAAGGTGCTTCATTTGGTACCATAGGATACACGGACTCAGATCAGGCGGTAGACCATGTGGAGAGGAAGCCAACTTCCGGAGGTTGCCAATTCCTTGCTCGCTCTCTTGTAAGTTCGTCTTCAAAGAAACAAAACTGTGTTTCTCTCTCGTCCATCGAGGCCGAGTATGTCACTGCTCCAAGTTGTTGTGCTCATTTGCTTTGGATGAGGCAAACTTTAAAGGATTACGATGTCACGTGGGACAAAGTGCCTCTTTATTGTGATAATGTAAGTGCAATCTCGAGCTCCAACAACTCGGTTCAACACTACAATGTGAAGCACATTAGTATTCATCGCCAATTCATCTGGGATCATATTAAGCGTGGAGAAATTTATTTCATTTACCTTAACACTAATGATCAACTTGCAGACATTTTCATGAACCATTGAATGAAACAAGATTTCGCGAGTTAAGGCATGAGCTAAATATCATTGATTTGAGAAATGTGAAATGAAATTAGGCACACCCCACCACTCTCATCATACTATCTTGTTTAGATGTAGACATGGATTTAGGGGGAGTGTTTCTCTCTCAATGAACTCTCCCTCCCCCTATTATGCATAAATCGATCAAGTCTTTCACATTAATCATTTTAGATGACACTTGTGCTTCAAAGACGAGTTTTGGTCTTGGGCCCAAGGTTAAAATATTCGTGGTGCCATACCAATTGACTCAAACATAGGTGGCTTCGGGCACCGCCCCCTCCTACATGAGACATTTGCTTCTTGAGAGTGTGTTGTATTTCTTTTGTGTCACCCCAAATTGATTTCTCTCTGGTCTATTTCTTCACAACTTGGAGTGTCACCATCACCATGACTGTATTTTATGTCTCATGCCACTTTGGGTTAACAAGAATGTTATTCTTTCCTTGTGCCACCTCTTTGAATCGTTTTAGGGTCGTCTAGGGCGGTACTACCGCTCTTAGAGCAGTACTACCGATCATAAGAGGTACTACCACTGTTAGCGGCGGTACTATCGTCGGGCTGTACTACCGCTTGTGTGAATCCATGCGGGGTTATGGGGCAGGGGCAGGGGCAGTTTCCACTCCACATACCCATTCATCCCCACTCCTCCTCTTGGGTTTCTCTCTCCAAGCGACCCCAAGGCTCCGGTGGCCGCCCCCAATATCCGTTTTCGGCCACTCTTTCGTGAATCCAACCGGTGGAATCGATCCCCACCCCTTCCTCTTGCCATGGATACCGCTATTGCCCCTGTTCTTCTCTCCGTATGGTCTAGTTTTCATATCTTGATTTTTGGCAATATGAGATGTATCCCTTGCTTTTATTAAAAATCATGACATGAGTAGGATGTGGAAGGCGGCTAGGGAGTAGACTTGATGTTCTAAGTAGGAATTAGGTGCTCTTGGCATCCCCGGTAGTACTTGATCTGACCCTTGGTGGCGCGGTCTCTGCCCTAAGCGGTACTACCGCTCCTATTGGCGGTACTAGCGATCATAAGAGGTAGTACCGCTCCTGGCAGCGGTACTACCGCTCTAGCCTGCCAAGAACACATACTTCCTCCTATTCCATCACCTTTTTCTCCCATTTCTTGGTTTCTTGTTGACTTGTGCACATCTTTTACTCTCATGTTTTCCTCTGGTTATGTTTTGGATCTCAGGAGGTGGCAGCTCTGCTCATCAGGAGTGTAGGACGAACCCCAATCATGGAAGCACGAAGCGTTACCGTTCATCTGAGGCAGATAGCTCAAGTCAACAACAGGGGTCTGTTCAAGAGGAGAGTGCTAGACAGGTTGCTTCCAAGTCTAAGGGAAAGCGCGCTACTGTCAGGCCCTTGAAGTCCCAATCCATGGCCACTCTGAATGCTAAGGACTTCTGGATGTCCCTCAAGGCCTATACCTATGGGGAACCTGAGGAGCCATCTATGTGCAACCATCCCTTCTGGAACAGGAAGCAACTGCCCATCTATAATGACATTCTAAAGAAATAGGAGAACATGTATGTTCCACATGTCAAATCCATTGACATGGAATATATGTAGCAGAATGCCAGGTACTTCGGGACTGCTCTTCCTCTCTGTGAAAAGCTGGGCATTCTCAACATTATGCAGTTCAACAAAGACTTTCATGCCGAGATTATTGTTGTCTTCTTTGCCACAGTGCATCCGGGGACTGATGAGGATAGGACTTTGACTTGGATGACCAACAACAGGTTACTTTCTGCTCCCTCGAAGACCTTTATGAATCTTCTTGACCTTGAGGACAATGGACTCGAAACCCTCCTGGTTTCCGTCCCCACAAAGAGACGGCTGCAACCCACAAGTGCCATATTTACAAATACAGTATGGAGAAGATCTCCTCCACCACCGGCAAGTCCACTTGGGTTCTGGAACCATTCCTCGACATTATGCACCGTATTTGCAGGCACACTCTCTTTCCCCGTGTTCGGAATCTGGACCAGGTGCACTCATACTTGGTGGATATGCTCCTTTTCCGCGAACATCATATGTTCATGGTTAATGTGGAGCCGTTGGATGTTTCTCATGTTATGTGGTCTGAGCTCCGTTCTGCTGTTTCTCAGGGCAAGTGCCCCATCTGATGCTGATCGAGAAAACTTGGGCAGTGACTCTTTCTGACAGTATGTTTGAGTGTGGGGAGCTAGTATCACACAAGGTGGTTCAGCTTCGTTAGAAGGATAAGTGGGCTACTCACACTGCTCCTAAGCGGGATGTGCCAGATGTTGAGGATGTTTATGATGAGGAAGAGGCTCAAGAGGACTTTGAGGCTGAAGGTGACACTACTTCCCTTGTTGTTCCCCCTTCTACCAAACCTTCCTGGGCTAAGAAGCTCGAGGAAAAGATGAAGAAGCTATTCTGTCTGCAGGCCAAAGGTCAGTACAGGGCCCATGCGACTTAGAAGGCGGCTATGAGTCATCACAAGGCTCTTGGTAGGCACGTTGGTTTAGAGATTAAGACCAGTTCTGAGGATAGACTTACTGATGAGGACACTTGGATCGCTCGACACTGTCCATGGGATTCCGATGCTGAGTTGCATGGCTCTCCAGCTCCTCCTAGCACCATTCATCTCAGCTCTTAACCTTGAGAGTATTGAAGTTCGTCACCAGAGTTACCACCCTTCCTGGATCCTCTTTGTTCTCCCTGTCCTTTTTGGTGTCTTGCTGCCAAAGGGGGAGAGAGTTTAGGGATTTGCATTTGCAAGAGTCACAAGTGTGTTTTTTATGCCCACTTTTATTCACTCGTGAACTCGTTTATCATTTTCTTTGCTTTTATGTGTGTGAGACTCGTGTGAGACTACAACATATGGTGTGAGACATATGCTACTTAAGTTTATCTTATGTTTTTGTTTGTGAGATGTTTTATCTTGTACCCTATTATTAATGCTCACAATACTTCTTGCATCTGTATTACTTTCAGATTATCCTATTTGCATCTAGTGATTGTCTATAAAATATAGGGGAGTGCTGATCCTAGTGTGTGCATTATGCATTCGAGAAGCATACTTAAATAGTGCACACATCTAGGGGGAGCATGTCTATATTTTGTAGAGAGTGGGGTTTGCATTATATATCTTGTTTATATCTTCTACGCAAATCCCGTGTTGTCGTCAATCCACCAAAAAGGGGAGATTGTTAGGGCATATTTCTACCTTAGTGGTTTTGGTGATCGATGACAATGCGATTGCGGACTAATCATGTGCATTGAGCCTTTCAGCTATTTCATAATTTGGCACAAGATAATTCATGCCCCTCAGTGTATATGAAGACAGTTTTCTCTCCTTTGTTTCTTTGTCGGTGGACTTGAGTCATAGGAAAAGCAGTACTATTAAGAGGGGATCCACATTGGAAAGGTCTGGATGGAATCATCACATACACATTTCTACGCACCCTCTTTCCTACGTCAATGGAGCATCTGACCTTGCCCCAACTCTGCCTGGAAGGATCCAGGCGGTAGTACCACTCCGTGGAGCGGTACTACCTCTTATGATCGATAGTACTACCCCGGCGACGGTGGTACCACTCTAGGGCAGATTCGCTCTAGCCAGTTCCGCCGGATAGTACCGCTGCCCATGGGTCTAGACACTTTTAGTGTCGGACTAAGCGGTTTCTAAAGCGGTAGTGCAGGACGATAGTACCGCCCAGCAAGTGGTAGCACTGCTTGCTACTACCGTGCCAGAACCCCCTCGCTCTTCTGTATAGGTTTGCAGCTTGTCCTGAGTGGATATAGGAGGCGGTACTACCTCTTCTGATCGGGAGTACCGCTCGTGACAGCGGTAGTACCGCTCCGGCTATACTACTGGCCTCTGCCTCCCTTGTTGACTGCTTCCCTCTACCCCAAGCGATAGTGCTGCTCCCCTTGGAGCAATACTACCCCTTATGATTGGTAGTACCGCTCCCTCGGGTGGTAGTACCGCTCAAGTGCGGGCTGAGGAGGTGGGTAATGGTTGGATTTGTCCTCCCGCTATATAAAGGGGTTCTTCTTCCCTGAGAAGACCACCTTTTCCAACCATATGCTCCATTATTTCTCCAAGCTCCATTTTCACCTGATCTCTCTCCCTAGCGAAGAAAACTTGTTGATACTCTGGAGTTTTCTTGAGAGGGTCTTGATCTATACTTCCATCAAGAGGAATTTGATTTCCCCCACCAATCCCTCGTGGATCTTGTTACTCTTGGGTGTTTCAGCACCCTAGACGGTTGAGGTCACCTTGAAGCCATATTCTATTGTAGTGAAGCTTCCTGGTTTCGTTGGGAGCCTCCAATTTAGTTGTGGAGATTGCCCCAACCTTGTTTGTAAAGGTTCGGTCACTGCCTTCAAGGGCACCACTAGTGGAATCACGACATCTCACATTGTGTGAGGGTGTGAGGAGAATACGATGTCCTTAGTGGCATCTTGGGGAGCAATGTGCCTCCACACCGCTCCAACGGAGACGTACTTCCCCTCAAATGGAAGGAACTTCACAAACACATCCTTGTCTTCATCGGTTCCACTTGTGGTTACTTCTAACCTTTACTTGTATTAGCTACTTGTTTGGTATTGTTGTTGCTAGCATCATATAGGTTGCTCACTTAGTTCACATCTAGACAACCTATTTGTTGCTAAACTTAATTTGTTGAAGAAAAGCTTAAAAATTGTTAGTTGTCTATTCACCCCTCCCTGTAGTCAACCATATCAATCCTTTCACCTGGTTTATATAGATACCAGGGGTGCTTAGGATTTACACAATGATAGTAGCAACAAGGAAAGGAATATGCAGATTAGCACGTTGTCTTGGCGTGCACGCCAAGTCTTCGGAAGAGTCCACCTTGATCTCCATATCTTCAACAATGATCGAATGTCCCATGAGTCTGGCCCATAAGAACAAATAAGTGGACCGAAGACCCCCCTAGTCCTGGACTCCCTCATGCGCGTTGCCGTGGGGGCATTGTGCAGAGGAGTTTTGGTTTTGTTGTGCTAGCAGCTACACACATAGTCCTATGCAAAGCTTGCAAGCTAAAGTCTAGAAAATCAACTTCGGTTGGATGTCCACTATTGTTGCAGCTCTGGTCGTATGAGAGATTCCCTATTGGGCAACCTTATGTCTATGTTGATAGACCTTTTGGGAGGAAGGACCTCGTAGGGGCTCACGTTCCTACTATCGGCGACTTTCATACTTTTGAATCTATTTGGGCTTGAGAGAGGTACTTCTCTATTTCATAACAATTCATTTTATTTATTTCTTTTCATGTACTAATGTTTATTTCTTATTATTAACAGAAACAGTTTGCGCATACCCAAGTGAGGGGCTGCTACTCATCCTTCACGGTGCAGTTTAATAGTTTTCTCGAGGATCAAGTGTAACGACTAAGATGCGGCCCTTTCCTATTTTGGGGGCGATGCCCCAAAAGGGAAAGAGGCGCATCTAAACGTTTCGCAAGCGAGATAATCATAACATTACAAAACTGAAGAATGACAAGTAGGGCATACACTTGCCATCTGACATAGTATAACTTAAGGTTTACAACCACACAATTATTCAGAACAAAGCTTAGTCCCGCTACAGACAACATGAAACAAGTAAAAGAACTATGACATCCCGCATGTGGCTCACGATCACGACCACGGCCTCAGTCCTCCGGATAGTTCACATACAGTCGGTCAGACTCCTCATCGTACTTCCACGCCAGCTGGGTGCCCTCACGATCTCCTTCGTCGGGCATACCTGTACCTGTTGGGGTTTTGTAGTAAACTGTGAGCCACGGGGACTCAGCAATCGGATGACCTTGGTATTGAATCTAGTCAAGTTATTAGGTGAGGAAGGTTTAGTGTATAGGTTGCAGCATCCTAAGCATATGTGGTGGCTAACTTACGATGATCAGAGTAATTGATATGGTGGTCTACACGAGCTATCAAAGACTAGATGATCACTAAGTGATCCCGAACACCTACTTACGTCAAACATAACCCCACCGTGTTCCCGATCGAAGAGATGTCTTCGAAGGAGACAGTCACGGTTACGCACACAGTTGGCAGTTTTATTAGAGTTACTTTAAGTTGTCTAGAACTGGATGTTAACAAATTATCCATGTTTGCCACATAACCGCGGGCACGGCTTTCGGAAAGATTAAACCCTGCAGGGGTGCTCCAACTAGTCCACCACAAACTGCAACATGCCGCAAAGTAATCCTCTATCACGAATCTCGTGATCTCGTCGGATTCCTTAGAGGAAAACCTCAACTTTGAGGAGACCCAAAGTTTCACCGGGATTCCTATACGCAAGATATATCGCTAAGGTAAGACAAATCTAGCAGGACCTCCAGTCGTGTCGACGACCCCAATAAGAGTCGCTTATCTCAGTCTCAGGACACGACGGATAAGCTACGCGCACGGTGGCCTGATAGAAATCACTCAAGTTGCCCTGAGTTGGACCCGCACAGTGCTCTAGTTTGGACCAACACTCATGAAGAGCACTGGATCGGGGGTTGATTAAATTCCTCGGGGTAGCTATTCCCTATGCAGATTATTATTAGGTGATTAGCAGATTAAAACCAATGTTGGGTCCTGCCGGACAAGCCTTAACACTACACGATTTATCAAGGGGGTCCCCATAACAACCCCGAACGTGTTAGGAGCGAACAGTTATGGAAACAAACACCGATAACCAAAACTAAGGCGGCAATAACAGAACAAATCACCCGGCAAAAGGCTAGGCCTTCCGTCATTTACCAAGTATATAGGTGCATTAATTTAATAGAAGTTTAAACATAATGATATCAAAGTACTCATGTTATCACATGAGACAGCTGGCTCCTGCAACTAGCAAAGCTATTCGTTAGAGTTGATCAAGCCTACTTGGCCAAACAACATTATCTAGGAGGGGAAGGTGTTTGGATTTCATGGCAATGTCATGTGGCATTTTTCTCAAGTGGTAGGCAGCGAGCATATATCGAAGGAAACGTGATTCTAAGCATAACAAAGCTAGATATGGTATCAATGTCACGGTCATCTTGCCTGTGATGTCTTCAGCTTGGAACTGCTCTTGATCTTCCTACAGGTACTCTCCATAATCCACGTACTCGCTCTCCGATCCCGATGCTACCCAAGATAAAATAACAGCCAATGAACACCAACACAACATGATGCAACAACCAATATGATGCATGAGATGAGTTGATAAACTTCTGGACAGAACTTCATACTAAGTTATCTTGACATACATGAAGATGGCATGAACATGTGCATCACGAGAAAACGAAGCAAAAACATATAAAGAACATAGAGAACGGAGCTACGGATCAACCGGAAACTACAAAACAAGATATGGAGTCCTACGGTTCACATCCACCACAAGCACACTCCAATGGCACTCTCCTTGTGTCACCAGGTTGCCACATGATCAAATAATCAAATACAAGTGGGGTGGTGCATGGAAACACACCACACCATCAACAATGCCCACACAACCTTCAAAACAACTAAAACATGCAATTTGTTTTTAACAGCAACATAGCAGTTTGTCTACAACATTTAAAGTACCTAGAGCCACACAAATGAGCCAAACAAAATATGAGGCAAAAGCCATTCAAAATCTCTAAAAGCCTGTGCAAGAAGTTTATAGATTGGAGTCACACATGAGAAGATCTATGGACACAAACTTGGACAAAATAACAGATTCTGGGACTTAGTGAAAATCTCAGATTTTCACCAGCTGATTATGCTCTGAAGCATTTTGGCAGCCTCCAAAATGATATCTACATGAAGTTAATAAGCATAAAATTTAACAGGGAACTAGACAAACACAAAAGCTCACAAACCTTAGTTTGTTGCATGGGCTGATTCCCAACACATGAGATTTTGCAACCAAAACAACAAGGGAAGAAAATAACAACAGATTCTCAGACTTAGTGAAAATCACAGATTTTCACAAAGCTGTCAGTTTTAGCCAAGTGTCAACTTTGACAAGGCACATCAAGTGCATACAAATTCCTATGGACAAAACAAAGACCCCATGTTGTAGAGGGGTTCACCCACTACTACCACATCAAGGATTCATCCTCATAGGGTCAAAGCACTAAATGACAATTTAGGAAGTTGCTCTAAAGTGAAATCTGATTTCACCAGTGGATTCCTGGGATGATTCTACCCCAAAAGCATATATAATACATGGGTACTTGCATGTAACATGGAGGCACAAAGCTAGCTCGAAAAACAACCTAGAAATCAGTAAGACATATGGAACAATATCACATGTGAAAGTCAACCTAGCACCACCTACACATGCTCTACACAAGCCAACTCACATAACAACTCCATAGAGGCAAGCATGAGGGTATAGCCCTCATGCATAAGTGCATAAGTACACTTGCACACACACACAAGAATGGGCCTCATGAGGGGGTAGACCCTCATGCACATGTACATGGGTGCACCCACATGCACACACACACACACATGCATATCCACACCTACTCACATACACACTAATACACATACACACACTATATGAGTACATTCACACTCATGTAGGTGCTCACACACACTCTAATGCACATACACATGCACATATACATACAAGTGCAAGCACACACTACCATGTACCACTAGTGCACACACATGCACTCACATGTAAACCTAGGCACAAAAGAAATAGTTTAACACTGTTTTACTAAGCAACCTAAGCCTACTTGATGCACAAGAGAAGGGAAAAGAAAAAGGTAAAGAAAATATGGAGGGGAAACAAAAAAATGGGACACCTCTGGATCGAACCCAGGCCCCCCCTGGTGCACTGACAGCACCACACCACTGCGCTAGCGCCAGCTCTTCGACAGAGAAGGGAAGGGAAGCAGGATGACCTCCCCGGTGAGCTTCTACCATGCGAGAAAACGGAATTAAAAAGGGGGTCTTCAGGGATTCGAACCCACGATCACCCCGTTGCAAAACCACCCCACTACCACTACACTACGACGCGGTACTTAGCACAAAGGGGACGCTACTCTTTCGAGTATTCCCCTCTGCTCCTACTGCAGATCAACGGCGCCGGAACAGGGGATCACCCCCGGCAAACCTACCGCAACTAATCGACACGGCGATGCTAGCAGAGAGGAAGAGGGGTCATCAGGGGACCCATTCCCGCCCTGAGCTCGCCGGAAGGTGCATCACTACGGCTACGCATCGGTCACCTACCTACGGTAGAGCTGCTGCTGCCCGCGCAACAGAACAACGTCGGCGATGATGCGGCCGAGCACTGCAAAGGGAAGGAGAAGGCGGATGGGAGCGGAGCACGTCTCACCTAGGGTGCCGAGGAGAGGAACTCGTCGTGGAGGAAGAAGGGGTCGATGGAGAGGTGGTCGCTCGCGGCACCCGAACTCTGCTCTGGCGGTGGCGTCGCGGAGAGGACGCCAGAGCGGGGGAACAGGCCTGCTAGCGATGGGAACGGAACAGGGATGCCTCCTACATCCTCGTCCCCATCTTGGTCTCCACGGGGATCGGCCGGCGACGAGGGGACGGAGGGAACGCCGGTGACGAGGTGTTGTCTCTCTCTGAAGCCGACGGTGTCTCTCTGAATCTTACTTGAGGAGAGGAAAAAGGAGGGGGGAGAAGGCGCTGGCAGCATAGGAGAGGGAAGATAGGAACCCTAGGGGGAAGGGGAACGCACGCCGAGGTTAAATAGCCCTCGACGTCCGTGTACTCACGGCGTCGGGCGCCGGTCTCTCTCTCACGCTCTCACTTGTCTGATGGGAGAAACAGGACGCCGTCAAAGAAGAAGGAGAGGGGGATGGGCTGCGCGGGGGGGAGAAGGGAATGGGCCAGAGAGACAGGAGGAAGCCATCCCATCTGACCATTCAGTTTGAACCAAAGAAAAGGTTTTGCATTTTAAAATAGCACATGCAAATAAAATACACACAGCCTCCGAGGGGTTTGAAGAAACAAAAACAAAAATATCTAGGGCATAAGGGAATTATGCCCTATTTAAATAAAATGAAAACCAGAATTTTGGAGCAACTAAATTAAATGCAAAAAGAGAATAACTATGTTGTTTTTGTATTTAAACCCCCAATCATTTAAGTTTTAACAACCCCAAAACAGTACTCCTCAAACACAAGGTAAAACTACAAAATGAACAACATTTTTAAAACAGGTTTTGGGAAAGTTAAACTTGAGCTCAAATAAATAAAGAAGAAGGGGTTTTTGAAACCTAGTTTGAAAGAATCATGTTTTTGAAAACATCATCACATCAATCACAACACACTCCACTCATGTTGGAACAAGCAACAACATCATCACAATGGAATTGACATGGATGCAATGAATGCCATGATGCAAAGGTGATGACACAGAACTAAGCCACATGAAATGACCACATGAAATGATAACTCCATAGCATTGACATCATGACCCAAAATAGGAAAGGGTTCCAAATATGGCAAGGGTTACATCTGGAGCATTACAAACTCTCACACACTACAAGAAGATCTCGACCCGAGATCTAGGACTGAAAGAACTCTGGGAATTCGGAACGGAGGTGATCTCGTGCTCCCAAGTGGCCTCTTTATCGGAATGATGTGACCACTACACCTTGAGAAACTTGATTGACTTATTGCGGGTCTTGCGCTCAGTCGTCTCAAGAACTGCAACTAGATGCTCACGATAGGATAGGTCGGGTTGAAGGTCGATATCCTGAAGATCAACTGTGTGCTCGGGAGTCTTGAAGCATCTCCGGAGCTGAGATACATGGAACACGTCATGCACATTTGCGAAGTTTGAAGGGAGCTCAAGTTGATAAGCAAGGTCACCTCTCTTGCCAACAATTCTGAAAGGCCCAACAAAACGAGGAGCAAGCTTGCCTTTGATGCCAAAATGATGAGTGCCCTTCATAGGAGAAACTTTGAGATAGATGAAGTCATCAATCTCATAAGACATGTCATGATGCTTGCTATCATAGTAGATCTTCTGACAGGACTGCGCTGCTCTGAGATTATCCCGAATGACCCGACACATCTCTTCTGCTTCTTCGATCAAGTCATTCCCAAGAATCTGATGCTCGCCAGTATCTGACCAGTTGAGCGGGGCACGGCACTTCCTGCCATAGAGAATCTCAAATGGAGCTTTGCCTGAACTTTCCTGATAGATGTTGTTACATGAAAACTCAGCAAAAGGTAGGCAGTCTTCCCACTTCATGCCAAAGGAAATGCCACAGGCTCTTAGCATATCCTTGAGGACCTGATTCACTCTCTCAACTTTCCCACTAGTCTCAGGATGAAAGGTTGTGCTGAATCGAATCTTAGTACCAATCGTAGACTTAAATGAGTCCCAGAACTTGGAAGTGAAGATGCTTCCGCGATCCAAAGAAATCAGCATTGGAACACCATGCAATGAGACTATCCTCGAAGTGTACAGCTCTGCAAGCTAAGATGCCGAGATAGGCTCCTTAACTGGAAGTAAATGAGCTACTTTGCTCAACTTGTCGATGACGACGAAGATGGCATCGGTACCCTTCTTGGACTTCGGAAACCCGGTGACGAAATCCATCTCAATATGGTCGAACTTCCACTCGGGAATGGGCAATGGATGCAAAAGACATGTTGGACGTTGATGCTCTGCTTTCACCCTTCGACATACATCACATTCATTTACGAACTGAGCAATTTCACGCTTCATGCGAGTCCACGAGAAGGTCTGTTTCAAATCATGATACATCTTGGAACTTCCTGGATGTATGGAGAGAAGAGAGTTATGAGCTTCTTCCATGATAACCTTTCTGAGATCCCCTTTCGGAACGACAAGACGATCCTCAAAGAATAATGTATCTCTGGCATCAACATTGAAGCACTTATATTTTGGAACTCCCTTTGCCAAGCCAATCTAACTTTCTTCACCATTGCATCAAGAAGTTGAGCTTGTCGGACCTGGTCTTCCAAGATACGAGAAATCTGAAGATTTGCAAGAAATCCCTGAGGTACTAACTGAAGGTTGAGATTTCTGAAAGATTCACAAAGGTCAGGCCGGAGAGGCTTCAGAATGAGACTGTTGCAGTAAGCCTTCCTGCTCAAAGCATCTTCCACGACATTAGCTTTTCCTGGAGTGTACTCAACGCTCGGATTTAAATCTTGGAGCATTTCCACCCAACGAGTTTGCCGAAGATTGAGGTTAGGCTGGGTGAAGATGTACTTGAGACTCTTGTGATCGGTGAACACTTCAACCTTTCGTTCCAACAAGAGGTGTCTCCAAGTCATCAGAGCATGTACCACTGCCGCCAACTCAAGATCATGAGTGGGGTAATTCTTCTCACTTGGCTTCAACTGCCTCAAGGTATAAGCTACCACTTTCTTGTATTGCATCAACACTGCACCAAGACCTTGAAGAGAGGCGTCGCAGAACACTTGATAAGGTTTGGAGTCATCAGGAGGAACCAAGACTGGAGTAGAAGTGAGCTTCTGTTTGAGTGTGTCGAAAGCCAACTGACACTCTGGAGACAAGACATACTTCACACCTTTTTGAAGAAGACTTGAGAGAGGCTTAGCAATCTTGGAGAAATTCTCAATGAATCTTCTACAATAGCTTGCAAGCCCGAGAAAGCTTCGAAGCTGCTTCACATTTTGCGGAGGCTCCCACTCAACAATGGCCTGCACCATCGACGGATCAACTTTGATGCCCTCGGCAGAGATGATGTGCCCAAGGTAGACAACTTCTTTCAACCAGAACTCGCATTTGGAAAACTTAGCATAGAACTTATGCTCTCTGAGCTTATCAAGCACCAGCCTGAGATGTTCTTCATGCTCTTCCTCAGTTTCCGAAAAGACCAGAATATCATCAAGATACAACAAGACGAATTCATTCTTGAATGGGGAGAAGATATAATTCATCATTCGACAGAAGGTTGGTGGAGCATTGGCCAGACCGAAAGACATCACTGTATACTCATACGACCCAAAGCTTGTCCTGAAAGCAGTCTTTGGAATGTCCTCTTCGCGAATGCGAATCTGATGATAACCATCCTAAGATCAAGCTTCGAGAAGATCTTAGCCCCTTTCAATTGCTCGAACAACTCATTGATGTTAGGAAGTGGATACTTTTTTAATCGTCTTCTTATTCAATGGGAGGTAATCGACACAGAGTCATTCCGTACCATCCTTCTTCTTGACGAAAAGAACTCCACAGCCCCAAGGAGATGAGCTAGGTCTGATCAAACCCAGACGCTCCTGCTCATCAAGTTGTTTCTTCAACTCCTTCAGCTCTTCTGGACCTAGTTTGTTCGGCCGTTTGCACACAGGCTCAGTACCCAGTTCAAGCCCAATTACGAACTCAACTGCTCGGTGCGGAGGCATTCCTGGCAGTTCTTACAGAAAAACATCTTCATATTCACAGACCACTGGAACTTGCGAAATTGGAGAGATCTCACCCTTCTCATTCAAGGAAAACAGACGAACCGTCTCATCACGCGCTGCAAATATAATCACGTCCTCCGAAGAATGAGTTAGCTTCACTTCTTTAGCTTCACAATCAATAGACGCCTTGTTCATAGCCAACCCATCCATCCCAAGGATCAAATCAATATTTGAGTTTCCAAGGACAATAGGAGAATCCAGAAAGGCATAATTACCCATCTTGACAGAACCATCCGGAATTACCACATTAGAACTCATTAACATACCCACGGAAACCACACGGGAAGTGTTGGGGATATTACCTATGGGTAACCCACCCTTAGTGGGCCGGGTCACCAAAGGGGCGACTTACCATTTACCGCGCGTCCCGTGGCCCAGAAGCTGGATGGCGGTTCAAGAGGTCGTGCGGATGGTGGATTACCAAGAAAGCTCCTGATCGTGGAGGACACGGCGACTTAGAGATAAGGAAAGCCACAAAGAGTAGCATGGCAGGACTTTGTAAACCCTAGGGCCTCGACCCGTATATAAAGGCGAGTCCCAGGGAGAGGTCAGGCGAGTTAGAGAGAATCGAGAGCTAGGTCAGGCGAGTTACGCCCTCCTTGTAATCAAAACCACCATCAATCCACACAAAGCAGGACGTAGGATTTTACCTCCTCACGAGGGGCCGAACCTGGGTAAATCTGAGTCACGCTTTCGCTCACCCCCTTTGAGGCGCCACCAAGGTGAGATGGCTCCATCTTTAAGTCCTTTCATGAGGACATCTGCCGTGACAAAACCACGACAGTTGGCGCCCACCTTGGGGCTAGCGCACGGTGGAGTTGAGTTCTCGAAGGGAGCCCTACCGGGGTTAGAAAGCTATGCGGTCGGCATCATGACAAAGAGCTGCTGCGGGAGGTACTACATCGACAACTCGCTGTGGAAACCGGAAGCCGATTCCGTCGAATCTGGCTACCGAGTCCCCTTCGATAGGATCAACGTCTTCATCGGCATGATTGGGACGCACGTGCCTGAGCCGGACAACTCCACCGACATCGTTGAGCCGGCTAGGTACGTTCTCCCCATCACACGGCGGGCCAGGGGTCGCCACGCTTTTGTCGGTTTTACGCAGGGAAATGGCGTGCAAGATGAGCCGGCGGTCCAGGAGACAACCCCCGTCAATTCCGACGGCGAGTCATCCATGGGTGAGACAGATTCAATCCACCCTCTTCAGGGAGGACAGCTCGGAGGACTGTCGCTGGCAATGGATCCCGAGGTCCTTGAGAGATCTCGTTGACAAATCGCCATCTACATGGCGGGGTCGGCACACCCTCAGCAAAATCCAGCCGGTAATAATGAGACCGGCGGGACATCCAAACCCCCGGCACAAACCATGGCGGAGCTAGCGGCGGAGGTCGCCAGCCTTATGGCAACTACGTTACAACCGAGAATCGGCAGTCTATTAGTGTCGAGCTAGCAAAGCTGCGGGAGGCGATGGCCAAGGCGCAGCGGGACATGGAAGCAGAAGCCACCAGGGTGTAGATGGAGCAGGCTGCGATCGCAGTAGAGACGGTGCGGTTGAACACCGAGGGATGGCGGCTCGAGAGATGGCAGCACGCGTCCGACGCCGTTCACAAAAGGAGCCACCACGGGGGGCATCCCGGCCGACTTACATCGAACTCGCCTTTTCGACACCCCGTGCACCCCCGGGGCGGGTCCTGGTCGGCCTTTACAAACTGCCCCGAGGGGAGGAGCGATTCCACCGCCCAATCCGCCGCCGCCTCAGCCAATGGATGCCCATGCGACTCGGTTCCAAACGCCACGGGGTCACTTCTCGAATCCCGTAGACAATGTGCTGGCGGCAACCCGCCACCTGGAGTCCCTTCCGATCTATGGAAACACCCCGGCCGAGATAGAAGCCAGAAACGCCATCGAGATGCTAAAGACGGCCGTGGTCCAGCATGCACAATATTCTCATAGCCTCGATCGGCTGCACTCCACGCCTCAAGCGAGTCACACCAGAAGTCGCCACGAGGACTGCCCCGCAGTAACCAGTGGGCCACGGCGATTCCCTCAACACGACCCACTCGGGATGCCCGACACACGAGCCCAAGATATCATGGATGCAGCGCGAGCTGCGCGTCAAGTGGAGCCAACAGCCGCGGCGGGTCAGGTTTACCCGGCTTACATGCCATCACCTCCCGCGCCCCTGGACGCCAGGGGCAAGCACATCGGGGTATCGTGTCTTGCACCGGTTTTGCGCAACGAGCAAATGCCGAAGGACTTCAAAGGGCCTCGGAAGGTCTCCAATTACTAGCCAGATCTCGAACCAAGGTCATGGATCGAGAGCTACGAACTCGCGATGGACATGCTCGACGTAAGCGAGGCGGTTTGCGCTAAGTACTTCACTATGATGCTCAAAGGGACGGCACGTGCGTGGTTGAAAAACTTGCCGCCCAACTCCATCAACACTTGGGCGGACCTGAAGGAGCGCTTTATCAAGAATTTCACAGGGACTTGCAAACGCCCGATGACCATCGTCGACTTGCAGCACTGCATTCAGCGGCCGGATGAGTCGGCCCATCATTGGACCCGGTGGGTCGCGGAAGTTATTCACTCATCGGAAGGCATTTCGGTGGCTCAGGCAGTGTTGATCCTGGAGAAGAACTGCCATTACGAACCTATGGTACTAAAGCTAGGGCGACTTAAGCGAAAGGTACAGGACATGGGCGAGTTAATGGATACCCTTACCACGTATGTCGAGTCAGACGACACCAAGGATCCTGGGGAGGACGAAGACAAAGCTAGTACCGCCAGGAAGGGCGAGTTACACAAGGGCCATTCTCAGTTTCAAGGCCGGGGCAACCACCACCATGGCGGGCACGGCAAGAAGAGACAACAGGAAGGTCCTACGGAATTTGTTGCTAATACTAATACAGGCAACGGAAACCCGCGTCAGAAGAAGCGAGGCTTTAGCGGGAAGAAACCACGCAATTATCACGAGATGCTCAAAGGCCCTTGTCCGCAGCATGCCACGGTGGAAGGACCGGCAACTCACTCGTGGGAGGATTGCTATGTGATGCAGGAATTTCGGACCGAGGTGCTCACAAGAGGTCAAGGTGGCGAACAGGGCCAGCGACAGGAACAACCCGGCGCATTCGGGTCACGCCAGGTCACGTTCGGTGGTTTTCCTAACCCAGGACCACAGGTCGGGTCACAGCCCAACGCTGGTGAGTACCAAGTTCACAACCAGCAGTACCACCCACCGTGAGTGTTCCAGCAACCCCCCCCCCCCCCCCCCGCAAGGGGATCCCCAGTGATAGGAAGATCGAGGCGGGTTCCAGAATAACCCCAAACAATTGAACAGCGGGCAGTACCACGTGTTCACCACCAGCACGTGTAAGCGGGATCATAAGGTGAAGCATTGAACCTTCAGCATAGTTGAGCCGGCGCTCCCTCAATACCTCCATTGGTCTGAACAGCCCATAACCTGGAGCAGGGAAGACCATCCTCCCCGAGTTGACAACCCTAGCGACTTGGCTTTGGTTGTGGCTCCCCAGGTCGGAGGGTACACCCTTTCCAAGGTCCTCATGGATGGAGGCAGCAGCATCAACATCTTATACTTTGATACTTTCCGACGGATGGACCTCTTGGAAAAATACTTGATGCCATCATCCACGGTCTTCCACAGCATTGTCCCTGGTAAGTCGACGTATCCAATTGGGCGGATTAAACTTAACGTGGCTTTTGGCACAGAGTCAAATTACAGGAGCGAGTCTCTCCTGTTCGAAGTGGCCAAGATCAAGAGCCCCTATCATGCGTTGATTGGACGGCTGGCATATGCCAGATTCAAGGCCCGCCCATGCTATGTTTATCTCAAACTCAATATGCCGGCCCTAAGGATCCCATTACCATCAGCGGCGACAGGACGATAGCTCAAGAATGTGAAGAAGGGGACGCGGCTCATGCCGAGTCAGCTTGCGCGGCTAAGGAGCTCAAGTTTCACCAATCCAATGTTGACCCGGCGGACATGACGCCGCTCAAGAGGCCGACCATAGATTTTGAGCCGCCCCTCAAGTTTAAACCAACGGATGGCACCAAGGTTATCGACTTTACGCCTCGCGACTCCACCAAGCAGTTCACTATTGGGGGGGTCTCAACCCCAAATAGGAAAGCGCGCTCATCGAATTCATCTGTGAGAATCGGGACATCTTTGCATGGAAACCTTCTGACATGTTGGGTGTACTGAGAGAATTCGCTGAGCACCATCTTAATACTGACCCTAAAGTTAAGCCAGTTCGACAGTACCTTTGCAGGTTTAATGAAGAGCGTCGTAAGGCGATTGGAGAAGAAGTAGCTCGGCTCCTTACCACCGGGTTCATCATCGAGGTTTTCCATCCTGAATGGTTGGCTAACCCGGTCTTGGTGCTCAAGAAGAACGGCACTTTCCGCATGTGCATCGACTACACTGACCTCAACAGAGCATGTCCGAAGGATCCCTTCGCCCTTCCCCACATTGATCAAATTATTGACTCGGTGGCGGGTTGTGAACGTCTGTGTTTCTTGGACGCTTATTCGGGATACCATCAGATCAAGATGGCGACGGCGGATCAGGAGAAAACATCCTTCATAACCCCATTCGGAGCTTTCTGTTATGTGTCCATGTCGTTTGGGCTTAAGAGTGCGGGGGCGACTTACCAGTGTTGCATCCAAAACTGCTTGCACAACCAGATAGGCCGTAACGTCCACGCTTACGTGGATTATATCATGGTCAGGTCTCACTGAAAAGAGTCGCTCTTAGAGGATCTCAAGGAAACCTTTGACAACATGTGTGTTTACCAGATGAGGCTTAACCCCACCAAGTGTGTCTTTGGTGTCCCTGCGGGGAAGTTATTGGGTTTCTTGGTGTCGGAGCGTGGCATTGAGGCCAACCCGAACAAGATCGAGGCAATTACCTCACTAGGAAAACCAGCCAACGTTAACCAGGTCCAGCATATGGCGGGTCGAATTGCAGCTCTGAGCCACTTTATAAGTCGCCTTGGGGAGAAGGCCATCCCTCTCTACCAGTTGCTCAAGAAAACTGATCGTTTTGTATGGACGGACGAAGCCAATGAAGCTTTTGAAGCCTTGAAGCGACAATTGGCTAACCTGCCAGTGTTGGCAGCTCCGGCAGAAACCTATGCTCATGTACATTGTAGCCAATTCCAAGGCAGTCAGCATGGCAGTAGTTGTCGAACGGAAGGAAGAAGGAAAGGAGTATCCGGTCCAGCGACCGGTGTATTTCATCAGCGAGGTCCTCACCCTCTCCAAGCAATGTTACCCACATTGGCAGAAGCTGGTTTTTTGGGTGTTTATGGCGAGTCGAAAGCTGAAGCACTACTTCCAGGAACACCCGATCACGGTCGTCAGTTCCGCCCCCCTCGGCGACATTATACAAAATCGAGAGGCCACTGGACGGATTGCTAAGTGTGCCATCGAGCTTGGATCCCATCACGTGCGATATACGCCTCGGATGGCCATCAAATCTCAAGCGCTCGTGGACTTCATCAATGATTGGACCGAGTTACAAATCCCGGAGGGGAGACCCGATCTCACTTCATCAATGATTGGACCGAGTTACAAATCAATGGTTTGCGACTCGCCAAAGAGATGAATCTCATGCGAGTACGGTGTCTGGGCGAGTCAGATCTGGTGGCACAGCAGGTTTCTGGTACCTGGGATTCACGAGACCCTCTGATGGTGGCTTACAGACGTGCTATGTCAGATATGGCGGGTCACTTCAATGGCTATCAAGTGGACCACATCGATCGGCGACTTAACGAAGCAGCGGATGCTCTTTCCCGTCTCGGTTCAAAACGTAAGCCGGTTCCTCCCAATGTCTTTTTGGATATATTGCATAACCCTTCGGTGAAACTGCCTTCAGAGGAAGATTTAGCGGTACCGGACCCCGAGTCTCAACTCGTGGCGGCTCTTAACGCTACTCCAGATTGGTCGATTCCTTACATGGCATATCTCACCACAGGCGAGTTGCCAGCTAACGAGTTATTAGCTCGCCAAATTGTCCGTCGGTGTAAATCCATGGTCATACACAATGGCGAGTTACACAAACGAAGCACCTCAGGGGTGTTTCAAAGATACGTCTCTTCTGAAGAAGGATGTATGATCCTCAATGAGATTCACGCGCGCGACTACAGTCATCATGCTGGGTCCCGATCCTTGGTTTATAAAGCCTTCAGACATGGTTTTTATTGGCTGACAGCTCATGCAGACGCAGAGGAGATCATTCGTCGATGTGATGGTTGTCAAAAATTTGGACGCCAGATGCACGTGTCGGCTCAAGAATTGCGGATGATACCAATCACTTGGCCATTTGCAGTCTGGGGGCTTGATATGGTCGGCCCTTTCAAGATGTCTTCCACCAAAAAGACTCACTTATTGGTGGCGGTTGACAAATTTACCAAGTGGGTGGAGGCGGAACCTGTTAGCACTTGTGATGCAGATACGGCCGTCAAATTCTTGATGAAACGAATTTTCAAATTTGGATATCCTCATAGTATCATTACTGACAATGGTACCAATCTATCCAAAGGTGCAATGCAAGAGTTTTGTTCATGAGAGCATATCCGACTTGATGTTTCCGCGGTTGCACATCCCCAGTCTAATGGGCAGGCGGAGAGGGAAAATCAGGAAATATTGCGAGGGATTAAGCCTCGGCTCATGGTGCCTTTGGAACATACTCTAGGATGTTGGGTGGAGGAGTTACCGTCGGTCCTATGGAGTATCACGACAACTCCAAATCGCTCCACGGGCTTTACTCCCTTCTTTCTGGTCTATGGAGCAGAAGCGGTGTTACCAAGTGACATCAAACACGATTCCCCACAAGTCGCCGCCTATGTGGACAGGACAACAAGCTGGCGCGACAGGACTCGCTGGACGCTTTGGAGGAGAAACGAGACTTAGCCTCCTCACGATCGGCAATTTACCAACAAGACTTGCGACGTTACCACAGTCGCCGGGTCAAGAGCCGGACTTTCCAAGAAGGCGACTTGGTGCTCCGTTTGGTTCAAGATCATACTGGTATGCACAAGCTATCACCTCCGTGGGAAGGACCGTTTGTCATCAGTAAGAATCTTCGGAACGGCTCATACTACTTGGTGGATCTTCGCCTAGATCGGCCAACTACAGAGGTTGAGACAACTCGCCCCTGGAACATATCCCATCTACGGCCTTACTACACTTAGAGCCATGAGCTCCCCCTTTTTTCTTTACAAGTTTTCAGAAAATTGTAATCCATGAATTATGAAAGCAATAAAGCCGGCACCCACGAACTTCGGGGTCCCTTGCCGTTTCATCTTTTGAAAGCATGAGTCTTTATTGTTCTATAAGTCGCTCAAACATGGACGCTATCAAAGTCAAAGACCGTAAGTCGCCATGCTGCACTTACTTCAAAACTGGGGTTTGATAAAGCCAAAGAGGACCAACATTGCCACGTTGCACGGTTCAAACATAGGCGCCTTATATGGTTTTGAGAATTAAGCCAGCTTACTTGGGGGCTACTAGTCCCCAAGTTGTTTCGCAGTAAGAGCGTATACGCTTTTGTGATCCTATGCCTGGTTTCTTCCTGAATCATAGGTCACTTGGGGGCTTCCACTCATTGAGTTCAGCCTGAATACCCTCTTGGCTAGCGAAAATTACCGCATTACAAATGGTTATACTGGACCATGTGTTGAACAAGTCGCCACATGGACCTATGTACTCACGGCGAGTCAATCCGTTATTTGGACCCAGAACTCGCCTTGGTTAAAACATAAAAGGTACCGGCTAGAGTCACACATGGGAAATAGAGAAACCATTGGTTCATTGAACCTGCTTCACGGAAGCTTGACTCGCGCCTGATCAGCCGGTCTAAAACAACAAAGCTTTTTGCAAAAGCTTTCTAAGGGTAACACTAGAGTTTTGCAAACTCGTCTTATCCTATCGAAACTCACTGAGTCGATAAAATTTTACTTCTTGATGGCAATACCATAAGGCTTCTTAAATATCTTTGAGTCGGCTTTTGATTATGACTCGCCTTGACTTATTTTTTAACCATTATTTTCCATAACCCGGGGGCTGGTCTATTTTTTGACATAGCCCGGGGGCTGGTCTATTTTTTTCATAATCCACGGGGCTAGTCTATTATTTGCCATGCACTCACTGAGTCGGCTTCTTATTTTTCTTAACACATCAGTTAAAAACTTGTTTGTCAAAATATGGCATTCCCTGGTTTATCAAAATTGCAGGCGAGTCATGCATAGATTCAAGGACTAACAGTGGTTCCATCAAAAGGCGAGTCATGCATAAGATTCAAGGAATAATAGTGGTCCCGTCAAAAGGTACTATTGCCTCATTGTTGTTCCACAAACGCTAACAAAGCTATTACATGGCTCGCGTGGCCAAAATGGGTGTCATCCCCCAGTGAAGAAAGGATATGTTGACAAGTCAAGCCGCCGCCGAGTCACCTTGCCTTGAGCTCTCCCCGCCTTCGATTCGTAAGTCGCCCAGTTTCCAACTACACTTGGATAGGGTAACGAACTCGTCCTCATCATCAAGGAAGAGAGATAGGTCCATGTCAAGATCAAAAGGATTCTTGGGTCGGCGAGGAACCAAGCTAGCAGTTTCATATGAGGGAGGCGTCACCTTCTTTTTCTTCTCGTCATAGGCAGCTTGGTATTTACTCAAATCTAAGCTGGCTGCCAGTTGAGTCGCCGCATAGCGAGATTCTATGATAACCCAGTGGTAGTCCACCTCGGTGAATTCTCACCCGTCATCCTTCAGCTTGGGGTAGCCGGCGGCTATTTCTTCGGGTTTGAGCTCCGGGGCATAAGCTAAGCACCGACTCAGGGTGTTCAAAACTCCCTTCCAGGCGGCTGACCTTTTCAGTTCCTCTATCTGAGGAGGCAATGTAGACAGAAAGCCGAGCATGTGCTTTATGGTCCTGACTGGCTCCTTACTACCCATCACCGCCTTAATCGTCAGCACGCCCCCGGTGTATAGCTGCTCAGCGAAGGTATATATGGCTTTTAACTTTAGCATACAGTCGTCTGCAAGATTGGCGGCTCGTGCACCTGCAAAGGACACATCAGTATTTGATAATCTTTGATACCAGATTTATTATTCAACAGTCAAGGGTTAGCGCTTACCAAACATAGCAACAGTCATGTTGGAAATATGTTTCTTTAAGCCGGAAAGCTCTTGCTGGGCGGCTTCCAATTTTTCTTCAGCCTGCTCAGCACGCTTAAGAATGGCGGCTTGGTCAGCTTTGGCTTTCTTCTCAAGTTTTTGCTGGTCGGCCTTCATTTTCTCCAGCTCAGCCTGAATTAAGAGGTATTTCTTCTCCAACTCGGAGTGTGCATCTTGTTGGTCAGCTAGATTTTTCTTTAAGTCGGCTACAGCCGACTTAGTCTGGGTCACAGACTCCTGCACATCGAATTTGGGGAAACAAGTTTCAGCATTACTGCAATCAATACTCCTGATACTTGGGGGCTAATGTACGATTTTCTTCAAAATCATACCATATTCAAGACCCGGGTCATCTTTCAAAAGATGACCCGGCCCTTGGGGGCTACAAGTTGAAGATTTTTTATTCAAGACCCGGTTCATCTTTCAAAAGATGACCCGGCCCTTGGGGGCTACAGGTTGAAGATTTTTTATTCAAGACCCGGCTCATCTTTCAAAAGAAGACCCGATCCTTGGGGGCTATAGGTTGAAGATTTTTTATTCACGACCCGGCTCATCTTTCAAAAGATGACCCGGCCCTTGGGGGCTACACGTTGAAGATTTTTTATTCAAGACCCGACTCATCTTTCAAAAGATGACTCGACCCTTGGGGCTACAGGTTGAAGATTTTTTCAAAGACCCGGCTCATCTTTCAATAGATGACCCGGCCCTTGGGGGCTACAGGTTGAAGATTTTTTATTCAAGACTCGGCTCATGTTTCAAAAGATGACCTGGTCCCTGGGGGCTACAGGGTGAAGAGTTTTTCAAGACCCGGCTCATCTTTCAAAAAGATGACCCGGCCCTTGGGGTTACAGGGTGAAGAGTTTTTTATTATATTCAAAGACTCGGCTCATCTTTCAAAAGATGAGCCAACCCTTGGAAGGCTAATGGATGAAGGAAAATACATAAATAGGCGTACCTCATGCCTAACCCTCATAAGATGAATCAAGCTCTTGTTCATCTCATAATCCCTTTCCAGATGACTTGCGAAGCCAGAACAAAGTTGGTCGAATTCCAGCTTCTCATACTCGGGGAGCTTGAATTTGCTTGTGTCTTGATTAGGAGAAGGGCGAGTTTCCTTGGAGGTATGCTTGGAAAGTACTACAACCGGAGGAGTGGAATAGCCAATACCGATGGCCACGACGTCGTCTGGATCTTCAGTCGCCTTGAGAGGGCTTGGCGGGTTAACCTTATCAGCGGTTTCCTTCAAAATTACGGCGAGTCATCCCGGGCATCGGGAGTATCGTCCACAGGAATATCATGAGCCGCCGCTTGCTCTTCATCAATCTCTGGGACAGGGGCGCTCGTGCCTGAGGTGTCCGTAGTTTTGGGAGCAGAAGATAGGTCGCCGATTTTCCTCCTCTTCGCTTGTGCTCTGAGACAAAGGCACTAAGATTAAAAGCACATATCGTTGTTTAGAGGAAATTGGGATTAACAAAGAGACTCACCCTCGTACACAACTCCTGGACGGGAGAGCTAATATTGTCGAGTCTCCAGATGTAGGGGGAGAAGTCTAATAGAGCAAAGGCTTGAAGTTAAAGAAGCGGCGAGTCACATTTTACACAAGAAAGGGTATGATAAAACAAAAGTGTACCTTGCTGGTGCGTTTCCGACCGGTTGTCTTCTCAGGCAGTCCGGTGATTAAGTCGTCACAGCAACTATGGGTCTTGCGCTTGGGGGTATATCTTGCTTTCTTCAAAATGAAATCAGGGTCCATATAAGCATATGGGTGAGACATGGGCACTTTTCCACAGATCCGCGTGGCTGGTCTAGGAGAAGGAGAAGGTGAGTCGAAAGAAATGGAAATTACCTCGACCGCATCATCTTGGCTCTCATTTTCCTCGCCCTACACATAAGGACGCATGGTATAAACATAAGTCGGAATACATAGATAATGAGTGAGGGGAAGCCTTACCTCTGAGTGCGCTTCATCAGCTTGTGACTCGCCAACAAAAGATGAATCTTTGGTGGCGGCTTTACTTTTGCATGCCTTCTTCTTCTTTTTTGGTGGCGGCTTGGTGGTCTTTTGGGCAGTCACTTTGGGGCCCCTTCGCCAAAATGCATCATTTTTCTGATGAATAGAAGCGAATTTCAAACCAAGAGCATTGTTAAGCATAAAAAGACAAAAGGCGGCTTCGATTCTTACTGGCGGCACCGGGTTGGAGCGGCAGAAGGCCTCAAGCCCAATCTTGGCACATTCTTCCAAGGTCTCACCGGTTTGTTTCTCGATGATTCCGACGATTTCGCTCTCTGAGAATATTTTGTGATTGAAGCACTGCGGATGGTCTATCGTACCATCATATTCATACATCAGCCTGTCTCGGCGACTCAAGGGAAGGACGTTCCACTCTATCCAGCAGCGGAATAGATCAATCATGATGAGTCCGTTGTTGGTCAAAGACTTCAACTCAAAGAAAATGGGGATAAACTCTGACTCTTCTTCTTTTGTGAGCTTCTCGGGCAGTTTGAAGTCCATGGGCAGGCGATCTGCTCTGAAGCCCGGAAGAGGGTTTTCGCCAAGTGGAGAGGTATCCCGGCAGTAAAACCATGACTCGGCCCAGCCCTTGGGATGGCTGGGCAGAAGGACTATTGGAAATCCACGCTCGCGGCGTCTTTGAATGTTGACTCCTCCAAGTTCATGGTTGGGACCGTTGGGGAACTCGGTCTGGCGATTCAAATGGAAGAAGTTCCAAAATAAAGGAACTATGGGCTCTCTCTGCAAATATACCTCAGAAAAGACCTAGAACTCACACAAGTTGCTAATGGAGTTGGGTCCCAGATCTTGAGGATGAACATTAAGGAAATGCAAGACGTCTCGAAATAACTTTGACCCGGGCGGTTTAAAACCTCGTTTGAGGTAATAGGTAAAGATGACTACTTCTCCTGCAGCGGGGTTGGGAGTCAACTCGCCCGGGGCGGTTCTCCAACCGATGGTTTCCTTACCGTCAAGAAGACCCGCCTAAACAAACTTTTCAATAGTGGCATCATCGATTTTTGTCGGTAACCAATCGCACTTCGTAATGGCCATGACTACAGAAGAAAGGGGAACGAGGCGATTCAGTAACAACTAGAAAGTATTCTAACTCGTCGGTATGGGTCTACGGTATGTTCGAAAAGGATTTGGTGACCCGCCAAATGGGTGACATACATCATAACCCGCTATTCGGACAATTCATGGTAGTATCTTTGAAGTATGGTAACTCACCCTTCAAATTGGAAAGAGAAGGGTCATCGCTATGGTGATAAATTTAAGTCGTTATGGAAGCTGGAGCTAAACGGTGACTCTCAGGGGTTCTTTTTCTTTAGGGATATTCTCGAGAGACGAGCAAACATGTTTCTAAAAACAGGCAGTAAACTATGGATCTACGAGTGGATCAAAATAAAAGGATATTCCTCGAAATAATGGTAGAGAGTTATGCACATAAGGCAGCGACAGCGTTGGATCTACGGCATGAAGGTTTAAGCTAACGAAAAGACGTGATAAAGTGACCGTAGTTTGCTACTGCCTAAAGGTCTATTGCGGAAATATGAAATGGATCTAAAGCAGGTAAGGATGTTCGTCGCGTCATGGAAGCTAGCTCGCAGGAAGTAATGGTGATGGTGTTCTCGGCCTAACCCTAATGGGGGAATGTGTGTACCTGGGAAAAGGAGATCGGTGCCGAGGATGAAAGTGTAGTACTTCGTGCTTCTTGGCTCCCGGATGACCACAGTCGATGGAGGAGCACCAGGAGTCGGTGGCGACGCCGGGGCGCTGGTGCTCAAAGAGGAATAGCGCGAGGAAGACGAGGAAGAGATGGAGGTAGGTGACGGGGTTTCCTCCCCCCATTTCTCCTCTTGTTATTCAAAGGGCAGGACGAGGCTGTCAAGGCGGAGATCGAGGCAACAAATCACAGACTGCGATGATGGCACCTAGATTTTCGGGATAAGTGATTATGAGCAAAAGATCCGTTGATGGTTACAGTGCTAAAAGCCCCGGAACTAAGGGGATGAGGTGATGTCATCCAAAACTACACAGCGACTCAGATCAAATTACAACGGGTGGCAACTTACCGTTTGTCGAAGGATGGAAATGGTAAGGGTCGCCCCAAATTGGTGGAGGTTTATTGACATGAATGAATTCAGGACAATCTGGGGCCTAATGTTGGGGATATTACCTGTGGGTAACTGATACGTCTCAAACGTATCTATAATTTTTTATGGTTTCATGTTGTTATCTTGTCATCTTTGGATGTTTTATGTACCTTTTATATCTTTTTTGGGACTAACTTATTAATTCAGTGCCAAGTGCCAGTTCCTGTTTTTTCTGTGTTTTTGGCTCTTTTCAGATCTGATTTTGGAACGGAGTCCAAACGGCATAAAATCCCCGAAATGATTTTTCCTGAACGGAAGAAGATCACGTTGCCTGTGGGCCAAGCCAGGAGGGCTCCAGGGAGCCCACAAGCCCCCACTCCGCCACCAAGGGGAGGCGGCGGTGGCAGGCCTTGTGGCCTCCCTGAGCTCCCCCTGACCTATATCTTTGCCCTATATATTCCCTAAAATACAGCAAAAAATCAGGGAATCCACGAAAATACTTTTCCGTCGCCGCAAGCTTCCGTTTCCGCGAGATCTCATCTGGAGACCCTTCCTGGCGCCCTGCCGGAGGGGACTTTGGAGTTGGAGGGCTTCTTCTTCATCCTCATCACCCCTCCAATGACTCGTGAGTAGTTCACTTCAGACCTACGGGTCCGTAGTTAGTAGCTAGATGGCTTCTTCTCTCTCCTGGATCTTCAATACAAAGTTCTCCATGATCATCATGGAGATCTATCCGATGTAATCTTCTTTGGCGGTGTGTTTGTCGAGATCCGATGAATTGTGGATTTGTGATCATATTATCTATGATATATATTTGAGTCTTTGCTGATTTCTTATATGCATTATTTGATATCCTTGTAATTCTCTTTGAGTTGTTGGTTTTGTTTGGCCAACTAGATCTATGATTCTTGCAATGGGAGAAGTGCTTGGTTTTGGGTTCTTACCATGTGGTGACCTTTCCCAGTGACAGTAGGGGTAGCAAGGCACACATTAAGTAGTTGCCATCAAGGGTAACAAGATGGGCTCTATCGTTGATATGAGATTGTCCATCTACATCATGTCATCTTGCTTAAGGCGTTACTCTGTTCTTTTGGACTTAATACACTAGATGCATGCTGGATAGCGGTCGACGTGTGGAGTAATAGTAGTAGATGCAGACAGTATCGGTCTACTTGTTTTGGACGTGATGCCTATATATATAATCATCGCCATAGATGACGTCACGACTTTGCGCGGTTCTATCAATTGCTCGACAGTAATTTGTTCACCCACAGTCTACTTGCTTTCATGAGAGAAGCCACTAGTAAACACTACGGCCCCGGGTCTATTCACATCTATCGTTTCCACTTTCGCTTTTAGTTTGCTTTGTTACTTCGTTGCTTTCAGTTCTCACTTGGCGAACAATCTATAAGGTATTGACAACCCCTTCATAGCGTTGGGAGCAAGCTTTTGTGTTTGTGCACAATCTTGTGATACTCCTCCACTGTATCGATACCTTGGTTCTCAAACTAAGGGAAATACTTACCACCGCTGTGCTACATCACCCTTTCCGCTTCGAGGGAACACAAACGCAAGGCTCCAAGGCCACGGGGGAAATCCTTTGCATATTTGCCTAGGAAGTCCCTTAAGGCGCGGCCGTAGCACAAGGATTCCTGGTGCCGTCGACACGACTATTCCTGGCGCCGTTACCGGGGAAGCACAGCTGACATCAGAAGTATTTCTGGCGCCGTTGCCGGGAAGGAGAGATCAAGATCTATCCAAGTAGGTCTCACAAACTCATCTCTTGCATTTACTTTTGTTGCCAGTTGCCTCTCGTTTTCCTCTCCCCCACTTCACATTTGCCGTTTTCATTTGCCTTTTTCCTTTGCCGTTTTCTTTTGCCTTTGTCGTTTTCCTTTGCCGGTTTTCTTGCTTGCTTGTGTGCTTGTTTGTTTGTTGAAGTCATCATGGCTGAAAACACCAAACTTTGCGACTTCTCGAGCACTAATAATAACGATTTTATTAGTACTCTGATTGCCCCCGCCACTTGTCGGTGAATACTCACAACATATGCCATAGGTATGCTAAAGTCGGTGAGAACCGAAGGGACAAAGGTGGGCGCTGGGAACGAGGTTGGTACACGCATGGGACGCACAATGTACCCAGGTTCAGGGCTCTCCGTAGAGATAACACCCCTAATCCTGCTTGTGTGTTTGATGTATGGGAACAGAGTACAATGTCGCTCCTAGAGCTGTGTGGGAAGGAGGAAGAGGGGAGCAGCCGGCTCGTCTCTACCTCGCTCTCTATTGGTTGGTGAGTGTGTAGTGTTGATTGACTCGCAAGTGATCGGTCCCCCTGCATGGGGGGTGGCCGGGGGGTTTTATAGACGAACCCGCCGGCCTACAATATGGATAAAGGGTACAAGCGTGGGACCCGGCTGGCTGCTTCGCCGGCTGGCCAGGGGCCCACAAGGGTCTTGTCTTGTCGATGAGGGACCCGCCGGCTGCATGGTCTCGTTTACCTGTGGGACCCGCCGGCTGGCCAATGGGGCTCCCGCATAAGGTTGATGCTGAGCACGCGCGGTACGTCAAGCGTCGCCCCGCGAGATTCTTCATGGGCAGGCTGTACGACCGCCTCCGCTGTTCCCCACGCCGAGTGCAGTAATGGAGTGGGAATGTGACGGTCCGACACTAGGCTAGGTGATGGATCAGAGCCGGGGTAGGTCAGCGGCGTGGCCGCCGACGCTCGTACCTGCCGGGCGCCCCGATCCAGTACCTTTGCTGACGTGTAGCTACCTTTAGTCGTGAGGTCCTTTCCTGACCTACAATCTGATGTGACTGGTGATCCTCGGGCGGCTAGCCTGCTTGGTTAGCCGGCTCGCGGGTGGCCGCCTCCTCCCCAGTCCGGCTGGCAGGACCAGGCCGGCTCTGAAGGGGAGGCCGCCTGCGCTCTAGCCGGTAGGGGATGCCGAGCCGGCCAGAAAGGTGACCGCCTCGTCTTCCAGCCGGCAGGCGATGCCCAGCCGACCAGAAGACTTGGGCCTTGGGAATCTCCCTATCTTCATGTCCATTGGGCCGGAAATTAAGGAGCAGGCTTGATGAGCCTATACCGGGGTTATCCCCCCGACAGTAGTCCCTGAAGCTGGCGAGGTCCGCCGCCTGCGGGCGGGCGGCCTCACCGGCTTGTTGTCTTGTCTTGATATTTTTGCTGTTGTTTGCGACATGGGACGCCGGCCTCGGAGCCAGGTAGCCTCGAAGCGACGCCTCGGTCCAGTCGTAACTGGCCCGGAGAGCGCCACGTGCCAGGCCCCGCCTGGCGTAATGATGGTGATTACTGCTTGACGGGACCGGGCCTGGGCCATGGGTCCCGCCACGACGCCCCCTCGGCCTCCGCGTAGGAGATCTTCTGCGGATTTACTCCACGACGGTTGGGCTTAGGGGAGCGTTACCGCCCGTAATACATGGCACTAATGGGGCCCGACACGCACCGGATCCCCTCCCCACGATGCTTCGTGGGGTTTAAATGGGACGCGAGGGTTTCGAGGAGGCCATTCTCCCCCTCTTCTCGCCCCGCTCCGTGCCTTCTTCCTCCTTGTGTCCTGAGAAGAAGAGCTCACGCCCTTCGTCTCCTTCTTCTTCGCCGCCGAGACCTCCTCCGCCCGCTTCGGGCTCTCGCCACCCGTAGCCATGGTCGGGGGATCTTCTTCGAAGAGGTCGTCGGCGTAGTAGGCGTCCTCGCAGGGAGCCTGGCTGGGCAGCGATGTCGACGCGGGGCTCATCGACGCGCTCCATCATCATCGGCTGTTGCCCCCGGCCTCCCAAGTGTCGGTGTGCCTCCCTGGCTCCGAGGCCTCTCCCGCACCTGTCGCGGGAGATATGGTGGTCTTCGCCGAGCATTTCTACCGGGGTTTCGGGCTCCCGGCTAGCTCTTTATTCGCCGAGTGGCTCCAGTTCTTCGGCCTGCAGCCGCATCATCTGGCGCCGAACGCCATACTGCAGCTGGCCGCCTTCGTGGTCCTGTGCGAGGGCTTCGTGGGGATCGAGCCTCGCGTCAATCTATGGTGCAGCTTGTTCTTCTTCAAGCAACAATCCATCGCCATGGAGAAATCTGAGGTGGAGAAGCTCCGGGGGTCGCGCCCCATGACACCGTGCGGGGCCGCGTTGGTGCATCACCGCCCGAAGTCCGGCTTCCCGTAGATGCCTTTGCAAGACTCCATCAAGCATTGGTAGAAGGGGTTCTTCTATGTGAGGAGCACCGACCCGGCCCAGGACGCCCTCAATATGCCCCCGTTTGCCATCACCCCTCTGACGCAGCAGAACTGGGACACGAAGACCCCCAAGCCGCATCCTGAGGTGGCGCTCATTCGCGCCCACCTCGATATCTTGAGGGAGAGCGGCCTCCTCGGCCACGACCTTCTCGCCGCCATGGTCGTTCGCCGGATTCTGCCTCTGCAGAGGCGGCCGCATCTGGTCTGCCAGATGAGCGGCCGGCTTGATCTGTCCGGCTGTCCGTCAAGAGGCTCACCTCGGGCGTTGTGGCACGGAGGGTGAAACTGATCTCCACCGCCCGTATGGATGAGGGCGGGGAATGGACGTGGGGGATGGCCCCGTTCAACCGGGCTCATCCGCCTCCCATGGTAGCCTTTCTCCCTTCTTTTCTGTCGTTTTGTTTTGAAGCCGGTGGCGTTTGCTGAGCCAGGTTGAACTTCTTTTTTGTAGATGTTCCAGACCCTGCAGGGGTCCCTCCCTCAGCCTGCTCCCGACGTGGAGGCGTCCGGCGCCTCCGAGATGGAGGATGAGGACACGATGGAGCCCCGCTCGGACTCCTTCACCGGCACGGGAGATCCCCTGGAGTCGGAAGGGACCGAGCCGTCCGGTGAGTACCCGCGGCACGCCCTAGTAGACTGGACGGACGACAATGAGGAAGCCTCATTCTGCCCTGATGCAGCCTTCGAAGGAGACTCCGACGAGGTGGAGGAGGTCACCGGCCCACAACCGTTGCGCGGCCGGCGTCAAGGCGGCGGAGCGACCGCTGCTGACGAGGCAGCCGGGAGGAAGGGCAAGGGTGCCACAACATCCTGGCCGGCCTCTAAGCGACCGGCGCCAGGTCCTCCAGCCGGGCAGCGGGCAGACGGCGCCAAAAGGCGCCGTGGCGGTGGCCGGAAGCAGGTCCTAGTGGTTGTCGGGTATGGTTTCCTCCTTTTCTCTCTTCCGTATTTTAAGATGAACTTTGTTCCTGAGAAGCCTTGCTCGACAGGGAGGCGGAGGATGCGGATGAAGACACCGCCTCTGTGGCCGAGCGAGCCAGCTGGGCAGCGGCTGATGCTGCCAACACGGAGCTGGAGATAGAGTCCAAGCGCCGGTGGGACACAGCTCCGGGGAAGGTCGCCGTGGATCAGCCTTGCCCCAGCCGGGTCGAGAGGCCAGCGGAGAAGCATGCGAAGGCTAGACAGGACCCCTCCGCACACGCCCGTGTGGAGGAGCCAGCTAGCGAGGCCGCTTCCGGGCCAACCCCGGGGACCGAAGGGACCCAGCCGTCTGAGCCGGCAGCCCCGGAGCGGGTGGACCTGGAGACGATCCCGGTTTCTCCCCGGGCCGAAGCAGCTCCTGACGCGCCGGTGCTGGATCTGGTCGCGCCGAACGCGGCCCTTGACGCCCCAGGGGCGACCATGGATGCGCCGGACGCGGCTCATCTGCCTCCGATGGAGGAAGTAGCGTCGGCTGGGGCGACGCCCGAGCCGGCCGTTGAGCCAGCACTAGGAGCCGGCGCCATCGTCGTCCCCCAGCAGGGCCCTATCACGCCAAGGGCAGGGGGCCGGCCTGGGAGCCGGCCCATGAAGTCATGGCGGGCGGCGAACGCGGCCCGCGTGCGAATGCCCGCCGGCACCGTTCTGTCCGGCGTGGCGGAGCTGGTGACGCTGTTTGACAGCGGCCGGTCGAAGGTGGAGCAGGCGGCCCGCGTGGTATGCGGCGAAATGGAGCACCTGGAAGCCCGCACCCAGGTAGGCCTTGCTTGTTTTGATTTTTCTTTGCTTTTTTCCCCTCTCTTGACGTCAGTGGGGGCGCGACAGCGCGCCCATTGGGTGTAGCCCCCGAGAATCGGGCGGGTTGATTGCCAACCGGTCCGAATCTCTTGGAGGCCCTTTTCTTCTGCATATTTTTCTTCAGTGGGGGCGCGCAAGCGCACCCACTGGGTGTAGCCCCCGAGAATCGGGCTCGTTATGCTTTTAACCAGGTCGAATCTTAATCGTGTTCCCTTTGGCAGGCGCTATACGATGCTCAGGTATAGGCGTACAACGAGCTTCGCGATGAGCACCTGGGGGCTGATAGCTGGATCACCGAGCTTGAAGTACGGCTGGGCGAGGCTGCCGTGGAGTGTGATGCCCTTCGCGAAGCCGGCGGCCGGCTCCAAGAGTGGCTGGACCTTCTTCAGGCGAAGAAGAAGGAGCTCGAGGCGGCCGGCCGGGTTGAGCTCGAGCGGCTGCAGGCTGTGCTGCAGGAGAGGGAGGCCTCCTACACTTCAGACATGGACCGCCTCGCGTCGCGTCATCTTGAGGAGGCGAACCTCAAGGACGCTGCCTTGAAGGCGAAGGACGAAGCCCTTACCCAGAAGCAAACGCAGCTGGGTAAGGCGCTGGAGTCCGCCGCAACCCTCCAGGAGGAAATCGCCCGCATCACTCATGCGAGCGAGGTGCGGGAGCGTGAGGTCCTCGAGGTCTTTCATGAGACCGACGGCGCCTTCCAGCGTAGGTTTCCTTCCCTTGTTTTGCGTTTGGTTTTTGGGCCATCTCCTCCTCTTGCTGTGTTTTTACGTCCCGGCTATCTTTACCCCAGATCTCTTCTCCGAGACCCAGGTCGCAGCCAACACCGCCGTTGAGGTGTGCCGCGAGGAGCGCCGCGCGGCAGGGCAGGAGGTAGATACTACCTCCCGCTCGAGCGTCAAGGAGATCGACGTGGGCCTTCGGGCCCGCGTGCACGTCCTGAGCGAGTCTGTGACTCAGCTCCAGGTTGCACGTTCGTCGATGGTGGCGGCCCTGTGGCCGGAGGGCGTGGAGCCGACGACCATGAGTCGGCTTGCCCGCTGGCTTGCAGCAGGTGGAGAGCACCTGGACGCCTGGCGAGCCTCCGCCACGTGGTCCGGGGCTTATATGGCCCTGCGCTTGGCCAAGTCATGGTATCGCAACCTGAACTTGGGCAAGCTGGCTGCCCAGCGCGACGGCTCAGTGTTGTGGAACGTCGCATGGGAAACGAAAATTTTCCTACACGCACGAAGACCTATCATGGTGATGTCCATCTACGAGAGGGGATGTGTGATCTACATACCCTTGTAGACTATACAGCAGAAGCGTTAGTGAACGCGGTTGATGTAGTGGAACGTCCTCACGTCCCTCGATCCGCCCCGCGAACTATCCCGCGATCAGTCCCACGATCTAGTGCCGAACGGACGGCACCTCCGCGTTCAGCACACGTACGGCTCGACGATGATCTCGGCCTTCTTGATCCAGCAAGAGAGATGGAGAGGTAGAAGAGTTCTCCGGCAGCGTGACGGCGCTCCGGAGGTTGGTGATGATCTCGTCTCAGCAGGGCTCCGCCCGAGCTCCGCAGAAACGCGATCTAGAGGTAAAACCGTGGAGATATGTGGTCGGGCTGCCGTGGCAAAGTTGCCTCAAATCAGCCCTAAAACCCCACCATATATAGGAGAGGGAGGGGGAGCCTTGCCTTGGGGTCCAAGAACCCCGAAGGGGTCGGCCGAGCCAAAGGGGGAAGGATTCCCCTCCCAAACCGAGTCCTACTTGGTTTGGAAGGTGGAGTCCTTCTTCCCTTTCCCACCTCCTCTTTATTTTCCTTTCCTCTTTGATTTTCTTCCCAATGCGCATAGGCCTCCTTTGGGCTGTCCCACCAGCCCACTAAGGGCTGGTGCGGCACCCCCAACACCTATGGGCTTCCCCGGGGTGGGTGCCCCCCCCCCCCGGTGAACTCCCGGAACCCATTCATCATTCCCGGTAACTCCGAAAACCTTCCGGTAATCAAATGAGGTCATCATATATATCAATCTTCGTTTCCGGACCATTCCGGAAACCCTCGTGACGTCTGTGATATCATCCGGGACTCCGAACAACATCCCGTAACCAACCATATAACTCAAATACGCATAAAACAACGTCGAACCTTAAGTGTGCAGACCCTGCGGGTTCGAGAACTATGTAGACATGACCCGAGAGACTCCTCAGTCAATATCCAATAGCGGGACCTGGATGCCCATATTGGATCCTACATATTCTACGAAGAACTTATCGTTTGAACCTCAGTGCCAAGGATTCATATAATCCCGTATGTCATTCCCTTTGTCCTTCGGTATGTTACTTGCCCGAGATTCGATCGTCAGTATCCGCATACCTATTTCAATCTCGTTTACCGGCAAGTCTCTTTACTCGTTCCGTAATACAAGATCCCGCAACTTACACTAAGTCACATTGCTTGCAAGCCTTGTGTGTGATGTTGTATTACCGAGTGGGCCCCGAGATACCTCTCCGTCACACGGAGTGACAAATCCCAGTGTTGATCCATACTAACTCAACCAACACCTTCGGAGATACCTGTAGAGCATCTTTATAGTCACCCAGTTACGTTGCGACGTTTGATACACACAAAGGATTCCTCTGGTGTTAGTGAGTTATATGATCTCATGGTCATAGGAACAAATACTTGACACGTAGAAAATAGTAGCAACAAAATGACACGATCAACATGCTACGTCTATTAGTTTGGGTCTAGTCCATCACGTGATTCTCCTAATGACGTGATCCAGTTATCAAGCAACAACACTTTGTTCATAATCAGAAGACACTGACTATCTTTGATCAACTGGCTAGCCAACTAGAGGCTTGCTAGGGACAGTGTTTTGTCTATGTATCCACACATGTAAATGAGTCTTCATTCAATACAATTATAGCATGGATAATAAACGATTATCTTGATACAGGAATTATAATAATAACCATATTTATTATTGCCTCTAGGGCATAATTCCAACAGTCTCCCACTTGCACTAGAGTCAATCATCTAGCCCTCACATCATCATGTGAATTACATTGTAATAAATCTAACACCCATACAGTTCTGGTGTTGATCATGCTTTGGCCGTGGAAGAGGTTTAGTCAGCGGGTTTGCTACATTCAGATCCGTGTGCACTTTGCATATATTTATGTCCACTCCTTCGACGTAGTCGCGGATGAGGTTGAAGCGTCGTTTGATGTGTCTGGACTTCTTGTGAAACCGTGGTTCCTTTGCTAAGGCAATGGCACCCGTGTTGTCACAGAACAAGGTTATTGGATTTAGTGCGCTTGGCACCACTCCAAGATCCGTCATGAACTGCTTCATCCAGACATCCTCCTTAGCCGCCTCCGAGGCAGCCATGTACTCCACTTCACATGTAGAATCTGCTACGACGCTTTCCTTGGAACTGCACCAGCTTACCGCACCCCCATTAAGAATAAATACGTATCCGGTTTGTGACTTAGAGTCGTCCGGATCTGTGTCAAAGCTTGCATCGACGTAACCTTTTACGGCGAGCTCTTCGTCACCTCCATATACGAGAAACATCTCCTTAGTCCTTTTCAGGTACTTCAGGATATTCTTGACCGCCGTCCAGTGATCCACTCCTGGATTACTCTGGAATCTACCTGCCATACTTATGGCCAGGCTAACATCCGGTCTAGTGCACAGCATTGCATACATTACAGAACCTATGGCTGAAGCATAGGGGACGAAACGCATATGCTCTCTATCTTCATCAGTTGCTGGGCACTGAGTCTTACTCAATCTCGTACCTTGTAAAACTGGCAAGAACCCTTTCTTGGACTGTTCCATTTTGAACCTCTTCAAAACTTTATCAAGGTATGTGCTTTGTGAAAGTCCTATCAGGCGTTTTGATCTATCCCTATAGATCTTAATGCCTAGAATGTAAGCAGCTTCTCCTAGGTCCTTCATAGAGAAACTTTTATTCAAGTAATCCTTTGTGCTCTCCAAAAACTCTACGTTGTTTCCAATTAGCAATATGTCATCCACATATAATATTAGAAATGCCACAGAGCTCCCACTCACTTTCTTGTAAATACAAGATTCTCCAACCACTTGTATAAATCCAAATGCTTTGATCACCTCATCAAAGCGTTTGTTCCAACTCCGAGATGCTTGCACCAGTCCATAAATGGATCGCTGGAGCTTGCACACCTTGTTAGCATTCTTAGGATCGACAAAACCTTCGGGTTGCATCATATACAATTCTTCCTTAAGGAAACCGTTAAGGAATGCCGTTTTGACATCCATCTGCCAGATTTCATAATCGAAAAATGCAGCTATAGCTAACATGATTCTGACGGACTTAAGCATCGCTATGGGTGAGAATGTCTCATCGTAGTCAACTCCTTGAACTTGTGAAAAAACCTTTGCCACAAGTCGAGCTTTATAAACGGTCACATTGCCGTCAGCGTCCGTCTTCCTCTTAAAGATCCATTTGTTCTGAATAGCTTTGCGGCCCTCGGGTAGTACCTCCAAAGTCCACACTTTGTTCTCATACATGGATCCTATCTCGGACTTCATGGCTTCTAGCCATTTGTTGGAATCTGGGCCCACCATTGCTTCTTCATAATTTGCAGGTTCATTGTTGTCCAACAACATGATTGATAAGACGGGATTACCGTACCACTCTGGAGCAGCACGTGGTCTCGTCGACCTGCGTAGTTCGACAGAAACTTGAACCGGAGTTTCATGATCATCATCATTAACTTCCTCCTCAACCGGCATCGCAACGACAGAGGTTTCCCCTTGCCCTGCGCTACCATCCAGAGGGATGAGAGGTTCGACAACCTCGTCAAGTTCTATCTTCCTCCCACTCAATTCTCTCGAGAGAAACTCCTTCTCGAGAAAAGCTCCGTTTTTAGCAACAAACACTTTGCCCTCGGATTTGAGATAGAAGGTGTACCCAACTGTCTCTTTTGGGTAACCTATGAAGATGCACTTTTCCGCTTTGGGTTCCAGCTTTTCAGGCTGAAGCTTTTTGACATAAGCATCACATCCCCAAACTTTAAGAAACGACAACTTTGGCCTTTTGCCATACCACAGTTTGTATGGTGTCGTCTCAACGGATTTTGATGGTGCCCTATTTAAAGTGAATGCAGCTGTTTCTAATGCATAACCCCAAAACGATAACGGCAAATCGGTAAGAGACATCATAGATCGCACCATCTCTAATAAAGTACGATTACGACGTTTGGACACACCATTACGCTGTGGTGTTCCAGGCGGTGTCAACTGTGAAACAATTCCACATTGTCTTAAGTGAGCACCAAACTCGAAACTCAGATATTCACCCCCACGATCAGACCATAGGAACTTGATCTTCTTGTTGCGATGATTTTCAACTTCACTCTGAAATTGCTTGAACTTTTCAAATGTTTCAGACTTGTGCTTCATTAAGTAGACATAACCATATCTACTCAAATCGTCAGTGAAGGTGAGAAAATAACGATATCCGCCGCGTGCCTCTACGCTCATCGGACCACACACATCGGTATGTATGATTTCCAACAAGTCACTTGCACGCTCCATTGTTCCGGAGAACGGAGTCTTAGTCATCTTGCCCATGAGGCATGGTTCGCACGTGTCAAGTGAATCAAAGTCAAGTGACTCCAAAAGTCCATCGGCATGGAGTTTCTTCATGCGCTTTACACCAATATGACCTAAGCGGCAGTGCCACAAAAATATGGCGCTATCATTGTTAACTCTAACTCTTTTGGTCTCAATGTTATGTATGTGTGTATCGCTATCAAGATTCAATATGAACAATCCTCTCACATTGGGTGCATGACCATAAAAGATGTTACTCATAGAAATAGAACAACCATTATTCTCTGACTTAAAAGAGTAACCGTCTCGCAATAAACAAGATCCAGATATAATGTTCATGCTCAACGCAGGCACTAAATAACAATGATTTAAGTTCATAACTAATCTCGATGGTAACTGAAGTGAAACTGTGCCGACGGCGATTGCATCAACCTTGGAACCATTTCCTACGCGCATCGTCACTTCATCTTTCGCCAGCCTTCGTCTATTCCGCAGTTCCTGTTTCGAGTTGCAAATATGAGCAACAGAACCGGTATCGAATACCCAGGCACTACTACGAGAGCCGGTTAAGTACACATCAATAACATGTATATCAAATATACCTGGTTTTTCTTTGGCCGCCTTCTTATCAGCTAGATACTTGGGGCAATTGTGCTTCCAGTGACCCATACCCTTGCAATAGTAACACTCTATTTCAGGCTTAGGTCCAGCTTTGGGTTTCTTCGTCGGATTGGCAACAGGCTTGCCGCTCTTCTTCGAATTACCCTTCTTGCCTTTGCCGTTTCTCTTGAAACTAGTGGTCTTATTCACCATCAACACTTGATGCTCTTTACGGAGTTCAGACTCTGCGACTTTCAGCATCGCAAACAACTCGCCGGGAGACTTGTTCATCCCTTGCATGTTGTAGTTCAACACAAAGCCTTTATAGCTTGGCGGCAGTGATTGAAGGATTCTGTCAGTGATAGCTTCTTGCGGGAGTTCAATCCCCAGCTCAGCTAGACGGTTTGAGTACCCAGACATTTTGAGCACATGTTCATTGACAGACGAGTTTTCCTCCATCTTGCAAGCATAGAATTTATCGGAGGTCTCATACCTCTCAATCCGGGCGTTCTTCTGAAAGATAAACTTCAACTCCTGGAACATCTCAAATGCTCCATGACGCTCAAAGCGACGTTGAAGTCCCGGTTCTAAGCCATACAAGACTACACATTGAACTACTGAGTAGTCCTCCTTACGTGCTAACCAAGCGTTCTTAACATCCTGATCAGCCGTAGCGGGTGGTTCATCTCCTAGTGCAGCATTAAGGACATAATCCTTTTTCCCAGCTTGTAAGATTAGCTTAAGATTACGAGCCCAGTCTACAAAGTTGCTTCCATCATCTTTCAACTTAGCTTTCTCTAGGAACGTATTAAAATTCAGGATGACTGTCGCGTGAGCCATGATCTACAACACAAATATATTCAAAGTGGACTTTAGACTATGTTCAAGATAATTAGAGTTTAACTTAATCAAATTATTCGCTAAAATCCCACTCAAAAAGTACATCTCTCTAGTCATTTGAGTGGTTCATGATCCACTTACACTAGCTCAAGTCCGATCATCACGTGAGTTGAGTATAGTTTCAGTGGTAAGCATCCCTATGCTAATCATATCATCTATATGATTCATGATCGACCTTTCGGTCTCATGTGTTCCGAGGCCATGTCTGCACATGCTAGGCTCGTCAAGCTTAACCCGAGTGTTCCGCGTGCGCAACTGTTTTGCACCCGTTGTATGTGAACGTTGAGTCTATCACACCCGATCATCACGTGGTGTCTCGAAACGACGAACTGTAGCAACGGTGCACAGTCGGGGAGAACACAATTTCGTCTTGAAATTTTAGTGAGAGATCACCTCATAATGCTACCGTCGTTCTAAGCAAAATAAGGTGCATAAAAGGATTAACATCACATGCAATTCATAAGTGACATGATATGTCCATCATCACGTGCTTCTTGATCTCCATCACCAAAGCACCGGTACGATCTTCTTGTCACCGGCGCCACACCATGATCTCCATCAACGTGTCGCCATCGGGGTTGTCGTGCTACTCATGCTATTACTACTAAAGCTACATCCTAGCAAAATAGTAAACGCATCTGCAAGCACAAACGTTAGTTATAAAGACAACCCTATGGCTCCTGTCGGTTGTCGTACCATCGACGTGCAAGTCGATATTTTCTATTACAACATGATCATCTCATACATCCAATATATCACATCACATAGTTGGCCATATCACATCACAAGCATACCCTGCAAAAACAAGTTAGACGTCCTCTAATTTTGTTGTTGCATGTTTTACGTGGTGACCATGGGTATCTAGTAGGATCGCATCTTACTTACGCAAACACCACAACGGAGATATATGAGTTGCTATTTAACCTCATCCAAGGACCTCCTCGGTCAAATCCGATTCAACTAAAGTTGGAGAAACTGACACCCGCCAGTCATCTTTGAGCAACGGAGTTACTCGTAGCGATGAAACCAGTCTCTCGTAAGCGTACGAGTAATGTCGGTCCGAGCCGCTTCGATCCAACAATACCTCAGAATCAAGAAAATACTAAGGAGGGCAGCAAAACGCACATCACCACCCACAAAAACTTTTGTGTTCTACTCAAGAAGACATCTACGCATGAACCTAGCTCTGATACCACTGTTGTGGAACGTCGCATGGGAAACGAAAATTTTCCTACGCGCACGAAGACCTATAATGGTGATGTCCATCTACGAGAGGGGATGTGTGATCTACGTACCCTTGTATACCGTATAGCAGAAGCCTTAGTGAACGCGGTTGATGTAGTGGAACGTCCTCACGTCCCTCGATCCGCCCCGCGAACTATCCCGCGATCAGTCCCACGATCTAGTGCCGAACGGACAGCACCTCCGCGTTCAGCACACGTACAGCTCGACGATGATCTCGGCCTTCTTGATCCAGCAAGAGAGACGGAGAGGTAGAAGAGTTCTCCGGCAGCATGACGGTGCTCCGGAGGTTGGTGATGATCTCGTCTCAGCAGGGCTCCGCCCGAGCTCCGCAGAAACGCGATCTAGAGGTAAAACCGTGGAGATATGTGGTCGGGCTGCCGTGGCAAAATTGTCTCAAATCAGCCCTAAAACCCCACTATATATAGGAGAGGGAGGGGGGAGCCTTGCCTTGGGGTCCAAGAACCCCCAAGGGGTCAGCCAAGCCAAGGGGGGAAGGATTCCCCTCCCAAACCGAGTCGTACTTGGTTTGGAAGGTGGAGTCCTTCTTCCCTTTCCCACCTCCTCTTTTTTTTTCCTTTCCTCTTTGATTTTCTTCCCAATGCGCATAGGCCTCCTTTGGGCTGTCCCACCAGCCCACTAAGGGCTGGTGCGGCACCCCCAACACCTATGGGCTTCCCCGGGGTGGGTGCCCCCCCCCCCCCCCGTGAACTCCCGGAACCCATTCGTCATTCCCGGTAACTCCGAAAACCTTCCAGTAATCAAATGAGGTCATCCTATATATCAATCTTCGTTTCCGGACCATTCCGGAAACCCTCGTGACGTCCGGGATCTCATCCGGGACTCCGAACAACATTCGTTAACCAACCATATAACTCAAATACGCATAAAACAACGTCGAACCTTAAGTGTGCAGACCCTGCGGGTTCGAGAACTATGTAGACATGACCCGAGAGACTCCTCAGTCAATATCCAATAGCGGGACCTGGATGCCCATATTGGATCCTACATATTCTACGAAGAACTTATCGTTTGAACCTCACTGCCAAGGATTCATATAATCCCGTATGTCATTCCCTTTGTCCTTCGGTATGTTACTTGCCCGAGATTCGATCGTCAGTATCCGCATACCTATTTCAATCTCATTTACCGACAAGTCTCTTTACTCGTTCCGTAATACAAGATCCCGCAACTTACACTAAGTCACATTGCTTGCAAGGCTTGTGTGTGATGTTGTATTACCGATTGAGCCCCGAGATACCTCTCCGTCACACGGAATGACAAATCCCAGTCTTGATCCATACTAACTCAACCAACACCTTTGGAGATACCTGTAGAGCATCTTTATAGTCACCCAGTTACGTTGCGACGTTTGATACACACAAAGCATTCCTCCGGTGTTAGTGAGTTATATGATCTCATGGTCATAGGAACAAATACTTGACACGCAGAAAACAGTAGCAACAAAATGACACGATCAACATGCTACGTCTATTAGTTTGGGTCTAGTCCATCACGTGATTCTCCTAATGACGTGATCCAGTTATCAAGCAACAACACTTTGTTCATAATCAGAAGACACTGACTATCTTTGATCAACTGGCTAGCCAACTAGAGGCTTGCTAGGGACAGTGTTTTGTCTATGTATCCACACATGTAAATGAGTCTTCATTCAATACAATTATAGCATGGATAATAAACGATTATCTTGATACAGGAATTATAATAATAACCATATTTATTATTGCCTCTAGGGCATAATTCCAACACTCAGAGGCGGAGCTGCAAGGCATGGAGGAGGAGCTCTGGGTGAGAGCCAGCGGCGTCGCCGAGTACGCCGCCTGGGATGAGTTCGTTTTGGAGTGGGGCGAGAACAGCGGCGTGATCGCTGAGGATCTGCACGGCCTTCAGCCCTACGACTTCGATGACAGCGCCGTGGAGGCGGCCTGGGCTGCGGAATCTGCTGCCGCCTCCAGCAGTGGAGCGTATGCCGACTCCGGGATCAGCGGAGCCGGGGGCCGCAACAGGAGAGACGGCGCATCTACCTCGGGAGGAGCCGGAGGCGGCGATGCTACCACATCAGGAGCAGCAGCCGAGACGACCCCTGAGGCCACTGTCCCGTAACTAGCGTCCCTTTGTGTTTTTTGTTCTACCCCCGGAGGGATGTAACGAACGTGGGCCGTGGGCCAATGCTTTTTATCAATGTATATATTCAGCATTATATTCGTCACCAAGCGTGTTGTCTTATGACCCTGTCTTTTGATTCCTGGTTGACTTCACTTATCCGAAGCCATCAAGACGTAAAGAACAAGACATAAGCCAATCAGAGGCCGGCTAGAATGAACCAACTCGAGCCTGGTCGTCACTAGTATAGCCGGACTGTGCATGTATTCGACCTGACCCGGCGTCACACCGTGAACCGAGCGACCGGAGCCTGCCCGCAGGTTCAAGCGATGGACCGGGATTCAGCCGGTACACTATGTGCCCGACTATAAGGATTGACCGTTCGAGCGGCTGGCGAGCCCCCGAGCTTATTTGAAGCTAGCAAGGGGCCGCGCGGCGTAGCCTCCGGGCTTATGCAAGCCAGCAAGAGGTGGTACGCGGTGTAGCCCGTACATGGAGTGAAAACTCTTTTAGCAAGAGAAAGCATGGAGCCTGCTTTTGTCTGCGTAGCCTCCGAGCTTAAGCAAGCCAGCAAGAGGTGGTACGCGATGTAGCCCGTACACTGAGTGAAAACTCTTTTAGCAAGAGAAAGCATGGAGCCTGCTTTTTTCACCATATTAGTTGTTCCCGGCAGTCAGAGGCCGTCTTGAGTCATGAATGAGATCGCATATACGATCGAGCCGGCCCGAGCCGGTTGTCCCAAGTATAGTCGGACTGTGCATGTATTCGACCTGACCCGGCGTCACATCGCGAACCGAGCGACCGGAGCAAGCCCGCAGGTTCAAGCGATGGACCGGGATTCAGTCGGTACACGATGTGACCGACTACAAGGATTTGACCGTCCGAGCGGCTAACGAGCCCCCGAGCTTGTTTAAAGCTAGCAAGGGGTTGCGCTGCGTAGCCTCCAAGCTTAAGCAAGCCGGCAAGAGGTGGATACTGTGTAGCCCATACACATGAGTGAGAACTCTTGGTAGAAAGAAACATGGAGCATGTCCTTTTTATTAACTTCTTTGTTTCCCGAAGTGGGAGGAAGATACATGTGTATGCTCTTCCCTTTGCTTGTCTTCCGCCTTTTAGCAATAGAACGGGCAAAGCAATGCCGCGTTCCATGGGCGCTCCGTTTCCTGGCCGGAGTCGTCCCTCTTGCGCTTCCTTGGCTTCTGGGCGTCAATTAGGTAGTAAGCGTTGTTGTGTAATGCCCTACTCACGATGAAGGGTCCCTCCAATGGGGGTGAGAGCTTATGCTAGCCCGCAGTGCGCTGGATTCTTCTGAGGACCAAGTCTCCCTCCCTGAAAGAGAGTGGCTTGATCCTTTTGTTGTGGTAGTATCTCAGCTTCTGTTGGTAGATGGTCGTCTGGCTCAAAGCCAAGTCCCTTGCTTCCTCGAGGAGATCCACACCGTCTTCTCTAGCCTCCTTCGCCTCCATTTCTGTGTATAAGGTGACCCGAGGCGAGTCGAACTCGACATCCATGGGGATGATAGCCTCAGACCCGTATACCAGAAAGAATGGAGTGAAGCCGGTCGACCGGTTGGGCGTGGTGCGGAGGCTCCATAGTACAGCCGGCAGTTCTTCGATCCAGCAGCCGGCTGACCTGACCAGTGGTGCCACCAGCCTTGGCTTGATGCCGGCTAGGATCAGGCCATTGGCCCTCTCCACTTGGCCGTTTGACTAGGGGTGTGCCACTGAGGCCAGGTCGAGCCGGATGCCTACCTTGGAACAGTAGAGCGCCAGGCCACCCTTGGCGAAGTTGGTGCCGTTGTTGGTGATGATGCTGTGGGGAACGCCATATCGGACAGAGATGTCTGTGATAAACCTGACGGTAGTGGGGCCATCAAGCTTCTTGATAGGCCTGGCTTCGATCCACTTGGTGAACTTGTCGACGGCTACCAGAAGATGCGTCATTCCTCCACGAGCCGTCTTGAAGGGCTCAACCATGTCCAGTCCCCAGACAGCGAATGGCCATGACAAGGGAATGGTTTTCAGCGCTGAAGGCGCCATATGGCTTTGTGCACTGAAGCGTTGGCAGCCTTCACATTTGTCCACCAGATCCACAGCCTCCTCGAGGGCCGTGGGCCAGTAAAATCCATGGCGTACTGCTTTGGCCACCAGGGTCCTAGAGGCGGCATGATGCCCGCACTCCCCCTGGTGGATGTCTCTGAGGATCTCCTGCCCTTTTTCTGGTTCGACGCAGCGTTGGAACACGTCGGTCGTGCTACGTCGCACCAGCTCGCGATTGATGATGGCGTAGGCGGCGGACCTGCGCTGGGTCTGTCTCGCCTCCGCCTCATTCTAAGGAAGTTCGCCGCGAAGAAGGAAGGCCAGAATGGCCTGAGCCCATGATGGAGCCGACACAAGGGCCGCCTCCGCTTCGTCTTGACTGTTGGGGGCTTCTGCAGCCCCCGAGCCCAATGGTGTCTCTGGTGCTATTGCTGCAGCCGGCTCATCGTCTATCTCCATGACGTCCACCCACTGGGAGGGTTCGAGCCCGGGCAGAGCCGGGGTTGTCGTTGTAGTTGATGCCATTGTTGGAGTCGGGTGGACCAATGGAGCCGGATTAGGATCCGAGGCCGACGTAGTTGGTGGAGCCGACGGCACTTGCACCGTAGATTCAGTTGGTGCCACATTTGGAGCCCGTGCCGCCAGTTTAGCCGGCATGGGGTCTGTAGCCGGCATAACTCGCGGAGCCGGCGGCGCTTGTATTGTAGAGTCGGCTGGTACGAAGATTGATGCCGACTCCGGAGACGACTTGATAGACGGCTTGTGGAGTTGCTCGAGGGAGACGCCGGCTGGGATGGCCTGCCTTGTGGAGCCGATCGTTGCGAGCATATCTGCCGCCTCATTTTCCGCCCTTGGAACGTGGTGGAACTCACAACCCTCGAAGGGGCCGCTGAGTTGCTGGATGAGGAAGCGGTAGCTTGCCATGTTGGCGTCCCTGGCGTCCCATTCGCCCGAGACCTGCTGCACCACTAAGTCCGAATTGCCGAAGCATATGAGCCACCGGATGCCAATCTCCTTGGCAAGCCGGAGGCCGTGAGCCAATGCTTCATACTCGGCGACGTTGTTGGAGGCGGCGAAATGGATCTGGAGAGCGTACTTGAGCTGGTCCCCTTTCTGGGACGTCAAGATGATGCCAGCTCCCAGCCCTGTCTGCATCTTCGAGCGCCAAAGTGCATCCGCCAATGCGTGGAGTCTGGAGGCGGTGGCTCGAACTAGGTCTCGGCCCAGTCGACTAAGAAGTCGGCCACCACCTGTGATTTGATGGCAGTGCGAGGCTCGTACCGAATGTCGTGGTCCGCCATGGCGATGGACCACTTGGCAATTCTGCCTGTGGCATCACGGTTGCCCATGATCTCTGATAGCGAAGCAGTGCTCACCATGGTGATGGCATGCTCTTGGAAGTATTGTTTCAATTTCTTAGCAGCAAGGTAAACACCATAACACATTTTCTGATAATGAGGGTAGTTCTGCTTAGAGGCGGACAAGACCTCACTAAGGTAGTAGACAGGGCGCTGCACTGGCAGGGCCTTGCCCTCCTCTTTGCGTTGAACTACCAACACTACGCTGGCCACTCGAGTGGTCGTCGCGATGTATATGAGTATGGGTTCCCTTTTAGATGGGGCTGCTAAGATTGGCAGGCTCGAGATTACCCGCTTGAGGTCGCGGAAGGCTTCGTCCGCCTGGTCGTTCCACTCGAACTTCGTCGTCTTCTTCATGAGCTGGTAGAGTGGAAGAGCCTTCTCGCCAAGCCGGCTGACGAACCGGCTGAGGGATGCCAAGCAGCCGGCGAACTTCTGGACGTCGAGGATCCGAGCCAGCCGCACCATCCGCTCGATGGTGCTGATCTTCTCAGGGTTCGCTTCGATGCCGCGGGCGCATACGAAGAACCCCAAGAGTTTGCCACCTGGGACCCCGAAGACACACTTCTCCGGATTGAGCCGGATCTTGTATTCATGCAGATTGGCGAATGTCTCTCGCGGGTCGTCGAGGAGGCTGAAGTGCTGCTTCGTCTTGACGACGATGTCATCCACATAGACGTGGATATTTCTGCCAATTTGTGGCAGTAGGCACTGCTGCATGCAGCGTTGGAATGTCGCGCCTGCGTTCTTCAGACCGAACTTCATGGTGGTGTAGCAGTAGGCCCCAAAGGGCGTGATGAAGGAGGTCTTCAGGCGATCAGCTGGATCCGGCTTGATTTGATGGTAGCCTGAATAAGCATCCAGAAATGACAGCAGTTCACACCCTGTAGTGGAGTCGATCACTTGATCTATCCTAGGCAACGCGAAGGGGTCTTTCAGACAGGCCTTATTCAGGCTAGTGTAGTCAATGCACATTCGCCATGTGTTGTTCTTCTTCAGCACCAGGACTAGGTTCGCCAGCCAGTCCAGGTGGAAAACCTCCATGATGAAGCCGGCTACAAGGAGTCGGGTGATCTCTTCTCCGATTGTGCGCCGCTTCCCCTCAGCGAAGCGGCGCAAAGGTTGTTTCACCGGCTTTGCATCCGGTCGCACGTGAAGTTTGTGCTCGGCGTACTTCCTCGGGACACCCGGCATGTCCTTGGGGGACCATGCAAAGATGTCCCGATTCTCACGGAGGAAGTCGACAAGCTCGCCTTCCAATTTGGGGCTGAGGCCAGCCTCGATGGTGATGCACTACTTCGGGTTGGCAGGGTCGAGTGGGACCTGCTTGGTCTCTTTAGCCGGCTTGAAAGAGCCCTCGCCGGCCGATTGGGACGGAGGAGAAGGAATCGCCGGCTGCTCGGTAGCCTGGGCCACGAGCCGGTCGATCTGCCGCGCGCCACCTTTGACACAGGTTGTGCTTGTCGTCGCCTTCACTGGTGAAGACGACGAATGCTCCGTCTTGATGCGGGTAGTCGTCAGGGTGTGGTCCGTCGTCGCGAGGCGGCGGCGGCGGAAGCGGAGCGTGATGGGGAGCCGGTGCACGGGGCGCTGCCTGCGCACCCGGGGGAGCCGGCATTCCCTCCCCTTGTGACAGCCGGCCTGCGATGCTGCACTATCGAAGGGTATGGGCAGATGGCGCCGCCCCCGAATGTATCTTGCACGGGGCGTCGAGCAGCTGCTCGAGAGTCTGCTTGGGCAGCCAGTTGGGGTTGCCCTGATTGCGACGCTTTCATGGAGGGCCGGCTTGGGAAGCCGACGCCTCCCCTCCACGTTGGCCACTAGCTTGTTGTTGGTCATCTGATCCGCCTTGCGCTTGTAGTTGTTCTGGCCGCCTCGGTTGTCCCCAGCCGGCTTGGGAGTAGCCGGCGCAGGCACAACCTTGTCCGAGGTGGTGACCTTGATGCGCATTGCGGAGTCGGTCGTGGCGTACTTGTCTGCCTTGGCCATGAGCACCGCCAAGGAGGTGGGTTCGGTGCACATGAGCTTGTGCTTGAGGAGGGTGCCGTCTCAGCATCCGTCGATGAAGTACTGTATGGCTTGTACCTCATGCACCCCCTCACAGGAGTTGCGGAGCTTAGTACATCGGGCGACGTAGTCGCGGAGGGGTTCGTTGGCCTTCTGGACGCACATGGCCAGCTCGCGAGGTCGACCAGGGCGCTTGTAAGTGTCGGTGAAGTTGCGGACGAACGCCTCCTCGAAGTCTACCCAGGAGTTGACGCTGTCGGCCGGGAGGCTATTAAGCCACGTCCGGGCCGAGCCGGCCAGCATGAGTGGTACGTAGCGAACCGCTACGCGCTTGTTGCCCCTGGCGATGCCTACGGTCGTGGTGTAGTCGATCAGCCAGTCTTCTGGCTTGGCCGTGCCATTATATTTCGGTGTATCCCGAGGCAAGGTGAAGCCTCGAGGGAACGGCTCCTCTCGGATCCGGGGGCCGAAGCAAGCCGGACCGACGGGTCCGTCTTCCTCTAGGAGGGCCGAATGGGCCAGGGCGGTGATACGCCGGCCCCGGTGGCGAGAGGGGAGGCTCCTCGGGAGCCGGATGCGTGACTTCTTCGCGGGGGAAGATCCCCGTACTCCGAGTCACCCTCGTCGCCTCCGCGATGCAGGCCCGAAGTGTGCTCGCTTTGGTGCTGCGAGCGCCGGCCTTGGCTTCCCTCGCCCCTCCAGCCGGAAGGGCGATGCGAGGAAGATCCTTCGGTGTGGTGCTGGCCGCTAGGGTTGCGGCGAGCCCCCGAGTTTGGCCCCGGGGAATCTGAATGAGCCTGGTGGGGGTCGAACCGAGCGTGCTGCTGGTTAGCGGCGTCAAGGAGATCCTTGACGCACTTCTCCTAGAAAGCGCGCTCCTCGCCTTCCAGGCTGGCCATCTCCTCCATGGCCGCCTGCACCGCCCGCATGTTGGCCGCAGGAGTCTCGTAGGTAGGCAGGTCCCCGCCTAGGACCTCGGCGACGAACCGTCCGCGGCTGCGGACCGATCCAAGCCGGCTGGGGGCCTCGGAAATTGGAGAAAGACCGTATGCGGAGTTATACTCACGATGTGTAGCCTCCAACCGACGTTTTGCCGAGGCCACGGCGATGCCCTCCTCCAAGATACGCTTGCGAGCCTTCAGGCCGGCGATGGCGTCCCGAAGAGTGTCGGCGGCAGCCGCAGCGGGCTCGCCAGCGCCTGCGGACGCCTTGCCGGGAGCCGTGCTGGCGCCGGCGCCGATAACCATCACCTCCACGGTGTTGGAGACGGCAGCGACGTGGTATGGGGTGAAGAACCCCACCGACGACGGAGGGCCATCGAAGATGAGGACGTTACTGGGGTAAACGTCGTGGGCAGGCGTTTCAGCGATAGAGAGCCTGCAGAAGATGGCGCAAAGCGCCTCAACGTTGTAGTCCTCGCCGAAGTAGCGTGGGCCGTCGTTGAGGCGAAGGTCGCTGAAGAGAACGATGAGGTTCTCCATAGCTGCGACGACGATGCTAGGGAGCGCCTCGTCATCAGAATCTTTGTCTGAATCCGCATGGCGGACGGGGACGTCGATCATCATGGGCGTCTCCTCGTCGAAAGAAAGCTCCACGGGCATGCAGACTGATCCGGACGCGATGCATCCGGTGGTGTAGGTGTGGGGCCCCGCCCAGCGCGTGAAGCCAGCCGATGCCGCGATCGGCCCCACGGTGGGCGCCAAATGTTGGTGAATACTCACAACATATGCCATAGGTAGGCTAAAGTCGGTGAGAACCGAAGGGACAAAGGTGGGCGCTGGGAACGAGGTTGGTACATGCATGGGACGCACGATGTACCCAGGTTCAGGGCTCTCCGTAGAGATAACACCCCTAATCCTGCTTGTGTGTTTGATGTATGGGAACAGAGTACAATGTCGCTCCTGGAGCTGTGTGGGGAGAAGGAAGAGGGAAGCAGCCGGCTCGTCTCTACCTCGCTCTCTGTTGATTGGTGAGTGTGTAGTGTTGAATGACTGGCAAGTGATCGGTCCCCTGCATGGGGGCGGGCGGGGGGTTTTATAGACGAACCCGCCGGCCTACAATATGGATAAAGGGTACAAGCGTGGGACCCGGCTGGCTGCTTCACCGGCTGGCCAGGGGCCCACAAGGGTCTTGTCTTGTCGATGAGGGGCCCGTCGGCTGCATGGTCTCATTTACCTATGGGAACCGCCGGCTGGCCAATGGGGCTCCCGCGTAAGGTTGACGCTGAGCACGCGCGGTACGTCAAGCGTCGCCCCGCGAGATTCTTCATGGGCAGGTTGTACGACCGCCTCCACTGTTCCCCACGCCGAGTGCAGTAATGGAGTGGGAGTGTGACGGTCCGACATTAGGCTAGGTGATGGACTAGAGCCGGGGTAGGTCAGCGGCGTGGCCGCCGACGCTCGTACCTGCCGGGCGCCCCGATCCAGTACCTTTGCTGACGTGTAGCTACCTTTAGTCGTGAGGTCCTTTCCTGACCTACGGTCTGATGTGACTGGTGATCCTCGGCCGGCTAGCCTGCTTGGTTAGCCGGCTCGCGGGTGGCCGCCTCCTCCCCAGTCCGGCTGGTGGGACCAGGCCGGCTCTGAAGGGGAGGCCGCCTGCGCTCTAGCCGGTAGGGGATGCCGAGCCGGCCAGGAAGGTGACCGCCTCGTCTTCCAGCCGGCAGGCGATGCCTAGCCGGCCAGAAGACTTGGGACTTGGGAATCTCCCTATCTTCATGTCCATTGGGCCGGAAATGAAGGAGCAGGCTTGATGAGCCCACCCCGGGGTTATCCCCCCGACACCACTAGTGCGGAATCGTGTGAAATCAACGCAGCTTTGCTGAATCTTGTTATGAAAGAGCAATTCTCTGGCCTTCCTAGTGAAGATGCCGCATCCCATCTCAATACCTTCATTGAGCTTTGTGATATGCAAAAGAAAAGAGATGTGGATAATGACGTGATTAAGTTGAAACTTTTTCCTTTCTCGTTGCAAGATCGTGCAAAAACTTGGTTTTCTTCTTTGCCTAAAAATTGTATCGATTCTTGGGATAAGTGCAAGGATGCTTACATATCCAAGTATTTTCCGCCGGCTAAGATCATCTCCATACGTAACGATATCATGAATTTCAAGCAAGTTGATCATGAACACGTTGCACAATCTTGGAGAGGATGAAGCTTATGATTAGAAATTGTCCCGCTCATGGCTTGAGTTTGTGGATGATTATACAAATCTTTTACGCTGGCTTGAATTTTGCTTCTCGCAATATCTTGGACTCCGCCTTAGGTGGAACGTTCATGGAAATCACATTAGGAGACGCTACAAAAATCCTAGACAATATCATGACCAACTACTCTAAGTGGCATACTAAAAGGTCACCTGCTAGCAAAAAGGTTCACGCTATAGAAGAGATTAACTCGCTTAGTGCTAAGATGGACGAGTTGATGAATTTGGTTGCTAGTAGAAACACTACCGTAGATCCTAATGACATGCCACTATCTTCCTTGATTGAGAGTAGCAACGCTAGTTTGGACGTGAATTTTGTTGGTAGGAACAATTTTGGCAACAACAATGATTTTAGAGTAAACTATGTTCCTAGGCCTTTTCCTAGTAACTCCTCTAACAATTATGGCAATTCCTACAACAACACTTATGGAAATCACAACAAATTACCCTCTGATTTAGAGAGTAATATCAAAGAGTTCATCAACTCTCAAAAGATTTTCAATGCGTCCATAGAGGAAAAACTACTCAAAATAGACGATTTGGCTAAGAGCGTTGATAGGATGTCTTGTGATATTAATGCTTTGAAAGTTAGATGCGCTCCTCCCAAGGTCAACTTGGATGAAACTTTGAAAGCTATGCGTGTCTCCATGAATGAGAGCAAAGAAAGAACCGCCCAAATTCGCGCTAGGCATGAATGGTTTAAAAGGGTGCGTTCTAGTGATGCAAATCACGAAGATCTTAAAGTGCTTGGTGTGTATTCTCTTGAATCTTTGTTTTCGTGTGTCAAACCTATTTATCGAGGGTCTGGATATGAATCCACTTTGGTTGAAAAACGCCCCAATGATTCGGAGTCCACCTTTCTTGATGATAAAGGTGTGGAGAGTGGAGTAGAAGAAGTCAAAATTTTGGGTAGTAATGAAACTCCCACTTTGGATTTCAAGGAATTCAATTATGATAACTGCTCCTTGTTTGAATGCATTTCTTTGATGCAATCCATTGCAAACTCTCCACACGCTTATAGCCAAAGCAAAGCCTTTACCACGCATATCGTAGATGCTATGATGAAATCTCTTGAAGAGAAGCTCGAATTAGAAGTCTCTATACCTAGAAAACTTCATGATGAGTGGGAACCTACTATCAAAATCAAGATCAAAAACTATGAGTGCAATGCTTTGTGTGATTTGGGTCCTAGTGTTTCCGCGATTCCAAAGTCTTTATGTGATATTCTTGGTTTTCATGAGATTGAAGAGTGTTCTCTTAATTTGCATCTTACGGATTCTACTATCAAGAAACCCATGGGAAGGATCGATGATGTTCTTATTGTTGCAAATAAGAACTATGTACCCATGGATTTCATTGTACTTGACATAGATTGCAATCCTTCATGTCCCATTATTCTTGGTAGACCTTTCCTAAGGACTATCGGTGCTATCATCGATATGAAGGAAGGGAATATTAGATTTCAATTTCCTTTAAAGAAGGGCATGGAGAACTTTCCTAGAAATAAAATAAAATTGCCTTATGAATCTATGATGAGGGCTACTTATGGTTTGAGCACCAAAGATGACTATACGTGATTTCATCACCTTTCGCCTAGCTAAGGGCGTTAAACAAAAGTGCTTGTTGGGAGGCAACCCAACGAATCTATCCTTTTTATTTATGTTTTGTGTTTTCCACACTTTCATAATTCTGTTATGACTGTGTTTTTTGTGTTTCTTTTTGCGTTTGTGCCAAGCAAAACCGTTATGATTAGTCTTGGGGATGATCGTTTGGTCATGCTGGAAAAGAAAGAAACTTTCTGCTCACGAAAAGAATTTTCATTTTTTTCTGTAAGAGATTTTGAGTTGATTCTTTTTTCTGCTGATTTCTAAACAAGTTCTTCAGACTGTCGTAATTGTTCAGAACTTTTGTAGTACCAGAGATATACGAAATATACAGATTGCTACAGACTGGTCTGCTGTTAACAGATTCTGTTCTTGTTATGTTGGTTGCTTATTTTGATGAAACTATGGATACTATCGGGGGGTATTAGCCATGGAAGATTGAAAATACAGTAACCCAACATCAGGATAAGTAGAATTTAAGTTTTCTACAGTACCTAAGGAAGTGGTGGTTTGCTTTCTCATACTAATGTTATCACGAGTTTCTGTTTAAGTTTCGTGTTGTGAAGTTTTCAAGTTTTGGGTGAAGTTCTTATGGACAAAGAGATAAAGAGTGGCAAGAGCTCAATCTTGGGGATGCCCAAGGCACCCCAAGAGATTCAAGGATACCGTAAAATCCTAAGCTTGGGGATTCCCCGGGAAGGCATCCCCTCTCTCGTCTTCAATCCATCGGTAACGTTACTTGTGGCTATATTTTTATTCACCACATGTTATGTGTTTTTGCTTGGACCGTCTTGTATCGTAGGAGTATTTTATTTTTTTTGTGTCACAATAATCCTTGCTGCACACCTAGAGAGAGAGACATGCACTCACTGTGATTTTGTCGAGCTTCACTTATATCTTTTGGTAGACAATTCAGCTCACATGTGCTTCACTTATATCTTTTGAGCTAGATACTTTAGCTCTATGTGCTTCACTTATATATTTTAGAGCGCAGTGGTGCGTGTCTTGGTAGTTGTTCTATGCTTTGAAAGTAGTCTCAAAAGGGGTAGTTATCCAAAGGGATACGAAAACTTCCACCTTCATGTGCATTGAATAGTTAGAGAAGTTTGATTCATCTCAATTAGTTTTGAGTTGTGGTTATGGTAATATTGAAGTCATGCTAGTAAAGTGTTGTGGATCTAGAAATACTTGTGTTGAAGTTAGTGATTCCCGTAGCATGCACGTATGGTGAACCGCTATATGATGAAATCTGAGCATGATTAGTCTATTGATTGTCATCCTTTGCGTGGCGGTCGGGATCGTGCGATGGTTTATACCTACCAACCCTTCCCCTAGGAGTATGCGTTGAATGCTTTGTTTCGATTACTAATAAAACTTTTGCAACAAGTATATGAGTTCTTCATGACTAATGTTGAGTCCATGGTTTAGATGCACTCTCACCTTCCACCATCACTATCTTCTTAGTGTCGTGTAACTTTCGTCGGTGCACAAAACCCACCGTTAGCCTCCCTCAAAACAGCCACCATACCTACCTACTATGGCTTTTTCAAAGTCATTCCAAGATATATTGCCATGCAACTACCACCATGACATGTGCCACCACGTCTACATTGCCATTGCATGATCGCAAGATAGCTAGCATGATGTTTCCATTGATGTCTATGCCATGCTAGATCATTGTCACGGTACACTACCGAAGGCATTCCATATAGAGTCATTGTTGCTCTAAGTTTTGAGTTGAAAGTGTGATGATAATCATTAATGGATCATTGTCCCATGTGAGGAAATAAAAGAGGCCAAAGAAGCCCACCAAAAAAAGAGGCCAAAGAGCCCACCAAAAACAAAAAAAATGAGAGAAAAAGAGAGAAGGGACAATGCTACCACTTTTTCCACACTTGTGCATATTAAGCACCATGATCTTCATGATTGAGAGTCTCTCGTCTTGTCACCACCATATAGCTAGTGGGAAATTTTCATTATATAACTTGGCTTTTATATTCCAATGATAGGCTTCCTCAAAATTGCCTTAGGTCTTTGTGAGCAAGCAAGTTGGATGCACACCCACCAGTTTTCTTTAAGAGCTTTCACATACTCGTAGCTCTAGTGCATAATTTGTATGGCAATCCCTACTCATTCACATTGATATCTATTGATGAGAATCTCCATAGCTCATTGATATGCCTAGTTAATGTGGCTATCTTCTCCTTTTTTTTGTCTTGCACCCTCCACCACACTCCACACCATCTATAGTGCTACAACCATGGCTCACGCTCATGTATTGCGTGAGAGTTGAAAAGGTTTGAGAAGTAAAGGTGTGAAACAATTACTTGGCCAATACCAGGGTTGTGCATGATTTAAATTCGTTGTGCAATGATGATAGAGCATAGCTAGACTATATGCTTTTGTAGGGATAACTTTCTTTTGGCCTTGTTATTTTGAAAGTTCATGATTACCTTGCTAGTTTGCTTGAATTATTATTGTTTCCACGTCAATAGCAAACTATTGTTTTGAATCTAATGGATCTGAACATTCATGTCACATAAGAGGAGTTACAAGGGACATCTATGCTAGGTATCATGAAAGCATCAAAAATTCATTCTTTATCACTTCCCTACTCGAGGACGAGCAGGAGTTAAGCTTGGGGATGCTTGATACGTCTCAAACGTATCTATAATTTTTTATGGTTTCATGTTGTTATCTTGTCATCTTTGGATGTTTTATGTACCTTCTATATCTTTTTTGGGACTAACTTATTAATTCAGTGCCAAGTGCCAGTTCCTGTTTTTTCTGTGTTTTTGGCTCTTTTTAGATCTGATTTTGGAACGGAGTCCAAACGGAATAAAATCCCCGAAATGATGTTTTCCCGAACGGAAGAAGATCATGGGGCCTGTGAGCCAAACCAGGAGGGCTCTAGGGAGCCCACAAGCCCCCACTCTACCACCAGGGGGGAGGCGGTGGTGGCAGGGCTTGTGGCCTCCCTGAGCGCCCCCTGACCTAGATCTTTGGCCTATATATTCCCTAAAATACAGCAAAAAATCAGGGGATCCACGAAAATACTTTTCCGCCGCCGCAAGCTTCCGTTTCCGCGAGATCTCATCTGGAGACCCTTCCCGGCGCCCTGCCGGAGGGGACTTTGGAGTTGGAGGGCTTCTTCATCATCATCATCGCCCCTCCAATGACTCGTGAGTAGTTCACTTCAGACCTACGGGTCCGTAGTTAGTAGCTAGATGGCTTCTTCTCTCTCTTGGATCTTCAATACAAAGTTCTCCATGATCTTCATGGAGATCTATCCAATGTAATCTTCTTTGGAGGTGTGTTTGTCAAGATCCCATGAATTGTGGATTTGTGATCAGATTATCTATGACATATATTTGAGTCTTTGTTGATTTCTTATATGCATGATTTGATATCCTTGTAAGTCTCTCCGAGTCTTGGGTTTTGTTTGGCCAACTAGATCTATGATTCTTGCAATGGGAGAAGTGCTTGGTTTTGGGTTCTTCCCATGTGGTGACCTTTCCCAGTGACAGTAGGGGCAGCAAGGCACACATTAAGTAGTTGCCATCAAGGGTAACAAGATGGGCTTTGTTGTTGATATGAGATTGTCCATCTACATCATGTCATCTTGCTTAAGGCGTTACTCTGTTCTTTTGGACTTAATACACTAGATGCATGTTGGATAGCGGTGGACGTGTGGAGTAATAGTAGTAGATGCAGATAGTATCAGTCTACTTGTTTTGGACGTGATGCCTATAGATATAATCATTGCCATAGATGACGCCATGACATTGCGCGGTTCTATCAATTGCTCGACACTAATTTGTTCACCCACCGTCTACTTGCTTTCATGAGAGAAGCCACTAGTAAACACTACGGCCCCCGGGTCTATTCACATCTATCGTTTCCATTTTTGCTTTTACTTTGCTTTGTTACTTTGTTGCTTCCAGTTATCACTTGGCGAACAATCTATAAGGGCTTGACAACCCCTTCATAGCGTTGGGAGCAAGCTTTTGTGTTTGTGCAGGATCTTGTGATACTCCTCCACTGGATCGATACCTTGGTTCTCAAACTGAGCGAAATACTTACCACCGCTGTGCTACATCACCCTTTCCGCTTCGAGGGAACACCAACGCAAGGCTCCAAGGCCACGCGGGAAATCCTTTGCATATTTGCCTAGGAAGTCCCTTAAGGCGTAGTCATAGCAGAAGGATTCCTGGTGCAGTCGACACGACTATTCCTGGCGCCGTTACCGGGGAAGCACAGCTGACATCAGTAACCCGCCCTTAGTGGGCCGGGTCACGAAAGGGGCGACTTACCATTTACCACGCGTCCCGTGGCCCAGAAGCTGGATGGCGGTTCAAGAGGTCGTGCGGATGGTGGATTACCAAGAAAGCTCCTGATCGTGGAGGACACTGTGACTTAGAGATAAGGAAAGCCACAAAGAGTAGCATGGCAGGACTTTGTAAACCCTAGGGCCTCGACCTGTATATAAAGGCGAGTCCCAGGGAGAGGTTAGGCGAGTTAGAGAGAATCGAGAGCTAGGTCAGGCGATTTACGCCCTCCTTGTAATCGAAACCACCATTAATCCACACAAAGCAGGACGTAGGCTTTTACCTCCTCACGAGGGGCCGAACCTGGGTAAATCTGAGTCTCGCTTTCGCTCACCCCCTTCGAGTCGCCACCAAGGTGCGATGGTTCCATCTCTAAGTCCTTTCACGAGGACATCTCCAACGTCTTAGAAACGAAATCAAGATTCTATGCAAATGGTCTAGACATGAATGAATGAGAAGCACCAGAATCAAACAGAACATTAGCAGGAATATCATTAACGAGGAGGTTACTGATACGTCTCCGTCGCATCTACTTTTCCGAACTCTTTTGCCTTTGTTTTGGAATCTAATTTGCATGATTTAAACGGAACTAACCCGTACTAACGTTGTTTTCAGCAGAATTGCCATGGTGTTGTTTTTGCGCACAAATAGAGGTTCTCAGAATGACGTGAAAATTTACGGAGAATTTTTCTAGAATATATAAAAAATGCTGGCGCAAGAATCAGCGGAGGAAGTGGAGCCGTGAGCCCACAAGCCCACCAGCCCCCCCCCTGGTCGCGCCTGGCAGGCTTGTGGGGCCCACAACGCTCCACCGCCTCCAAATCCAACTCTATTTAGTCCGTCTTGCCCGGAAAAAAATCAAAAAGAAGAGTTCATCGCATTTTACGATACGGAGGCGCCGCCACCTCCTGTTCTTCATCTGGAGGGCAGATCTGGAGTCCGTTCTAGGCTCCGGAGAGGGGAGATCGTCGCCATCGTCATCACCAACCTTCCTTCATCGCCAATTTCATGATGCTCTTCACCGTTCGTGAGTAATCTCATCATAGGCTTGCTGGACGGTGATGGTTGGATGAGATCTATCATGTAATCGAGTTAGTTTTGACGGGGATTGATCCCTAGTATCCACTATGTTCTGAGATTGATGTTGCTACTACTTTGCCATGCTTAATGCTTGTCACTAGGGCCCGAGTGCCCTGATTTCAGATCTGAACCTATTATGTTGTCGCCAATATATGTGTGTTCTTGATCCTATCTTGCAAGTTGTAGTCACCTACTATGTGTTATGACCCGGCAACCCCGGAGTGACAATAGCCTGAACCACTCCCGGAGATGACCATAGTATGAGGAGTTCATGTATTCACCAAGTGTTAATGCGTTGGTCCGGTTCTTTATTAAAAGGAGAACCTTAATATCCCGTAGTTTCCATTAGGACCCCGCTGCCACGGGAGGGATGGACAATAGATGTCATGCAAGTTCTTTTCCCTAAGCACGTATGACTACATACGGAATAAATGCCTACATTACATTGATGAACTGGAGCTAGTTACATATCTCTCCGTGTTATAACTGTTGCATGATGAATAGCATCCGGCATAATCATCCATCACCGATCCAATGCCTACGAGTCTTTTCCTACTGGTCCTTGCTACGTACTTTGCTGCTACTGCTGTCACTGCTGCTACTGTTACTTTGCCGGAACTGTTGTCACTTTGCTGCTACTGGTTACTATTGCTACTGTTGCTATCATACTACTTTGCTACTGATACTTTGCTGCAGATACTAAATCTTTCAGGTGTGGTTGAATTGACAACTCAACTGCTAATACTTGAGAATATTCTTTGGCTCCCCCTTGAGTCAAATCAATAAATTTGGGTTGAATACTCTACCCTCGAAAACTGTTGCGATCCCCTATACTTGTGGGTTATCAATTACCCATAATCACGTTTGAGGAGTTCTATGCTTCAGCTGCATTCACCATATTGACTCTCGCAGACCTGGGGTTGAACTTCACTATAGCATTGCTTGGAGGCTTCCCTGGAGGAGGAGGCGGAAGACGCAGCTGAGAGGTGCACTTGTTGGCATAGTGACCCCTCTGCCCACACTTGTGACAAGTAACATCTGTCGGCTGACAGAACTGCGTCTGAGGATTCCCTTGCTTCTCCTGCTGAAACCTCTGCTGAAAAGCTGGGTTGGGTGGGTGGGAAGAACCACGACCACCTAATTGCTTGAACTGCTGAGTGTGCTGAGGAGGAGGAGGAGACACCCAGTATTTCTGCTGCTTCTGGACCACCTGAGGAGAGAACGACGAACTGGACTCTCTGAATTGCTTCTTCGAATTCTCCACCCTGAGCAAAGCTGCCTCAGCCCTGAGAGCCAAGTTATAGAACTTATCAAAGTCATCAGGATCGTGCAAGGCGAGGGCCAGCTACAAGTCCTCTTTCAGACCACCTCTAAATTGATAAATCTTGCTCTTCTGATCTGGAACGTCCTGCAAGGCATATCGGGCCAGCTCGTGGAACTCGACGTTGTACTTGTACACGGAGGAACCACCTTGCTTCAAGCGTGTGAACTTCTCACGCATCTCTTCCACAAAGCTAGACGGGATACAGTGGGACCTGAAATCTCTGCAGAACTCATCCCAACTGATCAATCTGGCACCCCTGGAGTCCTTCAACTGCTGCCACCAAACTGCTGCCTGCCCCTTGAGCTGAAACGTTGCAAACTTGACGAAGTCCTCTGGACGGACATTGCTGCACTCAAAGTGTTTGTTCATGTCCCAAATCCAGTCCTCAGCGTCAAACGGCTGATCACACGACGTGAAGGTCTTCGGCTAGTTTGCCAGGAATTGACTCAGAGATGCAAACTGATTACCACCATGGTTGAAATTGCTCTGCTGCTGATTTGTCCTCTCTTGGAACAGCTGGATTAACATCTGAGTGTTAGCATTTGTTGCATCCATCACCGCTTGCCAAGCCTATGCAGGAGGAGGCGGCGGCGGAGGAGGTGGTGGCGGCATTTCAGCACCCTCACGACCCGGATTCTGACGAGTTGGTGGAGCCATCCTGAAGACGGACAACACATTAGACCAGAGAATAAAATTGAAGGTAAAGCTGAATCAAAAGGCAGGAATATCTGAACAAGAATATTAGCAATTGCACTCGAACAAAATAGTAAGAATGCTTCCTCAAAGTGACTGTCGACAAAATCCGGTTAAAGACCACTTGCAAACCAAGTATGAGCTAGAACTGCTCGGAACAAACGTATGACAGAGATTCCATCCGATATCTTCGTGGATAAGATTGCACGGGCTCGAATTCACAGTAGCCATCCTATGCAAGGCAGTGCACACGACTTACGAAGCGTCCCCGAGTCGTAGCAAGCTACAAGGACTCTTTAAGACACAACGAGAACCGCTGTAAGACGACCGTGAACAAACGTACCCACTGAATGTCGAATCCCAACCTCACATCATGCATCTGTAGGAAGATTGTCCTATAAGTCACTACTTGATATCCCACCTATGAATTCCCGAAATATCTAGTCATGCAATCTGGAATACGGATACAAGGAGTAATATTTCACACAACTCCTATACTAACCCGTCCAGTGTATCACATCCGTCAACACATAACCAGAATATCGGACCTTCATCTACTACGGACCCTCGTGATCACAACAATACAAAGTGTGACGATACATCCGGAACTCTCTGCACCAGTACTGGGGAAGCCTGACTCCTCTCGTCACAACTAGTATTGAAGCAATTACGAACATCCTCCGACTTGAGATACTAAGAAATATGAATGATGGTGATGTGCACAAGAATCCCCTCGAGCTCAACTCCCGGAAGAAATCAAGTCAGACAGGAGGCACCAAGACAGAACTGTGTCACATCGATATCATATAGATTTCAAAATACTCGCGTGATCCTAAAAAAATTTGAGCGAGAAGAGGAGTAGAATTAAGATTTCCTAAGTAGAGAACCTCACTAGAGCATAGAAGAGGAGAAAAAAGAAACCTACTCTCCGATATAACTAAGACTCAAAACATTTTACTAGACTCGACTCGGCCAAGTTCGATCACACAAAGGCTCCTATGGTCGTAAGGCTCTAATTACCAAGTTGTAACGACTAAGATGCGGCCCTTTCCTATTTTGGGGGCGATGCCCCAAAAGGGAAAGAGGCGCATCTAAACGTTTCGCAAGCGAGACAATCATAACATTACATAACTGAAGAATGACAAGAAGGGCATACACTTGCCATCTGACATAGTATAACTTAAGGTTTACATCCACACAATTATTTAGAGAAAAGTTTAGTCCCGCTACGGACAACATGAAACAAGTAAAAGAACTATGACATCCCGCATGCTGGACCACGATCACGACCACGGCCTCAGTCCTCCGGATAGTTCACGTACAGTCGGTCAGACTCCTCATCGTACTTCCACGCCAGCTGGGTGCCCTCAGGATCTCCTTCACCGGGCGTAGTTGTACCTGTTGGGGTTTTGTAGTAAACTGTGAGCCACGGGGACTCAGCAATCGGATGACCTTGGTATTGAATCTAGTCAAGTTATTAGGTGAGGAAGGCTTAGTGTATAGGTTGCAGCATCCTAAGCATATGTGGTGGCTAACTTACGATGATCAGAGTAATTGATATGGTGGTCTACGCGAGCGGTCGAAGACTAGATGATCACTAAGTGATCCTGAACACCTACTTACGTCAAACATAACCCCACCGTGTTCCCGATCGAAGAGAGGTCTTCGAAGGAGACAGTCACGGTTACGCACACAATTGGCAGTTTTATTAGAGTTACTTTAAGTTGTCTAGAACCGGATGTTAACAAATTATCCATGTTTGCCACATAACTGCGGGCACGGCTTTCCGAAGATTAAACCCTGCAGGGGTGCTCCAACTAGTCCATCACAAACTGCCACGGGCCGCAAAGTAATCCTCTATCACGAATCTCGTGATCTCGTCGGATTCCTTAGAGGAAAACCTCAACTTTGAGGAGACCCAAAGTTTCACCGGGATTCCTATACGCAAGATATATCTCTAAGGTAAGACAAATCTAGCAGGACCTCCCGTCGTGTCGACGACCCCGATAAGAGCCGCGTATCTCAGTCTCAGGACACAGCGGATAAGCTACGCGCACGGTGGCCTGATAGAAATCACTCAAGTTGCCCTGAGTTGGCCCCGCACAGTGCTCTAGTTTGGACCAACACTCATGAGGAGCACTGGCCCGAGGGTTGATTAAATTGCTCGGGGTAGCTATTCCCTATGCAGATTATTATTATTAGGTGATTAGCAGATTAAAACCAATGTTGGGTCCTGCCGGACAAGCCTTAACACTACACGATTTATCAAGGGGGTCCCCATAACAACCCCGAACGTGTTAGGAGCGAACAGTTATGCAAACAAACACCGGTAACCAAGACTAAGGCGGCAATAACGGAACAAATCACAAAAGTCTAGGCCTTCCGTCATTTACCAAGTATATAGGTGCATTAATTTAATAGCAGTTTAAACATAATGATATCAAAGTACTCATGTTATCACATGAGACAGCTGGCACCTGCAACTAGCAAAGCTATTCGTTAGAGTTGAGCAAGCCTACTTGGCCAAACAACATTATCTAGGAGGGGAAGGTGTTTGGGTTTCATGGCAATGTCATGTGGCATTTTTATCAAGTGGTAGGCAGCGAGCATATATCGAAGGAAACGTGATTCTAAGCATAACAAAGCTAGATACGGTATCAAGGTCACGGTCATCTTGCATGTGATGTATTCAGCTTGGAACTTCTCTTGATCCTGCACGTACTCTCCAGAATCCACATACTCGCTCTCCGATCCCGGTGCTACCCAAGATAAAATAACAGCCAATGAACACCAACACAACATGATGCAACAACCAATATGATGCATGAAATGAGTTGATAAACTTCTGGACAGAACTTCATACTAAGTTATCTTTACATGCATGAAGATGGCATGAACATGTGCATCACGAGAAAATGAAGCAAAAACATATAAAGAACGTAGAGAACGGAGCTACGGATCAACCGAAAACTACAAAACAAGATATGGAGTCCTACGGTTCACATCCACCACAAGCACACTCCAATGGCACTCTCCTGGTGTCACCAGGTCGCCACATGATCAAACAATCAAATACAAGTGGGGTGGTGCATGGAAACACACCACACCATCAACAATGCCCACACAAGCTTCAAACCAACTAAAACATGCAATTTGTTTTTAACAGCAACATAGCAGTTTGTCTACAACATTTAAAGTACCTACAACCATCCAAACGAGCCAAACAAAATATGAGGCAAAAGCCATTCAAAATCTCTACAAGCATGTGCAAGAAGTTTATACATAGGAGTCACACATGAAAAGATCTATGGGCAAAAACTTGGACAAAATAACAGATTCTGGGACTTAGTGAAAATCTCAGATTTTCACCAGCTGATTATGCTCTGAAGCATTTTGGCAGCCTCCAAAATGATATCTACAAGAAGTTAATAAGCATGAAATTTAACAGGGAGCTAGACAAACACAAAAGCTCACAAACCTTAGTTTGTTGCATGGGCTGATTCCCAACACGTGAGCTTTTGCAACCAAAACAACAAACCAGAGAAGAAGGAGAGGGAGATGGGCTGCGCGGGGGGGAGAAGGGAATGGGCCAGAGAGACACGAGGAAGCCATCCCATCTGACCATTCAGTTTGAACCAAAGAAAAGGTTTTGCATTTTAAAATAGCACCTGTAAATAAAATACACACAGCCTCCCAGGGGTTTGAAGAAACAAAAACAAAAATATCTAGGGCATAAGGGAATTATGCCCTATTTAAATAAAATGAAAACCAGAATTTTGGAGCAACTAAATTAAATGCAAAAAGAGAATAACTATGCTATTTTTGTATTTAAACCCCCAATCATTTAAGTTTTAACAACCCCAAAACAGTACCCCTCAAACACAAGGTAAAACTACAAAATGAACAACATTTTTAAAACAGGTTTTGAGCAAGTTAAACTTGAGCTCAATTAAATAAAGAAGAAGGGGTTTTTGAAACCTAGTTTGAAACAATCATGATTTTGAAAACATCATCACATCAATCACAACACACTCCACTCATGTTGGAACAAGCAACAACATCATCACAATGGAATTGACATGGAGGCAATGAATGCCATGATGCAAAGGTGATGACACAATACTAAGCCACATGAAATGATAACTCCATAGCATTGACATCATGACCCAAAATAGGAAAGGGTTCCAAATATGGCAAGGGTTACATATGGGGCATTACATCAAGTCATCTCGGAGCCATATTCACATCAGACCATATCATCGAGGTACCAATTGGGGATATTTGGATTATGCACTAGAGATCGGCATTACTTGATGACCAAAGCGTATGTGGTGTTCGACGTGACGGTTGAGGAGATGGCTCTTCATAGGGTGATAATACAGTTCGATCTATGTCGAGAGCCTAAATTTCCAATTGTTCCTCACATACCAACACATGTGCACAAGTAAGTAATTCTAATTTACTCCCTCCGTTCCTAAATATAAGTCTTTTAATAGATTTCACTAGGGGTCTACATACAGAACAAAATGAGTGAATCTACATTCTAAGGTATGTCTATGTACATTCGTATGTAGTTCACTTGTGGAACCTCTAAAAAGACTTATATTTAGGAACGAAGGGAGTAGTTCTCAACACTACATTCCGAATATAGCTAACCATGTAACACATGTTCCAATTTCACATACGACCCTCTAGGAGGAAACAAGTATATGGTTGTTTGGCTTCAAAGCATTAGCCCTTAAGTTGAGGAATGGAAAACTGCGCCGACAAATATTTGGGATGAGGTTTGACCCTTTGACTGGGACAATTTCGGGTTGTAGCTGCATCGTTACTGGAAAACAACAATGATCTTCTTGGTTCCATCAGCTACTCCTGATCATATGGAAGTCCCATTCACCAGCGATATGTACCCAACAACCTCTGTTGTAGGAACCATACACCATGTGGTACATACCATGTAACTCATATGTGTGGTTATCTCATAATCTCATCATCTACAATTGGTTAACTCTTCATCTACAAAGTGACTTGATTGTCGAGGCACAAGAGGAGGTTTCCACTTTAATGCGGTGGGTTGAGAGAGGGGATACTATCCCACAACCATATCACCTCTCATGGTTGAGGCATTTAGATGAGAAGCTACGATGGATTTATGTAGTCGTTACATGTAGTCGCTCTTCGGATGTTGTAGTTCCTCATCCAGCACATCATCGACCACGTCCCTTTGTGCATCATTCAGAACCACGATGAATGGCTTCACCCCCGCGTCAAACTTACTTCCCACCACCTCCTTCACAACCAGCGAGCTTGTCTTGGCATCATCAAACGGGACTAGGTAACACTACTTTGTGCATTCTTTTCAACATTGTACGTTTGAAATGCAATTTTATATGCCCAACTCTACTGAAGTCAGCAACCAGTCACCACGGTTCATGCCCTCAGTGCAGTAACCGATGTTTAGTGGTGATGGATCACTTTTGGAGGGCCATGACGATGACGATGACCAAGCTACACACACTTATGACTCCTCTTAGACATTGTTTCAGACTCCACTACCGCCACCCATGCAGGAGACATGGACCATGGAAGACGAGGCTATCTACGGTCGTGGTTATCGTGAGCATCGTCAATGCTTATCGCCTTCCGGTCCTCGTCCGAGGAAGCCACAACTTCGTCATCATCCCCGAGAGTGATATGATTATCTGTGTATGACACATATATATGTCCATCCATGTGTTGTTTCAGACTATTCTCATGCGTGAGTCATTGTTTATGTATGAGACATGCTTTTATGTATGTGTTACTATTGCACAATCTTAAACATAATGATTTTCATGTTTCATAAAAATTGTCACACGACACAACAGGAAATCAATATACAACATAATGCTCCTACACTAGAGTAACACAATACACTAGAATTGGACAATACTAACTGATTCTGCAGTGAAGTGTAAAAACAACGTGAAGTCTTCATCATTATTCTCGCTAACAAGTGGCTTCCAGAGGTCTTCACGATTGCGTCCAAATGTTCTCTTAACTATTTTCCCTGGCATAAACTCATTAGCGGGATCGTAATCAGCATCGGCACCCTTCGATGATACTACACTCTTACTTGATCTACCACTCTTTGTGATGGCACGAGTCTTGTATTTGTTTTGAGCTTTCTTGCTTGTCATAAAGTTATCGTCGTTGCTCTTCACTTTCTTACAACTACTGCCAACCCTCTTAGATGAAACACGGGCCTTGCCTCTATTCTGAGCTCGTTTGCTTGGCATAAAATCATCACCGTCGTCTTCAATAGCTTTCTTGGAGCTAGCACCACCCCTCGCCGATGCAACACTCTGTCTCCAAACTCTCGGCTCTGGTATGGGACCCCGGATAGACTTCATCCATCCAAAGTTGAAGATATCCTTGTTCAACAAGTCCGCGTCCTCAGGGTACCTCTTACAATTAACAACAATAACAACATAGTTACAAATGAGCATATGGTGTACCTCGGTGCAAGCTAAAATGAAGCAGTATCAAATACCTTAACGTGGTCCTTGTACTGCTTCTGTGGATAGTTTATTATTGGATTGTCAACAAGTAAAGGCCTATAGGTAATGTGTGCACTCATATGTTTGAGTTCAACAATCCTATCCCACCTTGCACGCAATCGAAAAAATTATTCTCATCTGGGTTCCTATCTAGGCACTTCTCCGAGAGACCAGGCCAGAAGAAACACTTCCCCAACTCCGTCAGGTGCCTATCACTACTAACTAATTCTTCAAAACACACACATCCATTACTAGGCCTCTACTTTCTAGCGGCATTGACCAAGAGCAAATGAGACATCACTGGAGTAAAGTCGCGGGAATTATCGCTGGACATGGGTGGAAATATTGCTAAGCAAAGATGCAGAAGACAACAGGCAATGGGGCCGTTTTTATAGAATGATGGTAAGGGGTTGGCAGGAAAATTGGGCGGGAAAGAGAGTGAAGGGAAACAACGGCGGGAACATTGAGCAGGAAAGAAAATGGCTGGAACATTAGGAGGGGTCAGAGAAAGGAGGGAAAGGGTTGGCGGAAAAATAAGACGTGAACAATGTCGGGAAATGCTACGCGGGAGGAATGACGGGGAAAGAAACATCAAAAGATCACTCTTTGGTTTAGCTAGTGTGAAGCAAAGAGTGCATTTTGGCCAAGCCTAGGAAGAAGAGTGGTGACATGCATCTTCAGTCAACAAATCACGCGAAGTGGTGGACTCTTTGGCCTACAGTTGACCGAAGATTACTCTTCGAATGAGAGTAAATCGGAGAGGTGATTTCGGATTGTTTCTATTGATTTTTAGCACAAGAAGGACATAAAAGGTGACTTCGGCCGATGCCTGACCCAAGAATAGTTCTTGGGCCTATACAAGATGGACGGGTCATATTTTTGAAAAATTCAGATTAGGGCATACACCTCTCAAATCTCCCCTAATAATAAAGCACGCACTGTTTCTGGCGTCTGTCGCAGCATTTTTGCAAAAACACCTCTGTAGTTTCCTCTAATTAACCCGCGGTACGTTCTTAAGTGAGGCCGAACCATTTTTTTACATTTTACAAAAACCCATTACTTTCGTGCTAAATAACCCGCGGTCCAAATTATATTAAGAGCGAATCGTTTTTTAAATTTTTTACGTACACTCCTCACATATGCGTTAATAACCTCAAAGTCCATTCAGAATAAATATGTATTTTCAAATAACAATATATTTTAAACCGTAAATCCAATTTAAACATGTTATATATGAAACTTGATTAGAAAAATGTTTAGAGTTTGAATATGTTGTTATTTTACATATTAAATATTTTAAAAAATACTATTTAGGATACAATGCTAATTAATATTTGTCTTTATTTCGTACCGACTATTTGTATTGTAACATGTTAACTTAAGCATAAATATTTGGGAAATGTTATAATCTTTGGACATGATATACTTGCACTAGGTTCTTTCTTTGTACATATTTTATAATATAAGACCTTACGTACGTGCCTTTTTTTAACAGTATCCACGCGCGTTTTTACCAATGGACTACACTTTTTTTACTGTTTATTTTTCTTCCGTTGCAACGCACGGGCATTTGTGCTAGTTTGTTATAAAAAATAAATATAGAAAAACACCCACACGTGACACGTCCACGCGGCTCCTCTCCCTCTCATAACCCTAAGCAAGGCTCATCGCCGCCACTTACGCCCGGCTCCACTCCTCCGCCGGCAGTTCCGGCCATCCAAGCCCCTTACCCGCCGGATCCCGTCCCGTCGACGCCCGAGGCCCCGCCGCCAGCGGCCAGCCAGGAGCAGTGACCTCATCGCGAGGAGATCGAATCCCATCCCGACGCCATTGACGGCCGAGCCACCAGCAGCATCCCGACGCGACGCCCAAACCGCAAGGTGCCGATCGAGAGGGCCAAATGGCACAGATTCCAAACCTCGACAACGCGCCGCTCAATCTCGCCGCCCTCAGGGAGCAGTCGCAGAAGGAACTCGTCAGCATAATCAAGAGCATCAGGGGGAACAAGTGTCTGGTCATCGACCCGAAACTTGCGGGCGCCCTCTCGCTGATCCTACACACCTCGGTGCTAAAGGAACACGTCACGGAGCTGCGGATCCTCTCCGCCAACCCTCTGCGGACGGAATGCCCCAAGGTGGTGTACCTTGTTCGGCCCCAGCTGAGCTTGATGAAACTCGTCGCAGATCAAATCAGGAACGACGAATCCGAGGGGCTCCAGAGGGAATACCACCTATATTTCGTACCACGTCGTGTAGTTGCCTGTGAGATGATTCTGGAGGAAGAGGGAGTTCATCAAAAGTTGGCGACAATCGGAGAGTATCCCTTGTATCTGGTTCCTTTGGATGAGGATGTCCTTTCCTTTTGAGCTTGGTGATGATGACCACTCCTTGCAGGAATGTCACCTTACTGAAGGGGATACGGGGACTTCTGTCTGGCACGTTGCAGAGGCTATCCATAGGTTAGAGCTTGCCTTTGGGGCCATCCCCAATGTAAGAGCTAAGGGTGTGGCATCAACCAGAGCTGCCCAGCTGCTCAACCATATGCATCTCCAAGACCCTGTCGACATGGATGATATGGGGGTTCCGGAGATAGAGACCGTTATTCTGCTGGACCGAGAGGTGGATATGGTGACACCAATGTGCTCTCAGCTGACGTACGAAGGCCTATTAGACGAGATGTTGGAAATTCATAACGGATCCGTGGAAGTTGACGCCTGCGTTATGGACTCCCAACAAGATGGAAAAAAGGTCAAGGTTCCACTCAATTCGAGCGATAAGTTGTACAGGGAGATTCGAGACCTCAACTTCCATGTTGTGCTTAAGGTCGTCCACCAAAAGGCAATGGCTATTCAGCAAGATTACGCGCAAGTGAAATCCACAAACACACATTCGGTCTCTGAGATCAAGGATTTCGTGAAGAGGTTATACTCGCTACCTGAGATAACCAGGCATGTTAATTTGACGCATCATTTGCAATCGGTTGTGAGAAAACTCTCATTCCATGCCCGAGTGGAGATTGAACAAAAGATACTGGAGGCGCAGGACTATGAAACGTGTTACAAGTACATTGAGGAGATCATACAGAAGCAAGAGCCTATTGAAACCGTGCTTCGCCTTCTAGTGTTATTTTCCCTTACAAATGCCGGATTGCCGAGGAAGAGTTTCGACTACCTGAGACAGGAGATACTGCACAGCTATGGCTTCGAGCACATGCCCTTGTTGTACAATCTGGAGAAAGCTGGCCTTGTTAAAAGGCGGGAATCGAGGAGTAATTGGGCTGTTATCAGGAGAGCTCTCAAGCTTATAGTTGATATAAAGGATCCTAATGATCCCCCTGATGATATATTATACGTCTTTGCTGGATACGCGCCTCTTAGTGTTCGCCTTGTTGAGCACGCAGTGAGGTCTGGATGGCGATCTATTGAAGAAGTGTTGAAATTATTGCCAGGTCCTCATCTTGATTTGAAAAGAGGTGTTTCGGCCATTAGTGGTTCAGCAGAATTGCTACCACACAGGGCACAGCAGAATGCCGACGGGGTTGGTCGTCGTTCCGTTGTTCTGGTTGTGTTTGTTGGTGGCGTAACATTTGCTGAGATTGCCACGCTTCGATTTCTTGGTGCACAGGAAGGAATGGGCTGTGACTTCGTGGTTGCAACAACAAAAGTCATCACTGGCAACACATTACTGAGACCAATCATAGCCAGCAGCAAAGAGAGAGTGATTTAGTTGTATAACCTCTTTTTGATTGTACAAAACAGCGCAAACCCGTTCCCGGAGGGAATTTTCCTTGTTCAGTTCTGGGCTACCTTTTATTCTACCACCGAGATGCTATTGCTCGTGCTCTTGCGTTCATCACATGAGTCTTGTTTTCTCTCGTCAGATGACACGTGTACATCGATATCTCCTGTACATACACGAATGCTTCACAATGATCAATTTGCAGGATCTGCAATTATTAATAGGCATGAAAAAACTGTGTTGTAATGCAATTTACACACTTATGTACAGTTACAGTTCCAACGTTCAGCACAATAGTGATAGAAGTTACACGGAACCATTTACAAGCCGGCATCAGATTCTTTTGCTAACTCTAAGAAACATGCTAAAGCAACTAGCAAACGAAAGAGGAAGTCCTTGAACTGCCTCAAACATCTCATGGCTCTTCAGGGGTTTGAAATTCTTTTGTCTCTGTAAGCATCTTTCATTTGTTTCCATCCATAAGCTTGCCCTGATCTGTACTGTCAAGTGTGTGCTAGAGAAAGAACCACATCTCTCAAGTTCTTTGCAATATTCACTTTGATGTTATGGGGGGAATACATGGTTCTACACAGTAATCAGTTTGTCTTCTGCATCAGAACCGTCGTCTTCACAAATCACTATGCCCAGCCCAGTATCCTTTTGTTCTTCGTTTGAAAGTAAAACATTTATGAACTGAGATATATGGAAAATGGAAAACAAAACAAATTAATGTTCTTCCATATTACCAAAGTCCCATCATACACGCTCAGCTGACAATGCTTCCGAAGAATCTGGACCAAGAAGCCTTTCTGCTTCATCATTAGCCTCAGCTTGTATACGCCATTGCTGAAATGGTTATAGAGGCAAATGTTAGTTCCTCGTAAATGATGTTATGCTCAATAGAAATTTCAGGCAGATGGTTTTCCACCTCTTCAAGACTATCAATCTCCATTAATTGTTCAATTTGTTCTGATATTCTTTCCTGAAATCGTAACACTCATTATTAGCTATCTGCCAGGAATTAATCAGAAAACAAAAACAATGGTAGATTATGCGTATATATGTGTGCATTGATAGGAACTTACTGCACCAGTTGCTGCTTCAGCAACGATAACGTCAGAGTCCATTTCAACTTCAATTTCAATCATAGAACATAACTGCAATACCATATTCAGCGGGGGTTTTCAGCTAGATTACATGTGAAACGTAAACAGATTTATATTTACAGTCTCTTGTATTACTTTTGCATAACTTTCCATCAGCTCAATCTTTGCCAACAGCGTGGTTTCCAAGCTTTTCCGTACCCTCTTCACTCTACCACGTCGAGCACTGCAAATTAGTTTGTACAATGCTCAATTCTCTTCATAAAACACTGCAGTAGAACATGAAACTATTGTAATAAAAAAAGTTCTTTTTTAAGTAAGTAAATTAAACCAGTATGATAGAAGAACATGTAACTTCTGTAAAAATTACCGATATGATGGTTCGCCTACTGCTAGTATCTTGTTCTCCAACTGACACATTCTTGCAAGCATCCACACCTTCGATGGAATAATTCTGTATACTATGCTTTTCAAAACTTTACGTTTAGCAGAAGATTTACTGGTTACAGAGATTAAACAGACAAACCTCTTTTTCAACAAGCCGTTTCAGATCCTTAAGACGACTTTGAAGCATGTCATATTGAGATAAGAGTTTCTGCTGTACAGCAACTATGTCTACTGCCTTTTGCGGAAGCTGGACAAGCACAAGAGTTAAATCATGCAGAATATATAATACACACCACAGTTTCTATTTTGGGACTAGTAACTACGTTTACCTCCAAAAAACATTACGCAACACCAAAAATAATTTGAAGTTGATAATATGGTTGAGAACATAATTAGAATTAGCATTGCCATCATAAATGCTAACGAAATGGGTAGTATTGGCAAGATGAGGTGGAGCTAATCCATCAATAAAGCAAGATGAAGCGGACTAATATTAACAGTAAAAAAAAATCATTGATACATGACTAGATCTTTATGTACACTTTGTTTCATTTCTTTAATGAAAGAAACACCCCAGATGTTTTTGCTACACGGAAGTCAAACATACCTTTCGTGTCTCTGGCAGGATCACTTGATCTAGTGTTGTTCCTACAGCAGCCGATGCAATGACAGTTGCTGTAATTAATCGAGGGAGACTTGGATCAATGAATGCAGAAACAGCATCTCCAGAAGCAAGCAAAGCAACAGCACCGACAACTAGATAAGGACTAAGAAACAATGGTCCTGCATTCTTTGATGGCACTCTTAGCAACTTTGAGATCTCTCCACTGACATGGTTAGTGAGGCACATGGGTTCTCCTGGACTAAACCCTTTTGAGCGTGCCGCAATCTTAAGGGGGCCCATCTGACGATAAGCATTGGCTGGGGCAGCCAAGGAAATGGTCACTCTTTCTCCTCCTTGAGCAGGCAGTTCCACAGTCTTGGTAGCAAATCTATGTGTGCGGGCTGTTCCTGAGGGTGTGCGGATCTGCAACACAAATGACAAATAAACATATCAATAGTCAGAAACTGGAACCAAATCGATATCAGCTGTTAACAGTATTGTGTATAGATTGTAAATAAGATGATATCATCCATGAAAGAATGAGCTGAAGCCCGAGCATGCTGCATTGCTGCCCACAAAATTCCGTACGCCGATCAATATTCAGTGAGAAATGGCAGTTAAATCTTGACTGTCGAATTTAGAAGCACTTAAGAATTGGGCAACATTGGGTATGTGGCATAATGGACTGTTTACTCGAGAGTTGATAGTTGTCAATTCTTTACGACCAAATTTGGTCATCCTGACTTGACTGACAAGTGTTTGGTTATTTTCTCATAACTATGACAAGGTATGTTCATGTTGTTGATGTGAAGCTTAAAACAAATCCTGGTACCAGTTTGTCATTGGTGGTAGCAACATGTTGATAATTTTGTACTGTCTCATCATCTTTACATTTCAAACATTCTATCCAAAACATTCTTGCCTCAATCTTAACAGAAAATGTCATGAAATATACTTCCATTCAGTTCACCATATACTATTACATACTACCTCCTTTCCAGATTATAAGGCTTGCACGTATCCCTAGATTTATAATTTGACCAAGATAAAATGAGTTGTATAGTCTAAAAATTATACCATTAGAAAGTAGACGGTTTGAAGTTTTTAATGACATATTTTTTATGATATATAACTTGTATTACGATGGCCTATTTGTCAACCTAGGGATACGCGCAAGCCTTATAAACCGGAAAGGAGGTAGTAATATGCAAGGCCCTAAGACATTTTCACGTGTCAAGAAGAACAAAGTAAAACTCCACCTAAAGTAAATAGCATCAACATATAAACAGACTAATTTCTAATATGCATTTTTGAAAAGGGAAGCTACCACGATAGAGTGAACGGCAGCTGGAAGATCATCTTTCATCACATTTATAAATTGCAAAGCCTTCTCAAAAGCTGAAATATCCATGCTGTGTTCGGCAGGAGAAGATCCTTAGAGAAATAATATTAGAAGCGACATCAAGTATAGTAACAGCTGGAAAACTGAAATGAAGCACTAAAATCTGTATTGTGAGATACAGTAAAACAACAGAAACTAACCAAATTACATAATGCAAAGAAGTACGCAGAGGATGAATAATCATTGGAAGGCCCATAAATCACCCCTGTCATAGAGTTGCAACGAAGAACAATGTGTGGCTATCAAACATTTAAGTTTGATGTCTAAACATTTCGGCATCCTGGAAAGCAACATTTGTGGAAACAATATTGAACCACCCGCAAACCATTACTAAGTAACATTGAGTTGCCCATCATACCACCCCCAAAAGGACATGAAAAAAGTATCAGTCAGACCATAAACAGATCACTGATTAAGCTCAACATTTTAAATGACTCATTATGATTCAATCCTAATCAAGATATCAAGTATCTCTAAAGTTCTAGCACCTAGACCCCCCCCCCCCCCAAGCAAAAAAGACGCATGTTTACAAGAACGTTGCTGCCAAAGGTTCTTATTAATTGCTTTTGAAAAACAGTGATCACAATCCATAACTAAAAGCCTAAAAGGACACTAATTTATAATAAACAACACTATGACGGTGGTACAGAAATATCTAAGAGACGGCTTGATGAATAAAATGTTTCAGTCACTAACCTCACTTCTTCTGACTCGATGCTTGTAACGTCTCCAGAAAATAGTTCATATTGGTACCGGCACTTAGAACAAGAAACCACCTGAAGGGCATCCAACTAATAAAAACCATAACTAAATTTGCAATTCAAAGCATCTAACTAAAAATATTCCAGGTTTTGTGTTCATGTTGTTGATTTGCCATGAGTTTGAGGGGTGGAAGCCATTAGACATGTATATGGTTGTTCATTGTTCCCCATTGTGAAGGGGTTACAAGCACTATTAATGACGGCAAGAATCAGACATAGTCCAAGTAGCCCTCCAAGCATGGTAACCTATCCATGGTCGCAGTCTAGCCTGACAACTAGATCCTTGAACTTGAAAAGAGATAAATAGCCTGCCGCCAGACACGGCTGCCACACAAACATATACTCCCTCCGTTTCTAAATAAGAGATTTCACTACGGACTACATACGGAGTAAAATGTGTGAATCTAGAGTTCTAGACTCTAAAGTATGTTTACATACATCCGTATGTAGTCCCTAATGGAATCTCTAAGAAGACTTATATTTAGGAACAGAGGGGGTAGAAAGAAAGGGGGGGAAATAACTGATTTCCACACAAACTAGTACAACAGCCATGAGAGCACTTGGGAGAGCCTGCTAGCGGAAAAGGGGCGATGACAATATTATAGCAACCTTCAAAATGGAACAAACAGGAAAGAGGGCAAGGTAGATGGTGGCGTGTTGAAAGATGGGCCGTGGAGAAGTTTGGGGGCAGTCGGCAACGTGCAAGAGGGATGTGTATGCCCCACCATGGAGATCGGCAATGGTAAGAGGCGCATGCGTGGCTGGGGGAGGGGGGGGGAGGGGGTGTCATTGTGAAAAGTGGCAACAGGGTTATGAACCGGTTTCGGTAGACAGGAGAGTAGAATAATTGGTTTCTATTTCAGAGGTGAAGTGGAGAATATATAAACTTGAGAATTGAGAGGGTTAACTGTTAGAATACATTTCCTATATAAAATGATAAAATTGCCCTGCTAAAGTGCTTATAAGTTATAGCAACGTGTGACCATAAAGAGCAAAATCTCTCCCTAATAATAAAGCATCGATGGCTTCTGTCGTCCGTTATCGCACTTTTACACAAAAGCCCCTTTGATTTTGGATATTCAACCCGCAGTCCTTGTAGTAAGTTAACCTGAACCGGTACGTGGGACAGAAAAAAAACATCCTTTCCACCCTCCAGATCTTCACACGAGCCTGCCTCCCGATCCCATCGACCTCCAGCTCGCCGTCACCTCCTTCCACCCTCCACCACGCCTCACTACGCGCCGCCGGTCACCGCTGCGCCTCACTACGCGCCGCCGGTCACCGCTGCGCCTCACTACGCGCCACCGGCCGCCGCCGCGCCCTGTCGCGCACCACTACGGCAACGATGGAGGGTGAGAAGGCGGCCGCCGTGCTGCTCATAACGGGAGGATGGAGGTCGCCTCGCCGGGGCCATGAACGGGTGAGGGGCGGCGTCCTTTTCAGTAACAGCGATGGCTACACGCGCCGCGGACGACGAGAAGGCGGCCAATCCCATGGAGCATCACAAAAAAGGATCCATCCTCTCTCTCCGTACCATCGCCGGATTCGCCGCCGCTGTTGAATGGATCCAGGTGATGCCGACCGGATGCACCTGCTGGTTGCTCGATCCGTATTTCCCTTGGATCAACTCTTACTCCTGTGGGATCAATTTCATTCCAGCTTGCTCTGCCACGGATGGGTCTTCAGTCCCTTGCATACGTTCCATTCGTATTGTGCTCCCGCCGCCGTCTTTGTGTGTGGTGTGACGTGCTATATTGGTGGAGGAAGCGGGCGGTTGCAGTCAGAGGAAGTGGCTTGCTACTTGCAGACGAAGATTAAGGTTGCATAGCACGATTAGAATAGCTCACTTTTATTTTGGTCTAGATCAGTAAACTGTCAATTGATATTTGTTTCTTGGTGCAGGAGCTTCAAGGCAACATGGCTAGAATGCTTCCTGCCAACACATTTTATGATTTTCTTCCCAAATCTGAAATTATTTATGTATAAAATGTTGACAATTTGATTGCAGCAGGGACTGACAAATAAATTGCAGTGCCCATCGTTGCATATATATTCAGGCCAACATTAAAACTCAGTATGAAGAGCAGGCAGGGAGCTTCATGTATCATTGGATGAATTTTTTACTATTGTGAATTGTTTCTGTTTCTTGGAGACATTAGTTGTACCTTCTTATTAGTGCCCAGCATGGCGAAAGAGCTATATTGTTGTGCCTTTCTTTGATCCAGATTCTTCTATTCCACATGCTCACAAGAAACTTGAGAGTATTTCACAAATTTGTGCCTTGCCAAAATAAGGGTGGTTGCAAAGTCTATTGTAACCTGAGGAATTGGCAAACATTCAGTTGTTTCAGTTGTAGCAGTCTGTCGTGTATGTATGTTTATACATGACAAGTGTTTGGGCATGAGTCAATTGCATTGGTTGTAGCAGCAGTTAGCGCGCGATGTGGCTATTGTCGTCGTACTGTATTTGCTGGTGCTATTTACAAAACAACTACAGAGAGGACATTGTTGCCATTTTAAAGGTAAATGATGCACCTAACATTGTAATATGAATTGTAGACCTGTTTCCAGAAAAATAGCAATTGTACATACATACGGTCATGTGTAGTTGTTAATTAATTTTTTCAGGGAGTACAAATGCGGGTTTTTCTATGTCCATTACTGATTACATCACACCGTAACTCCATTCCTTAAATCCATGGTGTGTTCTCTGGTCCATTGAATACATGACTTGGAATCAGATAAATTTTACTCATACGATGTGATTTATGCCAAATTTCCTTTGCAGATAATTTAGGAACTGCATTGCCTGTGCATGTTAAGTTCTTCTGTCAATTTATCTAACTTCGACAGAAAGACAGACGTGAGGCACGACTGCCATGGACCACTGCCATAACTCATGTACTACTTGGTACACTTCCTTCAGTAAGCTCACTCTTTGAGATTTTAGCCAGTAGAGAAATAGATTGAGATCCTCTGGTCTTGCGTGGAGATGCTATAATATGCATGGCTATTCAATTTTCAGTCTGTGTAGATTAGTTTGATTATGAGCCATCAGGTACCTTCTAGGCTTTTATTATATATATCCAGGTATGCATTCATCCACTGTGCATGTTTAATTAACAGAATAAATGTATGGTGTACTATACACTTCAAAGTATGTATAAATAATTTTACCTTATGAAACAAACCGTTCATCGGCTAGCTGAATCAGATGATGATCTATGACAATCGACCTAGCACAAAAAAAGTAATTTCACTATTTTTTCAATTGCATTCCATTGAACTTTGGTGTAAGTTTTTTTTCTTAGGGTATTTTACATTTTAAATGACATTCCTCATTTGATTAATTCTTTATAATCACAAATAATTCTGAAGATCAACTCTACACAATTGAACCGGTACTTAATTTGGAAACAATGAGTTGACATGGAACATTAAACTTGTAACCATTTTTCGGTTCTATCGATTCTTTGATTTGAAATATTTGTTGTTTCAGCATAAACATGTTTCAAAAACTTATTGCAGTGAGCCTGTCAACAGACACAACGAGTGGACATATCTGAAAGGGCAAGGGAGAGCATGTAGATAAGAACACAATGCATGGCTTGTGGTCATATTTTCCTTATGTTGATTAAGCCAATTTAAGAGATAACTCATTTTCTTACATTTCTTCTATACTAATAAAGCAGATAATGAAGGCTGGGCTTCTTTTATATCAGCAAGACCTGTATTTTTTTAAATGAGAGCCTATCCTGCAGCCTACAATTCTCAGTGTACACGCTTGAGTGTACCTGCATAGTATAATGACATTGTGCAATCACTCACTAATGTGCATCGGGATCGTGACATAGCTGGTTTATTTTCATCCATGATGCACAAGGTAACATGCACACTACCATAGTTTTTCCTATATTGGAGTAAATTAAACTTTAAGTTTTACATTACAATACAATTGGCATTGAATGGAGAACATAATTTGTACCTCGTGAGCTGAATTGATGAAACATGATTTGGTTCATTCTACCTTTTGTTGATTTTAAAATTGCTCTTACGTGTCGGTGCTTAAAGACATGAAGCAAGGTCCAGAGATACCCGATATGTTGCAACTTCTATATTTAACATGTATGCTTAATATAATTTAGCACAAATTAACGTTTACGTTTACTCGGTTGCCCTTCATGCTATGTTTTTTAGGAAGGTCGGAAGGGGCTCGCTAAGCGGCATGCTAGAGTATGAAGATCAATCTCATGATCTTGGGATTGATTACGTTCGTCATGAACAGGTATGCAATGTGACCACAATCGGTGATGGTGGCAAAGAGGAGAAGTGGCAACACGAATGGGTCACTAGGAGGATATGTGTCGCTAGGAGGCATGTGAGGATTTATTTCTCCCGTTGCAACGCACGGGCACATTTACTAGTTATTTACTAAAGCACCCATTGCCACTAAAGCCCAGTGAGGGGCAGAATTACACATTAAGACCCACCTACAAGAATTACAATTTGCATGTGGATGTACAAGCATTTATATTCCTAGAACTCTCCCTTCTGTGATCGGACCTACTGGCGACAGCATGTTGGTTCCTGTGTTAACAATATCGAACAGCTAACCTGTCCCCATTGTTTCCCTCTTATTCTTCCAAGTTACATATATGTCTCGCGTCTAATGATGTATCCAGCTGTGGAAAATTGTATCAAAGTTTGTGTTTTGCAAGCTAATGAGTAGTATTCAGTATGTAAAGGATATGTAAAGCAAGTACTTCTGCAGCAACGAACCTGAGTTCCATGCTGAGGCTGTGCGACAGCAATTGCCACCATGCAGGTTGGACAGCGAACAGTTATGCCAAACGGGACCTGCAGTAACAAAAATGTGTTACTGTAACTCTTAAATTTGCACCAATTTAATTTGTACCAGATATATTCCATTCACTAAGGCACCCACATGTCAACATTGGATATTCAATTTTCACCAGAATTATCCAATTTTTAAGATATTCAGAATCACTGGCATTGTTGTGGCAATGTGCAATCCTGTAATATTAATACTACCAAACTGTTCAAATTAGACTGCATAGAAAAGATTGCAATTAAAATGTGATATAGCACTCCCACACAATATATACTGGGAGTCATATTTTTCCTACTCTGTTAATATTCAAAGGATATATATTCGAGGCGTATTAAGTCATGTAACAAGCAAAGTTTGATACATTGGCTCCCAAACAAAGATACGCCCAGGAGGCGAAGGAGGTCCTGGATAAATTGGGATATTCAGAATATTCATGAGCTGATTTCACTTGTTATGCCCTCCAAACTATGGACTAAGGTGTGCATTCTGCAAACCGCCAGATGGCCGCACATAAGAGCACTTGACCTTGCGAATTTGAAACTTGACCCCATGTATTTTAATATGCTAACTGGCTTAATGTCTTCTTTGTTGCTGTTATTATCGGTCTAAGGCGGGAAAAAAGAAAGTAGTGGCATACATAAATGGTTTTCCACTGAATCCTTTGTCAAATAAACACTTCTGAAGTACATTTACTGCTATCTGATAAGTTTTCTATTTGCAATTTCTTGGTAGAAATTATTCATATCTTGATGGAAATGCTACGACATTGGGATGGCAAGATGATTATTCTGGAAATCATTTTGTATCGCACTCATTTATATCCAAAGTCACAAATTAAGATGCTTAAAGTTCTAAATCAACTCTACGTAGAATTAAACTGCAAAGCAGAAAATGAAGAAAGTAAACACTGTGATAGATAGCAGCCAGATATTTTGTGCTGTTGTGGGAGGTATCTATCTATATCAGTTAAAAGCTTGAACAATGGTTTCTAAAACTACAACTTCATGGGTCAGAAATCAAAATGATATACTTGGCACACCAGATAGGAGCATCATGCGATGGATGACATAAGCACACGACTTTGCTCAGACACATGAGCTCCAAACACGAAACATCACCTCCTCCGCAGAAGATACACCAGCACGGGACACGTAGTCGACTATCCTGATGGCATCAGAAACGCGCAGAGCCGCCGCCAATCGCTGGACCAGCAACGCGTAAGTCCGCGCGTCCGGCCTCGCCCAGCTCCAGCGCCCCACTGCAAACTCAGAGTTGGACACCGGACTCAGTAGCACTCATCAAGCAGCTCAGGAATGGATGATACTCCCTCCGTTCCTAAATATAAGTCTTTTAAGAGATTTCACTAATGGTCTACATACGGAGCAAAATGAATGAACCTACATTCTAAAGTATGTCTATATAAATCTAAAGACTTATATTTAGGAACGGAGGGAGTATATCAAAAGAGCAAGGTGGGCTCACCTCGCGCCAGGCCGGAGCGCATCGCGTCGAAGACGGAGAGCGCGAGGTCAACGTTGCCCCGGTCGAGCGCCGCCGCAACTATCGCGTTGCAGTCGGACGCGTCGAGAGACGCTTTCGAACCGGAGCCAGCCCCGCCTCCCAGCGACTCCGCGACAATGTCCAGCGCTCGGTCCGCGTCCTCCGCCCCGGAGACTCTCCTGAGGAGGTCTGCGTCGAGCGAGCTGTCACCCGGCGCTTCTGACGAGGCGGCACCATCACCGGCTGCCGCGGAGCTGGCCCTCTGCAGGGAGGGCCAGCGGGAGGCAGGTGGGAAGAGGAAAGAGAAGCCGGTGTTGGTGGCGCACGCGAGCGGCGGGGAATTGAGGGGGCGCGGCGGATGGTGGACTGCGGGAGCGGGTGGGAGGAAGGCGAGCGCCATGGCCGCGTGGTCTCAGAGGGAATACGTCGAGCACATGTCGCGCCCGTTTGGTTGTGGATGAGGCGCGGGTGGTGGAACTGGAACTGGAACGGAACGGCTGCACACGGCGATCCCTATGTCTCGCTTGTTGCGAGACGTAGGGCAGCCTCGCCTGAGCGCGAGCGCCCGACTGGCACGGCCCAGCGCTCGGCAGAAATTCGAAACTTTTTTTTTTAAAACCCAAGCATTTTCTGAAGAAGGAAAAACAGAAAAGAAAACACACACACAGAAAAAACAGGTGAGCCCCACCTCACATATGGACGTTCTAAACAGGCTGCCCGTAATGGGAGTATCGTAGGTAGTATCATGCATGCCAACTAAGCAATTTTGATGAGGTGGCATAGAATTAAATGAAGAAAGAAAGGGTTGAATATCATATTATGATACCGTATCATATTAAATGATGTGCTACTATGTGTCTTGCATGTCAATAAATAACATTTCTTATGATACTAACATATGATACTATGCATTACGGACGTGGTATCATACACTAGTATCATGTGCATGATACTAGTATATGATACTACCCATTACAACCAGCCTAAGAGGAAGTGGCTGAGCGTTTCCTCTAAAAGGGTTTAGTGTGCTTGTTGTTGGGTTTCTTTTAAAAAAGTGCACTGTGTTTTAAAGTATAAGGCATACGACTTTTTTTGAAAATTCAAACTATTTAAGTTTGATCAAATTTATAAAAAAATATATCAAAATCCATAATATCAAGTCGTTATGATAGATTCATCATGAAAGTTGCATATTTTTCTGTTTAATATTGTGGATGTCCATATTTGCTCTGAATTTGGTCAAAGTTAAAGAATATTTAGTTTGACGTGTGAGGGAATGATGGAGTGTGTTTTATTTATAATGCGCTGATTTGATGGGACTTTCATAGTGTGGTATGTGTTATCTACTAACCAACTTATGCTTGTATGGAAAAATTTATGTGTTGATGACTTCATGTACTATATTGGTGCTATAATTTCACATGATTGCTTCTTTTTTTCTAGGTACTCGGAGTGTGCGTGAATTAATACGTTTTTATAGGTCGATTGTTGCTGATTGCTTTACAAAATCATTCGTCCCGTCAAATCATAAACCAACTCCAAAATTGAATACCTTAAATGAATGAAAGAGATTCAAAATTAGAGAACATGCGGAATTAAGGGATTGAGTGAGAGGGCTCCTTGAAAAATTATTGGCCCGATTAAAATCGGATGACCGAGTTAATTGTGAGGCTTTAAAAATTAGGAAGCATAGTGTATAGTATAAAAGAATTGAATTAGATAGCTTTGAAAAATTGATACCCGGTCAAAATTGGGTGACTCAATTCTAGTTGGAGACCTCAATTGAATGTGGGTGTCGGAGATTGGTTTTGTGCCTACGGGGAAACCTCTCAAGAACCCAGTTCGAAAACTGGGGAGCTGGGTGCACCTACGACCTTGCTTCTCTCGTGCGACCAAGACACGCACGCAGAGCACAAGAAGGATACCGGAGTTTACCTAGGTTCGGGCCACCTTGTGGTGTAAAAACCTACTCCTGTTTTGTGTGTCTTCTCTTTTATGGGTTGCACAAGTGTTACAAGCTACGAGGAATGAGAAGCCTTCTTCCTAGGGAAAAATGGGGACTCAACCCTCCCTCCTCTCTCTTTGTTGTGGTGACCATCTACCCCTCTTATCCTTGCCATGGGCCTCTCTTTACAAAATATTGGCGGGAAAAAAACGGCTACAGGGCGGCAACTCGAAGGGGGGAAACGTGCAGTCTTCCCTCACAAAGGTGGTCTTCATTTTGCCAAAGCCGCCATCCATGACGTGCTCGTGTACTCGCCAATGACGTCCGTCCTGGCGACCGGTGTCACCTTGGTCTCCTTGCACAAATCTGGTAAGTCTTGGGACTTGCCTTCCACAAGGACTGCTCCATGCCCTCCTTTTATCACAAAGAGGAAAGATTCTTCTGTGGCGCCCGCTGGCGTCGTCCTTGCCTCCTCTGCTATCCCTGCACGTCACCCACATGGCGCGAGGGCCGTTGTGTGGCCAGTATTGAATGGCCCATCCAAGCGGAGGGCCTCACGGGAAGCAGCCCCGTGGGGGAGACCTCGTGAGGCCTCTTGGTGCCGGTGGACGAGCGTTTGATGGTCCCTCTTAGAGAGAAGTAGATCCTCGCGAAGCCGGAGGCTAGCGGGGTGGCCTCCAGAGTCTTTCAGTGGCCTAAGTGCCGCACTGGGCTTTCTTCGCGTGGGCGACTGGGCCGGCAGTAGCCCCCGGACCAGTGGTGCACATATTTCGCAAGTGGGGCGCAAAACAACGCAGGTTGAAGCGTCGTGGGTCCTGACGAATTGTCGGGCCAGGAGATGATGTGTGTCAGCCGTGATGGGACGTACCCACTTCCCCCACGATGCCTTTGTAATTGCACACCCTTCTTAAGACCGTTGCACATGCCCGGCGAGAGCATCATTGCTTGCCTTCCTCCAAATGCTTCCCTTGCACGCTGCTTCTCCTTCCTTGTGCACATAGCGCTCGCCACTCTCCTTCTCCGCCTCCTTCTCCGATGCTACTTCTAGGCCATCATGGTGCCTAGGAGAGAACCGCCGCCATCGGTGTGCAGGTGCAGTCGACGCTGCTGCCCTCCACCATCAAAAACCAAGAAGGGTTGTAGAAGCTCACCCCCATGAGGACTAGTGCTCACAATGAGCATCGGGCCACCAAGATCTGGTCATGCTCGATATCGGCCTGGGAGCTGTCGGCGACGATGTTCCTGTTCTTCTTCCTCTACATCTTTGGATGTGTGCTTCCTCCATTCTGAGACTTCTTGGGCGCAGTTCTGGAGCACTACCAGATCCACACGCTCCATCTCCATCCCAAGCCCGTCCTCCTCCTCGCCACCTTCGCCTACCTCTATGAGGGATTTTTGTGAGTGATGCCTTCATCGGACCTCTTCCACACCTTCTACATCATGAGGTGCAAGGAGGGGCCGACTGCAGGGTGCGCCTCCTTTCGCATGGTGGACCACATGTCACAGCGGTTCATCAACATGGTGCCGCTCAAGAAGGTGGAGAACCTCTGGGCGCGCTGGATCTACATGGAGGTAGGCCAGTGCAGTCCCCTGTTCACGCCGCCAGCAGGGCCTTCCGTGAAGAGCTTAGGATGGGGGCACAACAAGATGGAGGATGCCTAGCTCGGGCCTATCATCGCTTGGCTGCATGAGCTTTGGGCAGCAGGACTCACCAGCGTCATGGGTGGCACGGGAGTTCATGCTCCACCGCACCGCCCCCTCTAGAAGAGCTCGCACCCGACCTGGTTGTAACAGGGGTGACAGGATCGGACTAGCATGTGCGCCAACTCCCTGTAAATGCCGGTGCTGGAAGCGATCCTGCAGGTCCCTTTGTTGCAGGCGTGCCAACAGAGCTGCTAGCTGGGGCAGAGCCCTTGTACGTCTGCAGCGACGGAAAGGAGCTCCAGGCTTCGATGATGGCCTTTGACAGGTGGTGATTGATCCTCGAGGGCCACGAGGAGTTCTGTGACAACCCTGTCCTTGTGATGCCCGCAGCAGGGGGCTCTGAGGACACCGGGGCCTCCTCCAACATCGACGCTGGTGGTAGCAAGGGGCACATGCCGAGCTGCTGCAGCTTCCTGCTAGCGGCCAGCAATGACGACAACAACGACGACGCCCCTTTCGCCAGTTCATGGTTGCCCCCTCTAGGTGCATGGAGGAGAAGGATGATGTGGTGGTGGAGGTTGAAGACCCCCGCCACGGGGAGGTTGAGGGGGCCTCCGGGCTAGAGAAGGAAATGGGCCAACCGAGCGGGGATGGCACGAGCTCCAGCATGGCTCGTGGAGCACCCTCTAGCGGGAGCTCTAGTGGGGGCCCTAAGAGCGGCGATAGCAGCCTCTCTAGGTCCCTCCCAAAGAGGATATGATCGCCCGCCTTCGATGAGTAAGTTCACTTACCTGTATTTTCATTTCTGCTTGACGTGCTTGGAGCGAGGAGGTTGAGTCGCTAATTTCACAGGGTGCCTGGACGCAAGAATCATAGGGCTGCCACATCGGCGACGCCCTCACCCACAACGCATGTTGGGGAGGCCTTTACGCCCCTCCAGGCCCTGCGAGCCATGAAGAATTCGCCCGCCGGCCAAAGGCCGAGGCGGAGTGCATTGCGAGGGAGGAGGAGCGTGAGCTGCCTCCTGACCCCCGCGAACACTTGCCTCCCCCACCTAGGGAGGGAGATGTGCCTCTAGAGATGCCCGACGCTGAGGGCGCCTCCAACATGGAGGTGGAGACCGAGGCGGACCCCCAGGCAAGCTCCATGCCGCTGTTGGGAGCGTTGCATGGGGAACATTTTTTCCCTACACACATCCAAGATCTATCCATGGTGATGACCATCTATGAGAGGAGAGATCAAATCCACATACCCTTGTAGATCTCTAAGAGGGAAGCGTTAAGAAACGCGGTTGATGTAGTCGAACGTCTTCGCAATCCAAATCGCAAGCCATCCCACGATCCAATCACGATCTGGCGTTGAACGGACGTCACCTCCGAGTTCACCATGCGTATAGCTTGATGACGATATCCGCCTTCGTGATCCAGCAAGAGGGAGCAGAGAGGTAGATGAATTCTCCGACAGCACGACAGCATGGTGGCGGTGTTGGTGGAGCTGATCTGGCAGGGCTAAGCCGTGCGCTACCGAATCGATCTAGAGGTGGAACAAACTAGAGGAGGGAGAGAGAGCCGCGACATAGCTTGGGTGCGTCTGCCCTCTCTCCTCTCCAATATGCATAGGAGCGAGGGAAGGGGTGGCGCCCTAGGGAAAATCCCAAGGGTTGTTCGACGGCCCAAGAGGAGGAGTCCTCCTCCAATTGGGGAGGTGGAGGCGCAAGGAGGAGTCCTACTTCAATTCGGACTCCCCCCTCCTCACACTTTGGCGCATAGGCCCATAGGGGCTGGCCGTGTAGCCCACCAGGGGCTGGTGCGCCACCTCTTAGGCCTATGTGGCCCTCGGGGGTGAGTGGCCCCTCCCAGTGAACCCTCAGAACCCATTCGTCACTCTCAATACTCTAGTGCCCGAAACCTTTCCGGAACCCGTATACCTCTTTCCTATATATCAATCTTAATATCCGGACCACTCCGGAACTCCTCGTGATGTCCGAGATCTCATTCGGGACTCCGAATAACCTTCGGTCACCAACATACATAATTCAACTATACTGAAATGTCACCGAACCTTAAGTGTGGAGACCGTGCGGGTTCGAGAACTATGTAGACATGACCGAGATATTCTCCTGTCAATAACCAATAGAGGGACCTGGATGCCCATATTGGTTCCCACATATTATATGAAGATCTCTATCGGTTGAACCTCTATGTCAAGGATTTAGTTAATCCCGTATGATGTTCCCTTTGTCCATCGGTATGTTACTTGCCCGAGATTCGATCGTCGGTATCTCCATACCTTGTTCAATCTTGTTACCGGAAAGTCTCTTTACTCGTTCCGTAATACAAGATCCTGTGACTAACTCCTTAGTCACATTGCTTGCAACCTTCTTGTGATGTTGTATTACCGAGTGCGCCCTAGAGATACCTCTCCGTCATACGGAGTGACAAATCCCAGTCTTGATCCATGCTAACTCAACGGACACATTCGAAGATACCTGTAGAGCACCTTTATAGTCACCCAGTTACATTGTGACGTTTGATACACACAAAGCATTCCTCCGGTGTCCAGGAGTTGCATGATCTGATGGTCATAGGAACAAATACTTGACATGCAGAAAACAATAGCAATAAACTGACACGATCATATGCTACGTTCATAGTTTGGGTCTTGTCCATCACATCATTCTCCTAATGATGTGATCCCATTATCAAATGACAACTCATGTCTATGGCCAGGAAACCTTGACCATCTTTGATCAACGAGCTAGTCCATTAGAGGCTCACTAGGGACAGTGTGTTGTGTATGTATCTACACATGTATTTGAGTTTCCAATCAATACAATTCTAGCATGGATAATAAATGATTATCTTGAACAAGGAAATATAATAATAAATATTTTATTATTGCCTCTAGGGCATATTTCCAACAGTCTCCCACTTGCACTAGAGTCAATAATCTAGCTCACATCACTATATGATTTACACTATAATGAATCTAACACCTATACAATTCTGGTGTTGATCATGTTTCGCTTGGGGAAGAGGCTTAGTCAACGGGTCTGCAACATTCAGATCCGTGTGCACTTTGCAAATATTTATGACCTGCTCCTTGATGTAATCGCGGATGGCATTGAAGCGTCGCTTTATGTGTCTAGTCCTCTTGTGAAACCTTGGTTCCTTGGCCAGAGAAATGGCACCAGTGTTTTCACAGAACAGAGTCATTGGATTCAGTGCACTAGGCACAACTCCAAGATCTGTCATGAACTCCTTCATCCAAACACCTTCTATATTAGCCTCCGAGGCAGCTATGTACTCCACTTCGCATGTAGAATCATCTACCATGCTTTGCTTAGAACTGCGCCAGCCGCCCCCATTGAGAATATATATGTATGCGGTTTGCGATTTAGAGTCATCCGGATTAGTGTCAAAGCATGCATCGACGTAAGCCTTCACGACGAGCTCTTGATCACCTACATACACGAGAAACATTTCCTTGGTCCTTTTCAGGTACTTCAGAATATTCTTGACCGGTGTCCAGTGTTCCATTCCTGGATCACTCTGAAACCTTCCCGCCATACTTTTGGCAAGGCTGACATCAGGTCTTGTGCACAACATTGCATACATGATAGAGCCAATGGCTGAAGCATAGGGGACTGTTGGGGAACGTTGCATGGGAAACAAAAAAATTACTGCGCACACGAAGACCTATCATGGTGATGTTCATCTACGAGAGGGAGATCAGATCCACATACCCTTGTAGATTGCTAAGCGGTAAGCGTTAAGTAACGCGGTTGATGTAGTGGTACAACTTCGTGATTCAAATCACCGTCGTCCCACGATTTGTCCCACAATCCGTCCCGATCTAGCACCAAACGGATGGCACATCCGTGTTCAGCACACGTACAACTCGATGACGATCTCCGCCTTCTTGATCCAGCAAGAGAGACAGGGAAGTAGATGAGTTCTCCAACAGTGTGACGGCACGCCGGTGGTGGTGATGATCTATTCCTGCAGGGCTCCGTCCGAGCTCCGCAGAAATCCGATCTAGAGGAAGAACTATGAGGTACAGGTTTGAGTTGCACGTGGCAAAGTTGTGTCTCAAAAACCCTAAAACCTCTAGTATATATATGAGGAGGGGAGGGGCTAGCCTTGGGGCTCAAGGGAGCCCCTAGGGCGTTGGCCGAAGTGGAGAGGAGGACTCCAACTCCAATTCGGTTTGGGGAAGGAGGAGTCCTCCTCTCCCTTCCCACCTCCCTATTTTTTGTTTTCTTTTGGTTTTCTTATTCTAGCGGCATAGCCCACTTGGGCTGGCCTCACCAGCCCACTAAGGGCTGGTGCGCCACCCTAGGACTATTGGGCTCACTCCCGGGCGGGTGGGCCCCTCCTGGTGAAAACCCGGAACCCATTCGTCACTCCCGGTAATGCCCGAAATCTTTCCGGAGACCAAATGAAACCATCCTATATATCAATCTTAATTTCCGGACCATTTCGGAAACCCTCGTGACATCCGTGATCTCATCCGGGACTCCGAAAAACGTTCGGTCACTAACACCTATAAGTCAACTATACCGAAACGTCACCGAACCTTAAGTGTGCAGACCATGCGGGTTCGAGAACTATGTAGACATGACCTGAGACACTCCCCGGTCAATATCCAATAGCGGGACCTGGATGTACATATTGGATCCTACATATTCTACGAAGATCTTATCGGTTGAACCTCCGTGCCAAGGATTCATATAATCCCGTATAACATTCCCTTTGTCCTTCGGTATGTTACTTGCCCGAGATTTGATCATCGGTATCTCTATACCTATTTCAATCTCATTACAAGCAAGTCTCTTTACTCGTTTCGTAATACAAGATCCCGTGACTAACACTTGAGTCACATTGCTTGCAAGGCTTATATGTGATGTTGTATTACCGAGTGGGCCCCGAGATACCTCTCCGTCACATGAAGTGACAAATTCTAGTCTTGATCCATGCTAACTCAATGGACACCTTCGGAGATACCTATAGAGCACATTTATAGTCAGCCAGTAACGTTGTGACGTTTGATATACACAAGGTATTCCTCCGGTGTCAGTGAGTTACATGATCTCATGACATAGGAATGAATACTTGACACGCAGAAAACAATAGCAACAAAATGACACGATCACATGCTACGTTCATAGTTTGGGTCTTGTCCATCACATCATTCTCCTAATGATGTGATCCAGTCATCAAGTGACAACACTTGCATATGGTCAGAAAACCTTAACCATCCTTGATGAACTGGCTAGTCAACTAGAGGCTTACTAGGGACATTGTTTTCTCTATATATCCACACATGTATCTATGCTTTCATTCAATACAATTATAGCATGGATAATAAACAATTATCTTGAAATAGGAAATATAATAATAACTATTTTATCATTGCCTCTAGGGCATATTTCCAACAATCTCCCACTTGCACTAGAGTCAATAATCTAGTCTCACATTGCTATGCAATTTACATGGGAATGAATCTAACACCCATACAGTTCTGGTGTTGATCATGCTTCGCTCGTGGAAGAGGTTTAGTTAGAGGATCTGCAACATTCAGATTCATGTGCACTTTGCAAATATTTATGTCCTCTCCTTCGACGTAGTCGCGGATGAGGTTGAAGCATCGTTTGATGTGTCTGGTCTTCTTGTGAAACCTTGGTTCCTTGGCTAAAGCAATGGCACCACTGTTGTCACAGAACAGAGTTATTGGATTTAGTGCGCTTGGCACAACTCCAAGATCCGTCATGAACTGCTTCATCCAGACACCCTCCTTAGCTGCCTCCGAGGCAGCCATGTACTCCGCTTCACATGTAGAATCTGCTACGACGCTTTGCTTGGAACTGCACCAGCTTACCGCACCCCCATTAAGAATAAATACGTATTCGGTTTGAGACTTAGAGTCATCCGGATCAGTGTCAAAGCTTGCATCAACGTAACCCTTTACGACGAGCTCTTCGTCACCTCCATAAACGAGAAACATTTCCTCAGTCCTTTTCAGGTACTTCAGAATATTCTTGACCACCGTTTAGTGATCCACTCCTGGATTACTTTGAAACCTGCTTGCCATACTTATGGCCAGGCTGACGTCCGTTCTTGTGCACAACATTGCATACATGATAGTCCCTATGGCTGAAGCATAGGGGACGGTACTCATCTTTTCTCTATCTTCCGCAGTTACTGGACATTGAGTCTTACTCAACTTTATACCTTGTAATACTGGCAAGAACCCCTTCTTGGACTGCTCCATTTTGAACTTCTTCAAAATTTTATCAAGATATGTGCTTTGTGAAAGTCCTATTAGGCGCCTTGATCTATCCCTATAGATCCTAATGCCTAATATGTAAGCAGCTTCTCCTAGGTCTTTCATTGAAAAACATTTGTTCAAGTAATCCTTTACGCTCTCTAAAAACTCCACATTGTTTCCAATCAGCAATATGTCATCCACATATAATATTAGAAACAATACAGAGCTCCCACTCACTTTCTTGTAAATACAAGATTCTCCAACAACTTGTATAAACCCAAATGCTTTGACGACCTCATCAAAGCGCTTATTCCAACTCCGAGATGCTTGCACCAGTCCATAAATGGATCGCTGGAGCTTGCATACTTTGTTAGCATTCTTTGGATCGAAAAAACCTTCGGGTTGCATCATATACAACTCTTCCTTAAGAAAACCGTTAAGGAATGCCGTTTTGACATCCATCTGCCAGATTTCATAATCGAAAAATGTAGCTATTGCTAACATGATTCGGACGGACTTAAGCATCGCTACCGGTGAGAACGTCTCATCGTACTTAACTCCTTGAACTTGTGAAAAACCCTTTGCCACAAGTCGAGCTTTATAAACGGTCACATTACCGTCCGCGTCCGTCTTCTTCTTAAAGATCCATTTGTTCTTAATATCCTTGCGACCTTCAGGTAATACTTCCAAAGTCCACACTTTGTTTTCATACATAGATCCTATCTCAGACTTCATGGCCTCCAGCCATTTGTTGGAATCCGGGCCCACCATTGCTTCTTCATAATTTGCAGGTTTATTGTTGTCTAACAACATGATAGATAAGATAGGATTACCATACCACTCAGGAACAGTACGTGATCTTGTCGACCTGCGAGGTCCGATATTAACTTGATTCGAAGCTTCATGATCATCATCATTAGCTTCTTCCTCAACCGGCGTCGCCTCGACAGAGGTTTCCCCGTGCCCTGTGCCACCATATAGAGGGAGCAGAGGTTCTACAACCTCATCAAGTTCTATCTTACTCCCACTCAATTCTTTCGAGAGAAACTCCTTCTCAAGAAAAGCTCCGTTCTTAGCAACAAACACTTTGCCCTCGGATCTGAGATAGAAGGTGTACCCAACTATCTCCTTTGGGTAAACTATGAAGACACACTTTTCCGCTTTGGGTTCCAGCTTTTTAGGCTGAAGGTTTTTGACATAAGCATCACATCCCCAAACTTTAAGAAACAACAACTTTGGTTTCTTACCAAACCACAGTTCATATGGCATCATCTCAATAGACTTTGATGGTGCCCTATTCAAAGTGAATGCAACTCTCTCTAATGCATAACCCCAAAATGATAACGCAAATCGGCAAGAGACATCATATAACACACCATATCCAAGTAAGTACGATTATGACGTTTGGACACACCATTACGCAGTGGTGTTCCCGGCGGTGTCAGATGTGAAACGATTCCACATTGTCTTAAGTGAGTGTCAAACTCATAACTCACATATTCTCCTTCTCAATCAGATCATAGGAATTTGATCTTCTTGTTACGATGATTCTCCACTTCACACTGAAATTGCTTGAACTTTTCAAATGTTTCAGACTTGTGTTTCATTAAGTAAATATAACCATATCTACTTAAGTCATCGGTGAAGGTGAGAAAATAACGATATCCACCACACACGACAATGCTCATCGGACCGCACACATTAGTATGTATGATTTCCAATAGGTCACTTGCTCGCTCTGTCGTTCCGGAGAACGTAGTTTTGGTCATCTTGTCGATGAGGCATGGTTTACATGTGTCAAGTGATTCAATATCAAGGGACTCCAAAAGTCCATCAGCATGGAGTTTCTTCATGCGCTTTACACTAATATGACCTAAGCGGCAGTGCCACAAGAAAGTGGTACTATCATTATCAACTCTACATCTTTTGGCATCAATGTTATGAACATGTGTGTCATTACTGTCGAGATTCAATAAGAATAAACCCCTCACGTTGGGTGCATGACCATAAAATATATTACTCATATAAATAGAACAACCATTATTCTCTGATTTAAATGAGTAACCGTCTCGCAATAAACAAGATCCAGATAGAATGTTCATGCTTAACGCATGCACTAAATAACAATTATTTAGGTTCATCACTAATCCCGATGGTAATTGAAGTGAGAGCATGCCAACGGCGATCGCATCAACCTTGGAACCATTTCCCACACGCATCATCACTTCGCCCTTCGCCAACCTCCATCTATTCCGTACTTCCTGCTTTGATTTGCAAATGTGAGCAACTGAACCGATATCAAATACCCAGGCACTACAACGAGAGTTGGTGAGGTACACGTCAATAACATGTATATCATATATACCTTGTTTGGCGTTGGCCACCTTCTTGTCGGCCATATACTTGGGGCAGTTCCGCTTCCAGTGACCAGTCCCTTAGTAATGATAACACTCAGTTTCTGGCTTGGGTCCAACCTTGGTTTTCTCCACGGGAGGGGCAACAACTTTGCCACTATTCTTGAAGTTACCTTTCTTGCACTTGCCATTTTTCTTGAAACTAGTGGTTTTATTGACAATCAACACTTGATGTTCCTTCTAGATTTCTGACACAATGAAATTCAGCATCGCAAACAGCTCGGTGACTGATTTATTCATCCCTTGCATGCAATAGGGAGCAGAGAGGTAGATGAATTCTCTGACAGCACGACGGCGCAACGGCGGTGTTGGTGGAGTTGATCCGGTAGGGCTAAGCCGTGCGCTACCGAATCGATCTAGAGGTGGAATGAACTAGAGGAGGGAGAGAGAGCCGCATCGTGGCTTGGGTACGACTGCCCTCTCTCCTCTCCAATATATATAGGAGGGAGGGAATGGGTGGCATCCTAGGGAAAATCCCTAGGGTTGGCCGGCCGCCCAAGAGGAGGAGCCCTCCTCCAATTGGGGAGGTGGAGGCGCAAGGAGGGGTCCTTGTCCAATTCAGACTCCTCCATCGTCACACTTCGACGCATAGCCCCATAGGGGCTGACCACCCCAGCCCACCAAGGGTTGGCGCACCACCTCTTAGCCCTATCTGCCCCCCGGGGTGGGTGTCCCCTCCCGGTGAACCCTGAGAACCTATTCGTCACTCCCAATACTCTACCGTCAGTGCCCGAAACCTTTTCGAAACCAGTATACCTATTTCATGTATATCAATCTTTGTCTTCGGACCACTCCGGAACTCCTCGTGACGTCCAGGATCTCATCCGGGACTCCGAACAACCTTCAGTCACCAACATACATAATTCAACTATACCAAAAAGTCATCGAACCTTAAGTGTGCACACCCTGCGGGTTCGAGAACTATGTAGACATTACCAATACACTCTCCGGTAAATAACCAATAGCGGGACCTGGATGCCCATATTGGTTCACACATATTCTACGAAGATCTCTATCGGTTGAACCTCTATGTCAAGGATTCAGTTAATCCCGTATGTTGTTCCCTTTGTCCGTCGGTATGTTACTTGCCTGACATTCGATCGTCGGTATCTCCATACCTTGTTCAACCTCGTTACCGGCAAGTCTCTTTACTCGTTCCGTAATACAAGATCACGTGACTAACTCCTTAGTCACATTTCTTGCAACCTTCTTGTGATGTTGTATTACCGAGTGGGCCCTAGAGATACCTCTCCGTCATACGGAGTGACAAATCCTAGTCTCAATCCATGCCAACCCAACATACACCCTCGGAGATACCTGTAGAGCACCTTTATAGTCACCCAATTACATGGTGACGTTTGATACACACAAAGCATTCCTCCAATGTCCGGGAGTTGCATGATCTCATGGTCATAGGAACACATACTTGACATGCAGAAAAAATAGTAATAAACTAACATGATCATATGCTACGTTCATAGTTTGGGTCTTGTCCATCACATCATTCTCCTAATGATGTGATCCCGTTATCAAACGACAACTCATGTCTATGGTCCGGAAACCTTGACCATCTTTGATCAACGAGCTAGTCCACTAGAGGCTCACTAGGGACAATGTGTTGTCTATGTATCCTCACATGTATTTGAGTTTCCAATCAATATAATTCTAGCATGTGTGTCATTACTATCGAGATTCAATAAGAATAAACCCCTCACATTTGGTGCATGACCATAAAATATATTACTCATATAAATAGAACAACCATTATTCTCTGATTTAATTGAGTAACCGTCTCACAATAAACAAGATCCAAATATAATTTCCATGCTTAACGCAGGCACTAAATAACAATTATTTAGGTTCATCACTAATCCCGATGGTAATTGAAGTGAGAGCATGCCGACGGCGATCGCATCAACCTTGTAACTATTTCCCACACGCATCGTCACTTCATCCTTCGCCAACTTCCATCTATTCCGTACTTCCTCCTTTGAGTTGCAAATGTGAGCAACTGGACTGGTATCAAATACCCATGCACTACAATGAGAGTTGGTGAGGTACACATCAATAACATGTATATAATATATACCTTGTTTGGCGTTGGTCACCTTCTTGTCGGCCAGATACTTGGGGCAGTTCCGCTTCGAGTTACCAGTCCCCTTGTAATGATAGCACTCAGTTTCTGGCTTGGGTCCAACCTTGGTTTTCTCCACGAGAGGGACAACAACTTTGCCACTGTTCTTGAAGTTACCTTTATTTCCCTTGCCATTTTTCTTGAAACTGGTGGTTTTATTGACCATCAACACTTGATGTTCCTCCTGGATTTCTGACTCAGCGAATTTCAGCATCGTAAACAGCTCGATGACTGATTTATCCATCCCTTGCATGCTGCAGTTCATCACAAAGCTTTTGTAGCTAGGTGGCAGTGATTGAAGAATTGTGTTAGTGATTGCCTCTGGCGGGAGAACAATTCCCAACTTAGCCAGCCGGTTGGCATACCCAGACATTCTGAGTACATGCTCATTGACAAACCTGTTCTCCTCCATCTTGCAAGCATAGAACTTATCGGAGGTCTCATACCTCTCGGTTCGGGCATTCTTCTCAAAGATAAACTTCAATTCCTGGAACATCTCATATGCTCCATGACGTTCAAAACGTCTTTGAAGTCCTGGTTCTAAGCCATACAAAATTGCACACTGAACTACTGAGTAATCATCCAGACATGACTGCAAGACGTTCATAACGTCTCCAGCCACCGGGAAGGGGGCGCATCACCAAGCGGTGCATCAAGGACATAAATCCTTTGGGAAACTATGAGTACAAGCCTCAGATTATGGGCCCCGTCTACAAAGTTACTCCCATCATCTTTCAGCTTGGCTTTCTCTAGGAACGCATTAAAATTCAGGGGCGCTACTGCGCGAGCCATTGATCTACAACATAAATTTGCAAAGATTACTTAGACTATTGTTCAAGATAATGATTTTAGTTAATCATATTAAAACTCCCACTCAAATTTACATCCCTCTAGTCATTCGAGTGACACATGATCCAAATCCACTAACCCTAGTCTGATCATCACGTGAGATGAGCTGGTTTCAATGGTGAACATCTTCATGTTGATCAAATCAACTATATGACTCTTGTTCGACCTTTCGATCTCTTGTGTTCCAAGGCCATGCATGTACATTCTAGGCTCATCAAGTTTAACCTGAGTGTTCCGCATGTGCAAAACTATCTTGCACCCATTGCATGTGAACGTAGAGTCTATCACACCCGATCATCACGTGGTGTCTAGAAACGATGAACTTTCGCAATGGTGCACACTCGGGGAGAACACAATTTTATCTTGAAATCTTAGTGAGGGATCACCTTATAATGCTACCATCCTCCTAAGCAAAACAAGGTGCATAAAAATAATTAACATCACATGCAAATCATAAGTGACATGATATGGCCATGATCTTGTGTTTTTATCTCCGTCTCCAAAGCACCGACATGATCTCTATCTTCACTGTCACCACACCATGATCTCCATCATTGCGTTTCCATCGAGGTTGTCGCGCCAACCATGCTTGTACTACTATTGCTACTGTTTAGCGATAAATTAAAGCATTACCTAGCGCTTAATGAGTGACACGAAGGTCATACAATAATTAAAGACAACCCTATGGCTCCTGCTGGTTGCCGTAGCATCGACATGCAAGTCGATATTAACTATTACAACATGATCATCTCATACATAAAAAATATATCATCATGTCTTTGGCTATATCATATCACAACGTACCCTGCAAAAAACAAGTTAGACGACCTCTAATTTTTTGTTACATGTGTTACGTGGCTGATATGGGTATCTATTAAGAACGCTTCTTACCTACACAAAAACCACAACGGTGATACGTAAGTTGCTATTTAACATTCTACAAGGACCGCCTTTGTCGAATCCGATTCAACTAAAGTAGGAGAGACACACACCCGCCAACCATATTTATGCAACAAGTTGCATGTGAGTCAATGGAACTGGTCTCTCGTACGTGGATGAGTAAGGTTGGTCTGGGCCGCTTTATCCAACAATACCGCTGAGTCAAGAAAATATTAAGGAGGGAAACAATCTGAATATCAACACCCACAAACTCGTTTGTGTTCTACTCGAGATGTCATCTACTCATAGACCTAGCTCTAATACCACTATTAGGGAAGATTGCATGGGAAACAAAAAAAATCCTACGCATATACAAGATCTATCCATGGTGACGACCATCTATGAGAGGAGAGATCGGATCCACATACCCTTGTAGATCTCTAAGAGGGAAGCGTTAAGAAACGCGGTTGATGTTGTCGAACGTCTTTGCGATCCAAATCTCAAGTCGTCCCACGATCTAATCACGATCTAGCGCCGAATGGGCGGCACCTCCACGTTCAACACACGTACAGCTCGATGATGGTCTCCACCTTCTTGATCCAGCAAGAGGGAGCAGATAGGTAGATGAATTCTCCGACAACATGACGACGTGGTGGCAGTGTTGGTGGAGTTGATCCGGCAGGGCTAAGCCGTGCGCCACTGAATCGATCTAGAGGTGGAATGCACTAGAGGAGGGAGAGAGAGCTGCGTCGTGGCTTGGGTACGGCTGGCTTCTCTCCTCTCCAATATATATAGGAGGGAGGGAAGGGGTGGCGTCCTAGGGAAAACCCATAGGGTTTGCCGGCGGCCTAGGAGGAGGAGTCCTCCTCCAATTGGGGAGGTGGAGGCGCAAGGAAGGGTCCTCCTCCAATTCAGACTCCCCCTCCTCATACTTCGGCGCATAGGCCCATAGGGGCTGGCCGCTCCAGCCCACCAAGGGTTGGTGCGCCACCTCTTAGGCCTATGTGCCCCCCGGGGTGGGTGTCCCCTTCCGATGAACCTCGAGAACCCATTCGTCACTCCCGATACTCTACCGACAGTGCCTGAAACCTTTTTGAAACCCGTATACGTCTTTCATGTATATCAATATTTGTCTCTGGACCACTCCGGAACTCCATGTGACGTCCAGGATATCATAAGGCATGCCGAACAACCTTTGGTCACCAACATACATAATTCAACTATACCAAAAATTCATCGAACCTTAAGTGTGCACACCCTGCGGGTTCGAGAACTATGTAGACATGACCGATACACTCTCCGGTCAATAACCAATAGTGGGACCTGGATGCCCATATTGGTTCACACATATTGTACGAAGATATCTATCGGTTGAACCTCTATGTCAAGTATTCAGTTAATACTGTATGTTGTTCCCTTTGTCCATCGGTATGTTACTTGCCCGAGATATGTTGTTCCCTTTGTCCATCGGTATGTTACTTGCCCGAGATTCGATCGTCGGTATCTCCATACCTTGTTCAATCTTGTTACCGGCAAGTCTCTTTACTCATTCCGTAATACAAGATCCCGTGACTAACTCCTTAGTCACATTGCTTGCAACCTTCTTGTGATGTTGTATTACCGAGTGGGCCCTAGAGATACCTCTCCGTCATATGGAGTGATAAATCCTAGTCTCGATCCATGCCAACCCAACAGACACCCTCAGAGATACCTGTAGAGCACCTTTATAGTCACCCCGTTACATTGTGACGTTTGATACACACAAAGCATTCCTCCGGTGTCCGGGAGTTGCATGATCTCATGGTCATAGGAACAGATACTTGACATGCAGAAAACAATAGCAATAAACTGACACGATCATATGCTACGTTCATAGTTTGGGTCTTGTCCATCACATCATTCTCCTAATGATGTGCTCCCATTATCAAACGACAACTCATGTCTATGGCCCACAAATCTTGACCATCTTTGATCAACGAGCAAGTCCACTAGAGGCTCACTAGGGACAGTGTGTTGTCTATGTATCCTCACATGTATTTGAGTTTCCAATCAATATAATTCTAGCATGGATAATAATCGATATCTTGAACAAGGAAATATAATAATAACTATTTTATTATTGCCTCTAGGGAATATTTCCAATATCCGCGAGGGGGGTGATGCCCATCAAGGGTATATGTCTCGAACGTATCGATAATTTATGAAGTATTCATGCCATATTTCCCTATGTTTGTAGTACTTCTATATCATTTCGCTGCACTTTATATGATTTATTTAGAACTAACCTGGACTGACATTGTTTTTAGCAGAATTACCGTGGTGTTAATTTTGTGCAGAAAATAAAAGTTCTCAAAATCGTCCGAAACTTTTTAAGTTTTTTCTTGGGAAAATGATAAATAGCGGAGCGAAGAACCACTAGAGGGGAGCTACCTATGGGCCACAAGCCAACATGGCGTGCCCACCCCCTAGGCGCCCCCTGATACCTTGTGGGGCCCACATGGCTCCGGCTAACATGATTCCAACGCTGAAAATTCCTATAAATCCGGAAAACCCTAAAAGTTAACCTAGAACTTCTGCTCCACCGCCGCAACTCTTTGTATCAAAGAAAAACCCACATAAAGCCTCTCCAATACCCTGCTAGAGGGGGAAATCATCTCTCGTGGCCACCTTCATCATCCCGACAGATGCCATGACAGGGAGGGAGTAGTTCACCCTCGGGGTTGAGGGTATGTACCAGTAGCTATGTGTTTGATCTCTCTCTCTCGTGTTCTTGACATGTCACGATATCGATGTATCATGAGCTTTGTTAATATAGTTGGATCATATGGTGCTTGCCCCTTGCTATCTTGATGTGATGAATTAAATCTTTCCCTTTTGAGATTTTTTTATGTCGGATTGAATATTTTATTTGAGATCACTTGATGTATGTCTTGGTACTCAACTTGCGTATTTGAAAGCACAATTGCTCCCTAGGGTGGTTTTGATAATTGATCACAACATATGCATCATTGGACTAATGTGTTTTCCAAGTGTATTTCAGAAAAGTTCAAAAGATGCTATGGCTTAAGGTTTATGTGGAGATACCCCTGGATGCAAGAAAGGAATAATATTGGCTCAAGTTTCAAGCTAAGTAGACTCTCCATTTTATATTTGTGAGAAATCACCTTTGAGTCCATAGGAAAGCCAATACTATTAAAAGGGTGATGAGGTAGTAAAATGAACTGATTGCTCAAATGCTCAATGTTAGCCACCAAAACACTTAGTAATTTTCCCCACATTTCCACTCTATCAAGATCCACATACACAAATTTGGTGTCACCAACATTTCCACATCGGACCCACCGAGTTTGAACCTCACACAGAAACCTAGCCATTCCCACCAAATCGGTGCAACCGAAATTGCATCAATGCTACCGAGTTCAGTGTGACCAACATTTTGTTGCCAAGATACACAAAATCGGAATTTCCGTGTTTGACTATCGGTGCCACCGAGTTTGGCCATCTGACCGTTAGTCACCTTTTCGGTGCCATCGATTTCTATATATCGGTCTCACCAAGATTCGAAAGTTCACACCTTTGTGCTAATCGGTACCACCGAGTTTCCAACTTCGGTGTCACCAAGTTTGCTCTTTTGTGTGTAACGGTTGGATTTTGATTGCTGCCTATATATACCCCTTCACCCACCTCTCATTCGTGGGAGAAGCACTCAGAACACACACTTCATTTCCAGATCCATTTTCTGAGAGTGAACCACCACCTCATGTGTTGAGACCAAGATATTCCAATCCGATCATTTGAAACTTGATCTCTAGCCTCCCCAAACTGCTTTCCACCAAATCAACCTCTCCTACCGATGCATATCATTGGGGATATTACCTGCGGGTAACCCGCCCTTAGTGGGCTGGGTCGTCAAAGGGGCGACTTACCATTTACCGCGCGTCTCGTGGCCCAGAAGCTGGATGGCGGTTCAAGAGGTCGTGTGGATGATGGATTACCAAGAAAGCTCCTGATCATGGAGGACACGACGACTTAGAGATAAGGAAAGCCACAAAGAGTAGCATGGCAGGACTTTGTAAACCCTAGGACCTATATATAAAGGCGAGTCCCAGGGAGAGGTCAGGCGGGTTAGAGAGAATCGAGAGCTAGGTGAGGCGAGTTACGCCCTCCTTGTAATATGTATTCTATGCCTCCCTATCCATACCTAGCTACTGCGAAACCACCATTAATCCACGCAAAGCAAGACGTAGGCTTTTACCTCCTCACGAGGGGCCGAACCTGGGTAAATCTGAGTCTCGCTTTTGCTCACCCCCTTCAAGTCGCCACCAAGGTGCGATGGCTCCATCTCTAAGTCCTTTCACGAGGACATCTGCCGTGACAAAACCACAATAGTTGGCGCCCACCGTGGGGCCTGCAGACGATGGAGTTGAGTTATCGAAGGGATCCCTACCAAGGTTAGAAAGCTACGCGGTCGGCATCATGACGAAGAGCCGCCGCGGGAGGTACTACATCGACAACTTGCTGTGGGATCCGGAAGCCAATTCAGTCGAATCTGGCTACCGAGTCCCCTTCGGCAAAATCAACATCTTCATCGGCATGATTGGGATGCCCGTACCTGAGTCGGACACCTCCATCGACATCGTCGAGCCGGCCAGGTACGTCCTCCCCATCACACGGCGAGACAGGAGTCGCCACGCCTTCGTCGGTTTTACGCAGGGAAACGATGTACAGGACGAAGTGGCGGTCAAGGAGATCACCCCAGTCAATTCCGATGGCGAGTCATCCATGGGTGAGACAGATTCAATCCACCCTCTCCAGGAAGGACAACTCGGAGGGCTATCATTGGCAATGGACCCCGAAGTCTTTGAGAGGTCCCGTCGGCAAATCGCCATCTACATGACGGGGTCACGCAGCCTCAACAAAATCTAACTGGCAACAATGATACCGGCGGAACGTCCAAACCCCCAGCACAGACCATGGCGGAACTAGTGGCAGAGGTCGCCAGCCTCATGGCAACCACCGTCACGTCCGAGAATCAGGAGTCTGTCAACGCCGAGCTAGCCAAGCTGCGGGAGGCAATGGCCAAGGCGCAGCGGGACATGGAAGCAGAAGCCGTCAGGGGTGGAGACGCAGCAGGCCGCGATCACAGCAAAGACGGAGCGGCTAAACACCGAAGGCTGGCGGCTCGAGAGACAACAACACATGTCCGACACCGTTCATCAAAGGAGGCACCATGGGCGAATCCTGGCCGACTTACATCCAACTCGCCTTTTCGACACCCCGCGCACACCCGGGGCGGGTCCTGATCGGCCTGTGCAAACTGTTCCCAGGGAAGGTCCGGTTCCGCCGCCCAATCCACCGCCGCCTCAACCGATGGATGCCCATGCGACTCGGTTCCAGATGCCATGGGGTCACTTCTCGAATCCCGTGGACAATGTGCTGGCGGCAACCCGCCACTTGGAGTCCTTGCCGATTTACGGAAACTCCCCGGCTGAGATAGAAGCCAGAAACGCCATCGAGATGCTAAAGACGTCCTTGGTCCAGCACGCGCAGTATTATCATAGCCTCGATCGACTGCACTCCACGCCTCAGGCGAGCCACACCAGGAGTCGCCACGTGGACTTACCCGCGGTAACCAGCGGGCCACGACGACTCCCTCAACCTAACCCGCTCGGGATGCCCGACACGCGAGCTCAAGATATCGTGGACGCGGCACGAGCTGCGTGTCAGATAGAGACAGCCGCCGCGACGGGTCAGGTCTACCCGGCTTACACATCGTCGCCCCCCGCGCCCCCAGACACCGGAGGCAAGCACATCGGTGTGTCGTGTCTTGCACCAATTCTGCACAACGAGCGAATGCCAAAGGATTTCAAAGGGCCTCAGAAAGTCCCCAATTACTCGTCGGATCTCGAACCACGGTCATGGATCGAGAGCTACGAACTCGCGATGGACATGCTCGACGTAAACGAGGCGGTTTGCGCTAAGTACTTCACTATGATGCTCAAAGGGACGACACGTGCGTGGTTGAAAAACTTGCTGCCCAACTCCATCAACACTTGGGCGGAGCTAAAGGAGCGCTTTATCAAGAATTTCAGAGGGACTTGCAAACGCCCGATGACCATCGTCGACTTACAGCACTGCGTTCAGCGACCGGATGAGTCGGCCCATAATTGGACCCGGCGGGTTGTGGAAGTTATTCACTCATCGGAAGGCATTTCGGCGGCTCAGGCGGTGCTGATCCTAGAGAAGATTTGCCATTACGAACCTCTGGTACTAAATCTAGGGCGGCTTAAGCGAAAAGTACATGACATGGGCGAGTTAATGGATACCCTTACCAGGTATGCTGAGTCAGACGACACCAAGGATCCTAGGGAGGGCGATGACAAAGCTAGTACCGCCACGAAGGGCGAGTTACACAAGGGCCATTCTCAGTTTCAAGGCCGGGGCAACCACCACCATGGTGGGCACGGCAAAAAGAGACAATAGGAAGGTCCTACGGAATTTGTTGCTAATACTAATACCGGAAACGGAAACCCATGTCACAAAAAGCGGGGCTTTAGTGGGAAGAAACCACGCAATTATCACGAGATGCTCAAGGGCCCTTGTCTGCAGCATGCCACGGCGGAGGGACCGGCGACTCACTCTTGCAAGGATTGCTACGTGATGCAGGAATTTCAGGCCGAGGCGCTCAGGAGAGGCCAAGGTGGTGAACAGGGCCAGCGACAGGAACAACCGGGCGCATCCGGGTCACGCCAGGTCCCCTTCGGTGGTTTTCCTAACCCGGGACCACAGGGCGGGTCTCAGCCCAACGCTGGGCAGTACCAAGTTCACAATCAGCAGTATCACCCGCCGGAAGTATTCCAGCAACCACCCCCGCAAGGTGATCCCTAGCGACAGGAAGATTGTGGCGGGTTTTAGAATAACCCCAAACAATTGAACAACGGGCAATATCACGTGTTCACCACCAGCACGTGCAAGCGTGATCATAAGGTGAAGCATAGAACCTTCAGCATAGCTGAGCCGACACTCCCCCGGCACCTTCACTGGTCTGAGCAACCCATAACCTGGACCAGGGAAGAACATCCCCCCGAGTAGACAATCCTGGCGACTTGGCTTTGGTCGTGGCTCCCCAAGTCGGAGGATACACCCTCTCCAAGGTCCTCATGGACGGAGGCAGCAGCATCAACATCCTATATTTCGACACCTTTCGGCGGATGAACCTCTTGGAGAAAGACCTGATGCCATCATCCATGGTCTTCCACAGCATCGTCCCCGATAAGTCGGCATATCCAATTGGGCGGATTAAGCTTAACGTGGATTTTGGCACAGAGTCAAATTACAGGAGCGAGTCCCTCCTATTTGAAGTGGTCAAAATCAAGAGCCCCTATCATGCGTTGTTTGGACGGCCGGCATACGCCAGATTCATGGCCCGCCCATGCTATGTTTATCTCAAACTCAAGATGCCCGGACCTAAGGGCCCTATTACAATCAGCGGCGACAAGAAGATAGCTCAAGAATGTGAAGAAGGAGACGCGACCTATGCCGAGTCAGCTTGCGTGGCTGAGGAGCTCAAGTTTCACCAATCTAATGTTGACCGGTGGAGATGACGCCGCTCAAGAGTCCTACCATCGATTCTGAGCCACCCCTCAAGTTTAAACCAACGGACGACACCAAGGTTATCGAATTTACGCCTGGCGACTCCATGAAGAAGTTCACTATTGGGGCGGTTCTCGACCCCAAATAGGAAAGCGCGCTCATCGAGTTCATCCGTGAGAACCGGGACATCTTTGCATGGAAACCTTCTGACATGCCGGGTGTACCTAGATAATTCGCTAAGCACCATCTTAATACTGACCCTAAAGTTAAGCCAGTTCGACAGTACCTTCGCAGATTTAATGAAGAGCGTCGTAAGGCGAATGGAGAGGAAGTAGCCCGGCTCCTTGCCGCCGGGTTCATCATCGAGGTTTTCCATCCTGAATGGCTGGCTAACCCGGTCCTGGTGCTCAAGAAGAACGGCACTTTCCGCATGTGCATCGACTACACTGACCTCAGCAGAACCTGTCCGAAGGATCCCTTCGCCCTTCCCCGCATTGATCAAATTATTGACTCGACGGAGGGTTGTGAACGTCTGTGTTTCTTTGACGCTTATTCAAGATACCATCATATCAAGATGGCGGTGGCGGATCAGGAGAATACATCCTTCATAACTCCATTCGGAGCTTTCTGTTACGTGTCCATGCCGTTTGGGCTCAAGAGTGCGGGGGCGACTTATCAGCGTTGCATCCAAAATTGCTTGCACAACTAGATAGGCCGTAACGTCCATGCTTATGTGGATGACATCGTGGTCAGGTCTCATCGAAAAGAGTCGCTCTTGGGAGATCTCAAGGAAACCTTTGACAACCTGCGTGTTTACCAGATGAAGCTTAACCCCACCAAGTGCGTCTTTGGTGTCCGTGCGGGGAAGTTATTGGGTTTCTTGGTGTCGGAGCGTGGCATTGAGGCCAACCCGGACAAGATTGAGGCAATTAACTCACTCGGAAAACCGGCCAACGTTAACCAGGTCCAGCATATGGCGGGTCGAATCGCAGCTTTGAGCCACTTTATAAGTCGCCTTGGGGAGAAGGCCATCCCTCTCTATTAGTTGCTCAAGAAAACTGATCGTTTCGTATGGACGGACGAAGCCAATGAAGCTTTTGAAGCCTTGAAGCGGCAATTAGCTAACCCACCAGTGTTGGCGGCTCCGATAGACAAGGAACCTATGCTCCTATACATTGCAGCCAATTCCAGGGCAGTCAACATGGCAGTAGTTGTCGAGCGGAAGGAAGAAGGAAAGGAGTATCCGGTCTAGCGACCGGTGTATTTCATCAGCAAGGTCCTCACCCTCTCCAAGCAACGTTACCCACATTGGCAGAAGCTGGTTTTTGGGGTGTTTATGGCGAGTCGAAAGCTGAAGCACTACTCGATCACGGTCGTCAGTTCCGCCCCCCTCGGCGACATTATACAAAATCAAGAGGCCACTGGACGGATTGCTAAGTGGGCTATCGAGCTTGGATCCCATCACGTGCGGTATACGCCTCGGACGGCCATCAAATCTCAAGCACTCGTGGACTTCATCAATGATTGGACCGAGTTACAAATCCCAGAGGAGAGACCAGATCTCACTTATTGGACCATCTATTTCGATGGGTCCATGCAATTGGAAGGCTCGGGGACTGGTGTGGTGATAACTTCGCCTCAAGGTGACAAGTTTTGTTATGTCCTTCGGCTCATGTTTCCATGTACCAATTATGAAGCGGAGTACAAAGTCTTGCTCCATGGTTTGCGACTCGCTAAAGAGATGAGTCTCACGCGAGTCCGGTGTCTGGGTGATTCAGATCTGGTGGCACATCAGGTCTCTGGTACCTGGGATTCACGAGACCCTCTGATGGCGGCTTACAAACGAGTTGTGTCAAATGTAGTGGGTCACTTCAATGGTTATCAAGTGGATCACATCGACCAACGGCTTAATGAAGTAGCGGACGCTCTTTCCTCTCTCGGTTCACAACGTAAGCTAGTTCCCCTATCATGCGTTGTTTGGACGGCCGACATACGCCAGATTCATGGCCCGCCCATGCTATGTTTATCTCAAACTCAAGATGCCCGGACCTAAGGGCCCTATTACAATCAGCGACGACAAGAAGATAGCTCAAGAATGTGAAGAAGGAGACGCGACCTATGCCGAGTCAGCTTACGTGGCTAAGGAGCTCAAGTTTCACCAATCTAATGTTGACCCGATGGACATGACGCCGCTCAAGAGGCCTACCATCGATTCTGAGCCACCCCTCAAGTTTAAACCAACGGACGACACCAAGGTTATCGAATTTACGCCTGGCGACTCCATGAAGCAGTCCACTATTGGGGCAGTTCTCGACCCCAAATAGGAAAGCGCGCTCATCGAGTTCATCCATGAGAACCGGGACATATTTGCATGGAAACCTTCTGACATGCCGGGTGTACCTAGAGAATTCGCTGAGCACCATCTTAATACTGACCCTAAAGTTAAGCCAGTTCGACAGTACCTTCGCAGATTTAATGAAGAACGTCGTAAGGCGATTGGAGAGGAAGTAGCCCGGCTCCTTGCCGCCGGGTTCATCATCGAGGTTTTCCATCCTGAATGGCTGGCTAACCCGGTCCTGGTGCTCAAGAAGAACGACACTTTCCGCATGTGCATCGACTACACTGACCTCAGCAGAGCCTGTCCGAAGGATCCCTTCGCCCTTCCCCGCATTGATCAAATTATTGACTCGACGGAGGGTTGTGAACATCTGTGTTTCTTTGACGCTTATTCAAGATACCATCATATCAAGATGGCGGTGGCGGATCAGGAGAAGACATCCTTGATAACCCCATTCGGAGCTTTCTGTTACGTGTCCATGCCGTTTGGGCTCAAGAGTGCGGGGGCGACTTATCAGCGTTGCATCCAAAATTGCTTGCACAACTAGATAGGCCGTAACGTCCATGCTTATGTGGATGACATCGTGGTCAGGTGTCACCAAAAAGAGTCGCTCTTGGGAGATCTCAAGGAAACCTTTGACAACCTGCATGTTTACCAGATGAGGCTTAACCCCACCAAGTGCGTCTTTGGTGTCCCTGCGGGGAAGTTATTGGGTTTCTTGGTGTCGGAGCGTGGCATTGAGGCCAACCCGGACAAGATTGAGGCAATTAACTCACTCGGAAAACCGGCCAACGTTAACCAGGTCCAGCGTATGGCGGGTCGAATCGCAGCTTTGAGCCACTTTATAAGTCGCCTTGGGGAGAAGGCCATCCCTCTCTATTAGTTGCTTAAGAAAACTGATCGTTTCGTATGGACGGACGAAGCCAATGAAGCTTTTGAAGCCTTGAAGCGGCAATTAGATAACCCGCCAGTGTTGGCGGCTCCGACAGACAAGGAACCTATGCTCCTATACATTGCAGCCAATTCCAAGGCACTCAACATGACAGTAGTTGTCGAGCGGAAGGAAGAAGGAAAGGAGTATCCGGTCCAGCGACCGGTGTATTTTATCAGCGAGGTCCTCACCCTCTCCAAGCAACGTTACCCACATTGGCAGAAGCTGGTTTTGGGGTGTTTATGGCGAGTCGAAAGCTGAAGCACTACTCGATCACGGTCATCAGTTCCGCCCCCCTCTGCGACATTATACAAAATCAAGAGGCCACTGGACGGATTGCGAAGTGGGCTATCGAGCTTGGGTCCCATCACGTGCGGTATACGCCTCGGACGGCCATCAAATCTCAAGCACTCGTGGACTTCATCAATGATTGGACCGAGTTACAAATCCCGGAGGAGAGACCAGATCTCACTTATTGGACCATCTATTTCGATGGGTCCATGCAATTGGAAGGCTCGGGGACTGGTGTGGTGATAACTTCGCCTCAAGGTGACAAGTTTTGTTATGTCCTTCGGCTCATGTTTCCATGTACCAATAATGAAGCGGAGTACGAAGCCTTGCTCCATGGTTTGCGACTCGCTAAAGAGATGAGTCTCACGCGAGTCCGGTGTCTGGGTGATTCAGATCTGATGGCACATCAGGTCTCTGGTACCTGGGATTCACGAGACCCTCTGATGGCGGCTTACAAACGAGTTGTGTCAAATGTAACGGGTCACTTCAATGGTTATCAAGTGGATCACATCGACCGACGTCTTAATGAAGCAGCGGACGCTCTTTCCCGTCTCGGTTCACAACGTAAGCCAGTTCCTCCCAATGTCTTTTTGGATGTATTGCATAACCCCTCGATGAAGCTGCCTTCAGAGGAAGATTTAGCGGTACCGGACCCCGAGTCTGAACTCGTGGCGGCTTTCCATGCTACTCCAGACTGGGCAATTCCTTACATGGCATATCTCACCAGAGGCGAGTTACCATCTGAGGAGTTACTAGCTCGCCAAATCGTCCGTCGGTGTAAATCCATGGTCATACACAATGGCGAGTTACACAAACGAAGCACCTCGGGGGTATTTCAAAGATGCATCTATCCTGAAGAAGGATGTATGATCCTCAATGTGATTCACGTAGGCGACTGTGGTCATCATGCCAGGTCCCAATCCTTGTTCTCTAAGGCCTTCAGACATGGGTTCTATTGGCTAACGGCTCACACAGACGCAGAGGAGATCGTTCGCTGATGTGATGGCTGCCAAAAATTTGGACGCTAGATGCACGTGTCGGTTCAGGAATTGCGGATGATACCAATCACTTGGCCATTTGCAATCTGGGGGCTTGATATGGTCGTCCCTTTCAAGATGTCTTCCACCAAAAAGACTCACCTATTGGTGGCGGTTGACAAATTTACCAAGTGGGTGGAGGCGGAACCTGTAGCAGCTGTGATGCAGATACGACCGTCAAATTCTTGAAGAAACTAACTTTCAGATTTGGATATCCTCATAGTATCATTACTGACAAGGGTAACAATCTATCCAAAGGTGCAATGCAAGAGTTTTGTTCACGCGAGCATATCCGACTTGATGTTTCCGCGGTTGCACATCCCTAGTCTAATGGGCAGGCGGAGAGGGCGAATCAGGAAATATTGCGAGAGATTAAGCCTCGGCTCATGGTGCCTTTGGAACGTACTCCAGGATGTTGGATGGAGGAGTTACCATCAGTACTATGGAGTATCAGGACAACTCCAAATCGCTCCACGGGCTTTACTCCCTTCTTTCTGGTCTATGAAGCAGAAGCGGTGTTACCAAGTGACATCAAACACGATTCCCCACGAGTCGCCACCTACGTGGAACAGGACAATGAGCTGGCGCGACAGGACTCGCTGGACGCCTTGGAGGAGGAACCAGACTTAGCCGCATCACGATCGGCGATTTACCAACAAGACTTGCGACGTTACCACAGTCGCCGGGTCAAGAGCCAGATTTTCCAAGAAGGTGACTTGGTGCTCCGTTTGATTCAAGATCATACTAGTATGCACAAGCTATCACCTCCATGGGAAGGATCGTTTTTCATCAGCAAGGCTCTTTGGAACGGCTCGTACTACTTGGTGGATATTCGCCCAGATCGGCCAACTACACAGGTTGAGACAACTCGCCCCTGGAACATAGCCCATTTGCGGCCATACTACACTTAGAGCCATGAGCTCCCCCTTTTTTCTTTATCCAATTTTCAGAAAATTGTAATCCATGAATTATGAAAGCAATAAAGCCGGCACCCACGAATTTCGGGGTCCCTTGCCGTTTCAGCTTTTGAAAGCATGAGTCTTTATTTTTTCTATGAGTCACCCAAACATGGACGCTATCGAAGTCAAAGAGCGTAAGTCGCCATGCTGCACTTACTTCAAAACTGGGCTTTGATAAAGCCAAAGAGGACCAACGTTGCCACGTTGGACGGTTCAAACATAGGCGCCTCATGTGGTTTTGAGAATTTAGCCGGCTTACTTGGGGGCTACTAGTCCCCAAGTCGTTTTGCAGTAAGAGCGTATACGCTTCTGTGATCCTATGCCTGGTTTCTTCCTGAATCATTGGTCACTTGGGGGCTTCCACTCATTGAGTTCAGCCTGAATACCCTCTTGGCTAGCGAAAACTTACCGCATTACAAATGGTTATACTGGACTATGTGTTGAACAAGTCGCCACATGGACCTATGTACTCAGGGCGAGTCAATCCGTTATTTGGACCCTGAACTCGCCTTGGTTAAAACATAAAAGGTACCGGCCAGAGTCACACATGGGAAATAGAGAAACCATTGGTTCATTGAACCTGCTTCACGGAAGCTTGACTCGCGCCTGATCAGCCAGTCTAAAATAACAAGGCTTGTTGCAAAAAGCTTTCTAAGGGTAACACCAGATATTTTGCATAATCCCTCCGTAAGTTTGCCGTCAGAGCAGGAGTTGGCGATACCAGATCCTGAGTCTCAATTCGTGGTGGCTCTCCACGTCACGCCGGATTGGGTTCTTCCCTATATGGCCTATCTCGCCCGGGGCGAGTTACCAACAGACGAAGTTTCGGCTCGCCAAATTGTTCGGCGAAGCAAATCCATGGTGATCATCAATGGCGAATTATATAAGCGGAGTGCCTGTGGGGTTTTTCAACGATGTGTTTCCTCCGAAGAAGGATGCATAATCGTAAATGACATTCATTCCGGAGATTGTGGGCATCACGCCGGGTCACGCTCTTTGGTTTCAAAGGCATTCCGTCATGGTTTCTTTTGGTTGACGGCTCATGCAGATGCAGAAGAGATAGTTCGTCGATGCGAAGGATGCCAGCGTTATGAACGACAGGCTCATGTGCCGGCTCAAGAACTAAGAATGATTCCCATCACTTGGCCTTTCGCGGTCTGGGGGTTAGACATGGTTGGCCCCCTTTAAAATGTCATCCAACAAGAAAACCCATTTGCTGGTGGCGGTTGATAAGTTCACCAAGTGGGTTGAGGCAGAGCCTGTTGGAACTTGCGATGCGGAGACGGCGGTCAAATTCTTGAAAAAGCTGATCTTCCGGTTCGGATCCACACAGTATCATTACTGATAATTGCACTAATCTGTCTCAACGGGCGATGCAGGAGTTTTGCCGTCGAGAGCATATCCGGCTTGATGTTTCTGCGGTCGCTCACCCGCAATCTAATGGGCAGGCGGAACGGGCGAATCAGGAAGTTTTACGGGGAATCAAGCCCCGGCTCATGGTTCCCTTGGAAAAAAACCCGGGATGTTGGGTTGAGGAGTTGCCGTCAGTGTTATGGAGCATCCGGACCACCCCGAACCGGTCCACGGGTTTTACCCCTTTCTTTCTGGTCTATGGAGCAGAAGCTGTTCTTCCCACTGACATGAGGCATGACTCGCCCAGAGTCACCGCTTACGTGGAACAGGACAACGAACTGGCGCGTCAAGACTCTTTGGACGCCTTAGAGGAGGCGCGTGACTTGGTTGCGGCCCGATCGGCCATTTATCAGCAGGATTTACGGTGTTATCACAACCGCCGGGTCAAGAGCCGAACCTTTCAGGAAGGCGACTTAGTGCTTCAGTGATACAGGATCGTGCTGGCATGCATAAGTTATCACCACCATGGGAAGGACCGTCCGTCGTCAGCAAAAATCTTCACAACGGCTCTTACTATCTGGTGGATCTCCGGCCTAACCGGCCAACCACGGAGGTTGAGTCGACTCGCCCGTGGAATATTGCCCACTTGTGGCCTTACTACACTTGAGCTTTTATGCTCTGCATTTTGTAAGTTTTTCAGTCCTTATTATAAAGCAATTAAATTAAAACGCCTCCCGACTTGGGGGCTTCCTCTCATTGAGATCAATTTTATTATCCATTTGGCCTATGAAATTATTATCTTGGGTGGCGCTTGAGCTTTTTGACTCGCCCTATCCTGTCGCGACCTTATGAGCCGACGAAATTATTATCTTGGGTGGTGCTTGAGCTTTTTGACTCGCCCTATCCTGTCGTGACCTTATGAGCCGACGAAATCATTATCTTGGGTGGCGCTTGAGCTTTTTGACTCGCCCTATCCTGTCGCGACCTTATGAGCCGACGAAATCATTATCTTGGGTGGCGCTTGAGCTTTTTGATTCACCCTATCCTGTCGCGACCTTATGAGCCGACGAAATTATTATCTTGGGTGGCGCTTGAGCTTTTTGACTCGCCCTATCCTGTCACGACCTTATGAGCCGACGAAATCATTATCTTGGGTGGCGCTTGAGCTTTTTGACTCGCCTTATCCTGTCGCGACCTTATGAGCCAACGAAATCATTATCTTGGGTGGCGCTTGAGCTTGTTTGACTCGCCCTATCCTGTCGCGAACTTATGAGCCGACGAAATCGTTATCTTGGGTGGCGCTTGAGCTTTTTGACTCGCCCTATCCTGTCGCGACCTTATGAGCCGACAAAACTGCTATTTTGGGTGGCGCTTGAGTTTTTTTTGACTCGCCCTATCCTGTCACGACCTTATGAGCCGACGAAATTGCTATTTTGGGTGGCGCTTGAGCTTTTTTGACTCGCCCTATCCTGTCGCGACCTTATGAGCCGACGAAATTGCTATTTTTTACCTTCCTGGCACTGCCGCAAGGTTTTTCAGACTTTTTTCTGATTCGTCTCAAAATATTTTGGGGCGACTGCTATTTGTTATCACTTATTATTCATTGATATGGTTTCATATATGTTTTTCAAGCTTAGAACAGGTTGATGATCAAAATCACCCTATCCATGGCGGATTAAGCATCATAAAAAAGGCCTCAATGGCGGGTCAAGTATTATGATAAAAAAGCTTCAAATGGCGAATCAAGCATTTTAAAACGCCTTAAGGCCGACATAAGGATGTTTTAAAGGTGCCACAAAAGCAGTGTCGATTCCTAAAGGAGACCTATTACATGGCTCTCATGGCCAAATCAGTGAAATTTTATTCTGCTGATGCCCTTGGATCAGCCTGCTGCGAGCTATGGCCAACCCCAATCTGCAAGTCGCCCAGTACCCAGTTACACTTGGATAGAGCAGCAAATTCATATTCATCGGTCAGGATTGATGAGAGGTCCGCGTCCAAGTCAAAAGGATTCTTGGGTCGATGTGGAGTTAAGCTGGTAGTCACAAAGGTTGGCGGGTTGACCTTCTTGTTCTTATTGTCATAGGCAGCTTGATATTTTGATAAGTCCAGGCTTGCAGCAAGTTGAGTCGCCGCCAGACGGGAGTCCTTGAGAACACGCTGGTAGTCCTCTTCGGCGAATTCTGACCCATCATCCTTGAGATGAGGAAAGCCCGCCGCTACTTCTTCTGGGTTTATCTCTGGAGCATATGCTAAGCATCGACTTAGTGTAGTCAGCACTCCTTTCCGGGCGGCTGACCGAGTTAACTCGCCAATTTGGGGAGGAAGCGTGGATAGGCAGCCAAGCATCTTCTTTATTGATGTTATGTGCTCCTTGGCGCCCATCACTGCTTTCACAGTCAGTACACTGCCGGTATATAGCTGTTCCGTCAGCGTGTAAATCGCCTTCAGCGCCAGGACGCAATCATCTTGAAGGTTGGCGGCTCTCGGACCTGTATAAGGGGTAATGATAATGAGCGACTCAGATAAAAGTTATTTGTTTACAAAGGTCAAGAGTTAGTCTTTTACCAAAGACGGCTTGCGCCATGTTTGAGATATGTCGTTTTAAGCTGGACAGCTCTTGTTGCACAGTCGCCAGCTTGTCTTCAGCCTTTTCTGCTTGCTTTGTGAAAATATATTGGTCAGCTTGAGCCCTTTTTAAATCGGCTTTTAGCTTTTCCATCTTAGCTAAGACCAGTCGATACTTCTCCTCTGATTTGGCCTGAGCATCCTGCTGATCAGATAAGCTTTTCTTCAAGTCGCCAAGTGCTGATTCAGTCTGGATAAGAGATTCCTGTTGAAGCATATGGTTAAGGGGCAAGTCTCAGAACTATTGCAAGCAACATCCCTGACACTTGGGGGCTAATGTATAATTTTTTCAGACAAAATTATACAGTATCAAGACCCGACTCATCTTTTTTCTGATGACCCAGCCCTTGGGGGTTACTGGTCAAAAGTTTTTCAAATCATCAAGACCCGGCTCATCTTTTTACCGATGACCCGGCCCTTGGGGGTTACTGGTCAAAAGTTTTTCAAATCATCAGGACCCGGCTCATCTTTTTACTGATGACCCGACCCTTGGGGGTTACTGGTCGAAAGTTTTTCAAGTCATCGACCCGACTCATCTTTTTACTGATGACCCGGCCCTTGGGGGTTACTGGTCGAAAGTTTTTCAAATCATCAAGACCCGGCTCATCTTTTTACTGATGACCCGACCCTTGGGGGTTAATGGGGATAATATAGTATACAACAAAACGTACCTCATGTTTGTTTTTCAGCATCCGAAGCAGGCTTTTCTCCATCTCATAACTCGCTTCTAGGCGACTTGCAAAACCAAAGCAAAGTTCTTTGAATTTCAGATGTTCATATTGAGAGAGCTTAGCCTTGGAGAGTTCATACTCAGGAACAGTTTGAGCTGATGATGATGCATGCTTCGATAAAACCGCTGTGGCCGGTTTAGAGAAGCTAGTACGAGTGATAATTACAGCGTCCGGGTCTTTTGCTGTTGTCAATGGACTTGGCGGCTTGGGGGCATCCATTGTTTCCTTGGGAGAGTTAGGGAGATCCACTTGATCCTCAGGTTTGTCTTGGTCCGGGTTGTCTTGGATCAGCGCCGTCTTTTCGATAGGCTCCGAGATTATGATGGGAGTTGACCCGCCAGTTTTTCTTTTCTTTGCCTGTGCCCTGAAAGGAGAAGGGGGTGCGTTTAAAAGGACTGAAAACTTATCACCATCAGATTTAAAGTAAAAATTATCAAAAGACTTACCCAGGGACACGAATCATTGGCGGAAGTGCCGACATTACTGAGTCGCCAGATGTAGGAGGACAACTCTGGAAGAATTGTACGTCAAAGATATAAGCAGGTTACAAGTGCGATCCAAAAAGACGGGAAGAAGTGTTGTTGAAGGATACCTCATTTGGCCTTTTCTTGTTCCTTGCTGGTAAACCGAACACCAGATCGCCGGAATGACTTCGGGTCTTCCGATTTGAAGTGCGTTGTGCTTTCTTCAGAAGAAAATTTGGGTCTAAACAAGCATTTGGGTGTGAGAAGGGAACTTTCCCACAAATTCGCCTGGCTGGCTTAGGTGGAGAAGGAGATGAATCGGAGGAAACAAAAATTACCTCTACGGAATCCTCCTGGCTTTCGTTGTCTTCATTCTATTCAAGAGATGCAGAGGTATAAATACAAAGTTATCAGTAATGCATGGAGAGTTAAGAGAGGATATGTCTTTACCTCCGAAGGTGCGTCGCCGACATGGGATTCATCGGCCTCGGATGGTTCGGTCACAGCAGCTTTGCCCTTGCCCTTGGATTTCTTCTTTGGAGGCGTCCTAACTTGCTTCATGGCTGACTTCTTCGGCCTCTTGGACCAAAATTTATCACCTTTCTGAAATGGCGTAGTATATAAGAGGCCATAGTTCGAATGAGACATAAGAAGGAAAAGACAAAAGGCGGGTTAAAGTTGTTTACCTTAGGTGCCGGGTTAATCTTGCAGAAAGGTTCGAGACCTATTTGGCCGCATTTTCCCGCGGGATCGCCAGTGAGCTTCTTAATGATGGTGGCAATGTCATTTTCCGTTAGAGCCGTGTGGAAGTAACACTCAGGATGATCTAGAGTGCCGTTGAATTCACACATTAACCCGTCCCGACGACTTAGAGGGAGGATGCGCCATTCGACCCAGCAGCAGATCAAGTCAACTCCACTAAGGCCGTTGTTTGTCAAAGATCTTAACTCGGACAATAATAGAATAAAATCTGACTCCTCCTCCTCGGTGAGCTTGTTTGGGAGCTTGAAATTCGTTGGAAGGCGATCTTCCCTATAACCCAGAAGTTTGTTTTCACCTACAGGCGAGGTTTCCTAACAATAGAACCAAGACTCGCCCCAGCCTTTGGGGTGGCTTGGCATGGCGAGTGACGGAAATGGGCTATCCCTGCGGCGCTGAACATTTACACCGCCGATCTCCAGGCTGGGGCCATTGTGAAATTCTGTTTGGCGATTTAAGTGGAAGAAATACCAGAATAAGGGAACTGAGGGTTCCATCTGCAAGTAAGCCTCACAAAACACATGTAACTGGCATAGGTTGCTTATCGAATTGGGCCCTAGATCCTAGAGGCGGACATTCATGAAAGCCAAGGCGTCTCTGAGGAACTTCGATCCGGGCGGCTTAAAACCCCGCTCAAGGTGTTCAACGAAAACAACTATTTCCCCTTCTTTGGTATTGGGGATTTCTTCTCCGAACCCGGTGCGCCAACCGATAACATCCTCAGGGTCCAAGTTTCCCGTTTTCACATAATCCGCTAGTATGGCGTCATTAACCTTGGTAGGGAGCCAGTCACTTTTGAAGACGGCGCCTATGCTACAAAGGGATAAAGTACGGGTGAATTGACACGCCAAAACATCTTCCGTAAGAGGTGAAACGTTTTCATTTGACTCGCCAAGTAATTTGTCCACTAGCTGAGGAATTTTTTTGATCCGCCAAATGAAGGCCCGGGTCAGGTTTCTAGGGCGACTTACGAAACTTTGGCTACTTAAGGGAGCGGTGTTTCAAGGAATGAGAGGTATTTATCCAAAAAATGGCAAAGTATGAAGAGTACAAACAGTTTTCGCATAACAAAGCGGTAGATTATGGATCTACTGGACAGACGAAAATAAACGTGGAAAATGACCGGATATGGCAACCTACGACTAAGATGGGATACTACTGTTGATTTGGTGAAGTCCTACTCTAAGTGTGCAAATCAAGAGCGGACAGGCAAAAGTATCAAAGACATTGATTTTCTCGTTATCAACGCCATCGACTAATCAGGAACACGTAGCAATTATTCAGGAAGCGCCAAGTAATGTGGCAGTGATGAACTTCGAAAGAAGATTGGGATCTGCTCTTGAATAATGGAAACCTAACGTGGTGGATTCGGCTGGAGATGGTCGACGGCGACGAAGGCTTCCGGACGGGTGCGGAAACCTCGGGCGGCGTCGAAGTATTCGGTGGCGGCAAAGTGTTCGGCGATGACGAGGTGTTCGACGACGACGAAACGGTTGGTGACGACGAACTGCTCGACCGCGGCGAAGTGCTTGGCGGCGACAAGATCCTTGGGCGGCACCAAAACCTTCGGATGACGGCAAGAGCCGCGGTTGGTGGCGGAGCTCTCGGAAGACGATGAGGGTTTCACTGTGATAATGGGGAGAAGGGTGACAAGACTGGTGGGTGGAATGCACCCAGTCCTTCCCCCCACCTATTTAACAGGACAGGCGCTGGAATCGAGGCGCCACGAGCGGGAACCACCAAAAGATAAAGATTCGCCATGATGGCGTTCCGAAAATTTTGGGATAACGATACCAAAGGATCCGTTGGGATTGCGTCATTATCTTTTCCGGAATTCAACGGATAAGAAGGTACCAGCGAGAAATGGTCTGGCGACTTAAGTTTTTCCGCAACAGATGGCGGGTTAAGTTCATGGCGTATAAAAGAGGATGAAAAATGAATCGCCCTTAATTGAGTAAGTATATTGGCGTGAAGAAAATTCAAGTCAATCTGGGGCCTAATGTTGGGGCTATTATCTATTGATAACCCGCCCTAGTTGGGCCGGGTCACCAAATCTGGCGATTCATCTAAGCATGGTTCGGGCCTTGGCCTGGCAAGACCGAAGGTTGTATGGCGGTTTGCAACTTCCGAAAGGTTTCCAAGCTTGGGAAAGATGGCGACTTAGAGATCGTAAGAATCACGGTTGGTAGAAAGGAAAGTACCCTTGTAAACCCTAGGGAATCGACCTGTATATAAAGGCGAGCGCCAGGGAAGAAGAGGGCAGGTTAGAAACCATCGAGTACTAGGTCTGGCGAGTTACACCCTCCTTGTAATCGAAACTCCATCAATACAACTCAAAGCAGGACGTAGGCCTTTACCTCCTCACGAGGGGCCGAACCTGGGTAAATCGACGTCTCGCTCCCGTTCAACCCCTTTGAGTCGCCACCAAAGTGCGATGGCTTCAATACTAAGTCCTTTCACGAGGACATCTGCCGTGACAAAACCACGACACCCAGTTTCCAATTACACTTGGACAGGGCAACGGACTTGTCTTCATCATCAAGGAAGAGTGATTGGTCTATGTCAAGATCAAAAGGATTCTTGGGTCGGCGAGGAACCAAGCTAGCAGTTTCATATGAGGGAGGCGTCACCTTCTTTTTCTTCTCGTCATAGGCGGCTTGGTATTTACTCAAATCTAAGCTAGCTGCCAGTTGAGTCGCCACATAGCGAGATTCTATGATAACTCGGTGATAGTCCACCTCGGTGAATTCTGACCCGTCATCCTTCAGCTTGGGGTAGCCGGCGGCTATTTCTTCGGGTTTGAGCTCCGGGGCATAAGCTAAGCACCGACTCAGGGTGTTCAATACTCCCTTCTGGGCGGCTGACCTTTTCAGTTCCTCTATCTGAGGAGGCAATGTAGACAGAAAGCCGAGCATGTGCTTGATGGTCCTGACTGGTTCTTTGCTGCCCATCACCGCCTTAATCGTCAGCACGCCCCCGGTGTATAGCTGCTAAGCGAAGGTATATATGGCTTTTAACTTCAACATGCAGTCGTCTGGAAGATTGGCGGCTCGTGCACCTGCAAAGGACACATCAGTATTTGATAATTTTTGATACCAGATTGATTATTCAACAGTCAAGGGTTAACACTTACCAAACATAGCGACGGTCATGTTGGAAACATGTTTCTTTAAACCGGAAAGCTCCTGCTGGGCGGCTTCCAATTTTTCGTCAGCCTGCTTAGCACGCTTGAGAATGGCGGCTTGGTCAACTTTGGCTTTCTTCTCAAGTTTTTTCTGGTCAGCCTTCATCTTCTCCAGCTCAGCCTGAATAAAGCTGTATTTCCTCTCCAACTCGGAGTGTACATCTTGTTGGTCAGCCAGATTTTTTCTTAAGTCGGCTAAAGCGGACTCAGTCTGGGTCACAGACTCCTGCACATCAAAATTGGGGAGACAAGTTTCAGCATTACTGCAAGAAATACTCCTGATACTTGGGGGCTAATGTATGATTTTTCTTCAAAATCATACCATATTTAAGACCGGGCTCATCTTTCAAAAGATGACCCGACCCTTGGGGGCTACATGTTGAAGATATTTATTATATTTAAGACCCGGCTCATCTTTCAAAAGATGACCCGGCCCTTGGGGGCTACAGGTTGAAGATTTTTATTATATTCAAGACCCTACTCATCTTTCAAAAGATGATCCGGCCCTTGGGGGCTACAGGTTGAAGATTTTTATTATATTCAAGACCCGACTCATCTTTCAAAAGATGACCCAGCCCTTGGGGGCTACAGATTGCAGTTTATTTATTTATTCAAGAGCCGGCTCATCTTTCCAAAGATGAGCCGGTCCTTGGGGGCTACAAGTTGAAGATTTTTCTTATATTCAAAGACACGGCTCATCTTTCAAAAGATGAACCGGCCCTTGGAAGGCTAATGGGTGAAGGAAGATACATAAACAGGCGTACCTCATGCCTAACCCTCATAAGATGAATCAAGCTCTTGTTCATCTCATAATCCCTCTCCACATGACTTGCGAAGCCAGAACAAAGTTGGTCGAATTCCAGCTTCTCATACTGAGGGAGCTCGAATTTACTTGTGTCTTGATCAGGAGAAGGGCGAGATTCCTTGGAGGTATGCTTGGAAAGTACTCCAACCGGAGGAGTGGAATAGCCAGTACCGGTGACCACGACGTCGTCTGGATCGTCAGTCACCTTGAGAGGGCTTGGCGGGTTAACCTTATCAGCGGTTTCCTTCAAAATTACGGGCGAGTCATTCCGGGTTTCGGGAATATCGTCCGCAGGAATATCATGAACCGCCGCTTGCTCTTCATCAATCTCAGGGACAAAGGAGCTCGTGCCTAAGGCGTGAGATGTTTTGGGAGCAGAAGATAGGTCGCTGGTTTTCCTTCTCTTTGCTTGTGCTCTGAGACAAAGGCACCAAGATTAAAAGCACATATCATTGTTTAGAAGAAATTGGGATTAACAAAGAGATTCACCCTTGTACACGAATCATCGGCGGGAGAGCTGATATTGCCGAGTCGCCAGATATAGGGGGAGAAGTCTGATAGAACAAAGGCTTGAAGTTAAAAGAAGTGGTGAGTCACATTTTACACAAGGAAGGGTATGATAAAACAAAAGTGTACCTCGCTGGTGCGTTTCCGACCGGTTGTCTTCTCAGGCAGTCCGATGATTAAGTCGCCAGAGCGACTACGGGTCTGGCGCTTGGGGGTATATCTTGCTTTCTTCAAAAGGAAATCAGGGTACATATAAGCATATGGGTGAGACATGGGCACTTTTCCACAGATCCGCCTGGCTGGTCTAGGAGAAGGAGAAGGCGAGTCGGAAGAAATGGAAATTACCTTGACCACATCATCTTGGCTCTCATTTTCCTCGCCCTACACATAAAGACACATGGTATAAATATAAGTCGGAATACATAGATAATGAGTGAGGGGGAAGCCTTATCTCTGAATGCGCTTCGTTAGCTTGTGACTCGCCAACAAAAGATGAATCTTTGGTGGCGGATTTACTTTTGCTTGCCTTCATCTTCTTTTTTGGTGGCGGCTTGGTGGTTTTTTGGGCGGTCACTTTGGGGCCCCTTCGCCAAAATGGATAATGTTTTTGGTGAATAGAAGTGAATTTCAAACCAAGAGCATTGATAAGTACAGAGAAACGAAATGCGGCTTGGATTCTTACTGGCGGCACCGGGTTGGCGCGGCAGAAGGCCTTGAGCCCAATATTGGAACATTCTTCCAAGGTCTCACCGGTTTGTTTCTTGATGATGCCTACAATTTCACTCTCCGAGAGTATTTTGCGATTGAAGCACTGCGGATGGTCTACCGTACCATCATATTCATACATCAGCCCGTCTCGGCGACTCAAAGAAGGATGTTCCACTCTATCGAGCAGCGGAATAGATCAATCCCATGAGCGTGTTGTTGGTCAAACACTTTAACTCGGAGAAAATGGGGATAGACTCAGACTCTTCTTCTTCTGTGAGCTTCTCGGGCAGTTTAAAGTCCGTGGGCAGGCGATCTGCTCTGAAACCCGGGAGTGGGTTCTCGCCGGGTGGAGAGGTGTCTCGGCAATAAAACCATGACTCGGCTCAGCCCTTGGGATGGCTGGGCAGAAGGACCGTTGGAAATCCACACTCGCGACGTCTTTGAATGTTGACTCCTCCAAGTTCATGGTTGGGACCATTCGGAAACTCGGTCTGGCGATTCAAATGGAAGAAGTTCCAAAATAAAGGAACTATGGGCTCTCTCTGCAAATATACCTCACAAAAGACTTGGAACTGACACATGTTGCTGATGGAGTTGGGTCCCAGGTCTTGAGGATGAACATTAAGGAAATGCAGGACGTCTCGAAAAAACTTTGACCCGGGCGGTTTAAAACCTCGTTCGAGGTAATCGGTAAAGATGACTACTTCTCCTGCAGCGGGGTTGGGAGTCAACTCGCCCGGGGCGGTTCTCCAACCGATGGTTTCCTTATTGTCAAGAAGACCCGCCTTGACAAACTTTTCGAGAGTGGCATCATCGATTTTTGTCGGTAACTAGTCGCACTTTGCAATGGCCATGACTACAAAAGAGAGGGGAATGAGGAGATTCAGTAACGACTAGAAAGTATTCTAACTCGCCGGTATGGGTCTACGGTATGTTCGAAAAGGATTTGGTGACTCGCCAAATGGGTGACATACATCATAACCCGCTATTCGGGCAATTCATAGACGTATCTTCAAAGTATTGTAACTCGCCCTTCAAATTGGAAGGGAAGGTGGCATAGCTATGGTGATAAATTTAAGTCGCTATGGAAGCTGGAGCTAAACGACGACTCTTGAAGGTTCTTTTTCCTTAGGGATATTCTCGGGAGGCGAACAAACATGTTTCTAAAAACAGGCAGTAAACTATGGATCTACGAGTGGATCAAAATAAAGGGATATTGCTCGAAACAATGGAGGAAAGCTATGAGCGTAAGGTAGTGACAACGTTGGATCTACGGCATGAAGACTTAAGATAGCAAAAGGACGCGATAAAGTGGTCGTAGTTTGCTACTGCCTAAAGTCTATTGCGAAAATATGAAATGGATCTAAGGCAGGTAAGGGCATTCGTCACGTCACGGAAGCTAGCTCACAGGAAGCAATGGTCATGGTGTTCTCGGCCTAACCCTAATAGGGGGATGTGTGTACCTGGGAAAAGGAGATCGGTGCCGGAGATGAAGGCGCAATACTTCGTGTTTCTTGGCATCCGGAAGACCACAATCGATGGAGGAGCTCGAGGAGCCGGTGACGACGCTGGGGCGTTGGTGCTCGAAGAGGAAGAGCGTGAAGAAGACGAGGAAGAGACGGAGGTAGGTGACGGGGTTTCCTCCCCCCATTTCTCCTCTTGTTATTTAAAGGGCAAGAACGGAAATCGAGGCTGTCAAGGCGGAGATCGAGGCGACAAGTTGGAGACTGCGATGATGGCGCCTAGATTTTTGGGATAAGTGATTATGAACGAAAGATCCATTGATGGTGGCAGTGTCAAAAGCCCTAGAACTAAGGGGATGAGGTGATGTCATCCAAGACTGCACGACGACTCAGATTAAATTACAACGGGTGGCGACTTATCGTTTGTCAAAGGATAGAAATGGTAAGAGTCGCCCCAAATTGGTGGAAGTTTATTGACATGAATAAATTCAGGACAATCTGGGGCCTAATGTTGGGGATATTACCTGCGGGTAACCCGCCCTTAGTGGGTCGGGTCGCCAAAGGGGCGACTTACCATTTACCGTGCGTCCCGTGGCCCAGAAGCTGGATGGCGGTTCAAGAGGTCGTGCGGATGATGGATTACCAAAAAGCTCCTGATCGTGGAGGACACGACGACTTAGAGATAAGGAAAGCCACAAAGAGTAGCATGGCAGGACTTTGTAAACCCTAGGGCCTCGACCTGTATATAAAGGCGAGTCCGAGGGAGAGGTCAGGCGGGTTAGAGAGAATCAAGAGCTAGGTCAGGCGAGTTAGGCCCTCCTTGTAATCGAAACCACCATTAATCCATGCAAAGCAGGGCATAGGCTTTTACCTCCTCACGAGGGGCCGAACCTGGGTAAATCTGAGTCTCGCTTTCGGTCACCCCCTTCGAGTCGCCACCAAGTTGCGATGGCTCCATCTCTAAGTCCTTTCACGAGGACATCTGCCGTGACAAAACCACAACACATATTCTGTGAGAGAGTGATTTGTGTTGAGGAGACTATCTTTACAAGCACAAGAGCAAGGAGTTCATTGATCTACCCCATCTATTACCTTTTGGAGGGTAGTGCCTCCTAGATTGGTTAGGTGTCGCTTGGAAGCCTCCTACTTCGTGTTGTGGAGTTAAACCAAGATGTTTGTAAGGGCAAGGAGATCACCTACTTCATGAAGATCTACCGTGAGTAAGGTTAGTCCTCCGTGGATGGATGCCGTGGTGGGATAGACAAGTCCACTTCTTTGGGACCCTCCGTGGACTTTCGCAGCCGTTACCCTCTGTGGGTTGAAGTCTCCACTAACATGGATGTACGATGGCGCCACCTATTGGAACCGTGCCAAAAAACGCTGTGTCAACCTCATGCGTTTGATCTCCCTACCTTAGTCCTCTAATTTACACTTGCATGTTTTATTTTTCGCTGCTATACTATTAGAACTACATATGTAGGGTGTACTTGACTTGTTATAGCTGCCGTAGCTGCCTCTCAAGTAAAATTGGGAAAAAAAAATCTTGTCAAGTAGTCTAATCACCCTCCTCAAGACATACTTTCGATCCTACAAGTGGTATCAGAGCCTTGGTCTCCATTTCATTGGTTTAGCAACCTAGGATAGTATGGCATTTAGTGAGGGAAATTATCATCGTAGAGGTCCTTACTTCGATGGAACTAATTTTGCTAGTTGGCAGCATAGAATGAAAATGCACATACTTGGCTTTAATCCTCATGTTTGGGCTGTTATTCATGTTGGTGTGCATGGTAACTTCTTTGGAGAAGGGCAGGAACCAGATCATGATGCGACAACTGATGAACTGAAGATGTTGCAACTTAATGCTCAAGCCAGCGATATCTTCTTCAACTGCCTTTGCCCCAAAGAATTCAACAAAATCAGTCGTCTTGAGAATGCAAAAGAAATTTGGGATACTTTGGTTCATATGCACGAAGGTACTGATTCTGTCAGAGAATCTAAGTTGGATGTTCTTCAAAGTTAGCTTGACAAGTTAAAGATGAAGGATGGTGAAGGAGTCGCTGAAATCTACTCTAGGCTAGCTCTCATAACCAATGAGATTACCGGCTTAGGAAGTGAAGAGATGACTGATGACGAGTTGGTGGATATACTTCTCGCCCCTCGTTGGTTACCCCAAGTGGAAGGTGGAGATGTAGTTAGCAGCAGATTTCCCTTACACGGGGACTGTAAGGTTTAACGAACCAGGAGGACTCCGAGGATCAACAAGTAGGTGTCCGCTACTCTGGCGCTAGCAGAAGACGTGGACCTGCACACACAACAAATAACTTTGCTCCCAATGAGTACAGAGAGGTTGTCAATCTCTCCGACCTTGTAGTTTGCAAAGGATCAAAACACAAGCGGGAATAGTGATAGTGATTGCAACAAAAAAGTAAATAAAAGCGGTAAATGATGGAGGTGTAAACAATGGTGATAATATGGACCAGAGTCCCATGATGTTCACTAGTGATGTCTCTCTCCCAAAAGACGATAAACAACTATGCTGGGTAAACAAATTACAGCTGGGCAATTGGTAGAATTATGAACGCACCACAATGCTAATCATGCTACTGAAAGTTAGAGGCTCAAAAGTAATGGGAAGTACGCCAAGACAAGTAGACCATTTATTCATAAGCATCTACTTACTAATCATTCACCTTGAGATATCTATCCAGAACATCTCGCTGGTATTAAGTTGCGAGCCCCACCCAAAGTGTAAAGTCAAAGCAACGGACAACTGCATTAACGAACTTTGCATAAGGTAAATAATCCTTGCAGTCGTGGTCACAAGCACCGTTGTTTTCTCCCTGGTGGCAACAACACATCCCCTAGTCTCATGTTTCTCTCACTCAAGCTAGACATCACGGGGCATGAACCCACAATCATGCATAACACTCCCTCTTGGAGTTACAATCTACTACTCGGCTAAAGCAATAAAAAGCAATGGAAAACATGCATGAATTACTCAAGAACATAATATAAAAGGATAATCAAATATATAACTCATCACAATCTGAACATAATCTCATAATACATCGGATCCCAGCAAACCGAGCATAGCAACAACAGGAAAATTACATAGATGCCTTGATCATGTAGGGCAACTCACAAGGGCTAAACATTGAAGCACAAGATTGGAGAGAAAACATGACATAGCTACTGGTCACGGACTCATGGTCCAAGGAGGACTACTCACGGCATGTCCAGGAAGCGTCCATGGTGGTGAAGCCCCAGAGGTCAATTCTCCCTCCGGCAGGGTGCCAAGAAGAGGTCTTCTGGCGCTCCTGATTTCGGGAGTGCTGCGGCGGCGAAACGATGGAGAAATTCACGATTCTGGATATGATGGAAGGGTTTTCGATCGGAGAGGTAAATATAGGCCGAAGGAGGGCACCAGAGGGTGTGGGCCCCATCCAGGCAACGTGGTGGCGCGGCCAAGGGGTGGGCCACGTAGGGAGGTCGCCTGGGCAGGCCCTGGCTCCCCTCTGGCCCACCTTTGGTGCTCGTGAAGCTTCCGTCACACTCATTTTTATATATTTTGCTTGGGATTTTTGGGACTCTGTAAATTGGGGTAAAAGTCCGTGCAAAAAAGACATCAACAGAAAGAAACTGACACTGGGTGCACTGAGTTAGTAGGTTAGTCCAAATATGTGTAAAAAGGTATAAAAGTGTAGCAAAACATATAACAATGTCACCCAAAATATCATGTAACAAACAGAAATTATAGATACGTTTGGGACGTATCAACATCCCAAGCTTAACACCTGCTCGTCCTCGAGTAGGTAAATGATAACGCAAATAATGGTGACATGAGAACACACATATAATAACTTCAAAGTAAAGCAAGTAAGATATGCAATTCAAGTCAAGACAATAACAAGCAAGAGTCTATATTTAGTATTGTAAATAGCAAAGTAAGAATATAAAGGTGCAAGAGCTCTCACTGTCCGTGACTCGAATGTCTCCAAACGGTGTTTGCGTGCAAGAAGTGGGAGATGGGTTTAGAGCATAAAAATAGTTTATAGTTTAATTGAGAACTCAATCTACTAAAACTTAACACTTGGTCTCCTTCGGAATCTTATTTTGACTCATCCCCATACCACTAGTCAGGCACAAGTCAAAATGATCCTCTCCCTTTCGACTTTGAGCACTAATGCAATAGCGCAAGCAAGATATGTTGGCACTTAGGATGGCAAAGAGAATAATGATGGGGAAGGAAGACAAAAATGTGTGAAAGGCTCACATCAATGTGGATAATCATAGGCGAGAGAAAGCCAAATGACAGATATGATGTGAGGAGTAGGGATTGCCATGCACTGGATGCACATATGAGCTAAGGTAAGCTCTCCAATGGAACTAGTGGGGGTGCATCCAACTTGCTTGCTCATGAAGACCTAGAGCTCATTTGAGGAGGCTCATCATTGGAATATACAAGCCAAGTTCTATAGTGTAAGGGTCCCCACATAGTTATGCATGAATGATAATCTCTATGGAGTAAAAATATAACAACGGAGTATGAGTGTGGATCTTTCAAAAGGAATAGTAGTGTTGCCCCCTTCTCTCTTTTTATTTCCTTTTTTTGGCCTCTTTGGCTCTTTCTATTTATCTCTCATTTGTCCTCTTTGGGATCTTTTCATGTCTCCTCTTTTGGGATCTTATAATTTGTCCACTTTGGGATCTTTTCCTAACTTAAGGGCAACACTTTATGTTTTACAAGAATAAAAAGATCTTCACACTTATAAGAAGTACTCAACATAAAGACAAATGAAAACTATCATGATGTATGTAAATGTATGCCTCTTCCAGTGTAGCAGGATATGCAATGGTACTAGCGCGTCATGTAGCAATAATAAGGACAAGGCCCAACTAGCATGCGGCTCCTCGAGCAAGCAAAAGCATGTATGACATGAAGATCAAGTCATGAGATGGTGGATGTTTCATGGCAATGTATCTTAGAAAGGCTATGGAAATCCCTTAATAGGTAGGTATGGTGTCTGTTTTGAGGAAGGATATAATGAGGCTTATGATGACAAAGCGTATCATGCCAAGGGTTTGGATGCACCGGCGAAGTTTGCACCAACTCTCAAGATGAGAAAGGGCAATGGACGGTACCGAAAAGGCTAGCAAAATATGGATGGTGGAAGTGCCAACAACCGAATACTCCCATTAGTCCGAAGAACTCATGCACTTATTATCGGTAACTCTCTATCTAGTCAGGAGATTCACAACGAGACAAGCACCCCGAGGAGGACTGTTTGGGGGTTTGGTTATCCTTGCGCATCCTCGACCCATGATAATGTGAGGGTACTCTATATATTCCAACCCCTCCAGAGGTTAGCGATCCATCTAGTAGCTAGAGTAAAAAAACACAGATTTCCCAAAACACGACACCTATCACTAATAGGCTCAAGCTATTGACACCAATAGTCCAAACATTACTCAAATCAATACCTTAAAACTATTGCAAGTTACTACTATACTTAAATAGCAACCTCAATTACCTACTCATGCAAGACAGACAACTTAGTGCAACAAGCCAACTCTCTAAACAAGATAAGCATGCTAACTCAAGAGAGTTCCAAAAGCAACCTAAATAAAATCTCTTAAAAGATAAAACATGAAAACTAAGAGCTAGGCATGACAACAGCTATGAAAAGATAAAGAACACACAAAAAGATAAACATGAAAACCTATGTTGTGTTCTACGGTGGAGTGGAGCGTGTTTCTCTCCCAAACAAAGAAGGCTATGTTCCAACTTGTTATGAACAGCAAGCAAAACTAAAACAAACTAAAAAGTAAAGCACAGGATGCTCCAAGCATAGCACATAACATATGAAGTGATAAAAATATAGAATGGAGAAGGACGAACTGATGATTGTTGATGGAGAAGGGGATGCACGGGGGCATCCCCAAGCTTAGACGCTTGAGTCTACTTGAATATTTCTTGGGGGTGCATGGGGGCATCCCCAAGCTTGAGCGCTTGACACTCCTGGATATTCTTTCATCATCTTCCATCGCATACTTGAAAACTCCCTTCATATGAAACCCATCATAAGCTGATTAGAGTGGTTAGTGCCCATAATAAAATAATTTATTCTCTACTGGAAATAAGTACTTTCATGAATAACTACTGTTTCTAAAGATTGCCAAAAGATTTTTTCAAAGAAAAAGCAAGCTAAAGATTTGCAAAATGATGAAAATGCAAAACGTGGCAGAATCTGTGAAAAACAGAACAACATGTAGTAAATAATTTTTTTGGGGCACTTCTGCAACTCAAATAAAAAAAACTTAGAACAGATGCCAGAAATAAAATTGTATAGAGCATACTGTCAAAAACATTCAGATCAAAAATATGATCTGGTGACTTTTGGCGAATTTGTCCGTCAAACAGACATAATCTGTTTCTGGACAACATGTCACAACTTTTGAACTTTCTTGCAACCGGAGGCTAAAACTTGGCACAAAGCTTAAAAATAAAGATACAATGATGTTGCTACAGTAGTAACAAGCATGAATACCACTAAAACTGAAAGTAAAAACAAATTGGGTTGCCTCCCAACAAGCGCTTTCTTTTATGCCTTTGAGCTAGGCATGATGCAAAAAGATCAAGTATTATCAACTCCATAAGAATAATTTCCCAACTAATGGACTCATAAGGTAACTTAATCTTCTTTCGAGCGAAGTGTTCCATTCCCTTTTTAAGGGGAAATTGGATTCTAATGGTCCCTTCTTTCATGTCAATGATAGCACCAACAGAGCGGAGAAAAGGACGTCCCAAAATAATTGGACATGAGGGATCACACTCAATGTCCATAATAAGAGAATCAATGGGAACATAATTATCATTTACAACAATAAGCACATCATCAATTATCCCTAAAGGTTTTTATGGAAGAATCAACAATACGAACACCAAAAGAACATTGATCAAAAGGTTTCAAATCAAGCATATCATACATTCTTTTGGGCATAAGGGAGGCACTAGCTCCAACATCACATAAAGCAAAGCAAGAGAGATTATTCAATTTAATTTTGACCATAGGATCCCAACCATCTTCTAGTTTTCTAGGAATAGAAGTATCTAGCTTGAGCTTCTCCGCCCTAGCTTTCATAAGAGCATTGGTAATATGCTCGGTGAAGGCAATATTGAGTGTACTAGTGTGGGGGTCTTTAGCCATTCTTTGCAAATAAGTGATAACTTCGGAAAGACTACAATTATCAAAATCAAGATTACTACCATTAATTAAAGTGTTGATGATGTCATCTAAGGTCATTCATTGGGTAGTCTCTAAGTTCAAAGGACCTTCTTGTCCTAAAGTTGAGGTATTAGCATCACTATTAATAGGTCCATTGGGACTAGGGATGTGATGGGTGCTAATAGTTTTGATATCCTCAACAACTTGTATTTTAGCAAGGGTAGTGTGTGTAGGAAGGCTCTTAATCCTATCTTCCTCTTCTTTTTCTCTAGCCTATTTCTCCTTAAGTTTGGCTAGCATTCTTATGTTCTCATTAATTTGGACTTGGATAGCATTCATATGTGTGGTGTTCCTCTCCTCAAGGGGAAGTTCTAATTTTAAGCATCTCTACATCATGAGCTATGTTGTCTACCTTGAAAGAGAGACTATCTAATTTATCTAATTTCTCTTATACACTCTTGTTGAAGGATTTTTGAGAAGTGATAAAGTCTTTAAGCATGCTCTTTAATTCAGAAGTGGAGTTTTTGGTGCTAGGATAAGTGTTGTTGTTCCCGTAGTTGTTGGATGGGGACAATCTAGGGTTGCTACGAAAATTACTCCTATAGGCCTTATTATTAAAGTTGTTCCTAGAGATAAAATTAACATCAACTTGCTCTCTTTCTTGAGCAACCAGAGAATTTAAAGGAACATCATGAGGATAAATAGGAGCTTGCTTAGTAAGTAAAGTCATGATCATGTCAAACTTATCATTAAGGGAGGAGATCTCCTCAACAGAGTTTACCTTCCTACCCATTGGAGCTCTCTCGGTGTGCCATTGAGAATAATTTGTCATCATCTCGTCCAATAGTTTCGTGGCAGCAGCAAGTGTAGTTGACATAAAGGTTCCTCCCGCGGCCAAGTCCAACAGATTCCGCGAGGTAAAGTTCAATCCCGCATAGAAAGTTTGGATAACTATCCAAGTAGTCAAACCATGTGTAGGGCAATTCTTAACAAGCGATTTCATACGTTCCCAAGCTTGGGCAACGTGTTCGTTATCCAGTTGCCTAAAATTTATAATGTTACTTCTTAACTGGATAATCTTAATAGGCGGGTAATACTTCCCAATAAAAGCATCTTTGCACTTATCCCAAGAATCTATGCTATTCCTAGGCAAAGATTGAAGCCACACTTTAGCTCCTCCTCTCAAGGAGAAAGGAAAAACTTAAGTTTAACAATATCACCATCTACTTCTTTGTACTTTTGCATATCACAAAGCTCAACAAAATTATTCAAGTGCAAAGCAGCATCATCTCTAGCACCGGAGAATTGATGTTTCATAACAAGGTTCAGTAAAGCAGGTTTAATTTCATAGGAGGTCGCCCTAGTGGCGGGAGAAGCAATAGGAGTGCATATAAAGTCATTGTTGTGGTGACTAGTGAAGTCACACAACTTGGTGTTCTCAGTGGAACCCATAGCAATAGCAACAAGCAAGAACAAAGCAACTATTTTTTTGTGTTTTTTGGTATAAGACTCTAAAGCAAAAACTAGAAGCAAACTAACAAGACTAAAAAGCAAAGGTAAAAGATAGTGTGCAACTCCCCTATCTTTAAGACTGGAGTCCCTGGCAACGGCGCCCGAAATTTGCTTGCTGACGAGTTGATGGATATACTTCTCGCCCTTGTTGGTTACCCCAAGTGGAAGGTGGAGATGTAGTTAGCAGAAGATTTCCCTTACACGGGGACTGTAAGGTTTATTGAACTAGGAGGACTCCGAGGATCAACAAGTAGGTGTTCGTTGCTCTGGCGCTAGCAGAAGACATGGACCTACACACAGAACAAATAACTTTGTTCTCAATGAGTACAGAAAATCTCGTTGGTATTAAGTTGCGAGCCCCACCCAAAGTGTAAACTCAAAGCAACGGACAACTGCATTAACGAACTTTGCGTAAGGTAAACAATCCTTGCAACCATGGTCACAAGAACCCTTGTTTTCTCCCTGGTGGCAACAACACATCCCCTAGTCTCATGTTTCTGTCACTCAAGCTAGACATCACATGACATGAACCCACAATCATGCATAACGCTCCCTCTTGGAGTTACAATCTACTGCTCGGCCAAAGCAATAAAAAGCAACGGAGAACATGCATGAATTACTCAAGAACATAATATAAAAGGATAATCAAATTTATAACTCATCACAATCTGAATATAATCTCATAATCCATCGGATCCCGACAAACCGAGCATAACAAGAGCAGGAAAATTACATAGATGCCTTGATCATGTAGGGAAGCTCACAAGGGCTAAACATTGAAGCATAAGATTGGAGAGAAGACATCACATAGCTACTGGTCATGGACTCATGGTCCAAGGAGGACTACTCACGGCACGTCTGGGAAGCGTCCATGGTGATGGAGAAGCTCCCGAAGGACAATCCTCCCTCCGACAGGTTGCCGGGAAGAGGTCTTCTCGCGCTCCCAATCTCGGGAGCGCTGCAGCGGTGGAACGATGGAGAAATTTGCAATTCTGGATACGATGGAAGGGTTTTCCATCGGAGAGGTAAATATAGTCCAAAGAAGGGCACCAGAGGGCGTGGGCCCCACCCAAGCGACCTGGTGGCACGGCCAAGGGGTGGGCCGCACATGGAGGCCGCGTGGGCAGGCCCTAGCTCCCCTCTGGCCCAACTTTGGTGCTCGTGAAGCTTCCGTGTAACACCCCAAATTTTTGCCAAAATTCTTATTTAGTAAATTTGGCCTGAATAGTTTCAAATTTTTATTTCTGGGTTTTCTGTTGATATGAAAACCTCTCTTATTCATGGTTTTGTGAATGACTCTTTTATGAGCTGAAGCTTTTTGATAACTTTTGTGTGACTTGAGGGTTGACTCAAATATTTTCCTTCCACTAATTTTTTAGGGAAGGCTTTTTCTATAAAGATTATCTTCCAATCCTAATATTCAGAACTGGTTTTTATTTTCTTAAGGGTCCAGTTTTGAACTGTAGCCACTTGTTAACCTCTTCTAAAAATTCCACAATAAGCTTGGCAATTACCTACTATGTTTCTGGATCAATTTTATATAATAATATAGCCAAGTGTTTTGATAGGATTAAGCAAATTAATTAAACTTACTTTCTGGTCCAATTGTAGATTTGCACTACAACCCCTTAAATTAAGTCCCCAAAAATTCTACCAAAATTTGTAGTAGCCAAGGGGTTCATACAAATGAGTTTTATGCAAAAACCCAGCTGAGTATTTTGGTAAAATATTGCTCATTGCCATCTTTTCTGTTGTGGTCCAAATAGGTGCTTTGCACTACAACCTCTTCATCAAAGTCCCTAATAATTTTGTAAAAATCTGTAGAGGTCAAGATGTTTATAAGAATGAGTTTTCTGCAATAATATATATTTACCTTTTTAAATATTTGAGCACCACTTCTTGTTTTGTGTTCTGGACCAGATTGGCCTTTTGAACTACAACCCCACTTTTTCCTTCCCCAATGCTCTTGAATTTTTTTGTGCTTGTAGTCCATCCAATGAAACCCTGAAGTACCAAACTTCAACCCCATTGGAGTTATTTCAACCCCTGTTGCATTGCCATTTTATTTCTGTCCAGAAATGGAGTTTTACTAGAATTGCATTGTGAAGTTGTTGAGGTTCTAAATAAAATCTTGCTATCCTTGTGCCCATCGAGTCAGGCTTATGTCTGGAAATTTCCATGTCTAGCAAGTTCCCCTAGATGCCATTGGCATTCTATCAAACACCTGGTGTCCCTAACCAGAAATGGCATGGTATTTTGTTTGTATGGTGGAGTTGAGCCCCAGACTAAACCAGCATGTCTAGCAGACCTATAGTAATGCCATTAGTCGATCTGGAGCGTTTCACCACTAGCCCAAGCCCCTAGCTAGCCGTAGCAATTCATCAAGCACCTGGTAGGCATGCCAGAGCATGCTCTGGAGTGAGCATTTTGCAGCCAGTAGACCAAGCCGCCGCGTTGCAGCCCCTGCCGCCCCCTCGTTTCCCGAAGCAGCCTCAACACGTCGGCACACTTGCACGTGCTCCTCGTGGGCCCATGTTGCTCCTGCTGTCCCTGCATCTCCGTAGCCGCACCGGCCGTCGTCAAGCTGCAGTAGCAGCGCAGCATCGCAACACCGCCCAAGCCCTCCTCGAGCGTCACCTGCCCCGTGGACCACCTCCCTGCGATGAGCCGCTGCTTCCCGGCCCTGTAGCTGCATCAAGCCGTGCCTGCGCTCTCGCCAGTAGCTGTCCCCGGCGATGTCATCCTCTCCCGCCGCGGCACCGACACCTCAAGGCTATAAATAGGATCCCCGACACCCTTAGAGCATCATAAGTTTCCCCTGATAGCCGTAGCCAGCCCCTCTAGCTCCAATTTAAGCCCGAGACCCCTTCGTTCCCAACTCCAGTGACTTTCGGCCACCGTAGCACCCCGGGTCGATTCGGTCTTGTGAGTGTGCTTTTCCCGCGCCTGAGCCTACAAATCGAACCTCCTAGACCTAGCGGAGCTGCCCCACCCCTCGCCGTGCGCCTAGAACCTCTCCTAGCTAGTACCCCCTCGGAGCCGAAGCTCCCTCCGTCGTGGAGGAATGGCTACTCGATTCCGGCAGTCGCCGCAGCCCCAAGGCAGTGAAATGGATGCGCCTTGGTCCCCTGAGCACGTCGGTACCCTCCGTTCCTCGAATGGGGACTCCTGTCGCTGGTGAGCCTCGTCGGAGTGCCTCCTTCCTTCGGCCAAAGGAGGAAGAAGGAGCCCCGAGTCAAACCCGCGCGTGGGTCCCACGCGTCAGCGTCTCTGCCCCAGCTAGAGCCCGCGCTAGTGGAGACGCCTTCAGTCGGGTACGTTTTCTCCCTTCCGCTGGCGTAATTCCCCCCCGAAGCGTTTTCTTTTCTTTTTGTTTTTTTTAAAACAGATTTTGACCAAAACTTTGACTCGCTATAACTTTTTATAGAAAACTCCAAATGAGTTGATTCTTTTTCTCACCTCTTTCAAATTCTGCCTAGTTTATTTTAGTATTTATGTGAAAATTTTATAAGACAATTTTATTTGATTTTTTTAAATTGTGTGTTAATTAGCATATATTTTTAAATAGGCTTGGAAGAGAGGAGTTATAACTTGCAAAAGTTTGTCGGTGAACCCCACCTCTCTACACTTGGAAGACAAGCATCCTGAATCTACTTTTAACTCGGTTGTATAAGTTTGCTTGGTGAAAGTATTATAGGGTTATGTTTTATTTGTGGTGTTATTTCATGTGGCAAATCATGCATATGGTTTCATGATTTTGAAAGTAAAGGTTTCTATGATTGTGGTGCATGGACAGTGGTCACTCTTTCCTACCCTACATGCCTTCCGGACAAGATTCGGTGAGAGTCGGTGTCTTGTGGAGACACGGCCGTGGGATTGACATCTTGTGGATGAGAGTGGTCAACGAGGCATGTTAGGTAGGTAGTGACCCTGTTTGCACATGGTTTGTGCTAATAATTCAGGTAATACTTAATCCTCCTAAGTCGACCATAGATCGAGTCTTGTCAGTATGTCTCCTTATTTGCATGCTACCATAGTTTCCTGGATAATGGATTCGGTATAGTCAGTTGCAGACCTATTATCAGTCACACACCAGTAGAGGGGCCGGAATGAAGGTATCCACGTCCGTGGTATAAACCCAGTCATACGGTCAGGGGGCATGGGTGTTTCCGGTCTCGGACCGGAAGGGAGGGCACTCCCCGTGAGCGCACGGTTTAAATATTTTTATCGCATGCTAGTCGAGGTCGGAGCCTCCCCGTCTTATGGTTTTACCTTGGTAGCATAGTCCAGGTGAATCCGGGCTTCGCGGAGGTAAAGTGGGTGTGTGCTGATTCTGAGTGTCCTTTTCTAAAATATCATACACGGGATTAGTCATGATGGCTATTGAAAACAGTGAACTATGGGTAAAGAGTACGTCCTCTGTAGAGTCAAAACTATTCGAGTAGCCGTGTCCACGGTCACGGACGTTGGTTGACTAGTCAAGTGTCGGTGTAAGTGTCGGTCTTCGGAGGTAGTTAACGGAGTATCAGACTAATCAGAAAATATGGTGGATGATTTTAAACATTATTTTTTGTGAACTAACCCTTATGATTTTTATTATGAATATCCCTGGGACGGTTCTACCTCCTGGATATTCTCTATTATTTCATATAAGCCCTTTAAGAGGTGTCGCTGAGACGCCCGATTGTGGCATGTTTGTTATTATTTCATATAAGCCCTTTAAGTGGTGTCGTTGAGACACCAAATTGTGGCATGTTTGTTATTATTTCATATAAGCCCTTTATGTGGTGTCACTGAGACGCCCGACTTTGGCATGTTTGTTATTATTTCAGATAAGCCCTTTAGGTGGTGTCACTGAGATGCCCGACTACGACATGCTTTATATTGCATCCTATGTTAATATTCTTATTGATTGCTTAATAACTTCCAGTATGATTATTACTTCCCTACTAATGCTTGAGTAGTAATTTGAGTTGACGCAGTATTACGATATCATTATGTGTGTATGAATAACACTTCAAGTTATATGTTTGCTTCATGATGTTTGCGAGTACATTCAAAGTACCCACTGGCTTGTCCCTGGCTATTGTCTTGGCGAGATTGCAAGCTTGGAGAGGAGAGGCTTAACGAAAAGCTTGGAGCGTAGGCTTCGAGGATAGCAGTTGTGCGAGTTAGGAATTGACCCGGTCAGCTGTTCCTGTGGGAAATGGAGTCCCAGAGGAGTTGGAGATCCCTGTAACGCTTCCACCATCAACCACTAGAAACCCCTTTGATGTACTCATTAGACCACATTGGTCATGTACCTCAATGTGTATTTTGCTTGGACATTTGTATCAAGGAAAAGTGTGCTAGCTAACAGTATTCTCGGGGCTGGTATACTTAAGGGCCATTTGAAGGGAAAATAAAATCCTCGTAAATCCGCTCCCCACATTCCGTCATGCTAATTTATATATATTTTTCTCGAGATTTTTGAGACTCTGTAAATTGGGGTAAAAGTCCCTGCAAAAAAGACATCAGCAGACAGAAAGTGGCACTCGGTGCACTGAGTTAGTAGGTTAGTCCAAATATATGTAAAAATGTATAAAAGTGTAGAAAAACATATACCAATGTCATCCAAAAGATCATGGAACAAACATAAATTATAGATACGTTTGGGACATATCAATGACCGACAAATTCATCTATAGAAGATACTTAGAGCTCTTGATGGCAAGAACGACACAGTGTGCACATTGATCCAAATGATTCCAAATTACAAAGATCTCAAGCCAACTGAAGTCATTGGTAGGATTGTTGCTCATGAGATGTCACTCAAGGACAAAGATGAGCTGCACAACAAGTCAAGCGGTGCTTATAAAGCTTCATGTGATGCTCCCGCTACTTCAAAAGACAATCTTGTTACTGATGAAGAGATAAGCCTCATGGTCATAAAATTCAACAAGTTCTAGAGGAGTAGAGGCAAAGATAGAAGCTCAAGTTAAAGACATGAAGAGAAGCGTTCGTCCAGCTGTGACCAAAACTGCTACAATTGTGGGAAGCCCAGACACTACTCAAATGAGTGCTCGGCTCCCTAGAAAAGAAGAGAAGACTCACCTCGAAGATGAAGCTCAAGAGATGAGTCACCTCGTAGAGAGAGAAGGAGTAGAGAAGATCACTATGAATGAACACACTCACGGAGAGGCAAGAAATCGAAGAAGAAGGACAAATACACCAAGGGTAGTTCAAGAAGAAGACATCAAGCTCATGGTGGTGAATGGGTCTCCGGCTCCAAGTCTGATCACCACTCCGAGAGAAGCTATCACTCCCACTCCGACTATAGTCAAGATGAAGGTGTTGCCGGGATTACACTTGTTTCTACCAACTCCTACGACTTATTTGATTCACCAAATGAGGGAGTCGGAAACTGCTTCATGGCTAAAGGCCCCATGGTATCACATCCCGAGTATCTTGATTTCAATAGTGATGAGGATGACTTGTTAGGAGAAGATGACTTGCTTCTTGATAAAACTAGTGAATGCACTGAAAATGAACTTCCTATTATCATGCTAGTCAAGAGAAATCTAATACCGATGAGAAGAAAGAAATTGAATGACTAACTCAAGAATTAAAAACTCTTAAGTTAGATCACGAGACTACTTTAGAAGATCATAGACATCTTGCAAGAACCCATGAGAAGCTACGCTTCTAGAAGCTCAACTTGGAGCAAGCGCGTGAGTTCTTAAATGCAATCAATGACGATCTTCAGAAGAAGAGTTCTTCTTATCTAGACAAACAATTACTCTTGTCTAAGTTTGTTCCACAAGTTAAACCTAGGAACACTAGTAACAAAGGCAAGAAGGTTTCTTCATCTAGTAACAACAATGCTAAAGCTAAATCCAATAATGTTGTTGCTAGTATCTCTATTGATTCCACTAACGATTCTCTTATCCAAGTTACACTTGAGAAAGAAAATGATCTATTGAAAGGGATTATAGAGAGAGGTGTCTTCAAGAGTCTTGCTGGAGTAAGCAATTTGAAGAAATTGTGCGCAAGCAAGGAGGACATCGGGAGAAACAAGGTGTGGGCTACTTCAACGTCAACGGAGATGTTTGGGAAGAAGGTCCTTATCCCACTCCCAAGTTTGTTCCCCAAGAAGAGAAGTGTGATTCCACTCCTTCCAAAGGAACACACTCACAAGATGGCCTTCTACCACAAGACCACAAAGGCAAGGGAAAGCTTCAAGATGACATTGTCCTATTTGAAGAAGAACCCCAAGCCAAGGTCAAGTGGATTCCCAAGGATACTACTAGATCTACCTCATCAAGTGCTACCACAACTCCAAGGATTCCCATCAATTTGGTGTGGATTCCCAATAGGAAGAACTAGAAGTTCTTGAGGGGTGACTCTGCCAATGAAATTCACTCTTATTCATTTTGGCAAGGGCTATTTGCAACCAACCTCAACCATATGCATTAGTTCAAGGAGTCACATATTCCCTCAAAGGTAAGCATGGAACAAGGTAATTAATGCATCTTTGGACATTATCCCATGCGTGCTTCACACCATGTCCATAGATATTCTTGCATATGTTCTTTTTGCTTTGGGACTAAACCATGTAGGTGAGAAGAGTATGAAAACAACAAGGATTGTTGCAAACTCAAGATGATATTCATCAACATTGAGCATCCACCACTACTTCACCTATTTGAAGTCTTCTATGACAAAACCCAAGGTTAGTTGATCCCTCTTAGTGGGGATATCATATCAAGGGGGAACCTTATTCTAAGACTTGAGTATAAGCATCACCTAAGCATATGAACACATTAATGCTTATGTAAAAGTGGTAACCCCAATTGTGCTTAATGATGAGTATGACCTATGATCAAGTATTCTTACTTGGCTCCTATGTCAATATACTCATATATAGATGACTTTGTCATCACCCAAGTGCTTGATAGCAACTAGGATGTGTGTGCATGTTCACCATGTTTTATTCATCATTCTTATTGTGTGAGCATGTTGGTCTGCATGTGTTTGATCATTCAAGGACATCTAATTGTTGTTATTTGTCTTTTGATTTATCTTTTGCCAATTGGATCGACATGAATTCCTAGGACCCTTCTCTAGCTATCTATGATATCTCATCTCAAGTTCTGTTCATGCTTCATCACAAAACTGGAACAAGCACTTGTCGATCCCTTTGTGTTAAGGTGCACTCGGAGTTCCGTACCGTCAAAGGCTGCCTTCCAAAACCTCTTTGTAAAACTCGGTGTGACCAACTCCACAAACTCAGCGCCACCGATTTTTCAAAGTTGATCAGGTTTTCCTATCTTGATACCACCGAAATCGCCAACTCGGTTATACCGAGTTTCCCTGTCTACTGACATATGAGGAACTCGGTGACACCGATTTAGCCATCTCGGTGACACCGACAGGGCACGGGTATATATATATATATATATATATATATATATATATATATATATATATATCCGCGGACCAAATCTTTTGACTTCACTTCGTCAAAACCGTTCATTCCCCAAAACCCTCGCTGCCCCCGAGACGCCAGGTCATCGCCTTTGTCTCCCCGAGCGCCATCGCCTCTAGGATTCTTCCCCGTCGACGCAATCAACTCCACCGTCGTCGCTGTAGCGGGACCGCAACCAAGTTAGGGTACGGATCCAATTTCCTTTTGTGTTCCCCTATCTGATTCTTACGCATTGGGAAATATTTTCTTCTAACCTCCATGTGCAAACCCTTCCTTCCACCAGATAAGTCTCATAGTGTAGAAGAAGTAGAAATTTTGGATCTGATATGCCGCGGTATGCAACTCGGTGAGACCGAGTATGTAAATCGGTTCCACTGATTCTTGTTTTAGGGTTCCTGAGAAGCAACTCGGTGACACGGAGCATCTCTTTTCGGTGCCATCAAAAATGACAGCCAAGTTTTTGTTAAGCGAGTAAGCTTTCTCGCTGACTCCTAAAATTCCAAGTCGGTGCCCGCGATTTACATCTTGCAGAAGATCATACCCTAAGTTTCACACTTCAAATTTAAAAAATAAAATCATGTGAATTTTGTGATGCTCATCCATTCTGTCTTTCCCATATCCACTTCACAGGTTATGCTGTTTGCTGCTGAGCGTGTTTGTCAGTATGTCATGTTCAGATGATAGTTAGAATGACTTCAGAGAGCAGAGTGTTGAGATGGACTCTGGCACTAGTCTAGAAAAGTCTGCTTTAGATCGAAGTTCTCCCAGCTCCCATTGTTTGCCCAAGGCAGCCACCAGGCAGAGAAGGAAGCTCAATTCTGATGAGGAGGATTCAAACTTTGTGCTTGAAGAGACTTCAGCTCCTTTGAAGGCCCCTCCAAGGAAAACTATCACGAAAGTTACTGCTAATTCAGCTGATCTGAGAGCACCTTAGCGTGTCAGGAAGAGCACCAAGCTTTCCAAAGATGCACCTGCAAAGAAGGCTGGTGTGAAGAGGCCCATGAAGAGAACCATCCATCTTGTTGGCAGAAAAACTTCCATGTTTGAAGACCCAGAAGATGCTGAGGAAGAAGCTCCTGAGGAGATCCCAGTTCCTCCCAAGAAGAAGAAGTCGATGGCTGACGCCATGAAGTGTGCTCCTTAGCCTGCTGCTAAAGAAAAGAAGGCTCCAACTTCCAGGAAGACCACCAAAGACATACCTGCAGCTGCTAAAGCAGAAGGCCCTGCATCTAGTGCCCCTCGTGTAGAGGAAGAAGCAGATGAGGATGTTTCAGTTCTCAGGAAGCTCAGACCATTCCTTCCACCCCACAATGCTGCTCATCCAATAGCAAAGGATATGAATAAGAGGAAGGATGCCGGACTAAGGAAGTGGAGAACAAATTATCCACATGCTATCAGAAGAAGAACTGTTGTTGATCCAAGGTTTCACACCAAGGAACAACAAGATTTTTTATGAGACTGTCTTATTTGACAAGAGTCCTGCTGTCAGTGATATGAGGTATGTCGATTGGGCATACATTAAGGATAATGAAGATTACTTTGCACATGTCCGAGAAAATTTCAAGGTAGTGGACATTGCAAAGTTTGTTCGGAAGAAGATGACCCCATGGAATGATGAGCTGATCATGCAATTATGTGAATAGTTCATTACTATGATGACTCTTTAGTATGGATGACCGATGGACACATGTATGACGCTACAATTGCTAAATGGGTTCTATCATTGGTTCCCCCAAGCACGAAGAATCAGATGTAGATGTGTATGTAGAAGCAAAGAAGAATCACAACTCCATGGCCAATATGTACATGACCATTCCACATCAGTACTTGGCCAGTCACAAGTTTGGTTAAGTATATTTTCTTCAAGCTGACATTCCTACGATGAACACTATACTGTGATACACCCTGATGCCTAAGTTAGGAGATGAGAAGATGATTAGAGGCTATTCTATCAACCTGCCACACCTAATAGAAACACATACTAGATTTAGAGTGATGGATTTGATAGTTGAGACTATTCGGAGAACTACTGCGAATCAGAAGAGATCATGTGGATATGCACCATACATTCATATGCTCATCAATGCCAAGCTAGGAAAGCATGCATATCTACTTGATTGTCCCCATCTACCTCTTCAGCCTGAATTTTAAGATAACCAGGTTGTGATGGATGACAATGATCCCAACTCAATTGCAGCAAGAATGGCAGCAGAGGCTGAAGCTGCTAGAAATAGGCCACCTCCAGTTCCACATCTCAGAACCCCAGCTGAGCAAATGACATTTCTAGTGAGCACTGTCCAAGGCATGGAGAAGAACATCCAGGAGATCATGCAAAATCAGAAGAGTCTTGGGAGAGTTGTGGAGACAAAATACCACAACATGGATATGAAGGTAACATAGTTGACCACCATCATTAGACAACTTCAACATGAAGTTGAATCTGTGGAGATTCCATGCTCAGAGGAAGAAGACGAAGATGATGATGATTAGGAAGAGTCTCCTCCTCCCACTACTACACAGTTCAACACCAGGCCCCAGTCAGTTGATGTTCCTGCTCACGAGACTAGACAGACATCTTCAGCATAAGCTTCAGCACCTTCACCACCAGCTCCAGCTCAAGATCCTTCAGTATCAACTCCTCCAGCTCGAGGGACATCAGCAGAAGCCTTCACATACGCTGTTCTATCGACTCCATCATCAGCTGCCCAGAGAGACAAGTAGTTCTACACTTTCGAACTTTTTGGTAACTTGTTGCCAAAGGGGGAGAAATGCATAAATCATAGACTTCGTGTGAGAGAGAGATTTTGACTTTATTTGCTCTCATTTGGTTTTAAAAACTTTGCTTTGTTGGATGACTTTATCCTATATGTGTGTGTGATCATAAGCTTTATCCTGTGTGATGCTATGATATCATCTATTAGCTATCCTTGTGATGATACCTTGTTGGAGTCATGTGCTTTGCTATTATTTTTGTGCACCACCAAGATGTATGTGACATGGAAGAGTAACCCATGATCCTAATCGATTGTGCATTTGCATTCAAACACAAATTTTAAATAATGAACAAATTTAGGGGGAGCTCTTGCTTTTCACATACTTCTGAAAGCGTCGATGCTAATCATTGATTATATCTTTTGTCGAAGCTTTGATCTATATGTTGTCATCAATTACCAAAAAGGGGGAGATTGAAAGCACGATTGCTCACTAGGGTGGTTTTGATAATTGATCAAAACATATGCATCATTGGACTAATGTGTTTTCCAAGTGTATTTCAGAAAGGTTCAAAAGATGCTATGGTTTAAGGTTTATGTGGAGATACTCCCGGATGCAAGAAAGGAATAATATTGGCTCAATCTTCAAGCTAAGAAGACTCTCCATTTTATATTTGTGGGAAATCACCGTTGATTCCATAGGAAAGCCAATACTATAAAAAGGGGGTGATGTAGTAAAATGAACTGATTGCTAAAATGCTCAAAGTTAGCCACCAAAACACTCAGTCGTTTTCCCCAAATTTACACTCTGTCAAGATCCACATACACAAATTCGCTGTCACCAACATTTCCACATTGGACCCAACGAGTTTGGACCTCAGACAGAACCCTAGACATTCCCACCAAATCGGTATAACCGAAACTGCATCGGTGCTACTAAGTTCAGTGTGACCAACATTCTGTTGCCAACATACACAAAATCGGAATTTCCGAGTTTGAGCACCGATGCCACCAAGTTTGACCATCTGACCGTTAGTCACCATTTCGATGCCGCCGAGTTCTATATATCGGTCTCACCGAGATTCTAAAGTTCACACCTTTGTGCTAATCGATACCACCGAGTTTCCAACTTCAGTGTTACCGAGTTTGCTCTTTTGTGTGTAGCGGTTGGATTTTGGCTACTGCCTATATATATATACCCCTTCACCCACTGCTCATTCATGGGAGAAGCACTCATGATACACACTTCATTTCCAGATCCATTTTCTGAGAGAGAACCACCTCTCTCATGTGTCGAGACCAAGATATTCCAATCCAATCATTTGAAACTTGATCTCTAGCCTCCCCAAACTGCTTTCCACCAAATCAACCTCTGCTACCCATGCATATTCTGTGAGAGAGTGATTTGTATTGAGGAGACTATCTTCAGAAGCACAAGAGCAAGGAGTTCATTGATCTACCCCATGTAATACTTTTGGAGGGTGGTGCCTCCTAGATTGGTTAGGTGTCACTTGGGAGCCTCCTACTTCTTGTTGTGGAGTTGAACCAAGATGTTTGTAAGGGCAAGGAGATCGCCTACTTCGTGAAGATCTACCGTGAGTAAGGCTAGTTCTCCGTGGACGGAAGCCGTGGTGGGATAGACAAGGTCGCTTCTTTGTGGACCCTCCGTGGGTGGAGCCCTCCGTGAACTCTCACAGTCGTTACCCTCCGTGGGTTGAAGTCTCCACTAACATGGACGTATGATAGCGCCACCTATCGGAACCATGCCAAAAATCGTCGTGTCAACCTCATGCATTTGATCTCCCTACCTTACTCCTCTACTTTACACTTGCATGTTTTACTTTCCGCTGCTATACTATTAGAAATGCATGTGTAGGGTGTACTTGACTTGTTATAACTGTCGTAGCTGCCTCTCAAGTAAAATTAGGAAAAGGAAAAAAATATATCTTGTCAAGTAGTCTAATCACCCCCCCCTCTAGATATACTTTCGATCCTACAGGATTCCCGTGGTGACAATGGGGTAATCTATGTTGAGGGGTTGATACACGTTCTTGTCCTACTTTATCCGATAGAACAATTGGTGTACTCTTCGAAGTTCTTTATGTTGGATTGAATATGATGAATTTGAAATTGTTTGATGCATGCTGAATGAACCGTTATAAGGATTATCCAATAGTTTTCTACCATACCCGAAGGAATCTCATAATAAATATTTTCTGTAGGTTTAGTAGGTTGAGGAACAAGTTCTCCAGCTTCTGTTCAAGATGAAGCTGCCCCGAACAAGCCACTCAAAGGGTGACCGTTCATGGTGACAAGTAACAGTAAATTTCAGCATGTACTGAAAATGTTTCCTTACCAATTTCCACTTACCAAAGGTGCTTCACTCCCCGGAAAAGGCGCCATAAAAGAGTCATGATGACCCACAAGTATAGGTGATCAATCGTAGTCCTTTTGATAAGTAAGAGTGTCAAACCCAACGAGGAGCACAAGGAAATGACAAGCGGTTTTTAGCAAGGTATTCTACGCAAGTGTTATAAGTAACAATGATAGATAGTTTTGTAGCAAGATAATTCATAACAAGAGAAAAGTAAAAATAGTAGAAAAGGTGCAACAAGGTATCCCAATCCTTTTTGTAGCAAAGGAAAGGCCTGAAATTACTCTTATATTATGCCCCCAAGGACACATGAGAATTTCTGTCTACTCATGTTCATCATGTTGAGTTGATTCACGTTCACTACTTTGATAATTTGATATGTGGGTGGACCAGTGCTAACATGATGTTCTTACTTGAAAAAACAACCAACTTATGATTACCCTCTATTGCAAGCACCCACAACTAAGAAAGAAGAATTAAGATAAATCTAACCATAGCATTAAACACGTGGATCCAAATCAGCACCTCATGAAGCAACACATAAACTTGGGTTTAAGCTTCTATCACTCTTGCAACCCATTATCTACTTGTTACTCCATAATGACTTCACTTAGGCCCATAACATGGTGAAGTGTCATGTAGTAAACTTCACATGACAACACTAAGAGAAGTAACAACATACATATCATCAAAATATCGAACGAATACCAACTTTATATGATTACTTATAACAAGACTTCTCCCATGTCCTCGGGAACAATAGTTACTACTCATATCTCATCAACATGTTCAGAGGCGTAATAGTTATAATTAAGGATTTGAACATAATATCTTCCACTAACTAATCTGACAAGCATCAACTACAAGATGTAATCAACACAACTAGTAACCCACATGTACCAATCTAAGGTTTTGAGACAGAGATTGAATACAAGAGATGAACTAGGATTGGAGATGAGATGGTGCTAGTGAAGATGTTGACAAATATTGGTCCCCACGATGGAGGAAGCATTGGTGTTGACGTTGGCTTTGATTTCCCCCTCTAGAGGGAAGTTTCCCCGACAGAATCTCTCTATCAGAGAGCAAAAGGGCCTCTGCCTAGGTTTCTGCCTCGAGACGGTGGTGCTTCATACCGAATGGTTGCCTATGATTTTTTCTAGGTAAAAACAGATGATATATGAAGAGGGGCCTTAGAGGGCCTGCAGGGGCCCCACAAGACATAAGGGCACGACCAGGGGGTGGTCATGGCATGTTGGCTTGTGACCAGCAGGTGCCCCCCTTTGGTATATTTTTGGCCCAATAATTCTTAAATATTCCAGAAAAATCGCCGTGAGGTTTCATGTCATTTGGATTCTGTTGATTTTTTCTGCCTTTTTCTCGGTTTCCCGATCCAGAATTCCAATTTCCAGATATTTCCCTCTTTGTGATGTACCTTGCATATTCATAGAGAAGGAGCATAGGAATTGTACGATAATACGGAATAATGGACAAGAATGACACAAATATCAATAATAATTCATGATGCAAAATGGACGTGTCAGACAGACACCTAGTTGTGTGCCTATGGTAGCCTTCTTTACACGGAAATGCCTCTTTGTGCTTCCGTTGAGCCTTGGTATCTTGCTACTCCTCCGGACACATTGATTGACTGGAATGTATCCTTCCTTTCTATTGTGTCTGCCCCTATGGGAAAATGTCACGTGGTGTAATGGAGCCAATGTAGCTTGTTACGACTCGTCTACACACGTTGATGACTGATACTCCAACGTATCGATAATTTATGAAGTATTCATGCCAATATTCTACAACTTTCATATATTTTTGGCAACATCTTTTGGGGACTAACTTACTTATCGAGTGCCCAGTGCCAGTTCTTGGTTTTTGTGTGTTTTTGTTTCGTAGAAAATTCATACTAAATGATGTCCAAACACGATAAAAATTTACGAAGATTTTTTTGGAATATATATGAATTTTTGGACGAAGAATAAACACAACACGGTGCCCGATGGAGGCACAAGGCAACAGGGTGCGGCCAGGGGAGTTGGCTACACCTTGTTAGATCGTGGCTCCCCCTTAATCCGGTTGGTGTCCTTCTTTCACCACAATAAATATATTTTTCCAATAAAATTCCCCTCAAAATTTCAGCCCGATCGGAGTTATGGATCTCTGTATATTTAAGAAATGGTGAAGGGCTAGAAAACTATAGCGAAAACAAGAGAGAAACACACACACACACACACACACACACACACACACATAGAGAGAGAGAGAGAGAGAGAGATCCAATCTTGGAGGGGGTCTCGCCCCTCCAGGAGCCATGGAGTCCAAGGACGAGAGGGGAGAACTTCTCTCCATCTAGGTAGAGGCCATAGAGGAGGAAGCCTAAGGGGGGATACTCTCTCCCCCTCTCTCCTGGTGGCACCGGAGTTCCGCTGGGGGAGCCATCAACGTGGTTATCGTGTTCATCAACATCACTGTCTTCATCACCTTCCTCATCCCTTTTCAGCGGTCAACTCTCCCACACCCCGCTATAATCCCCTACTTGAACATGGTGTTTCATGCCGCATGTTATTAATCAATGGTGTGTTGCCATCCTATGATGTTTGAGTAGATTTATGTTGTCTTTTGGGTTGATTGATGATCTTGATTGGTTTGAGTGTATGTTTTATTCTGGTACTGTCCTATGGTGCCCTATGTGCCATGCGCACTTGACGGATTCTCATTGTAGGGTGTTGCAATACGTTCATGATACTCTTACAGTGGGGGGCTAGAGTGACAGAAGCTTACAACTAAGTCAGGGGATGGTTGCATATGGGAGTAAAGGGGACTTGATGTTTAATGACATGGTCCGTTTTACCTGAAAGCACGATTGCTCCCTAAGGTGGTTTTGATAATTGATCACAACATATGCATCATTGGACTAATGATCTTATTCAAGTATATTTCACAAAAGTTAAAATATGCCTTGGCTATACGATTGTGAGGAGAATCCCCTTGATGCAAGGAAAGGAATAGGATTGGCTCAAGCTTCAAGCAAGAAGACTCTACATTTTACATTTGTGAGAAATCACTTTGAGTCCATAGGAAAGCAAATACTATTAAAGGGGGTGAGGTATTGTGATTAATTGGTTGCGGAAGTGCTTAGAGGTAGCCACCGAAAATACTCATCCATTCTCCCACAAAATACCTCTGTCCAAAGCCACATCACCAAAATCGGTGCCACCAAATATTTCCATTCAGTCCTACCAATTTTACACTTGACAGATCCTATGACAAACCCTACCATCTCGGCACCACCAACTTTCACATGGGTGCCATCGAGATTCAGTGACCAACTTTCCGTTGAGAAGATTTCAAGAATCAAAACTTACGAGTTTCAAATCGGTCTCACCAAGATTTGGAAACTAGTCTAGGTCATCGTATCGGTACCACCGAGATTCATATATCGGTCTTACCGAGAATTCAAAAGTTGCCACATTTAGTGCAACTCGGTACCACCGAGATTCATTTCGGTGTCACCGAGTTGGGCAATAATGTTGTAACAGTTGGATTTTGGGGGATGCCTATATATACCCCACCACCTCCTCACGTTCGTAGAGGAAGCACTCAGAACACACTTACACTTGCCAGATCCATTTTTCTGAGAGAGAGCCACCTACTCATGTGTTGAGATCAAGAGATTCCAATCCAACCATTTGAAACTTGATTTCTACCGTCCCCAAGTTGTTTTCCACAATATCAATCTCTCCTACCCATGCCAAATATGCGAGAGAGTGATTGAGAGTTGAGGAGACTATCTTTTGAAGCACAAGAGCAAGGAGTTCATTGTTCTACCTCATCTATTACCTTTTGGAGGGTGGTGCCTCCTAGACTGGTTAGGTGTCACTTGGGAGCCTCCTACTTCGTGTTGTGGAGTTCAACCGAGAAGTTTATAAGGGCAAGGAGATCGCCTACTTTGTGAAGATCTACGATGAGTGAGGCTAGTCCTGTGTGGACGGAAGCCGTGGTGGAATAGACAATGCCGCTTCTTTGGACCTCTTGTGGGTGGGTCCTCCGTGGACTCTTACTACCGTTACCCTCTGTGGGTTGAAGTCTCCAGTAACATGGACGTACGATAGCACCACCTATCGGAACCATGCCAAAAATCGCCGTGTCAACCTTTGCATTTGATCTTCTTAGCTTACGTACTACATTTCATTTGCATGTCTTACTTTCCGTTGCTATACACTTAGATGTGCATGTGTAGGGTGAACTTGACTAGTCATAATTGCTAAAACTCGCCCTCAACTAAAATTGGGAAAAGGCTAAGTTTTTATCTTGTCAAGTAGTCTAATTACTCCCGTCCCACATAATTTCGAGCCTACAAGTGTTATCAGATCCTTGGTCTCCATTGCATTGGTTTCACAACCTAGGACAGTATGGCGTCTAGTGAGGGAAATTACCATCGTAGAGGTCCATATTTTGATGGTACAAACTTTGCTAGTTGGAAGCATAAGATGAATGCATATTATTGGTCATAATCCTATCGTTTCGGCTCTTGTTCGTGTTGGTGTGCAAGGTGATTTCTTGGGAGAAGGGAGATAACCGAATTGTGATGCGACAGCGGATGAGCTAAAGATGTTGCAATACAATGCTCAAGCCTCTGATATCATGTTCAACTGCTTGTGTCCTGAAGAATTCAACAAAATCAGCCGCCTTGAGAATGCAAAGGAAAATTGGGATACTTTGATTGATATGCATGAAGGTACTGATTCGGTCAAGGAATCTAAGTTGGATGTACTTCAACGTTAGCTTGACAAGTTCAATATGAAGGATGGTGAAGGAGTTACTCAGATGTACTCTAGGCTAGCTCTCATCACAAATGAGATAGCCGACTTAGGAAGTGAAGAGATGACCAACAAATTCATCATCAAGAAGATACTTAGACCCTTGGATGGAAGATACGACACCTTGTGCACATTAATTAAAATGATGCCAAACTACAAGGATCTCAAGCGAACTGAAGTCACTGGAAGGATAGTTGCTCATGAAATGTCACTCAAGGACAAATATGAGTTTGGACAACAAGTCGAGCGGTGCCTACAAAGCTTCAAGCGATACTCCCACTACTTCAAATGACAACCTTGTTACCAATGAAGAGATCAGCCTCACGGTTAGAAAATTCAACAAGTTCTAGAAGATTAGAGGCAAAGAGAGAATCTCAAGTTCAAGATATAATGAGAAGAGTTCGTCTGGTCGTGACCGAAACTGCTACAAGTGTGGAAAGCCCGGACACTATTACAATGAGTGGTCGGCTCCCCACAAAAGAAGAGAAGAGTCACTTAGAAGACTAAGCTCAAGAGACGAGTCACCTCGCAGAGAGAGAGGAGTACATAACATCATTTTGAATGAAGACACTCCCAGAGAAAGGAATCACAGAAGAAGGACAAGTACACCGAGAGCAACTCAAGAAGAAGACATCAAGCTCACATTGGTGAATGGGTTTCCGGCTCTGAGTGAGACAACCAATCTAAGAGAAACTACCACTCCTACTCTGATTATAGTCAAGATGAATGTGTTGTCGGTCTTGCACTCGTTTTCTCCAACTCCTATGACTTATTTGATTCACCAAATGAAGGGATTGGAAACTGCTTCATGGAAAAAGGCCCCAAGGTATCACACCCCGAGTACTTTGACTTTTATAGTGACGAGGATGACTTGTTAGAAGAAGATGGCTTGTTCTTTGATACGACTAGTGATAACATTGAAAATGAACTTGAAAATAATGATGATAGTCAAGAGAAATTGAGTGATGATGATAAGAAAGATATTGAAAGACTAACTAAAGAATTAAACACTCTTAAGTTAGCGCATGAAACTACTCTAGAAGATCATAGAGACTACTCTAGAAGATCATAGAGAGATTGTAAGAACTCATGAGAATCTACGCTTCGAGAAGCTAAATTTAGAGCAAGAGCATGAGTTCCTAAAAGCAATCAATGATGATCTTTTAAAGAAGAGTTCTTCTTATCTAGACAAATTATTACTCTTGTCTACTTTTGTTCCACAATTTAAACCTAAGAACACTAGTAACAAAGGCAAGAAAGTTTCTTCATCTAGTAACAACAATGCTAAAGCTAGATCAAATCATGTTGTTGCTAGTAGCTCTCTTGATTCCACTAATGATTCTCTTAGCCAAGTTACACTTGAGCAAGAAAACGATTTATTGAAAGGAATTATAGAGAGAGATGTCTTCAAGAGTCTTGCCGGAAGTAAGCAATTCGAGGAAATTGTGCGCAAGTAAGGAGGACATTGGAAGAAGCAAGGTGTTGGCTACTTCAATGTCAATGAAGATGTTTGGGAAGAAGGTTCATATCCTATTCCCAAGTTTGTTCCTCAAGAGGAGAAGTATGGTCCTACTCCTCCCAGGGGAACAAGCTTTCAAGATGTCCTTCAACCACAAGACCACCAGGGCAAGGGAAAGCTTCAAGAGGAGATTGACTTATCCGAGGAAGAACCCCAAGCAAAGACCGAGTGGGTTCCCAAGGACACTTCTAGCACTACCTCATCTAGTGCTACCACAACTCCAAGGATCCCAATCAAGTTGATGTGGGTCCCTAAGAGGAAGAACTAGAAAGTTCTTGAGGGTTGACTCCACCAATGAAATTCACTCTTATTCAGTTTGGCAAGGACTATATGCAATCAACTCCAACCATATGCATTAGTTCAAGGAGTCACACATTCCCTCAAAGGTAAGAAAAGGGACAAGGTAACTAATGCATCTTTGGACATCACCTCTCATGTATTTCATTCTATGTCCATAGATATTCTTGCGTATGTTCCTTGTGCTTTGGGACTAACCCATGTAGGTGAGAAGAGTATGAAACAACAAGGATTGCTCCCAACTCAAGATGATATTCATCAAGAATGATCATCCACCACTACCACACCTACTTGAAGTCTTCTATGACATAACCCAAGGTTAGTTTATCCTTCTTAGGGGGGATGTCACATCTAGGGGAGGTTTACTCTAAGACTTGAGTATAAGCATCTCCTAAATGATGTGAATACATTAATGCTTTATGTAAAATTGGTAACCCCACTTGTGCTTAATTGATGAGTATGACCTATGATCAAGTATTCTTGCTTGGCTCCTATGTCAATATACTCATATATAGATGACTTCGTCATCTCCAAAGTTCTAGAATGATTGTGCATGTTTCACCATGTTTTATCTGACATCTTATTGTGTGAGCATGTTGGTATGCATGTTCTGCACATTCGAGGATATCCAATTGTTGTGATTTGGCTTTCTATTTTCTTTTGTCCAATTGGATATACAAGAATGCCTAAGTACCTTTATTTAGCTATCTATGTTTTCTCGTCTCAAATTATATTCATGGCACATCACAAAATTTGAGCAAGCACTTTAGGGACAGTGAGCACTCGGAGATCCGTCTCGACAAGGGCTGAATTCCAAAACCTCCCAAAGTGCATCTCGGTGTGACCAACCTCAAAATATCGGTCCAACCAAAGCCTAGGATTGATCAGGTTTTCTTATCTTGAGACCACCGAGTTGTTATTTTTGGCCTCACCGAGTTTCTCTATCAGCTGCCAGTTAAGGAACTCGGTGGCACCAAAACTCCATCTCCGTGTCACCGACAGCTAGGGGATATATATATATATCTTGCACGGACGCGATAGTTGAAAAACTGTGGGGACCCCGACTTATGAGTCTAGATCGCCGAAGGAACGTGCTCAGTGATCCCAGAGATCAATGCTCACCGAACACATAGAAGCTAAATAACAAGAGTCTTGCATCCGTACATACTGTTTGATACAATCAATGACCATTGCGGTCAAGTCTTTACATATATAGGGCCTTGAGGGCCAACACAACAAACTTGACCAATAGCGGAAATATTGGTCGAAAGCGTGAACCCATGCCATCAGCCTTAACCTACAGGCATTCTAAATGGGAAGCATCCTAACTCGCAGGAACGTCATCAGGTTACTCTTCATCATATCATGTTCTCTCCTACGTGGTCAATGAAATAAAAAGTCGAAAGCCAATGAGTACTTTGAATGTACTCGCAAACAGCCCATGATATGAACAATGCAATTGGTAGAATAACAAGTAATATTCAATTTTGTGGACAACATCTTAACTGTAAATAAACATGTTCATGGATGTGCATCATAAGCTAGATGTTGTTTAGAAGAACATGTTACATATATATCAATATATCTGTTATGGGCTGAACACTCCGAGTTCACCCAATATGGCAAGTCACCAAACTTGGTCATATCAAATCTTTCATATTAACACCATTAAACTCACACACACTTGGTTTGTTCAGAAACGACTGGACGTAGTTTAAGCAGGATTACCCAACTGTCGTTGACCGTGGACACGACTATTCGAATAGTTTTACACTCTATAAGGTAGTACGCTGGACCCACGAGATCCGGGAAACTTCCGTGTCATCCACGACTCACGATACATAACATACCCGAGGTAAGTACACGATCATTGCCTTTCCCCTGGCGATACTAGACAAAGATGTCCACTCGATTGGTACCCAGCCCACATGTTGTACATCTTACCAGCACCGACTCTAGACAGTATCAACCATGCGGGGACCAACGGTGTGCCCAGAACAAGTAAAAATGGCATAGTCGTCCTACCTGGCACGACCCCATCATGAGAGTGACCACACATTACTCCCGCCACTAGTAATGTGGTTCTTTGCTAGCACCGACCAGAGTAATCAACAAAGCCCCGTCCCATAAAAGGGTAACATGGTCGTACATGTAAGGTTGGGACGGTCGACACATCATAAATCTATTCCCATTTCTGAAACCATACACACACAAAATACCCGGTGCACCACTTCACCAAAAGTGGCCACCTAACTCATCATCACCCTCGGGCATTAGTGGCACCCGACTGGGTTTTCATAAACCTTGATCTTTATACCATCATCATGCTCATGCTACTATGCTTAGCTCTACTTGTCAACATGATATTAGCATGACCCTCATAAGTGGTAGGATCATGCTCAAAATGCAAGTGCTCCGGAGGAGCCATCGGTAACCTCACTTCAATGATTTACGGATGCTTATGATCACGTGCAACGGAAATATTTTCTCTACTAGCATGCAATATAACATATGTTCAAAACATGGTCAAATGGCTGCTTGCCTTTGCTCTCATAAGTTCTGGGGGTCTTCGAGGTCTTCCGATCCAACTCCGACTACTCCGTCAACTAACGTCGGAAACAACACGGTAAGCCATACAACAAGCCGAAACAAAAGTGCTATATAAATAGGATTTTTATTTTTCTTGGACCTCTCTGGTCATAAGAAAAATACCTGAAGCTTGCTAGAGGAGAGTGGGACCATCAGGGATTTTTTGAATGGATGGGAGGAGGAATAGGGGATCCTTTATGAAGCCCACAAAAAATATTATGATAAAAATGAGTGGAGGCACTCATTTAATAGAGTATAATTTTAGAAATATTTAGGAAGTTGTTTCATTGGATTTGGAGCTGATATGAATATACTAGGAATTCTCTAATACTGGATAAATAGCGAAAAGGGAGCTATTTATTTATTGCAGCAAAAATATGGGAGATAAAAATGTTGGCTATGGCTCCAAAAATAGGGCATGATATTAGAAGGCTCTGGAATTTGTAATCACTCTATTTGGAGTGGATTTGAATCCTCTAGGATTCTTGAAAGGGGGGGGGCTAGAAGCATTTAAATCTACATTTGAATAACAATGCAACAGAAAAGTTGCTTGGAATAATGTGCAAGGCACATTTTGTATAGCCCTGAATTTTAGGAACCTGCAGGAGTTTGAATCAAACAAATTGGAGCTAAAATGAATTTTTGCTGGAATTTACAAGTTTCTGGTCAAAGGAAAAATGCAGAAAAGGGGGTTTCGCCTAGGAGCTATGCTGCGCTTATGGTGATAGCAAGCAGATGGGCCGGCCCAGCCGCACGAGCTGGCCAACAGAGCGGCCACGCTGAAGGCGTAATTTGCCAGTGCGCTTCCCACATGCGGAAACGACTACCACAGGAGCCCGTCTCCACTTATCCCGCGTGGGCCTCGCGACTGGTCACTGACAGGCGGGGCGCGCCCGTCAGGATCATCCTCAACCTCCCGCTCGACAAGGAGATGCAGGAGAGGTGGGGTAGAGCAGCGCCTGGCGCAGGCTCTGGCGGCTCCGGCCGTCCATGACGCCGCTCCTGCCACCGACGCGTGCGAGGCGAGGAGGCCCGTCCGTCTGGCTGTCTTGCCCTCGCCGAGGAGCTCCGAGGCATGCGGGATCTTCGTCACGGTGGGTACAGCTTCGGCTGAAGAGGAGGAAGGTGCCCCGGCCAGCTGAGAGGAAGGAGGGGGAGTGGGGAGGATCTGCGGTGGTGTGTGGAGCTCCGGATGAGGCTAGAGGCGAGAGGCAATACCTGGGTAGCTCGGGCTCAAGCGGAGGCCGCCGGGGAGTTTTGGCCACGACAGGGTAGGAGGAGAAGGGAGCTTGGGGAGAGAAGAGGAGGAGCTCAGGAGGTTGCTGGGAGGGAGGAGGAGCTGAGTGTGAGCCAGAGGGCTCGTGGAAGAGGAATAAGAGAGGGGGGGGTGAGAGAGCTCGGGAGCTCTCTGGAGCTTCGGTGCACGGCGAGAGCACGCGTGCCAGGGGATATTTGGCCGCTTCTGGGCGTCGGGGGTGTCTTGGACTGGTCAAGGGGAGTGTCCTGGCACGCTGGGACACGTGGCCATGGATGGATCCGAGCTGCAGCGAGAGCTCAAGGTGCAGAGCACCATTGCTTCATGCCACGGGGGTGATCACCGCTGCCACTTGAGTCTACAGGGCAACCAAGACCAGTCAAACCTATCCAAGACGTAAGGCACACATGTAGGAAGGAGTCTGAGGAGTTTGGAACCATCTGGAGCTGGCTAGGTGGGGGTTTTGACTAGGGTTTAGTTTGCAGCAGCAAACTTAAGGCTAACAGTGAGGGCACTTACTGGAGAGATAATGGAGTTAAACCATGTCTGACACTCTTAGGTATGGAAGAACTACAATACTGCTAATTTTCAGCTCAAGCAAAGGAGGGTAGCTAGTACTTGCTGTACAAAGCTACATTTCAGCCAAAAATGAACTTGTAGATGTGTTGTTCATTTTTCCTACATGAGCATGCCATAACTTGATTTGAAATAATGCCTTGGGATGCTAGGGATCCTCTGGGAAGAGGTGGAGGCTTTGGCTTAAGCAGAAGTGGGGCAAGAGGAGTAAAAATGACGATTCCAAAGGGTAAAATGAGAAGTAGCTACAAGGGGTCTCTCTCCAATAATTGACCAGTGTCCATGGCAAAGCTACTAGAGTAAAAAGGTAACTAGGAGAGGCTCTGTAGAAAGTTAAGCTCAAGGGTAAAAGTGGAAGGGGTCAAAGTAGCCAATAAAGTGAGTGCACACAAGGTGTTTGATGAGTGTCAGGGCAATCAGATGGACTTCAATGGATATGAAACTTAATAACATCAAATAATAGATGAAAATAAGCTTAGACACCAAATTTGGGATTTGGTGGAGAAGATTTCCAATGTAGACTTGAAAAACCCATGAAATGGGCAGAAGTGGCCTTCTGCTTACAAAGCTATTCAAATCAATTCCCACAAATCCAATATTTGGTGTGGGGGCATTATTTGAGCATTAAAGCATGCCCAAAAAGTTTGGGGTCAATTGGGGAAACTTCATAATGTAATGTTTCCCAAAGTCAGAAATCAACAGAAAGGGTTTTGAGGGTCTTGGGACAAGTTCTTCTATTCTCCTTGATGCACCACTTGGTGTGGATGCATTATTGGAGTATCAAAACATGTCCACCAAATTTGAGCACAATTGGAGACACTTGGCAATGTAGAGTTTCCCAAATTTGGATCTGTACAAATAGGGTTTTAGAATAATTAGGGGAATCAAATGAACTTGGATGGAGATGAAACTTGGCAAGATCACCACATATATCATATGTGACATGCTAGAATTTTACTGTAATTTATTGAGAATATTTCTTATAGAAATATTCCAAAAGCTTGAAATAGGCAGGAAGAGTTTTGGAGGGGTTTTCCCAATATTTTGAACACGACAATGTGTTGAAACTCATATATATGGAATATATATATATCCACTGAGTTTCCCTAAATTTTCTCAAATAATTTGAAAGCAATAAAAATAACTTTCCTTCATAAGAGACCATTTCTGGCCTCACACGAAGGCATTTAAATAAAACAGTAAAATAACTTTTAAAATAATAATATTGTGGTTTTGGGAAGTCATTTTGATAATGGTTTTAAATAAAATAATTGGTGCAAAATAAGTTCCTAAATATTGAGACTTGTAGTACAAATCTCATCTCACGGGTTTTTGAAAGCTTAATTCAAAGAAATGCTTTTTGGTGAAAATAATATTTGGTAAAAATAGTTTCTGGTCCTAAACACATGGCATGATCATTAGGCAGGAGTTTTGGGCTAAGGAGGTGAGTGTGGGGAGTAACATGAATTATTGGGAATCAACCATAGGCATACAAGCAAGCAAGCAAACAATAGTCACTTCAAGCATCACAAGTAGTCACAAAAATTCTATTTGGTCCTAATTTTTGAAATAAGTTAATTAGTCAGGAAAGCTAAACACAGGGTGTTACAAAAACTCTTCAAACGTCACCTCCCACACCTCCTCGCTTCCGCGCCCTAGTCCCCTAGACTTTGCATTGACTCTCCCGTGCACACTCGCCACCGGAGTCTTAGCCGTCAACGGGAATCTCCACCGCCGTCGTCGCTGTAGCGGATTCACCACCATGTTTTGGTATGAATCCGTCCCTCTTTGCACTCCCAATGCTGATTCATGCGCAAATAGGTCTTTATGATTTCTCTCCACTCCTACACTAATTCTATCTAGAAGAAAGTTCCCGTAGATTAGAGAACAATTGAAATTTTAGGGTTAGTAGTCCGCAAAATTGAATCTCGGTGTCACCGATTCATAAAAGTCGGTCGTACCGATTTGGTTTTAGGGTTACTGAGTACCTTCTCGGTGGAACCGAGTTCTACTCTTCGGTGAAACCGAAAAGAGTGCCAAGTTTGTGTTAATGAGAACATCAGTCTCGGTGGCTCCAAATATTTTTGACTCGGTGGAACCGAAATCCCCTTTTAATGAATATCAAACCTAATTTTTGAGAGTTCAAATTTTTCAAAAATTATGATTTTTGTGATGCTCATCCTTTCCAGCTCTTCTATATCTCTTCATAGGGTTTGTTTGTGTGCTCATCTGCTTGTGGTTGTTTGTCAATATGTCAGGATCAGAGGATAGTCAGAACAACTTTAGTGAGCCTAGTGCTGAGATGGACTCAGGAACTAGTCCTGAGCGGACACAATCTGACCCAGGTACTCCTAGCTCCCATGGCTTGCCCAAGGCAGCTACGAGGTCTAGGAGGATGGTCAACTTAGATGAAGAAGATGTTGATTTTATCCTAGAGGAATCTCTTCCCCAAAAGGAGAAGACCACAATCAGGAAGAATGTGAGGAAGGAAAATGCCAGACCTACCGATTAAAGCTCCACAATCTAGGCTTGCAAAGAAGCCAGGTGAGAAGAGAGCCAGGAAGATAATTATCCATGTTGTTGGTAGGCAAACCTCTAGGTAGGAAGATCCAACAGAATATGCTCACAATGAGGAGAAAGAAATTCGAGCCGAGGTTCCTCCTCCAAAGAAGAAAAAGCCAGTGGCTGATGCTATGCCAAAGAAGTCTGCCCCCAAGCCTTCAGCACCTAAGGCTAAGAAGTCTGTAGCTCCCAAGAGGTCTACAAAGGATATTCCTGCAACTGAGAAGAACACAGGCTCTGCATCCAGAGAATTTGCTGTAGAGGAAGAAGAGGATGCCCTTATGCTTATGAAGCTGAGAGCTCATCTGCCACTGCATAATGATGCTCACCAACTGTTGAGGACATGAAGAAGAGGAGAGATCAAGGACCGAGGAAGTGGAGATCAGTTGATGCATATGGTGTGAGAAGGAGAACTGTTGTTGATCCCCACTTTCACACAAAGGAGCAACAAGATTTCTATGAGATCGTGTTGCTTGATAAGAGTCCATCAATCAGTGACATGAGATATGTTGATTGGGAATATATCAAGGCCAATGATTATTATTTTCCCCATATGAGGGAAAACTTCAGGATGGTTGATATTGAAGATTTTGTTGGCAGAGAGATGGCTGCTTAGAATGATGAGATGATCATGCAATTCTATTCCACTGCTCATTTCTATACCGATGAGAGAATTGTATGGATGACTGAAGGTCACCGGTGTGAGTCTACAATTGATGAGTGGTCCACAATCATTGGTTGTCCAAAGGCACTATAAGGAGATTTGGATGTGTATTTAGAACCCAAGATGAATCACAACTTCATGGCCAATATGTACAAGCCAGTGCCCCATAAGTATGTGTAGACACACAAGTTTGGCTTTGTCTATTTCTTGCAAGTATGATACCTACTACGAACACCATTATGAGATACACCGTGATGCCCAAATTAGGAGATGATAAGATGATTAGAGGTTATTCCATCAATATGCTGCATCATTTAGACACCCACACACGATTCAAAGTGATGGATTTGATAGTTGAGACTATCAGGAGGACTGCTATAGGTTAAAAGAGTTCCTATGGATATGCTCCATATATTCCGATGCTCATCAATGCCAAAATTGGCAAGCATGCATATATTCTTGATTGTCCCCACCTGCCACTTCAACGAGGGTTTGAAGACAATGAAGTTGTGATGGACTCAAGCCATCCCAGCTCAGCTACTGCTTGAGAGGCAGCAGAGGCAGATTCTGCTAGGAATGCTCCAGCTCCAACCCCACAGCTCAGAACCAGAGATGAGTAGATGTAATTCTTGGTCAGCACCATCCAAGGGATGGAGAATAAAATTTCTGAGATCTTGCTGAACTAGAAGAGCTTCAAGAGGATCGTGGAGACAAAATTCCATGACATGGATATTTAGGTAACGAAGTTGACTACCACTGTTGAGCAGCTCCAACATGAAGTTGATTCTGGGAAGATTCCCCGCTCCAGCAATGATGATGAAGAGTCACCTCTTCCTACTACTACTTAGTTTCGGACCCATAGCAGGTCAGCAGCTGCGCCAGTTCCGGAAGCAAGACAATCTTCATTAGCTCAAGCTTCAACTCCTGCTCGTGCATCTCCAGTGTCTACACCTCCAGCTCCAGGGACATTTGAAGAAGCCTTCATAGACGCTCTTTTATCCAATCCATCATCAGTTACCAGAGGATATCGAGACCAGAGAGATGCTTAGTTCCAGATCTTCGAACTTTTTGGTAAGTTTTTGCCAAAGGGGGAGAAGTGTATAGATCAAGTAGGGCTTCAAGGGGGAGAGCTTTGCATTATATTCGCTCTCATTTGGTTTTTCAAAACTTTTGTTTTTTTGGATGACTTTATCCATTTAGGAGGAGTGTTTGATTATACGCTTTGATTGTTTGATTGTACCACGTTATTACCTTTGAGCTATCTACATGATGATCATTCACTTGCTTGTTTGGTGTTATGTGCATTACTATTCATTCATATCTTTTGTGCGCACCACCAAGTTGTATGTGGCATGGAAGAGTGACCCATGATCCTAATCGATTATGCATTTGCATTCAAATGCAAATTTGAAATAATGCACAAATTTAGGGGGAGCTCTTGCTTTTCACATCTCAAAGTGTCGATGCTAATCATCGATTATATCTTTTGTCGAAGCTTTGATCTATATGTTGTCATCAATTACCAAAAGGGGGAGATTGAAAGCACAATTGCTCCCTAAGGTGGTTTTGATAATTGATCACAACATATGCATCATTGGACTAATGATCTTATTCAAGTATATATTAGAAAAGTCCAAAGATGCCATGGCTATAGGATTGTGAGGAGAATCCCCTTGATGCAAGGAAATGAATAGGATTGGCTCAAACTTCAAGAAAGAAGACTCTACATTTTACGTTTGTGAGAAATCAATTTGAGTCCATAGGAAAGCCAATACTATTAAAAGGGGGTCAGGTATTATGATGAATTGGTTGCTCAAGTGCTCAGAGGTAGCCACCAAATATACTCAACCATTCTCCCACAAAATATCTATGTCCAAAGCCACATCACCAAAATTGGTGGCACCAACTATTTCCATTCGACCCTATAGATTTTACACTTGACAGATCCTATGCCAAACCTTACCATCTCGGTACCACCAACTTTCACACCGCTGCCACCGAGATTCAGTGAGAAACTTTCTGTTGATAAGATTTCAAGAATCGGAATTTCTAAGCTTGAAATCAGTCTCACCAAGATTTGGAAACTTGTCTAGGTCATCGTATTGGTACCACCAAGATTCATATATCAATCTAACCGAGAATTCAAAAGTTGCCACATTTAGTGCAACTTGGTACCACCAAGATTCATTTCGGTGTCACCGAGTTGGGCAATAAAGTTGTAACGGTTGGATTTTGGGGGATGCCTATATATACCCCCTCCAACTCATCTCATTCCTAGAGGAAGCACTCATAACACACTTACACTTGCCAGATCCACTTTTCTGAGAGAGATCCATCTACTCATGTGTTGAGATCAAGAGATTCCAACCCAACCATTTGAAACTTGATTTCTAGCCTTCCCAAGTTGCTTTCCACAAGATCAATCTCTCCTACCCATGCCAAATCTATGAGAGAGTGATTGAGTATTGAGGAGACTATCTTTTGAAGCACAAGAGCAAGGATTTCATGATTCTACCTCATCTATTACCTTTTGGAGGGTGGTGCCTCCTAGGTTGGTTAGGTGTCGCTTGGGAGCCTCCTACTTCGTGGTGTGGAGATCGCCTACTTCCTGAAGATCTACCGTTAGTGAGGCTAGTCCTATGTGGACGAAAGCCGTGGTGGAATAGACAAGGACGCTTCTTTGTGGACCCCTTGTGGGTAGGGCCCTTCGTGGACTCTCGCAGTCGTTACCCTCCGTGGGAGTCTCCACTAACATGAACGTTCGATAGCACCACCTATGGGAACCATGCCAAAAATCGCCGTTTCAACCTTTGCGTTTGATCTTTTTACCTTACCCTCTACATTACATTTGCATGTCTTACTTTCTGCTGCTATATTCTTAGATGTGCATGTGTATAGTGAACTTGATTAGTCATAATTGCTAAAATTGGCCCTGAACTAAAATTCCGAAAAGGCCAAGTTTTTATCTTGTCAAGTTGTCTAATGACACCCCTCTAGACATACTTTCGAGCCTACGTTACCTGAATGATTTGTAGTAGTTGCGGATGCTTGCTAGAGGTCCAATCATAAGTTCATATGATCCAAGTATGGAAAGTATGTTAGCTCATGCCTCTCCCTTATATAAAATTTCTAGAATGATTACTCATCATGTTATCAATTGCCTAGGATGATTCCGCACACTATACCATCATTATTCCACACTCGCTATTTGTAAGATATTGCAATATATTAGAAATTTATTTAGGCAACGACTATTTTCATATTCTTGTTCTCCAATATCAGCCAAAGCTATCCTATTTATACCCACAACGCGATTTTATTTGTCGTTACTAAGTAGAAGCAAACGTTTGGTGTATGTAGAGTCGTATCGGTGATAGATAAGAGTTGAGACAATACTGATCTTACCTTTGGCCCCTTGTGGGTTCGACAATCCATACTTATCTCTTCCATCTTTGGAAAGTTCTATAACGATTCTTGCACTTGGGGATTATGATTGACTGGCACCTGCATTGCTGGGTTATGTATGCCTTTTCTTGTACGGTTGTGCCACTTGAGTCTATAACTAGTCATGTTGACCCGGGTTCTGTGACTTATGATTGCTAGAAACATATTCATATACGTGAGCCAAAAGGCGCAAACGGTCCCGACCAAGGTAAGGTGGTAGCCATGGAGATTACTGTGCGTGAGGCCGCAAAGTGATATGATGTCTTACATGCTAGATTTGTATGGCTTATGATCGGGGTTGCCGACAAATAGTAACTACTCACACCTCATAAACATGTTCAAGATCAGAGGTATAATAATGATGATCAAGGATCTGAACATAATATCTTCCACCAACTAAACCAACAAGCATCAACTACAAGATGTAATCAACACTACTAGTAACCCACATGTATCAATCTTAGGTTTTGAGACAAAGATTGAATACAAGAGATGAACAAGGGTTTGAGATGAGATGATGTTGGTGAAGATGTTGATGAAGATTGGTCCTCCCACGAAGGAGGAAGCATTGGTGATAATGATGGCTTCGATTTCCCCCTCCAGGAGGGAAGTTTCCCTGACAGAGTCTCCCCGTCGGAGAGAAAAAGGGCCTCTCTCTGGTTTCCACCTCGAGACAGCGACACTTCGTCCCGAGAGTGTCCTTGTATTTTTTCTAGGATAAAAAACATCACATAGGAGAATAGGGGGTGTCGGGAGATGTGCTGGACCCCCACAAGGCAATAGGGCACACATAGGGGGTGGGCGCGCCCTATTGGCTTGTGCCCAACACGTGGGCCTCCTCTGGTATATTTTTGTACCAATAATTCTTATATATTCCATAAAAATTCTCCATGAAGTTTCACGTCATCTGGTGTCCATTTTCAGCCATTTTCTTGGTTTCCAGGTCCAGGATTCCAATTTCCAGTAATTTCACTCTTTGTGATGTACCTTGCATATTCAGAGAGAAAAGGCATAAGCATTGCATCATAATGAGGAATAATGGACATGAATAACATAAATATCAATACAAATTCATGATGCAAAATGGACATATCAACTCCCCCAAGCTTAGACCTCGCTTGTCCTCAAGCGAAAGCCAAACTCGATAATAATGACCACATAATTCGAGACATAGGCATCGATAAAATAGAATATGGTGATGATAGCATCATGAATATTAACATAGAATATTTTTTTTTCATCATATAGCTTCTAATAAACAAGTAAAAATCTATTCACAATTGTTGAAGTATTAAGCATAAACTTCATTAACAATCAACAAACTATGTCTTTAGTCATTGAGGTAATCACGATTCATCATATTCCAGAGAAGACTGTATGTAAGAGCTTTCATTCTAGCAACTTCACATATTCAACTATCATTTAATCTTTGTTGTCACTCATTGAATATTTTTGGAGCTAATGTTTCCATCGGACACATAGGAAGACGGGGATTTATTGTCTTTGCCAATCAACCCATTTACCTCTAGGATAATGTCAACAATAATGAATCATGATCACCTACATCCAACTATATATATATATATATATATATATATATATATATATATATATAAAGTCTATTCAGCACCCAGGATGCATAATAACTTATTCTTCACCCGAGGTAATCTTACGATCGTTTCATAACTAAATTACATTTAAAATACAAATAGTTACATTTATATTGATTCACTACGTCAAGTTTGACATAAGAAAATAAAAATATAGGTCATAAGACCAGAAAAATGAATTTTATTTATATTTTACACTATGTTTTTGTGTTTGTAATTTTACATGACATAAAATATTTTTATGGATGTCTATATATTTTCTTACGGTCTCTTTTTACATATGAAATAAGACAAAATTCACAGAACATAAAATTACGGTCCATTGATACGAAAATAGAGGGGGGTGAAGGATAACTATTCCTCATCCAGGGTGATGAATAGTCAATCCCTATATTTATATATATGATGCTTTACCCAACACATGATGCTTGCTAACTAGAGAGTTAATACGTATACGAATAGGGATAAACATTTATTGACTCTTGCATAAAAGTAAATACATTAAATTAAAAGATAGGCCCTTGACAGAGGGAAGCAGAGTTTGTCATGCGCCTTTTAGTTTTGGGGATGTGCAAACTCTTAATGTAAAGGAACAACACTTTATATTGTCCCGTGTATCAAACTTTATTATGCACTCTGCTGCTTTTATTTCTTTGCCATCACAAGATCGTACAAAGATTATTTCCCCTTGCAATAAAAGATAATACATATTTAAGAGCATTTTTTATTGCTTCACACACTTATGACAACTTACTTGAAGGATCATACTCAATCCATAGGTAGGTATGGTGGACTCTCGTGGAAAGAAACTGGGTTTAAAGGGTTATGGACGCACAAGTAGTATCTCTACTTACTCCGGATTTTTGGCTAGCAAAAGATCTAACGCAAGCACCATGATAGTCCCCATGTGCAAGAAATCATCTTAGCACTTTCCAAAGGTGGAAGTGGTAAGTATGGAGTGTCGAACCCACAAGGATCTAAAGGTAAGATCAATATTCTCTCAAGTCCTATCTGCCACCGATACGACTCTACATACACCAAACATTTGCTTCTATCTAGTAACAAGAAATAAAATTGCGTTATGAGTATAAAGAGGATAAATTTGCATGATATTAGCGAACTAAAATATGAAAATAGTTGTTGCACTAAATAGAGTTAGATTATATTACAATATATATTACAAATAGCGAGTGTGGAATAATGATGGTATGGTGTGCATAATCATCCTAGGCAATTGATAACAAGATCAATAATCATTCTGACAATTTTATATGAGGGAGAGGCATGAGCTAACATGCTTTCCGTACTTGGATTATACGAACTTATGATTGGATCTTTAGCAAGCATCTGCAGCTACTAGAAATCATTAAGGTAAACCTAACCATAGCATTGAACGTCAAGTCCCCTTTACTCGCATATGTAAACAACCCCCTTACTCGGGTGTAAGCTTCTAACACTCTAGCCATCCACTATAAGTGAATCATGAACATATTGCAACACCCTCCAGCGTGAATCCTTCACGTGTGTGCCTCACGGAAGGCACCTTAGGACAACAACAAAATAAATCATACACTCAAACCAATCAAGATCATCAATCAACCTAGAGGACAACATAAATCTACTCAAACATCATAGGATGGTAACACATAATTGATTAATAATATGTGGCATGAAACATAATGTTCAAGTAGGGGATTACACAGGGGTGCAGGAGAGTGGACCGCCATAGATCGATGAGAGAAGGTGATGGAGACGGTGATGTTGATGAAGACGATCACCACGATGATGGTTCCTCCGGCGACACTCTGGTGCCACCGGAAGAGGGGGGAGAGAGAGTCCCCCCTTAGGCTTCCTCATCCATGGACTCTCCCCATCTAGGGAGAGGTTCTCCCTCTGGTACTTGTGGTTGTGGCTCCCGGAGGGGCGAGAACCCCTCTGAGATTGGATCTCTCTCTGTGTGTTTCTCTCCTATTTTTGCAGCCATTTTCTAGCCCTTCACCATTTCTTAAATATCTTGAGACCCCTAACTCCAATCAGGCTGATATTTTGAGGGGCTTTTTATAGGAAAAATATCTTTCTTGGACAGAAATAAGGGCCCCATTCGACTTAAGGTGTGGCCACAAGCCATCAAGGCGCGTCCACTGATGGGGTTATAGCCCTAGGTTAGGGTCATAGGCCTGACCTATAAGTTCTACCCAAGGGCACCTCATTATTAGCTTAAGGATCGCAAGATGCTTACCGACTGGATTAAGACAACCTCTGATCCACTCGGTAAAGAACCACTCGGAAGATTACCTAATGCTCGAGGACTGGATTCCACTCGGCAAATACGAGAAGCCAGTCGACATAGAAGGCTAGAAGCCACTCCTGAGAGGCTAACGGTCAGACGTTATACTGTTGTAGTTAATGTCATTTATGGCATACTTAACCTGTAACGTATGCGTTCAATCTTATTTATTGCACCCTTGAAGGCTGGACACTTATGAGGGGCAGTGTACTCTATATAAGCCACCCGTCCCCTCTGGCACAAGGGTTCGCATTCTGTAACATTCATACTCCACTCGACACCAAGCTCCAAGAGCACTGAGACGTAGGGCTGTTACCTCCGCCGCAGAGGGGCCTGAACTCATAGAACCTTGTCGTAGCTAGGACTCTGCCCTCTACTTTTGTACCCTACACATCTACAGTCAGGCTTATATCCACGACAGTTAGCACCCACCGTGGGGCAGGCGTCTAGGCGACTTTCGGCAAGTTTGCATTTTTTTCTCTTCACCATGTCTTCCGGCAGTGATATGTGCCTTGACCATGAGATCATGTTCGGCACACTCGTCTTCATCGCCGACGATTCTGCATGGCTCCAGGAGGAGCCTCTCGACGTCGAGGGGCTTCTAGTCCGCGGGGCGACGTTCTTCTGTGCCAGTTCCTGCGGAGTCCTTCTTCGCCAACCGTCGACTCCGATGTCAGCTGTGCTACCCATCGCACGTCGCAACAAGCGATCTGGTCGCTCACGGCTCCAGCATTGGGTGCGTCATGCACTCGCGCATCCCACTCGTGTGCTGCAGGTGGCAGCAATCGAACCTGCTACACCCCCGTGTGCTGCATCCCACTCGGTGTCAGATCCGCCTGGCCCTCCTGCCGAGTGTGAGAACCACGGCCCTACGGTGGAGGTTTTCATGGTCGGCTCACACGAGAGCCCGCCAAGGACCAATCGGGACAAGCGGGAACTGGAGAGACTTCGGATGCGCGTCATCATCCGCCCCCAGCATCCGGTCGGCGTTCTCATCAGGTCGACAACATCGAGGTATTCCATACGCCTATCCTCAACTTGGCTGCGACTGCAAGGATTGCAGATTCCATCCAGCCATCAAATTCATCAGCGGGGCAGAGGAGTGCAGTAGATCCGTGCCCTGTTGCAGGCGGCGCAGCAGCAGAATTCCGCTCTCTCAGTCTCACAATAGACTGCACAAAATTCAGTCCGAGCAGACATAGTTTGGTCGGTTTACAACCCAGGTTCTCCTCAGCATCGCAGAGGAGGATATCACCGAGAAGATCGGTACAAAGACCAGGGGTGGAATCCACTTCCCCCCCGGTTCAGTCGTGAAGATCGCCATCGCTCGCGCTCTCCTCCGTGGAGTGGTTCGTATGCGCCCCGGCGCAACTACGAAAGGCGATTGGTGGGCGACGACCGCGACCAGAGGCGTGATGTAAGAGACTATCTCACTTAGAAGAGAGTTGATAGAGGCTGAGCCCATCATGACGGATATGATGGCGATCGTCCGAGTGGAAGTGGCTCTCTCATCTCTGGGCCCGAGTGTTTCAGTCGAGGAATCCGCTCTGCTGATATTCCCCCCAACTTCAGGTTGGCGGCCAGAATAAGCAAATTCACTAGAGAGTCCAAGCCGGAGACATGGCTAGATGATTACCGAGTGGCAGTTCAGATCAGCGGCAGCAACGACAATGTTGCAATGAAGCACTTACCCTTGATACTGGATGGTTCGGCTCGTTCCTGGCTTAATCAAGTGGCTCCATCAAGCATATACAACTGGGCAGATTTGGCCCGAGTGTTCATCAAGACCTTCGAGGGCACTTGCAAGCGCCCTGCTGATCTCTCAGAGCTACATCATTGTATCCAGAAGCCGAGTGAGTCTTTGCGCGATTACATCCAGCGCTGGACCACTCTTCACCACAATATGGAGAATGTCATCGAGTATCAAGCAGTCTACACTTTCAAGGCAGGAGTCAGTTACCGCGAGTTGTACTTGAAGTTCGACCGGACATGAGATGTGTCTATGAGCAAAATGATGGAGATAGCAACTCGCTATGCCAATGGAGAAGAAGAAGACTGCCTCTGTAGCGGCGAAGGCAAAGAAGTCAACGGAGATGCCAACCGAAAGCAAAAGAGGTATTGACTCCTTCCAAGCAAAGATATCCCCACTATCAGAAGTTACTTTATGGGATTTATATGACTGCGAAGAAGGTAGCTCATTATTTTAAAGATAACTCGGTGTGTGTGGTCAGTGATGCCCCATTGTCTGAAATCCTTCACAATTAGGATGCGTCAGGCCGAGTGGAGAAATGGGCAATGGAGCTATTATATTGTGACATAAAGTTCGAAGCCAAGAAATCCATCAAATCTCAGGCTCTGGCAGATTTCATGGCTGAATGGGTGGAACAACAGCAACCAACCCCTACACACTCAACACATTGGATTATCTTCTTTGACGGCTCAAAGATGCTGAGTGGTTCTAGTGGAGGCGTGGTTCTTATATCCCCAAAAGGCGATAAGCTCAATTATGTATTGCAGATCCACTTTGATTCCTCTAACAATGAAGCAGAGTATGAAGCTCTTCTTTATGGGTTGCGTATGGCCATTTCACTCGGCATCCGTCGTTTAATGGTATACGGTGACTCGGATCTAGTGGTTAATCAAGTAATGAAACAGTGAGATGTGAGAAACCCTGCAATGACTGGATAGTGCAATGTAGTTAGAAAACTTGAGAAAAGGTTTGAAGGAATGGAACTTCACCATGTTCCTCGACTGAAGAATCAAGTTGCTGATGAGTTGGCAAAAATCGAATCCACTCGAAAAATCATGCCTAGTGATGTTTGTCTCGAGCACATTCATACACCTTCAATTCAAGAAGATCACTGAAGAACCTCTTCAACCTACAAGTGGAGTTGATCCGACTGAAGTTGAGATCACGGCAGTCGTCGACCTGATCATGGAAATTCGAGTAGTCACGCCCGATTGGACAGTGTCATATATTGCGTATATCTTGAGGCAAGAGCTACCTGAAGACGAAGATGAGGCTAGGCAGATTGTTCGCAGATCAAAGGATTTCACAGTCATGGGAGATCAACTCTACAAAGAAAGTGTGTCTGGTGTAGCTCAGCGTTGCATTTCCCCCGAAGAAGGCAGACTGATTTTGGAGGATATTCATTCGAGAACCTGTGGGCATCATGCATCCTCGAAAGCTATCATTACTAAGATGTTTCGAGCTGGATTCTTGTGGCCACGTGCAGGTGAAATGGCTAAAGAACTTGTGGACCGCTGTGAAGGATGTCAATTCTACTCCAACAAATCGCATAAGTCGTCATCTGCTCTAAAGACAATCCCCCTCATATGGCCTTTTGCCGTATGGGGCTTGGACATGGTTGGACCCTTTCGTATAGGACAAGGTGGATTTAGTCATTTGCTAGTTGCAGTCGACAAGTTCACTAAGTGGATAGAAACCAAACCAATCAAGAAGCTAGATGCTCGCACTGCAATCAAGTTTATGAGAGAAATCATTGTCAGATTTGGAGTCCCACACAACATTATCACTGACAATGGATCAAACTTTAACTCGGACGAATTCAAGAGTTTTTGTTCCAATCAAGTAACCCGAGTGGATTACGCATCCGTTGCCCATCCCCAAACAAATGGTGAGGCAGAACGAGCGAATGGGCTCATACTTCAAGGGTTAAAACCTCGTCTCTTGAGAGAGATTGGACATGCTGTAGGCGCTTGGGTCACCGAGTTACCTTCTGTGCTCTGGGCTCAGAACGACCCCGAACAGGTCGAATGGACGATCTCCATTCATCCTTGTGTACGGTGGAGAAGCTGTCCTCCCGAGTGATCTGCTCCACAATTCCCCCAGAGTTGAGCTCTTTCCAGAAGCCGAAGCTGAACAAGCCCGCCAGTATGGAGTTCGTCTTTTGGAGGAGGAGCGCGAGATGGCGTTGATTCGGTCAACGATCTACCAGCAAGACTTGCGACGGTTCCATTCCAGACACGTCAGGAGGCGGTCGTTCCAAGCAGGCGATTTGGTGCTTCGAGTGCATTAGCAGAGACCACACAAGCTGGCACCCGCTTGGGAAGGACCCTTCATCATCTCCAAGGTGCTGAACAACGGAGCATACAGACTCTACAATTTGGAGAAGAGGATCGACGAGCCGCGAGCATGGAACAAAGACTTACTTAAGCGTTTTTATGCCTAACTTTCGTCTGTTTTGATGTAACGAACAGGATTCCATAAAACAATTTACTTGCCAGAGCTTTCGGTTACCACAATATATCACTCGACTCCGGTTTAGTGAATTTCTCCGAGTGAAGAGCTATCCTCTCACTCGAGGGCTCAGCTGCGAACCAGATTCGCCTAAGTTAAAAACTTCTCCGACTGAAGAGCTAACCTCCACTCGGGGGCTTAGCTGCAAACCAGATTTGCCTAAGTTCAAAACTTCTCTGAGTGAAGAGCTTCCCTCTCACTCGAGGGCTTAGCTTCGAACCAGATTCGCCTAAGTTAAAAACTTCTCCAAGTGAAGAGCTACCCTCTCACTCGGGGGCTTAGCTGTGAACGAGATTCTCCTAAGTTAAAAACTTCTCCGAGTGAAGAGATATCCTCTCACTTGGGGGCTTACCTGCGAACCAGATTCGCCTAAGTTAAAAACTTCTCCGAGTGAAGAGCTAACCTCTCACTCGGGGGCTTAGCTCCGAACCAGATTTGCCTAAGTTCAAAACTTCTCCGAGTTAAGAGCTACCCTCTTACTCGAGGGCTTAGCTGCAAACCAGATTCGTCTAAGTAAAAAACTTCTCCGAGTGAAGAGTTACCGTCTCACTCGGTGTCTTAGCCGTGAACCTGATTCGCATAAGTCAAAAACTCCTCCGAGTGAAGAACTATCATCTCACTCGGAATCCCGCCCAAATCCCTACCCAACTACGAATCCAACTTCGCTTAGGTGGGAAGACTTTGAGTATGCCCAAGAGCATCCAACAAAGAAAAAGTTCATTCGACAATGATAAACTCAAAATTCAGTCGAAGCGAGCAAATGAATAAAACCCAGCGCAGATCAAGGTTATCTGCACCGGACAAAAGCACTCAGGTCATGACCCAAACGAAGTTTTAAGAGTTTACAAAATCCACTCGGCATACCAAGGCAAATAACTTTTTTTTTCTCACGAGTGATCAACTTCATCAAGGCTCACCCGACTTGGATGGCTCCACAAAGGAGTCGAGGTCGATGACGTCAGCGATACGGGTTGCGGCTTCAATAAAGGTCTCCATGAAGTCTTCAAAACGAAGCTTCTTCGTGTTCGCAACCTGCAACGCCTTCAGCTTCTCCTCCCGAGTCTCCTTGCAATGGACCCTGACGAGTGACAAAGCTACGTCCACCCCACACCGAGCAGCAGACTTCTTCCACGCTTGAACACGCTGAGGGATCTGCTCCATTCGAGTCATCATCGCCTCCAGGTCATGCTGGAGCTCGTCCTCAGGCCATAACTCCTTGTCAATCTTGCTCACAGCAGCCCTCAGTCACGTGACATTCGCATTCACCTTCGTCAGTCGAGAACTCATTCGGAAAAGATTTAAAGCTGGACCGTCATTGTGTGGAGTGTTGATTGGGTCAAGCGAAGGCTCAACCTCTTTAGTTTCCTTCTCCAAGTCTTGATAGAACTTTGCGGGAGAGAAGTTTTCAGATCATCAATGAAACACCACATTCAATAGCATTATTCATTCAGGAAAACACTTACCAGTGAGAAACTCCAGCATTTTAGTGGAAAAGTCTCCCACATACTTTTCTTGGGCATTCGCCCTCTTGTTCATATCCCTCAGCTAGTTCATCCACTTCTGTCGCTCACTCTGCATTTTTTCAACCTCCACCTGCAAACTCTTACTGGTTGCCTGAGCCTCTTCCAGCGGTTTGTCTTTCTCCTCCAGTGTTTTCTTCAAAGCAAATACTTCATTTGTGTCCTTCTTCAGGTTTTCCACCAGTTCACTCTTTTCTGCAGCTAAGGTAGCGTATGCAGAACCCACTTCACAAGCTTTCTGAAAGAGTCAGAAGATAAACATCAGTCGACATATATAGCACCTCCGAGTGATATATATAGTTCTACTAAGATCGCTTCCGAGTGATAGTAATTTCATCCGATCAGACCCCTGTCAATACAAGCACTTGACAATGGTCTCGGGGACTACACCCAGTGGGTTCACTCAGAGTGACCCCACTGACTTACCACTCGATCAGGTATGTCCTGACGAGCTAAAAGGAGTATACATTCGAAACGGAACTTCAGACTATTATCATTCGTTACAGAACTGATAATAGTCTCGGGGACTACACCTAGTGGGTGCACTTAGCGTGCCCCCACTGGATCTAGAAGTCAACAAAATTAGCCCTGGTTGATTTTGATCAACAGCAAAGAAAAAGTCTCTAATGATTAAGACCCCTGCCAGTGCAAGCACTCGACAGCGGTCTCGGGGACTACACCCAGTGGGTTCACTCGGAGTGACCCCACTGGAAACACAAACAAAATGAAGATACTTCTACAAACCACCCACTGGGTGTGAGTCAGAATTCAAAATTACGGTCTAACTTACTCGAACGTTATCTTTGAGCACCACGCTGTGGTTGTACACCGACATGATGGCGTCATAGGCTGTTCTTGCTTCTTGTGTCATCAACCCTGCCTGAATCATAGCCTCCTTGGCGGCACCAGTATGGTCTTCAGGGACACGTCACGTGGTGTACATGGTCACGGGTGATACCAATCCCGGAGGAGCAGCAGAAACAACTGGAACACTTGGTTGCAATCTAGTCGGAGTCGTGGTGACAACGACTGAACTAACAGGCGGGGCATTCATTACAGCTGCTTCTGCCACGGGCAACTCGGACACGACAGGTTCCATAGCAGCAGCTGGTGTCCTCTGATCATCGTCGTCCAGCTGAAGGACCTCCCTTGCAGCAGGCACAGCTAGCAGACAGAAGCACTAGATATTAAAAACGAGAAAGCATATACATGGAAGAGTAATACAGAGTGGTAAACCAACAATACCTAGTTGAGAAGTGGCGGCATTTGCAGTGTCAACCTCCATGGGCTCTTCGCCCCCTCGAAGTGGTGATGTCACAAAGGTAGTGGCCCGGTCGATAAAGTTTCAGTCGGTCATCACCAATTGAAAAAATCTCACTCGGATAAGAGAACAAGGTCAAGAACTTACGTACAAGCAACTGGTACAGCGATCTTCATCCAACGCAGAGCCTTCCGAGGCTTGGGTCCGCTGGACTTGGGCAGCTTTGTAGGTTGCTCTACTCGTTCACCAGACGACCCCCTGGTACGTTTGGCACTCCCGCCACTCGGCGCCAAAGGTTTGCTCGAAGGGCCCGCGGGTTCGTGACGCAGTTTGGACCGAGGTTCGTGACGAGTCTTCTTCCTCACTTTCCTCCGACTCGCCTTCTTCAGTTTCTTCGATGTCTTCAGCATATTCCTTGCTGTCGGCACTGTCCTCCATGCTCCCCTCATCAAGGTCGAGTGAGTTGCCGTTTGGGACCGGGGAATGAAAGTTCGTCCACTCCTGCAAGATACAATCCACAAATTCAGTCGACAAGGAAATTACAAGCACTCGGTTCAAACACAACAATGTTCAACAGAGTGGAACTAATGTTGTTCGTCGACGGGTTGTCAGCTGAGAAGGGCAGGACTCTTTTTGCCCCCATAGGGTTGTCACAAGGACCCACTATCCCTCGGATCCACTTGGCTAATGTGTCTTCAATCACCTCTTCAGGATGAGACCGAGTGGAGTCTTCTGGACCGGTGTAGTGCCACATGATGTGATCTTGAGCCTGGAGAGGCTGGATGCGTCTGCCCAGCAAGGTCTCTAATAGATCCATTCCTGTCACTTCGTTACGAACCAGACCAATCAATGCTTTGACTAGGGGATCAACCAGAGTTTTCTCCTCCTTCGTCAACACTAACGTCCTCGGGGCACTCGGTCGCTCTAGAGTAAAAGGAGGGAGTCCACTCGACATGTTCGGGCAAGCTACATCGTTACAATAGAACCAAGTCGATTGCCAATTGTGAACCGACTCGGGAAAGGTCATTACATGTTAGCTACTTTTGGCTCTTTTCTGAGGCCCTAGACCCCCACACAGCTGGATGACATTAGTCTTGTCATCAATCGGATTGACTTTCTTCACCGACTGAGATCGTGCGGTGAAGATGGATTTGAAGAGTCCCCAGTGAGGAGGACACCCCAGGAAACACTCACACAAGGTGATAAAACAGGAAAGGTGGGTGATGCATTCGACGGAAAGTGATGCAGCTGCGCCCCAAAAAAGTTTAGAAAACCCCGAATAAAAGGATGGGGTGGCAGAGAGAAACCTCTTTCTACATGAGTGAGGAGGAGGACCCGCTCCGCCACTCGCGGCTCCTGCTCGACGTGATCTCAAGGTAGGCGTCAAGACTTGTCCATCAGCATCCCATGCTCGACGAGTTCCAGGAGATCCTCCGTCCGCAGAGTGGAAGGGAGGAAATCCCCTTGGATCCAGCCCGGCGGCTGGGCTTGCTTCTTAGACTTGGCGACACCCTTCTTCTTTGCCTTTTCTAGCTTGCTGGTCTGCCCTTTCGTCATAGCGGCGGCGGCGAGATGGGTTGCTTCTGTGTGCGCTGGTGGCTAAGGAGAAGGAAGAACAAGGTAGAGGAAGAAGACGATGCGGTTCCGAACCCTAACGCCGAGGAGCTTTATATCCAGCCGACTGTGTCTGTGGCAAGTGGACCCTTGACCTATCGCAGCGCGAGCCACCGCAATATACGTGGCGGAGATTGAGGCACAAGAATCGAGGTGACGGGATCCACTTGGTGGCGATGACGTCACCACCGTGTAACGTGCAACAACCGAAATTTTCAAATCCCAGAAAATCCGGAACTAACACGACGATTGGTCACATCAAAAGATCCTGTCAAACGCGCCATTTCGTTTACTCAGTCGGATCCTCGAATCAATTTGGATATTTTGCGCCAAGCAGAATTGATCAAGACATCTGAGAAGATTGCAATCGACACCACATTTGACGAAACCTTGAAGAACGTTCAATTGCAGTCTGTCATATGAGGATTTGCAGCTGCACCTTCGCCACTCTAGACTCGATCCATTCGGGGGCTAATGACGGGGTTATAGCCCTAGGGTAGGGTCATAGGCCGGACCTATAAGTCCTACCCAAGGCACCTCATTATTAGCTTAAGGATCACAAGATGCTTACCGACTGGATTAAGACAACCTCTGATCCACTCGGTAAAGAACCACTCGGAAGATTACCTAATGCTTGACGACTGGATTCCACTCGGTAAATACCAGAAGCCAGTCAACATAGAAGGACAGAAGCCACTCCAGAGAGGCTAACGGTCAGACGTTATACTGTTGTAGTTAATGTCATTTATGGCATACGTTACCTGTAACGTATGCATTCAATCCTATTTATTGCACCCTTGAAGGCTGGACACTTATGAGGGGATCTCACTCTATATAAGCCACCCCTCCCCTCTGGCACAAGGGTTCGCATTCTGTAACATTCATATTCCACTCGACACCAAGCTCCAAGAGCACTGAGACGTAGGGCTGTTACCTCCGCCGCAGAGGGTCTTGAACTCATACAACCTTGCCATAGCAAGGACTCTTCCCTCTACTTTCGTACCCTACATATCTACTGTCAGGCTTATATCCACGACATCCACCCCTCCCGGCCGCGCCCTGTTGGCTTGTGAGAGACTCGGGTATTGTGCGATGTTGATTCTTCTTCCCAAAATTCACATATATTCAAAAACAAATATCCTTAAATTTTTATCGTATTTGGAGTCCATTCGATATGGATTTTTTACGAAACAAAAAACACAAAAAATAGGAACTGACATTGGGCACTGGATAACTAAGTTAGTCCCAAAAAATAACATAAAATGTTGTGGAAAGTATATGAAAGTTGTAGAATATTAGCATGAATACTTCATAAGTTATCGATACATTGAAGATGTATCAGCATCCCCAAGCTTACTTCCTTCTCGTCCTCGAGTAGGTAAATGACAAAAGAAATAATTTACAAAGTGTGAATGCTAGCATAGTATATAAGTTTGACCAATGTTACTTCTAGTCACTTTTTCTAGCATCATAAAACATCAACTATTTTCTCATAGAACTTCTCATGAACAAGTAACAAGCTATTTACATGTTAAAGTTTAGAAAATAAACTTACTTGAAAACTAGCAAACTATGTTTTCAGTCATCAAGGAATTGCAATTCGTCTTATTTTTAGGAATGGTCTATGTAAGAGCTTAGATTTAGCAAATTCCACATACTCAACTATCATTTAGTCTTCCATGATTGTTGACTCTCGAGGCATATTTTTAGAACAAGTAGTTCAATTAAACACATAGGAAAATAGGGGCTTTATTTTCCACCTCCCAACTTATTTATCTCAGGGATAATGTCAACAATAATGAATCATGATCACCTATATCCAACTGGATATATGTGCATGGATATTTCTCCACCACATGATGCTTGCCAACTAAAGAATTAATAGATTAGAATAGGGATGAACATTACTAACTCTTGCATAAAAGTACAAACAAAAAAGTAAAAGTTTAGCCATTTGCACGAGGAAGCATAGGTTGTCATGCTTGGATGTGTAGTCTTTTAATGAAAAGGAACATCACTTTATATTACCCCTTGTGATAGCAAACTTTATTATGCAGTCTATCGCTTTTATTTCTTTGCCATCACAAGATCATACAAAGATTATTTTCCCTTACAATAAAAGATCATACATGTTTAGGAGCAATTTTTATTGCCTTGTGCACGATGACAACTTACGTGAAGGATCTTATTAAATCCATAGGTAGGTATGGTGGACTCTCATGGCAAGAAACTGGGTTTAACAGTTACGGATGCACGTGTAGTGTCTCTACTTAGTGCGAATTTTTGGGCTAGAAAAAGATCTGAAGTAAGCACCACATGTTAGAGGATCCATGAAAATATAACTACTTGATCAAGTTTCAAAATAATTAGTGAGGGCTCACAATCATAGAAGATGCCCAAGATAGTATATATATGTGTGAAATCGCTCTTCCTTCAATATTACTTCATTAATTATTCAAGTGACCAATGCTATCTTTGCTAACCTCCAATAAATTTTATTGCTTATACTCTTAGTATGTGAAGTCACAACTCCCCATGGGACAAGCATATGAAGCATATATAATTTCACGTTTTATGACATTCAATTCATTCAACATTTTCTCTTAGGATATAAGTGAAGCATAAGAGTGATAATCAAACTATTCTCAAAAATATATAAGTGAAGTTCACAGAACATTCTTCAGTGAACATAGATCGATCAATATCCAAGCTCAAAATATATAAGTAAAGCACAAGACACATTCTATAAAGCCATACTCAAAATATTTAAGTGAAGCTCATGAAGCATTTTATAAATAAACCAAGGATTATCTCATACCAGCATGGTGCATAAAATAAAAGGGAATAGTAAACACAAATATGCTCCAAGAATAGCACATGTGAACGGATGAGAACTTATGATCAACATCGCCTAACTGAGAATTGTTGATGAAGAGAGGTGGGATGCGTAGCAACCCCAAGGTTAGATGCTTGAAACTTCTTGTAATATTTACTAGGGGTGCCTTGTGCATCCCCAGTCTTGAGATTTTGTATCCCGTTCAATCCTCTCATATCCCACTTTCACCTAAGTCTGAAAACTTCATCCACACAAAACTTGAAAAGAACTCGTGAGATAGGTTAGTGCAGATAAGTATAAATCTACACTTCATGTACTGCCAAGACAAGTTTCATAATAATTTTAAAACATTAGTTATTGTATACTATCATTTCCAAAATTTATATCTTCCAATATATGCTATGAAAACAATAGGATAAGTAGATAAAAAAACTATTACAACAATATGTCTAAACATGACAGTCTGTAGCAATTCATTTAAACAATGTACTTCTGTATCTCTAAAATATCTGAAAATTTAGGACAAGCTAAAAATTTGCATTAGAGTAATGTATAAAAGTTCAGAAACTTTCCATATTCCCATAAAATATAATAATTCAAATACTATAACAAAAGTTCCTATTTTTATACATCACACCTCACACATGCAATTCAAGCACTCTAAAGACAATTCTTGGAACTTTTTATTGAGAAACAAGATTATAAGTAATAGAAAGCAAATACTAATAAAATAAAATGACACCCCAAGCAAAACACATATTATGTGACGACTAAAAATATAGCTCCAAGTAATATATACTAATTGTGTTGGAGACGAAAGAGGGGATGCCTTCCGCGGCATCCCCAAGCTTAGACGCTTGAGTATTCCTTGGATATTACATTGGGGGTACCTTGGGCATACCCAATCTTAGGGTCTTGACGCCCCTTATTCTCCTGATGTTGGTATCTCACCCAAAACTTGAAAACTTCAATCACACAAAACTTAATAGAAACCTCGTGAGATCCGTTAGTATAATAGCCAAATCATAAACTTTAGGTACCGTTATAAATTGATTCATATTTAATTATTGCATAAGATACTGTATTCTAACTTCTCCATGGCTTATACCCCCTGATACAATCCATAGCATCATCAAGAAAAGCAAACTATGCAGGCAAAAAAAAGGAATATGTCTAAAATAGAAGAGTGTGTAATGTTCAACACAAATACAAAATCTACTCAGTGATAGAAGCAAACAAGCATACACAAAAATATTAACCCCACGCTATTGCTCCCCGGCAACGGTGCCAGAAAAGTGCTTGATAATCCCCAAGTGCAAGGAATCATCATAGAACTTTCCAAAGGTGGAAGTGGTAAGTATGGAGTGTCGAACCCACAATGAGCTAAAGGTAAGATCAATATTCTCTCAAGTCCTATCTGCCACCGACACGACTCTATATACACCAAACATTTGCTTCTATCTAGTAACGAGAAATAAAACTGCATTGTGGGTATAAAGAGGATAGCTTTGAATGATATTGGAGAACTAAAATATGAAAATAGTTCCTCCACTAAATAAAGTTTGAATATATTACTATATATATTGCAAGTAGCGAGTGTGGAATAATGATGGTATGGTGTGCAGAATCATCCTAGGCAAGTGATAACAAGACCGGTAATCATTCTGGCAATTTTATATGAGGGAGAGGCATGAGATAACATACATTACGTATTTGGATCATATGAACTTATTACTAGATCTCTAACAAGCATCTGCAACTACTATGAATCATGAAGGTAAACCCAACCATAGCATTAAACATCAAGTTCACTTTGCTCATTGATACGTCTCCGTTGTATCTACTTTTCCGAACTCTTTTGCCCTTGTTTTGGACTCTAATTTGCATGATTTGAAAGGAACTAACCCGAACTAATGTTGTTTTCAGCAGAATTGCCATGGTGTTGTTTTTGCGCAGAAATAAAAGTTCTCGGAATGACCTGGAAATTTACGAGGATTTTTTGTGGAATATATAAAAAATACTGGTGCAAGAATCAACCGGAGGACTGGAGCGAGGAGCCCACAAGCCCACCAGGCGCCGCCCCCCTGGCCGCGCCTAGCAGGCTTCTAGGGCCCTCAGGGCTCCGCCACCTCCAACTCCAGCTCTATTTAGTCCCTTTCATCCGGAAAAAAATCAAGTAGAAGAGTTCATCGCGTTTTACGATACGGAGGCGCCGCCACCACTTCTTCTTCCTCTGGAGGGCAGATCTGGAGTCCATTCTGGGCTCCGGAGAGGGGAGATCGTCGCCATCGTCATCACCAACCTTCCTTCATCGCCAATTCCATGATGCTCTTCATCGTTCGTGAGTAATCTCATCGTAGGCTTGTTTGACGGTGATGGGTTGGATATGATCTATCATGTAATCAAGTTAGTTTTGATGGGGATTGATCCCTAGTATCCACTATGTTCTGAGATTGATGTTGCTACTACTTTGCCATGCTTAATGCTTGTCACTAGGGTCTGAGTGCCATGATTTCAGATCTGAACCTATTATGTTCTCGTCAATATATGTGTGTTCTTGATCCTATCTTGCAAGTGTAGTCACCTACTATGTGTTATGACCCAGCAACCCCGGAGTGACAATAGCCGGAACCACTCCCGGAGATGACCATAGTATGAGGAGTTCATTTATTCACTAAGTGCTAATGCTTTGTTCCGGTTCTCTATTAAAAGGAGAACCTTAATATCCCTTAGTTTCCATTAGGACCCCGTTGCCACGGGAGGGATGGACAATATATGTCATGCAAGTTCTTCTCCCTAAGCACGTATGACTACATACGGAATACATGCCTACATTACATTGACGAACTGGAGCTAGTTACATATCTCCCCATGTTATAACTGTTGCATGATCAATGTCATCCGGCATAATTATCAATCACCGATCCAATGCCTACGAGTCTTTTCCTACTGGTCCTTGCTACGTTACTTTGCCGCTACTACTGTCACTGCTACTACTGTTACTCTGTCGCTACTGCTGTCACTGTTGCTACTGTTACTGCTACTGCTGTCACTGCTGCTACTGTTACCGTTGCTACTATTGCTATCAGACTACTTTGCTACTGATACTTTGCTGCAGATACTAAGTCTTTCAGGTGTGGTTGAATTGACAACTCAACTGCTAATACTCGAGAATATTCTTTGGCTTCCCCTTGTGTCGAATCAACAAATTTGGGTTGAATACTCTACCCTCGAAAACTGTTGCGATCCCCTATACTTGTGGGTTATCAAGACTATTTTCTGGCGCAGTTGCCGGGGAGGCATAACTCTATTCTCTGAGTCACTTGGGTTTTACGTCTGCTGATCACTATGAGGAATCCAAGAGATCCAAAAACTAAAGTCTTGCCCTCAACTACGAGGACAGGTAAGGAACTGCCATTTAGCTCTGCACTTGATTCACCTTCAGTTATGAGTAAGTTTGCGACACCACCTCCTGCTAGAAATTTCGATGTGTCGGCTGTGCTTGATGATGCTACTTCTGCTATCCATGATGCTTGTGATGATGCCTTGCTTGATACTGCTTTGCCACTAGGTGCATTCCTTGATGCACAAATTGCTAGAGTTGCTGTTGAATGTGATGATACTTCTGAAACTGCTAAGATTATTGAAGTAGAACATGCTATTTTGCCTGTTAGAACTAGCTCTCCTAGATATGAATTGCCTGATATACCCGAGGGTTATGTTATGGAGGGAGAGATAGCTCAGGACTTTCTTGCTTGTAAGGATAGCTATGATCTTGAGAAATTACTGCGCAAGTGGAAAGAAAAATCTTTGAACGCTAGGATGAAATACGACCCGAAGTTTGCCACTTCGCCTATCTTTGTGACCGATAAGGATTATGAATTCTCTGTCGACCCTGAGTTAATCACTTTGGTCGAATCTGATCCTTTTCACGGTTATGAGTCTGAAATGGTTGTAGCACATCTTACTAAGCTGCACGATATAGCCACCCTATTCACGAGTGAGGAAAAGATCTGCCACTACTATATCCTTAAGCGGTTTCCTTTCTCGCTAAAGTATGATGCTAAGACTTGGTTCACTTCTCTTGCTCCTGGTTGTGTGCGTAGTCCCCAGGATATGATCTACTACTTCTCTGAGAAATATTTTCCTGCCCATAAGAAGCAAGTTGCCTTGCAGGAAATATATAACTTTGCGCAAGTTGAAGAAGAGAGTCTCCCACAAGCTTGGGGGAGGCTTGTCCAGCTACTGAATGCTTTGCGAGATCACCCTCTTGAGAAGAAGGAAATACTTGATATCTTCTATAATGGACTAACAGATGCTTCTAGGGACCACCTAGATAGTTTTGCTAGTTGTGTTTTCAGGGAACGAACTGTGGAACAAGCTAAGATCCTATTGAATAATATCTTGTGCAATGAGAATGCTTGGACTATTCCCGAACCACCTCCGAAGCCAACTCCGAAGAAAAGAGGTATCCTATTCCTCAGTCGTGAAGATATGCAAGAAGCTAAGAAATCTATGAAAGAGAAAGGCATGAAATCTGAAGATGTCAAAAATCTACCACCTATCGAAGAGATCAATGGTCTTGATAATCCGACACAGGTAGTAGAGGTAAATTCTCTTCGTAGATTCAACGAGAGTGATATTACTTTTGATAAACCTGCTAGCTTATGCTTGGATGAATTTGATAACTTTGTTGCCAAACAACAAAGTTTCAATGATTATGTTAGCAGACAATTGGAACCGAATGCTCGTATGCTTAGTCATTTAAGTGCTTGTGTGGATAGAAATGTCAATGATCTTAAGCTTCTGAGTAAACATGCCTCTATGGTTACTACTCAGGTAGAACAAGTACTTAAGGCTCAGAATGACTTGCTCAATGAGTTGAATGACAATTCTGTTAGAGTCGTCACTAGAGGCGGTAGAATGACCCAGGAACCTTTGTATCCTGAGGGTCATCCTAAGAGAATTGAACAAGATTCTCAAGGAGTTAGCACTGATGCACCTAGTCATCCTAGAAAGAAAAAGAGAGATGGTAGGAACTTGCACGCTAGCAACCCTGTTGCTGTTACACCCGAGAATCCAAACGATGTCTCTGTTTCTGATGCTGAAACACAATCTAGTGATGAACATGAGCCTAACGATAATACCGATAGTGGTGTTCATGATGATGCTCAACCAATGATAAGGATGTGGAGGTTGAACCTGTTAATCTTGATAACCCACAACCTAAGAATAGGAGATACGATAGGAACGATTTCATTGCTAGGAAGCATGGTAAAGAAAGGGAACCATGGATTCAGAAACCCATGCCCTTTCCTCCCAAACCATCCAAGAAAAAGGATGATGAGGATTTTGAGCGCTTTGTTGAAATGATTAGACCTGTCTTTCTGCAAATGCGTTTGACAGATATGCTCAAAATGTCTCTGTATGCTAAGTACATGAAGGATATTGTGACTAATAATAGGAGGATACCTGAGGTTGAGATTTCCACCATGCTTGCCAATTACACCTTCAAGGGTGGAACTCCTAAGAAACTAGGTGATCCCAGAGTGCCCACTATACCTTGCTCCATTAAAGGCAACTACGTTAGAACTGCTTTATGCGACCTTGGAGCCGGTGTTAGTGTTATGCCTCTCTCTCTTTATCGTAGACTTGAACTGGATAAGTTGACACCGACTGAAATCTCTGTGCAAATTGCAAACAAATCAACTGCTTCCTCTATCAGCATTTGCGAGGATGTGCGTGTTGTGGTTGCTAATGTTACTATCTTAACGGACTTTGTTATTCTGGATATTCCCGAGGATGATGCCATGGCGGTCATCCTTGGAAGACCCTTTTTAAACACTGCAGGGGCTGTTATTGATTGGAACAAAGGCAATGTCACTTTCCATGTCAATGGTAATGAGCATACGGTGCACTTTCCAAAGAAACAATATCGAGTACATTGCATCATTGCTATTGAAAAAACTTCATCGATTCTTATTGGGAGCTTTGAATACCCTATACCCACTATTAAGATGAATATGATTTGCTTGTTGGGGATATGCACATCCCCATTGAGGTAACCTAGTGACTATTGGAAAATTCTCCGTTTTATGCAATTCGAAAAAAGTTTGTCAAGGAGACTTGATCAACCTCATTGACAGATTTCGTTTGATGACCATGAGATGGATGAATCTAAGAGTCACAACCCTCTGTTCCAAACCTTTACCTTCGGTTGCTTAGAAGAAAAATGATAGATTTAGCTTTAGTTTTTCCTGTTTTCTGCTCTTTGCGTCCTGTAGAAAAGTGTGCCGAAAATAAAAGTTCTTCAAATGCCCTGAAAATCAATTATGATTTTTTTTGGAATTGTTGAAAAATTCTAAGACGGAGAGCTAGTCAGGGGGATGCACCAGTGGGCCACAAGCCCAGGAGGCGCGGGCACCCCCTGGCCGCGCCTACTAGGCTTGTGGGGCCCACGTGTCCCCCTCCACTTATTCTAGCTCCCATCTCCTTCTCCTACCTCCAGAAAAATTCATTCTACATCTCAAACCCGTGTTATTGCTCTTCTTGCTGTGATTTTCGATCTCCTTGTGCAAAGCCCCATTCACCAAACTGTTTTGGGAAAATTGTTCCTTGGTATGACCATAGTATGAGGAGTCCATGTATTCACTAAGTGCTAACGCTTTGTTCTGGTTCTCTATTAAAAGGAGAACCTTAATATCCCTTACTTTCCATTAGGACCCCGCTGCCACAGGAGGGATGGACAATAGATGTCATGCAAGTTCTTTTCCCTAAGCACGTATGACTACAAACGGAATACATGCCTACATTACATTGACGAACTGGAGCTAGTTACATATCTCCCCATGTTATAACTGTTGCATGATGAATGTCATCCGGCATAATTATCCATCACCGATCTAATGCCTACGAGTCTTTTCCTACTGGTCCTTGCTACGTTACTTTACCGCTACTGCTATCACTGCTGCTACTGTTACTCTGTTGCTACTGCTGTCACTGCTGCTACTGTTACTGCTACTGCTGTCACTTCTGCTACTGTTACCGTTGCTACTATTGCTATCACACTACTTTGCTACTAATACTTTGCTGCATATACTAAGTCTTTTAGGTGTGGTTGAATTGACAACTCAACTGCTAATACTCGAGAATATTCTTTGGCTTCCCCTTGTGTCGAATCAACAAATTTGGGTTGAATACTCTACCCTCGAAAACTGTTGCGATCCCCTATACTTGTGGGTTATCACTCACATACATAGACAACCCCCTTACTCGGGTGTAAGCTTTTGTCACTCTAGCCACCCACTATAAGCGAATCATGAACATATTGCAACCCCCTCCAGCATGAATCCTTCACGTGTGCACCTTACGAAAGGCACCTTAGGATAGCAGCAAAATAAAACATACACTCAAATGAATCAAGATCATCAATCAACCCAAAGGACAACATAAATCTACTCAAACATCATAGGATAGCAACACATCATTGATTAATAATATGTGGCATGAAACACCATGTTAAAGTAGGGGATTACAGAGGGGTGCGGGAGAGTGGACCGCCATCGATCGATGAGGGAAGGTGATGGAGAAGGTGATGTTGATGAAGATGATCACCACATCGATGTCCTCTGGTGACACTCCGGCGCCACCGGAAGAGAGGGGGAGAGAGTATATCCACTTAGGCTTCCTCCTCCATGGCCTCTACCCATCTAGGAGAAGTTCTCTCTCTATTCCTTGGACGCCATGGCTCCTAGAGGGGCGAGAGCCCTTCCGAGATTGGATCTCTCTTTGTTTCTCTCCTATTTTCTCTGCCTTTTTTGGCCCTTCACCATTTCTTAAATATCTGGAGATCCATAAATTCGATCTGGCTGTAATTTTGAGGGAATTTTTACCAGAAAAGTATCATTCTTGCGGCGAAAGAAGACCCCCAACGGAGTTAAGGTCTGACTGTAATCCATCGGGGCGTGACCACCCCTCCTGGCCGCACCCTGTTGGCTTGTGAGAGCCTCGGTATCGTGCGGCGTTGATTATTCTTCCCAAAATTAACATATATGCCAAAAAATCTCCGTAAATTTTTATCGCGTTTGCAGTCCGTTTGATATGGATTTTCTGCGAAACAAAAAACACACAAAAGCATGAACTAGCACTGGGAACTAGATAAGTAAATTAGTCCCAAAAAATTATATAAAATGTTGCCAAAAGTATATGAAAGTTGTATAATATTGGCATGAATACTTCATAAATTAGCGATACATTGAAGAAATATCACATCACATGTTAAAGGATCCATAACCATATAACTTCTATGTGAATGTAAACAACCCTGATCATTAGGGTGTCTTCCATGTCCAACATTAACCCTTGATCATTATGCAATACTTGGTGAGGGCTCACACTCATAAAAGATGTCCAAGATATTGTATTTGCATGCGAATCTTCTCTTGTCTATCATAATTTAGATGGATTGTATCAATGACTAGCACTATGTTTGTTAACTCCCAACAAGTTTTATCACTTATAAATTTTCTATGTAAAGTCATTACTCCCCATGGGATTAGCCTATGATCTTTCTATTTATTTTATTCCATTGCTATAATTGATGGATTAGAGTAAAGCAAGAAAACTCGACTAATTTTTGTTATATAACTCACAAACTCAATTACATGGATAGATAGATCTCAAAGCAAAACTCTAAGCAAAGTGCTTACTCCCGCTGATGCGTTGGTTTCCCTCCAAGATTAAAGGGTGATGTAACACAGTAACAAAAAGTATTTCTCTCAGTTAAGAAACCAAGGTATCAATCCAGTAGGAAGATTCACAAACTATGTAAGCAACACCTCCACACAAATAGAAAATCCTCGCAACCCAACGCATGGACGGGTTGTCAATCCCTTGTAGGTAAAGTAAGGATAGATTGATAGAGGCAAATAAGAGTGGTAGCAAGTAGAACGTGGCCAGATATTTTGGTTTTTTTTTGATAATATAGATCTGAAAACAAAGGAGAAAATAAAGTAGAAACGCAAATAGCAAAGTAGAGACTGCAAATAGATGATGTGAATTAGACCCGAGGATCGTAGGTTTCACTAGTGGCTTCTCTCAAGAAAATGGTGTTGGAAATATGTCCTAGAGGTAATAATAAATTAGTTATTATTATATTTACTTGTTCATGATAATCATTTATTAACCATGCTAGAATTGTATTGATTGCAAACTAAATACATGTGTGGGTACATAGACAACACCGTGTCCCTAGTGAGCCTCTCATGGGCTAGCTCGTTGGTCAAAGATGGTCAAGGTTTCCTAGCCATAGACATGAGTTGTCATTGGATAACAGGATCGCATCATTAGGAGAATGATGTGATGGACAAGACCCACACTATAAACGTAGCATATGATCGTGTTAGTTTATTGCTACCGTTTTCTGCATGTCAAGTATGTGTGCCTATGACCATGAGATCATGCAACTCACTGACACCGGAAGAGTGCCTTGTGTGTATCAAACATCGCAATGTAGCTAGGTGACTATAAAGGTGCTCTACGGGTATCTCCAAGGGTGTTTGTTCAGTTGACATGGATCAAGACTGGGATTTCTCACTCCGTATGAGAGAGAGGTATCTCAGGGCCCACTCGATAATGCAGCGTCACAACAAGCTTGCAAGCAATGTGACTAAAGAGTTAGCTATGAGATCTTGTATTACGGAGCGAGTAAAGAGACTTGCCGATAATGAGATTGAACTAGGTATGGAGATACCGACGATCGAATCTCGGGCAAGTAACATACATATGGACAAAGGGAACAATATACGTGATTGATTGAATCCTTGACATCGTGGTTCGACCGATAAAGATCTTCACAGAATATGTAGGAGACAATATGGACATCTAGGTCCTGATATTGTTTATTGACTGGAGAGTGTCTCGGTCATGTCTGCATAGTTCTCAAACCCGCAGGGTGTGCACACTTAAGGTTCAGTGACGATTTAGTATTAATGAGTTATGGTTGGTGGTAACCAAAATTTGCTTGGAGTTCCGGATGAGATACCATACGTCATGAAGAGCTCTAGAAGGCCCCCGAGGTAAAGTTTGATATATGAGAAGTTGGTATTCGGGTTCCGGAAAAGTTCCGAGACTTATCGGTTTTGTGACGGGAGTGTTGGAAGTGTTCCACGGGTCCACCTGCCCCAGAGGTCCCCATTGGCTGTGAGACGGGGCGCACCAATACCTGGTGGACTGGCCGCCCCTCCCTCCAAAGGCCCATGCAGCTAGGGCAAAGGTTGGGCCAAGAGTGGAGGCGCCCCACTTGCCATGGGGAGGGAGGGCTGCCACATCACAATCCATGGCACAACCTCTCCCTCTCCCTCTACATCAACCTTTCCTCTATGCCCTGCTGGGACAGCTCCAGCACCATCGCCACCACACCGTCGTGCTGTCGGAGAACTCAGCTACCTCTCTGCCCTGGCTTGCTAGATGACGGAGGCGGAGAACGTCATCGAGCTGTATATGTGCTGAACGCGGAGGTGTCGTCCGTTCGGCACTACATCGGGACGGATCTTGATGGGATCGGGGGAAGGATTGCGATTTGGATCATGAAGATGTTCAACTACATCAACCGCGTTATATACGCTTCCGCTTGGTGATCTACAAGGGTATTTACATGCACTCCCCCTCTCGTAGATTTTAGTCTCCATAGACTGATCTTGGTGAGCTTAGGAATTTTTTTGTTTCCCATGCGACGTTCCCCAACAGTGGCTTCATGAGCTAGGTCTATGCGTAGATGACGTCAGGAGTTGAACACAAAGGAGTTTGTGGGCATTGATATTCAGATTGCTTAACTCCTTAGTCTTTTCTTGATTCCGTGGTATTGTGGGATGAAGCTGCTCGGACCAACCTTACTTGTCCACATACGAGAGCCGGTTCCACCGACTGACATGCAACTTGCTGCATAAAGATGGTTGGTAGGTGTCTGTCTCTCCCACTTTATTTGAATCAGATTCGACTGAGGCGGTCCTTGGAGAAGGTTAAATAGCAACTTGAATACCACCATTTTGGTTTTGCATAGGTAAGAAGCATTCTTGCTTGATACCCATAGCACCACGTAAAACATGCAACAACAAATTAGAGGACGTCTAACTTGTTTTTGCACGGTATGTTGTGATATGATATGGCCACATACATGATGATATATATTTGATGTATGATATGATCATGTTGTAATAGTTAATGTCAACTTGCATGTCGATGCTACGGGAACCGGCGGGAGCCATAGGGTTGTCTTTAATTATTGTATGACCTTCGTGTCAATCATTAAGTGCTATGTAATGGTTTACTTTATCGCTAAATGGTAGCAGTAGTAGTACAATCATGGTTGGCACAACAACCTTGATGTAAACACGATGATGGAGATCATGGTGTTGTGCCGATGACGATGGAGATCATGCCGGTGCTTTGGACATAGAGATCAAAAGCACAAGTTCATGGCCATATCATGTCACTTATGATTTGCATGTGATGTTAATCCTTTTTATGCACCTTGTTTTCCTTAGGAGGACGGTAACATTATAAGGTGATCCCTCACTAGAATTTCAAGAAAAAAATTGTGTTCTCCCCGAGTGTGCACTATTGAGAAAGTTTGTCGTTTTGAGACACCACGCGATGATTGGGTGTGATAGACTATACGTTAACATACAATAGGTGCAAGACAGTTTTGCACATGCGGAAGACTCGGGTTAAACTTGATGAGCCTAGCATGTACAGACATGGACTCGGAACTCAGGAGACCGAAAGGTCGACATGAGTCATATAGTAGATATGATCGACATGGAGATGTTCACCATTGAAACCACCTCATCTCACGTGATTATCGGACATGGTTTGGTGGATTTGGATCATGTCACACTCGAACAACCTGAGGGATGTTGAGTTGAGTGGGAGTTCTTAAGTGATATTATTAATTGAACTCATTATCATGAACATAGTCAAGTTGTATTTACAAAGTATGTTATAGTATAATAGCTCGCGCAGTAGCTCCCCTCTATTTTTAATACGTTCCTAGAGAAAACTAAGTTGAAAGATAATAGTGGCAATTATCTGGACTGGGTCCGTAAACTGAGGATTGTCCTCATTGCTGCACGGAAGGCTTATGTCCTCAATGCACCGATCGGTGTACTTCCCCAAGTGTTGTATGTGGATGTTGTAAACATGTGACATACACATTTTGATGACTACTTGATAGTTCCGTGTGTTATGCTTTACGACTTAGAATTGAGGCTCAAAATGTTTTGAACGTCACGGAACATATGAGATGCCCATGAGCTGAAATTGGGATTTCAGGCTCGTTCACGTGTTGAGAGGTATGAGACCTCCGACGAGTTCTTTGCCGACAAAATGAATGAGAATAGCTCCATCAAAGAGGAGGTGCTCAGATTGCCTGGGCACTACAATCGCTTGAATCAAGTGGGAGTTGATCTTCCAGATTAGATAGTGATTGACATAGTTCTCCAAAGTCACTGCCACCAAGCTACTAAAGCTTCGTGATGAACTATAGCATATCAGAGATGGAGAAGATAATCCCTGAGCTATTCACGATGTTTGACACCGCGAAGGTAGAAATCAAGAAGGAGCATCGAGTGTTGATGGTTAGTAAAACCGCTAGTTTCAAGAAGGGCAAGGGCAAGAAGGGAAACTTAGAGAATGACAAGTCAGTAGTCGCTCCAATGAAGAAACCCAAGGTTGAACCCAAACCCGAGACTAAGTGCTTCTATTATGAGGGGAACGGTCACTCAAGCGGGACTGCCTAGATACTTGGTAGATAAGAAGGCTGGGAACGTCAAGAGAAGTATATTAGATATACGTGTAGTTAATGTGTACATTACTAGTACTCCTAGTATCACCTGGATATTAGATACTGGTTCAGTTGATAAATGTTGTGTAACTCAAAATAAGAGCTATGGAATAAATGGAGACTAGCTAAATGCGAGGTGACGATGTGTGTTCGAAGTATTTCCAAGGTTGATGTGATCACCATCGCACACTCCCTCTACCTTCGGGGTCAGTGTTGAACCTAAGTAAATGATATTTGGTGTTTGCGTTGAGCATGAACATTATGAGGTCATGTTTATTGCAATGGGTTATTCATTTAAGTCATATAATAATGGTTATTCTGTTTACATGAATAATACCTTCAATGGTCATGCACCCAATGTGAATGGTTTATTGAATCTCGATCGTAGTGATACCCACGTTCATAGTATGTATGCCAAAAGAAACAAAGTTAGCAATGGCAGTACCACTTGTGGCACTGCCGCTTAGGTCATATTGGTATAAAACACATGACGAAGCTCCATGATGATGGATCTTTGGACTCACTTGAATTTGAATCGTTTGAGATATGTGAACCATGCCAATTGGTGTTAATGCATGAAGAAACTCCATGCTGATGGGTCTTTTGTACTCACATGATATTGAACCACTTGAGACATGCAAACACATGCTACATGGGCAAGATGACTAAAGGCCTCATACTTAGAGAGATGGAACGAGCAAGTGACTTATTGGAAATAATACATCTTGATGTATGCAGTCCAATGAGTGCTAAAGCATGAAGTGGATATAGTTATGTTCTTACTTCACAAATGATTTGAGTAGATACAAGTGTATTTACTTGATGAATCACGAGTCCGGAATATTAAAAAGTTCAAGCAATTTCATAGTGAAGTTGAAGTTCGTCATGACAAGAGGATGAAAAGTCTACGATGTGAATATAGAGGTGAATATCTGAGTTGCGAGTTTGGTATACATTTAAGACAATGTGGAAATTGTTTCACAACTCATACCACCTATAACACCACAGTGTGATGGTGTCTCCACACATCGTAGCCGTGCCCTATTTGTATGGTGCGTACTATGATGTCTCTTACCAATTTGCCACTATCGTTTTGGTGTTATAAATTAGAGACAACCACATCTACTTTAAATAGGGCACCATATATTTCCATTGAGATGACACTGTATGAACTATGGTTTGGCAAGAAACCTAAGCCGTAATGTCTTAAAGTTTGGGACTGTGATGCTTATGTCAAAAGGCTTCAGGCTGATAAGCTCAAATCCAAAGAGGATAAATGCATCTTCATTGGATACAAAAGGAAACAGTTGGGTATTCCTCCTATCTTAGATCCGAAGGCAAAGTGTTTGTTTGTAAGAATGGGGCGTTTCTTAAAATAATTGAGTGGGAGGATGGTGGAACTTGATGAGGTTACTGAACCGTCACTTCAACCAGAGAGTAGGTGGGCGCAGGAAGATGTTCCTGTAGCTCCTACACCAGTTGAAGAGGAAGCTAAGGATAAAGCTTTAGTTCAAGTTACTACCAACCTCGTTGTAACGCCCAAGATGCGGCCCTATCCTTATTTTGGCGTGAAGGTCTCGACAGGGATAGAAACACATCTTGTTGTTTCGCAAGAATGGATATCGTTACAAGTACATGTACTGAAAAGATGAGTATAAGGAATTGGCATACACTCGCCACAAGCTACATCAGAGTCAAATCAATACAATACATAAACATCATGAAGAAGAGCAGGGTCCGACTACGGACGAAAACAAATGATAAAGGAACGACGTCCATCCTTGCTATCCCAGGCTGCCGGCCTGGAACCCATCCTAGATCGACGACGACGAAGAAGAAGAAACTCCAAATGAACAATCATCGCGCTCACGTCTTAATATCACTTTACCTGTACCTGCAACTGGTATTGTAGTAATCTGTGAGCCACACAAGACTCAGCGAACTCATTTCCCAAGGTATCAATACTAGCAAAGCTAAATGGGTGAGGTATGGTTAAGTGGTGAGGCTACAACAAGGGACTAAGCATTTATTTGAGGTGGCTAACTTACGAGTACAAGAAAAAATAGCGGGGGGGGGGGATCTATGCATAGCGGGCGTGAACTATTGATGATCAAATGAATGATCCTGAACACCTACTTACGTTAGACATAACCCCATTGTGTCCTCGATCGGAGAAGGAGCTCACGAAAGAGACAGTCACGGTTACACACTTAGTTGGCAAATTTTAATTAAGTTAACTTCAGGTTATCTAGAAACGGATGTTAAACAAAGTTTCCACCTTGCCACATAACCGCGGGCACAACTTTTTGAAAGATTTAACCCTGCAGGGGTGCTCCAACTAGTCCATCACAAACTACCACACGCTGCGATGGAATGACCTCGATCAGGGAAACCCGTGATCTCCTCAAGTTCCTATTGAAAAACCTCAACCTCGAGTTAGCTCAAAGCATCCTCGGAATCCCTCGCACAAGACGCTCGATAAAGGTAAAACAAGTCCAGCAAGGCCGTCCGACGTGTCAAGAATCCCGATAGGAGCCGCGTATCTCGTTCTCAGGACACGACGAATGAGCAATACATACGGTGCCCGGATAGAAATCCCCTGAGTTTCCCCGGGTGGCCCCGCAAGTGGCTCTGTTTTGGACCAGCACCATCAGCACTGGCCCTTCCCGCATTATGTTAAATTACTCCTCGGGTAGCGCTAACTCCCTATGTTTTTTCAGTATTAATAGAATTATCATGTTGGCAAATATAGTACCAATGTTGGGCCTTGCCAGACAAGCTTTATCCCAAAACAAGAATCTAGGGGGTCACCATAACAACCCCAAGCATGTTAGGTGCGCTTGTTTATGGAACATAACACCGGTCGCCAAAACTATGGCGACAAAGGTGGAACATAACACCACGCTAGAAAGGCCAAGCCTTCCACCATTTACCAAGTATATAGGTGCATTAATTTAAATAGCATTAATATGGTGATATAACAAGGAAGCCATGTTATAACATCGAAGCAACTGCACCTGCAACTAGCAACACTATCAAAAGTTTAAGCAAGCGGTAACATAGCCAATCAGTGGTTTGCTAGGTGGTGAACACGTTGAAGGTTTTCATGGCAATGTTGCGAGGCTGACATTTAACAGGTGGTGGGCAATGATACATAGCGATAGAAACGAAACAACTAGCATGGCAATGATAGTAATGATATCTGGGGAAATGGTCATCTTTCCTGAGATCCCTCTTGGAAGAAGAATGACTCCGTGAGGCAGACGAACTGACGTAGTCGAACTGATCCTCACTTTCCGACACGCTGCAGAACTCTATCGAGACGAAGCAAACCGGAAACAAGAATCAACACATGAGGTTCACCACAACACATGCATGACATAATGCTCAACACATATGATGCATGATCGGTCTAATGCAAAGCAGGACATGCCAATTCACAACAATCAAAGACTTCACATTAAGTGAAGCTCAATATGCAACGAGTTGCATATTAACGAAACTCCACATTTAATTATTTAGTTCACTCTTGTTTAGGTACACGTCAATATTAAATGTTGTTAAACATGGCAAGAGGTGAAGCATAATTAATCTACCTATCTACGCATTTTAAATGAGGTCGGAAATGACATATAGCATCTCCGAAATGACCCCATGTGTTACTGATACGTCTCCAACGTATCTATAATTTTTGATGGTTCCATGCTATTATCTTGTCAACTTTGGATGTTTTATATGCATGAATATGCTATTTTATATATTTTTTGGTACTAACCTATTAACTCAGTGCCAAGTGCGAGTTTCTTTTTTTTCCGTGTTTTGACCTTTTTCAGACGGAGTCCAAATGGAATAAAACTTTCACGACGATTTTTTTGCACCAAAAGAGACCCCCGAAGCTTTGGAAGAAGGCCAGAAGATCCACGAGGGAGTCACAAGCCCAGGAGGCGCGGCCCCCTAGGCCGCACCTACCAGGCTTGTGACCTCCTCGTGGGCCCAACCGACATAATTCCACCGCCATAAATTCCTATAAATACAGAAACCCCCCAAAAGAAACCGAGATCGGGAGTTCCGCCACCGCAAGCCTCTGTAGCCACCAAAAACCAATCTGGATCCCGTTCCGGCACCCTGCCGGAGGGGGAATCCATCTCCGGTGGCCATCTTCATCATCCTGGCGATCTCCATGATGAGGAGGGAGTAGTTCTCCCTCGGGGCTGAGGGTATGTACCAGTAGCTATGTGTTTGATCTCTCTCTCGTGTTCTTGAGATGTCATGATCTCGATGTACCGCGGGCTTTGCTACTATAGTTGGATCTTATGATGTTCTTCCCCCTCTACCTTCTTGTAATGAAATGAGTTTCCCCTTTGAAGTTATATTATCTGATTGAGTCTTTAAGAACACTTGATGTATGTCTTGCACATGTCTACCTATGGTGACAATGGGATATTCATGTGAGTACTTGACGTATGTTTTGGTGATCAACTTGCGGGTTTCGTGACGTTGGGAACCTATGCATATGGGTTGGCACACGTTTTGACTCTCCGGTAGAAACTTTGGGGCACTCTTTGAAGTTCTATGTGTTGGTTGAATAGATGATTCTGAGATTGTGTGATGCATATCGTATAATCATGCCCACGGATACTTGAGGTGACAATGGAGTATCTAGGTGACATTAGGGTCTTGGTTGATATGTGTCTTAAGGTGTTATTCTAGTACGAACTCTATGATGGATCGAACGGAAAGAATAGCTTCGTGTTATTTTACTACGGACTCTTGAATAGATCGATCAGAAAGAATAACTTTGTGGTGGTTTTGTACGTGACAATAATCTCTTCATTTGTTCTCTGCTGTTGGTGACTTTGGAGTGACTCTTTATTGCACGTTGAGGTCTAGTTATATGATCCAATTATGTTATCATTGTTCACAGAACTTCACTAGTGAAAGTATGAACCCTAGGCCTTGTTTCCACGCATTGCAATACCGTTCGTGCTCACTTTTACTATAGGTTACCTTGCTGTTTTTGTAATTTGAGATTACAAAAACCTATATCTACCATCCATATTGCACTTGTATCACCATCTCTTCACCGAACTAGTGCACCTATACAATTTACCATTGTATTGGGTGTGTTGGGGACACAAGAGACTCTTTGTTATTTGGTTGCAGGGTTGCTTGAGAGAGACCATCTTCATCCTACGCCTCCCGCGGATTGATAAACCTTAGGTCACCCACTTGAGGGAAAATTGCTACTGTCCTACAAACCTCTGCACTTGGAGACCCAACAACGTCTACAAGGAGAAGGTTGCGTAGTAGACATCAAGCTCTTTTCTGGCGCCGTTGCCGGGGAGGCTAGGTAAGCGACACTCACTTCCCGTCAACGAAGCTCTTTTCTGGCGCCGTTGCCGGGGAGGTTAGCGCTTGAAGGTATATCTTTAGATCTTGCAATCGAATCTTTTAGTTTATTGTTTTATCACTAGTTTAGTCTATAAAAGAAAACTACAAAAAAATGGAATTAAGGTTGCCTCATATGCTTCATCTTTTCAATGTCTTTCGTGAAAATGACGGGAAGGAAAATTGTGCTCAAGTGCTGGAAGAAGAACTACATAGAATGCTTGGCATAAAATATGTGAATGATGAGCATGATTGCAATGTTGTTAGTACGAATTCTTTGAATACCCATGATGCTAATGATATGCAAAGCCACAAGCTTGGGGATGCTATGTTTGATGAAGATGATCTTTTTAATTCCCCCACTTTGAATGATCAAAATTATTATGATGAAAGGATAGCCCCTATCTATGATGATTATTGTGATGATACTTATGCTATAAAGAAGATGGATGATAAGACTTGTCATACTCTTGAGTATCCTCTTACTGAACATTACTCTTTTAATGTGGAAACAATTCGTAGTGTTCAAGTCTTTTACGATACTCCCACTACTATTGATGAGAATACATTTCCTTATGTGGAGAGTAGTAAAATTTCTATGCTTGTAGATCATGAAAAGAATTCTGTAGGTGCTGGTTATATTGTTGAATTCATTCATTATGCTACTTAAAATTATTATGAGAGAGGATCATATGCGTCTACTTATTGCAATAATATCAAGCTTCCTCTCCATGTGTTGAAACTTTTGAAGTCATGCTTGTTTTATCTTCCTATGCTAGTTGATTCTTGCTCCAATAAATTGTTTGATCACAAAATCTCTATGCATAGGAAGTGGATTAGACTTAAATGTGCTAGTCATATGCTCCATGATGCTTCCATTATGTTTTAATCCTTATCTTTTATTTGAGCATCATTGAAATATCATGCCTAGCTTGAAAGGCATTAAAGAAAAGTGCTTGTTCGGAGACAACCCAATATGTATCCTTACTGTTTTTGTGTGTTCACATGATTAATCTACTGTATTAATCATGTTTTATAGCTTTTATTTCAATAAAGTGCCAAGTAAAGCCTTTATGATTAGTTTGGGTGATAATTGTTTGATCATGCTGAAAAAGACAGAAACTTTGCGCTCGCGAAATCATTTCTAATTTCTATCCAGAGAGTGCTTTTAGGTTGATTATTTTTGCTTCTGATTTATATACAAATTGCCTTAATTCTCACAATTGTTTCAGAATTTTTTGGAGGTGCAGAAGTATGGTTAGCATTCAGATTATTACAGACTGTTCTGCTTTTGACAGATTCTGTTTTCAATGCATAGTTTGCTTGTTTTGGTGTTTCCATAGATTATTTTGAGTAATATAAATTGTGGAAATAGTAATATACAGTAGTAATTGTGTGAAAATAATTATGAGTCTTGTTTTGACAGTACCCAAGTGTTTTATTTGCTCGTTATCATACTAAACCATCTCACGAAGTTCCGTTAAGTTTTGTGTTGTGAAGTTTTCAAGTTTTGGGTAGAGTTTTGATGGACTATGGAACAAGGGGTGGAAAGAGCCTAAGCTTGGGGATTCCCAAGGCACCCCAAAGCCATATACAAGGACACCCAAGATCCTAAGCTTGGGGATGCCCCGGGAAGGCATCCCCTCTTTCGTCTTCAATCCATCGGTAACTTTACTTGGGGCTATATTTTTATTGACCACATGATATGTGTTTTGCTTGGAGCGTCATTTTATTTTGTTTGAATAAGGTACTTAGGATCTTAAATTCTTAGATGGGAGAGTATTCACATAGCCAAATAATTATTCAACTACTCATTGATCTTCACTTATATCTTTTGGAGTAGTTTGTCTTTTACTCTCATGCTTAACTTATATCATTTTGAGAGTCTTAAACATCATGGTAATTGGCGTGTGCTATGAAATTAGTCCTAAAAATGATAGGCATCCAAAGAGGATATAATAAAAACTTCCATATTCAAGTGCATTGATTAGTAATAGAAGTTTGATTCCTAACAATTAGTTTTGAGATATGGATATGGTAATATTAGAGTTATGTTACTAGGGTGTTGTGAATCTAGAAATACTTGTGTTGAGGTTAGTGATTCTCGTAGCATGCACGTATGGTGAACCGCTATGTTAGGAAGTCGGAGCATAATTGATTTATTGATTGCCATCCTTTGTGTGGCAGTCGGGATCGCGCGACGGTTAACACGTACCAACCCTTCCCCTAGGAGTATGCGTTTAGCACTTTGTTTCAATTACTAATAAAAACTTTCGCAATAAGTATATGAGTTCTTCATGACTAATGTGAGTCCATGGTATAGATTCACTTTTACCTTCCACCATTGCTAGCCTCTCTAGTACCGCACAACTTTCGCCGGTGCACAAACCCACGATATACCTTCCTCAAAACAGCCACCATACCTACCTATTATGGCATTTTCATAGCCATTCCGAGATATTTTGCCATGCAACTCCCATCGTTCCATCTCATGACATGTGTCATCACTTTCATATTCCTATTGCATGATCGTAATATAGCTAGCAAGATGTTTCAATGTCACACGCTAAGCTAGATTGATGCACATCCCGGTACACTACCGGAGGCATTTCTTATAGAGTCATCATTGTTCTAAGTATTGAGTTGTAAGTAAATAAAAGTGTGATGATCATCATTATTAGATCATTATCCCATGTGAGGAAATAAAAAATGAAAAAAAGAGGCCAAAGAGCACAAAAAAAAATGAGAGAAAAAGAGAGAAGGGACAATGCTACTATCTTTTTCCACACTTATGCTTCAAAATAGCACCATGTTCTTCATGATAGAGAGTCTCTTGTTTTGTCACTTCCATATACTAGTGGGAATTTTCATTTTATAACTTGGCTTGTATATTCCAATGACGGGCTTCATCAAAATTGCCCTAGGTCTTCGTGAGCAAGCAAGTTGGGTGCACACCCACTAGTTTTCTTTTTGAGCTTCCATACACTTATAGCACTAGTTCATCCGTTGCATGGCAATCCCTACTCATTCACATTGATATCTATTGATGGGTATCTCCATAGCCCATTGATACGCCTAGTTGATGTGACCATCTCCTCCTTTTTGCCTCACAACCTCCACCACACTCTATTCCACCTATAGTGCTATATCCATGGCTCATGCTCATGTATTGTGTGGGAGTTGAAAAAGTTTGAGAAAGTAAGAGTGCAAACAAAATTACTTGGCCAATACCGGGGCTGTGCATGATTTAAATTCGTTGTGTGGGGCTGATGGAGCATAGCCAGACTATATGATTTTGTAGGGATAACTTTCTTCGGCCTTGTTATTTCAAAAGTTAATGATTACTTTGTTAGTATGCTTGAAGTATTATTGTTTTCATGTCAATAGTAAACTATTGTTTTGAATCTTACGGATCTGAACATTCATGCCACAAGAAATAAGTTACAAAGGACAAATATGTTAGGTAGCATTCCACATCAAAAATTCGGTCTTTATCACTTCCCTACTCGAGGACGAGCAGGAGTTAAGCTTGGGGATGCTTGATACGTCTGCAACGTATCTATAATTTTTGATGGTTCCATGCTATTATCTTGTCAACTTTGGATGTTTTATATCCATGAATATGCTATTTTATATCTTTTTTGGGACTAACCTATTAACACAGTGCCAAGTGCTAGTTTCTGTTTTTTTCATGTTTTTGACCTTTTTCAGACGGAGTCCAAATGGAATAAAACTTTCGTGACGAATTGTTTTGGACCAAAAGAGACCCCCGAAGCTTTGGAAGAAGGCCACAAGAGCCACGAGGGAGTCACAAGCACAGGAGGCGCGCCCCCCTAGGCCGCACCTACCAGGCTTGTGACCTCCTCGTGGGCCCAACCGACGTAATTCCACCGCCATAAATTCTTATAAATACATAAACCCCTAAAAAGAAACCGAGATCGGGAGTTCCGCCGCCACAAGCCTCTATAGCCACCAAAAACCAATCTGGAGCCCGTTCCGGCACCCTGCCGAAGGGGGGAATCCATCTCCGGTGTCCATCTTCATCATCTCGGCGATCTCCATGACGAGGAGGGAGTAGTTCTCCCTCGGGGCTGAGGGTATGTACCAGTAGCTATGTGTTTGATCTCTCTCTCTCTCGTGTTCTTGAGATGTCATGATCTCGATGTACCGCGGGCTTTGCTACTATTGTTGGATCTTATGATGTTCTTCCCCCTCTCCCTTCTTGTAATGAATTGAGTTTCCCCTTGGAAGTTATCTTATCGGATTGAGTCTTTAAGAACACTTGATGTATGTCTTGGATGTGTCTATCTGTGGTGACAATGGGATATTCATGTGAGTACTTGATGTATGTTTTGGTGATCAACTTGCGGGTTTCGTGACATCGGGAACCTATGCATATGGATTGGCACACGTTTTGACTCTCCGGTAGAAACTTTGGGGCACTCTTTGAAGTTCTATGTGTTGGTTGAATAGATGATTCTGAGATTGTGTGATGCATATCGTGTAATCATGCCCATGGATACTTGAGGTGAAAATGGAGTATCTAGGTGACATTAGGGTCTTGGTTGATATGTGTCTTAAGGTGTTATTCTAGTATGAACTCTATGATGGATCGAACGGAAAGAATAGCTTCGTGTTATTTTACTACGGACTCTTGAATAGATCGATCAGAAAGAATAACTTCGTGGTGGTTTCGTACCCGACAATAATCTCTTCGTTTGTTCTCCGTTTGGAGTGGCTCTTTGTTGCACGTTGAGGGCTAGTTATATGATCCAATTATGTTATCATTGTTGAGAAAACTTGACTAGTGAAAGTATGAACCCTAGGCCTTGTTTCCATGCATTGCAATACCGTTCGTGCTCACTTTTACTATTGGTTACCTTGCTGTTTTTGTAATTTCAGATTACAAAAACCTATATCTACCATCCATATTGCACTCGTATCACCATCTCTTCGCCGAACTAGTGCACCTATACAATTTACCATTGTATTGGGTGTGTTGGGGACACAAGAGACTCTTTGTTATTTGGTAGCAGGGTTGCATGAGAGAGACCATCTTCATCCTACGCCTCCCGCGGATTGATAAATCTTAGGTCACCCACTTGAGGGAAAATTGCTACTGTCCTACAAACCTCTGCACTTGGAGGCCCAACAACGTCTACAAGGAGAAGGTTGCGTAGTAGACGTTAGTTACTTCCTAAATCTGTCCAGATCTATCCTAAACACACTTTATGTTTGTTAAAGGGAAAAACAAAGTGGTTCACGTGAAGCTACACGTCCTACTAGTCCATCTACATATATGGATCATCTCCAAGGGAGCTAAGGTTCAAAAGATACGAACACCGTAAGATATGATGCCATGAATGCAATATGTATGCGAATGATAGCCACAAGCATTCCAAACCAAGGAGGTAGCAACATAATATGAAACTACACGAGATTCTAAGCAAGTTTCATATAGGACACAATCAAAACGGGGCAACGGTTCAACAACTACAAGCTACACAAGAAATAGTCATAATCTGTCCAAAACAACAACATGTCATTTTCTACACCCTACAACAACAAGCTACATGATTCTAAATTGCTCAAACAAGACATGAGGCAGTAGTGGCCAAGACGCACTACAACATCCTACTAATAACATCTAGCATGACAACATGGATCACTAGGAAAAAGAACTCACAAAATGGCATCTCACACACAGTTTCAGATTTAGTGAAAATAACAGTTTTGATAGTGCAGTTTTCAACAAGAAGGCATATTGACAGCAGTAAAAAAAAATGCTACAGGGCACTGAATGGTATGAAAATTTATAGTATGCTAGAGAATCTTAAGGACTACAAATAACTCCATTGCACCAACCCCTAAGGAGTTGTGGATCACTAGCAAAGCTCATGGCAAGACAACAACAAAATGTAACCGATTTCAGACTTAGAAATATTTTAGCATCTCCAAATCAGCACTATTTTCTAGTATGTTGACAACACGCAAACAACACCTAAACATAGATTTCTAAAGCAACCAAAAATACTAGGGGGTAGCCTACATATCCAAGAGCATATCTTTAGTTCAAAACTAACTCATATCATGCAAGGAATAAATCATAAAAAATAAACAAAAGGGCAACATGGCAAAATATCATGCACTCAAACTTACTCGGAAGGCTAAACTAAATGCACAGTTAAATTCTATGGATTTTTCTACCTCGAAAACATATATAATATGTGGGGTTGCAAAGTAAAACTAACGTCACACATATATGCAAGAATAGGGCCTAAACCCGATGAAGCAAAACTATTGACGACACCTACATGCAAAATAGCGAGACACTATCTAAAATACATGGCAAAGGTTCACGGACATCATAAACATTTTATCTATGGGATTTGAACAATCCGGACACACACAAACATAACTACGGAATATTTACCTATTAGGACAACACGCAAATCTAGGCAAACAATGGGTCAAACCACTTCAAACATGCATGCAAGTTGTAAAATCATAATCTACGCGAAAATCTACACTAGTTACATATCTAAATCGTCGCGATCCGACGCACGGATTACAAGTTATAGCCGTTTTAAAATATATGCTAATTCCTGAAATTGCTAAATTGCAGAAAACTTGAAAAGAAAACCTACTCGAGCCTAATCCATTTATTGGGCTCAACAGGGCATGCGCTAAATAATATGCAGCGCCTAGGGCGCGAAATAGAGGGCGGTAGGGGTCTCACCTTGGTGGGCCTCGACCTATGGCATGGGAGGCTGGTTGGAGCTGGCTGCAGGGCCTCACAGAGGCTGACGGGAGGCGCGAGCTGGGCCTCGGGCAATTGCTGGGCCGACCCACGCGGCAACCGAGCGGGACGAGCCAACGCTCGCTGCCTCGATCTCGCTCAGGAGCAGGTCGCGGCGACAACGTGCAGGTCAACGGCGCCGGCGGGTGTCACGGGAGAGATCTCAAACATGGTGAGGCAAGGCGTCGGCGGGCCCTAGGGGCGAGGCTCTGGATCTGATGACCTGCGGGGGTCGGAGGCGGCTGCACCGAGCCATGGCAAGGTCTGGCTAGCGAGGCTGGCCGAGATCTCGCCGGATCTAGCAGGGAGGCCAGCAGTGGTGCTCGGGGCAGCGCAGCAGGTGGGGAGCGCACGACAGGAAGTTGCTGGAGAGGTGGAGCTCGGCAGCGGCGGGGCGCGGCTGGCCGACAGTGAGAGCGGCGGTGCTAGGGAGCATGCGGGAGCTAGGCAAGGGCGGCTCGGGGCTGCTGCGGGAGACGCTCGTGAGCGGCGGCGGCGGGTTCGGGCCCTGTTGTCCTCAGATGGGCTCGAGCGGGCCCGCGGCGGCTAGAGGCTGAGCAGAGAGGAGGTGGGAGGAGATAGAGCGGCTAGGGTTTGTGCAGATCCCGAGGTCGGAGGCTAGGCTGCTTGTTTTGGATGAGGAGACAGTCTATTTAAAGGCATGGAGGCTAGGGTTAGCAGTTTTTTGCCCCGGTTTCAACCGTGCGATCAGAATCGAACGGTCTCGCACGCGGGGACTTCTAGGTGGCTGTGAAGAGTGGCTAGGCGGAGGATGAGACAGAACTGGTGCGGCGCGGCAACGCGATTTAAAATACCGAAAAACGTCCGACGAATAACCCGATGACGGAGCTGCTACGGACGATCGTTCGGGTATCCAACGGACTCCGATTGCGACAGGAATTGGCAGGCGGCCTACCTATATTGAAATAAGACCGCATGCCGAGTTACATCCCAATCCAAGCATATTTTATACACACTTTAAAAAAAAGGTTTAAACGATGCCGCGGGTACGTGCGTGTGTGATCGGACTCAAAACGGTTAACGCATATAACACAGAGACCCATCAACTAATAACAGATGGAAGTTTGAAAACTGACGGTGATGGAGTGTCGATGCAATGCGGATGATGCGAATGATGCCATGATGAATGCGGCAACATAATAACAACACGGCGACAACAGAAAAGAGGGGAATCTTCTGGAGCGTCGGTCTCGGGCTGTCACACTCGTGGGGCGACAAGGACACGTACTGCTCTAGAGTGGTACGGTAATCCTATCTTGGAGGTCATATTGTTGGACACAATGAACCTACAAGCTATGGAGAAGCGATGGTGGGCCTGGATTCTAACGAATGGCTGGAGGTCATGAAATCCAAGATAGGATCCATATATGAAAACAAAGTGTAGACTCTGGAAGAACTACTTGATAGTCGTATGGCTATCAAGTACAAATGGATCTTTAAAAGGAAGACATGCGATGATGGAAAATGTCACCATTTAGAAAGCTTGACTTGTCGCAAAGAGGTTTTGACAAGTTCAAGGAGTTGACTACGATGAGACTTTCTCACCCATAGCAATGCTAAAGTGTGTTGGAATTATGTTAGCGGTTGCTTCATTTTTTCGATTATGAAATTTGTGAGATGGATATCAAAACATTGTTTCCTTGATGGTTTCCTTTAGTAAAGGTTGTATGTGATACAACCAGAAGGTTTTGTCATTCCTAAGGATGCTAACAAGTATGCAAGCTCCAAGAATCCTTCTATGGACTGGAGCAAGCATCTCGAAGTTGGAATATACACTTTGATGAGATGATCAAAGCTTTTTGGGTTTATACAAAGTTTATGAGAAACTTGTATTTCCAAGAAAGTGAGTGGGAGCACTACATAATTTCTAATAAGTATATGTGGTTGACATATTGTTGATCAGAAATGATGTAGGATTTCTGGAAAGCATATTGCGTTGTTTGAAAGGAGTTTTTCAAAGGAAAACCTAGATTAAGCTACTAGAACATTGGACAACAAGATCTATATAGATAGATTAAGACGCTTGATATAACTTTCAATGAACACATACCTTGACAAGATTTCGAAGGAGTTTAAAATGGATCAAACAAAGAATGAGTTCTTGTCTGTATTTTAAGGTGTGAATTTGAGTGAGACTCAAAGCCTGATCACGGTAGAAGAAAGAGAAAGGACGAAGGTCGTCCCCTATACCTTAGCCATAGGCTCTATAGTATGCCATGTTGTGTACCACACGTGATGTATGCCTTGCCATGAGTCTATCAAGGCTTACTAGAGTGATCCAGGATTGGATCACTGGACAACGGTCAAAAATATCCTTGGAAACTTGAGGTCTAAGGAAATGTTTCTTGATTATGGAGGTGATAAAAGAGTTACGTCGATGCAGGCTTTGACATGAATCGGGATGACTCTGAGTAGCAAAATGGATTTTTATAGTGGAGTAGTCATTTGGAATAGTTCCAAGTGGAGCATGGTAGCAACATCTACAATATGACATAGATATTTGTAAAGTACACACGAATCTGAATGTTGCGGACTCGTTGACTAAAAACCTCTCTCACAAGAAAGTAATGATCAAACCCCAGATCTTGATGGGTGTTAGATTCATTACAATGTAAATCACATAGTGATGTGAGCTAGATTATTGACTCTAGTGCAAGTGGGAGACTGTTGTAAATATGAGCTAGAGGCAATAATAAATTAGGTATTATTATATTTCCTTGTTCATCATAATCGTTTATTATCCATGCTAGAATTGTATTGATTGGAAACTCAAATACATGTGGCTATATAGACAACACTATGTCCCTAGTGAGCCTCTGATGGGCTAGCTCGTTGATCAAAGATGGCCAAGGTTTCTTGGCCATATACATGATTTTTCATTTGATAACGGGATCGCATCATTAGGAGAATGATGTGATGGACAAGACCCAAACTATGAATGTAGCATATGACCATGTCAGTTTATTTCTACTATTTTCTACATGTAAAGTATTTGTTCCTATGATCATGAGATCATGCAACTCACTGACATCGGAGGAGTGCCTTGTGTGTATCAAATGTTGCAACGTAACTAGGTGACTATAAAGGTACTCTATAGGTATCTTCGAGGGTGTCTGTTGAGTTGGCATGGATCAAAAGTGGGATTCGTCACTCCGTGTGACGGAGAGATATCTCAGGGCCCACTCGGTATTGTAGCATCACAACAAGCTTGCAAGCAATGTGACTAAAGAGTTAGCCACGAGATCTTGTATTACGGAACGAGTAAAGAGACTTGCCGGTAACGAGATTGAACTAGGTATGGACATACCGACGATCGAATCTTAGGCAAGTAACATACCGATGGACAAAGGGAACCGTATATGTGATTGATTCAATCCTTGATATCGTGGTTCGACCAATAAAGATCTTCGTAGAATATGTAGGAGCTACTATGGACATCCAGGTACCACTATTGGTTATTTACCGAAGAGTGTCTCGGTCATGTCTGCATAGTTCTCGAACCCGCAGGGTCTGCACACTTAAGGTTCGGTGACGATTTAGTATTAATGAGTTATGGATGGTGGTAACTGAAAGTTGTTCGGAGTCCTGGATGAGATCCCGAACGTCACGAGGATCTCTGGAATGGTCTGGAGGTAAAGATTGATATATGGAAGTTGGTATTCATGTTCGGTAAAAGTTCTGAGACTTGCCGGTCTTGTGCGAGAGTGCTGGAAGTGTTCCGGGGGTCCATCGAGAGGTCCACCTACCCAAGAGGGCCCCATGGGCTTTGACAGGGTGTGCTCCAACCCTAGTGAGCTGGACGCCCCTCCCACCTTTGGCCCATGCGGCTAGGGCAAGGGTTGGGCCAAGAGGGGAGGCACCCCACTTGCCTTGGGGGCCAAGCCACCCCCTTGGCCGCCGCCCCAACCCTAGGGGAAACCCTACGGCGCCTCACTCCTCCTATCCTCCTATATATATGTGAGGGGAGGGAGGTTTGCAGTAACACAAGCCACGACGCATCCTCTCCCTCTCCCTCTAAATCAGCCTTTCCTCTAGTTCATCACGATAGTGCTTGGCGAATCCCTGCCGGGATAGTTCCACCACCATAACCGCCACACTCGTGCTACCGGAGAAATCATCTACCTCTCTGCCATCGCTTGCTGGATGAAGGAGGCGGAGGACGTCATCGAGCTGTATATATGTTGAACGTGGAGGTGTCGTCCGTTTGGTACTAGATCGGGACGGATCATGATAGGATCGTGGGATGGATTGTGATTTGGATCGCGAACAAGTTCGACTATATCAATTGCGTTATATGCTCTTCCGCTTAGCAATCTACAAGGGTGTGTGGATGCACTCGCCCTCTCATAGATGTTAGTATCCATAGATTGATCTTGGCGAGTGTAGGAATTTTTCTGTTTCCCATGCGACGTTCCCCAACAAATAGAAAACGGTGGATAGACAAATTATTGTTGGAAATTGTTAGATGAGCAAATAATTATGACGATATTCAAGACAATGATCATGTATATAGGCACCACGTCCAAGAGAAGTAGACCGACTTCTGCCTGTATCTACTTCTATTACTCCACACATCGACCGCTATCCAACATGCATCTAGTGTATTGAGTTCATGGAGAAATGGAGTAAGACCTTAAGAACGATGACATGATGTAGACAAGATCTATTCATGTAGGAATAGACCCGATCAGTTTATCCTTGATAGCAATGATACATGCGTTCCATGTATCTTTGTGTCACTGAGATTGAGCACCGCAAGATCAAACCCATCACAAAGCACCTCTTCCCATTGTAAGATAAAAGATCAAGTTGGCTAGACAAAAACCAAATATCAGAGAAGAAATACGAGGCTATAATAATCAAGCATGAATATGTTTTCAAAGATCTGACCATAAACTCACAATTCATCGGATCCCAACAAACACACCGCAAAAGAAATAGTTACATCATATGGATCTCCAAGAGACCATTTTATTGAGAAACAAAATGAGAGAAAAAACCATCTAAGTACTGCCTACGGACCCGTAGGTGTGATATGAACTAATCACGCATCATCTGAGGAGCACCAATGAGGATGGTGAACCCCTCCGTGATCGTGTTCCTCTCCGGAATGGGCTCTAGATTGGATTTCATGGCTGTGGAACTTGCGGCGGCTGAAACGATTTTTCATCGACTCCTGTGGGGTTTTCTGAATATTGGGGTATTTAGAAAGCTCATATGCGGTGGAGGAGGTGCCCGCGGGCCCCTCTAGACACCAGGCCACGCTAGGGACCTCTCGCGTGCCCTGATGTCTAGTGGCCCCACTGGGCCTCGTCTGCTTCTCATTCTTGGCTCCCAAGTTTCCTTCTGGTCCAAAATAAATCTTCGTCAAGTTTCGTGGTAGTTGGACCTCATCTGATATGGATCTTCCGTAAAGGAAAAAACAACAAAAAACAACAACTGGCACTAGGCACTATGTCAATAGGTTAGTCCCAAAAAATGATGTAAAGTTGTTATAAAAATGATCATAAAATATCCAAGAATGATAATATAATAGCATGGAACGATAAAAAGTTATAGATACATTGTAGACGTATAAGAATCCCCAAGCTTAATTCCTGCTCGTCACTACAAGGAATATGCTAGTACACGACGCTATTTTTTCGTCGCTACATCATGACGGTTTTTCATTTACGACGATCGCATGACGAAAAACCAAGCATCGAAAATGGAGCGTCAGAAATGAACAGCAACGACGTTTTGGTCAAAATCGTCGTAACTTTACGACGATTCCTGGATTGTCTTAACCTTTACGACGATCCTAAATCATCGCTGACAATGAAACCCAGTCCTACATGGCAGTCCTACGTGGCAAAATTACGACGAAATTAAAACGTCATGGCTGAAATCAGCCCAACCCATTTCAATTGATCACATGGGCTCGTTTTATTTTTTTGGGCTTTTCTTATTGGGCTTCTTTTGGGCCTTGGCCTATTTTCAGCCACTTTAAAAAAAATTCGAATTTTTTTTATCATTCTAATTTGGGCCCTGGCCTTTTAATGCCCAAATAAATTTGGTCCAGTTTCAGTTTTGGCCTTTTTTCATTTTTGAATTCAGGAACTTTTTGTTCAAAACTTAGTTTTATTTCTATTTGTTGGGCCTTTTCAACCCAATTATTTGTCCAACATTAAATCCAACACTATTTCATATTCAAATCAAGAAAACTATAAATCGAATTAAAATCATCCATCATATAACATCACATAATATATCTCCCAGGTTTACATAATACAATAACTCATCTCATGAATACATTTCCTTACACATGAATATAGCAAGAATGCACAACATTGCACAATAAAACAATGGCACATCTGCTACTATCCCAATATTACAATGGACTTCATTCACTCTCCTATGAAAAATGCTGGAGATGGCACAACTTGTCAACCTACAAGAACATTACACTGCACATGAATCAATCAAAAGGAAACAAATATAAAAACATCAGAAACAAATATAAAAACATCAGCACACATGAAGGATGCATTTTCGTAATGGCCATTTATGCTTTCATTCTACAATGAAAATATATTGAAACTATAAGAGCTCAGTGAACCAGGCATTTCATATACATATGAGCTTTATCTTCAGGATTAACAGTACAGGACAGATACAATCATGTGTTTCTGAAACTATAAGAGACTTAGCACACTAGCTATTCAAATTTTCAACTATCTTATCAAATAGGCCATGGATTATCAGATAAACAATACCAGTTACGGAGCTCTGTATCAGGTATTCAGGAAGCATGGTTAGAAATCAGTAGCTCTTCCCTCACGTCATAAAAAAAACATTTGCGTAACATCAGACCGGTGTTCACATACAGTGAGAGAACCTCCCTCACAAACTCCCATTCTTTTAAGCCAGGGGAGAAAAGAAATGTCCTTATCCTCATGACCAAAAGGAGATGATACATGCAGGCTGATGATGCAATATTATTAAAGAGAGCAATACAGAAGTACGACGGTAATACTCTGCTTAGCTGATTCATATGTAACAAGCATTGTAGTATGGCCACACTTTAGCGCAGTCAAACGAAAATGCTAAACTTATTCTGATTGGAGCTGTTGTAAACTATAATTAGAAACATCTCTTTCTAATATCTGTAATTGTCTGCTGTAGCGAGCAGCAATTTAGTGTTGGCCCTTGCTACCATTCGCTGTACAAGTAATTTCACTAGGAAAGCCAACGAATCAGATCTTACAGATCAATGAAATTCAACAATGCTCACTGAAATGATCTTAACTCAAACCCAAGTAAGTGCATGACTATGATCGAACACAGAAATTACCATGAGCAAATCCTCGGTCAGGATGCGACGCCACACCACACCACAGGAAAACAAGGCGAATCGAACCATGAGCAACGACGAGCCGAGCCTGGGAACTCACATGAAGATGAAGAAGGCGCTCGGGGGGCGCTTGGGCTTGTTGGGGTCCTTCTCGGCCTTGCTCTTCTTCACCGCGAGCCTACACCACCAGAAATAAACAGCAGCAGCAAACCGAATTAGAGCCCGACGCGAAACAGCAGCAGGAAACCTCTACCAGTTTTTTTTTCTACACCATAACAGGCAGAGTCATCTTATTAATCTTATCTGCACTGCAATTGTCCTGCTTTTTATGGTGCAAAACCGGCAAAAACCCCCAAGGAGAGGAAATGCAGACAATTTGTGCATCGGCAAGACAAGTTAGCGGCCTAGCTAGACAAATACACTGGCTCAAACATAACCACTGTATGTAAAAGCACGCACTTGACAAATACATGTGAAGTATATTCAAGAATTTGTGAAGTATATTCTGCTTTCGCTTCAGGCCAAATTTTCTGCCTAGAATTACCCTTGCAAATATATGAGCTAGCAACCGGAGAATTATCCTTGCAAATTTAGGAAGGATAGTTAAGACTGAATATTCTCAGACTTGCCTGCACAACAATCGGAGTTACACAGCTATTATGCTACTTGTGAAGTATATTCTGCTTCACAAGTAGATGCTACTTGTGAAGTATATTCTACTTGTGAAGTATATTCTACTGGACAAATACATGTGAAGTATATTCATGAATTTGTGAAGTATATTCTGCTTTCACTTCAGGCCAAATTTTCTGCCTAGAATTACCCTTGCAAATATATGAGCTAGCAACCAGAGAATTATCCTTGCAAATTTAGGAAGGACAACTAAGACTGAATATTCTCAGACTTGCCTGCACAACAATCGGAGTTACACAGCTATTATGCTACTTAGCAAGAGGTTAGGGAATGATAGTAAGCATATTCCATCTTGATGCTTACAAAAACACAAGACTTACGGAGACACTATTCTAATGTTGCAATGTAGTGTCAGTCCTCCAACGGAGTGTTGATCCCTTCCCAATCAACAAATCTGCATTTCTTTCATATAAATGTTGGTTTATTTTTCAGTACAAGTAAAAGTAAAAGCTAATACTGAAATTACCCATTGACATTGAGATTCGCTTAGTAAAAGAACAAAATTGCCTACACACTGAAGAATATATATACTTGTATTGTAAAGATTGGCCTGAAGTGGATTCACCTTGTGAAGAACCATGGACCTGCTTCGCTTCTCGCAGATGCAAGTTCAAGGTGAAATAGAAGTGTAACATCGTCTTAATCCCAATGGCCGATGCGCGCGGGACCTCCACACATGGACGATGGCATGCACAAGCACGCACTAGAAGAGGAAGCATACCGGGCAAAGCTCCAGTAGGATCCTTCTGAGTTGAGCAGCCCTGATCTGCATCGACACCATCAAACCATCCCGTGAACCAAACATCAGTAAGGCATTTAATCAAACAGTGATCGAATGGCCACTATACTTGCTGTTCTGCCTTCATGCTCTTGTCCAGAAGACCTTAGCTTTGGCAAAGGAGTTCATTCTTTTATCCTGAAGTATGGATTTGTGAGTGCAGTTTCAGTTGTTAATGCGTTGATGCACATGTACATATGCTGCGGGGACACACTGGCTGGCTTCGTGCTATTGGAAAGGATAATGTCGGTGTCAGATATTATTTCATGGAATACAACCATAGTAGGCTGTGTACAGAATGGACTACATGTTGACGCCTTGGAAGCCTTTCGGTTCATGCATTCATCTTTGCCAGTAAATCCTGACGTCAGGGTATTTGGATCCTCTGTTGAAAAATCAGTTGCTTGCTGGAACTCCATGATATCAGCTTTAGGATTTCATGGGCATGGGTTGCGATCAATAGAACTTTTCTGCAAGATGATTCAGTGTGGGATGAAAGCCACGAGAAGTACATTTATTGCTCTTTTGTCAGCTTGCAGTCACTCTGGACTCACTGATGAAGGATGGGAGTATTACCACCTTATGTCAGAGAAATTTGGGATTACTCCAACAGCCGAACACCATGTATGCATTGTTGACATGCTTGGACGTGCTGGTCGGCTGCAGGAAGCATGGAAATTTGTGGAGAGTTTACCATCCAAGGAAGCACATGGAGTTTGGGGTGCACTATTAAGTGCTTGCAGTAACAAGGCTGAACTCAAGATGGGTGAGTCCATCGCAAAGCATTTGCTCTGCGTGGAGCCTGAAAACAGTGGTTATTATGTGACAATTTCTAACCTGTATGCAAATCAAGACATGTGGGATGGTGCAGTCAAGATTAGGGACATTTTGCAAGAAAAAGGATTGATGAAGCCCCATGGTCACAGCTTTATTGGATAAAGGGTGGTAAAGGAACCATGGAAGCTATGATGTCCAAGAAATTTTTGCACTGAATTACCAAAGGTGCATGTTCCCTTCACCATATTTGGTCATGCAGGTTCGCTCAAGCGTAACATAGGTATCTGACTAGTTAGCTCAACTCTTTCTGGTCACACGATTTTGCTTGAATAGTAATGAAATTATTGTACCTGTTTACATAGTCTGCCGCATGAATCTCCCCGTTTGCCCTTTAATATTTTATTCAAATTCTGAACTTCTATAATTATTATGTTGTTTGTGGATTGGTCATTGCTGAAGTAATTGTGCAAGTAGGTTACTAGGGATAAAGAAAACAAAAATTAGATTGTATTCCAAAGGTGGCTTCTGCTGGTAAGCTCGATGCTGGACACCGAGCATCATCATGGGTCTCCATGTGTTTAGTTTCTTTTTCTAATCTTTCTACATTTTTGCAGAAGATGCTAACCAGAGGTTTGTCTGTACGACAACATAACACACTCGAGAGCCAAGGAAAAGCAAAGATCCAACTATATGAAAATGCTGCAATGATTGTGGTGCCGAAGCCCGGCATGTTACATCTCGGTTTGGATTGACAGAAGAAGACACATGACAGCAAGTGAGTTATATATAGTACTCGTATTAAGGTGTGATAAGTGGAGGAGAAGGAAAATTTGTGGTGGTTATAATTGGGTGAGGGAGAGGTCGTTGGCTCGGCTTATCCTGGGGAGCAGTTCCATCTGTTGTGCATCATTCACGGGCTGGGTTTGGGTTATTAAGAGACACGGAGCGGACGTGCGCCATGGACAATGGCGATAGTGACGTGAGGCGGGGCGTACGTGTACCTCGAACATGTCGGCGGCGCGCTCGTTGAGGCTGTCGAGGTAGCGCAGCGCGAACCATCGGCCGAAGGAGGTCCCCATCTGCAGCGAGCGGCAGAGCACGAGGAGCGGGCGTCGGCCGTACACTCTGGCGATGCCCGGGATGTCGTAGGCGGTGGGGAGGTCCCCCTCTGTCGCCATCCCCTCCTCAAACAGGTACCCCGAGCACCTAGTGAACGCGTCCTCCTCCGAGATACCACCGGCGCCGTAGCCGGAGGCGGTGCGAGGCCACGGCGCCCGCCGACGGGGACGCTGCCTCCGATGGCCGGCGAGTCGTCGCCCCTGAACCCCATGAGGGAGCACCCCTCGTCGTCCTCGCGGCACCACCAGAAGAGCGCCCACCCGGCGAGCAGGGACAGCGACAGGAGCAGCAGGACCAGGGAGGCGGAGCGGAGGCGCGTGGCGGCGACTAGCGATGGCCCCTACAACCTCTCATGCATGAGCGGGGCGAGAGAGATCGGGATTGGGGGCGGGTGGGTGGGGACGGAGAGAGCACGGTGAGTAGCGCCGCCACGAAGTACCACTGCATCGTCTCCTCCTGCCGCGTCGCTAGGCGGCTGCGTCGGCGAGCGCGGGCGGCTTGGAGAGGCTCGGGTGCTCCGGATCTGGGAGGAGGAGGAGAGGAGAACGTGCGGCGGCGCCGGATCTGGGAGGAAGGTGCGATGGGGGGTGTGAGCTAGGGTTTGGGCTCCGGGTGGGGTATTTTTTTCTTTTGTAGATGGATGGATGGATGGATGTGGGTTGGAGATATGGATGGATGGATGGATGGATGCCATGTCATCGATCTGTGGAAAGATTTCTCATTGGTTCAAAAAAGGGAATTTGAGGATTTGCCACATGTTTGTTTGCACTTTGAGGATTTGCCTTCGTTTTCCTTGTCATCGATTATTCGCGATATCTTTTTCAGTTTGGTGATGATTTGCCCCCGGAGGTAGGGACCCACTGGAATATGTCTAAAAAGCTCGTCATGATACCCAAGGTCATCCTCGTCTCTTCCAAAAGAGAAGCAGACGGATGCGTCTCCGCGTGCTCGCTCGTTGTCATTTAGACAAGTCAAGATGTGAGGACGAGAGCGGAGGCAGGCGATATAGCCAATCCTAACAGGTTGTTGCAGGGGAGGAGGCGGCCAGGGAGCAACGCGGCGAGCAGCGAGAGTGAGGTCATGCAGCCCGTGCACGTGTCACAGTTGACGCCCAGCCAAGAGCAGGGGTGATCGTCATCGTCTGTCCACTTGGCAAGGCGGTCCAGTGGGTCGGCGACGCGAAGACCACCAGGCACCACTAGGTAGGAACGGTCATACCCGCTGTTTTGACCGCATTTTGAAATGGCCATGAAAAATTCAAAAAAATCAAAAAAATGGAAAACCTTTGCATTGTGTCATTATATGTGACATAGTTACCAGGAAAAATAATAAACTTGTAATACAACAATTATTTTAAAAAAGTGTTCTAAAAATGAGCTATCATGTGTGAAGATCCATGCCTTTCAAGCCAAATTATCAATCTTATGGCCACATTAATGACATAGTTTGTTGAAATGATATAATATTATGCACAAGGATGCATATTGGAATGACAAACAATATTGATTAAGGAAGTGTTCATTTTCCTGGTATGTAAAAATCATTTTCCATTTTTCAAATGTCCAAAATGAACTTTTTTGTGAAGGACCTACCATATATTTGTTTCAAAATTGGACCAAATAATTTTTCTAAAATACTAGGCCATATATTAATGTATAATTGACAAAATGGTTGGGTGTTAAAGGCTTTTATCGATCTCTCCTAAAAAAGACAAATTTTTGTTGAATCAGCTGAAAGCGGGTCAAATTTGAACTGCATCTACATTATAGTTTGCTCTATATTTTTGCTAAAAACAATTTATAGGTAGACAAGTATCTATTTAATCATAGAAACATCAAAACATTTCCAAGATTCAACCACTAGGTATGAACGGTCATACCCGCTATTTTGACCGCGTTTTGAAATGGCCATGGAAAATTCAAAACAAATTCAAAAAAATGGAAAACCATTGCATTGTGTCATTATATGTGACAAAGTTACCAGGAAAAATAATAAACTTCTAATACGACAATTATTTTAAACAAGTGTTCTTAGAAATGAGCTATCATGTGTGAAGATTCATGACTTTCAAGCCAAATGATCAATCTTATAGCCACATTCATGACATAGTTTGTTGAAATGATATAATATTATGCACAAGGGTGCATATCGGAATGGCAAACAATGTTGATTAAGGAAGTTGTCATTTTCCTTGTATGAAAAATTCATTTTCCATTTTTCAAGTGATCAAAATGAGTTGTTTTGTGAAGGACCTACCATATATTTGTTTTAAAATTGGACCAAATCATTTTTATAAAATCCTAGTCCATATTTAATGTACAATTGACAAAATGGTTGGGTGTTATAAGATTTTATCCACCTCTCGTGAAAAAGACAAATTTATGTCGATTCAGTTGGAAGCGGGTCAAATTTGAACTGCAGCTGCATTATAGTTTGCTCTTTATTTTTCCCAAAAATCATTTATAGGTATATAAGTATCTATTTAATTAGAAATATATGGTGTGGTGCCTTGACGTCGAGGTTTGCATGGTGGTCGAGGGCCCCAACTCCAGAGTGCGTGAACTTGCATGCCAGTCGCATGGTCACCGCCTAACCGTTGCATTGCCACGCGTTCTAGGTGGAATAGTCATGTCTCGTGGGTTGGACAATCCCTCGATAGGTGTTAGCAAGAATAATACAATAGAATAATCTCATGAGGAGACTGAACTAAGCACAAACATGAATTAGCAGCCAAGTGTTTGATTAGCGGTGCGGGTAATTCACATAGACAATGGGCCTAAATTTTGGCTGAGGATGATCATCTACTAAGGAGACTCTCTTGGCAAATTTTTATCTCAAATGGATGAATCTAGGTGGCACTTGCTTTGCAAAGTAACACATTGTGCAGAAATATGGATGTTGAAGCTAGGATCAAATTAATGAATGGATTGACCTGAAATTTGGTGTATGATGTTAATTTGGGCATATAAAGGCACTGTATAAAAATTATACCATTTGGACATGCCAAATTGACACTTCCTTCACAATGTGCCAATCTGGACAGAAAATGGTAATTAAAACTGGGCTCACATAGATGATTGGATTGAGCTTAAATTTGGAGGAGGATGATAATTTGGGCACATTAAGGTACTGTAAAAAATTCATAAAATTTGGATAAACAAAAATTGTACTTCCTTCACAATGCTCTCTACTGAATAGAATATTGGGAAAAATATTGAGAGAAACTGGCTGAATTAAATGAGCTAAAATATGGTGCAGTGAGGTTATATGGTCAGTATCATCCCGTGGTAAATTTTTCATCAACTATAAAGCAATATAAAACATAGTTGCTTCACAAAATGAAAATATTACCAAAAACAAAGATTGGATGATGAGCTCACATGAATTGTTAGATGTGGCCAAAATTTTATGGAGAGCTACGTTTTGGGCACATAGATGATGTGGAAAAAATTCAACTCATCAGGATGTTCCTATCTAGTACTTCCTTCACAAAGCTGTTAGCTAAACACAAACTTTGGAAATTTGCTGAGAAAGATTTACTAGGCAAATCGTTACGAAAGTTTTCATGAGGCAATGATTTGGATAGGAAAGAGTGCCCAAACAATATGAGGGTAATCAAAGAAATATAAATAGCACTTCCTTCACAAAGTGCTATTCTGAACAGAATAGGAAAATGGATATTTTTGAATTATTTTTGAACTATGGAAGGGAGGGTTTTCACATATTTGAGGAATATATAGTCCAAAGTATTTATGAGAATTTTTCGAGAATTTTCGGAATGATAGAATAGTAGGTTGCTTCACAAACTAGGATCAGGTGGGATAGAATGGACCCACGAGTGACATGTCAACATAGTTAGAACATGTTACGACATTTTTACAATCGTCGTAAAAGTTATGACGATCCCATCTTATGCGGTTACGACGTTTTGACTCACATCGTCGTAATTTATATGTAGATTTGATCCCCTCAAATGGTTTACGACGATCTCGGATGAAATCGTCATAGATTTATGACGAATTCATCAACGACATTTTAAAAAACATCACATATGAGCATATTTCTTGTAGTGCGTATTCGAGTAGGTAAATGATAAAAACATAATTTTTGATGTGGAATGCTGCCTCACATGTTCATCATATTCTTTTTCTTTCAGCATGGACATATGGACTTATAGATGATGCAAAGCAATAGTCTATAGTTTGACATGAAAATATTAATACTCAAGCATATCAACAAGTAACTAAGTCTTTCAAAATATCAATGCTAAAGAATGTATCCCTAACCCATCATGCTCTATCATTGATCCATTCATGCTACACACTCAAATATTAACTACATCAAATGCTCAATATGATAATGGTGTTCCTTAGTTCGTGCTTTATAAGAGAAGATGGAGACTGAATTTCAAATAAAAATTGCATAAATTAAATAGATAGACCCTTCGCGGAGGGAAGCAGGGATTTGTAGAGGTGCTAGAGATCAGAGTGAAAAACTTAGAGATATTTTTTAGGTGGTATGGTTTTCCTGTCAACGAGAACGACTAAGAGTTTCTAATATCCTCAATGCTAAACAAATTATAGACGAGTCCCAAACTAAAAATAAAGTTTATTCCTTTTTCCACCATTCTTTCAAATTCCACGTCGAGCCGTATCCACGGGTACCGTCCATACCAACACTTCCCAAGGAATTTATTATTTGACAATATAAAATGTTTTTCTTTTGTTTTTGGGACTGGACATCTCTATTACCGCCATACTCTCGTGCAATGATAAGTGAATAAACACTCATCTTGAGAATAACCTATTTAACATGGAAGATACAGGCCCCCTCGCTACTTCATGAGCGGTACAGGCACACAAAATAGAAATTTATTTTGAACATTAGAGTTGTCACTTGCAAATTTACTTGGAACATCGTTGAAATACCGCATATAGGTAGGTATGGTGGACTCATTTGACACAAGTTTGGGTTTAGGATTTGGCTGCAAAAGCATTATTCCCGCTTAGTACAAGTGAAGGCTAGCAAATAGATTGAGAAGCGCCCAACCAAGGAACAAAATTATCATAAGTGAACATTAAACATAACTAACACCGAATAATGCAACACAAGTAGGATGTAATTTCATAGCATAATTATTGACTTCATGTGCATGCATAGGGAATCATAGACCTTAACACCAATGTTCTTACCAGAACATAATTACTCATCAACATAACTCACATATCACTATCTTCATATCACCAAACTATTGCAAAGAATCAAGCTTAATATCCAATGATCTTCATGAATGATTTTATTATATCTTTCCTAGAGATTCATCACTTGGGACTAATTTTCATTTAAAGCAAATTGCCATTGCAAATAACAACCTCTCAAACAAATATAAGTGAAGAACGAGAGCACCAGTTTCTTTAAAATTCTCAACTCTCAAAATTATATAAGTGAAGCAGGAGAGGATTTATTCAAAATTTCAACAACTCTCAAAATAATCTAAGTGAACATGAGAGAAAATTTCTTCAAAATAACAGCACCACCGTGCTCACAAAGATATAAGTGAAGTACTTGAGGAATTCCATGGCTCATTTTTTTAAGTGAAGCATAAAGAGCGATTCTAACAAATCATAACATAGTTCAGCTCTCTCAAATGGGTGTGTCCAGCAAGGTTTATTATAAAAAACTAACCAGAAAATAAAGCAAAGACAGAAATGATACAAGACACTCCAAGCAAAACTCATGATATGTGACGAATATAAATATAGCTCCAAGTAAGATTACCGATGGTTTTAGAAGAAAGAGGGGATGCCTCCTAGGCATCCCCAAGCTTAGATGCTTGGTACTCCTTAGATATTGACTTGGGGTGCCATGGAGGATCCCCAAGATTAGGCTCTTTCCACTCCTTATTCCTTCATCCATCGTGATCTCACTCAAAACTTGAAAACTTCAATCACACAAAACTCAACCAAATTTTCGTGAGATCCGTTTGTATAAGAAAACCAAACTTTACTATAGGTATTGTTGAAAACCTATTAGATTTTTTTTGCATTATACCTACTGTATTATAACTTTACCATGGCTTATTCCCCTGATACAAACCATAGAATCATTAAAATAAGCACATAACACAAAGAAAAGAGAATCTGTTCAAAACAGAACAGTCTATAAAGATTCAAAATTTACTTATACTTCTGTAACTCCAAAAATTATAAACAATTAGGACAATGTAGGGAATTTGTATATTAATCTTGTGTAAACAATTTAAACACTTTTGATGTTTTTGTGATTTTTAGGATTTTTTCTACTGGACGCAAAAGTTTCTGTTTTTTCGAACGGGATTAAAGCAACTAACACCCCACATGATCCCAAAGGCTTTACTTGGCACGAACACTAAATAAAACACAAAAAACACAATTATAACACTAGAATAATTGTTCAAACATTCAATAACAAAAATAAAACCAAAAATAAATGTTATTCATTGGGTTGCCTCCCAACAAGCGCTACATTTTACGGCCCTAGCTAGGCATATAACATAGATTTTAAGTATTGCTATCTTCAGTTCCCAACTCCTCAATCACACATCATTGATTTCTTAGAGATTTTGCACACATATTCTCAAAACTTACACTCCTAGGGATAAAGTTAAAGAATTCATTCATATGAGTAGGTTCACTCAAGTTGAAGTGAGCCCTAATCATCTTAAGATCTACGTTGTTGCTAGAAGAGGCACCCTTGTTCTTGGGATTTTGGGTAGCTTTCTTGCCAAGAGGAGTTTTTTCAATATTTGCAATGGAATAAAAAGTTGTGCTCAAGTTACTTAAAATTTCCTCTAATTTATCAATTTGAGCGGGACTCTCTACTACCCTTTCATTAGTTATGGGTTCCTTCTCTTTGAGTATTTTCATAGTGTCTCCCATCCTTGAATAAATACGATTAACAAGATCTTGCATCCTTTTATCCAAATTTTTGCATGTCCTTTGGTAAGAAATTCCTTCTCAATAGCATCCATCCTTTGCCTAACATGATCAAGAGTTAAAAATGTTTTATTTATAATGATAGGTGTAGACCCCAATAGACTTCCCATGGCATTGAGAGCATCAGAGGGTGGACAACTTAAGAATTTTCCCCCGGTGATAGTATCAAGAAAAAATCTATACCAAGTAGTAATTCCCACATAAAAGTTTCAAAGAAGAATGGTAGTAGATTGCTTGTGGGTAGATATATCATGAGCATTGCAAATCCTATACCAAGCATCTTTCAGATTTTCTCCTCCTCTTTGCTTAAAATTGATAACTTCAATATCATGGGTACTCATAGCGAGGGAGGAGTTTTCCATAGAAATAAGTAAACAGAAGATCTGGCAAGAAAACGGCAAACAGAAAGAGGGCAAATAAAAAGGCAAATTTGTGAGAAGTGGGGGCGAGGAAAACGAGAGGCAAATGGCAAATAATGTAATTACAAGGAGATTAGATCTGTGTGTAGGAACCTAATAGATCTTGAATTGATATTGCCCGGCAACGGCGTCAGAAATCTTGCTTACTCTCGTTGATGCGTTGGTGTCGGATTTCGGGCTCCGCAAAACCCTAAAGATTCGAACTGAGGGGCGTGTACGAAGATCTTTCGCGCGCTCGCCTCACCTAACTCTCTACTCACTGGGGATGGCAGAGAACTCACTTGATGGTGAGGAAGACACAAAACACGATAGTTTACCCAGGTTCGGGCCACTGAGAAGCGTAATACCCTACTCCTGCTTTGGTGGATTTCCTCTCATGGAGGTTGGTGGATGAACAAGTATAGTGTTCCAGGGCCTCCGGAGGCTGGGTAGCCTTTGTGTGGTGTCCGTGGGCGGATGAATGAATCCCCTTATGAAGTAACCTCCTCTCTCTATATATAGTGGCAGCCTTGGTCCTCTTCCCTTATCGCTTCGGTGGGAAGGGATCCCACAACGACCAATTTTTCAGGGGGGACACGGTAACATGCTTCCCCTGTCCAAAAGTAGTCTTCGCCTGCAAAGTGGTTGTCAACGGTGCAGGGACGGGTCCAGGGTTGACGTCCGTCCTGCTGGCGGGCAGTGGTGGCCTTGTTGCACCAGAATGGAAACCTTTGGATGATGTCTTGGGAACCCGCGTTCGTCCTTGCTCCCTTTGCAGTAAAGGGGAAACTTCACCGTCCTGTTGTCTGCTGCTCGCACGTCCTTCCTCTGCGTCATCCTTGACTCCTGAGGCCGGGTCTCACCTCGGAATATCTGCCGCTCCAGAGGGGTCCTGGCGAGGCCCCCTGCGGGTCTTGATGCTGCTACCCCCTCGCGAGGCTTGGTCCCTCACGAGGACCTTGCCTTGAGTGGTGCCATGCCCGATTGTGCTTGCTTGATGAAGTGGGCCAGCCCTAGGTCATAGGAAGGAACGTCTGGGTACCCCCATTCCCAGAACACCGATAGTATCCCCCGAGCCCACGGCGTGCTCGGGTTGGCTTCTGGGCGAAGCCTCGGGGACGGCACGAGGCGTCGCTGGCCCTAATTGCATGTGGGCACGTGACACATGTGTCCAGCCGCCATGCGGCGACGCTCTCGCTCTGGGGCGCACCAGACCACGATGGCACGATCTCCAAGAACCGCACCGGCCATCATTGTTACTGATTGAATGGCATTGGCACGGCCGTCCCATGCCCAACGGCCCTCATGGACGTGACTGCTCGGTTGTCAGGTGAGGCAACGTGGGCGGCAATGCGCCCGTCGGCTCACCTTGCGGCACCCAAGGGGCGCACAACGCTCACGCTCCCACGATGTTTGGTGGCCGCGGTTCGCCTATAGATCTGCCCCGCCCCTCGCAAGGGGGAGGTGCTGCGATCTTGAGCTTCCTCTTTGCTTCTTTTGCTCTGCCGAGAAAAGCCTCTTCTCCCCTTCGTTTCTTCGTCTTCCATGGCATCTCCAGGAGGCGATCCTGGCAGGGGGAAACGCGCGGCTCCGTCTGCGCCCTCATCCACCCCAGAGAGCAGCAGCGGAGGGCCCTCAAGGTCGCCGCGCGTCCGCCGCCGCTCGGCTCTGATTGATGAGTAAGTCCCTCGTCTACACCTCCTTTCCTTATTATCCCGTCCGCTGCTTGTTGCATATCTTCCCTTTTCTCCAGAGCGCCCGCAGACAAGAAGCTCAAGCTCTGTGAGCTTTACGAGGAGGCGGGGGGGGCTGCAGGCTCAGCTCGAGAGTGCCGAGGCCGCCCGCCAGGGCGAAGCGGAGGCCAAGGCGGAGTTGGCGTTGCTGCAGAGACATGCCCAGTAGGCGGCCACGCCGTTCAGGCCGCCCAGGACGAGGCGGCGTATGCCCGGATGATGATGGAGTCCCAGCGTGCCAAGCAGTTCGAGAGCATCGTCGGCCGGGCGGCAGGCGCGACGCGCCGATTCGTGGGGGATGCCTCGGCGCTACCAAGGGTGAGCAGCGATGGGGGCTACCTCGCCTTCTTCCAGAAGGTGGTGGAGACGCTGGAGGCCGGTGTCTCCAGCGTGGAGGAGGACAACGCGTCTGACACGCGCGAGCTTCTGGGCCTTGCCTTGACGTTCGTCTTCTCCAACGTGCGCGGCCACGTCCCGTAGCTTGATCCCTAGCACGTCGTCGAGCCGGTGCCCGCTTAGTTCCGGCATCTTCCCCGGGACGAAGTACACCCGCACGTGGACACCCTGGTGGAGCGGTATGTCCGGGTGCCCGTCTCCAGTGAGGAGGAGGGCTCCGATGCCGAGCCTGCCGGGGCCAAGGCCGGTGTCGGTAGCCTTTCCCTCTAGGCGTCCCCCAGCTTCTGTTTTCCTGCCCCTATAATGTTGGACAATGAACTCTTCCCTATCGGGCATTAGACTTTGTATGTTACCTTCGCTGTTCTCCCTTTTTTCCTTTCGCTCTTGAATCGATGGCTTGCTTGCTCGTAGTCATTGCGGCTTGGCTTCCTTGCATAGGGCCCGTCGCTGACCGAGACGTTGCTCAGGGGAAACGACGGCTAGGGCCCTCACGAGGTCCCATCCTCCCGAGGCATCGTTTGTGCCGCTGCACGCTTGGTCGATGGCCTCGTTCCTTGCCGCAGATTAGTCCTTAGGCCCTGCATCCGTTCGTTAGTACGCGTGTTTTCGATTCATTCTTGGTTCGACGTGAAACCAGATGGCCCCCGTCTAGGCCTGCGGGGTACTAGCTCGTGGGTTTGCGCCGGTCCCTTCCGTAGCTCCTCCTGAGTAGCTCCTGCTTTGTCGGTGGGACGGGGTGGAGACCCTTTCGGCATTCTATGTTTGCGGGTCCCGGTCCCGCACATTTCCCTACCGCCATGAGGCGCAACCTGTTACCAAGGTTGTTCCTCACGGGGCAAAGCCCCGACGTCGTGGGTGCCGACTTGGGCGACACCTGGGTGGCCGAGTGGCTTTGCGACTAGTAAGGCCCGTGAGGCATGTTGCTCAGGAGCCCTCCTTGACACTCAAGCCGGTCTACGTCAACAGGCCCCGGTCCCGCACATTTCCCCTCCGCCGTTAGGTTCGACGCACTTCACGGGGCAAGGCCCTGCTGCCCCCGACATCGACCGGAGCTCCAGGACGGCACCAGGGGTGGTGAGTTGCCTTATGACCTCCTAAAGCGGTGCCTAGGAGCCCCCTCCGGCGCTCGAGCGATTCCCCATTCAGTCCCTTTGGTCATTGCCCCACGGTGCCCTGAGGCCTCCCGAGACTTTTTGTGGTGGCATCGTGCTTCGATCCGGCCCCCCGAGCAGGGTCGACCGCGGAAAATGTTTACCCCTGGGACGACAAGTCCTTGCTTTCACACTCCTTGGTGCCTAAGGGCGATGCGGAGCGTTGAGCTCCTCAGGAAATGTCATCCAGAAAAGGAGGCTTAAAAGCCGGCGAAACAAGAAAGCGCAAGAGAAATTTCCCCCCTGTTATTTTCCACACACCAACTTTTTAAATCGACAAATTTAAGTCCAGCAAAGGATAATTCAAGCTCTAGGAAGAAGCAAGCAAATGCCACGTCCAACACCTAGGCTAATCTCTGCCGCCATCTCCCCCCAGCACTGAGCAGAGGGCTTCCACTAGGCGTGGGAGGGACCCCTCCGCGTCCTTGGGGGGCCCGCATCTCGTTATTATGTGAGAATGTCACGGGGGGGGGTCTATCTGGGAGGTCGTGAGGATGCTTTGGCCTCGCGAGTGTCCCTACCCCAGAGGCATAGGTGCCTGATTCCTTTTGGGTCTTCACCCAGTGCGGACATAGGTCATCCACTCTGCATGGGAGGGACCCCTCCGCGTCCTCAGGGGGCCCCGGCCGTATACAGCCGCAACTCGTTATTACGTGAGAGTGTCACGGGATGAAGTAGGTTCCGAAAGGATTGAAGGACGATGCAAAGACATCACGGGTCAATGTAGGTCCCGAGGACCCTTCGGCAGCCCCATGCCTCACAGGCACGTGCCCTGCTCATGGTCCCCTGGCTCGTAGTGGCGTGGCGTGGTCCTCCTTGAGCGAGCCCTTGAGCATGGGAGGAGCCCCCAACGCTCGCTGGCCGGAGAGCTCGCCCATACGGTAGGTCCTGAGTCCCCGGGGAGTTTCCCCAACGCGCCTCGCTCGGCCCCCCAGGTTCCCACATTGGTACCCTGGGCCATGCCCCCTGGCCGGGCTAGCCCAACCTGAGGGCAACAACGGGTACCCGAACACCCGCTGGCGATCGACTGAAGCCCGCACTAGTGACATGGGCGTGTGTTCCACCCTCCGTCCCCATGCGGGCGTCGCGCGCCCCGTGGGCAAGGGCAGATATACCACCCCCGGCCTCCGGGTTAGGATCGTCTGGCCCGAGAACATGGGCGTGTGCTCCACTCTCTGTTTCCAGGCTAGGGGCTCTCAGCCTGGATACAAGGGTGTGTCCACCCTGTCCCAGGCAAAAGGTCCCCGGTCCCCAGACCCAGACGTCTGCCCGAAGCAGCTCCCGACCAGCAGGTGTGCCCTGCGAGGAAACCCGCGCTGGGCGTCCCGGATAAGCCACCCCCGCGGGCCACCCCCACGGTGTTGTTCCTACCTGTTTGCGTGGGGGCTGCCCGAGGGGTCGCGCCCGTGCCTCCTGCCGAAGTGATGGTGTGCGTTGATTCCTCCATAGCTCGGACCCGTGTCGACGTGGTGGTCGTTGAACTGTGCGCTCCTTGAGGGGTTGATGTAGTCGGACCTCCGGTACTCCCTCCTTGTTTCGTGAAGCACGCCGGGGGACGCTGGACGATGCCTCCCCAGCGTGGCCAAATCCCGTGCCTCCAGCAGATCCTGCCGAATCCCAAGTGGGGGCAGGCCTGATTGGATATTTGGGACGTGCCCGCGTGGTTCCACCTTTGTAGCCCCTAGCAATGCGGGTTGACGAGCGCGGTTCCCACGGGGGTGCGCTTGGGTCTCCCCGGCGATGTCACGCCCAAGAGCGCACCTGTGCCCGCCGACGCAGAGGCGGCGGGCGGCGTGTCAGCGCGTGAGCTCATGCGCCATTAGGAGCGCGACATCTCTGTGCATCGGTGCTGACAGACTCAGAAAGGGGGAGGAACAGCCTGGACGTGTGGAAGGGTCGGGGCGACGGGGGGATGCCATGTCGTTGGTGAAGGCGACAGCCCCCGGCGCTCGTTGGAAGCCCGTCCGGTGTGAACATCGGCCGACGGGGTGGCGGAGCGTCGCAGGGGGTCCCAGCCCGCCTGTGCGGGCCGCGCCACGCGAGTGGCCCGCCTCTCCGTGTGGATTCACCATCTCCCTACCATGAGTGTGACCAGCTTCAGCAGGCAGAGCCCTGGGAGAGACCTTGACACACCCCTTACCTGGCGCGCCAAATGTCGGATTTTGGGCTCCGCAAAACCCTAAAGATTCGAACTCAGGGGCGTGTATGAAGATCTCCCGCGGGCTCGTCTCACCTAACTTACTACTCGTTGGGGATGGTAGAGAACTCACTCGATGGTGAGGAAGACACAGAACACGGTAGTTTACCCAGGTTCAGGCCGCTGAGAAGCGTAATACCCTACTCCTGCTTTGGTGGATTGCCTCTCGTGGAGGTTGGTGGATGAACTAGTACAGTGTTCGAGGGACTCCGGAGGCTGGGTGGCCTTTGTGTGGTGCCCATGGGCGAATGAATGAATCCCCCCTACGAAGTAACCTACTCTCTCTATATATAGTGGCGGCCCTGGTCCTGTTCCCTTGTCGCTTCGGTGGGAAGGAATCCGAGAACGACCCATTTTTCAGGGGGGCAGGGGAACATGCTTCCCCTATCCAAAAGTAGTCTTCGCGTGCAAAGTGGCTATCAGTGCTGCAGGGACTGGTCCATGGATGACGTCTGTCCTACTGGCGGGCGGTGGTGGCCTTGTTGCGCCAGAATGGAAACCTTTGGTGGATGTCTTGGGAACCCGCGTTCGTCCTTTATCCCTTCGCACTAAAGGGGAAACTGCACCGTTCTACTGTCTGTTGCTCGCCCGTCCTTCCTCCGCGTCATCCTTGACTCCTGAGGCCGAGTCTCGCCTCGTAATATCCACCGCTCCAGAGGGGGCCTTGACAGGGTCTTCATGCTCCTCCCCCCTCGCGAGGACCTTGCCTTGAGTGGTGTCGTGCACGACTGTGCTTGCTTGATGAAGTGAGCCATCCCTGGGCCACAGGCAGGCAGGTCTGGGTATCCCCATTCCCAGAACGCTGACAGTTGGTTTCCCTCCAAGCTTAAAGGGTGATGTAGCATAGCAACATCAAGTATTCCCCTCAGTTAAGAAACCAAGGTATTAATCCAGTAGGAAGATCCACAAGACTATCTAAGAAGCTTGTGCACACAAATAGCAAATCCTCGCAACCCAACACGTGGCGGGGTTGTCAATCCCTCGTGGGTAAAGTAAGGATAGATTGATAGATGCAAATAAGAGTGATAGAAAATAGAACGCAACAAGGTATTTTTGGTGGTTTTGATAATATAGATCCGAAAACAAAAGAGAAAATAAAGTAGAAACGCAAATAGCAAAGTAGAGATTACATATTGATGATGTGAAGTAGAACCGGGGACCGTACGTCTCACTAGTGGCTTCTCTCAAAAAAATAGCAAATGATGGGTAATTTATAGGAGATCAAATAATTATGACGATATTCAAGAAAATGATCATGTATATAGGCATCACGTCCAAGACAAGTAGACCGACTTTTTCCTGCATCTACTTCTGTTACTCCACACATCAACCCCTATCCAGCATGCATCTAGTGTATTGAGTTCATGAAGAAACATAGTAATGCCTTAAGAATGATGACATGATGTAGACAAGATCTATTCATGTAGGAATAGACCCCATCATTTTGTCCTTGATAGCAACGATACATGCATGTCATGTCTCTTTCTGTCAGTGAGATTGAGCACCGCAAGTTCAAACCCATCACAAAGCACCTCATCCCATTTCAAGCTAAAAAATCAAGTTGGACACACAAAAACCTAATATCGGAGATAAAATATGAGGCTATAATAATCAAGTAGGAATATGTTTTCATAGATCTAATCATAAACTCACAATTCATCGGATCCTAACAAACACACTGTAAAAGAAAGAGTTACATCATATGGATCTCCAAGAGACCATTGTATTGAGAAGCAAAATGAGAGAGAAAGCCATCTAGCTACTGCCTACGGACCAGTAGGTCTTATATGAACTACTCGCACTTCATCAGAGGAGCACCAATGAGTATGGTGAACCCCTCTGTGATCATGTTCCTCTCCTGACCGGGCTCTAGATTCGATTTCGTGGCTGTGGAACTTGCGGTGGCTGAAATGATTTTTCGTCGACTCCTTTAATGTTTTCTGAACATTGGGGTATTTATAGAGCTCATAGGCGGTGGAGGAGGTGCCCGAGGGCCCCACTAGACACCATGCCGCGCCATGGGCCTCTAGCACGCCCTAATGTCTAGTAGGCCCCGTGGGCCTCGTGTGCTGCTCATTCTTGGCTCCCAATTTTCCTTCTGGTCCAAAAAAATCTCCGTGAAGTTTCATGGCAATTGGACCTCATATGATATGGATTTTCTGCGAAGGAAAAAAACAGCAAAAGTAGCAACTGGCACTAGGCACTATGTCAATAGGTTAATCCCAAAAATGATATAAAGTTGTTGTAAAAATGATCACAAAAAACCCAAGCATGATAATATAACAACATGGAACAATGAAAAATTATAGATACGTTGGAGACGTATCAAAAAGAAAATCCAAATTTTTTATTTCACTAAATCATGACATACTAAGAATCGAACTAAGATAGATGATAATGGTGAAAGTGATGGTGATACGATACCGGGGCACCTCCCCCAAGCTTGGAAAAATCTACGGGTGGTGCCCATACCCATATACTCAAGCGTCCTTCTTGGGTGATGGTGGTGATGATGTAGTAGTCTTATCCGTTGCAATAGTTAGCAGGATAGCCCTTAACTCCCTCATCTCATGGAGTAGTTGTTGAATCGTTGTAGTGTTCTTTTGTACTTCCACCATAATATGTTTATTCTCTCGCCACCAAGAGACTTTTCCTACATCAATTTCACTCATACAAGAGGTGTCCCAAATGGACGGTATATGCGAGCGGGAAGTATTCCCAACTCCGTAATTGTGAATCAAATTGTGAAAGTTGTTTGCATGTAACCTGCCGAGGGGACTCCTCGGGGTAGAATCATCTTGCATTTCCTGAGACAGTTGAGCTCTCCTCCCCATTGGTGGACAAGGGTTCGACGAAGTGGAGATGCCGGCTAGTGTCCCACATTCAGAGGAAGGGGATGCACTTCCATAGAATCCATAGGTTCCTCTCCCGAGATAACTTCTTAAGATCTTTATCATTCAGGTTCTATCTGCAACATCCAAGCTTGGTTATCAATGTTGTTGGAGGAGGACGAAGACTTTGCTTCCACACCTTGAGAAATATGTCAGAAAAACAACGAGAAAGAAGAATAGAGAAGAAGCTTGCGATCCGGTGGTTAAAATAGGCGGGAGTATATATAATGATTTTTTCTAGGTTAGAATACGTGCTCAGGGAGAAATAAGAGTCCGGGAGGCACACGAGGGCCCCATAAGCTACCAGGGCGCGCCCTGTTAGCTTATGCCTCCCTCGTGGATCCCCTGACTCGTTTTTATTTTTAGAATTTTTCAAAAATACCTAAACCAACAAAACATATTTTTAGGAATTTTCGGAGTTGGTTTACTTACCGTATGACATACCTACCCCTTTTCTGCTTTCTGGAGTGTTTCAGAAGGTCTCTCTTATGTGTTTTTCTAGAGTCATAACTTGAATAATATTAGTTTCAGCATTTACGGGCGTACCCGAGATATAGTGCTTAATTCTTTGCACATTTACCACTCTTAGATTTTTGCCTTTGAAGTTGTTAATCTTGATAGCACCAGAGCGGTAGATCTCCTCGACGACATAAGGGCCTTCCCATTTCGAGAGAAGCTTACATGCAAAAAATATGAAACGAGAATTGCACAAAAGAACTAGTCTCCCACATTAAATTCTCGTTTTTGGATTCTTTTCTCATGCTATATTTTAACCTTTTCTTTGAACAACTTGGCATTTTCATAAGCTTGTTTCCTCCATTGTCTAATGAAGTAATATCAAATAGCCTCTTTTCACCGGCAAGTTTAAAGTCATAGTAAAGTTCTTTAATTTCCCAGTAATCTTTACATTTTAACTCAAGAGGTAAATGACATGCTTTTACATAGACCATTTTATAGGGGGCGTTCCCATGGGGTTTTGATAAGCAGTTCTATAAGCCCATAAAGCATCATCAAGTTTCTTAGACCAATTCTTTCTAGATCTATTAATAGTCTTCTACAAGATCAATTCTATTTCTTGGTTACTCAATTTAACTTGGCCACTTGACTAAGGATGATAAGGTGATGTAATTATATGGTTAACATCATATTTATCTAGAAGTTTCAGAAAAGCACCATGAATAAAATGTGAACCACCATCAGTCATCAAGTATCTAGGGACTCCAAACCTCGAGAAGATAACATATTTAAGCATTTTAATAGAAGTGTTATGATGAGCACTACTAGTTGGAATAGCTTCTATGCACTTAGTAACATAATTAACAACAACTAAAATATGAGTCTACTCATTGGAGGAAGGAAAAGGTCCCATATAATCAAAGCCCCAAACATCAAATGGTTCAATTGCGAGTGAATAATTCATAGGCATTTCCTATCATTTACCAATGTTACCAATTCTTTGACATTCATCACTTGAGCGGACATACTTACAAGCATCTTTAAAAAGAGTAGGCCAATAAAAAACGGATTGTAATACCTTATGGGCAGTTCTATCACCAGCGTGGTGCCCTCCGTAGGCCTCGGAATGGCACTTACATAGGATATGTTCATGCTCCTGCTCACGTACACAACATCTAATAGCACCATCTACTCCTTCTTCATAAAGATGTGGGTCATCTCAAAAGTAATGCCTTAAATCATAGAAGTACTTTTCTTTTGTGGGTAAATGAAACTAGGTGGTATATATTTAGCAACAATGTAATTGGCATCACCTCGATACCAAGGAGTACTATGGGAAGCATTTATAATAGCTAATTACTCATCAAAAAATTATCATCAATAGGAAGTGGGTCATCAAGAACATTTTCCATTTTAGACAAATTATCTCCTACAATATTTTCAGCTCCCTTTCTATCAACAATACGCAAATTAAACTCTTGAAGTAAAAGCACCCACCTAATCAATCTAGGCTTTGCATCTTTATTTTCCATAAGTTATTTAATAGCAACATGATTAGTGTGAATAGTAACTTTGGAACCAACAAGTAAGGTCTAACTTATCACATGCAAACACAACTTCTGGAATTTCCTTCTCAGTAGTAGCAGAATTTCTTTGAGCATTGTTTACGGTATTACCAACATAATGAATACCATTCAATTTCTTGTCTACTCTTTGCCCTAGAACAACACCAACAACACAATCACTAGCATCATACATAATCTCAAATGGTAAATTCTAATCAAGTGGTTGAACAATAGGTGCAGAAATCAACGCTTCCTTAAGTATTTCAAAGGCTTCGACATAATCATAATTAAAACTAAAAGGAATATCTGTTTGAACAAGATTAGTTAGTGGTCTAGAAATCTTTGAGAAATATTTGATGAAGCGCCTATATATAGAAACTAGCATGACCAAGTAAACTTATTATACCTTTGATATCTTTTGGACATGACATTTTCTCTATTGCATCAACCTTAGCTTTGTCTACCTCAATGCCTCGTTCACAGATTTTATGCCCAAGTACTATACCTTCATTTACCATAAAGTGGCACTTCTTCCAGTTCAAGACAAGATTAGTTTCTTCGCATCTTTGTAAAACTCAATCAAGGTTGCTAAAGAAATATATAAAAATCATCAATGAAAACCTCAACAATCTTTTCACAAAATCCAAAGAATATAGTAGTCATACATCTTTGAAAGGTAGCAGGTACATTGCATAAACCAAAAGGCATACGTCTATAAGCATATGTTCCAAAAGGGCATGCCAAAGTGAGTTTTGTCTTGGTCCTCTTTTGACACAGTTATTTGAGAGAACCCGCAATAACCATCGAGGAATCATAAGTGTATGTGCTTAGATAGCCTTTCTAACATTTGAACAATAAAAGGCAAGGGGTAGTGATCCTTTCTCATAGCTTTGTCTAATATCCTAAAATCGATTACCATCCCATAACCAGTTATGATTCTTTGTGGGATAAGTTCAATTTTATCATTAGGAACAACAATTATTCCTCCTTTCTTAGGAACGTAATGAACACGACTTACCCATCTACTATCAGTAATGGGATAAATTATACCTGCCTCCAGAAGCTTTAGTATTTTAGTTCTTACTAGTTCCTTCATATTAGGATTTAAGCGATGTTGATAATCGAGGACAGGTTTAGCATTTGGTTCCATATTAATCTTGTGCTGACATAGAGTGAGGCTTATGCCATTAAGATCATCAAGAGTATATCCAATAGCATCCCTCTGCTTCTTCAGAGTTTTAAGTAATCTATTTTCTTCATGCTCTGAAAGGTTAACACTGATAATAACAAGATATATCTTCTTTTCATCAAGATAAACATATTTCAAAGTATTCGGTAATGTCTTTAGTTCAGACATGGGATATCCCTTGGGTGGAGGAGGATCCCGTAAGATATCAACTCGTAAGTTGTATTTAAGAATAGGTGTTTGTCTAAGAAATATATCATCTATCTCATTCCTTTCAATCATATGTGTTTTCATGGTCTACCTAATATTGTTCTAATGGATTGGTAGGAAGCACGACAGTTGAAGCAAGACTAATTATTTCATCCTTACTGAGTAATTGTTTCTCATGTTGTTGTCTACCAAACTTAAAGAAATGAAATTCATGAGACACAACACCAAAGCTTACTTTGACCTTCTCAATAGTACAATTAATTTTAACATTAACAATATTCGAGAAAGGTCTACCAAATATAATTGGACAAAACTTATCTTGTTTTGAACCAAGTACTAAAAACATCAGTAGGGTACTTAATTTTTCCACACAAGACTTCAACATCTCTAACAATCCCAAGTGGTGAAATAGTGTCTCTATTTGCAAGTTTAATGGTCACATCAATATCTTCAACCTTAGAGGGTGCTATGTCATTCATAATTTCTTGATATAAAGTAAAAGGTATATCACTAACACTAGCACCCATGTCACACAAGCCATGATAACAATGATCTCCAATCTTAACAGAAACAATAGGCATGCCAATAACTGGTTTATTTTTGTCTCACTTATCCTGATGGTTTCTAACTTGTTTTGCACTTCTAGTAGCTTCATCGCAGAAGTAAATAACGTGACCATCAATGTTATCAACTAGGAAATCTTTAACATTAGCAATATTCGGCTGGACATTTATTTGTTCAGAGGGTTTAGTTGTTCTAATATAACTTTCATTAACCATAGTTGTTGCTTTAGCATGTTCCTTAATCCTAACAGGAAAATGAGGTTTCTAAATGTAAGCAGTACGTACAAGTGGATCACCATGGTAAACAATTGTTTCATCTTTAACTTTAACATGTTCCTCTAATGGTTTTCAATAGGTGGATGATATTTAAACCACTTCTTCTTAGAGAGATCAACATGAGTAGCAAATGATTCATAGAAAGAAACTACTATCTTGGAGTCAAGCCCATATTTATTTCTAAACTCATGGAAAGTATGAGTCTCCATACAAGATTTAACACGATCAAACTTAAGCTTTATACCCGACTCTTTACATTTTCGAATTGCCAATCTTCAGACTTGTGTTTAATTCTTTCCACAAGACCCCATTTGAATTCAGTTGTCCTCTTCATGTAGGAACTAGTGGAAGAAGAATCGAGTAGTAATTGATCGTCATCAGAAATTCAAGCATAATTTTGTTGTATAATCATTTCTCTTGAGAGATCATGGCTGGGGCAAGTGTGCATCATAGATTTAAGCGTCCCCCAAGCTTCAGCGACACTTTCTCCTTCACGAGGCCACAATTATATATAAAGTTCCGATCATGATGGACTAGATAGATAGGGTAAAACTTCTGATAAAATTTTAGCTTCAAACGATTCCAGTCCCATGATTCAATATCATCGAATAGCCTTGTACCATATTGATACGTCTCAAACGTATCTATAATTTTTGATGGTTTCACGCTGTTATCTTATCTTCTTTGGATGTTTTATGTACCTTTTATATATTTTTGGGACTAACTTATTTATTCAGTGCCAAGTGCGAGTTCCTATTTTTTCCGTGTTTTTGACTCCTTTTCGATCTGATTTTGGAACGGAGTCCAAACGGAAGAAAAACCCCGAAATGATTTTTTCCCGAACGGAAGAAGATCAGGGGGCCTTTGGGCCAGGCCAGGTGGGCTCGAGGGAGCCCACAAGCCCCCACTTGGCCACCAGGGGGAGGTGGCGGTGGGCAGGCTTGTGGCCTCCCTAGCCGCCCCCTGACCTAGGTCTTTGGCCTATAAATTCCCAAATATTCCGCAAAAAATCAGGGGAGCCTCGAAAATACTTTTCCGCCGCCGCAAGCTTCCTTTTCCGCGAGATCTCATCTGGAGACCCTCCGGAGGGGACTTTGGAGTTGGAGGGCTTCTTCATCATCATCATCGCCCCTCCAATGACTCGTGAGTAGTTCACTTCAGACCTATGGGTGCATAGTTAGTAGCTAGATGGCTTATTCTCTCTCTTGGATCTTCAATACAAAGTTCTCCATGATCTTCATTGAGATCTATCCGATGTAATCTTCTTTGGCGGTGTGTTTGTCGAGATCCGATGAATTGTGGATTTGTGATCAGATTATCTATGATATATATTTGAGTCTTTGCTAATTTCTTATATGCATGATTTGATATCCTTGTAAGTCTCTCTGAGTCTTGGGTTTTGTTTGGCCAACTAGATCTATGATTCTTGCAATGGGAGAAGTGCTTGGTTTTGGGTTCTGCCATGTGGTGACCTTTCCCAGTGACAGTAGGGGCAGCAAGGCACACATCAAGTAGTTGCCATCAAGGGTAAAAATATGGGGTTTTTATCATTGGTTTGAGATTATCCCTCTACATCATGTCATCTTTCTTATGGACTTAATACACTAGATGCATTCTGGATAGCGGTCGACGTGTGGAGTAATAGTAGTAGATGCAGAAAGTATCGGTCTACTTGTTTTGGACGTGATGCCTATAGATATAATCATTGCATAGATATCGTCATGACTTTGCGCGATTCTATCAATTGCTCAACAGTAATTTGTTCACCCACCGTCTACTTCCTTTCATGAGAGAAGCCACTAGTAAACACTACGACCCCCGGGTCTATTCACATCCATCACTTACACCTCCGCTTTTACTTTTCTTTGTTACTTTGTTGCTTTCAGTTCTCACTTGGCAAACAATCTATAAGGGATTGACAACCCCTTCATAGCGTTGGGAGCAAGTTTTTGTGTTTGTGCAGGATCTTGAGATACTCCTCCACCGGATTGATACATTGGTTCTCAAACTGAGGGAAATACTTACCACCGCTGTGCTACATCACCCTTTCTGCTTCGAGGGAACACCAACGCAAGGCTCCAAGACCACGGGGGAAATCCTTTGCATACTTGCCTAGGAAGTCCCTTAAGGTGTAGCCGCAGCTGAAGGACTCCTGGTGCCGTCGACACACCTGTTTCTAGCACCGCTGCCAGGGATACACAACTGACATCACATATCAATGCCTTTCCCTCCAAAGATAAAGGGGAAAACTTCTTCTTAACTTTGTCTTTGGATAAACCCGCAATCTTAAATAATCCACAAATCTCATTGACATATATCAAGTGGTAATACAGATGAGTTGTACCATCATAAGGATTAGCTAGCAGTTTATCTACCATACCCAAAGGAATCTCATAATAAATATTTTCAGTAGGTTCAATAGGTTCAGTAGGTTGAGATACAACCTTTTCCACTTCCGTTCAAGGCGAAGATGCCCCGAAAAATCCAATCAAAGGATGACCATCCATAGTAACAAGCAGTAGTAAATTTTAGCACATACTGAAAATGTATCCTTATCAATGTCCACTTACCAAAGGAGCTTCACTCCCTAGAAAACAGCGCCAGAAAACAGTCTTGATGACCCACAAGTATAGGGGATCAATGGTAGTCCTTTTGATAAGTAAGAGTGTTGAACCCAACGCGGAGCAGAAGGAAATGTTAGGTATTTCCCACTATAGCTCATGTCAGTAGTTTGGCAGCTATAGCATCTACTATTTACCCCATCTAATGAGCATTTTAGCCACTGTGTAGCCCCTTGATCTATAAAAGAAGGTCCATGGCTACCTTTACAAAGGTCGACACTTTGTCCATTTTCACGCATTGCCGCACTCTTCAAGAATTCTTGTCGGGCTTTTGCGCTCCTGTACTTTGGACCCATATAATCCACAACACACATGATGTTGGGTTTTACACTCCCGAGCGGCCCGAAACTGTCTAAACCCCGAGCGTGCATGAATCGGTGATGCTCTATGTGCCTACGAGTCCCCACAGTTGAACCACAAAGGGGCCTCGCATGTCTCATAGATTGTCGTACCCCGACACAGGTGACCAATAACAATAGTAGCGACTATGCAACAAGATAGTCCAATCCTTCTTATAGCAAAGGACAAGCCTGAAAGTACTATTATTTGAAGCAAGCGCTCACGAGGAGACATGGAAATTTATGTCTAGTCATGTTCATCATGTTGAGTTGATTCACGTTCATTACTTTGATAATTTTATATGTTGGTGGACCGGTGCTAAGGTGTTGTTCTTACTTGAACAAGAAACCCACTTATGATTACCCACTCTTGCAAGCACACACAACTAAGAAATAAGAACTAAGATAAATCTAACCTAACATGAAACATGTGGATCCGAATCAACCCCTTATGAAGAAACACATAAACTGGGGTTTAAGATTCTGTCACACTTGCAACCCATCATCTAGTTGTTACTCCACAATGCCTTCCCTTAGGCCCATAGCATGGTGAGTTATCATTTAGCCGACGTTCACATGACACCTCTAAGAGAAGCGACAACATACGCATCATCAAAATATCGAATGAATACCAACTTCACATGATTGCTTATAACTAGACTTCTCCCATGTCCTCAAGAACAATAGTAACTTCTCACACCTCATCAACATGTTCAAGATCAGAGTTCTAATAATGGTGATCAAGGATCTGAATATAATATCTTCCATGAAGTAAACCAACAAGCATTAACTACAAGATGTAATAAACACTACTAGTAGCCCACAAGTACGAATGTGAGGTTTTGAGACAAAGATTGAATACAAGAGATGAAGTAGGGTTTGAGAGGAGATGGTGCTAGTGAATATGTTGATGAAGATTGGCCCTCTGATGAACATGAAGCGTTGGTGATGACGATGGTTTGGTTTCCCCCTCATAGAGGGAAGTTTCCCCTGTAGGATCTCTCTACCACAGAGAAAAGGGCCTCTGCCCAGGTTTCCTCCTCGAGATGATGGATCTTTGTCCTAATAGTATCCTTGTGATTTTTTCTAGGGTAAAACACACCATATAGGAGAAGAGGGGGTCGGGAGACCTGCCGCCCCCCACAAGGCAACAGGGCGCGCACAGGGGGTTGACCGCGCCCGGTTGTCTTGTGGCCTCCTCTGGTATATTTTTGTAACAATAATTCTTATATATTCCATAAAAGTTCTCTTTGAAGTTTCAGGTCATTTAGAGTCTAGTGATTTTTCGGCCATTTCCTTGCTTTTTAGGTCCAACATTCCAGTTTCCAGTAATTTCCCTCTTTGTGATGTACCTTGCATATTTAGAGAGAAAATGCATAATAATTGTATCATAATGAGGAATAATGGACAATAACAACATAAATATCAATAAGAATTCATGATGCAAAATTGACATATCATCAGGTACTTCTGAGGTCCTCAAAGGTTGCGTCACCTTCAGAAGTCCACTTGAAGGGGAATGTTCCCTTTAGGAGCTTGAAGAAAGGCAAGGCCCTCTCACCATACATGGAGATGAAGCTCCCTAGTGAGGACACATATCCTGTGAGGTTCTGCATTTCCTTAAGGTTGTGGGCAGCCCGCATCTGCTCGAAGGCCTTGATCTTATCGGGCTTGGCCTCGATGCCATGGTGGTAGACTAGGAAGCCAAGCAGCTTGCCTGATGTGACCCCGAATATGCACTTGGCACGGTTGAGCTTGAGGCGGATCTTGCGCAAGTTGGTGAAGGTATCCTCATGATCCTTGATGAGGGTGTTCACCTCGCGAGTCTTGATGACTATGTCATCCATAGAAGCCTCGACGTTTCTGCCCATCTGGGGCCCCAATCGAACGAGCATAATCCTTTGGAAGGTGGCTCCTCCACTATTTAGGCTCAATGATAGGCACACATAGCAATACACACCACATGGGGTGAGGAAAGCCATCTTCTCTTCATACTGCTTCACAATATTTATTTGGTGGTAGCCTGAGAAGGCGTCCAGGAAGCAGAGCAGGCCACGCCCGGCGGTGGAGTCTATGATCTGGTCGATGCACGACATAGGGAAGTGGTCCTTGGGACATGCCTTGTTGAGGTCGGTGAATTCGATGCACATTCATCCTTTCCCGCTATGCTTCTAGACCACCACGGGGTTTGTAACCCACTCACGGTGGATCACCTCACAAACGAATCCTGCTTGCTCGAGCTTCTTGGTCTATTGAATGATGAACTTCTGCTTTTCTCGCGCCTGGCACCATGCTTTCTGCTTCACGGCCGTGCGTTGTGGCACACGGCTAGGTGGTGCTCGATCACCTCCCTCGGTACACCGAGCATGTCTCATGGTGTCTATTAGGGATATAACACCACGATATAACCCCCCCAATTGGGCTAGGTCATCGTGATGGAGGGTCATAAGCAATACGGAAGGTGGGCTGAGACGTAGAGGAACAAGACTGGCAAGGCGGCTTACCAAGTAAGCCGGTTTGTGGCCGAGTACCCGAAGATGACGAATCAAGGCCCAAGAGGTGGAAAGTCGCCTAGAGTTTCCTTACTTAGGAGGCAAGGCGAGTTAGAGATATACTTGGTCACGAATCGTAACACGACTCAGACTTTTATAAACGCAGGGTCTTGACCTGTATATAAAGGCGAGTCCCTGAGGCCAATAGAATTAAGCTACAATCCATCAATAGCTAGGTCAAGCGAACCCGCTCCCTTGTAATTGATCTCCACGCAATAAGCATAAAAGTAGGTGTAGGCTATTAGCTTGATCGAGAGGGGCTGAACCTGGGTAAACCATGCCTCTCGATTGTGATCAACCCTGACAAGCTAACCACCCAGTTGCGGTGGCCTCAGGTTTAAGTACTCACATTAGGACATTTGCTGTGACAAAACCACGATAGTTGGCGCCCACTATGGGGACGACACATAGTGGCTTCGAGTTCTTGAAGGGCTCTTTCCTAGGGCTCGAGGGATATGCTATTGGAAGGATGACGAAGAGTCACCGCAGAAAACTCTACGTCGACGACACCGGCTGGGGTCCCGAGGCCTACTCAATCGAGTACGGGTACCAGGTCCCCTTCAGCAAGATTCATGTCTTCACCGGCAAGATCGGTGAGTCAAAACCGGAGCCGGACATCTGCACTGACCTCATCGAGTCGGCTCGACGGGTGCAACCCACCCGGAGTCAAGCCGTCAGAAACATGTTTTGTTGGTTTTGTGCAAGCCACAAAACTTGAGGAAAACTCTGTGTCTGGAGTACAGACTTTTGTCTATTCAAACAATGAGTCCTTGACCAGAGACATAGAGTTAGTTTATCAACTTGTAGATGTCATGCTTGGGGACTACTCCGATGGCAACAGTATTCTGGACCCTTATGAGCCACCGTGCCGAGCCAACATATTCATGGCGGGACAATGCCATCTCTCCACTCTACGGTGCCCGGAGCAACAACAACAGTTGACCCTTCAGCACCGGCTTCTAGGGTGTCTGGTTCAGTCACGCCACTGACTCAAGTTCTTTCTGAGCTGATGGCCACCCTGATAACCTTACTGGGAACCTAGATCACTATGGAAAAACAAGTAAACACAATGCGGATATTGCAAAGATACAGGAACAGATGACCGCCTAGGAAGACATTAACACTCAGAACACCCAGACAACTGCACTACAAGCTCAAGTTAATGTGGAAGCAGAGCGTCTGAAGACGGAGGCGTGGTGGCTCAGCCTTGATCAAAACGCATCTAATGTAGTTCTTCGGAGGAAGCACGAGAGCCGTTTACCCCTAGTCTATGAGCCCACGCGTTTGTTCAACTCTCCAGGAGCAGGCCCAAGTACTCGAGGAGCACCAGTTATACGCCAATTGACTTCTGAGATGCCTGAGGGCAGGGCGGCAGCTCAACCTCATCGGCCAGAGCTCGTACGGAGGGAAGAGCCGGGCCCATACCTGCCCCTCGTCCAGAGTACACCACAATGTTTTTGACACCGCTGGGACACTTCTCCAACCAGTTGGATAAAACGGTTTCAGCGGCAACCCGACTTACCGCAGTCCCTATTGCCGGTGAGTCGCGATCGTGGTGGAAGCCTGGAACGCCATTGAACTGTTACGAACAACGATTTCCCAACAAGCTCACTATTCGTATAGTCGGTAGCGTCTGCATTCAAATCCTTTGCCAAGTCATAGCTATAGCCGACATGCACAGTCGCCAGCAATTTCGAGCAGTGAGCAACATCGTAGCCCGCCCCAGAATAACCCGCCCCATGTTACACGTGTGGATGCTCAAGAAATTGTGGACGAGGCAATGGCCCGTCGAGAAGCGGAGGTAGCAAACCAGGGGGCTTATCAGCCACCCCCGATGGTCCCTTCACCTTCGGTTGCCGTCGCGTCAAATACCAGAACAAACGGAGTTTCATGCTTGGTGCCGGCTTTACAGAACGAGCGAATGCCTAAGGATTTTAAGGGACCTCGTAAGGTACCGAACTACACGATGGATCTTGAGTCAGCGGCTTGGATTGAGAGCTATGAGCTGGCTATGGACATGTTGGACGTTAGTGATGCAGTCTGTGCTAAGTACATCACCATGATGTTGGAGGAGCTGGCTCATACCTGGTTGAAGAACCTGCTCCCCAACTCCATCAACACTTGGACAAAATTGAAGGAGCACTTCATCAAGAATTTTTAGGGGACTTGTAAGCAGCCTATGACAATTCTGGATTTGGAGCATTGTGTGAAGTGTGAGGATGAGTTGACCCATCATTGGGCCTCCCGAGTCGCCACCATTATCCACTCCCCAGATAACATCATGATGGCTCAAGCTGTCCTAATTCTAGAGAAGATCTGTCACTTCCAGCCTCTTAAGCAAAAGTTAGGGTGATAGAAACATAAGTGCCAAGATATGGGCAATCTCATGGATGCACTTACCAGGTATGCCGGCTCTGATGGCACGAAGGATCCTAATTGAGAGGATGACAAGTATGGAAAGGGTAATAAAAACGGTGGTGGTAAGATTCAGCAATAGAACGCCTTGGTGCATAATAGTAATAACTAGGGCAATGGTGGAAAACCAGAATTCCCAGGTGGCGGGTCAGAATTTGTGGCTAACACCAATGTAGGGTTTAAAAATCAGCATCGCAACGACAAGCAGCCATATGCTAGAGGAAAGCCCAAAAATTACGAGGAGGCTCTTAACGCGTCGTGTCCAAAGCAGAGTTATCCCAACAAGCCATCTTCTCATGCTTGGAAGGATTGTCATATCATGCAAGAGTTCAGGAACGAGACATTTCAGTAGAATCATGGCAACCACAATGGGCCCCCAGGAGATTTTAGAGGATTCGAGGGAGCCGACTTTGGCAATGGCGACTCAAGTTCTTGCTATCACGACCAAGGGAACCACGGTGGTCATAATCAACAATCTGATGAAGGTAATCAACACCAACATAATCAATCAGGATATTAGAGTAATCCTAAGCAATTGGGTGGTGGTCAGTACCATGTATTTACTACAGGCACTTGCAAGTGGGACCAGAAGGTCCACAAAAGGGCGATTCACATGGTTGAGTTGGTGGTGCCACCATATTTGAAGTGGTCTGAACACACGATTACTTGGAGTCGGACATATTACCCGCCCCGTGTTGATAATCTCTTCGTGATTGGATCGTGAAGACATACCACTACATCTACCGCATTCTTGAACGCTTCCGCTTAGAAATCTACAAAGGTAGGTAGATCCAATCTCTCCACTCGTAGATGGTCATCAGCATGGATAGATCTGTTGGCACATAGGAAATTTTTTGTTTCCCCTGCAACGTTCCCCAACAGAAACTTCTCAAGAACCCAGTTCGAACACTAGGGAGCTGGGTGCACCGATGAACTCTCTTATCTCCTACGACCAAGACATGCACATGGAGCACAAGAAAGACACCGGAGTTTACCCAGGTTTGGTCCACCTTGCGGTGTAAAACCCTACTCTTGCTTTGTGTATCTTCTCTTTGATGGGTTGCACAAGTATTACAAGCTATGAGGAAGAAGAAGCCTTCTTCCTAGAGGGAAATGCGGACTCAATCCTCTGTCCTCTCTCTTTGTTGTGGTGACCGTCTGCCCCTCTTATCATTGCCATGGGTCTCTCTTACCAAAACATTGGCAGGAAAAGGGCGACCACAAGGCAACAATTCGAAGGGGGACAAACATGCAGTCTTCCCTGACAAAGGTGGTCTTCATTCTGCCAAATGCGCCATACATGATGTGCTCATGGGCTCGCCGGTGACGTCCATCCGGGCAACCGGTGTCACCTTGGTCTCCTTGCATGAATCTGGTAATCTTTAGTCCATGCCTTCTAGAGGGACAACTGCCTGTCCACCTTTTATCACAAAGGGGAAAGATTCTTTTGTGGCGCCTGCTGCCGCCATCCTTGCCTCCTCTGCTAGCCATGTACATTACCAACATTGTGGGCACACCGTTGTGTGGCCAATATTGAAAGACCCATCCAAGCGGAGGGCATCACAAGAAGCAACCTCGTGGGGGGAGACCTCATGAGGCCTCTTGTCATTGGTGGACGAGCGTCTGATTGGTCCGTCTTAGATAGAGGTGGATCCTCGCAAAGCCGGAGGCTCGCGAGGTGGCCTCCAGAGTCTTCTAGTGGGCTAAGTACCGCACTAGGCTTTCTTCGCATGGGCTAATGGTCCATGGTACCATGGTTCCACTAGACCGACAACGAGGTCTTTAAAACTAGGGAGCTTAGTGTTTTAGAGGATTCCCCGCATAGGTCGGGAAATATGAGGTCCCTTTGCAGACCGTCGGAGACAAGATCAAGCTATATCTGATGGACCCCTGGTCCACTTTTTATTTAGGGGGCATCTCCATTCTGACCCACAAAATAGATACCGTATTTGTTTGTGGACTGGTCTAGACCCGTTTGCAAACATGGATACGGGAGCTGACAATCTAAACCTATCCCTTATATGTATTATTTTTCTTATGCCCTGCAACATCTAAAAACATTCACAAAAACATATAGAGAATATCACAATCTATTCATAGATAGCATGCAAATATGTGTAGTACAGGAATAGTTCAAATGTAAATATTACATCTGAGATAAGGAGATGTTCAACAAGTTTCTTCCAATTCAACGATACTCGAGTCAAAATTTGACATATCATCCCATGTACTATGCTCCTTGAGTTTCATCCAGCAATATATGGACGTGAAATGACCTGCCCTTGGTCATGTTGTATAGCACGACTGTTGGAAATATGCCCTAGAGGCAATAATAAAATGGTTATTATCATATTTCCTTGTTCGTGATAATCGTCTATTGTTCATGCTATAATTGTATTAACAGGAAACAGTAATACATGTGTGAATAAATAGATCACAATGTGTCCCTAGAAAGCGATCTAGTTGGCTAGCTCGTTAGTCAATAGATGATCATGGTTTCCTGGTCATGGGCATTAGATGCCATTGATAACGGGATCACATCATTGGGAGAATGATGTGATGGACAAGACCCAATCCTAAGCATAGCACAAGATCGTATTGTTCGTATGCTAAAGTTTTTCTAATGTCAAGTGTCTTTTCCTTCGACCGTGAGATTGTGCAACTCCCGGATACCGTAGGAGTGCTTTGGGTGTATCAAACCTCACAACGTAACTAGGTGACTATAAAGGTGCACTACGGGTACCTCTGAAAGTGTTTGTTGGGTTGGTACGAATCGAGATCAGGATTTGTCACTCCGCGTGACGGAGAGGTATCTCTGGGAACATCATCATGAGCTCAATGTGACTAAGGAGTTAGTCACACAATGACGTGCTACGAAACGAGTAAAGAGACTTACCAGTAACGAGATTGAACAAGGTATACGTATACCGATGCTTGAATCTCGGGCAAGTTCTATACCGACAGACAAAGGGAATTGTATACGGGATTGATTGAATCCTTGACATCGTGGTTCATCCGATGAGATCATCGGGGAGCAAGGGGGAGCCACCATGGGTATCCAGACCCCGCTGATGGTTATTGGCCGGAGAGGTGTCTCGGTCATGTCTGCCTGTCTCCCGAACCCGTAGGGTCTACACACTTAAGGTTTGATGACGCTAGGGTTATAGGGAATTGTTATACGAGGCTATCGAAAGTTGTTCGGAGTCCCGGATGAGATCCCGGACGTCACGAGGAGCTCCGGAATGGTCCGGAGGTAAAGATTGATATATAGGACGGATGGTTTTGGACACTGGAAGTGTTTCGGGCATCGCCGGTAACGTACCGGGACCACCGGGAGTGGCCCCGGGGGTCCACCGGAAGGGGGCCACAACCCTGGGAGGCTAGATGGGCCAAGTGCGGGAGGGAACCAGCCCCTAGGTGGGCTGGTGCGCCCCCCACACTCAGCCCAAGGCGCACGAGGTGGAGAGGGGGGAAACCCTAGGCGCTGGTGGGCCTAAGGCCCACCTAGGGATGCGCCACCCCTTCCCCCTGCCCTGGCCGCCGCACCTCCCATCTGGGGGGCTGCCGCACCACCTAGGGTGGGAACCCTAGGGGTGGCACCCCCCTCCCCTCCTCCTATATATAGTGGGGGTTTCGGGGCTGTTTCACATAAAGTTTTCCCTCTCCCTCGGTGCAGCCCTGCTCTTCTTTCTCCTCCTGTGTGCCGGTGCTTGGCGAAGCCCTGCCGAGAGACCTCGTCTCTCCATCGACACCACGCCGTCGTGCTGCCGGAGATCTTCCCCAGCCTCTCCCTCCTCCTTGCTGGATCAAGGTGCGGGAGACGTCACCGAATTGCACGTGTGTTGAACGCGAAGGTGTCGTGGTTCGGCTCTAGGTCGGAATCACACCGCGGTCTGAATCGCGGCGAGTACGATTCCATCAACCACGTTCTAGCAACGCTTCCGCTTAGCGATCTTCAAAGGTATGAAGATGCACTCACCCCTCTCTCGTTGCTGGTCTCTCCATAGGAAGATCTGAATATGCGTAGGAATTTTTTTGAATTTATGCTACGTTACCCAACAGTGGTATCAGAGCAAGGTTTTCTATGCGTAGATTCTATGCACGAGTAGAACACAAAAGGTTGTGAGCAATGATTTGTCAATTGCCTTCCGCTACTAGTCTTATTATTTTCTGGCGGTATTGTGGGATGAAGCGGCCCGGACCGACCTTACACGTACGCTTACGTGAGACTGGTTCCACCGACAGACATGCACACCGTGCATAAAGATGGCTAGCGGGTGTTTGTCTCTCCTACTCTAGTCGGATTGGATTTCATGAAAATGGTCCTTATGAAGGGTAAATAGCTTTGGTATATCATCGTTGTGGCTGTCACGTAGGTAAGAAAGCATTCTTGCTAGAAACCCAAATCAGCCACGTAAAACTTGCAACAACAATTAGAGGACGTCTAACTTGTGTTTTGCAAGGTTTGACATGTGATGTGATATGACCAAAGTTGTGATGTTGCATGTACGATGTATGAGATGCAACGCCATGTGCTTACTACTTTTACTTCATTGCTAACAGTTAGCTATAGTAGTAGTGATAGTAGTAGTTAGCGTGACGACTTCACGGAGACACGATGATGGAGATCATGATGATGGAGATCATGGTGTCACGCCGGTGACAATGATGATCATGCGATGCCTGAAGATGGAGATCGAAAGAGCAAAGATGATAATGGCCATATCATGTCACTATATGATTGCATTGTGATGTTTATCATGTTTTTCATCTTATTGCTTAGAACGACGGTAGCATAATAAGATGATCCCTCTTAAAATTTCGAGAACGTATTCCCCTAAGTGTGCACCGTTGCGAAGGATCGTTGTCTCGAAGAACCACGTGATGATCGGGTGTGATAGATTCTAACGTTCGCATACAACGGGTGTAAGCCAAATTTACACACGCGAAACACCTAGGTTGACTAGACGAGCTTAGCATGTATAGACATGACCTCGAATACAAGATACCGAAAGGTCGAACATGAGTCGTATGGTTGAATACGATCAGCATGAAGTTGCTCACCATGGTGACTAGTTCGTCTCATGTGATGATCGGACACGGGTTAGTCAACATGGATCATGTATCACTTAGATGACTACAGGGATGTCGATTTAAGTGGGAGTTCATACTTAATTTGATTAAATGAACTTAATCGTCATGAACTTAGTCTAAGAGTTGTCTTTATAAATATTGTAGATGGCCAACGTCAACCTCAATTTCAACGCATTCCTAGAGAAAAACAAGCTGAAAGATGATGGTAGCAACTATGCGGACTGGGTTCGCAACTTGAAGCTCATCCTTGAAGCAGCTAAAAAGGCTTATGTCCTTGATGCGCTGCTAGGTGACCCTCCCGCTCCCGTAGCAGCCCAGGACATTCTGAACGTCTGGCAAACACGGAGTGATGACTACTCTCTGGTTAGGTGTGGCATGTTATACAGTTTAGAAATGGGGCTCCAAAGGCGTTTTGAGCAACACGGTGCATATGAGATGTTGCAAGAGCTGAAGCTAGTTTTTCAAGCTCAAGCCCGTGTCGGGAGATATGAAGTCTCCGACAAGTTCTTTAGCTGTAAGATGGAGGAGAACAGTTCTGTCAGTGAGCACATACTCAAAATGTCTGGGTTACACGGTCGTCTGACTTCACTTGGAGTCGAACTTCCGGATGATGCTATAATTGACAGAATCCTCCAGTCTCTCCCACAAAGCTACAAAGATTTTGTGCTGAACTACAACATGCAAGGGATGGAGAAGACCATTCCCGAGTTGTACTCGATGCTCAAGTCTGCAGAAGTAGAAATCAAGAAATAGCATCAAGTGTTGATGGTCAACAAGTCCACTAGTTTCAAGAAGGGCAAGGGTAAGAAGAACTTCAAGAAAGACGGAAAAGTCGTTGCCACGCCCGGTAAGCCACATGCCGGGAAGAAGAAAAAGAATGGAACCAAGCCTGAGACTGAGTGTTTCTATTGCAAGTGAAAGGGTCACTAGAAGCGGAACTGCCCCAAATACTTAGCGGACAAGAAGGCCGGCAACGTTAAAGGTATATGTGATATACATGTTATTGATGTGTACCTTACCAGTGCTCGTAGTAGCTCCTGGGTATTTGATACCGGTGCTCTTGCTCACATTTTCAACTCAAAACAGGAACTGCGGAATAAGCGGAGACTGGCCAAGGACGAGGTGACGATGCGCGTCGGGAATGGCTCCAAGGTCGATGTGATCACCGTCGGCACGCTACCTCTACATCTATCGTCGGGATTAGTTTTAAACCTTAATGATTGTTATTTAGTACCAGCTTTGAGCATGAATATTGTATCAGGGTCTTTCTTAATGCGAGACGGCTACTCATTTAAGTCAGAGAATAATGGTTGTTCTATTTATATGAGTGATATGTTTTATGGTCATGCTCCGCTGGTGAATGGTTTATTCTTGATGAATCTCGATCGTGATGTTACGCATATTCATAGTGTGAGTACCAAAAGATGTAAAGTTGATAATGATAGTCCCACATACTTGTGGCACTGCCGCCTTGGTCATATCGGCGTTAAGCGCATGACGAAGCTCCATACTGATGGACTATTAGAGTCTCTCTTTGAATCATTTGAGACATGCGAACCGTGCCTCATGGGCAAGATGACTAAGACTCCATTCTCAGGAATAATGGAGAGAGCAACCGACTTATTGGAAATAATACATACTGATGTGTGTGGTCCAATGAACGTTGAAGCTCGCGGTGGCTATCGTTATGTTCTCACTCTCACCGATGATTTGAGTAGGTATGGGTATATCTACTTGATGAAGCACAAATCTGAGACATTTGAAAAGTTCAAGGAATTTCAGAGTGAGGTCGAGAATCAACATGACAGAAAAATTAAGTGTTTACGATCTGATCGTGGAGGAGAATATTTGAGTCACGAGTTTGGCACACACCTAAGGAAGTGTGGAATCGTTTCACAACTGACGCTGCCTGGCACACCGTAACGCAACGGAGTGTCTGAACGTCGTAATCGCACTTTATTAGATATGGTACGATCTATGATGTCTCTTACCGACTTAGCTCTATCATTTTGGGGATATGCACTAGAAAATGCAGCATTCACTTTAAACAGGGCACCGTCTAAATCCGTTGATACAACACCCTATGAACTATGGTTTGGCAAGAAACCTAAGTTGTCGTTTCTTAAAGTTTGGGGCTGCGATGCTTATGTGAAGAAACTTCAACCAGAAAAGCTCGAACCCAAAGCGGAGAAATGCGTATTCATAGGATACCCCAAGGAACCTATTGGGTATACTGTGGGGGTTTTCCCTACAGTAGCCGGTCAAAAAAACTATTGGGTATACCTTCTATCTTAGATCCGAAGGTAAAACCTTTGTTGCCAAGAACGGATCCTTTCTAGAGAAAGAGTTTCTCTCGAAAGAAGTAAGTGGGAGGAAGGTAGAACTTGATGAGGTAATTACACCCCCTCACGAACAGGAAAGTAGCGCAGCGCGGGAAGTTGTTCGTGTGGCGCCTACACCAACTGAAGAGGAAGTTAATGATAATGATCATGAAGCTTCGGATCAAGTTACTACTGAGCCGCGAAGGTCCACGAGGGTACGCTCCGCACCAGAGTGGTACGGCAACCCTGTAATGGAAATCATGTTGTTAGACAACGGTGAACCTTCGAACTATGAAGAAGCGGTGGCGGGCCCGGATTCCAACAAATGGCTTGAAGCTATGAAATCCGAGATAGGATCCATGTATGAGAACAAAGTATGGACTTTGGTGGACTTGCCTGATGACCGGTGAGCCATAGAAAATAAATGGATCTTCAAGAAGAAGACTGATGCAAACGGTAATGTAATCGTTTATAAAGCTCGACTTGTCGCAAAGGGTTTTCGACAAATTCAAGGAATTGACTACGAAGAGACTTTCTCTCCCGTAGCGAAGCTGAAACCAGTACGAATCATGTTAGCAATTGCCGCCTTTTATGATTATGAAATTTGGCAAATGGACATCAAAACAGCGTTCCTCAACGGGAACCTTAAGGAAGAGTTGTGTAGGATGCAACCAGAATGTTTTGTCGACCCTAAGGGTGCTAACAAAGTGTGCAAGCTCCAGCGCTCCATCTATGGGCTGGTGCAAGCATCTTGGAGTTGAAACACTCGCTTTAATGAGGTGATTAAAGCATTTGGGTTCATACAGTTTTATGGAGAAGCCTGTCTGTACAAGAAAGTGAGTGGGAGCTCTGTAGCTTTCCTCATACTGTATGTGGATGACATATTATTGATGGGGAATAATATAGAGATGTTGGAGAGCATAAAGGCCTATTTGAACAAGAGTTTTTCAATGAAGGACCTTGGAGAAGCTACATACATATTAGGCATCAAGATCTATAGAGATAGATCGAGACGCCTCATAGGTCTTTCGCAAAGTACATACCTTGACAAGATATTGAAGAAGTTCAATATGGAAAACTCAAAGAAAGGGTTCTTGCCAGTTTTGCAAGGTATGATATTGAGTAAGACTCAGTCGCCGACCACGGCAGCAGATAGAGAGAAGATGAGTTCTGTCCCCTATGCTTCAGTCGTGGGCTCTCTTATGTATGCCATGCTGTGTACCAGACCTGATATAAACCTTGCCATAAGTTTGGTAGGGAGGTACCAAAGTGATCCCGATATGGAACACTGGACAGCGGTCAAGAATATCCTTAAGTACCTGAAAAGGACTAAGGAAATGTTTCTCGTTTATGGAGGTGACGAAGAGCTCGTCGTAAAGGGTTACGTCGATGCTAGCTTCGACACAAATCCGGATGACTCTAAGTCATAGACCGGATACGTATATGTTTTGAATGGTGGGGCAGTGAGCTGGTGCAGCAGCAAGCAAGAAGTCGTGGCAGCATCTACATGTGAAGCGGAGTACATAGCTACTTCAGAAGCGGCTCATGAAGGAATTTGGATGAAGGAGCTCATCACCGACCTTGGAGTGGTTCCAAGCGCGTCGGGTCCAATGACACTCTTCTGTGATAACACTGGGGCCATTGCCATAGCCAAGGAGCCCAGGTTTCACCGAAAGACGAAGCACATCAAACGCCGCTACAACTCCATCCAGGACCATGTCCAGAGTGGAGTAATAGAGATTTGTAAAGTACACACGGATCTGAATGTTGCAGACCCGTTGACTAAACCTCTTCCACGAGCAAAACATGATCAACACCATAATGCTATCGGTGTTCGATACATCACAATGTAACTAGATTATTGACTCTAGTGCAAGTGGGAGACTGTTGGAAGTATGCCCTAGAGGCAATAATAAAATGGTTATTATCATATTTCGTTGTTCATGATAATCGTCTATTGTTCATGCTATGATTGTATTAACAGGAAATAGTAATACATGTGTGAATAAATAGATCACAATGTGTCCCTAGCAAGCCTCTAGTTGGCTAGCTCATTAGTCAATAGATGATCATGGTTTCCTGGTCATGGGCATTAGATGTCATTGATAACGGGATCACATCATTGGGAGAATGATGTGATGGACAAGACCCAATCCTAAGCATAGCACTAGATCGTATTGTTCGTATGCTAAAGCTTTTCTAATGTCAAGTGTCTTTTCCTTCGACCGTGAGATTGTGCAACTCCCGGATACCGTAGGAGTGCTTTGGGTGTATCAAATGTCACAACGTAACTGGGTGACTATAAAGGTGCACTACGGGTACCTCTGAAAGTGTCTGTTGGGTTGGTACGAATCGAGATCGGGATTTGTCACTCCGCGTGACGGAGAGGTATCTCTGGGCCCACTCAGTAGAACATCATCATGAGCTCAGTGTGACTAAGGAGTTAGTCACACGATGACGTGCTACGGAACGAGTAAAGAGACTTACCGGTAACGAGATTGAACAAGGTATAGGTATATCGACGATCGAATCTCGGGCAAGTTCTATACCGACAGACAAAGGGAATTGTATACGGGATTGATTGAATCCTTGACATCGTGGTTCATCTGATGAGATCATCGTGGAGCAAGTGGGAGCCACCATGGGTATCCAGACCCCACTGATGGTTATTGGCCGGAGAGGTGTCTCGGTCATGTCTGCCTGTCTCCCGAACCCGTAGGGTCTACACACTTAAGGTTCGATGATGCTAGGGTTATAGGGGATTGTTATACGAGGTTATCGAAAGTTGTTCGGAGTCTCGGATGAGATCCCGGACGTCACGAGGAGCTCCGGAATGGTCCGGAGGTAAAGATTGATATATAGGACAGATGGTTTTGGACACCGGAAATGTTTCGGGCATCGCCGGTAACATACCGGGACCACCGGGAGTGGCCCCGGGGCTCCACCGGAAGGGGGCCACGACCCCGGGAGGCTAGATGGGACAAGTGCAGGAGGGAACCAGCCCCTAGGTGGGATGGTGCGCCCCCCACACTCAGCCCAAGGCGCAGGAGGTGGAGAGGGGGGAAACCCTAGGCGCTGGTGGGCCTAAGGCCCACCTAGGGATTCGCCACCCCTCCCCCCTACCTTGGCCGCCGCACCTCCCATCTGGGGGGGCTGCCGCACCACCCAGGGTGGGAACCCTAGGGGTGGCACCCCCCCTCCCCTCCTCCTATATAGTAGGGGTTTCGGGGCTGTTTCACATACAGTTTTCCCTCTCCCTCGGTGCAGCCCTCCTCTTCTTTCTCCTCCTCTCTGCCGGTGCTTCGAGAAGCCCTGCCGGGAGACCTCGTCTCTCCATCGACACCACGCCGTCGTGCTACCGGAGATATTCCCCCAACCTCTCCCTCCTCCTTGCTGGATCAAGGTCCAGGAGACGTCACCAAACTACACGTGTGTTGAACGCGGAGGTGCCGTGGTTCGGCACTAGATCGGAATCACACCGCGATCTGAATCGCCGCGATTACGACCCCATCAACCGCATTCTAGCAACGTTTCCGCTTAGCGATCTTCAAAGGTATGAAGATGCACTCACTCCTCTCTCGTTGCTGGTCTCTCCATAGGAAGATCTGAATATGCGTAGGAATTTTTTTGAATTTATGCTACGTTACCCAACAACGACAACAGGTTCATACTATACAATGTGATGATTATCAAGTTGCATTTTTGAGTGAATCAATCAGTTGACCAACACGTAGATTAACAAGCAAGACTTAAGATCTCAAATGGTTTGTGAGCCCGGTGGCCACCTACGTTACATTTGTGCAATCACATCGGAAAACTTCATGATGTAGTTGGAGATGGTGTATTGCTGATGGGCTAGCGACTTTACATTGTGATAATGGATCACGTGCAAGTCATAGGTGCGTCGTGGTTTTGTTATTGAAATGAAGCATGCATGTTTCCCAAGAGATTGACCCCCTGGACTCATACCTACAAAATGCACATATATGACCTAACACACATCGCATAATAAAGCATCCTCCATCACCGAGTACCCTGCTTTCGTGCTTATTCTTGAAAACAACAAGAAGTTCAAAAAAACACAATGGCATTTGATAGAACACGTGCCAGGCATGGTGTCTGCCATGGACAATTTCAGCAGGGGGCAAAGGGTACATGGGTACGGAGAGATCCTGGGTTGATGGTGGTGTAGTCCAAAGGGGGTAAACATGTGGGTGGGGGCTCGGATGTTCGACAATGCGTAGGCGGTGGCTGAGAGATACAACGACGACGGTTGATGAAGAGAGTGTGGATGCACAACAGGGGGAGGGGATGGTTAGACTGGATGCAAGTTAATCCCTTCACATCGTCAATCGTGCATGCAACCATTTCACTTTCGCCACATAAAAAACCCTTCATATTATCAAGCACATGGAAGTCCTTCATATCATTTTTTTATATTTTAAGCAACAATAACTGAACTTGAATGTCATAGGGCAATATGGCATACGTTTATCCTCCATTTATCTTTAGGTTTTCTACAATCATATGATGATAACGTGGCGTGGTATTATTCTCATATATTCTAATTTTATTTTTTATAATTTCATTGGTATACATTTCCGTACCAACGTCGTTGGGCGAGTTAATCTAGAACGTGAACACATGTGAAATGGGGGCTGCGAAGCTAGGGTTTCAGGGTCGACCTCTAGGCAAAGCTACCACTTCGGGTCATGAGGCCATCCATGAACCTCTAGTGTGTCCACAATGAGGATTCTTGTCAGGTCATAGTAGATTTATAAGTTGTGGATCGAAGGAATTCTAGAGGAATTTCAAGGTAAGAGACCCAGATCGGGATTTTTATCATCTATAGAGCGAATCTATGTATTAGGGTTTAGCCATAAGGCAAATTGGGGAATTCTCAGTACCCAGCTTAGCCACAACCTGACCTTTATATAGGTGTACCAGTTTACCCGTAGTGTGGTAATGTTTACAAGAAGAACAATAATAAATGGTAAAGTAGATAGGACAGTTGACGATGAGAGTAATTTGAGGAGTCTCTATAGACCGTTGGATGACATGAAGCGGTATGTGCCTGATCCGCTACACCTAACTGACGAACTATCTTCAGATATCTGAGTAACTGACATTGCCTCCTCCTAAAGAAGCGATGTGTCATCACGACGTTGAATGGTCTGATTGCCAAGCTTTGGTTGTACTCTTGAAGAACTAAGGGAACATATGTTTGATGAAGTCATCATCCTCTGAGGCTGCATCATCTAGAGGCATGTTTTCCCATTGAATCAACTACTTAACTACTGGCAAATTCTTGCGAGCAACTTGTCCGACTTCCAAGACTCCAACTCGTTCTGCTTTGATTGTGCCATCCTCATTGACCATAGGAAGATCAGGGCTAGGTATAGATTGACGACCAATACACTTCTTTAACTGAGTGGCATGAAAGACATGATGCATTTTGACATGATCAGGGAACTGTAGCTTGTAAGAAGTGTTGCCAATTTTCTGAATGGAAAGAAATGGTACATGGTACTTATCTTGAAGCTTCATAGTACCTCGAAAGACAAAGGCTGCTAATATGTACGGGGCCAAATTGAGATATACAAAATGTCCAGGTTGGAACTGTCTTTCAATTCTTTTTTGATCTACATACTTCTTCATCCTTCTCTTAGCGTGTAGAAGATTTTCGTTCAATTGCTCCAACATATTCTGCTTTGATGATAAGAAGTCGTGAGCTTCTAAATTCGGTTGTCCTGGTATAACTAGTTCAGCAATCAATGGTAGAGGGAAGCCATACAAAGCTTGGAATGGTAACATCTTCAAAGCTGTGTAATAAGTTGTGTTACAACAATATTCTTCTAAAGGCAACTGTCCTCTCCATTTCTTTGGTTCTTGAGTTGTCCTACATCACAAATAAGTTTCCAAACATTGATTTACCCTCTCTGTCCGACCATCAGTTTGGGGGTGATAAACCGAACAATATCTGATCTCAGTTTTGTAACTAGCAGAAATATCTTTCCATAGTTGGGTGGTAAAAATTATGTATGTATCTGAAATGATGAGAGTTGCAGGCCCATGCAGATTAATGATGTGATCAACAAATGCCCGAGCCACAGTTTGTACTTTATAGGGGATGGGATAAAGTGATAAAGTGGGAGTACTCGGAAAACTTGTTCACCACTACCAAGATTACTTCCATGCCGTGACAATTAGGAAGTCCCTCAATAAAGTCCATGGATATGTGTTGCCATGCCATAAGTGTAATTAGTAAGGGATCGAACAATCCAGGTTGTAAGAAATTTTGATGTTTGCCCCTTTGGCAAAAAGGACAAGTTGCAAGGAATTGTTCCACAACTTGTTTCAATCGAGACCAATAAAAATGCTTTTAGTTCTATGGTAAGTGGCTCTCATTCGAGAGTGCCCTCTAACACGGAGATTGTGTAGAGCAACAGTTAATTTTTCTTTTAGCTTCAAATCATTGCCCACCAAGATCTTACCCATATATCTAATAATTCCAGCATGGATGGAATAATTAGAGTTATCAGAAGAACTTTGGAACAATAATTTCTCTTGCAACTTCTTGGTAACAAGGTATGTCTTATAACTACTCAACGACTTTTCAGCCCAAACTGGAGTAACACTTGATATAGACATGCATTTAGGGAACATTATTGAGAGATCATCTGCTACTCTGTTGGTATTGCCCTTTTTGTAATGGATAGTGAAGTTGAATTCTAGAAGCTTCATCATAAGCTTGTGTTGTACCCCTTCTGTTATCTTCTCATTAGTAATAAACTTTAGGGACTACTAGTCGTTAACCCGTGCGAATGCACGGGCTACTTTCTTGTACAATTTCAATGCTATACGTAAGCTTTCATTGAATGCTGAAAATTGTAGTATTGATGGATTACATGCACAAAAGCTCTTTTACCCTGTCAACTATTTTTCTACCTTTTACCAACTATATTTAACCAAGACAACAAATTAATTAGTCAATAAAAGCAATATAACTTATGAAAAATAAGAATCGCATCAATAGGGGACAACTTCCGTTACCCTCCTTGCACCGTCATGATAGTATTGCACAACCAATAGCACTTTGGGTAGGAAAAGCAACCCAAGTCACCAAGTTAGCATGATACAAAATTCTATATGCTATGGCTAGATATCCAAATTATAGCAACAAAACGTGCAAACAACCAAGTACACTCACAAACATTTATATTATGTCATTTACGATATATTGTATGCATAAAGGCGAACATACAAAAAGTTGTTCAAGATGCTTTTATACTAAAGTCTACACATGCAGTTATAACATAGGTATCAACTACAACAAACATACAGTTTAATCTCATGGAACCAACCTATACATATAATTTCTTTGAATTTCTTAGTACTGCCGAGTCAGAACTTAATTACGTGGCTTCTCTTACTAAGCAAGTCCCAATACCTAAAATTCTTACAATACACTACATAACTATACAAAAATAAACTCATATATGTTCTTAATTTTTAGCACATCCATTTAGCAAAGGAAATACATTAAAATAATCAAGTAGAAAAAATATGAGGAAGGACAACCAAGAGGTTAACTTCCTTGTTGCTTCGAATGAATACTGTTAAGGTGTCACCTCTTGAGCTTCTGACTGCATATATACACTCGTTATCTGCAAACATCACTATAGAAAACAATTCCATCAGGAGAAAACATATATAACATGTGCGTCTAAGATGAACATATCAAATTGGATCAATGCATCAGATGTTGCTTCGAATGAATACTGTTAAGGTGTCACCATGTTGATCTTCTGACTGCATATATACACTCCTTATCTGAAAAAATTACTATAGAAAACAATTCCATCAGAGAAAACATAACATGTGCTTCTAAGATGAACATATCAAACTGGATCATGGCATGAGATCATAAAAATAAAAGAACAGATCCAAGTCGCAAAACTGTATTTTTTTTCTTGAAAACATAGAGAAGTGGATTGAACAAACCATCTAATGCTCCAAAATGACTTATGCACTTTCCAACAATATTAAAATAGATACTCAAGTTCATTGTATGCAAATACGGGCCGGTGTATGAAAAGAGGACCGGGACGCTGCTCAGTCAATGAACTTGGACTGAGGCCATTACTGAGAGATGGAGAATGGTGTTTGTGTATTTTGAAATTCCAGGGAAATCCGAGGAGGAGAGAGATAACAGGAGGTTAAGCAGAAGGCAGCAGGGAGGGGATGAAGAGAGTCGTGATTGCTGCAGGCCGGCAACGTTGATAGAAAGAGAAAAAATTATGACTGAGAGATGTCCTGCATGTGAGATATATTGTGGAAGACGCGGAGAAGAGAGATGTCCTGCTCGTTGGACTATGTAATTCTAATTAATGGCTAGAGATTATTCATGAGGTATTTTGATTAAGTACAGACTCAGATTTTTTTTTGCTTTGAGGGGAAGGGCACTCAGACTCGGGCATAGTCATTAAGAAAGACTACGCCAAGGGGAGCGGGATGGAATAGATGGGTTCTTGCTTTGTTTTTTCCCATGAATTATATGTTGGCTGATTAGGCTTGAATAGGAACTATAATCATCATGCCTTCATAAAAAAAAGGACATCAACGAATTTTACGTGCATGTGGGCAGGTTAAACTAATTAAAGGAAAGAGAAGAGATAGTCGCACCTAGAAAATAAAAGATAGATCGATTAAATAGAGTTTGTCTGTTGTACGTTGTCAAAAGGTTGTTGTGACTTTTCTAGTTTGTCCCGTAAGTTAATCTCTGTCATTATAACTCTTGGTCTCATATAAGTGGACGGCTCATGTTTTTTATTTCTTCGGATTGATGTTGAAAAAAAAATCGATAGATCTACACCATAATAATTCGGCTCCACAAGATTAACGGCTCCTAATTACTGATTACCGTGGTATTTTTTAGGAAGTGCCTAATTAGTATAAATAAATATATAGATATAGATTATTATTATTATTTAAATCATTTTTTATCTAACAGATCAAGAATTGATCTACACCGTAATAATTCGGTCCCACCAGATTAACGGCCCATAAAATCTAATTAACGTGAGATTTTTTAGAGAGCCACAAATTAGTATAAGTTTAGTATAAATAAATATATAGATATAGATTATTATTATTATTTAAATCATTTTTATCTAACAGATCAAGAATCGATCTACACCGTAATAATTCGGTTCCACCAGATTAACGGCCCATAAAATCTAATTAACGTGGGATTTTTTAGAGAGCCACAAATTAGTATAAGTATAGATAGATTGATTAGTTTTGATAATCAGATTACCGCCCAACAGATAATGTCTCCACTTTTCTAAAGGTTTGGGAATAGCTAAAGCTTCTTTTTGATATGTGGAGAGAGCAACATTTCTAGGACAAAGAGAGGAGCTACATTATGTTATTGGTTTGCCCCCTTGCGTTGACACAACTCCTATACCATGGTCACGCGCATCTATTTCGAGTGTAAAAGGTAAGGTGAAGTTTGGAAGGGCTACTACTTAGGTCTTGTTGAAGCTTTTGGAAATCTACACCGTCTTGCTATGTCCACATAAATTACCCTTTCTTCAGAACATAATGTAATGGTCTAAAGATTGTTCCATAATCTTTGATAAACCTTGTGTAATACACAGTCAGTCCTAGAAAATCCTTTAGTTTACTAACATCAGTTGGTATTGGCCATTCTGCAATTTCTTTGATCTTTGTAGGCTCAGTCAATAGACCTTCTTCAGAAACCACACGCCGTAAGGGGAACTACAAAAGCACACTTTGACATCTTAGCATACAACTCATTTTCCTTGAGAATTTGTAAGACTTGGTTTAAGTGTTCCACATGTTCTTATATACTCCCCCTGAATATTAGTATATCATCAAAACATGCAAGCAAAAACTAACTATTGTATTTAGCAAATAAAAAGTTCATGAGAGCATGAAATGTCCCAGGAGCATTGGATAGCCCAAATGGCATCACTAAATACAAAGTGCCCCAAAAAGGTTCTGAATGTAGTTTTATGGATATCTTTAGGGTCCATTCTGATTTGGTGATACCCAAACCTCATGTCTATTTTGGACAGAACTTTAGCCCCATGAAATTCATCAAGAAAATCCTCAATCACATGAATAGGAAACTTGTTTGTAATTGTCATTGTAATTAATTTCCTGAAAACAGTGCATAACCTCATGTTGTCCTTCTTTTTAGCTAGTATCACAGGAGCAACATAAGGGCTTTGACTCTCTCTGATCAGATTGTTATCTAACAAATGTTTGATTTGCTTCTCCATATGTTCTTTGTGGTGATGTAGAACTCTATAGGGCTTGGAATGAGAAGGATCAGTTCCTGGTAGCAAAGTGATCTTGTGATCAAGTGCTCTTGGTGGGGATAACTTAGTGGGTTCAACAAATACATCCTTGTAGTCCACCAGTAACTTGCTTATAGCAGCAGGCATGCAGTGGTTCTCAAGAGTTTCTGCCACAATATTATGAATTTGGAGCAAAAAGGACTGGACTTCCTTATCCAATAACTTGGCTACTTGCTCAACTAGTATTTCCACAATTTCCTCGGCAGAATTGCAAATAGCAGTTGTGATTGTAGTTTTACCTTGAATAGTAAAACTTAATTACTGGAGAGGAATATCAAAAGCTATTGGGCTGACCATAGAAAACAAACCATATCCCAAAACCATGTCATGACTTGGAAGATATAAAACTCGAAAGAAATGCTCGTGTTTGAGATTGGCCATTTGGGTAGTACACTGAGGAACTACTACAATAGATAACAACATTCCTCCTCCAGCAAAAAATATTTTTCTAGACTTATCTGGTAGCAAGTAGCAGTTAGCTTTAAATAGCAAATTTTTCACTAAGAAAAGAGGTTGGACTGCGTGAATCCAACAAGGCTACTGCTCGTTTTCCATTAACAAACACAACCACTATAGGATTTTGCATTATAAGTTGCTGGTGCATTGCATGAGAGCAGATAAACACTGCTTCTTCACATTGTTCAGTTGTTTCTTCTTGCAAGTCCTGAACTGGTCCATGAGTGTCTAAAGGGTCGAATTCTTCAAACTCTTGGTGTAATAAATGCACATTCGGTACTAAGGTGCACTTGTGACCATGTACCCACTTATCTCCACATCTCCAACACTCACCAACCTTTCTGATTCTATGAATATTGGTGTTCACAGATTTAGTGTTTTTGTGGCCACTGGCAATTTGTGATGTTATACGTATAGTTGTAGATTTTGCAGTTGATGACACATAATTTTTCTGTTAGTAGGTGTTGTAAGGAACACTTGGCTTCTTCTCCTAAAATACTTGAGGACGGTGATAGGGTTCCACCTTTTTGCTAAACAATATGCATCAGTTAAAGTAGCTCACCTCAGAGATCTCAATTGGTACTTAATGCCATCCCTCAATCCATTGACATAGCATCAAACAAACAATTCTTCAGATAATGTAGGATTTTCTTCTTGTATTTCAGCCATCAAATCTTCAAATAATTTGGTATATTCAGGCATAGTCTGATTGCTATGTTTGAGATTGTTAAATTTCTAAGTGAGATCATAAGAGCCCTGTGAGGAAAATTGCTTCACCTTTCCAAATGCTTGCCATGTTAGCTGTTTCTTGAGCAGGCTAGATCTCCTCAACCACACATTTGCATCTCCATTCATGTACATCTGAGACAGTGAAAGTTTGTACTTTTTCAGGTGGTCCTACCATTTGAAATATTTGTTACACTGTCGTATCCAACCTACGGGATCTTCACCAGAAAACATAGGGAAATCCATCTTAGGTCCTTTTTCATTGTTTTCATAAATTGCACTTGCATTTCTTGCTCATATGCTCTCAAGTAACCTTGCCACAATTGCTTGTCCCTAGTTGGCTTTTGGTATTGTTGGAATGCAGGTGTATGCCCTTCTCTTCTTTGTGTAACTGGAGTACCAATCATATTAGTACTTTCCTGATGTACTTGATTAGTGTAACCAGGTGTAGTGTAACTGTGTGCCTACTAGTTTTGATTGGGGGTAAGTTGAGCAGCCGTAACTCCTCTAACTGTCTGGTTTTCCCTCTTTCAGCCTCCAACTGATGTCTCAACTGTTGTGTTCTAGCATTTGGTCTTTCTACTTGTTGGTGTTACAGAGTAGGTGACTTAACAATGTGACCAGTATCAGTGTGCTGCACTTCTTGGGTTCCAGAACCACTAGGAGACACAGTTTTCTGCAAAACTGAACTCATGGGAGTTAACTATTTCCTGAATTCTAGCACAATATTTTATATGCTCCCAACTTGAAATGATATTTCTCCTTGTTTGGAAGTGATAGACAACACATCTTCCTACAGTTTAGAGACATATGTACGCATAACTGAGAGTGGCGTTTCGGTGCCCGAGCCCAGATGCACCTGATATCTCGGTCGTGAGTTCCGTGTTGCGATGCGGAAGAACACAATTGACATGTCAGAGGGGGTGCGTGGAAAATAAACAAATACGGCGATATACGCTAGGTAACAGTGCGACACAATGGGACCGTGCCGGGTAGACCTGACGGACGTCGCGCAGGTTTGCTACCGAGCCGTGGCCCAGTAAGTTCGCTTAACGTATGAGCCGTGTAGCAGGGACGTTAGCGTTCCCTTTTTTTGTGGGCAGGGAACAGATAATGGGTACAGTTTGTTGATCGCTATCTGAGCCGATTGTCAATCGTAAGGAAACACATGTGTTCGTATCCCTGGACGGCACCCCAAAAAAATAGGATTTCATCCCCAACTGTTAGCTCCTCCCATCTGCTCCATTTTGCAGTCGACACCACACGAGATAGCAGAGGAAACCAAGAATCAAGGAAGGGTGGTTAGGCATTTCCTAGTCTGCGCATTGACGGCAACAGTCAGCGGTGGCGCCCCGTTGATGGACAATGATGGTATGGAGTTTTTGCTCGACGCGGTGGACAGGTTAGTATGTGCCAGATCTGCCTCCTCGGATTTTATTTCGTCATTTTTAACATTAGTGGGATTCGGATGGTGATGATTGGGTTGGCAGCTGCATGTTCTAAGGATTATGCCCTACATTATTCGTCCCTTTTGAAGGTTCCGCGTAACAGAGGAGTTTGCCGACAACCTCGAACAGCCAGATCCGGTGCCATTGTTGTATTTGCTGCGGAATGAGGTAGCAGATCTCAGTCCCGAGGATGTTACTGCAACCTCCGGCCTTGCTGAGAAATCCGTCGAATTTGGGTTGGCCGCTGCGACAGAAATTGGTCGGCGCCGGCGTGATGCATCTCCAGCAAAGTCGGCTCAGTCCACTGACAGAGTGAATCCAGAGGCTCCGGGGTGGACTAAGAGGTACGGCAGTTCAAAAAAAACTATTAATCGTATTTGTTTTAGCGTTGGTTTGCCCCTGTCTCAGCAACAAAAAAGCACTTACCAAAAATGAAGACTAGTTTTTAAGATACGGAATCGAATTTTATTATGCCTGCGTCTTGTTGTATACATGATCTTTTTCAGCTGTTAAAAATGCTGGTAGTCATTTAGGTTCGACACTCGAAAAAACCAGGACAACTCGTATTTTGTTTTAGAGTTTGATTTGTCCCCCATGGACAAAAAGGTAATAAACAAAAACTTGTTTTCCTAGGCATAGTAAAGAATTTATAATGTTCGTTTTTTCGGCGGTGGTGACGATCGTTTTCCGCACGAATGTCAGTGTATTTCTCAATAAAAGTTGATAGATGACAGCAGTAGGTGATTTTTATGAAAGGTTAACTTTTTTAGTTTTGAAAATGTTATGTCAGGCTTAGGCTTGGCAGTGCACCCCCAGATCATACACCCTGTCCTTCTAGGCGTTGCGCTCTTGAGATATCAATCAGAAAATATGCAGAACAACCCGACAAGAGTGTTGTTCGACCTGAGATGGGACTCGCCTTTGACTCATTGGGTGAGGCGTATGATTTCTATAATCTCTATTCTTGGGAGATTGGATTTGGAATAAGGTACGGGAAAAGCAGGCTAAATGCCAAAAGGACAAAAACCATGCAGGAGATAGTGTGTGGTTGCTCGTGAGCAATGTTTTGCATAAAAGCCAAATGACGATCCTTTTTGGTACTGCTATGGCGTTACTCATGATGCTATTATGTACAGGGAAAACCAGAAGCCGTGAACAGCAGGTCTTGCAGATGCGAATGCCCAGCTTTGATCAGGCTCCTGCGTGCGTCCAACAACAGCTGGTATATCACAGAGCACCGGAAAGTCACAATCACTCAATGTCAATTACGATGGGTGAGAAAGTGCACTGGCCATCTTATAAACATATAGATGTGTATACAAAGGATTTGATAAAACAGCTGAGGGAGAACAACGTCAACCTCACGAAGGTGTACAGCATAATCGGCAGCTTCTTCGGGTTTGTCAAGAAGGTACCCTTCACCAAAAGGACACTGAGGAATATTTGTGGGAAGATTAGCCGTGAACAGGCAGAGGATGATGTGCGAAAGACGCTAGAGGCGATTGCAGACATTCGTTCAAATGATCCTGGATTCACCTATGTTGTGTTAGCCGACCAGTCAAACAAGGTGAAAAATCTCATGTGGGAAAATGGAAGCAGACGGCTACAGTACAAGTTTTTTGGTGATGTGGTAACATTTGACACGACGTATAGGACCAATCACTATGACATGCCTTTTGGTTTATTTGTTGGGGTTAACAATCACTACCAGAGCATAATATTAGCAGGGGTGTTGATGCGTGATGAACAAGAAGAAAGCTTCGAATGGGTTTTTGCTGAATTTGTTCGATTGATGGGCGGACCTGCCCCAAAAACGATACTTACAGGTAGGACACCAAACCATTTTGTCATAAATTTAGTAATGACCTAGCTGTTCATTAACTTTTGAAAAACAACACGTATGTTAAACCAATAAATTAGTCAGAAAATGTTCAGAGATGCGTTTTGCTGACAATGTTCCTAATTTTCGTCGGCAGATCAATGTAGGGCTATGGAGGTCGCGATAAGAAAAACTTATCCAGACACTGTGCACCGATGGTGCAAGTGGCATGTACAAAAGAAGGCAAAGGAAACACTCGGCCCACTGTACACCAGGAAGAGTGATTTTCAGGCTGAATTTCATAAGGTTGTGAACCACATGCTGACCGAAGACGAGTTCGAAGCAGCTTGGGGTGCGCTTCTCGATAAGTACAATCCAGAACAAATGTCTTCGATTGAGCCCAAGAGATGAAAAAAGGTTGAAAAGACAGTAATAAGATACCAGAAAGGTGAAATTGATTAGAAAGGAGGATGAACTAGATTTGAAACCAGTAGGAAACATCAATCAAATACCGCAAATTCGGGTTCCATGTTGTGCCTCCAGTTCATGTATGTACTCTCGGAATTTGATTCCTGATCACACTACGAATATCTTCTTATAACAATGGACGCGAGCTCGTGGTCAAGGGCATCTGTCTCAATTAATTGCTTATGCATAGCTGAGCCGGAAACGCGAATGAGCCTTGGGCTACCATGGATAATGTAGTGTCTGATTTAAACAAATGAGACCATGTGAGTTAAGTAGGCAGACTTTTGTAACGACACCACTCAACTGGTGGGCGTGTGGAGGACTAGTCAAGGGGGAAGCTATAATATTTGAACTAGTGGCAGGGCACATGGAAAGAAGAGCGTCTAACGAAAACAGATTCACCTCTTTAGATCTTCGTCAGGCATGTCCGTAGAATGGGCCACAATAAGATCAGTGGTTTGCTCCTGAGGAGGATGTGACACTACTCCATTCTGCCATGGGTCAGTGGAAAAACCATGCTGGAATATATATTTGCGCTTTTGTAGATTTGGGCGACATTGTCCAAAAACAACGATTGGTGGGTTGGCTGGAAGATCCGCATATAACTGGGCGACTGACATTAACGTTGCCTTGAAATAATTAAGCACACTGCATGATGCTGATGATGATGATTTCTTCATGGTGGATGTAGAGTCGACAGTATCGGACATGCGTTTACGAGAGGGGCAACCTGCTGCAGCAGGGGACATCTCTAGCACACACAAAAAAGAAGTCGTCAGAGCAGAAAAGATAATCAGCGGTGGCCATAACAAGAAATGAAAATATGAGAATGCTAGGAGAAAACGACGATGTTCTAACCTTCATATTCCGACAGTTCGAGCCTTTGTCCATGAATTTTGTGAGCAACAAGCGTGCTGAAACGCACAGATCTCGTGTTAGCGGGCACAGAGGCTGTGTCCGAAAAAAAATTGTGAGAAACGAGGAGGGCCAAATCCCGTATAATCATAGTTGATTGACATAAAATTACAACATGGAACAAAACAGGTATTTGCCTGATGCTTGACAATCAGTAAGACTGCGGTTACGGGCGCACACGCACCGACTGGTTATTGAGTTGATAATTTTATCGGAAAACTTGTACATATCCATCTGTAGACCGTGTTTTTCTTGTAACAACGTCTGTTGGATAGAGTTGCTTGCCTGTGTCAAATGCATCAACGCCCTCACATTCACTAGTGGAAAACGGGCCTTTGGCGGGACCCTTTAGTCCCGGCCTGCCTGGTCCCGGCCACGTCGCCCCAATTCTCAATGCCTCCCTCGAGGCTTTAGTCCCGGCCCGTAAGGAGCCTTTTGTCCCGGTTCGTGTCCCAAACCGGGACTAAAGGGCTACGCGGTGGGCAGCCCGCATGTGCGCCACCTTTAGTCCCGGTTTGTGTTTCAAACCGGGACTAAAGTCCTCTGCCTATATATAGCACAGCCCTCCTTTCCCCTCTTCCTTGCATTTTTCTTGGATGGAGGATTGTGGGTGTGTGCTAGCTCTCCACTTTTTTTTATGCACTAGAGGTGTTTGTTGAAATGTGTGTTAGAGCGATGCCGCTTCAGTTCACCGAACACAACTATGATATGAGATGCCTGAGCCATGCTAAAACCTCTTCCTCTTTATTTCTACTTATTCTAAAAGGTTAGCAACTATATTTCCTCGTTTAGACCGTGCGGTACTAATTTTTAGGATCGTGATTGTATTTGATATACTGTCGTATAACATAGATGAGCCATCCATGGATGTACGGTGATCGATGCACAGCCGCTTACAGAGAAGGCGTGCATTCTTTTCGAGATGCAGCCGATGCGAACAAGCATGGTGGTGGATATATGTTTTGTCCATGTGTTGAATGTCGGAATGAGAAGGATTACACTTCCTCAAGAGTCATTCAGAGCCACCTGCTTCGGTCCGGTTTTATGTCGGGCTATAATGTTTGGACCAAGCACGGAGAAAGAGGGGTTATGATGGAAGACGACGATGAAGAAGAAGAGAACGATGATGACAACTACCGATCTATGTTCCCTGAGTATGCTGATACCGCAATGGCAGACAATGAAGAAGAAGATCGGGATGAAGAACGGGAACCAGATGAGCCTGCTGATGATCTTGGCCGGGTCATTTCTGATGCACGGCGAGGTTGCGACACAGAAAAGGAGAGGTTGCAGTTCGAGCAGATGTTACAGGACCACAACAAATTGTTGTACCCAACTTGTGATGATGGCCAGAAGAAGCTGGGTAGCACACTGGAATTGCTGAAGTGAAAGGCAGAGACCGGTGTGACTGACTCGTCATTCGAAAAGTTGCTGGTACTGATGAAGAAGATGCTTCCAAGAAAGAACGAATTGCCCGCCAGCACGTACGAAGCAAAGAAGCTTGTCTGCCCTCTAGGATTAGACGTGCAGAAGATACATGCATGCCCTAATGACTGCATCCTCTACCGCGGTGAGAAGTACGAGAATATGGATAAATGCCCGGTATGCACTGCATTACGGTATAAGATCAGATAAGATGACCCTGGTGATATTGAGGGCGAGCCACCCAGGAAGAGGGTTCCTGCCAAGGTGATGTGGTATGCTCCTATAATACCACGGTTGAAACGTCTATTCAGAAATAAAGATCATGCGAAGTTGTTGCGATGGCACATGGAAGATCGTATGAAAGACAATAAGTTGAGGCACACCGTTGATGGTCGGCAGTGGAGAAAAATCGAGAGAGAGTTCCCGAGATTTGCAGCTGACGCAAGGAACTTATGGTTAGGTCTGAGTACAGATGGCATGAATCCTTTTGGGGAGCAGAGTTGCAGTCACAGCACCTGGCCCGTTACTCTATGTATCTACAACCTTCCTCCTTGGTTGTGCATGAAGCGGAAGTTCATTATGATGCCAGTGCTTATCCAAGGTCCAAAGCAACCCGGCAACGATATTGATGTGTGCCTAAGGCCATTAGTTGATGAACTTTTACAGCTGTGGGCCGAACCAGGTGTACGTGTATGGGACGAGCACAAACAAGAGGAATTTGACCTTCGAGCATTGCTTTTCGTAACCATCAATGATTGGCCTGCTCTTAGTAACATTTCAGGACAGTCAAACAAGGGATACAATGCATGCACGCACTGTTTGGATCAGACAGAAAGTATATATCTGGACAAATGTAGGAAGAATGTGTACCCGTACAATCGTCGTTTTCTTCCGCCCAAGCATCCCTTAAAGAAAAAGGCAAGCATTTCAATGGCAAGGCAGAACCCCGGGGGAAGCCTGTCATCCGTACTGGTGCTGAAGTATTTGATATGGTCAAAGATTTAAAAGTAATCTTTGGAAAGGGTCCTGGCAGCCAACCTGTTCCTAATGGCCCTGATAAGCGCGTACCCATGTGGAAGAAGAAATCTATATTTTGGGAGCTACCCTACTGGGAAGTCCATGAGGTCCGCTCGGCAATCGACGTGATGCACCTGACGAAGAATCTCTGCGTGAATATTCTAGGCTTCCTGGGCTTGTATGGGAAGTCAAAAGATACACCGGAAGCACGGGAGGACCAGGAACGTCATAAAGGAAGAGATGGCATGCATCCAGGACAATTTCAAGGGCGTGCCAACTACGCTCTTACTAAGGAAGAGAAGGAAATCTTCTTTGAAGTCCTTTTCAGTATCAAGGTCCCGACTGGCTTCTCGTCGAATATAAAGGGAATCGTAAATATGAAAGACAAAAAATTCCAAAACCTAAAGTCTCATGACTGCCACGTGCTTATGACGCAATTGCTTCCGGTTGCATTGAGAGGAATTCAACCGGAAAATGTTCGCCTGGCAATTGTGAAGGTATGTGCATTCCTCAATGCAATTTCTCAGAAGGTAATCGATCGAGAAAGTCTATCAGGGTTACAGATTGATGTGGTCCAATGTCTGGTCAGCTTTGAGTTGTTGTTCCCGCCATCCTTCTTCAATATAATGACACACCTCCTAGTTCACCTAGTCGAAGAGATTATAATTCTCGGTCCTGTGTTTCTACACAATATGTTCCCCTTTGAGAGGTTCATGGGAGTCTTAAAGAAATATGTTTGTAACCGTGCTAGGCCAGAAGGAAGCATCTACAAGGGCTATGGAACAGAGGAGGTCATTGAGTTTTGTGTGGACTTTCTTCCTGACCTTAAGCCGATTGGTGTTCCCGAATCTCGGTGTGAGGGTAGGCTGACAGGAAAAGGCACACTAGGAAGGAAAGCAAAAGTATGTATGGACGGGCATTCTTTCTCTCAAGCACACTACACAGCTCTACACAATTCCACTGTGGTGGCTCCGTATATCGTGAGACACAAGAATATTCTACGCTCCAAAAACCTGGGGAAGGCTGACTCTTGGATTAAAGGGGAACACGAGAAGACTTTCGACAGTTGGTTGCAGACACATCTCATGAATGATGACACCGTTGGAGATGAGCTGTACTGTTTGGTCAGGCCACCATCTTCAACTATATGTACTTTCCAAGGGTATGAGATAAATGGGAATACATTTTACACTGTTGCCCAAGATAAAAAGAGCACCAACCAAAATAGTGGTGTCCGCTTTGATGCAACAGATGAGAATGGGCACTGTTTGGAAACATATTACGGGTACATAGAGGAGATATGTGAACTTGACTATGGACCTACTTTTAAGATCCCTTTGTTTCGGTGCAAATGGGTGAAGCTGACAGGAGGCGGGGTAGTTGTAGACCAAAAGTACGGCATGACAACAGTGGATCTCAACAATCTTGCGTACATGGACGAACCATTTTTCCTAGCCAATGATGTCACTCAGCTTTTCTATGTGAAGGACATGTCTACAAAAACGAGAAAATGAAATCAGCAAAAGAAAATATCGTCCGATGAGCCAAAACGCCACATAGTTCTTTCAGGGAAAAGAACCATCGTGGGAGTAGATGACAAGACAGACATGTCAGAAGATTATAATAAGTTTCATGAAATTCCGCCCTTCAAAGTGAAAACTGACCCAAGCATCCTACTGAATGATGGAGATTCTCCATGGCTACGACCTAGAAGAAAACAGAAATAATAGATAGGAATATTGGTGCAATAATGTAATAATGTATTAAACCTTTTATGTAATGCATGTATGGAATGTACTAAATTTCAAACACTTTTCATTTACATAGTATCCATGTAAGAGATGAGTTCTCGTTCAAAACCCTGATACTTCGAGAGAGATTGTTCGTTTTGTACACGAAGTGCATCCAGTTTTTGTCGTATCCCTCTCAACATTTTAACACATGCTATGTGGGTGAAATGATGATAGCATGCCAACTTTCAACATTTTCAGAGTTCATTTGTAGTGCTTTTCAATTTCAGGGTCAAATTGGCGATTCATCTCTATTATGAAATTAAATATATCAAAAAACCATTGCAGAACATATGACCAAATTAATACAAGTTCATCATCACATTAAAGCCAAAGAACAGTAGTGATCAAATGTTATTATTGCAAAAAATAAATACATAAAGTTCTCTCATAAAACAACATACAACTATGTAAAACATTTAAATGCAACAACAAACGCGATCAAAATCGCAACTAAGGTAACAATTGACCCAACAGCATAATGATACCAAGCCTCCTAATCAATGGCATATTTTCTAATATTCTTAATCTTCAAGCGCATTGCATCCATCTTCAACCGCATCGCATCGATCTTCATCTTGCGATCATCGATGACATCGGCGACATGCAACTCCAGTTCCATATTCTTATCCTCAATTATTTTCAATTTTTTCTTCAAGTATTTATTTTCTTTTTCAACCAAATTTAACTTCTCGACAAGAATTTTTATGTGGGTTGGAATTTCCGGTTCACATAGCTCCTAGATTAAAAAAATATATGTCACGTTGGTCGTCATAATTGTCATACACACTAAATAAAACAAATAGTTATAAAATATAATATATACCACATCCGAATCATAGACAGGACGAGGGCCGACGGAGGCGGATACCAAAATCATCGCACTATATAATAACAAAAAATAATGAAAGTTAGTAATTTATACAAGTATGTATCTAAATCATACAAGTAAGATTTTTTTTTCTTTTAAAAAGAAGATAAGAACAAGAGGCTCACCACGGTGGTGCTCGCGACGAGATCGGCACGGGGCGATCGACAATGGTGAGGACGGGCACGGGACGACACCCTACGCATGTGCAGACTCTAAGAAGTTAATTTGAGCATTTGAAATGAGCTACACTAGCAGTGACAAAGGAAAGGATGAAGTAGCTAACCTTTTAAAACAATTGTGCAGTTGGTGCATGGCCAAACCTAGACAAATATTAAGGAAAATGGAGCTTGGAGGTCGAGCTTGGAGAGGAGAAAGCTTAAATAGAGTGGCTCGGGCATTTCATCGAACACGTCATGTGCATGAACTAGAGTGGCAAGAGCATGGCATGGTCACACTTCAACAACCAAAAAACAGGGGATATGGTGGGCAGGGGCGAGGGTTTATATAGGCAACACTTTAGTCCCGGTTCTTGCCACGCCCCGGGACTAAAGGCCCCTGCTTCCCGCCTTCTGGTCTGCCGAAAAAGGGCCTTTAGTCCCGGGTTGTGGCTCCACCCGGGACTAAAGGGTGTCTTTAGTCCCGGTTCGAGCCACGCCCCAGGACTAAAGGACCCTGCTTCCCGCCTTTTGGTCTGCCGAAAAAGGACCTTTAGTCCCGGGTCGTGGCTCCACCCGAGACTAAAGGGGTCTTTAGTCCCGGATCGAGCCCCGAACCGGGACTAAAGATCCACCTGTATAAGAGGGATTTAGAAAATTTCGAACCCAAATCGTCCATTTCTCTTCTTCTTCCTCTCGTTCTCCTGCCCGGCGCGGCACAACGACGAACTCGACGACGCCGTCAGGCTGCCCGTCGTCCTGCTCGTCGCCGCCTGCCGTCCTCCTCGCCGTCGCCGTCGCTGTCGTCCTGCTCGCCGCCGCCGTCCTCCTCGCCGCGCGCCGCGCGCCGCCGTCCTCCTCGCCGTGCGCCGTCGACACCTCCGGCCGGTAAGCCCCCGCCCCCTCCTCCCCAACACTCCGGCCAGTAGAAGAAAAGAAGAAAAAGGAGAAGAAAAGAAGAAAAAGGAGAAGAAAGGAAGAAAAAGGAGAAGAAAAGAAGAAAAAGGAGAAGGAAGGAAGAAAAAGGAGAAGAAAGGAAGAAAAAGGGAAGGAGAAGAAAGGAAGAAAAAGGGAAGAAAGGAAGAAAAAGGAGAAGAAAGGAAGAAAAAGGGAAGAAAGGAAGAAAAAGATTTTTTTTGTCATTTAATTCCTATTGTTATTAGGTTTGTGCTAGATTATTAGGGTTAGTAATATGTAGAATTAGGAAAAAGGAAAATAAGAAGAGGAGGAGAAGAAAAGAAGAAAAAGGAGAATAAGAAGAGGAGGAGAGGAGAAGAAGAGGAAAAATAGAAGAAGAGGAGAAGTAGAAGAAGAGAAAAAATTAGAAGAGGAGGAGAGGAGAAGTAGAAGAAGAGAAGAGGAGAAGTAGTAGAATAAGAGGAGAAGTAGAAGTAGAAGAAGAAGTAGAAGAAGAGGAGAAATAGAAGAAGAGGAAAAATTAGTTTAGGGTTACAAGAAGAAGAAATATTATTTTTGTCATTTAATTTTGCTATTGTATAGTGTATATGCTTAAGTGTTAATAGTGTTTCTTAGATTATTGCTTAATTTTGCTATTGTATATGCTTAAGTGTTAATAGTTTATTTTTTCTATTGTATATGCTTAAGTGTTAATAGTTTATTTTTAGCAAGAAAATTAATATAACTAGTTTAATTTTGCTATTGTATATGCTTAAGTGTCCGGGACTGGGCTCCGCCCGGCTGGTATTTTAGAGTTTAGGTTCTAGCCAAGACCAGGGACTAAAGGTCCTCCTATATAAAACGACACTTCGAAGTTTCCAACCCCTCTTATATAGTTTGTTAGTTTATTAGTTAATCAAATGTCCGTTTTTTGCAGAACTATGGATCCACATATCAGGAACCTCGAAGAGGAAGAACTTTTCGAAGATATAATCAAAGACGGCCCCGACGTTGAACCAGTTGTATCTCCGTCATCATATCTAAACCCCTCCGGATATGGAATGGAGGTCGAGCGACGCGAAGATGAAGCCGATGGGGCAGTAGATAGGTCCAATGACAGAGAAGGTGATAGCTCCACTGATGGAGAAGCCGGTGAAGAAATAATAAAGTCCGGCGAGGTATACATATGAAGTTCGACAATCACTTGTAATATGTGAAAAATATTGGAGATAGCTCTATATTGTATACATATACATTCATTTGACGAATGTTTCTCCCTCTTAGGTCTCCACATCGAGCAAAGCTACGAAACGAGGCCCGACTAGAAAGTTGGATGCACTGACGCATTACACCTTTGAGGTGATATTGCCTACGGGCGAACCCAAGCTTCCTAAGAATGCTGCTGACACATTCAAGAAGCAATGCGGAGTTCTCGTTAGGGATCACGTCCCGATCAGCGTTCGGGAGTGGAACAAGCGCAAAGAGGCAGCCGATAGTGACTATGTCGCTGAAAGGTACAAAGATAATCTTTGGAATAATCTCATGTCACATTTCAACCTGCCAGAATGTGAGAATGAAGACGTCGTAGACAAAGTGAGGGCCAAAGTCAAGCAGTGGACTCTAAAGAAGATGGCCGAACTGTTCCGTAGCTGGAAGAAGAAGCTATGGAAAAACTATCTGAAGACAAAGAAAGTGCCAGTATTCGAGGGGTATCTAGCCAAGCAGGTGAATCACTGGAAGGCATTTCAAGACTACAAGGAGTCAGAAGATGCCCAGGCATTATCAGAAAAGAACAAGATAAATGCCGACAAGAAGAAATATCACCACAAGCTGGGGCTAGGGGGCTATGAGACTGCCATCCCAAAGTGGGATAAGAAAGAGCAAGATCTGCTAGATAAAGGCATCGTACCTGAACCACTCCGTGATGAGTGGGAATTGAGACCAAGAAATTGGTTCCTTGCGCATGGTGGTTCGTACGACGAAAAAACAGGGGACCTCATCTGCACTGACGGTCTTAGGATACCCAGGGAGAATTGGAAAAGGATAGTGAAAGAAATTAAGGAGGGAAAAAGAAAGTTCACTGCAGATAGAGAGAATGATTTGCTCACACTGGTCCTCGGCAATGACGAACATGGAGGACGAACGCGAGGCTTCGGTCCTTCTTACCCGTGGTGGGTGGGTTTGCCAGAGACCAAGACACTTACAGAAGCCGAGAGAGAGCAAAGAAGCGGCAGCAGCATGAGGAGAATGACAAGTTCAACCAGTTGCTTGCCAGGATTAACGAGCAACAGAAGCAGGTTGATGAGCTTAGAGGAGTAGCGCGCGAGGAAGATCCTGCACTTGATATTACCGGCGCCCCATCTAAGAGGAAAGCAGCGTGGCTGAATCTGAGGCCCCGCCCGACGATGAAATCCTGACGGGGTTTCATGATATGGAGCTCGAAAAAGCTGGACTCGAAGATGAGAGGACACTCGGAGAAGTACTGGGTGGAGTCATCCTATGGGACAAGAACTACATCAAGCTTCCAGGCTCGGCCCCAAGGACAACACCGCCTCCGAGTCGTCGCAGGTCACCTAAACCTCCATTACCTCCAAGCCCTCCACATGACGTTGGCCAGCCCAACACGAGTCCATCTCGATCACCGCCGCCGGACTTGAGTCGTCCGTCTCCGCCGCCGCCCGTTCCGGATACTAAGCGGGAGCGTGCCACCAAGAACGCTCCGCCGACGATTCCTAGGCCACGGAGCACCCCAAAGCGCAAACGTTCACCCCTCCCAAAGGTACGTCATGCTAATCTTCCTATCAGACCTTATGATCGTACCCCCGAGGAAAATGCCAGGATAGCAAAGGAACATCATGATGCGCAGATGAAAAAGAAGGAACCCGAGCCCCGCCCGGAATACACCGAGAAGCAAATAGCATTTGCAAAATACTTGACGACCCTTCCATCATAGTATGACTTACACCATAAGCCTGATGACTATACACGCACATTGCAGAAGGAAGTGAAAAAGAGCAGATCACCTCCAAGCCCTCCGCATGACGTCGGCCATCACAACACGAGTCCATCTCGATCACCGCCGCCGGACTTGGGTCGTCCGTCTCTGCCACCGCCCGCTCCGGATACTAAGCGGGAGCGTGCCACCAAGAACGCTCCGCCGACGATTCCTAAGCCACGGAGCCCCCCAAAGCGCAAACGGTCGCCCCTCCCAAAGGTATGTCATGCTAATCTTCCTATCAGACCTTATGATCGTACCCCCGAGGAAAATGCCAGGATAGCAAAGGAACATCATGATGCGCAGATGAAAAAGAAGGAACCCGAGCCCCGCCCGGAATACACCGAGAAGCAAATAGCATTTGCAAACTACTTCATGACCCTTCCATGACAGTATGACTTACACCATAAGCCTGATGACTATACACGCACATTGCAGAAGGAAGTGAAAAAGAGCAGATCACGTGCAAGTGCAAGTGGGAGCAAATCAAGTTCCACTACAAGCAAGAAAAAATCAGACGTTCCTCAGCTTGGACAACAGGCCAAACAGTCGATCCCACCCCTCAAGGTGTTAACCGAGAATGTTCCCCCTCCGGTGCAGGGGCTAGCTTTTGAAATAGCAAAGGAGTTGGCGGCTGAATGTGGTGTCGCCGTTGAAGATTTGTTGGCTTCCCAAGACGACAGGATACCCAAGGCTGTGGTAGCCCCTAAGCCACAGTTTGTCATGGGTGAGCCTTTGGTCAGCAAAGATGATCTCCCAACAAATATGCGTTACTTGCATCAATGGTACTTAAGTGAATCAAGGAATGGGAGAACGATGATCGTGCTGCGTGTCCCACGAGAGTACTACGGCCGCCCCGAAGAAATCCATATCGACTTTGATGAACTCTTTCAGATGTACAATGGCGACGCCCTCGACAAATCGCTTATGAGTTGCTATTGTCTGTAAGTTTTTCAATTCGTTGTCTACATATAACTTGTTTAGTTATTTCAATTCATTGTCTATATATAACTTGTACTCTATTATGCAGAATGAAGATTCTGGATTGTAAAAGTAAGAACATCCTAAATATTGGGTTTATTGACCCAGATAAAATACATATAGCGACGCTAACTGATTATCCCAAGGAGACGGAGGAAAACCTTCTAAGGTTTCTAACAGATCAAAATTTCTGTGACCACATACTGTTTCCATACAACTTCAGGTGAGGGTCTTTACTCTGTTGTGTCCATTCACTTATAAGTGTAATTGATAAGTTACTGACACATATATATATATATATATATATATACATGTGCAGCTTCCATTGGATTCTGTTGGACATTCAAATTGATAAGGGAAGAGTTGATGCCTTCGACCCATTATCGAGACCCTTGGAACAGTTCCAAAGCCTGCAGGACATGCTCCAAGGGTAATTTCAATCATTCTTGCACTCTATCAGTCTCTTTCGATGATTTTTTGATATATCAATTAATGAAAAACTTAGCAAATCATTATCCTTGTCGGGCAGGGTTTGGAAGCGGTTCAAGTGCGTGACTCCCGGTATAGAGCCTGAGAAGCTGACCTTTAGAGCGGCTCAGGTAAGTAGTAGTATGATATACTTCTATTTTCAATACATTTATGATGCTAGATTATTATTTTGATTATATATATTCTATAATCATAAAGTGCGACCAGCAGCCACGGGGGACGCATCTATGCAGATACTATGTTTGCGAGACCATTCGCACGTTTATCTCTCAACACAAGGATCACAGATTCGACGTAAGCAATGAACATTCACACATCTATTTTTACCCGTCATTCTTTGTTATCATGATTGATATTCATATTCATCTCCTCTTCTTATATAGCACACGGCCATGACGACGAAGGTCCTACCAGAGCAACGCGCGATTGCTGTTGCACAGGAGCTTGCGACCTTTCTGAGGAGGGAAGCTATAGATGACAAAGGACGATTTAGTGTAGCTAGGGGCCATTACTGATGTTCGTCCATGTAATCGAATAGACGGGCTCTAGTCCCGATAATTCAGATCTCCATATAATTGTATATATATGCTCGCTTGTAAGATAAGTTAACCTTATATATATATATATATATATATATATATATATATATATATATATATATATATATATGCATAATTATTTCTATTTAAATTATATGAAAACTAATTCCCAAACACCAAACGAGGCATCACGTTATTCTCCGAACACCTAAACCCTAAAACCCTAAAACCCAAAAATAATTTCATTCAAAAAAAACCCAAAAATAAACAAAATCTGAAACTCTTTAGTCCCGGTCCGTGTAACGAACCGGGACTAAAGGGCCTGCCCCTCGGGCGCTACGAGGCGCCCACGTGGAGCACCTTTAGTCCCGGCTTGTAACAGGGCCGGTTCTAAAGGTTAGGCCTTTAGTCCCGCCTCTTTAGTCCCGGTTGGTGAACCGGGACTAAAGCCCCTTACGGGCCGGGGCTAAAGGCCCCGTCCCCACTAGTGATTGTGTTGCTTTAACATCATGGTAACCTCGTCAGCGACCTGCATTTGCACATTTTGGTGAAAAAAAGGAGTGACACGAGTTCGCATATGTGTATATGATTTTAAATTGGTGTAAACAATGCTGGAAAAAGAAAGAGAAATATGCACGTACAAGTTGTGGATATGTCTCAGGTAGGTACTTGGCAAAGTCTAATGGCCCAGGAGTTGCAACATTTGGTTCAGGTCTGCTGCTGTTGACATGCTTACATGGGGTGTTTGTATTCTTGTCATGACCCAGTGTGGTTGAATCACAAACCCTGGCAGCCTTTTTGCTTGCTGATGACAAGGGGGCAGAAATCTGCGACTTCTGACGTGTGTAGCAGACAGTCGACACATCTCTTAGCTGACGCACAGATGGACATATGAACCTAGAATGAGGGTGTGTTGGAACAAACATTTATACAACAAAACTGAGTTGATTCAAAAGATCTTACATTTGCATGAGAGTACGATGTCGCCCCCTTGATAGGGTCCACTGCCATGGTAAGCATTCTCCTTAGCGAATCCCCGTCGAAAACAGATATCCTGGGGAGAACATTGTGCGGTTTGTTGAAGATGCCGAGATCAAGGTTGTCCAGCAAGAAAATCTGCATACCAAATGGACGATAAGAAATACGTAAGGTGTACGAATTGAATTGCAATTGATCAATAGAGGTACTGCACATGCGAAAAAAATTTACTTGCCTGCAAGAATAGGTGGCACCTAGTTAAATTGGTCGATGCATTGTTGGCCATCATGTCTCTCTTAAGTTTGTTCACTGCACCAAGGAGGTGTTGAAGAACATACTCACACCAGTTAAATTAATCTATCGATTCAGTATTAGCAATAGCACCCCAGAAGCGAATGGTGGTGTAGTTGTGCTTTGTGGTTGGCACTAGCACATGTCCCATGACAAAAATAACAAATGCAATCTGGAAGCAATCCTTCTCTATCTTGCTAGAATTCTCATCGATTTGCCGCATCAGAAAGTGTTCAACGGCGCTTAAACTATGCACGCCAGTTTTGTTCATCTGGAGTGTTGATTTTATGAAATTAACAGCCTCTGGATTTATGGTTGCATCCCTTCCTTTAACATTACGGTGGCCGCAAGGTATACCAAAAACCTTGTAAACGTCCTCAGCATAGAATTTTAATACCTTGTGTTCGCTCAGCTGAATTTCTCTACGGTTGACACTAACTCTGCTCATTATCCATGCATTGCACTTCAAATTCAGTTTTTGAAGATCTGGCAGCTTCAGCATGCCTCCAAAACCAATTTGATCTACCAGCCACATCTTGTACTCGTCGAATGTGTGAATCACACTGACTGCATGCTTGACGGAGATTCGTGATGTTGGCGCAGGTGGATGGCCACCTTTCGCGCTGGAGGATGAACCATCCAGATCGGGACCGTGTCCGAGACCAACGGCATCCGAGGAAACGTTGCCGGAACCATCGCTCTGGGCGGCGCAACTACCGGACTGCGAACTATGCTCGTTCTACGAGAAAGGGATTGTGCGCGCAGAACATGTAAGATTCGGCAGACTGGCCAAAGAAATGTATTGGTGGGGGGAAAACAAATTAGTAGCGCATTGCATACCATGCTAGGAAGAAGACGATAGCAGCTTGGCCAACCCGACCGGCGGCGGCGTCAGATTTGTTTGGGGAATGAACAGAAACGATATATCCGAGGACAGCGTGTATGCACCTAGGAGAAAGGAGACGAGGGGGTTGGGGAGGAATGACGATGTTGCCCATTGCGATTATTGAAGGTGGGGGTACTAATCATTAATGGTTGGACGCGGAAAAAGTGTGCCCCGATTGGCATAGATGTGGCAACTAGCCCTGATCTGCGGAATGCTCTGGTAGATACGAGACTAACATGTTTCTCGAGCTTGTTAAATTGAAGAACAGCTCGTTGTCTACAGTATGGCTGTACTTGCAAACAGCAGGTGGTCTTGCAGTACCACAAAACACGTACGCAAAACAAAATATGAATAAAAATGGGGTTACTGACTAGAATTAGGTAGAAGGTAATAATAGATCCATTAACTTAAGACACTCCATTACAATGAAATCAGTGCTATGTGCCAAGATATCCCCATGTTTTTTTAAAGGGGTGTGGGGGGTGGAGGAAACATGCCTAGAGTTACAGGGAGCAACACATTTGGTACAACACGGATAATCCAAACCAGGGCTAATGCACGATTACATGGCCTACGCGAAGTATATCGCGACTACAACGACTAGGACGAGCAAAGTAAGCATGATGTTCATGACTGTAAGATGTACAACCACGACCGCTAAGTTGTTGGACACCGACGCGAGCTGCTGCACTTGGGGCTGGATCTGCGGCTGAGCCTGCATCTTGTTATGCGCCTGCACATCGCCTTGAACAGCAGCAGGAACAAGCTGGTGAAATCCGGGTCCATGGGCGCGTGGCTGCATCCCGGCTTCCTGCTGTGCAGCAGTGATCTGCTGATGGGTCATCCTTCTGCAGTAGGTGCGCTGGAACTCAAAGAATCTGCACTGTTTGCCTGCAAATTCAAGAAATGGGCGACCGCATTAGCGAGATCTAAAACCTGAACGAAAAAGCGCTCAAAATGCATTTACATCATATCTGATGCATTTGTAGAAGCGTTGTCCCGCCTGGCGACCGGTCCTTGCGACGTTAGTGTCGACTTCTTCGCCGCATAGTGGGCATGGGATGATGGGTAGAAGCCAATCGGCTGGGACGGGGAGGTATGAAGACGACGAGGCAGACATGGGTGAGTGAGGAGTAAGGAGGAAGGGCGTTGAATGAGAGATGTGCACGGATGGCCGGTGTGAGAGTGGTGTTAATGTGAGCAGCACGGGCCCGGGGGGATACAGTGTATTTGACGTCTCAGAACGGCTCAAGACGGCACATAATAGCTGCTGATCCATCGCTCCTCCATCTGTCCCCAAATGGAGATGAGACAGTGGCCGCAATAAATGGATGACAGTCACGGACAGAAAATAGGAAAATACATCCGGAGTATACATCAGCCCGCACGAATCATAACGCCTCCGGTCGGTATGGATATGGAGATCATCTGAGCTCGAGCTCAGAAACGAATTTTCGGCACTATCTTCCTGAAATACTCCAAATCATCTCGCGTGGGCAAAATTTCCTACAAATCGTCCTCATCAATAGTCTTGGCATGCCCCATCACCTTGATCTAGAGAAGAGAGGGGGAATTTTACCACCACAACTACGACAACCAGCCTCAAAACTCCAAATCCTCCCGCGCCAAAGCTCCACGCCAAGGTACATGGATCGACGAAGGACGTGGGATTTTATCACACTGAAGGGATCCAACACAACCACTCCGCGCTACTGATCTGTACCCGAGCAATCACCGCCCCTGCGCCAGCAGGGATTCGCCGCCGCCAACCACGCTCGCGAAGGAAGTCCGCCACCGTGCGCCGGCATCACTACGAATCACCTCCGCCTCAACACATTAAGGAAGGAATAGGGTCGGTGTTCTCTCCTCTCTTGAATTCTTTTGATCTAATTGAAAGCTGTCGAGGAACTAGTGCTTTGATTACCAATAAGCCATGGTGTATGTATTAGGGTCTAGCCATAAGGCAAATTGGGGAATTCTCAATACCTAACTCTCACACAACCCGACCTTTATATAAGTGTATCAGTTTTGCCTGCACTGCGGCAATGTGTTGAAGAAGAACATTAATAAACAATAAAATAGATCAGACGGTCGACGATGAGAGTAATTCAAGGAGTCCGTGTAGACAAGCGGTACGTGCCAGATCTGCTATACCTAACTGACAAACTATCCTTAGATATCTGAATACCTAACAGTTATGCCATGACAGTCGGACCCCTCAAATGACCCCTCATATGTCCACGGACGCGACCAGACAGTGACCTGGCAGGAGAGAGAAGAAGAAAAAAATGACTCAATCGGACCCGTTTTATCGTCTCTATATGTCCGTGATGTTCGCGAATCCTAATACTTATCTCAAATATGAGGAGGATATAAGGGCTCGTGGACGCGTCCGGGCGTGCCCGGTCAGTCCGTCACATAAGATGCGGCGCCACCCCGAACCATCATTTTTTTTCTCTCTTCATCAATCATGTGCAAGTGAACACACATATGAGAAAAAAACAATAAAAATACAGCCGTACGAATGAACAAATAGGGAACATATCCGGTCACTGACCGAACACGTTTACGAACGTTTGAAGGTTTCAATTTTGCAAGTGATAGCTGAAGATGCTCTTACTTACACAAATTTTCGAAAGGAGGTAATGCTCCCGACGACGGATACGACATCGACGCAAAAGAGAATCGTGGGATCAGACGGGATTCGACCGTACTTGACGAGGAACCGAGCGATGACCTTGATGCTTTCTCACACTCCACGCGCTCTTTGTGCGATCACCGACTGGGATTGCATAGCGATTAACGAGTACTCTAAAAAATGTGAAGTAGTCACGATCAAAAGAAAATGAATGAAATAGTAGAACGGGTGAATGAATCTCTTTCGTTTTTGCGGGGGGTGAATGAATCTACCAAGCACATCGTTACCATCGATCGATGGATCCATCGTACGCCGACCTCGTTTATGCATTTGTTAATAAATGTGTGGCTGGGAGAGGGCATTCCATTTGATTTATAGGTCGACAGGCCGTACATACCGAGCTCGATGTTCCGTTCTACTTGAGCCAACGTACCTACCCAAGATCGCGCGATTAGTTGATATCTTGGCCGGCGCCGGCGCCGGCAGGCCGCAATGGAGGACGGTCGGGCCGCGGCTGTGCGGATGATGCACCACCGGCTGGTGGCGACGGGCAAATCGCATGAGCCGCTCTCCTCCTTCCGCCATCACTTTGATCGCCTTCCGCGGAGCTACTTGCACACCCGCTGTGTGGGGTCGCCGGAAGACGTGCTGCTCGACCAGAGGCTCCTCGCCGACGCCAAAGCAAAGAAGCGCCTCGTCGCCCACGCCCGCCTCGTGCACCGTGTTCAGGTCCACTACGACGATGACGGCGGCGGCGATCCGCCAGCGGCTCAGCCACGGCTGCCGGAGTTGAGGTATAAACATTACCACCCAACTTGTTCCCCTAAACTGACTGAAATGACTAGCGGGCTAGCAAGCCATGCCACGTGGAATACACTTTCTAGCTGACAGAGGCACCATTTGATTCGCCTTGGCCCTCGCTGTCACGTGCCCTTTGTTATGGCGTTTGCTTCCGGAAATTGCGTTTGGTGGCCGAGCTCCACGGTGGCCTTTAAATTTGAAATTCAAATTTCATGAAAATTCATATTTTTACATTTTAAAAAGTTTTGAAAAAAATACAGGGATAAGTGAAGGCGTAACACACATCTGTGTAAATTTTCAGAAAAAAATACATTGAAATGAGGGTTATGCAAAAAAGACAAATCTAAGGCTTTTTTACACATGACACTATTCATCGTTTCAGACCAAGAATTTGTTTTTTTTATGCAGATTGTATTTCAAGGTATTTCATCCTAAATTTTTGCACACATACACATAACATCCTTCTTTACTTCCATATTTTTTTTCAGATTTTTTTGAAACCGAAAAGTTTGAATTTTGAATTATTCAAAAATTTCAGCCTCCATGGAGGTCGAGCTCCAAACGTCCGCACTCGTTTGCTTCGTCCTTCACTATTAACATGAAGTTGTACTCGAGTAGTGATAAGAGGGTGCTTGATACGTTTTAGTCCCATGACTAGAAGTAGTGGGACTAAAACTTGTTAGCCTCATCCATGCTTCGATCCAAATACTAAAGAGACTAAAATCAAGTTAATGAGCATTTATTATCCTCCAAACCCTTCAATCCAGACCTCGCATGTGTTAAAGAAGAGAAATTAAATGAGGAGAGAGAGGACTAATCCACATTTTAGTAGGGGTACCCCTGACTAAAAGATTTTAGCCTCAAGACTATTTTTAGCCTCTCTTTAGTCAGGGGTGCTTGAAACTTTAGCCTCTTAAAGAAACTATTTTTAGTCAGACTAGTTTTAGTCCCTTGGATCCAAGCATCCTCTAAGCCTCGTAGTAACGAAAGTATCATAAATAGTATTTTTATTATGCATGTTAACTAGGTAATTTTAATGAGATGATATAAAATTAAATAAAAAATTTAAATATTATATCATAATATCGTATCATATTAAATGATGTGTTATTAGGTGTCATGCATGTTAATAAATAAACTACCTTACGATACTAACATATGATATTATGCATTACGAATGTAATATCATATATTAATATATATGCATGATACTAATATATGATACTTCTTATTACAACCAGCCTAATAAATATGGATCGAAGGAGTACCATTTGTTTGGCCACTCAACCGCAACACTAATCCTAAACTTAACTGTCAACCGTGGCGATTTCAAGATGGGCTTCAACGGGCTGAAGCATATCCTTCAAAATAAGTAAAAAAATTCTACTACTATTATTACTCTCGGCCCAGGCGCCCAGCCCATATGCGTACTCTAACTTCCTTACTACACGATGAACGATGCAGATAAATTGTAAAAAAAATGAATTAGGAGTAGTAGAACTTGCAGCAATAGGAACTGATGTCGTCAACTACTCGACTGTCACTCTAATTGTAACCTTAGTTGTCAGCAATGGCAATTCCAAGAGGGGGGCTTCAACAGCTGAAGCCTACCCTTACAAAATAAGTAAAAGAATCCGACTAATGTTATTACTCTTGGCCTAGTCTGTATGCACACTCTGGCTTCCTTCCTGCAACAACAGGGAATGGTGCAGAGAATTAGTAAATTTTTGAATTGGGAGTAGTCGAACTTGCTTGAGCAGTAGGAACTGGTGGAAGCCTTGGAGTCTCCGTGCTAACCAACTAGTTTAGCCCATACACTTGCCGTATTGCCAAAAAATCCTTTATTTGGCCTCTTCTTGGTATTGCATTAGTACACAAATTTTTTATAATAAAAATGCTATTTTTTCTAATAAATATTGCATGCGTTTGTAGAAATGTAGCAAATTTTGAGCTTATTTGGACGAATGAGTGAGAGATAATGGCTATTTTGTTAAAAAATATATAAAATTTTAGCTCAAAATTTTATTTTTGAAAAACTCATAGAATATTCTAGTGAATGATACATGTTCCCACTAGTAATTTAGAAGGTGCTGAGCTTAATTGGACAATAGGACTAGAAGATAATGGCCATCTTGCTAAACCGATATAAATTATTGTATAAAAGGACGTTTAGTTCACTACGCATGAACTTTGAGCCGATCCTTCATTTTGTTTCTTCCGCCACTGGTTGTCAATAGTGTTTTGTATTGGAAAACCAACACATCGAATAGCATGTGACAAGTAATCTCACCGATCGCGGTAAGATCGAGTTTTGTCAATGACGTTCATGAGCGATACAACAAGTTGGTTTGGACGTATTGACCAAATTAACAGTTTCCCTTTTGGTAGTTAGGAAGCATATTTCACAAATATGTGTAGGGATAAAAATGGAGAGTAAACTTCATGTCTGTTTTGGGAAGAAGAATAACACATATGAAAAAATGAAAGTTAACTAAAGCGGGGACGGAAAGTTTCTCTTACATATGAGAACAGAAATGAATAGTCTTTTCCGGCGGGACTCATGTAAAAACAGAATTTTCGTATCTGAAGCCCTGTTTATGTTTTGTCTGTGTAGCCCATGCATACATATACTTTTGACCCAAATGAATCATGTCAAATAATATATTCCCATACCACACGCTTCCTAACATCCATAACGGTCAGCAATTGATCATCTTCGTTGGTTTGCTTGTGTATTATCCAACTGATATGTTAGTTCCGATAAACTCTCGCTTTCTTGTCCATGTTCGCACCATATTTCCTTTGTCCTTTTCCCCGGTTGTATCTCTTCCCTACTCAATTTGCTAAAAAAGAGTACAATATCAATAAACTTGCTAAATGGGGTATATTGGTGACAAATTTCTCAAATAAGGTACTCATTATCACAAAAATCAGATCTTTGTGTAGAAAGTAATTTTACTCTAGACTTTAGGTTTATTAGACACCTAGATTTTTTTAGAAATTAATTAGAATATGAACTTTCTATGATTCAGATCAAGTGGAAGTACAATGCAAGATGAAATATTTATCCATGAGATCATTTTTGCTTCTTACGACAAACCAAAGCTTCTTAGCAAGGTAATTTATCAAATTAATTTAAACAAATGTATATTTTATTTTGTAAAACCTTACTGCTTTTGAAACATTGAGAACTTAGTGATATGCGATAAATTTTAAATACATAGTATGATTTTCATAGTGTGCATGTCATAAATTATTGATTTTTACAGAAAATGTTCCTTCAACCGGCCACCTCATGGTAATTATGTTTAACTCTATTATTTACCTCATTTAACAATGTTCCTCCAACCTATAAATCGGACCACACACGTCAAGCCTATGACACATGACTAAACCACACATGTCAAGCCTATGGCAGATGACTGACATGCCATATGTATGCCATGCCAAATATATTCTAGAATGGTTGTAGAGATTTTTTTTAAATCTTGGTAGAAATCATATATCTATTATTATTAACTCGATTAAATTGATTGTCTTATTTTTTTATGATATTACAACTTAAACTATAATGGAATATCATTTTATAATTATATTTATTCTTGAAAAAAACACTTTCCATCTAATTCAATGGATGCTTGTTATAAGTTATTCTGGTTTGTAATATAAGTACAAATCGAATATGATTTTGGAATAAATGACAAGATGGGCATAAGGCAAAGTAAATTGGGTCATCGTTCGTACTCCATGATACAACTAGATGGTAGAAAGTGGAACCTTTTTCTTAAGTGAGGTCTACTCAAAAATTCGCCATTCAGTCTTATATACTATTACTTATTGTGCAGTTGTCTCTATTGATGTATGGGGTTGGATTTCATGTTCATGAAGCTCATATCTTCACCACAACTGATGGATTTTGTTTGAGCATTTTTAATGTTGATGGTTGGCCTCAAGAGGTAAAGTTTTCTAAATGTTACTATGTTACTAGAATTAATCGAGATCATGGTTGATATTAATCATTATGCCAACAATTGTGAAGCCTAGATTGTTGGATCGTCATCGTGATTTTTTCCTAACATTATATTATTATATGAATGTAATCCAAAGGGCAAAATGTACTGACATCAATGTGTTTTGTTGTATTATTCACATAAATAGTTTTCGTACACTTTCCTGACAATTAGTGGGTTAGGTTATGATTTGTCCATGAAAATGAAAATCACACTTCAATTTTGTTTCCAGGATGTTAAAGGTATGCTCGAGGCAATAAAAGATGAAATGATACGTGAAAATATGTATATATAATAAGCCATGCGGATTGAAGAATGCACATGTTGAAGTTGAAGATAAATTTGATATCCTATTAGCCCTGTGGAGGCTTATAAGTGTGTATGGTGATGTCATTGTGTGACTCTGTGTGTGGTGTGAGCGTATTGTGTGCCCACTAACACCGATTGAATAATTGTAGTGGTATATGTAAAATACCAATTATAGTCTCATACGATTGAGATCTATTTGAAGTTGTTCACAGTGATTGAACTTGCAAAGTTCTGGAATCTCACGTGAAATTATATAATAGATCATTATGCATCTATATGTCCTACATACACTAGTACATATGAGTGAAATAAAACATGTCTCTTCATGGCATGGTTCCCAACAAGGACCGTACCAATGTGATTCCTTGTTTGGAAAATTATGATGTATTGTACGTCATTGTGGTATATTCCAATTATACCATTTTGGCTCAATGTTATTACATGATCATTCAAAGATACATGTGCCAGGTGAACCATGGAGTTTAACAGACATTCTTGGCTATTGATGTGAGAGAGAGATTACCATCTCTTGCCATCATCATTTAGGAACCTCCAATCCCCTCCCCAACCGACACAAACTCCTACTGAATCCCCAACCCATAAATTATCCCCCATCTAGATCTTGAGTTTATGTGGTTCTCCATCGATAATCATTATGCCATGTGTAACTTGGAAAAACGGGTGCAAGACAATAACATGTCGTCGTTAGTCTCTTGCAATTCATGCAAAAAATCCTACCATGTCTTGCATGTGAAGAAATGTGTGTTGTTTTGTTAGAGGGAAATATGCCTAGGGTGAAAATAACACCGGACAACTTGAAACGCTCACCTATTCGATTAAACAGTATTTCCTCATAAACAAATAAGGCTCATGATTCGTCTTGCGAGTTCACATTTTTTTCATACGCACGTGTCATGCTGGTCACGCTACACTATTGAAAACAATAAGAAAAAAACATTGTCAACTATCCAAAAATAGAAATATAACTGGAGAAAAATAATAAGGGATATGAGCAGAAAGTTGGAAAAGCCAACACATGACCAAATAAGAAGCATTAATAGTAGGGAAACACTCACGCACTAACACATTGATACATCCATTTTACATCACTATTTATTATTATGAATTGCTCATAATTGCCCAAGCATGATCAACACCAGAACTGTATGGGTGTTAGATTTATTACAATGTAATTCACATGATGATGTGAGGGCTAGATTATTGACTCTAGTGCAAGTGGGAGACTGTTGGAATTATGCCCTAGAGGCAATAATAAATATAGTTATTATTATAATTCCTGTATCAAGATAATCGTTTATTATCCATGCTATAATTGTATTGAATGAAGACTCATTTACATGTGTGGATACATAGACAAAACACCGTCCCTAGCAAGCCTTTAGTTGGCTGTCCAGTTGATCAAAGATAGTCAGTGTCTTCTGATTATGAACAAGGTGTTGTTGCTTGATAACTGGATCACGTCATTAGGAGAATCACGTGATGGACTAGACCCAAACTAATAGACGTAGCATGTTGATCGTGTCATTTTGTTGCTACTGTTTTCTGCGTGTCAAGTATTTATTCCTATGACCATGAGATCATATAACTCACTGACACCGGAGGAATGCTTTGTGTGTATCAAACGTCGCAACGTAACTGGGTGACTATAAAGATGCTCTACAGGTATCTCCGAAGGTGTTGGTTGAGTTAGTATGGATCAAGACTGGGATTTGTCACTCCGTGTGACGGAGAGGTGTCTCGGGGCCCACTCGGTAATACAACATCACACACAAGCCTTGCAAGCAATGTAACTTAGTGTAAGTTGCGGGATCTTGTATTACGGAACGAGTAAAGAGACTTGCCGGTAAACGAGATTGAAATAGGTATACGGATACTGACGATCGAATCTCGGGCAAGTAACATACCGAAGGACAAAGGGAATGACATACGGGATTATATGAATCCTTGGCACTGAGGTTCAAACGATAAGATCTTCGTAGAATATGTAGGATACAATATGGGCATCCAGGTCCCGCTATTGGATATTGACCGAGGAGTATGTCGGGTCATGTCTACATAGTTCTCGAACCCGCAGGGTCTGCACACTTAAGGTTCGACGTTGTTTTATGCGTATTTGAGTTATATGGTTGGTTACCGAATGTTGTTCGGAGTCCCGGATGAGATCACAGACGTCACGAGGGTTTCCGGAATAGTCCGGAAACGAAGATTGATATATAGGATGACCTCATTTGATTACCGGAAGGTTTTCGGAGTTACCGGGAATGTACCGGGAATGACGAATGGGTTCCGGGAGTTCACCGGGGGGGGGGGGGGCAACCCACCCCGGGGAAGCCCATAGGCCATAAGGGTGGCGCACCAGCCCTTAGTGGGCTGGTGGGACAGCCCAAAAGGGCCCTATGCGCCATAGAGATAAAAATCAAAGAGAAAGAAAAAAAAGGGAGGTGGGAAGGAAGGGAAGGACTCCCACCCACCAAACCAAGTCCAACTCGGTTTGGGGGGGGGAGCCTTCCCCCCTTGGCTCGGCCGACCCCCTTGGGGCTCCTTGAGCCCCAAGGCAAGGTCCCCTCCCTCCCACCTATATATACGGAGGTTTTAGGGCTGATTTGAGACGACTTTCCCACGGCAGCCCGACCACATACCTCCACGGTTTTTCCTCTAGATCGCGTTTCTACGGAGCTCGGGCGGAGCCCTGCTGAGACAAGGTCATCACCAACCTCCGGAGCGCCGTGACGCTGCCGGAGAACTCTTCTACCTCTTCGTCTCTCTTGCTGGATCAAGAAGGCCGAGATCATCGTCGAGCTGTACGTGTGCTGAACGCGGAGGTGCCGTCCGTTCGGTACTAGATCTTGGGACTGATCGCGGGATTGTTCGCGGGGCGGATCGAGGGATGTGAGGACGTTCCACTACATCAACCGCGTTCACTAACGCTTCTGCTGTACGATCTACAAGGGTACGTAGATCACTCATCCCCTCTCGTAGATGGACATCACCATGATAGGTCTCCGTGCGCGTAGGAAAATTTTTGTTTCCCATGCGACGTTCCCCAACAGTGGCATCATGAGCTAGGTTCATGCGTAGATGTCTTCTCGAGTAGAACACAAAAGTTTTTGTGGGCGGTGATGTGCATTTTGCTGCCCTCCTTAGTCTTTTCTTGATTCCGCGGTATTGTTGGATTGAAGCGGCTTGGACCGACATTACTCGTACGCTTACGAGAGACTGGTTTCATCGTTACGAGTAACTCCGTTGCTCAAAGATGACTGGCAAGTGTCGGTTTCTCCAACTTTAGTTGAATCGGATTTGACCGAGGAGGTCCTTGGATGAGGTTAAATAGCAACTCATATATCTCCGTTGTGGTGTTTGCGTAAGTAAGATGCGATCCTACTAGATACCGTTGGTCACCACGTAAAACATGCAACAACAAAATTAGAGGACGTCTAACTTGTTTTTGCAGGGTATGCTTGTGATGTGATATGGCCAATGATGTGATGTGATATATTGGATGTATGAGATGATCATGTTGTAATAGAAATATCGACTTGCACGTCGATGGTACGGCAACCGGTAGGAGCCATAGGGTTGTCTTTATACTAACGTTTGTGCTTGCAGATGCGTTTACTATTTTTCTAGGATGTAGCTTTAGTAGTAATAGCAGGAGTAGCACGACAACCCCGATGGAAACACGTTGATGGAGATCATGGCGTGGCGCCGGTGACAAGAAGATCGTGCCGGTGCTTTGGTGATGAAGATCAAGAAGCACGTGATGATGGCCATATCATGTCACTTATGAATTGCATGTGATGTTAATCCTTTTATGCACCTTATTTTGCTTAGAACGATGGTAGCATTATGAGGTGATCTCTCACTAAAATTTCAAGACGAAATTGTGTTCTCCCCGACTGTGCACCGTTGCTACAGTTCGTCGTTTCGAGACACCACGTGATGATCGGGTGTGATAGACTCAACGTTCACATACAACGGGTGCAAAACAGTTGCGCACGCGGAACACTCGGGTTAAGCTTGACGAGCCTAGCATGTGCATACATGGCCTCGGAACACATGAGACCGAAAGGTCGACCATGAATCATATAGATGATATGATTAGCATAGGGATGCTTACCACTGAAACTATACTCAACTCACGTGATGATCGGACTTGAGCTAGTGTAAGTGGATCATGAACCACTCAAATGACTAGAGAGATGTACTTTTTGAGTGGGAGTTTAGCGAATAATTTGATTAAGTTAAAGTCTAATTATCTTGAACATAGTCTAAGTCCACTTTGAATATATTTGTGTTGTAGATCATGGCTCACGCGACAGTCATCCTGAATTTTAATACATTCCTAGAGAAAGCTAAGTTGAAAGATGATGGAAGCAACTTTGTAGACTGGGCTCGTAATCTTAAGCTAATCTTACAAGCTAGGAAGAAGGATTATGTCCTTAATGCTGCGTTAGGAGATGAACCACCCGCTACGGCTGATCAGGATGTTAAGAACGCTTGGTTAGCACGTAAGGAGGACTACTCAATAGTTCAATGTGCAGTCTTGTATGGCTTAGAACCGGGACTTCAACGTCGCTTTGAGCATCATGGAGCATTTGAGATGTTCCAGGAGTTGAAGTTTATCTTTCAGAAGAACGCCCGCATCGAGAGGTATGAGACCTCCGATAAATTCTATGCTTGCAAGATGGAGGAAAACTCATCTGTCAGTGAACATGTGCTCAAAATGTCTGGGTACTCAAACCGTCTAGCTGAGCTGGGGATTGAACTCCCGCAAGAAGCTATCACTGACAGAATCCTTCAATCACTGCCGCCAAGCTATAAAGGCTTTGTGTTGAACTACAACATGCAAGGGATGAACAAGTCTCCCGGCGAGTTGTTTGCGATGCTGAAAGTCGCAGAGTCTGAACTCCGTAAAGAGCATCAAGTGTTGATGGTGAATAAGACCACTAGTTTCAAGAGAAATGGCAAAGGCAAGAAGGGCAATTCGAAGAAGAGCGGCAAGCCTGTTGCCAATCCGACGAAGAAACCCAAAGCTGGACCTAAGCCTGAAACGGAGTGTTACTATTGCAAGGGTATGGGTCACTGGAAGCGCAATTGCCCCAAGTATCTGGCAGATAAGAAGGCGGCCAAACAAAAATCAGGTATATTTGATATACATGTTATTGATGTGTACTTAACCGGCTCTCGTAGTAGTGCCTGGGTATTCGATACCGGTTCTGTTGCTCATATTTGCAACTCGAAACAGGAACTGCGGAATAGACGAAGGCTGGCGAAAGATGAAGTGACGATGCACGTAGGAAATGGTTCCAAGGTTGATGCAATCGCCGTCGGCACAGTGTCACTTCAGTTACCATCAGGATTAGTGATGAACTTAAATCATTGTTATTTAGTGCCTGCGTTGAGCATGAACATTATATCTGGATCTTGTTTATTGCGAGACGGTTACTCTTTTAAGTCAGAGAATAATGGTTGTTCTATTTCTATGAGTAACATCTTTTATGGTCATGCACCGAATGTCAGAGGATTGTTCATATTGAATCTTGATAGCGATACGCATATACATAACATTGAGACCAAAAGGGTTCGAGTTAACAATGATAGCGCCATATTTTTGTGGCACTGCCGCTTAGGTCATATTGGTGTAAAGCGCATGAAGAAACTCCATGCTGATGGACTTTTGGAGTCACTTGACTTTGATTCACTTGACACGTGCGAACCATGCCTCATGGGCAAGATGACTAAGACTCCGTTCTCAGGAACAATGGAGCGTGCAAGTGACTTGTTGGAAATCATACATACCGATGTGTGTGGTCCGATGAGTGTGGAGGCACGCGGCGGATATCGTTATTTTCTCACCTTCACTGACGATTTAAGTAGATATGGTTATGTCTACTTAATGAAGCACAAGTCTGAAACATTTGAAAAGTTCAAGCAATTTCAGAGTGAAGTGGAAAATCATCGTAACAAGAAGATCAAGTTCCTACGGTCTGATCGTGGGGGTGAATATCTGAGTTTCGAGTTTGGTACTCACTTAAGACAATGTGGAATTGTTTCACAGTTAACACCGCCTGGAACACCACAGCGTAATGGTGTGTCCGAACGTCGTAATCGTACTTTATTAGAGATGGTGCGATCTATGATGTCTCTTACCGATTTGCCGTTATCATTTTGGGGTTATGCATTAGAAACAACTGCATTCACTTTAAATAGGGTACCATTAAAATCCGTTGAGACGACACCATACGAACTGTGGTATGGCAAAAGGCCAAAGTTGTCGTTTCTTAAGGTTTGGGGATGTGATGCTTATGTCAAAAAGCTTCAGCCTGAAAAGCTGGAACCCAAAGCGGAAAAGTGCGTCTTCATAGGTTACCCAAAAGAGACAGTTGGGTACACCTTCTATCTCAAATCCGAGGGCAAAGTGTTTGTTGCTAAAAACGGAGCTTTTCTCGAGAAGGAGTTTCTCTCGAGAGAATTGAGTGGGAGGAAGATAGAACTTGACGAGGTTGTCGAACCTCTCATCCCTCTGGATGGTGGCGCAGGGCAAGGGGAAACCTCTGTCATTGCGACGCCGGTTGAGGAGGAAGTTAATGATGATGATCATGAAACTCCAGTTCAAGTTTCTGTCGAACCACGCAGGTCGACGAGACCACGTGCTGCTCCAGAGTGGTACGGTAATCCCGTCTTATCAATCATGTTGTTAGACAACAATGAACCTGTGAATTATGAAGAAGCAATGGTGGGCCCAGATTCCAACAAATGGCTCGAAGCCGTGAAGTCTGAGATAGGATCCATGTATGAGAACAAAGTGTGGACTTTGGAGGTACTACCTGAGGGCCGCAAGGCCATTCAGAACAAATGGATCTTTAAGAGGAAGACGGACGCTGACGGTAATGTCACCGTTTATAAAGCTCGACTTGTGGCAAAGGGTTTTTCACAAGTTCAAGGAGTTGACTACGATGAGACTTTCTCACCCGTAGCGATGCTTAAGTCCGTCAGAATCATGTTAGCAATAGCTGCATTTTTCGATTATGAAATCTGGCAGATGGATGTCAAAATGGCGTTCCTTAACGGTTTCCTTAAAGAAGAATTGTATATGATACAACCCGAAGATTTTGTCGATCCTAAGAATGCTAACAAGGTGTGCAAGCTCCAGCGATCCATTTATGGACTGGTGCAAGCATCTCGGAGTTGGAACAAACGCTTTGATGAGGTGATCAAAGCATTTGGGGTTTATACAAGTGGTTGGAGAATCTTGTATTTACAAGAAAGTGAGTGGGAGCTCTGTGGCGTTTCTAATATTATATGTGGATGACATATTGATGATTGGAAACAACGTAGAGTTTTTAGAGAGCATAAAAGGTTACTTGAATAAAAGTTTCTCTATGAAGGACCTAGGAGAAGCTGCTTACATTCTAGGCATTAAGATCTATAGGGATAGATCAAAACGCCTGATAGGACTTTCACAAAGCACATACCTTGATAAAGTTTTGAAGAGGTTCAAAATGGAACAGTCCAAGAAAGGGTTCTTGCCAGTTTTACAAGGTACGAGATTGAGTAAGACTCAGTGCCCAGCAACTGATGAAGATAGAGAGCATATGCGCTCCGTCCCCTATGCTTCAGCCATAGGTTCTATCATGTATGCAATGTTGTGCACTAGACCGGATGTTAGCCTGGCCATAAGTATGGGAGGTAGGTTCCAGAGTAATCCAGGAGTGGATCACTGGACAGCGGTCAAGAATATCCTGAAGTACCTGAAAAGGACTAAGGAGATGTTTCTTGTGTATGGAGGTGACGAAGAGCTCGTCGTAAAAGGTTACGTCGATGCAAGCTTTGACACAGATCCGGACGACTCTAAGTCGCAAACCGGATACGTATTTATTCTTAATGGGGGTGCGGTAAGCTGGTGCAGTTCCAAGCAAAGCGTCGTAGCAGATTCTACATGTGAAGCGGAGTACATGGCTGCCTCGGAGGTGGCTAAGGAGGGTGTCTGGATGAAGCAGTTCATGACGGATCTTGGAGTGGTGCCAAGCGCACTGAATCCAATAACCTTGTTCTGTGATAACACGGCTGCCATTGCCTTAGCAAAGGAACCACGGTTTCACAAGAAGACCAGACACATCAAACGACGCTTCAACCTCATCCGCGACTACGTCGAGGGAGAGGACGTAAATATATGCAAAGTGCACACGGATCTGAATGTAGCAGACCCGCTGACTAAACCTCTTCCACGGCCAAAGCATGATCAACACCAGAACTGTATGGGTGTTAGATTTATTACAATGTAATTCACATGATGATGTGAGGGCTAGATTATTGACTCTAGTGCAAGTGGGAGACTGTTGGAATTATGCCCTAGAGGCAATAATAAATATAGTTATTATTATAATTCCTGTATCAAGATAATCGTTTATTATCCATGCTATAATTGTATTGAATGAAGACTCATTTACATGTGTGGATACATAGACAAAACACCGTCCCTAGCAAGCCTCTAGTTGGCTGTCCAGTTGATCAAAGATAGTCAGTGTCTTCTGATTATGAACAAGGTGTTGTTGCTTGATAACTGGATCACGTCATTAGGAGAATCACGTGATGGACTAGACCCAAACTAATAGACGTAGCATGTTGATCGTGTCATTTTGTTGCTACTGTTTTCTGCGTGTCAAGTATTTATTCCTATGACCATGAGATCATATAACTCACTGACACCGGAGGAATGCTTTGTGTGTATCAAACGTCGCAACGTAACTGGGTGACTATAAAGATGCTCTACAGGTATCTCCGAAGGTGTTGGTTGAGTTAGTATGGATCAAGACTGGGATTTGTCACTCCGTGTGACGGAGAGGTGTCTCGGGGCCCACTCGGTAATACAACATCACACACAAGCCTTGCAAGCAATGTAACTTAGTGTAAGTTGCGGGATCTTGTATTACGGAACGAGTAAAGAGACTTGCCGGTAAACGAGATTGAAATAGGTATACGGATACTGACGATCGAATCTCGGGCAAGTAACATACCGAAGGACAAAGGGAATGACATACGGGATTATATGAATCCTTGGCACTGAGGTTCAAACGATAAGATCTTCGTAGAATATGTAGGATACAATATGGGCATCCAAGTCCCGCTATTGGATATTGACCGAGGAGTATGTCGGGTCATGTCTACATAGTTCTCGAACCCGCAGGGTCTGCACACTTAAGGTTCGACGTTGTTTTATGCGTATTTGAGTTATATGGTTGGTTACCGAATGTTGTTCGGAGTCCCGGATGAGATCACAGACGTCACGAGGGTTTCCGGAATAGTCGGGAAACAAAGATTGATATATAGGATGACCTCATTTGATTACCGGATGGTTTTCGGAGTTACCGGGAATGTACCGGGAATGACGAATGGGTTCCGGGAGTTTACCGGGGGGGGCAACCCACCCCGGGGAAGCCCATAGGCCATAAGGGTGGCGCACCAGCCCTTAGTGGGCTGGTGGGACAGCCCAAAAGGGTTCTATGCGCCATAGAGAAAAAAATCAAAGAGAAAGAAAAAAAAGGGAGGTGGGAAGGAAGGGAAGGACTCCCACCCACCAAACCAAGTCCAACTCGGTTTGGGGGGGGGGGAGCCTTCCCCCCTTGGGGCTCCTTGAGCCCCAAGGCAAGGTCCCCTCCCTCCCACCTATATATACGGAGGTTTTAGGGCTGATTTGAGACGACTTTCCCACGGCAGCCCGACCACATACCTCCACGGTTTTTCCTCTAGATCGCGTTTCCGCGGAGCACGGGCGGAGCCCTGCTGAGAAAAGGTCATCACCAACCTCCGGAGCACCGTCACGCTGCCGGAGAACTCTTCTACCTCTCCGTCTCTCTTGCTGGATCAAGAAGGCCGAGATCATCGTCGAGCTGTACGTGTGCTGAACGCGGAGGTGTCGTCCGTTCGGTACTAGATCGTGGGACTGATCGCGGGATTGTTCGCGGGGCGGATCGAGGGACGTGAGGACGTTCCACTACATCAACCGCGTTCACTAACGCTTCTGCTGTACGATCTACAAGGGTACGTAGATCACTCATCCCCTCTCGTAGATGGACATCACCATGATAGGTCTCCGTGCGCGTAGGAAAATTTTTGTTTTCCATGCGACGTTCCCCAACAGAATTAAGCTCAACGAGGATGAGACTAGAATCTTTTCAACAAACTTCTGTCACATGATGACTACATCGGGGTGCCATTCATGACCCTGTTGACTAAGACCAATGTTAGCGGTCGCCATCTCATGGTATGTTAGTGTAGAATCTGCTCGTTTCATTTAAAATCTGACTGATATGTATGGTTAGCATATAATCCGATAGTATGCTTAGTGTAGAATCCGATTGATATGCATGCTTAGTGTATAATTCGATGATATGCTTAGTGTAGAATCTAATTGACATGCTTAGTGTAGAATATTATTGATATGCTTAGTCGAGAATCCGATGATATTCTTAACGCGAAATCTATCTTAGTGTAGAATTCGATGATATGCAAATTCAAGTATATGCCTTTTTTATAATTTGCATGACATGCTCATTTATCTTAGTGTATGGATTTACTTTTGTGTAGAATCCATATGATATGCTTGCGGGAGTATATGCTACGCTAGTTAATTGACATCACTTCTATATATGTGTATGTTTTCTTACAAAGATTGCCTAAGAAGCTAGCTCTGCCCTATGCCGTCGAGGCCGATGAAACATGCTATACTGGAGTACACCTCACGACAAGGGGTGCCACCTCCACTTGTGCGTGTTGGAAATATTCCCTAGAGGCAATAATAAAATGGTTATTATCATATTTCCTTGTTCATGATAATCGTCTATCGTTCATGCTATAATTGTATTAACAGGAAACAGTAATACATGTGTGAATGAATAGATCACAATGTGTCCCTAGCAAGCCTCTAGTTGACTAGCTCGTTAGTCAATAGATGATCATGGTTTCCTGATCATGGACATTGGATGTCATTGATAACGGGATCACATCATTGGGAGAATGATGTGGTGGACAAGACCCAATCCTAAGCCTAGCACTAGATCGTGTTGTTCGTATGCTAATGCTTTTCTAATGTCAAGTATCTTTTCCTTCGATCGTGAGATTGTGCAACTCCCGGATACCGTAGGAGTGCTTTGGGTGTATCAAACGTCACAACGTAACTGGGTGACTATAAAGGTGCACTACGGGTACCTCCGAAAGTGTCTGTTGGGTTGGCACGAATCGAGATCGGGATTTGTCACTCCGTGTGACGGAGAGGTATCTCTGGGCCCACTCGGTAGAACATCATCATGAGCTCAATGTGACTAAGGAGTTAGTCACACGATGACGTGCTACAGAACGAGTAAAGAGACTTACCGGTAACGAGATTGAACAAGGTATAGGTATACCGACGATCGAATCTCGGGCAAGTTCTATACCGACAGACAAAGGGAATTGTATACGGGATTGATTGAATCCTTGACATCGTGGTTCATCCGATGAGATCATCGTGGAGCTAGTGGGAGCCACCATGGGTATCCAGACCCCGCTGATGGTTATTGGCCAGAGAGGTGTCTCGGTCATGTCTGCCTGTCTCCCGAACCCGTAGGGTCTACACACTTAAGGTTCGATGACGCTAGGGTTATAGGGAATTGTTATATGAGATTACCGAAAGTTGTTCGGAGTCCCGGATGAGATCCCGGACGTCACGAGGAGCTCTGGAATGGTCCGGAGGTAAAGATTGATATATAGGACGGATGGTTTCGGACACCGGAAGTGTTTCGGGCATCACCGGTAACGTACCGGGACCATCGAAGGGGGGTGACGATCCCGGGAGGCTAGATGGGCTAAGTGGGGAAGGGAACCAGCCCCTAAGTGGGCTCGTGCGCCCCCCACCCAGCCCATGTGCACCAGAAAAAAGGGGAAGGCGGGGAACCCTGACTAAGGTGGGCCTTAGGCCCACCAGAGGGGTGCGCCACCCCTCCTCCTTGCCCTGGCCGCCACTTCCCCCATCTGGGAGGGCTGCCGCACCCCCTAGGGTGGGAACCCTAGGGGTGGCACCCCCTCTCCCCTTCTCCTATATATAGTGGGCACTTTTGGCCTTTGGAGGACACGGTTTTCCCTCTCCCTCGGCGCAGCCCTGCACTTCTTCCTCCTCCTCTCTGCCGGCGCTTGGCGAAGCCCTGCCGGGAGACCTCGTCTCTCCACCAACACCATGCCGTCGTGTTGCTGGTCTTCTTCCCCAACCTCTCCCTCCTCCTTGCTGGATCAAGGTGCGGGAGACGTCACCGGGCTGCACGTGTGTTGAACGCAGAGGTGCCGTTGTTCGGCACTAGATCGGAATCGCTGCGAGTACGACTCCATCAACCGCGTTCTTGCAACGCTTCCGCTTAGCGATCTTCAAAGGTACGAAGATGCTCTTACCCCTCTCTCGTTGCTGGTCTCTCCATAGGAAGATCTGAACATGCGTAGGAATTTTTTTGAATTTATGCTACGTTACCCAACAGTGGCATCCGAGCTAGGTTTTCTATGCGTAGATTCTATGCACGAGTAGAACACAAAAGTTGTGGGCAATGGTTTGTCAATTTGCTTGCCGTTACTAGTATTATTCTTTTCCGGCGGTATTGTGGGATGAAGCGGCCCGGACCGACCTTACACGTACGCTTACGTGAGACTGGTTCCACCGGCAGACATGCACATCGTGCATAAAGGTGGCTAGCGGGTGTCTGTCTCTCCTACTCTAGTCGGATTGGATTTGATGAAAAGGGTCCTTATGAAGGGTAAATAGCTTTGGCATATCATTGTTGTGGCTGTCACGTAGGTAAGAAGGCGTTCTTGCTAGAAACCCAAATCAGCACGTAAAACTTGCAACAACAATTAGAGGACGTCTAACTTGTTTTTGCAGGGTTTGACATGTGATGTGATATGGCCAAAGTTGTGATGTTGCATGTATGATTATGAGATGATCATGTTATTGTAATAGGTTTCACGACTTGCATGTCGATGAGTATGACAACCGGCAGGAGCCATAGGAGTTGTCTTAATTTATTGTATGAGATGCAACGCCATGTGCTTACTATTTTACTTCATTGCTAACGGTTAGCCATAGTAGTAGTGATAGTAATAGTTGGCGTGACGACTTCACGGAGACACGATGATGGAGATCATGATGATGGAGATCATGGTGTCACGCCGGTGACAATGATGATCATGCGATGCCTGAAGATGGAGATCGAAAGAGCAAAGATGATAATGGCCATATCATGTAACTATATGATTGCATTGTGATGTTTATCATGTTTTACATCTTATTGCTTAAAACGACGGTAGCATAATAAGATGATACCTCTTAAAATTTCGAGAACGTATTCCCCTAAGTGTGCACCGTTGCGAAGGTTCGTTGTCTCGAAGCACCACGTGATGATCGGGTGTGATAGATTCTAACATTCGCATACAACGGGTGTAAGCCAGATTTACACACGCGAAACACCTAGGTTGACTCGACGAGCTTAGCATGTACAGACATGACCTCAAATACAAGAGACCGAAAGGTCGAACATGAGTCATATGGTTGAATACGATCAGCATGAAGTTGCTCACCATGGTGACTAGTCCGTCTCACGTGATGATCGGACACGGGTTAGTCAACATGGATCATGTATCACTTAGATGACTAGAGGGATGTCGATTTAAGTGGGAGTTCATACTTAATTTGATTAAATGAACTTAATTGTCATGAACTTAGTCTAAAAGTTGTCTTTATAAATATTGTAGATGTCCAACGTCAACCTCAACTTCAACGCATTCCTAGAGAAAAACAAGCTGAAAGATGATGGTAGCAACTATGTGGACTGGGTTCGCAACCTGAAGCTCATCCTTGAAGCAAGAAAAAAGGCTTATGTCCTTAATGCGCCTCTAGGTGACCCTCCCGCTCCCGCAGCAGCCCAAGACATTCTAAACGTCTGGCAAGCGCGGAGTGATGACTACTCTCTGGTCAGGTGTGGCATGTTATACAGTTTAGAAACGGGGCTCCAAAGACGTTTTGAGCAACACGGGGCATATGAGATGTTCCAAGAGCTGAAGCTAGTTTTTCAAGCTCATGCCCGTGTCGAGAGATATGAAGTCTCCGACAAGTTCTTCAGCTGTAAGATGGAGGAGAACAGTTCTGTCAGTGAGCACATACTCAAAATGTCTGGGTTACACGGTCGTCTGACTTCACTTGGAGTCAAACTTTCGGATGATGCTATCATTGACAGAATCCTCCAGTCTCTCCCACCAAGCTACAAAGGCTTTGTGCTTAACTACAACATGCAAGGGATGTAGAAAACCATTCCCGAGTTGTACTCGATGCTCAAGTCTGCAGAAGTAGAAATCAGGAAGGAGCATCAAGTGTTGATGGTCAACAAGACCACTAGTTTCAAGAAAGGCAGGGGTAAGAAGAACTTCAAGAAAGACGGCAAAGCTGTTGCCGCGCCCGGTAAGCCAGATGCCGGGAAGAAGAAAAAGAACGGACCCAAGCCTGAGACTGAGTGCTTCTATTGCAAGGGAAAGGGTCACTGGAAGCGGAACTGCCCCAAATACTTAGCGGACAAGAAGGCCGGCAACGTTAAAGGTATATTTGATATACATGTTATTGATGTGTACCTTACCAGCGCTCATAGTAGCTCCTGGGTATTTGATACCGGTGTTGTTGCTCACATTTGCAACTCAAAGCAGGAACTGCGGAATAAGCGGAGACTGGCCAAGGACGAGGTGACGATGCGCGTCGGGAATGGTTCAAAGGTTGATGTGATCGCCGTCGGCACGCTACCTCTACATCTACCGTCGGGATTAGTTTTAAACCTCAATAATTGTTATTTAGTACCAGCTTTAAGCATGAACATTGTATCAGGGTCTTGCTTAATGCGAGACGGCTACTCATTTAAGTCAGAGAATAATGGTTGTTCTATTTATATGAGTGATATGTTTTATGGTCATGCTCCGCTGGTGAATGGTTTATTCTTGATGATCTCGATCGTGATGTTACACATATTCATAGCGTGAGTACTAAAAGATGCAAAGTTGATAATGATAGTCCCACGTACTTGTGGCACTGCCGCCTTGGTCATATCGGCGTTAAACGCATGAAGAAGCTCCATACTGATGGACTATTAGAGTCTCTTGACTTTGAATCATTTGACACATGCGAACCGTGCCTCATGGGCAAGATGACTAAGACTCCATTCTCAGGAATAATGGAGAGAGCAACCGACTTATTGGAAATAATACATACTGATGTGTGTGGTCCAATGAACGTTGAAGCTCGCGGTGGTTATCGTTATGTTATCACTCTCACCGATGATTTGAGTAGGTATGGGTATATCTACTTGATGAAGCACAAATCTGAGACATTTGAAAAGTTCAAAGAATTTCAGAGTGAGGTTGAGAATCAACGTGACAGAAAAATTAAATGTCTATGATCTGATTGTGGAGGAGAATATTTGAGTCACGAGTTTGGCACACACCTAAGGAAGTGTGGAATCGTTTCACAGCTGACGCCGCCTGGCACACCGCAGCGCAACGGAGTGTCTGAACATCGTAATCGCACTTTATTAGATATGGTACGATCTATGATGTCTCTCACCGACTTACCGCTATCATTTTGGGGATACGCATTAGAAACTGCAGCATTCACTTTAAATAGGGCGCCGTCTAAATCCGTTGAGACGACACCGTATGAACTGTGGTTTGGCAAGAAACCTAAGTTGTCGTTTCTTAAAGTTTGGGGCTGCGATGCTTATGTGAAGAAACTTCAACCAGAAAAGCTCGAACCCAAAGCGGAGAAATGCGTATTCATAGGATACCCTAAGGAAACTATTGGGTATACCTAATATCTTAGATCCGAAGGTAAAACCTTTGTTGCCAAGAACGGATCCTTTCTAGAGAAAGAGTTTCTCTCGAACGAAGTAAGTGGGAGGAAGGTAGAACTTGATGAGGTAATTACACCCCCTCTCGAACAGGAAAGTAGCGCAGCGCAAGAAGTTGTTCCCGTGGTGCCTACACCGACTGAAGAGGAAGTTAATGATAATGATCATGAAGCTTCGGATCAAGTTACTACTGAACCACGAAGGTCCACAAGGGTACGCTCCGCACCAGAGTGGTACGGCAACCCTGTGATGGAAATCATGTTGTTAGACAACGGTGAACCTTCGAACTATGAAGAAGCGATGGCGGGCCCGGATTCCAACAAATGGCTTGAGGCCATGAAATCCGAGATAGGATCCATGTATGAGAACAAAGTATGGACTTTGGTGGACTTGCCCGATGACCGGTGAGCCATAGAAAATAAATGGATCTTCAAGAAGAAGACTGATGCAAACGGTAATGTAACCGTTTACAAAGCTCGACTTGTCGTAAAGGGTTTTCGACAGATTCAAGGAGTTGACTACGAAGAGACTTTCTCTCCCGTAGCGAAGCTGAAATCAGTACGAATCATGTTAGCAATTGCCGCCTTTTATGATTATGAAATTTGGCAAATGGACGTCAAAACAGCGTTCCTTAACGGGAACCTTAAGGAAGAGTTGTATATGATGCAACCAGAAGGTTTTGTCGACCCTAAGGGTGCTAACAAAGTATGCAAGCTCCAGCGCTCCATCTATGGGCTGGTGCAAGCATCTCGGAGTTGGAACATTCGCTTTAATGAAGTGATTAAAGCGTTTGGGTTCATACAGGTTTACGGAGAAGCCTGTCTGTACAAGAAAGTGAGTGGGAGCTCTGTAGCTTTCCTCGTACTATATGTGGATGACATATTATTGATGGGGAATGATATAGAGATGTTGGAGAGCATAAAGGCCTATTTGAACAAGAGTTTTCAATGAAGGACCTTGGAGAAGCTGCATACATATTAGGCATCAAGATCTATAGAGATAGACCGAGACGCCTCATAGGTCTTTCGCAAAGTACATACCTTGACAGGATATTGAAGAAGTTCAATATGGAAAACTCAAAGAAAGGGTTTTTGCCAGTTTTACAAGGTATGAGATTGAGTAAGACTCAGTCGCCGACCACGGCAGCAGATAGAGAGAAGATGGGTTCTGTCCCCTACGCTTCAGCCGTGGGCTCTCTAATGTATGCCATGCTGTGTACCAGACCTGATATAAACCTTGCGATAAGCTTGGTAGGGAGGTACCAAAGTAATCCCGGTGCGGAACACTAGACAGCGGTCAAGAATATCCTTAAGTTCCTGAAAAGGACTAAGGAAATGTTTCTCGTTTATGGAGGTGACAAAGAGCTCGTCGTAAAGGGTTACGTCGATGCTAGCTTCGACACAGATCCGGATGACTCTAAGTCACAAACCGGATACGTATATGTGTTGAATGGTGGGGCAGTGAGCTGGTGCAGCAGCAAGAAAGAAGTCGTGGCAGCATCTACATGTGAACCGGAGTACATAGCTGCTTCAGAAGCGGCTCATGAAGGAATTTGGATGAAGGAGCTCATCACCGACCTTGGAGTGGTTCCAAGCGCGTCGGGTCCTATGACACTCTTCTGTGATAACACTGGAGCCATTGCCATAGCCAAGGAGCCCAGGTTTCACCGGAAGACGAAGCACATCAAGCGCCGCTACAACTCCATCCAGGACCATGTCCAGAGTGGAGTGATAGATATTTGTAAAGTACACACGGATCTGAATATTGCAGACCCGTTGACTAAACCTCTTCCACGAGCAAAACATGATCAGCACCATAATGCTATGGGCGTTCGATACATCACAATGTAACTAGATTATTGACTCTAGTGCAAGTGGGAGACTGTTGGAAATATGCCCTAGAGGCAATAATAAAATGGTTATTATCATATTTCCTTGTTCATGATAATCGTCTATCGTTCATGCTATAATTGTATTAACAGGAAACAGTAATACATGTGTGAATGAATAGATCACAATGTGTCCCTAGCAAGCCTCTAGTTGGCTAGCTCGTTAGTCAATAGATGATCATGGTTTCCTGATCATGGACATTGGATGTCATTGATAACGGGATCAAATCATTGGGAGAATGATGTCGTGGACAAGACCCAATCCTAAGCCTAGCACTAGATCGTATTGTTCGTATGCTAATGCTTTTCTAATGTCAAGTATATTTTCCTTCGACCGTGAGATTGTGCAACTCCCAGATACCGTAGGAGTGCTTTGGGTGTATCAAACGTCACAACGTAACTGGGTGACTATAAAGGTGCACTACGGGTACCTCCGAAAGTGTATGTTGGGTTGGCACGAATCGAGATCGGGATTTGTCACTCCGTGTGACGGAGAGGTATCTCTGGGCCCACTCGGTAGAACATCATCATGAGCTCAATGTGACTAAGGAGTTAGTCCCACGATGACGTGCTACAGAACGAGTAAAGAGACTTACCGGTAACGAGATTGAACAAGGTATAGGTATACCGACGATCGAATCTCGGGCAAGTTCTATGCCGACAGACAAAGGGAATTGTATACGGGATTGATTGAATCCTTGACATCGTGGTTCATCCGATGAGATCATCGTGGAGCTAGTGGGAGCCACCATGGGTATCCAGACCCCGCTGATGGTTATTGGCCAGAGAGGTGTCTCGGTCATGTCTGCCTGTCTCCCGAACCCGTAGGGTCTACACACTTAAGGTTCGATGACGCTAGGGTTATAGGGAATTGTTATACGAGATTACCGAAAGTTGTTCAGAGTCCCGGATGAGATCCCGGACGTCACGAGGAGCTCCGGAATGGTCCGGAGGTAAAGATTGATATATAGGACGGATGGTTTCGGACACCGGAAGTGTTTCGGGCATCACCAGTAACGTGCCGGGACCACCGGGACCACCGAAGGGGGGTGACGACCCCGGGAGGCTAGATGGGCTAAGTGGGGAAGGGAACCAGCCCCTAAGTGGGCTTGTGCGCCCCCCACCCAGCCCATGTGCACCAGAAAAAAGGGGAAGGGGGGGAACCCTGACTAAGGTGGGCCTTAGGCCCACCAGAGGGGTGCGCCACCCCTCCTCCTTGCCCTGGCCGCCACTTCCCCCATCTGGGAGGGCTGCCGCACCCCCTAGGGTGGGAAACCTAGGGGTGGCACCCCTCTCCCCTTCCCCTATATATAGTGGGCACTTTTGGCCTTTGGAGGACACGGTTTTCCCTCTCCCTCGGCGCAGCCCTGCACTTCTTCCTCCTCCTCTCTGCCGGCGCTTGGCGAAGCCCTGCCGGGAGACCTCGTCTCTCCACCAACACCACGTCGTCGTGTTGCTGGTTTTCTTCCCCAACCTCTCCCTCCTCCTTGCTGGATCAAGGTGCGGGAGACGTCACCGGGCTGCACGTGTGTTGAACGCGGAGGTGCCGTTGTTCGGCACTAGATCGGAATCGCTGCGAGTACGACTCCATCAACCGCGTTCTAGCAACGCTTCCGCTTAGCGATCTTCAAAGGTACGAAGATGCTCTTACCCCTCTCTCGTTGCTGGTCTCTCCATAGGAAGATCTGAACATGCGTAGGAATTTTTTTGAATTTATGCTACGTTACCCAACAGTGCGTACATAGATGACCCGGACAATAGCATCATCTTAAGCTTGGTGAGGTGGAATGACTTCCTTGTTGGCAAGTATATTCAGGTTGGACAAGCCATTTTGGTCACTCTCAGGAACATCATGCGCCGCAACTTGAGGATGATGATCGTTATCTTCATCATTTGTAAGTATGTGCGTGGCTTGGCAATTGATGCTACTAGGTATTTTAAGGAAACTGCTTATTAAATATTAGTTCACCATGTAGTGCATGTTTATAATGACTACCTAGTGTTTATGAGATTGTCGTTAATTAACTGTCATTGTTTCATCATTACACTTATTGTTGGTGTATTGTATACCATTTCATATGTGATGCTACAATGGGAGATGCAAATTGCTATATGGTGGTGCAAAAATATAGTTTTTGGCTGTAGAAAATATTGGTGGAGTGTATATTACATGATACATCGGTAGATGAGAAATTATAGTGGTGGTGTTGGCCACGTGGTACACCATCAACACTTATAATACTTCCAAAGTGGAATCCAAAGCCACCTCTATTTTTTAACAATGGCACCATACTAGTGGCGTTTGGCTCCCAGACGAGCAAGACAGTTTTGGCCATGCTATATGTAGGCTTTTCTTGACGAGTGCAAGGCTCTTGGTGGCATGACCATATTCGACCAAGCATTGATGGTGCGATAAGTATTGAGGTTTATCATTGAGCCAGACTCCCACTAAGCTCGAACCCTGCTGTCTGTTCGTTTCGTATCCCTCGCTCTCTTCGGCTCCCGTCGCAGGTTTATCGCCTCCTTCTCCCGCGTCTATAAAAGAGAGGTCGCTCCTTTCTAGAGAGACGTATCAGAACTGCCCTCTCGCCACCGGTTCCTTTCTCTGTGCTGCTGCTACGTTCTTCCCCATCCCGTCTTGCGGCGTGCACCGTAGGTCGGGACAGTAGGCCTCCGAAACTACGTCTCTTCGAGTCCTGTGCGGGAGAAGGGCGATAAGGTTTTTGAGGAGCGCTCAGCGCGACTACTCGCTTCCATCACGGACACCGACGATCTCTTTCCGGACGACGACTACTTCCCCGACGTCGACCACCTCTTCGGTAACATGGCCAACGACAACGCCAACACCAACCCTACTGCTGCTGCAACACAGTACGTACTCATGTTCTTTTTCGTTGAGTTCCTATCACAACTTTTTTCTATAGTTTCACTTCTAGATATGTTTCGTTTCTGTTCATCACTCCATATAATGCCTTGTGTATATAGTACGGCTCTACATATGTTCTCTTCTAGATCATATGTGCACATGTCTTTCGTCGTCTCATCTTTATATTCCATATCTTGTTTCATCTATTTTATGATAGTCATGTTTTCCCTAACTTTTCTTTTAATAAAAGTCTATGATAAATTGCTCATATTTTCAACAGATGGGACCAACATATTTAGAAAAGGCAATCAAGTCCCTACAAAAAATATATAATCAATCAGGTTCCTATAATTAGTGAAAAAAGCAATCGAGTCCCTGCCAAAAAATGAAAAAAGAAACCGAGAGAGGAGTTCCCATAGCCACGCTCGATTGGATCGAGAGGAGCTCCTCGACCTAGAGCTCCCTCGTCCTAGGGCCTTCCGGCGATCAGCGAACGCCATTTGTTAAACCAGGCACCCCTGCCGCCCCTCTAACATGTTGCATCTCCATCTCTTTCTCTTCTCCATGTGTCCTCTCTGACCCCGCCGCCGGTTGCCAGATGACCTTCATGGAGCTTGCCCCTATCTGCTACAAATCGCCATGGTGGCCTCCCCAACAACTCGCCATCGGATCCAAGCATGCTCGATCTGGAGCGCCTCCCGTGATCTCCCTCGTGCCCGAGCCCGCCTGGATCCACAACCTCGTCAATGGAGCCCCTCCAATTGTGCCCCGTTCTAGCCGCTGTCGGCCATGGAAGGAGCCGCACCGCCTCATACCGAGATGGGATGCTCTCCATCACCATCATGCATTGCGTCGCGGTCGTCTGCACTTCATTGCCCCCATGGACAGCGTAGTCATGAACGCCATCAACACCAGCCTAGACGCCGCCGGCGTTGCCACCACTGAAGCAGCAAAAGGCCATTGGAGATACAAAAGAAAGCTAGACAGAGGAAGAAATAGCTAACATGTGGGTCCCACATGTCAATTACTCCCTCCATTTCAAAATATAAGACCTTTTAGAGATTACACTAGAAGACTATATATGGAGCAAAATGAGTAAATCTATATTCTAAAATATATCTATATACATCTGTATGTAGTTCAGAGTGCAATATCTACAAGGTCTTATATTTAGAAACGGAGGGAGTATTAGTCAAAGTTAACGGTCAACACACTGTTTAGTTAGGAGTGGACCCGAGCTGTCATAATTTGAATTAGTTTTAAGCAACGACGTCATTTGTTTTTTTGGAACATCCCATCAATTTTGTCGTAGATTTTAGGAAATTAATAGAACATGTAGTTTTTTGTTACCCTAGCATGTAATGCGTTAGTTTTTTTGCTATTTACTCCAGATTTCTTGAACACAATGGGACCTCGCTTGGCCTTGTAGACATGGTAAATCATTTTGTTTGATCATGAACTTTTGAAGAAGGGTGTTAGGAGAAACATTGGTGATGCTAAACTTGTTCATATCCTATCTGGTTATTGGTGCTCCATAAGTCAATATTACAAGAAGTTTCAAGCATCTAAGCTTGGGGATGCTACGCATCCCACCTCTCTTCTTCAACAACTATCGGTTAACCTATGTCGATCCTAGGTTTTTATTCGTTCACATGATATGTGCTATTCTTGGAGTGTATTTTTGTTTTGTTCACTGTTTTAAATAAATTTAAGATCTGAAAATATTTATTGATAGATATCCCTCACATAGATACTTGATTGTTTGACTACTCATTGATATTCACTCATATCTTTTGAGAGTAGTTTGATGTTTACTCTTGTGCTTCCCATATATCCTAAGACTAAATTGTGAACGAATCGAAAATCATAAATCTGAAATTATCAATGTGTTTCATGCTTAGTAGTTGGTTCAGATTGGGTTTCGAAAGTAAAATATATTGAAGTTTGACAATAGCAATATTGGTCATACAAGCAACTCATGAAGAGATCGGGGCGGTCAATATCTTCCATGCTAAGTGGGTTATTCTCATGATGAGTGTTTATTCACTTGACATTACAAGAGAGAGGCTGGTAAAAAGGATGCCCAGTACTGCATAATACAAAAATCAATAAACAAGAACCCCCTAGAAAGATAATTGTTTGGAGGGCACATGTGGATATGGCTAGCCATGGAATATGTTTGAATGGTTCATGGTGAGTAAAATTTCAATTCTGTTTGTGAACCACACCAATAATGTGATTAGCATGGAAGATATTGAAATTGCTTATCGTAACATTGACATGAAAGGCACACTACCCAAAATATATTCATCCCTGTTTTAAGCGATGAGCTAAGGCACCTATGCAAATCCCTGCTTCCCTGTGTGAAGGGACATTCTATTTACTTTTATGTTATTTTCTATCATGTTATTTACTTTTCATGTTCGTTCACCTTCTTATTCCAACCTTAGTCTCTAGTTGGCAAGCATCATGTGCTAGGGAAAGATCCAAACACATATATCAAGTCAAATATATTTCATCATGAGTTATTATTGTTGAAAATTATCTTCATGATAAGTACGTTGGGAGGCAAAACATGCTGGAAATATGCCCTAGAGGCAATAATAAATTGGTTATTATCATATTTCCTTGTTCGTGATAATCGTTTATTATCCATGCTATAATTGATTGACTGAAAACTCACATACATGTGTGGATACATAGATAACATAGAGTCCCTAGTAAGCCTCTACTAGACTAGCTTGTTGATCAAAGATGGTTAAGGTTCCCTAACCGTAGACATGATTTATCATTTGATAATGGGATAACATCATTAGGATAATGATGTGATGGACAAGACCCAACCATAAGCATAGCATTTGATCGTATGCCAACGTTCATTGGTATTGCTTTCTGCATGTCAAGTATCCGTTCCCATGACCATAAGATCACGCAAATCCATAACATCGGACAAAGGCCTTGTGTGTATCAAAGGTCACAACATAACTGAGTGATCATAGAGATGCTCTACACGTATCTTCGAGGGTGTCTGTTGGGTTGCCAAAGACCGAGACTGGGATTTGTTACTCTGTATGATGGAGAGGTATCTCTGGGCCCACTCAGTAATACAACATCACAAGAAGCTTGCAAGCAATGTGACTAAGGAGTTAGTCATGGGATCTTGTATTACGGAACGAGTAAAGAGACTTGACAGTAATGAGATTGAACTAGGTATGGAGATATGGATGATCGAATCTCAGGCAAGTAACATATCCGTGGACAAAGGGAACTGCATACGAGATTGATTGAATCCTTGGCATCATGGTTCGACCGACAAAGATTTTCGTGCAATATGTAGGAACCAATATGGGCATCCAGGTCCCGCTATTGGTTATTGACCATAGAGGTGTCTCAGTCATGTCTGCATAGTTCTCAAACCCGTAGGGTCCGCACGCTTAACGTTCGATGACGATATAGTATTGTTGAGTTATATATGTTGGTGACCAAAGGTTGTTTGGAGTGCTGGATGATATCCCGGACATGACGAGGAGCTTCAGAATGGTCTCGAGATAAAGATTCATATATGGGAAGTTCATATTCGAGTTCCAAAAAAGTTTTGGGGCTTGCCAGTTTTGTGACGGAGATGCCGGAAGTGTTCCACGGGTCCACCGGCAGGGTCCACCTGCCCCGGAGGGCTCCATGGTCTAGTGAGAGAGGCGCAGAAGCCCCTGGTGGGCTGGGCACCCCTCCCACCAAAAGGCCCATGCGACCAAGGGCTAGGGAAAGCCCAAGGTGGGATGCCACCCCTTGCCTTGGGTGGCAAGGCTGCCCACCTTGGACGACACCCCTCCTAGGGGAAACCCTAGGCCGGCCTCTTTCACCACTCCCCCTATATATATGAAAGGAGAGGGAGGCAGCCAACACACCAAGCCTTGGCGGCACCCTCCCTCTCTGTCCCTAGATAGTCTCCTCCATAGCCGTCGTGCTGCCAGAGAACTCATCTACTACTCCACCTATGCTCGCTGGATCGAGGAGGTGGAGACGTCGTCGAGCCGTACATACGCTGAACATGGAGGTGCCATCCGTACGACACTAGATTAGGACGGATGCTGATTGGATCGCAAAGACGTTCGAATACATCAAATGTGTTTCCCAATACTTCAGCTTAGATACCTACAAGGGTATGTAGATGCACTCCCCTCTTGTAGCTATACATCTCCATAGATATATCTTGGGTGCGTATAGGATTTTTTTTGTTTCCTATGCAACATTCCCCAACAAAAGTACAAAACATTAAGACCGAATCTTTCTCTGTGTTTGATGGATGATGTTTATTCTAAAAATATGCTTTGAGTACCAGCAATCATAGAAGACTATATAATAGTTGAGTATGTGGATCTGTTAATTAGACTTTGTAGAGCACAATATGAATCGTAATTGTTTGAAGACTAAGAACATTGGTTGTTAAGTTTCAAGAGAGTGCATTTTGTTTGATAATGAACTCCTGAAGAAGGGTGTTAGGAGAAACATTGGTGATGGTAAATATGCTCATATACTATCTGGTCATTGGATTTTCATCAACACCACATCACCTTTTGCAGTCGATATCTTTGATACCTAGTAATGCTGTGGTGCATGATACGTCTCCAACATATCAATAATTTATGAAGTATTCATGCCACATTTTCCCCATGTTTACAATACTTTTGTATGGTTTTGATGAACTCTATACGATTTAAATTGAACTAGCGCGGAGTGACATTGTTTTCTGCAGAATTACTATGGGGTTGTTTTTGTGCATAAAATAAAAATTCTCGGAATTGAACGAAATTTTTTGATGATTTTATTGGAATGAAAGGGACCTAGGAATCTTTGAGAGAGTGCTAGAAAACCCAAAGGGGACTCACAAGGCATCAGGGCATGCCCAGGGGGTGGTTGTGCCCTATTACCTTGTGGGGCCCCCTACACTACTAGGGAAAAGCTTAGAGACAGACGCTTACTAGTAGCGCGTGTTTTTACCCTCGCTACTGGTACTTACTAGTAGCGCGGGTTTTTGCCCCTCGCTACTACTAAGTTGATAGTAGTAGCGCGGGTTTCTACCCCTCGCTACTACTAAGTGGTGTCAACCGTGCCCCCCGGGGACATGCAATAGTAGTAGCAAGGTGTATAAACCCATGCTACTACTAAGTTGATAGTAGTATCGCGGGTTTCTATTCGTCGCTACTACTAAGTGGTCTCTACGTGGCCCCCTAGGACATATCATAGTAGTAGCGCGGGTTATACCCGCGCTACTACTAAGTACAGAGTTTTTTAACAGCCCCAAAATCCCTATCTCCTCCCCTAAATCTTTCCTCTCTCCCGTCCCTCTGGCCCCTCTCTCTTCAAGGCGCGGACATGGACCTCCTGCCTAGGGGCGCCTCCTCCTCCATGGCGCATAAAGAGGCTTCCACCTTGGCCTCCTGCTCGGGCCCGCCTCTTCCTCCATGGAGCGTCAAGAGGTTGCCGCCTCGGCCGCCGGCATCCAGAGCACCGCACCACCGGTGACCAACCCCGCCGCTCCCTCCATCTCCTTCCGCTCTCGCTCGTTTTCTATTTCTCTCTCCCACTGTTGGGGAACGTTGCATGGGAAACAAAAAATTTCCTACGCACACGCAATACCTATCCATGGTGATGATCATCTACGAGAGGGTAGAGTGGATCTACATACCCTTGTAGATCGCTAAGCGGAAGCGTATATAACGTGGTTGATGTAGTGGAACATATTCTCGATTCAAATCGCAGCCCGTCCTACGATCTCATCACGATCCGTCCCGCGATCCCATGACGATCCATCCCGATCTAGTGCTGAACGGACGACACCTCCGCGTTCAGCACACGTACAACTCGATGACAATCCCGGCCTTCTTGATCCATCAAGAGGGGCAGAGAGGTAGATGATTTCTCCAACAGGACGGCGTGGTGGTGGTGGTGGTGAACTAATCCAGCAGGGCTTCGCCTAAGCACCGCCGTACTAGATTAGAGGAGAAACCGATCTAGATGAAGTAGAGGGAGCACATGGCAATTAGGGTTATCTCTCCCATCTAAATCCTCTAGTATATATAGGAGGGACGGAGGGGAGGAGCCACCCAAAAAAATCCTCTAGGGGTTCGGCCGAACTAGGAGGAGGTGGAGGAGTCCACCGCCAATCCTACTCCTAGTAGGATTCCTCCCTTCCCCACATAGGTTTCTTTCCTTCCCACCTCCAATCCGCCTTGGGCTTTAGTGGGGGCTTCGTCCAGCCGACTAAGGGCTGGTCCACGTCCTCCCACAGCCCATGAGACCCTTTGGGGTGGGTGGGCCCACCTGGTGGACCCCCAGAACCCATTCGTCACTCCTGGTACACAATCAGAAATGCCTGAAACTTTTCCGGAGTTCAAAAACCACTTTCCTATATATCCAGCTTTACCTCCGGACCATTACGAAGCTCCTCGTGATGTCCGAGATCTCACCCGGGACTCCTAACAACTTTCGGCTACCAACACACATCACTGAATAATACCGAAATGTTACCGAACCTTAAGTGTGCAGACCATGCGGGTTCGAGAACTATACAGACATGACCTGAGACACTCCCCGGTCAATAGCCAATAGCGGGACCTAGATGTCCATATTGGCTCCTACATATTCTATGAAGATATCTATCGGTTGAACCTCTATGTCAAGGATTTAGTTAATCCCGTATGTTGTTCCTTTGTCCATCGGTATGTTACTTGCCGGAGATTCGATAGTCGGTATCTCCATAGCTAGTTCAATATCGTTATCGGCAAGTATCTTTACTTGTTCCATAATACAAGATCCCGCGACTAAATCTTTAGTCACATTGCTTTCAAGGCTTATTATGATGTTGTATTACCGAGTGGGCCTCGAGATACCTCTCCGTCACACGGAGTGACAAATCCCAGTCTTGATCCATGCCAACCCAACAGACACCTTTAGAGATACCTGTAGAGCACCTTTTTAGTGACCCGGTTACGTTGCGACGTTTGATACACACAAGGTATTCCTCCGGTGTCTGGGAGTTGCATGTTCTCATGGTCATAGGAACAGATACATAGACATGCAGAAAACAGTAGTAATAAACTAACACGGTCATATGCTACGTTCACAATTTGGGTCTTGTCCATCACATCATTCTCCTAATGATGTGATCCCATTATCAAGTGACAAAACTTGTCTATGGCCAGGAAACCTTGACCATCTTTGATCAACGAGCTAGTCAACTAGAGGCCTACTAGGGACAATGTGTAGTCTATGTATCCACACATGTATTTGAGTTTCCAATCAATACAATTTTAGCATGGATAATAAACGATTATCATGAACAAGGAAATATAATAATAACCAATTTATTATTGCCTCTAGGGCATATTTCCAACAGTCTCCCACTTGCATTAGAGTCAATAATCTAGTTCACATCACTATGTGATTGCAATGAATCTAACACCCATACAGTTCTGGGGTTTGATCATGTCTTGCTTGTGAGAGAGGTTTTTAGTCAACGGGTATGAACCTTTCAGATCTATTTGTGCTTTACAAATCTCTATGTGATCCTGGATGCTGCTACCATGTGCCATTTGGAATTATTCCAAATGATTGCTCCACTATATGAATCCGGTTTACTACTCAGAGTTATTCGGATTAGTGTCAAAGCTTGCATCGACATAACCCTTTACGATGAACTCTTTAATCACCTCCATAATCGAGAAAAATTTCTTAGTCCACTAGTTACTAAGAATAACTTTGACCGTTGTTCAGTGATTCAATCATGGATCACTCTTTGTACCCCTTGACAGACTCATGGCACGGCACACATCAGGTGCGCTACACAACATGGCATACTTTAGAGCCTATTGCTAAGGCATAGGGGACTCCCTTCATCCTTTCTCTTTCTTCTATCGTGGTCGGGCTTTGAGTCCTACTCAAATTCACACCTTACAACACAGCCAAGAACTTCTTCTTTGCTGATCTATTTTAAACACCTTCAAAAACTTGTCAAGGCATGCATTTCGTTGAAAGTTGTATTAAGCGTCTTAATCTATCTCTATAGATCTTGATGCTCAATGTTCAAGTAGCTTAATCAAGGTTTTCCTTTGAAAAACTCCTTTCAAACAACCCTTTATGCTTTCTAGAAATTCTACATCATTTTCGATCAACAATATGTCAACCACATATACTAATCAGAAATTCTATAGTGCTCCCACTCACTTCTTTGGAAATAAAAGTTTCTCACAAACCTTGTATAAACCCAAAAACTTTGGTCATCTCACCAAAGCGTATATTCCAACTCCGAGATGCTTGCTCCAGCCCATAGAAGGATCCCTGGAGCATGCATACTTGTTAGCATCCTTAGGATTGACAAAACCATCTGCTTGTATCTGTAGCGACCCGACTCAAAACGAGTCAAGCCTCTGTGTTTCTGTGCCATCCCTGGATCAGTATACTGGCACACACAGTACATCAATGTATATATCAAAGTGCAATCACATGTAAATAGCGTAAAACTGATATATACCTTAAAATCTCAGCGGACACAGTCAAGGGAGTGGAGACCCAATAAACACCAACGGCAAGTTGAGTGTAGACCGTAACCCTGAATCGTACTCTTACTCGTCGAAGAAAAATATCTGCAACATAAGACGTTGCAGTCGTGTAGGTCAGCATATTGAATATGCCGGCAAGTCACATATGAGAGGGGTAAAATACCATCTATACTATATGCATATATGGCAGGTGGTGTTGTAAGTTTTAGCGTAAAGCAAATTTTCTCCTACAACAAGAGGGGCTAAAGGCAAAATATTACTACGCAGTTGGTTGTTAATGAGATGGTTCCGCCAACCAGTTCTCATACCCAAGTTATCAATATTACCCACATCAATATTATTATTTGTGTTGAGAATTTCAGATAACTTCAGTTCCTTTGGCTCAAGTTGTCCATGACCGTGGACACGGCTAATCGATTAGGTTTGAGTACTCCGCAGAGTTTTGCACACGTTCCCCACAAGATTTGATCGCCTCCGTGTATGTCCTCGCACTTCAGGGTGTTTGAAGACCGGATGATCAAAACATGGTCTTTCAACGGGTCCCTCTGAATCCCTGTCGGTGCCCATCGAAATCCTACCGTTCTTCTACATCTACTGGCACCGCCTGTCCAGAGTCGCCGTGTTGTCCAACCAAGCCAGATCCCATAATGACTTGTGGCTGTGCAGGTAAGCCTTGGGTCTTGAAAATATCCGTCCGTCTCTTTGAGCCTGGGTGAAGCTTTCCGCAAGATGTCATGGCACGTCTCCAGCATCCCGGGTCATCCACTGGTTTCTCCAAGGAGCCGATCAACTGTCCTTCACGCAGAGTTGCATTGCATCACGAGGTCTTGAAAAATCTTGACTTAACCGGTCTTGGCTATTAAATTATTCTCGCATCACTCGTAACGGGGTTGTTGGGTGCCTACCACATGATACTACAATATGTAACCATAATTTCCAAGTACCTACTCAGCATGCAATTGGGCATAGGATGGTAGAACTACGATGCATAAAACATAGGTGATACATGATCAAATGACTTGCCTGGTGATGTTGACGAAGAAGAATTTTCGTTCTCGAGGAATAACTTGATAGACCACTCGTCACTCTCCAATGAAATCTATATAAAAACCATATCATTCACGTAAGCACTCATACTAGCAATCATTCTAGCAATCAAAACAAAGGAGAGAGCGAATAAGAATCCGAAGGAAACTTCAAATAAGACTAGGGAGTCTTCTACTACATCAAATACTAAATAGTTTTTGTCTAATGAAACTTAACAACAAAATAAAACAATAAAATAAAAAAATAACAGAAAACAAAATATAAAATAACTAAGATAACAGAAGTAAAATTTACAAAACAATATTATATTATAAGTATTATCAAAATAGGGAATCAAACTAGCAATGCAATCAATTCGCAAGTTAGTATAGAACTAGAATTGATTCCATGCAAACAAATAAGAATAAATAAAATAAAATTTTGTTGTTGTTCAACATTACTGGTAAATATCAGAAAACAAAATATAACTTGTCACAATTACAAAAAATAAATAAATTAAGAACAATTAATACAAAAGAAATAGCAAGAAAACAAAAAAAAGGCTAAAACAGAATCTGTTTTGCTTAAAACCCTAAGTCCAATGATCCTAAAAATTCTGAAATTAAACCTACTGAGAAATAATGTCACTAGTGATCAGTAGCAAAAAGAATTAATTAAAAATCTATTTTTAAACTCCCAGAATAAGCAAAACAAGGTTTAAACTAAATCTGATCTAATTCAAATTTGAAAATTTCGAACATAGGCAAATAATATGTTATTGAAAACTATAGAAAAATTGTGATCTACTGGAAAAAGAATCAACCTCATTAGATCTCCAGAATAAAAGTTATAAAGGAAATAAAAACTGAACTTGTTCTGTTTTTAAAACTAAAAATAGAAAGGCCAATCTAACCTAACGAATAGGGGGTCTACATGGCGCGTCTTGAGTGGTTAGGAGGTGTGCGCTGCGATGACTAACTAGCGGATGGCCGCAAATTAAAAAAAACCTCTGTGGCTAAATAATAAGTGAAGAAAACTCGGTCGATTTTATTTAAAAGACCGAAGGGGTATGTAGTTCTAATCCTAAGCGTTCGTTTAGATCCACGGCTACGGGAGGGGGAGATGGGGTGCTCACAGGGGGCTGCCGGCGATGGCCCTGTTCCGGCGAGGCAGAGGAGTGGCGGTGGTCGGGGTGGCTCTCCGGCGGTCTCCGGCGGCGTCCGAGGTGTCCACGGGGTGGCGGAGGAGCTCCGGCGTCCTCTGACGATGTCAGCAAGGAGAGGGGGTGTCGGGGGTGGTCGGGGTGAGCAGGGGAAGCTCGGGGGGTTCGGTGGTGGTCGGGCTCCAGCGAGGTGGTCGCAGGGGAGGCTGGGTGGAGGGCTCGGGGTTTTGGGGAGGGGAATGGAACGCAGAGAGGGTAGGGGGTTCTTTGGTGGTGGTGGGTGGCGCAGGGGGTGTGGCAGCAAGCAGCAGTAGCTCGGGGAGGTTCGGTCGGTTGTCGAACTCCGGCGAGGCAGGGGTGGGGTACGTGGGGCGAGGGGGCTCGTGGTTTGGGGGGAACGGGGTGCGGAGGCGAGGGGCGAGCTTTATAGGGAGGAGAGGGCTCGGGGAAGGCCCAGGGCACTATATGACGCTCGGGCGGTTTCCTAAAAGCGATTTTTTCCCTATTTTTTCAAAAACAGAAACTAAAACAAATAAAAAGGCAATAAACTAAAATCCTAAAATAGGGGTATTATATACCAAAATTTTCAGAAAAAAAATTCCTACTCGTTTATCATTTTTCCAAGACCAAAATGAAAACTTAAAAAATGTTTTTTTCAGAAAAAACCCCTAAGGCTTTATTTATTTTTGCAATTATTTTCTCAATTAAATTTTGTTTTTTCTTGGCTCAAATATTTCCAAAAATATCCCTGATTTGGGAGGGTCATTTTCCTCCGCTCTTTCTTGCTTGGCAAGAGTTATTTTCGGGGTATTTCTCTGGAAAGAGAAATATAGAAGCAAGGGCAAATATTTGAAAGGATTCAAATGCAAACTCCGTTCAAATTCTTTATAGTTGAAGAAGTCATGTCATCTTCTCTCTTTGCTTTTAAATGATTGAATTTGAATTCACCGGAGAAGGGGAAAGTCATTTTATTCCCTCTCATTCAAAAGTTTTGAAAAGTTTTCAAATTTCACTCAAGCTTTCAATCACTCAAGCAACCAAAAAAACATTCTAATAATTATATTAACATTACTAAATTTGGGATGTTACAAACCTACCACACTTAAAATGAATCTCGTCCTCGAGATTCGAAGAGGCTAGAAAGAAAGGTTAGGGTTTTGGGGGTCTTCTAACAAATCCAACTCCCGGCAAGGCGGGATGCTACCACACTTAAAATGAGAGCTACTCGTCCCTCAAAATTTAGAAATCCTCTCGGGTTTTGGCATCTGACTCCTCACGGTCTTCACACTAACTCCTCTGGTGAAGCTCTTTCGTTATATTCATAACGTTTCCATCAAAATCGAGGGTTCTTCTGTTGATATAAGCTTCTTCCGTTTCTGGGTCTTCTTAACTGACAGTCTCATGGTCAATTGTAAATAACCTATTGATGATTCTCATGGTGGTCTACCATTTATGGTTATCCTGCAGAGAGAGAGAGGTCTTGTCTTCATCCTCACCGCAAAATTTCCTATGCGTGACAACAAATGCCATGTACATGGGGCTTTCATCATACCATTCTAAGGCTTAAACAAAAACTTCAAAGAACGTCGTCTCTCACTATGGGTAAGTCTCTCAGATTTACCATTCCGAATAGCAAGAGAATGATAATAGTAAGTCGTCATGGTGGCCAAGCCATGTCGCACTGAAATCATTACCTTGTATAAGGCTTAGTGAATCTCGTACTCTAACACTTGGGCATCCTCACAAGCATTGCAGAATTCCTCTTGTCCATGAAGTTCGGATAAATCCAATGATTCTGCAAGCTGAACAAACATCTATCGTTTTTCACAACTCTCAGGTTTTCGTGTGCTCCTAAGAAAATGTTTGTTGATTCATCATAGCTTCTTCCAAGTTTCTTTCTTCATAAAGGTGGTGCTAGATCCGTATTAGTCCCGGGATCTGTGGGTTGCAGACTTACTTGGAATTACTACGCCTTTAAATTCCATAGTGTTTCAACCCATCATATTCTTGGGGTAATCATCATATAATAGTAATCCTCGGACTTATTTTTGGTACACACTCCACTCTGTGGGATACTTTCCATTGGTGCGTTTACCATGAAAAGTTATTGGTTCATCCATAAACCATATTCATTTCAAAATCAATCCTTTATTACATCCTTACTTTCTTCAAAATTCCAACTCAAAAGTAATTTATTACAAATGCTGCCATCCACATTGTTTGGTATGGTCAAGCATTTCTGCCAACTTTATTCATCTGTCTCTCTTGAAGGTACTTTAGTTCCACTGGAACTTTCCAATGTGTTCCTTGAAATCATCCATCTTTTGCTTTCTCACGGTGGCCATGAGCTTCATCTCCATCATCTCCGCACGTACCTCACTCAGGTATTCCTGGGTATGACGGGGTCTTGCTTCAAGTATTTCTCCAATTTGGTGTATGGCTTCCATGGCAGCTTCACGAACAACATCAAAGAAGGTTGCTCGTGGTACACGTGAAATGAAAAAGTATTGCCCCATAGTCTTTGGACAAACTCCTTTCACATGGTGGAGGTGTACTTCCACATACCAAAGTTCTACTCCACTTTCCATGAATGGGTAGCCCTTGTAGACTGCATCTCCTTCAAGATGAATGTGCTTCATCATGTCCTTCAGGATTTTCGGGTAATCATGATCACTCGTCAGGGTCATGATCGTTTCTGGGCCCTTGAGGAATGACTCGTAGAGAGTTGTCATCTACAGGTGTCAGTAACTAGGTACTCAGAGGAATGTATATGTCTCCTTGGTAGTTATGGTACATTCCTAGTCAGTGGATCCTGTGGGTTTACCGATTACTACCACACTTAAAATGAATTATACTCATGCCTGCATAGACCATATTTTCTCATATCCTCATAATTGTTCAGAGATCTTTGTTCGAAGAGAAACAACGCATACAGTTTCAACATAGGCAATCATGAGACAATAAATTCCATTTATTCATGATGTTATTACAATCTCAGGGACTTCTGTTACAAAAAATTTCACGCCATGATCTCATGAAAAACAAGAGTTCTTCAGATTACACTAATTGCCGCGGTCAGAACTTAACTACTCCTTTTTAGCTTTCTTCCTTTGTGGACAATCGTTAGCAAAATGTCCTGCTTCCTTGCAACGAAAGCAAATGAGTTCTGTCAAGTCTCGAGGCGTCTTAGTGTTTTCTTTTGCTCCTTGGGTTTCTGGCTTCCTTCTTGAGCACATGTATTTGTGGTGGCCAAATTCCATACACTTGTAACATCTGACATGACTCAGGTCTATATTTGCAGAGATTTGGCTCTTCCGAGGGTACTTTTCTTTTTCTTTCCGGACTCCTTTATTTTGGCCAGTTCTTCTATTTCAAGTGGGTCAAACTCCACTTGTTCCGTCGGCAAGTTTCCCAGATACTCTTGGCTTCCCTTCGTGCAATCCTGTGAATAATGTCCTTATTCTCCACATGAGTAGCATTCATTGGAGAAAAATCTGGTCATACCTTGTCCATCAGGGTCTTCAATTTTCGTTCATCACCGGCTCTTCTAGAATCTTCTTCTTGAGTGTTTCCTTCATTGCTTCTTTCTGCTGCTGGACAACTTGTTGTACCTTGGGGTAAATGTGACATTGAGCTGGGTAGTGGGTGGTTCCTTCACAAAGGAAACAAGTCACCTGACTACTTGGGCACTCCTCAGCTGGGTGATTTCCTTCACAATGAGTGCACCCATCCTTGTGTTCTTCCTGGGTGTGTCCTATTTCTCCACAGATCTTGCATGCACAAGTTTTCTCCTTCGGATTATCATAGCACTTTTGAATAAGACGAGATCTTAACAAGGTCTTCTTGAATTCGTCCCAGGTTTCTGCTCCACTAAATCCTTGCATGGCATGATGCATTTTCCACCAGATTGCAGCACTTTGTGTAAAGTACTGAAGAGCGTGTTCCACTTCATACTTCCTTGAGATAAAGTTGCTCCCGAAGTGGTTCTCCATGTTTTGAATCCATATATCAGCCTCCAGCTAGGTCATTGGTCCAGAGACTACAAGTCCAGCTTCATACTCCATCTGGTAGGGTTGAGGTTTTGGGGATGAGACGGGTAAGAGAGAGGGAGATACACAAAATACAAACAATATTTTGGAGAATAGGTTTTAGTTGTGGCCGTCGAAAAACACACACCAATGACGGCTCACAAATCATCATAACTAACATGGGTATATAATTGGGGTTTGGACTTCTAATGGTCATATAAATATTCGAACACTTCAGGATCTTCGAGTTCTTCGGGTCTTGAGAGTCCTCTGTTGGTGTAGCTTCAATTCTTCAAACGCGTGGTGAAATCCTCTTTACTTTGAAGTAGAACTCTGTTGATTCTTCATGAGGTCGAAGGGGTAAGGGGATTGTATAACTATTTGAGGTGAGAGAGAACATTTGATGAAATCAGAAGAGATGAGAAGTGAAAGGTGTTTTCGAAAATAATATTTTTGAGAGATCATATCCTAAGAAGTTTCTAGATTCTAGGGTCACGTCCTACAGTCAACATGTGCTCTAATACCATTTCTGTAGTGACCCGACTCAAAACGAGTTAAGCCTCTGTGTTTCTGTGCCATCCCTGGATCATTATGCTGGCACACACAGTACATCAATGTATATATCAAAGTGCAATCACATGTAAATAGCGTAAAACTGATATATACCTTAAAATCTCAGCGGAAGCAATCAAGGGAGTGGAGTCCCAATAAACACCAACGACAAGTTGAGTCTAGACCGTAACCCTGAATCGTACTCTTACTCGTCGAAGAAAAATATCTGCAACATAAGACGTTGCAGCCGTGTAGGTCAGTATATTGAATATGCCAGCAAGTCACATATGAGAGGGGGTAAAATATCATCTATACTATATGCATATATGGCAGGTGGTGTTGTAAGTTTTAGCGTAAAGCAAATTTTCTCCTACAACAAGAGGGGCTAAAAGCAAAAATTACTACACAGTTGGTTGTTAATGAGATGGTTCCGCCAACCAGTTCTGATACCCAAGTTACCAATATTACCCACATCAATATTATTATTTGTGTTGAGAATTTCAAATAACTTCAGTTCCTTTGGCTCAAGTTGTCCATGATCGTGGACACGGCTAATCGGTTAGGTTTGAGTACTCTGCAGAGTTTTGCACACGTTCCCCACAAGATTTGATCGCCTCCGTGTATGTCCTCGCACTTCAGGGTGTTTGAAGACCGGATGATCAAAACATGGTCTTTCAACGGGTCCCTCTGAATCCCTGTCGGTGCCCATCCAAATCCTACCGTTCTTCTACATCTGCTGGCACCGCCTGTCCAGAGTCGCCGCGTTGTCCAACCAAGCCAGAGCCCATAATGACTTGTGGCTATGCAGGTAAGCCTTGGGTCTTGAAAATATCCGTCCGTCTCTTTGAGCCTGGGTGAAGCTTTCCGCAAGATGTCATGGCACGTCTCCAGCATCCCGGGTCATCCACTGGTTTCTCCAGGGAGCCGATCAACTGTCCTTCACCCAGAGTTGCATTGCATCACGAGGTCTTGAAAAATATTGACTTAACCGGTCTTGGCTATTAAATTATGCTCGTGTCACTCATGATAAACTCTCAACCAGAATCCCGTCTACTCAAGCATAGCAATATGAAATTTGTCGTCCCGGGCCAAGTAACGGGGTTGTTGGGTGCCTACCAGATGATACTACAATATGTAACCATAATTTCCAAGTACCTACTCAACATGCAATTGGGCATAGGATGGTAGAACTACGATGCATAAAACATGGGTGATACATGATCAAATGACTTGCCTCGTGATGTTGACGAAGAAGAATTTTCGTTCTCGAGGAATAACTTGATAGACTACTCGTCACTCTCCGATGAAATCTATATAACAACCATATCATTCACGTAAGCACTCATACTAGCAATCATTCTAGCAATCAAAACAAAGGAGAGAGCGAATAAGAATCCGAAGCAAACTTCAAATAAGACTAGGGAGTCTTCTACTACATCAAACACTAAATAGTTTTTGGCTAATGAAACTTAACGACAAAATAAAACAATAAAATAGAAAAAATAACAGAAAACAAAATATAAAATAACTAAGATAAAAGAAGTAAAATTTACAAAACAATATTATTTTATAAGTATTTTCAAAATAAGGAATCAAACTAGCAATGCAATCAATTCGCAAGTTAGTATAGAACTAGAATTGATTCCATGCAAACAAATAAGAATAAATAAAATAAAATTTTGTTGTTGTTGAAAATTTACTGGTAAATATCAGAAAACAAAATATAACTTCTCACAATTACAAAAAAACGAATTAAGAACAATTAATACAAAAGAAATAGTAAGAAAACAAAAAAAAGGCTAAAACAGAATTTGTTTTGCTTAAAACCCTAAGTTCAAATATCCTAAAAATTCTGAAATTAAACCTACTGATAAATAATATCACTAGTGATCAGTAGAAAGAAAAATTAATTAAAAATCTATTTTTAAACTCCCAGAATAAGCAAAACAAGGTTTAAACTAAATCTGATCTAATTCAAATTTGAAAATTTCAAACATAGGCAAATAATATGTTTTTGAAAACTACAGAAAAATTGTGGTCTACTGGAAAAATAATCAACCTCATTGGATCTCTAGAATAAAAGTTATAAAGGAAATAAAAACAGAACTTGTTCTGTTTTTAAAACTAAAAACAGAAAGGACAATCTAACCTAACGAATAGGGGGTCTACGTGGCGCGTCTTGAGTGGTTAGGAGGTGTGCGCTGCGATTACTAACTAGCGGACGGCCGCAAATTAAACAAAATCTCTCTGGCTAAATAATAAGTGAAGAAAACCCGGTCGATTTTATTTAAAAGACCGAAGGGGTATGTAGTTCTAATCCTACGCGTTCGTTTAGATCCGACGGCTACGGGAGGGGGAGATGGGGTGCTCACAGGGGGCTGCCGGCGATGGCCCTGTTCCGGCGAGGCAGAGGAGTGGCAGTGGTCGGGCTGGCTCTCCGGCGGTCTCCGGCGGCGTCGGAGGTGTCCAAGGGGTGGCGGAGGAGCTCCGGCGTCCTCTGGCGATGTCGGCGAGGCGAGGGGGTGTCGGGGGTGGTCGGGGTGAGCAGGGGAAGCTTGGGGGTTCGGTGGTGGTCGGGCTCCGGTGAGGTGGTCGCAGGGGCGGCTGGGTGGAGGGCTCGGGGTTTTGGGGAGGGGAATGGAACGCGGAGAGGGTAGGGGGTTCTTTGGTGGTGGTGGGTGGCGTAGGGGGTGTGCCAGCTTGCAGCAGTAGCTCGGGGAGATTCGGTCGGTTGCCGAACTCCGGTGAGGCAGGGGAGGGGTACGTGGGGCGAGGGGGCTCGGGGTTTGGGGGGAACGGGGAGCGGAGGCGAGGGGCGAGCTTTATAGGGGAGGAGAGGGCTCGGGGAAGGCAGGGAAGGGAGATCGGCCGGGGATCGCGGTGGCCGGCGAGCTAAGGAAGGAGCTCGGGCAGGGAAGGAAAGAGAATCGGGTGGGGAGGAAAGAAGGCGACCGAGGGAGGGGATCGGGTCGGCGCGGGGCCCAGCGGCCAGAGGGAGAGAGGGGGAGGGAATCGGGTCAGTTGACCGATCCGAAGAGATTTGGATCCCGGGCTAAGGGGGATTCGGCCGAGGGCACTATATGACGCTCGGGCGGTTTCCAAAAAGCGATTTTTTTCCTATTTTTTCAAAAACAAAAACTAAAACAAATAGAAAGGCAATAAACTAAAATCCTAAAATAGGGGTATTATAAACCAAAAATTTCAGAAAAAAATTTCCTACTCGTTTATCATTTTTCCAAGACCAAAATAAAAACTTTTAGAAAAAATGTTTTTTTCAGAAAAAAACCCCTAAGGCTTTATTTCTTTTTTGCAATTATTTTCTCAATTAAATTTTGGTTTTTCTTGGCTCAAATATTTTCAAAAATATCCCTGATTTGGGCGGGTCATTTTCCTCCGCTCTTTCTTGCTTGGCAAGAGTTATTTTCGGGGTATTTCTCGGGGAAGATAAATATAGAAGCAAGGGCAAATATTTGAAAGGATTCAAATGCAAACTCCGTTCAAATTCTTTATAGTTGAAGAAGTCATGTCATCTTCTCTCTTTGATTTTAAATGATTGAATTTGAATTCACCGGAGAAGGGGAAAGTCATTTTATTCCCTCTCATTCAAAAGTTTTGAAAAGTTTTCAAATTTCACTCAAGATTTCAGTCACTCAAGCAAACAAACAGACAATCTAATAATTATATTAACATTCCATAATTTAGGATGTTACAGTATCACATACACCTTTCCTCAAGGAAACCCTCGAGGAAACAATGTTTTGACATCCTATCTGCAAGATTTCATAAACAATGCAGCAACTGCTAACATAATTCCAACAGACTCTTAGCATCGCTATGAGTGAGAAAGTCTCATCATAGTCAACTCTTTGAACTTGTCGGAAACATCTTTGCGACAAGTCGAGCTTTCTTAATGGTGACTTTTCACCATCATCATTTGTCTTCCTTTTAAAGATCAGTATGTACTTAACAGTCTAACGACCATCAAGTAGTTCTTCCAAAGTCTACACTTTGTTTTCATACATGGATCCTCTCTCGGATTTCATAGCCTCGAGCCATTTGTCGGAATCCGGGCCAACCATCGCTTCTCCATAGCTCGTAGGTTCATTGTTGTCCAACAACATGACCTCCAAGACAGGGTTACCATACCACTCTAGAACAGTACGTGACCTTGTCGACCTACGAGGTTTGTAGTAACTTGATCTGAAGCTTCATGATCGCTATCATGATCTTCCACTTCAATTGGTGTAGGCGCCACAGGAACAACTTCCTATGCTCTGCTACACACTATCTAAAGCGACGGTTCAATAACCTCATCAAGTTTCCCCCATCCTCCCACCCAATTCTTTCGACAGAAACCTTTTTCTCGAGAACGGACCCATTTCTAGAAACAAACACGTTTCTTCCAGATCTGAGATAGGAGATGTACCCAACTGTTTTGGGTATCCTATGAAGATGCATTTATCTGCTTTGGGTTCGATCTTATCAGACTGAAACTTTTTCACATAAGCGTCGCAGCCCCAAACTTTTAAGAAACGCCTGCTTAGGTTTCTCCAAACCATAGTTCATATGGTGTCATCTCAACAGAATTACGTGGTTCCCTGTTTAAAGTGAATGCGGTTGTCTCTAATGCCAAACCCAAAAACAATAGTGGTAGTTCGATAAGAGACATCATAGTATGCACCATATCCAATAGGGTTGGCTATGACGTTCGGAACACCATCACACTATGGTGTTCCAGGTGGCATGAGATGTGAAACAATTTTCACATTGTCTTAATTGTGTACCAAACTCGCAACTCAGATATTAATCTCTATGATCATATCGTAGACATTTTATCCTCTTGTCACGACGATCTTAAATTTCACTCTGCAACTACTTGAACCTTTCAGTAATTCAGACGTGTGTTTCATCAAGCAAATACACTAGTACCTACTTAAATCATCTGTGAAGTAAGAACATAACGATATCCACTACGTGCCTTAGCACTCATTGAACTGCATACATCAAAATGTATTACTTCCAATAAGTTACTTTCTTGTTCCATCTCACTAGAAAACGAGGCCTTCAGTCATCTTGCCCGAGTGGCATGATTTGCATGTCTCAAGTGATTCAAAATCAAGTGAGTCTAAAGAATCCATCTGCATGGAGTTTCTTCATGCGTTTACACCAATAGGCATGGTTCGCATGTCTTAAACAATTCAAAAACAAATGAGTCCATCAGTATGGAGCTTCTTCACGCGTTTTACACTAATATGACTCAAGCGGCAATGCCACAAGTAAGTGGTACTATCATTACTACTTTGTATCTTTTGGCAACAACATCATGAACATGTCTATCACTACGATCGAGATTCAATAAACCATTGACGGTATTTGTTCAAGAAAATAGACTGACCATTATTCTCTTTAAATTAATAATCATATTGCAATAAACACGATCTAACGATGTTCATGCTCAACACAAACAAGAAATAACATTTATTTAGGTTCACCACTGATGCGTCCAAAATGCATCACTTTTTGTATCATAATTTATCTCTGTTCATTGATATATTTCACTTTATAATAATGTACTAATAGTGTTTTGGCTTATTTTACACAGTTTACAAATTTCCGGTGCCGAAACAGTAGACGCAGGATTCAGCGGAGAAAATAGTATGAAGAGTTACCAAATCATAACATCTCCAACTGCGCTGAAAATTTGAAGGAAGGAGTTTCCGAACAGATCCTGAAGACATGCCGAAGAAGGGTCAGAGGGGGGCCACAGGACACCCAGGTGACCTGCTGGCGCAGGCCTCCCCTAGGTCGCGCCCAGAGGCCGCCTGGATGGTGGGTCCCACCTCCGGCACTCTCCTTTGGCCTATATCATCCTCTTGATCTAAAATTTATGGGGACAGAAGAGTTTTCGCAATTCCGCCGCCGCTCCGCGGCGGAAACCAACAGAGAAGAAAAGACCTTTTCGGCGGGCAGATTCCGCCGAGGAGAACTCCTCCCGGAAGGGAAATCATCCTTATCGTCATCACTATCATCACGGGCATCATCGAGATCATCATCACCATCATCACCATCACCAGCACCATCTCCATCTTCATCCCATCTATTTCACCATTGCAATCGGAGTTGTACCTTGCACTATTCATCCCCTCTACTCTACCGGTGTTGATTACTCTTTTGTGGTGAATGCTATTGGGTTTTGTTGGAGAATTAATGTTATGAACAGATTGTTAATCATATTTTCGTCACCTCTAATCATGATCTCTTTTATGTCTTGTGAGTAGTTCCGTTAGTTCTTGAGGACATGGGAAAAGTCTAGATGCCAGTAGTCATATGATGTTAAAGTGATATGCGTCGATTGATATTTAACTTATGGTGTTATTCTTCTAGTGGTGTTATGTGAACGTCGACTACATAACACTTCACCTTTTTAAGGACCTAGAGGAATGCATCGTGTATAAAGAATGCTTATGATGGGTTGCCGGAGTGATAGAAACCTGAACCCCAGTTCACATACTTTTGCATGAGGGAGTATTGGATCCTGAAGTTTATTGCTATGGTTACGCTTTGCCTTAATTTCTCTCTTGTATTTGCGGATGCTTGCAAGAGGGATTAATCATAAGAGTGTACGTGTCTTATCCTAGACGGTGCATTAGTTAAGATCCACCCACATAGCACGGATCAATACAAAACATAGTACTAGACGGAATATGGCGAAAGCACTTCACTATCTCTCCCGTGTGTCCTCGGGAACGCCTTAGTCTTTATAAGTTTAGTACCTCGTCTTATCCTTTGTGTTCAAAAGGATTGGGCCACTTGATGAACCATGGCACCATTGACTTTCCTTGCATTTATTTCTTAGTTGCTACTACTAGAAAACCCATCAAAAGTTGCCTTTTAGTACTTGCAGTTACTCCTTGCTCAAGATCGCTTGTCAATACCTTCTGCTCCTCGTTGGGTTCGACACTCTTACTTATCAAAAAGGCTACGATAGATCCCCTACACTTGTTGGTCATTAATACCATTTTCTGGCGCCGTTGCCGGGGACTGTAGCGATATTGGTAAGTGAAATTGGTAAGGAAACCTTTACGGTGTACATGTTGTTTTTGTTTTACTGTTTCCTCTTTTTGTCCCTATGGACAACTCTGCTCTTGGTTTGCTTCTTGTGGGGAACCGCCCCAACGCTATTGTGGTGGAGAAGCCTTCCCCACCTACTGAAATTGTGCCCTTTAAAATACCAACTCGTATTATTGATTGTGTCTTGGCTAATCAATATGCAGGAGATAGACATCCAGGTGAACACTGGCTATATCTTTCACAACTATGCTCCTTATTTAAGCTTGCAGGTATATCGATGGATTTTGTTATGAGAAAGTTATTCTCTCTATCATTAAAAGATAAGGATTTGGATTGGTATAGGCTTCTTGATGACTCTCATTTACTAAATTGGCAAGATCTTATGCCTCTCTTTTATGCAAAGTTTTATCCTCTTCATGAAATACATCAAGACATGAACTATATTTATAACTTTTGGTCTCGTGAGGAAGAAAGCATCGCTCAAGCTTGGTGGAGATTGAAGTCCTTAATGCTCAAATGCCCCAATCATGAGCTCTCCAAAGAAATTATTCTTACATATTTTTATGCAAGGCTTTATCGTCAAGATAAAGAGATGGTTTGTAGCGACCCGAATCAAGACGAGTCAAGCCTCTGTGTTTCTGTGCCATCCCTGGATCAGTATGCTGGCACACACAGTATATCAATGTATATATCAAAGTGCAATCACATGTACATAGCGTAAAATTGATATATACCTTAATTATCTTAGCGGAAGGGGTCAAGGGAGTGGAGTCCCAATAAACACCAACAGCAAGTTGAGTGTAGACCGTAACCCTGAATCGTACTCTAACTCGTCGAAGAAAAATATCTGCAACATAAGACGTTGCAGCCGTGTAGGTCAGCATATTGAATATGCCGGCAAGTCACATAAGAGAGGGGTGAAAAGTAATCATCTATACTATATGCATATATGGCAGGTGGGGCTATAAGTTTTTAGCGAAAAGCAAGTTTTATCCTACATCAAGAGAGGGCTAAAAGCAAAATGTTACTACTTTGTTGGTTGTTAACGAGATGGTTCCGCCAACCAGTTCTCGTACCCGAGTTGTCAATAATTACCCTCATCAAATATATATAAAGGTGTTGAGAAATCCAGATAACTTCAGTTCCTTTGGCTCAAGTTGTCCAGGACCGTGGACTCCGCTAATCGATTAGGTTTGAGTACTCTGCAGAGTTTTGCACACGTTCCCCACAAGATTTGATCGCCTCCGTGTTTGTCCTTGCACTTCAGGGTGTTTGAAGACCGGATGATCAAAACATGGTCTTTCAACGGGTCCCTCTGAATCCCTGTCGGTGCCCATCCATTCCTACCGTTCGTCTACATCTGCTAGCACCGCCTGTCCAGAGTCGCCGCGTTGTCCAACCAAGCCAGAGCCCATAATGACTTGTGGCTGTGCAGGCAAGCCTTGGGTCTTGAAAATATCCGTCCGTCTCTTTGAGCCTGGGTGAAGCTTTCCGCAGGATGTCATGGCCTCTCCAGCATCCCGGGCATCCACTGGGTTCTCCAGGGAGCCGATCAACCGTCCTTCACCCAGAGTTGTATTGCGTCCGAGGTCTTGAAAATCTTGTCTTAGCAGGTCTTGATTATTATATCAACCTCACATCACTTGTGATACACACTCAACCGATAACCCGTCTACTCAAGCATAGCATTAAGAAATTGTCGTCTCGGGGCTAAGTATCGGGGTTGTTGTGTGCCTACCACATGATACTACAACTTATACTAAAATTTCCAAGTACCTAGGCAGCATGCAATTGGGCATAGGAGGTGATCTACCATGCATCGAAAACATAGGTAAAATAACATGATCAAAATGACTTGCCTGTGATGTTGAAGAAGAAGAATTCCCCGAGAAAATAACTTGATAGACTACTCGTCACTCTCCGATGCAATCTATATAACAAACATATCATTCACATAAGCACTCATACTAGTAATCATTGTAACAATCAAAACAAAAGAGAGAGCGAATAGGAAACCGAAAGAAACTTCAAATAAGACTAGGGAGTCTTCTACTACGTCAAACACTAAATAGTTTTTGTCTAACAGAAAATAATAACAAGGAACTAAGATATAAGTTTAACTAAGATAAAATAAATTATTTTTCACAAAACTTTTTGAAAGTATTCCCAAACGGGATTTGAAACAAAGGTGAAAACAATTGCAAGTTACTAAGGAACTAGAATTGATTTCATGAAAACAAATAAAAATAAAATAAAAACTTGTTGCAAAACTACTGCTTATCTAACATAAACAAAACATAATAATGTTTCTGAAATAATAAAGAAAATATTTTAAAACAAAGGTAGAAAAAGAATTAGCCGAAATCCTAAAAGCGGTGAAACAGAAATTGTTTCACATGAAATAATGAGCTAAAATACTCAATCAAATCTGAAAGTTTTACCACTGCTAAATAAGATCACTAGTGATCAGTACCAAAAGGAATCAAATTAAAAGCTATTTTTAAACTCCTGAAATAGGCAAAACAGGGTTTAAACTAAATCTGATCTAACTTATATTTGAAAATTTCAAACATAGACAAATTATACGTTTTTAAAAACTACAGGAAATTTTGTGAGCTACTGGAAAAAGAATCAATGTCATTGGACTTCGGGATAAAAAGTTGTGGCCAAAAAATTTTTGAAACTTTCTGTTTTCGACAGAAAAACTGAAAACAACTAGCTAACTATTGGGGTACACGTGGCAAGCTACTGTTGGCTGGGAGGGGTGTTTGCTGCAGCGTTTTGAGCAAACGACCTTGCCCTAACAAAAGCTACTGGCTAAAATATAAGTGAAAAAATAAAACCGTTGGTTTTCTCATATAGACCGAAGGGTTACGTTAGGATCTAATCTAGGCCACTAGTTAAAGATCTAAGTGCTACAATCGATTAGAAGAAAGAACAGAGAGGGAGAGAAGAAATACCGTGCTGGCCGTGGCTACTCCGGCAGAAGAAGATGGCCGGCGAGGGAGGGGAGCTCCGGGGGGGGGGGGGGGTTGGAGGAGATGGGGCGACGGCGGTGGGGTTCCTCCTCCTCGGGGGAGGCGGCGGCGGGGGTGAGAGGGGCTCGGGGCGCTGCTCCAGGAGGCATAGACGAAGGTGGGCAGCAGGAGCTTGGGCTCCGGCGGGGCGACGGGGCGGCGCTGCGGTGGCGGGGAGCCTCGGGTTGTCGCGGAAACGAGGTGAGGCGGCGGCGGGGGTGCCTCAGGTGGTGCGGGGCGGCTCGGGTGGTGCTCCTAGGACGAGGCCGAAGGTAGCAGCAGCTGTTGCCGGCGAGCGGTGGCAGGGCTAGGGCGGCGGTGGTTCGGCGGGGTAAGGGGTGGGAACGGGGCTGCGGTGTGGAGGGCAGTATTTATAGGCCATGGGAGGGAGTGGGGAAGGTAAGAGGAGAGAGGGAATCGGGGGGATCCCGAGTACTGGGGGGGGCAGCGGCTCGGTGTCGGGCAGGCGTAAGGAAGGAGAAAGAAGAAAGGCCGACGGGGGTGTTGGCTCGGTTGGGTGGGGCCCTTCGGCCAGTGAGAGGGGGGAGGGGAAGGAGGGGTCGGTCGCCCTACATCAAGGGACTTGATCCCTGGGCAGTGGGGGATCTCGGCCCAAGGCCAATAGTGCGCCCGGCGGCGGCTTTAAAAAAAAAACTTTCCTAATATCTAACCTTTTTCCGAAACAGAAAGTAAAAGCGAATAAAAAGGTAATAAATCAAAATATTAATATAGGGTATTATATACCAAAAAAATTCAGAAAAATATCCTCTACCCGAATAACATTTTTCCAAAGTAAAAATAAAAACTTTTAAAAAAATGTTTTTTTCAGAAATTCACTAAATTGCTTTATTTCTTTTTGCAAACATTTTTGCAAATATTCTTTGGGTTTCTTGGCTCCAGCATTTCAAAAATTGCCCGCACTTTGGAGGGTCATTTTCCTCCGGTCTCTTCTGTTTGACAGAGGGTATTTCGCGGCATTTCTTGCACGAAGAAAACAAATAAAAATGCAAATATCTCCGTTCAAATTATTTATAGTTGAAGAAGTCATGTCATCTTCTCTCTTTGCTTTTAAAAGCTTGAATTTGAATTCACCGGAGAAGGGGAAAGTCATTTTATTCCCTCTCGTTCAAAAGTTTCGAAAAGTTTCAAATTTCACACAAGTTTCAATCACTCACGCAAACAAACAAACAATCAATCTAATAATTATATTATCATTCCAAAATTTATAATTTTGGGATGTTACATGCTTGATGCCTCCTCTAGTGGGGCATTCTCCAACAAAAGCACCGAAGCTAAGTCGAATTTTATTGAAAGGATCCAGAAGAACACTGAAGAGTGGGAGATTGAAAAAGGTATTGAACCCATTATAAATTATGAGCTTGATTACATTGAGAGCTATGTGGAAACTGATTACTTTAATACCTTTTGTGCTAAGATTGGTCTTGATTCCCACCTTCTAATTGATTTTTGCAAAGACTTTGCCTATCATATCGACTCTTCTAAGAAGAAGGAAGATCAACACCATAAACCTTTTAAGGAATTACCTGTTGATATTAATGTTGTTGACCCTATCTTGCCTCCAGTTGTATATGAAAGGCCCCCTTTTCCCGCAAGGATGAGGGAGCATTCTTTTGTCACACGCATGTTGAATAAAAGTGAAAGAACGACTGACGAGCATGAGGACCTGATTAAGGTCGATCCTCAAGTGGCATTAGTCAAGGATCTTGTTACTAGTAATATTGAGGATTCCAATATAAATTTTTGTGATGTTTCTACTAACCATGTTACAGCCAAGAATAAAGGCCCAATTTCAATTATATCTCCTAGTGGAATTGAGCGAGATGTTGAAGTTCTATGTGGAAAGGTAAAATATCCTACCGACTTTCTAGTACTTGGTTCAGTGCAAGATAGTTTTTCCCCTATTATCTTTGGTAGGCCTTTTCTCAAAACTTGTGGAGCTATTATAGATTGTAGGAAAGGATAAGTATATGTTGAATTTAATGGTGAGCCATATGAATTTAACTTTTCTAAATTCTCGAAGCAAACTCGTGGTACTGATCTGCCTAGTAACGATAAAATTATTGAAGAGATTGCTTCTATTGCTATTCCTCCTAACGATCCTTTGCAGCAATTTATGGAAGATGACGAGAATGATATGCATATGCGGGAAAGGAATGGGCTAGATGACATATTCTTGAGACAACCTGCTATCCTGAAGCACAACCTTCTGGTTGAGCCTTTGGGAATTTTATCGAAATCAAAAGAAGACCCGGTGTTTGATCTTAAACCTCTTCCCACTACGCTCAAGTATGCTTATTTAGATGAAAATAAAGTATATCATGTTATTATCAATTCTAACCTTTCATGATATGAAGAAGAGTGATTATTGGAAGTCCTTCATAAACACCGAGGCGCTATTGGCTATACCATTGATGATCTTAAGGGGATTAGTCCATCTATTTGTCCGCATACTATCCATCTGGAGCTTGATGCTAAACCGGTTGTTGATCATCAATGATGGTTGAACCCGAAGATGAAGGATGTTGTGAGGACCGAAATCCTCAAGCTTCTAGTCGCAGGTATTATCTACCCTATAGCTGATATTAAGTGGGTAAGTCCGGTACATTGTGTTCCCAAGAAAGGAGGTACGACTGTAGTTCCTAATGATAAGAATGAACTAATACCTCAAAGAATTATTATTGGATATAGAATGTGTATTGATTATAGGAAGCTGAACAAGGCAACCAGGAAGGACCACTACCCGCTGCCGTTCATCGACCAAATGCTTGAAAGGTTATCCAAAAACACTCACTTTTGCTATCTTGATGGGTACTCTGTCTTCTCTCAAATTCATCGATCAAGAGAAGACCACTTTTACTTGTCCCTTTGGTACTTATGCTTATGGACGTATGCCTTTTGGTTTATGCAATGCTCCTGTTACTTTCTAGAGGTGTATGTCTGCTATCTTTCATGTATTTTGTGAAGAAATTTTGGAGGTCTTCATGGACGATTTCTCTGTCTATGGAACCTCTTTTGATCATTATCTCCACAACCTTAATAAAGTTTTGGGGAGATGTGAGGAGACGAACTTGGTACTCAACTGGGAGAAATGCCATTTCATGGTCAATGATGGAATTGTTCTTGGCCACAAGATTTCTCAAAAGGGAATCGAGGTGGACGGGGCAAAAGTGGAAGCAATCGAGAGGATGCCTTATCCAAAGGACATCAGAGGTATTTGTAGTTTCCTCGGTCATGCTGGTTTCTATATAAGATTTATTAAAGACTTTCCTAAGACTTCGAAACCCCTCACTAATCTTCTCCAGAAGGATATTCCTTTTTTGTTTGATGAAGATTGTAAGGAAGCCTTCGAAGTTCTTAAGAAAGCCTTGATAACCGTCAGTATAGTCCAACCACCTGATTGGAATTTGCCTTTTGAAATCATGTGTGATGCTAGTGATTTTGTTGTTGGAGTTGTGTTAGGACAAAGGGTTGATAAGAAATTGAATGTTATACATTATGCTAGAAAAACCCTTGATAGTGCTCAAAAGAATTACGCTACTACTGACAAAGAATTTTTAGCGATAGTGTTTGCTTGTGTTAAGTTTAGGCCTTACATTGTTGATTCTAAAGTCATCATTCATACTGATCATGCTGCTATTAAGTATCTTATGGAAAAGAAGGATGCCAAACCAAGGCTTATCAGATGGGTCCTTCTTCTTCAAGAATTTGAGTTGTAGATTGTTGATAGGAAGGGAGCATACAACCCTATAGCAGACAACATTTCGAGGATGGAGGACATACCACATGATCCTATTCCAATCAACGATAGTTTTCCTGATGAATAGTTAGCTGTTTTGAAAGTACAATCTAATTCCGATCCGTGGTATGCAAATTATGCTAACTTTGTTGTTGCAAAGTTTTTGCCTCCAGGTTTAACATTCCAGCAGAGGAAGAAGTTCTTCCACGTTGAGGTATTACTTTTGGGATGACCCACATCTTTTTAGAGAAGGTGCGAATGGAATTGTGAGGTGATCCATACCGGAGCATGAGCAGAAGGATATCTTGAGACAATGTCATAGCAGTCCTTATGGAGGACATCATGCCGGTGAGAGGACCGCACACAAGGTTCTCCAATCAGGTTTTTATTGGCCTACTCTCTTCAAAGATGCTAGAAATTATGTTTTATCTTGTGATAAGTGCCACGGAGTTGGTAATATTAGTAGGAGGAATGAGATGCATATGAATTATTCTCTAGTCATTGAGCCTTTTCATTGCTATTGTTTTGATTTTATGGGTCCTTTCCCTCCTTCACACAAGTACACTCACTTCTTAGTAGCTGTTGATTATGTGACCAAGTGGGTTGAAGCAATCCCCACTGAAAGTCTTGATCACAAGACATCTTTGAAAATGCTCAAGGATGTTGGTGTACCTAGGTACCTCATGACCAATGGAGGATCACATTTTACACACGGTGCTTTTAGAAAAGCTCTAGCCAAATATGATGTTAATCATAGAATTGCTTCACCTTACCACCCTCAAACAAGTGGGCAAGTTGAGCTCACAAATAGAGAGAGCAAGCTGATCTTGCAAAACACAGTGAACAGTTCTAGAAAGGACTGATCCAATAAGCTAGGAGATGCCTTGTGGGCGTATAGAACTGCTTACAAAAATCCCATGGGGACGTCTCCGTATAAGATGGTCTATGGCAAGGCATGCCATCTACCTCTAGAGTGCTATGGCACCACTTGGCTTGATTGTGTTGCAGAAAAATCCTATATATTCAAAAAATCAAAAGTTAACATAGAACTCCCGCTCAACCGCCGCAAGCCTCTGTTTCGAAGTGATCTCATCTAGAGCCCTATTCGGGTACCCTACGAGAGGGGGAAATCATCACCGCTTGCCATCTTCATGATACTAGCGGTCACCATGACGAGGAGGGAGTACTTCATCCTCGGGGTTAAGGGTATGTACCAGTAGTTGTGGGTTTGATAACTCTCTCTCTATATATATATACATAAATACTATTCTGATCATGGGATGAGAATAATATTCTGATAACTACATGACTCGTCCGAGCAGTAGCACTTGAACTTCCTCGAGTAGTAGGTTGAACTTCCGCTAAAAAGTGTCCAAATGGGGCTTGCGATATACCGTTGGAAAGCTAGGTTGATATTTTGTCAAAATGTACATGGTTTAAGAGTAGTTTTGAAAACATTTTTTCTTCATTCAAAAAACACGAATCATATTTTCGAGCCTATTTCTTAAACGTTTATCGGAATGAGGAAAATGAGATGGCGTTCGATAGCTGCTGCAAATCCACTCATTTCATAAGTTGACAGTTTTTCCAAATTCCATTTGATTAAATAGGAATTTCAAAAATGATGGAATTTCTGAAACCGAACAGCCGGATTCTTATTTCGGGGTTAATCCAAAAACATCTAGTCCAATCGATGCAAATGATATGGCATTGGAAAACTTATGAAAATGTGAATATATTCATATGAAAAGTTTCTTCCAAATATGATCGCTTTAACTGTAATTTAGAAAACGGTATAAGTTCTACCAAGTTTGTTATTTTGCTTTAATTTCTCAATGGTTCGTCGGAATGGTGCAAATGATATGCCGTTGGAAATCCTCAACAAATGCAAAAATTTTATATGTTGTTTGTTTATTCAAATTCTTTATGGTATCAAGTTAATTTTAAAATGGCTAAAAACTTTTTTTGGCCATAATTGTTACAAACTTTAAAGGAATGCGGCAAATAATATACCGTTGAAAATCTATGGAAGTTGCGAAACTTTTCCATGTAGATAGTTTTCTCTGATGCTTAGCCGTTTTCAAGCAATCGTGAAAGCAGCAAGATCACACGTTCTGCCTTTAGGGCGAAACAGAGTATTCGAAAATGCACCTCGTGAAGAACTTGAAATCCTTGGCTTGTCTACTCGTACTTCAGTCTGTTTTGCATGTGCTGTTTTTCCTGATAATTCTCCATCCACTCACCAGAATTGAGCAAATGATAGATGGTTGGAAAACTATTGTACACACACAACTTTTTCGTGTTGATGCTTTTTTCATACTCATGACGGTTTAAAAGATTTTCATCTGACATTCATGCAGTATAGTAGTTGAACTTCCCCAACTGCTACGTTGAACTTCCGCTAATATTGTCCAAATGGGGCTTGCAATATACCGTTGGAAAGCCGTGGACCCCACGGTCAACACCTAGGTTGAATTTTTGGCAAAATCTGCATAGTTTAAGAGTAGTTTTGAAAACTGTTTTTCTGCATACAAAAAAGTGAATCATATTTTTGAGGTTATTTCTAAACCGTTTATGGAATGAGGCAAATGAGATGGCATTGGATAGCTGCTGCAAATCTGCTCATGTCACATGTTGAAAGTTTTCCCAAATTCAGTACGGTTAAAGAGGAATTTTAAAAATGGCGGAATTAATGAAACCGAACAACCAGGTTCATATTTCAGGGTTTATTTAAAAATGACTAGTCCGATCAAAGAAAATGATATGTCATTAAATCATTTATGAAAATGTGCATCTTTTCATATAAAAAGTATGTTCCAACTGTTGATTTAGAAAACGGCACAAGTTGTAGTGAGTTCGTATTTTTGCGTTAATTTCTCAATTGTTTGTCGGAATGGGCAAATGATATGGCATTGAAAGCCTGAACAATTGCGAAACTTTTATATCTAGATTGTTTTTTCCAATTCTGTATGGTTTTAAGTCAATTTTATAAATAGCCCAAAAACATTTTTGGCAATAAGTTCTACAAAGTTTATCAGAATGGGGCAAATAATATACCATTGAAAAGCGATGAAAAATACGAAACTTTTCAGGTACATGGTTTTCTATGATTCATAGCCATTTTGAACCAATCTTGAAAATAGCAAGATGATGCATTCTGCCTTTAGCACTAAATGGAGTGTTCGAAAATGCACCTCGTGAAGAACTTGAACTTCTTGGCTTGTCTATGTGAACTTCACTTTTTTCATGTGTTGTTTTTTGCTCGTAACTCTCCATCCACTTATCAGAATTGAGAAAATGATAAACAGATGTAAGGATGTTGTAAACTCACAACTTTTCCATGTTGATCGTTTTTTCATATTCGCTACGGTTTAAAAGATTTTCATCCAAAATTCATTGAGTGTAGTAGGTTAACATCCCGCTCTCTTCACGTTGAACGTTTGTGACGTGTTTTACTATGTAATTTCTCTCCTATTCGTTGATGTTACAGAAATGATATTCCTTTTTGTACAAACCTCTCTCACGATAATATTTGAACTTTCTCTGGCCGAGGACTTGAACTTATAACAACAAAAGCATTGGAAATTGCCTTTTTATTCACGGTTCTCACAATAAACACAGACCATGTAGTATGTGAACTTTATCCATTTTATAATTTAAATTTTTTATTTTCTTTTTTTGAAATCGAATTGGTCCCAAATAATAATGGTTAATCTTTGTGGATTGACAGAATTCTTTTAAAACACAGAAAACAATTTATTTTTTGTGTTCTTGAACATGGAATACAAGGTGGACCCGTGTTGCAAGAATTTTTGAACTTCCCCACAGAGAGCACATGAACTTCTTTCAACAAACATTTTAAGCTATTATTTTTATATTCTTTTATTCTCACGAAAAACACATTTCTTGTAGTACTTGAACTTCTTGTTGTTTTCACTATGAACTGCTGTCATGTTCTTTTTGTCCGTAATTCCTCACCCACTCTTTGGAGTTGCACAAATGATATACCATTAGAAAACCAATTGAAATGAAACATCTTTTTATAGTATGGTTAAAGTTTTCTTTTCGAGCAACATACACCATTTTTTCATGGATTGAGAGAATTACTTAAAAACACCCAAACAACATTTTTTAAGTTTTTTGAACATGTAAATACACAGTGAACCTCTCTCAGACGTAGTTTTTTAAACTTCCCCGTGTCGAGCACGTGAACTTCTAGCAACAAGCTTTTTATACTTGGCCTTTTTTATTTTTTATTTTTCTCATATGAAAACACACACATGATCGTTCAATTGAATGAAATACTTTTTTCTAGTAACGAGAAGAATATGAGTTTTTGTATACATCAAGATGCTCCGCTTTTTAATTTGCATTTATTTATTTTATTTTTTAATAAAAATAGAAAATATAAGTTTTTTGAACTTCTTTGTTCGAAAATTTGAAATTCTTGGTTTTATTCTTTTAATAAGGAGAATATTTTGGATTTTTTGTAGGCATCAAAGTTCAACATTTTTAAAATTTGAATTTCTTAGGTTTATTTGCTAGTACGAGGGAAATTAGAACTTCAACATATAAATATCAAACTTCATTAATTATGTAACTTGGACTTCTTGATTTATTTCTTTTGGTAACGGAAAAATAGTAGTTTTTTAATAAACATCAAGCTACTTCTTTGTTTAATTTAAAATTTAGTTTTTTAACCTTATTAGGTACAATTTTTCATTGTTGGGTTTGATTTTCTTTAACGACCCAAATTTGGTTTACTATATGCATGAACTTTTCTCGAGGACAATACTTGAAGAATTTTTAATTGTCATTATGTTACATGTGATCTGTGCATTTTTACTCATCGGGGACGACCATATAAGCATGATGAATTAGAGAACAGGTACTTTTCAATACACCTTTTTTCAGAAATGCACCTTTTTTCTCTATGCGAACTTCATTTTTTTATATGAACTTCATTGTGATTTTTAAAATTTATTTTTCCCACAATTTGTGTACATGAACTTTTTATGGTTTTACATATTTTGAACCTTTTCATTTATCATAGTTGAACTTCTTTCTCTTTCTCTTATGTCTTGCATGAATACACAGACTAGGGGGAGGCGGAGAGGAGTCGCACGGGCGGCTAGTGACAAGGGTGGTTGAGGGGCTTTTCTGAAGCTAGTTAAGTTACCTGAAGTTCAATGAGTCGAGATAGTTAAGTTCAGTGAACAAAACTGCAAAATAAGAGGATAAATGCATCAGTTCTAAGTAGAGAGCATCCATTGGACTAGGGTAAGAAGACTTTCCAACGTTTTTCTAGAACATGTGTGTCGATTGTTGTCTTCTCTTCATCATGCCTGTGCAAAAAAGAATATCCACAACTTTTCAAGGAGAGCTTAGGTTCTTTGAAGTTCGAGTATGCGCACACATGCATTTTTGTCTCACACAAAACTATTTTTCCTTCAATCTGATTCAGAGAAAGAGAAACATTGTGCAGAGTGTGAAGACACTAAATCAAGGAAAAAAAAATGAAAGAAAGGTGCTATCGCTAGAACAAAGTCATTAGTATTCATAAACAAAACTAGTTAAATAGTCGGCGACTCATGGACTCCACGTCGGCAAGCTTGAACGGCCTTGAGAACTTGACGGTGACAGGGATTGAGGGGGGACAACAAGGATCTAGGGAGGAGGAGGTAACACAGATCCATCAAAGTACATGCAGATTCATGGCGGCGCGATGGCGGATGCGAGGCTCCGAGTAGTGTTGCGTGATAGCGGGCCAGAGGCAGCGGGATTCAGTATGGGGAGCACCCGCGCATCGCCATAGGACGCATGGAGGGGGAGGAGGTGCGGGATGGCTCGACGCGCTTGAAAGGGGAGGGGTGCAGGCTATCGGTGGTCCACTAGAAGGGGGAGGAGGTGCGGGACGGCGGCGGGATTGGAATCGGCGGCGACACGATTGGGATCCAGGGCCCTGTGATGGCTCACTCGGATCAATGGCCTACTCGTCGGTCTATGTGGCGGAGGAGTGCACCCGATATCATGGAAGGAGGCGCGCCGGCCGATGGAGGAGGAGAGTGGGAGCGCTGGAGGATGCACGTTGTGTTAGGGAGAGTGCATCTACATACCCTAGTAGATCGCTAAGCGAAAGCGTATATAACGCGGTTCATGTACTCGTACGTCTTCGCGATCTCATCACGATCTGTCTCGTGATCTCATCACGATTCTTCCCGATCTAGTACCGAATGAACGGCACCTCCGCAATCAGCACACGTACAACTCGATGACGATCTCCGCCTTCTTGATCCAGCAAGAGGGGCGGAGAGGTGGATGAGTTCTCCGGCACAGTTGCATGGTGGTGGTGGTGGTGAAGTAATCCAGCAGGGCTTCGCCAAGCTCTACTAAACTAATCTAGAGGAGAAACAACCTAGAGAGGACATCACGTGGCTAATTAGGGTTAGGGCTGCCCTCAAAATCCTCTAGTATGTATAGGAGGGAGGGAGGGGAGGAAGCAGCCTCAACCCTAAAGGGTTCGGCCGAAGTGGAGGGGAGGTGGAGGAGTCCACCTCCAATCCTACTCCAAGTAGGATTCCACTTGGGCTCCTCCTTCCCTTTTTCCCTTTTTAACCTTTTTTGCTTCCTAGGACAAAATAGGCCTTCTTGGGCTGCCCGCACGACCCCACTAATGGATGGTGAACCACCTTTCTCTCCAGGGTAGGTGGCCCCTCCCGGTAAAACCCCGGAATCCATTCGTCACTCCGTGTACTTTACCGGTAATGCCCGAAAACTATTCAGAAGCCAAATGCAACTTTCCTATATATCAATCTTTACCTCCGGATCTCCTCGTGACATCCGGTATCTCATCCGGGACTCGGAACAACCTACGGTCAGCCACATACATAACTCAACTATACCTAAACGTTACCGAACCTTAAGTGTGCAGACCCTACAGGTTCGGGAACTATGCAGACATGACCTGAGGCACTCTCTGGTCAATAACCAATAGAGGTACCTAGATGCCCATATTGGCTTCTACATATTCTACAAAGATCTTTATCGGTCGAACCTTTATGTCAAGGATTCAGTTAATCCCGTATACTGTTCCCTTTATCCTTCGGTATGTTACTTTCCCGAGATTTGATCGTCGGTATCTCTATACCTAGTTCAATCGCGTTACCGGAAAGTCTCTATATTCATTCCATAATACAATATCCCGTGACTAAGTCCTTAGTCACATTGCTTGCAAGGCTTGTTGTGATGTTGTATTACCGAGTGGGCCCTCACATAACTCTCCATCACACGGAGTGACAAATCCCAGTCTTGATTAACGCCAACCCAACAGATACCTGTAGAACACCTTTATAGTCACCCAATTACGTTGTGACGTTTGATACACACAAGGTATTCCTCTGGTGTCCTGGAGTTGCATGATCTCATGGTCATAGGAATATATACAGTGGCATGCAAAAAATAGTAGCAATAAACTTACACAATAATATGCTATGTTCATAGTTTGGGTCTTGTCCATCACATCATTCTCCTAATATTTTGATCCCGTTATCAAGTGACAACACTTGTCTATGGCGTGAAACCTTGACCATCTTTGATCAACGAGCTAGTCAACTAGATGTTCACTAGGGACAATGTGTTTTCATGTATCCACACATGTATTTGAGTTTCCAATCAATACAATTATAACATGGATAATAAATGATTATATTGAACAAGGAAATATAATAATAACCAATTTATTATTGCCTCTAGGGCATATTTCCAACATGTTGGACGGGGAGGAGGAGTGCCGGCGGGGTTGTAGGAGGCGCATCATTGTGTGGGAGGTTGGTGGTGGGTGAGGGGGTGGAACCATGGGGGACAGGGGCAGAGGTGGGGTCACCTTTTATTTGTTTTTCTACTCGGCAACAAATTGATCACCCATATAGGGTGCGCCTAGATCAGAATAGTGCCATATATATATATATATATATATATATATATATATATATTAAGCCGGTCTATTCTGCTAACACTTATGAACTGCACGCTCAACGCGAGGACACTCCAGTTTGTGTAGCAAAGGTATTGCAATACACAAACTAGTGAACTTTGTGTCGAAAAAAAACTGCCCGACGCTCTGTTTTTCACAACACCAAAATCGACGTGTGAACCACATCGGACTGAAGAGCGCACTGCTTATGAGGTAAAAACCGCACTACATCGGAGGAACAATTGCACTATGTAATTTATCTTTGAATTTTTTTAATGAACAAGTGAATAGCACAAAACAAAAACAAAGTACTGCACGACTGAGCTAAGCACAATGGTAACTGAATTTTGTAGGAAGTCGCAAAAAAATCACGAAAATTTACATTTCACTTTGGCACGTTGTGGTGAAAGATAGACAACATCATGTGTTTTTGATAAAATGAAAACTAAACTTCGTCGGATACTTTGTCGGACTGGAATGCCTAGAGTACAACACCACCCAGTTTGGGGCTCCACTTTGGATTCCCTCCTTATGCAGCCCCCGACGGCTACGATTGTCCTTCACGGATTGCACATACACGATCCGCACTGCATGGTTCCCGGAGCCTACGATTGTGCTTCATGGATTGCACACACACGATCCACACTGCATGGGCACACTACGCGAACTATACGAGGCCTTCGATGTACCGCACGACCGGATGTTGTGGATGCAAGGAGGGCAGCACCTCGGAGCAGTGCACCTTGCACGAGTGTCGTTGCATTGTCGAGTAGTGCAGGAACAGGGACGGGGAGGTGGGGTGCCAGGGAGGCTGACATTGGAGGATGAAGGCAGCATGGCGATGAGCCGGCCATCCAGCACACCGGCGGGGGAGCAGGCTGGAGGGAGTCAACGGTCGAGGAAGGGTAAGGAGGCTCATGGCAGCTAGTGGTCGGTCGTTGCAGGGGGCATGCGGCCTCGATCCGACAGCAGGGTGTCATGAGGGGACCGCCGTGGCCTAGATCCGACAAAACGGGATGACCGGCACGGCCTTGATCCGGTGGCTGAGAACCGTTGCAGGCTGGATTCGATGACAGGGTGGCACGAGAGTGCCGGGGCAGCCTGGATCCGGCAATTGGGACTTACGGAGAAGGGAGAGGCACTGCAGTCTTGATCCGGTGGTGGATCATGCTAGATGTTGGTCGGGCAAGGAGGTGAGGCGCACCATGGGAGAATTTGGGAGGGCTGGGGCGCATCGGGGAAGGGGTGGCTCGCCGCCGGAGGTGGGGCGCATCGCTGGGAGGGGTGGCTCACGACAGGAGGGAGCAGGAGGTGATGAAGTGGTGGGGGGAATAAGGTGGGGTGCATCACGGGGGAGGAGGTCAGCGGGATGGGGATTTTCAGCATGGAAGAAGGTGGAGGTGAGTGGTCACAGTGGGGGTGGGGATTTGAGCAGGAGCCTCGTGTGTGGGAGGAAGGTGGCCGGGCCATGGGGCTACGAAGATCGTTTGGGTCGGTTTTGGGTGCGCGGGCAGTGTTGAAGTGTATGGAGGGGCACGGGGTGGGAGGTGTTATTAGAATAAGACTCTTAAGGGTGTTATTAGAATAGACCCACTGTATATATGTATATATATATATATATATGTATATATATATATCATGTTCTTGAGATGGCACAGTCAAGATGTATCATGAGCTTTGTTAATATAGTTGGACCGCATGGTGTTTTTCCCTTGCTATCTTGATGTGATGAATTCAGTCTTTTGCTTCGAGGTTTCGCTATTATTGGATTGAATATTTTGCATTTGAGAACACTTGATATATCTCTTGCATGTGGATACCCGTGGTGACAGTGAGGTGTGCTACGGCAACAAAAGTTCTTCCCCGGGAGTGGTGCCAGAGATCCTTCTGTCGTCTCTTGGGCTTGCGTTGGTTCTTCCCTTGAAGAGGAAAGGGTGATGCAGCACAGGAGCAGTAAGTATTTCCCTCAGTTTGAGAACCAAGGTATCAATCCAGTAGGAGAATCTCGTCAAGTCCAGAGTACCTGCGCAAACACAAAAGAGCTTGCACCCAACGCTATAAAGGGGTTGTCAATCCCTTCAAGATTGTTTGCAAAGTGATATCTAAAGGCGGAAAATGCAACGAAGTAAAAAGTGTAAGGCTGAAAATATGGTGTGGAGTAGACCCTGGGGGCCATAGTGTTCACTAGAGGCTTCTCTCAAAATAGCAAGTATTACGGTGGGTGAACAAATTACTGTCGAGCAATTGATAGAACCGCGCAAAGTCATGACGATATCTAAGGCAATGATCATACATATAGGCATCACATCCAAGACAAGTAGACCGATACTTTCTGCATCTACTACTATTACTCCACACATCGACCGCTATCCAGCATGCATCTAGTGTATTGAGTTCATGACGAACAGACTAACGCCTTAAGCAAGATGACATGATGTAGAGGGATAATCTCAAACCAATGATGAAAACCCCATCTTTTTACCCTTGATGGCAACAACATGATGCGTGCCTCGCTACCCCTTCTGTCACTGGGTGAGGTCACCGCACGGTATGAACCCAAAACCAAGCACTTCTCCCATTGCAAGAATCATAGATCTAGTTGGCCAGACAAAACCCACAACTCCAAGAGAATTACAAGGATATGAAATCATACATAAGAGAGATCAGAAGAAACTCAAATAAGATTCATAGATAATCTGATCATAAATCCACAATTCATCGGATCTCGACAAACACACCGCAAAAGAAGATTACATCGGATAGATCTCCAAGAAGATCATGGAGAACTTTGTATTGAAGATCCAAGAGAGAGAAGAAGCCATCTAGTTACTAGCTATGGACCCCTAGGTCTATGGTGAACTACTCAAGCATCATTGGAGAGGTCATGGTGTTGATGAAGAAGCCCTCTATATCCAAATCCCCTCTCCAGCAGGGCACCAGAACATGCCCCCGATGGGATCTTGCGAAGATAGAAACTTGCGGTGGCAGAAAAGTACTTTCGATGATCTCCTGATTTTTTTGGGATTTTTAGGGAATATATAGGCGCAAAACCTAGGGCAAAGGGGCCTCATGGAGCCCACAAGCCAGGGAGCCGCGGCCTCCCCGTGGCCGCGCCATGAGGGCTTGTGGGGTCCCTGGTGGGCCCTTGCCCTGATTCTCCGGCTCTTCGATCTTTTCTGTTCCGAAAAAATATTTTTGGCAGTTTCCTTCCATTTGGACTCCATTCAAAATCCTCCTCTGAAAGGGGTCAAAAACATGGAAAAAGCAGGAATTGGCACTTGGCACTGAGTTAATAAGTTAGTCCCAAAAAATATATAAAAGGCATGCAAAACATCCAAAGTTTGACAAGATAAAAGCATGAAACCATCAAAAATTATAGATACGTTGGAGACGTATCAAGGTGTTCTACCGTTCACTTGATATATGTTCTGGCAATAACCTTGCGGATTCCCGCGGTGACATTGGGGTAATTTAGGCAGAGAGGTTGATGTACGTTTTCGTCCCATTTTCTTGGATATAAATATTGGGGTACTCTTTGATGTTATTTGCATTGGATTGAATATCATGAACCTGCAGTTGTTTGATGCATATCGTATAATTGACTCATAAATACTTGTGGATTGTAGTATCTAGGTGCCATTAGAGTTGATTGATTCATATCATATGGTGTTATTTTTGTACAAACTCTATGGTTGTTCTTGACATTTATAGGAATATCTCTATAGATTGATCGGAAAGGATAACTTTAAGGTGGTTTGCTACCTACAAAAGTCTCTTCTTATGTTCTCCGATTGATAAGAACTCTGGATTGATTCTTTGTTGCACGTTGAGGGATGGTTATACGATTCAATTATCTTTGTAGTGTTGAGAGGTTGCACTAGCGAAATTATGAACCCTAGGTGTTATTTCCAAGCATTGATATGTCTTTTTTCTCATTGTTTACTATTTCTAACCTTGCTATTTAAATATTTTCAAATTATCAAAACCTATATCTACTATCCATACTACAATTGTATCACCATCTCTTCGCTTAACTAGTGCACCTATACAATTTGCCATTGTATTGGGTGTGTTTGGGATACTAGAGATTTCTTGTATTTTACCACACGGTTGTTTGAGAGAGACCTTCTTCATCCTACACCTCCCATGGATTGATAAACCTTAGGTCGGCCACTTGTGGGAAACTTGCTGTTGTCCTACAAATAAAATTCTGCACATGGAGGTCCGACAATGTCTACAAGAATAAAGTTGTGTAGTGGACATCAATGCATTCCTACTGGATAAGGATCTTGGACTTATAATGAGGATACAATGCATGCATTTTTCACAAAGTAACTATTGACGAGATCCTGGAGGTTCGGTCAGCCAATATGATGGTGTTGAGTCAGTCAACTAGCCTTTCATCAAATTTGGTGAATACTCTGTGTGCTCAGGATGTAAATTTTTGTAAAATCCACATTTAATGACAGTCGAGAGAACGAACAGACGTGGCCAATTTTCAACTAGCTCTGATGTAGAACATCAATGGAAGGAAATCTGGGCGGTGAAAGCTCCAAATGAAATAGTTGTCCACTTGTGATTTTCTCATGAATGTTTGCCATTCGAGGCTCAACTTTGTTAGCCTCAGATTCCAACATAGTTTACATTTTTTTATATGGACGAATTGAAGCCATCTAACATACAATGTTGTTTTTCCCATTTACTAGTGTATTCTAGATGAACTCAAAAGTTATGTTTTGGCGTGCTTGAGGTGGAATGATTTCCATTCTCCTAGTGAGTGATTATTTGACTTAACTTCACACTTCAGCAACTGTGGTGCTACTGTTATGGTTGTGATGTTGTGGTAAATTTAGGATGCTCATAACTCTTAAAGAAACAATGATGGCTCTCCTCACCGATGAAGTATTGCCATGAAGATTCAAGCATATGTTGAGCTCATTCTTTTGCATCTGTACAATCCAACACATGTGTATAGGTGTGAAACCAATCCTTCATGTCTTCTTGTGATTACGCCACCGGAAAGCATTACTTTGTTGATGTTTGATGCAACTATATTTTCTGAGCCGGTTGGAGCAAGGGTTGTCATGGTGGCACTAGATCATTCTGGTCGATGATCTGCCACTTGATGTGAATCTTTACTTGATGAACTTGATCCTAAACTTTCACAAGCAAATCTGCTCTAATGGGTTGTAAATATGTCTCACGTGGAAATTTTGACAAGGTCATCTTCTCCTCTGATTGTCTGTCATTGATCCAACATCTCGACCGCTCAATCTGAGACACATATTTGGTAGGTTCGGTGGTGCCTGATATCAAGTTTCTGTCATACAACTTCACTATGGTGGTAGTCAAGCATATACATTGGCACCAAAATGTTTTAATTCATGTAATAGCTAAATCATGTATGAATATTAGTAGTCCTTGTATCTTTTATTTTTTTTTGGATTTTATCAGGGACACTCTATGTAACTTTTTGGTTAATGAATAAAATGTTGAGATTTTTCAAACTACTATAAGAATATAAGTGAAAGATACCTATATCCATTTATCTCCAATCACCATACAACAACAATAAAGCCTTTAGTCCCAAACAAATTGTGGTAGGCTAGAGCTAAAACCCATAAGATCTTGCAACCAACTCATGGTCGTGGGATGCTTCCACACACCCCTATCCATGGCTAGTTCTTTGGTGATACAAGAGTCTTTCAAACCTCTCTTTATAGACTCATCCCAAGTCAAGTTCTATGTACTTGACCTCTTTTGACATTATCAGCACACTTTAGTCATCCTCTATGCACTAGAGTTTTGGAGGCCTGTGCTGAATATGCCCAAACCATCTTTGGTAATGTTGGACAAGTTTTTCTTCAATTAGAGCTACTCCAACTCGTTCCCATATAACATCATTCCAGACATGGCCCTTCTTTTTATGGTCACACATTCATCTCAACAAACGCATATCCGCTACATCTAACTGTTGAACATGTCGCCTTTTAGTATGCCAACACTCAGCACTATACAACGTTGCAGGTCGAAGCGCCATCCTATAGTACCATCCTTTTAGCTTTTGTGACACTCTCTTGTCATAGAGATAGCCACAAGCTTGGCGCCACATCATCCATATGGTTTTGTTTTGAGGGTTCACATCTTCATCGATATCTCCATCCTTGTGCTGCATTGACCCCAAATATCGAAAGGTGTAATTTTAAGACACCACTTGACCATCAAGGCTAACGTCCTCCTCCTCTTCCTTGTGACTAGTACGTAGTACTGAAACCACCACTCATGTACTTGGTTTTATTTCTACTAAGCCTAGAAACTTTCAATTCCAAGGTTGTCTCCATAGATCTAACTTCCTATTACCCCTCGTCCGACTATCATCGACTAGCACCACATCATATGCAAAGAGCATACATGATGTGACATCTTGTATGTCTTTTGTGACCCCATCCATCACCAAAGCAAAAAAGGCAATGGCTCTAAGCTGCTCCCTTGTGCAGTTCTGTTTTAATGGAATAGTCATTAGTGTTGCCATCGCTTGTTCGTTATCACAACATTATCATACATGCCCTTGATGAGGGTAATGTACTTTGTTGGGACTTTGTGTTTCACCAAGATCCACCACATGGCATTTCATGGTTTCTTATTGTAAGCCTTCCCCAAGTTTGTGAAAACCATATGCAAGTCCTACTTTTGCTTCATGTATCTCTCCATAACTTGTTGTACCAAGAAAATGGCTTCCATAGTCAACCTCCCATGCATGAAATCAAATTGATTTTCTATCTCTCTCGGTGCTAAAATTGGTAGATCTTGGGTAGGGAGTCCCGACCTGGTGATCGAGGAACGAGGGTGAACATAGAGAAGGGAGACACATATTTACCCTGGTTCAGGCCCCCTTGAAGAGGTAAAATCCTACTCATGCTTGTATTGTATTGATTGTCGATGGGGTTCACAGCTCTAAACTTGTACGCGTGGCTCTAAATACTAAAACCCTCGGCTTACATAGGCATCGAGTGTATCTAGGGTTTACATATGGTCGGTTACAAGCTATGAATAAACAAGTCGAATATCAAAACAGACCTTCAAGTATACACCAAGTCTTCGGAGGTTCCATGACAGGTACACTATGGGCCACAACTTTCGAAGTCATTCCTTCAATAGAGGATAGGTCATCGGTTTGGCCCTCAGATAACATGCCGACATGGTGAGCATGCCTTAATCCAAGACACCATTAGTAGCCCCTCAACTGGTCTTCAAAGTTAAGCATTAGCGCCCTCCTTGAAACAGCTTCTCATTATCGTGTCTTCGGCTTGGCAGGAAAGTTCCCTCTTCGTCGGCTTGTATTCAGATATGAGGTCTGTTTTCATGTTCTGACCATTGGCCTTCCTTTAAGTTCAGCGAAGCAACCATACGTGTGTGGTATTTAACACAACGAATAAAAATAGGGGGAGGGCTTTTTAACAAGCCTCTAATGATAATAATTTTCTTGCGTCTGAAGACTTTGTAATCTTAGCCACAAAGTATGGCGACATATGCATGACCGATGAATGAGTTAAACCTTGAAAGCTTCATAAAAATGAGACCACTTATCATGGAATTAAATCAATTATCACAGAGCATGTCATGGCCCAAGGTGGTTTTTTGTTGGTACGTCTCATCAATAAAGAGAACGTATCCCGGATTTCAAGCGATATCATCAATGTAATCCATTAATCCTTGTGCACATAATTGCACGACACATTGGGAACTGGCGACTTAGATGACGTGGCGTGGGTGGACCCTTTGTCTTTTACTGGCCTATAAAAGAGGAGGTAGTAAATCGTTTTTACTCATGTATCCATTCACTGCTACACGACCAAGTATCCCCCGAGAGCTCGAGCATTCCCAGATCTACTTCTATCCCTACTCCTCCCTACCTCAAGAGAAAAGGCATGCAAGGGGAAGGAGAGTGCTACTTAGACTTTCAACGCTGCCAAGAAGTGGCAGTGGGTTACCACCAATGTCGTCGTTGGTACCATTGTTCACCTCCAGGCCATGGGTTATGTTCCTGCCACAGACAAATGGCGATCCCTAGTGCGTACCAAGCAGATCCACTCATCCTCTGCCACCCCCTCTCCCCGGAAAAGGGGAGTGGATGGTATCCATTTCTCAGCTCATCTAAGCTCTAGGTTTTCCCCTCCATCCCGTCGTGAGGGGTATCATGTTCTTCTATGGGCTAGATTTCCTGTTGGGTAACGTAGTAATAATTCAAAAATATTCTACGTGTCACCAAGATCAGTCTAGGAGATGCTAGCAACAATAAAGAGGGAGTGCATCTTCATGCCCTTGAAGATTGCTAAGCGAAAGCGTTGCAAAGAACGCGATTGATGGAGTCGTATTCGCGGCGATTTAAATCGCAGAAGATCCAATCCAAGCGCCGAACGAACGGCGCCTCCACGTTCAACACATGTGCAGCCTAGGGAGATCACCTCCTTCTTGATCCAGCAAAGGGGAGAAGTTGAGGGAGAGCTCCGGCAGCACGACGACATGGTGGCGGTGGAGCTTCTGGTTCTCCGGCACAGCTTCGCTAAGCTCCATGAAGGAGGAGGAGGTGTAGGAGGGGGAGGGTTGCGCCAGGGGCAAGAGGATCAGGGGTGCTGCAGCCCTCTCACCCTCCATCTATTTATAGGGGGAAGGGGAGAGGGGGTCACCCCCCTAGAATCCTCTACAGGGGGCGGCGGCAGCCAAGGGGGGAGGCTTGCCTCCCAAGTTGGTGGGAGGAACCCCCACGCCCTATGGTTCCCAACCCTAGGAACCTTGGGACCTTGGGGGCGCACCAGGCTACTAGGGGGTTGGTTCCCACCCATGTTCAGCCCAGGAGGTCCTCCGAGGCAGGTGGCCCCTCCCGGTAGACCCCCAGAACCCTTTCGGTGGTCCCGGTACAATACCGATAAACACCGAAACTTTTCCGGTGACTGAAACTGGACTTCCCATATATAAATCTTCACCTCCAAACTATTTCGGAACTCCTCGTGATGTCCAAGATCTCATTCGGGACTCCAAACAACTTTCGGTAACCACATACAATTCCCATTACAACTCTAGCGTCACCGAACCTTAAGTGTGTAGACCCTACGGGTTCGGGAACCATGCACACATGACCGAGACACCTCTCCGACCAATAACCAGTAGCGGGATCTGGATACCAATATTGGCTCCCAGATGTTCCACGATGATCTCATCAGATGAACCACGATGTTGGGGATTCAATTAATCCCATATACAATTCCCTTTGTTCATCGGTATGTTACTTGCCCGAGCTTCGATCGTCGGTATCCCTATACCTTGTTCAATCTCGTTAACGGCGAGTCTCTTTACTCGTTCCGTAACACATGATCCCGTGACTAACTCCTTAGTCACATTGAGCTCATTATGATGATGTATTACCGAGTGGGCCCACAGATACCTCTTCATCACACGGAGTGACAAATCCTAGTCTCGATTCGTACCAACCCAACAGACACTTTCGGAGATACCTGTAGTGCAACTTTATAGTTACCCAGTTACTTTGTGACGTTTGATACATCCAAAGCATTCCTACGATATTCGGGAGTTGCACAATCTCATGGTCTAAGGAAATGATACTTGACATTAGAAAAACTCTAGCAGACGAGCTACACGATCTTGTGCTATGCTTAGGATTGGGTCTTGTCTATCACATCATTCTCCTAATGAAGTGATCCCGTTATCAATGGCATACAATGTCCATGGTCAGGAAACCATGACCATCTATTGATCAACGAGCTAGTCAACTAGAGACTCACTAGGGACATGGTGTAGTCTATGTATTCACACATGTATTTCAGTTCCCGGTTAATGCAATTATAGCATGAACAATAGACAATTATAATCAACAAGGAAATATAATAATAACCATTTTATTATTGCATCTAGAGCATAATTCCAACATTTCCAACATCTAGCCCCAAAATCAATCCTCCATATAGCCACCTTCGTTACCATTTGTGAGGCATTTTTCCACGTCAAGCGCCACTTTGGTTTGTGGCTAAAGATATTTAGTGTTAAGCCTAAGAGCAGTGGATCTCAACTCACTCAATTCAGTAAAGCCATGATTATTACGTTTCCCAAGGTCCTTTGGACAAAGGGAACTTTCATCGAGACGATTAAACTCTAGCAGCATGAGTTGTTTTACCTAACCGACCTACCATCAATGGGCTAGGCGGAGACCCCATACTTCTTGGCGGAACTGTCGAAGAGGCTGCAGTCTTGGATCGAGAAGGGTCTCGACTAGAGGGACCAGAAGGAGTTGAAGATGCTCCATGACAAGCTTAAAATCATGGTGAGCCAGGGAATCAAACTTGTAGATGTAGTCCATGTTATGCTTCACGCTGAGTACTTCCCCTCCAACTCTAGGCCATTCCAATGTGGCACTTCAAGCCCGAGGACTAAGTGTGCATTGATACGTCTCCAACGTATCTATAATTTTTTATTGTTCCATGCTATTACATTATCAACTTGGGATGTCTTATATGCATTTCCATGCCATTTTATATCATTTTTGGGACTAACCTATTAACTCACTGCCTAGTGCTAGTTTCTGTTTTTTCCATGTTTTGACCTTTTCAGAAAAGAATATTAAACGGAGCCCAAATGGAATAAAACATGTGGGATGATTTTTTCCATAACAGAAGATACCCACAAGACTTGAGAACCAAGGCAGGAGGTCTCGTGGGAGCTCACGAGCCCCCTAGGCGCGCCCTAGGGGGGCGCCTAGCAGGCTCGTGGGCCCCCTTTGCCTCCTCTGCCCAACCTCTTTCGCCTCTACATTCCCAAAAATCCCGAAACCAACGGAGAGAACTACGAAAATACTTTTCCGCCGCCGCAAGCTTCTGTCTCCTTGAGATCCCATCCGGGGACCGTTCTGGTGCCCTGCCGGAGGGGGGTTTGGATACGGAGGGCTTCTTCATCAACACAATTGCCTCTCCGATGATGCGTGAGTAGTTCACCACAGACCTTCGTGTCCATAGCTAGTAGCTAGATAGCTTCTCTCTCTTGGATCTTCAATACAAAGTTGCTATCCGATGTAACTTTCTTTTGCGGTGTGTTTGTCGAGATCCGATGAATTGTGGATTTATGATCAGATTATCTATGAATATTATTTGAGTCTCCTCTGATTTCTTATATGCATGATTTCGTATCCTTGTAATTCTCTTCGAGTTATGGGTTTCGTTTGGCCAACTTGATCTATAATTCTTGCAATGGGAGAAGTTCTTGGTTTTGGGTTCATACCGTGCGGTGTCCTCACTTAGTGACAGAAGGGGTAGTGAGGCACGCATCATGTTGTTGTCATCAAGGGTAAAAAGATGGGGGTTTATATCATATTGCATGAATTTATCCCTCTACATCATGTCATCTTGCTTAAGGCGTTACTCCGTTTGTTATGAACTTAATACACTAGATGCATGATGGATAGCTGTCAATCTGTGGAGTAATAGTAGTAGATGCAGACAGTATCGGTCTACTTGTCTCGGACGTGATGCCTATATGTATGATCATTGCCTTAGATATCGTCATGACTTTGCGCGATTCTATCAATTGCTCGACAGTAATTCTTTCACCCACTGTAATACTTGCTATCATGAGAGAAGCCTCTAGTGAACACTATGGCCCCCGAGTCTATTTTACACATCATATATTCAGATCTACATACAAAAATACTGAAATACCTTGCCGCACTTTTATCTATTTACCTTTTATCACTATCATATATCACCTTGCAAGTAATCGTGAAGGGATTGACAACCCCTTTATCGTGTTGGGTGCAAGTTTGTTTGTTTTTGCGCAGGTTCATTGGTGCCTCATCTTGATACTCCTACTGGATTGATACCTTGGTTCTCAAACTGAGGGAAATACTTATCTCTACTTTGTTGCATCACCCTTTACTCTTCAAGGGAAAAACCAACGCAAGCTCAAGAAGAAGCAAGAAGAATTTCTGGCGCCGTTGCCGGGGAGTATTCAAGTGAAGCATATCTACCAAGTAACCATCGCAAACCCATCTCTTGCATTTACATTATTTGCCTTTTGCCTCTTGTTTTCCTCTCCCCCACTTCTAAAAAAACAAAATTTACAAAAATATTTGCCTTTTTCGTTCGCCCTTTCTTTTGATTGCTTTCTGTTTTCTTGTGTGCTTGTCTGCTTGCTAAGTCACCATGTCTGAAAACACTAAATTGTGTGACTTCTCCAATACTAATAACAATGATTTTATTAGTACTCCAATTGCTCCCGCCACTAGTGCGGAATCATATGAAATTAATGCTGCCTTGTTGAATCTTGTTATGAAAATCTTCTGCATAAGGATTAGGTAGGGTTTGCTAAGGGATGGCGACTCCCACCTCCCACCTCCCACCGCGGCGACCCCATGGCAATCTAGTGCTCTAGCCGGCATATCCACCCTCCTCGCCGCTCCTCTGCTCAGGTGAACCCTCCCGACCCCCCTCAGGTGGTCGCGCATGGCTTGCATGGGTGGTTCCATGTTGGATCTGGATTTTTCTCATGGTTTGGCATTCGCCGATGAGGTTTATCGTCACTCTGGTGTTACGGTGCACCCTATGAACCACCGCCGCTCCTTCATCATGGTGGTTTCTTTTGGTCGTCATGTGTTCCTTCTCTCTAAGGACACGGTCGCCGCAGCTCTGGAATCTGTGATTGGGGGATCTGCTATTGAGTTTCGCGTCTCTCAAGTGACAAACTCGGTTTTCTCCTTCAAAGTGTCCTGCATGCAAGTTGGTTTTCATATTTTGGACTTACGCTCGTTCAAATGCTCAAGTTTTAAGTGCTTTTTCCATCTATGGGGCCATGGTGGTCCGAATTGGCGTCAGGAATTCTCTCTGTGGAAGAAGCAATGTGATGCTGAATGGATTATTGTGAGTCCATCTAAGAGGAGAGCCTCACTAGGTCTGATGGCAATGCATTCCAGACCTCTAAAATATTCTCTGAAATCTGGATCATCTGTTCGTAAGAAGCTCACATTCGCATCCCTCCAACAGTATGAGGTTTGCAAGGGTTATAGATGTCCTGCTTCCCACGATGAGCTACTCACGCTTGAACAGGCTGGTTATTCGGTGCCTTCCCCTGAACGTGTCATCATCTCGGCGCCACCGCCGGCAGAACTCCGATGGACGACGGCCACGCCGCATATCACGTTCAGCACAGTTTCTCGCCAACATTCACCCCCCGGATCTCCCGGAGCTGATTTTCAAGTTGCCAAATTAAACGAAACTTCTCCCGTGCAACAAGGTGCTGCAGCTGATCCCGCCGAGATTCATGGCGTTTTGAATTATGAGAATCAATTTTCGGGGGAAAGTTTGGACTCTGGGCCGATTTCCACGCTCATTAATGAGCCTGCTGAGGTTACCTCCTTCTCTCGGCCCGAACCTAATCCTAGGATGGATATTCCCTCCTCGCAGGAAGCCCATCTGGCCTTTGATGAACTTATTAATGGCATGGTTGAGGAAATCTTTTCTTGCTCGATTTGTAACGCTCGGGGACATCTAGCTGCCAACTGCACAGCTTCGCCTGGATTCGCTGACAGAACTGTGGGTCACGCATGATCTAGAGGAGCCTCTTTTATGCGTAATAATTGTCTTACTTGGAACTGTAAGAGACCCATCACCTCCCCTGTTGCTGATATCTCCGGAACTGCTGATACTCTTGGCGAAACCGCAACGCGTGCAGCGCAGTTCCGTCCTGTCTCATCGTCGTCGCATCCTCGAACTCCCTCCGAGACGCCGCCTACCACTCCGCCACCGCCTCCCGCAATGGCGAACTTCGAGCTTGATCCTGAGTTCTTTCTCCCGCCGGGCCACAACATCATCGACGGAGGACCCGACCGGCTGCCTCGGACCTACACCACGCCTACTGTCCCCATCACCAGGCGTCATGAGCGCTTTGTTATCACTGACGTCCACCCTGCGCCCCCGGCTGACCACTTATTCCAGGTACGGCAAGAAGTAGCCGCTCTTCTTCTTCACTGAGGGTTGCATGTTCGATCTGCCCAACCATGGATTGAGGGCGTTGGGCTGTTTGAACTCAGAGATACGACGGAGAGCTATGCTGCGGTTCACATGGTTCCGCAGGAAATTGCTCATAACTCTATGGTGCGCTTCCTGTGACATGATCAGGGAGTTGGTTTCCGTGGGCAAGAGGGTTTTCGCCATGGGTGCCTCATGCTTCTGGGGGTCCCCCTGGACTTCCGCAATACTGAGGACTTGCGGGCTGCTGTCAACACCTTCGGAGAGTTCCACCATTGGGTCAGTGATGATCCTTACTTGGTTCGCTCCATTGTGTTTGCTTTGTTCCCAGACGACCGTCTTGTCCCTCGCAGTATCAACTTCTCTGAATATGCTGCTTGGGGGGGCAAGGTGTCCTGGTCTGCACCGATATACATCTTGGGGGCGGCGGCTGCTGAAATACTCCCAACGATGAGGATCCCATGCCCCTCAATGGCAACCCTCACCCGCTTCCTGGACATCTCGTCAATGACAATCTGCAATTTGCTCTGCCCCCGTACCCTGCGTTGGGAAGGAATGCGGTGCCGCTGGCACCTGAAGATCTAGTGGTTCCTGCTGTTGCTGCTGCTGATGACGGTGGTTGGGGACAGCCGCCTCCAGTCGCTGATGGAGGAGGATGGGAACCTGACGCAGCCCCAGAAGCACGTGTTGCTGATCCTGTTCAGGATCAAGAGTCCATGGTGATTGATCAACCGAGTCCTTCTTCCTCCGACTCGGTCCATGAGCTTGTGGACCTCGACCCTCAGCTGCAGGGTGACATGGAGCCGGAACCTGCTGATCAAGCCCCCCCCCCGGCCCCCAACCTGGAGGTGATAGTGGCTAACCCGGTTGCCCCTGATGCTGACATGGCACCGGTTGTCCAGGGTCCTGATGCTGAGCCGGAGGAGGATGTGCTTGGGATGGGGGAGGCGCAAGATGACAATCCTCTGGCGATTGTCCTATACAAACCCCCTCACATTCAGTCTGACAACCTCTTTGTTGGGGCTGCCAGGGTTCTTTACGGGCCTCCTCTGCCGCCAGTTCTATCCTGGTCCCGTACTTTTGATGCTCTCATGGGAGCTGCTACTTCTATGCACGTGCCTTGCCAGCTGCAGATGCCAATGGTGACGCCCATTGTGATCCCCAAGCGATCATGGGCGGCGGCCTTCGACCCTGCTGCTCCAGCGCTACCACCACCAGAGCCTGCTAGTAGCACACTCTCCGTGCAAGAGGTAATCCCTGTCGGTCCTGCTCCAACGAAGAAAGGGACTTATCCTGATCTTCGTCTGCGGAGGACTTATCCTTTCATTCTCCTGCTCCAACGAAGAAAGGGACCCGCAAGAAGGCCACTCCTGTCGTCAACTCCTCTGTCCGTCGATGTACTCGCGGCTCCATCAAGCGAGATGGCTTCAAACCGATCCTGCAGGAGCTGCCAGCGCACGTCCCCAAGAAGAGGAAGCCCAAGGCCAAGCCGATGCCTTCTCCATCGCAGGAGTCTGATGATGTGCAAGTACCTCTTGCCACTCCTATTCCGGTGATACAGGAGGTTGGGCAGTCACTTGGCATTGCCCCTGAGAAGCTAACGGTGGATCGACTTATGGAAGATCCTGCTGATTCCGCGCCATCGTCTGCTGATGATTAATTCACTTATGTTAATTTGTTACTGTACTGGCTCCATGTACTGTGAGACTTCTGCTTGCTCTGTCTTTTGGTTAACTGAACCTTGGTCGCACAGGCTATTACATAGCCCTGCATTTGCTCTATATATATTGTGCAATGGATAGTCGTTCTACGAGAAGTTGGCGTGTGCTGTGTTGGAATGTGCGTGGACTAAATTCGGACCATAGGCAACGTGCGGTCCGTAACAAGATTGATGAGAGCCTAGCTGATGTGGTGTGCTTGCAGGAAACCAAAATACAGTCAATTGAGTTTCGTACAGTCAAGTGTTTCTGTCCCGAACGCTTTGATCAGTTTGCCTACTCTCCTTCCAGGGGGGCATCAGGGGGGCTTATCACCCTTTGGAACTCTTCCGTTCTTACTGGTCAGTTAGTCGAATGCACACCCTATGGCTTGATCATCTCCTTTACCTCAAATCATACTGGTGAATCCTGGACTTTGGTGAATGTCTATGGTCCTTGTCAAGGTGAAGCTAGAGATCTTTTTGTTAGTTGGCTATACAATCTTCATATACCCACTGGGGCTAATTGGTTGCTTCTTGGAGATTTTAATTGCATTAGATCCCCTGACAACAGAAACCTTCATGGGGCTGATGTAAATGACATGTTCATCTTCAATGAAATTATTGGGCATCTAGGATTGCTGGAACTACCCATTAAAGGCAGATCTTTCACTTGATCCAATATGCAAGATTCCCTTCTTCTGGAGCAGCTTGACTGGTTTTTCACATCAGCCAACTGGATCTCCTCATATCCTCTTACACAAGTGTTGCCCCTTGCAAAGACAGCTTCTGATCATGTTCCTTGTGTGGTCACTGTCAACACTTCCATCCCTAAGTGCAACTTATTTCGCTTTGAAAACTACTGGGTTGAAATGAAGGGCTTCATGGAGTGTGTTCAGCAATCCTAGCTCATTCCTTCCAGGAAAACCCATATTACTGCTGTCATTATGGATAAGATGAAACATCTTAGGCAGGCTCTAAAAAAGTGGCAGACAAACCTATCTCAGTTGAAAACTTTCATCTCCAGATGCAATCAAGTTGTGTTGTGCTTGGATGAGCTTGAGGAATTGAGGGCACTATTCAGACGAGAGGCTAACTTCAGGAAAATTGTTAAGTTACACTTGGAGCATCTTTTGCATCTCGAGTGCTTATACTGGAAAAAGAGGTCCACTATCAGATATGTTAAAGTTGGTGAGGAAAACACTAAATTCTTCCATGCTATGGCTACTGAGAGATATAGGAGGAATTCCATTGCATCTCTCAAGTTAAATGATGGTTCCATCATATCTGATCATGATCAAATTGTTGCATGCTTTTGGGCATCTTTTAAGGATAGAATGGGCACTTCTCTTAGCATTAACATGGCATTTGATTTACAATCTATGCTTCAGAAGGTGGAGGGTCTGGATATTCTCACAGAGCCTTTTTCTAAGTCTGAAATGGACAAAACTGTTCAGGAAATGCCCATTGACAAAGCTCCTGGTCCTGATGGTTTTAATGGTCTTTTCTTCAAGAAATGCTGGCCCATTATCTCCCCTGAGTTTTATCAACTTGCTGCTGCTTTCCATGCTGGTCATGCTCAACTTGAGAACATGAACTCATCTTATATTACTCTGATTCCCAAGAAGAGATCACCTGAACAAGTGGAAGATTACAGACCAATATCACTTACTGGGATGGGTCTCAAATTTCTGTCCAAAATGATTGCTAACAGGCTACAGTTGCAGATTGTGAAGTGTCTTCACAAGAATCAGTATGGTTTTATCAAGTCTAGAACCATTCAAGATTGTGTTGGATGGATTCTGGAGTACCTGCACCAATGCCATCAATCCAAGAAACCTATAGTCATTCTCAAGCTGGATTTTGAAAAGGCATTTGACTCTGTGGAACATGAGTTCATTTTTCAGATTCTCAAGCACAAAGGCTTCAATGACAGATGGATACTTTGGGTCAAGCAGCTACTAACTTCTGGCTCATCTTCGGTCCTGATCAATGGTGTGCCTGGAAAGAAGTTCATGTGCAAGAAAGGAGTCAGGCAGGGAGATCCCATGTCCCCACTGCTTTTTGCTATTGCTACTAATTTTTTATAGACTCTGGTTAACCAACTGCTGGTGGAGGGTTTGATTCAGCTGCCCAAACCTTGTCATGATAAGGATTTCCCCATAGTGCAATATGCTGATGATACCCTTATCATCCTCCCTGCTGATAAACCTCAATTGTTACAGTTCAAGAAAATGCTCTTACTTTTCTCCCAATCCACTAGATTACAGGTGAATTATCACAAATCTGCCCTTCTACCTGTCAACACTCCTCCACAGCAACTCCAAGACCTGGCAGACTCCATTGGTTGCAAAGTGGGATCTTTGCCCTTCACATACCTTGGCCTTCCAGTTGGGACAACTACACCAAGAATCATTGATCTCATGCCACTGGTTGATAACATGGAAAGAAGACTCGGTGCTAGTTCATCTTTTCTAGCTCGGGGGGGAAGGTTACAGTATTTAAACTCAGCACTGTCTTCTGTGCCTATCTTCTTTCTATGCAGTCTGGATATCCCACCAGGCATACTGAAGCAGCTTGAAAGAATTCAAAGGAAAGGCTATGGAGGAAAAATGGGCAAGATCATGCACCCTCTCTTGCTACCTGGCAACTGGTGTGCAGACCTAAAAATAAATGGGGGTTAGGTATTATGAACCTAGCAATCCAGAATGAAGCACTGCTGCTCAAGCATGTTGATAAATTTCTAAATCATGCTGATATCCCATGGGTTCACTTGATCTGGAACACTTACTATCATGACACAGTACCTCAGGGAACTGCCCTTTGTGGTTCTTTTTGGTGGAAGGATATCTGTAAACGGCTTGACAAATTCAGATCAGTTACATATGTTCAGCCTAACAAGGGTGACTCCTTCCTGTTTTGGTCTGACTCCTGGTTGATTGGAAACTCCACTAGGCCCCTGGCTGCTAGATTCCAAAGACTTTTTTCTTTTGTGGTTGATCCTTTCTACACAGCTCAAGAGGTCTTTACAGCCTGTTATGATGACAGCATGCTCTCTATGTTCCACTTGCCACTGTCTGCTCAAGCCTACCAGGAGCTGCTTTCAGTTCAATCTTTGCTTCAACACCTGGATATTGATCACCAGGCCTCTGACAAATGGGTATGGGGAAAGGATGCTAAGGCCTACACAGCCAAGAGATACTATACTCACATTCACAGCAGTATTACACCAAACCCTTTACTCAACTGGATCTGGAAAAGCTGTTGTACCATGAAGATTAAGATGTTTGCCTGGATGCTCATCATGGACAGGCTTAACACTCAAGACATGCTTGAACGACGTCACAGGAATGTTTCTGACTCCAATATTTGCGTTCTATGCCATGCTCGAGTCAAGGAAGACAGATATCACTTATTCTTCACCTGTCTTTTCAGTACCAGGGTATGGAATTACCTGCAGATCACATGGCAAGGTCCATCCATGTGGAGTGCTACTGTTGCTGCTAAAAGAGACTTCCATAACCCCTTTTTTGCTGAGGTGGTCTTCACTGCATGTTGGAACATCTGGACTATCAGAAATGCAAAGGTCTTTAACCAGGAGCAGCCAAAGTTCAGAAAATGGAGATCTGGCTTCATCCATGACATTTCCCTGTTAGCTCATAGAATTAAGGCTAGTTTCAGGGATGATCTCCTTAAATGGGTTTCCTTTTTGCCTCCTTGAGGTTTGTAGCCTTAGCTCCTCATCCCATTTGTACATTCTAATTTCTTCTTGTACATACTGCTCTTATATATGGGAATAAAATAAAAAAGGTTGTGGGGGGTTTTCCCTACAGTAGCCGGTCAAAAAAAAAATCTTGTGATGAAAGAGCAATTTTCCGGCCTTCCTAGTGAAGATGCCGCATCCCATCTCAATACCTTTATTGAGTTATGCGATATGCAAAAGAAGAAAGATGTGGATAATGATATGATTAAATTGAAGCTATTTCCGTTCTCATTACGAGATCGAGCAACAACTTGGTTTTCATCTTTACCCAAAAATAGCATTGATTCATGGAACAAGTGTAAAGATGCCTTTATTTCCAAGTATTTTCCACCAGCTAAGATTATCTCTCTCCGTAATGATATCATGAATTTTAAGCAACTAGATCATGAACACGTTGCACAATCTTGGGAGAGAATGAAATTGATGATTAGAAATTGTCCCGCTCATGGCCTGAGTCTTTGGATGATTATACAAATTTTCTATGCTGGTTTGAATTTTGCTTCTAGAAAATATCTTGGATTCCGACTCTGGAGGAACTTTTATGGAAATCACACTAGGAGAAGCTACAAAACTCCTAGATAATATCATGACAAATTATTCTCAATGGCACACTGAAAGGTCACCTACTAGTAAAAAAGTGCATGCTATAAAAGAAATTAACTCTTTGAGTGCTAAGATGGATGAGCTAATGAAGTTGCTTGCTAGTAAAAGTGCTCCTCTAGATCCAAATGATATGCCTTTATCTTCCTTGATTGAGAATAGCAATGAAAATTTGGATGTTAACTTTGTTGGTAGGAATAATTTTGGTAACAACAATGCTTATAGAGGTAACTTTAATCCTAGGCCTTTTCCTATTAACCCCTCTAATAATTTTGGAAATTCCTACAACAATGCTCATGGAAATTATAATAAATTACCCTCTGATCTTGAGAGCAATATTAAGGAGTTTATTACTTCGAAAAAGATTTTCAATGCTTCCATAGAAGAAAAAATGCTTAATATTGATGACTTGGCTAGGACTGTTGATAGAATGTCTCTTGATATTGATGCTTCGAAATCGAGATGTGTTCCTCCCAAGATTAATATGTATGAAACTTTGAAAGCTATGCATGTTTCTATGAATGAGAGTAAAGAAAGAACCGCCCAAATTCGTGCTAGACATGAATGGCTTAAAATGGCGTGTTCTCGTGATGAGAATCACGAAGATCTTAAAGTGCTTGGTGTGACTCCTATTGAATCCTTGTTTTCTAATGTCAATCCTAATGATGATGGGACTGGATGTGAATCCACTTTGGTTGAGAAACGCCCCAATGATTCGGAGTCTATTTATCTTGATGCTAAAAATACTATAAGTGGAGTAGAGGATATTAAAACTTTGAGTAGTGATGAAATTACTACTTTGGAGTTCAAGGAATTTAATTATGATAGTTTCTGTTTGATTGAATGTATTTTCTTGATGCAATCCATGCTAAACTCTCCACGTGCTTATAGCCAAAATAAGGCTTTTACCAATCATATCTTTGATGCTATGATGATGTCTCTTGAAGAGAAACTTGAGTTGGAAATATCTATTCCTAGAAAACTTCATTATGAGTGGGAACCTACTATACAAATCAAGATTAAAAATTATGAATGCCATGGTTTGTGTGATTTGGGTGCTAGTGCTTCCGCAACTCCAAAATCTTTATTTGATGTTCTAGGTTTCAATGAGATTGATGAGTGGTCTCTTAATTTGCATCTTGCGGATTCTACTATTAAGAAACCTATGGGAAGGATCAATGATGTTCTTATTACTGCAAATAGGAACTATGTGCCCCTAGATTTCATTATGCTTGATATTGATTGCAATCCGACATGTCCCATTATTCTTGGTAGACCTTTCCTTAGGACTATTGGTGCTGTTATTGATATGAAGGAAGGGAATATTAAATTTCAATTTCCATTAAAGAAGGGCATGGAACACTTTCCTAGAAATAAAATAAGATTGCCTTATGAATCCATTATGAGAGCTACTTATGGTTTGAGCACTAAATATGACGATACTTGATTCTATTGCCTTATGCCTAGCTAAGGGCGTTAAACGATAGCGCTTGTTGGGAGGCAACCCAATGAATAAGTTTATTTTTGTTTTTCACTTTCTGTTTTGTTGAGTACACACCATCATGATTCTGTTATGATTGTGTTTTTTATGTTTTAATTAGTGTTTGTGCCAAGTAGAACCTTTATGATTAGTTTTGGTGATAGTTGTTTAATCATGCTGAAAAAGACACAAACTTTGTGCTCACGAAATTATTTTTAATTCTTATCCAGAAAGATCTTTTGAGTTGATTCTTTTTCTGCGGATTGATATGAAAATTTCCCTAATTTTCATAATGTTTCAGAATTTTTGGTATATCTGAGGTATACGAAATATACAGATTGCTACAGACTGGTCTGTTTTTGATAGATTCTGTTTTTGTTGTGCTGATTACTTATTTTGATGAAACTATGGTTAGTATCGGGGGGTACGAGCCATGGAAAAGTGAGAATACAGTAATATAACAACAATATAAATGGAAATCAAGTTTACTACAGTACCTAAAAAGTTGGTGGTTTGTTTTCCTATGCTAATGATATCACGAGTTTCTGTTTAAAGTTTTGTGTTGTGAAGTTTTCTAGTTTTGGGTGATGTTCTTATGGACAATGGAATAAAGAGTGGAAAGAACCTAAGATTTGGGATTCCCAAGGCATCCCGAGCCAAATTCAAGGACACCAAAAATCCTAAGCTTGGGGATGCCCCGGGAAGGCATCCCCTCTTTCGTCTTCAATCCATCGGTAACGTTACTCGGAGTTATATTTTTATTTACCACATGATATGTGTTTTGCTTGGAGCGTCGGGTATTATAAGAGTCTTTGCTTTTTGTTTTGTCACAATCATCCTTGCTGCACACCTTTTTGAGAGGGACATGCACTCATCGTGAATTTCCTAGAATACTCAATGAGCTTCACTTATATCTTTTGAGCTAGGCAATTTAGCTCCCATGAGCTTCACTTATATCTTTTGAGCTAGATAATTTTGCTCTAGTGCTTCACTTCAATCTTTTTAGAGCACTGTGGTGTCATATTCTGTAGAAATAAAAACTCTCGATCTTCACTTATATCATTTTGAGAGTGCTCTCTCTAGGTAACTTGGTAATTGGCGTGTGCTATGAAATTAGTCCTAAATATGATAGGCATCCAAATAGGATATAATAAAAACTTTAATATTCGAGTGCATTGATTACTAAGATAAGTTTGATTCCTCACAATTAGTTTTGAGATATGGATATGGTAATATTAGAGTCATGTTAGTAGGGTGTTGTGAATCTAGAAATACTTGTGTTGAGGTTAGTGATTCCCGTAGCATGCACGTATGGTGAACCGCTATGTTAGGAAGTCGGATCATAATTGATTTATTGATTGTCATCCTTTGTGTGGTGGTCGGGATCGGGCGATGGTTAACACCTACCAACCCTTCCCCTAGGAGTATGCGTTTAGCATTTTGTTTTGATTACTAATAAAACTTTCGCAATAAGTATATGAGTTCTTCATGACTAATGTGAGTCCATGGTATAGATGCACTCTCACCTCCCACCATTGCTAGCCTCTCTAGTGCCGCGCAACTTCCGCCGGTGCACAAACCCACCATATACCTTCCTCAAAACAGCCACCATACCTACCTATTATGGCATTTTCATAGCCATTTCGAGATATATTGCCATGCAACTTCCACCATTCCGTGTCATGACATGTGCCATCACTTTCATATTGCCATTGCATGATCGTAAGATAGCTAGCAAGATGTTTCAACGTCATACACTAAGCTAGATCGTTGCACATCCCGGTACACTGCCGGAGGCATTTCATATAGATTCATTATTGTTCTATGTATTGAGTTGTAAGTAAATAAAGTGTGATGATCATCATTATTAGAGCATTGTCCCATGTGAGGAAATCAAAAAAAGGCCAAAGATGCCCACCAAAAAAATGAAATGAAAAAAGAGGCCAAAGAGCCCAAACAAAAAAAGTGATGAGAGAAAAAGAGAGAAGGGACAATGCTGCTATGTTTTTCCACACTTGTGCTTCAAAATAGCACCATGTTCTTCATGATAGAGAGTCTCTTGTTTTGTCACTTTCATATACTAGTGGGAATTTTCATTATATAACTTGGCATGTATATTCCAATGATGGGCTTCCTCGAAATTGCCCTAGGTCTTCGTGAGCAAGCAAGTTGGGTGCACACCCACTAGTTTTCGTTTTGAGCTTTCATACACTTATAGCTCTAGTGCATCCGTTGCATGGCAATCCCTACTCATTCACATTGATATCTATTGATGGTCATCTCCATAGCCCGTTGATACGCCTAGTCGATGTGACCATCTCCTCCTTTTTGCCTCACAACCTCCACCACACTCTATTCCACCTATAATGTTATATCCATGGCTCACGCTCATGTATTGCGTGAGAGTTGAAAAAGTTTGAGAAAGTAAGAGTGCGAAAACAATTACTTGGCCAATACCGGGGTTGTGCATGATTTAAATTCGTTGTGTGGGGATGATGGAGCATAGCCAGACTATATGATTTTGTAGGGATAACTTTCTTTGGCCTTGTTATTTCAAAAGTTCATGATTACTTTGCTAGTATTCTTGAAGTATTATTGTTTTCATGTCAATATTAAACTATTGTTTTGAATATTACGGATCTGAACATTCATGCCACAATAAATAAGTTACAAAGAACAAATATGTTAGGTAGCATTCCACATCAAAAATTCGATCTTTATCACTTCCCTACTCGAGGACGAGCAGGAGTTAAGCTTGGGGATGCTTGATACGTCTCCAATGTATCTATAATTTTTGATTGTTCCATGATATTATATTATCAACTTGGGATGTCTTATATGCATTTCTATGCCATTTTATATCATTTTTGGGACTAACCTATTAACTCAGTGCCTAGTGCCAGTTTCTGTTTTTTCCGTGTTTTTGACCTTTTTCACAAAAGAATATTAAACGGAGTCCAGACAGAATAAAACCTGCGGGGTGATTTTTTCCATAACAGAAGATACCCAGAAGACTTGAGAACAAAGGCAGGAGGTCTTGTGGTAGGTCACGAGCCCCCTAGGCGTGCCCTAGGGGGGCGCCTAGCAGGCTCATGGGCCCCCCTTGCCTCCTCTGCCCTACCTCTTTCGCCTATAAATTCCCAAAAATCCCGAAACCAACAGAGAGAGCCACGAAAATACTTTTCCGCCACCGCAAGCTTCTGTCTCCGCGAGATCCCATCTGGGGACCGTTCTGGTGCCCTGCCAGAGGGGGATTCAGACACGGAGGGCTTCTTCATCAACACCATTGCCTCTCCGATGATGCATGAGTAGTTCACCATAGACCTTTGGGTCCATAGCTAGTAGCTAGATGGCTTCTTCTCTCTCTTGGATCTTCAATACAAAGTTCTCCATGATCTTCATGGAGATCTATCCGATGTAACTTTCTTTTGTGGTGTGTTTGTCGAGATCCGATGAATTGTGGATTTATGATCAGATTATATATGAATATTATTTGAGTCTCCTCTGATTTCTTATATGCATGATTTTGTATCCTTGTAATTCTCTTCGAGTTATGGGTTTCCTTTGGCCAACTTGATCTATAATTTTTGCAATGGGAGACATGCTTGGTTTTGGGTTCATACCGTGCGGTGTCCTCACCTAGTGACAGAAGAGGTAGTGAGGCACGCATCGTGTTGTTGCATCAAGGGTTTAAAGATGGGGTTTATATCATATTGCATGAATTTATCCCTCTACATCATGTCATCTTTCTTAAGGCGTTACTCCGTTTGTTATGAACTTAATACACTAGATGCATGTTGGATAACGGTCGATGTGTGGAGTAATAGTAGTAGATGCACACAATATCGGTCTACTTGTCTCGGACGTGATGCCTATATGTATGATCATTGCCTTAGATATCGTCATGACTTTGCGCGATTCTATCAATTGCTCGACAGTAATTCTTTCACCCACCGTAATACTTGCTATCATGAGAGAAGCCTCTAGTGAACACTATGGCCCCCGAGTCTATTTTACACATCATATATTCAGATCTACATACAAAAATACCAAAAATACCTTGCCGCACTTTTATTTATTTACCTTTTATCACTATCAGATCTCACCTTGCAAGTAACCGTGAAGGGATTGACAACTGTTTTATCGCGTTGGGTGCAAGTTTGTTTGTTTTTGCGCAGGTTCATTGGTGCCTTATCTTGATACTCCTACTGGATTGATACCTTGGTTCTCAAACTGAGGGAAATACTTATCTCTACTTTGCTGCATCACCCTTTCCTCTTCAAGGGAAAAACCAACTCAAGCTCAAGAAGTAGCATGCATTCAACACTTCTTCTGAACCAATATCGATGGGATGTGGATTACTTTGTTCAAGCAAACCACGAACTTCTTCCCCACCCGAGATGCGGATATCAACTTGAGTCATTCCAACCGTATGATTGAGGTATGTTTTACTTGTAATTCTACTTTTAGTAAAAAAATATTGTTTTACTTCTTCATAAGATTGATAGACTTTATGCATTCTAAACAGTCCTAGTGCTCCAAGGCAAAAAATATTGGGTTGCCAACTCAACTTCCCAAGGACGTTGGGACTTCGAAGCGCGAGAAGATTTTGGCCGAAAACCCTTAGAATGTTCTGCTACTTGTAAACTATGTTGAATTTTTTCGTGAATAGGAGGGGAGATACAGTATAGTAGAGATAAGTATTTCCCTCAGTGAGAACCGAGGTTATCGAACCAATAGGAGAACCAAGCAAACTCTTGTTGTTAGCACCTACACACACAAAACCACTTGCGCCCAACGCGGGCAAGAAGATTGTCAAGCCCTCGAACTCGTTACTTGCAAGGATTAATTCTGATAGATATATGATATAAAAAAATAAACAAAAAGTTAATAAAGTGCAGCAAGGTAAATGGTGTTTTTAACAACAGGATTAAGTAAACCTGAGGGCCATAGTTTTTGCTAAAGGCTTCTCTCTCGAACATAGCACATGGTGGGTAAACAAATTACTATTAGGAAATTGTCAGAATAACACATAGTTATGACATGTGATTCATTGCAATGATTATGTGTATATACCCATCACGTCCATAAACAAGTTGACTCACTCTTGCCTGCATCTACTACTATTACTCCACTTCAAGAGTGCATCTATGCTTGCCTCTCTAGGTATTAAGTTCATGAAAAATAGATTAATGCTTGGAGCAAGATGACATGATGCAAACAAAGTAAGACAAGCAATATGTTCAAACCCCATCATCTTATCCTTAATTGCAACTATACAAATATGTGTCTTGTCCCCTTCTATCACCTCGATATTAAGCATCGCGAGATTGAACCCACTACAGCGCACCACTCCCAGTGAAGATAAATCAATCTAATCGGCCAAACCAAAAGGATAGATCATAGAGAAATACGAAGTTGCAATAATCATGCATAATAGAATTAATAAAAGACTAAATTACTTTCAATGAATAATCTGATCATAAACCCACAATTCATCGGATCCCAACAAACCCACCACAAAAGAGGATTACATCAGATAGATCACCGCGGAAATCATGGCAGACATTGTATTGAAGATCGTAGAGAGAAAAGAAGCCATCTAGGTACTAGCTATGAACCCATAGGTTTGTGGTGGCCTACTCACACATCATCATGGCGTGCATGATCGATTCCCACATCGGAAGGGCACCGGAAAAGGTCCCCAAATACGATCATAGGGCAAAGAGACTTGCGGCGGCGGAAAAAGTGTTTCTGGTGGATCTTTGTTGGTGTCCCGATTTTAAATAATTTATGGAGGTGGAATTAGGTCACACGGATCCACAAGGGTACCACAAGGCACCAGAGCATGCCTATCCCCCTGGGTGCGCCCTGTTGCCTTGTCGTCTCCTTCACTTTGCGTCCGGTCTCATCTCGAAGGTCCTAGGGCTACTTTTGTCCAAAAAATTCGTTAAGAAGTTTCATAGCGCTTGGACATTGTTTGGTACCGATTTCTAGAAAACCAAAAACAAGCAGAAAACAAGAACTCGCACTAGGCACTGGGTTAATAGGTTAGTTCCCAAATGATATAAAATGGCATATTATTGCATATAACATATCCAAGACTAGTAATAATAGCATGGAAGAATAAAAAATATTGATACATTGGAGACATATTAGCACCCCCAAGCTTAATTCCTACTCGTCCTCGAGTAGTTAAATGATAAAGAAGGAATTTTTCATGTGACATGCTACCCAATAGGTAATCTCTTTTAGTTATGATCTTTGAGAAATTATTAACTAGTTGATATCAACATAATAATATCCATAAACATAAGAAGCATAATCGTTCATATTCAAAATATACAATCCTTAAAGAATGTTATTCGCTACTCATTTAATGATATTAGCATGTCATGACTCCGTCTTCACTGCATAAGTATAAATCATAAGCACCTCGGTATCAAGTCAGGTAACTGGATCATACTTCTAATGCGCTTCAACATTTTCAACTTCACTCAATACATGAGCATGAACCATGGATATAACATATGGGTTGAAGAGAGTTTGCTGGTAGAGATCAAAAGCAGTCAAAGTGGAAACAAAGTCTCACATAAACTAGGCAAACCAATGGGGGTATGGAGATTCCCTTCAATCAATATCAATGCCAAGAGTAGGGATTCTCATGTAATGCATGCACTAGAGCTGTAAGTCTATGAAAGCTCTGCAGAAGCTAAGTGGGTGTGCATCCACCTTGCTTGTTCATGAAGACCTCTTGCATTTTAGGAAGTCCATCATAAGAATATACAAGCCAAGTTCTATAATGAAAAATGCCTACTAGCATATGAAAATGACAACTTAGGAGACTCTTTGTATGAAGAAAATGATGGTCCCTCTAAGCACAAGTATGGAAAAAAACATACTAACACTGCGCCTTCTCTCTTTTATCTCATTTTTCTCCTCTTTTCCTTCTTTTTTCATGTTGGGATTTTCTCCTTTTTATTTTCTTTTCGCCTCCCCCATTTCTTCTCTTCTTATCCAGTCCGGAGTCTCATCCCGACTTGTGGGGGAACCATAGTCACCATCATCCTTTCCTCACTCGGACAATGCTATAATAATTATGATCATTACACCTTTATTTACTTACAACTCGATATGAAAACTATACTAGATTATTTATATGAATGCCTCTAGCAGTGTACCAGGATGTGCAATGATCTAGCATAGTAAAGATATCAAAAAATGGACAATCCATAGAAATATCATGCTTCCTATATTACAATCATGCAAAGCAATATGATGATGAACACAGAAGTAATAAGACAGAACATTGCAAGTTGCACGACGATATATCTCGGAAAGGCTATGGAAATGCCATGATAGGTAGGTATGGTGGTTCTTTTAAGGAAGATATATGGTGGTTTATGTGCGATAGAGCGTATCACATCACAACGTTTGGATGCACCAACGAAGGTTGTACCGACTCTCGAGGTGAGAATGGGCAATGCGCTGTATCAAGGAGGCGCAATTATGGAGAGATGAGAGTGCCTATATCCATGGATCCACATTAGTCGTAAAGAAATCACATACTTATGTAAAGCATTATTAGATCTGTCAAAGCAAAGTACTAACGCTTTCCCCTAGGGAGGACATTTGTAGGAGTTAACCATCACCCCCCCCCCCCCGACTCAAACAACACAATAGGATTTCAATCAGGTATAAGAACACTCACGCATCATCACCATGCCATAAACAATATTTACATGAAGAACAAATAACAAGCTTTAATACCAATATTTCTACTAACCAATGGTTATGTACTCATGCCCTTTCATATCACAACATCCATATAATTAACCCACACTGCCGTTTTATGATGAGCTACATCAAGATTTTTATTATATCCCCCTTGAATACCTATCCTTTTTAGACTAGACTTATAACATGTGCACATTGTTGTTCCTATTTATTAGACTCTCAATGTGATTTAAGTGAAGCACGAGAGTACAATTATTTCTCTAAATTCTAACACCGTCATGCTCTAAAAGATATAAGTGAAGCAGTGGAGCAATTGCCTAGCTCAAAAGATATAAGTGAAGCATCTAAAGTATTCTAAAAAATTATGGTGAACATGTGTCTATCTCAAATATTTATGTCCAGCAAACAATTATTATGGCAAACTAAAATAAAAGTAAATTGTAATACACGACGCTCCAAGCATAACTTATATCATGTCATGAATAAAAATATAGCTCCAAGTGACATACCGATAGAATGGAGACGAAAGAGGGGATGCCATCTGGGCACCCCCGAGCTTAGACACTTAGGTATTCCTTGAATATTACCTTGGGTTGCCTTGGGCATCCCCAAGCTTAGGGTCTTGTTGCTCCTTATTCCTTCACCCATCGTTGTCTCACCCATTGAAAACTTCAGCACACAAAACACAACAGAAACCTCGTGAGATCCGTTAGTATAATAGGAAAATCAAAAACTCATACCATTATAAATTGATTCATCTTTAGTTATTGGATAAGGTACTATATTCTAACATTTTCATGACTTATACTTCCTGATATAATCCATAGCATCACTAAAACAAGCAAATTATGCAAGCAAAAAACAAAATATGTCTAACACATAACAATTTGTAATCATCGACACTAAAACCGTACTTCTATAACTCCTAAAACTATGAAAAGGTAGGAAACCTTGGGCAATTGATATAACAACACTATGTAAAAAAATCAGATGAAAAAGACATTCTGCAAAATCAAAGAATTTCTGCACTTGATGTAAAACTCTGTGTTTTTGCAAAAGATCAATTCTACTATCATCCAAGTTGTCCCAAAGGCTTTACTTGGCACAAGCACTAATTGTAACATAAAAACACAATCATTACAGTAGAAATAATCATGTTAACACACCAAAATAGAAAGTGAAATAAAAATAAGATAATTATTGTGTTGCCTCCCAACAAGCGATATTGTTTTATACCCCTAGCTAGGCATAATGCATAGTCTCAAGTGTTGTCATCCTTATCGTGCACTTTGGCTACCTTAACGAGGCCCTTTTTAAACCCTAGAGGTTTTTTCCGCCTACCTGTGACCTCTGAAAGTTATCTCACCAATTTCTCTAGGTACTCAAGTCTTTTATTGGAAGTAGTGAGGAAAGAATCCATGTGATGATGGCTAGTGCTTAAGGTGTTCATCGGTTTGTTAGATTTTTGTATTGTGCTTAGGTTTTTCCGTAGAACCCCTAGCTTTTCTAATATTTGGATCACTTCATGTGTAAAAGGAGAAATTGGAGGTAGTAGATGAGTTCCTACCATCCCTTCTATTATCTCATAGGAAGCATTATAATCAATCCCTATAAAATTTCCTTTAGCACCAAAGTCTTGCTTATTGTAAATAGTAAGTCTTATGTAAAAGTTACGAAGGAGGATATTCATATCATTTTTTATAGTAGCATTACGATGGAACTCTATTGTATGATACCATGCATCTTTCAGATTCTCCCCCTATTTTTTGTTTAAAAATAAGTATTTCAAAATCCGGAGAAACATTAACAAGTGGTCCAAACATTGTAAAAAGCAAGAGATTGTCACATCCCTAACCCTTAAGCAAGTTAGCCTTGTGCTCATGTCTTCTTTGCATTTGCATCTAAGATTTTTCAACAAGAACAACAAAGTGGCAAAGGAAAAACTCAAAACCCTAGCCACTATTTCAAATAAAGGATTTCTCAAACTAGTTAAAATCAATGAACCCAAAATGGCCTCAAGAAATGTTCAGACTTTCTGATAAATCATGAAAGTAAATGAGCATTGGAGAAAACTATTTTCTTGATACTTTAAGCATTTTAAATTAATGCAAAAGCCACTGGTTTCAAACTTTAAATTTGAAATCAGAAACTATAAATTTTCAAAAATGTTGAAAACTTTGGAAATGGATGGGAATATTATAACAAATAATCAGGTGTGTCTAAAATAATTTTTACCACCTTTTTGGAGCTGAAATAAATAGCAAAACATTAGTTAACAAAACAGAACAAAACAGAAAAGAAAAAGGAGGAAGAAAACCTTACCTGGCGCCTGAGGAGGCCCAGCCCACCAGGGGCAGGGTCGTCTTCTTCCTCTGCCTTCTGGCAGAGGGGAGATCGACCACGGCGGCCCCCTTCACCTCGTGCTTCGCCGTGGCGAGCTCCAGAGCCTCCGTGCCAGCGCGACGGCGGGGATAAGCTCCCCAGGGTCTCCTCTATCCATTCCCCAGCACCATTTTCCCTCTCCTCTCGGATCTTGCCCTCCCTCCTGCTGTCGCCATTAGAGCCGAGCTCGAGCTCGAGCCGCAGCGCTTCTAGCCACGGGAACCTTCCTCTGAGTAGTCCGTTAGCTCTGCCTCGTCGAGCCGGCCCTCGCTGCAGAATCCGAAGTCTCCCCAAGCTCTGCATCGCCCCCAACGCCGTCGTCTTCCACCTCCGGCCGCCGGACCTCTCCCGTCGATTCGCTCCCTCCGGCGCACCCCTGAGCCCTTCAACAACACCATCGGAACCGCCGTGAGCTCGTCGTCATTTACCCTCTCGCCCCACGCTCTTCCGTGCATCGTAGCCCCGTTCCCCACCAAGGCCGAGAGCACCTCGCCGCCGGTCATGTCGTCGTCGTCGCTATGGTGTCAGATCCACGCGCTCGAGCTAGGGTTCGAGCTCCTAGAGCCTCCAGGAGTGTGATGAGCCCATCAGCTGTCCTCCCCGTGCCCTAGAGCCATCGCTCGTAGAAGGCCGAGTTTCGGTCGCCGCTTCGGCTCGTCGCCGGCGCCTCTTCCGGCGACCCTAGCCACCCCTGATGCCCCTGCTAGATCGGCTACTTCGCCAGCGTTCCGTAGCTGCAAACCGCGTTTGAATTGCTGCTGTGCAGCGCCGATTAGGTCGTCTCCGGCGAGCCCTCCACCGCAGGCTTGGCCGCCGGCGACCACCCTCCGGTGGGCGTCTACGTGGCCGACCATTAGGGCGTAATTGCCCTCCCCTCAGTCACTGCCAGAGGGCCCCACGCCTGGTCAAACCCCAATTAGGGACTGGTCAGCGCGGGATTAGTCCCAGAGAGGCTGACCAGTGGGTCCCCGTGTCAGGTTTGACCTCAACAGGTCGGCTGACCTGCTGACGTCAGCCTGATGCAATAAATAGAATTTCCAGTATAGAAATAATTCCAGTAAATTGCTAAAACTTGTAAAAATCATAGAAATTAATCTGTAACTCCAATGAAAATAATTTATATATGAAAAAGTATCAGAAAAATTCAAGGATTCTGATTATGCTAATTTCAACCATGTTTGAAAAAGTTACAGAACCCTAAAATGTGGAATAAGGAATAATTCAATTCTTATAATCACTTTTTAAATGGAATTTGGAAAAATATTCAAATTTCATTATGAATGCAATGATCACACACTGTCCTACTTACAAATCAGTACCATAACATGACATCTCATGCATGCTAACATCAAGTTGATCTGAGCGTCAGGTCGAATCAATTAAATCGGTAACCGTGAATACCCCGTTTGAAGTGATACCGAATATGATTCAAATCAACTCTAAACCTAATACATGTTGATTATAATAACTTATCACCTTGCATTCTCATGCCATGCTCATGCATCATGCATATGATTGTTATTGAATGTTGCCATTTATTTCGGTAGGCTCCGCAACCCCGGATTCCACCGAATATCCGTCTGACGGATAACGTTCCTCCTCTGATAAACAAGGCAAGCAACCCTTTTGATCATTCCGATAATTCCCATGTTCTTTCTCTGCACTTATTTATTGCATTAGGATCAAATGCTTCAACTGCTTTTGCCACGTTAGTTGAACCCACTTCCTTTGCATGACCTAACCTTGTCACAGTAAATAGCCGAACCTTGCAACCTAGCATACCTGGTAGTTGCTTGAGCTATGATGTGCCTTATCCTGCTATGCATGCTATGCTTAGAGTTGTGTATGGTCTGTCATCTGGGAGATGAACAGAATTGTGGAATGTGTTCGGTGAGCAAAGGTTGTGTGTTGAACTTGATTTGGTAAAGGTACCGGTGAAAGGCTGTGTAGGAGTACATGGCGGGTTGTTTCATTGGAACCGTCCATAGGAACTGAGTTCCGTGTATGTAATCCAAGACTAGATACTACCACATGCTGGGCCCTGAAATATGACCCCGCTCGGCCTATTAATCGCGTAGTACTCGGTCCAGGAGTTGCAAGTAGTTTCTGGTGTTTATAATAATGCTGGAGGTCGTGCATGGTGCTGACCTGAGAGGTGGGCCGTGATGCGGTAGGCAGTGGCACGGTGTACCAAGTGGCACCCGGATGGTGGGCTTGGGAACCCTGCGCACATCGTTTGAGGCCGTGGCGGAAACCAAGGCCGGACTTCCGTACGGGTTACTCTCAGATAGGCGATAAACCTGGACTAGGTACTAGTGTGGTTAACGGTCGTGGCCGACTCCCTCGTTGGGCTTCCGCTTGAAGGTTGCCGAGGTGCATGACGTGCACATGGCGATAAGTGGCGAGAGCATGTGTGACGAAGTACACCCCTGCAGGGTTATGATCTATTCGAATAGCCGCGTCCGCGGATATGGACTACTTGGAGACATATGTTGTTCATAGATAACTTCAATGGCTACTCATAAAATTGCCAAGATAAGAGTGAGTGTCGTGGACGGCATTTCCGTATGGAGACGGAATGATTCCACAATAGTGTATTGTTGTGGTGTTAGTGGACTCGTGTGCGAGAAATCAAGTTGTCAAAATTATTTAAAAATGCAAGTTGTCTAGCCACGAGTCAAATGCTGGCTTTCCGCATAAAACCCCACAATACCTTTTGATACCTTGCATGAGTAGTTAGTTATCCTAAAGTCTTGCTGAGTACCTCCATACTCACGTTTGTTTAATAAATGTTGCAGAGGTTGCTAATGACCCTAATGGAGGGTTCTTCGTAGACATCGACGACGACGAGTAGCTGGTGTCCGAGCTACGATCTGGCCCTACGTTGGATCTGTAGTATAGTCAGGCCATGTGCCTTCTAGTTGTCCTGTCTGTACTCAGATAGTTTAAACTCTTCCGCTGGCTTGTAATTGAATGACTGCTATTATGGGTCGTGAGACCCTTAATGTGTAATATTATGTGTGTGGCTCTTCCGAGCCTCTTAAATAAAGGTTGTATGTTTATGGTTATGTTGTGATGCCATCGATGTATCTATACATATCGGTATGCCATGCGTACATGTGTCGTACTTGATATGTATGGGGTTCGATTACCTAGTCGTGAACTTTAGTAGCACTCCTTACAAGGAAATGCCCCTTTGTGATCCAATGAGCCTTGGTAGTTCGCTACTGCTCCGGACACATTGGTTGACCGGCATGTGTCCTTCTTAGCTGATGTGTCTGTCCTCTTTGGGGAAATGTCACGCGATGTAATGGGGTCCTTGTAGCTTGCTACGACTCGTCTACATTCGCTGATGACCGACACCTGCTTTGTTGGGTCATGTATGCCTGTCCTTGTGCGGAACTGCCACTTTGGTTTGTGACTAGACATGTCGATCCGGGTTCTTTGAGATTGGAATGCTAGCGACACTATTGCATACGCGAGTCAAAAGACGCAAACGGTCCCGGCTAAGGTAAGGCTGCAGCCGAGGAGTTAACCGTGCGTGAGACCGCAAAGGGATGCGATGTGTTAGAGGCTAGATTCCTATGGCTTAGGATCGGGGTCCCGACAGAGATCTAACAAGCAAAACAAGTAAAACTAGTCAAAGTAAATATTTTTTGTTTTTGATATCTTTCAGCAAACAAATAAAAAATAGAACAAGTGAATGAAAATTTGTATGAATGAACCTGATGTGAATTTGATGATGTCTCCCCGGAAACGGCGCCAAAAATTCTTCCTTCTATGTGTAAATTGTGTTGGGTTTTCTCCCAAAGATGAGGGGAGATGCAATATAGTAGAGATAAGTATTTACCTTAGTGAAAACTGAGGTTATCGAACCAATAGGATAACCAAGCAAAGTTTCGTCGTCAACACGTACACACACAAAACCAAACACTTGCACCCAATACGGGCAAGAGGGTTATCAAGCCACTTGAACTCGTCTCTTGCAAGGATTAATTATGATAGATAGATGATATAAATAACAAAAGTAAACAAAAAGTAAATCAAGTTCAACTGGGTAAATGGAGCTTTTAACAATAGTATTAAGTAGACTCGGGGCCATAGTTTCCCCTAGAGGCTTCTCTCTCGAACATAGCACATAGTGGGTAAACAAATTAGTGTTGGGCAATTGATAGAATAGCAAATAGTTATGACATGTTATTCGCGGCATAGATTATGTGTATATAGGCATCACGTCCATAAACAAGTAGATTGAATCCTACCTGCATCCACTACTATTACTCCACTTTGAGAGCGCATCTATGCTTGCCTATTTAGGTATTAAGTTAAGGAAAAATAGAGTAATGCTTGGAGCAAGAAGACATGATGTAGACAAGGTAAGACAAGTGATACTTGTGATCTGTGTTGGGTTCTCCGCGAAGAGGAACAGGTAATGCAGCAAAATATAGATAAGTATTTCCCTCAGTATAGAACCAATGTTTAACAACCAACCGTCGTCTTCAATGACTGCACACAAGAGAAACAAACACTTGCACCCAACGCGGGCAAGAGGGTTGTCAATCCCCTTGTCTCGTTATTTACATGCAAGTAAGTTGTGTGGTTGGAAGTTGCAAAGTGAAAACTAAATAAAAATTAAAAGAAGGCAGCAAGGAAATTATTTTTTTGTAAACTTATAAGTGAATAGACCCGGGGGCATAGTTTTCCATAGTGGCATCTCATGAAAGCAATCATATGGTGGGTATACAAATAATTGTTGGGAAATTGATAGAAAAGTGCATAGTTATGTGATATTCACGGCAATTTGATCATGTGTATATAGGAATCACGTCCATAAGCAAATAGGCCGACTTCTGCCTGCACCTATTACTACTACTCCACCCATCGTCCGCTATCCAGCATGCATCTAGAGTATTACGTAAAACATAGTAATGCTTGGGGAACAATGACATGATATAGACAAAGAGAATTCAATTAATAGGAACTAACCACGTCGTTTTATCCTTGGTGGAAACAATAGAAAGACGTATCTTGTCCCCTACTATGTCATTGGGATATAGAAATCCGTGAGATTGAACCCACTAGAATGCATCAGTCTAACTGAAGAAAGATCAATCTACTTGGCCAAAGAAAATTAATAGATCAGAGAGATTTACATAGCTATGATGATCATGCACATAAGGATCATATTTAGAATTCACAAAAGACTCAAATATTTATCAGGAATAACCTGATCATAAACCCACAATCCATCGGATCCCAACAAACGCATCCCACAAAAGTGTTACATCAGATAGATCAACGCGAAGATGTGATGATCATTGTATTGAAGATCAAGAGAGAGAGAGAGATAGTCATCTACATACTAACTATGGACCCGTAGGTCTGTGGTGAACTAGTCACACACTAGTAGGGAAAACCTTATAGGTAGGAGCCTAGTAGTAGCGCTGGAAAACAACACGCGCTGCTACTACTTAGCAGTGGTGTTGGAAACACTATGCGCTACTGCTAATGTCCGTAGTAGTAGCGCTGGATGCATTTGCAGCGCTACTGCTAAACGGGGCCCAACGAGGCCACCCGCAGTATCTGTAGTAGTAGCGCTGGACTGTAAAAAAGCACTACTGCTAAGTTCCATAGTAGCAGTGCTTCCTTGGAACCAGCGCTACTGCTAAAAGGGGCCCAACAAGGCCATCGACAGCAGTTGTAGTAGCAACGCTGGCTGGGGAAAAGCGCTTCTGTTAAGTTCAATAGCAGTAGCACTCCCCTTGAACTAGCGCTACTGCCACAAGTGGCTGTGGGCAGATTTTCACCCACACACACACACTCTCCCCCTTCCTCCCCATTTGCCCTCCTTTCTCCTTTCCTCCTCCATTGTTACTTCTCCACCATTCTTGCCCTTCTTCTCTCTTCCTTCTACCTATCAGCCACACACACACACTCTCCCTCTTCCTCCCCCCTTTGCCCTATCCCCTCCTTTCTCCTTTCCTCCACCATTGTTGCCCTCATTTCACCCACACACACCCCCTCTCCCCCTTCCTCCCCCCTTTGACCTATCCCCTCCTTTCTCCTTTCCTCTCTCTAAGTTACTTCTCCACCATTGTTACTTCTCCACTATTTAGCCGTGCACAATCTCTCTCAGGATATATATAGGTGAGTAAAAAGTTGTGCATTTTAATAATGGGAATATGTCTGTTTGCGATAAGAAGGGATTTGTGTGAGTGGCATGACCCGTGAGTTGCTTCTGTTTTGCCAAAATGTCGATTTATTTCCATTTCGGCAAATTTCGAGCAAAGTCGATATGTCCTATTTTTAGGCAAGGTCATGCCAAATTTTTATATGCATGCATTTTTATGACCCTTTTGCTTGTTATACCTTGCAGTCATAAAGGTGAGTGGTAGGAAGGTGGAGCGATACTTGCAATCCGCAGTGACGGACATGTATGCAAATAAACAGGGTGGGATTAGATGTCCGTGTACAAAATGCAAAGGAGTAATTTTCGACCCTTTTGATGGTGGCAGTTTGAAGGCCCACTTGCTGATCAATGGTTTCATGGATGGCTATACTCTTTGGATAAGTCAAGATGATGATGAGGATGTCCACATGGCAGGGAATAATGACATGGGTCTAGATGAAGAGAAGATTGGTCGACACAAAGACGATGGTGCCAGACACGGCGGCGATGAAGAGTCTGAACACGACGGTAGGGAAGAGTCCGGACACTGCGGTGGGGAAGAGTCCGGCCATGGCGTCGGAGAAGATTCTGGACACGGCGACGGAGAAGAGTCAATGGACACGCCGCAGACTTCGATGCTACTAAGTTCAGTCGTGCACGACCCTCATGTTCGAGACCTCCTTCGCAAGAGTACGAATAGCAACATAGTTTCTTCTAGAGAGGACGCCAAGCTGGCTCAACTTGAAGTAGACTCGAAGACTCCGATCACTCCCCGTCTGAAGTGGCATTCCGTAGATCCAAAGAAGCAAAGCTCATGCGCTGGCACGCGGAGAGGAAGAAGCCCTATGATGGCGATGATCCGAAGCTGAGTCACCTCGCACATGGTAGCCAGTGGAGAGCACTCAATGCCGAATATCGTTTTTTCGGAGAAGATGCAAAGAACATCGTGCTTGGTGCATGTACTCATGGCATGAATCCTTTTGGAAACCAGAGCACCAACCAAAACACATGGCATGTCTTTGTATGGATGTACAACCTCCCCCCATGGAAGTGCATGAAGAGAAAGTGCATACACATGAGCATGTTGATTCAAGGGCCGAACTAACCGGGAAATAATATTAACCTATATATGGGGCTTCTGAAAGAAGAGCTAGACACGTTATGGAAATCGTCGGTGCACGACTATCTCGGTCATGGGTACACCTCAGGCTAGGTGTGCCACGGATACAGCGGATGCACAAGGTGCATGGATGATACAACGTCTCAGGAGCTTACATCAACGAAAGATGGCGGGTCTGGGAAAATCATGTACATGGGGAATCATAGATGGCTCGAAAAGGATGACTGGTGGAGAAAACATGAAGATCTATTCAATGGTTTGGCTGAGCATCGAGGACCTCCACGTAAGGTGCCGAAATCAACGAGATGTTGAATAACTAGCAACAGTGCCCCGCGCGGAGAAAGATGGAAAAGGCGCCGGATCCGCTGCTGAAGGTATGGAAACCGAGGTCTGTTTTTTGGGACTTGGAGTACTGGCCCAATCACGACACACCTCATTGCCTTGATCAAATGCATATAATGAAGAATGTCCTCGAGAGCTTGCTTGGCACACTGATGAACATGCCGGAGAAGACCAAGGATGGGCCAAAGGCAAGGAAACTGTCGGGACCCCTATCTTAAGCCATAGGAATCCAGCATGTAACACATCGCATCTCTTTGCGGTCTCACGAACGGTTATCCCCACGGTTGCAGCCTTACCTTAGTCAGGACCGTTTGCGCCTTTTGACTCGCGTATGCAACAGTGTCGCTAGCAATCCAATGTCAAAGAACCCGGATCGACATGTCTAGTCATAAACTCAAGCGGCAGTTCTGTACAGGGACAGGCATACATGACCCAGCAAAGCAGGTGTCGGTCATCAGCGAATGTAGACGAGTCGTAGCAAGCTACAAGGACTCCATTACATACGCGTGACATTTCCCAAAGGGACAGACACAGCAGCTAAGAAGGACACATGCCGGTCAACCAATATGTCTAGAGCAGTAGCGAACTACCATGGCTCGATGGAATCACAAAGGGGCATTTCCCCGTAAGGAGTGCTACTAAGGCATACGACTAGGTATTCGAACCCCATACATATCAAGTACAACACACGTACGCATGGCATACCGATATGTATAGATACATCGATGGCATCACAACATAAGCATAAACATACAAACTTTATTTAGAAGGCTCGGAAGAGTCTCACACATAATATTACACAGATAGGGGTCTCACGACCCATCATCACAAGTCATACACACAAGTCTTACAAGCCAGCGGAAGATTAAAACTGTCTGAGTACAGACAGATGGAAAGATAAAGGCACATGGCCTGACTATCTACAAACCCAACCTAGGGCCAGATCATAGCTGGGACACCAGCTACTCGTCGTCGTCAACGTCTAGGTAGAACCCTCCATTAGGGTCGTTAAAAACCTCTGCAACAATTTATTAAGCAAACGTGAGTACAAAAGTACTCAGCAAGACTTTTAGGATAATCTATCTACTCATGCAATGTATCAACAAGGAGTTGTGGGGTTTCATGCAGAAAGCCAGCATTTGACTCTTGGCTAGACAATTGCATTTTTAAATAGTTTTGACAACTAGGTTTTCTCGCACACGGGTCCACTAACACCACAACAATACTCCATCGTGGAATCATTCCGTCTCCCTACAGAAGTGCCATCCACGACACTCACACTTATCTTGACAATTTTATGAGTAAGCATTATAGTTATCTATGAACAACATATCCTTCCAAGTAGCCCATATCCGCGGACGCGGCTATTCGAATAGATCATAACCCTGCAGGGGTGTACTTCTTCACACACACTCTCGCCACTTATCGCCATGTGCACGTCATGCACCTCGGCAACCTTCAAGCGGAATCCCAGCGAGGGAGTCGGCCACGACCGTTAACCATGCTAATACTTAGTCCAGGTTTATCGCCTATCTGAGGGTAACCCGCACGGAAGTACGGCCGAGGTTTCCGCCACGGCCCCAAACGATGTGCGTAGGGTTCCCAAGCCCACCATCCGGGTGCCACTTGGTACACCGTGCCACTGCCTACCGCATCATAGCCCACCTCTAAGGTCAGCGCTATGCACGGCCTCCAGCATGACTATAAACACCAAAAACTACTTGCAACTCCTGGACCGAGTACTAGGCGAATAATAAGTCGAGCGGGGTCATATTTCAGGGCCCAGCATGTGGTAGTATCTTGACTTGGATTACATACACGGAACTCAGTTCCTAAGGACGGTTCCAATGAAACAACCCGCCATGTACTCCTACATAGCCTTTCACCGATACCTTTACCAAATCAGGTTCAACACACAACCTATAGTAACTGAACACATTCTCTTGATCCTCTTCATCACCCAGATGAAAGACCATACACAACTCTAAGCATAGCATGCATAGCAGGATAATGCACATCATGGCTCAAGCATCTACCAGGTATGCTATGTTGCAAGGTTCAGCTATTTACTGTGACAAGGATATGTCATGCAAAGGAAGTGGGTTCAACTAACGTGGTAAAAGCATTGAAAGCATTTTGATATAATGCAATAAGTAAGAGCAGGAGCGAGAACATGGTATTTATCGGGATAATCAAAATGGTTGCTTGCCTTGTTGCTCAGCAGAGGGGTGATATCCGTCAGTCAGATAATCAGATGTATCCGGAGGGGAGGAGCCTACCGGAATAACAACAATCAATCAATATAAAACATATGCAACAGAATGATGCATGAAATGCAATGTAGCATGGTTTGAGATGACCAACAGAACCTTTTGGATGATCTTGATTTGAAATCATAATACAAATATCATTTGAATTATAATTTATCAAATTCTTTTAATTGATTTGACCTGATGTTGTTTCGTAACTTTGTTTTTCATGCATGAAAATAGCACCATTGGATTCCTTGAATTTTTATGATCATTTTACATATATTATTTGTCAAATTTGGAGTTATATTCAATTTTCTATGAATTTCCAAAGTTTTGAACTTATTCTGGAATTATTTTTAAACAGAAAAGGTTATATTGCATCAGCATGACATCAGCTGGTCAATCTGGCCGTCGAAAGTCAAACCTGACCAGTGGGACCCACTAGTGAGTGACTCTGGCCAGTTTTTAGTTTAAATTTAACTTAATTAACTAATTATCAGGGTTGGACCCGCATGTCAGTGTTTGATTAGGTTTTAAAATAATCTTTATTTTTATTTTGCTAATCCTAATTAGCCTGGGGGCTGGCCCCACTTGCCAGTGACTGAGGGGAGTCAGATCCACCGGCGGCGAGGTGGATCTCACCGGCGATGAGCCTCCGGCGACCACAGAGACGGCGGAGGGGCTCGGGATTTCCATTCCGGTGACCAAACTTCACGCGGAGGGCACCAGAAGAACGGCACTTCACCCGTGGTTCCATTTTTGCACGCACCACGGGTTGAAATGGCCGGAGATGACGCCGGCGACGAGCTCGGCGGCGGCCGAAGCTCGGGCACCACCGGGGTTACTGCTATGGGGGTCAACACGTGCGGGGCTAGACTCCTACAGTACCTACGCAACGCGCTGTAGCTATTGGTGGCCTCAGATTGACCGGCCGATCACCGGAGGGCTACCTGCGATGAGGTCCCGCGGCGGATCTCGTCGGGCTCAGGTGGAATCGGGACCTAGAGCTCGGAATCGAAGGGGTAAATGAGGGGGAAAGAACCCTGAGCTCACACGGAGTGCAGAGGCAGCGAGAACAGGCTCGGGGATGGTGTGAGGAGGAAGAACGACGGCGGCGAACTCCGGGGATCCGAGGTTGAAGACGATAGCGTCACGACGTCTCAGGGGTTCTCAGCGTCGCCCGACTGGCTGGAGAGCTTCAGGGGACCAAGGCGAAGCTAACGCGGAGCTCAGGTGAGAGGGAGAAGGGCTGGAGTGACGGCGAGCTCGAGCTCAGCTCGGGCTCTAATGGCGGCCGAGAGGGGGGAGGAGCTGGGGGCGAATGGCGAGGGGATGAGCACAGGGAGGTCTTCGGGGAGCTTATCCCCTTCGTGCTAGCGCGATGCAGTGGTCAGGCAGGCACGCAGGTGCGTGGCCGCGCCGGAGGGAGCGGCGGCCACCTCCTGGTGCCGACTGGCACAAGGAAGACGACACGCGCTGAGGTGGGTTGGGCATCAGGTGAGCGACATGTAAGATTTTTCTTATTTCTTTTCTTTTCTGTTTCTGTTTTATTCTTACTAACTTTGTTTTGTTTTATTTTTGGCTCCAAACTATTCCTAAAATAGTTTGAATGATACTGGAGTGTTAGTTGGAATATTTCGAACCACATATAAAGTTTTCAACATTTTGGGAAACTTTGAAATATTTGAAATCAAATATATAGTTGATTTCAGTAGCTTTTAACTTAAAATTAAAATGCCAAAAGTATTGTGAAAATATGTTTCACCTCTCATATCTTGTTTTCAACATTTATATAAATTAATGAACTTTTATGAAGGCCATTTTGGATTCATTGAATTGTCACTACTTTGGTTTTCTTTTGAATATAGAGTTTGTTGAGGTTTTGCTTTGATTTCATTTCCTTCCTTGAGTGCAAAACAAAATCTTAAGATGCAAGGGAAGAAAACATGAGCTCAAACTTGCTAAACCCTAATGGGGAGAAAACATGAGCTCATCCTCTCTCTCCCATGTTGCTTCTTTTTCAGAATGATTTGACCATTGAACTTTAGGAAACTTGAGGTTTCGACGTCGAGTGGTACGCTCAGCTTGATCTAGAATATGCACAGGGTATTCTCGATATGAAAGGTTATCTTGGAGATCAAGCGTTTCGTGGTCCACTTCACGGATAGGATCCGAAAAGCAACGCCTGAGTTGCGAGATGTGGAATACATCATGAACCTTGGAAAGATGCGGAGGAAGTTCCAATTGGTAGGCAACTTCTCCTCGTTTGGCAAGAATGTGAAAAGGACCGATATAACGAGGAGCCAACTTGCCCTTGATACCGAAACAATGGGTTCCCTTCAATGGTGTAACCCGAAGGTGAGCCTTCTCATCAACTTCAAAGGTCATAGCCTTATGATGACGATCATATTGGCTCTTTTGACGAGACTGGGCTGTTTTCAACTTTTCACAAATAATGCGAACTTGCTCTTCTGCATCCTGGATCATATCCGGACCAAAGAGTTGCCTTTCCCCGGTTTTTGACCAATTAAGAGGTGTTCGACATCTTCGTCCATAAAGAACTTCAAAAGGCTTTGCGCAAGCTTGATTGATAACTATTGTTAAAGGCAAATTCGGCGAATCGAAGGCACTTCTCCCAATCCATACCGAACGATATAACACAAGCTCGGAGCATATCTTCTAGGACTTGATTCACTCTTTCTACTGGACCACTTGATTGAGGATGGAAAGCAGTGCTAAAAGATAAGTGAGTCCCCATGGCATTCTGAAAACTCTCCCAGAAGCGAGAAGTGAAGATACTTCCACAGTCTGAGTTAATCTCCAGAGGAACACCATGAAGAGACACTATTCGAGAGATATATAACTCTACTAGCTGCTTAGCTGTTATACTCTCACGAACTGGAAGAAAATGAGCTACTTTGAAAAGACGGTCGATGACCACAAAGATAGCACTGTTTCCTTTCTTGGTCTTGGGAAATCCAGTGATGAAATACATACTGACTTTATCCCATTCCCATTCAGGAATAGCTAAAGGTTGAAGGCTGCCAGCAGGCCTTTGATGTTCTGCCTTAACTCGACGACAAACGTCACAGTTAGCAACAAACTCAGCAATTTCTCTCTTCATCCTAGTCCACCAAAACCTCTGGCGTAGGTCCTGATACATCTTAGTACTACCAGGATGAATGGTGCGAGGATAATCATGAGCCTCCTTAAGGATTAACTGCCTTAGATCTGGATTCTTAGGAACCACTAGACGATTCTGGAAGAACACAACATCCTGATCATTCATGGAGAATTCCTTAGCGTTTCCGCTAACAATATTCCCCTTGATCCGTGATATACCCTTATCATGCTTCTGGCCAGCTATGATTTGATCCTTAAGAGTAGGCTTTGCCACCAGGGTAGAAAGGAATCCTTGAGGAACAATGTGAAGATTTAACTTCCGAAATTCCTCATAGAGATGTGGTTGACCTCGTTGTATCATCAAGTTGTTACAATAAGACTTACGACTTAGTGCATCAGCCATAACATTGGCCTTCCCCGGGGTGTAAGTTATTCCTAAGTCGTAATCTATGATCAACTCAACCCACCGTCTTTGCATGAGATTCAAATCCGGTTGGGTGAAGATATATTTCAAACTTTGGTGATCAGTGAATATTTCGGAACGATTACCAAGAAGGTAATGTCGCCAGGTTTTAAGTGCACGGACTACAGCTGCAAGCTCAAGATCATGTGTGGGATAATTATCCTCATGTGGACGCAACTGTTGAGATGTGTATGCAATCACATGACGATCCTGCATGAGAATGCAACATAATCCTTGTCGTGAGGTGTCGCAGTAGATAACAAAGTCCTTAGAGAAATCTGGTGGTAGCAACACAGGTGCGGAAGTCAGGCGTCTTTTCAGTTCCTGAAAACTACGCTCACACTATGGTGTCCACTCGAACTTTTTATCTTTCTTGAGGAGTTCAGTTAGAGGCTTTGCAACCTTGGATAAATTCTCTACAAAGCGGCAACAATAGCTCGCTAGACCAACAAAACTCCTAACTTGCTTAACCGATTCAGGTTGAGTCCAATCAAGGACGGCTTGAACTCTCTTAGGATTAACAGCAATACCCTTACCAGAGATTACGTGGCCTAGATAGGTCACTTCTGGTAACAAAAATTCACATTTCGAAAACTTGGCATAAAGGCGATGCTCTCAAAGTTTCATCTATACCAGCCTTAGATGCTCGGCATGTTCTTGTTCATTCTTCGAGTAGATGAGAATATCATCGAGGTATATGATACGTCTCAAACATATCTATAATTTTTGATGGTTTCACGCTGTTATCTTGTCAACTTTGGATGTTTTGTTTACCTTTTATATCTTTTTTTGGGACTAACTTATTAATCCAGTGCCAAGTGCCAGTTCCTGTTTTTTCTGTGTTTTTGACTCTTTTTAGATCTGATTTTGCAACGGAGTCCAAACGGAATAAAATCCCCAAAATAATTTTTTCCAGAACGGAAGAAGATCGGGAGGCTTCAGGGCCAAGGCAGGGGGCCCACAGGGAGCCCACAAGCCCTGTTGCCGCGGCCAGGGAGGCCCGCGGCAACCAGGCTTGTGGCCTCCCTGGCGCTCCCCTGCCCTAGCTCTTTGGCCTATAAATTCCCTCAAATCGCAGAAAAATCAGGGCATCCATGAAAACACTTTTCCGTCGCTGCAAGCTTCCGTTTCCGCGAGATCTCATCTGGAGACCCTTCCCGATGCCCTGCCGGAGGGGGCTTTGGAGTTGGAGGGCTTCTACATCAACATCATCGCCTCTCCAATGACTCGAGAGTAGTCCACTTCAGACCTACGGGTCCGTAGTTAGTAGCTAGATGGCTTCTTCTCTCTCTTGGATCTTCAATACAAAGTTCTCCATGATCTTCATGGAGATCTATCCGATGTAATCCTCTTTGGCGGTGTGTTTGTCGAGATCCGATGAATTGTGGATTTGTGATCAGATTATCTATGAATTATATTTGAGTCTTTGCTGATTTCTTATATGCATGATTTGATATCCTTGTAAGTCTCTCCGAGTCTTGGGTTTTGTTTGGCCAACTAGATCTATCATTCTTGCAATGGGAGAAGTGCTTGGTTTTGGGTTCATACCGTGTGGTGACCTTTCCAAGTGACAGAAGGGGCAGCAAGGCACACATCTTGTTGTTGCCATCAAGGCTAACAAGATGGGATTTTATCGTAGATATGAGATTGTCCATCTACATCATGTCATCTTGCTTAAGGCGTTACTCTGTTCTTTTGGACTTAATACACTAGATGCATGCTGGATAGCGGTCGACGTGTGGAGTAATAGTAGTAGATGTAGAAAGTATCGGTCTACTTGTTTTGGACGTGATGCCTAAAGATATAATCATTTCCTTAGATAACATCTCGACTTTGTGCGGTTCTATCAATTGCTCGACAGTAATTCGTTCACCCACCGTCTACTTGCTTTCATGAGAGAAGCCACTAGTGAACACTACTGCCCCCGGGTCTATTCACAACTATCGTCTCCACTTTCACTTTTACTTTGCTTTGTTTTCTTTGTTGCTTTCAGTTCTCACTTTGCAAACAATCTATAAGGGATTGACAACCCCTTCATAGCGTTGGGTGCAAGCTCTTTGTGTTTGTGCATGTACTTGTGACTTGACGCAATCCTTTCTCTGGGTCCATACCTTGGTTCTCAAAACTGAGGGAAATACTTGCCGCCGCTGTGCTACATCACCCTTTCCGCTTCGAGGGAACACCAACGCAAGGCTCCAAGGCCACGGGGGAATGCTTTGCATATTTGCTAAGGAAGTCCCTAAAGGTGTAGCCGTAGCAGAAGGATTCCTGGCGCCGTTGCTAAGGAGTATCAAGACAAGAATAGTCTCCCGTCAACACGCTTGTTTCTGGCACCGTTGGAAGGTCTTTTGTTGCGGTAGCAGTATACTACGATGAATTTATCCAAATACTCCATGAAGATTGAATTCATCAAGCGAGAGAAGGTGGTTGGGGCATTGATTAAACCAAAGGACATGACGGTGTACTCGTATTGGCCATAACGAGTGACAAAAACCATTTTTGGAATGTCCCCGTTCTTGATCTTGATTTGATGGTAACCCAACCTCAAATCCATTTTGGAGAAGACTGAGGATCTAGCGAGCTGATCATACAGGTCGTTGATCCTGGGGAGCAGATACTTGTTCTTTATGGTGACCAGATTAACTGGTCGATAATCTACAACCATCCGATCCGTTCCGTCTTTCTTCTTAACAAAGACGACGAGACAAGCCCAAGGAGAAGAGCTAGGACGAATGAAACCTTTATTCAAGGCCTCATCTAGTTGCTTCTTAAGTTCGGCTAGCTCCAAGGGTGCCATCTTATAAGGTTTTCTGGCTATTGGGACAGTTCCTGGAACAAGGTCTATCACAAACTCTACATCCCTGTCAGGTGGAATTCTTGGTTGTTCTTGTGGGAAAACATCCAGAAAGTCACGGACTACCGGAATGTCTTCAAGTTATGGAAGAGGGTTGGCATTGAGGGAATAGAGTTGGCATTTGGCAACTCGAGTAGAGACATTGACTATCTCACCCGAGGGATGGGTAAGCTGGACATTTCTAGAATGAGTATCAATCTTGGCATAATGAGCTGACATCCAGTCCATACCCAAGATGATATTGATATCCGAAGATTTCAGGGCTATCAAAGATGCTAGAAAAACTAGCCTGTCTACTAGAATTTCATTGTCATAGGTTATCCTCGAGATTTGCCACTTACTACCAGGGGTTTGGACAACCAATGGGATTGGCATATCATAGAAAGACATGTTATGCAACTGTGCATAACTTTCTGAAATGAAGGAATGAGATGACCCAGTGTCAAAAAGAACAGACGATGGGTGATGATTAACAAGGAGCGTACCCAGTATAACGTCAGGATCCTCTGCAGCTTCTTCTGCTGAAACATAGTTCACACGGCCACGTGCAGGAGTTGGCTTCACATAGTAAGCGTTGCCCGACTTGCCTTGCCCAACGGACTTTCCGGGTTGCTTGGCACCCATATTCTGAGGATACTCTCGGGAATAATGCCCTGGTTCTCCACACTTGTAACAGATCACCTGATTGGCACGTGGTGCAGCATTGCTAGCTGGACCACCATAGGTTTTTTGCTGGAGGGTTAGTCTGATTCACCTGAGGCGCCACATAGGATGGCCTCGGGGTATACCTTGGCGACAGAGAACTATTTGGAACCCACAGCCTGCATTTTGGGAACGCTGAACCAGATGACGAGCCAGAGTCACGGGAGTGCTTCCTTGTGGCTTCATAGTCGGTATGACTAGTCTCGGCACTGATCGCCTTGTTGACAAGAGCTTGAAAGCTTGTTCATTCATGGAGGCGCAAATCACGACGAAGTTTAGGGCTCAGACCCTTGCAGAATCTTGCTTGCTTCTTGGCGTCAGTTGACACCTCTTCAGTTGCATAGCGGGCGAGGTTACCGAACTCGCGGCTATAGGCATCCACGGTCAATTTTCCCTGGGTGAATGCACATAACTCCTCTCTCTTTCTGTCCATCAGACCCTCTGGAATATGGTGCAGACGGAAGGCTGCACTAAAGTCTGCCCATGTGGCTACTGGTCCAGCAGGACGCATAGCTTCAAAGTTCTCCCACCACAGATTGGCGGGTCCTTCTAGAAAGTACGCCGCAAAGGTCACCTTGTCGGCCTCCGAAACATTTGCACAGAGAATCTTGCGCGATATACTGCACAACCAGTCATCAGCGTCGAGGGGGTCGACGGAGTGATGGAACTTCGGAGGATTCAGCTTCACGAAGTCATTGAGGGACACTGCATCATTCCTCGGCAGACGAGCCGTATTTTGCTCAATATGCTCTAGAAAACGGTTGGTCTCCCTTTTGTTTCTTTCTGCCTCAAGCATAACTTCCGCCAGACAGGGCGGGTGAGGCAGTTCCTCCTACGATGCTTGACTACCCTCTCCTTGCTCATGAGCAGGGGCACGGTTCAACCTGGTGAACACCATCTGGCAAACAAACTCATAGCTTAGACCAATATCAACATCAACACTAACTATGCATTAAGAATGCACTGAACACATGGAATGCGGAAATGAACATCCGAACAGCATGGTAACAAGCAACTGCTATATATACACCATGGTTCATACACACCATTACATAGTTCAGTGCAACCTTAACCGAAGAGCAAACTACTGAAAAGATGACACAACTCATCAGAGGCTTTCCAAGATTCCTATACATTATTTATCTATGCCTCCGAAATTCATCTCACAACGTAAGCATACTCCACAAGACACACAGGACTGTGGAAGTACAACTACTACCATACTACTCTTCCACTCATGGGTTCAGGGATCCGCATAGAACATCTCATAAAGGTTGCCTTCATGGCCTGGGAGCTCAACCTGCGGATGAGGAAATACTCGAGCCTGAGACCCCTGGGAACCGTAAGGGCACGGGTGTGGCCTTGGTCCCCTGACTGGTGGTAGTAGACTTCCCCGAAGAGGGGTGACTCCTCCTATAGCAGGCCAGTCAACATGAGCCGGAAGATGGGTCCTAACAGGGTTCAGCATCTCCATATCTCCATACCCTGTCTGGACTACAGGTGACAGTTGTGTTAAAGCCGTCCACAGGCGGGCACGTGTAGCATAGAGCTCCATACGAAGGGCACGAGCATCCCTGTCTCTATTCTCTAGCATCTCAGTAGTGGACTGCAGCAGCGGATCCTCCATAGAGGAATCAAAGTAGACCCCACTGAGGTATCCTTCTTCTCCTGGCTGAGAGGCAGGAACATAGCAGAACTCTGAATTCTGCAGCTGTGCATGTCTAGCCCTCATGATGGTCAGCATTGAATAGGCAACATCTTGTACTGCCATGTCAATAGTGACCCCCAATCCATAAGACCAATGGATCGGCTCCTCAGCTCCAGGGTAATTTGGGAATACCCTAACAGTGTAGAGATACTAACTCTGATTAAAATCCCGGTACTGCTCCTCCACTGTGTACTCTGGGTACCAGCGGTAACCGGCTACTGACATTATCCTGACTAGCATGGCCGTATGACCTGTCACATCAATGCACCTGGTCAGATGGACCACCTGACGAGAAGGATGGCCAGGCATCTGAAAATAGAGAGTAATGCAAAAAAGCATTAGAGCTATGAAGAAAAAAAATTGGGCAGCATAACGGCTGTAAATGCTCAAAAACAAATTTGAGACATCCCACAAAGATAGGATAGCATAACCACTCAACTATCAAGTTCAATTCCATGGTCACCAAAACTTACTTTCTTTTCCTTGGAATAAAAGAAACCCGGAGTAACTCTCGACTCATTGTCCTATAATCTACCGATCAGAAAAACACGAGCCTAAGAGAAAGATAAGTAACCTAGTCCTTAATCCCCGCAGAAAAGACGAGGATGACCAGAATAGAATAATTTAAGAAGAGAATCAAGAATCTTACGTTCCCTTCCACAAACAGTTCCCTTATATATAACTAAAGCAATTCTAGACTCAACTTCGACCAGTTTGGCTTAGTAATCCTACAGTCAGTCAGGCTCTGATACCAACGCTGTCGGGACCCCTATCCTAAGCCATAGGAATCCAGCCTGTAACACATCGCATCTCTTTGCGGTCTCACGCACGATTATCCCTGCGGCTGCAGCCTTACCTTAGCCGGGACCGTTTGCGCCTTTTGACTCGCGTATGCAATACTGTCGCTAGCAATCCAATGTCAAAGAACCCGGATCGACATGTCTAGTCATAAACTCAAGCGGCAGTTCCGTACAGGGACAGGCATACATGACCCAGCAAAGCAGGTGTCGGTCATCAGCGAATGTAGACGAGTCGTAGCAAGCTACAAGGACTCCATTACATACGCGTGACATTTCCCAAAGGAACAGACACAGCAGCTAAGAAGGACACATGCCGGTCAACCAATGTGTCCAAAGCAGTAGCGAACTACCATGCCTCGATGGAATCACAAAGGGGCATTTCCCCATAAGGAGTGCTACTAAGGCATACGACTAGGTATTCGAACCCCATACATATCAAGTACAAGACACGTACGCATGGCATACCAATATGTATAGATACATCGATGGCATCACAACATAACCATAAATATACAAACTTTATTTAGAAGGCTCGGAAGAGCCTCACACATAATATTACACACATAGGGGTCTCACGACCCATCATCACAAGTCATACACACAACTCTTACAAGCCAGCGGAAGATTAAAACTATCTGAGTACAGACAGATGGAAAGATAAAGGCACATGGCCTGACTATCTACACACCCAACCTAGCGCCAGATCGTAGCTGGGACACCAGCTACTCGTCATCGTCAACGTCTAGGTAGAACCCTCCATTAGTGTCGTTAACAACCTCTGCAACAATTTATTAAGCAAACGTGAGTACAAAAGTACTCAGCAAGACTTTTAGGATAATCTATCTACTCATGCAATGTATCAACAAGGAGTTGTGGGGTTTCATGCAGAAAGCTAGCATTTGACTCTTGGCTAGACAATTGCATTTTTAAATAGTTTTGACAACTATGTTTTCTCACACAAGAGTCCACTAACACCACAACAATACTCCATCGTGGAATCATTCCGTCTCCCTACGTAAGTGCCATCCACGACACTCACACTTATCTTGACAATTTTATGAGCAACCATTATAGTTATCTGTGAACAACATATGCTTCCAAGTACTCCATATCCGCGGACGCGACTATTCGAATAGATCATAACCCTGCAGGGGTGTACTTCTTCACACACGCTCTCGCCACTTATCGCCATGTGCACGTCATGCACCTCGGCAACCTTCAAGCGGAATCCCAGCGAGGGAGTCGGCCACGACCATTAACCATGCTAATACTTAGTCTAGGTTTATCGCCTATCTGAGGGTAACCCGCACGGAAGTACGGCCGAGGTTTCCGCCACGGCCCCAAACGATGTGCGCAGGGTTCCCAAGCCCACCACCCGGGTGCCACTTGGTACACCGTGCCACTACCTACCGCATCAGAGCCCACCTCTAAGGTCAGCGCTATGCACGGCCTCCAGCATGACTATAAACACCATAAACTACTTGCAACTCCTGGACCGAGTACTAGGCGAATAATAAGTCGAGCGGGGTCATATTTTGTTGGGGAACGTCGCATGGGAAACAAAAAATTTCCTACGCGCACAAAGACCTATCATGGTGATGTCCATCTACGAGAGGGGATGAGTGATCTACGTACCCTTGTAGATCGTACAGCAGAAGCGTTAGTGAACGCGGTTGATGTAGTGGAACGTCCTCACGTCCCTCGATCCGCCCCGCGAACAATCCCGCGATCAGTCCCACGATCTAGTACCAAACGGACGGCACCTCCGCGTTCAGCACACGTACAGCTCGACGATGATCTCGGCCTTCTTGATCCAGCAAGAGAGACGGAGAGGTAGAAGAGTTCTCCGGCAGCGTGACGGCGCTCCGGAGGTTTGTGATGACCTTGTCTCAGCAGGGCTCCGCCCGAGCTCCGCAGAAACGCGATCTAGAGGAAAAACCGTGGAGGTATGTGGTCGGGCTGCCGTGGAAAAGTCGTCTCAAATCAGCCCCAATACCTCCGTATATATAGGTGGGAGGGAGGGGACCTTGCCTTGGGGCTCAAGGAGCCCCAAGGGGGTCGGCCGAGTCCAAGGGGGGAAGGCTCCCCCCCCCCCAAACCGAGTTGGACTTGGTTTGGTGGGTGGGAGTCCTTCCCTTCCTTCCCACCTCCCTTTTTTTCTTTCTCTTTGATTTTTCTTTTTATGGCGCATAGGGCCCTTTTGGGCTGTCCCACCAGCCCACTAAGGGCTGGTGCGCCACCCTTATGGCCTATGGGCTTCCCCGGGGTGGGTTGCCCCCCCCCCCCAGTGAACTCCCGGAACCCATTCGTCATTCCCGGTACATTCCCGGTAACTCCGAAAACCTTCCGGTAATCAAATGAGGTCATCCTATATATCAATCTTCGTTTCCGGACCATTCCGGAAACCTTCGTGACGTCCGTGATGTCATCCGGGACTCCGAACAACATTCGGTAACCAACCATATAACTCAAATACACATAAAACAACGTCGAACCTTAAGTGTGCAGACCCTGCGGGTTCGAGAACTATGTAGACATGACCTGAGAGACTCCTCGGTCAATATCCAATAGCGGGACATGGATGCCCATATTGGATCCTACATATTCTACGAAGATCTTATCGTTTGAACCTCAGTGCCAAGGATTCATATAATCCCGTATGTCATTCCCTTTGTCCTTCGGTATGTTACTTGCCCGAGATTCGATCGTCAGTATCCACATACCTATTTCAATCTCGTTTACCGACAAGTCTCTTTACTCATTCCGTAATACAAGATCCCGCGACTTACACTAAGTCACATTGCTTGCAAGGCTTGTGTGTGATGTTGTATTACCGAGTGGGCCCCGAGATACCTCTCCGTCACAGGGAGTAACAAATCCCAGTCTCGATCCATACTAACTCAACGAACACCTTCGGAGATACCTGTAGAGCATCTTTATAGTCACCCAGTTACGTTGCGACGTTTGATACACACAAAGCATTCCTCCGGTGTCCTGAGTTATATGATCTCATGGTCATAGGAACAAATACTTGACACGCAGAAAACAGTAGGAACAAAATGACACGATCAACATGCTACGTCTATTAGTTTGGGTCTAGTCCATCACATGATTCTCCTAATGATGTGATCCCGTTATCAAGTGACAACACTTGCCTATGGCCAGGAAACCTTGACCATCTTTGATCAACGAGCTAGTCAACTAGAGGCTTACTAGGGACAGTGTTTTTTCTATGTATCCACACAAGTATTGTGTTTCCAATCAATACAATTATAGCATGGATAATAAACGATTATCATGAACTAAGAAATATAATAATAACTAATTTATTATTGCCTCTAGGGCATATTTCCAACAGTCTCCCACTTGCACTAGAGTCAATAATCTAGTTCACATCACCATGTGATTCCAACGAATCCAACACCCATATAGTTATGGGGTCTGATCACGTCTTGCTCGTGAGAGAGGTTTTAGTCAACGGTTCTGAAACTTTCAGATCCGTGCCTTCTTTACAAATCTTTATGTCATCTTATAGATGCTGCTACTACGTGCTATTCGGAAATGCTCCAAATATCTACTCTACTATATGAATCCGTTTCACTACTCATAGTTATTCGGATTAGTGTCAAAGCTTGCATCGACGTAACTCTTTACGACGAACTCTTTAACCACCTCCATAATCGAGAAAAATTCCTTAGTCCATTTGTTACTAAGGATAAATTTTGACCGCTGCTAGTGATTCAATCATGGATCACTCTTTGTACCTCTCAACAGACTTTGAGTCAAGGCACACATCAGGTGCGGTACACAGCATGGCATACTTTAGATTCTACGGCTAAGGCATAGAAGACGACCTTCGTCTATTCTCTTTATTCTGCCGTGGTCAGGTTTTGAGTCTTACTCAAATTCACACCTTACAACGCAACCAAGAACTCCTTCTTTACTGATCTATTTTGAACTCCTTCAAAAACTTGTCAAGGCATGCATCTTGTTGAAACTTCTATTAAGCGCTTTCGATCTATCTCCATAGATCTTTGATGCTCAACGTTCAAGTAGCGCAATCTAGGTATTCCTTTGAAAAACTCCTTTCAAACAACCTTGTATGCTTTACAGAAATTCTACATTACTTCTGATCCACAATATGTCAACCACATATATTTATCAGAAATTCTATAGTGCTCCCACTCACTTCTTTGGAAATACAAGTTTCTCATAAACCTTGTACAAACCCAGAATCTTTAATCATCTCATCAAAGTATATATATTCCAACTCCGAGATGCTTGCACCAGTCCATTGAAGGATCGCTGGAGCTTGCATACTTGCTAGTATCTTTAGGATCGACAAAACCTCCTCGTTGTATCACATACAATGTTTGCTCAAGGAAACCGTCGAGGAAACAATGTTTTGACATCCTACGTGCAATATTTCATAAATAATGCATCAACAACTAACATAATTCTAACAGACCTTTAGCATCGCCACGAGTGAGAAAGTCTCATCATAGTCAACTGTTTGATCTTGTCGAAAACATCTTTGCGACAAGTCGAGCTTTTCTTAATAGTGACTTATCACCATCATCGTCTGTTTTCCTTTAAAGATCCATCTTTACTCAATAGTCCTATGACCATCAAGTAATTCTTCCAAAGTCTACACTTTGTTTTCATCCATGGATCCTCTCTCGGATTTCATGGCTTCCAGCCATTTGTCGGAATCTGGGCCCACCATCGCTTTCTCCATAACTCATAGGTTCACTGTTGCTCAACAACATGACCTCCAAGATAGGGTTACCGTACTACTCTGCAGCAGTACGCAACCTTGTCGACCTACGAGGTTTGTAGTAACTTGATTCGAAGCTCAATGATCACCATCATCAGCTTCCACTTCAATTGGTGTAGGCGCCACAGGAACAACTTCCTGTGCCCTGCTACACACTGGTTGAAGTGATGGTTCAATAACCTCATCAAGTTCTACTACCCTCCCACTCAATTCTTTCGAGAGAAACCTTTCCTCGAGAAAGGATTCGTTTCTAGAAACAAACACTTTGCTTTCGGATCTGAGATAGGAGATGTACCCAACTGTTTTGGATACCCTATGAAGAAGGATTTATCCGCTTTGGGTTCGAGCTTATCAGACTGAAACTTTTTCACATAAGTGTCGAAACCCCAAACTTTCAAGAAACGACATTTTAGATTTCTCTAAACCTCAGTCTATACTGTGTCATCTCAACGGAAATACGCGGTGCCCTATTTAAAGTGAGTGCGGTTGTCTCTAATGCATAACCCATAAACGATAGTGGTAATTCGATAAGAGACATCATAGTACGCACCATACCAAATAGTGCGTGGCTATGACGTTCAGACACATCATCACACTATGATGTTCCAGGTGGCATGAACTGCGAAACAATTTCCACATTGTCTTAACTGCGTACCAAAACTCGTAACTCAGATATTCATTTCTATGATCATATCGTAGACAGTTTATCCTCTTGTTACGACGAACTTCCCTCTGAAACGGATTTGAACTTTTCAACATTTCAGACTTGTGATTCATTAAGTAAATACTCCTGTATCTACTCAAATCGTCAGTGAAGTAAGAACATAATGATATCCACTGCGTGCCTCAGTACCCATTGGACTGCATACATCAAAATGTATCACTTCCAACAAGTTACTATCTTATTTCATCTCAATGAAAACAAGGCCTTGCTCATGTGGTATGGTTTGCATGTCACTAGTGATTCGAAATCAGGTGAGTACAAAGATCCATCAACATGGAGCCTCTTCATGCAATTTATACTAACATGACTCAAGCGGCAGTGCCACAAGTAAGTGGTACTATCATCATTAACTCGTATCTTTTTGGCACCAATATTATGAACATGTGTAACACTACGATCGAGATTCAATAAACCATTGAAGGTGATTATTCAAGAAAATAGAGTAACCATTATTCTCTTTAAATGAATAATCGTATTGCAATAAACACGATCCAATCATGTTCATGCTTAACGCAAGCACCAAATAACAATTATTTAGGTTTAACACCAATCCCGATGGTAGAGGGAGCGTGCGACGTTTGATCATATCAACCTTGGAAACACTTCCAACACGTACCGTCACATCGCCTTTAGCTAGTCTCCGTTTATGTCGTAGCTTTCATTTCGTGTTACTAATCACTTAGCAACCGAACCGGTATCCAATACCCTCATGCTACTAGGAGTACTAGTAAAGTACACATCAACATCATGTATATCTAATATACTTCTCTTGACTTTTGCCAGCCTTCTTATCTACCAAGTATCTAGAGTTGCTCCACCTCAGTGATTGTTCCCCTCATTACAGAAGCACTTAGTCTCGGGTTTGGGTTTAATCTTGGGTCTCTTCATTAGTGCAGCAATTGTTTTGCCGTTTCACGAAGTATCCCTTCTAGCCCTTGCCTTTCTTGAAACTTAGTGGTTTTACAAACCATCAACTATTGATGCTCCTTCTTGATTTCTACTTTCGTAGTGTCAAACATCGCGAATCGTTCAAGGATCATTGTATGTATCCTTGATATGTTATAGTTCATCACGAAGCTCTCACAGCTTGGTGGCAGTGACTTTGGAGAACTATCACTATCTCATCTGGAAGATTAACTCCCACTTGATTCAAGCGATTGTCGTACTCAGACAATCTGAGCACACGCTCAACGATTGAGCCTTTCTCCTTTACTTTGTGGACAAAGAATCTTGTCGGAGGTCTCGTACCTCTTAACAAGGGCACAAGCATGAAATCACAATTTCATCTCTTTAGAACATCACTTATGTTCCGTGACGTTTTACAACGTTTTCGGCGCCTTGCTTCTAAGCCATTAAGTATTTTGCACTGAACTATCGTGTAGTCATCAGAAACGTGTATGTCGGATGTTCATAGCATCCATAGACGACGCTCGAGGTGCAGCACACCGAGTGGTGCATTAAGGACATAATCCTTCTACGCAGCAACGAGGACAATCCTCGGTTTTACAGACCCAGTCTGCAAAGTTTTGCTACTATCAATTTTCAACTAAATTTTCTCTAGGAACATATAAAAACAGTAGAGCTATAGCGCAAGCTACATCGTAATTCGCAAAGACCATTAGACTATGTTCATGACAATTAGTTCAATTAATCATATTACTTAAGAACTCCCACTCAAAAAGTACATCTCTCTAGTCATTTGAGTGGTACATGATCCAAATCCACTATCTCAAGTCCGATCATCACGTGAGTCGAGAACAGTTTCAGTGGTAAGCATCTCTATGCTAATCATATCAACTATACGATTCATGCTCGACCTTTCGGTCTCATGTGTTCCGAGGCCATGTCTGCACATGCTAGGCTCGTCAAGCTTAACCCGAGTGTTCCGTGTGCGCAACTGTTTTGCACCCGTTGTATGTGAACGTTGAGTCTATCACACCCGATCATCACGTGGTGTCTCGAAACGACGAACTGTAGCAACGGTGCACAGTCGGGGAGAACACAATTTCGTCTTGATCTCCATCACCAAAGCACCGGCACGATCTTCTTGTCACCGGCGTCACACCATGATCTCCATCATCATGATCTCCATCAACGTGTCGCCATCGGGGTTGTCGTGCTACTCATGCTATTACTACTAAAGCTACGTCCTAGCAAAATAGTAAACGCATCTGCAAGCACAAACGTTAGTTATAAAGACAACCCTATGGCTCCTGCCGGTTGTCGTACCATCGACGTGCAAGTTGATATTAACTATTACAACATGATCATCTCATACATCCAATATATCACATCACATCGTTGGCCATATCACATCACATGCATACCCTGCAAAAACAAGTTAGACGTCCTCTAATTTTGTTGTTTGCATGTTTTACGTGGTGACCATGGGTATCTAGTAGGATCGCATCTTACTTACGCAAACACCACAACGGAGATATATGAATTGCTATTTAACCTCATCCAAGGACCTCCTCGGTCAATTCCGATTCAACTAAAGTTGGAGAAACTGACACCCGCCAGTCATCTTTGAGCAACGGAGTTACTCGTAGCGATGAAACCAGTCTCTCGTAAGCGTACGAGTAATGTCGGTCCGAGCCGCTTCGATCCAACAATACCGCGGAATCAAGAAAAGACTAAGGAGGGCAGCAAAACACACATCACCGCCCACAAAAACTTTTGTGTTCTACTCGAGAAGACATCTACGCATGAACCTAGCTCATGATGCCACTGTTGGGGAACGTCGCATGGGAAACAAAAATATTCCTACGCGCACGAAGACCTATCATGGTGATGTCCATCTACGAGAGGGGATGAGTGATCTACGTACCCTTGTAGATCGTACAGCAGAAGCATTATTGAACGTGGTTGATGTAGTGGAACGTCCTCACGTCCCTCGATCCGCCCCGCGAACAATCCCGCGATCAGTCCCACGATCTAGTACCGAACGGACGGCACCTCCGCGTTCAGCACACGTACAGCTCGACGATGATCTCGGCCTTCTTGATCCAGCAAGAGAGACGGAGAGGTAGAAGAGTTCTCCGGCAGCGTGACGGCGCTCCGGAGGTTGGTGATGACCTTGTCTCAGCAGGGCTCCGCCCGAGCTCCGCAAAAACGCGATCTAGAGGAAAAAACGTGGAGGTATGTGGTCGGGCTGCCGTGGAAAAGTCATATCAAATCAGCCCCAATACCTCCGTATATATAGGTGGGAGGGAGGGGACCTTGCCTTGGGGCTCAAGGAGCCCCAAGGGGGTCGGCCGAGTCCAAGGGGGGAAGGCTCCCCCCCCCAAACCGAGTTGGACTTGGTTTGGTGGGTGGGAGTCCTTCCCTTCCTTCCCACCTCCCTTTTTTTTCTTTCTCTTTGATTTTTCTTTTTATGGCGCATAGGTCCCTTTTGGGCTGTCCCACCAGCCCACTAAGGGCTGGTGCGCCACCCTTATGGCCTATGGGCTTCCCCGGGGTGGGTTGCCTCCCCCCCCCCCCCGGTGAACTCCCGGAACCCATTCGTCATTCCCGGTACATTCCCGGTAACTCCGAAAACCTTCCGGTAATCAAATGAGGTCATCCTATATATCAATCTTCGTTTCCAGAACATTCTGGAAACCCTCGTGACGTCCGTGATCTCATCTGGGACTCCGAACAACATTCGGTAACCAACCATATAACTCAAATACGCATAAAACAACGTCGAACCTTAAGTGTGCAGACCCTGCGGGTTCGAGAACTATGTAGACATGACCCGAGAGACTCCTCGGTCAATATCCAATAGCGGGACCTGGATGCCCATATTGGATCCTACATATTCTACGAAGATCTTATCGTTTGAACCTCAGTGCCAAGGATTCATATAATCCCGTATGTCATTCCCTTTGTCCTTCGGTATGTTACTTGCCCGAGATTCGATCGTCAGTATCCACATACCTATTTCAATCTCGTTTACCGGCAAGTCTCTTTACTCGTTCCGTAATACAAGATCCCGCAACTTACACTAAGTCACATTGCTTGCAAGGCTTGTGTGTGATGTTGTATTACCGAGTGGGCCCCGAGATACCTCTCCGTCACACGGAGTGACAAATCCCAGTCTCGATCCATACTAACTCAACGAACACCTTCGGAGATACCTGTAGAGCATCTTTATAGTCAACCAGTTACGTTGCAACGTTTGATACACACAAAGCATTCCTCCGGTGTCCGTGAGTTATATGATCTCATGGTCATAGGAACAAATACTTGACACGCAGAAAACAGTAGCAACAAAATGACACGATCAACATGCTACATCTATTAGTTTGGGTCTAGTCCATCACATGATTCTCCTAATGATGTGATCCCGTTATCAAGTGAAAACACTTGCCTATGGCCAGGAAACCTTGACCATCTTTGATCAACGAGCTAGTCAACTAGAGGCTTACTAGGGACAGTGTTTTGTCTATGTATCCACACAAGTATTGTGTTTCCAATCAATACAATTATAGCATGGATAATAAACGATTATCATGAACTAAGAAATATAATAATAACTAATTTATTATTGCCTCTAGGGCATATTTCCAACAAATTTCAGGGCCCAGCATGTGGTAGTATCTTGACTTGGATTACATACACGGAACTCGGTTCCTAAGGACGGTTCCAATGAAACAACCCGCCATGTACTCCTACATAGCCTTTCACCGATACCTATACCAAATCCGACAACGATGCTAACTTAGTCGGTGAAGGACCGAAGCCAAAGAGGCAAGAAAACCAAACGAGCTCGGCACCGGACAGATCGTGGTCACGGCGATGCACCCCACAAAATTAGAGCCAATGGAGCCAGACAAAGTGCGCAAGTGCTACGGCCATCAACTTGGATGCATCCTTAGGGAAACCGCGAACATCAACGACGAAAAGTTAAAGAAGATATGCCATATGGAGCACACGCTCCTAACGAAGTTACACAACAGGTTCCTGTTCCCTGGCCGGGATGAATAGGTAGAACTTTCGTGGAAGGACAGAAACATGACAAAGATAAACAGCAAGGCAATGGTGACGTTCACCAACGCCTTGTCCGCCTGGAAAGTACGGGTGAAAAAACCATTCTAAAGAATGAACCGTGGTCCAATATTCATGCTAACAATCCATCAATAACGGAAGAGGACTTCGAAAAATTCAAAGAGACTTGCGCTACAGAAGAAGCCCAGCAAAAGTCGGAGAAAATGAAGGCGCTCCAAGCCAGGAACACACCTGCCCACTGCCTCGCAAGCCGTGGTTACAAGGGGAATAGGAGCACATGGGCCAAGGAAGACGCCGAACGTGAAAGTCACAGAATCCTAGACCCCTTGGCGGAGTTCACCGACCCGCGGGAGCGTGACTGGATCAGGGCCTGGCACAAGTGGGACCCCGTCAAGAAGATCTTTTGCACGGACCCAAACACGAGGGAGTTCGTGAGACTAATAGTATTTTTTGTATTACCACCTTATATTAAATAGCTTCTAATTAATTCAACAATAAGTTTTGTCACATTTGTAAACCATCCACGTTCCTTTTGAAGAAAGAGCAGCACCAAAATGCATCCGAAAGTGATGAGTCGTCTCAGTCGTCAGCGAGGCCCAAGTGGGACAACCCGTTCAACCGGGCCCTAAACATACTGAAAAATGTCTCGGTGCACAAACCTCCATCGGGTGGACGTGTGCACGGCGTCGGAGATGGCGCCTCGTGGAAGAAATGCTACCACGAGAGGCCGGAGGAAAGAAAGAAGAGACAGGAGCATACTCAACTGACCATCAACGAGAAGGTCGTGCGGGCGGTCGATCAGACCAAATAAGAGTTTACCAAGGTAGTCGATGATAAGGTCAATGCAGTTGTGGCAGCTTCGTTGGGCCAATTGGTTCCGACTGTTTTTGAGTATGTGAGGAGGAATCCAGAAAAAGGGCCAGATAACTTTCCACTACTCAGCTTTGTCAGGAGCAATTCGGCGAACATCGCACCACCAGCACCTACTCACGCAACCGCAAATCCTCCCGTACCTAGTCTCGCTCCAGTTCATAGCAGCCCGTCCTCCATCTCTGGCGTGCTCGACGGGGCTTCTTCTTTGGCTGAGCTCGATGCCATCACGGTAATTACGCGTCATACACTCTTCACAAGCATATCTACATAGTCTTCTGTTTCAGTTGCCTTTCGGATGTTTGACGTTGTAGTCATGTCTTCGCAGGCCGACGAAACCCCGTGCACCCTACTGTATGATATCAGCGGACAGAAGGTGGAAGTTGGAAAGGAAACGATCATCAAGCCAAAGGATTGCATGCTCCACAACAAACAGATGCCCCATGGCGTCTTCAAAGTTTGTGTGGCCAGTATCAAAGCACGCTTCGAGAATTTGGCTCCACCTGTACTAGTCGGTGATGACGAGACCCCTCAACTGATTGACGCATGCAAGAGATGCGTCTTGCCTTGTCCGAAGATTCACCTTCGTGTCGAGGCGCCCGATAGCACACCAACGGCAACTCCTCGACAAGGTATGAACACCAGCCCACCTACCCAATTACCTGCACCTGGCGTGGAGGAGATAGCGGACGAGCGATGAGGGAGAGCCTCCCTTAGTGCGAGATGACGTCGCCCCCATCGAAGAAGCAAATGTTGATGATGTCATGGAGGAGGATGATGATAATGACCCTAACCAGTATATCAATACGGACTGTGACGATGCTCGGCAATATGAGTCAGGCTATGAGCGTGCAGATGACTTGATGATGCGTAATTTTGCCGGAGCCAGAACGTCCGACGGCTGATTGCAAAAAGTCTCTCTTCAAGCGATCCTCGCAGGAGACGCCTCCAGATGTCGCCTCTACCCAGCAAGAACAACACAGGGCCGTCCACTTATAATTAGCCCGACGACGCTGGCGGATGTGGTTAGGGAAGGTATAGCGGGCTCACTACCGCCACCCGCCAAGAAGCCAAAGAGGAGACCGGAAAAGAAAGGTTGTAAAGGTGCCAGAGCTACTTCAAGCAGCCAGCCAAAGCCCCAGGAGGTACACAGGATACCTGTTGTAGGTGCGGAGTGTTTCCATGTCGCCGGCCACCCGATCCTACCTCAGAATGCGGTAGAGAGCATACTGAACAATGATCTAAGGAGACTTCATGATGATGTGCTGGCCACAGAGATGAGACTTCTCAGCTCGGAAAAATCAGGATACCCGCTTTACCCGGTTCAGGTTCCGGGTGCGAGTGGATACGTCGACACATGGCCCGCGGAGAAGTTCATTCTCCGATTTGACTACATCTACGACATGTTCCACATGACCAAGCTGAATTTTGAGTTCATCCGCCTGTATGTGTTGCATCTCAACTACATCATCACGCGCGAGAACATAGAATATATGTGCGTCGTGGACCTGTAGTATATGCACGAGAGCTTCTTGGCACACTGCAAAGAGCACCGGGACTCTATGAGCAAGTACATCATCGACTTCATGATTGCTAATAAGGACAAGGAAATGATTCTCCTGCCTTATTACCCCACGTAAGTTATCTGCGCATATCCTTTCGTAAGTTTTGATCATTCCTTTGTAAGCATGGAAGCTAATTTGAGCTCTACTTATTTTGCGCAGCGAGGGGGGAGGGGTGGACCCATCCTCATCTGTGTGTACCCACAATACTCCTATGCTCTGTACTTGGACTCATCATTGAACATCAAGAAGATGGATTACACGCACATAAAGAATGTTCTCGATAGTGCCATTTTCACCTACAACCTTACTAGTGGATATATCCCGGTGAAAAAGTACAGGAATAAAGCGCCAGCTTTCGGCCATAAGACCAACTTCGGGTGCATCCAGCAACCAAATGGTAGTAGGGCTGATGGATTCTACCTCATGCATCACATGGTCGAGTTCAGAAGGGATAAACAACGCCTTCGCATGTCATCTAATTCCGGTGATGCCAAGATTCTCAGTTGGGCCACAAGCATAGGAAGCACACCGGATCATCAAATCCGAGCTGAGTTTTATCACATCCAGTGTGAACTTGCCCAGGTGATCAGGAAGCAGGTCGTCGAACAAGTAGGGATGTTCTACCATGAGCCAATGAGGCAGGAGATTGTCCGAGATTGTCAGGTTCTGGACATGAATCCTTTCAAGAAGCTCGGGTGCTTCATACCTGAATATGAAGATTGCAATTCGACATGGAATAGTGATTGACGATGACAATGTGTGTGTTCAATTATAATTAATACTACTAGTCTTTATATGAACTTCGTTAATATGAAGATTGGTACATCGCTCCAGTTAATCACTTTGTGTATGAGGAACTTCGTTATTTATATATGTTTACTGCTTGTGTTTCTCAAGTACATTATGTTGCATATTATATATCATTGAATTAATCAACTTATGATGCAGGTACATAGATCGGAGATGCCGGACGACTGCTATGTCGTATTCATTGGAAGGGCTCCACGAGTGTATGACCACTGGCCAGACGCTCAGGCCCAGGTGGACAGGTACCCGGGCGCTGGCCACAGAGGGTTCGACAACAGATCCAAAGCGGAAATGAGTTACTTGAGGTGGATGCTACGGCAAGAGACGGAGCGAAACCCGTGCCTCAAGAAGTACTACATAGTCACGCTCTTGCTCATGTTGATCGCTCTTATCTTCTACGTGATGGTCTAGATAGTGATGATGAAACTTGTGGGTGTGCCATGACTTGTGTGTATCGCTATTTTCGAGATTTGATAATATTTGTGTTGGATAATGATGATGATGATGATGGTATAAATGACGAGACTACTTTATGTGTATGATGTGATGATAATAATGCATGTTTATTATGATATGATGAAACCACTGTATAGAGCATGCAGAAATACATAGGGGCATAAATACGATGGGATTAAATTGTGAAAGCAGAAAAACTAGCAGTAGCGCTGGAAATTACCAGTAGCGCCGGATTAGCAGTAGCGTTGTATTTATTCCAGCGCTACTGCTAATGTGTACACGGGTAGCGCTTTATTTTCAGCGCAGGTTAGCAGTAGCACGATAGCAATAGCGCTAGCACCAGTGCTACTAGTAAGGGAAAAAACAACGCTACTACTAGCATTTCTCCTACTAGTGACACATCACCATGGGAGCAGCAAGGATGATGTAGAGGTCATCCATGAACAATCCCCCTTCCTACAGGGCACCGAAAAAGGGCTCCAGATGGACACACGACGGAACAAAGACTTGCGGCGACGAAAAAATGTTTTGGGAGGCTCTCTATATGGTGTTTGGGATATATGTGAATTTATAGGACGGAAACATATGCCGGGAGGCATCAGAGGGGAGCACAAGGCAACAAGGCACGCCCTACCCCCTGGTCACACCCTACTGTGTAGTGCTCCTCTCGTGAGGCTTCTCGCCTCCTCCCGAAGCTTCCAGGTCTTCTTTTGGTCTAGAAAAAAATCACCAAAAAGTTATGTGGCAATTGGACTATGTTTGGTACTGTAAACCTAAAAAGGCCAAAAACATGGAGAAAACAGCAACTCGCACTGGGCACTCGGTCAATAGGTTAGTGCTCGATAATAATAATTGTTGGTGTATAAACTCCCAAAAATCATCCTAGAATGATAATATAATAGCATGGAACAATAAAAAAACTATAGATACATTGGTGATGTATCAACATGCCCAAGCTTAATTCTTGCTCGTCCTTGAGTAGGTAAATGATAAAAACAGAATTTTTGATATGACATGCTACCCAAGATATAATCTATTACATGTTTGATCTTGGAGAAATGATGAATTAATAAATATCAACATATCAATGCTTATAAACATAAACAACATAATCATCAAGTTTGAAAGCATATGATTGATACTTGTGATCTGCCTTGGGTTTTCCGTGAAGAGGAACGGGTTATCGCAACACAATGTGGTTAAGTACTTGCCTTAGTCATGAAACAAAAGTTTATCGAACCAATAGGAATATCAACCAGAACCGTCTTCTGTGGCTGCACACAAAAGAACAAACAACTTGCACCAAACGCGGACAAGAGGGTTGTCAATCCCCCTCGTACTTGTTATTTGAAAGCGAGTGAGCTGTTTAGATAATTGTAGATATTTGTAAATTACAAAATAAAATAAAAGCAAGTAAATGGCAGCAAGGTATTGAAGGTTTTATAAATATATTATGAATATACCCGGGGGGCATAGTTTTCCCTAATGGCATCTCTCATGAAAAATAACATACGGTGGGTAAACAAATTAATGTTGGGCAGTTGACAGAAAAGTGGATAGTTATGTGTTATTCTTGGCAATGATCATGTATATAGGCATCATGTCCATAAACAAATAGGTCGAATCCTGCCTGCACCTATTACTATTACTCCACTCATTGACCGCTATCCAATATGCATATAGAGTATTAAGTAAAATAGAGTAATGCATGGAGAACAATGACATGATGTAGACAAAGTAACTCAAGCAATATGAATAAACCCCATTGTTTTACATTAGTAGCAGCAACACAAAGATGCATCTTGTCCCCTTGTATCACTTGGATATAGAAATTTTCCAGGTTGAACCTACTACAACGCACCTTTCTCACGGAAGAAATATCAATATAGTCGGCCAAACTATTTCAGTATACTGGAGAGAATTATGAAGCTATTACAATCATGCACATAACAATCATAATAGTATTAAGAGAAGACTCAAATATTTGTCATGAATAATTTGAACATAAGCCCACAATTTATCAGATCCCAACAAAGGCACCACACAAAAGGAATTACATCATGTGGATCAAAGTGAACATGTGATGATGGTTGTATTGAAAATCAAGAGAGAGAGAGAGAGAGAGATTGCCATCTAGGTACAAGTTATGGACCCGTAGGTCTATAGTAAACTACTCACACATCATCATTAGGGCAGCAAGGTTGATGAAGAAGCCCACTGTGACCGATCCCCCTCCGGCTGGGTGCAGGAAGGGAGCTCCAGATGACCTCCCATCGGAACAGAGACTTGCAGTGGTGGACCCGTAGGTCTATAGTAAACTACTCACACATCATCATTAGGGCAGCAAGGTTGATGAAGAAGCCCACTGTGACCGATCCCCCTCCGGCTGGGTGCAGGAAGGGAGCTCCAGATGACCTCCCATCGGAACAGAGACTTGCAGTGGCGTAAAAAGTATTTCGAAACTGCTTCTAGGGTGTTTAGGTTATCTGAGAATTTATAAGCCACAGAACAGAGTCGGGAGGGCCTCGAGGGGCCAGAAGCTAACAGGGCGCGCGCCCAGGTCGCGCCGAGTTAGCTTGTGGGGCCCTTGTGTGGCCCCATCCTTCTTTCGATGCTTGGTGGTCTTCTTTTTGTCCCAAAAAAATCTCCAAATAATTTCAGGTCAATTGGACTTCGTTTGATATGATAATCCTAAAAAGTGAAAACATGCAGAAAACAACAACTCACACTATGCAATGGGTGAATTGGCTAGTGTTAAAAAATAATATAAAGTGATAAATAAATACCCTAAAATTATATATGTATTTATTATATTATTAAAATGATAAAAACCGAACAGCTCATATTAAACAATAGAAAAGGAGTTAAAAAACGGTTGTGATTTGTAAAGCAACAAGTACGCATGCATGTTTCTTAATCATATACGTTCTGGAAAATTACAATTCGGTAGCCTTGCAATATTGGAATCCGTAGGAGAAGCAAAACACGGAGATAAGAAGAACGTACACATGCATGTTTTCTATTCCCATTCGTCTTAAAAAAATCGATAGGCTTAGAATATTTAAAGAAAAACTTTTACCTTTTATGGATGGATCCGAACAAACTGTCCATCGCTTCCTCGTTCGTCGGATCTTACTCCATCTAACCGACCGTGTCCACGCCAAACGATTTCTGAAACTAGGCAGTTGTTTCAGAAACTGCCAGTCCGTGTCTCCACCTCGGCCTCGGCCCCGACGACCTCGCGCCGCCGACCTTCTGCGGCGCCGTTGCCCCTCCGCCGCCAGCCTCCTGCGGCCCCGCCTCCCCTTGGCCTCGGCCCCGACGACCTCTCGCCGCCGGCCTGCTGCGGCTCAATGCCCCTCCGTCGTCGTCGGCCCCGACGACCTCGCGCCGCCGGCCTGCTGCGGCTCCCCGCCCCTGTGTCATCGTCGGCCCCGACGACCTCGCGCCGCCGGCCAGCTGCGGCTCACCGCCCCTTCGTCGTCAACCTGCTGCGGCCCCGTCGCCCCCTCGGCCTCGGCCCCGACGACGTCGCGCGCGCTGGCCTGCTGCGGCTCGCCGTCTCTCTATCGTCGGCCTGCTGCGGTCCGTTGCCCCTCCCACGTCGGCCTACTGCGGCAACGCCGTCCCCTTCTCCGCTGACCTGCTGTAGCCCCGCTGCCCCTCCTCGCGCCGGTTGGGGCTGCTCCGCAACTAAGCCTGCAACATTTCTGCAACTGGGTCGTTGTTTCTGCAACTCAGTCATCGATTCAGGAGTTGCGTAAATTATTTTCTGCAATGCGACTGTTCTTTCAGGATTTTTTTTGCAACACGACCGTTGTTTTCGCAACACGGCTATTGCTTCTGCAACTCGATCTCTGTTTCAGAAACTATTGAGTGCGGGGCGTAGATCGAATGGTTGCACCGAATACATCCAACGGCCGTTAAAATGGCGGATGTTTACTAAACATCTGCCGAAGGACGCGTAGAAACCCCATATTTAAATTCGTTAAATTCGTCTCAGAAGCGAAGCACTCAGTTCAAAAGAGCGTGCCCATGCATGTTTCCTAATCCCGTGTGTTATAACAAACTAATTCGCTATGCTCACATAATTGCGAGGATCCTCCAACCCTGCGTCGTCCGCACCGTTGGATCCGCATGCAACATTTCTTCTCCTATACAGCAAAATTTCGATGCGATGCACCAATTTTTTCAACGGTTGCAACAAAAAATAAAATTTGTAGCAAAAAAATATCTACATGATCGTAGCAAAAAAATGAAGCTGATGGTACGTGGTAGCAAAAGTCAAACGCCGGTTGTAACAAAAATTTACGTGACGTGTATGCAACTTTTTTAGTGAACGGTTGCAGCAAAATATGATGCCGGTTGTAGCAAAAATTAACACGGTTGTAGCAAAAAGTAAAAAACGTCGATTGTAATGAAAAATCGGACGAACTGAAGTTGCAACCAAACGTATATACAGCTTTTTTACTGGGACAAAAAATAGTAAAAAAATGCTTGCAGCAAAAATGACGCTTGTTGCAACGTATTTAGACAAAAAATGTTGCATCCATTGACCAGAGAAGCGCGGGTGGGAAAAATATTGCAAAGGGCCCGTGCGCGCGAGGGGGCGACCGGTGCGTCGGTTCGACCGGCGCGCTAGTGAAAAACAATTCCCTTTTCTCTATCTGGTCGGACCATATTTGAAGGCAGAGCACAAAGTCATGTCTAGAAAAAACCATACTATATATCTTTTTTGTCAGCACTTCCTAATCTATATGAAAGAGCCAACTCGTAAGCCAATTACAAGTGATACTACGCGCCGGGGCGCCGGCACAAACGCTCGCGTCGGTCGCAGCGCGACCGTCAGATTTGCGAGGTGATCGTTAGATTTATCCATGCAACATTTTTTTCTCGATGCAGCAATTTTCGTCAACGGTTGCAACAAAAAAATAATTGTAGCAAAAATATATCTACTTGATCGTAGCAAAAAAACAAAGCTGATGATGCTTGGTAACAAAAGTGAAGGGCAGTACTACGCGTCGGCGCACCGGCACAAACGCTCGCGCCGGTCGCAACGCGACCATCAGATTTGCGAGGGGACTGTTAGATCTATCCATGCAACATTTTTCCTCGATGCAACAAATTTCGGCGGGATGCAGCAACTTTCATCAACGGTTGCAACAAAAAAATAATTGTAGCAAAAAAATTATCTACGTGATCGTAGCAAAAAACGAAGATGATGATGCTCAGTAGTAAAAGTCAAACACCGGTTGTAGCAAATATCTACGTGAACGTGTATGCAACTTTTTTAATGAATGGTTGCAGCAAAAAATGATGCCGGTTGTAGCAAAAATTAATATGGTTGTAGCAAAAGTCAAATGTCCGGTTGTAGCAAAAATCCAACGAACTCGAGTTGCAACCAACCGTGGATGCATCTTTTTAAATGGACAAAATGTAGCAAACTGACAAACGTTTGAAACAAAATTAAACGTGGTTGGAGCAAATTGAATAAAAAAATGTTGCATGGCTGCCACTATATAGCGGCGCAGCAAATGCGTCTTCCGGTGCTGCGGTTTCTTCGCGCATGCAAACTAATACATCAACATGACATCAGCAAAGATTCCTCAAATGTTAAACTTTAAAACAGTTTTACCTCTTAAACTATAAATCCAATTGACGGTCCGCTTTCACCGTTAGCTTTCTCGCATTGAGATCTTTAAAACTAGATCTCATGTTGACATGTTTCAACAATCTATTTTTTTCGTCGATAGTTGCTAGAATACTATTATTTACTTGTCACATTATTTTTCACATAGTTCTCACATTAAATTAACTTGGTTATCAGGTTTATGAATGTCGATATACCCCACTAAAAAACTTGATTCATTGTGCTTGTGCTGATTCATGCATTTACTTGCTTGTTGTTAGTGCTTTAATAGGCACTTTTTAGCTCCACATAACACTATAATAATTAAAAAGGTATAAAATTATTGTCCCGGTAACTATGTATAATTTTTGTGACAACTACACACCCGTAAGATGACAACTATGATAACATAAATATGGCAACTAAGAACGACGAAAAAAAATCAATGAAACATGTGGACATGGGATCTTATTTTGAAGGCCTCATCGAGACGAAGGTAAAGGCGAATCTCCAATCAAATTATTAATCTATGAGATAAATAATTTTTTCAGCATGCATGCATGCATGCATAGAGCCCATGCCACGGGAGGGATGGACAATAGATGGCATGCAAGTTCTTTTCCCTAAGCACGTATGACTACATAAGGAATACATGCCTACATTAGATTGACGAACGGGAGCTAGTTACTTATCTCTCCGTGTTATAGCTATTACATGATGAATCACATCCGGCATAATCATCCATCACTGATCCAATGCCTACGAGTCTTGTACTACTGGTCCTTGCTATGTTACTGTTGCTACTGCTGCTATCATACTACCTTGCTACTGATACTTTGCTGCAGACACTAAATCTTTCAGGTGTGGTTGAATTGACAACTCAACTGCTAATACTTGAGAATATTCTTTCGCTTCCCCTTGAGTCGAATCAATAAATTTGGGTTGAATACTCTACCCTCGAAAACTGTTGCGATCCCCTATACTTGTGGGTTATCACCCGCCATCATTCATGGGAGCGACCGTCTCGAGCGGTGCTTGCGACCTTCGTGTCCTCACAGAGGTAATGGTCACCGGCTCCACCACGAGCTCCCGTCGCGACAGGGCGCAGGCGGACACAGCCGCCGTCGTGGCTCGCGCTAGAGCCAAGGCACACGCGACCGCCACCGAGGAGAAGTGTTTGGGGGTTTGGTTATCCTTACGCATCCTCGGCTCATGGTAACGTGAGGGTACTCTATATATTCCAACCCCTCCAGAGGTTAGCGATCAATTTAGTAGCTAGAGTTCTCAACTTTTAGTTTTTGAAAAACACACAGATTTCCCAAAATACGACACCTATCACTAATAGGATTAAGCTCTTGGCACCAATATTTCAAACATTACTCAAATCAATACATCAAAACTATTGCAAGTTACTACTATACTTGAATAGCAACCTCAATACCTACTCATGCAAGACACACAACTCAGTGCAATGAGCCAACTCTCTAAACAAGATAAGCATGATAACTCAAGAGAGTTCCAAAAGCAACCTAAATAAAAGCTCTTAAAAATATATAGCATGAAAAATAAGAGCTAAGTATGACAGTAGCTATGTAGAGATAGAGAACACACAAAAAAGATAAGCATGAAAACCTATGTTGTGTTCTAGAGTGGAATGGAGCATGTTTCTCTCCCAAACAAGGTAGGCTAGGTTCCGACTTGCTATGAACAGCAAGCAAAAATAAAACAAACTAAAAAGTAAATAGCGGGACGCTCCAAGCATAGCACATAACATATGAAGTGATAAAAATATAGCATGGAGATGGACGAACTCATGATTGTTGATAAAGAAGGGGATGCACGGGGGCATCCCCAAGCTTAGACGCTTGAGTCTCCTTGAATATTTCTTGGGGTACATGGGGGCATCCCATAGCTTGAGCGCTTGACACTCCTGTATCTTCTTTCCTCATCTCCCATCGCATACTTGAAAACTCCCTTCATACGAAACTCATCATAAGCTGATTAGAGTGGTTAGTACCCTTAATAAAATAATTTATTACCTACTATAAATAAATATTTTCACGAATAGCTACTATTTCTCATGATTTCCAAAAGGTTTTTGCAAATAAAAAGTAAGCTTAGGATTTGCAAAACAATGAAAACGCAAAACAGGGCAGAATCTGTGATAAACAGAATAGCAGGTAGTAAATAATTTATTCGGGGCACTTATGCAACTCAAATCAAAAAACTCAGAACATATGCCATAAAGGAAATTATATAGAGCATTCTGTAAAAATATTCAGATCAAAAAGATGATCTGGTGATTTTTGGCGAATTTTTCCGTCAGGCAGACAGAATCTGTTTCTGGACAGCATGTCACAATTTTTGAACTTTCTTGCAATCGGAGGCTATAACTTGGCACAAAGCTTAGAAATAAAGATACAATGATGTTGGTACATTAGTAACAAGCATCAAGACCACTAAAACTGAAAGTAAAAACTCAAAGTAAAGATAACAAGGGTTGTCTCCCTAGAGCTCTTTCTTTATAGCCATGAAGATAGGCTTAAGATTTTAATGATGCTCTCGTAGGAATAAGAGTTGTAGAACAAAAGAGAGCATCAAGAAGCAAATACCAAACACATTTAAGTCTAACATGCTTCCTATGCATAGGAATATTGCAATAGAATAATTCATTGAAGCACAAAGCAATAAGCATAAGAAGACAAAACAAGTGGAGCTTCAAAACCTTCAACATAAAGAGAGGGAACTTGATATTATTTAAATACCTATAAGCATATGTTCCCTTCTCATAATAATTTTCAGTTGGATCATGAATAAACTCAACAATATAAGTATCACATAAAGCATTGTTAGCATGATCCACATGAACTTGATGAAGAGGATAAAACTTGGAGTAAAAGAGAGACTGAATCTCTTCCCAATCCCGTAGGTGAGAATCATCTAGTAGCCTATACCATTCCAATGCTTTTCCTTTCAGTGACAAAGCAAATAATTTCCTCATGACTCCATCTCTTGTCAAACCTGAAATCTTAAACAACTCACAAAGTTCTGTAAGTTTCAATAAATGAATACTAGGATTGACTGTTCCATCTCCTGCATAACAAGCATTCCTAATTATTTCAATTATTCCAAGTGGTATTTTGAATGGGATACATTCAGTAGGTCGAGGAGACTTCTCTACCACGGGTGTGGTAAAGCGGCCTACCTCAATCAAAGAACTAACAGTGCAGTTTTCCATAAGCCTAACTAGTGGAGTCACACAACTTAGTGTTCTCATTCGAACCCATAGCAGCGGCAACAAGCAAGAACAAAGCAACTAATTTTTTTGTGGTTTCTGGTATAAGACTCTAAACCAAAAACTAGAAAGCAAAATAACAATTCTAAAAAGCAAAAGTAAAATATAGCATGCAGCTCCCCTATCTTGAAGACTGGGGTCCCTAGCAACGGCGCCAGAAAACTTTGCTTGATGACAAGATGATGTATATACTTCTCGCACCTCGTTGGTTACCCCAAGTGAAAAGTTGAGATGTAGTCAGCATCAAGTTTTCCCTCACATGAAAACTTTAAGTTTATCGAACCAAGAGGACTCCTAGGACCAGCAAGTAGGTGTCTTCCACCCTGGCGCTAGCAGAAGACGCGGGCCTACACACACAACAAATAACTTTGCTCCCAACGACTACAGAGAGGTTGTCAATCTCTCTAGCCATGTGGTTTGCAAAGGATCAAAACACAAGCGGGAAGGTAATAGTGATTGCAATGGGAAAGTAAATGGAAGCGGTAAATGATGGAGCTGTAAACTATGATGGTGATATGGACCGGAGTCACATGATGTTCACTAGTGATGTCTCTCTCCCAAAAGACAATAAACAACTATGCTTGGGTAAACAAATCATAGTTGGGCAATTGACAGAATTATGAACGCACCGCAATGCTAATTATGCTACTTGATAGTTAGAGGTTCAATAGTAAAGGGCAGTACGCCAAGACAAGTAGATTGTTTATTCATCAACATCTACTTACTAATCATCCACCTTGAGATATCTATCCAGAACATCTCGCTGGTATTAAGTTGCAAGCCCCCCCCCCCAAAGTGTAAACTCAAAGCAACGAACAACTACATTAACGAACTATGCGTAAGGTAAATAATCCTTGCAACCGTGGTCACAAGCACCGTTGTTTTCTCCCTGGTGGCAACAACACATCCCCTAGTCTCATGTTTCTGTCACTCAAGCTAGACATTGAGGGGCATGAACCCACAATCATGCATAACGCTCCCTCTTGGAGTTACAATCTACTACTCGGCCAAAACAATAAATAGCAACGGAGAACATGCATGAATCACTAAGGAACATAATATAAAAGGATAATCAAATATATAACTCATAACAATCTGAACATAATCTCATAATCCATTGGATCCCAACAAACCGAGCATAGCATTTGCAAGGGAATTACATAGGTGCCTTGATCATGTAGGGCAGCTCACAAGGACTAACCATTGAAGCACAAGATTGGAGAGAAGACATCACATAGCTACTGGTCATGGACCAATGGTCCAAGGAGGACTACTCACTGCACGTCCGGGAAGCGTCCATGGCGGTGGAGAAGCTCCTGGAGGTCAATCCTCCCTCCGCCAGGGTGCCGGGAAGAGGTATCCTGACGCTCCTGATCTCGGAAGCGCTGCGGCGGTGGAACGATGGAGAAATTCGCGATTCTGGAAGTTGTGGAAGGGTTTCCTCTCGGAGGACTAAATATAGGCCAAAGGAGGGCACTAGAGGAGGTGGGGCTGTCGGGACCCTGATCCTAAGCCATAGGAATCCAGCCTGTAACACATCGCATCTCTTTGCGGTCTCACGCACGGTTAACCCCACGGCTGCAGCCTTACCTTAGCCGGGACCGTTTGCGCCTTTTGACTCACGTATGCAATTGTGTTGCTAGCAAACCAATGACAAAGAACGTGGATTGACATGTCTAGTTATAAATCAAAGTGGCAGTTCCGCACAGGGACAGGCATACATGACCCAGCAAAGCAGGTGTCGGTCACCAACGAATGTAGAAGAGTCATAGAAAGCTACAAGGACTCCATTACATCGCGTGAAATTTCCCCAAAGGGGACAGACACAGCAGCTAAGAAGGACACACACCGGTCAACCAATGTGTCTGGAGCAGTAGCGAGCTACCATGGCACGTTGGATCACAAAGGGACATTTCCCTGTAAGGAATGCTACTAAAGTCTACGGCTAGGTAATCGAACTCCATACATATCAAGTACGACACACGTACGCATGTCATACCGATATGTATAGATACATCGATGGCATCACAACATAACCATAAACATACAAGCTCTATTTAAGAGGCTCGGAAGAGCCACACATATAATATTACACAGTAGGGGTCTCACGACCCATCATAACAGTCATTCAAGTTACAAGCCAGCGGAAGTAATTAAACTGTCTGAGTACAGACAGATGAAACTAGAAGGCACGTGGCCTGACTATACTACAGACCCACCCTAGGGCCAGATCATAGCTGGGACACCAGCTACTCTTCATCGTCGATGTCTAGGAAGAACCCTCCGTTAGGGTCATTAACAACCTCTGCAACAATTATTAAGCAAACATGTGTACGGAGGTACTCAGCAAGACTTTAGGATAACTATCTACTCATGCAATGTATCAATAAGGAATTGTGGGGTTTCATGCGGAAAGCCAGCATTTGACTCGTGGCTAGACAACTTGCATTTTAAATAAATTTTGACAACTTGATTTCTCGCACACGAGTCCACTAACACCACAACAATACTCTATCGTGGAATCATTCTGTCTCCATGCAGAAATGTCGTCCACGACACTCACGCTTATCTTGACAATTTTATGAGTAGCCGTTGAAGTTATCTATGAACAACATATGTCTCCAAGTAGTCCTTATCCGCGGACGCGGCTATTCGAATAGATCATAACCCTGCAGGGGTGTACTTCTTCACACACGCTCTCGCCACTTATCGCCATGTGCACGTCATGCACCTCAGCAACCTTAGGGCGGAAGCCCAGCGAGGGAGTCGGCCACGACCGTTAACCACGCTAATACTTAGTCCAGGTATATCGCCTATCTGAGGGTAACCCGCACGGAAGTCCGGCCGAGGTTTCCGCCACGGCCCCAAACGATGTGCGCAGGGTTCCCAAGCCCACCATCCTGGTGCCACTTGGTACACCGTGCCACTGCCTACCGCATCACAGCCCACCTCTCACGTCAGCGCTATGCACGGCCTCCAGCATGTATATAAACACCAGAAACTACTTGCAACTCTTGGACCGAGTACTAAGCGATTAATAAGTCGAGCGGGGTCATATTTCAGGGCCCAGCATGTGGTAGTATCTCATCTTGGATTACATACACGGAACTCAGTTCCTAAGGACGGTTCCAATGAAACAACCCGCCATGTACTCCTACATAGCCTTTCACCGGTACCTTTACCAAATCAGGTTCAACACACAACCTTTACTTACTAAACACATACTCACAATTCTGTTCATCTCCCAGATGACAGACCATACACAACTCTAAGCATAGCATGTATAGCAGGATAAGGCACATCATGGCTCAAGCATCTACCAGGTATGCTAGGTTGCAAGGTTCAGCTATTTACTGTGACAAGGACAGGTCATGCAAAGGAAGTGGGTTCAACTAACATGGCAAAAAGAATTTGATCATTTGATCCTAATGCAATAAGTAAGTGCAGGAGCGAGAACATGGGATTTATCGGAATGATCAAAATAGTTGCTTGCCTTGTTGCTCAGAGGAGGGACAATATCCGTCAGTCGGATATTCGGTGGATTCCGGAGGAGCGGAGCCTACCGAAAGAAATGACAACAATCAATAACAATCATATGCAACAAGATGATGCATGAGCATGGCATGAGGATGCAAGGTGGTATGCTAATATAGCTAATATTTATTAGGTTTGAAGTTGATTTGAATCAGATTCAAATATCACTTCAAACGAGGTATTCTCGAATACCATTTTAATTGATTCGACCTGATGCTCAGATCAACTTGTTTTTAACATGCATGGAAATGATATGTTAAGTTGCTGGTTGTGATTGAACAATGTTTGATCATAGCATTTGAAGTGGAATTCAAATGATTTTCAAATTCCATCTCCAAAGCATTTATAAAATTTAACTTATTCATTATTCTATATGTTAGGTCCAGTAACATTTTCAAACATGTTTTAAAATGACATATTCAGATTCCTTGGATTTTTCTGATACTTTTTCATATATATTTTCATTGGAGTTACAGATTAATTTCTATGATTTTTAAAAGTTTTGGCATTTTTCTGGAATTCTTTTAAATCAGAAAATCTTTACTGCATCAGCATGACATCACCAGGTCCAACTAGCTAATTAACCTCACTGGACCCACATGTCAGTGACTTATTAAATTAATTAAATTTATTTTTGTTAATCCTAAACTCCGAGAGGCTTGCCCCACACGTCAGTGGCTCAGCCCAGCTGAGATCCACCAGTGGCGAGGTCGTCCTCGCCGGCGGGGAGCCGCCAGCGACCACCAGAACGGCGGAGGGGCTCGGAAACGGCGCACAGGGGGCCAAACTCTGCACGGAGAGCACCAGAGGAACGGCACGTCTCCCGCGGGTTCATTTTTGCACTTAGCCGGGGATGATCTGGCCGGAGATGACGCCGGCGACGAGCTTGGCGGCGGCCAAAGTTCGGGCGTCATCGGGGTCATCGAAACAGAGGGAGCTACGCACGGGACTGAGCTCCTACGGCATCTACGCGATGGCCTGAAGCTGTTGGTGGCCTCAGAAGGACGACCTGATCACCGGAGGGCTACCGGCGACGAGCTCCCGCGGCGGATCTCGTCGGGCTCCGGTGAAATCATGGCTAGAGGAAGGGATCGAAGGGGGAAACTTGGGGGAAAGTTGCGCAAGCTCACGGGGAGTGCAGTGGTGGCGCTAGCTTGCTCGGGGACGGCATGGAGAGGGAGAACGCCGGCGACGAACTTCGGTGACCCGAGGAAGAAGACGACTGCGTCTCGTCGTTTCACTGCGTCTTGGCGTCGGGCTCGTGGCCAGAAAGCTTCAGGGAGTTGCGGCGGACCTATTGCGCGGCTCAGGAGGGAGAGAGGTAGGCTAGAATGACAGCGAGCTCAAGCTCTGCTCGAGCTCCAATGGCGCCAGTGGGGAACGAAGTCGAGGGGGAGAATGAGGAGAGGATGAGCTCGGGCACGTCTCGGGAGGGTTATCCCCTCGCGTGCCAGCGCGAAGCGGCGGCCAGGCAGGCAGGGAGCTGCGTGGAGGCGCGCGGCGTCGCGGCGGCCACCTCCTGCTCCTACTGGCAAGGAGGAAGAAGACAGCGCGACTGGGCCTGGTCCAGGTGAGCGTCAGGTAAGTCTTTCCTCATTTTTTTTCTCTGTTTTGTTTTTCTGCTTTGCTAACTATTTGTTTTGCTATTTATTTCAGCTCCAAATAGTTTACAAAAATTATTTTGAACACACCAGAATATTTGTTGGAATATATCCAACCATTCCTGAAGTTTTCAACATTTTTGAAAACTTAAAGTTTTTGAATTCAAATTTTAAACTTGAAACCAGTAGCTTTTGCATTTATTTAAAATGCCAAAAGTGTTATGAAAATGGTTTTCTTCATTGCTTTTTTGCTTCCATGAATTATCAGAAAAGTTGAACTTTTCTTGAGGCCATTTTGGGTTCATTAATTTGAACAAGTTTATAATTTCTTTGAATTTGAGAAGTGGCTAGGGTTTTTGAGTTTTGCTTCACCACTTGCTTTGATATTGTTGAAATTTTCTTGGATGCAATGCAAAGAAGATATGAGCACAATGCTATACTTGGCTAGGGTTCCAGGGATGTGACAGGGGCCCACCCAGGCGGCCTCCTGGCGCGGCCTAGGGCCTGGCCGCGCCAGCAGGTCGCCTGGGCAGCCCCTGGCCCCCCTCTGGACCATCTTCGGTGATCTAGAAGTTTCCGTTTCACTGAGTTTTTATATATTTTTCCTGGAAATTTTTCGGGCTTCAGAAAATGGGGTAAAAGTCCCTGCAAAATAGACATCAGCAAACAGAAACTGACACTGGGTGCACTGAGTTAGTAGGTTAGTCCAAATTTGTGTAAAATGATATAAAAGTGTAGCAAAACATATAACAATGACCCAAAAGATCATGGAACAAGCAGAAATTATAGATACGTTTGGGACGTATCACTGCTCCATGCCCGTAATGCTCGTTTTTGAATGCACAATAGATCTAGCTTCGTTGTTCAGCAAATGCTCGCATGTACCAGTTATGCAATCTTCGCATTTTTGTTGGTAGCTCATTGACTAACTAAGGTTTGACGAGAGGAGACCCGTGTCGGTACACATATGTTACGTCAGTAAAATCCTGTATATGGTTTATGTACCGATCAATAGACATGTCATGAGCCTTGGCCGCTTCTCCATACAGTGCAACAAACTCCGGATCGATATTAGTTGTTTCATCATTCTGATGAGGTACTTTTGGGAGGGGTGACGACTTACGTTTTGGTGATCGGAACCCCTTTCTGTCACCACTATTAGCGGTGGTACATTTTCTCTTTTGGCTCTGATCCTCAGTGGATGGAGACGGCTGACGGGGCGGTGGAGACGGCTGATGCGGTGGTGGATATGGCTGACGGGGCGGTGGAGATGGCTGATGCAGCAATGGAGACGGCTAACGGGGTGGTGGAGACGGCTGATGCGGCGGTGGAGACGGCTGCACTGGAGACTGGTGAGGCGGCGAAGACGACGGTTGCGCTCGAGACTGGTGAGGTGGAGGCGAAGAAGGATTGCTGCTCTGAGGAGTCAGTGGCCTTGGCGGCCAATTTGGAAGAAAGATGTGCTCCTTTGGCCATACAACGGTCTGTTTCTTGACTTCTCCAAGTTTAGTCAAATCCCTATCTTCACCTGCACGGTAATCCAGCTTCAGCTCCTCATAATATTTCATCACTTCATTCACCACGACGACAGCGTACCCTTTTGGAACCGGAGAGCAATGCCAAGTTCAATTATGTCCAATTGGTATGGCAATGCCGACCGCCACAGTCAACCTTAAGTTAGCAACTTTCACCTTTAGCTCACAAGGTGTGCTCTCTGTGATATCATCCACTGGGTAGCGATGACGAGGACCCGTCATCAGTGTATCATCATCACCATCATCCTGGAGCTGCGTGGAAGTGACACTCCTTTTCCAATTCGATGCAGCTTGTATCATGAGCCGCTGAGATTGGCCGCTACCTTGCTAGCTGCTAAGTCTGTCGATTTGATCCTGCTGCAACCGCTTTACTGCTTCTTCTACATTATGCAGCCGGTCTGCAGCAACCGCTTTCTCAGCTGCCTCCTTTTCCTTTCTCCTCTGATGGCTTCTATCGGGAAATTTCTTCCTTTCCTCAGAAAACGCAAGCATCCATGGCGGGGAGCCTGGTAAGCCTCGTGCTCGTCCTTTGTGTTCATCATTCCCAAGGGCGCGTGAGAGCTCGTCGTTCTCTCTATCGGGAACGAACCGTCCCTCTTCAACATCATTTACTGCACTTCTAATGTTCTCGATGGGTAGTAGGGGATTATATTTGTGTCGTTGGTTATATATTGCCTTCCCTTCTGCGTCCAACATGCCCCCATGCCCGTAAAACCAGTTTCTTGACCGTTCGATCCATGTTAAGGGCTCTGGAGTGATATTGTTAGCCAGAAATGTTGCCTCAAGTGTGTCCCACTTAGCCATGTTACTAGCGTAGCCAGCAGGCCCCATAATATGGTGGTACTTCTTCATACGTGCATTCCTCTTATTTGTTGCAGACTTTTTCAAGGCGTCCTCTGATTTCTTGTACGCCACAAATTCGGTCCAGTAGTCTTCTATCTTCTCATAGCCGTTATCGAAATCTGGAGTCTTATCTTGCAAGATAAAACCCTGGTGCAATATTTTCTTCCAACCCCTGAATAGATGGCCCATCTTCTTAAGAGCCCACTCCTTGACTTTTTTCTCTATGTCCTCTTTTTGCCTCTTCATTTCCTCATCATTTGGCTCCTCCTCATCTGGATCCACCTCTGGTGCCGGCAGGGTGAAATGAAGCATGAGATTTCTCCAAAGGTTTTCTTTGGCTACTGTGCTGACATATGAGACTCCTTCTGCCCTTGGCTTAAGCCATTCTTGAGTGGTGATAGGGATGTGGTCCCTAACAACAACTCTGCATGCCTTCATAAATTTCTTCTTTAGCTCCGTGGGAGCAATCGGTTGCCCGCATTTTGAGACGCTTTTGATCATGTACCTCTCGCCGTCATCCATCTTCTTGGTTGGGCCTTGTTTCGTTCGTACTGAATTTTTGCTCGATCCGGAGGGCTAAAAGAAGGAGTGTTAATATATGTATATAGACAACAGATGATTAATTTATTAATATATATATATGCACCTCACCGGAGCCGTCGGTTTCTCCCTCGTTGGCTTCTCCCACATCGGAGCCACTGAGTCCTCCCTCACCCGAGACGTGGGCGTCTACCTCACCGGAGCTTCTACCTCCTATTTTGAGAGACTCGTCTCCCTCGCTGGATTCGTTCAGGAACTAATTGGTGACATCGCCAACAATAAAATCATCCCCGCGGATGACACCATGCATCATGTCTTCCTAATATTTGTCTCTATCATGTATTGGATCCATAGTATCTGCAAATTAATTAAACATAAAAAACTAAATTAACTAAACAACTAAAACAACTAAATTAACAAAAACATTAAAAAAACTAAATTAACTAAATTAATATACATCGAATAATCCACTTAATTAATGCATCATCGAATAATCCACTTAATATTATCGAATATATAATCTCGAATACATCCCAAATACATCTCTCGAATAATATCTAACTGATCAACCAACAAAGAGTTGTCGTTGTACTGAGGCGCGAGCGGTGGACACCCAAAGAGCAGGAACCATCACCGGATCATAACTCAGATGAGATCCCTGAAGAACCTGCCAGGTATTGGAGAACCTGGCATCCAACGCCTCCATGTAGCGACGGACGTGCTCATCCTCCTCCCTGACACAGCGACGTACCTCCTCCTTGGGGGCCGGCACCCTCAGCATCGAAAGTGGCCCACGCGACCGCCACCAAAGAAGCTCCGGGTCGAGGACGGGAGCCCGGTTCCTCACCAAGCTGCGCGCCCCAGAAGGTAGCTCCTCCCAGTGCCAGCCCGACGGAGCCCGGTCCCGCACATGCTCGCGCCTCTCAAGCAGGTGGTCGCCACCGAGTCAACGACGAGACTGCGGGCTAGGCATCGTACATCAACGCCGAGAACCAATTCTACAACTATTTAAATTCCTACTATTTAATAAACTTTTCTAAACTTTTACAACTATTTAATATTGATAAAATAGTTCTAAAATATTAATAGAGAAATACCAGTAGCAAACTTAACAAAAAATAAAATTACCAAGAGTGATAAAATTAATGCCACCATTGGAATCCTTGGGTTTTTCTACCCCAAATCCATATATCACACTAACATACTTGCATGCATAAAATTGCAAAAAAACAGAAAAGAAAATCTACTCTAAAACCTAAATCAATTATATGTCAAAGCAAAACCTAAACAAAATCTTTTTTTGCACTAATAACCTACTTAACCTGAATTAACAATAACCTATTTAACAGTAACTGTGACCTAAACTAACACTAACACATAGAAAACTAAATTAACTAGACAACTAAAACAACTAAAACATAAAACTTGGCGGCGGGGTGACTCACCGCGTGTGGCCGGGAACGGATGGCGGCGGCGGGGCCGGGAACTGGGCCGGGGCGCGGCGTCGGAGGCCGGGAACGAGGGACGTCGATGCGGCGTTGGGGCCGGTAACGGGCGGCGGCGGGGGGGGCTCCTCGATCTCCATAGGAGGGGCCGCGCGCGAGTCGGGGTCCTCTCGCGGGGCGCTCCTCGATGTGAACGGGCGACGGCAGGGATCCTCTCGCGGGGCGGCGCGCGCGGCGAGGCCGGCGGGGGAGGCCGGGAATGGGGGCGCGGTAAGGAGCGAAGGACGGTGGCGTGGAGCGGAGCAGCCTGACGTCGTGGTCTGTTCCTCCTCGCGCGCGTGAATGTGAAGGAAGGGGAGCCGAAAATAGCTATAGACACGGCTACAGTCCCGATTCGAGGGACGAACCGTGGCTATTGCCTCATTAGTCCCGGCTAGGGGAAGACCCGGGGCTAATGTCCTGCATTTTCGGGGCCCTTTTTGATCTGGTGCGCACCATGGGCTATTAGCCTCGGTTCTTGGGCCGAACCGAGGCTAATGAGCCGTTTTAAAAAAATTGATTTTTCAGGTCAGGTTGTGTTGTTCCCGCCTTTTTTTCTTATTTAATTATGTGCATTACATATGAATTTCAAATGGTTTTTAAAGGTAATTTATTTTTAATTTCAAAAACCTTCCAACATGAAAAGTGTTTCAATTGGCATAACTAATCCATAACCATTTTCTATTTTCAAAAAAAATTATTCTAACTATACAAACTATTAACCATTTTGCTATTTTCAATTAAATATGCATTAAGAAATATTTATTGCATATTTTTTAATTTGAAAAACCTTTCAACATGAAAAGTGTTTCAGTTTGAATAAATAATCCAAAACCATTTTCTGTTTTCAAAAATATTTGTTCTAACTATACAAACTATTAACCATTTTGCCATTTTTAAATAAACCCGTGTCCAATCCTTATCTCGAGCGGGCTTATCCGGGAGGGACTTACCTGGGGTGGCCTTACCTGGGGGACCTTATCTGGGGGGCTTATCTGGCGACGACCAGGAAGGCGGCGACAAATGCGTGGAAGGACTAGTCGTAATTGATTTACTTCTCATACTTGTTTTAGTTTTGGTAGTTGTTTTAGAACTCGTACTCGTAGTTGTTTTAGTTCTCGTAGTTGGTACCTCTTTCACAAAAAACGCCGTTTTTCCATTAATAAAAGGAAAAGTGCATTTTCTTTAGAACCAAGTGGTACCAATTTTAATACATTAGTACACATCACATAAAGTTTAATACATTAGTACACATCACATAAAGTTTAATACATTACATAGATTTACATTTTGATCCCTTGCCTATGATCGCTTTGGCCGTAACCATAGAGCATCTTCATTATTTAACGGGATGCTTGGGTCAATTCTCACTGTGAAGGACGGAATTTCATCAAACTTATTATAATCTGCTCACATGTCTCTCTTGTCCTCGATTCCCACGATGTTTCTTTTCCCTGAAAGAACTAAGTGACGCTTTGGCTCATCGTCCAATGTATTCATTTTCTTATTTATTTTTCTTTTTTCGGTCTGGGGGACATGTCTTTCACATAGAAAACCTAAGCCACATCATTGGCTAGGACGAATGGCTTGTCTGTGTAACCAAGATTCTTGAGATCAACTGTTGTCATTCCGTACAACTGGTCTACCTTTACCCCTTCTCCATTCATGTTCACCCAACTACACCAAAACAAAGGGACCTTAAAAGTAGGTCCATAGTCAAGTTCTCATATCTCCTTTATGTAACCATAGCATGTGCCTTTTCCCATTCTTGTCTGTTGCATCATAGCGGACACCACTGTTTTGGTTGATGCCCTTTTTATCTTGGGCGGTCGTGTAAAATTTATTCCCGTTTATCTCGTACCCTTGGAAATGTAATATAGTCGAAGAAGGTGATGCGGCCAACAAGTAGAGTTGATCTCCAACAGTGTTGTCATTCATGAGACGTGCTCGCAACCAACTGTCGAAAGTATCCATGCGTTTTTCTTCAATCCAGGAGTCAGCCTTCCCCAGGAATCCGGAGCGTACAAAATTCTTGTGTTCCTCGATATACGAAGCCACGAAGGTGGAACTTTTTAGAACTGTGTAGTGTGCTTGAGTGAAATAATGCCCGTCCCTACATATCACTGCTTTCTTTCCTAGCGTGCCTTTTCCACTCAGTCTCCACTCATGTTGCGATTCAGGAACACCAATTGGCTTAAGGTTAGGAAGAAAGTCTACACAGAACCCAATGACCTCCTCTGTTCCATAGCCCTTGGAGATGCTTCCTTCTGGCCTAGCACGGTTATGAACATATTTCTTTAAGACTCCCATGAACCTCTCGAAGGGGAGCATATTGTGTAGAAATACAGGACCGAGAATGGAAATCTCGTCGACTAGGTGAACCAGGAGATGCGTCATAATATTGAAGAAGGACGGGGGGAACACCAACTCAAAACTGACAAGACATTGGACCACATACCTGTGTAGCCTTTCCAAAGGTTCTCGATGGATTACCTTCTGGAATATTGCATTGAGGAATGCACATAGCTTCACAATGGGTAATCGAACATTTTTCGATAGAAGCCCCCTCAATGCAACCGGAAGCAACTGCGTCATAATCACGTGGCAATCATGAGACTTCAGGTTCTGGAATTCTTTCTCTGTCATATTTATTATTCCCTTTATATTAGACAAGAAGCCAGCGGGAACCTTCATACTGCTCAGGCATTCAAAAAAAGATTTCTTTCTCTGCTTTGGTAAGAGCGTACTTGCTTAAGTATTGACGCCCTTTATCAGTCTTCTTGTCGTATGGGTCTTTCATGCGTTGCTTCTCCTCCCGTGCTTCTGGTGTATCTTTTGTCTTCCCATACACGCCCAGGAAGCCTAGCAGGTTCACGCAAAGATTCTTCGTCACGTGCATCACGTCGATTGAAGACCGGACCTCTAGGTATTCCTAATAGGGCAGCTCCCAAAATAAAGATTTCTTTTTCCACATGGACACGTGTCCGATAACGATGTCTTTTGGAACATATTGACCACCAAGACCCTTTCAAAAGATTACTATTTTATCCAAATCCTTGACCATAGCCAATACCTCATCACCAGTAGGGAGGTTAGGCTTCTTCCAGTGATCTGCCTCACCGTTGAAATGCTTGTCTTTCTTTCTTATGGGATGATTGGTCGAAAGAAATTGACGACACCCCAGGTAGACAACCTTCTTAGATTTTTCCAAATATGTACCTTTAGTCTTATATAAATAGTGTGTGCATGCATTGTGTCCCTTGTTTGACTGTCCTGAAATGTTACTAAGAGGAGGCCAATCATTGATGGTTACGAACAGCAATGCTCGTAGGTCAAATTCCCGATGTTTGTGCTCATCCCACACACGTACACCTGGTTTGGCCCACAACTGCAAAAGTTCATCAACTAATGGCCTGAGGTACACATCAATGTCGTAGTCGGGTTGCCTCGGTCCTTGGATGAGCACTGGCATCAAAATGAACTTCCGCTTCATGCACAACCAAGGAGGAAGGTTGTAGATACATAGAGTCACGGGCCAGGTGTTGTGACTATAGCTCTGCTCCCCAAAAGGATTCATGTCGTCTGTACTTAGACCAAACCATAAGTTCCTCGCATCACCTACAAAGTCCGCGTACTTTCTCTCAATTTTTCTCCACCGCGACCCATCAGCGAGGTGTCTCAACTTCTCGTCTTTCTTACGCTCTTCTTTGTGCCATCGCAACAACCTGGCATGCTCATTGTTTCTGAACAGATGTTTCAACTGTGGTATTATAGGAGCATACCACATAACCTTAGCAGGAACCTTCTTCCTGGGGGGCTCGTCATCGCCCTCAACATCACCAGGGTCATCTTGTCTGATCTTGTACCGACATGTAGTGCATACCGGGCATTTATCCATATTCTCGTACTTCTCACCATGGTACAAGATGCAGTCATTAATGCATGCATGTATCTTATGCACATCTAATCTAAGAAGGCAGATAGCCTTCTTTGCTTTGTACGTAGTCTCGGGAAATTTGTTATCCTTTGGAAGCTTCGGCTTCAATATTTTCACTAACTTCTCAAATCCCTTGTCAGATAAACCAGTTTCTGTCTTCCATTTCAACAGTTCCAGTGTGGTACCGAGTTTTGTGTTGCCATCTTCGCAATTTGGGTACAACAACTTTTTATGAACCCTTAGCATGGCCTCTAACTTAAGCTTCTCCTTGTCTATATCGCATTCTCGCTTTGCATCAGAAATGAACCGACCAAGACCATCAGCAGGTTCATCTGATGCCGGTTGTTCTTCACCTCTTTCTTCTTCATTGTCTTCCATTGCAGTATCACCGTATTCTTCAGTGAACATAGGATAGTTGTCATCATCATCTTCTTCTTCATTTTCTTCCATCCTAACCCCTCTTTCTCCGTGCATGGTCCAACAATAATATATGGGCATGAAACCTCTCCGAAGCACGTGGCCTTGAATGGTTTTCGAGCTAGAGTACTCCTTGACGTTCCGACAGTCAACACATGGACAAGGCATAAAATTATCCACTTTGTTTGCCTCAGCCACATCGATAAATTTATGTAGGCCTGCAATAAATCTGAAACTGCGTCGTTCGTCGTACATCCATCGCTTCCGTGCATCGATCTGCATCATACATGAATAGTGAAATGACCATCGTACATGGACACATGCAATATTTTTGTATCAATTACAGATGAAAAGGATAAGGTTGCTAACCTCGATCGAGGATACCATTCTGTGTGAACTTATGTGTGACTCGGGCATTTCATCAAACACCTCTTGTGCGTAGCAAAGGAAAAAATTCTAGCACCCACCTCCCACACATCCAACCAGGAGAAAATAAGTGGGTGGGGAGGGTTTATTTATAGGCAGGGGAGGGGCACTAGTCCCGGTTCGTCATGTATTCCGAAGTGCTTCGGTCACCGTACATCCATTCACGGTTCATCTGTATTATGAAATTAGTATATCAAAAAACCATTGCAGAACATCATGAATAGAGAAATGACCAAATTAATACAAGTTCATCATCACACTAAAACCAAAGTACAATAGTCATCAAATGTTATTATTGCAAAAATATATACTTAAAGTTCTCTCATAAAACAACATACAACTATGTAAAACAATTAAATGCAACAACAAATGCGATCCAAATCGCAACTAAGGTAACAATTGACCCAATAGAATAATGATACCAAGCCTCTTTATCAATGACATATTTTCTAACATTCCTAATCTTCAAGCACATTGCATCCATATTCAAGCGCATTGCATCCATCTTCAACCGCATTGCATCCATCTCAATCTTGTGATCATCGACGACATCGGCAACATGCAACTCTAGTTCCATATTATTATCCTCAATTATTTTCAATTTTTTCTTCAAGTAATTGTTTTCTTTTTCAACTAACTTTAACCTCTCGACAAGAGGGTCGGTTGGAATTTCCGGTTCACATACATCCTAGATAAAAACATTCATGTCACGTTGGTCGGCATAATTATCGTCATAAACACTAAATAAAACAAATAGTCATAAAAGAAATATACCACGTCCGAATCATAGGCCGGACGAGGACCGTCGTGGGCGGATACCAAAACCATTGCACTATATAATAACAAAAAATAATAAAAATAAGTAATTTATACAAGTATCTATATAAATCATACAAGTAAGATTATTTTTCTTTTAAAAATATGATAAGAGCAAGAGGCTCACCACGGTGGTGCTGGCGACGAGATCGGCGCACACGATCGACGATGATGGAACGGGCACGGGACAACACCCTACACATGTGCAGATTCTCAGAAGTTAATTTGAGGTCAAATTTTGCATCTAAATCAAAGAGCTCCCACATAAACTCCTACACTAAAACCCACAAACCACTCTACCTCTAGAGCATTTGAAATGAGCTAAACTAGCAGTGAGAGATGAAATGATGAAGTAGCTAACCTTTTAGAACACTTGTGTAGTTGGTGCATGATACGTCTCCGTCGTATCTACTTTTCCAAACTCTTTTGCCCTTGTTTTGGACTCTAATTTGCATGATTTGAATGGAACTAACCCAGACTAACGCTGTTTTCAGCAGAATTGCCATGGTGTTGTTTTTGTGCAGAAATGAAAGTTCTCGAAACGTCCTGAAAATTTACGGAGAATTTTTCTGGAAAATATGAAAAATACCTGCGCAAAGAGGATGGGCCAGTGGGCCACAAGCCCTGTTGCCGCGGCCACCCCCCTGGCTGCGGCAACCAAGCTTGTGAGGCCCACGTGGCTCTACCGCCCCCAATATCAGCTCTATAAATTCACTTTCGCCCAGAAAAATTAAGAAGTGAAGATTTCGTCGCGTTTGCGATACGGAGGCGCCGCCACATCCTGTTCTTCATCTGGAGGACAGATCTGGAGTCCGTTTTGGGCTCCGGAGAGGGGAAATCGTCGCCATCGTCATCAACAACCTTCTTCCATCTCCAATTCCATGAAGCTCTTCATCGTTCGTGAGTAATCTATTTGTAGGCTCGCTGGGCGGTGATAAGTAGGATGAGATCTATCATGTAATCGAGTTAGTTTTGACGGGGATTGATCCCTAGTATCCACTATGTTCTGAGATTGATGTTGCTACTACTTTGCCATGCTTAATGCTTGTCACTAGGGCCCGAGTGCCATGATTTCATATTTGAAATTATTATGTTGTCACCAATATATGTGTGTTTTAGATCCGATCTTGCAAGTTGTAGTTACCTACTATGTGTTATGACCCGGCAACCCCGGAGTGACAATAACCGGAACCACTCCCGGTGATGACCATAGTTTGAGGAGTTCATGTGTTCACCAAGTGCTAATGCGTTGTTCCGGTTCTTTATTAAAAGGAGAACCTTAATATCATGTAGTATCCTTTTGGACCCCGCTGCCATGGGAGGGATGGACAATAGATGTCATGCAAGTTCTTTTCCCTAAGCACGTATGACTACACACGGAATGCATGCCTACATCACATTGACGAGCGGGAGCTAGCCACATATCTCTCCATGTTATAACTGTTGCATGATGAATATCATCCAAACGAATCACCGACCCATTGCCTACGAGTTTGTCCCACTGCTGTTGTTACTTGTCTTGCTCTGCTGCTACTGTTGTTACTTGTTTTGCTCTGTTGATGTTACCACTGCTACTTGCTGCTGCTATTACTACTGTCGCTTGCTACTGCTGCTACTTGCTACTGCTGTCACTACTGTTGTTACTTGCTACCGATGTTACTCGTTACACTGCTGCTACCTGCTACAATTCTAGTTCGCTCGTCGTTGATGGGAAAAGACAATTTCTGTCAACGGGCAACTTCTGGCACCATTGATACGACAGTTAGGAATAGTCTGCCTTATCACGAGATCGTTTCTGACACCGTTGTTATCATACTACTTTGCTGCTGATACTTTGCTTGCAGATACTAATCTTTCAGGTGTGGTTGAATCTGATAAATTCAGCTGCTAATACTCGAGAGTATCCTCTCACCTTCTGATCGGCGAATCAACAAATTTGGGTCGAATACTCTACCCTCGAAAACTGCCGCGAACCCACGCGCTGGTGGGCCATTGCAAGACAATTGCTAATTGTTGAGCAACTGGGAGTAGTTCTGGCTCTGTTGTCGCGAAGGCATCAAGTCAGGGACTCGTCAACAACATTCTTCTAGTGTCGTTGCCGGGGACTGCTAAGCAGCATTTTTCTGGCGCCGTTGCCGGGGAGGTATTGCTATATTCTCTGAGTCACTTGGAATTTATATATGCTGATCACTATGAAGAATCTGAAAGATCCAAAAACCAAAGTCTTGCCCTCAACTACGAGGGGAGGTAAGGAACTGCCATCTAGCTCTGCACTTGATTCACCTTCAGTTATGAGTAAGTTTGCGACATCACCTCCTGCTAGAAATCTTGATATGTCGCCTGTGCTTGATGATGCTTATGATGCTATGCTTGACACTATGCTATGCTTGACACTATGCCTGATGCTATGCTTGATGATGCTAGAGATACTACTTTGCCTAATGTGCCACTAGGGGTATTCCTTGATGCTCATATTGCTAGAGTTACTGCCAATGCTCGTGATGCTTCTGAAACTACCGATACTATTGAGATAGAACCTGCTTTTGCTCCTGCTAGATCTAGCTCTCCTAGATATGAATTGCCTGATATACCTGAGGGTTACATTATGGAGGGAGAGATAGCTGAGGATTTTCTTGCGTGTAAGGATGCCTATGACGCTGAGAAATTACTTCTCAAGTGGAAGGAAAAATCTCTGAAAGCTAGGATGAAATACGACCCAAAGTTTGCCACTTCACCTATCTTTATCACCGATAAGGATTATGAATTCTCTGTCGATCCTGAGATAATCTCTCTAGTCGAATCTGATCCTTTCCACGGTTATGAGTCTGAGACGGTCGTAGCCCATCTTACCAAACTACACGATATAGCCACCCTTTTCACTAGTGAGGAGAAGATCCGCCACTACTATATCCTTAAGCTGTTTCCTTTCTCTCTAAAGGATGACGCTAAAGCCTGGTTCACTTCTCTTGCTCCTCATTGTGTGAGTAGTCCCTAGGATATGGTCTATTACTTCTATGAGAAATATTTCCCTGCCCATAAGAAGCAAGCTGCCTTGCAGGAAATATACAACTTTGCTCAACTCAAAGAAGAGAGTCTCCCACAAGCTTGGGGGAGGCTCGTCCAGCTACATAACGCTTTGCCTGATCACCCTCTTAAGAAGAACGAGATACATGATATCTTCTATAACTGACTTACCGATGCTTCTAGAGACCACCTAGATAGTTGTGTCGGTTGTGTTTTTAGGGAACGAACTGTAGAACAAGCTGAGACTCTACTGAATAACATCTTGATCAACGATAATGCTTGGACTATTCCCGAACCACCTCCTAAGCCAACTCCGAAGAAAAGAGGTATTCTATTCCTCAGTCCCGAAGATATGCAAGAAGCCAAGAAATCTATGCAAGAGAAAGGCATTAGATCTGAAGATGTCAAAAATCTACCACCTATCGAAGAGATCCATGGTCTCAATAACCCGATACAGGTAGTAGAAGTAAATTCTCTGCGTAGGTTTGATGAGAGTGATATTCCTTCTGATAAACCTGCTAGCCTATGCTTTGATGAATTTGACAACTTTGTTGCCAAACAACAGAGTTTCAATGATTATGTTAGCAGACATTTGGAACAAAGCACTCGTATGCTTAGTCATTTAATTGCTTGTGTAGACAGAAATGTCAATGGTCTGAAGCTTCTGAGTAAACATGCCTCTATGATTACTACTCAGGTAGAACAAGTACTTAAAGCTCAGAATGACTTGCTCAATGAATTAAATGACAACTCTGTCAGAGTCATTACTAGAGGAGGCAAAATCACTCAGGAACCTTTGTATCCTGAAGGTCATCCTAAGAGAATTGATCAAGATTCTCAAGGAATTAATGCAGATGCACCCAGTCATCCTAAGGAGAAGAAGAAGGATGATAGAAACCTGCATCTTAGTTCACCAAATACTGTCACACCTGAAGAACCAAATGATATTTCTGCGTCTCATGCAGAAACACAATCTGGTGATGAACATGAACCTGGTGACAATGTGGACAGCGATGTTCATAATGATGCTCAACCTAGCAATGATAAGGACGTGGAGATTGAACCTACGGTTAATCTTGATAACCCACAACCTAAGAGATACGATAACAATGACTTCACTGCTAGGAAGCATGGTAAAGAAAGAGAGCCATGGGTTCAGAGACCTATGCCCTTTCCTCCTAAGCCATCCAAGAAAAAGGATGATGAGGATTTTGAGCGCTTTATTGAAATGATAAGACCCATCTTTCTGCAGATGCGGTTAGTTGATATGCTCAAAATGTCTCCATATTCCAAGTACATGAAAGATATCGTGACTAATAAACGGAAGATACCAGATCTTGAGATCTCCACCATGCTTGCCAATTACACTTTCAAAGGTGGAACTCCTAAGAAACTTGGTGATCCCGGAGTGCCCACTATACCTTGCTCCATTAAAGGAAACTACGTAAGAACTGCCTTATGTGACCTTGGAGCCGGAGTTTGTGTTATTCCTCTCTCTCTTTATCGTAAACTTGAACTGGATAAGTTGACACCTACTGAAATCTCTTTGCAAATGGCCGACAAATCAACTGCTTTCCCTGTCGGCATTTACGAGGATGTTCCTGTTGTGGTTGCTAACACCACTATCTTAACAGACTTTGTTATCTTGGATATTCCCAAGGACGATGCCATGGCGGTCATCCTCGGAAGACCCTCTTTAAACACTTCAGGGGCTGTTATAGATTGCAACAAAGGCAATGTCTTCCATGTCAACGGTAATGAGCATACCGTGCACTTTCCGAAGAAACGATATCAAGTACATTGCATCAATGCTATCGAAAAAACTTCATCGATTCTTATTGGGAGCTTTGAATGCCATATTCCTCATGTCAAGATGAAGTATGATTTGCTTGTTGGGGAGATACATATCCCCATTGAGGTGACTTAGTGGCTATTCGAAAATTCTTCGTTCTCTTTTGCGATTTGAGAAAGTTTTGTCATAAGGATTTGATCAACCCATTGACGGATTTCTTTCGATGACCATGAAATGGATGAATCAAAGAGTCACATACCTGTGTTTTAAGATTTCACTTTCTGTTGCTTAGAAGAAAAATGATAGTTTTAGTTTAGTTTTTCCTATTTTCTGTTTTAGCGTCTCGGAGAAAAATACCTCAAAAATAAAAGTTCTCCGATGGTCCTGAAAATATAGTATGATTTTTTCTGGAATATTTGAAAAATACTGGGACGGAGAGCTAGCCTAGGGGCCACCCCAGTGGGCCACAAGCCCTGTCACCGCGGGCTACCCCACTGGTCGCGGGGAGCAAGCTTGTGGGGCCCACAGGGGCCCCCTCCACTCATTCCAGCTCCCATCCTCTTCTTCTTCCTCCAGAAAAAATTGTTTCGCAGCTCAAACCCGTGTTCTTGCTCATTTGGCTGTGATTTTCGATCTCCTTGCTCAAAGCACCATTCTCCGAACCGTTTTGGGGAAATTACTCCTTGGTAAGTGACTCCTCCATTGGTCCAATTAGTTTTTGCTCTAGTGCTTTATCCTTCGCGTATTCTTGCTACCTTGGTGACCCTGTTCTGGAGCTTGAAATGTTGATTTTAGCTGGTCCCAAGTAGTTTTAGCGCGTGATACGGTCTCTAGGCACTCGTAGGAGTAGTTGCTACGAGTTGAGTCAATCTTTATTCACTTTTCTTTCGAAGTCTCTAAAAATTTCAGAATTTTTCAGAGCTAGAAAAGGAAAAAAGATGAGGAGGTTCTTGAGAGGCTCTTCAAGCTGTAACCCCAAGGAGGATGAGAAGAACCACCCCAAGTACATGGTTCCTCAAGTCACAGAAGTTCGAGCGTGCGAGTGGCCAAGTGATGAATTTTTGCGCGCCGCCGGGATTTATGAAGACTTTTATTACTTGGTGGAGAACGCGGGTCTTACCGTGTTCGTTGAAGATAAGTGCTCACAATACCTCCTCCTCACCAATATTTTCGTTCAAAGCTTCAACTTTTATCCGAGGAAGAGTCCTCCCATGGTTGAGTTCATGTTGTACGATATCCCCGAGTGCATGACACTACAGGACTTTTGCAATGCATGCAAATTACCTTATGTTGGGGATATTCATGATCCTCGTCCACGGGGCCTGGAGGATTTCATAGGTACTATTGCTGTTCGAGAGGAGAGAGGAGTGTCTCGCGCTAGAATTGCTAGCATACATTTTCCCGTGCTTCGGTACTTCTCATTATTTGTGGGAAAATGTTTGATTAGCCGTGGGGAGGCTGGATCACTTAGCTCTCCAGACCTTGCGGTTTTGCGTGAAGGCCTTTATAGCACTAAGACTTATAGCCTATGTGTTATAGTAGCTCAGCGGTTGAACACAAACCGTTCCAAAGGTGTCGTCTATGGAGGTATCTATGCTACTCGTCTTGCTAGACACTTTGAGATACCTATTAGACTTCGCAAGCAAGAAGAGATGCTTCTTCCTGAGAAATATCTGGATTATGACAGCATGGTTCGCCATGATTTTCTGGATAGAGATGCTAGTAGACGGATGATTTATAACCTGGTATTTAGTCAGGGTACTCGAGAGACTATTACTTTGCCTGCTCCTTCTTTGTTCGATCTTTGTGCAGGCAGGTACACTATTATGCCTTCGGACATCTACGCATATTGGGGCTTAGCCCAACCACAGATGCCCGTGCCCGAGCCGCCAGTCGAGTACCAGACACCAGTTTATCAGTGGGAGCCAGAGGAGCTCACACAGCAGTGGCATCCACAGTCCGCTCCTGAGTACCCCGGAGCTGGTTATTTCCCGCCTTGGGAGTAGACCAAGCTAGGCCAAAAGCCTAAGCTTGGGGGAGTACGTGTTCTCACCGACCTTACATTCATGCTTATGCTTTCACTTTGTTCGTCGGTGTTCACACCTTGCCACTGTATTATCCATGCTAGTTTACTTTCGTTTTCTTATTTTGTGTCCTTTTGAGAAAACCCAAAAATATTTTCCTTTCTTCTTTTTGCTTGTTGGGAGCTTTCCCGTGTAAATATTTTCCTTTTCTTTGGGTCAAGGTAGAAGATATTGGTTACAATGTTTAGTGGATCTTGCATGCATACCTATTTAGCTTTCAAAGAGCCATATTACTTTGTCTTCTCCTTTGTGTTTGCCTGTAGATTCAGCTTAGTCCATTGCACGAGCATGTTTATTATTGTTCACATCATTCGATCGTGCAAGTGAAAGGCAATAATGATGATATATGATGAAGTGACTGAGACTGGAAAAGCTGGTATGAACTCTATCTATTTTGTTTTTGTAATATGACTAGCTTATCGTTCCAGATTCAGCTTTGTTGTGAGAGAACCATGTTTGCAATGACAACTTAGAGATCATAGTTTCTGATGCCATGCTTATTTATCTAGGATCTTATAATGGTTTGTCTTGAATGCCAACATAGATTTTGAGATGATTATGATGTAGTATGATAGGATGGTATTCTCCTTTGAATGATTCAAGTGGCTTGACTTGGCGCATGTTCATGCATGTAGTTGAAACAAAATCAACATAGCCTCTATGATGTTCGTGTTCATGGTGATTTATATCCTGTTCATGCTTGCACTCCATGTTAGTCAAACTCATTGCATCTTGATGACTGTTGTCGCTCTCTAGTTGGTCGCTTCCCAGTCTTTTGCTAGCCTTCACTTGTACTAAGCGGAATACTGCTTGTGCATCCACTTCCATAAACCCAAAAGTTTTTCCATGAGAGTCCACCATACCTACCTATGTGCGGTATTTACCTGCCGTTCCAAGTAAATTTGCATGTGCCATTCTCTAAATCTTCAAGAAATAATCTGTTTTGCATGCTCGAACCGATCATGTGGTGACAGGGGGCTATTGGTATCTTCCATGTTAGGCGTGTTATCCTTGACATGTGTTTATTCACTGTCATTCACGAGAAAGGGGGCGGTAATTGGAATGCCCAGTTCCACGCTTAAATCGAAAACATAACTGTAAAACAAGACTCCCCCCGGATTGATGTTAGTATGGACGGTACCCGAGGATTCGGCTAGCCGTGGAGTGTGACTGATTGGTGGTGGGGGAGTTAAAACTTTACTTTTCTGTTTGGGAACCGCCTATAGCATGAGTAGCGTGGAAGATATTGGGAACTCTTGGTCATTGCGTTGACAATGAAAGCATGCCTCCCAAAATTATTATCTCTATTTTCAAAGCTTGAGCTATGGCACCTCTGCAAATCAATGCTTCCCTCTACGAAGGGCCTGTCTATTTATTTTCCTGTTGAGTCATCCTCTTCTTATAAGCACCAATTAGAGAGCACCTCTGTCATTTTTATGCTTTGCTTTTGATTGATATTGAGTATGACTATGACCGGATCTTCGTTGCTATGAATTACAATGTTTAGTCAGCCCTTGATCTTTGAAAGTGCTCTGCATTTATGTTTTTCGGTCTCAGAAAGAGCTAGCGAGATACCACCTATTCATATTGCTTCATGCTTGTTTTGATTGAATTGTTGGTATCTGAAACTCATTATTATTTGCTCGCTAGCTGATTATGCCATTGATATTAGTTTATCGTGAGACCTTTGTGTCACTTGCTTATGTGGTTAACTTGTGATCTGGCTGAAATTCTGGTTATGAGTTAGACATAGTTGCAACAACAAGATCAAACAGAGTTTGTCAAAGTTTTTCTTTCTCTCTCAGTTTGTCAACTGAGTTGCTTGAGGACAAGCAAGGTTTTAAGCTTGGGGGAGTTGATACGTCTCCATCGTATCTACTTTTCCAAACTCTTTTGCCCATGTTTTGGACTCTAATTTGCATGATTTGAATGGAACTAACCCAGACTAACGATGTTTTCAGCAGAATTGTCATGGTGTTGTTTTTGTGCAGAAATGAAAGTTCTCGGAACGTCCTAAAAATTTACGGAGAATTTTTGTAGAAAATATGAAAAATACCCGCGCAAAGATCCACTGGAGGGGATGGGCCAGTGGGCCACAAGCCCTGTTGCCGCGGCCACCCCCTGGTCGCGGCAACCAAGCTTGTGGGGCCCACGTGGCTCTGCCGCCCCCAATCTCAGCTCTATAAATTCACTTTCGCCCAGGAAAAAAAATAAGAAGAGAAGATTTCGTCGCGTTTGCGATACGGAGGCGCCGCCACATCCTGTTCTTCATCTGGAGGACAGATCTGGAGTCCGTTTTGGGCTCCAGAGAGGGGAAATCGTCGCCATCGTCATCAACAACCTTCTTCCATCTCCAATTCCATGAAGCTCTTCATCGTTCATGAGTAATCTATTCGTAGGCTCGCTGGGCGGTGATGAGTAGGATGAGATCTATCATGTAATCGAGTTAGTTTTGACGGGGATTGATCCCTAGTATCCACTATGTTCTGAGATTGATGTTCTACTACTTTTCCATGCTTAATGCTTGTCACTAGGGCCCGAGTGTCATGATTTCAGATCTAAAATTATTATGTTGTCACCAATATATGTGTGTTTTAGATCCGATCTTGCAAGTTGTAGTTACCTACTATGCGTTATGACCCGGCAACCCCGGAGTGACAATAACCGGAACCACTCCCGGTGATGACCATAGTTTGAGGAGTTCATGTGTTCACCAAGTGCTAATGCGTTGTTTCGGTTCTTTATTAAAAGGAGAACCTTAATATCTCGTAGTATCCTTTTGGACCCCGCTACCACGGGAGGGATGGACAATAGATGTCATGCAAGTTCTTTTCCCTAAGCACGTATGACTACACACGGAATGCATGCCTACATCACATTGACGAACGGGAGCTAGCCACATATATCTCCGTGTTATAACTGTTGCATGATGAATATCATCCAAACGAATCACTGACCCATTGCCTACGAGTTTGTCCCACTGTTGTTGTTACTTGTCTTGCTCTGCTGCTACTGATGTTACTTGTTTTGCTCTGCTGCTGTTACCAGTGCTACTTGCTGCTGCTGTTACTACTGTTGCTTGCTACTGTTGCTACTTGCTACTGTTGCTACTTGCTACTGCTGTCACTATTGTTGTTCCTTGCTACCGATGTTACTCGTTACACTGCTGCTACCTGCTACAATTCTGGTTCGCTCGTTGTTGACGGGAAAAGACAATTTCCGTCAACGGGCAACTTCTGGCGCCATTGATACGACAGTTAGGAATAGTCTGCCTTATCACCAGATCGTTTCTGGCACCGTTGTTATCATACTACTTTGCTGCTGATACTTTGCTTGCAGATATTAATCTTTCAGGTGTGGTTGAATCTGATAAATTCAGTTGCTAACTCGGGAGTATCCTCTCACCTTCTGATCAACGAATCAACAAATTTGGGTCGAATACTCTACCCTCGAAAACTGCCGCGAACCCACGCGCTGGTGGGCCATTGCAAGACAATTGCTAATTGTTGAGCAACTGGGAGCAGTTCTGGCTCTGTTGTCGCGAAGGCATCAAGTCACGGACTCGTCAACAACATTCTTCTAGTGTCGTTACCGGGGACTACTAAGCAGTGCACCGCCAAACCTAGACAAATATTGAGGAAAATGGAGCTTGGAGAAGAGAAATCTTAAATGTGGCACGGGCATTTCATCGAACACCTCATGTGCATATGTAGGCAAAAACAGAGTAGCACACACCTCCACCCTTCCACGGCCAAAAAACAGTGGAAATGGAAGGGGGCGGTGGATATATATAGGCAAAACTTTAGTCCCGGTTTTTGTCTAAAACCGGGTCTAATAGCCTACCATCTAGTCCCGGTTCCAGCCACCAACCGGGACTAATGCTTCATGGCACGTCACGTGTCACTCGATGGATCTTTAGTCCCGGTTTTTGACACGAACCGGTACTAATGCATCGAACCGAACCGGGGCTATTGCCCCGCGAGGCCCTGGCAGCTCGAACCGGGACCAATGCCGAGCATTGGTCTCGATTTTACTTGGACCCGAGGCTAATGGGATTTGGGGCTCCAATCGAAAGCCTCATTTTCTACTAGTGTAAATGTGGTATTCTATGTGAAAAAACAAACAAGGGCGTGCGCTCAGATCGTGATGATGATTTACAGTGTATTAGACGAAAAGTCTAATATGCACTTTTCATGGACGATTAGATTAGATTACACCAAACTCTTTTTTTAGTACCGGGTACTGTTAAAAGTTTCATTTTTTAAAACAATACACACACAAATGCTCATATACACACGCATATAGTTATTCCTATGAACGCACATACGCATACCCTACCCCTATGAGCGCCTTTAAAAGACCGAGCCGGCATAACATCTTGAAATTCACGAAGTCATCGTAGGCGACTCATCGTAGACGGGAACGTCTCCTTTCAATGAAAGTGTATCGCCGAAAATTCTGAAATAAATCTAACAATAATATAAACACCAGGACTTGAACCCTCATGGATTGAGGATACCACTCTCTCTCTCTCTCTAGTCAGCTAACCACAGGTGATTTCGCAAAAAGGAAAAGGTTTTGGATGATTGTTTATTGTTCACCCCAAAAAAATTAGGCAGGGAACTGGGTGACGCCGCCCCCTCTCCCCCTCCCCTCCTGCGACGCTCCCTTGAGCGCGGGGGGGGGGGCTAGCCGCTGGCCCAGGGCTCCCCCTTGCCTCCCTCCTTCCCTTGTCGCCGCCTCAACGTGCTGACGGGCGTAGCCTAGCCAGCATCGGCAGTAGTGGGGCTCTTTTCCTTCAGCCGCTTGGGGTCCGGCCGCGTGGGACGACGGGTTCGGGTGACGGCGTTGTGCAGGCACAGGGCATGGCAGCGGGGCGGTGGCAGCGGAGGCGCTGGGTGCCAGCGGTGGCGCGGAGGGGTTGTGGGCGACGCCTGGGTCCTGTGCTGGATCGGACCGTTCCATCTGGACATTGACTCGGGCGGCTCGACTTCATGCAACGGCTCGAGGGGTGGGCCGCGGGTGATTGCTGGCTTCGAGCTCCCCTCTGCTCGGCGTCCCTAGTGGTTGCGCGCCTGCCATCCTCCGGTCAGATCCAGCCAGGCCTGGTTCGATCTAGCGCTGGCCGGGGGCACGGGTCGCGTTCGGCGTGGGCTGGCAAGTTTGGGGCGACATGGTTGCTTGGCTGGGCGGCGATGTGTTCCAGGCGGCGGGTGGCTCCAGCAGGTGACGTGGATATGGATCGTGGTGGTGGACGACGTCTGGCGGTGCGTAGGTAGGGGGCTGACTTGGTCCATGGGGGATACCTTCACGTTGTGTCCTTCGTACGTGTGCCCGGTTTATGATGTTGGTCCGAGTTGGCTCTCCGGGCATTGCCATGTTGTCATACGGATCGGCGCCAATGACCAGGACATGGCGGTGCTCGAGCGTGCTAGGCGGTGGATGTCGGTAGTCATTAGGTTGTTTCCCCTATGGTCCCTCGGTACCGGCTGGAGACACATGCATGGGCGCTTCCTAAAGTGGAGGTACCTACCCGGGCCTGGTAGCTGATGTCGGGCTAGGAGTGAAAGGTGGTTCCTGTCACCCCTACTACCGTGGTCGGGCGGTCGGGATGTGGATGATCGGTGGTGCCTAGGGGCATGGACGCCGAGGCGGCGGCCTCGGACGGCAGGCTTCACGGTTGGCTTTTCGACAGGCCCCGTGGTGGTGGTGGTGGCTCCATCTCTCGTGTGGGCGACTAGGGATGGAGTGGCAGGAGGCCTTGGCCTGCTATGGCAGTGCCCAGATCAGGAGGTGGGCAAGTTGGCCCTCGTCGAGGTGACGGTCGGGACTCCTCTTGGTGGTGCATGCGAGTGTCCGAGTGAAAGCTCCGCGCTTCTGGCACCGGCGCTAGCGACGTGCGTGGGTGTCACTTGCTTCTTGAAGACGGCGTCGTCGACCTCTATCATGTACGAGGGCTCATGGTGAAAACCTTTATCTGTTTTCAGACTCAGCAACGGCGATGCCTCGCGCTGTCACCCTCCTCGGGGCGTTGTCAGTGAGCTCAGGAATCTTTGTTCGGGCTTCGAGGAGGTGTTAGGCTTGCTCTAGGCTTATGATGTATTTCTTTGATCTGCTTTGTAAGGGGGTCAACCCACCATATTGTATCGTTCGGCCATGTACTGTGGTTCATTGTTTTATCTATAAAGCGATGCGAAAGCCTGTTTCCAGGAAGGGGTATCGGGATGCGTTGGATTAAATTCCTTTAAAACTCAATGGTGCAGTTTTTTAGGCACTAAAGTTTTTTTTCCAATGTGGATTAGAAGTTCTTTTTTACCGGGAAATAAACTGCACCAAAATTAAAGTTGCTTTTAGAGGATTCTTGTGAGGAAAAGAGAGTATAATACTCCCTCGGTTTTGAAATATAAGAGCGTTTTTGACATTAGTAGGGACTAGATCACACCCGCACATAGGCATGTCCGTTGCAAGAAAATACCAGAATACTCCTACATTGAAATTCACTTTAAGATACGAGGGGAGGCATCGCTGGAGCTTCTCTGGGATCATTCGTACATGCCAAATGTACCTACCAAACAGCTAGAAACAACACTGGGAAGTCATCACAAGCTAGTTAATTAATTAAGAAACTAGAAACAAATAAACCACATCGAATCCATCTCGGAGAATCTTAATTAGTTTAACGCTAGCTGCGGCGGAGGATCCTACTAAAAGAGAGACTTGCTTGCATGCGAGTGTCCCATCGATGGTGCTTGAAGATTCTTAGGTATTGATGTTGCCGTCAAGCTGGCCAATTTCGGCTTTGTCCTATCAACTGGGTTCATTGGACTGTTTCTATCTATGGCTTTCTAGTTATTTCATGTCAATTTCAGCAACTGCTTATCCTCAAGACCTCAACATCACCTAAAACACTCTAGCTCCAGCTCAAAAACCTTTTACTGGTGCTGATTGGAATGCTCTGATTCGCTATACGCGGCTTCTTGTTTCAAGAACTATGCCCTTCCAGTTTGCGAAAATGACGAATGTCATTATGTAGTAATAATTCTAAATTGTATAAGGTGTTTCTGTATTCACCTCATATGTGTCCCCCATTGGGGAAATCGACACATAGTCGTTGGTATGTTGAAAAAATCATGAAAACTAATGTATGTATAATAATATTGAGTTTCTATTCTATAAACATGAGTACCCCAACTTTTGATATTTGCCACGTCCATATCTCTATTTTTGGGGTTGTCGGAAACATGTGCATGCTGGACCGTAAGTGGCGGATATTGCAAAGTGGTGTGCCCTACATATAACTTATTCAATAGCATGAGTAGTTTTCAGCCTTGATTTTTCCCATTCTAAATTTGCTTCTATCTGGGTGCATCACATTCTACAATTTTTGACAATATAAAATTGAAAACCAAACCAATATTAAATACCTGGATTTTTCAAAGGCATTTAAAGAAGGACTATTGCAAAGTCTAAGTTTGTCCCTCGACTGAAAACAGAAGTTCTTGGTCCCTCAAGTTTGAAAATTGACTAGATTTCACCCTTTGCCCACTGAAAGAAGTTTTAACAATGATGTAGTAGCGGTTTTGCACATGCAGCAACATATTATCATAAGATTGGGAAAATATAGGGAATATGGTAAAGCAAAATAAGTTGTATTCTTTGAAAACTCAACTTGCCTGAAGGAAAAAAATGGAGGAAAATTGTATTCAAAATTTAAATTTTACTAGAACATTGTTAAAACGAAGTTGTGAAAGAAATTTGGAAATATGTAAAATTGAGGAAGAATTAAAAGTTTACAGGCTAAAGTAGTGTGATATTCCACGAGATTTACTAAAAAATATGGCAATTATAAATATAAAATAAAAACTTTCAAGTTTTTAACACATGGTGTTTAAAAAAACAATTTTAAGTATTTGCCTCCCCCCCCCCCCCAAACACACACACATTTTTTTCATTTTATCTACTTTTTATTCTTTTCGTTTCTTTTGGTCTAGGCAGGACTGTCGGGCATGCTAAACCACCACCACATCATCATCAAATGTAAGTGATATAATCTACATGGTTCTCACACTCGAGGGATAAAAATTTCGAAAATAACAAGAAAATAAATTATATATATATATATATAGGTCACTAGAGGTATGAAGATTCAAAAAATAAAAAGTTTACAACTAAAAAACATTTGAATTTTACCGATTCCATGGTATTTCAAATTTTTCTGATTACTAAGTATTATGAAATTTATAAAATATCAACTTCAGCAAAATATTTTTTTTCTCTAAGTTTTTTTTCATTTTGCCCTTTCCCTAAAAGCAATTGTAGGCGGGACTGCCACGGGTGTGCAATCGTCACAAGATCATCTAGATGGTTCAGATACTTGAGGAACGGAAAAAATTATATTATTGAAGTTGAAAAAGGCAAACTTAGACCTTGTGGTAATAATTGAAGATAAAATAATTGTGTTTCCATTTAAAGCATAGAGTAGTTGAAATGTTTTGGATGTTTTGCATATAATTGGGGTGGAATCTGCCTTGTTGATTACGGAGATGTTTTGTAGTGAGAAGCAAATGTCCTTTCCGCCTTTCGTCTCCTTCATCAGTGATGCAGTATTAGTTTTGAAGAAGAGATGGTTCTACTCTTTGTACTCTTTCAGAACCGAATTAATTGACACAACTTTCAGTACAACATCAAGGAGTAGTATTTTATTAGTTCCTCTTTAACTAGAACTGGTAGAATGTTCTAGAATGTCAAAATAAATTTGAGTGCTAAATTAGGGAAACTACAAAAGTGAACATGGGTTCATGCGCACCCACATGAATATAAATTCATAAAAAATACTCAAAAAAAATCTGAAATTTCATAGTATGAAACTCAGTTGACCATTCAACTCACATATGAAGTTTCGTGATGCGTTGACACTCATGCTATTTTTAATTAAAAAAATACAATTGTTGCCATACTATTCATCAAACAGTGATTTTCAATATAGCTTCGGTTTTGTCTTGATTACCACGGATGTGATTTCTTTGTGAAACTTCACACACGAGTATGCAAATTGACTATGTATATTAAAAAATAAATTTAGGCTTTTTTATATTTTAACATTTTTCAAATTTACTACTTATAAAAAATACGCGTGAAATCATGTTCTTCAAATCCATGTCCGGCAACTTAGTTGCTAACTAACGGGAAACTGGCCATAAAGTCTCCCCTCCAATAAAAGGAGCTCTAAATTATACGCTAACCACGAAAAAAACAGCCATAATATCTGTTGGTACATAGTAGCGCTTGAGCTCATACAAAGGAGAAAAAGGCAAAGAGCATTTGTAGCACATCCCGTATAATGCCCCGACCCGCAAAATAACCGTTAAAATATAGGTCAGGACAGAAAATGCAGTGTGATTAGACCTCGCGAACATGTTCGATCCGTAAATTGTTTTGCGGGACACGGCAAAATGCCCACCCAACCCACGGAAACGCAGGTTCACCCCCTCCTCCCCCCCCCCCCCCGCCCCATCGATGCTCTGTGTATATCTAGACTCTAGAGCGATTGGTTGGTAGGACATTTAAGCCCGTGCTTCTCCCCCACCCATCGCCGCCTTCGATTCTGGCCATACCAGCCGTCGGGATCACGCCGGCGGGCCGCCACACGCCCTAGATCGACCTCCACCACTCCCTCGTGCCTCGGCTAGCCGGAAAGCTGCAAATCGGCGGCGGTTTCGTCGCGGCCATCGAATTTGGCTTTTTCGGCCATCGGCGGCTGCGCCAAAGCCATGGATTGATTGGGGAGCACCCCGCACAACCCCAGCAAAGCGCCAACGCCGCATGGAGGTACTTGTTCATCATCTTGTCGTCGTCGTCGATTTGCCAACAAGGACTCTTCCGGCCGTCGCCCGGGCTCGATGGTCGCGCAGCGGCTCGCCGGCTTGCCGATGCCGCTCATGGAGTGTGATGACTGCCTAGAGACAGTGTTGCGGCTCACATCTAGCACGCGGCAGCACCTCGGATGGGTATTCTTCAAATGCAATAACGACGGGGTATGCTCTTCTTTCTGTTCGACTTTGTCATTTATTTGATTAATTTTTGGTAGCTTATTGAGGTGTTCATGTGTGTAGGAAGGTGGATGCTCATTTTGGTATTGGGAAGAAGAATACGTCGATTTATTAATAGAAAGAAACTTAATAGATGTTCGTGCACTCCTTAGTATAATTGAGGCTAACCATGCAGTTGCATGTGCAATTAGAAAATAAATTAAAGGGGAAGCGACGTCTAATTCTTTAGAATCAAAGCCGAGGAATGAAGAATGTAAGATGAAGAATCCCCAGATCAACAATGAATGCATGGAGAAGATGTTGATCCAACTAGTGGGAGCAGTTATGGAAGCTGGATATCTTCTAAAATGTCTAATTATGGTTCTTGTTTTCGTTGGTCTTGCTGTTTTAGCAAGGATTTTGTGAATTATGATGTATCCAATGCCACTGAAGAAAATAAAGAAACAAATAATTGTGTTTTCATGCTTGAAATTGGAAGGGAAATAACATATTTTACGGGCCGGCATCGGAGGCGGTCGAGCAGACCCCGCCAAACGGAACGTTTTTTCGCGAACTGCAAACGATTTTTATGGATCGGCTTTATACAGGGTCTGCTAGAGATGCTCTAAGAGCATCTTCAATGGGTATTTCGCATTCATTTATGGACACAGGAATCAGTCTATGAACATGAAGTCGCCATTCAACGCTATTCATATACATGTGGTTAACAATTTAAACTAAGCGAACCAAATTCGCTCAAACCGGACGAGTTTAGTTCAAGTTTGAATATAATTTACATAAACGTTTTGGCCCTTTTTTTACTAAAAATGATAAAAAAAGACACTAAACCATATATAAGACGACCACCTTGTAATTCTGGCCGCCATGTCCTGCAGCACTGTCGTCGGCATCGACGTCGTCCCTCTAGCGGCATAAGGATGTCGGAGGGCCGCAACAGCCTTGTCTGACGGTTGCCAAACGCTCGCGGAGGAGCTGCTCTGCGTGCTGTTGCGACATGCGAAGGGACACCTTGGCTACTTCTGAAGGCGTCGGCGACGCCCTGGCCGGCATCCTTGCCCCTGTTGGCGGAGCAGTCGCTAAGTGACCACTCCTCGCGAATCTTAGCGAGCTCGCCGTCAAGGCGGCGGCTGCGCCTGGTGGACATCTCTGCGTTGGTGACAGAGCAGTCAAGCACCCACGCCGCGGCGAGCTTCGGTTTGTTGCGGACCCATTCTGACACCACGTCCGTCTTGGCGAACGCGGAGCGGCGACCAACATTGCGTTAGTACCTCGTCTATTGTTGCACCGTGCGCTCGGCCTGGGATACCACTGTTGGGAACGTAGTAATAATTCAAAAAAAAAATCATACGTCACACCAAGATCATCTAGGAGAAACCAGCAACGAGTGAGGTAGAGCATCTTTGTACCGTTGAAGATCGCAAAGCGGAAGCGTTGCTATGAACGCGGTTGATGGAGTACGCGTCGTACTCGCGGCGATCCGATCCAAACACCGAACGTTCGTGGTGGCGATCCGATCCAAACACCGAACGTTCGTGCGGCCATAAACTTCGACAGCACGATGGCGTGGTGGCGATGGAGTTTGTGGCTCTCCGGCAGGGCTTCGCCAAGCACCGCGGAGAAGGAGATGAGGAGAGGTAGGGCTGCGCCGAGGGAGATAGAATCAATTGTGTGCAGCCCTCCAAAGTCCTCCACTATATATATAGGAGGGAGGGAGAGGGGGTGCGCCACCCCTAGGGAAACCCTGGGAGGTGTTGCAGCCCTAAGAGGAGGAGGGCGCGACGCCCTAGGGGTTGGCTTGCCACCCAAGGCAGCCCCCACGCCTAGGGTTTGGCCTCCCTTGCGCCTAGGGCCTCCTCCCTTGCTTGCACCAGCCCACCAGGGGCTGGTTCCCTTCCCCTTTCAGCCCATGTAGCCCTCCGGGACAGGTGAACCCCCGGTACCCTTTCGGTGGTCCCGGTACAATATCGATAAACCCCGAAACCTTTCTGACGACCGAAACTGGACTTCCCATATATAAATCTTTACCTCCGGACCATTCCAAAACTCCTCGTAACATCCGAGATCTCATCCGGGACTCCGAAAAACCTTCGGTAACAACATATACGATTCCCATAACAATTCTAGAGTCATCAAGCATTAAGTGTGTAGACCCTACGGGTTCGGGAAACATGCAGACATGATCGAGACATCTCTCCGGCCAATAACCAACAGCGGGGTCTTGATATCCATGTTGGATCCCACATGTTCCACGATGATATCTGAACCATGATGTCGAGGATTCACTCAACCCCGTATGCAATTCCCTTTGTCTACCGGTATGACACTTGCCCGAGATTCGATCGTCGGTATCCCTATACCTTGTTCAATCTCGTTACCAGCAAGTCTCTTTACTCGTTCCGTAACACATCATCCTGTGACTAACTCCTTAGTCACATTGATCTCATTATGATGACGCATTACCGAGTGGGTCCAGAGATACCTCTTCGTCACACGGAGCGACAAATCCCAATCTCGTTTCATACCAACCCAACAGACACTTTCGGAGATACATGTAGTGCACCTTTATAATCACCCAGTTACGTTGTGACGTTTGATACACCCAAAGCACTTCTACGGTATCCGGGAGTTGCATAATCTCATGGTCTAAGGAAATGATACTTGACATTTATAAAAGCTCTAGCAGACGAACTACACGATCTTGTGCTAAGCTTAGGATTGGGTCTTGCCCATCACATCATTCTTCTAATGATGTGATCTCGTTGTCAATGACATCCAATGTCCATGATCAGGAAACCATGACCATCTATTGATCAACGAGCTAGCCAACTAGAGGCTCACTAGGGACATGTTGTGGTCTATGTATTCACACATGTATTATGGTTTCCGGTTAATATAATTATAGCATGAACAATAGACAATTATCATGAACAAGGAAATATAATAATAACCAATTTATTATTGCCTCTAGGGCATATTTCCAACAACCACAGCCCGAGAGCCGAGGGGACCTCCGTAAACGCCGCCTCGAGGTAGTGGAGGATGCGGCCACACACCTTGGCGATCGCGGGCGGCAACTCGTCCTTCATCAGGCGGCGGTGGCCTCATAATGGCGAGGAGGGGTCGTCGATCAGCACATACCGGTTGTGCGGGGGCGATGCGGACCCGCTGGGGGGATGGCCGATGATGGTGGCGCCAGGCCCATCTGACGGAGCGAACGCTCCGTCATGATCTCCATCTGTCGGATGAATTCGTTAGAGCCACCTCTGAGAGGATAAGGGGGCGTTGATGTCCTCCTCCTTGTCGGAGGAGCGTGACGCCGTGGATGCAGATGGTCCCGATGAGAGAGGGCGGCGATGCCACAGTCTGCGTGACGGGGAACTTTCACCAGCGCCGCCTACCGGCAAGGAGAACCAGGACCTCGGCATCGTCGCTGGACTCGGGGAGGAGGAAGGAAGAGTTAGGCGAGGGGGAGGAGGACGGTGCGGTCCTCGAGAGGGGGAGTATGGCTAAATATCTGTGGCCGGGCCACACAGAGGGGCGGTCAGCTCGCTTCAATGTGACGCGGCGGTCGGAGTTGGTTTCCTCGGACACGACGTCCGCATTAAAGCGACGATGCCTGAGAGGTCGCATTCGTCTGTACCGTCTCCCTGTTCGATCAAATCGTGGGCATCAATGTCGGCCGATGCATGCTCTAGGATGGCAGGAATGACGCGACGCGTCGGGATGAATGCAAGCTCCTCTTTCCTAGTCAAGACACACATGTTTGTCTTCGGTTTATGTGAGAAAGTATGACCGAACCCTCGACGATGTGTTAAATGACAGAACACGAGTGATCACTATTTCTAAATAAATACATACATACTACGTGTGACTCCTTTTGTTTTGTGACAATGAAAAATTTGAACACAAATCGTCCTGTCGGTGGTGTCACTTTCGACTAAATTCAAAAAGGAAAATAGTCTAGGAACCACATTTTAATTAAAAACAGTGACAAAAGTACGCCGGAATTTAGCCCCTCGCCGGTAGGGGACCCAACTGCCGGCCCGTCGGGCGACGCCTGGTGTCCGGCGACCTCGGGAAGCTCGACACCTCTGACAATGGCAATGGTAGGATGAACCGTTCGATGAGCCGGCAAGGCCACGGGTTACCTTCTTGTTCCCGCGCTCGTAGCAAATCAGCCTCTGCCGCCGCCGGAAAACAAATCATAAAAAAAGAGCAGGTTTTTATCTGCTTCCCCTTCTTCTTCATTCTTCTGAATCCAATGTTATGTTAATCTAGATGTTCCTGTAACTAGCTTGTCACGTTTACTGTAGCTTATCTGAAATAAGTGTAATGCCAGACGCACGCCTTGTTCGTGCAGCGGCAAGTTAGGATCTTCGTTTACTCTTTCCTAGAGATCATGCCGTAGACGTTGGCCACGATACCGTCCGTGGGATGGCGCGGGTAAACCGGATCGAGGCCGGCTTAGTAGGATCAAGTGAATAAAAGGAAAAAAAACCCGGAAAGACGCATGTTGAGCGTCGCAAAAACTCTGTCTCCCTGTAAACTGTCTGTCGTGTGTTCGTCGTCAGGAGGAGAAAAGTTCAGAGCGAGCGTTTGTAAGTTTTCCACCAATCCACAAAATCGCATTGAGTCTAGGTCTAGGATCTGTCATTTGGTATTCAGAGCACTAGGGTTGGAGGCGTTTTGGTGACGGAGGAATTGGTGGCGTGGGCGTTGCGGATCAGGCTGCGATGTCGAAGATTGGTGCCAAGCCGCCGGGCAAGACGGACGAGCTCGACGCAAGCGCGAGCGGAGGCGCGACCGCAGCCAGGGCATCGTCGCGCGGCGGGGTACCGGTACACTACCCCCAGCTCACCGACTCTAACTACGGGGTGTGGTCGGTGAAGATGCGCATCATCATGCGCACCCTCGGGTGCTGGACAGCGGTCGACGGCAAGAGCGACTACGACCAGGCCAAGGACGAGGATGCATTCACCGCGCTCTCGCAGTCGCCCCCCGATGCCATGGTCATGGCCATCGCGGAATACGAGATGGCGGCGGAGGCGTGGGAGGCGATCCGGCAGATGCGGGTCGGCGAGGACCGCGTCAAGAAGGCTCGAGTCAAACAGCTGAAGCGCCAGCTCGATCGGCTGCAGATGGACGACGACGAGTCAGTGACGGCGTTCGGTCAGAAGCTGACCACGCTCGTCGCGGAGATCCGCACGCTAGGTGAGAAAATCAGTGATGAGGCTGTTATAGATGTTCTGTTCAATGCTGTGCCCGAAAGATTTGCAGACGTAGTCAACACCATAGAGCAATGGGGCGACATGGAGACCATGTCGGTCTCTGAGGCCCTCGGGAGGTTGTCAGCGTTCGAGAGCGGACAGCGTGGGCGGCGTCGCAGCGGTGGCGCCAAGGAGGATCAGCTCATGCTCATGACCCGAGCGTTGGAGCAGCGCATGCAGAACAAGAAGAACAGCGGTGCCGGCGGTTCTGGTTCCTCTTCCGGTCAGAAGTCGGGAGGAAAGACCGATCGCACGAAGGACAGCAAGGGTACATATGGTGACCGTGGCAAGCAGAAGAAGAAAGGGAAGTTCGACATTGCCAAAGTCAGATGCTACAATTGCAACGAGAAGGGGCATTTCCAGTCTGATTGCCCCGAGCCAAAGAAGGAAAAGGCAAACCTGACAGAGAAGGAAGAAGAAGATCCAACGTTGCTGATGCTGGAAACATGTGAAATAGTCCAGTTGAGCGACACTCTATCAGAGCAAGTTTTCCTGAATGAGGAGAAGGTGGTTCCTAAATTCACCGGTTCCCGAGATGCCTCCTGGTATTTAGATACAGGGGCTAGTAACCACATGACTGGAGATCCTGGCAAGTTTGCTGAACTGGATCACTCAATCAAAGGAAGGGTGAAATTTGGGGATGGATCCTCAGTTGAGATATGTGGTCGTGGTGCAATTCTGATGCAGTGCCTGAATGGCGAACATCGTGTGTTGTCTGATGTGTACCTCATTCCAAAACTCAAGAGTAACATCATTAGTCTTGGTCAGTTGGAGGAGAACGGGTGCAAATATTCAGGGGAGAATGGCATCATGACACTGTGGGACAGACAAAGAAATGTTCTCGCCAGAGTGCCACGGACTAGGAGCCGCATGTACATCCTGAATATTGAGCAAACGCACCCTGTGTGCTTACTCAACCATGCGACAGAGAATGCCTGGCTGTGGCACATGAGATATGGACACTTGAACTTCAGATCATTGGGTTCTTTGTCTACAGAAGGGATGGTGAACGGAATGCCTCAGTTCAAGCAAGTCGAGCAGATTTGTGACGGATGTATGGTTGCAAAGCAGAAACGTCTTCCGTTTCCTGCTCAGGCGCAGTACCGAGCAGAGCTGCCAATGGAGCTTTGGCATGGTGACCTCTGTGGGCCAATATCACCGACTACACCTGCAGGAAAGGAGTACTTCCTATTGCTGGTAGATGACTGCTCACGGTACATGTGGATTGTGTTACTGCGCAGCAAGGATGAAGCACTAACAGCAATCAAAAAGGTGCAAGCAGCAGCTGAACTCGAGAAAAATCTGAGACTGAAAGGTCTGCGAACGGACAGAGGAGGTGAATTCAACTCAGTCGAATTTGTCGAGTATTGTGAAGCCAGGGGCATCAAGCATTTCAGAACGGCTCCCTACACTCCACAGCAAAATGGAGTCGTAGAACGCCGAAACCAGACTGTCGTGAACATGGCGAGGAGCTTGCTTAAGAGCATGGGAATGCCGGCCAAGTTTTGGGGAGAAGCAGTGAGTACAGCTGTATATCTGCTGAATCGTGCTCCAACGAAAAGTGTGAAGGGCATGACTCCATATGAGGCGTGGCATGGAAGGAAACCATCAGTGCACCACCTGAGAACGTTTGGCAGCACAGCCCATGTGAAGAAGATTGGACCTGGCCAAACCAAGCTGGCAGACCGCAGCAAACAGATGGTCATGATCGGGTATGAAACAGGGTCCAAAGCATACCGCCTGTATGATCCAGAGACCGGGAAGCTAGTGGTGGCTCGCGATGTCGTGTTCGAGGAGGACCGGCCATGGGACTGGAGCTCGCCTGGTTCATCGCAGACTGGTGATCAGGAGCCACTAGTAGTGCTGTATCCAGAACAGAGACAACAAGGTTCAGGGGAACACACAGCAGAGAATTCACCTGAAACTCCTGCAGTGATAGCAAAGGCAGGAGAAATGTCGGCTGCAGCAGAACCAAGGCTGGGAGTGAAGACACGACAGGCTGGAGATGGAAAACCTGTTCAGTTGCCGCTCCCACTCTCAACTCCGGTGGCAACATCTTCTAGCGATCAGACAGCATCTGCAACACCATACTCTGAGCCTTCACAGGGTCCACAAGGCAAACGGTTGCTGACAGACTTCTATGAAGAAGACGAGCCGGATGAGGCAGAGTACAGTGGGTTGTGTCTATTGGGTTTGGAAGAACCCTCTAGCCATCTCGATGCAGTAAAGGAAGAATGCTGGAGACAAGCCATGAAAGAAGAACTAGCAGCAATTCAAGATAACAAGACATGGGATCTCTGTGAATTGCCTAGGGGACACCGACCTATTGGCCTGAAGTGGGTTTATAAACTAAAGAGAAAACCTAGTGGAGAAATTGTGAAACACAAAGCAAGACTAGTAGCCAAAGGGTATGTGCAACGGCAGGGGATAGATTTCGATGAGGTGTTCGCTCCAGTAGCTCGCCTTGAATCAGTAAAACTCCTGATTGCACTTGCTGCTCAGTTTGCCTGGAAAATCCACCAGATGGATGTTAAATCTGCCTTTCTAAATGGTGATTTGGCCGAGGAAGTGTATGTGAGCCAGCCCCCAGGGTTTGAAGTGAAGGGACAGGCCAACAAAGTGTACAAACTGAAGAAAGCACTGTATGGTCTTCGACAGGCGCCTAGAGCATGGAACTTCAAGCTGGACAGAACACTGTCAGAACTTGGCTTCGAACGGTGTCCTTCAGAATCTGGCTTGTACCGCAAGAAGCTGAAAGAAACAGTGCTCATAGTGGGTGTCTATGTGGACGACTTGGTGATCACCGGAAGTGACAGCCAAGCCATTGATGAGTTCAAGAGACAGATGAGATCAAAGTTCAGTATGACTGACCTTGGACTGCTGAGCTATTACTTGGGAATAGAGGTAAAGCAAACTGACGAGGGAATCACACTCTGTCAGTCTGGTTATGCATCTAGGATTTTGGAGAAAATGGGTATGGCTAATTGCAACCCAACCCATATTCCAATGGAGCCAAGATTGAAGCTTAGCAAGGATAGTAAATCTGAATCAGTGGACTCAACTGAATACAGAAGTGTAGTGGGCAGCCTCAGATATCTTCTACATACCAGACCTGATCTGAATTTTTCAGTAGGTTATGTTAGTAGGTACATGGAGAAGCCCACGAAAGAACACATGATGGCAGTGAGGCACATCCTGAGATACTTGAAGGGTACTGTCAATCTAGGTTGCAGCTACAGGAGAGATGCAAGCAGACCAATTCTGTTGGGATACAGTGACAGCGACCATGCTGGTGATATTGACGATAGAAAGAGCACCAACGGCGTGCTGTTTTATTTTGGGAACTGTCCTGTATCATGGGTCTCACAGAAGCAAAGAATAGTTGCACAGTCATCATGTGAGGCTGAGTACATAGCTGCAGCAGCTGCAGCAAGTCAAGGGGTCTGGTTAGCACGACTGTTGAAGGAACTACTGGGAGAAAGAAGTGTCAAGTTCAGAGTCAGAATTGACAACCAGTCAGCTATCTCCTTGTGCAAGAACCCTGTGCTTCATGAGAGAAGCAAACACATTGATGTGCGCTACCATTTTGTCAGAAACTGTGTAGAAGATGGCAAACTGGAGGTAGAGCATGTGAGAACTAATGAGCAACATGCAGATATTCTCACAAAGCCATTGGCAAGATTGGCATGAGCATGGTGATTCCAGGACATCAAGCTTAAAGGGGAGAATGTTATGTTAATCTAGATGTTCCTGTAACTAGCTTGTCACGTTTACTGTAGCTTATCTGAAATAAGTGTAATGCCAGACGCACGCCTTGTTCGTGCAGCGGCAAGTTAGGATCTTCGTTTACTCTTTCCTAGAGATCATGCCGTAGACGTTGGCCACGATACCGTCCGTGGGATGGCGCGGGTAAACCGGATCGAGGCCGGCTTAGTAGGATCAAGTGAATAAAAGGAAAAAAAACCCCGGAAAGACGCATGTTGAGCGTCGCAAAAACTCTGTCTCCCTGTAAACTGTCTGTCGTGTGTTCGTCGTCAGGAGGAGAAAAATTCAGAGCGAGCGTTTGTAAGTTTTCCACCAATCCACAAAATCGCATTGAGTCTAGGTCTAGGATCTGTCATCCAATCCAATCAAATCGGAGAGCTTTGCTTCGCCTCGCCGGTCCATAAATACCCCTAACTGGCCGCGGCCGGCTCAAAGAAGGAATCCATGGTTCCGATTGCCCCTCCGCCGGCGGCGCCCATCGGGGGGCAGTGGGAGGAGGGCACGGGCGAGAGCTCCTCGCCGCCCAGGTCCTCCGCCGCCCACGAGGAGCTGCGGCGCAAGATATACGAGCGCCTGGTGCAGGCCGGCAAGCAGGGGGACTCTGATGACGCCTCGTTCCGGGAAATGCTCTACGCCCACTTCGACAAGCTGCCACACAGGTACCTGACGGACCTGGGTGAAAGCAAGGCCGAGGATGTGCTGCTCCACCGGGAGGTCCTCCAAGAGTGCGCTCGCAACGGCAACCAGCCCGTCTTCCGAGCTCGCTTCCTCAAGGTACCCAACACACCTGATTTTCGCTTTGCAGTTCATCCCCAAAGATAGCTTGTGCAGTATACAACAACCAAGTCTTTAAACCTGGTACTGTGTATTATGCTGTTTACTCTTAGAATTGAGGTTTGGCTGAGTAAATAAAGGGACACTTTGTTAGTATTTTTCACGTTCTATTGATCTACCTTGATCGACAGTACATGGCAGTTCAACCGGAACGGGTGGAGACCAGTCCCGACTCTGATACATATCAAAGGTTATTGGAAGACCTCACTTTGGAGAGGATACATGGCGCCGACACCATGGGCTCTCTTTCTTCGCCATCAAGGTCATTCACTCTAAATCGTACCGTGACTTATCTTTGATATACCATTGTTAGCTTCTTTTTGTATTTCACACTTCTAAATGCTGCTGTTTTTACCTTTGTCAAATTCGAGACCAGTGGCTGCAATTTGTCCTTCCTCCAATAAGTCATCCTCTCCATGTGCTTCCAGCTTACTGTGTTTACTTGTTATGTTTATGACTTTTAGTTAAAACGCCCTCCCAATTCTCCACAGGGATTCAGAACCTGCCCTTCTTCATGAGATCATCTTCTCTTCCCAGGACAAGCCCAAGCTCCTTGGCCGGGTAATGGCAATAAAAGAGGTAGCCTGGTGCGCGTAGCTCCCGCTTGCGCGGGATCCAGGGATACGTGACCAGGGGGGCCAAATTTTACCAGAATTGTCTTGATACCCAATTTTATATAGCTTGTTTTTCACATTTGACATGCCAAGTTTCTTATGAGAAATAATTGTTCAACAGCTAACTTCGTTGCTATCTGAAGTTGGACTAAATATTCAAGAAGCTCATGTTTACTCCACAACTGATAGCTTTTGTTTGGATGTTTTCGTTGTTGATGGGTGGAAGACAGAGGTAAACTTTCAGCATATGTATACGAAGGCTGGACTGTTTATGATTTTCTGCAGATATTATATTTACGTTGTGCATAACATTTGACTATAATATCTCCAGAATTAATTAAATAAACTTGCCAGTTTGCAGTGCTGCTGGCTACAACTACTACCTGCTTACGTTTCTAAGACGCTATGAACTACTCCCTCTGTACACTAATGTAAGTCGTTTTAGGTCACTACTTTAGTGACCTAAAACCTCTTATATTTGTTTACAGAGGGAGTATTTATTCTCTATAATTACATCCTCTTGCATATGCCATCTTGATATTGTACATGCAGGAGACAGAGGCGTTGATTGTGACAATTGAGGACACATTAATGCAAAAAAATGTATGATGCCCTTTTCCATTTAACTTCAGTAAATACAGTATTATGTGATATCTGTACCTTTGGTTAAGATGCCATCTCTAGCATCTCCTTCCAGATCGAGTTAAATTGTCCCCATGTAAATATGTAGGGAGCACCACCTAACTCAGCAAATTCTTCATCCTCGGAGAAAATACTTGAGCTGCGGCAACAGCTTCTGGATTGTGAAATCGACTGGAACACGCTAGCAGTGGGGGAAAAGATCACATCTGGGTCTTCTGCAGACTTGTAAGAACTGTTCGACACTTCATATTATATGTCCATCTTAGGGTTCATCTATTTGAAGTGCCCACAATGCCAAGTTCAGTTCTACCTATGATGCTGGCTTCTGCTGACAGAAAACGTTAGCATTTATCGTGAACGTATCTGACAAATTTTTTACTCATCCTATATACATAAGAGAGTCATCCTACTAACTTATTTATCTCAGCATGCAAGCATGCCACCTCACCATATAATTATGAATGGTATAAGGCCCACGTCAACATGCAATCATGCATGGGAAAAGACCCACCACAATATTTCAACCATGCATGGGAAAATGTTTTTCATTTGTTATTCTACTTATATTCAATAAATATTGTTACAACTATTACATAATCAAATATAATAAGTCATATGCATTCTTAATTTTGGTTCTCATGTTATCAACCCAAATTTCCATCAAACATTTCCCGCAGCAGCGCGCGGGGTATCCTCTAGTATATATATGAATGGCAGACGCCTGCCTTTTCCTGTAAAAACAACACAAAAGTATCGTGATAGGCAAGGCCACACTAGAGTCCAACGGATCTCATTCATTTCTATTCCACAGATATAGAGGAACATATAATGGTTTGGATGTTTGCATAAAGATACTCAGGAGCGTACATCTCAACAGTCCTTCAGAAGTTGAGTTCTTGCAGCAAGCGCTCATGCTAAGGCAAGCTTTCTGCGACCATTACTTAATGATCAGTTATGCTTTATTCTGACTGATTCATGATATTTGGCGTCCAGGAGAGTTAAGCACGAAAACATCCTTACATTTTATGGGACATGCACAAGGCATAAGAAGTATTTAGGCACTATAACAGGTACCATCAATACTGCCAAAGAATATTATGGATTGGAATAAACTTTGCCATGATTGCTACTCTTTAGTTAGTTGCTAGACCATATTTGGAATGCCCGTACCATGATTTTTTTTACATGATGCAGTACAAAACCATTGTCATGCACCAATTCACCTAAGATATCAGCTAATGCATTGTTGTGATTGTTTTTGTTTGTTATTTCGGTTGTAACTTATGGTTGAATCTGAAGTCAGGTAATGTAGATATTGGTAGAGTTTTCAATGCAACTTCTGATTGAAAAAAATGTGAAATTTCAATGCTCGATTTTTTAGTCCGCACGAAACTATAATCACATGTGGAATTATTTTTATGCCTACTGTATGCTTAACAGTTTCTGACTTGCTGCTATTCCTGTCAAGTGTGCCCATAGCTCACAACTTGCGAGTTTGATGGGCAGGAAAAACAAACGCTTTGCTATTGTGTCAAACTGTGTAACTAGATGCGTCTCTTGAATCCATTTCTGATAGTTTATCTCTCATGTATTCTCTATTTATATATAATGTGATATGCGATTATAAGGCCTTCTTTTCATTCAAGCAACCGGATTCCCGTTAGAGCACATCACCAGGCATTTGAATTTCAGTGTGATTCATTCGAAATTTGCAAAATCGACAATTCTTGTTCAGTTTCGGCCAAAAATATCGATTGTTTTGAATTTTTCCCTTGGTTAAGACAGTTTCGAGCAGTCATGCATCATGTTATGACTTTGGATGCAATGGTTAATTTAAACAACTTTATGCTTCTGTGAGTTCGAACGCCCATAAAGCATAAATTTTCCTGAATTTTTATTTTATTTTTCCTAGCTCAGTAGAAAAGGTAGACAAAAATTGTGTAGGTTGTAAAGCACAAACTGGAGACAAGATGGCTGAGTTCTATGGACGGAAATCACTACAATGGAGTAAACTCTTTGGTACCATTACATGGTTTACATATAAACATATTATCAGGTAGTGAATTTGAATTTGGCCAAAAAAATTGTTTATTTTTTGGAATTTTTGTACCTTTCCTGAAAATTTTCCAGGAGTGGAATTTAACCCTTTGACCGTCACTACCTAGCTAGGTTCCCCCATCCCGCCTAACAGACCCTTCAGGGCTAAATCGCGGTGACTGTGCCTAAGCAGTCGCCTAGCCTGCTTTTAAGAATACTGTACATGCTTGTGTCTTAAACTCTTGTTTATTTATTTTTGTTTCTTGAATGAGCATGTTGCACAATTTCAACATAGCCCACTCTGTCTAGTAAACTCACCTTTTTTTTCTCGAACACAATGTGGTCATCTTTCACCTAGTATGCTCACGTTTTTTTTTCTTTCGTTAATTCTGTTCCTTTCAGAATACATGCCTGGAGGGGATTTATATGGATTTATACATGAGCAAAATGATGTTTTAGACCTCTTTCTGATTCTAAGGATTGCTATCAGCATCTCAAAAGGAATGGAATATCTGCACCAGCATAACATAATCCATAGAGATCTGAAGACTGCAAACATTCTCATGGGCGACAATCATGTATGCATACTTATTCAAACTATCGAAGCTATTGGTTCTGAGAATCCGAGAGTCCATTTTGTTCTGCTTTTCTAGTGTGGTATAAAACCTGGAAAATATATAAAAGCATTGCAGCGGTAGATCTTTTAGTCCAATCGGGGCTGCTTTGTTACAAGCACATTCCTTAAACACATAAAGGTTTATAGTTCACATACGGCAAACTAGCAATGGCAGATGACGTTTTAAAGCTCAAATAAATTATAATAAGTTGCAAAATAAATGGAAATCTAATTCCATTCAGGAAAACTGTAGTTATTCAGGAACTCAATATCAATTTATATTTGTATATTTTAAGAAAATTACTGTTCATAAAAATATTTTGTCTTGTAAATTGTGATTTTAATTATCTTATGTCACACACTTAACTTTTTTGTCCCTAAGCATATAAGTTGTGGATCTACTTCTAGAAAATGGTGAGAAAAATAATGATAAATATTTCTTGAACTGTTGTAAGCTTACTTGCCTACGTGACCCCCATTTAGCCTCCTTGAAAGCTCGGGGAGAGGAAACCTAGCAATCACAACTACCTCCCCCTGCTCCTTCTTGTCTCGCCACCACTTGAGGGCGGCCTCGGCGAAGCCCGGTCTGACCCCGACAAAGGCGGCGGTGGGGCACTTCCCTGCCAGCGCAGCGTATGTGCAAGACGAGGTTGGGCCGGTGCGGCGGCAAGGCGGCAGATCATGGCCACACGACAGCTCCCAGGCAGGAAGGCAGAGCGGCAAGCATGCGGTAGCTTTCCCGGTGGGTTTTTTTCTTTGAGAAAAGGCAAAAGACTTTTGCGTTTCATTGTATTGAAAAGATAGGGGTTTAGGTTACAATCCTCCTAGGAGGTGGTTACAAGGACAGGAAAGAAAATCAGTGGACATCCCAGGTCTGCGGGGTCGCGGCTTTGAGGCCATGCGCGCCGGCTTTGGCCCAAAGCGCCGCTTCCTCCTTGATCTTTGCAATCAGGCTAGTGGTCGAGGGTCGTTCGCTGTCAAACACGCATCCATTTCTGCGTTTCCATGTCATCCAAGGTACGAGCAGGGTCATGGATGCGAGGCCTTTGCGCATGAGCGTCGGCGTAGCTCGTCTCGCGGTGGTCCACCAAGTGTTGAGCGAGTCCTCGCCATCAGGTGGGCGGCAGGGGATCCTTAGCCAGGCCAGGGCCTCATGCCATACTTGTCAGGAGAATGGGCAGGCGAGGAGGAGGTGGTGCATAGTTTCCGGTTCCTGGTCGCATAGGGGGCACCGTGGGTGGTGCTGCAACCCTCTCCTGGCTAGCCTGTCGGCCGTCCAGCAGCGATCGAGCCGGGCGAGCCAGTGGAAGAAGCGGACACGCGGCGGCGCCCAACACTTCCAGGTGAGCTTCCAGGCATCGCATGGGATGGAGCCGTGGAAGGTAGCCTTGTAGGCCGATTGCACGGTGTAGGTGCAGCTAGTGGTCCACTTCCAAAGCAGGCGATCAGGCTCGACAGAGAGCGTCGTAGGTTCGATCTTGTGCCAGAGCTGAAGGTATTGCCCAACTTCTTGGATCCCGAGCACGTCATGGATATCTCGTGCCCACTTATGAGCTTGCAACCCATCGGCCACAGTCCGCAGCTTGCGCCGGTGCTTGGGAATGCATGCATGTAGCTGGGGCGCGATTTCGCGGATGGCATGCCCCTCAAGCCATCTGTCCTCCCAGAAAAGGGCCTGCTGGCCGTTGCCGAGGTGCATGGTGGTGGAGGCAAAGAAGAAGTCGTGCTCCTCCGCCGAGAACTGCAGGTCGAGGCCGCTCCAAGCTCTGGCGTTGTCAGTGTGATTGAACCAGAGCCAGCGCATGCGCAGTGCCAGGCCGGAGCGCTCCAGGTCCCGGACGCCGAGGCCACCCAATGAAATTGGCCGCGCGACGCGTTGCCAGTTGACATGGCAGTTACTGCCCTGGGCATTGGCACGCCCAGCCCACAGGAACCCTCGCTGGATTTTCACCAGCGCTTTGATTGTCTTCTTCGGTGGAGCTAGCACGAGGAGCTGGTGGATGGGGATCGCGCTCAGGACGGCTTTAACGAATGCGAGTCGACCAGCCTTGTTCATGAGGTGCGCCTTCCAGCACGGGAGCATACCGGCGGTTCTGTCGACGACAGGCTGTAGCTGGGCTGCAGTTGGGCGCCGTTGTGTCAAAGGGATGCCCAAATAGCTGATGGGAAGGTCCACGATGGGGCTTCCCAGCAGGTCGACAACAGGCGCGGCTGTGGCGGGGCCATAGCGGATCAGCGTGGCGGAGCTCTTCAGGAAGTTAACCTGGAGTCCAGAGGTGTGCCCGAAGAGTTGCAGGATGCTCTTTATCGCCTCGATGTCGCCGTGCGAGGGGTGGCAGAAGAGGATCACGTCGTCGGCGTATAGCGAGACGACAAGAAGTGAGCGGCGGGGGTGTAGTTGCTGTAGGATGCCGAGCTCAGTGGCGCGGTGTAGCAGGCGCCCCAGGGTATCCACCGCGAGGACGAAGAGCTGGGGCGACAGGGGGTCGCCTTGTCTCAGGCCGCGGCGATGCCAGATTGCGGGGCCAGGCGCGTTGTTCAGGAGCACCTTGGTGCTGGCTGTTGAGAGGAGGATCGCCAGCCAGTCCAGGAAGCGATTGCCGAAGCCGTATTGGCGCAAGACTTCGAAGAGGAACGCCCAGCTGATCGAGTCGAAGGCGTGTGCCAGGTCCAGTTTCAGGAGCACGCGCGGGGCTCCGAGTTGGTGTAGCAAGCGCGCAGACTGGCGGATGAGGACGAAGTTGTCGTGCAGGCTGCGCCCTGGGATGAACGCGTTCTGGTTCGCGCTGACGAGGTCATTGAGCTTGGGGGCGAGGCACAGTGACAGGGCCTTTGCGAAGACCTTGGCCACGAGGTGGATCAGGCTTATGGGCCTGTAATCGGCAAGGCCGGCTGCATCCGCGCGCTTGGGGATCAGCGTGAGGAGTGCCTGGTTCATGGAGCTGAAACCACGTCCCCTTAGCGCGTATAGCTGTTGGAATACGTCGAGGAAGTCCTGTCGAACAGTGGGCCAGCAGGCGTGCAGGAATTCGGCGGTGTAGCCATCCGGGCCTGGCGCCTTGCGCGCCGGCAAGCGCTTAACCGCCTGCCAGATCTCCTCTGCGCAAAATGGCGCATCAAGGTCGGCCAGGTCGGCCGGCGTGATGAGGTCTGACAGGTCGAGGGTGCACTCTCGATGCACCGTGGAGCCAAGCAGGTCGTCGAAGTGAGCAAAGGCCGAAGCTGCCATGTCGCTCGGGCTGGTGATCACGCCATCGTCCACGGCGAGGCTGTGAATCCTGTTCTTCTGCCGCCGGTACGTGCATTGGCGGTGGAAGAAGGATGTATTAGCGTCGCCGTCTTTGAGGAACGCGATGCGGGCTCGCTGGCGGGCGATGGAGCGCTCGAGGGAGGCGAGGCCAAGGTAGGATGCTTTGATCTGTCGGCGGAGCCAATCCTCGTGCGGGGAGAGCATCCTGCTCTCCTGCACAGTATCGAGCTTGAGGAGGATTTCCCTGGAGACTGCAAGCTTTAGGCGCACGTTGCCCACTGTCTTGGAGCTCCAGCTTGTCAACTTGCGTGCAGTAGCCTGCATGCGAAGCATGAGGCGTCGGAAGGGATCGTCGTCGTGGATGGAGACCCAAGCTTGCGCAACTATGTCTTGGAAGCCATCCAGGCGAGTCCAGAAGTCCTCAAAGCGGAAGCGTCGATGGGTTGGCGCAGCCGGGGAGCAGGAGAGGGCTGTGGTCGGAGATGACCGAGGCGAGGCAGCGCAGGTGGCACTCGCCGTGGAGCTCCTCCCAGTTTGCAGTGCAGAGGATCCGGTCCAGGTGGACAAGCGTCGGCGGCGATTGCCCGTTCGACCATGTATAGCGGCGTCCATTGAGGTAGACCTCTTTGAGCGCTAGGTCATTGAGCACGCGACGGAAGCGACCCATCATCCGGCGGTTGACGTTGCCATTGTTCTTGTCTTCGTCCCGGTAGATGAGGTTGAAGTCGCCACATAGCATCCACGGGCCAGGGCAGTCGATGCGTGCGTCACGGAGTTCCTGCAGGAAGGCGATCTTGCCAGCATCGTCTTGCGGGCCGTAGACGGCAGTGATCCACCGGGGAGTGCTAGCTCCGGCCGTGGTGGAAACCTTAGCAGATAGCGTATTGGCGGTGAAGGAGGGATCAGTGATGGCCACCTCTCGGCTCTTCCATGCCAGCAGGATGCCGCCACGGGTTTCCTAAACCCGGTGGGGTTTCCTTGTGGGGATCGGCGTGTCGGCAGGGACATGCCGCTCGCCTCGGATGCGTGTGGTGATCTGGCCTCAAATCAGTTCCCTAGGGCAGGGGAGCAAGTTGCTGTGTGTGGTGATGCTACCTCACTCGGGTTGCGGATTGCGCCATTGTTGTGATCTCCGATGGGTCTTCGTGAGGGTTCCTCTCTCCAGATCCAGTGCCTACCGCTGGCAGCTTTTTCTGGCGAGGTTGCGGGATGCAGCCGGAAGGCTCCTTTGTGAGTTTTGGCGGCTCTCCCTCCGGTCAGTTTGCCTTCGGCGGTGAGATGCAATCTATAGACGGTGGCTTGGCGTAGAGGGTATGGTTGTGCAGCGGCTGCGGTGGATTCCTAGCCCAATGCTTGTAGCTGCTGGGATCACGGAAAAGTGGAACACATGATTGACTCTGATTTGGTGGTTCTTCTTGAGTACCGGGTCTCAAGCTCCGGGGTGGAAACTCTGGGTCTGACCCGAGGGGGTTATACCTGGTAATTTAGCGTCATTATCTTGTTGAAGGCATTGCTCGGAAATGCTCAGACTTGTTCTTTCAGCTGAAAACCTAGAATCTGGCCTCTGGTGATTGGATCCAGTGAGGACGGCACTTGAGCGCCGTTCCCTTCCTGAAGGCTTTGCTGTTGAAGAACATTTTTAGCCTTGTGGAGTCAAGAGTTAGTTGGTGCAGATATAATCGTTGATGTAGTTTGTCAATCGCTATTTTGATCGCTCTGGGGATTTTTCTTTTTCCTTGTTTAGGCAAAGCTTTGGTCATGTATGGATTTGCTCTTTGACAGCGTGTTTTTTTGTGTGTGTGTTGGTGTTCGTTGTGTGCATCCTAACTATGCAGAGGCCGGGTGTGTGCTCATTGTGTTTGTATCTGCTTGATGCTTCATTACGAGTCAATAGAATTCACCCTTGTCAAAGAAAAGCTCACCTGCCCAGTCATTTTACCTATTAAGTTGTGGATCTACTTCTGGAAATAGGTTGTGAAGATTGCAGACTTTGGTGTGGCTCGACTTGGTAGTCAGGAGGGACAAATGACGGCTGAAACTGGAACTTACAGGTGGATGGCACCCGAGGTAGGGTTATTAATTTTCTGTTACTGTTTGAAATCGTTTTTCTTCAATTTTAAGAAACTTTGAATGTTTAGTTTTGTTCGGTCTACCTGGTCCTTGTTATCTTCTGTACCAAAACTCCCAACCAATCTTTTGCTTGCTCTTGATCTCTTATTTTTCTCATGGTGAGTTCAAGGGCTGCTTGAGTTAGATCATCACCGGAATGTAACATGCCTCACTTTGCCTTGCTTTCTAATTTCTCATGGCGATGGAAACATTATGTTCTGGATCATTGTGTAACCAATTAGTGAATTTTCGCCTTAAACATGATTCACAAAGGCATGGTTCAGTGCTGGGGAAACCTATCAGATCCTAGTAGCAAATATGGGTGGGTTAAAAATTAATAAGGTGTTATTTCTTCTGCAACTTGTCCATAAAAAGGAGTGATGAATCAGCCAGTGGTAAATGTAAGAGGAACATGTCAAACTTCATATGTTCCCCCAGGCAGGATCCAGGAAAATGGTTTTATGGGGCCACTTTGAGAGGTTTTGGTCAAACAATGCCATTTAAACATCTTAAACTTTTTCTCCTTGAACTGAGATATGTATTCTGGACCTAATTGCTGGCAACAACTGACAAACATGACATCTCATTTTGTCAAGTAAAAAGTTGCAACTCTCAAACTGTCTGCATGAGCTAAGATCAAAAAATTCACAGGTTGCTCCTGAGATTTTATTTTTTCATAAGCTCACAAGTGTTGTTTATCTTAATAGATTATTAACCATAAGCCTTATGATCACAAAGCGGATGTATTCAGCTTTGCTATTATTCTGTGGGAGTTGATTACATTAAAGGTATGCCCTAGTGTCAAATACATCTTGAGCTTACATCCGAGTTGTTTAAACTTATGTACTATGTTGGCTATAGGTAACAATGAACTCTTAATCATGTTGTAGGTCCCTTATGATAACATGACACCCTTGCAAGCTGCATTGGGAGTGAGGCAGGTACACCAGTGATGTTGGCTATCCTGGATGAACTCAATGCTCATCTTAGTTCAGGTCCCGTTATTTCAGAGACTCTTATCGTTTCTTCTTACACTGTGCTGGCCTTGCGGTAGGGGTTGCGCTTGGAGATCCCGGCAAGTGTGCACCCGGGATTGTCTAAACTGACCGAACAGTGCTGGGATGAAGATCCTGATATAAGACCTGTTTTCACGGAGATCATTATACAACTTGAGGACATCTTACAGCAGATTCAGGTAGAGGTAGAAACTCAGGTTGCTTTCAAACCAAGTTCTCTGCAAACAACCAGTCATCACTTGAGCATTTTATTTCTGCAGGTGCCCAAGGGAGGCCATCGACGTTCTAGAGCAAAAATGCAAAAGAAATCACCACGATAGAAGAAAGAAAAGAAAAGAAAAGAAACCGAATTTATAAATTGCTAAAAGAGCGATAAAGCACCGACAACCATGCCAAAGGTTTCAACTCCCCTATACGGCATGATCGGTTTAGCAGGGCTCTGCAAGGATCAAAGGGGTTTAACTGGGCTAAATCCCTAGAGATACCTGGGTTTAACTGGATCAAAGAGGTTTCCATCCTTGCACTATGGTGGCATCAGAAAGCTGAAACTAGAAAGATCACCTGGTAGCTTTGTGCAGTCTCTCCAATTCCAACAGGACGCCGACATGCCGTTGTGTGATAGGGTTAGAATGTCCTCTCATTCCTTTCTGTACGTGTGTGTAGCAGCGTTTGTAACAGTTTCTCGCAGCTTGTAGTTCCTTTTTTTCCATTTGAAGAGGTAGTTCCTTTTTCCATTTGAAGAGATGTATATGGATAGATTGTCCCCCCCCCCTCCCCTCCGCTGCCCCCCCCCCCCCCCCCCCCGCGCAGGCGGTCGAGGGGCTCCAACCATAGCCGCCGGTCTCTCCCCATCCCACCCTTCCCCTCCGCCGCCGCTGGAGGAAACCGCCGGGCGGATGACGGCGGTGGCGGAGGAGCCTCTCCTTCTCGCACGCGTGGGTGGCGCGGGGCATCCAGGCGCGCGGATGTGCGTCCCCAGATTCGAGACTGCGCGGCGGTGGATCGCTCCCGGCGGCAGATGCAATTGCTACATCTGGTCGTGGCGCTGTCTCCTCGGATCAGCAATGACATAGAGGGACTTGGTTGGCTGGTCAGCTGCAGGCGTAGTTGGCCCTTTGGTCAGATCTGATCTGGCCTGAGTGGCTAGCTTGCTCTGCGGTGGCGGAGATCGGTGGTCGCCTGTGCGCACGATGTGAGACGGAGATTCGTCGAGCGGATCCGGGAGAAATCCTTGTTCTTGGCTTGTTGCTAAGTTCGGCGATGGCGGCACTCTTCTATGTCGTCACCTTCTTGGGGGCACCGTCGTGGAGAAGCTCAAGACCTCTATCCGCTACCTCGGGGGAAACCCTAGATCAGTAGATCAGATGACGGCGGTGGGCAGGTGTTGTTTTCCTTTTGGGGGCATCATTCTTGGAGGTGTACACGGGCTTGAGGGACCAGTGGACGGCTTTTTTGGTGGAGCGGTGCTTCATCTTACTCATTGATGGCGGTGGATCTCGACAGCGTGGCGCAGCGGAGACTCGGTGTCTGATGCGTGGAGATGGACTCGTGCAGGAGGTGGAAGCTCTCTGGCGTCTTGATGGCGTCGATGGCAGAGAGGTCTAGCAAGTCGGTGTGTTAGTTTCTTCTCTGAAGACGGATTGGTGGAAGATGACGGCGACGACACATGAGAGTGCGTCGGACCGGTTTGTACCCTCAACCCAGTATGTGGCTCGGTTGGGGCCTCCGGCTTTACATGTTAGGCTTTGGTGCGATGTTTGTTTGGTATTAGGCTCGGACTATTGGCACCCCTTCATCAAGTGGTTAGGAGTAGCGATAGTTATTACTAAGATGGTGGCTTCGGACAAACTGATGTACTACTTGTAAGGTATTTGTGAATAATTAATAAAATAGCTGCATGCATCGTTTAGATGGAGAGGCCGGGAGTAATCCTCCTTTTTCTAAAAAAAAAATATGCTGAAGGTGAAGAAAAGCATCAATTGCAACATTTTTGGATGGAAGTATTTGCGTGATCTCTCGTGCAGATATAAGAGAACGGTACGAACAAGTAACAACAGTCTTCTCTCCCCTCGTTGACAAAATCTGGAAAGAGTACAATGGATGTAAGTTGTCATCTGGTTGCATAGACCAGGGTATTTAAGTTCACGTTTGTAACTTAGTATCACAACCCGACCTTAGCTCAGTTGGTAGAGCGGAGGACTGTAGTGTTGCAGATAAATCCTTAGGTCACTGGTTCGAATCCGGTAGGTCGGATTTCTTTTTTCCTTTCCTTTTTCAACATTATTACAGGTCCAAACGCTTCCTCTCAGTTCTTTTTAGGGGCTCAACGATTTTTTTCGACATTATTACAGGTTCAAACGTTTCCTCCCAGTTTTTTTTAGGGGCTCAATGAATTGGCATGATACTGTAAGACCCGTTTTTCAGTGTTTCTTTTTTAGGAAAGTCCGTTTTTCAGTGTTTCTTTTTTAGGAAAGTCTAACTGATTTGAATCTGGTAGATCAAATTTCTTTTTCTGTTTCTTTTTTGATTTTGACACGCTTTCTCCCATTTTTGTTTTGAGAAAAGATAACACCCACACAATTGGACGCTTGCATCTCGCCCATATGTATGGATCAGTGTCCGTTTATGGTTGCACCAATTTTGTCAAGTTTTATCAGATTTTCTATGTCACATAAGACTGGGCTGGTATGTGGGCCTTTAACCACTTCGCCCGCCCCCACGCCCATTTCTTTGTGAGTAGGAATCTTTTTTGGTTTTCGGCTTAAAATGTTTTATTTCCTAATTAAAAATCAATTTTATCATTTAATCCGTCTTGACGAGTTCTTTAAAATTAGATTCCATGTTGATATGTTTTGATATTTTTTTGCAACTGTAGCCATGATGTAACTGTAGCTATAATTGCCATGACATGCTCTATCTATATTTTTCTTTTAAATTTAAAACTAGTGTTATATTTTTAACTATTTTTTATGGAAATTTTTATTAATTGAGCATGGTAACTTTTAGCAATTAACCACGACAAATTTAATGCATAAATCTTGGCAATTTTTAGTAATCTATCATGGAAATTTTAATTCATAGATCATGACAATTTTAGAATTTTGACCATGATCGATGAAAAAAAAATGACCAAAAGTTGTTGTGATGTTTACACTCTAGTTGTCATAGTGTTTACACTAAAGTTACCATGACATGTTCTATCTATTTTTTCTTCCAGATTTAAAGCTACCGCTATATTTTTCAACTACTTTTTACGGCAATTTTTTCACCATGGTAATTTTAGTTTATGGTTCATTGCAAGTCTAGTTTCTTAATTCCCCGTTTTATAATATGTCAAAATTTAGTGTAAACACCTTGGCAATTCATATGCAATAGACATGACAACTTTTAGCAAAAAAAGTCATCGAATCATATTGATATGAGATCTAGTTTCGAAGATCTCGTCGCGATGGATTTAATGATGAAAACGGATCTTCAATTAGATTTCTCATTTAAGAGATAAAACATTTTAAAAACTGGAAATCCAAAAAGGTTTCACATGCATGCATGCGGTGACGTGAGGCAGGAGGCCGGACGTGTGGGCGTTAGCTGTTTTGCCCACATGTAGACGTGCGGGTTATTTCTCTTACACACCACACTAGACGTATGGTCGATCAGAAATCTTTTTTCCTTTTCTTTTTTGACATTATTACAGGTCCAAATGCTTCCTTCCAGTTTTCTTTTAGGGGTTCAATGAATTGGCATGATACTCTAAGCCCCGGTTTCCAGTGTTTCAATGAATTGGCATGATACCCTAAGCCCCGGTTACTGATTTGAATCCGGTAGGTCAGATTTCTTTTTTCGTTTCTTTTCTTATTTCGACACTACTACATGTCCAATGCTTTCTCCCAGGTTTCTTTTAGGGGCTCAACGAATTGGCACGATACAATAAGATCCGTTTTCTAGTGCTCTTGTTTAGGAAAGTCTATCATAGCTTTATTGATTTAACAAAGCCCATTAAATCGTCCCGAAATCTCCTCGGCCCAAACTAAGAGAGGTGTCTCATCTGTATCGTGTACATTAAAAGAAGTTAATTAGCATATGCATTGTTTTATTAATAGAACGAGAACAATGTTTAGATGTGGACAGACGAGGTGAGCGCAACCCTCACACTGCCTCCCAGTACCCCCATCCGCGCCGCGGCGGCCACCAACTACGCACTAATGGCGGGCATCGCCGGATCCCGCAGTCCCCCGCGGGGATCCCCTAGGAGGGACCGGCGCGGCTCCCTTCCCCACGGACTGAGCAGTGTCGCGCGGTCGACTTCCCCACCTCGGGCGGCTCCAGATCCGGCCCGGGTGCCGCGAATCTTGCAGCACGGCGGTTGCTCGGCGTTCTCCGTCGGTCCGTCGATGGAGCTAGCGCCTCTGCTGCCTCGGCAGGAGTCGGGTTACTTGGGTTCGCTCTCGGATCCGGTCACAATGGAGCGTCTTTCGCCGCTTAACTCCGACGTGACAGAACCTCAGACTGCGCCCCGCATCAAATCCATCGTCGTCGCGCCTCCTCCGGGCTGTAGGACTTCCCCTTCGGGCACGGAGCCAGGCTGGACCGAGGTAAGCACTCGGAGGGGCGGTCGTCGCCTGCTTGACCCCCCGATCCCTCGGGCGCGCCGTCTACCGCACCGCTCGGACCGCCCGCAGCCATTCATTACCGGTACGTCGCCCCCCCCCCCCCCCCCCCGCTATATCTATTTCGAGGACGCTGCTTCCGTTGCCTGAGCAAGCGACACCGACTAGCGGACTGTCGGGATCCAATTCACTGCATTACCTGTAGGAGGGCCGGCCACATCGCGAAAAACTGCCCTCGGAATCCCCTTGTCCGAGGTCGGGGAGGCCAAATTAGAGACAGGCTAGGTACGGCTCCTCCCGAGCAACCACTGCACCAGCGCATCCGCTTCCCACCACCTGCCGCTTCCTCCATGTCACAGCTCTGCCCCGCCATGCTCCGCCACCTCGACCACGCGCGCCGGCCGAGAGCGACCCGCTCCGTCGCCGTCCCTTCCCCGGTTGTTGACCAGGCGATCTTCTTCCTGCGCAGCCATGCCGTCACCCTCACCGCGGCAGACGGGGTGAACGCCACCTCTCCCATGGCTGTGGGCAGAGCACTGGAGGGGCTGTTGTCGGTGCCAGTGCACTCGCTGCGAGTCACCGCGCATCACCCAGAGCACTTCCTAGTGCTCTTCACGCAGCCCGCGCATCAAGTCAACGCACTGCGGAGAGGCTCCATCCGTGTCGAGGGTGCCTCCTTCAACATTGCATCCTGGCACGACCATGACCATGCCATCTTCGGCTCCCTGCACCTACATGCTCGCGTCGTCATTGAGATGGTTCCAATGCAGTTCTGGTCCGTGGAGGGGGCGGAGGAGATACTGGGGAAGCGGGTACGGGTGGACCGTCTCGACAGTCGGACGCTCGAGCGAGGTCACACTAAGATCTTTGCTTGCTGGATTTGGACGAGCGACATCGCCAACATCCCCACCTCGCATACCATTGCGGTCCTGCCACGGGGTGCGGGCCGGGTGGACGAGATGGAGGGCTTCTCCCCTCCCGACAGACGCGTCGCGCCGCCGCCAGCAACGGCGGACTATACCATGCTGATTCACGTGGATCGCATCGAAGATTGGACGACGCCCTCCCCTCGTTCTTCTCACTCCGGCCAGAGTGGCCTACCCTCGTCTGGTTCCGACAACGACTCCGCCCCTTTCCCGTTGGTGGCTCCCGCCACCTGGTCGATGGGGGTCGAGGACGGACGGGGGCCAGGGCGAAACTAGCGCCAGGCTCGCGCACCGGTGGCTGATCTAGGCTGTCGTGGCAGGCTGTCGGGTGGACACTCGCGGGACCAAGACGGCGACGGACGCTCGGGGGTGGCAACCAGAGGTCCTGGAGAGATGTCCTCCTTCGCCGGGGACGCTCTCAGGCTCCTCCCAAGGCTGCCCCGGCCTCTCGCCACCGCAGCCGCTCCCCGCAGCCCCGCCGTAGGTCGGGGCAATCTTCTGGGCGTCGTCAGGGAGCCGGGAGGGCCTCGTCGAGGGCGAGGCCCCAGCCCCATCAGCCGCGGGCGCGCCCATCCACTCCGCCTCCCTTTGCCGGGAGATATGCCCCCTTGGCCAGCGATAGTCCAGAGGCAGCAGGCCCTGACGCCGGGCACACGGGGAAAGACCCAGTGGAGGCTTTTTTCAACACAGCGCCGAAGCCCTACGACACCTCCACCGCCGTCGACAGTCTGGCGGCGGACGTCCACGCCGCCGCAGAAGCATTAGTCAACTCCCCGCTCAAGTTCGACGCAACGAGGCTGCTAACCGACCCGTCCGAGACAGTACAGCTTGACGCCTTCAGCCCAACTCTGTCCGCGGCGGCGTCGGACATGGGTCAGTACAATAGAACCACCCCGACTACGGCATGCACAATGGAACTGCAGCTAGGTGCAGTCATCGGGCGTGTGAGCAAGATGCAACTGGGAGCTGCCGCTGATCGGCCGGAGGCCCGGGGTCTCTTCCACGCCAGCAAGCATGCCCTCATCTCGGCGGCTCCAGCCCCGGCCGCTGCTCGCCGCCAAGCTGCACCTCCCAAGAGCAGGGCCTCCTCGACCCCGAGCAGGCATAGCGCCAGACAGGCGGCTAGCGGCTCGACGGTGCCTGTAGCCCAGCGCGCCTCGTTGCGCCTCGTGAAGGAGCTGGGACTGCTGGGCCCCCGTGATAAGATGACCGAAGAGGTGGTGAGAGCACTGCTGCAGCGTTTCGAGGAACCGTTGTCCGACGGCGACTTAGCAGTAATCGCCAAGCTGACTCGCCTGGATAGCGAGGCCCTGCGGGTGATGGCTGGCATGATCGGCCCCGATGAAGTTGCCGACGAGGCATTGGTGTAACCTATGTTAGTTGACTCATGTATCCCACTTCGTCGGCAACTGAGGATAGCTCGGTTTAGGTTTGTTTTAGGTTCGTCGAGAATTGGTTCGGGTAGAGAGGAGGAAACTCGTCGCCGGCGCATCTTGGGGGCTGTTGGTGGGCGCCGGCGCGCCATAGTTAAGTTGGCTGTGTGTGTCAAGGGCCTGAGGCCATTTAGTTATTTCCTTCGGAGCTTTGCTACATTTCCAAATGAGTGAAAAATTCCCCCCAATAATGTGTTGGAACGTACGCGGTCTTAACAGCCCAGCTAAGAGGGCGGCCGTCGGGGAGATGGCTAACAAACTACGGGCGGCTATCCTATGTCTCCAGGAGACTAAGATTTCTGCCTGGTCGCCAGAACTAGTTAGGGATATCGGAGGAGAAAATCTAACCAGATGTATCGCGCTGCCGGCCATAGGCACTTGTGGAGGAGCAGCTATCCTTTGGGATAAAAACCTTGCCACCATCACCTCCCCATGCACTAGGAGTCTTTGCCATCACGGCCAAGGTTACTCTGCTGGGGCACAGCATAGCTTCTGGCTATCCTCGGTTTACGGCCCGACGGACGATGTTAGAAAGGAAATTTTCCTAAGGGAAGTCTCCTCCTCCGCACCACCGACGTCTGAGCCATGGCTCATCAATGGAGATTTTAATCTCATATACGAAGCGCGCGACAAGAATAACCTTATCCTCAACCGTAGGTTAATGGGTAGGTTTAGATCGGCAATCGACTCGGCGGGATTAAAAGAGATTAGATGCACTAACCGCAAATACACATGGAGCAATGAGCGTCGGGATCCCACCCTCGTCAGCATCGACAAGTTCTTCTGCAACACCCCCTGGGACAACTACTTCCCCTCGATGTCCCTGTATGCGGCATCAACTGCAACATCGGACCATTGCCCGTTACTACTTCTGGACACCACACCCACCACTAGGCAGGCACAATTCAGATTTGAGAATTTTTGGCCTAGCTTCCCACGCTTCCACGCCACGGTCGAAAAGGCATGGAATAGACCAATGCAATCTTCTTGTCCTTTCAAAATAATTAGCACTAAGTTGACTAGGACGGCGCGTGATTTGAAGACTTGGAGCAAGAGTTTCTTCAGCCAGGCAAAGCTCCAATTTCATCTTGCAGCGGAAGTAGTGCTTCGACTGGACGTAGCACAAGAGAGGCGACAACTCTCAGACGCAGAATTCCGTCTCCGTAAACTGCTAAAGCTGCGACTACTAGGGCTAGCGGCACTAGAACGAGCTCGACGACGGCAAGCATCACGCCTAACCTGGATGAGATTAGGTGATGCGGGAACAAAATTCTTTCACGCCAAGGCCACAACACGTAAGCGAAGAAATTACATCCACTGCTTACAAATAGGCTCCACCGTAGCATCCTCGCATGAGCATAAGGAAGAGGCCATCTTCAGTCATTTCCAGCATAACTGGGGTACTAGGGCTGATAGGCCTTTATCGATAGACTGGTCGATTCTAGACCTTCCGTCAGTGCAAAACAGGGGGTTAGATAACCCTTTCTCTCAGGAAGAGGTTTGGGAGGCGATAAAAGCGTCACCGGCTGAAAAGGCACCTGGCCCTGACGGCTTCACAGGGACGTTCCTCAGGTCCTGCTGGTCCATTATTAAGGAGGACGTAATGAGTGTGTTTAGTAGCTTCTACAATTTAGCAAGGGGAGATTTCGGCAGGCTAAACACAGCTACTGTAATTCTGATACCTAAGAAAGAGGGAGCCGAAAGGGTGGAGGACTTTCGACCAATTAGCCTAATCCACTCGGTGGCGAAACTAATCACCAAAGTTCTATCCCGACGGCTAGCGGCACATATTAACACCATCATCTCCCCGGCGCAATCAGCTTTCTTGCGCTCCAAGTCCACTCAGGACAGTTTCCTCTATGTGCAAAACGTAGTGAGATCACTACATAAGAGGAAAATTCCGGCCCTGCTACTTAAACTAGATATAGCAAAGGCCTTCGACAACGTCTCATGGGAGTATCTGCTAGAAATTCTACAACAACTAGGATTCCCAACTCGCTGGCGTGACTGGATGGCGCTTCTATTTAGCACTGCATCATTGTTGGTCATGCTAAACGGCTCGGGCGGCCGCTCTTTCTACCACCAAAGGGGACTTAGACAAGGAGACTCCTTATTGCCGCTTCTTTTCATCATAGCAATAGATTCACTCCATCGCCTATTGGAAAAAGCAACGGAGCTGCACCTGCTAGACCCATTGCCGGGGAGGGACTTCTCTCTCCGGGTCAGCCTATACGCCGACGATGCGGTCATTTTTGCCAACCCAACCAAAACTGAGATAGACTCACTGATGGCGATTCTCCGTAACTTCGGGCACGCATCGGGTCTCCGCATTAACCCGGCAAAGTCGTCCGCCTCGGCCATCCGTTGCGAGGGGATCAACGTCCATGACATCCTGGCTAGTTTTGGAGGCGAAATAAAGGGCTTCCCGCTGAAATATTTGGGGCTGCCGGTCACCCTGGCACGGCTACGGTTAGTCCACATCCAATTCATCTTGGATAGGATTAGGGCTAGACTAGCAGGATGGAAGGGTAGACTTCTAAACATCGCGGGAAGGAGAGTACTAGTTCGCAGCGTTCTGACCGCCCTACCAACCTTCACATTGGCGGTGCTTAGGACGCCCAAGAAATTCCTTGCCGAGGTAGACAAGGTTAGGCGTCGCTTCCTTTGGGCACAGGACGATGAACCTACCGGTGGAAAATGCAAAGTTAACTGGCCGACAGTATGCTCCCCTGTGGAAAACGGAGGCTTAGGAATCTTGGAACTGAATCGCTTCAGTAGAGCGCTTAGACTGCGATGGCTATGGCTATCATGGACAAGCAATGAGAGGTCGTGGCATGGCATGGCTCTGCCATGCGACGAGGCCGACAGGGCCCTTTTTCATGCGTCCACAACGGCAACCCTAGGAAATGGAGGAACGGCAGCATTCTGGCACTGCCCCTGGACGGGATCGGGAAGCCTAAAGACGTCCTTTCCAAATATTTTTAGACACTCCAGGCGGAAAAATAGATCGGTCCGAGATGCACTCACCAACAGCACTTGGCTATCGGACCTCGCCCATGGGAACACGGAGCAACTCTGGGAGGAGGCAATCAGGCTGCACAGATGGGTCCAAGACAGGGACATCCAATTGCAAGAAGGAATTCAGGACACAATCTCGTGGAATCTAGAACCTTCAGGAGTATACTCAGCCAGATCGGCATATAAGGCCCAGTTCCAAGGTCACCTGAGATGTGACTACAAGAAGCTAATATAGACAACTTGGGCGCCTGCACGGCTCAAGATCTTCATCTGGTTGCTGCTGAAGAACAGACTCTAATGTAACGACCGTCTTCAACGCAGAGGCTGGCCCAATGGCTATTTCTGCCAATTGTGCCACCAAAATCTAGAATCAGCTAAGCATCTGTTCTGGCAATGCCCGCTGTCCACACAAATCTGGACACACGCAGCATCGCATAACGGATGTGCATCGCTGCACCCGGGAGCATGGGTGGAGAGTGCCAACTCAGGAGAATCTCTAAATTTGATGATCAACTCAGCCTTGCCGAAGTACAAAAAAGCAGTCAAGACTATCATCATTCTGATCCTCTCGGAGGTATGGAAGGAGAGAAACGCATGCACCTTCAGGGACAAGTCTGCAGATTTCTAAAGTTTGAAACATGCTATCAACAGCACCGTACAACTTTGGAGGTAAGCCGGAGCCACAGTTTTGGAGCCCCCATTCTGGGATCCTCCATGAGATATCTACCCCTGTAACCACCCTCATTATGCTGGGGGTGTTTGTTTTTCTCTTTTTCCTTTGTTTTCCTTTTTCTCCTTGATCACTATGATCACCCCCCCCACCACCACCACCACCACCACCTTTATCACGTTTTTTTCCACGCGCTGCTTCCTGCTTCAAATCAATATATGCCAGCCTCAGGCTGGATCTTTCAAAAAAAGAACAATGTTTAAAGACGGCCTCCCGTGTCGAAGTATACACATCCATACACTTTTGACATTATTACAGGTCCAAATGCTTCCTTCCAGTTTTCTTTTAGGGGCTCAATAAATTGGCATGATACTCTAAGCCCCGGTTTCCAGTGTTTCTTTTTTAGGAAAGTCTAACTGATTTGAATCCGGTAGGTCAGATTTCTTTTTTCGTTTCTTTTTTTATTTCAACACTACTACAGGTCCAATGCTTTCTCCCAGTTTTCTTTTAGGGGTGCAACAAGACCCGTTTTCTAGTGCTCCTTTTAGGAAAGTCTATCATAGCTTTATTGATTTAACAAAGCCCATTAAATCGTCCCCAAAGCTCCTCGGTCCAAACTAAGGGAGGTCTTATCTCTATCGTGTACATTAAAAGAAGTTAGTTAGCATATGCATTGTTTTATTAATAGAACGAGAACAATGTTTATAGACGACCTCCCCGGTCGAAGTATACACATCCATACACTTTGTAAAAATTATCGCCGCTGCATCTCACCATTTATATTGGTCGTCGCAAAAATTTATGACATTTAAAGAGTACGATTATGCTTCCACATGAGGGAACCCCAGCAAATTTGCAAAGATAAGTCCATCCCTCATTGCAATCGCTTCAACCATCACCGCATCTGATGGGTTATGTATGCGTTGCTAGAAAGTTTCCTTTATCATCTTCGATAACAACCGTTGTTGCTCCCACTCCCTCGTTTGCAAAAGAAGGAAAAGAAAAATAAACATCGATGTTTACCTTCACAAACCGGAGACCAGGTTTCATCCACCTTGGTGCACCAGTGCCATCCCAATTAAGATTTGCCTCATGGTAATTACCCGCTTTCCAATGCTTGGATGCATAAGATTTCATAGTTTCAAAAGGATGAGCAGGCATATATTTGTGTGATGCCACGAAACATTTTCCTCTTACTCCTTCCACGAGTGAGTACCACACCAGGATTTCTATCTCTCATGTCGGCGATGGCACCGATCTGCCTCGTCTCATGTGGTCATGTAGACAGTGGATCCCCTGTCGATGGGGGGAGGGGGGCTCCTACTTCGATTTTAGGCGTTTCTAGTTTTTTAGGATTTGTGCCATGCTTTGTAAAGAAGGTATAATAATCTCCCAACCTAGCCACGTCCCGATGGTGCGTCTAGCCTCGTCGAAGGACATCTGGAAGGTGTGTGTCCAACGGTTCTCGTGGGATTTGATCGGTGTTTGTCTTCAATGGATTTGTTTGGATTTGGTCTTCATTTCATCTACTTTCACATGTCTACATGTTGGATCATTCTCGTATATGCTTCTTTTTGTCGGCGATAGTTGTTGTTCTGTCGTGCTAGCACTTTGAGGGCTTAACACGATGACTTCCCGATTGTCTACTATGACAAGGTTTGTCCAACTTCGTTGAGGGAGGGGAAATGATGGTGGTACGCCTTCGGCTCGCTCTAATCCTTGTAGTCGTTGCTAGGTGGTCTACGAACATGGATGTAAATTATATTGCTTCTTCTGTTCTTTGTACTCCAATGATGTTTCATGAATAAATCGGATTTTCCCCCAAAAAAATGAGTGAGCAAGCTTGCAGCATCAACTCTGGATGGCACTGCAGTGAGACCCTTGGCAGCGTATTGAATCCATGTTGTATGGAAATTCCCTCATCGATGCTTCCTGGAGTAGCGAAGGGGGACATATCGCTCTAATTGGATCCGATGCATGCGCAACAAAGGATGGATGCTGAGATGGCGACACCTAGATGGCTTGCAACAACGCTCTTGTTGTTGCAATTGTAGGTCCTGAGGCATCTCCATGGATGGTGGGGGAGGGGGCGTCAGATCGAGTCTGCACCGGAGACGACGGAGAGCATGGCATGTAGGGTACCAACATGAGGTGTGTGACATCGATGGACATATAGAGGTTAAGGCTTGTACGATGGCAGCAAGACATGTGGCGTGCGACATGGTTTGATGATGCAAGCATCACACATGGCGGTGGATAACGGGTTATTGGGCACTTACAATGCCTCCCTGCCAGTTCTGCTTAAATGGATGATTTGCATCATGGCATGAGCCGACCCCGGATGACTTTGGTGAATACTGAGTTCCAACATTGAAGACTTGGGGAGGGCCTCATGGGCTCCTTGCGGCACTGGCGACTTCATGTTTGGAGTATGTGTTTAACCAGCATCGAAGACTTGGAGATGTCGGATGGCCTCTTAAAGTTACAAACGAAGGTTTGGCCACTGTTCAAGAATATGAAATCTCTGCATTGATCGATGGATTACAGGGAGTATAAATATCCCATGGAGAGACGTGATGATCTGAGAAGATGCTTCAGTTCCAGCACGAGCGGGAGATGTGTCGGTTGCGGGAGGAACCGCCCGATGGTTTGGGAAAGAGGAGATTTCCCCTAATTACATTAAGTAATTAATCTTAACACTCCCCTAATCTATTCTTGACCATGTAGAACCATCTCACGATTGTCTGGGTAGTGCTATCATCTCAAAAGGATTCTCCTCCAAAGAGTTCTTCATGAAATCTTTTTGAGAACCTGAAACATAAACCGACAAAGGGTAGCATAATGTGATGTCTTAAACAAGGACATCTCAAGAAGAGAGTCCCCGTCACACCTGCAAGTCCCTAAGTCGTCACATACCAATTCCATGAAATATTTGTGGAATATGGAATTTGGTAGAGACTTGGTAAATAAATCAACAAGATTTTCGCATGATTTAACTTGCAAGATGTTTATTCCCTCGCTTTTTTGAAGATTATGGGGGGAAACCACTTAGGATAAATATGTTTAGTGATATTACTCTTGATGTATCATGTTTTGCATTTGTGCAGCACAGGTCGCATTATCTTCATAGATAATGGTAGGTGATTCTACCGGACCAATTCCACATGAATGTAGTATGTGGTTTATCATTCTACAAAGCCATACACATTCGCATGATCCTTAAATAATGAAATTATTTCAGAATGTTTCCACCAGAGTTTATATTGAAGACTTCCATGATATAGCAGTACCACTATGTAGGAACACAAAGTCAGTCTATGACCTGTCATTATGGGGATCACACAAATAGCCGACATCTGCATATCCAATCATATTAGAGTCCTAATTTCTCTGGAACTGGAAAAATAGGCCAAGATCCTTTGTGCCATGGAGATATCAAAATATATTCTTCACTCCAGACCAATGACGTTTGCTAGGAGCTGCGATGTGTCTAGCAAGTAGATTCACTACAAATGCAATAACGGGTCTTGTGCAATTTGCAAGATACATAAGCACTCCAATGGCACTGGGGTATGAAACTTCAGATCCCAACACCTCTTCTCCATCCTCCCTTGGCCTAAATGGATATTTCTCTATGTATAGAGATCGAACCATCATAGGAGTTTTAGATGGATGGGATTTGTCCATATTGAATTTCTTCAATATTTTCTGGAATATGCACCTTGGTGTACCATGATTCCCGAGGGAAGGTGCTCAAGTGAATACGTAAGAAAAATTTGGGTTTACCCAAATCCTTCATCTCAAATTCCATCTTTAGGTGATTGTGTGATTCATCAATGTCTGGTGTGTTGCCAATGATGTTGAGATCATCAGCGTACATAGAAATGATGCAAAATCCTACAGGGACTTCTTGATGAAGACACATGGGCAACCAACACTACTGGAGTAACCTATCTCAAGAATAAACTCATTGAGTCGGTTGTACCGCATCCGTCCCGACTGTCTTAAGCCATATAATGACTTATTCAGCTTTACACAATACACGTTGGGTTTGCACTTTATTCGGGACCGAGATTCTGTTAGGAACCTTCATATATATGTCCGAATCTAGTGACCCGTAAAAATATGCGGTCACGACGTCCATCAACTACATGGATAGATGATTTTGCACTGCCAAAGATATAAGATATCGGAAAGTGGTTCCACTCATTACTGGAGAGTATGTTTCATTGAAATCAATGTGGGTTTTTGCATGAAACCTTGTGCTACGAGCCTTGCTTTATATCTCACCACCTCATTGTTCTCATTCCGTTTCCAAAGAAAAAACCCATTTGAATCCCACAGGGAAAACATTGGAAGGTGTCGGTATTGCTTCAGTGAATACATTTCTTTTGTGAAGCGAGGAATTTCTACTTGGATTGCATCCTTCCATTTAGGTCAGTCGGAGCGCTTTTGGCAGTCAATGCTAGACCTTGGATCATGATCAGTGAGAAGGGTATCTGCAATCTTTTTAGCAAAATATATGTCGACAGTCGTAGTCTTACAGTCAAATGATTCTCCGGAATCAACATAGTTGATGGAAATTTCCTGCACCTGCACCCCTAGAGACTCTTCGTGATTTACCAATACGATTGAGTCTGAGTTCCGATGTCCCATCCAGTTTGTGCACACTTGAGATGGGTTGTGGAGGTTGCCCTTCCACTGGGTGTATACTACCCATCAGGTGTTTGTCAACGTTGAGTTGACCTGCATTTACTGACTCCATGGTTTTTCTCCTCGGTTTCCTTTGCTTCTTACTAGAAGCTTTCTCTACGTGAGATGTTGTACTACTCCCCCTCTTTTTAGGAACAGGGAGTTGAGTGTTTTTTATTGGTACCTCCACTCTTTCGGGCGTATTTCTGGTCGAATGTAAGGATTTTGTAACATCTTTCAGATCAGTACATGAGTTTGGCAAATTATTTGCAAGATGTTGCAAATTAATGATCTTCCAAACTTGAAGTTCGATCTCATGGGTACGTGGATTAGAGGATGAAATGACATGAGCATTCCAATCAATTTCCGGGCATTCTTTCTGGTACTTGAAATCTCCCCCTAATGTCGGAAAATATTCCTCATTGAATATGCAATAAGCGTGACGAGTTGTGAACAGATCCCCAGTAAGGGGTTCCAGGTACTTGGTAATCGACGATGATTTGTACACCACATAGATCCCCAACTTCCTGTGTGGGCCCATATATGTCTACTATGGTGGTGAGATCGGGATGTATGGAGCACATCCGAACTTTTGCAGATGGGAAATGGTAGGAGGATTTCCATGTACCAATTCAAGAGGGGAAGAACTGTGATGTGCAGTTGGCGTCAATTGTATCAATTCAGTAGCGTGTAAAACTATGTGACCCCAACAAGAGGCTGGCAAGTTGCAATTCATCAACAAAGGTCTTGCAACGAGTTTAATCCTCTTAAATAATGCTTCTGCCAAACCATTTTTTGTAAGGACATATGGAACATAGTGTTGAACTTCAATCCCCAAAGCCATGCAATAATCATTGAAAACACGTGAGGAGAATTCTACATCATTGTCCATTTGAATTGACTTAATTCGACTTTGTGGATAATGGGCTTCAACTTAATGACTTGCCTTATTATCTTGGCAAATGCATGGTTTCATGTGGATAGAAGACACACATGTTACCATTGTGTAGATGCATCAACGAGAACCATGAAATACCTGAAAGGTCCAGATAATGGTTGAACGGGACCACAAATGTCTCCTTGAATACGTTCAAGGAACTAAAGTGGTTCAACTTCTATTTTGAGGTGCGAGGACCTCAAAATTAGCTTTCCCGTGGCACAAGATGTGCACAAAAAGTGTGAAGATTGAGGAAATTTTGACTTGAGCAAATTATGACCAATGGAATTGCTAGTAATTTTTCTCATCCTCCTGATTCCGGGATGGCCTAGGCGATCATGCCAGGTTTGGAATGCGTTAACATTTTGAAAATTTACTTTGTATGCAACATGTTCCATGGGTTTGATGTACGTATAGTACAAACCACACGATAAGGAATTTTCTCATGTACCTTTTTGCCATATTCATGATCTTTATTAAAGAGTAGATACTCCTCTTTGTTGTCTTGATGGGTTTCAATATGAAAACCATTTTCCGAATATCTTGATAACTGATCAAGGTACGTGATGAATCGGGATACAATAAAGCATCCTCGATCGTCACTTGTGTACCACTTGGGAGGGTGAATATGGCATGTCGAGTACCAACAATCATTGTATCGCGTCCAGCGATAGTTAGAATATCTCCATTCATTATTTTCAGAGTTTGAAAATATTTCATCTCCCTCAGTATGGAGTATGTGGTACCACTGTCCACAAGGCATAATTCCTCTTTCATCAGATTGTCCCCGTAGAAAACTATACAAACTAAAGAATTTTCAATAAGAAAATCTTATGTTAATACATAGAATACAATCTTATTATATCAAATGTGTCGATACAATATAATATAAAGACAACAACAAACTTATGTTCTTATTATAATCGTCACAAATGGACATAATTAAGTAGATCACTAAGGATATTGAGGGACTAGTCGAAGTTTCCAAACACGTTGTTTGCGGTGTACTCAAGCAACATGTTCTCCATTTCAGCAGGATCCTCAAGTGGATAAAGAATCATGGTGTTGCTCGGTCTAGGAGGAACACCGTGCGAACCACTAGCTCCATTTGCGCTATGCAGATGAAGGTTGAAGCTGGCTTCAAACATTCTCCCTTGATGTGCTTTGCGTCCCTGAGATTGCTGATACAGCATAACCAGATGCTTGGGCATTGTGCACTTTTCAGTAGAATGCATGTAGCATCCACACTTGTTGCAAATCTTAGATTTATCAAACCTCGGCGTTGCAGTGCCTTTTCCCTTGCCTAAGTTTCTAGATCTCCTGTTCCCATTGCGCTTTTGCTTATGCTCAAAATTGGATTGTTTACCCCAAAATGGACCATTAAACTTTTGTCTATTCGCGACATTCAGAGATATTTGATTCCCCACACTAATCCCTTGCGGATCTTGTTACTCTTGGGTGTTTGAGCACCCTAGACGGTTGAGATCACATCGGAGCCACATTCCATTGCGGTGAAGCTTCGTGGTCTAGTTGGGAGCCTCCAAGCTTTGTATGGAGATAGCCCCAACCTTGTTTGTAAAGGTCCGGTCGCCGCCTTCAAGGGCACCAATAGTGGAATCACGGCACCTCGCATTGTGTGAGGGCATGAGGAGAATAGGGTGGCCCTAGTGGCTTCTTGGGGAGCATTGTGCCTCCACACCGCTTCAACGGAGACGTACTTCCTGTCAAAGGGAATGAACTTCGGTAACATATCCTCGTCTCCACCGGTTTCACTTGCGGTCATCTCTTACCTTTACTTTGTACTTGTTGTTGTTGTGATGTATTCTTTGCTTGCACTTATTATCCTTGTAGTTAGTATCATATAGGTTGCTCACCTAGTCGTTCATATAGAGAACCCTTTGTTGTTAACGCTAATTTGTTAAGACAAGCTAAAATTGGTAGTTGCCTATTCACACCCCCCCCCTCCAGTCAACCATATCGATCATTTCACTCACATACCAAAGAAGGAGTGTCAAATCCAAAGGTCCTGTGTAGCCACTGCCTCAAGTACCACACTGTAAGCTCCTTTTGTGCCTTTGTACATCCCTTGCCAAGCAAATGGACAGTTTTTCCATACCCAATGCATGCAGTCGATGCTTCCGAGCATCCCAGAAAACCTCTTGCTTCATTCTGTCCTAGGATCCAAGCAATGTCTTCATCATTGGGTGATCGCAAGTATTGTGGTCCAAACACTTCCACCATTGCCCTGCAGAACTTGTACAAATACTCAATAGTGGTGGACTCGGCCATGCGTCCATAGTCTTCCTATATATCACCAGGAGATCCATATGCAAGCATCCTCATAGCTGTCGTGCACTTCTGGGGTGAGAAGAATCCTACAGTGCCGGTGCAATCCTTCTTACAAATGAAATAGTTGTCGAACTCCCGGATGGCATTCACAATCTTGAGGAAGAGCTTCCGGCTCAGCCGATAACGGCGCCGAAATACTTTCTCACCATGTAGTGGAGCGTCAGCGAAGTAGTCGCCGTAGAGCAAGCAATAGCCCTTTATTCAATGCCTCTGCTTGCTCTTGCGACGGCCCGGCGCCGAGCCACCTTGTCGGCTTTGCATTCTTCGCGAAGAGGCCGGCCAGAGCAACGAGGATCGTGAGGTGCCATTTGTCGTCGATGTCGGCCTCGGCTTCCTCCTCCATCAAAGTCGCGAATGTCCCCTAATCATCGGAGTCCATTGCCGAACAGGCAAATCGTCGAACACCTAGCGGGCGTGGTGAGCGGGTAGCCGCCGGTATCCTTGCCTGCGTGGTCGGAGCCCTGGAAAGCTCGGCCAATAGCGGGGATGAAATCATTTCTCGCGTGATGGTCCACGGGCCACTTTTTCTTCCGCCGGAGCCCCAAGTACCCCATAACGCGCTGGGTTCGGCCTGGGATCGCCGTGCCATTTTTAGGGGAGGTGAGCGTCAGGTCACGGGAGAGGTCTGGTGGCTAGGGGCATTCCGCATGGTTCTTTCAATTCGGAGGAAAAACTATGAAGCGAGGACCAAACATGATAATGGGTCTCACGACGGAACAGCCGTTACATTCCACGTATGACGCAAACCAAACAAACCCCAAACGGCCATGGGTTTTGACAATGCTGTAAATGATGGTACTATTCATGAGCTGTGAAAACTGTTGTTTTCAAAAACATTTTATCCAAACCTGCTTCTTCCCAACATTTTTTAGAGAAAGAAATGGTTCCCATGCTAATCTACTCCCTCCATTTGAAATATGTTTAAAGTTGTTGCTTTGCGTGAGTCAATATTTTTTAACGTTCAACATGGTTTACACAAAGAAAATAGACTTTGTAAAATATATAAGTTTGACTTACAACACAGCTCAAACTTAAAATAATTCAGAACCAAACATGTACATTTTAGAACAGCTGGGCACTGTACAAATTTACAAATGGCAAACACAGCAAGAAAATCATAGATCTTTTCATACACAATTGCCAAAATGCATTTCTTAAACAGTTGGGAGTTCACTACTGTCAAGAAGAAAGACACCAAACCCAAAATAAGAACAGTTCAAACTACAAATAAACATTGCCACGTTCCCCTTTCGGGTGACTAACTCCATATACACCCATATTAGCCAGTGTTAATGGAACAATCTGCTCAACAGGGACGTATATATGCCAAAGAGTGTCTATGCCAAGTGCCACCAGTCTCACTGCGGAAGTTAACCAGAAGCAAGAGTAGGTGATCTTTGCTGAGAAAGGAAACAGTTTCCCCTTTGCGAAACACAGAAATAAAGGATCAAGCTTCACATGGGAGATGCTAGAACTTTCTTAAGGGCTCTCAGACTTGGGTTGCAGCAGGAATGAAGGTAAGAAAGAGCCCATCCCAGTGAAGCAAGCAACTTTTTCCAGGTTCTCAGTTGGTTATACTAGGAGCCCAAAGAAGCATATGCTGATGAACAAAGTGACCCATGCCAGCAACCCATGAAGTAAACAAGATGACACGGTGACAATGCATCCTCCCGAGTAACAATTCTCGCAGGGATAACAAAGGATCTTATGTTGGTCTAACTGAGAGAAGCGCCATAGAACAGTACTAGAGCAAGCATTTGGACCCATGGTTGAACAGCAAAATTTTAGCACTAGGCCAAGCAGACCAATAGGAACACAAAGGCCAAATGTCTGCGAAAAATTACTGTGAGAATCAAAGCTTATTAAGAAAGAATAATTCAAACAAAAGGTTTTACCATTTTTTCATTGGTCAATGGTTTCCGATGGAATATTTAAGGAGATGGCGCACAGAGCGTTGATTCTTTCCTCGAGACCACAACAAGACTAAATAAAGAGCTGTAGTTCTTCAACATCCTTGACATCAAGACCGCAATTCCAATAACCACAGCGATGCAATACAAGAACAGCACCAAAGGCCAGTATCATGACAGGACTTTTACCATCAGAGCAACTCAGAAACATGGATCCCAAATATAACTCAGACAAAATAACGCAATCCACTGAAGCTCCCAAGGAACCGGTTACAAGCCAAATCCAGATAGGAACATTGGTAAACCAAGCACTAGTCAGCATGGATAACAAAAGCATTAAACTTCTCATAAGAGTACAACAGCAAACCATTTGCTGCCTTATGTGATAAAGCAAACATACCACTAGTATTATCCAATACCTTTCATACCTGAGACAGAATCTCCACCATCAAGATCAGTATTCATCTCGGCTGCGACGATCATACGGCCCAGACCTGTCACGGCTGTATCGATCACCGCCACCGCTGCTGCGGCTTCCTCCATCACGACTCCCAGAATAGCGATCACCACCACGGTCAGGCCCATAGCGACTGCTGCCGTTGCTACCACCATACTTGTCATCCCTGCCACCATCCCTTCCACCATACCTGTCATCCCTGCTACTATACCTGTCATCCCTGCTACTATACCTGTCATCCCTGCCACCATACCTGTCCCCACCATCACCAGAAGGGCACTCCCTTGCGAAATGACCAGGTTTGCCACATTTGTAGCAATCACCGCCACCACCACGACCACCACCACGACCGCCACCAAAATCACGGCCACCACCATAGCGGTCACCGCCACCACGATAGTCTCGATCTCCATCACGATCCCTGCCTGAACCTTGAGGTTGTGCTCTTTCAACAGTAATATTCCTTCCATCCAAATCAATTCCATTCATAGCCTCAACAGCTTCTTCCATGGCCTTCTTGTCATCAAAAGTCACAAACCCAAAGCCACGTGATCGGCCAGAGAACTTGTCAAGAACCACCTGCACATTGATAGACATGTGGCATATAAATCATCGCAGATAGCAAGAGTTACCAAGCCAGAGAAAATAGATCCTTATTTGTACCACACCACCATAAGATATGCACATATGCTACAATGTACTCTACCAACTACCATAACAAGAAATCATCCAAAACCTAGTGCAGGTTCACAGTTAAGCATAAAATTCATGGACAAATTTACCAAATGGACAGAATGAATGATAGATTAACCAAAAAATATTCCAGTTGCTTACATATCTCAGCATCACATGTGTTTAGTGGCAAAATTGTAATTATTGGTAAGGGAAAGCCTACAATATGGTAGAAGTTTGTTTGGATAAGAAAAGCATGCATATATTCGACAAAGCTAAGCATTTCATGCCCATATGAAAAGAAAATTACCTTGGTCTCAGTAACTCGACCAAATTTCCCAAATGCATCCTTCAGATCCACATCAGTTGTGTTCCATGACAGACTACCAACAAAGCAACGGTAATCATCGGCGTCCGACATCGGGCAACTATAAAACACAACTGTCAGTGGCTACAAGGGGGTTTAACCTGGCACAAAGTACCAAAGGGGTTCTTCGACCTAGCAAAAAGTACTGGGCATTTATGAGTTATTTGCAAAAGGATAACCTAGCGCCACCATCCCAGATTGATTAGTCATCAAATATAAGGCAGACCAATATATAAAGGATTTACAACTAAGTAACAAAGATTGACTCCAGTCCTTGGACTCAGCTGGGAGGCAACTAAGCATTATCCGCCTGAACATCTGAGTTGACAACTAATTTTCAAAGAGCTGAAGCACTTCTTGACATAATACTTGACAACTACCACCGCAAACTAGGAGTAGTAAACAACCTAGAAGAATATTGTCCTGGAATCGGGTCGTTCTTCCTGCTTTTGGTATCCTATAAAGGCTAAATTGTAACTCGATCTACCACCGCAAACTAACTACAAAGAATAAGTCTTCCGCCGTGACTAATCAGAACAGGCATAGAGGCAGCAAGCCACGAGAAATACAGATCGAAAATTCACGCAAAATTAACCGGTGAAATTGAAACGAAAAGGAGAGTCCCTTTTGTGCCAGCTGAGCATCGCGACCTAAACCTATTCTAACAAACGGCGATCGAATCTCATAATACGCATCTGAGCGTATTAGAACAACGCATGGATCTGCCGCGGGGGAAAGCGCAGATCTAAACCTAGAGAGAATATCGAAACGAGGCCAGCAAGACGTAGAGATTGACGTGGCGAGGAGGAGGAACGTCGTATTACCTAGGTCAATAGGTCTCCGAGCTTGGTCGTCGGCGGCGAGAGGTTTTAGTCGGAAATCGATCTCTCTTCTCTCTCCCCTTTTGCGAGACGAAGAGATAAGGTCTAGACTCTAGAGGCCAAGAGTGGGGGCCAATATATACTGCAGACTCCAGCTAATCTGAGAAAAAGACCGTCTGATCACAGATCAACGGATCTCGTTGATCGTGCGCCCTTTGCCCTTTTTTAGAATCAAGCCCAAAAACGGCCCAACACGGCTGAGATTCCTCGCCTGCTAGGTTAGTACCAGCTGGACTGAGATCCCGTGCCCCGCTCAAGGCCAGGATCCACCATCTGCTCCCATCCGACGGACTACAGCGAGTCAACGAAAAATAGGACCAGCCTGCTCGATCCGAAACGAAGCGACAGCGATCCGGGAACTGCCGTGGAGCTGTGCCGTCATCGCCGTCGTGGGGAAGGGCGCCATGGGATCTCCGACGGCGACCACTGGATAAACGGCGCCGGCAATCCCCTCCGCCCCACGTCGTCTTCTCATCCCCGCTCCGCTCCGACGAGCTCCGACGACCGCGTCCGCCCTCCCGCCCTGCTCCGACGAGCTCCGTCGACCGCGTCCGCCCTCCCGCCTCGCTCCAACAAGCTCCGACGACCACGTCCCCTCAAGGCTGGCGTCCCCTTCCTCTGTTCCACGCGCGACGACGCGAGGCGAGCTGTTGGTCCCGTCGCCAAGGGGAAGGGAGACGAGCTGCTCCGGCTCCTCCTCCAGGACATGTCTGTACTACACACTAACAACAAATTCAGTTAGCAGTTAGCACTGGACAACTCCAGGATACAAAATTCAGTAAAATGAAAATAGAGACAGCATCAATAAAGTGTTTAATCTGCAGAATTTAGTACCGAAAATGAATTGAAGAAGAGTTGAACCGGGGCATTCATTATACAATTAATTAGAAAATAAAATCAAAATGAATTGAACAATGTACAAACTTTGAGCATTAGTAACTCAAATTTGGCAACAACAATATGTTCTTACATAATCCTTGAAGTACATAAATTAGGCCAATCTACTTGCACACTTAGGCCACGAAAGACTATGGTCAGCCCCCAAAATCCAAAATACTATAGTCATCTTTGTCTAAAATACTAGTCAAAATGTCCAAAATACTTCATCCGGTTTTCTAAACCTCATACCAATTTGAGGCATCCCCTTGTCAATTTCCCCCATTGCACAACACTTGCAAATGCACAACACTCAAACCTCATATTAATGCATGACAATGGAGACAATATAGGGTAAAGAAACACACAATCAGAAATTTTTCCAACACTATTTTCAGTATTGAAGTAACAATTCAATGACATGGCTAATTTTCAGTACTAAACTAACAAGTAAGCACAATTTTCAGTTTTGAAATATACATATACAGAGGACGGACAGAGATAACATGCTCTGTACTGGAGTGGTCGCAGGGGCGGGAGCTCGTCGGAGCGGGGCGGAGCGGGAGGGCGGACGCGGTCGTCGGAGCGGGGCGGGAGGGCGGACGCGGTCGTCGGAGCTCGTCGGAGCGGGACGGGGATGAGAAGCCGTGGGGCGGAGGGGATTGCCGGCGCCGTTTATCCGGTGGCCGCCGCCGGAGATCCCATGGCGCCCTTCCCCACGGCGGCGACGACGGCACAGCTCCACGGCAGTTCCCGGATCACTGTCGCTTCGTTTCGGATCGAGCAGACTGGTCCTATTTTTCGTTGACTCGTTGTAGTCCGTCGGATGGGGAGCAGATGGTGGATCCTGGGCCTCAGGGCACAGCGTGCCCTTCCTTGAGCGGGGCACGGGATCTCAGTCCCTACCAGCTTTGCCCTTTTTATTGAGCTTTGCTCCCCTCAAAAATAAAATTAAGCTTTGCTAGAGTTACATATTATTTTATTTTATTTTTTACGGTTAAGTTACATACGTTTTTAGGCTGCTCGTAACTTAGACTACTATAACATGCATATGTTAGTCTATACTAGCTAAATACCCGTGCGTTGCAACGGGGGATAAACATCAAATGTGTTAAATATATACCTTTTAAGATCCGCAATAATGCCACTTACAAAATTTAAAATAATTCTTTTAAGTGGTTTTCATGATAGCTAATTCACATTTGGGTTAGCATGGCACATTATATTCTTGCAATGTAGCCAAAATTAAAAGGAAAGGCAACTAAAAGGGCACAAGGAGAGGAATATACTGTGCTCAAATTCTCATCGCTGCAAACATTGCAAACATTGATATATAAGTGAACATCTCTCTTCTAGGAGAGATGGCCTGGGAGGGGAGGGGAAGTGCCAACTACCGCGTCGTTGCGTTGGAGTGCAGGGCGGCGGCGTTGCTGATGCTTGCGTCCGAGTAGGTGCCGCCGCACTCCGGCGCTCGGCACCACTGTATTCTTCGCCGGCTGGTTCACCGTCACGTTGTCTGATGAGGGAAGCTGGAAGCTTCTATGGTGCCGCGGGCTACGGTCCCTCCCAAACCGGTGATCCAACCGCGACAACAAGGGGAAGAACAAGGTAGCAATGACGATGAGCAGTTGACGGTTGCCGAGAAGGGCGGCTCGTCGTGGTAGAGAGCACGCAGATAATTCTTTTCGGTGGGAGACGGAAGTGGGGGCGCGAGGGGTTGGGGGAGATGGGTGGGTGCGTGCGTGCCTGACGGACCGACGGTTGTTGCCCTTTTTCCGGGGGTTTTTGTACGAGTGAAGGTGGGAGGGTGAGGTTGAACCATCATGACTGTAGATTCTCCTTTAATAGTTTTAAAATAAATGTTTGAATTGAGAAACATTCGTCAATCACGATGTCATGTAATTTTCATTCATAACAACATGATTCTCTACCATGCTCCTTCCTTCTTGACGCCAGCTCTATCTTCATAAAAAGAGGGAGCTCCTCACTGCCTTGTCGCTCCAAGGAATGACACCGGGACACCCCCAATCCTAGCAGCCAAGTTCACATGCCCAATACCGCCCTATTGCCGTCACCGGTTGTGACGAATGTCGGCTCTGTGAATCAGGCGAGTGCGGCTCTACTCCTCTTTTCCATCACCCTTTACATCCCTCGATCAGCACATAATTCACATGGCCAATGTGATTAAATCATGATGCGAGTTCAAGATCAAAAGAAGTACTCCGTCCCACATGCGAAAGTGAAGTACACTGCATTTTTTTTACATGAGTACACGACATTCACTTGCCTAGGAGACGGAGACAGCACTGGAAACATGAGAGATTCCACAACTCACCGCACGTCAGTTAGCTCCAGATTACAAGCTATGCAAAGCCTAGCAGTCTCAATAACACACTATACAGCAAGCTCAGAGCTTGGAAGCCAAAACTTACATCGCCAATACTGCGTTGTACTCAGCCAAGATGAAAAGAAACAGATCATCAAAGAATGCAATACACGTGCAAAACAGAGTGGTAACCAATCGTCTGGGGTCTGCATTTACATGTCTTTGGCCATGGGACGGCGGAGTTAGCCGTGATCTTTGCTGTGGCCGATGCGGACGCCGCCATGGACTCAACATGGTGGATCTGCCGAGGAGCAGGACGAAGCCAAGGAACGTGGTTGACAAGCCGAACGTATACCTGTGGAGTGGTAGTCATGGCCGCAGTTTGCATCAGAGCGAAGAAAGATAATCTTAGGTTCAGAACGATTCATGGTATGGAACTACCTGGTAGTAGAGCTTCTTCTCCAAAAGATTACGGAGAGCAACCACTGTAGGAAAGATATCAAAAGTTGTTAGTTTTCCAAGGATGATAACAGTGGCAATGTTATGGAACACCGAACTATTCAAGGGTGGACATGAAAAATTCAGATGGAATTAGCAAAGGCGGTTGAACAATAAACAAATACTCCGTATTATATAATGGTTTCCTTTTCCAAGTTACAGCTCCAAATAACGTAACCGAAAAACAGAACCGACATATCATGCAACATATGTTTTCAAGTGTCATTGTATCTCATTACTACCACGTCTAGCATGCCTGCAGGTTGCAGCACACTGCATTTTCACAAAATGAATAGATGAACGGATAACAAGAAAAGGAGTTCAGTCTGTAGTTGCGGATAATTATTAGCTGAAGTATTGTTAGCATTTGACATAACTTTGGTAAATGAGCTCTATTCACTTCACAGATTTGTTTATAAATAATCATCACAACCAATGAAAGCATTTTCATGTAAAGTAGCTGTAGTTTAAATTTCAATTATTAATGACCACGATGGATTACTCCTGAAGTGTATTATATGCATACGAGGGAGAAGAATATAATTGCTGCGACACACCATTTAAGCATCTCAAGCAACAATTTTCTACTCCCTGCATCCGGAATTACTTGTCGCATAAATGAATAAAAAAAGATATATCTAGAACTAAAATAAATCTAGATACATCCATTCTTGTGACAAGTATTTCCGGACGGAGGGAGTACTAAAAAATTGGGGGCGGTATGTTATCTTTGACCAAACACACACGATGATGATATAAAAAATATCTTACAGTAATTTCATTTATCTAGTTTTATCTCCTAGGCAGCCGTACTTGCAAAATCTCATTTCATCTAGGCCACCACCAAAATTTTCCGCTAAATATATTAATCACATGCAATGCAACTATTCTGCAAATGTGCGACTCTCCAGTGTACTAAAATTATCACCTTAAGCACATCGTGCTAATGCACTCTCCCAAATGTAATAAGTAACTAAAAATGAATCCACCAAATGAGAAGTACTTTTATGCTCTCCTAAATAAGAGACACAAACTAAATCCTGAACATCTCCAAATAAAAATATGTGCAGCCCAGTCACTAAATTATCAACTCAAAGTTTATAAACATCAAGTTTGTGTTAACAGCAAAGAGTACGCAAGCTTATAATCGCACCTCCAAAGCAAGTTCATCCACTCAATCTAGCTGCAAATCTTGAATCGCTTATAAACACATTAGCTGGCATCAACTTAACAAAGAAACGACGGCAAATCATCAACATCCTAAAATTAGTTCAGAGTACTAACTGGTGCCTTGCTGCTTCAGTTCAAAAGAAATCAAAAATTCAGTTCATTCTACAAAGTTTAAGGGATGTCAAAACTCTGATTCTGTCCTGCACCCAGCGCGATGCATCCGATCTGTATAACAATAAGAATATCCTGTGAGTTACTGAAATTTTTGTATGTTTGGAAATACATGGTTTTGTTCATCGTACTAATTCTATATTATCAAAGTGGAAACACTAAAAATATTTATAAAGTGAAGATCACAAACATGATCAGCCTATGTGTCTTCCAAACAGAATAATTAACTTACATACACTCCTACACCTCCGTCAATTGTGACTATCAAAATAATCAAGCCCCTTAACTATCACAATTTTCTTCAATTACCAGAATCTTATACTATCAAATACATTCTTACAAAATGCTTTAGTATAATACCGTCGATGAATCCACCAGTAGAAGTCACTTAATTATCTTCTAAGATATAATTTAGCCAGTATAGATGGCAATTCTTTTTTTACCAAAAGGTAATATTTGCGAAAGACATTTTGTATTTGTTCAAACTACATCGCCACTTATATATTCCTTCCAACAATTTTTGGGACACAAAACAGAGTATTATAGTCTCAAGAAGCTAAAAAGAAAATTGTTGACTAACCTATAAGGTTAGACGCATACTCTACTATAATATGCACTTGGGGACATGGGCAGACTGCCGCACAGCCCCTCACAGTTTTTGCATGGGGAAGAGTTAGAACTGTAAATCCGTTGATGTTCCACATATGTTGTAAGCTTGATGAATACACTATTAACTTCCTGGTCCGACACACGACCAGTTCACTCACATACAGAAGATCGAGAACTAAATTCAAACCTTGTTGAATAACCCAGCTCGTTATTTTGCAATCCCCTATTCATAACATTGCGGTAGTGAATTAGTCGTAGCTCATAATCATTATTTCATGATCCTTATCAAGAACTAAATTCCATTAATGTTGAATATCCTTGGAATCTCTCACTTGGGAATCACCTTGTGGATATGGGGAAGCACAGTGTTAGCAATAATAAAAAACAAAAAACAGAGAAGTAAGCTTGCAAATATGGGGAATCACCTTGTGGATATGGGGAAGCACAGTGTCTGTACTTTTTAGATCCAGCAACAACAAAAAACAGAGAAGTAAACTTGCAAATAACTATAAGTTGGACCGAGAAATAAGTATTGAACAGGTCATGGGCCCAAATATAAACTTGAAGTTGTTAATGCCCTTATACATCTGCATGCAGACTCGTATTCTTACACCTTTTGTTTTTATTTTCCCTCTCATTGGAAGATAACCTTATACAGTGTGATGCATCCATATGTGCAGAGGTAATACAAGTGGTCACCTATAAGATATCGGTCTGTAATATGATAAGATATTAAAACGCAAGACGTGATGCACTTATAGCCAATTCAGGTTTTTAAAACCTTAGCCCGACAATCAAACATACATCAAGCATCATAGAGAGAATAAAAAATATTTCATGGACAATGCTTCCATGTTAAAAAAATATTAGTCTAGCACATGATCACTACACAACATGTATACATAGCCATAGGGTCTACAACTCTGCACTACCTACACGTAGTATATAATATTGAAGATTTTTGTTCGTAAACAATTCAGAGACACAATTGAAAATCTATTCAGGAGGACCAATTACCTGAGGTGAGTACTACTGTTACTTCTGTTTTTTGCAAGGGGGCATCAGCGCGAGCAGTAGCCCGGCTAATTATTCGTCATCTCCAATAGCAGATGTGCTCGGATTGCCTCGCCTTGAGTGGCGTATCATCTGCACAACTGATTGGTCGCTTGGTAAAGCTGAAGAAGATAATAGATGATGCAGGAGTAAGGGAAGAGTAAGGCCTGCAGGAGCGCGGGTGATCTCGTTGAGGCAGTCGCCGAGGACCCTCTCGTCGACGACCGTGGCATTCGAGGAAACTAAGCCGCGGGACGCCGAGGCCGGCGGCGAGGCCCGCCGTCCACGGGTGGCAGATGTCGGACACGATGCACGTCGCGGGCGGCGCGTGGGCGCGGAGGTGCCGCTCCAGCAGGTCTCGGAGGCGTGACGCGGCGAGGAGGTAGGCGGCCTCCTCGTCCAGCGGGATCTGGCCGACATCGTCGGTCCCGGCGAGGTCGAGCGGGAGCTCCATGAGCCGCACCGGCAGGCCAGACGACTCGACCGCGGGGCGGAGGCGCGCGGCGTAGGTTGGCGTGACGACGATGCTGGCGAGCGTGGCATGGGCGGCCAGCTGCAACGCCGCGTCCATCGCCGGGATCAGGTGGCCGTGGTGCATCAACGAGAGTCAGAAAAAAATTCGATGGAGCGGGGAGAGAGATGGGATCGGGAACGACGGGTACGGGAGATGAGGAGGCCGACGTGCGTGTGGGACGTGCGCTGCAGGTCGTGGGTCTTTTTTTTTTTTTTTTTTGCTTTTTTCAGGGTGAGGATGGGAGAAAGCCGTGGGTGGGAGGAGGGATCGTACATGGCCCTGTTTGGATCCTAGGGTTAGAGTTAGATTGGGTTAGAGTTGAGCTATCTAACCCTCAAAAATCCAAACAGATAGGGTTATATTGGGTTAGATGCATCTACCCACCCAAAAACTCTAACCCACTCAAGAGGTGCTTTTTTGGGTTAGAGTTAGGTGGGGACAAAAAAAAGAAAAAAAAATCACTTGCTACTACATCCAGCCCGCCCCAGATCCCACCAACCCCCCGTCCCTCCCGTCGCCCTCCCTCCTCACCATCCCAGCCGCCGGCAGCCCCAGCCGTCGGCCGCTGCGCCCTGCCGCGGCCCGCCCCGCCCCGCCGCCGGGCCGCCCCGCCGCGCCCTGCCGGCCACACAACGATCGGCCACACCAAATCCGGCAGTGAATATGGACAAAAGTAACCAAATGATTGAGAAAGGGCATTTATTGTCAATCTAACCCTCTCATCCAAACACCTCTTGGGTTAGAGTTAGTTCAGGGTTAGTTGGGGGTTAGAATCTAACTCTAACCTCTAACCCGGTTAGAGTATCCAAACAGGGCCATGGGAAGGAATCGATAGGTGGGAAGGGATCGACGGGGTGAGAGGCTGGTTGAACCATCACCACGACCGCAGATCCCCTTTAATAGTACTAGTTGAGTGCCCATGCGTTGCCACGGGTTAATAATAAATGTTAACGATCAAATAATTGTTTTGTTTTAAAAACATGTGTCAAACATGATAACATTTAGTTTGTATTCATATATGGCAGCAGTTGTCTCTCTCACACGTATCCTCCTCAGACATAAATCCCGTAGCAATGCACCAACTTCATCATGACCCAGCATCTCAACGGACCGACATATAACAGAGGGGTTTTTTCCTCAACAAAACACATTGCATATACAAACATAAGACAGGTAAAATAAGAATCTTAAACTGCTGGGTATGATGAACGCCTCTTAAAGCATGAACTTGATTTTGGTATTTGTAAACCTTAATTTATCATATAAAATAAATCTAATGAAAAAAATACTCGCAAAAAAGTTGTTGTTATTCCTTAGCCAACACATTGTAGAATATATCCGATTTTTCATTCCTGGACCTTTTTATTTTGAGGGAACATGATGGAATTCGTGAGCGGCGGAGCACATAACAATGCGGTGGGTTGGTGAGAGACCGACCCCTGACCTGTTGGCCTTGGGCAAATAGTTTCCTAAAAAAAGGCTCACAATACGACTAAGTTTTCAGGCTCCACGTGGTAAACATGGCTTCATCATATAAGTTTCTACGGTCGCCTAGCCCGGAGTTTTATAAATTTTTGGCTCTTTCATCTTCTGTTCATTTGCTTGAGGTTCTTCAGACAGCTCAATGCGCTCGCGTAGCTTCTCGTTGACCTTATTGTATTGGTCCCATCGAAGCAGCACCAACCTCTTAACCATGTCACCAATAGAGGTGTCTTGGCGCACGTCATTCCTAACATCTGAGACAAACATAAAAAACATTTAGTGGGACATGATAGAGCAATGTACTTGCAAAAACAAATACGTGGATAAAAAGTTACCGTCTAAATCACAGCCTATAGGGCCATCTTTGGGTGCCGGGAAGTGTTCGAATGTGAGCGTGGACGCGTCAGTCCCAAGAAGGGACCCTGATATACATTCACAGATACTTGATATAGCGGCAAGAAAAAATTAGATGAATAACAAAATTAAAGTAATAATCTTACTCGATGTATGATCAACCTCCATGTTGTAGGCCTTAAGAACAGCACGGTTACACTCTGCTTGCTGGAGATCTTCTTTGTATAAATTAAGTGTCTTTCCAAAAATTCTGAGAAAAATTATATCATAACTGCTGGCAACTATTGCTATTTCTCGCATTCCATCTGGAGCATAGCAATCTATCTCAGGAGGACCGACATACATGACCACACCCGTGACATCTAAAAATGGAGGTCGGTTTGATGATAATCGCTGGCTAAAGATAATGTTTAAAGCAAGATTAGAATGAAATTAGAAATAATACCGGTGAGCGAGCCCTCCTCCAGATCAAGAACATCCATATGCATTAATAATGTGAACATTTTTTTGTGAGTTGATTAGAATCATGATCGATTCTGAATTGAACATCCATCTACAGTACATCGAATCCATTGTACTTTGAGTGACCAAATGATGAAAATTCGACAGCAGGGTCTCGTGCGACATTACCTCTGAACCGTAGGCGATGTGAGCAGAGTGTAGTCAAAAGCCTACCTGCTTGATGATAGTGAGTTTCTCGAACTACAATGTTGTCGTTTTATAGAGTACTGAGAGGCTATCAGTAATGCTTGGAGCGACGGACTCGCACTCTAAAATTGGAGTGTGGACTGTGGTTGGAATTTCAGGCCATGCGTCGCTTGAACGTACATGCAATAGCTATTTTTGGACCATGCAGAGTTTAACGGACATGAAAGTAGCTTTTTTTTTTTTGATGAGCAGGATCCTAGAAATTAGCTATCCACTTGACCCATACAAGATATAATGGCACATGTACCATGACCACCCAAGAAGAGGTGTAGCTGCATTTGGTAACATAATTTCAGGATAACATCATTTTTTGGTCAAATATTGCGGCTGAAACTGTACGACATGCCCCTTTCTATTTCCAGGGTATGAATTATCGAGTGACAGCTTTGCATAAATTTTTGCTTAGCTAATCCGGAAAGCAACTTTAGCACCAAAGCATACTTCCTTTCAGCAGATAAATCGGTGCAAGATTCACCTAAGTATCCAAATCAAGGTATTGTGGCCAATTAATAATTAATGAAAGGTATTAAAGTGAGCACAAAATGACACTGGGGAACTGGAGGCGCTCACCGACACATTCTATCCACTCACCCTCTCTCTCTCTTCGTCCGTCTCTCTTCACTCCCGTGCAGACCATCTCCTCCTTCCCCTCCCGTGCAGACCATCTCCTCTTTCCCCTCCCATGCAGACCATCTCCTCCTTCCCCTCCCGTGCAGACTGTGGGTGCCGCCGGCGTGCCGTGGCGCACGGCTTGGGACGGCGCGACCGACACCTACGGGAGCAACTCTACCTCCCCCACCTCTCCCTACGGCAAGGCTGCGCCGTGGTCAGCCTCCCACCCCAATCCCTCCACTCCGTGCTTTCAGGCGAGATCCGGGGGCAGCGCTCCCGTCGACGAGCGCGCAGTCGAAGGCACCCACGTGCGGCGCCCTCTGCCCGCGTCCCCCGCTCTGCGCCCCCGGCTGCGCGGCGCCCCACCACCCCAGATCCGGGGGGCAGCGATCCTGCCGACGAGCGCATAGTCACCGGCAGGCACGCCCAGCGCCCTCTGCCCCGCGTCCCCCCGCTTTGCGCGACCAACCTCTCACCACATCCCCCCCTGCGCGGCGCCAGGTCGGTCGGCCTCAACGCCCGGCGACTGGACTGCGGTCGGCGTTTTCTGCTCGCAACGCGTGGTCGGCCTCTTCTGCTGGCCACGCCCGGCGACGCACGGGCGCCGTGCAGGCGCGGTGCAGCGCGAGGACACCCTGCAGCAAGCCGCCATGCTCGCCCGGATGGGAGGACATCGAGCAGGAACGCCCGGGAAGTGATCTTACCTTCTCACGGTCGGCTCCCCTTCTCACGGTCAACTATCTTTGCTTATGGCATTTCTCTTAGTATTTCAATAGAGCAACATGTCATACTCACATCAAGTTTGAGAGGGTGCTTTTCACTAACCAGAACATAGCAATATGGGATTTGCATTGGATAATGCCGATGCTTCTGGAGAGGTAATACCCGCCTTGCACATCTGAACTAATCAGCTAATTTGTCTCTTCTTTTTGCCTTGAATTAAGTCTACTTATGATTATGAATTTGTTATTGTTTTGATTGATTTGATCTCATGCGCCATGTTAATAGCTTTTTCTTGTTATTATTTTGTTATGAGTAAATCTGATTGTGGTTGTGCCTTGCAAGCTTGATGAACTATTTGATTGTATATCACCAAATATTTATAGAGTAGTCAAATTCTTAGTTTCAGAACATATACCTCAGTGATTGTCATATATCTGTAGGTCCTATAATTAGAAGTAAGGTGAAATATCACACCTTCCATTTGTCCATGTTGACATGCATATCAGCGCATTTAATTTAGTAAACCTACTCATTGATAATACATTCTGAACAATAAAGCATTTTTTTTACAATTACAAAACCCATTCTATGAATGCTGCTTTAAATGTTTTGTAATTGAGCACAATGTTCAATGTTTGAAACATGTACTTTGAGTTATTATATTGTTGATTTGCACCTGCTATTTGCGAGGATTTTTAATGAACACCACTTATTTCTGTCTGTATAATTTATTAATACAACAGGCCCACAACTCTTGGCCAGAATTAGAAGTTCATGAATTATAGTTGTAGGCAATAAATTCACTCTCTTGCTTGTCGTACTTTATTCTCCATGATGGCATGATTGTTATGGATAAATTTGTTGATATGCTCCCTAAGCTTCCAGGCGACAATGTTCAATGATGAAGCCAGTGACCTTAACGTGCTAGTGGCTAGCGATGCTATTGGAATGAGTCTTAATCTGAACATTTCTAGAATTATTTTCTCCACACTCAAGAAGTTTGATGGTATCTCCACCAGGGAACTGATCGATGCTACTGTGTGATGAAGAGATTGAGTTCTTACCAGGGCGATGATGATGACCATGGCTGAAATAAGCATGTCTTGAGCAATTAAGACAGTTGTGGCCTGTGGGTACTAAATTAGAGCGCACCCTGACCTCTCTTGCAGCAATTCAATTCATAGCTAATGTTGGATGTTCTATGCCTTGGACGGTCATTCTGATGAATGATAACCAGGACAGTCCTCTTACATCGCGATGGGTAGATTATGCAGCAAGCTATGTGAGTGTTGGGCTTTAAGATGAAAGGCAAAACTGAGCCCTCTTTTGCTACGCTGGAAGGGGAGAGCAAGGGCGCGATGAGACGATCACCTGAGGATGGCGGCGGGTGGTTTGGGTTCGTGACAAAGATGGATTCTGCTTGGTCGTGTAGGAGATCGTGTCGTTTTTCTTTACGTGGAGGAGGAGGTGGATTGAGAGGTGGGATGTACGATGGTTTTTTTCTTTCTTACCGGCCGTTTTTCTTTACCTGGGAAGCTTGCGAGGTGGGATGGTTCTTGCGAGGTGGGCTACGAGAGGTCTTGCGAGATGGTTTTTTTCTTCTGGTTAATAGTCTCGCTGGGAGAGGTGGGATGGTTCTTGCGAGATGGTTTTTTTCTTTCTGGTTAATAGTCTCGCTGGGAGCCGATTTTCTTTACGTGGGAGGTGGGATCGCTGGGAGGTCGAACCATCGGTAGGTTGAACCATCACGACGTTCGATCCTGCTTTAATAGTAGAGATAGTAGAGATTTAGTACATATACTCAGTTCAGTTGCATTTTGTTCTGGATCTGGGATGGATCCTCCTCTCTCTCTCTACCCCCTCTCCCTACGAAGAAGAAGAAGAAGAACAAACCAGTGAAGCTCTCATCGCCGACTCGCTGACCGGTACTCTGGGTGGCTGCCACATCAGTTCCCTGTTGCTATGGTGGTGCCAGCCTGCCATTCCATTGCCTTGGATTTGGTTGTGGCGTGGGTGGGAACCGTAGAGTTCTGTTCTGATGTGTCTGTCTGTGACGAGGTTTGGTCGGCTGTGACGCCAGGTTTGAGCAGCTCCAGAGACTGTCTAAGTTACTCACCACTATGGCCAGTCTGATGGATGGATGGATGCTACTGTGTGATGAAGAGATGGAGTTCTTACCAGGGGCGATGATGATGACCATGGCTGAAATAAGCATGTCTTGAGCAATTAAGACAACTGTGGCCCGTGGGTACTAAATTAGAGCGCACCCTTACCTCTCTTGCAGCAATTCAATTCATAGCTAATGTTGGATGTTCTGTGCCTTGGACGGTCATTCTGATGAATGATAACCAGGACAATCCTCTTACATCGCGATGGGTAGATTATGCAGCAAGCTATGTGAGTGTTCGGCTTTAAGATGAAAGGCAAAACTGAGCCCTCTTTTGCTACGCTACAAATATTTGATTTTACCTTCTTTAATATGCATTGTTTTTTCTTTTCTATTCCTCTCTATTGTGTTGATGTGAGTAACGACCCATCTGGACTTGGATTTATGTCTTCCGAACACAACATATTTGTTTCCGTTGTGTGTTGATGAGTTCTATTCTTTTCTGAATGGCTATGATGATTTCCTCCCACTTGGTGTTGAATATCTATCAACATATCCAGAGATATAGATTGCTGGTATTATGTTTGCTTTTCAGTTGTTTTACCCCTGGCAGTTTTCTCTTCCCTTATTACACAACCCTCTTGAGCTGTGAATTGAGCTTGTCCTGCATGTCTTATATTTTTGGTAGGCTGGGAGATATTTTAACCATATTCTCAGTTTCAGTTTCAGTTAGCAATCTTTCTACACCTAGCATGAGAAAACCTTGTACTGTCATTCAGTACATTATAGCATCTGTTGAACAATGTTCTCTTGTGAGTGTTGGGCTTTAAGATGAAAGGCAAAACTAAGCCCTCTTTTGCTACGCTACAAATATTTGATCTGTGTGATGAAGAGATGGAGTTCTTACCAGGGGCGATGATGATGACCATGGCTGAAATAAGCATGTCTTGAGCAATTAAGACAGTTGTGGCCTGTGGGTACTAAATTAGAGCGCACCCTTACCTCTCTTGCAGCAATTCAATTCATAGCTAATGTTGGATGTTCTGTGCCTTGGACGATCATTGTGATGAATGATAACCAGGACAGTCCTCTTACATCGCGATGGGTAGATTATGCAGCAAGCTATGTGAGTGCTGGGCTTTAAGATGAAAGGCAAAACTGAGCCCTCTTTTGCTACGCTACAAACATTTGATTTTACCTTCTTTAATATGCATTGTTTTTTTCTTTTCTATTCCTCTCTATTGTGTTGATGTGAGTAACGACCCATCTGGACTTGGACTTATGTCTTCTGAACACAACATATTTGTTTCCGTTGTGTGTTGATGAGTTCTATTCTTTTCTGAATGGCTATGATGATTTCCTCCCACTTGGTGTTGAATATCTTTCAACATATCCTGAGATATAGATTGCTGGTATTATGTTTGCTTTTCAGTTGTTTTACCCCTGGCAGTTTTCTCTTCCCTTATTACACAGCCCTCTTGAGCTGTGAATTGAGCTTGTCCTGCATGTCTTATATTTTTGGTAGGCAGAGCTGGGAGATATGGGTCTAAATTCCCAGTTGGCGAAGTGACCTGTCTAGACGCTGAAGATCTCCCATTACTACACTCATCCCTGAAGTCACCTTCTCCCATTATAGAGGTGCCCACCCATTACTGAGGAACATAATTAATCCAACTGTTATTATATGATGAAACTTCAAGAAGCTCTTTATGACTCGTATGTGTAAAAGCTAACCACAGATGCCGCATTGCTTTATCTGCAGCGTGCTGGACTTTTTCCCACATCGGATTTATTGTCCTTGTATTCACGGTTGAATGGAACTGACTTTCTTCACCCTATATTGGTAAGCTATATAAGTACCATCTTTTTCGTATTGAAATGCATTGGTTGAAGCACAGAGCAGCTTCGTACTTCTATAACCCATTTCACTGGGTTATAGAAGTATAACCCATACCGTCGATCACTTCTCACAACAATATTACACCAAAATACATTTGCAAGTCTAAACAACTAACCTTCATAAAAAATGCATGATCGCACGAGATGTTCTCGTCAATTGAGGTCAGCTTCTTGGACAAAGCCATGAACCTGAAGAATGTTTGTTAGAGCGTCGAATCAGTCACAAAACATTAGTTGTTTCTGCTCCATATTAAATCATATTTTTCATGTGCCTAACAATGAATTCTGGAATAGAAAAAACATGGCAGTAATGTCAGTAATCATATGCTACCTACTAAAACAGAATTAAGCGATCCAGTAACTATATTCTGAATTATCAGTTGATGTTCCAAGTGAGACTATGCATAGGACGCCAACAGTGGAACTATGTACCAAAGAAAACAATAAATTTCAGAAATCTATAGGGGGTGAATTCTGCAACTGGGCTAACTCACTTTCTTTTTAGTAGTGTCATTGTCTTTGCTCCAACTGTATAGATGTTAGCTAATTTATTATGAGTTGCTACTACAGTAGAACTAATGATTCACCCTTTCTTAATTTCATCTACAGATGTTGTTGTCCTAGATATTACATTCCTGCTGAGTAAATCAATTACATTTGATGAACAAGCAGCATATTCCTTTTTCTATGATTGTGTTCTCTATTTGTTTGGCTTCCATCGACCAATTACCGATCGGGAGGCATGCCATGAAAGTGTCGAAGAAAGCGATGTGTAAAATATTAGAAAGAAAAGTAAAGCGGTCCATGGAAATTAGTAAACTTCTCGCTGTTTTAGTTATATTGGCAAGAACTTAGGCATTATTCCTTGTTGCCTTGAATACTAAAAAGAACACGATGGTTCTCCTAGCTTGAACAGTAAGTATGTAAATGCTTGGAGAGTTTTCCTATTTTATTAGGAAATTGAGCGACTCTTCTGATTGCAAATAGAGTCATTGACTGTAGAATAAACTTTATTCCTATTACAGTGCACAATATATGATTGATCTTCTTATACTATGCACTGTTTTACAGAACTATGTTGTCAATGCCTTTTCCTGTTTCTCTGTGTCTGCTCTTCTGGCCCCATCGGGATCGCCACTCACACACTGACTATTGTATTGGCAGGTTCAGTGGGTCACTTGCATTGACAATCGATTGTGTGTACATGTGTGTTACCATATAATCCAGCATTTTGTATTTCTCATGGAAGGATGTGCTTGTGGTCCGGAAGGGTTTGGTTCACGGGGTTTGACCGTCAAATCAAAGGTTCATGTAGTCCTCGAGAGTTGCTGGGAAGAAGATGGGTAAGCTCAATTGATCTTCTATGTTTGTTTCCTAGATATGTCAATACCAGTGTATGCCAAAGGTCCTAACACATATATTCGTAGATATGTTAATACCAGTATATGGTGAATTCTATAGTCCCCTTTTGTGTAGTGTTTTTGATAAATTAGGTCTCCATTCATTGTGCCACTTAATATTTCACAATACATGTATGGGAACGAAGCACATAACTGATCTTTTTTGCATGTTCTAATTATATAATGCACTTATGCCAAATTAGTTTGAATGTTTGAGTTGAGCCCTATATATATATTGTAGCAGCACATATTGTTAATTCCCGTTTTGAATTAGTTTGAATGTTTTCTGGCCTGTCCTAGAGATAATTAGATCTCACCATCTTCAATCTGTGTGATTATGATTTCCGTAGATGCTAAAAATGACCAGACTGTATATAAACAACACCTACCATCCTAAGTACTTGCATGGAAAAGTATATCCCATACCGTGGATCACTTCTCACAACAAGATTACACCAAAAATGCATTAGCATTATTGGGTTTTAATAAACTAAAACAATGTAGCACTGTATCAATATTGTTTTGCTTTCCTAACTTAATAGCAATCTATCATGTTCAGATGATGGAGACACTATCTCTTACTTGCCAACATCAGATTGCGGAAGATCCAGTTCGCTGTCGGGAAGATCCAGTTCGCTGCCAGAAGATGAGCTTCATACTGAACACATCCTGAGCGTGGGCTATGGCCAATTGGGAGAGGAAGGGTAGAGCAAGGGCGCGATGAGCGGTCACCTGAGGTCGCCTGAGGATGGGGACAGGAAGGGGAGAGCAAGGGCGCGATGAGCGGTCGCCTGAGGATGGGGAGAGGAAGGGGGAGCAAGGGCGCGATGAGACGCTCGCCTGAGGATGGCGGCGGGTGGTTTGTGTTCGTGAGAAAGTTGGATTCTGCTTGGTCGTGCAGGAGATCGTGTCGTTTTTCTTTACGTGGAGGAGGAGGTGGATCGAGAGGTGGGATGTAGGATGTTTTTTTCTTTCTACCGGCCGTTTTTCTTTACGTGGAGGAGGAGGTGGATTGAGAGGTGGGATGTACGATGGTTTTTTTTCTTTCTTACCGTTTTTCTTTACCTGGGAAGCTTGCGAGACGGGCTACGAGAGGTTCTTGCGAGATGTTTTTTTCTTCTGGTTAATAGTCTCGCTGGGAGAGGTGGGATGGTTCTTGCGAGATTGTTTTTTTTCTTTCTGGTTAATAGTCTCGGTGGGAGCCGATTTTCTTTACGTGGGGGGGTGGGATCCCGATTTTCTTTATGGTGGGAGCCGATTTTCTTTATGTGGGAGGTGGGATCCCGATTTTCTTTACGCTGGGAGCCGATTTTCCTTACGTGGGAGGTGGGATCGCTGGGAGGTCGAACCATCGGTAGGTTGAACCATCACGACGTTCGATCGTGCTTTAATAGTAGAGATAGATTGTTACACCATCATTTGCTTAGATGTAAGCTTATTTTGTCTTCAGTGTGCTTTATGTTACGACAACAATATGGAAAGTGCACTTCTACACCCGAGCTCAAATGAGCTCGGCTGAACAGTGAATTCGTAAAATATTTTGAAAATGGTTAAAAAAACTGAATCTTTTAACAGTACACTTTAACAAATGTTTTAGTAGATTGTAAAATTTCAGCACAAAATCATATTTTTTGAAGTTGTGGCAAAAAAACAAAATCAACGATCCAAAATGGTTTGAAAGTAGCATTTTCAAAATTTCAATTTTTTTTATTTTTTTTTGCCACGACTTCCATAAATGTGATTTCATGATGAAATTTTATGGACACTTAGAACATTTTTCAAAGTTTGCTAAAAAAATTAGATTTTTTTGAACATTTTTATAATATTTTTCGAATTTACTGTTCAGCCAAGCTCATATGACCTCGGGTGCAAAAACATCACGTCCCAACAATATCATGTTTATTATGTTACCACAAATATCTTTCTTCTTATTAGGTTAGTCATAGTGGCGAGTAATTTAGACTAGTGTCATGCATATCCTCGAGATGTCGCAGAACGGGCACACATGACTACCGGGGGGCGGGGTCACTCACCATGGCGGAAGAAGGCTGCCGTCCATATGTACGTCGCCGCCTCCGTCATGAGGAACGACCAAGAAGCTGGGGCACGACAGTATGGCGCGGATCCAGACACCGGCTATGAGGAGCATCTCCGTCTAGGTGCTAGCCCAGGACCATCGCCACCACCTACCGCTTTGAGATATTGCACTCGCCCCCATGGCCACCCATTGCTTCGTAATGCCGTTATGGCCGCCGCCATTGCGAGGAATGTTCGAGAAGCTATTCTTCATATTATTATTTCTTGCCAAATTATTTTCAGTTCAACAACCGTCATAATCAAATTTCATATTCTATGGAAAACCATTTAATTTCAAGAAACACAAAGTGGTGCAATCGACAAAAATTATATTGACGTAATACATCAGTTTCATATTTGCCACCCGTCGTCTTCGTGGAGGCTCCTGCGACACATTAACAACCGAACGACCGAGTGTGGAGGAGCTGAATCGGGCGGGTGGTGCAGGGCAGACGATCATAAATCATCGAGGGAGAGTGTGACACCACATCTCTTCGACCTCCTCCTTCTCGCCTGGTCCTCGAGCTACCACAAAGTGGGCACACATCGTTGTTGTGAGTCGGGGTTCGCTCACCATGGTAGAAGAAGGGTGATATCCATAGGAAGGTGCGCATCATGGTGCATGCAACTTGATATAGATACCGTAGTTAAGGGGATAGGAGGTGTCGAGCGATGGAGGCACAACCTCATTCTGTAGGAGGCTCCCAAGGCGGAGCGGGAATTGATTGTTGAAGAGAGAGAGAGAGGGGGGGGGGAGGGAGGGAGGGAGAGGGAGGGAGGGAAGGAGAGAGAAGAGGGAGGGAGGAAAGGAGAGGGGAGAGAGATGGAAGGGGAGGGAGGGAGGGAGGCAGAGAGAGAGGGAGAGAGAGGGAGGGAGAGAGAGGAGGAGAGGGAGGGAGGGAGATAGGGAGGGAGAGAGAGGAGGAGAGGGAGGAGAGAGGGAGAGAGAGGCTCATGTAGTGTGGGCTGAACCAGGAATAATAAAGATTTGAGTCAATTACACCACACGTGTGTGAACTTGGTAAGCAAATCAGTTTGGTGCTAAAAACTTGCGGGATACATTGAATCGGTGACAAAACTTGGCATGAACGTGCATCTACGGTGTTAATCATATTTTGTATACATATAACGTGCTCACAAGGCACGTCAACATGGCATGGGACCCAATGTCAGTGACCAAAAGCGAGGACGGGCATGTGGCCTGATTTTTTGCAAAAATACCCTGCTATTTTTTTTTCTCACAAATGTTCTCTCATTTTGTTTTCTTAAAATAACCCTAAACTGTGTCTATGACAATTGGGCCCCGCCCGCAAGAACACAACAGAACAAAGAAAAATGAGGAGGTAAAATTAAGCATTGCCCAGGTTCAAACACACGGCCTTCAACGTCTGGCTAGCCGTCACACCACATATCACTTGTTATATAGATATGGTTTCTATGAGTAATTACATATACTAAACAAGCATGCACATAAGACCTAAATGGTCTGCGCGGACCATTTTCACATGTTAGTTTTTAATTTTTCGTAGCACTTTGTAAGAATACGTAAAAAATATATTTACATACAAATAAATTAACTTATTTAAAATAATGTTTTTTAAATGTAAGAGAAATATTTAAGATAATGTTCATGTAATTCTAAAAGTATATTCTTACTTAAGAAATGTTCATGTAATTCTATAAAATATTATTATTTAAAATAATGTTCATGTAATTCTAAAAAAGGTTCTTATTTAGAAGAACGTCAATCTCATCCTATCAACTATTAAATTATTTCATAGAAATATTTATATAATTAAAATAATATTTGTGAATTATAATAATTTTCGCAAGTTATAATAAAAATCATGCATTATTAATGTATTCAGCCTAGTTGAACCACACAGAAGAGAGACGAATACCTCGCTAGTGAGAGATTCATCGTCGGAGATATCGCTTGAGGGTTCATTCGATCGAGGAGACCATGGCGTGTTTGTGACGATCGAATGCTAGAGGGAGAGATGTGGCGACGGCGTCCGGGGGGGGGGGGGGGAAGGCAGATATTTCGGCAGTTGGTGAAATTTTTCACTAGGTGTAAGGAAACTTGGTGCGCAAAGATTCATCAGACACAATTGCTTTGCTTTTAACGTGTGCGATGATATAGAACATACAAAATTTCGTCCCTCACCGCATATTCTCTAGTTATAGAGATTCACCAGACACGGTTTCTCTGCTTCTAGCGTGTGCGATGATATAGAACATACAAATTTTTGCCCCTCCCCATGTATTCCCTGGTTATAGTGCACATCCACGTCTTTGCATAATTTAACACAAATTGCTAACTTAGATATACAAATCAGCGGACACATAGCTCGCAGTTACTAAACCGAGCAAGTTCATTAAATAATCAAGGTTCTTGAACTATACATAGTTCTAACAAAAGAGCGGCTCACTAAACAAAGGCTATTAGTACTACGCATAATTTTAATAAAGACGCCGACGAGCCGGCGCCCTATGCCTCGCCGATGTTTGATGAGATGTCGACGACTTATCCGGGCGACATTCCTCGAGTGCTGGACTCCACGTCCCCCAGGCTGAATTCAACCATGGCAACATCCTCGCCATCGACATTGTCCTCATCATTGTAGTACTCGTAGTAGTGGCACCTCCAGAGCTCATGTTGGTACTCCACCGTGGATTCCTCGACGGACAGGCGCTTCTCGACCTCCTCCCGAGCCATGCGCAACTCCTCCAAGTGCCCGTCGCTCTCGGACGGCTCCTGCATCTCTAGGTCTTGCTCAGAGATCTCGTGGGGAAGGGGCTCCATGGCCTTCGCCACTACATAGTCGACATGCATCTCGGCAGCCGCAGCAACTGCCTCTTTGGACGTGTGGTGCATGCTGGATTCTAAGGAATCGTGGAGTATCTTGGCATGGGCATTCTCAATATTGTCCTCAATGGCCTCGACCTGGCCTAGGGCAACCTCCGCAACATGGTACGCTGCTCGAGCGCTCTGGGCGTTTGCAGCCACCGTTGCAACAGCTACATTTGTCGTCTTCGCGGCTACAAACCCCCTTTCGTCCGCCGCAGAGGCATGTCGGCGGATGCGGCCGCGCTCAAGGCAGAAGCGGTTGCGCTCTCGGCCGAGGCGGTCGCGTTCTTGGCAGAGGCGCCAGTGCTCGGGGCCGAGGGGGCGGTCGTATGCACCCTTACAAAGCGTTCCCACGACTTCATTCTTTGGAGAAAAGGGTTTGTTGGGGAATGGGGATCAATGGTGAACGGAATCCGAGCTAGACGAAGCCGGCGAAGCTTCTCTCATAAGCCATAAATTGATCCATGAATTTTCATCACAAATGGTTCCCATATAGAACAGTGTGTATTCAGTTCACCTTTTGTATTGAATTGTAAAACTATTTTAGGATACAGTGGTAACGGATATTGTTTTAGTTGTAAGAAAAAAAGATCCCTATCGTGACAATACACGAGCGACATCCTAAAATTTGGAAATATTCAGGGTTCAATTGGGATTTTTATACATTAAGTTAGTTTTTAGAAATTTAACAGCCATAATTAAAAACGGAGACACATGAACATGCAAGATGAAGCAAAAATTGCTCGAAAAATCATATTTATGCACTACTTGCTTTTGTATATATGCCAAGTGCAATAAATTTGAAGTAGGTCGAAACATCTTGAGTAATCTAGGTTTTAAATTCATATATTAAAAAATGCTCTAATGTACACGAAAGTCTGCATGATTTTCTGATATGGGCCAAGATGCCGTGGTTAAAGTAACGACTTGTTTGAGATAAGCTTTGGCACATGCATTCACAAATCAAAGCATCACACGAAGGTTTGTGGTTCTCAGAGGGAATAGTGAGGCTTGCTTTATGACAAATCACTAGGCGTTGCGTCATTCGGCCTAGCTTTTCTTTTATCATTATAATGCACGAATACAATCAACATCCTAAAATTTGGACATTTTCAGGATTAAATTGACATTTTATACATTAAGTTAGTTTCTAGAAATTTAACGGCCATAATTCAAAAATGAAACACACGAACATGCAAGAAGGAGCAAAAACTGTTGCAAAAACCATACTTATGTACTACTTGCTTCGGATGTTGTCCGACGCATCGCCTGGCACGCCATTGGCCTCGACGGGGCGTTGCACCTGCATCAGATCATTTTCATTGTCGACGAGGTTGATGGGAGAGGCGACGCTTGGTCGGGTTGGCATGCTTGGTAGATGGATGGGCTAGTCACACTAGGCGTGCATCCGCGTGCGCGGTTGGATGCGGGAACATGGCTAAAAGAAACGCTTGTGCGGTGCCAAAGCATGTATTGGATTCCTTGGGCGACCACGCGATGACAAGAAGGGACATAGTAGGAATAAATGATAAGTTCATAAACGTGATTATTAATAATAAAAAAAGTCTGCATTGCACTATCCATTTATGTACCGCCACGTCTCCCCCTGATTATATTGGCTAGGAGGTGATGTGGGTGCAGGTTTGATTAGACGGGACACGTGAGAGCAGTCCGCCGCGCACACTCAGAAGTACGCCATGCAGGCTCGGAGGGACATGTGCGAGCAGTCCGCCGCGCAGGCAGAGCTGGCTCATCAGGAATCGAGCCCTTTGACCTCCACCCACAGCCCGCCAGCCAATAAGCAGGGGCACGTCGAGGCTAAGCCACAAGAGCCCCCCCAGCGAGCGTGGACTTCATGAGAAGTACATATCTTGTTGTTCGATAGGCATAACATAGATGTTGTGCACACAAATCAAATCACAGTACATGCTGACTAAACTGCAAAACCCATCGGCGATGATTTCATCAATCACTGACAATTGTATACCAACAAGGGTTTCCCCACAACACACATAGGTTATTAGCACCAATCGTCTGTGTTATTTCTGCTGGTCGCACACGATTATGAAAACTCACCTCTTTGTTGTATATCACACACATCTTGTTATGCCAAATCATTTGTGTTAGAGCATATTTCTCTGTATGTAGTTTTGGTAATTGCTGACAATCCCTATGGACTAATGATTGCCTTGAGTTATATTCGAAGGATTTGTCCATAGGTACTTCTTGAAGTCCATTTGTTGGTTTTAAGGAGTTTATATGATGACCAAGATGGTACTCAAGTTTTTTTTTCAAAGATTGGTCATAAAGGCACAAGGTTGATTAAGATTAAGTCAAAGAGTGAATCAAGTTGATCAACACACAAAGCGTACAAGATATACCGAGAGGGATCAAATGATCTCATGGTATAGTAAGCATCGTCCATTACGCTTCGTGTACTAACCCATGGTCTTAGTGAGAGTTTTATGTGGGGCTACGTGCATTTCCATGGGCTTGCGTCAAGAGGAAGATGTCATTCCACCCATGGAAGATTGCGGTGTACAAGTTCAAGTGGAGCATCACGAAGAGATCATGCTTGAAGCTTGTCGTCCATTGTGGTGACAATGGACTTGTGAAGATGTGCCGAAGAGTGTCTCACCCGTTGTGGAGTATGGGGAGAAATCAACTAGTCTTCATCGAGCCAACGCAATCAAGAAAGGTGGTCCATCTTGAGGAGGGCAACATCATCATCATTTAGCTCAAGTGGACTATGCGCAAGGCAAAGGTTTGACCTTGATAGGTTTTCTATCTTATCGGTCTCTGTGTGTTAGTTGGGAGACCGGCTTATATGATAGATTTTCGTACTATCAAGGGGGGCTCTCAAGTGAGTAGCTTGATTTTATCATTCGTTGAGAGCTCAAACCATTGCATTCTTGGCATCATAATCTTTCTTGGTTCTTGCTTGGTGTTTCTCTTTGTGAGTTCTTGATCCTATGGTCATCTTCATGACAAGCTCGAGTTCATCGAAAATGGAGTTCATGTGCATCTTCTATGATGTTTTAGATGTTGTAGTTTTTGCTAGTTCTTCATTCATAGAGGTTTCACATCTCTATATCATTGGCATTTTCATAACTGCCTCTTCTTAAGATAATACTCGTCGTGTGCTATCCAACAAGCTTGAGTTTGCTCAATTCAGAGCTCGTATGCGAAATTTATGGCAAAATTAGTGCCACGACAATTTTTCTGTGTTGAGCGTAAGTACTGCTAGGAGCGAAGCGGTGGTACCCCTCGGGTGGTACTGCCGCCCTCATCTTTGGCCCCACTGCCGCTTATTTGAGCTCTCTAGTGTCCTCGGGCGCCCTTTCCCATTTTTAATGGAAGTACCGCTCGGAGCGGAGCAGTAGTACTGATCGGGCCATATCGCCGCCCTCCTCTTCTGCCCCCACTTCCACTTATTTGAGCGCTCTGGTATTGGTTATGCATCCCAAGCGGTAGTACCGCTGGGTTGGTCGGTAGTACCGCTCCGGTAGCACTACCGCCTCGAGATCTCTGCCCTGCACATGCTTTTTCATGGAACTACCGCACTAAGCGGTAGTATCGCTCAGCCGAGAACTAGTACCGCTCGTGCACGACTTGTGCACTTAACGGTCAGATTTGGGAAGACCTATTTAAGGGGATCTTCTTCCCCAATGGGTTTCCAACTCTTTAGCTCGTGTTCTTCCCTCATTGTTGACCTTCTTCGAGCTTGCTAACTCTCAATCCCTCCAATGATTCTTGCTAGTTCTCAAGGGAAAAGAGAGAGGAGATCTAGATCCACATTTCCACCAATCACTTTCTCCTCTATGTGAGGGGAACCCCTTGTATTTAGATCTTGGAGTTATTTGGGAGCTCCTTGTTCTTCCTCTCGTATTCCTCCATATATTTTGTTGTTGTGGATGGATTTGAGTATGAGGGGCTTGACCACTTCATCTGTTCTTGCCATTGCATTAGTTGCATCAGTTTGAGTTCTTCACGGTGATACGTGGAAGTGAAAAGTTGAGAAGCTTATTACTCTTGGGGGCTTGGTACCCTAGAGCTTGTTCCTCTTGGGTGCTTTGACGTCCCAGACGGTTGGTGATGCCTTGGAGCTCAATCATTATGGTGTAAAGCTCTGGGCAAGCGTCGGGGGTTCTCCAATTAGGTTGTAGAGATTGCCCCGAGCATTTGAGGTCACCTTGGAGCCACAATGCATGTGGTGAAGCTTTTTGGTGTTGTTGGGAGCCTCCAATTAGGTTGTAGAGATTGCCCCAATCTTATTTGTATGGATTCGGTGACCATCCTCAAGGGCACCTTAGTAGACTCACGACATCTTGCATTGTGCGAGGGTGTGAGGAGATTTCGGTGGCCCTAGTGGCTTCTTGGGGATCATTGTGCCTCCACATCTCTCCAAACAGATATTAGCATCCGCAAGGGTGTGAATTTAGGGATCCATCATCGTCTCTGTGTGCCTTAGTTATCTCTTACTCGAGCCATTTACTTATGCACTTTACTTTGCTATAGCCATATTGTGTCATGTTATATATCTTGCTATCACTTAGTTGTTTATATTTCTTAGCATAAGTTGTTTGTGCACATAGGTGAGCCTAGTTGTTTTAGGTTTTGTGCTTGACTAATTAAACGTTAGTTTTATTCCACATTTGTTCAAGCCTAAAGCATAATTATTTTAAAGCGCCTATTCAGCCCCCCTCTAGGCGACATCCACATCCTTTCAGTTTGTGTTCTATTATATCATCGCACAGAGTTTATGGTAGTGAACTGTGTGCCCTCTATCGCACACATCTCGATCTCTATAGACATTTGTGTTATTTTAGCTTATCGCAAGCAATTCGTATGGAAGAACTATATGGCACAAATCGCACACGTAAGTCTTTTCCGAATCATATTTGATGGGTCCGCCATCGCACATAGTTTGCGTTATTGGCGACAGAGCATGAGATATACCGTTTGCGAATCATGCATCGCACACAATTTCATCGAAGGGTCTCTGATTGATGTGTCATCTTTGGACCATCCTCAAGTAGTGTTACCTTGATAATCCTAAGAAATCCCCATTCAAGTTGATAATGGGAGACATGTTGGATCAACGTGAGTACTTTAGGGCTTATTGCTTGAACCAGAAAGGTAAACACTTATGGGATCAAATTAAAATGTTGCGTTGGTATGTTTGGAATTTGTGATTGAGATGTGATTATACTTGTTACTCTAAGATGGAGGTGATAACCCACGAGTATGGGGGATCACGAAAGTCTTCACAGGTAGTATTTCACCCTAATTTAGTGATTTGACACAAGGGGAGCCAAAGAATATTTATTGGCCTTGATAGTTGAGTTGTCAATTCAATCGCCCTGCGATATCTCTCTGCAACAAAGGTTTAGTAGCACAACAAACAATAGTAGTAGCAGTAACAATGATAGCAACAACTTTGTAATAATAGTGACAGTGACAGAAGCAATAGTAACTTAGCAAGATTCAGTATATGTAAAGCATAGGCCATGGTGCAGCGATGGAAATATATGGATGACATCAATCATGTAACAGTTACACACTAGATCGACACAACACTAGCTCTAATTCATCAATGTAATGTAGGCATGTATTTCGTATATAGTCATCCGTGCTTGCGATAAGAACTTGCATGTCATCTTTTGTCCTACCATCCCGTTGCAGCGGGGTGTTATTGGAAAGTAAGAGATATTAAGGCATCCTTTTAATAGAGAACCAGAAGAAAACATTAACACATGGTGAATACATGAACTCCTCAAACTACGACAATCATCGAAAGAATTCCAATTATTATCACCTTGGGTTATGCGGATCAAGACACGTAATAGGCGCATACAACTTGCAATATAGCATCCAAATCACTCTTGTATTCATGAAAACATAATGATTCAGATCTAAAATCATGGCACTCGAGCCCTAGTGACAAGCATTAAGCATAGCAAAGTCATACCAACATCAATCTCAGAACATAGTGGATACTATTTTTGTTGAAGCTCTGGACAGTGGGGAAAACACCCCAGTGACTTTAAATTAACTCATGTAACTAGTGTAGTGAATTACATAGGATCTCAACTGGGGGGGGATGGAGGGTGAGCACTCCCTGTATGGGAGCTAACCAAATCTACAAGTCATCAAGTTACAAGTCTACACATAGGCAACAAAATGAGGAATGAATTGACACAAGCTCTCTTTAGTTTGATGCATCATCATCCCAAAGTCTGATTTGAACCTTTGAGACCAACTTTCCTTAGAGCGCACGACCCCACAAAATCTTTATTGTTCCTTTCCTTCCAAATGCTCCACGCAACCAACACAAAGACTTCCATGAGCATGGGTTTCGACCATCCTTTCCTCGCCTCATGCAACAACAGTAGCATGTTTCCATCGGCCAACCAAGAGGCACCCAGCTTGCTCGAGCAAGTCGCGCTAAACGGGCAACGGAATAAAAGGTGTTCGACCATCTCCTCCGATGGATCTGCACAAAGCACACTGATGACCCACAAGTATATGGGGTCAATTGTAGCCTTTTTGATAAGTAAGAGTGTCGAACCCAGCGAGGAGCAGAAGGAAATGACAAGTGGTTTTCAGCAAGGTAATGTCTTCAAGTGCTAAAGTTGTAAGTAGCGGAGTAGTTTTATAGCAAGATAATTTGTAACGAACAAGTAACGATAGTAGTAACAAAAGTGCAGCAAGGTAGCCTGATATGTCTCCAACGTAGCTATAATTTTTGATGGTTTCATGCTATTATCTTGTCAAACTTTGGATGTTTTGCATGCCTTTTATATATTTTTTGGGACTAACTTATTAACCCAGTGCCAAGTGCCAGTTCCTGTTTTTTCCATGTTTTTGACCCCTTTCAGAGGAGGATTTTGAACGGAGTCCAAACGGAACGAAACTGCCAAAAAGATTTTTTCCAAAACAGAAAAAGATCGGGAAGCCTGAGAATCAGGGCAGGGGGCCTGCAGGGACCCCACAAGCCCCCTAGCCACGGCCAGGGGGGCCCGCGCCTCCCTGGCTTGTCGGCTCCCTGGGCCACCTCTGCCCTAGGACTTTCGCCTATAAATTCCCTAAAATCCCAGAAAAAATCAGGAGATCATCGAAAGTACTTTTCCGCCGCCGCAAGCTTTTGTCTCCGCAAGATCCCATCTGGGGCACATTCCGGTGCCCTGCCAGAGGGGGGATTCGGATACGGAGGGCTTCTTCATCAACAACATGACCTCTCCGATGATGCGTGAGTAGTTCACCATAGACATACGGGTCCATAGCTAGTAGCTAGATGGCTTCTTCTCTCTCCTCGATCTTCAATACAAAGTTCTCCATGATCTTCATGGAGATCTATCCGATGTAATCTTCTTTTGCGGTGTGTTTGTCGAGATCCAATGAATTGTGGATTTATGATCAGATTATCTATGAATCTTATTTGAGTTTCTTCTGATCTCTCTTATGCATGATTTCATATCCTTGTAATTCTCTTCGAGTTGTGGGTTTTGTTTGGCCAACTTGATCTATGATTCTTGCAATGGGAGAAGTGCTTGGTTTTGGGTTCGTAACATGCGGTGACCTCACCCAGTGACAGAAGGGGTAGCGGGGCACGCATCGTGTTGTTGCCATCAAGGGTAAAAAGATGGGGTTTTCATCATTGGTTTGAGTTTATCCCTCTACATCATGTCATCTTGCTTAAGGCGTTACTCTGTTCGTCATGAACTCAATACACTAGATGCATGCTGGATAGCGGTCGATGTGTGGAGTAATAGTAGTAGATGCAGAAAGTATCGGTCTACTTGTCTCGGACGTGATGCCTATATGTATGATCATTGCCTTAGATATCGTCATGACTTTGCGCGGTTCTATCAATTGCTCGACAGTAATTTGTTCACCCACCGTAATACTTGCTATTTTGAGAGAAGCCTCTAGTGAACACTATGGCCCCCGGGTCTACTCCACACCACATTTTCAGCCTTACTCTTTTTCTTCGTTGCACTTTCCGCCTTCAGATCTCACTTTGCAATCAATCTTGAAGGGATTGACAACCCCTTTAAAGCGTTGGGTGCAAGCTCTTTTGTGTTTGTGTAGGTACTCTGAACTTGACGAGATTCTCCTACTGGATTGATACCTTGGTTCTCAAACTGAGGGAAATACTTACTGCTCCTGTGCGGCATCACCCTTTCCTCTTCAAGGGAAAAACCAACGCAAGCCCAGTCTCCGTCAACGTGTCAATATCTGGCGCTGTTGTTTGTTGCCGTAGCATAGCCCAATCCTTTTGAGTCAAAGGACAGTCCAAAATGGTCTCTTATGATAAGCAAAGTGTTCTTGAGGGTACGCGGGAATTTCATCTAGTCACTTTCATCATGTTGGCTTAATTCATGTTCGCTACTTTGATAATTTGGTATGTGGGTGTACTAGTGCTTAGGTGGTGTTCTTACTTGAACAAATCTCCTACTTATGATTAACCCTCTCGCAAGCATCCGCAACTATGAGAAAAAGTATTAAGAATAAATTCTAACCATAGCATTAAACTTTTGGATCCAATCGGTCCCTTACGGAATAGCGCATAAACTAGGGTTTAAGCTTCTGTCACTCTCGCAACCCATCATCTAATTACTACTCCACAATGCATTCCCTTAGTCCCAAATATGGTGAAGTATCATGTAGTCAACATTCACATGACACCACTAAGGGAATCACAACATACATATCATCAAAATATCGAACACATATCAAGTTCACATGATTACTTGCAACATGATTTCTCCCGTGACCTCAGGAACAAAAGTAAGTACTCACAAATGATAATCATCCTCAAGATCAGAGGGGTATTAAATAGCATAATGGATCTGAACATATAATCTTCCACCAAATAAACCATATAGTAATCAACTACAAGATGTAATCAACAGTACTAGTCACCCACAAGCACCAATCTATAGTTCCGGTACAAAGATTGAACATAATAGATGAAATAGGGTTTGAGAGGAGTTGGTGCCGTTGAAGATGTTGATGAAGATAGCCCTCCCAGAGATGGGAGAGTTGTTAGTGATGATGATGACGATAATTTCCCCCTCCGGGAGGGAAGTTTCCCCGACGGAATCGCTCCGCCGGAGGGCAAAAGTGCTCTTGCCCAAGTTCCGCCTCGAGACGGCGACGCTTCGTCCCGAAAGTCCTCTCCTACTTTTTTCTAGGTCAAAATGACTTATATACTAGAAGAGGGGCACCGGAGGTGGGCCTGGGTGAGCACAACCCATCGGGGCGCGCTTGGGCTCCCTGGCTCGCCCAGGTGGATTGTGCCCACCTGGTGGGCTCCCTAGCTCGCCCAGGTGGGTTGTGCCCACCTGGTGGGCCCCCTGTGGTATTTATTTGCTCCAATATTCCTCAAACATTCCATAAAAATTCCTCATAAAGTTTCAGCTCATTTGGAGTTGTGCACAATAGGTAGCCTCACGTAGCTTTTTCAGGTCAAATTTCAAGCTGCCAGAATTCTCCCCCTTTGTGTATACCTTGCATATTATGAGAGAAAAGGCATTAGAATTACTCCAAAAAGCATTATTATACAATAAAACAACATAAACCAGAGTATGAAAACATGATGCAAAATGGATGTATCAACTCCCCCAAGCTTAGACCTTGCTTGTCCTCAAGCGAAAACCGAAATCAAGAAACATGTCCACATGCTTAGAGAGAGATGTCGATAAAAACAAAAATATGGACGTAGCAGCATCATGTAACTTACTATAACAACAACAAACTTTAACATAAAAATTTTATCATAGGCTTCTGATACGTCTCAAACGTATCTATAATTTTTTATGGTTTCATGCTGTTATCTTGTCAACTTTGGATGTTTTATATACCTTTTATATATTTTTTGGGACTAACTTATTAATTTAGTGCCAAGTGCCAATTCCTGTTTTTTCTGTGTTTTGACTCTTTTCAGATCTGATTTTGGAACGGAGTCCAAACGGAATAAAATCCCCAAAATGATTTTTCCACAACAGAAGAAGATCGGGGGACTTGAGGGCCCAGGAAGGAGGCCCACAGGGAGCCCACAAGCCCCAACGCCGCGGTCCGGGGGAGGGGGGCCCACGGCGACCAGGCTTGTGGCCTCCCTGACGCTCCCCTGCCCTAGCTCTTTGGCCTATAGATTCCCTAAAATCCCAGAAAAAATCAGGGCGTCCACGAAACCACTTTTTCGCCGCCGCAAGCTTCCATTTCCACGAGATCTCATCTGGAGACCCTTCCCGGTGCCCTGCCAGAGGGGACTTTGGAGCTGGAGGGCTTCTACATCAACATCATCGCCCCTCCAATAACTCGTGAGTAGTCTACTTCAGACCTACGGGTCCGTAGTTAGTAGCTTGATGGCTTCTTCTCACTCTTGGATCTTCAATACAAAGTTCTCCATGATCTTCATGGAGATCTATCCGATGTAATCCTCTTTGGCGGTGTGTTTATCGAGATCCGATGAATTGTGGATTAGTGATCAGATTATCTATGAATTATATTTGAGTCTTTGCTGATTTCTTATATGCATGTTTTGATATCCTTGTAAGTCTCTCCGAGTCTTGGGTTTTATTTGGCCAACTAGATCTATGATTCTTGCAATGGGAGAAGTGCTTGGTTTTGGGTTCGTACCGTGCGGTGACCTTTCCCAGTGACAGAAGGGGTAGCAAGGCACGCATCGTGTTGTTGCCATCAAGGGTAACAAGATGGGCTTTCATCATAGATTTGAGAGTGTCCATCTACATCATGTCATCTTGCTTAAGGCGTTACTCTGTTCTTATGAACTCAATACACTAGATGCATGATGGATAGCGGTTGACGTGTGGAGTAATAGTAGTAGATGCAGAAAGTATCGGTCTACTTGTTTTGGACGTGATGCCTATAGATATGATCATTGCCATAGATAACGTCATGACTTTGCACGGTTCTATCAATTGCTCGACAGTAATTCGTTCACCCACCGTCTACTTGCTTTCATGAGAGAAGCCACTAGTGAACACTACGGCCCCCGGGTTTATTCACAACTATCGTCTCCACTTTTACTTTTACTTTGCTTTGTTTATTTTTTGCTTTCAGTTCTCACTTTGCGAACAATCTATAAGGGATTGATAACCCCTTCATAGCGTTGGGTGCAAGCTCTTTGTGTTTGTGCAGGTACTTGTGACTTGACGCGATCCTCCTACTGGATCGATACCTTGGTTCTGAAACTGAGGGAAATACTTACTGCGTAGTGCTACATCACCCTTTCCTCTTCAAGGGAACACCAACGCAAGGCTCCAAGGCCGCGGGGGAATCCTTTGCATATTTGCCAAGGAAACCCCTATAGGCGTAGCCAGCAGCAGAAGGACCTGTGACGCCGTTACCAGGGAAGGTCTTTTGTTGCCGTAGCAGAAGGATTTCTGGCGCCGTTGCCGGGAAGGAGAGATCAAGTCAAGATCTATCCAAGTAGGTGTCACAAACTCATCTCTTGCATTTACCTTTTTTGCCAGTTGCCTCTCGTTTTCCTCTCCCCCACTTCACATTTGCCGTTTTCATTTGCCTTTTGCCTTCCTCCTTTGCCGTTTTCATTTGCCTTTTGCCTTTTTGCCGTTCTCTTTTGCCCGTTTCACTCGCTTACTTCCTGCTCGTTTGTGTGTGGGATAGTCCATCAATGGATAGATCCACCACTCCAAATGATACCTCTGAGAACGAAGTTCTCAATTTCAAGCAGAATGAGGAAGAAAATTTAAAGGACGCTTGGTACAGGATTTGCAATGCTCAAAGTAGATCTACTCGTAAGCAATCCACTATCGTTCTTCTTCACAATTTTTATGTTGGAGTCTCTCCTTGGAATAGGTATATTCTTGATACCATCGTAGGCGGGAATTTTTTGGGGAGCCATAATGCTAACTTCTATGGAGCTATCATGAATTTGGTAGGCTCACCCCCGCTCATGGTTAATGGAACTACCTTGACCTTGGAACACGTGAGGCAAAGGCTTGACGCCATTGAAAACAAAATTGCCACAATTGAACTTATTGAGGGTTTGGATAGAAAGATCCACAATCAAATTACTCAGTACGGTTCTAAAGTGGGAATGGTTTTGAAAAATTTAAGGGATAAGGAACCTATAGTTAATGATTCCTCTAGAATTGGCAAACTAGAAGATGTCATAACCAACTTGGGTTCCGCTTTTGCCGCTGTGCAAAATACTCCAAATCTCACTCTCAAAAAGACCGTCAAGTCTGTTTTTGTTCCTAAAGCTAGTGGTGATTCATCCAATAAAGATGAAGATCTTAAGATGATAAATGATCACACTACTTATGGTTTGAGAACCAAAGATGACTATACGTGATTCCATCACCTTATGCCTAGCTAAGGGCGTTAAACAATAGCGCTTGTTGGGAGGCAACCCAACGAATCTATCCTTTTTTCTTTCTGTTTTGTGTTTTCCACACTTTCATAATTCTGTTATTATTGTGTTTTTTGTGTTTCTTTTGCGTTTCTGCCAAGTGAAACCGTTATGATTAGTCTTGGGGATGATCGTTTGATCGTGTTGGAAAAGACAGAAACTTTCTGCTAACGAAAAGAATTTTCATTTTTTTTCTATGAGAGCTTTTGAGTTGATTCTTTCTACTTATGACTGCTACACAAATTCTTGAGACTGTCGTAATTTTTCAGAATTTTTGAAGTACGAGAAGTATACGAAGTATACAGATTTCTACAGACTGGTCTGCTGTTAACAGATTCTGTTTTTGTTGAGTTGGTTGCTTATTTTGATGAAACTATGGATAGTATCGGGGATGGGGGTATTAGCCATGGAATATTGAAAATACAGTAACCCAACATCAACATGAGTATAATTTAAGTTTGCTACAGTACCTAAGGAAGTGGTGGTTTGCTTTCTTATACTAATGATATCACGAGTTTCTGTTTAAGTTTCGTGTTGTGAAGTTTTCAAGTTTTGGGTGAAGTTCTTATGGACGAAGAGATAAAGAGTGGCAAGAGCTCAAGCTTGGGGATTCCCAAGGCACCCCAAGTTGATTCAAGGATGCCGAAAAAGCCTAAGCTTGGGGATGCCCCGGGAAGGCATCCCCTCTTTCGTCTTAAATCCATCGGTAACGTTACTTGGGGCTATATTTTTATTCACCACATGTTATGTGTTTTGCTTGGAGCGTCTTGTATCATAGGAGTCTTTTATTTTTATTGTGTCACAATCTTGCTTGCTGCACACCTAGAGAGAGACATGCACTCACCGTGATTTTGTCGAGCTTCACTTATATCCTTTGGTTAGACAATTCAACTCACATGTGCTTCACTTATATCTTTCGAGCTAGTTGATTTTGCTCTATGCGTTTCACTTTTATCTTTTAGAGCACGGAAGCGCATGGCGTGGTAGTTGATCTATACTATGAAAGTAGTCTCAAAAGGGGTAGTTATCCAAAGGGATATGAAAACTTCCACCTTCATGTGCATTGAGTAGTTAGATAAGTTTGATTCATCTCAATTAGTTTTGAGTTGTGGTTGTGGTAATATTGAAGTTATACTAGTAAAGTGTTGTGGATCTAGAAATACTTGTGTTAAAGTTAGTGATTCCCGTAGCATGCACGTATGGTGAACCGCTATGTGATGAAGTCTGAGCATGATTAGTCTATTGATTGTCATCCTTTGTGTGGCGGTCGGGATCGCGCGATGGTTTATACCTACCAACCCTTCCCCTAGGAGTATGCGTTGAATGCTTTGTTTCGATTACTACTAAAACTTTTGCAACAAGTATATGAGTTCTTCATGACTAATTCTGAGTCCATGGTTTAGATGCACTTTCACCTTCCACCATCACTATCTTCTTTAGTGCCGTGCAACTTTCGCCGGTGCATAAAACCCACCATTAGCCTCCCTCAAAACAGCCACCATACCTACCTACTATGGCTTTTTCAAAGCCATTCCGAGATATATTGCCATGAAACTACCACCATGACATGTGCCACCACTTCTACATTGCCATTGCATGATCATAAGATAGCTAGCATGATGTTCCATTGATGTCTATGCCATGCTAGATCATTGTCACGGTACACTACCGAAGGCATTCCATATAGAATCATCATTGCTCTAAGTTTTGAGTTGTAAGTGTGATGATCATCATTGATGGAGCATTGTCCCATGTGAGGAAATAAAAGAGGCAAGCGAAGCCCATTTACAAAAAGAGGCCAAAGATGCCCACCAAAAAAAAGAGAGGCCAAAGAGCCCACCAAAAAAATGAGAGAAAAAGAGAGAAGGGACAGTGCTATTGTCTCCTTTCCACACTTGTGCTTCATATTAAGCACCATGATCTTCAAGATTGAGAGTCTCTCGTTTTGTCACCACCATATAGCTAGTGGGAAATTTTCATTATATAACTTGGCTTGTATATTCCAATGATATGCTTCCTCAAAATTGCCTTAGGTCTTCGTGAGCAAGCAAGTTGGATGCACACCCACTAGTTTTCTTTAAGAGCTTTCACATACTCTTAGCTCTAGTGCATCATTTGTATGGCAATCCCTACTCATTCACATTGATATCTATTGATGAGCATCTCCATAGCTCGTTGATATGCCTAGTCAATGTGACCATCTTCTCCTTGTTTGCCTTGCAACCTCCACCACACTCCACTCCACTTATAGTGCTAAAACCATGGCTCACGCTCATGTATTGCGTGAGAGTTGAAAAAGTTTGAGAAAGTAAAGGTGTGAAAACAATTACTTGGCCAATACCGAGGTTGTGCATGAGTTAAATTCGTTGTGCAAGGATGATAGAGCATAGCCAGACTATATGATTTTCTAGGGATAACTTTCTTTTGGCCTTGTTATTTTGAAAGTTCGTGATTACCTTGCTAGTTTTCTTGAAGTATTATTGTCTCCACGTCAATAGCAAACTATTGTTTTGAATCTAACGGATCTGAACATTCATGTCACATAAGAGGAGTTACAAAGGACATCTATGCTAGGTAGCATGAAAGCATCAAAAATTCATTCTTTATCACTTCCCTACTCGAGGACGAGCAGGAGTTAAGCTTGGGGATGCTTGATACGTCTCAAACGCATCTATAATTTTTGATGGTTTCATGCTGTTATCTTGTCAACTTTGGATGTTTTATATACCTTTTATATCTTTTTTGGGACTAACTTATTAATTCAGTCCCAAGTGCCAGTTCCTATTTTTTCTGTGTTTTTGACTCTTTTTAGATCTGATTTTGGAACGGAGTCCAAACGGAATAAAATCCCCGAAATGAATTTTTCCAGAACAGAAGAAGATCGGGGGACTTGAGGGCCAAGGGAGGAGGCCCACAGGGAGCCCACAAGCCCTGACGCAGCGGCCAAGGGGGGCCCTGCGGCGACCAGGCTTGTGGCCTCCCTGGCGCTCCCCTGCCCTAGCTCTTTGGCCTATAAATTCCGTAAAATCCCAGAAAAAATCAGGGCGTCCACGAAACCACTTTTTCGCTGCCGCAAGCTTCCGTTTCCGCGAGATCTCATCTGGAGACCCTTCACGGTGCCCTGCCGGAGGGGACTTTGGAGCTGGAGGGCTTCTACATCAACACCATCGCCCCTCCAATGACTCGTGAGTAGTCTACTTCAGACCTACGGGTCCGTAGTTAGTAGCTAGATGGCTTCTTCTCTCTCTCTTGGATATTCAATACAAAGTTCTCCATGATCTTCATGGAGATCTATCCGATGTAATCCTGTTTGGCGGTGTGTTTGTCGAGATCCGATGAATTGTGGATTAGTGATCAGATTATCTATGAATTATATTTGAGTCTTTGCTGATTTCTTATATGCATGATTTGATATTCTTGTAAGTCTCTCCGAGTCTTGGGTTTTGTTTGGCCAACTAGATCTATGATTCTTTCAATGGGAGAAGTGCTTGGTTTTGGGTTCATATCGTGTGGTGACCTTTCCCAGTGACAGAAGGGGCAGCAAGGCACGCATCGTGTTGTTGCCATCAAGGGTAACAAGATGGGCTTTCATCATAGATTTGAGAGTGTCCATCTACATCATGTCATCTTGCTTAAGGCGTTACTCTATTCTTATGAACTCAATACACTAGATGCATGCTGGATAGCGGTCGACGTGTGGAATAATAGTAGTAGATGCAGAAAGTATCGGTCTACTTGTTTTGGACGTGATGCCTATAGATATGATCATTGCCATAGATAACGTCATGACTTTGCGTGGTTCTATCAATTGCTCGACAGTAATTCGTTCACCCACCGTCTACTTGCTTTCATGAGAGAAGCCACTAGTGAACACTACGGCCCCCGGGTCTATTCACAACTATCGTCTCCACTTTTACTTTTACATTGCTTTGTTTACTTTTTGCTTTCAGTTCTCACTTTGCAAACAATCTATAAGGGATTGACAACCCCTTCATAGCGTTGGGTGCAAGCTCTTTGTGTTTGTGCAGGTACTTGTGACTTGACGCGATCCTCCTGCTGGATCGATACCTTAGTTCTCAAATTGAGGGAAATACTTACTGTCGCAGTGCTACATCACCCTTTCCTCTTCAAGGGAACACCAATGCAAGGCTCCAAGGCCGCGGGGGAATCCTTTGCATATTTGCCAAGGAAACCCCTATAGGCGTAGCTAGCAGCAGAAGGACCTGTGACGCCGTTGCTGGGGAAGGTCTTTTGTTGCCGTAGCAGCTTCTCATGAACAAGTGACGATTCATCACGACATCGAAGTATAAAGCATAAACTCTATTGGAAACCAACAAACTATGTTCTCAGTCAACTTTGCAACTACAATTCATCATATTTTTAGGAAGGGTCACATATCGAAGCCTTTAGGCAAGTCCACATACTCAACCATCATTTAGTCTTCTATGATTGCTAACACTCACCGCGTACACATGAGCAAAACGTTTCAACCGGACAGATAGAAAGATAGGGGCTTATAGTTTCGCCTCCCAACGAATTCACCTCAAGGGTGATGTCAACAATAATAACTCATGCTACCCATATTCAACTAGATATATGTTCCTAGATCTTTCCTCACCACATGATGCTTGCCAAAGGATAAAATAAAAAGGAACAAAGAGAAAAACTTTGACTCTTGCATGAAAGTAAATACATAAAAGTAAAAGATATGCCCTTCGCAGAGGGAAGCAGAGGTTGCCATGTGATTTTTGTTTGTATGCTCAACCCCTTAGTGCAAGAGAACGTCACACTATATTGCCCCTTGTGATGGCAACCTTTATTATGCAGTCTGTCGCTTTTATTCTTCACCATCACAAGTTCGTACAACGCTCAATTTTCCCTTACACTAAATGATCTTACGCTTTTAGAAGCAATTTTTATTGCCCTTTTTGCACCGATGACAACTTACTTGAAGGATCTTACTCAATCCATAGGTAGGTATGGTGGACTCTCAAACAAGATTTGGGTTTAAGGGTCTTGGATGCACAAGTAGTATCTCTACTTAGTGCGGAGTTTTTGGCTAGAAAAGACAAGGGCAAGCACCACATGTTGAAGGTGTTGGAATTATGCTCTAGAGGCAATAATAAATATAGTTATTATTATAATTCCTGTTTCAAGATAATCGTTTATTATCCATGCTATAATTGTATTGAATGAAGACTTATATACATGTGTGGATACATAGACAAAACACTGTCCCTAGCAAGCCTCTAGTTGCCTAGCCAGTTGATCAAAGATAGTCAGGGTCTTCTGATTATGAACAAGGTGTTGTTGCTTGATAACTGGATCACGTCATTAGGAGAATCACGTGATGGACTAGACCCAAATAATAGACGTAGCATATTGATCGTGTCATTTTGTTGCTACTGTTTTCTGCGTGTCAAGTATTTGTTCCTATGACCATGAGATCATATAACTCACTGACACCGGAGGAATGCTTTGTGTGTATCAAACGTCGCAACGTAACTGGGTGACTATAAAGATGCTCTACAGGTATCTCCGAAGGTGTTCGTTGAGTTAGTATGGATCGAGACTGGGATTTGTCACTCCGTGTGACGGAGAGGTATCTCGGGGCCCACTCGGTAATACAACATCACACACAAGCCTTGCAAGCAATGTGACTTAGTTTAAGTTGCGGGATCTTGTATTACGGAACAAGTAAAGAGACTTGCCGGTAAACGAGATTGAAATAGGTATGCGGATATTGACGATCGAATCTCGTACAAGTAACATACCGAAGGACAAAGGGAATGACATACGGGATTATATGAATCCTTGGCACTGAGGTTCAAACGATAAGATCTTCGTAGAATATGCAGGATCCAATATGGGCATCCAGGTCCCGCTATTGGATATTGACCGAGGAGTCTCTCGGGTCATGTCTACATAGTTCTCGAACCCGCAGGGTCTGCACACTTAAGGTTCGACGTTGTTTTATGCGTATTTGAGTTATATGGTTGGTTACCGAATGTTGTTCGGAGTCCCGGATGAGATCATAGACGTCACGAGGGTTTCCGGAATAGTCCGGAAACGAAGATTGATATATAGGATGACCTAATTTGATTACCGGAAGGTTTTCGGAGTTACCGGGAATGTACCGGGAATGACGAATGGGTTCCGGATGTTCACTGGGGGGGGGGGGGCAATCCACCCCGGGGAAGCCCATAGGCCTTGGGAGTGGCGCACCAGCCCTTAGTGGGCTCGTGGGACAGCCCAAGAAGGCCCTATGCGCCATAGGAAGAAAATCAAAGAGAAAAGGAAGAAAAAAAGATGAGGTGGGAAAAGGGGGAAGGACTCCTCCTTCCAAACCTAGCTGGACTCGGTTTGGAAGGGGAGGGTTGCCTCCCTTGGCTCGGCCGAACCCCTTGGGGGTCCTTGGACCCCAAGGCAAGGCTCCCCCTCTTCCCCCTATATATACGGAGGTTTTAGGGCTGATTTGACAACTTTTGCCACGGCAGCCCGACCACATATCTCCACGGTTTTACCTCTAGATCGCGTTTCTACGGAGCTCGGGTGGAGCCCTGCTGAGATAAGATCACCACCAACCTCCGGAGCGCCGTCACGCTGCCGGAGAACTCATCTACCTCTTCGTATCTCTTGCTGGATCAAGAAGGCCGAGATCATCGTTGAGCTGTACGTGTGCTGAACGCGGAGGTGCCGTCCGTTCGGCACTAGATCGTGGGACTGATCGCGGGACGGTTCGCGGGGCAGATCGAGGGACGTGAGGATGTTCCACTACATCAACCGCGTTCACTAACGCTTCTGCTGTGCGATCTACAAGGGTACGTAGATCGAATATCCCCTCTCGTAGATGGACATCACCATGATAGGTCTTCGTGCGCGTAGGAAATTTTTTGTTTCCCTTGCGACGTTCCCCAACAGTGGCATCATGAGCTAGGTTCATGCGTAGATGTCTTCTCGAGTAGAACACAAAAGTTTTTGTGGGCAGTGATGTGCATTTTGCTGCCCTCCTTAGTCTTTTCTTGATTCCGCGGTATTGTTGGATTGAAGCGGCTTGGACCGACATTACTCGTACGCTTACGAGAGACTGGTTTCATCGCTACGAGTAACCCCGTTGCTCAAAGATGACTGGCAAGTGTCAATTTCTCCAACTTTAGTTGAATCGGATTTGATCGAGGAGGTCCTTGGATGAGGTTAAATAGCAACTCATATATCTCCGTTGTGGTGTTTGCGTAAGTAAGATGCAATCCTACTAGATACCCATGGTCACCACGTAAAACATGCAACAACAAAATTAGAGGACGTCTAACTTGTTTTTGCAGGGTATGCTTGTGATATGATATGGCCGACGATGTGATGTGATATATTGGATGTATGAGATGATCATGTTCTAATAGATAATATCGACTTGCACGTCGATGGTACGACAACCGGCAGGAGCCATAGGGTTGTCTTTATACTAACGTTTGTGCTTGCAGATGCGTTTACTATTTTGCTAGGATGTAGCTTTAGTAGTAATAGCATGAGTAGCACGACAACCCCGATGGCGACACGTTGATGGAGATCATGGTGTGGCGCCGGTGACAAGAAGATCGTGCCGGTGCTTTGGTGATGGAGATCAAGGAGCACGTGATGATGGCCATATCATGTCACTTATGAATTGCATGTGATGTTAATCCTTTTATGCACCTTATTTTGCTTAGAACGACGGTAGCATTATGAGGTGATCTCTCACTAAAATTTCAAGACGAAATTGTGTTCTCCCCGACTATGCACCGTTGCTACAGTTTGTCGTTTCGAGACACCACGTGATGATCGGGTGTGATAGACTCAACGTTCACATACAACGGGTGCAAAACAGTTGCGCACGCGGAGCACTCGTGTTAAGCTTGACGAGCCTAGCATGTGCAGACATGGCCTCAGAACACATGAGACCGAAAGGTCGGTCATGAATCATATAGATGATATGATTAGCATAGGGATGCTTACCACTGAAACTATACTCAACTCACGTGATGATTGGACTTGAGCTAGTGTAAGTGGATCATGAACCACTCAAATGACTAGAGAGATGTACTTTTTGAGTGGGAGTTTAGCAAGTAATTTGATTGAGTTAAACTCTAATTATCTTGAACATAGTCTAAGTCCACTTTGAATATATTTGTGTTGTAGATCATGGCTCACGCGACAGTCACCCTGAATTTTAATACGTTCCTAGAGAAAGCTAAGTTGAAAGATGATGGAAGCAACTTTGTAGACTGGGCTCGTAATCTTAAGCTAATCTTACAAGCTGGGAAGAAGGATTATGTCCTTAATGCTGTGCTAGGAGATGAACCACCCGCTACGGCTGACCAGGATGTTAAGAACGCTTGGTTAACACGTAAGGAGGACTACTCAGTAGTTCAATGTGCAGTCTTTTATGGCTTAGAACCGGGACTTCAACGTCGCTTTGAGCGTCCTGGAGCATTTGAGATGTTCCAGGAGTTGAAGTTCATCTTCCAGAAGAACGCCCGGATCGAGAGGTATGAGACCTCCGATAAATTCTATGCTTGCAAGATGGAGGAGAACTCGTCTGTCAGTGAACATGTGCTCAAAATGTCTGGGTACTCAAACCGTCTAGCTGAGCTGGGGATTGAACGCCCGCAAGAGGCTATCACTGACAAAATCCTTCAATCACTGCGGCCAAGCTATAAAGGCTTTGTGTTGAACTACAACATGCAAGGGATGAACAAGTCACCCGGCGAGTTGTTTGCAATGCTGAAAGTCGCAGAGTCTGAACTCCGTAAAGAGCATCAAGTGTTGATGGTGAATAAGACCACTAGTTTCAAGAGAAACGGCAAAGGCAAGAAGGGTAATTCAAAGAAGAGCGGCAAGCCTGTTGCCAATCCGACGAAGAAACCCAAAGCTGGACCTAAGCCTGAAACAGAGTGTTACTATTGCAAGGGTATGGGTCACTGGAAGCGCAATTGCCCCAAGTATCTGGCTGATAAGAAGGCGGCCAAAGAAAAATCAGGTATATTTGATATACATGTTATTGATGTGTACTTAACCGGTTCTCGTAGTAGTGCCTGGGTATTCGATACCGGTTCTGTTGCTCATATTTGCAACTCGAAACAGGAACTGCGGAATAGACGAAGGCTGGCGGAAGATGAAGTGACGATGCGCGTAGGAAATGGTTCCAAGGTTGATGCAATCGCCGTCGGCACAGTTTCACTTCAGTTACCATCAGGATTAGTTATGAACTTGAATCATTGTTATTTAGTGCCTGCGTTGAGCATGAACATTATATCTGGATCTTGTTTATTGCGAGACGGTTACTCTTTTAAGTCAGAGAATAATGGTTGTTCTATTTCTATGAGTAACATCTTTTATGGTCATGCACCCAATGTGAGAGGATTGTTCATATTGAATCTTGATAGTGATACACACATACATAACATTGAGACCAAAAGAGTTAGAGTTAACAATGATAACGCCATATTTTTGTGGCACTGCCGCTTAGGTCATATTGGTGTAAAGCGCATGAAGAAACTCCATGCCGATGGACTTTTGTAGTCACTTGACTTTGATTCACTTGACACGTGCGAACCATGCCTCATGGGCAAGATGACTAAAACTCCGTTCTCCGGAACAATGGAGCATGCAAGTGACTTGTTGGAAATCATACATACCGATGTGTGCGGTCCGATGAGCGTAGAGGCACGCGGCGGATATCGTTATTTTCTCACCTTCACTGACGATTTGAGTAGATATGGTTATGTCTACTTAATGAAGCGCAAGTCTGAAACATTTGAAAAGTTCAACCAATTTCAGAGTGAAGTTGAAAATCATCGTAACAAGAAGATCAAGTTCCTACGGTCTGATCGTGGGGGTGAATATCTGAGTTTCGAGTTTGGTGCTCACTTAAGACAATGTGGAATTGTTTCACAGTTGACACCGCCTGGAACACCACAGCGTAATGGTGTGTCCGAACGTTGTAATCGTACTTTATTAGAGATGGTGCGATCTATGATGTCTCTTACCGATTTGCCGTTATCGTTTTGGGGTTATGCATTAGAAACAGCTGCATTCACTTTAAATAGGGCACCATCAAAATCCGTTGAGACGACACCATACGAACTGTGGTATGGCAAAAGGCCAAAGTTATCATTTCTTAAAGTTTGGGGATGTGATGCTTATGTCAAAAAGCTTCAGCCTGAAAAGCTGGAACCCAAAGCGGAAAAGTGCATCTTCATAGGTTACCCAAAAGAGATAGTTGGGTACACCTTCTATCTCAAATCCGAGGGCAAAGTGTTTGTTGCTAAAAACGGAGCTTTTCTCGAGAAGGAGTTTCTCTCGAGAGAATTGAGTGGGAGGAAGATAGAACTTGATGAGGTTGTCGAACCTCTCATCCCTCTAGATGGTGGCACAGGGCAAGGGGAAACCTCTGTCATTGCGATGCCGGTTGAGGAGGAAGTTAATGATGATGATCATGAAACTCCGGTTCAAGTTCCTGTTGAACCACGCAGGTCGACGAGACCATGTGCTGCTCCAGAGTGGTACGGTAATCCCGTTTTGTCAATCATGTTGTTAGACAACAATGAACCTGCAAGTTATGAAGAAGCAATGATGGGCCCAGATTCCAACAAATGGCTAGAAGCCATGAAGTCCGAGATAGGATCCATGTATGAGAATAAAGTGTGGACTTTGGAAGTACTACCCGAGGGCCGCAAGGCTATTCAGAACAAATGGATCTTTAAGAGGAAGACGGACGCTGACGGCAATGTGACCGTTTATAAAGCTAGACTTGTGGCAAAGGGTTTTTCACAAGTTCAAGGAGTTGACTACGATGAGACATTCTCACCCGTAGCGATGCTTAAGTCCATCAAAATCATGTTAGCAATAGCTGCATTTTTCGATTATGAAATCTGGCAGATGGATGTCAAAACGGCGTTCCTTAACGGTTTCCTTAAGGAAGAGTTGTATATGATGCAACCCGAAGGTTTTGTCGATCCTAAGAATGCTAACAAGGTGTGCAAGCTCCAGCGATCCATTTATGGACTGGTGCAAGCATCTCGGAGTTGGAACAAACGCTTTGACGAGGTGATCAAAGCATTTGGGTTTATACAAGTGGTTGGAGAATCTTGTATTTACAAGAAAGTGAGTGGGAGCTCTGTGGCGTTTCTAATATTATATGTGGATGACATATTGCTGATTGGAAACAACGTAGAGTTTTTGGAGAGCATAAAGGATTACTTGAATAAAAGTTTCTCTATGAAGGACCTAGGAGAAGCTGCTTACATTCTAGGCATTAAGATCTACAGGGATAGATCAAAACGCCGATAGGACTTTCACAAAGCACATACCTTGATAAAGTTTTGAAGAGGTTCAAAATGGAACAGTTCAAGAAAGGGTTCTTGCCAGTTTTACAAGGTACGAAATTGAGTAAGACTCAGTGCCCAACAACTGATGAGGATAGAGAGCATATGAGCACCGTCCCCTATGCTTCAGCCATAGGTTCTATCATGTATGCAATGCTGTGCACTAGACCGGACGTTAGCCTGGCCATAAGTATGGCAGGTAGGTTCCAGAGTAATCCAGGAGTGGATCACTGGACGGCGGTCAAGAATATCCTGAAGTACCTGAAAAGGACTAAGGAGATGTTTCTCGTGTATGGAGGTGACGAAGAGCTCGCCGTAAAGGGTTACGTCGATGCAAGCTTTGACACAGATCCGGACGACTCTAAGTTGCAGACCGGATACATATTTATTCTTAATGGGGGTGCGGTAAGCTGGTGCAGTTCCAAGCAAAGCGTCGTAGCAGATTCTACATGTGAAGCGGAGTACATGGCTGCCTCGGAGGCGGCTAAGGAGGGTGTCTGGATGAAGCAGTTCATGACGGATCTTGGAGTGGTGCCAAGCGCACTGAATCCAATAACCTTGTTCTGTGACAACACGGGTGCCATTGCCTTAGCAAAGGAACCACGGTTTCACAAGAAGTCCAGACACATCAAACGACGCTTCAACCTCATCCGCGACTACGTCGAAGGGGAGGACGTAAATATATGCAAAGTGCACACGGAAATGAATGTAGCAGACCCGCTGACTAAACCTCTTCCACGGGCAAAGCATGATCAACACCAGAACTGTATGGGTGTTAGATTTATTACAATGTAATTCGCATGATGATGTGAGGGCTAGATTATTGACTCTAGTGCAAGTGGGAGACTGTTGGAATTATGCCCTAGAGGCAATAATAAATATAGTTATTATTATAATTCCTGTATCAAGATAATCGTTTATTATCCATGCTATAATTGTATTGAATGAAGACTTATATACATGTGTGGATACATAGACAAAACACTGTCCCTAGCAAGCCTCTAGTTGGCTAGCTAGTTGATCAAAGATAGTCAGGGTCTTCTGATTATGAACAAGGTGTTGTTGCTTGATAACTGAATCACGTCATTAGGAGAATCACGTGATGGACTAGACCCAAACTAATAGACGTAGCATATTGATCGTGTCATTTTGTTGCTACTGTTTTCTGCGTGTCAAGTATTTGTTCCTATGACCATGAGATCATATAATCACTGGCACCGGAGGAATGCTTTGTGTGTATCAAACGTCGCAACGTAACTGGGTGACTATAAAGATGCTCTACAGGTATCTCCGAAGGTGTTCGTTGAGTTAGTATGGATCGAGACTGGGATTTGTCACTCCGTGTGACAGAGAGGTATCTCGGGGCCCACTCGGTAATACAACATCACACACAAGCCTTGCAAGCAATGTGACTTAGTTTAAGTTGCGGGATCTTGTATTACGGAACGAGTAAAGAGACTTGCCGGTAAACGAGATTGAAATAGGTATGCGGATATTGACGATCGAATCTCGGGCAAGTAACATACCGAAGGACAAAGGGAATGACATACGGGATTATATGAATCCTTGGCACTGAGGTTCAAACGATAAGATCTTCGTAGAATATGTAGGATCCAATATGGGCATCCAGGTCCCGCTATTGGATATTGACCGAGGAGTCTCTCGGGTCATGTCTACATAGTTCTCGAACCCGCAGGGTCTGCACACTTAAGGTTCGACGTTGTTTTATGCGTATTTGAGTTATATGGTTGGTTACCGAATGTTGTTCGGAGTCCCGGATGAGATCACGGAGGTCACGAGGGTTTCCGGAATAGTCCGGAAACGCAGATTGATATATAGGATGACTTCATTTGATTACCGGAAGGTTTTCGGAGTTATCGGGAATGACGAATGGGTTCCGGATGTTCACCGGAGGGGGGGGGGGGAACCCACCCGGGGAAGCCCATAGGCCTTGGGAGTGGCGCACCAGCCCTTAGTGGGCTGGTGGGACAGCCCAAGAAGGCCCTATGCGCCATAGGAAGAAAATCAAAGAGAAAAGGAAGAAAAAAAGAGGAGGTGGGAAAAGGGGGAAGGACTCCTCCTTCCAAACCTAGTTGGACTCGGTTTGGAAGGGGAGGGTTGCCTCCCTTGGCTCGGCCGAACCCCTTGGGGGTCCTTGGACCCCAAGGCAAGGCTCCCCCTCTTCCCCCTATATATACGGAGGTTTTAGGGCTGATTTGACAACTTTTGCCATGGCAGCCCGACCACATATCTCCACGGTTTTACCTCTAGGTTGCGTTTTTGCGGAGCTCGGGCGGAGCCCTGCTGAGATAAGATCACCACCAACCTCCGGAGCGCCGTCATGCTGCCGGAGAACTCATATACCTCTCCGTCTCTCTTGCTGGATCAAGAAGGCCGAGATCATCGTCGAGCTGTACGTGTGCTGAACACGGAGGTGCCGTCCGTTCGACACTAGATCGTGGGACTGATCGCGGGACGGTTCGCGGGGCAGATCGAGGGACGTGAGGACGTTCCACTACATCAACCGCGTTCACTAATGCTTCTGCTGTGCGATCTACAAGGGTACGTAGATCGAATATCCCCTCTCGTAGATGGACATCACCATGATAGGTCTTCGTGCGCATAGGAATTTTTTTGTTTCCCTTGCAACGTTCCCCAACAGAAGGATCCATGAAAATATAACTTCTATGTGAATATGAACAAACATAGTTCATTACGTTGTCTTCCTTGTCCAATGTCAACAATTTTGACATATAATATTTTGATGGGTGCTCACAATCACAAAATATTTCCAGGATATGTATTTGCATGTGAATCTTCTCTTCCCTTATTAATTCTTTCATGAGTTGCATCATTGACCAATGCTATGTTTGTCAATCTACAATAAAAGTTTCTACTTATACTTTTCCTTGTGTAATTTCATCACTTACCATAAGATAAACATATGATATTTTTCATTTTTTTCCTTTCTTTTTATTGAAACAAGAAAGTAAAGAAGGCAACACTCAAACTAAACTTTATTATATATCTCGCACACGATTGCATAGATTGATCACTAAGCAAACTCTTGGAAAGAAAGGATCAAACTAAAATTTTATTCATCTAAAGCAAAAGATAACCATGGATCGAACTAAGAAAAGTAAAGGTAAACGATAGTGGAGATGATACGATACCGGGGCACCTCCCCCGAGCTTGGCGAAAGCCAATGGGAGTGCCCATACCCGATACTCAATTTTCTTTTGGTGATGAAGGAGGTGGTGGTGATGAAGTAGAAGCAATCTTGTCCTCCGGTTTCCATGGCAGAGGCTCACCATCATAAGAGGAAGAGTGAGTCTCTCGTATCCTGCAACTGGCACCCAAACTCATACCTTTAAACCTTGCCTCATATTCTAAGACTTGGCTTTGAAGGTCGTGGATCTGGCTATGGAGGAAGTTGATTTGCTCGTTGAGGGAGAAGACGATGTCCTTCATGGACTTGCGATCCACCTTGAGGTCACGAGTGTAGTCCGCGATCATGAGGTGATTGGCATTGAGCCCACGTTCCACCATACCCTTGCACCGGAAGACTTCGTGCTCCATAGCTTCAAGCCTGGCCTCCACAGATCCAGTCCCCTTGGGTCCTTGCACATCGCGGATGTGCAGCACGCCTTCGCGCACCTGGATAGCTTGAGGCTGCTGCATCACTTCCTGCAAATATGGGTTGATGACGTTGTCGAAGAACTTGTCCTTAGAGGAGCTTGAAGCGGCCATGGTGGATTGGATCTGACAGAAAAAGCAAGAAAAGAAAATAGGAGATTTCTTCGTGATATGGAGGTCAACAGGTTCGGGGGGTATATAAAGATTTTTTATCTTGGTGAACAAGCAGAACGGAAGAAAAACGGAGTCTGGAAAGTACCCGAGGTGGGCACAACCCACCGCGCCCTCGTGTATCGTGCCCACCGGGGCCACTTTCCTGGAAGTTTCTTATTTTCCTAATTTTTTAAATATTCCAAAACTGACAAAATTATTTTTGCGGATTTTTCGGAGTCCGTTTACTTACCGTATCATGTACCTCCCTTTTATCACGATTCTGGAGTGTTCCGGAAGGTTTCTTTTATGTGTTCTTCAGGTGTCATAGTTTGGATAATATTGCTTTCAACATTAATGGGCGTACATGAGATATAATGTTTATTCGTTACATATTGAAAACCTTTGGGTTAGTACCTTCGTCATTATTTATTTTTATAGCTCCGGATTTATAGACCTCCTCGATAACATAGTGTCCTTCCCATTTGGAGAGGAGTTTTCCTGCAAAGAATCTGAAACGAGAGTTGTACAAAAGAACATATTCTCCAACTTTGAACTTACGCTTTTGGATTATTTTGTCATGCCATATTTTAACTTTTTCTTTAAATAACTTTGCATTTTCATAAGCTTGGTTTATCCATTCATCTAATGAGCTAATATCAAATAACCTCTTTTCACCAGCAAGTTTGAAATCATAGTTGAGTTCTTTGATTGACCAATATGCTTTATGTTCTAACTCAAGAGGCAAATGACAAGATTTTCCATAAACCATTTTATAAGGAGACATACCCATAGGATTTTTATATGCCGTTCTATAAGCCCAAAGTGCATCATCTAATTTCTTAGACCAATTCTTCCGGGATCTAGTGATAGTCTTTTGTAAGATTAGTTTTATTTCTCTATTGCTAAGTTCAACTTGACCACTAGACTGAGAATGATAAGGTGATGCAATCTATGGTTAACATCATACTTAGCAAGCATTTTACGAAAAACACCATGAACAAAGTATGAAACACCATCAGTCATTAAATATCTAGGGACTCCAAACCTTGGGGAAATAACTTCCTTAAGCATTTTAATAGAGGTATTGTGATCAACACTACTAGTTGGAATAACTTCTACCCACTTAGTAACATAATCAACAACAACCAAAATATGTGTATACCCATTATAGGAAGGAAAAGCTCCCATGAAATCAAATCCCCAAACGTCAAATGGTTCAACATAAAGTGAATAATTCATAGGCATTTCTTGACGCTTACCATATTACCTATTCTTTGACATTCATCACAAGATGAGACAAACTTACGGGCATCCTTAAAGAGAGTAGGCCGATAAAAACCAGATTGCAATACCTTATGAGCGGTTCTGTCTCCCGCGTGATGCCCTCCATAAGCTTCGGAGTGACATTTCCATAGGATTTGTTCCTGTTCATGCTCAGGTACACAACGTCTAATAATACCATCTACTCCTTCTTTATAAAGATGTGGGTCATCCCAAAAGTAATGTCTTAAATCATAGCAGAATTTTTTCTTCTGTTGGTATGTGAAGCTAGGTGGTATGTATTTAGCAACAATATAATTAGCATAATAAGCATACCAAGGTGTACTATTAGAAACATTTATTTCAGCTAATTGTTCATCAGGAAAGCTATCATTAATAGGTTGTGGGTCATCAAGAAAGTTATCAGCTATGAGGTTCTCTGCTCCTTTCCTATCAGTGATATGCAAATAAAATTCTTGTAACAGAAGAACCCACCTAATGAGTCTAGGTTTATCATCTTTCTTTTCCATAAGATATTTAATAGTAGCATGGTCGGTGTGAACAATAACTTTAGAATCAACAATGTAAGATCTGAATTTATCACAAGCAAACACTACTGCTAAGAATTCTTCTTCAGTAGTAGCGTAATTTCATTGAGCATTGTCGAGAGTTTTACGAGCATAATGGATAACATTCAATTTCTTATCAACTCTGAAAGGGCGTGGATGTCGCCTAGAGGGGGGGAGGGTGAATAGGCGCTTTAAAATAATTACGGTTTAGGCTTGAACAAGTGCGGAATAAAACTAACATTTAATTTGTCAAGCACAGAACGTAAAACAACCAGGCTCACCTATGTGCACCAACAAACCTATGCTAAGCAAGATAAAAAACTAAGTGATAGCAAGATATATGACAGGAAACAATATGACTATCACAAAGTAAAGTGCACAAGTAAATAGTTTGCGTAAGAGATAACCGAGGCACGCGGAGATGACGATGTATCCCGAAGTTCACACCCTTGCGGATGCTAATCTCCGTTTAGAGCGGCGTGGAGGCACAATGCTCCCCAAGATGCCACCAAGGCCACCATAATCTCCTCACGCCCTCGCACAATGCAAGATGTCGTGATTCCACTAAGGGACCCTTGTGGGAGGTCACCGAACTCGTACAAATGGCAACCCTTGGGGGCGGTCACCGGTACCCGTACAAATTGCTTGGGGCAATCTGCACAACCTAATTGGAGACCCCGACACTTGCCCGGAGCTTTACACCACAATGATTGAGCTCCGAGACACCACCAAGCTTCTAGGATGCCAAAGCATCCATGAAGAACAATCTCTAGGGTACTAAGTACCAAAAGGTAATAAGCTTCTCAAACTTCACTTCCACGTATCACCGTGGAGAACTCAAACCTATGCACCAAATGCAATGGCAAGAACACACGAAGTGGACAAGTCCCTCACACTCAACACCCCCCCACAACAACTAAAGCTATGGAGAAATATGAGAGGAAGAACAATGAGCTCACAAAGAACTCCAAGATCAAGATCCAAGGGGTTCCCCTCACATAGAGGAGAAAGCGATTGGTGGAGATGTGGATCTAGATCTCCTCTCTCTTTTCCTTCAAGAACTAGCAAGAATCATTGGAGGGATTGAGACTTAGCAAGCTCGAAGAAGGTCAACAATGGGGGAAGAACACGAGCTGAAGAGATAAAGTTCAATGGGGAAGAAGAACCCATTTTATAGGTGAGGAAAAATCCAACCGATATGCTTCACAGCCCGCACAGAGCGGTACTACCGCTCATGGGAGCGGTACTACCGCTCGGTAGGTTCACCAACCATGCTGAGGCAAAAAGGATGCGCAAATAAGGCCCGATGGAGCGGTACTACCGCTCGATAGGTTCACTAAACATGATGAGGCAAAAAGCATGCGCAAATAAAGTTCGACGGAGCGGTACTACCGCTCCTAGAGTGGTACTACCGCTTGGCACAAGCGGTACTACCGATCGCCACAGAAATTGCCATACCTTTCGCATACAGACTCTGAATTCAACGAAACCAAGTTTGTTGGAAAGATAACGACATGGGCTAACAGAATCTTGATAGAAATATCAATAAGAAGCAAGTGAGAAAAGGCCCATAATAAAATGGTGAGAATCCTTCCTCGAATAAGACCGGTAAAAACTCCCAACACCGAAAACATCATAGAAGATGCATATGGACTTCGTTTTTGATGAACTCGAGCTTTTCATGAAGATGACCATAAGCTCTAAAACTCACAAAGAGAGCACCAAACAAGAACCAAGAAGTATGATGCAAGGATGCAAATGGTTTGAGCTCTCAACGAACGATATGATCAAGCTACTCACTTGAGAGCCCCCCTTGACAGTACGACAATCTATCCTAAAACAGAAAACCTATCAAGGGCAAACCTATACCTTGCACCTCGTCCTCTTCAGCTAGATGACGATGATCTTGGCTTCCTCAAGATGGACCACCTTTCTTGATTGCGTTGGCTTGATGAAGACTAGTTGATTGCTCCCCCATACACACTATGGGTGAGCCGCTCTTCAGCATATCTTCACAAGCCCATTGCCACCACAATGGACGGCAAGCTTCAAGCATGATATATTCATGATGATCCACTTGAACTTGCACACCGCAATCTTGATGACGATCACCACTTGACGTCATCCTCCATGGGTTGTATGAGATCTTCCTCTTGACACAAGCCCATGGAAACACACCTAACCCACATTGAACTCTCATGAAGACCATGGGTTAGTACACAAACACGTAATGGACAATGCTTACCATACCATGGGATCACTTGATCCCTCTCGGTACATTTTGTACGCTTTGTGTGTTGATCATCTGGATTTACTCTTTGTCTGACGATCTTGATCAACCTTGTGTCTCTATGACCATTATTTGGATAATACCTTGAATACCACCTTGGTCATCATATAAACTCCTTGAACCCAACAGATGGACTTCAAGAAAGTGCCTATGGACAAATCCTATAAATATAACTTAAGGCAACCATTAGTCCATAGGAATTGTCATCAATTACCAAAACCACATATGGAGAGATATGCTCTAACAATCTCCCCCATTTTGGTAATTGATGACAACCACTTCAAGAGAGTTTATATAAGGAAATAAGCATAACCAAGCGCACACATACAAATCATTAATGCATGCGTGCAAGATGTAAATGCTTACGCAATAAAAGCAAAACCCTCTAAACATATCCAAAGTAAACTCTCTAAACTTCCTCCATTGGCATCGATTGCCAAAATGGACGAAAAGTTTAGAAAGCCAATATAGTAGGTGGTCCTTCAAAAGGTGTGTACTTATTAGCAAATGAGTGCAAAGAAATACAAAAATACACAAATTACAATGATAAGTAGTTGGAGAAAAACGAACTATCCTTCCCAAGAGAATAGATATCATCAATAATGATAAGTAGTTGGAGGAAAACGAACTATATTGAGGACCCAAAGATTGCAAAAAGAAGGATCGTATGCCACAAAGGCATACAAAATAGAAGCAAGCAATCAAAAGATACCAGATGGAACAAACAACCACATGGTCCTTCGAACCACATGAATAAAAGATATTATGATAAAGGCAAAGGAGTGTTTTATCAAAACTAGGGAAGCTCCCCATGATTTGTGCACTAATGAGAGATTTTTGTATTTGATACAAGTGCACAAAATAGGATCGTTGCTCCTCCAAAATTAATAAAAACACACAATGAGTGCAAGAAGATAGACGAGACAATAAGCATATCACTTGCACAAAACAAATGGTTGAGCAACATGTAAAAGAAGCAACTTAAGATAGGCTCAACCAAAATAATGTGTGTGAGTCATGGCAAAGCACTTGAGAAGACTAAGATAAGGATGAGCATTACTCATCAACATAGTCTTGATGAAATGAGAAACAAAGTGCAAGACATATCCTTCCCACACACACACTACTAGAAAATGGGTTCACAAGCTTACCAAAAAGCAAATTGAGAACCAATGCTTGTGACAACCCATGGTGAAGATAGGAAACAATAACCTTGTCAAGAGGAGGGATACCAATCGAAATGGCAAAACCCTCGTCAAGACAAGCATGAGGAAAAATAATCTTCACCACCAAAGAGTGCATCAAGATGCAAGAATATAAGATACGCACTCAAGACAAATCCTTTCATGAAGCCACCAAAAACTAAAAAAGGAAATGCAATGGTGGACGTGTAAGAAAAGAGGATATCAATTAGAGATGTAACTTCTCTCATGTGTAAAAGATTCTAGGTAGAAGACAATCATGATGATATATATCCACAAAGAAGGATGTACACACGGAATGGTTACAAGAAGGAACAAACAAGATATCCAAAAGGAAGTCATAAATATATTAGTAAGGTCTTTGCTTGGAAGCATAGCACATGGCCTAATATTTTCTTATTGTACAATATGAACTTCCAACATACGAATATCAAAGACATCCCAACTAGCAATAAGACATCATCGTTTGGATGCTTTGAGAAAGGAAACAAGTACCACAAGAACGAATCAAGAGATTCATGCCAAGATGCAACCTGGAGAGAGAGACAGAACCACGAGAGGAGGGTATAACCCGTCGCGGTCCCGAGGGTGCGGTAGTACCGCACGTCATCACGGTAGTACCGCCTGGCCATCGGTTGTAAAATTTTACTCCCGCTCGCTGGGCGGTAGTACCATTCGTCCAGCGGGAGCAGAAAATACTGCCGTGCTGGATGCGATAGTACCGTGTCGGTGCTGCTACTGCATGAGTGCAGCAGTAACACATCTCCAGCGGTAGTACCGTTCAGCCAAGAGAAGACATGTTTGGGCCTTGCAAGGAATGTATGCATGAAGTAGATACTTGTTACCGAGACATCATCGGATTAATGTAGTAGATGGTTGTTTGTTGATCATCCTAACTTGGATCCATTAAGCACACGGTGTCAACACCGTCCTTGTAGGTGAGCCGAGCATCCAACACATCTCTAATTGTTCCTAGAACAACAAACAAACAAAATGGTGCCCAAACTCATTGGGACCAAAGAGTTAAAAAACCAACAATACATAGGACAAACTCCACATAAATATGTGCATATAGATATGAAATTGAATTTCATGCACACTTTAGCCAATTTATGACAAGGTGGAGTTTCCCCTATATATCAGGTCAAGGAAAGAAAGCATGCAAAAGAAGCTATATACAGTAAATATGCATGCTCAAGGCTTTCAAGAATCAACTCAACACAAAGTTGATAAGTCACCAAAAGACAAGGTATCAAGTGATAATAAGATCCCAAACAAAAAACTATCACTTGAAGGATATCAATTAAAAGATACCTCAAGGAATGAGATATCCATTGACACATGCCAAATAAAAGGAAACGAGATACCAATTGAAGGAAAACAAACACGAGGTATCTAGTTTCCAAAAGAGAGCTAGGTTCCAAACAAACCAAACCCTCAACAAATTTTCATGATGGTAGAAAGCATCATAAAGATCAAGACTCGCCTCCCATCAACACACTAGATGGGGATCAAAATATTTAATGATGGACGAATAAAGAGAGTGTTCTAAAGAAAATGGGATAGCTCCGCCAAGGGATGTGCGTTATATAGAATTTGCATTTAAATACAAAATGCACAAGATGGATCATCACTTTATCTATATCTATAAAATACTAGACATGTTAAAATAGGTCCACAAGAGGCAAGGAAGACAAATGAAACACAAAATGCAATGTAAAGACGATTAGCAATTTCTACCACATGATGGGAATACCAATTGTCAAAGGACAAGAAATATTTTGGAAATAATACTCATTGGTAGATCGCAAATATATCCAACATAATCTTTTACCCCTAAAACGCAAGCAAATGACACTTGCAGAGATAACATGCCACCTAGGAACAAGATAATTTACAATATCAACACTAAGTGGCAATACCTCAAATGTACACATTTTCTAGGCTTGCAATATGCACATAGCATATTACTCCCCCATAATGTGATAACCCAACAATATTAACAAGTGGCAAATTAAAACCAGCAAGAGATAATTAATGAAATATATAGAATTTGAATTTCTCATGAGTAAGACATACCACATAGAAACTAGATAATCTTGAAATATCAATACTAAGTGGTATTCCCCATGTATACACATTTATAGGATTGTGAGGTGTGCAAAGCACATCACCCCCCGGCAATGAGATAATCTATTAATCTCTCACAAGAGCCACCAAAGATACAAACATGATGCAAAAAGGCTCAATACAAGACTCATATGTACATGATGTGCAAATCAATATACACATACTCGGTTACTCAAGATAAGCAAGTTGGAAGCACAACATATACAAACACATGCAAGGTACAACACCACAACATGCAAAGGGGCAAGTAACTAACAAAGTAAACATTTTAAGTACAAATTACCTTAAGGAGGCACATTGGATATAAGATAGAAACTCGATAATCCAAATGACTTGGCTTGAGAGAATATGAATGATGAAGATCCCTTAATTCTTCATTATGTATCAAAGTCTCCAATGTCCTCCATCATCACCTATTGATCAAGTTTGAGCATGCTGGTCCCCAACCAAGTTAGGTCCTAAGAGGTTAGTCACAATAGGCTTGTCTACCCAAATGGTTCTGTTCTTGACACCACTTTGAGTACCAACAAACTTGGAAAATACATTGCCAATCTTATCCTTCCCAAGAGAATAGATATCATCAAATAATGATTGGGTTGGATACATTACCTCTTGTGCAAGAAGAAGCAAAGTGACCCTTCTCACGACATAAGTAGCAACATATACCCTTTCCTTTCTTCCCAATTGATTTCTCAACTTGAGGAGTGTTGGCTTGGGTATTCTTGGGAAGAGGCATTTCTTCAAGTTGTAGTTGAGTATGTGATTGAACTTGTGGCTGCTTCCCTTGTTGCTTGTGACTTTGGGGCTTCTTCTTTAATGGGCAAGATCTAACATGGTGCCCTTCAATTTTGCACCTGAAGCAAATAATCTTGGCCGAATTCTTGACTTGTTCTTGACCCTTCTTCTTGAAGCTTTTGGACTTCTTCTTCTTGTTGGAGTTGAATCCAAGTCCATCTTTGTCATTTGGGGATTTTTGCCCACACAAGACATTGTTGAGTGTGGACATTCCTTCATGACTCTTTTCCAAGTCTTTCTTCAAGGAAGTGACTTGGGCCTTGAGCTCTTTGATTTCCTCTACATGGTTAGTATCAACACAAGTACTAGAGAAAGTATAAGCTTCATTGTTAGAGCAACAAGGCAAGGAAAGTAATTCATCACAAGAAGTAGCAACATTATGAGTAGATGAACTACGAGGACTAGCACATGGCAATATAGCATTTTGACTAGAAGTAGTGCTAATGTCCACAGAAGGCTCACTTAATGTTACCTTAGTAGTAATAACCTCGTGAACTAATTTTAGCACATTATGGGATACTAGAAGATCATCATGAGAGCTTGTGAGCATTACATGACTTTCTTCCAATTTCCCATAATTGCTAGATAGCAACTCAAGTTGAGCCCTTAGCTCAACATTCTTCTTTAAAATGGATGCTTTACAAGAAGTAGAGTTTCTAGCACAAGCATCGGTATTAACAATAGGATGAGAAGGCAACTTGGCAAGCTCTTAAGAATATGAAGCTTGAAGTTTAGCATGAGATTCGATGAGTTCGATGAGAGAACTCTTAATAGCCCTTGAGTCATTTTCGAGGTGCTCATAGTCCTCAAGGAGTTTAGCATGTTCAACTTCAAGCTTATCATTTTTAGTTCTAAAATCATTAGCCACCTCAAGAGCTCTATCATGGGATTCCTTTAATCTAGATAATTCGAGAGCAAAGGTCTCCTCAAGAGAGTCCTTGGTGGTTTGTTCATTTTCAAGAGCTTGAGATAGCTCCGCGATCTCATTAGCGTAATCACGCTCATGACCTTCCATTGTCTCAATGGTGGCCTCATGCTCCTCGAGATGAGATTCCAACTCCTCAATGTATTTCTTGACCTCAGTCGCAAAACACATGATTTCCATGAAGTTGGTACAAGCAAGTTTATTCTTATGAAGAGCTTTAAAAGTCTCAATATTCAGATTGTTTTTATTATATTCTTGCTTGTTCTTCGATTTCTTGGAGGAAGAGACCTTCGTGGCCAGGTTGATTGTGCTCCGGTGTGGTCAATAACCTCTTGGAGTTGGTTCAGCGATTGTTAAGGCGCAACGGCATGCATGTTTGTAGTCGGATCGTCGAAGTCATCTCCAACAAATCGATAGCTACCATATCATCGAAAGATCGGGAGAACCTCTCCTCTATCAGCTAGGGGGCATCACTGCCTCCACATCAGCTGCAGAGTCACACGCCTCAGACCATAAGCAAGGATCCGTCGCTTTAGAGGGGCACACCATCAAGAGAGCACTTCGGCGTTTGACCTTGAACACCACCTTTTTAGCATTAGTGATGAGTGGCACCTTGAAGCCATTGTATCTAGTAGAGCGGGTGGTGCGGTGGAGATGGACAGTGTCCTCCGGTGCATGCTCATAGTCAATTAGTCGTCGAATGTGTATATTCATGGGAGCTGTGATGCGTCTTTGATCTTGAACAACATTGTACCCTCCCAGTATCTCGTGAATCTCAGGTTCTGTTTATCGATATATTCCAGCAACAACATCACCAGCAAACATAACCACCGCTGCATGTTCTCCCCAGACTTCCACGGGGATAAATATCCCAATCGAGATGTCATGTGTGCCACATGGCATATCTCTCCATAATAATAAAGCACCGTGTGCTTCTGTCGACCGTCATGGTTGTTTTGCACAAAACCCTCTGAAGGTTTCCGAAATCAACCCACAGTCCCGATTTAAGTGAATAACCAATCATTTTTGTATTGTTTACAGATAACCCCCTGTGAGTTCCCGAAATCAACCCGCAGTACATAATTAGCTGAGAGAATGAAACGTTTTTTGGAGTTTTTGTAAAAAGCTCCTTCGATTTTCACAACATAAACCCACAGTACATACTTGAGTAAAAAAACAATTATTTTCCGTATGTTTTTGAAAACACCCCTACAATTTTTAATTAATTAATCTGTAGTTTAATTATAAGTGCAAAATACTTTAAAAAATCATATCTTTTAAACGATAACTCCAATTTTACATTATTATATATGAAATTTTATTAGAAAAATATGTAGAATCTGAATATAATGTTAGTTTATCTATTTAATTTTTTAAAATTGTGTTTACAATATAATTTTAATCAATAGTGTTGCGGACAATCTAAATATAATGTTATTTTATGTATTTAATAATTTTAAAATTATATTTATGCTGTAATTTTAATCAATAGCGTACAATCCATTTTTTCATAACGAGGCCGGTCCATGTTGTTAATTAATCCGTGGTTCAATTATAATTAACAAATACTTTAAAAAATTATATCTTTTAAACTGTAACTCTAATTTTAAATTATTACATATGAACTTTCATTCAAAAAATGTGTTGAATCGAAATATAATTTTTCTTACCTATTTAATTTTTAAATTTCTATTTATAATGTAATTTGAATCTATAGTGATGCGTACAATCTAAATATGATGTTATTTTACTTATTTAACAATTTTTAAATTCTATTTATGCAGTAAGTTTAAATAAAGGTCTTAAATCATGATTATTAGGTTATGACATGTTTGTACGGTTTGCTCCCGTTGCAATGCACAGGCTCTTTTGCTAGTAACACTAAAGCTGCAAACACCTCCGAGTGCAACAGATCGCTTAACAATCTATACTATTGTTTCCAACAGATTCAGAGATTGATATGTGTATGAGGTGTCAATTGCAGTTGCCCCCGTGAGGCAGCGAGTAAACCTACCAAATGAGATGTTCCATAGGAAAGACAAGAATCCCCCATGATCTTGGATTACCACAGACCGATTACTGCCTCCAGCACGAACAAATTGTCCTCCTTCCAGAGGAGTAGGAGTACCATTCAAAAGCGCATCTACAACTTTAGAAATCTCACAGTAAGTGGACCACTCGTCTTGAGGATCGTCACAGAAGTTGCTGTCGTGTTCCACCCCATCCATGAGAGAGGGACCTGTGTATTGGTACCAGTTTCTGAAACTTAAACCTCCGTACTGCGGTGCTGCAACTTTTTTTTTGAAACGAAGGCATCGCCCCGGCCTCTGCATCGAGAGATGCAGGCAGCCATTTATTAAGCAAGAACCCAGTTCAAAAGAAGTACAAAGTAGTCCCAGAAAAGCAGAAAGAAGGAGTTACAAGGCGAGCATAACGCCAAAGATTAAGATAACAATAGGCCTAGATGACTATCCACCTATCCTATTAGTATGGCGCCATCCATATCGGTTGAAGATACCCTGAGCTACCATCTCCCATCGGACACACCCAGTAACCAAAGGCTCCCTGGTTCCCACAGGAGTGAGTAATAACCACGTGCGGATCAAGGCGGTAGCCCTGAAGATGACCTGCAAAAAGTTAATATAACGATGTCTGTTAAAAACTAGATCATTCCTGCAGTTCCAGATAGCCCACATAAGAGCACAGGTTCCAACTCGAATAAGATTAGCGTAAGAAACATTAACCCCTTCCAGCCACGTCCCAAATAACATGTTAATACTGGTAGGAAGAGCAATGTTGAAAGTAATATGAATCGAGCGCCATAGAAGTTTAGCCATAGGACAATCCAGAAAGAGGTGCTTAATATTTTCATTGGTCTGACAAAAGCTGCATCTTCTATTTCCTTTCCAATGTCGCTTGGCCAAGTTATCCTTAGTTAAAACAACTCCTTTGTGAACAAACCACATGAAGATTTTTATCTTAAGGGGAACTTTGACCTTTCATATATGCATGGATTTTGGAATAGGTGAAGAATCAATAAGGTGTTCATACATTGATTTCACTAAGAATATACCATTGGTAGTCAACCTCCAACGAATACTATCAGGGCAGTCAGAAAGGGTAATATCCATCAACCTTCTGACTAAATGCAACCATGTAACCCATCTATTACCAATCAAGGCTCTTCGGAACTGAATATTTAGAGGAGTCTCACGTAACACCGCCGCAACGGACGTCTGTCTGCGTTGGGCTACATTGTAAAGCTGCGGATACTGGAGTGCCAAGGGCTCATCTCCTATCTAAGTATCCTCCCAGAATCTAGTTAATTCACCATTACCTATGATAAATCTAGTTCTGTTAAAGAAAGCAGTCTTTGTTCTCATGAGTCCTCTCCAAAAAGGTGAATCACCCGGTCTCACGGTGACCTGAGCTAAGGTCTTTTGTTGTAGACACTTGTTCTTCAGAATTTGTATCCACATTCCTTCTGATTCCACAGATAGTCTGAATAGCCACTTGCTAAGCAGACACCTGTTTTTAACCTCTAGATTTTCAATCCCCAAACCTCCCTGATCCTTCGGTCTACAAATAATGTCCCATCTAGTCAGCCTATATTTGGTCTTGACCTCATCACTCTGCCAGAAAAATCGAGATCGATAAAAATCTAACCTTTTCCGCACCCCAACTGGTACTTCAAAAAAGGATAGAAGAAACATTGGCATACTTGTTAACACCGAATTAACAAGAACCAAACGTCCTCCGTAGGATAATAGCTTGCCCTTCCAGCAGCTCAATTTTTTTTCAAAACGATCCTCGATACATTTCCACTCCTTAATGGTCAACTTTCGGTGATGGATAGGGATTCCTAAGTATGTAAAAGGAAGATTTCCACTGTCACACCCGAAAAGTTGGTTATAAGAGAGTTGTTCTGCTTTTGCATTCCCAAAACAGAATAGTTCACTTTTATGAAAATTTATCTTCAGCCCAGATAGCTGTTCAAATAAACATAGTATGAGTTTCTTGTTTCTGGCTTTTTTAAGATCGTGTTCCATGAACAGGATCGTATCATCCGCATATTGTAGGATGGAGACACCCCCATCAACTAGATGTGGTACTAGTCCCCCTACCAAGTCTTTCTCATTAGCTCTCCTGATCAAGAGCTCCAACATATCCGCAACGATGTTAAATAAAATAGGAGACATAGGATCCCCTTGTCTAAGACCCTTCAGTGTCTGAAAGAAATGACCCACATCATCATTTACTTTAATACCAACACTTCCTTGTTTTATAAAACAATCAATATGTTTACGCCATATGTCGCCAAACCCCTTCATACGTAAAGTTTGTTGTAAGAAAGACCATTTAACTTTGTCGTAAGACTTTTCAAAATCAACTTTAAATAAGACTCCATCGAGTTTATTGGAGTGCAATTCATGTAAAGTCTCATGCAATACGACGACCCCTTCTAGAATGTTGCGACCAGGCATGAAAGCCGTGTGCGAAGATTGCACCACCAAATGGGCCATCTTAGTTAGCCTGTCCTTTCCCACCTTTGTGAAAATTTTGAAGCTAACGTTCAACAAACAAATCGGGCGAAATTGTTCAATTCACGAAGCACCCTCCTTCTTTGGTAGCAACATAATCGTACCAAAATTTAGATGAAAGAGTTGTAGGTGTCCGGAAAACAAATCATGAAACATAGACATAAGATCATTCTTGATGATATGCCAACATTTCTTAGAAAACTCAGCTGGGAACCCATCCGGCCCAGGAGCTTTACCATTTTTCATACCCTCAATCGCGTGTATCACTTCTTTCTCTAGGAATGGGGCCGATAAACTCTCATTGTCAGCTTGTCCAACTTGAGGAATATCAGTCACCTGATACTCGTCCATAGACACAAAACTATGGTCCGGAGCACCGAATAAGCATTTATAGTAATTTGAGATATACAATTTAAGGTTCTCATGACCTACAATCGTACCCTCATCTTGCTCCAGCTGTAAGATTCTATTTTCCTATGCTTGCCATTTGCAATCAAGTGAAAAAAATTCGTGTTGTTGTCCCCTTGGACAATTGCCCTTACTTTAGCTCTAAGAGCCCATTTCATTTCCTCTTCTCGAAGGAGGACTCGAACTCGTTGTTCAACCTCGTACTTTGATGCCCTTTCATTTTCATCCAACATGCATGTCTCTGCCTTACGATCAAGAACATCTATAAATTGGAGTAGGCGATCTTGCTCCTGTTTATATATTCCAGAGACATTCTTACCCCAACCTCTCAGGAATTGTCTAAGGTGTCGGATTTTATTTTGCCAGACATCTACGTTAGATTTCCCACCCACATCCTTGTTCCATTCCCTAGCAATCATGTCCATAAAGCCCTCACGTGTGAACCAACTTGATTCAAAGGAGAAAACATCTTTTTTCCCTTTGTGAGTGGCATTGCCAGAATCTAATAGAAGTGGAGTGTGGTCAGATATAGCCCTTTGTAGTGCACAAACCGTGACTAGAGGAAATTTCTGTTCCCAGTCAACACTCGTCAGTACCCTGTCCAATTTTTCGAAAGTATGATTATGTAGAGAGTTGGCCCATGTATATTTCCTACTTGAGAGCTCAATCTCCCGTAGATTTAGGCTTTCTATAATCATATTGAACATAAAGGGCCATCTGCCATCAAAATTATCGTTGCTTTTCTCGTCTGTACGCCTGATAATATTGAAATCACCTCCTACCAGCAATGGTAGATTATCATCGCAAATCCGAACCAGACCTGCAAGAAAGGATGGTTTATGTTCTGGCTGTGCGACACCATATACCGCTACAAGAGCCCATTGAAACCCATCTTCCTTGGATCTAATACGAAATTTAAGTGTGAACTCCCCGAGCACCACTCCTCGCACTTGAAGGGTGTCACAACGAACTCCAAGTAAAATCCCTCCGGATCTTCCTCTTGGAGGGAGACAATGCCAGTCAAAATCAACTCCTCCTGATAAAGAGTTTAGGAATTGCGACGTGAAATTAGCTCTCCCCGTCTCCATCAACGCGATAAAGTCGAGATTATGTTGTAGCGTTGCTTCTGCAAGGAACCAAATCTTAGCCAAGTCTCTCAGACCTCTGCTATTCCAAAAGATTCCTCTCATATTTCATCATAATGTTTTTTAGCAGTCTTAAATCTAGAGCTCCTACGTACTGCAGAAACCGGATATACCTTCCGTTTCGTAGTCCGTTTTGTCTTTTCCAAAGCATACCCCTGGTCCATATAACCAGGGATATCTTTGCCATCATCAGGAAGTTGATACTCAGTTTCATTGAGTACTTCCTGTGGCTCTGCTAGATCATCATTTGGGGCTAAATTTTCACAAAGCAAATTCAGACCCCCCATATTAGATATGTCAGCATCATTCATTGGTTGTACCGCAACTATGTTTCGAATAATATCTAAAGCTCTATCAACTTCTAAGTCTAGTAAGTCGTTAATAGATTTCGAAACTTCTTTGCTATTGTTGCCCAAGGTGACACCCACGGAATCAACATTATCAACGATTTCTTGCGGTGAAAAATGCAGAATGGAATGTTCTGTATTAATATACATACCCGTAGAATGCTGAACCTCCTTCATTTTTGCCGCCCGCATAGCCCGTCCCATCTGCAAGTCATCCGCATCTGGCTGAGACTGTACCCGCTGACTAGCCCGTCTATCCGGAGCCATCGGATTCGGAACTCCTCCAAAAGCTATGACATCTTCAACAGAGATCGGCGCAGAATGTTGTGTGGACAAATGAGCAGATTTCGTTTCTGCCTTAGACATAAGAGCTGAATCAGCCAAAGATGTGGAAACAACCAACCCATCAGACTGTGCTTTTGCTAGCAGTTCGGACCTACAGAGGGGCAGGTCGGCCTGTCCTCCCCCACTGCATAGCCCAGTGGCAGCCGGCAGCAAGCCGTCATCCTCTCCTGTTGGCTCCGTTGTAGCCGGTTCTGTCCCGCCATCTACCGAAGGCAAGCAAACAGCAGCTCGTGCTGGTGTACGTTGATGCATGTCTACCTCTCCCAGTGCAGCGACAAGTGGAGGCTGGCTATCGGGCCCAGCAGTAGCCGAGGCCGGCGCCACAGGCACCACCTCGCCCTCGAGGCCGACGGTGCCATGCACCACTTCAGGCACTACAACAGGTACCCCCACCGCGCCTGGCCGACAGCTTGCAGTCTTAGCTCCTGCCAAATATTCCCCCAGCGTCACAGGTTGCAACGAGTGGTTAGAGTGCCCAATAGTAAGGTCCACCTTAGTCTGAGGATTCTTCCCTGGAAACTTCAGTAATCTATGCCGCACCAGTCCCTCCTTGCGCAGCCGACTTGGTCCGCCAAGTTTAGCCGGGGCGGACGCGGGTTCAAAAGTGCCGAACCGCAGCCCATGAGAGTATGCAAAAGTGGAATGTTTTCCCCCAGTACCAGAAGAAGGCAAAGACTGATGGAGCTGAGAATGCTTACTCTGCGCAGAAGAAAGATGAGTGTCTGACTCCTTTGAACCATTTGCATCATCCTTGGAGCCATCCGCATCATCCCCATCATGCATGTGAGTGTCCTTGTCCGTTTCGGGTACATCAAACAGAGTTGGGCTTTCAATTTCAAGCTGGAGAGTATATCTCATCCCGGCATGGGTCCAAATGACCTCATCCGGTACTAGCGCGATATCAAGAACACTGGCCAGCACCCTCGCAACTCCTTTGGCTCTAGTGAACATCATGTCCACTTCCTCATTTTTGCCAATCAACGACCCCAAGCTCCATGTAACCCGAAAATCGTTAATTGCCCTGGACGGAGCTCCTGAAAATGCATCCAAATCTGTGGAAGAGGCACACCTTTAGGCTCGTCACACTTCCAGGCATCAAACTCAAGCACACAACTAGTGCTCGCCACTCTGCACATACCAAACTTAAGCAAGCGAGCCAAATCCTCCTTAGTGGGAAAAACTACCTTAAAAACGTTCTCTGAGATCAACACAGGTTCCCATCTGAAAGTTGATGAAACTAGCTCCTTAAGCTGCTGCACCACCTGCTCAACGGTCAAATTCCCCCGAGTTACCGTAACTGTGCCAGTGAAACCAGCATCTGGTTTATGAAGTGTTGCCGTAACAGGCGGCGACTCAAAGAACATCAACTCTTGACAACATACACCATAAATAGTCATGATCGGCATAGGGCCAAGCGTAAGAGGGCACTTAGCTGAACCATGCGTAGGCTTCAAGCAAAACTCACAGAGCTCGGCCTTAAATTCAGAAACAAAATGACCGGTCTCACTGCAGCGATAACACGTCATCTTTTCTTTCTTACGCGCCCATTTGGATGGTCTATCACCTCCTTCTCCCTTGGCCACATCAAGGCTCTGGTCAGCCAGAACAAGATCAACCACTTCCTTGACTGAGTCCTTTACAGTCGCCACTGTGGATACCTCTAAATCTGCCGATGAATCATGAATAGGAACGGGAGGCCTCGGCTTTCTTCCTCCCCCTCTGCCACCCCAGTTCTGTCGAAAACCTCCTCTCTTTGGATGTGGAGGGCCAGAAGACCCCGGAACAAATATTCCCGGAGGTGCAGTAAAACCGTTGCCGTTTCCACCATTGTTCGGCCACGAGTGACCTCGCCCACCTCCTGCAGAGGACGAGCCACGATGTTGACCGACACCGTATGCGTTAACTCCGTCGTCGCCCCACCGACCTCGACGCTGCATGCGATTGGCGTCATCGTTCGCAGAAGACCCCTGCTGTCCAACAACACCTTGCGGTTTCCCTGACTACACAGAAGAACCAGGCAGCCTTCCCACCTGAGATGGAACCGGCGCCGCAGGTCTGCTCCCCTGTCCCGTCCGCGGCGTCAACGCCGGCGGCTGTTTGGGCGCTCTACCCGCTATAGATCGCACGACAACGCCAGGTAGGGGAGGAACCCGAGCTGCTCTCCCTGCCCCCAAAGAAGGGAACCCTGGAGTATGTCGCCGAGTAACCCTAGGGTCTCGCGGCGACGTGCATGTATTAGAGATAACCCCCGAAAGGACCCTGCCCGCTATCGCATCGTCAGGATCGATGACTGGATCGCAAGTAATGGCTACACCGATTGGATGGGCTTTGTCCTGGGCCATATACTCAGGACTAGCGCGATCCACACCGGCCTGGGCCAGTACCGGTCCGTCCGCAATGCCGAGAGATTTCAAAAAATTCTTCCTGGAATCGCTGACCGAAACGACCGACAACGGCGGCGATGATTGAGCAATCTGGGTCAAAGACTTCTTCTTTTTCTTTACCAATTTCCAGCACTCTTGATGGAAATAATCGGCAAGAGGACATGGACTACGAATCACCTTCGGCAGCGGACCAATCCATGGTTTCATCCCCTTCCTCATCGGGAAACTGGAATCCTGGGAGATGATAGCTGCCGGCTTCGGCTTAACCATGTGAAAATCAACAGCGAACCCATTCCTGGGCGCAATCAACTTGGGCATGGACTGCATGGTTGAACCCGCGAGCTCAACATGCGAGGGGCTGTTCGAGACAGACACATCCTCCTCATCTTCGTCCCTACCAGCCAATACCCAAAATCTGCCTCCAACACGAATACGATCATCCGATAGATCACATACCTTGGTTGGTACGTCGTGGAAGTCCGGCCGAATCCATACGCTTCACACCGACACCTTGAAGCCATTGATAAGCAGCTCATCGCCCACCTTTGGATCTTCCTGCTGCAACAAATACGTTTCAGCCAAAATGTCGAAATCGTTATCTCTTACCGTAGTCCAGCGCGATCCCAAATGAAGGTATAGGAATCCAGGACGAAAGGCCCGTGGCACCACATCTGGATCAATGAAGGAGATGACCCAACGCCGGTGGGAATCGCCCTCATCTGTCCACTTGATCTGGTGAGGGACCGTCCCGCCGATTCCCAAAACGGCCGCCGCGAGGGGTTTGGGCTCCGCCTCCGGCGAGGGCTGAGCCTCGCGCAGCGCCTCGCACCCACCGATTCCCACGACGGCTGCCAGTAGATGTTTGGGCTCCGCCTCCGGCGAGGGCTGAGCCTCGCGCAGCGCCTCGCACCCACCGATTCCCACGACGGCCGCCGGTAGATGTTTGGGCTCCGCCTCAGGCGAGGACTGAGCACTGAGCCTCCCGCATCTCGCCTCCTCCTCTTTAAAAATGGGAGATCGCTCATGCTCCTCGGTGGTCAGTGCTGCAACTGGACAGTCTCCCCAACCATTGTTCTGCATCTGCTCTTGTGAAGGGGTTTCCTGTGCCCAAGGCCCAAGGCCCCAAGCCTCATCTACTTGTTGTTGGATACATTAACAGTGGTCCAGAGCCAACTGTTGGGCCGCTGTAAGGTACGGGAGTTGTAGAGGATGCGGTGATGCATTCATCGGCGGTGTGCCATCTTCATTACTGGTAAGTCCCAGGATAGTATTTCTCCCGTTGAATATGAAGACAGGCACCGACTAGGATCACCCCATGCCCGACAACGTCCCAATCCTTCTCACAACCAGACTATGTGGCACCTGCGCAACATCGTTGATAAGAACTCGCACTAACACCCTTTCCTTGTTATGTCCCGGTCCATGCCAGAGATCTAGCTTGCCGAAGCATGAGACAACTTTGTTGATATAGTGATCTGTTTGATAATCCATTGGGAAAGCGAGAAGGAGCACCCAAGCAACATATTGAAAGGGACAATGGCGCATATTTTCACCTTCGTCTTGTGGACAGAAAGAGAGCGTCATCTCATCATCCAGAGGATCTACTTGGTGTGGTCTTTCTCTAATGTACTGGTCCCTCAGAGTAACATCAGCAAAAGCAACCATCCCCACACCAATGGGGTACACAACGCCTCTGGTATTTCTAACTGAAAGTCCTCACTACGAAGTTAGCCATGTCGTCGGAGTGCTGCCTCGGTGTGGGTGGCAGGCGTGAGATAGAATTAGGGGAAGGAAGACTGGAACTGTTCTCAGTAGTCGACTCTGTTGGCGGAATTGGCGAGGTGGGCGCGGTAGGGAGAGGAAGCGTCTGCCCAATCATGGGAGCTGTGTGGGGGGCCAGTTTAGGGTTTTCCCGTTTGGGGCGCCAAATCAATGCACATTTTGGTAGGTGGATATTGTGTTGACGTGTACTAGGCACTCCACGGGGAAGGGATTGACAACAATCTCAGGTTGCCTATCCAACGTCCTGATAGGGCGCCAATTAACTCTGGTAGCCAACAGGGAAGCACAATCCTTAATTGAGTGCCCAAGAGATCGACATTTACCACACCAAATCTGCACGGGACAAGATTTCGAGCGGTGGGACGTGTTGCTACAAACATAGCAAAATCATTCCTTCCTTCATGGACGGGTGGGTTTGCCGCAGCGGACACGTTCAAAATTGTTGCATACTTGGCAAGTACGAGCGATGCAGTTCGTGGAGGTATGTCCCACAGCAAAGCAGCACACACATCGCCCATGAATTGCATGAATCTCATCCGAGGATGGAACGACAAATAGATCTTGTATATGCATGATTTCCTCCTCTACATAATTGGCATGACGAAGATCCAATATACCATAGAGGACGTCACACGATATGTTCCTTCAATTGCACATCTGATGATCCTTGCCCAAAAAAGTGTGGGTTATATGAGGTTCAATATCGTTGGTCGTGGGAAATTCCATAGAGCCAAACACTAAATTGATATGATTGGAGTTAGCTTCAGATGGCTGCTTAGCTTGACCATTATCAATAGCCTTCCCGTGTTCTAAAAATTTAGAACAGACTTTTTCTTCATTATTGAACGCTTGTAGGAGATTATTTTGAGCTGGCTTGCAAAGACCGAACTTATTCAATGTATTCACTATTGTTTTGTCGAGATGGGAATTGGATTCAAGAAATTTGAGGCTCAAACGGATCAGAGTAAGGGATCACATAGATAATTCAGTGATCTCACGATTAACACTCCAACCTAAATATTCCATTATGGCAGGTTTCAAGGATGTTTGAACAAACTGAAATGTCAGATGAAGTGTGGCCATACTCTATCCTTTATATCATAGAGGAAATGACCCACTTTATTTGAAGCCATTGAAAACTGATAATTCCAATCTCCGATGAGTTTAACCTTAAATCCCTGAGCAAGTCCTCCAATGCAACATTGCAGGGCAAGATCAACCGATGAACAAGAGAGGGGGAATGAGACCGAAGAGAACGTGACCACTAAGAAAAATTCCTTGGTGGATTTATTGGGCACGAAATGAACCGAAGATTTGAATGGCTTATGAACCTGGTCCTCGACCGCAAGGCCGAGGTTGAAGTCCCAATGTGTGAGCCCTTCCATGGAGGGCTAGGAGGATCCATGGCCACCGGTGAGGTGGGGTGTAGGAGGCAGGTGGAGGTGGGGATAGGGAGACATTTTTATTTCTCTCTCACTTTGTTATGCCCTATCCATGGGATCTTGTATTATGGAACGAGTAAAGAGACTTAATATAGTGGATACTAGGGATCAAGCCCTATCAAATTAACTCGATTACATGATCAATTCCGTCCACACCCATCATCGACCAACAACCCTACAAAGGAATTACTCACTCCCGGAGGTGTGTGATACGTCTCCAACGTATCTATAATTTTTGATCGTTCCATGCTGTTATATTATCATTCTTGGATGTTTTACAATCATTTATAGCAACTTTCTATCATTTTTTGGCACTAACCTATTGACATAGTGCCCAATGCTAGTTACTGTCTTTTGCTTGTTTTTTCCTTCACACGAAATCAATATCACATAAACTCCAAATGCCATGAAACTTTTTGGAGATTTTTTTACCAGAAGGAAACTTGAGGACTAAGGAAGCCAACGAGGGGAGGTCCAGACAGCCCACTAGGCACCAGGGCACACCGTGGGGCCCTGGTTCGCCTTGGCAGGTAGTGGGGGCCTATACCCAAATATTCCAGAAACCCTAGAGGAGTCGATGAAAAAGTCGTTTCAGCCGCCGCAAGTTCCAAAAGCCAGAAGATCCAATCTAGAGCCCATTTCGACACCCTTCAGAAGGGAACACGGTCACAGAGGGGTTCATCATCGTCATTGGTGATCCTCCAATGATGCGTGAGTAGTTCATACCACACCTATGGGTGCGTAGGAAGTAGCCAGATGGCTTTCTATCTCATTTTGCTTCTCAATACAATTGTCTCTTGGAGATCTACTTTATATAACTCTTTCTTTTGCGGTGTGTTTGTTGGGATCCGACGAATTGTGAGTTTATGATCAAATATATGAAAATATATCCATGCTTGATTATTATAGCCTCGTATTTCTTCTCCGGTATTTGGGTTTTATTTGGCTAACTTTATATTTTTATCTTGCAATGGGAAGAGGTGCTTTGTGATGGGTTCGATCTTGCGGTGCTCAATCTCAGTGACAAAAAGAGACATGACATACATGTATCGTTGCTATTAAGGATAAAATGATGGGGTGTATTCCTACATGAATAGATCTTGTCTACATCATGTCATCATTCTTAAAGCATTACCCCGTTTATCCATGAACTTAATACACTAGATGCATGCTGGATAACGGTTGATGTGTGGAGCAATAGTAGTAGATGCACGCATGAGTTCGTCTACTTGTCTTGGACGTGATGCGTGTATACATGATCATTGTCTTGGATATCGTCATAATTATTCGCTCTTCTATCAATTGCCCAATAGTAATTTTGTTGAAAATATGCCCCAGAGGAAATAATAAAGTGATTATCATTATATTTTCTTGTTCATGATAATCGTTTATTATCCATGCTTGAATTGTATTGATTGGAAACTGAAATACATGTGTGGATACATAGACAACACACTGTCCCTAGTGAGCCTCTAAATGACTAGCTCGTTGATCAAAGATGGTCAAGGTTTCCTGGCCATAGACACGAGTTGTCATTTGATAACGGGATCACATCATTAGGAGAATGATGTGATGGACAAGACCAAAACTATAAACGTAGCATATGATCATGTCAGTTTACTGCTACTATTTTTCTACATGTCAAGTATCTATTCCTATGACCATGAGATCATGCAACTCCCGGACACCGGAGGAATGCCTTGTGTGTATCAAACGTCATAACATAACTGGGTGATTATAAAGGTGCTCTATAGGTATCTCCGAGGGTGTCTGTTTGGTTGGCGTGAATCGAGATTGGGATTTGTCACTCTGTATGACGGAGAGGCATATCTCTCGGCCCACTCAGTTATACAACATCACAATGAGCTTGCAAGCAATGTGACTAACGAATTAGTCATGAGTTTTAGTAATGAGACTTGCCAGTGACGAGATTGAACTAAGTATGGACATGCCGACGATCGAATCTTGGGCAGCTAACATACCAATGGACAAAGGGAATACCATATGGGATTGACTGAATCCATGACATTGAGGTTCAACTGATAAAGTTCTTCGTAGAATATGTAGGAGCCAATATGGACATCCAGGTCGCACTGTTGGTTATTGACCAGAGAGTGTCTCGGTCATGACTGCATAGTTCTTGAACCCGCACGGTGTACACACTTAAGGTTCAGTGATGATATATGCATAATTGAGTCATTGTGTTGGTGACCGAAGGTTGTTCGGAGTCCCGGATGAGATCCTGGACGTGACGAGGAACTCCGAAATGGTTCGAAGGTGAAGGTTGATATATAGGATGAAGGTCATGAGAGTCCGAAAGTGTTCCGGGGTGCACCGAGGGAATGGCGGAGTGCTGAAAGGGGTTTCGGGAGGCCCCGACAATTGTTGGGGGGCCTCATGGTCCAAGGATAGGGGGCACCGCAGCCCACCAGGGGGCTGGGTGCAGCCCCTCACCCGTGCCCACTTTGACCGAAGGGTAGGAGGCCTCCTCCTAGGGTGCCGCCAGCCCAAACTTAGGTGGCAAGGCACCCAAGAGGAGGGGCCACAAACCCTAGCCGCCGCCCCTTGGCCGCCGTCTCCAAGGCAAAACCCTAGGGCGTCCTCCCCTCTCCCTTCCCCCTATATATAGAGAGGTAGAGAGAGGGAAGACACACGACAACTTGCCATGGCGATGCACCTCCTCTCCTTGCAGTTTCTCTCCTCCAAATACCCTACAACGTCCTTCCCTCGTAGTTTCTCACCTCCCAGTACCATAAGGCGAAGCCCTGTTGAGCTATCACCACCAACACCTCAACACATCGTCGTGCTGTCGGAGGACTCGGGCTGCTACTTCACCATCGCGTGCTGGATCAAGGGGGTGAAGGCGTCACCAAGCTGTACGTGTGTTGAACGCGGAGGTGCCATCCGTTCGGCACTTGATCGGGAGATCGTGAGACAGTTCGTGATTGGATCACGAAGACGTACCACTACATCAACCGCATTCTTGAATGCTTCCGCTTAGCGATCTAAAAGGGTATGTAGATTCAATCTCTCCTCTCGTAGATGGTCATCACCATGGATAAATCGTGTTTGTGCGTAGGATTTTTTTTTATTCCCATGCAACATTCCCCATCATGGCAAAGGCAAGAAAGGTAACTTAAAGAAGAGTGGCAAAGCTATTGCCCCTTCCGTGAAGAAACCCAAGGATGGACCCAAACCAGAAACTCAGTGCTATCAATGCAAGGGGACCGGTCATTGGAAGCGGAACTGCCCAAGTATCTGGCCAACAAGAAGGTGGCCAACGCCAAACAAGGTATATGTGATATACATGTTATTGATGTGTACCTCACCAACTCACGTTGTAGTGCCTGGGTATTTGATACCGGTTCGTTTGCTCACATTTGCAACTCAAAACAAGAACCGTGGAATAGACAGAGGTTGGCAAAGGATGAAGTGACGATGCACGTGGGAAATGGTTCCAAGGTTGATGCGGTCGTCGTTGGCACACTCTCACTTCAATTACCATCGGGATTAGTGATGAACATGGATAATTGTTATTTAGTGCCTCCGTTAAGCATGAACATTATATCTGGATATTATTTATTGTGCGACGGTTACTCATTTAAATCATAGAATAATGGTTGTTCTATTTATATGAGCAATATCTTTTATGGTTATGCACCCAATGTAAGGGGTTTATTCTTATTGAATCTCGATAGTAATGACACACATGTTCATAACATTTATGCCAAAAGATGTAGAGTTGATAATGATAGTACCACTTTCTTGTGGCACTGCCGCTTAGGTCATATTGGTGTAAAGCGCATGAAAAAACTCCATGCTGATGGAATTTTGGGGTCACTTGATTTTTGAATCACTTGACACATGTGAACCATGCCTCATGGGAAAGATGATCAAAACTCCGTTCTACAGAACAATGGAGCGAGCAAGTGGCTTATTGGAAATCATACATACTGATGTGTGCATTACGATGAGCATTGAGGCGTGCGGTGGATATCGCTATTTTCTTACCGTCACCGATAACTTGAGTAGATATGGTTATATTTACTTAATGAAACACAACTCTCAAACGTTTGAAAAGTTCAAGCAATTTCAGAGTTAAGTGGAGAATCATCGTAACAAGAAGATCAAATTCCTATGATCTGATCGAGGAGGAGAATATCTGAGTTATGAGTTTGGCACTCACTTAAGACAATGTGGAATTGTTTCACATTTAACTCCGCGTGGAACACCACCGCGTAATGGTGTGTTCGAACGTCATAATCGTACTTTATTGGACATGGTGCATTCTATGATGTCTGTTGCTGATTTTCCGTTATCATTTTGGGGTTATGCATTAGAGACAGCTGCATTCACTTAAACAGGGCACCATCAAAATCCATTGAGACGACGCCATATGAATTGTGGTTTGGCAAGAAACCAAAGTTGTCGTTTCTTAAAGTTTGGGGATGTGATGCTTATGTCAAAAAGCTTTAGCCAGAAAAGCTGGAACCGAAAGCGGAGAAATGCGTGTTCATAGGATACCCAAAAGAGACAGTTGGGTACAACTTCTATCTCAGATCCGAAGGCAAAGTGTTCGTCAGTAAAAATGGAACATTTCTTGAGAAAGAGTTTCTCCCGATGGAATTGAGTGGGAGGAAGATAGAACTTGATGAGGTTGTAGAACCTTTACTTCAACCAGAGAGTAATGCAGCGCATAAAGATGTTTCTGTGGAGCATACACCAGTTGAAGAAGAATCCATAATCATGAAGCTTCAGATCAAGTTGCTATCGAACCTCGTTAGGTAGACAAGGGCACGCACCGCTCCTGAGTGGTACGGTAACCCTGTCTTAAGAGTCATGTCGTTAGACAATAATGAACCTACGAGCTATGGAGAAGCGATGGTAGGCCTGGATTCCAACAAATGGTTAGAGGCCATGAAATACGAGATAGGATCCATGTATGAAAACAAAGTGTGGACTTTGGAAGAATTACCCGAAGGGCGAAAGGCCATTCAGAATAAATGGATCTTTAAGAAGAAGACAGACACCGACGGTGATATTACCGTCTATAAAGCTCGACATGTGGCAAAAGGTTTTTCACAAGTTCAAGGAGTTGGCTATGATGAGACTTTCTCACCATCTATAAAGCGATGCTTAAGTTTGTCACAATCATGTTAGCAATAGTTGCATTTCTCAATTATGAAATTTGGCAGATGGATGTTAAAACAACATTCCTTAATGGTTTCCTTCACGAAGAATTGTATATGATGCAACCGGAAGGTTTTGTCGATCCAGAGAATGCTAACAAAGTGTGCAAACTCCAGCGATCCATTTATGGACTGGTGCAAGCATCTCAGAGTTGGAATCGGCGTTTTGATGAGGTGATCAAGGCGTTTGGGTTTATACAAGTTTATGGAGAAGCTTGTATTTATAAGAAAGTGAGTGGGAGCACTATAGCATTTCTAATATTATATGTGGATGACATATTGCTGATTGGAAACAATATATATTTTTGGGAAGCGTAAAGGATTATTTGAATAAGAGTTTTTGAACGAAGGACCTAGGAGAAGCTGCTTTCATATTAGGCATCAAGATCTGTAGAGATAGATCGAGATGCTTAATAGGACTTTCACAGAGCACGTACCTTGACGATGTTTTGAAGAAGTTCAAAAGGAGCAATCCAAGAAAGGGTTCTTGCCTGTATTGCAAGGTGTGAAGTTGAGTAAGACTCAATGCCTAGTGACTACAGAAGATAGAGAAAAGATGAGTGTCATCCCATATGCTTCAGCCATTGGCTCTATCATGTATGCAGTGTTGTGCACAAGACCTGATGTCAGTCTTGCCCATAACTATGGCCGGAAGGTTTTAAAGTAATCCAGGAATGGAACACTGGACAAGGTCAAGAATATTCTGAAGTACCTGAAATGTACTAAGGAAATGTTTCTCGTGTATGGAGGTGATCAAGAGCCATAGTGAAAAGATTGTTTGCAAAGTGAGATCTGAAGGCGGAAAGTGCAATGAAGTAAAAAGTGTAAGCCTGAAAATATGGTGTGGAGTAGACCCTGGGGGCCATAGTGTTCACTAGAGGCTTCTCTCAAAGTAGCAAGTATTACGGTGGGTGAACAAATTACTGTCGAGCAATTGATAGAACCGCGCAAAGTCATGACGATATCTAAGGCAATGATCATACATATAGGCATCACATCCGAGACAAGTAGACCGATACTTTCTGCATCTACTACTATTACTCCACACATCGACCGCTATCCAGCATGCATCTAGTGTATTGAGTTCATGACGAACATAGTAACGCTTTAAGCAAGATGACATGATGTAGAGGGATAATCTCAAACCAATGATGAAAACCCCATCTTTTTACCCTTGATGGCAACAACACGATGCGTGCCTCGCTACCCCTTCTATCACTGGGTGAGGTCACCGCATGGTATGAACCCAAAACCAAGCACTTCTCCCATTGCAAGAATCATAGATCTAGTTGGCCAGACAAAACCCACAACTCGAAGAGAATTACAAGGATATGAAATCATGCATAAGAGAGATCAGAAGAAACTCAAATAAGATTCATAGATAATCTGATCATAAATCCACAATTCATCGGATGTCTACAAACACACCGCAAAATAAGATTACATCGGATAGATCTCCATGAAGATCATGGAGAACTTTGTATTCAAGATCCAAGAGAGAGAAGAAGCCATCTAGTTACTAGCTATGGACCCGTAGGTCTATGGTGAACTACTCACGCATCATCGGAGAGGTCATGGTATTGATGAAGAAGCCCTCCGTATCCGAATCTCCCCTCCGACAGGGCACCAGGACGTGCCCCAGATGGGATCTTGCGGAGACAGAAGCTTGCGGCGGCGGAAAAGCGATTGCGATGATCTCCTGATTTTTTCTGGAATTTATGGGATTATATAGGCGAAAGATCTTGGTTAGGGGACCTCCAGGGGCCCCAGAAGCGTGGATGGCGCGACCCCCCTGGCCGCGGGGTTGGGGATTGTGGGGCCCCTAGGGCTCTTCTGGCTTGGCTCCCAAGTTCTCCGATCTTCTTCCGTTCCAAAAAAAATCTTTTCGGGGATTTTCTTCCGTTTGGACTCCGTTTCAAAATCTCCTCTGAAAGGGGTAAAAAACAGGAATTGGCACGTGACACTGATTTAATAAGTTAGTCCCAAAAAATAAATAAAAGGCATGCAAAACATCCAAAGTTTGACAAGATAATAGCATGAAACCATAAAAAATTATAGATACGTTGGAGACGTATCAAGCATCCCCAAGCTTAACTCCCGCTCGTCCTCGAGTAGGGAAGTGATAAAGAATGAATTTTTGATGTGGAATGCTACCTAGCATAATTGTCCTTTGCAACTTCTTTCACGTGACATGAATGTTCAAATCCGTAAGATTCAAAACAATAGTTTGCTATTGACATGAAAACAGTAATACTTCAAGCAAACTAGCAAAGTAATCATGAACTTTCAAAATAACAAGGCCAAAGAAAGTTATCCCTACAAAATCATATAGTCTGGTTATGCTCCATCATCCTCACACAACTAATGTAAATCATGCACAACCCGGGAATTGGCCAAGTAATTGTTTTTGCACTCTTACTTTCTCAAACCTTTTATAACTATCACGCAATACATGAGCGAGAGCCATGGATATATCACTATAGGTGGAATAGAGTGTGGTGGTGGTTGTGAGACCAAAAAGGAGGAGATGGTCCCATTGACTCGGTGTATCAATAGGCTATGGAGATGCCCATTAATAGATATCAATGTGAATGAGTAGGGATTGCCATACAAGAGTTGCACTAGATCTATAAGTATGTGAAAGCTCAAAAGGAAAACTAGTGGGTGTGCATCCAACTTGCTTGCTCACGAAGACCTAGGGCAATTTTGAGGAAGCCCATCATTGGAATATACAAGCCGAGTTATATAATGAAGATTCCCACTAGCATATGGTAGTGACAAAGCAAGGAGCTCTCAATCATGAAGAACATGGTGCTATCATGAAGCACAAGTGTGGAAAAAGATAGTAGCATTGTACCTTCTTTTTTTTTAATTTGGGCTCTTAGGCCTCTTTCTTTTCTTTTCTTTTCTTTTTTGTTTTTGGGCTCTTTGGCCTCTTTTTTTTTATTTCCTCACATGGGACAATGCTCTAATAATGATGATCATCACACTTTTATTTACTCACAGCTCGAAGATCACAATGATGATGACTTCATAGGAAATGCCTCCGACAGCGTACCGGGATGTGCAACGATCTAGAATGGCGTATGACGTTGAAAACATCTCGCTAGCTATCTTACGATCATGCAATGGCAATATGAGAGTGACGGTGCAAGTCATGAGACGGAACGGTGGGAGTTGCATGGCAATATATCTCGGAATGGCTATGAAAATGCCATATTAGGTAGGTATGGTGGCTATTTTGAGGAAGGAATTTGGTGGGTTTGTGCACCAGCGAGAATTGCACGGCACTAGAGAGGCTAGCAATGGTGGAAGGTGAAAGTGCATCTATACCATGGGCTCACAATAATCATGAAGAACTCATATACTTATTGCAAAATCTTTTATTAGTAATCGAAACAAAGTGCTAAACGCATACTCCGAGGGGAAGGGTTGGTAGGTGTAAACCATCGCGCGATCCCGACCTCAACACAAAGGATGACAATCAATAGATCAATTATGCTCCGACTTCCTAACATAGCGGTCCACCATACGTGCATGCTACGGGAATCACTAACTCCAACACAACTATTTCTAGATTCACAACACCCTAATAACATAACTCTTAATATTACCGAATCCATGGCTCAAAACTAATTGAGAGGAATTGAAACTTCTCTTTCTACTCAATGCACATGAAGATGGAGGTTTTTGCATCCTCTTTGGGTACCTAGCACATGGGACTACTTTCATAGCATAAGCCAACTACAAAATCACGCACTGCCGTGCTCTAAAGATATAAGTTAAGCACAAGAGCAAAAGTATCTAGCTCAAAAGATATAAGTGAAGCACTAGAGCAAAAGTATCTAGCTCAAAAGATATAAGTGAAGCACTAGAGTAAAAGTATCTAGCTCAAAAGATATAAGTGAAGCACTATGAGCATTCTAGCAAAATCACGATGAGTGCATCTCTCTCTCTCTCTCAAAAAGGTGTGCAGCAAGGATGATTGTGACACAACAAAAAGAAAAGACTCCTATGGTACAAGACGCTTCAAGAAAAACACATATCATGTGGTGAATAAAAATATAACTCTAAGTAATGTTACCGATGGATTGAAGACGAAAGAGGGGATGCCTTCCCGGGGCATCCCCAAGCTTAGGCTTTTTGGTATCCTTGAATTTGGCTTGGGGTGCCTTGGGCATCCCCAAGCTTGAGCTCTTTCCACTACTTATCTTTTTGTCCATGAGAACATCACCCAAAACTTGAAAACTTCACAACACAAAACTTAAACAGAAATTTGTGATAACATTAGTACAAGAAAACAAACTACCACTTCTTTTGGTACTGTAGCAAACTTGAATTCTATCTATATTGATGATGGGCTACTGTATTCTCAATTTTACATGGCTAGTACCCCCCCGATACTAACCATAGTTTCATCAAAACAAGCAACCAACTCAACAAAACAGAATCTGTCAAAGACAAACCAGTCTGTAGCAATCTGTATACTTCGTATATTTCTGGTACCTCACAAAATCTGAAAACTTGCGAAGACCTGGGCAAAAAGCATATCAATCAGCACAAAAAATAATCAACTCAAAATCTCTTTCTGAATAAAAATGAAAAATCATTTTGTGAGCGAAAAGTTTCTGTCTTTTTCCAGCAGGATCAAACAACCATTACCAAGACTAGTCATAATGGTTTTGCTTGGCTCAAACACAAAAAGAAACACAAAAGACACTATCATAACAGAATTATGATGGCGTGGATGCAACAAAACAGAAATAAAAAGATAAATTCATTGGGTTGCCTCCCAACAAGCGCTATTGTTTTACGCCCTTAGCTAGGCATTGATAATTCAATGATGCTAACATAAAAGATAGCAATCGGACACAAAGAGAGCATCATGAAACATGTGACCATCACATCTAAGTATAACATACTTCCTATGCATAGGCATTTTATAGGAAAACAAATTGGCAAGACAACCAATAGCTACCATATGCAAAGGAAGAAGAAAGAGACAATGTCAATCTCAACATAACGAGAGGTAATTTGGTAACATGAAAGTTTCTACCAAAATATTTTACTCTCTCATAGAAATTACATGTGGAATCATAATCAAATTCAACAATATAGCTATCACAAAGGATATTCTTTTCATGATCCACATGCATGCAAAGTTGACGTTCTTCAAAAATAGTGGGATTATCATCAACTAAAGTCATGACGTCTCCAAACCCACTTTCAATATTATTGCAAATATCATATTCATCATGAGGCATAAACAAATTTTCAAGATCATAAGAAAAATAATTACCCCAATCATGATCATTGCAACAAGTAGTGGACAAAGCACAACTAGCATCCCCAAGCTTAGGGTTTTGCATATTTTTAGCATAATTGTCACTAATATAATTTATAGTGAAACCATTGCAATCATGCTTTTCATTCAAGGAGCCCTCGTGAATCACTTCATAAATTTCTTCATCACGTTTTTCAGATTCACGAATATCAAGCAAGACTCCATATAGAAAAGTCAAGTGCACTCAACTCACTAGCAATTGGATCAACATAATTGGATCTCTTAAAGAGATTAGCAAGTGGATGAGGATCCATATCACTAGATCTTCAGCAAGCGAAGATGCAAGCATATTGAAGGCACATAGCTCACAAGCAAAGGAAAGGCAAACGACAAAAAGCAAATAGGTGAAGTGGGGGAGAGGAAAACGAGAGGCTACTGGCAAACAAAGTAAATGCAAGAGATGAGTTTGCGACACCTACTTGGATGAGTCCTTGACTTGATCTTCCTCCCCGGCAACGGCGCCAGAAATTCTTCTGCTATCCCACATACAACAGTGCCAGAAGTTGACACGTTGACAGAGGCTGGGCTTGCGTTGGTTCTTCCCTTGAAGAGGAAAGGGTGATGCAGCACAGGAGCAGTAAGTATTTCCCTCAGTTTGAGAACCAAGGTATCGATCCAGAAGGAGGGTCTCGTCAAGTCCAGAGTACCTGCGCAAACACAAACAAGCTTGCACCCAACGCTTCAAAGGGGTTGTCAATCCCTTCAAGATTGTTTGCAAAGTGAGATATGAAGGCGGAAAGTGCAAGGAAGTAAAAAGTGTAAGGCTGAAAATATGGTGTGGGGTAGACCCTGGGGGCCATAGTGTTCACTAGAGGCTTCTCTCAAAATAGCAAGTATTACAGTGGGTGAACAAATTACTGTCGAGCAATTGATAGAACCGCGCAAAGTCATGACGATATCTAAGGCAATGATCATACATGTAGGCATCACATCCGAGACAAGTAGACCGATACTTTCTGCATCTACTACTATTACTCCACACATCGACCGCTATCCAGCATGCATCTAGTGTATTGAGTTCATGCCGAACAGAGTAACACCTTAAGCAAGATGACATGATGTAGAGGGATAATCTCAAAACAATGATGAAAACCCCATCTTTTACCCTTGATGGCAACAACACGATGCGTGCCGCGCTACCCCTTCTGTCACTGGGTGAGGTCATCGCACGGTATGAACCCAAAACGAAGGACTTCTCCCATTGCAGAATCATAGATCTAGTTGGCCAGACAAAACCCACAACTAGAAGAGAATTACAAGGATATGAAATCAAGCATAAGAGAGATCAGAAGAAACTCAAATAATATTCATAGATAATCTGATCATAAATCCACAATTCATCGAATCTCGACAAACACACCGCAAAACAAGATTACATCGGATAGATCTCCGTGAAGATCATGGAGAACTTTGTATTGAAGATCCAAGAGAGAGAAGAAGCCATCTAGTTACTAGCTATGTACCCGTAGGTCTATGGTGAAGTACTCACGCATCATCGGAGAGGTCATGGTGTTGATGAAGAAGCCCTCCGTATCCGAATCTCCTCTCCGGCAGGGCACCAGGACGTGCCCCAGATGGGATCTTGCGGGTACGGAAAAGCGATTGCGATGATCTCCAGTTTTTTTCTGGAATTTATGGGATTATATAGGTGAAAGATCTAGGTCAGGGGACCTCCAGGGGGCCCACAAGCCTGGATGGCGCGCCCCCTGGCCGCGGGGTGGGGGCTTGTGGGGCCCCTGGGGCTCTTCTGGCTTGGCTCCCAAGTTCTCCGATCTTCTTCCGTTTCAAAAAAAAATCTTTTCAGGGATTTTTTCCGTTTGGACTCCGTTTCAAAATCTCCTCTGAGAGGGGTCAAAAACGTGGAAAAAACATGAACTTGTACTTGGCACTGAGTTAATAAGTTAGTCCCAAAAAATAAATAAAAGGCATGCAAAACATCCAAAGTTTGACAAGATAATAGCATGAAACCATCAAAAATTGTAGATACGTTGGAGACGTATCAGTATGGAGATACTTATGATCAAATCTTCGGCAAGTAACATACCGATGGACAAAGGGAATAACATATGGGATTGATTGAATCCTTGACATTGAGGTTCAACTGATAAAGATCTTGGTAGAATATGTATGACCCAATATGGGCATCCATGTCCCAATATTGGTTATTGACCGAAGAGTGTCTCGGTCATGCCTGCATAGTACTCGAACCCACAGGGTCTACACACTTAAGGTTCGGTGACGATATAAGCATAATTGAGTCATTGTGTTGGTGACCGAAGGTTGTTCGGAATCCCGGATGAGATCTTGGACATGACGAGGAACTCCGGAATGGTCCGGAGGTGAAGATTTATATATAGAATGAAGGTCATCAAAGTCTGGAAGTGTTGTGGGGTGCACCGAGGGAATGGCGGAGTGCCGAAAAGGGTTTTGGGAGGCCCCGACAATTGTTGGGGGCCTCATGGGCCAAGGAGAGGGGGCACCGCAGCCCACCAGGGGGCTGGGCGCAGCCCCTCACCCCTTCCCACTTTGACCAAAGGGGAGGAGGCCTCCTCCTAGGGCGCCGCCAACCCAAACTTGGGTGGCAAGGTACCTAAGAAGAGGGGCCACCAACCCTAGCCACCGCTCGCTTGTCCGCCGGCCCCTAGGGAAAACCCTAGGGCTCCCTCCCCTCTCCCTACCCCCTATATATAGAGAGGTAGAGAGAGGCCACACAAACGACAACTTGCCGCGATGCTGCACCTCCTCCCCCTTGTAGTTTCTCTCCTCCAAATACCCTATGGCGAAGCCCTCCTAAGCTGTCACCACCAAAACCTCACCATGATGTCGTGCTGTCGAGGACTCGGGGTGCTACTTCATGATGTCCCACAAGCGTATGGGATCGCAGCAGTTTTCGAGGGTAGAGTATTCAACCCAAATTTGTTGGTTCACACGACGGGAAGAGAAAGAATAATCTCAAGTATTAGCAGCTGAATGTGTGAGATTCAACCACACCTGAAAGATTAGTGTCTGCAAGCAGAGTATCAGTAGCAAAGTAGTATGATAGCAACGGTGCTAGAAACAATCTGGTGACAAGGCAGACTATTCCTAACTGTTGTATCAATGGCGCCGGCACGTTGATGGGGGATTATTCTTAAGAAGAATGCTTCCCCGGCTATGGCTCTAGAAAAGTCTTGCAACGAGTAGCAGTGAAGTGGCAAGGAACAACAGCAGCAACAGCAATGTAACAAGTAACATCAGCAGCAAAGTGGCCCAATCCCTTTTGTAGCAAGGGACAAGCCTAGGCAAAGTGACGTAGCGAGGACCAGTAGTAAAAGACTCGTAGGCAATGGATCGGTGATGGATGAGTATGACGGATGTGATTCATCATGTAACAGCTATAACACAGAGAGATATGTAACTATCTCCCGTTCATCAATCTAATGTAGGCATGTATTCCGTATGTAGTCATACGTGCTTAGGGAAAAGAACTTGCATGACATCTATTGTCCATCCCTCCCGTGGTAGCGGGGTCCTAATGGAAAGTACGGGATATTAAGGGTCTCCTTTTAATAAAGAACCGGACCAACACATTAACACGCGGTGAATACATGAACTCCTCATACTATGGTCATCTCCGGGAGTGGTTCCGGCTATTGTCACTCCGGGGTTACCAGGTCATAACACATAGTAGGTGACTACAACTTGCAAGAGAGGATCTAAAACACACATATATTGGCGACAACATAATAGGTTCAGATCTGAAATCATGGCACTCGGGCCCTAGTGACAAGCATTAAGCATAGCCAAGTAGTAGCAACATCAATCTAGAACATAGTGGATACTAGGGATCAATCCCCATCAAAAACTAACTCGATTACATGATAGATCTCATCCAACTCATCACCGTCCAGCAAGCCTACGATGAGATTACTCACGAACGATGAAGAGCATCATGGAATTGTCGATGGAGAAAGGTTGATGATGACGATGGCGACAATTTCCCCTCTCCGGAGCCCGAAACGGACTCCAGATCTGCCCTCCAGATGAAGAACAGGATGTGGCGGTGCCTCCGTATCGCAAAACGCGATGAAACCTTCTCTCTGATTTTTTCCAGTTGAAACGGAAGATATAGGACTGAGATTGGGGGCGGTAGTGCCACGTGGGCCCCACAAGCCTGCACGGCGCGACCATAGGGGGTGGCCGCGGCCTGTGGGCTTGTGGCCCACTGGCACGCCCCCTCACGTGGATCTTTGAGCAGGTATTTTTTTTATTCCAAAAAAAATCTCAGTAAATTTTCAGGACGTTCCGAGAACTTTTATTTCTGCACAAAAACAACACCATGACAATTCTGTTGAAAACAACGTCAGTCCGGGTTAGTTCCATTCAAATCATGCAAATTAGAGTCCAAAACAAGGGCAAAAGAGTTCGAAAAAGTAGATACGACTGAGACGTATCAACTCCCCCAAGCTTAAAGCCTTGCTTGTCCTCAAGCAACTCAGTTGACAAACTGAGAGAGACAAAAGAAAAACTTTGACGAACTCTATTTGATCTTGTTGTTGCAACTATGTCTAACTCATAACCAGAATTTCAGCAAGATCACAAGCAAACCACATAAGCAAATGACATCTAGGTCTCACGGTAAACTCATATCAATGGAACAATCAACTAGCGAGCAAATAATAATAAGCCTCAAGTGTCAACACTTCAATCAAAACAACATGAAGCAGTACAAATAGATGGTGTTTCGCTAGCTCTTTCTGAGACCGCAAAACATAAATGCAGAGCACCTTCAAAGACCAAGGGCTGATTAAACATTGTAATTCAAGGCAATGAAGATCTAGTCATAGTCACACTCAACATAGTTAAAAGCAAAGCACAAAAATGACAGAGGTGCTCTCTAATTGGTGCTTTTGTAAGAGGAGGATGACTCAACAGGAACATAAATAGACAGGCCCTTCGTAGAGGGAAGCATTGATTTGCAGAGGTGCCAGAGCTCAAGCTTTGAAAACAAAGATAATAATTTTGGGTGGCATGCTTTCATTGTCAACGCAATGACTAAGAGTTCTCAACATCTTCCACGCTACACATTCTATAGGAGGTTCCCAAACAGAAAAGTAAAGTTTTGACTCTCCCATCACCAATCAATCACACTCCACGGCTGGCCGAATCCTCGGGTACCGTCCATACCAACAACAATCCTGGGGGAGTTTTGTTTGCAATTATCTTTTCGATTTGAGCATGGAAGTGGGCATTCCAATTACCGACCCCTTTCTCGTGAATGATAGTGAATAAACACATATCGAGGATAACACGCCTAGCATGGAAGATACTGATAGCCCCCTGTCACCACATGAGCGGTTCGGGCATGCAAAACAGATTATTTCTTGAAGGTTTAGAGAGTGGCACATGCAAATTTACTTGGAACGGAAGGTAGATACCGCACATAGGTAGGTATGGTGGACTCATATGGCACAACTTTGGGTTTATGGAAGTGGATGCACAAGCAGTATTCACGCTTAGTACAAGTGGAGGCTAGCAAAGTACTGGGAAGCGACCAACTAGAGAGCGACAACAGTCATCAAAATGCATTGATATTAACTAACATTGAGTGCAGGCATGAGTAGGACATAAATCACCATGAACATGAACATCGTAGAGCCTATGTTGATTTTGTTTCAACTACATGCGTGAACATGCGCTAAGTCAAGCCACTTGAAACATTCAAATGATGATACCATCCTATCATACTACATCATAGTCATATCAACATTCATGCGGGCAACCAAGGCAAACCATTATAAGCTCCTAGCTAAGTAAGCATGGCATAAGCAACTATGATCTCTAAGTTGTCATTGCAAACATGTTTCTCTCACAACAAAGCTGAATCAGGCATGATGAGCTAGTCATACTTACAAAAACAAAATAGATCGAGTTCATACCAGCTTTTCCAGGCTCAGTCACTTCATCATATATCGTCATTATTGCCTTTCACTTGCACGACCGAATGATGTGAACAATAATAAGCGTGCTCATGCATTGGACTAAAGCTAGAATCTGCAGGCAACACAAAGGAGAAGACAAAGTAATATGGCTCTTTGAAAGCTAAACAGTATGCATGCAAGATCCACTAAACATTGTAACAAATATCTTCTACCTTGACCCAAAGAAAAAGAAAACTATCTACACGGGAAAGCTCCCAACAAGCAAAAGAAGAAAAAGAAAATATTTTTGGGTTTTCTCAAACTAGACAGACACACGAAAAGAAAACGAGAAAAAGAAAATAAACTAGCATGGATGATACAGTGGCAAAGTGTGAACACCGGCTAACAAAGTGAAAGCATAAGCAAGAATGTAAAGTCGGTGAGAACACGTACTCCCCCCAAGCTTAGGATTTTGGCCTAAGTTGGTCTACTCCCAAGGAGGGAAATAACCAGCTCCTGGGTACTCCGGAGTGGGCTGAGGATGTGACTGCTGTGTGAGCTCCTCTGGCTCCCACTGATAAACTGGCATCTGGTACTCGACTGGCGGCTCGGGGACGGGCACCTGTGGTTGGGCCAAGCCCCAATATGCGTAGATGTTCGAGGGCATAATAATGTACCTGCCTGCATGAAGATTGAACAGAGAAGGAGCAAGCAAAGTAACAGTGTCACGAGTACCCTGACTAAATACCAGGTTATAAATCATCCTTCCACCTATATCTCTATCAAGAAAGTCATGGCGAACCATGCTATCGTAATCTAGATATCTCTCGGGAAGAAGAATATCTTCTTCCTCTTCCAGTCTAATAGGTATCTCAAAGTGTCTAGCAAGACGAGTAGCATAGATACCTCCATAGACAACACCCTTAGAACGGTTCAGGTTCAACCGTTGAGCTACTATAGCGCCCAAGCTATAAGTTTTATCGTTATAAAGGGCTTCGCGCAAGACCGCAAGATCCGGGGAACTAAGTGACCCAGCTTTCCCACGACCAATCAAACATTTTCCCACAAATAATGAGAAGTACTGAAGCACGGGAAAATGTACGCTAGCAGCTCTAGCGCAACACACTCCTCTCTCCTCTCCTACAACAATTGTATCAATGAAAGCTCCCAAGTCCCGTGGACGAGGTTCATGAATATCCCCAACATAAGGTAATTTGCAAGCATTGCAAAAATCCTGGGTGACATGCGCTGGGGGACATCATAAAGTTTAAACTTAACCATAGGAGGATTCTTCCTCGGATAGAAGTTAAAGCTTTGTACGAAGATATTAGTGAGGAGGAGGTATTGCGGACACTTATCTTCAACGAAGGCGGTAAGGCCTGCATTCTCCACCAAGTGATAAAAGTCCTCATAAATTCCAGCGGCGCGTAAGAACATATCGCTTGGCCACTCGCACGCTCGAACTTCCACGACTCGAGGGACCGGATACTTGGGCTTCTTCTCACTCCCATCATCCTTGGGGTCACGGCTTGACGAGCCTCTCAAGAACCTCCTCATATTTTCCCCTTCTATCTCTGAAAATTTCTGAATTTTTTAGTGATCCTACGGAAAAGTGAATAAGGCTCAACGAAACTCGTAGCAACTACTCCAACAAGTGCCTAGAGACCATATTACGCATCAAAACTACTTGGGACCAGCTAGAATCAGCATGCAAAGCTCAAGAACATGGTCACCAAGGCAGCAAAAATACGCGGAGTATAAGGCACTAGAGCAAAAACTAATTGGACCAATGGAGGAGTCACTTACCAAGGAGTAATTTCCCCGAAACAGTTAAAAAATGGTGATTTGAGCAAAGAGATCGAAAATCCCAGCAAGAGGAGCAAGAACACGGGTTTGAGCTGCGAAACGATTTTTTCTGGAGGTAGGAGAACAGGATGGGAGCAAGAATGAGTGGAGGGGGTGCCTGTGGGCCCCACAAGCCTGGGTGGCGCGGCCAGGGGGTGCCCGTGCCCCTAGGGCTTGTGGCCCACTGGTGTGGCCCCTAGACAGACTCTTTGTCCCACTAATTTTCAAAAAATCAAGAAAAAATCATACTTGATTTTCACAGCGTTCGGAGAACTTTGATTTTCGGGGTACTTTTCTACCGGACGCTAAAACAGAAAACAGGGAAAACTAAACTAAATCTATCATTTTTCTTCTGTGCAATCTAAAGTGAAAGCTTGGAACAGAGGTTTGTGACTCCTCGATTCAACCATCTCATGGTCATCGAAAGAAATCCGTCAATGGGGTTGATCAAGTCCCCTTGACAAAACTTTCTCGAATCACAAAAGAAGACGGAGAATTTTCGAATAGTCATTAGGTCACCTCAATGGGGATGTGTATCTCCCCAACAAGCAAATCATACTTCATCTTGACACGAGCAATAGGGCATTCAAAGCTCCCAATGAGAATCGATGAAGTTTTTTCGATAACATTGATGCAATGTACTCGATATTGTTTCTTCGGGAAGTGCACCGTATGCTCCTTACCGTTGACATGGAAAGTGACATTGCCTTTGTTGCAATCTATAACAGCCCCTGCAGTGTTTAAAAAGGGTCTTCCGAGGATGACAGCCATGGCATCGTCCTCGGGAATATCCAAGATAACAAAGTCTGTTAAGATAGTGGTGTTAGCAACCACAACAGGCACATCCTCGCAAATGCCGATAGGGAAAGCAGTTGATTTGTCGGCATTTGCACAGAGATTTCAGTGGGTGTCAACTTATCCAGTTCAAGCCTACGATAAAGAGAGGGAGGCATAACACTAACACCGGCTCCAAGATCGCACAACGCAGTTCTAACGTAGTTGCCTTTAATGGAGCAAGGTATAGTGGGCACACCGGGATCACCTAGTTTCTTCGGAGTTCCACCCTTGAAAGTGTAATTGGCAAGCATAGTGGAGATCTCAAGATCAGGTATCCTTCTCTTATTAGTCACAATATCTTTCATGTACTTAGCATACAGAGACATCTTGAGCATATCAGTCAAACGCATCTGCAGAAAGACAAGTCTGATCATTTCAACGAATCGCTCAAAATCTTCATCATCCTTTTTCTTGGATGGTTTGGGAGGAAAGGGCATAGGTTTCTAAACCCATGGCTCCCTTTCTTTACCGTGCTTCCTAGCAGCGAAGTCATTCTTATCGTATCTTCTAGTCTTAGGCTGTGGGTTATTAAGATCAACACTAGGTTCAATCTCCACATCCTTTTCATTGCTAGGTTGAGCATCTTCATGAACATCACTATTGATATTATCATTAGGCTCATGTTCATCACCAGATTATGTTTCAGCATCAGAGACACAGACGTTGTTTGGATTCTCAGGTGTAGCAGCAACATGGTTGCTAGCGTGCAGGTTCCTATCATCTTTTTTCTTATTTCTAGGATCAGTAGGTGCATCAGTGCTAACTCCTTGAGAATCTTGTTCAATTCTCTTTGGATGACCCTAAGGATACAAAGGTTCCTGGGTCATTCTACCGCCTCTAGTGACGATTCTAACGGAGTTGTCATTCAACGCATTGAGCAAGTCATTCTGAGCTTTAAGTACTTGTTCTACCTGAGTAGTAACCATAGAGGCATGTTTACTCAGAAGCTTAAGATCGTTGCACTTAAATGACTAAGCATATGAGCATTTTGTTCCAATTGTCTGCTAACATAATCATTGAAACTCTGTTGTTTGACAACAAAGTTATCAAATTCATCCAAGCATAGGCTAGCAGGTTTATCAAAAGGAATATCACTCTCATCAAACCTACGCAGAGAATTTACTTCTACTAGATGTATCGGGTTATCTAGACCATGGATCTCTTCGATAGGTGGTAGATTTTTGACATCTTCAGATTTAATGCCTTTCTCTCGCATATATTTCTTGGCTTCTTGCATATCTTCAGGACTGAGGAATAGAATACCTCTTTTCTTCGGAGTTGGCTTAGGAGGTGGTTCGGGAATAGTCCAAGCATTCTCATTGCACAAGATGTTGTTCAACAGAATCTCAGCTTGTTCTACGGTTCGTTCCCTAAAAACACTACTGGCACAACTATTTAGGTGGTCTCTAGAAGCATCAGTAAGTCCATTATAGAAGATATCAAGGATTTCGTTCTTCTCAAGAGGGTGATCAGGCAAAGCATTCAGTAGCTGGATAAGCCTCCCCAAGCTTGTGGGAGACTCTCTTCTTCAGCTTGAGCAAAGTTGTATATTTCCTGCAAGGCAGCTTGCTTCTTATGGGCACGGAAATATTTTTCAGAGAATTAGTAGACCATATCCTGGGGGCTACGCACACAACCAGGAGCAAGAGAAGTGAACCAGGTCTTAGCATCATCCTTTAGCGAGAAAGGAAACAACTTGAGCATGTAGTAGTGGCGGATCTTTTCCTCACTAGTGAATAGGGTGGCTATATCGTGCAGTTTGATAAGATGGTCTACAACCGTTTTAGACTCATAACCGTGAAAAGGATCAGATTCGACCAGAGTGATTAACTCATGGTCGACAGAGAATTTATAATCCTTATCGGTCACAAAGATAGGCGAAGTGCCAAACTTCGGGTCGTATTTCATCCTAGCGTTCAAAGATTTTTCTTTCCACTTGCGCAGAAGTGTCTCAACATCATAGCTATCCTTACACGCAAGAAAGTCCTCAGCTATCTCTCCCTCCATAACATAGCGCGTATCAGGAAACCGTCAAAAATTATAGATACGTTGGAGACCTATCAGTATGGATAATAACATAGTCCCAAAAAATAAATAAAAGGCATGCAAAACATCCAAAGTTTGACAAGATAATAGCATGAAACCATCAAAAATAATAGATACGTTGGAGACGTATCAGTATGGAGATACCGACGGTCAAATCTAGGGCAAGTAACATACCGATGGACAAAGGGAATAACATATGGGATTGATTGAATCTTTGACATTGAGGTTCAACTGATAAAGATCTTGGTAGAATATGTATGAGCCAATATGGGCATCCAGGTTCCAATATTGGTTATTGACCGAAGAGTGTCTCGGTCATGCCTGCATAGTACTCGAACCCACAGGGTCTACACACTTAAGGTTCGGTGATGATATAAGCATAATTGAGTCATTGTGTTGGTGACCGAAGGTTGTTCGGAATCCCGGATGAGATCTTGGATGTGACGAGGAACTCCGGAATGGTCCGGAGGTGAAGATTGATATATAGAATGAAGGTCATCAAAGTCTGGAAGTGTTGTGGGGTGCACTGAGGGAATGGTGGAGTGCCGAAAAGGGTTTTGGGAGGCCCCGACAATTGTTGGGGGCCTCATGGGCCAAGGAGAGGGGGCACCGCAGCCCACCAGGGGGCTAGGCGGAGCCCCTCACCCCTGCCCACTTCGACCGAAGTGGAGGAGGCCTCCTCCTAGGGCGCCGCCAACCCAAACTTGGGTGGCCAGGTACCTAAGAGGAGGGGCCACCAACCCTAGCTGCCGCTCGCTTGTACGCCGGCCCCTAGGGAAAACCCTAGGGCTCCCTCCCCTCTCCCTACCCCCTATATATAGAGAGGTAGAGAGAGGGCAGACAAACAACAACTTGCCGCGATGATGCACCTCCTCCCCCTCGTAGTTTCTCTCCTCCGAATACCCTATGGCGAAGCCCTCCTAAGCTTTCACCACCAACACCTCACCATGATGTCGTGCTGTCGAGGACTCGGGGTGCTACTTCATGATGTCCCACAAGCATATGGGATCGCAATAGTTTTCGAGGGTAGAGTATTCAACCCAAATTTGTTGGTTCGCACGACGGGAAGAGAAAGAATATTCTCAAGTATTAGCCGCTGAATGTGTTTGATTCAACCACACCTGAAAGATTAGTGTCTGCAAGCAAAGTATCAGTAGCAAAGTAGTATGATAGCAATAGTGCCAGAAACGATCTGGTGACAAGGCAGACTATTCCTAGCTGTTGTATCAATGGCGCCAACACGTTGACGGGGGATTATTCTTAAGAAGAATGCTTCCCCGGCTACGGCTCCAGAAAAGTCTTGCAACGAGTAGCAGCGAAGTGGCAAGGAACAGCAGTAGCAACAACAGCAAAGTAACAAGTAACAGCAGCAGCAAAGTGGCCCAATCCCTTTTGTAGCAAGGGACAAGCCTAGGCAAAGTGACATAGCGAGAACCAGTAGTAAAAGACTCGTAGGCAGTGGATCGGTGATGGATGAGTATGACGGATGTGATTCATCATGTAATAGCTATAACACGGAGAGATATGTAACTAGCTCCCGTTCATCAATCTAATGTAGGCATGTATTCCGTATGTAGTCATACGTGCTTAGGGAAAAGAACTTGCATGACATCTATTGTCCATCCCTCCCATGGCAGCGGGGTCCTAATAGAACTACAAGATATTAAGGTTCTCCTTTTAATAAAGAACCGGACCAACGCATTAACACGCGGTGAATACATGAACTCCTCATACTATGGTCATCTCCGGGAGTGGTTCCGGCTATTGTCACTCCGGGGTTGCCGGGTCATAATGTTGGGGAACGTCGCATGGGAAACAAAAATTTTCCTACGCGCACGAAGACCTATCATGGTGATGTCCATCTACGAGAGGGGATGAGTGATCTACGTACCCTTGTAGATTGTACAACAGAAGCGTGAGTGAACGCGGTTGATGTAGTGGAACGTCCTCACGTCCCTCGATCCGCCCCGCGAACAATCCCGCGATCAGTCCCACGATCTAGTACCGAATGGACGGCACCTCCGCGTTCAGCACACGTACAACTCGACGATGATCTCAGCCTTCTTGATCCAGCAAGAGAGACGGAGAGGTAGAAGAGTTCTCCGGCAGCATGACGGCGCTCCGGAGGTTGGTGATGACCTTGTCTCAGCAGGGCTCCGCCCGAGCTCCGCAGAAACGCGATCTAGAGGAAAAACCGTGGAGGTATGTGGTCGGGCTGCCGTGGAAAAGTCGTCTCAAATCAGCCGTAAAACCTCCGTATATATAGGTGGGAGGGAGGGGAGGAGGCAGCCTCAAAACCTAAAGGTCTGGCCGAAATTGGAGGTGGAGGAGTCCTACTCCAATCCTACTTGGAGTAGGATTCCACCATCCCACTTGGAAACTCTTTCCACCTTGTGTTTTTTCCTTCTCAAACCTTATGGGCCTTAGTGGGAACTTATTCCAGCCCACTAGGGGCTGGTTTATCTCTTCCCATAGCCCATGAGACCCCTTGGGGCGTGACACCCCTCCCGATGGTCCCCGGCACCCCTCCCGGCACTCCCGGTACACTACCGATGAGCCCGAAACTTTTCCGGTAATGCACGAAAACCTTTCGGTAACCAAATGAGGTCATCCTATATATCAATCTTCGTTTCCGGACCATTCCGGAAACCCTCGTGACGTCAGTGTTCTCATCCAGGACTCCGAACAACATCCGGTAACCAACCATATAACTCAAATACGCATAAAACAATGTCGAACCTTAAGTGTGCAGACCCTGCGGGTTCGAGAACTATGTAGACATGACCCGAGTGACTCCTCGGTCAATATCCAATTGCGGGACCTGGATGCCCATATTGGATCCCACATATTCTACGAAGATCTTATCGTTTGAACCTCGGTGCCAAGGATTCATATAATCCCGTATGTCATTCCCTTTGTCCTTCGCTATGTTACTTGCCCGAGATTCGATCGTCAGTATCCGCATACCTATTTCAATCTCGTTTACCGGCAAGTCTCTTTACTCGTTCCGTAATACAAGATCCTGCAACTTACACTAAGTCACATTGCTTGCAAGGCTTGTGTGTGATGTTGTATTACCGAGTGGGCCCCGAGATACCTCTCCGTCACACGGAGTGACAAATCCCAGTCTTGATCCATACTAACTCAACTAACACCTTCGGAGATACCTGTGGAGCATCTTTATAGTCACCCAGTTACGTTGCGACGTTTGATACACACAAAGTATTCCTCCGGTGTCAGTGAGTTACATGATCTCATGGTCATAGGAATAAATACTTGACACGCAGAAAACAGTAGCAATAAAATGACACGATCAACATGCTACGTCTATTAGTTTGGGTCTAGTCCATCACATGATTCTCCTAATGATGTGATCCCGTTATCAAGTGACAACACTTGCCTATGGCCAGGAAACCTTGACCATCTTTGATCAACGAGCTAGTCAACTAGAGGCTTACTAGGGACAGTGTTTTGTCTATGTATCCACACAAGTATTGTGTTTCCAATCAATACAATTATAGCATGGATAATAAACAATCATCATGAGCTAAGAAATATAATAATAACTAATTTATTATTGCCTCTAGGGCATATTTCCAACAGTCTCCCACTTGCACTAGAGTCAATAATCTAGTTCACATCACCATGTGATTCCAACGAATCCAACACCCGTATAGTTATGGGGTCTGATCACGTCTTGCTCGTGAGAGAGGTTTTAGTCAACGGTTCTGAAACTTTCAGATCCGTGTGTTCTTTACAAATCTTTATGTCATCTTATAGATGCTGCTACTATGCGCTATTTGGAAATACTCCAAATATCTACTCTACTATACGAATCCGTTGCACTACTCATAGTTATTCGGATTAGTGTCAAAGCTTGCATCGACGTAACCCTTTACGACGAACTCTTTAAACACCTCCATAATCGAGAGAAATTATTTAGTCCATCAGTTACTAAGGATAAATTTTGACCGCTGCTAGTGATTCAATCATGGATCACTCTTTGTACCTCTCAACAGACTTTGAGTCAAGGCACACATCAGGTGCGGTACCCAGCATGGCATACTTCAGATTCCACGGCTAAGGCATAGAAGACGACCTTCGTCTATTCTCTTTATTCTGCCGGGGTCGGGTTTTGAGTCTTACTCAAATTCACACCTCACAACGCAACCAAGAACTCCTTCTTTGCTGATCTATTTTGAACTCCTTCAAAAACTTGTCAAGGCATGCATTTTGTTGAAACTTCCATTAAGCGCTTTCGATCTATCTCCATAGATCTTTGATGCTCAACGTTCAAGTAGCTCAATCCAGGTATTCCTTTGAAAACTCCTTTCAAACAACCTTGTATGTTTTACAGAAATTCTACATTACTTCTGATCCACAATATGTCAACCACATATACTTATCAGAAGTTCTATAGTGCTCCCACTCACTTCTTTGGAAATACAAGTTTCTCATAAACCTTGTACAAACCCAAAATCTTTGATCATCTCATCAAAGTATATATTCCAACTCCGAGATGCTTGCACCAGTCCATTGAAGGATCACTGGAGCTTGCATACTTGCTAGTATCTTTAGGATCGACAAAACCTTCTGGTTGTATCACATACAATGTTTGCTCAAGGAAACCGTCGAGAAAATAATGTTTTGACATCCTACGTGCAATATTTCATAAATAATGCATCAACAACTAACATAATTCTAACAGACCTTTAGCATCGATACGAGTGAGAAAGTCTCATCATAGTCAACTGTTTGATCTTGTCGAAAACATCTTTGCGACAAGTCGAGCTTTTCTTAATAGTGACTTATCACCATCATCGTCTGTCTTCTTTCAAAGATCCATCTTTACTCAATAGTCTTGTGACCATCAAGTAGTTCTTTCAAAGTCTACACTTTGTTTTCATACATGGATCCTCTCTCGGATTTCATGGCTTCCAGCCATTTGTCGGAATCTGGGCCCACCATCGCTTTCTCCATAACTCGTAGGTTCACTGTTGCTCAACAACATGACCTCCAAGACAGGGTTACCGTACCACTCTGTAGTAGTATGCGACCTTGTCAACCTACGAGGCTTGTAGTAACTTGATCCGATGCTTGATGATCACCATCATCAGCTTCCACTTCAATTGGTGTAGGCGCCACAGGAACAACTTCGTGCGCCCTGCTACACACCGGTTGAAGTGATGGTTCAATAACCTCATCAAGTTCTACTACCCTCCCACTCAATTCTTTCGAGAGAAACCTTTCCTCGAGAAAGGATCCGTTTCTAGAAACAAACACTTTGCTTTCGGATCTGAGATAGGAGATGTACCCAACTGTTTTGGATATCCTATGAAGATGCATTTATCCGCTTTGGGTTCGAGCTTATCAGACTGAAACTTTTTCACATAAGTGTCGAAGCCCCAAACTTTCAAGAAACGACAGTTTAGATTTCTCTAAACCTCAGTCTATACTGTGTCATCTCAACGGAAATACGCGGTGCCCTATTTAAAGTGAGTGCGGTTGTCTCTAATGCATAACCCATAAACGATAGTGGTAATTCGATAAGAGACATCATAGTATGCACCATACCAAATAATGCGTGGCTATGACGTTCAGACACATCATCACACTATGATGTTCCAGGTGGCATGAACTGCGAAACAATTTCCACATTGTCTTAACTGTGTACAAAAACTCGTAACTCACATATTCATTTCCATGATCGTATCTTAGACAGTTTATCCTCTTGTTACGACGAACTTCACTCTGAAACGGAATTGAACTTTTCAACATTTTAGACTTGTGATTCATTAAGTAAATACTCCTGTATCTACTCAAATCGTCAGTGAAGTAAGAACATAATGATATCCACTGCGTGCCTCAGCACCCATTGGACTGCATACATCAAAATGTATCACTTCCAACAAGTTACTATCTTATTTCATCTCAATGAAAACAAGGGCTTGCTCATGTGGTATGATTCGCATGTCACTAGTGATTCGAAATCAGGTGAGTACAAAGATCCATCAGCATGGAGCCTCTTCATGCAATTTATACTAACATGACTCAAGCGGCAGTGCCACAAGTAAGTGGTACTATCATCATCAACTCGCATCTTTTGGCACCAATATCATGAACATGTGTAACACTACGATCGAGATTCAATAAACCATTGAAGGTGATTATTCAAGAAAATAGAGTAACCATTATTCTCTTTAAATGAATAATCGTATTGCAATAAACATGATCCAATCATGTTCATGCTTAACGCAAGCACCAAATAACAATTATTTAGGTTTAACACCAATCCCGATGGTAGAGGGAGCGTGCGACGTTTGATCATATCAATCTTGGAAACACTTCCAACACGTATCGTCACCTTGCCTTTAGCTAGTCTCCGTTTATGCCGTAGCTTTCATTTCGCGTCACTAATCACTTAGCAACCGAACCGGTATCCAATACCCTCGTGCTACTAGGAGTACTAGTAAAGTACACATCAACATCATGTATATCAAATACACTTCTTTCGACTTTTGCCAGCCTTCTTATCTACCAAGTATCTTGAGTTGCTCCGCCTCAGTGATTGTTCCCCTCATTACAGAAGCACTTAGTCTCGGGTTTGGGTTTAATCTTGGGTCTCTTCATTAGTGCAACAACTGTTTTGCCGTTTCACGAAGTATCCCTTCTAGCCCTTGCCTTTCTTGAAACTTAGTGGTTTTACAAACCATCAACTATTGATGCTCCTTCTTGATTTCTACTTTCATAGTGTCAAACATCGCGAATCACTCAAGGATCATTGTATGTATCCTTGATATGTTATAGTTCATCACGAAGCTCTCACAGCTTGGTGGCAGTGACTTTGGAGAACTATCACTATCTCATCTGGAAGATTAACTCCCACTTGATTCAAGCGATTGTCGTACTCAGACAATCTGAGCACATGCTCAACGATTGAGCCTTTTCTCCTGTGCTTTGTGGACAAAGAATCTTGTCGGAGGTCTCGTACCTCTTAACAAGGGCACAAGCATGAAATCACAATTTCATCTCTTTAGAACATCACTTATGTTCCGTGACGTTTTACAACGTTTTCGGCGCCTTGCTTCTAAGCCATTAAGTATTTTTGTACTGAACTATCGTGTAGTCATCAGAAACGTGTATGTCGGATGTTCACGGCATCCACAGACGACGCTCGAGGTGCAGCACACCGAGTGGTGCATTAAGGACATAAGCCTTATGTCCAGCAACGAGGACAATCCTCGGTTTTACAGACTCAGTCTGCAAAGTTTGCTACTATCAACTTTCAACTAAATTTTCTCTAGGAACATATAAAACAGTAGAGCTATAGCGCAAGCTACATCGTAATTCGCAAAGACCATTAGACTATGTTCCTGACAATTAGTTCAATTAATCATATTACTTAAGAACTCCCACTCAAAAAGTACATCTCTCTAGTCATTTGAGTGGTACATGATCCAAATCCACTATCTCAAGTCCGATCATCACATGAGTCGAGAATAGTTTCAGTGGTAAGCATCTCTATGCTAATCATATCAACTATACGATTCATGCTCGACCTTTCGGTCTCATGTGTTCCGAGGCCATGTCTGCACATGCTAGGCTCGTCAAGCTTAACCTGAGTGTTCCGCGTGCGCAACTGTTTTGCACCCATTGTATGTGAACGTTGAGTCTATCACACCCGATCATCACGTGGTGTCTCGAAACGACGAGCTGTAGCAACGGTGCACAGTCGGGGAGAACACAATTTCGTCTTGAAATTTTAGTGAGAGATCACCTCATAATGCTACCGTCGTTCTGAGCAAAATAAGGTGCATAAAAGGATTAACATCACATGCAATTTATAAGTGACATGATATGGCTATCATCACGTGCTTCTTGATCTCCATCACCAAAGCACCGGCACGATCTTCTTGTCACCGGCATCACACCATGATCTCCATCAACGTGTCGACATCGGGGTTGTCGTGCTACTCATGCTATTACTACTAAAGCTACGTCCTAGCAAAATAGTAAACGCATGTGCAAGCACAAACGTTAGTTATAAAGACAACCCTATGGCTCCTGCCGGTTGCCGTACCATCGACGTGCAAGTCGATATTATCTATTACAACATGATCATCTCATACATCCAATATATCACATCACATCGTTGGCCATATCACATCACAAGCATACCCTGCAAAAACAAGTTAGACGTCCTCTAATTTTGTTGTTGCATGTTTTACGTGGTGACCATGGGTATCTAGTAGGATCGCATCTTACGTACGAAAACACCACAACGGAGATATATGAGTTGCTATTTAACCTCATCCAAGGACCTCCTCGGTCAAATCCGATTCAACTAAAGTTGGAGAAACCGACACTTGCCAGTCATCTTTGAGCAACGGGGTTACTCGTAGCGATGAAACCAGTCTCTCGTAAGCGTACGAGTAATGTCGGTCCAAGACGCTTCAATCCAACAATACCGCGGAATCAAGAAAAGACTAAGGAGGGCAGCAAAACGCACATCACCGCCCACAAAAACTTTTGTGTTCTACTCGAGAAGACATCTACGCATGAACCTAGCTCATGATGCCACTGTTGGGGAACGTCGCATGGGAAACAAAAATTTTCCTACGCGCACGAAGACCTATCATGGTGATGTCCATCTACGAGAGGGGATGAGTGATCTACGTACCCTTGTAGATCGTACAGCAGAAGCGTGAGTGAACGTGGTTGATGTAGTGGAACGTCCTCACGTCCCTCGATCCGCCCCGCGAACAATCCCGCGATCAGTCCCACGATCTAGTACCGAATGGACGGCACCTCCGCGTTCAGCACACGTACAGCTCGACGATGATCTCGGCCTTCTTGATCCAGCAAGAGAGACGGAGAGGTAGAAGAGTTCTCCGGCAGCGTGACGGCGCTCCGGAGGTTGGTGATGACCTTGTCTCAGCAGGGCTCCGCCCGAGCTCCGCAGAAACGCGATCTAGAGGAAAAACCGTGGAGGTATGTGGTCGGGCTGCCTTGGAAAAGTCGTCTCAAATCAGCCCTAAAACCTCCGTATATATGGGTGGGAGGGAGGGGAGGAGGCAGCCTCAAAACCTAAAGGTCTGGCCGAAATTGGAGGTGGAGGAGTCCTACTCCAATCCTACTTGGAGTAGGATTCCACCTTCCCACTTGGAAACTCTTTCCACCTTGTGTTTTTTCCTTCTCAAACCTTATGGGCCTTAGTGGGAACTTATTCCAGCCCACTAGGGGCTGGTTTATCTCTTCCCATAGCCCATGAGACCCCTTGGGGCGTGACACCCCTCCCGATGGTCCCTGGCACCCCTCCCGGCACTCCCGGTACACTACCGATGAGCCCGAAACTTTTCCGGTAATGCACGAAAACCTTCCGGTAACCAAATGAGGTCATCCTATATATCAATCTTCGTTTCCGGACCATTCCGGAAACCCTCGTGACGTCCGTGTTCTCATCCGGGACTCCGAACAACATTCGGTAACCAACCATATAACTCAAATACGCATAAAACAACGTCGAACCTTAAGTGTGCAGACCCTGCGGGTTCGAGAACTATGTAGACATGACCCGAGTGACTCCTCGGTCAATATCCAATAGCGGGACCTGGATGCCCATATTGGATCCCACATATTCTACGAAGATCTTATCGTTTGAACCTCAGTGCCAAGGATTCATATAATCCCGTATGTCATTCCCTTTGTCCTTCGGTATGTTACTTGCCCGAGATTCGATCGTCAGTATCCGCATACCTATTTCAATCTCGTTTACCGGCAAGTCTCTTTACTCGTTCCGTAATACAAGATCCCGCAACTTACACTAAGTCACATTTCTTGCAAGGCTTGTGTGTGATGTTGTATTACCAGTCTTGATCCATACTAACTCAACTAACACCTTCGGAGATACCTGTAGAGCATCTTTATAGTCACCCAGTTACGTTGCGACGTTTGATACACACAAAGTATTCCTCCGGTGTCAGTGAGTTATATGATCTCATGGTCATAGGAATAAATACTTGACACGCAGAAAACAGTAGCAATAAAATGACACGATCAACATGCTACGTCTATTAGTTTGGGTCTAGTCCATCACATGATTCTCCTAATGATGTGATCCCGCTATCAAGTGACAACACTTGCCTATGGCCAGGAAACCTTGACCATCTTTGATCAACGAGCTAGTCAACTAGAGGCTTACTAGGGACAGTGTTTTGTCTATGTATCCACACAAGTATTGTGTTTCCAATCAATACAATTATAGCATGGATAATAAACAATCATCATGAGCTAAGAAATATAATAATAACTAATTTATTATTGCCTCTAGGGCATATTTCCAACACATAACACTCCCGGAGTGACAATTGCCGGGTCATAACACTCCGGGAGTGACAATAGCCGGAACCACTCCCGGAGATGACCATAGTATGAGGAGTTCATGTATTCACCAAGTGTTAATGCGTTGGTTCGGTTCTTTATTAAAAGGAGAACCTTAATATCCCATAGTTTCCATTAGGACCCCGCTGCCACGGGAGGGATGGACAATAGATGTCATGCAAGTTCTTTTCCCTAAGCACATATGACTACATACGGAATACATGCCTACATTAGATTGACGAACGGGAGCTAGTTATGTTGGAAATATGCCCTAGAGGAAATAATAAATTAGTTATTATTATATTTCTTTGTTCATGATAATCGTTTATTATCCATGCTATAATTGTATTGATTGGAAACACAATACTTATGTGGATACATAGACAAAACACTGTCCCTAGTAAGCCTCTAGTTGACTAGCTCGTTGATCAAAGATGGTCAAGGTTTCGTGACCATAGGCAAGTGTTGTTACTTGATGATGGGATCACATCATTAGGAGAATCATGTGATGGACAAGACCCAAACTATGAACATAGCATATTGATCGTGTCGTTTTATTGCTATAGTTTTCTGCGTGTCAAGTATTTGTTCCTATGACCATGAGATCATATAACTCACTGGCACCGGAGGAATACCTTGTGTGTATCAAACGTCACAACGTAACTGGGTGACTATAAAGATGCTCTACAGGTATCTCCGAAGGTGTCCGTTGAGTTAGTATGGATCAAGACTGGGATTTGTCACTCCGTGTGACGGAGAGGTATCTCGGGGCCCACTCGGTAATACAACATCACACACAAGCCTTGCAAGCAATGTGACATAGTGTATGTCACGGGATCTTGTATTACAGAACGAGTAAAGAGACTTGCCGGTAAATGAGATTGAAATAGGTATAGGGATACCGACGATCGAATCTTGGGCAAGTAACATACCGAAGGACAAAGGGAATGACATACGGGATTATATGAATCCTTGACACTGAGGTTCAACCGATAAGATCTTCGGAGATTATGTAGGATCCAATATGGGCATCTAGGTCCCGTTATTGGATATTGACCGAGGAGTCTCTCGGGTCATGTCAACATAGTTCTCGAACCCGCTGGGTCTGCACACTTAAGGTTCGACGACGTTTTATGCGTATTTTAGTTATATGGTTGGTTACCGAACGTTGTTCGGAGTCCCGGATGAGATCACGGACGTCACGAGGGTTTCCGGAATGGTCCGGAAACGAAGATTTATATATAGGAAGACCTCATTTGATTACCGGAAAGTTTTCAGACATTATCGGGAATGTACCGGGAGTGACGAATGGGTTCCGGATGTTCACCTGGGGGGGGGGGGGCAGCCCACCCGGGGGAAGCCCATAGGCCTTAGGGGTGCTGCACCAGCCCTTAGTGGGCTGGTGGGACAGCCCAAGAGGCCCTATGCGCAGGAGAAGAAAAAAATCAAAGGAAAAGAAAAAAAGGGGAAGTGGGAAAGTGGAGAAGGACTCCACCTTCCAATCCTAGTTCGACTAGGATTGGAAGGGGAGGACTTCCCCCCTTGCTTTGGCCGACCCCTTGGGGCTCTCTTGAGCCTCAAGGCAAGGCCCTCCCCCTCCCTCCTATATATACTGAGGTATTAGCGCTGATTTGAGACAACTTTGCCACGGCAGCCCGACCACATACCTCTACATCAACCGCGTTTCTTAACGCTTCCTGCTGTGCGATCTACAAGGGTATGTAGGTCGGAAATCCCCTCTCATAGATGGACATCACCATGATAGGTCTTCGTGCGCGTAGGAAATTTTTTGTTTCCCATGCGACGTTCCCCAACAAGTTACTTATCTCTCCGTGTTATAGCTGTTACATGATGAATCACATCCGGCATAATCATCCATCACCGATCCAATGCCTACGAGTTTTTCCTACTGGTCCTTGCTACGTTACTTTGCCGCTACTGCTGTCACTGCTGCTGCTGTTACTCTGTTGCTACTGCTGTTACTTTGCTGCTACTGGTTACTGTTGCTACTGCTGCTATCATACTACCTTGCTACTGATACTTTGCTGCACACACTAAATCTTTCAGGTGTGGTTGAATTGTCAACTCAACTGCTAATACTTGAGAATATTCTTTCGCTTCCCCTTGAGTTGAATCAATAAATTTGGTTGAATACTCTACCCTCGAAAACTGTTGTGATCCCCTATACTTGTGGGTTATCAAGACCTTTTTCTGGCGCCGTTGCCGGGGAAGCACAACTATATTCTCTGAGTCACTTGGGATTTACGTCTGCTGGTCACTATGAGGAATCCGATAGATCCAAGAATTAAAGTCTTGCCCTCCACTACGAGGACAGGTAAGGAACTGCCATCTAGCTCTGCACTTGATTCACCTTCAGTTATGAGTAAGTTTGCGACATCACCTCCTGCTAGAAATCTTGATATGTCGCCTGTGCTTGATGATGCTACTTCTGCTGCCCATGATGCTTATGATGATGCTATGCTTGATACTGTTTTGCCTGATGATGCTATGCTTGATACTGCTTTGCCTAATGATGCTATGCTTGATACTGCTTTGCCACTAGGTGCATTCCTTGATGCACAAATTGCTAGAGTTGCTCCTAGATGTGATGAAACTTCTGAAACTGCTGATACTATTGAAGTAGAACCTGCTATTTTGCCTGCTAGAACTAGCTCTCCTATGCCTGAATTGCCTGATATGCCTGAACGTTATGTTATGGAGGGAGAGATAGCTGAGGACTTTCTTGCGTGTAAGGATAGCTATGATGTTGAGAAACTACTGCTCAAGTGGAAAGAAAAATCTCTGAACGCTAGGATGAAATATGACCTGAAGTTTTCTACTTCGCCTATCTTTGTGACCGATAAGGATTATGAATTCCCTGTCGACCCTGAGTTAATCACTCCGGTCGAATCTGATCCTTTTCACGGTTATGAGTCTGAAACGGTTGTAGCCCATCTTACCAAACTGCACAATATTGCCACCCTATTCACTAGTGAGGAAAAGATCCGCAACTACTATTTCCTCAAGCTGTTTCCTTTCTCGCTAAAGGATGATGCTAAGACCTGGTTCACTTCTCTTGCTCCTGGTTGTGTGTGTAGCCCCCAGGACATGGTCTACTACTTATCTGAAAAATATTTCCCTGCCCATAAGAAGCAAGTTGCCTTGCAGGAAATATACAACTTTGCTCAAGCTAGAGAAGAGAGTCTCCCACAAGCTTGGGGGAGGCTCATCCAGCTACTAAATACTTTGCCTGATCACCCTATTGAGAATAATGAAATACTTGGTATGTTCTATAATGGACTTACCGATGCTTCTAAAGACCACCTAGATAGTTGTGTGATACGTCTCCAACGTATCTATAATTTTTGATGGTTTCATGCTATTATCTTGTCAAACTTTGGATGTTTTGCATGCTTTTTATTTATTTTTTGGGACTAACTTATTAACTCAGTGCCAAGTGCCAGTTCCTATTTTTTCCATGTTTTTGACCCCTTTCAGAGGAGATTTTGAAACGGAGTCCAAACGGAAGAAAATCCCAGAAAAGATTTTTTTTTGGAATGGAAGAAGATCGGAGAACTTGGGAGCCAAGCCAGAGGAGCTCCACGGGCCCCACAAGCCCCCACCCCGCGGACAGGGGGGGGGGGGCGCCATCCAGGCTTGTGGGCCCCCTGGAGGTCCCCTGACCTAGATCTTTCGCCTATATAATCCTATAAATTCCGGAAAAAATTAGGAGATCATCGTAATCGCTTTTCCGCCGCCTCAAGATTTTGTCTCCGCAAGATCCCATCTGGGGTACGTCCTGGTGCCCTGCCAGAGGGGGGATTCGGACACGGAGGGCTTCTCCATCAACACCATGACCTCTTCGATGATGCGTGAGTAGTTCACCATAGACCTACGGGTCCATAGCTAGTAACTAGATGGCTTCTTCTCTCTCTTGGATCTTCAATACAAAGTTCTCCATGATCTTCATGGAGATCTATCCGATGTAATCTTCTTTTGCGGTGTGTTTGTCGAGATCCGATGAATTGTGGATTTATGATCAGATTATCTATGAATCTTATTTGAGTTTCTTCTGATCTCTCTTATGCATGATTTCATATCCTTGTAATTCTCTTCGAGTTGTGGGTTTTGTCTGACCAACTAGATCTATGATTCTTGCAATGGGAGAAGTGCTTGGTTTTGGGTTCATACCGTGCGATGACCTCACCCAGTGATAGAAGGGGTAGCAAGGCACGCATCGTGTTTTGCCATCAAGGGTAAAAAGATGGGGTTTTCATCATTGGTTTGAGATTATCCCTCTACATCATGTCATCTTGCTTAAAGCGTTACTCTGTTTGTCATGAACTCAATACACTAGATGCATGCTGGATAGCGGTCGATGTGTGGAGCAATAGTAGTAGATGCATAAAGTATCGGTCTACTTGTCTCGGACATGATGCCTATATGTATGATCATTGCCTTTGATATCGTCATGACTTTGCGCGGTTCTATCAATTGCTCGACAGTAATTTGTTCACCCACCGTAATACTTGCTATTTTGAGAGAAGCCTCTAGTGAACACTATGGCCCCCAGGGTCTACTCCACACCATATTTTCAGCCTTACACTTTTTACTTCGTTGCACTTTCCGCCTTCAGATCTCACTTTGCAAACAATCTTGAAGGGATTGACAACCCCATTGAAGCATTGGGTGCAAGCTTGTTTGTGTTTGCGTAGGTTCTCTGGACTTGAGAGACCCTCCTTCTGGATCGATACCTTGGTTCTCAAACTGAGGGAAATACTTACTGCTCCTGTGCTGCATCACCCTTTCCTCTCGAAGGGAAGAACCAACGCAAGCCCAGCCTCTGTCAACGTGTCAACTACTAGCGCTGTTGTCTGTGGGATAGCATTGTGCTGGTTGTGTTTTTAGGGAACGAACTGTAGAACAAGCTGAGATCCTACTGAATAATATCTTGTGCAATGAGAATGCTTGGACTATTCCCGAACCACCTCCTAAGCCAACTCTGAAGAAAATAGGTATTCTATTCCTCAGTCCCGAAGATATGCAAGAAGCTAAGAAGTCTATGAAAGAGAAAGGCATTAAGTCTGAAGATATCAAAAATCTACCACTTATCGAAGAGATCCATGGTCTCGATAACCCGATATAGGTAGTGGAAGTAAATTCTCTGCGTAGGTTTGATGAGATTGATATTCCTTTTGATGAACCTGCTAGCCTATTCCTCGATGAATTTGATAACTTTGTTGCCAAACAACAGAGTTTCAATGATTATGTTAGCAGACAATTGGAACAGAATGCTCATATGCTTAGTCATTTAAGTGCTTGTGTGGACAGAAAATTCAATGATCTTAAGCTTCTAAGTAAACATGCCTCTATAGTTACTACTCAAGTAGAACAAGTACTTAAAGCTCAGAATGACTTTCTCAATGATTTGAATGACAATTCTGTCAGAGTCGTCACTAGAGGCGGTAGAATGACCCACGAACCTTTGAATCCTCAGGGTCATCCAGAGAGAATTGAACAAAATTCTGAAGGAGTTAGCACTGATGCACCTAGTCATCCTAGAAATAAGAAGAAAGATGATAGGAACCTGCATGCTAGCAACCCAGATGCTGATACACGTGAGAATCCAAACAATGTCTCTGTTTCTGATGCTGAGACACAATCTGGTGATGAATGATGTTTTGCTGTGTATCCCCGGCAAGGTGCCATATATGCTTTTGATGTCCGTTATGCTACTGCACAAAAGACCTTCCAGTGGCGCTAGAAATGAGCACGTTGACGGCACCAGGAATCCTTTTGCGTTGGTGTTCCCTCGAAGCGGAAAGGATGATGTAGCACATCGGTGGTAAGTATTTCCCTCAGTTTTGAGAACCAAGGTATCAATCCGGCGGAGGAGTATCTCAAGATCCCGCACAAACACAAAAACTTGCACCCAACGCTATGGAGGGGTTGTCAAGCCCTTATAGATTGTTCGCCAAGTGAGAACTGAAAGCAACAAAGTAACAAAGCAAAGTAAAAGTGGAGTTGTAAACGATGGATGTGAATAGACCCGGGGGCCGTAGTGTCTACTAGTGGCTTCTCTCATGAAAGAAAGTAGACGGTGGGTGAACAAATTACTTTCGAGCAATTGATAGAACTGTGCAGAGTCGTGACGATATCTAAGCAATGATTATTTCTATAGGCATCACGTCCAAAACAAGTAGACCGATACTGTTTGCATCTACTACTATTACTGCACACGTCGACCGCTATCCAGCATGCATCTAGTGTATTAAGTCCATAAGAACAGAGTAACGCCTTAAGCAAGATGACATGATGTAGAGGGATAATCTCAAACCAATGATAAAAACCCCATCTTTTTACCCTTGATGGAAACTTCTTGATGTGTGCCTTGCTGCCCCTACTGTCACTGGGAAAGGTCACCACATGGCAGAACCCAAAACCAAGCACTTCTCCCATTGCAAGAATCATAGATCTAGTTGGCCAAACAAAACCCAAGACTCGGAGAGACTTACAAGGATATCAAATCATGCATATAAGAAATCAGCAAAGACTCAAATATATATCATAGATAATCTGATCACAAGTCCACAATTCATCGGATCTCGACAAACACACCGCCTAAGAAGATTACATCGGATAGATCTCCATGAAGATCATGGAGAACTTTGTATTGAAGATCCAAGAGAGAGAAGAAGCCATCTAGCTACTAACTACGGACCCGTAGGTCTGAAGTGAACTACTCACGAGTCATTGGAGGGGCGATGATGATGATGAAGAAGCCCTCCAACTCCAAAGTCCCCTCGGGCAGGGTGCCGGGAAGGGTCTCAAGATGAGATCTCGTGGAAACGGAAGCTTGTGGTGGCGGAAAAGTATTTTCGCGGCTCCCCTGATTTTTTGCGGAATATTTGGGAATTTATAGGCCAAAGATCTAGGCCAGGGGGCGGCCAGGGAGGCCACAAGCCTGCCCACCGCCGCCTCCCCCTGGTGGCAAAGTGGGGGCTTGTGGGCTCCCTGGAGCCCACCTGGCTTGGCCCAAAAGCCCCCTGGACTTCTTCTGTTCGGGAAAAAAAATCATTTCGGGGTTTGTCTTCCGTTTGGACTCCGTTCCAAAATCAGATCTGAAAAGAGTCAAAACACGGAAAAAACAAGAACTGGCACTTGGCACTGAATTAATAAGTTAGTCCCAAAAAGATATAAAAAGGTACATAAAACATACAAAGAAGGCAAGATAACAGTGTGAAACCATCAAAAATTATAGATACGTTTGAGACGTATCAAGCATCCCCAAGCTTAACTCCTGCTCGTCCTCGAGTAGGGAAGTGATAAGAATGAATTTTTGATGCTTTCATGCTACCTAGCATAGGTGTCCTTTGTAATTCCTCTTATGTGATGTGAATGTTCAGATCCATTAGATTCAAAACAATAGTTTGCTATTGACGTGGAAACAATAATAATTCAAGAAAACTAGCAAAGTAATCATGAACTTTCAAAATAACAAGGCCAAAAGAAAGTTATCCCTACAAAAGCATATAGTCTGGCTATGCTCTATCATCATTGCACAACGAATTTAAATCATGCACAACCCCGGTATTGGCCAAGTAATTGTTTCACACCTTTACTTTCTCAAACATTTTCAACTCCCGCGCAATACATGAGCGTGAGCCATGTTTATAGCACTATAGATGGTGTGGAATGTGGTGGAGGTTGCAAGACAAAAAAAGGAGAAGATAGTCACATTAACTAGGCATATCAATGAGCCGTGGAGATGCTCATCAATAGATATCAATGTGAATGAGTAGGGATTGCCATACAAATGATGCACTAGAGCTACAAGTATGTGAAAGCTCTTAAAGAAAACTAGTGGGTGTGCATCCAACTTGCTTGTTCACGAAGACCTAAGGAAATTTTGAGGAAGCCTATCATTCGAATATACAAGCCAAGTTATATAATGAAAATTTCCCACTAGCTATATGGTGGTGACAAAATGAGAGACTCTCAATCATGAAGATCATGGTGCTCAATACGCAGAAGTGTGGAAAATGTGGTAGCACTGTCCCTTCTCTCTTTTTCTCTCATTTTTTATTTATTTTGGTGGGCTCTTTGGCCTCTTTTTTTATGGTCTTCTTTGGCCTCTTTTATTTCCTCACATGGGACAATGCTCCAATAATGATGATCATCACACTTTCAACTCAAAACTTAGAGCAACTATGACTCTATATGGAATGCCTTCGGTAGTGTACCGTGGCAATGATCTAGCATGGCATAGACATCAATGGAAACATCATGCTAGCTATCTTATGATCATGCAATGGCAATGTAGACGTGGTGGCACATATCTTGGTGGTAGTTGCATGGCAATATATCTCGGAATGACTTTGAAAAAGCCATAGTAGGTAGGTATGGTGGCTGTTTTGAGGGAGGCTAATGGTTGGTTTTGTGCACCGACGAAAGTTGCACGACACTAAGAAGCTAGTGATGGTGGAAGGTGAAAGTGCATCTAAACCATGGACTCAACATCAGTCATGAAGAACTCATATACTTGTTGCAAAAGTTTTATTAGTAATCGAAACAAAGCATTCAATGCATACGCCTAGGGGAAGGGTTGGTAGGTATAAACCATCACGCGATCCCGACCGCCACACAAAGGATGACAATCAATATACTAATCATGCTCAGATTTCATCACATAGCGGTTCACCATACGTGCATGCTACGAGAATCACTAACTTCAACACAAGTATTTCTAGATCCACAACACCTTACTAGCATGACTTCAATATTACCATAACCACAACTCAAAACTAATTGAGATGAATCAAACTTCTCTAACTATTCAATGCACATGAAGGTGGAAGTTTTCGTATCCCTTTGGATAACTACCCTTTTTGAGACTACTTTCAAAGCATAGATCAACTACCAAGCCACGCACCGCTGCGCTCTAAAAGATATAAGTGAAGCACAAAGATCAAAAGTATCTAGCTCAAAAGATATAAGTGAAGCACATGTGAGCTGAATTGTCTACCAAAAGATATAAGTGAAGCTCGACAAAATCACGGTGTGTGCATGTCTCTCTCTCTAGGTGTGTAGCAAGGATGATTGTAACACAACAAAAATAAAAGACTCCTACGATACAAGACGCTCCAAGCAAAAACACATAACATGTGGTGAATACAAATATAGCCCCAAGTAACGTTACCGATGGATTGAAGACGAGAGAGGGGATGCCTTCCCGGGGAATCCCCAAGCTTAGGCTTTTACGGCATCCTTGAATCTCTTGTGGTGCCTTGGGCATCCCCAAGCTTGAGCTCTTGCCACTCTTTATCTTTTTGTCCATAAGAACTTCACCCAAAACTTGAAAACTTCATAACACGAAACATAAACAGAAACTCGTGATAACATTAGTACAAGAAAGCAAACCACCACTTCCTTAGGTACTGTAGCAAACTTAAATTCTACTTGTGCTTATGTTGGGTTACTGTACTTTCAATCTTCCATGGCTAATACCCCCCGATACTATCCATAGTTTCATCAAAATAAGCAACCAACACAACAAAAACAGAATCTGTTAACAGCAGACCAGTCTGTACCAATCTGTGTATTTCGTATACCTCTGATACTTCAAAAATTCTTAACAATTACGGCAGTCTGAAGAATTTGTGTAGCAATCAGCAGGAAAAAGAATGAACTCAAAATCTCTTACAGAAAAAATATGAAAATTCTTTTTGTGAGCAGAAAGTTTCTGTCTTTTCCAGCATGACCAAACGATCATCCTCAAGACTAATCATAACGGTTTTGCTTGGCACAAACGCAAAAGAAAACACAATCATAACATAATTATGAAAGTGTGGAAGACACAAAACAGAAAGAAAAATGATAGATTCGTTGGGTTGCCTCACAACAAGCGCTATTGTTTAACGCCCTTAGCTAGGCATTCAATGATGCTCTCATAAAGGACAAGAATTGAAGCACAACGAGAGCATCCTAAAGCATGTGAAAATCACATCTAAGTCTAACATACTTCCTATGCATTGGAATTTTATAGGAAAACAGATTGTCAAGAAAACTAATAACTGCCAAATGCAAGAAAGAAGAAAGAGACAAGAGCAATCTCAACATAACGAGAGGTGATTGGGTAACATGAAAGTTTCTACCACAATATTTTCCTCTCTCATGGCAATTACATGTGGGATCATATTCAAATTCAACAATATAGCTATCCCATAGGATATTCTTTTCATGATCCACATGCATGCAAAGTTGACGCTCTTCAAAAATAGTGGGATTATCATCAAATAAAGTCATGACTTCTCCAATCCCACTTTCAGTATTGTTGCAAAGATCATATTCATCATGAGGTTTGAACAAATTTTCAAGATCATAAGAAAGATCATCACCCCAATCATGATTATTGCAACAAGTAGTGGACAAAGCAAAACTAGCATCCCCCAGCTTAGGGTTTTGCATAATTTCAGCATGATTATCACTAATGGAATTTATAGTGAAACCATTGCAATCATGCTTTTCATCCAAGGAACCCTCGTGAATCACTTCATGAATTTCTTCCTCACAATGTTCATAGTCACGCATCTTACGCAAAGCTCCAAAGAAATAGTCAATTGCCCTCAACTCACTAGCAATTTGTTCCACACGAGTGGGTCTCTTAAAGAGATTAGCTAGTGGATGAGGATCCATATCAATGGATTTTTAGCAAGAAAAGATGCAAGCTAAAAGAAGGCACATGGTAACACACGCAAACAAAAAGCAAGCGGAAGAAGGGCGAACGGAAAAAGGCAAATGAAAACGGCAAATGTGAAGTGGGGGAGAGGAAAACAAGAGGCAACTCGCAACAAAAGTAAATGCAAGAGAAGAGTTTGTGAGACCTACTTGTATAGATCTTGATTTCTCCTCCCCGGCAACGGCGCCAGAAATACTTCTGATGTTTTGCTGTGTATCCCCGACAAGGTGCCATAGATGCTTTCGATGTCCGTTATGCTACTGCACAAAAGACCTTCCAGTGGCGCCAGAAATGAGCACATTGACGGCACCAGGAATCCTTCTGCGTTGGTGTTCCCTCGAAGCGGAGAGGATGATGTAGCACAGCGGTGGTAAGTATTTCCCTTAGTTTTGAGAACCAAGGTATCAATCCGGCGGAGGAGTATCTCAAGATCCTGCACAAACACAAAAACTTTCACACAACGCTATGAACGGGTTGTCAATCCCTTACAGATTGTTTGCCAAGTGAGATCTGAAAGCAAAAAAGTAACAAAGCAAAGTAAAAGTGGAGTTGTAAACGATGGATGTGAATAGACCCGGGGGCCGTAGTGTTTACTAGTGGCTTCTCTCATGAAAGCAAGTAGACGGTGGGTGAACAAATTACTGTCGAGCAATTGATAGAACTGTGCAGAGTCGTGATGATATCTAAGCAATGATTATTTCTATAGGCATCACGTTCAAAATAAGTAGACCGATACTGTCTGCATCTACTACTATTAGTCCACACGTCGACCGCTATCCAGCATGCATCTAGTGTATTAAGTCCATAAGAACAGAGTAACGCCTTAAGCAAGATGACATGATGTAGAGGTATAATCTCAAACCAATGATAAAAACCCGATTTTTTTACCCTTGATGGCAACTGCTTGATGTGTGCCTTGCTGCCCCTACTGTCACTGGGAAAGGTCACCACATGGCAGAACCCAAAACCAAGCACTTCTCCCATTGCAAGAATCATAGATCTAGTTGGCCAAACAAAACCCAAGACTCGGAGAGACTTACACGGATATAAAATCATGCATATAAGAAATCAGCAAAGACTCAAATATATATCATAGATAATCTGATCACAAGTCCACAATTCATCGGATCTCGACAAACACACCGCCAAAGAAGATTACATCGGATAGATCTCCATGAAGATCATGGAGAGCTTTGTATTGAAGATCCAAGAGAGAGAAGAAGCCATCTAGCTACTAACTACGAACCCGTAGGTCTGAAGTGAACTACTCACGAGTCATTGGAGGGGCGATGATGATGACGAAGAAGCCCTCCAACTCCAAAGTTCCCTTCGGCAGGGCGCCGGGAAGGGTCTCCAGATGAGATCTCGCGGAAACGGAAGCTTGCGGCGGCGGAAAAGTATTTTCGAGGCTCCCCTGATTTTTTGCGGAATATTTGGGAATTTATAGGCCAAAGATCTAGGCTAGGGGGCGGCCAGGGAGGCCACAAGCCCGCCCACCGCCACCTCCCCCTGGTGGTGGAGTGGGGGCTTGTGGGCTCCCTGGAGCGCACCTGGCTTGACCCAAAAGCCCCCTGGACTTCTTCCGTTCGGGAAAAAAAATCATTTCAGGGTTTTTCTTCCGTTTGGACTCCGTTCCAAAATCAGATCTGAAAAGAGTCAAAAACACGGAAAAAACAAGAACTGGCACTTGGCACTGAATTAATAAGTTAGTCCCAAAAAGATATGGAAAGGTACATAAAACATACAAAGAAGGAAAGATAACTACGTGAAACCATCAAAAATTATAGATACGTTTGAGACGTATCAATGAACATGAGCCTAATGATGATATCAATAGTGATGTTCATGTTGATGCTCAACCTAGCAATCATAAGGATGTGGAGATTGAACCTGTTGATCTTGATAACCCATAGCCTAAGAATAGAAGATACGATAAGAATGACTTCACTTCTAGGAAGCACAGTAAAGAGGGAACCATGGGTTCAGAAACCCATGCCCTTTCCTCCCAAACCATCCAAGAAAAAAGATGATGAGGATTTTGAGAGAATCGTTGAAATGATTAGACCTGTCTTTCTGCAAATGCATTTGACAGATATGCTCAAAATGTCTTCGTATGCTAAGTACATGAAAGATATTGTGACTAATAAGAGGAGGATACCTGAGGTTGAGATTTCCACCATGCTTGCTAACTATACCTTCAAGGGTGGAACTCCTAAGAAACTAGGTGATCCCGGTGTGCCCACTATACCTTGCTCCATTAAAGGCAACTACGTTAGAACTGCTTTATGCGACCTTGGAGCCGGTGTTAGTGTTATGCCTCTCTCTCTTTATCGTAGACTTGAACTGGATAAGTTGACACCCACTGAAATCTCTCTGCAAATGGCCGACAAATCAACTGCTTTCCCTATCGGCATTTGCGAGGATGTGCCTGTTATGGTTGCCAACGTCACTATCTTAACAGACTTTGTTATTCTGGATATTCCCAAGGACGATTCCATGGCGGTCATCCTCGGAAGACCCTTTTTAAACACTGCAGGGGCTGTTATAGATTGCAACAAAGGCAATGTCAATGGTAATGATAATACGGTGCACTTTCCGAAGAAACAATATCGAGTACATTGCATCAATGCTATCGAAAAAACTTCATCGATTCTTATTGGGAGCTTTGAATGCCCTATACCTCATATCAAGATGAAGTACGATTTGCTTTTTGGGGAGATACACATCCCCATTGAGGTGACCTAGTGACTATTCGAAAATTCTCCTTTCTCTTTTGCGATTCGAAAAGGTTTGTTGAGGAGAATTGATCAACCTAATTGACGGATTTCTTGCGATGACCATGAGATGGATGAATCGAGGAGTCACAAACCTCTATTCCAAGCTTTCACCTTCGGTTGCTTAGAAGAAAAATGATAGATTTAGTTTAGTTTTCCCTGTTTTCTGTTTTAGCGTCCCGTGGAAAAGTACCCCGAAAATAAAAGTTGTCCGAACGTCCTGAAAATCAAGTATGATTTTTTCTGGAATTTTTGAAAAATACTGAGACGAAGAGCTAGTCTGGGAGATGCGCCAGTGGGCCACAAGCCCACGAGGCCTGGCCACCCCCCTGGTCGGGGCTGGCAGGCTTGTGGGGCCCACACACACCCTCTCCACTCATTCTAGCTCTCATCCACTTCTCCAACCTCCTGAAAAATTCATTTCGCAGCTCAAACCCGTGTTCTTGCTCCTCTTGCTGGGATTTTTGATCTCCTTGCTCAAAGCACGATTCACCGAACTGTTTGGGGGAAGTTACTCCTTGGTAAGTGACAACTCCATTGGTCCAATTAGTTTTTGCTCTAGTGCCTTATACTCCGCGTATTTGTGCTGCATTGGTGACCATGTTCTTGAGCTTTGCATGCCAATTTTAGCTGGTCCCAAGTACTTTTGATGCGTAATATGGCCTCTAGGCACTTGTGGGAGTAGTTGCTACGAGTTTTGTTGAGCCTTGTTCAATTTTCGTTAGAATCACTAAAAATTTCAGAAATTTTCAGAGATAGAAAAGGGAAAAGATGAGGAGGTTCTTAAGAGGCTCTTCAAGTCGTGCCCCAAGGATGATGGAAGTAAGAAGAAGCCCAAGTATCCGGTCCCTCGAGTTTCAGAAGTTCGAACGTGCGAATGGCCAAGCGATGTGTTCTTACGCGCCGCCAGACTCTATGAGGACTTTTACTACTTGGTTGAGAACGCAGGCCTTACCTCCTTTGTTGAAGATAAGTGGCCGCAATACCTCCTCCTCACTAATATCTTCATACAAAGCTTTAACTTCTATCCGAGGAAGAATCCTCCTATGGTTGAGTTCAAACTTTATGATATCCCCCAGTGCATGTCACTCCAGGATTTTTGCAATGTTTGCAAATTACCTTATGTTGGGGATATTAATGAACCTCGTCCACGGGACTTGGAAGCTTTCATCGATACTATTGTTCTAGGAGAGGAGAGAGGAGTGTCTTGCGCTAGAGCTGCTAGCATTCATTTTCCCGTGCTTCGGTATTTCTCACTATTTGTGGGAAAATGTTTGATTGGCCGTGGGAAAGCTGGGTCACTTAGTTCCCCAGATCTTGCAGTCTTTATAACGATAAAACTTGTAGCTTGGGCGCTATAGTTGCTCAACGGTTGAACACGAACCGTTCTAAAGGCGTTGTCTATGGAGGTATCTATGCTACTCGTCTTGCTAGACACTTTGAGATACCTATTAGACTTGACGAGGAAGAAGAGATTCTTCTTCCTGAGAAATATCTAGATTATGATAGCATGGTTCGCCATGACTTTCTTGATAGAGATACAAATAGAAGGATGATTTATAACCTGGTATTTAGTCAGGGTACTCGTGAGACTATTACTTTGTCTGCTCCTTCTTTGTTCAATCTTCATGCAGGCAGGTACATTATTATGCCCTCGGACATCTATGCATATTGGGGCCTAGCCCAACCACAGGTGCCCGTGCCAGAGCCACCAGTCGAGTACCAGACGCCAGTTTATTAGTGGGAGCTAGAGGAGCTCACACAGCAGTGGCATCCTCAGTCCACTCCGGAGTACCCCGGAGCTGGTTATTTCCCTCCTTGGGAGTAGACCAACTTAGGCCAAAAGCCTAAGCTTGGGGGGGGGGGTACGTGTTTCTCACCGACTTTACATTCTTGCTTATGCTTTCATTTTGTTCATCGGTGTTCACACTTTGCCACTGCATCATCCATGCTAGTTTATTTCTTTTTCTCGTTTTATTTTCGTGTGTCTGTCTAGTTTGAGAAAGCCCAAAAAGATTTTCTTGTTCTTCTTTTGCTTGTTGGGAGTTTTCCCGTGTAAATAGTTTTCTTTTTCTTCGGGTCAAGGTAGAAGACCATGGTTACAATGTTTAGTGGCTCTCGCATGCATATCTGCTTATCTGTTAAAGAGCCATATTACTTTGTCTTCTCCTTTGTGTTTGCCTGCAAATTCCAGATTTAGTCCAATGCACGAGCACTCTTATTATTGTTCACATCATTCGGTCGTGCAAGTGAAAGGCAATAATGACGATATATGATGAAGTGACTGAGCCTGGAAAAGCTGGTATGAACTCGATCTATTTTGTTTTTGTAAATATGACTAGCTCATCGTTTCTGATTCAGCTTTATTGTGAGAGAAACATGTTTGCAATGACAACTTAGAGATCATAGTTGTTGATACCATGCTTACTTAGCTAGGAGCTTATAATGGTTTGTCTTGGATGCCGACATGAATGTTGAGATGACTATGATGTAGTATGATAGGATGGTATCCTCCTTTGAATGATTCAAGTGGCTTGACTTGGCGCATGTTCATACATGTAGTTGAAACAAAATCAACATAGCCTCTATGATATTCATGTTCATGGTGATTTATGTCCTACTCATGCTTGCACTCAGTGTTAGTTAATCTCAATGCATTTTGATGACTGTTGTCGCTCTCTAGTTGGTCGCTTCCCAGTCTTTTGCTAGCCTTCACTTGTACCAAGCGGGAATACTTCTTGTGCATCCACTTCCATAAACCCAAAGTTGTTCCATATGAGTCCACCATACCTACCTATGTGCGGTATCTACCTGCCGTTCCAAGTAAATTTGCATGTGCCACTGTAAACCTTCAAGAAATAATCTGTTTTGCATGCCCGAACCGCTCATGTGGTGACAGGGGGATATCAGTATCTTCCATGCTAGGCGTGTTATCCTCGATATGTGTTTATTCACTATCATTCACGAGAAAGGGGCAGATAATTGGAATGCCCACTTCCATGCTCAAATCGAAAAGATAATTGCAAACAAAACTCCCCCAGGATTGTTGTTGGTATCGACGGTACCCGAGGATTCGGCTAGTCGTGGAGTGTGATTGATTGGTGGTGGAGGAGTCAAAACTTTACTTTTCTATTTGGGAACCGCCTATAGCATGTGTAGCATGGAAGATGGTGAGAACTCTTAGTCATTGCATTGACAATGAAAGCATGCCACACAAAGTTATTATCTCTGTTTTCAAAGCTTGAGCTCTGGCACCTCTGCAAATCAATGCTTCCCTCTGCGAAGGGCCTGTCTATTTATTTTCCTGTTGAGTCATCCTCCTCTTATAAAAGCACCAATTAGAGAGCACCTCTGTCATTTTTATGCTTTGCTTTTAACTGTGTTGAGTATGACTGTGACTGGATCTTCTTTGCCATGAATTACAATGTTTAGTCAGCCCTTGGTGTTTGAAGGTGCTCTGCGTTTATGTTTTGTGGTCTCAGAAAGAGCTAGCGAGATACCATCTGTTCATACTGCTTCATGATTGTTTTGATTGAAGTGTTGAAGTTTGAGACTTATTATTATCTGCTTGCTAGTTGATTATGCCATTGATCTGAGTTTACCGTGAGACCTAGATGACATTTGCTTATGTGGTTAATTATGATCTTGCTGAAATTCTGGATATGAGTTAGACATAGTTGCAACAACAAGATCAAACAGAGTTCGTCAAAGTTTTTCTTTTGTCTCTTTCAGTTTGTCAACTGAATTGCTTGAGGACAAGCAAGGCTTTAAGCTTGGGGGAGTTGATATGTCTCCTTCGTATCTTCTTTTCCGAACTCTTTTGCCCTTGTTTTGGACTCTTATTTGCATGATTTGAATGGAACTAACCCGGACTGACGCTGTTTTCAGCATAATTGCCCTGGTGTGTTGTTTTTGCGCAGAAATAAAAGTTCTCGGAATGACCTGGAAATCTACCAGGAATTTTTGTGGAATATATAAAAAAGATTGGCGCAAGAATAACCTGGAGGGAAGGAGCCAGGAGCCCACAAGCCCACCAGGCCCGACCACCCCCCTGGCCGGGGCAGCCAGGCTTGTGAGCCCCTCGGAGCTCCGCCGCCCCCAATTCCAGCTCTATATAACCTCTTTCTCCCGGAAAAAAATCGAGGAGAAGAGTTCATCGCGTTTTACGATACGGAGGCACCGCCACCTCCTGTTCTTCATCTGGAGGGCAAATCTGGAGTCCGTTCTGGGCTCTGGAGAGGGGAGATCGTCGCCATCGTCATCATCAACCTTCCTTCATCGCCAATTCCATGATGCTCTTCACCGTTGGTGAGTAATCTCATCGTAGGCTTGCTGGACGGTGATGGGTTGGATGAGATCTATCATGTAATCGAGTTAGTTTTGACGGGATTGATCCCTAGTATCCACTATGTTCTTAGATTGATGTTGCTACTACTTTGCCATGCTTAATGCTTGTCACTAGGGCCCGAGTGCCATGATTTTAGATCTGCACCTATTATGTTGTCGCCAGTATATGGGTGTTTTAGATCCTATCTTGCAAGTTGTAGTCACCTACTATGTGTTATGACCCGACAACCCCGGAGTGACAATAGCCGGAACCACTCCCGGAGATGACCATAGTATGAGGAGTTCATGTATTCACCAAGTGTTAATGCGTTGGTCCGGTTCTTTATTAAAAGGAGAACCTTAATATCCCGTAGTTTCCATTAGTAACCCGCTGCAATGGGAGGGATGGACAATAGATGTCATGCAAGTTTTTTTCCCTAAGCACGTATGACTACATACGAAATACATGCCTACATTAGATTGACGAACGGGAGCTAGTTACTTATCTCTCCGTGTTATAGCTGTTACATGATGAATCACATCCGGCATAATCATCCATCACCGATGCAATGCCTACGAGTTTTTCCTACTGGTCCTTGCTACGTTACTTTGCCACTACTGCTGTCACTGCTGCTGCTGTTACTTTGCTGCTACTGGTTACTGTTGCTACTGCTGCTATCATACTACCTTGCTACTCATACTTTGCTGCAGACACTAAATCTTTCAGGTGTGGTTGAATTGACACCTCAACTGCTAATACTTGAGAATATTGTTTCGCTTCCCCTTGAGTCGAATCAATAAATTTGGGTTGAATACTCTACCCTCAAAAACTGTTGCGATCCCCTATACTTGTGGGTTATCAACATTCTTGCTTGCAAAGATAGAGATGATCTAAGTAAATTATTATGCGTATTGAAAGAAAAATCTTTGAATGCTAGAATGAAATGTGATCCTCAGTTTGCTACTTCGCCTATCTATGTTACTGATAAGGACTATGTATTCTCTGTCGACCCAGAGTTAAATACTTTGGTTGAATCTGATCCTTTCCATGGCTATGAAACTAGAATCATAGTGGCATATCTTACTAAACTGAATGATTTAGCTACCCTATTTGCTTATGCTGAGAAGATTCACTTTTACTATATCCTCAGATTATTTCCGTTCTCATTAAAGGGCGATGCCTAATCTTGGTACCATACTCATGCTCCTTGTTGTGTGCGCAGTCACTAGGATATGATTTATTACTTCTCTGAAAAATAATTTCCTGCTCATAAGAAACAAGCTACCTTATGGGAGATATTTAACTTTGTGCAAATTGAAGAAGAGAGTCTCCCACAATCTTGGGGGAGGCTTCTCCAACTGCTTAATGCTTTGCGTGACCATCCAATGAAGAAAAATGAAATACTTGATATCTTCTATAATGGACTAACTAATGCTTCTAGGGATTTTCTAGATAGTTGTGATGGTTGTGTTTTCAGGGAACGAACTGTCGATCAAGCTGAGGAACTATTGAATAATATATTGAAAAATTATGATGATTGGACTCTTCGTGACACACCGCCCAATCACACTCTGAAGAAGAGGGGTATTTTATATCTCAGTCCCGAAGATATGCAAGAGGCAAAGAAATCTATGAATGAAAAAAGCATTAAAACTGAGGATGTTAAGAATTTACCACCTATTGGAGAAATACATGGACTTGATGCACCACCCCCATAGGTGGTAGAGGTAAATTCTTTATTAAAGTTTAATGAGAAAGATATCCCCTATGATAAATATCCTAGCCAATGCTTATATGAGTTTAATAACTAAATGACGAGACAAGATCACTTCAATGCCAATGTCATAAAACAATTCAAACATAACCCTAATATGATTGCTCGCTTGAGTGACTTGTTATTTAGAATCACCAATGATGTTAGAGGTGTAGGAAAACATGCCTCTATGGTTCAAACTCAGTTAGAACAAGTTGCTAAATCTCAGAGAGATTTGCTTAATGAAATGAATGACAATATGAATGATCATGCTATTAGAGTAGTAACTAAAAAAGGTACAATGACTCAGGTACCACTTTATCCCGAGGGACATCGTAAAAGAAATAAACAAGATTCACAAAGAGTTAACACTGATACACCTATTCCTTCTAAAAAGAAAAAGAAAAAGAAGAACGGTAGGACTTTGCATACCTCTAGTGAACGTGAAATAGATAAACCACCTGACAATGAAAATGATAATGATATCTCTATCTCTGATGCTGAAACTCAATCTGGTAATGAACATTCATGTAGTGATAATGAGGAAGATAATGAAGATGTTCATGAAAGTACTCAACCAGACAAAGACAAAGAACCAGATAATGATGTTGAGATAGAACCAGCTGTCGATCTTGATAATCCACAACCCAAAAATAAAAGATATGATAAAAAATACTTTGTTGCTAGAAAAGATGGAAGAGAAAGAGAACCATGGGTTCAAAAACAAATTCCCTTTCCACGTAAGTCTACTAATAAAAAGGATCATGAAGAATTTGAACGCTTTGCTGAAATGATTAGGCCAGTCTTTCTACGCACCCGCTTAACTGATATATTAAAGATGGTCCCTTATGAAAAATATATGAAAGACATCATCACTAATAAGAGGAAAATACCGAAAGCTGAAATCTCCACTATGCTTGCTAATTACTCTTTCAAGGATGGAGTACCTAAAAAACTTGGAGATCTGGGAATACCAACTATACCATGCTCCATTAAAAGCAATTTTGTGAGAACCGATTTGTGTGATTTAGGAGCTGGTGTTAGTGTTATGCCTTTCTCTTCATATAAAAGACTTGATTTGAATAAACTCACACCTACTGAAATATGTTTGCAAATGGTTTAAAAATCATCTTCCATACCTATCGATATTTGTGAGGATGTGCCCGTTGTTGTTGTTAATGTTCCTATCTTAACTGACTTTGTTATGCTTCAGATGCCCAAGGACGACAACATGTCTATTATCCTTGGTAGACCATTCTTGAACATTGCAGGGGCCATTATGGATTGCAATAAAAGCAAGGTCACTTTTTCATATCAATGGTAATGAGCATACGGTCCACTTTCCAAAGAAACAATTCCAAGTAAATGGTATAAATGTTATTGAAAAATCTCCGACACTCACTATTGGAAGTATTCATCTACCTCTACTTACTCCCAAAAATAAATATGAAAGCTTATTGTTGGGGGCATGCATATCCCCATTGAGGTAACTTAGTGTTTCACGAAAGTTCTTCGGATTCATGCTAATCGAAGGTGGTTGTTAATAAGACTTGATCAACCTTATTAATGGATCATTTCTGAGAGAGTATGAAGTTGATGAATTTTGTGAGCACAAACTTTGTGTCCTAAGTTAATTTTGTGTTCTCTTTAGTTAAATAAAAAATGCCATGTTTTGTCTATTTTCTGTTTTTCTCGTGCCATAAAAAATGACGAAAAATAAAATTGCTAAAAATGCCATGAAAATTTGATATGATTTTTTTTCTGAATATGTATGAATTTCTAGTACAAATAACTTTAGATGGAGCTGCACCAGGTGGGCACCACAGACCTGGGCGTACCGCCACCCCAAGGCGTGCACTCATGGGTGGTGGTCCCCACGCAGGCCCTCTCGCTTATCTCTTTAGCCCTAGTCATCACCTACCTCCCGAAAAAATCACCATTGCTTTCTCTCTCATGTTCTTGCTCTCAAACCCATGGATTTCAATCTCTTTGCTCGAAGCTCTGTTTTCGAAATTGTTTCACGGGATTGTTGTTTGGTATGTGAATCCTCTGTTCATCCAATTAGTTTCTGTTTTAGTGGTTTATGTTTTGAAAATTAGCTACTCTTGGTGCTGTTGTAGATGAGCTTGCATGTTGAATTCCTAGAGTTCTAAGTAGTTTGAATGCTTAATATAGCCTCTATGCATCCCTCTAGGTAGTTGGTGTCAATCTTGCAAAGTTTTGTTGACAAAATTTTGTGGACCTAGAGTTTCAGAAATTCTATGCAAATAAAATGTATCTTTTTGGGAGGAGATCTTCGAGGAGGAGTTCCTCGGAGGCATCATCTAGTAGTGGTATGATACGTCAATCTTATGTGGAACCAAGTGCAAGCTCAATACGAGAAGCTGCCACCAAGTCCTGCTTATGGCCGTGCAACAAGTTCATGGTAATGGCAGGTCGAGGAGACTACACCGCGAGCTTCCGTAAGCTACCACCCCAACTTCTATATAGGCCATGGATGGTGATTGCCAAGCTAGGCCAAAAGCCTAAGCTTGGGGGAGTACGTATTCCCACCGACATTACATTCATGTTCGCACATTTCATTCTAGTTGTCGGTGTTCACACCATTTCATTGTATCATTCATGTTAGATTTGTTTTCTCGTTTTCTTCGTGTGCATTTGAATAACTTTGAGAAAATCCAAAAATATATTACTTGGTTCTTTTTGTTTTTCTTTCTATGTTTAATGTAGTTTTATTGTTAAAATAAAACCCAAAAAGATTTCCTTGTTCTTCTTTTGCTTGTTGGGAGCTCTCCCGTGTAAACAATTTTCTCGTTTTTGTTTTCCTTTACTTTTTTAAATTGCTTTAGTTAGAAAAACTAAAAACTCCCAAAATATTTTAGTGTGCTTCTTTTAATTTCCTTTTGTTTTGTTGAGTTGTACCTAGGACGAGACCATGATGAAAATGTTGAGTGGCTCTCATATGCACTATTGTTTATCTAACACATAGCTCAAATTACCTTGTCTTCTCATTTCGAATAAAATGTTTGCAGATTCCATCTTAGTCCACATCACTCTTGCACTATTATTATTTTCACATCATTCGGTCGTTCAAGTGAATGGCAATAATGACAATATTCGATGAACTCGCTATGGCAGAGACAAATGAGTATGAACTCGACTTGTTTGGTTTTTGTAAATATGTTTAGCCTAGTATCCATAATTCAACATATTATTATCAAACATGTTTGCAATGACCCTTAGGGATTATAGTTTCTCATGCCATTCTTAAGTAGCTAGGAGTGGATAATGATTTATCTTGGATATCAACATGTATTAAAATGGTCGTGATGTAGTATGATGGTATGGTATCCTCCTCCGAATGTTCCAAGTGGCTTGACTTGGCACATGTTCATCCATGTAGTTGAATCAAATCCAACATAGCCTCTATGATATTTATGTTTATGGTGTTCATATCCTACTCATGCAAGTATTCAATGTTACTTATGCATAATGCATGTTCATGACCGTTTTCGCTCTCTAGCTGGCATCTTCCCAATCTATTTGCCAGCCTTCGGATCTACTAAGAGGGAGTATTGCTTGTGCATCAAAATCCTAAAACAGAAATTACGCCAGATGAGTCCACCATACCTACTGATGACCCACAAGTATAGGGGATCAATCGTAGTCATTTCGATAAGTAAGAGTGTCGAACCCAACGAGGAGCAGAAGGCTCTGATAAACGGATTTCAGCAAGGTAATAACTGCAAGCACTGAAAGTAGCGGTAACAAGTGATTGTGTAGCGAGGTGAAACATAGCTAGCAAAAAGTAACAAGTAACAAGTAGTAGCAACTGTGCAGTAAGTGGCCCAATCCCTTTTGTAGAAAGGGACAAGCCTGAACAAAGTCTTAAAGGAGGAAAAACGCTCCCGAGGACACACGGGAATTTCTGTCATGCTAGTTTCATCATGTTCATATGATTCGCGTTCGTTACTTTGATAGTTTGATATGTGGGTGGACCAGCGCGTGGGTACTTCCCTTACTTGGACAAGCATCCCACTTATGATTAACCTCTCTCGCAAGCATCCGCAACTACAAAAGAAGAATTAAGACAAAGTCTAACCATAGCATTAAACTAGTGGATCCAAATCAGCCCCTCACGAAGCAACGCATAGACTAGGGTTTAAGCTTCTGTCACTCCAGCAACCCATCATCTACTTACTACTTCCCAATGCCTTCCTCTAGGCCCAAATATGGTGAAGTGTTATGTAGTGGACGTTCAAATAACACCACTAGAGGAAAATACAACAAACATCATATCAAAATACCGAACGAATATCAAATTCACATGACTAATATTAACATGACTTTTCCCATGTCCTCAGGAACAAAGGTAAGTACTCACAAAGCATAATCATAATCATGATCAGAGGTGTAATGAATAGCATCAAGGATCTGAACATAAACTCTTCCACCAAGTAATCCAACTAGCATCAACTACAAAGAGTAATCAACACTACTAGCAACCTTACAAGTACCAATCGGAGTCGCGAGACGAAGATTGGTTACAAGAGATGAACTAGGGCTTGGAGAGGAGATGGTGCTGATGAACATGTTGATGAAGATGCCTCCCCTTCGACGAGAGGAGTGTTCATGATGACGATGACGACGATCTCCCCCTCCGGGAGGGAAGTTTCCCCGACAGGATCGTCCTACCGGAGCTCTAGATTGGATCTGCTCAAGTACCGCCTCGTGGCGGTGGCGAAACCACGAAAAAGCTCCCGTCTGATTTTTCTGGACCAGGACGCTTCACATAGCAAAAGAGGGGGGCTAGTGCGCCGTCAGGGAGCCCACAAGCCCCCACTCCGCCACCAGGGGGGTGGCGGTGTCAGGGCTTGTGGCGCCTTGGCAGCCCCCTCCGGTAGTTCTTTCGCCCAGTATTTTTTATATAATCCCAAAAAAATCCACGTAACTTTTCACGGCATTTGGAGATGTGCAGAATAGTGGACTAGGATTTGCTCCTTTTCCAGTCCAGAATTCCAGCTTCCTGAATTCTCCCTCTTCAAATAAACCTTGCAAAATAAGAGAGAAAAGGCATAAATATGGTACCACAAGTAATATAACAGCCCAAAAAGCAATAAATATCAACATGAAAGCATGATGCAAAATGGACGTATCAACTCCGCCAAGCTTAGACCTCACTTGTCCTCAAGCGAAAACCAAGTTCCATAAACATGTCCACATGTTGAGGGACGAAGGTGTCGACAAAACATAATACGGACATGAGGGCATCATGATCACACATAGGACATCAATACATAATAAAGATTCTTATGGGAAAGTAACAATTCCTTCACAAAGCAAAGGATGAAGCAAAAACCTTACCGAGAAGTAACCAACAATAAACCATAGTCATTGAAGCAATTGCAATTTATCACAACATCAGAAAGAGTCAAATAAAAGCCTTTAAGGCAAACCCACATACTCAATCATCTCTTTTTTTTTCGACAATTGTTACAACTCACGTGGTACTCATGGTGTCAAAGTTTCAGCTGGACACAGAGGAAGATAGGGGCTTATAGTTTTGCCTCCCAACCATTTACCTCAAGGGTAAAGTCAACAACAATAAAGCATAAGTACTCAACTCCAAGTTGATATATGAATATAGATCTTTCCCAAGCATGTGACGGTATCCAAGACAAAGGCAAAAATAGGGAATTGGTGATGATCACCATGACTCTTACAGGGGTAAAAAGTAAAGGTACAAGATGGGCCCTTTGCAGAGGGAAGCAGAGGTTGTCATGCGCTTTTGAGGTTTGAATGCGTGTCCTCTTAGTGCGGAGGAACGTCACTTTATATTGCCTCCTGTGATAAAGAACTTTATTATGCAGTATGTCGCTTTTATGTATTCCTCATCACAGGTTCATACAAAGTTTATTTTCCACACACTAATAGATACATATTAGAGAGAATTTTTTATTGCTTGCACCGATGACAACTTACTTGAAGGATCTTATTCAATCCATAGGTAGGTATGGTGGACTCTCATGGCAAAACTGGTTCGAGGTTTATGGATGCACAAGTAGTATCTCTACTTGGTGTAGGAGTTTTGGCTAATATGAGGTGGAAGCAATCGTCACATGCTAAGGGATCTCTAATCATATAACATTGTTTGGAACTAAGCAAACACAATTCATTATGTTGTCTTCCTTGTCCAACATCTACTCCTAAGCATGCAATAGTTTGGTGAGTGCTCACAATTGTAAAAAGTGTCTAAGATGATATGTTTATATGTGAACCTCTCTTTCCTTATTACTTCTTATTAATTGCAACAATGACTGAGGTCTATGTTGATTTATTCTCAACAAGTTTCAACCATCATACGTGTCATAAGTGAAGTTATCACTTTCCATAAGATCATCTCATGATCTTTCATGCTATCGTTCTTTTCATACTTTTGATCATGGCACAAAGAAAAGCCCTTGACTAAGACACTCTTTATTATAAAGCTCGTAAGCTCGAATACATCAGGGGAGAGACAAAAGCAAAAGACTCAAACTAAACACTAAGCTCGTAAGCTTGAACCCCACATGGGTGTTTGCAGGTTGAGGTAGAGGAGCCTCCTCTTCATCAGAACTCGTTTGTTCCTTCCCCTTGGGCTCATAGTCCTCTTCCTCATCAGTGGTCCATCCATATGGTTCCAAGTCCCCCTTGATCCTAGAGTTAGCACGATCATCGGCCACATAGATCTCTTCTTCTAAATCTTGAGAAGACATCTTGACCTAAATCTGCGGCAGACAACAAGCTCGAAATGAAAACAGAGGAAAACTACGCGATACGGAGATCAAAACCTTCGGGCGACTATATATTGATTTTTTCTGGGCCGGAAGGAGTCCTCCGCAAGAAAACGGAGTCCGGGAGGCACACGAGGTGCCCAAAAGCTTGCCCTCCGCCACCAGGGGGGTAGGGGGCGGTGGCAGGGCTTGTGGCCGCTCGTTCGCTCTCCGGACTGCTTTTTATTTTTCTAATTTTCCAAAAATTCCAAAACGTAGGAAATTTCCTATTGGAAAAGCATCGGAGTCCAATTTCTTACCGAAAGAGATACATCTTCATTTTCAAGGTCTGAAACAGACTGATAAACATCCCTTATGTACTCCTCTGGAGTTATGACATTGATGATATTGGTCTCAACATTTATGGGAGTACCAGAGATGTAATGCTTGATTCTTTGACCATGTACCACTCTAGGAAAATTTCCTTCCGTGTTATTGATTTTGATGGCACTGGAACAATATACTTCCTCGATAACATAGGGACCTTCCCATTTAGAGAGAAGCTTGCCTGCGAAGAATCTCAAACGAGAATTGTATAGTAGGACATAATCACCTACATTGAACTCTCATTTCTGCATTCGTTTATTGTGCCATCTCTTAACCTTTTCCTTGAACAACTTGGCATTCTCATATGCCTGTGCCCTCCATTCATCTAATGTGAGCTGATATCAAACAACCGCTTCTCACCGGCAAGTTTGAAATCGAAGTTGAGCTCTTTGATTGCCCAATAAGCTTTGTGTTCCAGCTCAAGAGGTAAATGACAGGCCTTACCGTAAACCATTTTATACGGCGACATGCCCATGGGATTGTTATAGGCAGTCCTATAAGCCCATAGTGCATCGTCAAGTTTGCTAGACCAATTCTTTCGAGATCTATTGACGATATTTTGTAGGATCAACTTGTTCTCCCTATTACTCAACTCCACTTGACCACTAGACTGAGGATGATAAGGAGATGCAACTCTATGGTTGACAACATACTTAGCTAGCATCTTGCGGAAAACACCATGAATGAAGTGTGAACCGCCATCAGTCATCAAATATCTAGGGACTCAAAATCTTAGGAATATGACTTCTTTAAGCATCTTAATAGAGGTGTGGTGATCAGCATTTTTAGTGGGGATAGCTTCTACCCACTTAGTAACGTAATCCACAGCAACTAAGATGTGAGTGTTGATACGTCTCCAACGTATCTACTTTTCCAAACTCTTTTGACCTTGTTTTGGACTATAATTTGCATGATTTGAATGGAACTAACCTGGACTGATGGTGTTTTCAGCAGAATTGCCTTGGTGTTATTTTTGTGCAGAAATCAAAGTTCTCCAAACTTCCTGAAAATTTACGGGGAGCAGTTTTGGAAAATATCAAAAATATCTGCGCCAAGTGCCACCTCAGGCGGTGGGCCAGTGGGCCACAAGCCCCTGCTCCGCCACCACTCCCTGGTGGCAGTGGACAGGCTTGTGGGGCCCACAGGCACCTGCCGCCCCAACTCCAGCTCTATAAGTTGTCTTTCGTCCCAGAAAAAAATAAGAAGAGAAGTTTTCGTCGCGTTTTCAATACGTAGGCTCCGCAACCACCTGTTCTTCATCCGGCGGGCTGATCTGGAGTCTGTCTTGGGCTCCGGAGAGGGGAAATCGTCGTCATCGTCATCATCAACCTTCTTCCCTCTCCAATTCCATGAAGCTCTTCGTCGTTCGTGAGTAATATATTCGTAGGCTCGCTGGGCGGTGATGAGTAGGATGAGATCTATCATGTAATCGAGTTAGTTTTGATGGGGATTGATCCCTAGTATCCACTATGTTCTGAGATTGATGTTGCTACAACTTTTCCATGCTTAATGCTTGTCACTAGGGCCCGAGTGCCATGATTTCAGATCTGAAATTATTATGTTGTCACCAATATATGTGTGTTTTAGATCCGATCTTGCAAGTTGTAGTTACCTACTATGTTTTATGATCCGGCACCCCCGGAGTGATAATAACGGGAACCACTCCCGGTGATGATCATAGTTTGAGGATTTCATGTGTTCACCAAGTGCTAATGCGTTGGTCCGGTTCTTTATTAAAAGGAGAACCTTAATATCCCGTAGTTTCCTTTTGGACCCCGCTGCCACGGGAGGGATGGACAATAGATGTCATGCAAGTTATTTTCCCTAAGCACGTATGACGACACACGAAATGCATGCCTACATCACATGGACGAACGGGAGCTAGCCACTTATCTCTCCGTGTTATAGTTGTTGCATGATGAATATCATCCAAACAAATCACCGACCCATTGCCTATGTGTTTGTTCTACTGCTACTACTGCTGTTACTTGTCTTGCTCTGCTGCTACTATTGTTGCTACTACTGTTACTTGTCTTGCTCTGCTGCTGTTGCTACTACTTTCGCTTGCTACTGTTTCTACTTGCTACTGTTGTCACTACTGCTGTTCCTTGCCACTTCTATTGCTTTTTACACTGCTGTTACTCGCTACTTTGCTGTTACTACTGTGCTTGCAGATACTAATCATTCAGGTGTGGTTGAATCTGACAAGTTCAGCTGCTAATACTTGAGAGTATACTCTCAGCTCCTGGCTGGCTTACCTACAAATTTGGGTCGAATACTCTACCCTCGAAAACTGCTGCGAACCCACGCGCTGGTGGGCAATCAACAACATTCTTCTAGTTTCATTGCCGGGGAGTGTTATCAGCATTCTTCTGGTGCCGTTGCAGGAGAAGGTTAGTTGTTATAAGCATTCGTCTAGCTAACGCCAGAGATTGCAGGATCAACCCTTTTCTGGAGCCATTGCCAGGGAAGCAGAGCTGACGTCAGCATTTTTCTGGCGCCGTTGCCGGGGAGGTATTGCTATATTCTCTGAGTCACTTGGGATTTATATCTGCTGATCACTATGAAGAATCTGAAGGATCCAAAGACCAAAGTCTTGCCCTCAACTACGAGGGGAGGTAAGGAATTGCCATCTAGCTCTGCACTTGATTCACCTTCAGTTATGAGTAACTTTGCGACTTCACCTCCTGCTAGAAATCTTGATATGTCGCCTGTGCTTGATGATGCTTGTGATACTACTGCTAGAGATGCTATGCTTGATACTATGCTGATGATACTATGCTTGATACTATGCTAGATACTACTGCTAGAGATGCTATGCTTGATACTGCTAGAGATGCTATGCTTGATACTGCTTTGCCTAATGATGCTAGAGATGCTATTTTGCCTGATGATGCTATGCTTGATACTGCTAGAGATGCTCCTTTGCCTGATGTTCCACTAGGAGTGTTCCTTGATGCTCATATTGCTAGAGTTACTGCCAATGCTCGTGATGAAATTGCCGATGCTATTGAGATAGAACCTGCTTTTGCTCCTGTTAGATCTAGCACTCCTAGATATGAATTGCCTGATATACCTGAGGGTTACGTTATGGAGGGAGAGATAGCTAAGGATTTTCTTGCGTGTAAGGATGCCTATGACGCTGAGAAATTAATTCTCAAGTGGAAGGAAAAATCTCGGGAAGTTAGGATGAAAAATGACCCGAAGTTTGCCACTTCGCCTATCTTTGTCACCGATAAGGATTATGAATTCTTTGTCGACCTTGAGATAATCTCTCTAGTCGAATCTAATCCTTTTCACGGTTATGGGTCTGAGACGGTCATAGCCCATCTTGCCAAACTATCCGAAATAGCCAACCTTTTCACTAATGAGGAGAAGATCCGCCACTACTATATCCTTAAGCTGTTTCCTTTCTCTCTAAAGGATGATGCTAAAGCCTGGTTCACCTCTCTTGCTCCTGGATGTGTGCCTAGTCCCTAGGAGATGGTCTATTACTTGTGTGAGAAATATTTCCCTGCCCATAAGAAGCAAGCTACCTTGCAGGAAATATACAACTTTGCTCAACTCCAAGAAGAGAGTCTTCCACAAGCTTGGGGGAGGCTTGTGCAGCTATAGAATGCTTTGCCTGATCACCCTCTTAAGAAGAACGAGATACTTGATATCTTCTATAACAGACTTACCGATGCCTCTAGAGACTACCTAGATAGTTGTGCCGGTTGTGTTTTTAGGGAACGAACTGTAGAACAAGCTGAGACCCTACTGAATAACCTCTTGATCAACGATAATGCTTGGACTAATCCCGAACCACCTCCTAAGCCAACTCCTAATAAAAGAGGTATTCTATTCCCAGTCCCGAAGATATGCAAGAAGCCAAGAAATCTATGCAAGAGAAAGGCATTAGAGCTGAAGATGTCAAAAATCTACCACCTATCGAAGAGATCCATGGTCTCGATAACCCGTTACAGGTAGTAGAAGTGAATTCTCTGTGTAGGTTTGATGAGAGTGATATTCCTTTTGATAAACCTGCTAGCCTATGCTTTGATGAATTTGACAACTTTGTTGCCAAACAACAGAGTTTCAATGATTATGTTAGCAGACATTTGGAACAAAGTACTCGTATGCTTAGTCATTTAAGTGCTTGTGTAGACAGAAATGTCAATGCTCTGAAGCTTCTGAGTAAACATGCCTCTATGATTACTACTCAGGTAGAACAAGTACTTAAAGCTCAGAATGACTTTCTCAATGAATTAAATGACAACTCTGTCAGAGTCATTACTAGAGGAGGCAAAATGACTCAGGAACCTTTGTATCCTGAAGGTCATCCTAAGAGAATTGATCAAGATTCTCAAGGAATCAATACTGATACACCTAGTCATCCTAAGGAGAAGAAGAAGGATGATAGAAACTTGCATGCCAGTTCACCAAATACTGTCACACCTGAAGAACCTAATGATATTTCTATGTCTGATGCGGAAACACAATCTGGTGATGAACATGAACCTGGTGACAATGTGGACAGTGATGTTCATAATAATGCTCAACCTAGCCATGATGAGGATGTGGAGATTGAACCTACGGTTAATCCTGATAATCCACAACCTAAGAGATACGGCAAGAATGACTTTACTGCTAGGAAGCATGGTAAATAAAGAGAGCCATGGGTTCAGAGACCTATGCCCTTTCCTCCTAAGCCATCCAAGAAAAAGGATGATGAGGATTTTGAGCGCTTCGTTGAGATGATAAGACCCGTCTTTCTGCAGATGCGGTTAACTGATATGCTCAAGATGTCTCCATATGCCAAGTACATGAAAGATATCGTGACTAATAAACGGAAGATACCAGATCTTGAGATCTCCACCATGCTTGCCAATTACACTTTCAAAGGTGGAACTCCTAAGAAACTTGGTGATCCCGGAGTGCCCACTATACCTTGCTCCATTAAAGGAAACTACGTAAGAACTGCCTTATGTGACCTTGGAGCCGGTGTTAGTGTTATGCCGCTCTCGCTTTATCGTAGACTTGAGTAGGATAAGTTGACACCAACTAAAATTTCTCTGCAAATGGCCGACAAATTAACTGCTTTCCCTATCGGCATTTGCGAGGATGTACCTGTTGTGGTTAATAACACCACTATCTTAACAGACTTCGTTATCTTGGATATTCCCGAGGACGATGCCATGGCTATCATCCTCGGAAGACCCTTTTTGAACACTGCAGGGGCTATTATAGATTGCAACAAAGGCAATGTCACTTTCCACGTCAACGGTAATGAGAACACAGTGCACTTTCTGAAGAAACGATATCCAGTACATTGCATCAATGCTATTGAAAAGATTTCATCGATTCTTATTGGGAGCTTTGAATGCCCTATTCCTCGTGTCAAGATGAAGTATGATTTGCTTGTTGGGGAGATTCATATCCCCATTGAGGTGACTTAGTGGCTATTTGAAATTTCTCTGTTCTCTCTTGCGATTCGAGAAGGTTTTCTCATAAGGACTTGATCAACCCCATTGACGGATTTCTTCCGATGACCATGAAACAGATGAATCTGAGAGTCACATACCTGTGTTTTGAGTTTTCCTTTTTTGTTGCTTAGAAAAAAAATGATAGAATTAGTTTAGTTTTTCTTGTTTTCTGTTTTAGCGTCCCGGAGAAAAATACCTCGAAAATTTAGTATGATTTTTTCTGGAATTTTTGAAAATTTCTAGGCCTGAGAGCTGGTCAGGGGGCCTGACCAGTGGGCCACAAGCCCCCCCACCGCCACCTACCCCTGGTGGAGGGGTGCAAGCTTGTGGGGCCCACAGGCACCCCCTCCACTCATTCCAGCTCCCAGCCTCTTCTTCCACCTCCAGAAAAAATCGTTTCGCAGCTCAAACCCGTGTTCTTGCTCATTTGGCTGCGATTTTTGATCTCCTTGCTCAAAGCACCATTCTCCGAACCGTTTTGGGGAAATTACTCCTTGGTAAGTGACTCCTCCATTGGTCCAATTAGTTTTTGCTCTAGTGCTTTATCCTTCGCGAATTCTTGCTACCTTGGTGACCCTGTTCTTGAGCTAGAAAAGTTGATTTTAGCTGGTCCCAAGTAGTTTTAGCGCGTGATATGGTCTCTAGTCACTAGTAGGAGTAGTTGCTACAAGGTGTGGTGGGTCTTTATTCACTTTTCTCTTGAACTTCAAAAATTTCAGCATAAGGAAATTATGATCAGGAGAAAGTTTCATGGTGGTTCCTCAAGTAAGAAGGGTCCTCATCTCTGTTTTCGGGAGCCCGAACCGTTTCAATTAAGGGACGCACCGGTGCAACCATGTGAATGGCCTTCCGATGAGTTCATGATCGAAGCAGGCTTCAAGGATGAGTTTGATGCACTTGTCCGCAATGCCGGGTTAGAAGAATTCCTCTCAGATAAATGTGAACAGTATGCTATGCTCACTGCCTCTTTCGTGCGTAGATTTAAATTTTTAGCTGGGCATGAATCATCCATACTGTTTGATCTGTATGATAAATCCTATACCGTGGATCTGGGGGATTTCAATAGGATTTGCAAGATACCCGATGGAGGTAGTGTTATTGATCCTCCTAAGTCTTCGGTCAGAGACTTCGTCTCCAGTATAACTGTTGGAGAAACCAGAGATATCACGCAAGCCACCATAGGAAGCATCCATTTCCCTGCCTTGCACTACCTTTCCCTCTTCATAGGTAGGTGCATTAACGGCAAGGGAGCACATTGTCACCTATGCGCTTCCGACCTTAGTATCCTTAAGAGCGCAGTAACAGGTGACAGGAGCTTCAATATGGGAGCTATTATAGCAAGGAGGGTGAATAAAAATGCCAGTGAGGGGGATTTCTTTGGTGGAGTTTATGCTACACGCTTAGCAAAGTTTCTTGGAGTAACCATCCGTCCAAAAGACCCTCCTCTTCGTACAGCCTACCTTGTTCGTGTCGCTCTAACACGCTACCAGTTCCTTGAGAGAGATCATGGATCTCTCCTATACCGCTTTACATTTAACCGACATCGTGTTTTCCATATTACTCTTCCTCCTCCTACTTTCTTTGATTTTCAGGTTAAACGAAGATACTACATAACAATAGGAGAGGCAGAGGAGTATGAGAGGGAGGCGACTGCTGCTCGACTTCGTGAGGCACCTATTCAAGAAGTGGCTGCAGCACTCCCGTATAACACCCATTATGACTTTGGGTTTCGCCAGGATCATCCATGGGAGTAGACCAAGCTAGGCCAAAAGCCTAAGCTTGGGGTAGTACGTATTCTCACCGACTTTACATTCATGCTTATGATTTCACTCTGTTAGCCGGTGTTTACACTTTGCGACTGTATTATCCATGCTAGTTTCTTTTCGTTTTCTTGTTTTCTTGTTTTGTGTCCTTTTGAGAAAACCCAAAATATTTTTCTTTCTTCTTTTGCTTGTTGGGAGCTTTCCCGTGTAAATAGTTTTATTTTTCTTTGTGTCAAGGTAGAAGATATTGGTTACAATGCTTAGTGGTTCTTACATGCTTACCTGTTTAGCTTTCAAAGAGCCATATTATTTTGTCTTCTCCTTTGTGTCTGCGTGCAGATTCAGCTTAGTCCAATGCGCTTATTATCGTTTTCATCATTCAATCGTGCAAATGAAAGGCAACAATGATGATATATGATGAAGTGACTGAGACTGAAAAGCTGGTATGAACTCTATCTATTTTGTTTTTGTAAATATGACTAGCTTGTCGACCCAGATTTAGCTTTGTTGTGAGAGAACCATGTTTGCAATGACAACTTAGAGATCATAGTTTCTGATGCCATGCTTATTTAGCTGAGAGCTTATAATGGTTTGTCTTGAATGCCAACATAGATTTTGAGATGACTATGATGTAGTATGATAGGATGGTATTCTCCTTTGAATGTTTCAAGTGGCTTGACTTCGCGCATGTTCATGCATGTAGTTGAAACAAAATCAACATAGCCTCTATGATGTTCGTGTTCATGGTGAATTGTAAGTGCATCTAGTGCCCCTTAGTGATTTTGGTGGTTTGAAGACTTATAGGTTAAGTATCTAATGTGTTTATAAGTGTACACAGAATCTATAAGTCATTGAGGAGTTTGAGATATTTGAAGAATATCGACCCCTAAAAATGTATATCTTCAGTTGAAGAAATTGGTCTGAAGCTGAAGAAATGAATCACGAGGAATCTGCGATGAAATTGATATTCCTCATGAAGATATTGATATTGAGAAGATTGGTGGTTCCTGAAGAAAATCATTTTGAAGAAATTGAAGCGTGAAGATTTACGTTTTCTTTTTTACTTTCTTCGCATTTGATGAATAGGAACACCGTACTGTTAAAGGGGGTCAAAGTAACGCTATGGAATGAATTTCCTCATGATGCTCAACACAAGCCAAATCCTACCAAAAGCCTGAAGTGAGGAATATGAGTGACATGAGGACTCTCACAGTTGAGGGTCCCGACCGTTTCGATAGCCAACGCCAAGTCACTGGTCTTATCCACTCCAACGGTCATATTATTTAAGGGCATTAATGTCAAATCATGTCGGGATGCTCCCAGGCTATAAATAGCCGCCCCCACAACCACTAGCTGGTTGGCTGCTCCGTTAGAAACTGACACTTGTCATAAGAGCAACCCAAATTCCTTAGAGCCTACGAGAGTAAATCATCAGTGAGGAAATACACCACCCACCGAAACCACAAACCAAACCTAGTGATTGAGCATCACTGAAAGAAGTTGTTCCTGTGTGGGACTGAAGCCTTTTACCTTTGAGGACTGTGCATCCTCCTGACGGTTAGGCATCATGGTCTAGAGCAATCCAGCAGTCAATTGTGGATCGCCGGGTGACCGAGTTTGTGAGGGTTTGGAAGTCTGCCCTGAAGACTTACCACGAGTGTTGGGCGAGGACTGTGTGTCCTTAGCTCAAGGAGAATACGGTAGGGACTCTGTGTCCCGGGACTGGGTGTCCTTTGGTTTCAATACCAAGCCGCTCCAAACCAGATGTACAACTGTCACAGCAGTTGGAACTGGGTCATCAACAACAGTCTTCACCAAGAATCGGGTTCTAATTCCTCAACTCTTTACTTTCTCTGTATTATGTGTTGATGACTTTCACTGTGACTGTTTGAAGAATTTGCTGAAGACTTTCTCCGAATTTCCTCAACCCCAAATTCCTCACAATAGTTAATCATCATCTGTATTCTGCGTGCCTGCTTACTGTGCAATCTGTTTTCATAATCTTCACTCTATAATACTGCTGTTGTGAACGATTGCACGACTGATCCTTAACTGTTTCCGCTGTAAGTTAGTCATCAGTGAGGAATTTCCTCAAAAGGAATTTCCTCAGTGATGAAATTCTAAAAAATCTCCTATTCACCCCCTCTAGTCGATATAACGCAATTTCAATTGGTATCAGAGCAAGGTACTCCCTTGTTCTGTGTGATTTTGGTTTAACCACCTGGAGTTTTAGTTATGTCGACTGCAGGCATGTTTAAGGTGACTGCAGCATGTCCTACCTACGAGGGAAAGAACTTTCCCTTCTGGAAGAACAAAATGCAAATGCATCTACAAGCTATAGACAATGATCTCTGGTATATTGTGGAAAATGGTGTCCCCATCATTTCTGCTAGTGTCACTGGAGCTGATGTGAAGAAATTCAAGCAACTCGATTCTCAAGCGAAGAACATCATCTGTGGTCATCTGAGCCCTGGCCAGTTTGGAAGAGTAAGTGCCTTAGGGTCTGCAACACTGATCTGGGAGAGACTGTGCAAGGTAAATGAAGGAGTATCAACCCAACGTGACTCTCGTGTTGATATTCTTCGCAATCTCTTCAATCGCTTCAAGAGACATGACAATGAAAGCTGCCAAGACACCTTTGATCGCCTCACTGACATATCAAATGAACTGCAAGCACTGGGAGCTCGAGACATCATTGATCATGAAGTTGTGAAGAAACTTCTGAGATCTTTGGATTCTTCATTTGACACTTTAGTTCTGATGATTCAAGAAAGACCAGACTACAAGATGCTAGATCCTGCTGATATCCTCGAAAGGCTAAATACTCATGAATTCCAGCTAGAAGAAAAGAGAGATCTATATGGACAAAGCTATTCCAGACCACGTGCACTGAAGGCAAGAGCAATTTCCTCATCTGAAGAAGAAGACACAGATGACAGCAGTTGTGATCCTGAAGAATTTGGTCAGGAACTTGCAATGCTTGTGAGGAAATTCCAGAGATTTACACGACGAGGCCAGTTCGGTAAATCATCAAGAAGAGACATGAGGAAATCAGAATCTGCATCTGAGGACTACAAGAAACGGACCTGTCATAAGTGCAAGAAATCAGGTCATTACATTGCTGATTGTCCTCGCTGGGGAAAGGAATCAAAGAAGAAGAAATACAAGGATGACAGTTCTGATGACTCAAAGAAGAAGAAGAAAGCTTCAAAATCCTCATCTTCAAAGTCCTCCTCACACAAGAAGACTAGCTTCAGAAAGGCTCGGGCACTTATTGGCAAGGAAATGGATTCCGAGGCAGAATCAGAGGAATGTGATGAAGAAGAAGGCTCTGGAGAAGACTCAGAATCCAGACAGGCTAGTCTTGCACTGGCAACCAATTTCGTCAGCAAGTCAATCTTCAATCTTGAAGAAAATGAGTGCACCATCCATACTGATGACTACGCTGATGACTTCGCTCCAACCTATTGCTTCATGGCAAAAGGTTCAAAGGTATCAAATAATGCCTCCTCCTCTGATTCAAGTGACTGTGGACATGATCATTACAAAAAACCCAGTTACAGTAAACTTGCCATCATTGCCACTAAACAACAAACTGCTCTGGAAAAGCTTCAAAAACTGCTAGACAAAAGTGATGATCTGTTGAATGATGAAATGAATCTTAATCAAATCCTCGCTGATAACATGAAAAATCTTCAGTCTAGATTTGATAATCTTCAGGATAGTCATGATACACTCCTCACTGATCATGAGAAGCTTTCCTACGAATTCCTTCAAAGAAAGCTTGATCTTGAGAAGCTGAGGATGTCTCATGATGATCTTCGTATGGAAAATGATTCATTACTAGCTCAACAGATTAGCGCTAGTCAAGTTGAATTTATTCCTCCATGTCTTAAATGCATTGAACGTGAAACTGCTAATTCCTCACCAGAAACATCAAATGCTACAAATTCTTCAACTGCACCTGCTGTGTCTATTTCCTCACTTGAGGAAAACACAAATGTTACTGATGAAAATGCAGGGTTGAAGGAATTGTACGTGACAGGCATGTACAAAAGCCTCAAAGGACACCAAACCCTTTGTGATGTGCTCAAAACGCAGATCTTGAACAGGAACCCGAGGAAAGAAGGAATTGCCTTTGAGAGGAAATTGAATGCTGATGGATCTTATTGGAAACCTGAGCAGTATCCCAAAACCTCATGGGTTGCTACTACCGGGCCTCCTTTTGATCCATCTAATCTAACTGGCTTCTCATGTGAATTATCCTATTCCTCGGATGAGTCATTTGATTCGAACTATAAACTATTCAAAAATCAATCTGGTGAAGTATTTGCTCGATATGTTGGAACTAACTGCAGGAATGGCCCTCCTCTGAGGAAAATCTGGGTTCCCAAAAGTTGTCTTGAAAATCTTCAAGTGAATGTTCTCATGACATCACCTCTGAAGAATCTGAACCCCAAATCAAATTCCTCAGGAGGACCAAAGTCTTCAAGAAGATCAAAATCCTCAACTGGTCAAAACTATGCTCGTACCTGTGCTTATGCGTCTAACATGCAGGGAAACTACAAGGAATATGATTATGAGCGCTACTCCTCAAATCATTATGTTCATAAATCCTCAAACCAGTTCTCTGCATACTCATATGAGTACTTTAACCCCCCTACTATTAAGAGAAGTGCATTAGCTTCAATGCCACCTTTCTCATATGGTGCTCGCAGGATGATGAACGCTTTGCCACCCCTTCAGATGTGGGTGGTGAAGAAATCAAACTAATCACTTCTGCAGGTCAGGTCTCCAGATGAAAATCATCATCTGAAGAATTTGCTGGAGACCTGAGGAAATGCTTGATAGGACGCAATCTAATGATTGATGAAATGAGTGGGTTCTCGATAGTGGCTGCACACATCACATGACTGGTGATAAAAGCTTACTGATGAATATGCCACTAACTCCATCACCTCTGAAGCAAATCACATATGCTGACAAAGGTAAAAGCAAGGTATTGGGACTTGGCAAAGTAGCTATTTCCAAGGATAGGCATATGGACAAAGTGATGCTTGTTGAATCCCTTGGTTTTAACCTCATGTCAGTCTCGATGCTTTGTGATCTTGATATGATTGTTATCTTTGGTAGATATAGATGTGTAGTCATCATGGAATCTGACAGATCCAAAGTCTTCGAAGGTGTAAGAAGAGGGGATTTGTACATTGTTGACTTCTCTACAGGTCCTCAACCAGCCACTTGCTTACTAGCAAAAACCTCAGAAGGATGGCTGTGGCAGCGAAGACTAGGTCATGCAGGCATGAGGAATTTGCACACACTTGCAAAGAAGAAGCATGTCATTGGCATCGAATCAATCAAATTCCTCAAGGATCATCTCTGCGGTGCTTGTGAATCTGGGAAAATGACCAGATCCAAGCATCCCTCCAAAACCATCATGACCACTACACGTCCATTTGAATTGCTTCATATGGATTTATTTGGACCCACTCACTATGCAACACTAACCAATGAAACATCTCTATATGGCTTTGTCATAGTTGATGATTATTCCAGATACACTTGGGTGCATATTATAGTGTATAAAACTGAAGTGCAGGAAATCTTCAAACGATTTTCTTCAAGGGCCTCGACGAACTTCGGCATCAAGATCAAACATATCAGGAGTGATAATGGAACCGAGTTCAAAAACACTGGTCTTGATGATTATCTTGATGAACTTGGTATTACTCACGAATTGTCTGCTCCTTATACTCCTCAGCAGAATGGTGTCGTCGAAAGAAAGAACAGGACTCTGGTTGAAATGGCAAGAACTATGCTTGAAGAATATCAGACTCCTCGTCGCTTCTGGCCTGAAGCAATCAACACTGCATGTCATATCATCAACAGGGTATATCTTCACAAATTCCTCAAGAAAACCTCATATGAACTCCTCACTGACAAGAAACCCAATGTAAGTTATTTCAAAGTCTTCGGTGCAAAATGCTGGATTAGAGATCCTCATCATAGCTCAAAATTTGCACCTAAGGCACATGAAGGTTTTATGCTCAGTTATGGAAAGGACTCGCACACTTACAGAGTCTTCAACAACTATCACAACAAAGTTGTTGAGACTGTAGATGTGCGGTTCGATGAAACTAATGGCTCGCAAAGAGAGCAATTGCCTTCTGATCCAGATAAGCTGTCTCCTGAGGAAGCAATAAAGCTTAAGCCTACTAAAGACATTGTCCCCACTGAGGAAATTGGTGAAGAAACGATCCCCATCGCTGATGAAAGCCAAGAAGATGCTCCTGAGGAAATTGGAACAACACCACTTCCTCAGCCCAGACAAAATCCTCAACCAGCTCATCCGAGGATTGCAAATGAAGTAGAACTTGACAAAATCCTCAACGACATCAACGCGCCAGGTCCTCTCACTCGCTTAGAAGCTTCACACTTAGTTAACTTTTGTGGGCATTTTTCTTTTGTATGCATCACAGAACCCTCAAAAGTAGCTGAGGCTTTTCTGGAACCGGAGTGGATCCAAGCCATGCAAGACAAACTTCTTCAATTCAAGCTGAATGACGTATGGGAGCTAGTCAAACGACCAGATCCTCGCAAGCATTACATCATCGGCACCAAGTGGATTTTCCGAAACAAGCAAGATGAGGACGGTCAAGTGGTGAGGAACAAGGCACGACTTGTAGCCCAAGGCTACACCCAGGTTGAAGGAATAGATTTCGATGAAACTTTTGCACCTGTTGCTAGACTTGAAGCTATTCGAATTCTACTTGCTTATGCTAATCATCATAACATCATCTTATATCAAATGGATGTGAAAAGTGCATTCCTCAATGGTAAGCTTGAGGAAGAAGTATATGTTGCTCAGCCCCCAGGTTTTGAGGATCCAAAGAATCCAGACAAAGTCTTCAGACTCAAAAAGGCTCTTTATGGCCTCAAGCAAGCCCCTCGGGCATGGTATGATACATTGAAGGAATTCCTCATGAAGAAAGGCTTCAAACCTGGTTCACTCGATCCAACTCTTTTCACAAAATCATATGATAATGAGCTGTTTGTATGTCAAATATATGTTGATGACATCATATTTGGTTGTACTGACAAAAGATACAGTGATGAATTTGCCTATATGATGAGTGAAGAATATCAGATGTCCATGATGGGGGAGCTGAAATTCTTCTTAGGTCTTCAAATTCGTCAACAAAACAATGGAATCTTCATATCACAGGAGAAATACCTCAAGGATGTTCTGAGGAAATTCGACATGCATGAATGCAAAGGTGGCAAGACTCCTATGCCTACCAACGGTCACCTTGACACTGATGAAAATGGTAAAGATTTCGATCAGCAGGTATACCGTTCTATGATTGGCTCTTTATTGTATCTATGTGCATCTAGGCCAGATATAATGCTTAGTGTTTGCATGTGTGCACGTTTTCAAGCAAAACCGAAGGAATCACACCATAAGGCTGTGAAGCATATTCTTCGATACTTAGCTCACACACCAACACTAGGATTATGGTATCCCAAGGGCTCCAATCTTCATCTGGTAGGGTATTCTGATTCAGACTATGCTGGTGACCGTGTGGATCGCAAGTCAACATCTGGCACATGCCATTTCCTCGGAAGATCACTAGTTTGCTGGTCCTCAAAGAAGCAGAACTGCGTATCACTCTCCACTGCCGAAGCTGAGTACATTGCTGCTGGTTCTTGCTGTGCTCAATTGCTATGGATGAAGCAAACCCTCAAGGACTACGACATCAACATGAAGAATGTGCCTCTCTACTGTGACAATGAGAGTGCTATCAAGATTGCCTACAACCGAGTGCAACACTCGAAGACCAAGCACATCCAGATTCATCATCATTTTCTTCGGGACCATGTCCTCAAGGGCAATATCCTCATTGACCATGTGAAGACTGATGATCAACTGGCTGATATCTTCACTAAGCCCTTGGATGAGAAAAGGTTTTGCAAGTTGCGGTGTGAGCTAAATATCTTAGAGTCTTCAAATGTTTTGTAAAAACATGCACACATCCTAACACTTATGCAAAGTTGATGACTTAGATGTGCAACACATGATGAAACGATTTTCTTCAACCAATGAAGAAAGTCACTCTGAATGTGATGAAATTAACGAAGAAATTGATTCTCATGGCCCTACGACAATTGTACGCGGCGTCTGTAATCAACATTCTTATATGGTGGGTAACGCCACCGCCCAATGTGAAATTCCTCAAGTTGATTTTCTTCAAATGGTCAATTTCCTCACAATGCATTTTTCTTCAAAACAGCTGTTCTTCATTGTGATGATCTATTACAAAATCTTCAAAAATACTTGATGACTTTTATTTGCATAGGTAGACTGTGATTTCGAGTCCTCAACAGCATTCACTTATTGCTATTTCTTCAAGTTGATGTTTCTGCTAAGTGAATGTGATCGGACCCTACCTTCCCTCTATGCTATAGTTATCCAGTCTATTCAATTCTTCATATGCGTTCTACTTGAAACTTTGTTCAAAATCCTCACTGCATCCTTGTCAGCTGATGATTTTGTAACGAAAATCCTCAAATCTTCAAAAATTGTTTTCTTTAAAAAGAACAGTAACTGAACTCCACTTCCCACGATCGGATAACCACGATCTCCACTATCTCCACCGCATCGTACGGGAGCTACACGTGTCCTGCGGAGACGTAGAGGCAAGGGCTATTCAGTCCGAAACTTTCGCGCCAAACAGTAACATTCGGGCTATAAATATGTCCTTAACCCCTTCAGTATCTTCTTCTTCGCCTCATCACTCTCCTGCCATCACTCTCTCCATCGAACCCTAGCGCCTCCGCTGGTTGTCTTGTCGCCGGCAAGGAAGAGCTTCACTGCCTCAACCTTTTCGCCGCCAGGATCACGCCGGAGTCGGAACATCTACGTTCGTCGCCGCCGTAGACGTCCTCTGCTGCCATGTTAGGGTGCATTGGACACTTGACCGAAGAGCCTCTCCAACACCACCTTTTGTGTTCTTCGTTCGCACCTTCCAGGGTAAATATATCCCATTTTTACAGCAGATTAGATCTGAAATTTTACCTCTCCCATGTGAAATCTGTTTTTCCTCAAGATACGATGCGCACATGATTCCTCAAACACTATCCATCACCACAATCACTGATGAACTAGCTAAGTATCTAAGATTTTCACGAGATTCCTCAATTGTGCGAATTTTGGATCTGTACAACTCTGGAACCCAAGAACAATATGCTTAAGCAAATTCCTCAACCACTGGTTATATTCCTCAAACTGTCAAACTTTTTCATTTTCTTCAAATCTGAGAACGCATATGACCTCTCCAAATTCCTCGCAACTATACTCTATTCACAGGTACACACATGTCAGCTGATGAATCTCTCGGTTCTCATCACATTAACTCATTTGCAGCGTTTCTGGAAGAAACTCTTCAAGGCTCATCAGAATCTTCAAGAGTTCAAAATCATCACCAAATTCCTCGTCTGAAGAAAATGGAGGAAGAAAGGAAACAGAAGGGAGGAAAGAAACTAGAGCAGAACACAGCTGTTGATATTCCTGATGACATATACATGGACTATTGCACGCCTGATGAAGAACCTGAGACAATGGCTAAAAGAAAGATTAGGCTGCAGAAAATTGAACGCAAATGGGCAAAGGAGTCGAAGGAGTACAGATTTGTGACTCCAAAATATGCGAAGGAATTCGCTTTGAAGCCTCCTGGCAGAAGGGCTCCAGTTGAAGATCATCAAGTGGCTCATCCCTCAAATCTTATGACACTTGATGACTACCCAGATGAAAAAGAAAGGCATCTAGCCAAGCTCAAGAAGCAAGCCGAAACAGCAGTGAAGAAATTTAATGAATCCTCAGCTGCTGCCTCCGGTGCTCCTCATTCCTCAGCAACAGAAACTTCAGGCTCAGAGATTCCTCAAAAGCAGTCTGCGCCATCTAAGCCAAAGGCTCCAAAGCCTCAAGAGAAGTCAGCACAGACTTCTATCACAAAACCCTCAGCTCCAAAACCCTCGGTTCCAAAACCGTCAACACCAAAACCATCAGCGCTAAAACCCTCAGCACCCATCTCATCTACACCAAAGTCCTTAGCTCCACCTCCAAAACCAGTACAGAAGAAAGTCATGAAGCCTACGACTGCCAGCTCCAGCTCCTCACTCCCAGCTGCAACTAGCTCGGAGACAAAGTCTTCAACACCCCTTATGAAGACTTTGGCAACTACTGAACCTGCACCTCTGCCCAGCCCCAGCAAAATCATCGCAGTCCCGTCTGCATCAGAGGGAAGTGATGATTATGATGATGAATCCCTGGAAGCCATCATCAGGAACAAGCAAGAAAGGGTAGCACAAGCATCAGGCAGTGCTATTCCTCTGGCCATGGACCCCAAGGTCCTCCTCGACTTCATCAATGTATGGTATGAAGACCCAAACACACCCATTGATGATTTGAAACTTCCTCCTGGCGTCAGCCACATGGTGGCCACCTTCATAAACGAAGCCAAGTGGAAGGAACAGAAGGCCAAGCAGGCAAAGATTGCAAAGGCCAGAAAGGAGAAATTCCTCAGGCAAAATCTCCTCAAGCTGACGCCTGAAGCATTGGTGTCAACCCAGGCAGAGCTGCAAGTCTTGACTGACAAGTGTGACAAACTGTCAGACCGCAAAAGCATCAAACACAATTTCATCAAACTAGCCACTAGTGTTGTTGATGACTACAACAAGCGACACCCACAACCAGCACCAACTCCTCAGCCCCTGGTTGAGCAGCCAGAAGATGTATCTCCTGATGAGGAGGAAATTCCTCATGCTGAGGAACAACACCAAGAGCGCCGTGCTGATGAGCCGGCCATTGAAGAAATCATCACCGAGACCGCTCCTGATGAAACTGCAACCCCTGATGCAACTGCTCCTGATCCAGCTGCTTCACCAAAGCAGGCTGATGACTCTGTTCCAGCTGGTTCCTCACTAGCAGCTGAAGAATCTGTAGAGAAAACACCTTCACCAAAAGCTTCAAAGGTGAAGAAGTTAATCCCGTCTGCATCAGACGCGAAAAAGACAAGAGCTGCTGAAAAGGAAGCGAAGAAGAGAAAAGCTTCCTCAGCAGAAGAAAAGATTGAGGCAAAACGCCTCAAGGAAACTGAAGTATCTGCCCCTCTGGACCCGGTGCCTCTAAATGTTGCACCTTCATATGAAATGGTCGTCATTGGTGACCAAACTACAAGGGCAGATGAGGAAATGAAGGATGCTGCCTCTGAGGACCATACTGATGAGGAAATCCAGATTGATGAAAGTCCTCAACCTCATGTTCCTCAGACAGAGACTACTCAAGCTTCAGCTGCAGCAGCTGATGAATCTGCTTCTGCCATAAAGTCAGCTGATGAAAACCAAGCTGAAGAAAATGTCCAGTCTGAGCAGGCTCCTCCCACTGAATAGGCTGACCAAACTCCTCAAGCTGAGAAGGAAGAAGAAATTCCTCAGCCTGAAGCTCAGCCAGAGCAAGAAATACCAGCTGAAGAAATTCCTCAGCCTGAAGCTCAGCCAGAGCAAGAAATACCAGCTGATGAAATCCCTCAACCTGAGGAAACTGTTGAAGAAAATGTTCCCGCCCCTGACAATGACTTCATTGTGCTCAACCCCGAGACTGCCATGGTTGTTTCCCCTCCCATTCCTCAACACAATATCAAGCCAGTTCAGCGCCAGCCATTCTCGAAAAGGCCAAAGTTTCAGAAAGAAAATTTCTTTGAGGAACGCATGTATTTCATCGGAGAGAATCCCTATGACAAGCCTCAAATGAGGCATCTGAAGTTTTGGACAAGGACTCAGATGAACTACTATGCTTCTGTGCTCTGTGGACGCAACAAGATATTCCAGCACAGGCACATTCCTCGTGATGAACTTGAAGAAATTCCCTGCATGGAACCAGTCCTCAGTGTACTCCATGATGCAGGTTTGCTCCCTATGTGTTCAAACATATCAGATTGGAATAGTGAGCTTATTCTTCAGTTCTATGCAACTCTGCACATCTCAGGCAATGCTAATGACATCAACACTTGGGTGTTCGACTGGATGACCCAAAACACACACTACAAGGCTCTAGCGTCTGAACTCCTCAGAGAACTGCCCGTACCAATTCCTTCAGACGGGGCAGTGAAGCTTTATGGTGAGCGAGAGCTGCCAAATGGAATGATGGAAGTCCTCATGAAGCCTTTGGCTGCAGGAAAACCCTCAAGAACCACATTCCTCATCCATGAGCTCAAGTACACACCCCGGTCTGTCTACCGCATTCTCTGCAGTGTGCTCGCGCCAATCAAAGGCCATGACGATGAAGAAGATGTTGTCGGCCTCATGAAGAATATCCTCTTCAACATCACTCACGGTATCCCCATGAATATCCATGATTTCTTCTTGAGGACTTTGGCTGATAATGCAATGTGCCCCTATGATCACAAAATTTATGCACCATGGATCATGAGATTCCTCAGGACAAGGACATGCATCAACTTCCACGCAGATTTCCAGAACCATGTTGGTTATATGCCTCCTATCCGGGTCAACAAGAAGACTTTCGAGCCCATTGAGGGAAAAGGAAAGTCTGTGATTGATGAAGGCAGCAGGCCTCTTGATGGCCAGTTTAAAGAGCCAGACGCATATTCTTCATGGGACGATACTGAGACTCGTCCACCCAGCCCTGTTCCTCCTCGCGTGCTAAACACCAGAGAGCTTCTTCTCAGTCTTCAACAGAAGGTAGATCACAACCACAAATGGGTCAAACGCCAGTTTGGTGCCATTGTGAAAACCCTCACTGAGACCCAGAACTCTATGAAACTTAATCATCACTATCTGCATGAGGTTTTCGATCGCACCTGGGCTACTCTAGCACATCTGAAGACCCAGACTGAGCTTGAAGAAATGAACTTTGAGCAAGACTTTGAGTGGTCGTGGCCTCCCAAGAAGAAGTTCAGGCCCATTCCAGTGCCAGATCTTGAAGACAACTCCTTCTCGTCATTCCGCACCGCCGAATCTGATGAGGAACAACTCGACACCGCAACAGGCCCAAGGAAGAAGACTACACCCAAGAAGCGCCAAGGATCTTCATCAACCGCAAAGAAATGAAGTCTTCACGGGCGTTAGTCCTCAGTTTGTCCCTTTTTGTCACTTGATGACAAAGGGGGAGAAACTTGAGAGTTAGTCTTCAAACGGGATTTATTTTTGGGGCTTATGAACTATATTTAAGTTACAAACTCTTGGCTCTTTTGAAGTTTTTATGTAATGAGTTGTAACTTAAGCCTGATGGTACTCTGACGCTTTTTGAACGTTTTTCTTCGCATGCTTATTCCTCAAGTTTTAATGCACGCATGCTGGAATTCGTCAGATACCATTTGCCATCATGATCTTCATTTTCTTCATATGATATGTTATATGTATGCATGATTTACAAGATTCAGGGGGAGATCTCCATGATATAAATCATCAATGTGCATATGCTATAAAAGCAAAATCCTCAAGGTATGCACATCTTCAGGGGGAGTCTCTGTGAATCTTGTCTTCAAATTCCTCAATTGAGTATTTACACTTCATATTTTTGATCCATGTTGAAGACTTAACCTAATTGTCATCAACCACCAAAAAGGAGGAGATTGTAAGTGCATCTAGTGCCCCTTAGTGATTTTGGTGGTTTGAAGACTTATAGGTTAAGTATCTAATGTGTTTATAAGTGTACACAAGATCTATAAGTCATTGAGGAGTTTGAGATATTTGAAGAATATCGACCCCTAAAAATGTATATCTTCAGTTGAAGAAATTGGTCTGAAGCTGAAGAAATGAATCACGAGGAATCTGCGATGAAATTGATATTCCTCATGAAGATATTGATATTGAGAAGATTGGTGGTTCCTGAAGAAAATCATTTTGAAGAAATTTAAGTGTGAAGATTTACGTTTTCTGTTTTACTTTCTTCGCATTTGATGAATAGGAACACCGTACTGTTAAAGGGGGTCAAAGTAACGCTATGGAATGAATTTCCTCATGATGCTCAACCCAAGACAAATCCTACCAAAAGCCTCAAGTGAGGAATATGACTGACATGAGGACTCTCACAGTTGAGGGTCCCGACCATTTCGTTAGCCAACGCCAAGTCACTCGTCTTATCCACTCCAACGGTCATATTATTTAAGGGCATTAATGTCAAATCATGTCGGGATGCTCCCAGGCTATAAATAGCCCCCCCCCCCCCCACAACCACTAGCTGGTTCGCTGCTCCGTTAGAAACTGACACTTGTCATAAGATCAACCCAAATTCCTTAGAGCCTACGAGAGTAAATCATCAGTGAGGAAATACACCACCCACCGAAACCACAAACCAAACCTAGTGATTGAGCATCACTGAAGAAGTTGTTCCTATGTGGGATTGAAGCCTTTTACCTTTGAGGACTGTGCATCCTCCAGACGGTTAGGCGTCATGGTCTAGAGCAATCCAGCAGTCAATTGTGGATCGCCGGGTGACCGAGTTTGTGAGGGTTTGGAAGTCTGCCCTGAAGACTTACCACGAGTGTTGGGCGAGGACTGTGTGTCCTTAGCTCAAGGAGAATACGGTAGGGACTGTGTGTCCCGGGACTGGGTGTCCTTTGGTTTCAATACCAAGCCGCTCCAAACCAGATGTACAACTGTCACAACAGTTGGAACTGGGTCATCAACAACAGTCTTCACCAAGAATCGGGTTCTAATTCCTCAACTCTTTACTTTCTCTGTATTATGTGTTGATGACTTTCACTGTGACTGTTTGAAGAATTTGCTGAAGACTTTCTCCGAATTTCCTCAACCCCAAATTCCTCACAATAGTTAATCATCATCTGTATTCTGCGTGCCTACTTACTGTGCAATCTGTTTTCATAATCTTCACTCTGTAATACTGCTGTTGTGAACGATTGCACGACTGATCCTTAACTGTTTCCGTTGTAAGTTAGTCATCAGTGAGGAATTTCCTCAAAAGGAATTTCCTCAGTGATGAAATTATAAAAATCTCCTATTCACCCCCCTCTAGTCGATATAACGCACTTTCAGTGATTTATATCCTGTTCATACTTGCATTCAATGTTAGTCAAACTCATTGCATCTTGATGACTGTTGTCGCTCTCTAGTTGGTCGCTTCCCAGTCTTTTGCTAGCCTTCACTTGTACTAAGCGGGAATACTGCTTGTGCATCCACTCCCATAAACCCAAAAGTTTTTTCATGAGAGTCCACCATACCTACCTATTTCCGGTATCTACCTGCTGTTCCAAGTAAATTTGCATGTGCCATTCTCTAAACTTCAAGAAATAAATCTGTTTTGCTTGCCCAAACCGCTCATGTGGTGAAAGAGGGCTATTGGTATCTTCCATGCTAGGAGTGTTATCCTCGACATGTGTTTATTCACAGTCATTCACGAGAAAGGGTCCGGTATTTGGGATGCCCAGTTCCATGCTTAAATCGAAAACATAACTGTAAAACAAGACTCCCCTTGGATTGATGTTAGTATGGACGGTACCCGAGGATTCGGCTAGCCGTGGAGTGTGATTGATTGGTGGTGGGGGAGTTAAAACTTTACTTTTGTGTTTGAGAACCGCCTATAGCATGAGTAGCATGGAAGATATTGAGAACTCTTGGTCATTGCGTTGACAATGAAAGCATGCCACCCAAAATTATTATCTCTGTTTTCAAAGCTTGAGCTCTAGCACCTCTGCAAATCAATGCTTCCCTCTGCGAAGGGCCTGTCTATTTAGTTTCCTGTCGAGTCATCCTCCTCTTATATAAGCACCAATTAGAGAGCACCTTTGTCATTTTTATGCTTTTCTTTTGATTGATATTGAGTATGACTATGACTGGATCTTTGTTGCTATGAATTACAATGTTTAGTCAGCCCTTGATCTTTGAAAGTGCTCTGCTTTTATGTTTTGCGGTCTCAGAAAGAGCTAGCGAGATACCACCTGTTCATATTGCTTCATGCTTGCTTTGATTGAAGTGTTGGTATTTGAAACTCATTATTATTTGCTCGTTAGCTGATTATGCCATTGATATTAGTTTACCGTGAGACCTTTGTGTCATATGCTTTTGTGGTTAACTTGTGATCGTGCTGAAATTCTGGTTATGAGTTAGACATAGTTGCAACAACAAGATCAAACAGAGTTTGTCAAAGTTTTTCTTTCTCTCTCAGTTTTTCAACTGAGTTGCTTGAGGACAAGCAAGGTTTTAAGCTTGGGGGAGTTGATACGTCTCCAACGTATCTACTTTTCCAAACTCTTTTGACCTTGTTCTGGACTATAATTTGCATGATTTGAATGGAACTAACCTGGACTGACGTTGTTTTCAGCAGAATTGCCTTGGTGTTATTTTTGTGCAGAAATCAAAGTTCTCCAAACGTCCTGAAAATTTACGGGGAGCAGTTTTGGAAAATATCAAAAATATCTTCGCCAAGTTCCACCTCAAGGGGTGGGCCAGTGGGCCACAAGCCCCTGCCCCTCCACCACCCCCCTGGTGGCGGTGGGCAGGCTTGTGGGGCCCACAGGCACCTGCCGCCCCCAACTCCAGCTCTATAAGTTGTCTTTCGTCACAGAAAAAATAAAAAGAGAAGTTTTCGTCGCGTTTTTGATACGGAGGAGCCGTCACCACCTGTTCTTCATCTAGAGGGCAGATCCGGAGTCCGTCTTGGGCTCCGGTGAGGGGAAATCGTCGTCATCGTCATCATCAACCTTCTTCCCTCTCCAATTCCATGAAGCTCTTCGTCGTTCGTGAGTAATCTATTCGTAGGCTCGCTGGGCGGTGATGAGTAGGATGAGATCTATCATGTAATCGAGTTAGTTTTGATGGGGATTGATCCCTAGTATCCACTATGTTCTGAGATTGATGTTGCTACTACTTTGCCATGCTTAATGCTTGTCACTAGGGCCCGAGTGCCATGATTTCAGATCTGAAATTATTATGTTGTCACCAATATATGTGTGTTTTAGATCCGATCTTGCAAGTTGTAGTTACCTACTATGTGTTATGATCCGGCAACCCCGGAGTGACAATAACCGGAACCACTCCCAGTGATGATCATAGTTTGAGGATTTCATGTGTTCACCAAGTGCTAATGCGTTGGTCCGGTTCTTTATTAAAAGGAGAACCTTAATATCCCGTAGTTTCCTTTTGGACCCCGCTGCCACGGGAGGGATGGACAATAGATGTCATGCAAGTTCTTTTCCCGAAGCACGTATGACGACACACGGAATGCATGCCTACATCACATTGACGAACGGGATCTAGCCACTTATCTCTCCGTGTTACAGCTTTTGCATGATGAATATCATCCAAACAAATCACCGACCCATTGCCTACGAGTTTGTCCTACTGCTACTACTGCTGTTACTTGTCTTGCTCTGCTGCTACTACTGTTGCTACTGCTGTTATTTGTCTTGCTCTGTTGCTGTTGCTACTACTGTTGCTACTACTGTCGCTTGTTACTGTTGCTACTTGCTACTGCTGTCACTACTGTTGTTCCTTGCCACTGCTATTGCTCGTTACACTGCTGTTACTCGCTACTTTGCTGTTACTACTGTGCTTGCAGATACTAATCTTTCAGGTGGTTGAATCTAACAAATTCAGCTGCTAATACTTGAGAGTACACTCTCACCTCCTGACTGGCTTACCTACAAATTTGGGTCGAATACTCTACCCTCGAAAAGTGCTGCGAACCCACGCGCTGGTGGGCCATCAACAACATTCTTCCAGTTTCATTGCTGGGGAGTGCTATCAGCATTCTTCTGGTGCCGTTGCAGGAGAAGGTTAGTTGTTATAAGCATTCATCTAGCTAACGCTAGAGATTGCAGGATCAACCCTTTTCTGGAGCCATTGCCAGGGAAGCACAACTGACGTCAAGTGTACCCATTGGAACTCGGGAAGGGTCCCATATAATCATAGCCCCAGACATCAAATGGTTCAATGACAAGTGAATAGTTCATAGGCATTTCCTGACGCTTACTGATGTTCCCTATTCTTTGGCATTCGTCACAAGACAAGACAAACTTACGGCCATCCTTGAAGAGAGTGGGCCAATAGAAACCTGACTGCAATACCTTATGGGCAGTTCTATCTCCAGCATGGTGTCCTCCGTAGGCTTCGGAATGACACTTCTGCAAGATCTGTCCCTGTTCATGTTCAGGCACACAACGTCTAATAACACCATCTACTCCTTCCTTTTAAAGGTGAGGATCATCCCAAAAGTAGTGTCTCAAATCAAAGAAGAATTTCTTCTTTTGCTGATAGGTGAATCTGGGTGGTATGTACTTGGCTACAATATAGTTTGCATAATCAGCATACCACGGTGCACTATGTGAAGTGCGGATGACATTTAATTGCTCATCAGGAAAGCTGTTATCAATATTTAGCGGGTCATCAAGGACATTCTCTAGCCTAGACAAGTTATCTGCTACAGGGTTATCAGCACCCTTTCGGTCAACGACGTGCAAATCAAATTCCTGTAGCAAGAGAACCCATCTGATCAACCTAGGCTTAGCGTCCTTCTTCTCCATGAGGTACTTAATAGCAGCATGGTCATAGTGAATAGTGACTTTGGAGTCAACTATGTAAGATCTGAACTTTTCACATGCAAACACGACTGCTAAAAATTCCTTCTCCGTAGTGGCATAGTTTCTTTGGGCACTGTCTAGAGTTTTACTAGCATAGTGAATGACATTCAACTTCTTGTCAACTCTTTGTCCTAGAACATCACCAACAACATAATCACTAGCATCGCACATGATTTCAAAGGGCAAGTTCCAGTCAGGTGGTTGAACAATAGGTGCGGTTATCAAAGCCTTCTTAAGTATTTCTAAAGCTTCCTCACAGTCCTCATCAAAAACAAAAGGAACATCCTATAGAAACCAGCATGACCTAGGAAACTTCGTATACCTCTGATATCTGTGGGACAAGGCATTTTCTCAATTGCATCAACCTTAGCCTTATCAACTTCAATGCCTCTTTCAGAGATTTTGTGTCTAAGATGATACCTTCATTAACCATAAAGTGGCACTTCTCCCAATTCAAGACGAGGTTGGTTTCTTCGCATCTCTGTAAGACTCGATCAAGGTTGCTGAGGCAATCATCAAAGGAAGACCCATAAACGGAGAAGTCATCCATGAAAACCTCGACAATCTTTTCACAAAAGTACGAGAATATAGCCATTATACATCTTTGGAAGGTGGCAGGTGCGTTACATAAGCCAAAGGCATACGTCTATAGGCAAAGGTACCGAAAGGGCAGGTGAAAGTGGTTTTCTCTTGATCAGATTGTGCAACAGGTATCTGCGAGAAACCTGAATAACCGTCTAGAAAGCAGAAGTGTGTGTGTTTTGATCGCCTTTCTAGCATTTGGTCGATGAACGGCAAAGGATAATGATCTTTCCTGGTCGCCTTGTTCAGTTTCCGGAAGTCTATCACCATTCTATAGCCGGTAATAATCCTTTGTGGGATTAGTTCATCCTTATCATTAGGAACGACGGTGATACCTCCCTTCTTAGGTACGCAATGTACTGGACTTAACCAATCACTATGAGCAACAGGATAAATGATTCCTGCTTCCAGAAGCGTTAATATTTCTTTTCTCACGACCTCTTTCATCTTAGGATTTAATCTCCTTTGATGATCAACAACTGGTTTAAAGTCAGGATCAGTTTTAATCTTGTGCTGGCATAGAGTAGGACTAATACCCTTAAGATCATCAAGAGTATATCCAATAGCAGCACGGTGCTTCCTCAGAGTTTTTAGTAACTTCTTCTCTTCGCGATTCGAGAGGAGAGCACTAATAATGACAGGATATATCTACTTCTCATCAAGATGGGCATACTTAAGAGTATCAGGCAACTGTTTAAGCTCGAACACAGGATCACCCTTTGGTGGGGGAGGATCCCCAAGCAGTTCAATAGGCAGATTATTCTTGAGAATAGGATATTGTTCTAATACAATTTTATCTATCTCATCTCTCTCCTCCATATGCAAATCATTTTCATGCTCAAGCAGATATTTCTCTAAAGGATCCGTAGGAGGTACGGCAATAGAGGCAAGAGCAATGATTTCATCCCTACCAGACAACTTTCTTTCATGGGGTTGTCTTCCAAACTTGGAGAAGTTGAATTCATGACACACACCCTCGAAACTAACTGTGAAAGTCTGCTTAATGCAATCAATGTGAGCATTGACAGTGTTGATAAAGGGTCTACCGAATATGATGGGACAAAAGCTATCTTGTGCAGTACCAAGGACGAGGAAATCAGTAGGATACTTCGTCTTACCACACAGGACTTCTACGCCTCTCACAATTCCGAGAGGGAAAATAGTGTCTCTACTAGATAGCGTGATAGTGACATCAATGGGTTCTAACTCAGCAGGTGCAATCTCATCCTTGATTTCATCATATAGAGCACGGGGTATTGCACTAACACTAGCTCTCATATCACATAAACCATGGTAACAGTGATCTCCTATCTTGACAGAAACAACGGGCAGGCCAACTACAGGTTCGTATTTGTCTTTCGTGTGAGGTTTAGCAATTCTAGCGGAGTCCTCACAGAATTTGATAACATGCCCATCTATGTCTTCGGCTAAGAGATATTTGATAATAGCAACACTAGGTTCAACTCTAATCTCCCCAGGGGGTGCAAGTGGTCTAATGTAACCCCTACGTATCATAGTTGGAGCTTTAGAATAATCCTTTATCCTAGCAGGGTATGGTGGTTTCTCAGTGTAAGCACAAGGAACAACAGGATCACTAAAAGCAATGATTTTCTCCTCAACTAGATTGGTTTTGGCTATGTTGCTTTCTATAGGAGGATGATATTTAAACCACTTCTCTTTGGGAAGATCAACATGAGCAGCAAAAGATTCACATAGAGAAGCTACTATCTCAGAGTCAAGTCCATACTTAGCGCTAAAATCTCTAGAAGTGTTTGTCTCAACAAAAGATTTAACGCAATCAAACTGGAAATTCATACCTGACTCCTTACCTTCCTCCAGCTCCCAATCTTCAGAGTTGCGTTTGATTCTCTCCAATAAATTCCACTTGTGATCAATATCCTTCTTCATAAAAGAACTGGTACAAGAAGTGTCAAGCATGGTACGATCTTCATGAGAAAGGCAAGCATAAAAGTTTTGAGTGATGATTTATCTCGAGAGCTCATGATTGGGGCATGAATATAGCATTGATTTAAGCCTCCCCCAAGTTTGAGCCATGCTTTCCCTGTCACGATGCCAAAAGTTATAAATAAAGTTCCGATCACGATGTACTAAATGCATAGGATAGAACTTTTGATGAAATTCCAATTTCAACCGACTGTAGCCCCATGATCGAGTATCATCACATAGCCTATCCCATGTCAATGCCTTATCCTTCAAAGATAAAGGAAATACTTTCTTCTTTATCTCATCCTCAAGCAAACCTGCAAGCTTAAATAAATCACAAACTTCATCTACATAGATTAGATGCAAGTCTGGATGTGAAGATCCATCTCCTGTGAAAGGATTAGCCAGCAGTTTCTCAAGCATACCCGAAGGAATTTCATAAAAGATATTTTCAGTAGGTACCTCAGGCTGAGGAACAACTCCTCGTGCTTCCGTTCATGGTGAAGATACCCCAAACAAACTCCTCAAAGGAACAGTTTCCATAGTGACAAGTGACAAAAATTTCAGCACAGTATATAAATGTTTCCTTACCAATTTCCACTTACCAAAGGCGCTTCACTCCCCGGCAATGGCGCCAGAAAAGAGTCTTGATGACCCACAAGTATTGGGGATCAATCGTAGTCCTTTCGATAAGTAAGAGTGTCGAACCCAACGAGGAGCAGAAGGCTCTGATAAAAGGATTTCAGCAAGGTAATAACTGCAAGTACTGAAAGTAGCGGTAACAAGTGATTGTGTAGCGAGGTGAAACGTAGCAAGCAAAAAGTAACAAGTAACAAGTAGTAGCAACTATGCAGCAAATGGACCAATCCCTTTTGTAGCAAGGGACAAGCCTGAACAAAGTCTTAAAGGAGGAAAAACCCTCCCGAGGACACACAGGAATTTCTGTCATGCTAGTTTCATCATGTTCATATGATTCGCGTTCGTTACTTTCATAGTTTGATATGTGGGTGGACCGGCGCTTGGGTACTGCCCTTACTTGGACAAGCATCCCACTTATGATTAACCTCTCTTGTCGTGGTTTTGTCACGACAGATGTCCTCGTGAAAGGACTTAGTGTTGGAGCCATCGCACCTTGGTGGCGACTCAAATGGGTTGAACAGGAGTGAGACGGCGATTTACCCAGGTTCGGCCCCTCGTGAGGAGGTAAAAGCCTGTGTCCTGCTTTGTGTTGTATTGATGGAGTTTCGATTACAAGGAGGGCGTAACTCGGCAGACCTAGCACTCGATGATTTCCAACCTGCCCTGTTGTCCCCTGGGACTCACCTTTATATACAGGTCGAGTCCCTAGGGTTTACAAGGGTCCTTTCCTTTATACAAACCATGAGTCTTACGATCTCTAAGTCGCCACCTTTCCAAAGCTTGGAGGCCTTCTCTGTCATGGACTCCTTCCGGGAGCTGTACCGCCATACAACCTTTGGTCCTATCAGGCCAAGGCCCGAACCACATTTTAGATGAGTCGCCAGATTTGGTGACCCGGCCCAACTAGGGCGGGTTATCAACAGATAATATCCCCAACATTAGGCCCCAGATTGACTTGAATTTCCTTCACGCCAGTATCCTTACTCAATTAAGGGCGATTCATCTTCACCCCTTTTATACGCCATGAACTTAACCCACCATCTGTTGCGGAAAAACTTGAGTCGCCAGACCATTTCCTTGTTGGTATATCCTTATCCCTTGAATCCCGGAGAAGATAGTGACGTAATCCCCAACGGATCCTTCGATATCGTTATCCCAAAATTTTCGGAGCGCCATCATGGCGAATCTTTATCTTTTGGTGGTTCCCGCTCGTGGCGCCTCGATTCTAGCGCCTGCCCTGATAAATAGGCGGGAGGAAGGGACTGGGAGCATTCCACCTACCAGTCTTATCGCCCTTCTCTTCCCCACTATCACAGCGAAAAAACCCTCATCATCTTCCGAGAGCTCCGCCGCCACCCGAGGACCTCGCCGCCATCCGAAAGCTTCGGTGCCGCCCGAGGACTTCGCCTCCATCAAGCACTTCGCCGTGGCCGAGCAGTTCACCGCCGTCGACCCTCTCGCCGTCGTCGAGAACCTCGTCACTTCTGAACACTTCATCGCCGCCCGAGATTTTCGCATCCGTCTGAGATCTTCATCGCCATCGACCATCTCCAGCCAAATCCACCAGGTTAGGTTTCTCTCATTCAAGAGCAGATCCAAGTTCCTTTTTGAAGTTCATCACTGCCGCGTTCTTAGCGCTTCCCGAATAGCTTTACTTGTTCCTGATTAGTTGGCGGCGATGATAACGAGAAAATCGATGTCCTTCATACCTTTATTTGTTCGGCCTCTACATGCATACTTAGAGCAGGGCTTCACCAAATCAACAGTATCGTCCCACCTTAGTCGCAGGTTACTATATCCAGTCATTTTCCGCGTTCATTTTCGTCCGCCCGGTAGATCCATAATCTACCGTTTGTCAAGTGAAAATTGTTTGTAGTCTCATACTTCACCGTTTTGACAAATACCACTGATGCTTTGAAACACCGCTCCCTTAAGTAGCCAAAGTTTTGTAAGTTGCCTTGGCAACCTGACCCGGACCTTCGTTGGCGGATCAAAAAATTTCCTCAGCCATCGGGCAAATTATTTGGCGAGTCAAGTGAAATTGTTTCACCTTTTTCAATAGATGTCTGGCGTGTCAATTCACCCGTAATTTTATCCCTTTGTAGCATGGGCGCCGTTTTCAAAATCGACTAGTTCCCCACCAAGGTTAATGATGACATACTAGATGATTTTGTGAAAACGGGAAATTTGGACCCTCAGGAGATTATCGGTTGGCGCACCGGGTTAGGAGAAGAAATCCCCAATCCCAAGGAAGGGGAAATAGTTGTTTTTGTTGAACACCTCGAGCGGGGCTTTAAGCCGCTTGGATCGAAATTCCTCAGAGACGCCATGGCTTTTATGAATGTCCGCCTCCAAGATCTAGGGCCCAACTCGATAAGCAATCTATGCCAGTTCCAAGTGTTTTGTGAGGCTTACTTGCGGATGGAGCCCTCAGTTCCCTTATTCTGGTACTTCTTCCACTTAAATCTCCAAACAGAATTTCACAATGGCCCCAGCCTGGAGCTTGGTGGTGTCAATGTTCAGCGCCGCAGGGATAGCCCATTTCCGTCACTCGCCATGCGAAGCCATCCCAAAGGCTGGGGCGAGTCTTGGTTCTATTGCCAGGAGACATCGCCTGAGGGCGAGAACAAACTTCTGGGTTATAGGGAAGATCGCCTTCCAACAAATTTCAAACTCCCAGACAAGCTCACCGAAGAGGAGGAGTCAGACTTTATCCCAGTATTGTCCGAGTTAAGATCTTTTACAAACAACGGCCTTACTGGAGTTGACTTGATCCGCTGCTGGGTCGAATGGCGTATCCTCCCTTTAAGTCACTGGGACGGGTTAATGTGTGAATTCGACGGCACCTTAGATCATCCTCAGTGCTACTTCCACACGGCTCTGACGGAAAATGACATTGTAACCATCATCAAGAAGCTGACTGGCGAGCCCGCGAGAAAATGCGACCAAATAGGCCTTAAACCTTTCTGCAAGATTAACCCGGCACCAAAGGTAAATAACTTTAACCCGCCTTTTGTCTTTTACTCCTTACGTCTTATTTGAATTATGACCTCTTATAAAATACGCCATTTCAGAAAGGTGATAAATTTTGGCCCAAGAGGCCAAAAAAGTCAGCCATGAAGCAAGCTAGGCCGCCTCCAAAGAAGAAATCCAAGGGCAAGGGCAAAGCTGCTGTTACCGAACCATCTGAGGCCGATGAATCCCAAGTTGGCGACGCACCTTCGGAGGTAAAAACCTATCCTCTTTTAACTCGCCATCCATTACCGATAACTTTGTATTTACACCTCTGCATCTCTTGCGTAGAATGAAGACAATAAAAGCCAGGATGATTCTGTAGAGGTAATTTTCGTTTCCTCCGACTCATGTCCTTCTCCACCTAAGCCGGCCAGGCGAATTTGTGGGAAAGTTCCCTTCGCACACCCAAATGCTTGTTTGGATCCAAATTTTCTTCTGAAGAAAGCACAACACACCTCAAATCGGAAAACTCGAAGTCATTTAGGCGATCTGGTGTCTGGTTTACCACCAAGAAACAAGAAAAGGCCAAATGAGGTATCTTTTAATAACACTTCTTTGGGTCTTTTTTGGATTGCACTTGTAACTTGCTCATATCTTCGAAGTATAACTTTTTGCAGAGTTCTCCTCCAACATCTGGCGACTTAGTAATGTCGGCACTTCCACCGATGATCCGTGTCCCTGGGTAAACCTTTGATAATTTTTACTTTTAGTCTGATGGCGATAAATTTTCAGTCCTTTAAACGCACCCCCTTCTCCTTTCAGGGCACAGGCGCTGAAAATAAGAACTGGCGGGTCAACTCCCATTACAACTTCGGAGCCTATCGAAAAGTCGGCGCCGATCCAAGATAACGCGGACGAAAACAAACCTGAAGATCAAGTGGATCTCCCCAGCTCTCCCAAGGAAAACATGGATGCACCTAACCCGCCAAGTCCATTGACAACAGCAGAAGACCCGGACGCTGTGGTTATGACCGGTACTCGCTTTTCTAAACCGGCCACATCGGTTTTATCAAAGCATGTATCGTCATCAGCTCAACCTATTCTTGAGCATGAACTTTCCAAGGCTAAGCTCTCCCAATATGAAAATCTGGAATTCAAAGAACTTTTCTCTGGCTTTGCAAGTTGCCTGGAGGCGAGTTATGAGATGGAGAAGAGCCTGCTTCGGATGCTGAAGAACAAACATGAGGTACATTTTGTTGTACACTATATTATCCTCATTAACCCCCAAGGGCCGGGTCATCAGTAAAATGATGAGCCGGGTCTTGACGATGTGAAAAAAAACTTTCGACCTGTAACCCCCAAGGGCCGGATCATGAGTAAAAAGATGAGCCGGGTCTTGATGATTTGAAAAACTTTCGTCCTGTAACCCCCAAGGGCCGGGTCATCAGTAAAAAGATGAGCCGGGTCTTGATGATTGGAAAAACTTTCGACCTGTAACCCCCAAGGGCCGGGTCATCAGTAAAAAGATGAGCCGGGTCTTGATGATTGAAAAACTTTCGACCTGTAACCCCCAAGGGCCGGGTCATCAGTAAAAAGATGAGCCGGGTCATGATACTGTATAATTTTATCCAAAAAATTATACATTAGCCCCCAAGTGTCAGGGATGTTGGTTGCAATAATTCTGAGACTTGCCCCTTAACTACATGCTTCAACAGGAATCACTTATCCAAATTGAATCAACACTTGGCGACTTGAAGAAAAATTTATCCGATCAGCAGGATGCCCAGGGCAAATCAGAAGAGAAGTATCAATTGATCTTATCTGAGATGGAGAAGCTAAAAGCCGACTTAAAAAGGGCTCAGGCTAATCAAGATGCTTTAACAAAGCGAGCAGAAAAAGCTGAAGCCAAGTTGGACACTGTACAACAGAAGTTGTCCGGCTTAAAGCGACACATCTCAAACATGGCGCAAGCTGTCTTCGGTAAAAACCAACTCTTGACCTTTGTAAACCAATAGCTTTATATAAAACATTGACTATCATCACCTCTTATACAGGTCCGAGAGCCGCCAACCTTCAGGATGATTGCGTCCTGATGCTGAAGGCGATTTACATGTTGACGGAGCAGCTGTATACCGGGAGTGTGCTGACTGTGAAGGCAGTGATGGGCGCCAAGGAACCTATAACATCAATAAAGAAGATGCTTGGCTGCTTATCCACTCTTCCTCCCCAAATTGGCGAGTTAACTCGGTCAGCCGCCCGGAAAGGAGCGCTGACCACCTTGAGTCGGTGCTTAGCATATGCTCCAGAGATAAACCCAGAAGAAGTACCGGCATGTTTTCCTCAACTCAAGGATGATGGGTCAGAATTCGCTGAAGAGGACTATAAACGTGTTGTCAAGGACTCCCGTTTGGCGGCGACTCAGCTTGCTATAAGCCTAGACTTATTAAAATACCAAGCCGCCTAGGACAACAAGAACAAGAAGGTTAACCCGCCAACCTTTGTGACGACCAGCTTAACTCCGCGTCGTCCCAAGAATCCTTTTGACTTGGACGCGGATCTCTCATCAGTCTTGATCGTTGAAGATGAGTTCACCGCATTATCCAAGTGTAACTGGGTACCGGGTGACTTGCAAATTGAAGTCGGCCAAAGCTTGCAGCACGCTGATCCAAGGGCATCAGCAGAATAATATTTCATCGATTTGTCCATGAGAGCCATGTAATAGGTCTCTTTAGGAATCAAAACTGCTTCTGTGATACCTTAAAACTCTTATGTCGCCCTTAAGGCGTTTTGAAATGCTTGATCCGCCGTTTGAGGCTTTTTATCATAATACTTGACCCACCATTGAGGCGTTTTTATGATGCTTAATCCGCCATGGCTAGAGTGATTTTGATCATCAACCTGTTCTAAGCTTGAAAACATATATCAAACCATCTCAGTGAGTAATAGGTGATAACAAATAGTAATCGCCCCAAAATATTTTGAGGCGAGTCAGAAAAAAAGTCTGAAAAAACTTTGTGGCAATGCCAGGGAGGCAAAAAATAGCCACTTCGTCGGCTCTTAAGGTCTCAACAGGATAGAGCGAGTCAAACAAGCTCAAGCGCCACCCAAAATAATATTTTCGTGGGCTCATAAGGTCGTGACAGGATAGGACGAGTCAAACAAGCTCAAGCGCCACCCAAGATAATATTTTTGTCGGCTCATAAGGTTGCGATACGATAGGGCGAGTCAAACAAGCTCAAGCGCCACACAAGGGAGACTTTTGGTAATGTATCAAAAGCCCAAGTATTTAGACCGGCTGATCGGGCACAAGTCAAGCTTCAGTGAAGCGGGTTCAATGAACCAATGGTTTGTCTATTTTCCATGTGGAGCGCTTGCTGGTACCAGACATGTTTTAACCAAAACAAGTTCAGGGTCCATTAGCGGAATAACTCTCCAAGAGTTCATGGGTTCATACGGCGATTCGGCCAACACACAGTCCAAGATAACCATTTGTAATGCAGTAATCTTTCGCAGGCCAAATGGGTAATAAAACTGATCTCAGTGAGAGGAAGCCCCCAAGTCGGGAGGCGTTTAATTTTATTGCTTTATAAGAAATGAAAAACTTACAAAATGTAGAGCTTAAGAGCTCAAGTGTAATAAGGCCGCAAGTGGGCAATATTCCAGGGGCGAGTCGACTCAGCCTCCGTGGTTGGCCGGTTAGGCCGGAGATCCACCAGATAGTAAGACCCGTTGTGAAGATTTTTGCTGACGACGAACGGTCCTTCCCATGGTGGTGATAACTTATGCATGCCAGCGCGATCTTGTATCAGCTGAAGCACTAAGTCGCCTTCCTGAAAGGTTCGTCTCTTGACCCGGCGGCTGTGATAACGCTGTAAGTCCTGCTGATAAATGGCCGACCGGGCTGCAACCAAATCACGCGCCTCCTCTAAGGCCTCCAAAGAGTCTTGACACGCCAGTTTGTTGTCCTGTTCCACATAAGCGGCGACTCTAGGCGAGTCATGCCTTATGTCAGTGGGAAGAACAGTTTCTGCTCCATAGACCAGAAAGAAAGGGGTAAAACCCGTGGACCGGTTCGGGGTGGTCCGGATGCTCCATAGCACCAAAGGCAACTCTTCAACCCAACACCCCGGGGTCCTTTCCAAGGGAACCATGAGTCGGGGCTTGATTCCCCGTAAAACTTCCTGGTTCGCCCGCTCCGCCTGTCCATTAGATTGTGGGTGAGCAACCGTAGAAACATCAAGCCAGATATGCTCTCGACGGCAAAACTCCTGCATCGCCCCTTGAGACAGATTAGTGCCATTGTCAGTAATGATACTGTGCGGATATCCAAACCGGAAGGTCAACTTTTTCATGAATTTGACCGCCGTCTCCGCATCGTAAGCTCCAATAGGCACTACCTCAACCCACTTGGTAAATTTATCAACCGCCACCAGCAAATGGGTTTTCTTGTTGGATGACATCTTAAAAGGGCCAACCATGTCTAACCCCCAGACCGCGAAAGGCCAAGTGATGGGAATCATCCTTAGTTCTTGAGCCGGCACATGAGCATGTCGCCCATAATGCTGGCATCCATCGCATTGGCGAACTATCTCCTCTGCATCTGCATGAGCCGTCAACCAAAAGAAACCATGATGGAACGCCTTTGAAACCAAAGAACGTGACCCGACGTGATGCCCACAATCTCCGGAATGAATGTCATTTAGAATTATGCACCCTTCTTCGGAGGAAACACATCGTTGAAAAACCCCGGAGGTACTTCACTTATATAATTCGTCGTTGATGATCACCATGGACTTGCTTCGCCGAACAATTTGGCGGGCCAAAACTTCATCTGTAGGTAACTCGCCTCGGGCAAGATAGGCCAGATAGGGAAGAACCCAATCAGGCGTAACGTGGAGAGCCACCACGAATTGGAACTCAGGATCTGGTATCGCCAACTCCTCCTCTGATGGCAATCTCACGGAGGGATTATGCAAAGTATCCAGAAAAACATTGGGGGAACCGGCTTTCGCTGGGAACCGAGACGCAAAAGGGCATCAGCCGCCTCGTTAAGGCGCCGGTCAATGTGATCAACCTGATAGCCATGGAAATGACCCACCACATCGGACGCAGCCCTCCTGTAAGCTGCCATCACGGGGTCTCGAGAGTCCCAAGTGCCTGAAACTTGCTGAGCCACCAGATCAGAGTCGCCAAAACATCTGACCCGCGTAAGGTTCATCTCCTTGGCGAGTCGCAAGCCGTGAAGTAAAGCTTCATATTCTGCAACATTGTTGGTGCATGGAAACATGAGTCGGAGGACATAACAGAATTTGTCTCCTTGAGGAGATACCAGTACCACGCCAACCCCCGAGCCTTCCAACTATCTGGATCCGTCAAAATAAATAGTCCAGTATGTAAGATCAGGCCTGTCTTCCGGGGCCTGTAACTCGGTCCAATCATTGACGAAATCAACCAAGGCTTGAGATTTGATGGCCTTGCGAGGGGTGTATCGTACGTGATGCGGCCCAAGTTCAATCGCCCACTTGGCAATCCGCCCCGTTGCCTCCCGATTCTGGATGATGTCCCCGAGGGGGGCGGAACTAACCACCGTGATGGGATGTTCTTGAAAATAATGTTTAAGCTTCCGACTCGCCATAAACACCCCATACACTAACTTCTGCCAATGTGGGTATCGTTGCTTGGAAAGAGTTAGCACTTCGCTGATAAAATACACCGGGCACTGCACAGGGTATTCCTTTCCTTCCTCCTTCCTTTCAACGACCACCGCGACACTTACTGCCTTGGAGTTTGCCGCAATATATAAAAGCATGGGCTCTTTCTGAGTCGGGGCGGCCAAGACCGGCGGGTTGACCAGTTGCCGTTTCAAGGCTTCGAAAGCTTCATCAGCTTCATCTGTCCAAACAAAATGGTCAGATTTCTTTAGCAATTGATAAAGGGGAATCGCCTTTTCTCCCAGGCGTCTTATGAAGCAGCTTAAGTCTGCAATGCGACCCGCCATCCGTTGGACTTGGTTAACATTTGCTGGCTTCCCAAGGGAAGTAACCGCTTCGATTTTGTCCGGGTTAGCTTCGATGCCGCGCTCAGACACCAGGAAGCCCAACAATTTTCCTGAAGGAACACCAAAAACACACTTGGTGGGATTTAGCTTCATCTGATATACCCATAGATTATCAGAAGTTTCCTTGAGATCTTCCAATAGCGTCTCCCCCTGGCGGGTTTTAATCACAATGTCATCGACATAGGCGTGGACGTTGCGTCCGATTTGGCCACGGAGGCAATTCTGGATGCAACGCTTATAAGTCGCCCCTGCACTCTTGAGTCCAAATGGCATGGACACATAGCAAAAAGCCCCAAAGGGGGTTATAAAAGTTGTTTTCTCTTGATCCTCCACGGCCATCTTGATTTGTTGATATCCCGAGTAAGCGTCCAAGAAGCACAAACGTTCGCATCCCGCCACTGAGTCAATAATCTGGTTGATGTGGGGAAGAGCAAAAAGATCTTTTGGACAAGCTCTGTTGAGGTCCGTGTAATCAATGCACATATGGAAGGTACCATTCTTCTTCAGCACCAAGACCGGGTTAGCCAACCATTTGGGGTGGAAAACCTCTACGATGAATCCGGCGGCCAAGAGACGGGCAACCTCTTCCCCGATTGCCTTGCGTCGTTCCTCGTTAAACCTACGAAGATACTGCTGGATGGGTTTTGCCTTTAGGTCAACATTAAGATGGTTCTCAGCAAATTCTCTCGGCACACCAGGCATGTCAGAAGGTTTCCATGCGAAGATGTCCCGATTCTCACGGATGAATTCGATGAGCGCGCTTTCCTATTTGGGATCCAGACCCGTCCCAATGGTGAACTGCTTGGTTGAGTCGCCAGGGACGAAATCAACCGTTTCAGTGTCATCCATTGGTTTGAACTTGAGGGGCGGCTTAGCATCTGTTGTTGGCTTTTTTAAGGGTGACATATCAGCCGGATCAACATTGGCCTGATGATATTTGAGCTCCTCCGCAGTGCAGGCGACTTCCGTGTAAGCCGCGTCCCCTTCTTCACATTCTCTTGCAATCCTTCTATCACCATCAACCGTGATGGGTCCTTTAGGACCACACATGTTGAGTTTAAGGTAAACATAGCATGGGCGAGCCATGAACCATGCGTAAGCCGGCCGCCCAAATAGCGCATGGTAGGGGCTTTTCAATTTGACCACCTCAAACATCAGCGACTCACTCCTGTAGTTAGATTCTGTTCCAAATGCAATTGTGAGCCTGACTCGGCCTATGAGGTACGCCGACTTGCCTGGGACGATTCCGTGGAATACCGTGGTTGAAGGCACAACAGGTTCATCCTTTGGAAAGTGTCAAAATACAAAATATTGATGTTGCTGCCACCATCCATCAGTACTTTCGACAAGGTATACCCCCCAACTTGGGGGGCCACGACCAATGCTAAGTCGCCGGGATTGTCAACTCTTTGTGGGTGGTCCTCCCTACTCCATGATATGGTATGCTTGGACCAGTGGAGGTATCTAGGGAGTGCCGGCACAGAAACACTGTACGCTCGATGATTCACCTTTTTGTCGCACCTGCAAGCATTGGTGGTGAAAACGTGGTACTGCCCATTGCTTAACTGCTTGGGATTGTTGCGGTAGCCGCCATTATCATCCTGCCCCGGCGAAGCCCCCTGCGGGGGTGGTTGTTGAAACACTCCGGGCGGATTATACCGTCGTTGGTGATGCACCGGATATTGGCCGCTGTTCGGCTGCGAGCCACCCTGAGCCCCCGGTTCGGGGAAACCGCCGAAGGGGTTCTGACGTTGATTGGGCGCGCCCAACTGTTCCTGCCGTTGGTCCGGGTCACCGTTTTGCCCCTTTTAGATCGCCTCCGCCCGAAACTCCCGCATCACGTAACAGTCCTCCCAGGAATGAGTCGCCGGTGCGTCTGCCATGGCGTGGTGCGGGCAGGGGCCCTTGAGTAACTCATTATAGTTGCACGGCTTTTTACCACTGTATCCCCTGCTTTTCTTCTGGTGTTGGTTGCCATTGTTGGTGTTGGTATTGGCGACCAAGTCCGAAGACTCTTCCTGCTGCCTTCTCTTGCTATTCGCTCCCTGATTATGGTGGGCACGTCCTTGGAACCGGGTATGATTTTTGGATGACTCACCCTTCCTTGGCGAGTTAGCTTTACCATCCTCACCGGGATCTTTGGTGTCGTCCGCCTTAGCGTACCTAGTGAGGGTATCCATTAGCTCCCCCATGTCTTGGACCTTTCGTTTGAGTCGTCCCAACTTCTGTACCAGAGGTTCGTAGTGGCAATTCTACTCGAGGATCAGCACAACCTGAGCCTCCGTAATACCGTCTGACGAGTGAATGATTTCCGCGACCCGCCGTGACCAGTGGTGGGCCGACTCATCGGGGCGCTGAATGCAGTGTTGTAGATCGACAATCGTTATCAGACGTTTGCAGGTTCCTCGGAAGTTTTTGAGGAAACGCTCTTTCAATTAAGCCCAGGTCTGGAAGGAGTTGGGAGGTAAGTTTTTAACCAAGTACGCGCTGTCCCTTGGAGCATCATTGTGAAGTATCTGGCGCAAACTGCTTCGTTTACGTCGAGCATGTCCATGGCAATTTCATAACTCTCGACCCATGACACCGGCTCAAGGTCCGAAGTGTAGTTAGGCACCTTTCTTGGTCCTTTAAAATCCTTGGGCATTCGTTCGTTGCGAAGGACGGGGGCCAAGCACGGCACCCCCACTCGTCCGCCGCTCCCGACAAGAGGGGCTGGGGCGACCTGGATGTCTGGATGATCCCGGCCTGGCGGGTCTTGATGATCAGGCAGGTTGTCCTGGGGGATGAGCCGCGGTCCGCTGTTTACAGCGGGCTGGTCCTCTAGCCGACTCCTGGTGCGGCTTGCCTGGGGAGTGGAATGCAGCCTATCTAGGCTATGTGAGAACTGGGCGTTTTGAACCACCGCCGTCTTCAACATCTCAATGGCGTTCCTTGCCTCTATCTCGGAAGGAGTATTGCCGTGAATTGGAAGGGATTCCAAATGGCGAGTTGCAGCAAGGACGTTGTCCACCGGGTTGGAGAAGTGACCTTGAGGTGTCCGGAACCGGGGAACGCGATCCACAACTGGCTGGACCGGTGGGTTAGGCGGTTGGCCTGGCCCTCCCCCCGGGGCGGCTCTCATCCCGGGAGTTCGCGGAGTGTCGAACAGGCGGGTCGGGTTGAGATCAGGGGGCAGGTGACCTTGGTGGCTCCGCTGATGGACGGCGTCAGATGTGCGCTGGTGCCTTTCGAGCCGCCTGTTGTCAGTATTTAAGCGAGTTATCTCAGCGGTAATTTGAGCTTGCCGGGTCTCGATCCTTGCGGACTCCACCTCGGCATCCCACTGAGCCTTTGCCACTGCTTCTCTTAGTTTCGTCAATTCCGTGTTTAGTGCCTCCTGGTTTTCCGGTGTGATGGGGGTCGCCATGAGCCTTGTAATGTTTGCTGCTAATTCCACCAAGACATCGGCCGGGCTTCTAGACGTCTCACCAGTTCCATCTCCGCCTGCCGGGTTTGGCGAGGGTTGAGTCGCCCCAGCCATGTAAACGGCGATCTGATGGCGAGTTCGGTCAAGAACTTCGGGGTCCATGGCCAGCGACAAGCCCCCAAGACAGTCCCCATGTAGAGACTGGATTGAATCCGAATCGCCCATGGATGATTCGTCGTCAGTGTTGACCGGCGTGGTTTCCTGGGTCGCTGAGTATTCTGGTTCCTCAGATCCCTGCGTGAATCCAACAAAGACCGGGCAAGTTAGATTTGGCGTCACCATCGTGCGGACGTACCTGGCTGGCTCGATGATGTCGGGGGAGATGTCCGGCTCACGCACGGACGATCCAATCATGCCGATGAAGACGCTGATCTTGCCGAAGGGGACCGTGTAACCAGATTCGATCGAATCTGCCTCGGGCCCCCATAGCAGGTTGTTGATGTAGTACTTCCCACGGCGGCTTCGTGTCATGAGCCCCGTCGCGTAGCTCCCAAACCCTGGTAGGGCTCCCTTTGAGAACTCAACTCCACCGTGCGCAGGCCCCATGGTGGGCGCCAACTGTCGTGGTTTTGTCACGGCAGATGTCCTCGTGAAAGGACTTAGTGTTGGAGCCATCGCACCTTGGTGGCGACTCAAAGGGGTTGAACGGGAGTGAGACGGCGATTTACCCCGGTTCGGCCCCTCATGAGGAGGTAAAAGCCTACGTCCTGCTTTGTGTTGTATTGATGGAGTTTCGATTACAAGGAGGGCGTAACTCGCCAGACCTAACACTCGATGATTTCTAACCTGCCCTCTTCTCCCCTGGGACTCACCTTTATATACAGGTCGAGTCCCTAGGGTTTACAAGGGTCCTTTCCTTTATACAAACCGTGACTCTTACGATCTCTAAGTCGCCACCTTTCCAAAGCTTGGAGGCCTTCTCTTTCATGGACTCCTTCCGGGAGCTGTAAACCGCCATAGAACCTTTGGTCCTATCAGGCCAAGGCCCGAACCACATTTTAGATGAGTCGCCAGATTTGGTGACCCGGCCCAACTAGGGCGGGTTATCAATAGATAATATCCCCAACATCTCTCACAAGCATCCGCAACTACAAAAGAAGAATTAATACAAAGTCTAACCATAGCATTAAACTAGTGGATCCAAATCAGCCCCTCACGAAGCAACACATAGACTGGGGTTTACGCTTTTGTCACTCCAGCAACCCATCACCTACATACTACTTCCCAATGCCTTCCTCTAGGCCCAAATATGGTGAAGTGTTATGTAGTCGACGTTCACATGACACCACTAGAGGAAAAGACAACATACAGCATATCAAAATACCGAACAAATATCAAATTCACATGACTAATATTAACATGACTTATCCCATGTCTTCAGGAACAAAATTAACTACTCACAAAGCATAATCATAATCATGATCAGAGGTGTAATGAATAGCATCAAGGATCTGAACATAAACTCTTCCACCAAGTAATCCAACTAGCATCAACTACAAAGAGTAATCAACATTACTAGCAACCTTACAAGTACCAATCGGAGTCGCGAGACGAAGATTGGTTACAAGAGATGAACAAGGGATTGGAGATGAGATGGTGCTGATGAAGATGTTGATGAAGATGCCTCCCCTCCGACGAGAGGAGTGTTGGTGATGACGATGGGGACGATATCCCCCTCCAGGAGGGAAGTTTCCCCGGCAGGATCGTCCTGCCGGAGCTCTAGATTGGATCTGCTCAAGTTCCGCCTCGTGGCGGCGGCGAAACCACGAAAAAGCTCTCGTATGATTTTTTCTGGACCAGGACGCTTCATATAGCAAAGGGGGGGGGGCTAGTGGGCCCTCAGGGAGCCCACAAGCCCCCACTCCGCCACTAGGGGGTGGCGGTGTCATGGCTTGTGGCGCCCTGGCAGCCCCCCTCCGGTAGTTCTTTCACCCAGTATTTTTTATATAATCCCAAAAAATCCACGTAACTTTTCAGGGCATTTGGAGATGTGCAGAATAGTGGACTAGGATTTGCTCCTTTTCCCGTCCAGAATTCCAGCTGCCTGAATTCTCCCTCTTCAAATAAACCTTGCAAAATAAGGGAGAAAAGGCATAAATATGGTACCAGAAGTAATATAACAGCCCAAAAAGCAATAAATATCAACATGAAAGCATGATGCAAAATGGACGTATCACCTACCTATATGCGGTATTACCCTGCCATCCTAAGTAAATTTGCAAGCCCAACCTCTAAGAACTTCAAATAAATTTCCTCTTTTGTATGCTTGGATAGTTTATAGAGTGACAAGAGGTAGTTGATATCTTCCACGCTAAGAGGGTTATTCTCATGATGAGTGTTTATTCACTCGTCCTTGCACGAGAGGGGCGGTAAAAGGGATTCCCAGTCCCAAAATTAAAAGAAAATTACAAATAATTAAACAAACTCCCCCAGGATTGATGTTAGTATGGACGGTGCCCGTGGATTCTGCTAGCCATGGAGTGTGATTGTTGGTGGAGGGGGAGGTAACCTTTACTTTATCGCTTGGTAACCACTACTAATGTGTTTAGTATGGAAGATATCGATAACTGATAGTCGCGAAGTAAGCAAGAAGGGTGTACTTCTCAAAATTACATTTACCTCTATTTTAAAAATCTGAGCTCTAGCACCGCTGCAAATTACTGCTTTTCCTCTGCGAAGGGACTATCTATTTATGTTTATGTTGTGTCATCACCTTCTCTAAGTAGCACTAGCTCTAAGAGCACTATTTTCAACCGCATGCATTGTGTATAATTAATGTTGGATGCATCACGACTGGATCTTTTCTATCATGAATTACAATGTTTAGTCGCTGCTTGAACTTTGGAGGTACTCTGCATTTATGTTTTGCAGTTTCAAAAAAGGCTAGCGAGATACCTCTATTATCATATTATATCATGATCATTTTGACTAAGTGTTGTTGTTTGAGATATTTTATTACTACTTGCTAGTTGCTTGTGCTATTGATATGAGTTAATATAGTTTCTAAGAGTTATTGTTGACATGGTTAGTAACAATCTTTGCTAAAAACCTGGGTGCTACCAAAGCTTATTTATGTAAGCAAGAGCAAAAGAGTTCGTACAAGTTTTTCTTTCTCACTTTCAGTTTATCAACTGAATTTCTTGAGGACAAGCAAAGGTTTAAGCTTGGGGGAGTTGATACATCTCCGTCGTATCTAATTTCCCTAATGCTTTTGCCCTTGTTTGGGAATCTAATTTGCATAATTTGGATAACACTAACCCGAACTGACGTTGTTTTCAGCGGAACTACCATGGTATTATTTTTGTGCAGAAATAAAAGTTCTCGAAATGGAAAGAAACTTGCTGGAGAATTATTTTGGAATAAAAGAAAATTACAGAAACCAAGAACCACCGAAGGGGGCCACGTGGGAGGGCACCACCCACCAGTGCGCACCCCCCTCCTGGTGCGCCCTGGTGGGTGGTCCTCACCTCATGGCCCCAATCGCCTCATCTCCGACAATATAAAATTATATTTTCAGAGGAAAAAATGAAGGAGAAAGAATTATCATGTTTCACGAGACGGAGCCGCCACCACCTCGTGTTCTTTATCGGGAGGCCACATCTGGAGTCCGTTTGGGGCTCCGGAGAGGGGAATCTTCGATCTTGGTCATCACCAACCCTTATCCATCGCCAATTCCATGATGCTCCCCCCCGAAGTGAGTAATTCCTTTGTTGGCTCGCTGGTCGGTGAGGTGTTGGATGAGATTCATCATGTAATCGAGTTAGTTTCGTTAGGTCTTGATCCCTAGTATCCACTATGTTCTTAGATTGATGTTGTTATGACTTTGCCATGCTTAATGCTTGTCACTTTGGGCCCGGTTGCCATGATTTCAGATCTGAACCGTTTATGTTATCACCATTATATCTATTTCTAGATCCGATCTTGCAAGTTATAGTCACCTCCTACGTGTTATGATCTGTAAACCCCGGAGTGACAGTATTCGGGATACTTTCCGGTGATGACCGTAGTTTGAGGAGTCCATGTATTGACTATGTGTTAATGCTTTGTTCCGGTTCTCTATGAAAAGGAGACCTTAATATCTCTTAGTTTCCTTATGGACCCCGCTTCCACGGGTGGGTAGGACAAAAGATGTCATGCAAGTTCTTTCCATAAGCACGTATGACTATTTACGGAATACATGCCTACATTACATTGATGAATTGGAGCTAGTTTTATATCGCCCTAGGTTATAACTGTTATACGATGAATATCATCCAACGAATCCACCGATCCAATGCCTTCGATTTTCCACTATATTGTTCTTGCTAAGTTACTACTATTACAATTGCTACAAAATTACTGCTATCACTGTTACCATTGCTGCTACTATTATCACTACTGCCAAAACTATCAAATTACTGTGCTAATGATCCTATTGCTGCAGATAATTAATCTCTAGGTGTGGTTGAATTGACAACTCAATTTCTAATACTTGCAAATATTCTTTGGCTCCCCTTGTGTCGAATCTATAAGTTTGGGTTCAATACTCCACCCTCAACAACTGTTGCAATCCCTATACTTGTGGGTTATCAGGAAACCAACGGAATCAGCAAGGAGTCAAGTTTTTTGGCACCGTTTCCGGGGAAGATCATGTCAAGATCTATTAGGTTCCCACACATAAACTCTCATCTCCTTGCAATTACATTATTTTCCATTTGCCTCTCATTTTCCTCTTCCCCGCTTCACAAAAAATTTCCCTTTTTATTTGCCTTCTCTCCGTTTGCCATTTTCTTATTGGATCTCTTGTTTCCTTGTGTTCTTGCTTGCGTAGACATGATGCCTCAAGGGAGGTATTATGATGTCCCGTATCCCAACATTTTATCAGAGTCCAAGAAAAGTTCCAAGGAGTACATGACTATGCAATTTGAGCAAAATAATTTTTTTACCGAAGAACTTAAGGAACATTCTATTTTTCTTGATGCTATACCAATACAACTTGATCGTATTAGTAAAGAAGTTGCTAATCTCCAATCTCAATATGCTCTTACCAAAAAATTGCTAGGAATGACATCTCATGTGCAAGCTACGTTAGTGAATCATATGGCGGCTAAGCCAGAATCTTCCGAAGAGAAAAATGATGAAGAAATTAAAATGATTGGTCTTTCTTCTATTGATTCCTTGTTTAGTAATGTTAAAATTAAAGATGCAGGAATTTAAGAAGAGTCAACTTTAGGTAGAAGGCATTCCCATGGTTTGTAGGGTTAAAATCTTGTTGAAAAAAATGATAAACGTGGGATTGAAGAGGTCAAAACTTTAGCTAGTGATGTACCCACTATTTTGTATTACAAAGACTTTATTTTTTATAGTTGCTCTTTTATTGAGTGTATTTCTATGTTGCAATCTATGATAAATTCACCCAATGCATATGAACAAAACTAAACTTTCACTAAACATATTTCGGAAGCGGTAATAAAATATTTGGAAGAAAAGTCAGAACCAGAGATTTCAATTCCTAGAAAATTATATGATGAATGGGAACCCACCATTAAGATCATGATTAAAAAAATTGAGCGCTATGCTTTATGTGATTTGGGTGCTAATGTTTAACAGTTCCAAAATCTCTTTGTGATGTGCTTGGTCTTACCAATATTGTAGAATGTTCTCTCAATTTGCACTTGGTGGATTCTACTATTAAAAAACCTATGGTAAGAGTTAATGGTGTTCTTATTCTTACAAATAGAAATTATGTGTCCATAGATTTTTTTTATATTGGTTGCAATCTGTCTTGTCCAATAATTCTTGGTAGACCGTTTTTGCGTACTATAGGGGTCATGATTGATATGAAAAAAGGGAATATTAAATTTCATTTTCCACTAAAAAAGGGTATGGAACACTTCCCTAGAACTAAGATTAAATTACCATATGTGTCAAACATGAGGGCAACCTATGGATCAATCACTAAAGATGACAACACTTGAATATATGCTTTATGCCTAGCTAGGAGCGTAAAACGATAACTCTTGTTGGGAGGCAAGCCAATGTATAAAATTTATTTTTTAATTTTTCTTTCTTTTCTTGAGTGTTTGCACAATTATGCTACTTTTATGATTGTGTTTTTCATGTTTAATTTTGTGTTTGTGCCAAGTAAATCCTTTAGGATCATGTTGGGTGATACTTGCTTAGATCTTGTTGGAAAACAGAAACTTTTGCGTCCAGTAGAAGAATTTTAAAAAACCAAATAAGCGACAAAACTGTGTGAATTTGTTATGAAATATTGATATAAAAATTTCCTACGTTGTTCTTATTTTTTAGTTTTTTTAGAGTTACAGAAGTATGAGTAAAATTCGAGTCTTTATAGACTGTTATGTTTTTGACAAATTCTGTTTTCTTTGCGTTGTGTGCTTATTTTGATGAATCTATGGATTGTATAGGGGGTATAAGCCATGATAAAATAATAATACAGTAGGTATAATGCAAAAACAAAATTGAAATGGGTTTTCAATAGTTCCTAAAGCAAATATTGGTTTTCTTGTACTAACGGATCTCACGAAGGTGTTGTTGAGTTTTGTGTGATTATAGTTTTCAAGTTACGGGTGAGATCACGACGGATGAAGGAATATGGAGTGATAAAAGCCTAAGCTTGGGGATTCCCGGTGGCATCCCAAGGTAATATCCAAAGAGTACCAAGCAACTAAGCTTGGGGATGCCGGGAAGGCATCCCCTCTTTCTTCTAACAACCATGAGTAATTTTACCTGGAGTTATATTTTTATTCGTCACATATCATGAGTTTTGCTTGGAGCATCTTGTATTATATGAGTCTTTGCTTGCTTTTTTGTTAGTTTGTCATAATAAACCTTGCTGGATACACCTATTTGAGAGAGCGAAATTATGCTATGATTTGTTAGGATCGCTCTTTATGCTTCACTTAAATTTTGTAGAGCCATGGAATTGCTCTAGTGCTTCATTTACATCTTTTTGAGCACGATGGTGTTGTTATTTTGAATAAATTTGCTCTCATTCTTATCTTAAATTATTTTTAGAGTTAGTAGAAATTTTGAAGAGATCCTCTCTTGTTTCACTTATATATTTTGAGAGTTGAAAATTTAAAAGAAACTTGTGCTCTCGTTCTTCACTTATATTTGTTTGAGAGCTTGTTATTTGCAATGGCAATTTGCTTTAAATCAAATTAGTCCCAAAGTGATAGATATCCAGGGGAGATATCACAAAAATTTCATGAATATCATTGAATGTTAAACTTGATTCTTTGCAACAATTTTGTGATATGAAGATTGTGATATGTGAGTTATGTTTATGAGTAATTATGCTTTAGTAAGAATATTCGTGTTAACGTTTGTGATTCCCTACACATGCACATGAAGTCAATAATTACGCTACGAAATTACATCCTACTTGTGTTGCGCTATTTAGTGTTAGTTATGTTTAATGTTCACTTGTGATGGTTTTCATTCCTTGGTTGGGTGCTTCTCAATCTAATTGCTAGCCTTCACTTGTACTAAGCAGGAATACTGCTTATGCGTCCAAATCCTAAGCCCAAAGTTGTGCCAAATGAGTTCACCATACCTACTTATATGTGGCATTTCAGTGCCATTCTAAGTAAATTTGCAAGTGCCAATTCTAATGTTCAAACTAAACTTCTGTTTTATGTGCGTGTACCGCTCATGAAGCAACGAGGGGTGGCCTATATCTTCCATGTTAAATAGGTAATTCTCAAGATGAGTGTTAATTCACTTGTGATTACATGAGAGTATGGTGGTAATAGGGATGCCCAGTCCCGAAATGCAAACAAAATTTATTTTATGTTGTCAATTAATAAATTCCTTGGAGAGTGTTGGTATGGATGGTACCTGTGGATGCGGCTAGCCGCGGAGTGTGAAAGAATGGTGGAAAAAGGAATAAACTTTATTTTCAGTTTGGGAACTGCCTATGATTTGTTTAGCATGGAAGATATTGGGAACTCTTACTCGTTTCCGTTGACAGGAAAAGCATGCCACCCAAAATATTTTATCTCCAAAAAAATCCGCTTTGATATTTGGCAGCACTACATATCTCTAATACCCTATACGAAGGGTCTATCTATTTACTTTATGCACTTTTTTATTTTGAATTTGGGTCTCCATCTTCTCTTATAAATCACCAACCGAGGAACACTTTTATCATACTTGTGCATTGGATGTAGCTAATATTTATGTGTGTTGCATGAATGGATCAATGATGGAGCATGATGGGCTAGGGCTAGCGTTATTTAGAGATGATATTTTGAAATGCTTGGTTGCTTGTTGATATGCTTGAGTATTGAAGTTTTCATGTCAAATTATAGACTCTTTATTTGAATCATCTACAAGTCCATATGTCCATGCTAAAAAGAAAAGAATATGATGAACATGTTAGGCAACATTCCACATCAAAAATACTATTTTTATCATTTACCTACTCGAGGATGAGCAGGAATTAAGCTTGGGGATGCTAATACGTCTCAAACATATCTATAATTTTTGATTGTTCCATGTTGTTATATTGTCATTCCTGGATGTTTTACAATCATTTTTATCGGTACTCCGATCCTAAACCATAGGAATCCAACCTGTAACACATCGCATCCCTTTGCGGTCTCATGCACGGTTAACCCCACGGCTGCCACCTTACCTTAGCCGGGACCGTTTGCGCCTTTTGACTCACGTATGCAATTGTGTCGCTAGCATTCCAATGTCAAAGAACCCAGGTCGACATAACTAGTCATAAACTCAAGTGGCTCAACTGTACAGAGACAGGCATACATAACCCAGCAAAGTAGGTGTCGGTCATCAACGAGTGTAGACGAGTCGTAGCAAGCTACAAGGAGTCCATTACACCGTGTGAAATTTCCCCGTAGGGACAAACACAACAACTAAGAAGGATACATGACGGTCAACCAATGTGTCCGGAGCAGTAGCGAACTAGCAGGGCTCGGTGGAAGCACAAATGGGCATTTCTCTGTATAGAGAGCTACTAAGGGCATACGACTAGGTGTCGAATCCCATACATATCATAGTGCATCACACGTACTCATGACATACTTGATATGCATAGATACAACAATGGCATCACAACATAACCATACAACATCACAACATTTATTTAGAAGACTTGGAAGAGTCTTACATAATAAGTTCATATAGGTAGGGGTCACACGACCCGACATTCAAGTCATACAAACCGAGCGGAAGCATTAAAGCTGTCTGGGTATAGACAGTTGTAAGGAAAAGGCATAAAGCCTGACTATCTACAAATCCCTTCTGAAAAGGGGCCACGTCGTAGGTGGGACACCAGCTACTCATCATCATCGAGGTCTAGATAGAACCCACCTGTTGGCTCATGGGTATCTTCTGCAACATTTATTAAACAAACATGAGTACAAAGGTACTCAACAAGACTTTAGAACAGATCTATCTACTCATGCACATGTACCAACAAAAGGGGGTTGTGGGGTTTCATGCAGCAAGCCAGCTTTGACTCTTGGCTAGACTATACTACAGTTCTAAATAGTTTTTAAACAACTTTGTTAAGTCGTACACAAGTCCACTAGCACGACAACAATACACTATCATGGATTCCTTTCCGTCTCCCTACGGAAATGCCATACATGATACTCACACTTATCATGATACTTTTATGAGTAGCCATTAAGGTTATCTATGAACAACATATGTCTCCAAGTAGTCCATATCCGCGAACGCGGCTATTCAAATAGATCATAACCCTGTAGGGGTGTACTTCTTCACACACGCTCTCTCCACTTATCGCCATGTGCACGTCATGCACCTCGGCAACCTTCAAGCAGAAGCCCTGCGAGGGAGTCGACCACGACCTTAACCACGCTAATACCTAGTCCAGGTTTATCGCCTATTTGAGAGTGAACCCGCATGGAAGTCCGGCCGAAGTTTCCGCTACGACCCAAACAATTTGCGCAGGGTTCCCAAGCCCACCATCCGGGTGCCACTTGGTACACCGTGCCACTGCCTACCACATCATAGCCCACCTCTAAGGTCAGCACCATGCATGGCCTCCAGCATGACTATAAACACCAGAAACTACTTGCAACTCCTGGACCAAGTACTAGGCGATTAATAAGTCGAGCGGGGTCATATTTAAGGGCCCAGCATGTTTTAGTAACTAGTCTTGGATTACATACACGGAACTCAGTTCCTAAGGACGGTTCCAATGAAACAACCCGCCATGTACTCCTACATAGCCTTTCATCGGTACCTTTACCAAATCAGGTTCTACACTTATTCTTTGTCACTAGAACACATTCATCCATTCCTGTTCATCAACCAGATGAAACAGACCTGAACATGGGATTATATCGGGATCATCAAAAGGGTGCTTGCCTTGTTGCTCAAGAGAAGGATTAAATCCGTTAGTCGGATATTCAGATGTATCTAGAAGGGCAGAGCCTATCAAAATAATAACGACAATCAATAACATTCATACGCAACAATATGATGCATGAACATGGCATGAAATGAAATGTAGCATCAGCTAGTGTGGCTATCAAACCCTTGGTTTGATGCTGATTTGAATTCAAGTTCAAATATTAATTAGAGTATGACATTTATTAAATTCCTTTAATTGATTTGACCTGATGCCGTTTCATAAATTTGTTTGTCATGCATGAAAGTAGCACCATTGTGTTCACTGAATTTTTCTGATCATTTTACATATATTATTTGTCAAATTTGGAGTTATATTTAATTTTCTATGAATTTCCAAAGTTTTGAACTTATTATGGATTTGTTTTAAACAGAAAGAGAAGTACTGCATCAGCATGACATCACCAGGTCAATCTGGTCGTTGAAAGTCAAACCTCACCAGTGGGACCCACTCGTCAGTGACTCTGGTTAGTTTTTTAGTTAAACTTTAAGTTAACTAGTTAATTAGAAGTGGTTGGTCCACATGTCAGTGAGTGATTAGTATTTATTATTTACTTTAATTCTGATTAGGTTATTCCTAATTAACCAGGGGCTGGTCCCACTTGTCATAGACTCTGGGGAGTCAACCCACCGGCGCTAGGGGTCAAACCCACCGGCGATGAGCCTCCGGTGGCTCCAGGGACGGCGGAGGGCATCGGAAATGCTCCTCCGACGACCAAACAAGCGGCGGAAGGCACCAGAGGAACGACCCTTCGCCCGCGAGCTCATTTTTGCAAGTCTTGAGGGTTGAAACGGTCGGAGTCGACGCCGGCGACGAGCTCGGCGGCTGCCGGAGCTCGGGCAACGTCGAGGTCGTCGAAACAGAGCACAAATGGGTCAAGGTTTGGCTCCTACAACATCTATGCGGCACACTGAAGCTTCTGGTGGTCTCAGATGGACCAAAACATCACCAGAGGCTTACCAGCGACGAGCTCCCGCGGCGGATCTCATCGGGCTTCGGTGGAATCGAGTTCTAGGGCTCGGGATCGACGAGGAAAAGAGAGGGAAAAGCATCTGGGGCTCATGGGGATTGCAGAGGCGTCGAGAGCGGGCTCGGGGATGGCCTGGAGAGGGAGAACGACGGTAGCGAACATCGGCGATCCCAGGAAGAAGACGACGGCGTTAGGGCGAAGCAGGGCTCGGGAGCTTTACTCCGTTGGTGTGGACGACGTACTCGATGAGGCGGAGAGGATGAGGCACTCGGAAAGGCTTGCTATGGCCGGAGACGACGGCTAGCGTGAGCTCGAGCTCGGCTCTAATGGCGACCTAGAGGAGGGGGAGCAGGAGAGAAAATGGGGAGGGGGAGAGGATTGGAACGGGCTCGGGAGACTTATCCCTCGCGGCGAGCGCGACGGAGCGGCCAGGCAGGCACCCAGGTGCGTGGCCGTGCCGGAGGAAGCGGCGGCCACCTCCTGCAACACACTGGCTAGGAGGAAGACAACGGGAGATGCTGGGCTGGGGCAAGGTGAGCGACGTGTAAGAGTTTTTCCATTTTTTTCCATTTCTGATTTCTGTTAAATCATTTCTGGCATTTGTTTTATTTTATTTTAGCTCCAAACTATTCCTATAAATAGTGAATAAAACTCTCGGGTGTTATTTGGAATATCTCCAAGCCCACATAAATATTTCAACATTTTATGATATTTTGAAATATTTAAAATCACATATTTGGGTGATTTCAGTAGCTTTTATGATTTAAATAAAATGACAAATGTATATTTATATTAAGTTCGACCCCTGAAATATTGTTTCCAATATTTATAAAAAAGGGTGGGCTTTTATGAAGGCCATCTTGGGTTCATTGATTTATCACAAGATTTGAATTAAGTTGAATATAGAAGTGCTAGGGTTTTTCTTTGATTTCTATTTTCATTTTTAACGCAAGAATAAAACATGAGCACATTCTTGCTAAACATCAAATGGAAGCTAGGGATGTGACACTTTTATAGAAACTTTATATCATTTTTTGGGACTAACCTATTGACATAGTGCCGAGTGTCAGATGTTGTTTTCTGCTTGTTTTTTCTTCGCACAAAATCAATATCAGATGAAGTCCAAATGCCACGGAACTTTTAGGGGATTTGTTTTGGACTAGAAAGAAACTTGAGGACCAAAGAAGCTAACTAGGGGAGGCCCAGGCAACCCACTAGATACCAGGGCACGCCCTCGTGGGTAGTGGGGGTCTCGGGCACCTCCTCCACCACTTGTGAGCTCTATAAATACCCAAATATTCCAGAAGACCTAGAGGAATCGACGAAAAAGTCGTTTGAGCCGCCGCAAGTTCCAGAAGCCATGAGATCAAATCTAAAGCTCGTTCTGTCACCCTGCCGGAGGGGAACACGATCACAGAGGGGTTCATCACCCTCATTGGTGTTCCTCCGATGATGAGTGAGTAGTTCATATCAGACCTACGTGTCTGTAGGTAGTAGCTAGATGGATTTCTCTCTCGTTTTGCTTCTCAATATAATGGTCTCTTGGAGATCTATTTGATGTAACTCTTTCTTTTGCGGTGTGTTTGTTGGGATCCGATGAACTGTGAGTTTATTGTCAGATCTATAAAATTATATCCATGCTTGATTATTATAGCCTCGTATTTCTTCTCCGATATTTGGGTTTTGTTTGTCCAACTTGATCTTTTTATCTTGCAATGGGAAGAGGTGGTGTGTGATGGGTTCGATCTTGCGGTGCTCACCCTCAGTGACAGAAAGAGACATGACACACATGTATCATTGCTATTAAGGATAAAACGATTGAGGTCTATGCCTACATGAATAGATCTTGTCTACATCACGTCATCATTCTTAAAGCACTACTCCATTTCTCCATGAACTTAATACACTAGATGCATGCTGGATAGCAGTTGATGTGTGTAGTAATAGTAGTAGATGCAGTCAGGAGTTGGTCTACTTGTCTTGGACGTGATTCCTATATACATGATCATTGTCTTGGATATCGTCATAATTATTCTCTCTTCTATCAATTTCCCAATAGTAATTTGTCTACCCACCGTTTGCTATTTTCTCGGGAGAAGTCGCCAGTGAAACCTATGGCCCCTGGGTCTAGTTTACATCATCTATTTGCAAGATCTATTTTGCTACTCGTGTTTCCAATTTATTTGCTCTTTTATTTTCTGATCTATATTATCAAAAAACCCAAAATACCTTGCTGTGTTTTATCTACCATTTTCTATATTTGCATCTATCAATCTACCCTTTTACCATTTTATTTTACCCACGAGCGATTGACAACCTCTACACGCGTTGGGTTGCGAGGATTTGTTATTTGTGTATGGGTACTGCTTACATAGTCTTGTGGATCGTCCAACTAGATCGATACCTTGGTTTTATGACTGAGGGAAATACTTGCCGTCGTTGTGCTACATCACCTTTAAGCTTGGCGGGAAACCAACGCAATCAGTGATGACGACGATGAAGAATTCCCCTCTTTGGAGCCCCTATAGGACTCCGGGTCAGCCCTCCCTAGGAAGAACACGACGTGGTGGCAGCCCCGTCTCGTAGATCATGATGAAAACTTCTCTATCAGTTTTTTCTGAATATGTGAATTTATAGGACTAGAGATAGGGTCAGGGTTGCCTCTTGGGCCCCACCACACAACAGGGTGCGACCAAGGGGGTGGTCACGCCCTGATGCCTCGTGGGCCATAGGGAGCCCCCCTCTGGTGGGTCTTTGATTCACAAATCATTATAACTCGCAGAAAAAATTCACAAAAGTTTCATCCAATTCCGAGAACTTTTATTTCTACACAAAATAACACCGAGGTAGTTGTGTTAAAAACATCGTCGACTTGGGTTAGTTTCATTCAATTCATGCAAATTAGAGTCCAAACAATAGCAAAAGTGTTTGGAATAGTAGATACTTTAGAGACGAATCAACTCTCGCAAGCTTAACTCATTGGTTGTACTCAAGCAATGCAGTTGATAAACTAAAAATGATAAAGAAAACTTTTACAAATTCTTTTGTTCTTGTTGCCATGTATACGCCTAGCTAGTGTTCAGGTTTTTAACATAAATCATAAATAACCATATCCATGATAACATTTAAACATCATATTCACTCATGGCAATACATAACCAATTAGTAAGCAATAATAAGATCTCTAACATGCCAACAATTTATAAAACAACCACGATATAATATGAAGGCATGTTATTTCGTTAGCCCTTTCCGAGACCGCAAAACATAAATGCAAAGCACCTCTGAGATTCAAGTAGTGACTAAACATTATAATTCTGGGTAGAATAGATCCAGTCATGTTCGCGTTCAACTTGAAATAGACTCAATGCATAAAAATGACAATAGTGCTCTCTTGTCTGGTGCTTTTATTAAGAATATGATGACTCAAAAACAACATAAAATTAAATAGAAAGGCCCTTCGTAGTGGGAAGCATTGATTTGGAGAGGTACCAGAGCTCAAGTTCCAAAAAAAGAGTTCAAGTTGTAATTTTGGGTGGTGCACTTTTCCTGTCAATGTTATGACAAAGATTTTCAATATCTTCCATGTTAGACTCAATATTGGCGGTTCCCAAATAGATTTATAAAGTTTACTCCTATCGACCATCCATAAACAAAGCATGGGTGACAAAATCCACGGGTGCGTGCCAACATATCAACTGTCCCAAGGAATTTTGTTTAATTAATTTTGATTTTTGTAGGACCGACATTCTTTTTACCAGCCTCTCTCATGCAATGACGGTGAATAAATGACTGCCTTGAGAATTACTCACTTAGCATGGAAGATACCGATCGCCCCGTCTCTACATGAGCGGTACGATTGCACAAAATAGGTGTTTGTTTGAATATTAGAGGTGGCACATGAAAATTTACTTGGAGCGACAAGGTAATACCACATATAGGTATGTATGGTGGACTCATGTGGAACAACTTTGGTTTAGGAATTTGGATGCATCAGCAGCATTCCCGCTTAGTACATGTGAAGGCTAGTAATAGATTGGAAAGCAACCAGCTAGAGAGCAAAAACGGTCATAAGCATGCATTGTGAATAATTAATATTGCACATTAGCATGAGTAGTATGTAAACACTCTAAATTTAACCATCATGAAGGCTGCATTAGTTTTGAATCAACTACATGTTTGCACATGGGCCAAGTCAACCCGCTCGAATTACTCAAAGGGAAATACCATACTACCATACCACATCATAACTATTTTAATGCATGTTGACACATAAGATAAATCATTGTGAACTCGTAGCTATTTAAGCATGGCACGAGAAACTATAATCTGTAATTGTCATCATAAACATGTTCACTCATGATATACTAAATCAAGATCGGACGAGCTAAACATATTTACAAAAATGGATGTCACATCCCTGAAACCCTAATCAAGTTAGCATTGTGCTCATATCTTCTTTGCATTGCATCCAAGAAAATTTCAACAAGAACAAAGGAAGTGGTGAAGGGAAACTCAAAAACCCTAGCTACTGCTCAAATTCAAAGGAATTACAAACTTATTCAAATCAATGAACCCAAAATGGCCTCAAGAAAAGTTCAATTTTTCTGATAATTCTTGAAAACAAATAAGCAATGAAGAAAACCATTTTCTTAATACTTTTGGCATTTTAAATAAATGCAAAAGACTACTGGTTTCAAGTTTTAAATTTGAATTCAAAAATATATAGTTTCCAAAAGTGTTGAAAACTTTATGGGTGATTGGAAATATCCCAACTAACACCCCAGCATTTTTCAAACTATTTATAGTTTGATTGTGAAGCCAAAATAAATGGAAAACAATGTCAATAAATAAAACAGAAACAAAATATAAAAAAGGGGAAAAACCTACCTGTCACCTGAGGAGGCCCAGCCCACCAGGGGCAGGGTCGTCTTCTTCCTCTGCCTTCTGGCAGAGGGGAGATCGACCACGGGGGTCCCCTCCACCTCCTGCTTCGCCGTGGCGACCTCCGGTGCCCCCCGGGACAGCGCGACAGCAGGGTTATCCTCCCCGAGCCCGTCTCTATCTCTTCCCGTGCTCCAATTCCCCCTCCTCTCGGGATCTCTCCTCCCTCCTCCTGCCGCCATTGCCAAGAGCTCGAGCTCGAGCTGTCGTGCCCCTAGCCACAGGACCTTCCTCCCGAGTAGTCCAGTAGCTCCGCCTCGACGAGCTGGTTCTGCCTGCAAAGGCCGAAGCCTCCCCGAGCCCTGCAACGCCCCCAACGCCATCGTCTTCAACCTTCGGTCGCCGGCAAATCGATGGTGGATCGCCGGCTACAGCCCCGCCCCGAGCAGTCTGAGCCTAGCTTCACCTCCACCGTGAGCCTCCGATCATTTCCCCTCTTCTTCCCCTCGGATTCGTGCCCCCTACCCAGTGGACCATCGAACCCGAACTCCGGCAGCCGCCTCGGCGCATCGTCGGCTTGCTCCGGCCACCCATAGCCCTCCCCGAGGCTAGTGCTGGATGAGGTCGAGCCTGGGGATCATCCCAGTGCTCTCGGCAACCGTTTCCGAGCACCACAGCACGAGATAGCGTGTCTCCGGCGAAGTTCCGCCGCGGATCTGGTCGCCGCCGGCCAGACTCCGGCGGGGGACGACGTGGCCGGCCTAACCCCAGTAGTTTAGCACTAATCACTCGCTGACAGTGGGCCCCAGGCCAAGTCAAACTCACTTAGGGGCCGGTCAGCGCGGGATTAGCTCTTGAGACGCTGACCAGTGGGTCCCCCCTGTCAGGTTTGACCTGATCAGGTCAGTTGACCTGCTGACGCCATGATGATGTAGTTATGACGCGATAAGTGAATTTATGATTTAAAAGAATTCTAGAAAAATGCCAAAACTTCTAAAAATCATAGAAATTAATCTATAACTCCAATGAAAATAATTTATATATGAAAAAGTATCAGAAAAATTCAAGGAATCTGAATGTTTAATTTTCAAACATGTTTGAAAATGTTACTTAACCCAAACATATAGATTAATGAATAAGTTAACTTTCATAAATACTTTGGATATGGAATTTGGAAATTATTTAAATTCCACTTCAAATGATATGATCAAACATTGTCCAAGTCACAAACCAGCAACCTAATATGTCATTTCCATGCATGATTAAAAGCAAGTTGATCTGAGCATCAGGTCGAATCAATTAAAATGGTATTCGAGAATACCTCGTTTGAAGTGATATTTGAATTTAATTCAAATCAACTTCAAACCTTATAAATGTTAGCTATAATAGTATACCACTTTTCATCCTCATGCCATGCTCATGCATCATCTTGTTGCATATGCTTGTTATTGATTGTTGTCACTCTTTTCGGTAGGCTCCGCTCCCCCGGATTCCACCGAATATCCGACTGACGGATATTGTCCCTCCTGAGAGCAACAAGGCAAGCAACCATTTTGATCATCCCGATAAATCCCATGTTCTCGCTCCTGCACTTACTTATTGCATTTAGATCAAATGCTTCAAATGCTTTTGCCACGTTAGTTGAACCCACTTCCTTTGCATGACCTATCCTTGTCACAGTAAATAGCTGAACCTTGCAACCTAGCATAACTGCTAGTTGCTTGAGCCATGATGTGCCTTATCCTTCTATGCATGCTATGCTTAGAGTTGTGTATGGTCTGTCATCTGGGAGATGAACAGAATTGTGAGAATGTGTTCAGTAAGTAAAGGTTGTGTGTTGAACCTGATTTGGTAAAGGTATCGGTGAAAGGCTGTGTAGGATTACATGGCGGGTTGTTTCATTGGAACCGTCCTTAGGAACTGAGTTCCGTGTATGTAATCCAAGACTAGATGCTACCACACATTGGGATACTTAATTGACCCTCTCGACTTATTAATCGCGTAGTACTCGGTCCAGGAGTTGCAAGTAGTTTCTGGTGTTTATAGTTATGCTGGAGGCTGTGCATAGCGCTGACCTGAGAGGTGGGCTGTGATGCGGTAGGCAGTGGCACGGTGTACCAAGTGGCACCCGGATGGTGGGCTTGGGAACCCTGCGCACATCGTTTGAGGCCGTGGCCGAAACCTCGGCCGGACTTCCGTGCGGGTTACTCTCAGATAGGCGATAAACCTGGACTAGGTACTAGTGTGGTTAACGGTCGTGGCCGACTCCCTCGCTGGGCTTCCGCTTGAAGGATGCCGAGGTGCATGACGTGCACATGGCGATAAGTGGCGAGAGCGTGTGTGACGAAGTACACCCCTGCAGGGTTATGATCTATTCGAATAGCCGCGTCCGCGGATATGGACTACTTGGAGACATATGTTGTTCATAGATAAGTTCAATGGCTACTCATAAAATTGCCAAGATAAGCGTGAGTGTCGTGGACGGCATTTCCGTATGGAGACGGAATGATTCCACGATGGAGTATTGTTGTGGTGTTAGTGGACTCGTGTGAGAGAAATCAAGTTGTCAAAAAATTGTTTTAAAATGTAAGTTGTCTAGCCACGAGTCAAATGTTGGCTTTCCGCATGAAACCCCACAATTCCTTGTTTATACATTGCATGAGTAGATAGTTATCCTAAAGTCTTGCTGAGTACCTCCGTACTCATGTTTGTCTAATAATTGTTGCAGAGGTTGTTAATGACCCTAATGGAGGGTTTTTCCTAGACATCGACGACGACGAGTAGCTGGTGTCCCAGCTACGATCTGGCCCTAGGTTGGGTCTGTAGTATAGTCAGGCCATGTTCCTTCTAGTCTCACCTGTCTGTACTCAGACAGTTTAATCACTTTCACTGGCTTGTAACTGAATGACTGTTATGATGGGCCGTGAGACCCTTACTGTGTAATATTATGTGTGTGGCTCTTCCGAGCCTCTTAAATAAAGCTTGTATGTTTATTGTGATGTTGCGATGCCATCGATGTATCTATACATATCGGTATGCCATGCGTACGTGTGTCATGCTTGATATGTATGGGGTTTGATTACCTAGCCATTAACTTTAGTAGCACTCCTTACAGGGAAATGCCCCTTTGTGATCCAACGAGCCATGGTAGCTCGCTACTGCTCCGGACACATTGGTTGACGGCGTGTGTCCTTCTTAGCTGCTGTGTCTGTCCCCTTTGGGGAAATGTCACGCGATGTAATGCAGGCCTTGTAGCTTGCTACGACTAGTCTACATTCGCTGGTGACCGACACCTGCTTTGCTGGGTCATGTATGCCTGTCCTTGTGCGGAATTGCCACTTTGGTTTATGACTAGACATGTCAATCCGGGTTCTTTGTCATTGGATTGCTAGCGACACAATTGCATACGTGAGTCAAAAGGCGCAAACGGTCCCGGCTAAGGTAAGGCTGTAGCCGTGGGGTTAACCGTGCGTGAGACCGCAAAGGGATGCGATGTGTTACAGGCTGGATTCCTATGTCTTAGGATCGGGGTCCCGACAGCGTTGGTATCAGAGCCTCACTGACTGTAGGACTACTAAGCCAAACTGGTCGAAGTTGAGTCTAGAATTGCTTTAGTTATATATAAGGTAATTGTTTGTGGAAGGGAACGTAAGACTCTTGTTCTCTTCTCAAGTTATTCTATTCTGGTCAGCCTTGTCTTTTCTGCGGGAATTAAGGACTAGGTTACTCATCTTCTTCTAGGCTCGTGTTTCTGATCGGTAGATTATAAGACTACGGGTCGAGAGTTTTATTCGGTTTCTTTCATTCCTAGGAAAAAGGAAGTAAGTTTGCTGATCAGAGAATTGAATTTGATAGTTGAGTGGTTACGCTATTCCATTTTTGGGTTGTCTCAAGATTTGTTTTTGAGCATTTACAGCCGGTATGCTGCCCAATTTTGTATTCAGAGCTCTAATGCTTTTGCATTACTCTCTATTTTCAGATGCCTGGCCGTCCTTCTCGTCAGGTGGTTTGTCTGACCAGGTGCATTGATGTGCTGGGTCATACGGCCATGCTGGTCAGGGTGATGTCGGTGTGCGGTTACCGCTGGTACCTTGAGTACACAGTGGAGGAACAGTACCGAGACTTCAACCAGAGCCAGTATATCTGCACTGTTAGGGTATTTCCAGACTACCTTGGAGCTGAGGAGCCAATCCATTGGTCCTATGGGTTGGGAGTCACTGTTGACATGGCAGTACAAGATGCTGCCTATTCAATGCTGACCATTATGAGGGCGAGACATGCACTGCTGCAGAATTCAGAGTTCTGCTATGTTCCTGCCTCTCAGCCTAGTGAAGAGGGATATCTGAGCGGAGTCTATTTTGATTCCTCTCTGGAGGATCCGCTACTGCAGTCCACTGCTGAGATGCTAGAGAACAGAGATAGGGATGCTTGTGCTCTCCGCATGGAGCTTTATGCTACACGTGCCCGTTTGTGGACGGCTTTGACGCAGCTGGCACCGGTAGTCCAGACAGGGTACAGAGATATGGAGATGTTGAACCCTGTTAGGACCCATCTTCCAGCCCACGTTGACTGGCCAGCTATAGGAGGTATCACCCCTCTTCGGGGACCCCTATTACCACCAGTCAGGGGACCAAGGCCACATCCGTGTCCTTATGGATCCCAGGGATCTCAGGCGAGAGTGTTTCCTGATCCGCAGGTTGAGCTTACAGGCCATGGAGGTAATCTTTATGAGATGTTCTATGCGGATGTCTGAGCTATGGGTGGAAGGATAGTATGGTAGTAGCCGTACATTCACAGTCCTGCGTGACTTGTGAAGTATGCTTGGGATGTGAAATGAATTCCGGAGGCCTAGATAAATAATGTATAGGAAGCTTGTAAGCCTATGATGAGTAGTTTCATAATTTCAATAGTTTGCTCTCTGGTTAAGCTTGTACTGAACTATGTAAGGGTGTGTATGAACCATGGTGTATATATAGAAGTTGCTTGTTACCAAGTTGTTCGGATATTCATTTCCGCACTCCGTGTGTTTAGTACATTCTTAATCCATAGCTAGTATTGATATGATATTGGTCTAAGCTGTGAGTTTGTTTGTCAGGATGGTGTTCACCAGGTTGAACCGTGCCCCTGCTCATGAGCAAGGCGAGGGTAGTCAAGCGTCGCAGGAAGACCTGCCTCACCCGCCCTCTCTGGCGGAAGTTATGCTTGAGGCAGAGAGGAACAAAAGGGAGACCAACCGACTGTTAGAGCGTATTGAGCAGAATACGGCTCGTCAGCCTAGGAATGCTGTAGTGTCCCTCAATGACTTCGTGAAGCTGAATCCTGCAAAGTTCCATCACTCCGTCGATCCCCTTGACGCTGATGACTGGCTGTGCAGCATCTCACGCAAGATTCGCTCTGCGAATGTTTCTCAGGCCGACAAGGTGAACTTTGCGGTGTATTTTCTGGAAGGACCCGCCAATCTGTGGTGGGAGAACTTTGAAGCTATGCGTCCTGCTGAACCAGCAACCACATGGGAAGACTTCAGTGCAGCCTTCCGTCTTCACCATATTCCAGAGGGCCTGATGGACAGAAAGAGAGAGGAGTTATGTGCTTTCACCCAGGGCAAGTTGACCGTGGATGCCTATAGCCGCGTGTTCGGTAACCTCGCCCGCTATGCAACAGAGGAGGTGTCTACTGACGCCAAGAAGCAAGTAAGATTCCGTAAGGGTTTGAGCCCTGAGCTTCGTCGTGATCTGCGCCTCCACGAGTGTGCAAGTTTCCAAGCCCTGGTCAACAAGGCAATCAGTGCCGAGACTGGTCATACTGACTTTGAAGCCACAAGGAAGCACTCCCGTGACTTTGGCTCGTCATCAGGTTCCGCGTTTCCAAAACGCAGGCTGTGGGTTCCGAACAGTTCTCTGCCGCCAAGATACACTCCGAGGCCATCCTACGTGGCGCCTCAGACGAATCAGACCAACCCTCCAGCAAAAACTTACGGTGGTCCAGCTAGCAATGCTGCACCACGTGCCAACCAAGTGATATGCTACAAGTGTGGAGAACCAGGGCACTATTCCCGTGAGTGTCCTCAGAATATGGGTGCCAAGCAACCCGGTAAGTCCGTCGGGCAAGGCAAGTCAGGCAAAGCTTACTATGTGAAGCCAACTCCTGCACGTGGCCGTGTTAACTATGTCTCAGCAGAAGAAGCTGCAGAGGATCCCGACGTCATACTGGGTACGCTTCTTGTTAATCATCACCCAGCGTCTGTTCTCTTTGACACTGGGTCTTCTCATTCCTTCATTTCAGAAAGTTATGCACAGTTGCATAACATGTCTTTTTGTGATATGCCAATTCCTTTGCTTGTCCAAACTCCTGGTAGTAAATGGCAAACCTCTAGGATAACCTATGACAATGAAATTCTAGTAGACAGGCTAGTTTTTCTAGTCTCATTGATAGCCCTGAAATCTTCGAATATTAATATCATCTTGGGTATGGACTAGATGTCACCTCACTATGCCAAGATTGATACTCATACTAGAAATGTTCAGCTTACCCATCCCTCGGGTGAGATAGTCAATGTCTCTACTCGAGTTGCTAAATGCCAACTCTATTCCCTCAATGCCAACCCTCTTCCGGAACTTGAAGAGATTCCGGTAGTCCGTGACTTCCCGGATGTTTTTCCACAGAAACTGCCAGGAATTCTACCTGACAGAGATGTAGAGTTTGTGATAGATCTTGTTCCGGGAACTGTTCCAATAGCCAGAAGACAATATAAGATGGCACCCTTGGAGGTAGCCGAACTTAAGAAGAAACTAGATGAGGCCTTGAATAAAGGTTTCATTCGTCCTAGCTCTTCTCCTTGGGCTTGCCCCGTCCTATTCGTTAAGAAGAAAGATGGAACGGATCGGATGGTTGTAGATTACCGACCAGTTAATCTGGTCACCATAAAGAACAATTATCCGCTCCCCAGGATCAACGATCTGTACGATCAGCTCAATGGATCCTAAGTCTTCTCCAAAATGGATTTGAGGTTGGGATACCATCAAATCAAGATCAAGAACGGGGACATTCCAAAAACGGATTTTGTTACTCGTTATGGCCAATACGAGTACACCGTCATGTCCTTCGGTTTAACCAATGCCCCAGCCACCTTCTCTCGTCTGATGAATTCAATCTTCATGGCGTATTTGGATAAATTCGTCGTGGTATACCTCGATGATATTCTCATCTACTCGAAGAACGAACAAGAACATGCCGAGCATCTATGGCTGGTATTGATGAAACTTCGAGAGCATCGCCTTTATGCCAAGTTTTCAAAATGTGAATTTTGGTTACCAGAAGTGACCTATCTAGGTCACATAATCTCTGGTAAGGGTATTGCTGTCAATCCCGAGAGAGTTCAAGTCGTCCTTGATTGGACTCAACCTGAATCGGTTAAGCAAGTTAGGAGTTTTCTTGGTCTAGCGAGCTATTGTCGCCGCTTTGTCGAGAATTTCTCCAAGGTTGCAAAGCCTCTAACTGAACTCCTCAAGAAGAATAAAAAGTTCGAGTGGACACCATAGTGTGAGCATAGTTTTCAGGAACTAAAAAGACGCCTGACTTCCGCACCTGTGTTGCTACCACCAGATTTTTCTAAGGACTTTGTTATCTATTGCGACGCCTTGCGACAAGGATTAGGTTTCATTCTCATGCAAGATCGTCATGTGATTGCATACGCATCTCGACAGTTGCGTCCACATGAGGATCATTATCCCACACATGATCTTGAGCTTGCAGCTGTGGTCCATGCACTAAAAATCTGGCGACATTACCTTCTGGGTAATCGTTGCGAAATATTCACTAATCACCAAAGTCTGAAATATATCTTCACCCAGCCGGATTTGAATCTCAAGCAAAGACGGTGGGTTGAGTTGATCTCGGATTATGACTTAGGGATAACTTACACCCCGGGGAAGGCCAATGTTATGGCTGATGCACTAAGTCGTAAATCTTATTGTAACAATTTGATGCTACAACAAGGTCAACCACATCTCTATGAGGAATTTCAGAAGTTGAATCTTCATATTGTTCCTCAAGGATTCCTTTCCACCCTGGTGGCGAAGCCTACTCTTAGGGATCAAATCATAGCCCTGCAGGCTTATGATAAGGGTATATCCCGGCTCGAGGAGAATATTGCTAGCGGTAACGCTAGGGATTTCTCCATCCATGAGAAAGGTGTTGTGTTCTTTCAGAACCGTTTAGTGGTTCCTAAGAGCAAACGTCTGCGGCAATTTTTGATACTTAAGGAGGCTCATGATTCTCCTCTCACCATTCATCCCGGTAGTACTAAGATGTATCAGGACCTACGCCAGAGGTTCTGGTGGACTAGGATGAAGAGAGAAATTGCTGAGTTCGTTGCTAACTGCGACGTTTGTCGTCGAGTTAAGGCAGAACATCAAAGGCCTGCTGGCACCCTTCCACCTTTAGCTATTCCTGAATGGAAATGGGATAAAGTTAGTATGGATTTCATTACCGGATTTCCCAAGACCAAGAAAGGAAATAATGCTATCTTTGTGGTCATTGACCGACTCTCCAAAGTAGCTCATTTTCTTCCCGTTCGTGAGAGTATAACAGCTAGCTAGCTAGCGGAGTTATATATCTCTCGAATAGTGTCTCTTCATGGTGTTCCCCTGGAGATTAACTCGGACCGTGGGAGTATCTTTACTTCTCGCTTCTGGGAAAGTTTCCAGAATGCCATGGGGACTCACTTATCTTTTAGCACTGCTTTCCACCCTCAATCAAGTGGTCAAGTAGAAAGAGTGAATCAAATACTAGAAGATATGCTCCGAGCTTGTGTTATATCGTTCGGTATGAATTGGGAGAAGTGCCTTCCATTCGCCGAATTCGCTTATAACAATAGTTATCAATCAAGCTTGGGCAAAGCTCCTTTTGAAGTTCTCTATGGACGAAGATGTCGAACACCTCTTAATTGGTCAGAAACCGGAGAGAGGCAACTCTTTGGCCCGGATATGATCCAGGATGCAGAAGAGCAGGTTCACATTATTCGTGAAAAGTTGAAAACGGCCCAGTCTCGTCAAAAGAGCCAATATGATCGTCATCATAAGGTTGTGACCTTTGAAGTTGACGAAAAGGCTTACCTTCGGGTAACACCTTTGAAGGGTACCCATCGATTCGGTATCAAGGGCAAGTTGGCTCCTCGTTACATTGGTCCTTTTCGCATTCTTGCCAAACGAGGAGAAGTTGCCGACCAATTGGAACTTCCTCCGCATCTTTCCAAGGTTCATGATGTCTTCCACGTCTAGCAACTCAGGCGTTGCTTTTCGGATCCTATCCGTGAAGTGGACCACGATCTCCAAGATAACCTTTCGTACCGAGAATACCCCGTGCGTATTCTTGATCAAGCTGAGCGTAACACTCGACGTCGAAACTTCAAGTTTATTAAAGTTCAATGGTCAAATCATTCTGAAAAGGAGGCAACTTGGGAAAGAGAGGATCGTCTCCGACTTGAGTATCCTGCGTTATTCCCGACGACTTCTAAATCTCGGGACGAGATTCTTTTGAGTGGGGGTGAGTTGTCACATCCCTGTAACCCTAATCAAGTTAGCATTGTGCTCATATCTTCTTTGCATTGCATCCAAGAAAATTTCAACAAGAACAAAGCAAGTGGTGAAGGAAAACTCAAAAACCCTAGCCACTGCTCAAATTCAAAGGAATTACAAACTTATTCAAATCAATGAACCCAAAATGGCCTCAAGAAAAGTTCAACTTTTCTGATAATTCTTGAAAACAAATAAGCAATGAAGAAAACCATTTTCTTAATACTTTTGGCATTTTAAATAAATGCAAAAGACTACTGGTTTCAAGTTTTAAATTTGAATTCAAAAATATATAGTTTCCAAAAATGCTGAAAACTTTATGGGTGATTGGAAATATCCCAACTAACACCCCAGCATTTTTCAAACTATTTATAGTTTGATTGTGAAGCCAAAATAAATGGAAAACAATGTCAATAAATAAAAAAGAAACAAAATAGAAAAAAGGGAAAAACCTACCTGTCGCCTGAGGAGGCCCAGCCCACCAGGGGCAGGGTCGTCTTCTTCCTCTGCCTTGTGGGAGAGGGGAGATTGACCACGGCGGCCCCCTCCACCTCCTGCTTCGCCGTGGCGACCTCCGGTGCCCCCCAGGACAGCGCGACAACAGGGTTATCCTCCCCTAGCCCGTCTCTATCCGTTCCCGTGCTCCATTTCCCCCTCCTCTCGGGATCTCTCCTCCCTCCTCCTGCCGCCATTGCCAAGAGCTCGAGCTCGAGCTGCTGTGCCCCTAGCCACAGGACCTTCCTCCCGATTAGTCCAGTAGCTCCGCCTCGACGAGCTGGTTCTCCCTGCAAAGGCCGAAGCCTCCCCGAGCCCTGCAACGCCCCCAACGCCATCGTCTTCAACCTTCGACCGTCGGCAAATTGACGGTGGATCGCCGGCTACAGCCCCTCCCCGAGCAGTCTAAGCCTAGCTTCAGCTCCACTGTGAGCCTGCGATCATTTCCCCTCTTCTTCCCATCGGATTCGTGCCCCCTACCCACTGGACCATCGAACCCGAACTCCGGCAGCTGCCTCGGCTCATCGCCGGCTTGCTCCGGCCACCCATAGCCCTCCCTGAGGCCAGTGCTGGATGAGTTCGAGCCTCGGGATCATCCCAGTGCTCTCGGCAACCATTTCCGAGCACCACAGCACGAGATAGCGCGTCTCCTGCGAAGTTCCGCCACGGATCTGGTCGCCGCCGGTCAGACTCCGGCGGGGGACGACGTGGTCGGCTTAACCCCAGTAGTTTAGCACTAATCACTCGCTGACAGTGGGCCCCAGGCCAAGTCAAACTCACTTAGGGGCTGGTCAGCACGGGATTAGCTCCTGAGACGCTGACCAGTGGGTCCCCCCTGTTAGGTTTGACCTGATCAGGTGAGTTCACCTGCTGACGCCATGATGATGTAGTTATGACGCAATAAGTGAATTTCTGATTTAAAAGAATTCCAGAAAAATGCCAAAACTTCTAAAAATCATGGAAATTAATCTATAACTCCAATGAAAATAATTTATATATGAAAAAGTATCAGAAAAATTCAAGGAATCTGAATGTGTCATTTTCAAACATGTTTGAAAATGTTACTAAACCCAAACATAAAGATTAATGAATAAGTTAACTTTCATAAATACTTTGGATATGGAATTTGGAAATTATTTAAATTCCACTTCAAATGATATGATCAAACATTGTCCAAGTCACAAACCAGTAACCTAATATGTCATTTCCATGCATGATTAAAAGCAAGTTGATCTGAGCATCAGGTCGAATCAATTAAAATGTTATTCGAGAATACCTCGTTTGAAGTGATATTTGAATTTAATTCAAATCAACTTCAAACCTAATAAATGTTAGCTACAATAGTATACCACTTTGCATCCTCATGCCATGCTCATGCATCATCTTGTTGCATATGCTTGTTATTGATTGTTGTCACTCTTTTTGGTAGGATCCGCTCCCCCGGATTCCACCGAATATCCGACTGACGGATATTGTCCCTCCTCTGAGCAACAAGGCAAGCAACCATTTTGATCATCCCGATAAATCCCATGTTTTCGCTCCTGCACTTACTTATTGCATTAGGATCAAATGCTTCAAATGCTTTTGCCACGTTAGTAGAACCCACTTCCTTTGCATGACCTATCCTTGTCACAGTAAATAGCTGAACCTTGCAACCTTGCATTCCTGGTAGTTGCTTGAGCCATGATGTTTTTTATCCTGCTATGCATGCTATGCTTAGAGTTGTGTATGGTATGTCATCTGGGAGATGAACAGAATTGTGAGAATGTGTTCAGTAAGTAAAGGTTGTGTGTTGAACCTGATTTGGTAAAGGTACCGGTGGAAGGCTGTGTAGGAGTACATGGCGGGTTGTTTCATTGGAACCGTCCTTAGGAACTGAGTTCCGTGTATGTAATCCAAGACTAGATACTACCACACGGTGGGATACTTAATTGACCCTCTCGACTTATTAATCGCGTAGTACTCGGTCCAGGAGTTGCAAGTAGTTTCTGGTGTTTATAGTTATGCTGGAGGTCGTGCATAGCGCTGACCTGAGAGGTGGGCTGTGATGCGGTAGGCAGTGGCACGGTGTACCAAGTGGCACCCGGATGGTGGGCTTGGGAACCCTGCGCACATCGTTTGAGGCCGTTGCGGAATCCTCGGCCGGACTTCCATGCGGGTTACTCTCAGATAGGCGATAAACCTGGACTAGGTACTAGTGTGGTTAACGGTCGTGGCTGACTCCCTCGTTGGGCTTCCGCTTGAAGGATGCCGAGGTGCATGACGTGCACATGGCGATAAGTGGCGAGAGCGTGTGTGACGAAGTACACCCTTCAGGGTTATGATCTATTCGAATAGCCGCGTCCGCGGATATGGACTACTTGGAGACATATGTTGTTCATAGATAACTTCAATGGCTACTCATAAAATTGCCAAGATAAGCATGAGTGTCGTGGACGGCATTTCCGTATGGAGACGGAATGATTCCACGATGGAGTATTGTTGTGGTGTTAGTGGACTCGTGTGAGAGAAATCAAGTTGTCAAAAATTGTTTTGAAATGTAAGTTGTCTAGCCACGAGTCAAATGCTGGCTTTCCGCATGAAATCCCACAATTCCTTATTGATACATTGCATGAGTAGATAGTTATCCTAAAGTCTTGCTGAGTACCTCCGTAATCATGTTTGTCTAATAATTTTTGCAGAGGTTGTTAATGACCCTAATGGAGGGTTCTTCCTAGACATTGACGACGACGAGTAGCTGGTGTCCCAGCTACGATCTAGCCCTAGGTTGGGTTTGTAGTATAGTCAGGCCATGTGCCTTCTAGTGTCACCTGTGTGTACTCAGACAGTTTAATCACTTCCGCTAGCTTGTAACTGAATGATTGTTATGATGGGTCGTGAGACCCTTACTGTGTAATATTATGTGTGTGGCTCTTCGGAGCCTCTTAAATAAAGCTTGTATGTTTATGGTTATGTTGTGATGCCATCGATGTATCTATACATATCAGTATGCCATGCGTACGTGTGTCATGCTTGATATGTATGGGGTTCGATTACCTAGCCGTAAACTTTAGTAGCACTCCTTACAGGGAAATGCCCCTTTGTGATCCAACGAGCCATGGTAGCTCGCTACTGCTCCGGACACATTGGTTGACCAGCGTGTGTCCTTCTTAGCTTGTGTGTTTGTCCCCTTAGGGGAAATGTCACGCGATGTAATGGAGTCCTTGTAGCTTGCTACGACTCGTCTACATTCGCTGGTGGCCGACACCTGCTTTGCTGGGTCATGTATGTCTGTCCCTGTGTGGAATTGCCACTTTGGTTTATGACTAGACATGTCGATCCGGGTTCGTTGTTATTGGATTGCTAGCGACACAATTGCATACGTGAGTCAAAAGGCGCAAACGGTCCCGGCTAAGGTAAGGCTGCAGCCGTGGGGTTAATCGTGCGTGAGACCACAAAGGGACGCGATGTGTTATAGGCTGGATTCCTATGGCTTAGGATCGGGGTCCCGACAATGGAAAACAAAAAAGAGTTCATACGAGCTTCCTTTGCCACGACACTTTATCAAATATCATCATTATTGCCTTTCACTTGCAAGATCGAATGATGTGGTCATAATAATAGTGCCGGAGTGTCGTGGACTAAGCTGGAATCTGCAAGGCATTTGTGCAAAGGAGAAGCCATGGTAATATTGTCTCTTGGTTAGATCAACACTAATGCATATGAGAGCCACTCAACATTTTCATCATGGTCCTCTCCTTTTGATGACTCAAAGAAAAGAAAATAAATTCACAAAAACACATTGAAATATTTTTGCAGTTTTTATTTTCTCTCTCGAAGAAAGCAAACAAGCAAAGGAAAAAAAAATTGTAGAAACTATTTACACGGGAAAGCTCCCAACCAGTAAATGAAATATTTTTGTGTTTTCTTTTAATACTTCAACTAATTAAACAGGAAAGAAACCAAAAAGAAGCGAGAAATTTTTTGGGTTTTCTAAAGTTTTTCAAACACACTAGAAGAAAGCGGAAAAATAAGACTAACATGGCTATACAATGAAAAAGGATGGACATCGACAATTTATATGAAGTGTGTGAATATGGATGTAATGCCGGTGATAAATACGTACTCCCCCAAGCTTAGGCTTTTGCCTAGCTTGGTGATCACCATGCCTGGTTGGGATAATAGTTGAAGTGATAGCTTGTGGAGGCGTTTTATGTCGCCTCCTCAGCCAAGCGAATAGCCTCCACTACATATTTGTACTCTTGCACCTCCTTCTCGAGAACATAGTATCTTTGCTTGTTCTAAAAATCAAAGAGAGTAGACGCAAGCAACGTAACATGTATAGGTCTATGTTTGTCAAATATTAGGTTTTACTCATAACCCTTGTCACTAGTCAAAAGGAAGTCATGACAACACATGGCTTCAAAATCTAAATATTTGTTACGCAACATGGGGTCATTAGGTTGATGCGAGACTCCTAATTTTGCAGCTACACAGGAGGCATAGATTCTCCATACAAATCATCACTGCTCGAGTTAGAGTTCAACCTTCGGGCAACAATTGCCCCGAGGTTATAATGTCTTTCACCAATCAACGGAGTGTGTATAAGACTCAGATCAGGAGTGCACAGTGCACTGCAATCTTGTTTACCTACAACACATTTCCCATTGAACAATGCAAAGTAGCGAATAGAGGGAAAATGAATACATTTTATTCTAGCCCGTGTCACCACTCTATATTCTCCTACGCAAAGACTCTCTAGGAACATGTTATAATTAGTTTTTGAAGGTTTTTTAAGTGAACCAAAAAATGGGAGTTTGCATGCGTCACAAATTTGTTCTAGAGATAAACTATAGGATTTATCATCAAGATTAAACAACACTCTAGAGGTATGATATGATATCGAAATCCATGCGTAAATGAACGAGTAAGGTCACGCCATTGGATACACTTATCTGCCAAGAAGTCGGTGATGCCAATATTGTACATGTATTGATCGAACACCTCCTTAATGCCTGCACCTCTCATGAACTCATGGCATGGCCAACGACACGACTTAGCGTCAGCCATGCCTATCAAGCTTGTTCGGGGTTCGGCATAAGCTTGCCGCACTGAGCCCTCGCTCGATGATTCTCCCTAAGAACACCTTCTTGAATAGCTACTCCTAAAGAAACTTATCTTCATATGAATAAATTTCCAAAAATTTTGGACCACAAAATTATGTGAGTAAAACTTTGCAAGATTGATGGCAACTACACTTATGGATGCCTAGAGGACATATCAAGAGTTGCCACTACTTGGAATTCAAAGAATAAGACATGCAAGCTCATTTTCAGTAGCACCAAGTGTAGCAAAATACGGGAAATATAAACCACTAAATCAAAAACTAATTGGAGGAATGGGGGAGTCACATACCTAGGAGAAATTCCTCAAAACATTTCCTTTATTTTCAACTATAATTAGCAAGCATAGTAGCAATTTCAGTTTTAGGTATTTAACATAACTTCTTAGTCAATCCACCATCAAAAGAATAATTAGCAAGCATAGTAGCAATTTCAGTTTTAGGTATTTTTATTTTGTGGGTAATAGTATCTTTCATATACTTAGCATAGAGAGGCATTTTCAAAATATTATTCAACCAAGTGCGCAAAAAACAGGGCTAATCATTTTAGCAAAGAGCTCAAAGTCTTCCTCATCCTTACTCTTAGAAGGCTTCCGAAGGAATGTCATGGGTTTTTGAACCCATGGCTCTCTTTCTTTCCCATGCTTTCTAGCAAAAAAATATTTCTTCTCATAATGTTTAATTTTAGGATGTGGTTATCAAGATCTTCAACATGTTCTATTTCCACATGATTATCATGTTCTTTGTTACTATCTGGTGAAGCATCTACATGAACTTTATTATTCTCATCATGACTATGTGAATGTTCATTACTAGATTGTGTGTCAACATCATAAATAGAAACATCATTATGATTCTCAGGAGGTCTTTCTATCATAGGTTCACTAGAAGCATGCAAAGTCCTATCATTTTTCTTTTTCATTTTCTTCTTAGAAGGACTAGGTGTATCATCATTAGTTCTATAAGAATCATGTTCAATTATTTTAGGATGACCTTCAAGACAAAGTGGTTCCTGAGTCAGCGACCTCCTGTAGTCATTACTCTAACAACATTGTCATTCATATTATCATTTATCTCGGCAAGCAAATCATTTTGTGACTTAGAAACTTGGTCTAGTTGTGTGTGAACCATCGAAGCATGTTTACCTAGAACCTTAACATCAATAGCAATTCTCAACATCAAGTCACTCAAATTATATATCATAATAGCATTACATCTTAATTGATCTTTGCCATAATTATTAAAATGCTCTTGCTTAATAATATAATTATCGAATTCATCCATGAATTGACTGGGAGTCTTAGTGTAAGGTATATCACTTTCATCAAAGCTACAGAGAGAATTTACCTCTACTACCTGAGTCGGGGTGTCAAGTCCAGTTATTTCTTCGATAGGTCATAATTTCTTGACATATTCAGTTTTGGTACCCTTTTCTTTAATATATCTTTTGGCTTCTTGCATATCTTTAAGATCGAGGAATAGGATACCTCTCTTATTTTGCATAGGCTCCGGTGGTGGTTTGGAAAGTTTCCAATGATCCGCATTTTGCAATATGTTATTTAGTAGTTCTTAAGCGTGTCCAACAGTTCTTTCCCTGAAAACACAACCAGACCAACTATCTAGGAAATCCCTAGAAGCATCGGTTAGTCCATTATAAAAGATATCAAGTATTTCATTTTTATTAAGGGGATGATCAAGCAAAGCTCTAAGTAACTGGAGAAGCCTCCCCAAGCTTGAGTGAGATTCCTTTCTTCAATTTGCACAAAGTTAAATATCTCCTGTAAGGAAGCTTGTTTTTTATGAGCAGGAAAATATTTTTCAGAGAAGTAATAAAGCATATCTTGGGGACTATGCACACAACAAGGAGCAAGAGAAAGGAACCGTTCTTTAGCCTCGCCTTTCTGTGAGAAAGGAAAAAACTTAAGGTTGTAATAGTAACATATCTTTTCCTCATTTGTAAACAAAGCAGCAATATCATTCACTTTAGTGAGATGTCCAACAACAGTCCCAGTTTCATAACCATGGAAAGGATTGGATTCTACTATAGGAATACACTAAGGCTCTATAGAGAATTCATAATCCTTATCAGTAACAAATATAGGAGAAGTACCAAATTTACGATCACATTTCATTTTCTCCATCATAGATTTTTTCCTTCAGTTTGCATAGTAGTATCTTCAAGTCATCTCTATTCTCACAAGCAGGAAAGTCCCTAGATACTTCCCCATCCATAACTTAACCTTCAAGTACATAAGGCAATTCATATTTATTGGGAGAGCAAGGTGTAGTAGGTGATTCAAAATCTTCATTAGTTTCAACATTTTCAAGTTCCTTAGCTTTAGCAATATGGGCATCAAGTAATTCATTCAGTGACACAGTTTTAGTTTCATCAAATATAGCAGTAGTATCATCATTAATTTTAGAAGTAGCATCATCAAGTTTAAGCGATATATTAGAATGAGCAACATGTAGTGGTGTAATAAGCTAATTCATAATAGTAGGTGAGTCAAAAGCAGAGCTAGATGGCAGTTCCTTACCTCCTCTCGTACGAGAGGGGATGATCTTAGTTCGGGAATCTTTCAAATTCTTCATAGTATAAATTGGATATCCTCAAGTTAACATAATAAATATAGCTATGTTCCCCGACAACGGCGCGAGAAAAAGGTCTTGATGACCCACAAGTATAGGGGATCACGACAGTCTTCACTAGTAGTATTTCACCCTAATTTATTGATTCGACACAAGGTGAGCCAAAGATTATTTATCGGCCTTGTCAGTTGAGTTGTAAATTCAACTACACATGGGATATCTCTTTGTAGCAAAGGTTTAGTAGCACGACAAATAATAGTAGTAGCAGTAATAGTGATAGCAGCAACTTTGTAATAGTAGTGACAATGACAACAGCAATAGTAACTTAGCAAGATTCAGTATATGTAAACCGTAGGCCATTGTGTAGTGATGGAAAGATATGGATGAATCCATCAGGTAATAGTTACACATTAGACTGAGACATAACTATCTCCAATTCATCAATGTAATGTAGGCATGTATTTTGTATCTAGTCATACGTGCTTGCGATAAGAACTTGCATGCCATCTTTTGTCCTATCCTTCCGTCGCAACGGGGTCCTATTGGAAAGTAAGGAATATTAAGGCGTCCTTTTAATAGAGAACCGGAACAAAGCATTAACACATGGTGACTACATGAACTCATCAAACTAAGACAATCACCGGAAAGAATTCTAACTATTATCACCTTGGGGTATGCACATCAAGACACGTAATAGGTGCATACAACTTGCAATATAGGATCCAAATCACTCTTATATTATGAAAAAATAATAGTTTCAGATCTGAAATCATGGCACCCGGGCCCTAGTGACAAGCATTAAACATAGCAAAGTCATAGTAACATCAATCTCATAACATAGTGGATACTAGGGATCAAGCCCTACCAAATTAACTCGATTACATGATCAATTCAATCCACACCCACCACCGACTAGTAAACCTACAAAGGAATTACTCACTCACGGTGGTGAGCATCATGGAATAGTTCATGGAGAAGGGTTGGTGATGACGATGGCGAAGAATCCCCCTCTCCATAGCCCCAAATAGACTCGAGATCAACCCTCCCAAGGAAGAACACGAGGTGGCGGCGGCTCCATCTCATAGATTGCGATGAAAACTTCTCTTTGATTTTTTCTTGGAATATGTGAATTTATAGGACCGGAGATAGGGCGGGGAGCCTCGTTGGCCCCACCACACAATAGGGTGTGACCTAGGGGGTGGCCATGCCCTGTTGCCTCGTGAGCGATAGGGACTCCCCTCTAGTGGGTCTTTGCTTCATAAATCATTATAATTCCTAGAAAAAATTCACAAAAAGTTTCGTCCAATTCTGATAAATTTTAGTTCTACACAAAAATAACACCAAGGTAGTTCTTGTGAAAACATCACCAGTCCGAGTTAGTTTCATTCAAATCATGCAAATTAGAGTCCAAAACAAGAGCAAAAGTGTTTGGAAAATTACATACATTAGAGACGTATGAGGAGGCTCCACACCTTCCCTTTCAATGTGAATTTAATGATAATGAAACATTGGCTTCTTATGCTAATGGTGTTTATGATTACTATGATGTGGAACAAATAGAATACTTTTTTTGCTTTTAAGGGTGCTTATCAAATAGCTTCTTTGATTGAAAAGTATGATACTATTCTTTAAAAATCTGAATTTTTTGCCATACTTAAATATTGCTATGAGAATTATGAATACAATGCCTATATTGATGAATTTATTGAGAGAATGTTTGCTGACTTGGAAGAGATTAAATTTTGCAAGAATCAGTGGAAGAAGAAATTGCTGAAATTGCGAGCTCATTAGATGAAAAAGATGAAGAGGAGAGCGAAGAACAAAAGGAGGAAGATCAGATTAGCTACCCGTGCCCACCTTCTAATGTGAGTAAATATTCAACTCATACATTGTATAATTTCCCTTCATGATTACCAAAGGATGAATTCTATGATGATTGCTATGATCCCTTGGATTTGTTTTGTAAATATCCCTTTTTGATGAACTTTATACTTGTTATGCTTATGACCATGATGCTAATATGAATTATGCTTATGGAGATGAACTTGCTATATTTCCTTATGTTAAGCACGGAATTGCTGATATTGCACCCAGACATGATGATTTTCATGAATATAATATGCATGTTCTTTTTTCTCCTACTTGCGATTATTATGATAGAGGAACCTAATCTTCACCTCTCTATGTTTCCAATATGATAAAATTGCAAGAAACTATTTATGCTATGTATTGGCCTTTACTTTGTGTGAATGAATTGTTCTTTTATGATATGCCAATACATGGGAAAGAGCTAAACTTCATTGTCACATGATATATATCCCTTTGTGCTCACTACTTAATTACAAACCATTGTTTATGAAAATTGGCTTTGATATACCTTAGGATCCGGGTGGATCAATTACTTGAGAACTATATTCCTAGCTTAATGGCTTTTAAAAAATCACTGCCAGGGAGAAGTTTTAGAGAGTCATTTATTATGTTATGTGCTTTTAAAATAATTAAAAACAAAAAATTAAAGTGGGGAATCTAAAACCTTTTCAAAAAGAAAAGTGAAAGTGAGAAGGACGAGCACCATTGAAGTGGGGGCTAGTCTTGAACTTTGTTCATGCCCATAGAAACTTTGTGAATCTTGATCACAGAAAATTTTCAACAAAAATAATTACCCCGTTGTATAAATAGACTATATTATAAAAATAATATGCCAACATTTACCTTTAGGATGTTTAAATTTCTTGTTTGATATGTGTTGTGCAAAAACAGAAACTTTGGTCGTAGTGTTTGATTATTCTTATTTTATTGGAACGTCCAAAAATTCTGAAGTGTTTACACAATACTGTTTTGTAAATTGTTTACCTCATCCTATGTTCTTAGAATGTTTTGAGTTACATAAATATACATTTCATATGCATCTCTAGAGGTTGTCATGTTTTTCATAGATTGTTGTTGTAGTTGCTTTGTCTCCTTATGTTTGAGTTCTTGTTGAGCCCCATTGACTTGGGAGACATAGAATTGTGATAGCATACAGTAGGTTATGTTGGGTTATAACTATAAAATAATGTTATGATAGGAAATGTTGATATTGGATTTCATATGCACTAACCTTTCTAATAAAAGTTATGTCATGTTTTGTGTGGATGAATTGTTCGAAGATCGAGGAGGTATCAATATGAGCAGAATAAGGAGAGGCTAGAATTCAAGCTTGGGGACCCCATGGTACCCCAAGTAAAAATTCAAATAGACTCAAGCGTCTAAGCTTCGGGATGTGATACGTCTCCAATGTATCTATAATTTTTGGTTGTTCCATGCTATTATACCAACATGCTTACACAACATGATGTCAAACATGCACAACCACTCTAGTATCTACCAAGCACTTTGGTGATGACAAAGTCATCTATATATGAGTATATTGACTTAGGAGTAAAGCAAGAATACTTGATCATAGGTCATACTCATCGTTTAAGCACAAGTGGTGTTACCACTTTTACACAAAGCTTCTAATATGTTCACACCTTGTGATATGGTTTGACTCAAGTCTTAGAGTAAATCTCCCCCTTGATGTGACATCCCCCTAAGAGAGACAAACTAAGCTTGGGTTTTGTCATTGATAACTTCATTGAGGTGGAGTAGTAGTGGATGCTCTATGTTGATGAAGATCATCTTGAGTTGGGAGCAATACTTATTATTTTTTACTCTCCTCACCTACATGGGTTGTCCCACATAAGGAACAAATACAAGGATCTCTATGAACATGGAGTGAAAAACATGTATGATGATGTCCATTGATACGCTAATTACTTTGTCCCTTGCTTACCCATGAGGGATTTGTGACTGCTTGAACTATTGCATAGGGTTGGAGTTGATTGCAAATAGCTCTCTCCAAAAATGAGTGTGAGTGAATTTTGTTGATGGAGTCACCCTCAAGAACTTCTCTAGTTCTTCTTCTTGGGGACCCACATCAACTTGATGGGGATCCTTGGAGTTGAGGTTGCACTTGATGAAGTAGAGTTAGTAGTGGCCTTGGGAACCCACTTAGCCATGGCTTGAGATTCTTCTTCGAATGATCCAATCTCTTCTTGAAGCTTGTCTTTGCCCTTGATCTTCTAGTCTTGTGGTGGAAGATCATCTTGAGGTGTTGTTCCCTTACATAGAGTAGGATCATACATCTCATTTTGGGGAACAAACTTCGTCTTGAGGTATTGATCTTATTCCCATTCAACTCCATTGTCATTGAATTTTCATTCAAAACCAATACCTTGGTTCTTCCGGTGCCATTCTTGCTTGCGAACAGTGTCCTCAAATTGCTTCCTTCTGACAAGGCCCTTGTAGACACCTTTCTCGATAATTCCTTTCAGTAAATTGTTTTCTTTCTCAAGTGTAACTTGGCTAAGAGAACCATTAGTGGATTCAACAGAACTAATAGAAGAAACATTATTATATTTAGCATTTTTATTGTTGCTACTGGATTAAGAACCTTTCTTGCCTTTATTACTAGTTTTATTAGATTTAAATTGTAGAACAAATGTAAACAAGAGTAGTCGTTTGGATGGATAAGAAGAACTCTTCTTTCGAAGATCGTCATTGTCAGCTTTAAGAAACTCATGCTCTTGCTCCAAATTTAGCTTTTCGTGAGTTCTTAGAAGCTCTCTATAATCTTCTTGAGTAGATTCATGAGATAACTTAAGAGTGTTTAGTTATTTAGTTAGTCCTCAATCTCCTTCTTATCATCATCACATGACTTATCTTGGCTAGCATGATTATTATCAAGTTCATTTTCACTAACATCACTAGTTTAATCAAATAGCAAGTCATCATCTACTAGTAAGTCATCCTCATCATTATTAAAGTCAAAGTATTTGGGGTGTGATACCTTGGAGCCTTTAGCCATGAAGAAAGTTCCAATTCCTTCATTTGGTGAATCAAACAAATCATAGGAGTTGGAGGAAGCAAGTGCTAGTCCAGAAACACCTTCATCTTGACTATAGTCTGAGTTGGAGTGGTACCTTCTCTCGGATTGGTTGTCAGATTCAGGAAACATATACCCATTCACCAACATGATATTGATGTCTTGTTCTTGTGTGTCTCTTGGTGTACTTATCCTTCTTCCCCGAGTCCTTGCTTTTCCGGGAGGGTCTTCATTCATAGTGATCTTCTCTACTCCGTCTCTCTCTTCTGGGTGACTCATCTCTTGAGCTTCTTCTTCTAGGCGACCCTTCTCTTCTCTTGGAGGGGTTCATGCACTCATTGGAAAAGTGTCCGGGTCTTCCACAATTGTAACAATTTTGGTCGTGACTAGATGAACGCTTCTCTTCATATCTTGAGTTGGAGATTTTCTCTTTGCCTCTATTTTTGTAGAACTTGTTGAATTTCTTGACCATGAGGCCTATCTCTTAATTGGTAACAAGTTTGTCACTTGAGGTAGTGTGAGTATCACTTGAAGATTTGTATGCACCGCTTAACTTGTTATGGATCTCTTCTTTGTCTTTGAGTGATATTTCGTGAGCAACAATCCTTCCAATGACTTTTGTAGGCTTGTTATATTTGTAGTTTGGCATCATTTGGATCAATGTGCACATAGTGTTGTACTTTCCATCCAAGGCTCTAAGGATCTTCTTGATCATGAATTTGTCGACCATTTCTTCGCTTCCTAAGCTTGCATTCTCATTTGTGATGAGAGCAAGCCTAGAGTACATTTTAGTGACTCCTTCACCATCCTTTATCTTGAACTTTTCAAGTTGACTTTGTAGCACATACAACTGAGATTCCCTAATGTATTTAGTTCCTTCGTTCATATCCACCAAAGTATCCCAAATTTCCTTTGCATTCTCAATATGACTTATTTGTTGTATTCTTTGTGGGCATAGACAGTCGAATAAAATGTTGCATGCTTAAGCTTTGTATTGCAACATCTTCAATTCTTTCGCCATCGCTTCACGACCCAGTTCCTTTCCACCACCAAAGAATTCACCTTGCAATCCAACACAAAGAACAACCCAAACAACGGGGTTATGACCAAGAATATGCATTTTCATTTTATGCTTCCAACTAGCAAAGTGTCTACCATCGAAATTTGAGCCTCTATGGTGGTAATTTTCCTCACTAGATGCCATACTCTTCTAGGTTGTCAAACCAATGCAATGGAGATCAAAGCTCTGATACCACTTGTAGGATCCGAAGTATGTCTAGAGGGGGGTGATTAGACTACTTGACCAAATAAAAATCTATCCTTTTCCCAATTTTAAAGGTTGGCAAGTTTTATCAATTATATCAAGTCAATTGCACCCTACACATGCAAGTCTAAGAGTATACCAGCGGAAAGTAAACACATGCACATGTAAGTAGAGGGCACGTCAAGAAGATAAAATGCAAAGATGACACAGAGATTTTTGGTGTGGTTCTGATAGGTGGTGCTATCGTACGTCCACGTTAATGTAGACTTCAACCCATGGAGGGTAACAACAGCGTGAGTCCACGGATGGCTCCACCCACAAGGGGTCCACGAAGAAGCAACCTTGTCTATTCCGCCATGGCTTATGTCCACAAAATATTAGCCTCACTTGGGGTAGATCTTCACGAAGTAGGCGATCTACTTGCCCATACAAACTTCTTGGTTCAAGTCCACAATAAATTGGAGGCAGCCAAGAGACACCTACCAATCTAGAAGGCACCACTCTCCAAAAGATAATAGATATGGTATGGATGATGAACTCTTTGCTCTTGTGCTTCACAAGATAGTCTCCTCAACACTCAATCACTCTCTCATATACTTGGCTTGGCAGAAGAGATTGATTGGATGGGAATCAACTTGGGGAGATTAGAAATCAAGATTCATATGGTTGGACTGGAATATCTTGATCTCAACAAATGAGCAGGTTGTTCTCTCTTATAAAATGGATGGGGAAAGTGTTAGCTTGTTCTGAGTGCTCTCTCTGCTAATGAGGGGGAGGTGGATGGGTATATGTAGGCATCTCCAAAAATCCAACTATTACAACATTATTGCCCAACTCGATGGAACCGAAGCAGAAACTTAGTTGCACTCACTAGTGCAAAATGTGGCCACTTTTGGTGTTTCGATGAGACTGATACATAAAACTCGGTGAATCTGGATTTGACTAGCGTAGTCAGTTTCACACACCCAGTGGAACTGATTTGAAAAAACGGAAATTCCAATTTTTTATAAAATGGATACCCTAGATTTGGTCACTGGATTTCACCTGCACCGAAATCGAACTTGGTGTCACCGAGAGGCTAGAGTTTGGCTTCGGATTCTGTCTAAGGAAAACTCGATAAGGCAAAATGTGTAAACTTGGTGGCAGCGAATTTAGGCCTTAGGATTTGGATAGAATAAATTTGTGGGAGAATTCATTAGGGTTTTTCGACCAACTCTAAGCACTTGAGCAATAAGATCATCATAGATACATCATCCCCTTTTAATAATATTGGCTTTCCTAGGGACTCAAATGTGATTTCTCACATAAAATGCGAAATATATAGTCTTGAAGCTTTTGCCAATTGTTGTTTGATACGTCTCCAACGTATCTATCATTTTTGATTGTTCCAAGCTATTATATTATATGTTTTTGATATTTTATATGCATTTGTATGCTCTTTTATATTATTTTTGGGACTAACCTATTAATCTAGAGCCTAGTACCAGTTTCTGTTTTTTCCATGTTTTTGAATATTGTAGATAAGTAATATTAAACGGAGTCCAAATAGAATAAAATCTCCGGAAAGATTTTTCTTGGACCACAAAACACACAATAGACTTGGAGTAGGGGGCAAGGCAATTGCCGGGAAGCCACAAGCCTGCAGGGCGCGCCCTGGGGGGTGGCCGCACCCCCTGGCCTGTGGCCCCCTGCGGGTCTCCTAACCCTAATTCTTGTCCTATAAATTCCCAAATATTCCCGTATCGCCAAAAAGAGCTACGAAAAACACTTCTACGCCGCCGGGAGCCTCTGTTCCCGAGAGATCCAATCTGGGAGCCTTTTCCGGTAATCTACGAGAGAGGGAATTGATTACAGAGGGCATCTACATCAACACCATTGCCCCTCCGATGAGGCGTGAGTAGTTCACCACAGACCTACGGGTCCATAGCTAGTAGATAGATGGCTTCTTCTCTCTCTTTGATCTTCAATACCATGTTCTTCATGATCTTCATGGAGATCTATGCGATATAATACTCTTCTACTGTGTGTTTGTCGAGATTATATGAATCGTGAGTTTATGTTCAGATTATCTATGAATATTATTTGAGTCTCTTATGAATTCTTATGTGCATGATTTCATATCTTTGCAAGTGTCTTCGAATTATTGGTTTGGTTTGCCCAACTAGATTGGTAATTCTTGCAATGGGAGAAGTGCTTAGTTTTGGGTTCGATCTTGTGGTGTCCTCACCCAGTGATAGTAGGGGTAGCGATGCACATATTGTATTGTTGCCATCGAGGATAAAAGAGATGGGGTTTTCATCATATTGCTTGAGTTTATTCCTCTACATCATGGCATCTTACTTAATGCGTTATTCTGTTCTTTATGAACTTAATACTCTAGATGCAGGCAGGAGTCTGTCGATGTGTGGAGTAATAGTAGGAGATGAAGAATCGTTTCAGTCTACTTGATACGTACGTGATGCCTATATGCATAATCATTGCCTTAGATATCTTCACAATTATTCGCTTTTCCATCAATTGTTGGACAATAATTTGTTCACCCACCGCATTATTTTCCTTTATGAGAGAACCCTCTAGTGAAACCTATGCCCCCCGGGTCTATTTTCCATAATATATTTTCAGATCTATAAACCAAAAATACTTTCCTCCAATTTATTTACCTTTTTCGCAATATTTTATATTTATCTCTATCAGATCTCATCCTTGCAAATAACTGTGAAGGGATTGACAACCCCTTTATAGCGTTGGGTGCAAGTGTTTGATTATTTGTGTAGGTACTACTATTGGAGCCTTGCTTGTTCCTCCTACTGGATTGATACCTTGGTTCTCAACAATCTGAGGGAAATACTTATCTACTTCGTTGCATCACCCTTTCCTCTTCAAGGGAAAATCAACGCAAGCTCAAGAGGTAGGAAGAAGGATTTCTGGCGCCGTTGCCGGGGAGGATACATAGCAAGATCACGCTTACCAAGTACCCATCACAAACTCATCTCTTGCCTTTACTTTATTTTCCATTTGCCTCTCGTTTTCGTCTCCCCCACTTCTAAAGCGATTTTCAGATAATACAAAAATATTTTCCTTTTTATTCGCCCTTTTTCCATTTGTCTTTCTGTTTGCTTTCTTGTGTGCTAGATCTATTCGTTACAACCATTTCTGATCTGGGGAGGTTTACACTAAAAATGATAGTAATAATCTCGAAGAGAATAATGATTTCCATAGAGAACCGACTATCATTCATACAAAAAAAACTCTGCATAGGTAGTGCAATATCATTGGAAAAGGTGTTATTCAAGGTTTCTTTACTTGTGCTAGTACGCTACCTACTTTAGGAGGGTCTATCCTCAATAAAAGTAATAGTGTAGCGGACGCCATAACACTTCTAATACTTGAACTTGAGAGACAATTTGTTCATATGCATCCTTGCATACAAAGGATTTTCCTTGAGTTCTCTAATATTCAGCTTGCTTCAGTTAAGCGTGCCGCCACTAAATTTCTAGCCCACGAATTTAGATTCATTACGAAAGAGGCTATTGAAAATTTTTTCTCATCATAAAATTAATGGTGGATGTCCCCCCATTGAGGAGATCCTTTTTAATCACGAAGAAATAATGAGCTTGCAGTCCCCAGATTATGTGGCTTATAATGAAAATTTGAGAAAAAAGGTTCCTATTGAGGTTTTGCTTGATAGGATTTCTGAACTCAATGATGATTTTGCTATACAAAATAATGGATTAGATTTTATACTAAGAGATAAACTTATGATCTTTCGCCAAAGTAAAGCCTACAATGATGAATTAATCATACACTATAGAGGGCCGAAGGAGGAACCTATTCCTTCCACACTTGATCTTAATGATTCTTATCCTATTAAATTTAGCCCTTTTGATTACTTCTGCTTACCACAAAGGAAACTTGCTTATGAAAGAAGGGAGTATGACAAGATCATCGATAATCTCCCTTACTATTATGATAATACCTAGATCTATTGCATTATGCCTAGCTAGGGGCGTTAAACAATAGAGCTTGTTGGGAGGCAACCCAATTTTATTTATTTTCTTTTGTTTTTGTTTCTGTTTTTGTGTGCTGCGCATATTATAACTTCTGTAATAATTGTGTTTTCTTGTTTCAATTATTGTTTGAGCCAAGTAAGACCTTTGGGATGGTCCACGGTATTTGCATGTTGATTCTGCTGAAAAACAGAAACTCTCGCTCTAAGTCCTAGAATTTTATAAATTCACTAGAACGTGCTTTTGATCTGAATTTTTACACAAGATTGGTTTATAAATTTCCCAGATCGTCCTAATTTTTCAGAACTTTTTGAGTTACAAAAGTACTCGGAGTAAACAGATTGCTACACACTGTTCTGTTTTTGACAGATTCTGTTTTCTTTGTGTTGTTTGCTTATTTTGATGAATCTATGGGTTGTATCGAGGGGTATGAACCATGGAGAAGTTGGAATACAGTAAATATTACATCAATATAAATGAAGAATGAGTTCACAACAGTACCTAAGTCTTGGGTAAAGATTTGATGGATACGGAATAAGGAGTGGCAAGAGCCTAAGCTTGGGGATTCCCAAGGCACCCCAAGCCATATTCAAGGATACCAAAGAGCCTAAGCTTGGGGATACCCCGGAAGGCATCCCCTCTTTCATCTTCAATCCATCAGTAAATTTACTTGAGGCTATATTTTTAGTCATCACATGATATGTGTTTTGCTTCGAGCATCTTGTATGATATGAGTCTTTACTATTTAGTTTGCCACAATCATCCTTGCTGCACACACTTTTGATAGAGAGACACGCTGAATCGTGAATTTATTAGAATACTCTTTGTGCTTCACTTATATCTTTTGAGCTAGGCAATGTTGCTCTAGTACTTCAATTATATCTTTTAGAGCACGGCGGTGTTTTGTTTTATATAAATTATTAAACTCTCGTACTTCACTTATATTATTTTGAGAATTCTTTAAACAACATGGTAATTGGTTTAGGTTATGAATTTTGTCCTAATATAATAGGCATCCAAGAGGAATATAATAAAAACTTTCATATTAAGTGCATTGAATATGATGAGAAGTTTGATTCCTTGCATATAGTTTTGATATGTGAAGATGGTAATATGAGAGTCATGCTAGAAAGTAATTGTGAATTAGAATAAATACTTGTGTTGAAGCTTGTGATTCCCGTAGCATGCATGTATGGTGAATCATTATGTGATGCAGTCGGAGCATGATTTGTTTAATGATTGTCAACCTTTGTGTGGAGGTCGGGATCGTGCGATGGTTAACTCCTACCAACCCTTCCCCTAGGAGCATGCATCTAATACTTTGCTTTGATAACTAATAGGCTTTTGCAATAAGTATGTGAGTTCTTTATGACTAATGTTGAGTTCATGGACTATACGCACTCTCACCCTTCCATCTTTGCTAGCCTCTCTAGCACCTAGCAACTTTTGCCGGTACATTAAACCCACCTTCCTCAAAACAGCCACCACATATTTTCCTCAAAACAGCCACCATACCTACCTATTATGGCATTTTCATAGCCATTTGGAGATATATTGCCATGCAACACCACCGTCTAGTTTCTATGACACGCGCCATCACATCCATATTACTATTAGAGTATTATTATATTCTAGATATCGAGTTGTAATCTTTGAGTTGTAAATAAATAAAAGTGTGATGATTTGCATTATTAGAGCATTGTCCCGTGTGAGAAAAGGATGATGGAAGCTATGATTCCCTCATAAGTTGGGATGAGTCTCTGGACTTTACAAAAAAATAAAAGAGGCTAGTGAAGCCTATGAAAAAAATAAAAGAGCCAAAGAAGACCATTAAAAAAAAGAAAAAAAAGGAAAAAAAATGAGAGAAAGAGAGAAGCGACAATGCTACTATCTTTTTCCACACTTGTGCTCCAAAATAGCACCATGTTCTTCATAGAGAGTCTCCTACTTTGTCACTTTCATATAACTAGTGGGATAACATCATTTGCACAACCATTTAGTTTTCTTTTTGAGCTTTCATACACTTATAGCTCTAGTACATTTGTTGCATGGCAATCCCAACTCACTCACATTGATATCTATTGATGGACATCTTCATAGCCTGTTGATATGCCTAGTTGATGTGAGACTATCTTCTTCCTTTCTTTTTGCAACCTCCACCACATTCTATTCCACCTATAATGCTATGTCTATGGCTCACGCTGATGTATTGAATGAGAGTTGAAAAGGTTTGAGAAGATAAAAAGTGTGAAACAATTTCTTGATTTTCATCGGGGTTGTGCATGATTTAGATACGTTATGTGGTGAAGATGGAGCATAGCCAGACCATATGATTTCGTAAGGACAACTTTCTAATACCATGTTATTTTGAAAGGAAGCAATTGCCTTATTAGTATGCTTGAAATATTATTGTTTTTGTGTCAATATTAGACTTTTGTTTTGAGTCTTATGGATCTGAATATTCATGCCACAATAAAGAATATTACATGGATAAATATGTTAGGTAGCATTCCACATAAAAATTCTGTTTTTATCATTTACCTTGGGGATGCTGATACGTCTCCAACGTATCTATAATTTTTGATTGTTCCAAGCTATTATATTATATGTTTTTGATGTTTTATATGCATTTATATGCTCTTTTATATTATTAATCTAGACCCTAGTGCCAGCTTCTGTTTTTTGCATGTTTTTGAATATTGCAGATAAGGAATATTAAACGTTGTCCAAACAGAATAAAATCTCCGGAAATATTTTTCTTGGACCAGAAGACACCCTATAGACTTGGAGTAGGGGGCAATGCAATTGCCGGGAAACCACAAGCCTGCAGGGCGCGCCCTGGGAGTGGCCGCACCCCTAGCCTGTGGGCCCCCTGCGGGTCTCCTAACCCTAATTCTTGTCCTATAAATTCCCAAATATTCCCGTATCACCAAAAAGAGCTACGAAAATACTTCTACGCCGCCGGGAGCCTCTATTCCCGGGAGATCCAATCTGGGAGCCTTTTCCGGTAATCTAGGAGAGAGGGAATTGATTACGGAGGGCATCTGCATCAACTACATTGCCCCTCCAATGAAGTGTGAGTAGTTCACCACCAACCTATGTGTCCATAGATAGTAGCTAGATGGCTTCTTCTCTCTCTTTGATCTTCAATACCACGTTCATCATGATCTTCATGGAGATCTATCCGTTGTAATACTCTTTTGCGGTGTGTTTGTCGAGATCCGATGAATTGTGAGTCTATGTTCAGATTATCTATGAATATTTTTTGAGTCTTTTCTGAATTCTTATATGCATGATTTCATATCTTTGCAAGTCTCTTCGAATTATTGGTTTGGTTTGGCCAACTAGATTGGTAATTCTTGCAATGGGAGAAGTGCTTAGTTTTGGGTTCAATCTTGCGGTGTCCTCACCGAGTGACAGCAGGGGTAGCGAGGCAAGTATTGTATTGTTGCCATCGAGGATAAAAAGATGGGGTTTTCATCATATTTCTTGAGTTTATCCCTCTACGTCATGTCATCTTACTTAATGCGTTACTCTGTTCTTCATGAACTTAATACTCTAGATGCAGGCAGGAGTCGGTCGAGGTGTGGAGTAATAGTAGTAGATGCAGAATCATTTCGGTCTACTTGATACTGACGTGATGCCTATATGCATAATCATTGCCTTTGATATCTTCATGATTATTCGCTTTTCTATCAATTGCTCGGCAGTAATTTGTTCACCCACCGCATTATTTTCCTTTATGAGAGAAGCCTTCTAGTGAAACCTATGGCCCCCGGATGTATTTTCCATAATATAATTTCAGATCTATAAACCAAAAATACGAAAATACTTTCCTGCAATTTATTTACTTTTTCCGCAATATTTTGTATCTATCTCTATCATATCTCATCCTTGCAAATAACTCTAAAGGGATTGACAACCTCTTTATAGTGTTGGGTGCAATTGTCTGATTATTTGTGTAGGTACTCCTATTGGAGCTTTGCTTGTTCCTCCTACTGGAATGATACCTTGGTTCTCAACAAATTGAGGGAAATACTTATCTAATTTTCTGCATCACCCTTTCCTCTTCAAGGGAAAACCAACGCAAGCTTAAGAGGTAGCATTGTTCCAAGCATTTAGGGGATCTCCTCACAATCCTTTGCCAATCCATTCATTGAACTCTTCCTGAAAGATACTTGGTAGAATCATTAGTCCAATGAAATATATGTTGCTATTAATTAAAAAACCACCTAGGGAGAAGTTGTGCTTTCAGCGGGTCGGGCACATGGGGCCGGCTGGAGGCGTCCATCGTCTTCGTCGTCACCCAACCGGCTAGTCGTTGCTGCGTCGGGGGTGGCCACCCTTGTTCCGGCCTGTCCTTTGGCTGGTGGCATCTAGGGAGGACACGCACAATGTCTATCGGTGATCACCAGCCGGTAGATGATCGTCACCTTGGAGAGGAGGGGACTCTGAGTTGGCAACAACCGGCTTGAACGATGCGTGTAGTGTGTTGCCAACGATGACGAGGTCACAGAGGTGTTGCTCCTGCTATAGATGCTCCTCGCCCTTGGACTGCTCCTGGTCGACCATAGCTGCCCGGGCGGCCTTCATGTTCTGCGTTGGTGTGTCGTACGTGGGCAAGCGTGTGCCTCGGAACTTAGCAACCACACGACCATGACGACGCATGTCCCCATGCGATTGGGTTCAGTGCTAGTCGGGGTGAAATCGTAGACGATGTTTTATTCACGCTGCACAAACTCCATCTGGCGGCACAGCGGCGAGCGTGGAGGCCTCCGCAAACAACTTATTGTGGGTCTCCTCGAGCTCAGCCGTGGCGGCAACTAGGGCAATAGCAGGTGTGATGGGTGTACGCAGGCTCTGCAAGGCAACAGACAATGGGTTGGACAGGCTGGCGCAGGCCATAGTCGTGGCTGTCGTAAATGCCTCCCTGTCGCGTCCAAAGCTGGTGTTGGAATGAGTGCCAGCACCTCGATGCAGACACAAAGGTCGCCGACATCATCGGAAGTGCCGCTGCCGGTAGACGACAACGGTCTGAATAAGGTGAGTACCTCGCTAGGGTACTCATCAGGGGTGAATGCGACGAAAATACGTAGCTCGCCAAAAGAGTCGATGGAGCTGGAGCCGGATGCGGTGAGCGTGCAGACTAGCTCATGTGTGATGCGCTCACCGAAGTAAGTGAAAGATCTTGTCTGGAACATGACTCCAACCGAGGCCGCGGATGGCCCCATGGTGGGTGCCAGCTATCCTGGTGTTCCCGACAGATGCCATGGGGTGGCTTATCGAGTGTGGTTGGGGCCCATGGACGCTGGTGGGTTCTGGAAGCAAGATTGGGAATAGGTGGTGCGAGGAACATGATGTACCCAAGTTTGGGCCCCTTCATTGGAGGTAACAACCCTAGTCCTACCGGATTGAACTGTATGGGTCAAGAGTGATACAATGGTGGTCTAGAGCTGTTCGTCGAAGGAGGAAGAAGGAGCTATTTCTCCACTCTTACCTCCCTTGTATGTGGAACGTGTGAACCCCTTGCTCGGATGGATACCTGAGGGTTTTATAGGTCAATACCCCAGCTTAAAATATGCATGGGAAATGGGGGCGAGCCTCGGCTGGCAGCCTCTCTCACCGACCATGGGCCCCGTCGGCTATATGGTCTCGTCGAAGGTAGGGCCCACCGCTGAAGAGTATAGCTCGAGGGGCCCGCCGGTTGCTCACCACTGTAGTCATGTGTCAATAAAGCCATGGAGTAGGTAGTGCGTGCCTCTACAGGACCGAACCATCCCGTCGAGATCAGTGGTATCGGCGGTCCTATAGCCATGGCTTGACCCCTCACGGGGGTTATGTCTTATCTTTGTACTTCAGTACGAGCAGACGGGATGGGACGGGCATTGACCCCGTCGGGAACCATTATTTGGGCAAGTGGCATCGGCTCGCACCAAGCTGACCCTCACTTGTGGGTTGACCCCTGGCTAGGCCGAGCCGACTCGGGTGGCCAACCGGGTGGGGGGAGCAGATGCCCCGATCATTCCGGAGAATCGTCTCCTCCGCTTTGGCCTATCCACGAGTTATCCCGTCAACACCAAGTACGATCTACATCATCATGTTCTTCTTCCGCTGCAAGTCGGCAACGGAAATTATCGTGATATCAACTATTATTGTATCTTATAGTGTTCGTGGTTGACCGTAGATCGAATTTTTTGTTTTCTACTACGTTTCCCAACATCTAGCGTGTTAGTTATGCATTCTGCAGAATGTTAATGATTTGAACATGTCTGTCAAGTCAATGATACATGATCCAACTATTGATCAACTTTATGTAATCACATACTAGCAATACTAGCATAGTACCCGTGCGTTGCCACGGGCTAACAAATATATAGAAATGGACCCATGGTCAAATGGTAATTGGTTAAAGGGCCGTTAATTGTACTTCACTGATTTTGACTAGAATACATGTACACGTTCCATCAATTTTTTATTCAAAAAATGTTGAGATAAGTAGAAAATGGATATAAAACCAGCATCTTAATCTTTGATACAAAGCCATAGTGGTAAGAAACTCTACGTCTATTCATAAAACTACTATAAACCTGCCTAATTGAATCTATTATATCATTCCTACAAATTCAATACTCCACAACAATACCACAAACTTTAACTAATGTGCTTAGAAGAAGCGACTTCAAGTCACAAACTTTTTGACCAATACCATTCCGATTCAGCACCTATTGTTAACTCCTCCCTCGCAGATTTAACCTTTGTGTCTCCTTGTATTCTAGTAGACAATACAAAGTAATATATACAATGTATTATCGCTGCCAACTATAGCAACTCATAAGTCAAATATGTTATATTTATAGGGTGAAGATAGTGTCTTCGGTTAATAGAACATGCCCATATTCCATCACACCGACAAAGGTAAAACAACACAAAATTGCCTCTTCTCTCCAGCTCTACCCTAATGTGTGACGGGCTTCATTAAGTTTCTGCTTAATCACAGAGCCATTCTCTAACTTCACTTCCATCGAACAGTTGCTCTACTTTAAAGATATGAACAAAAAACAACTCAATCAAGAGCATTGGTGGTATATAGCCTAATTGTCTGCTTATTCATAATAATACAGTCAGTGCAACTACAACTATTACATGAAGAATCAAGGAGAAAAAGTATGAAACACATCCATTTTAATTAGTGTCACGCAAAGTAGGCTTTCGCCTCGATTTATATATAAAGAAACACATCAAAGTACATGACCAAATGATATAATAATATGGGACACTCTCTAACAAAGCACATCAAAAGATACAAAATGAACCTAAAACAAGCCTGACACTTGGACGACGCCAGATCAAGGACTCCTGAGATCCACGAGAACACCTCCAAGAGGGCAATGACGCGAAGAGTCGCCGCTGTCGAGTCCAAACAAATAGACATGTGTTTTCAACCGGAGCCCTGGTAAAAGGACGAGACCCGCGATGACACGAGTCTTCATCAAGCAAGCGGCATGATGCAAATGATAGATAAACATTTTCTCTCTATTGTGTATACATGATTCTTTTATTCTACAACAAATAAAAACATAACTTTGCAAAATACAACATCAATTACTTCAATGAATTCATAAAGTTACCATATTGCTAGCCTTCTCCTTGTTGTCAACAAAGTACTTGCTTGTCACTCCCTTTAGTTGATGGTTGAGGCCCACATAACATGTAGTTTTTGTTGCCTTGAAAACCACAAAGTGTGTTCTTTTATATATATTCAGATCCAGAAGAATTTGTACAATGACAAAGATTACTTACTTGGAGACAAGATCAAAAGAGTAAATAAGAACTTGGGGGTAGTATCTTCCAAATCATGTGAGACAACTTGAACTGCCCCTACAAGTGAAAAAATCATAACATTGTGGGAAATAAAGGCACTTTCCACGTTACTCTTGTACACCTTAAACTTGATATTTAACAAATACATTCAATAGAAAGAATTAGCAGGATATCTTACTCATCAGAGAAAAGGAGTGCCTCGTTGATACGTCTCCAACGTATCTATAATTTTTGATGGTTTCATGCTATTATCTTGTCAAACTTTGGATGTTTTGCATGCCTTTTTTTTTTGGGACTAACTTATTAACTCAGTGCCAAGTGCCACTTCCTGTTTTTTTCATGTTTTTGACCCATTTGAGAGGAGATTTTGAAACGGAGTCCAAACGGAAGAAAATCCCCGAAAAGATTTTTTTTTTGGAACAGAAGAAGATCGGAGAGCTTGGGAGCCAAGCCAGAGGAGCTCCAGGAGCCCCACAAGCCCCCAACCCGCAGCCAAGGGGGCCGTGCCTATATAATCCCATAAATTCCAGAAAAAATCAAGAGATCATCGCAATCGCTTTTCCGCTTCCGCAAGCTTCTGTCTCCGCAAGATCCCATCTGGGGCACGCCCTGGTGCCCTGCCGGAGGGGGGATTCGGACACGGAGGGCTTCTCCATCAACACCATGACCTCTCCGATGATGCGTGAGTAGTTTACCATACACCTACGGGTCCAAAGCTAGTAACTAGATGGCTTCTTCTCTCTCTTGGATCTTCAATACAAAGTTCTCCATGATCTTCATGGAGATCTATCTGATGTAATCTTCTTTTGCGGTGTGTTTCTCGAGATCCGATGAATTGTGGATTTATGATCAGATTATCTATGAATCTTATTTGAGTTTCTTCTGATCTCTCTTATGCATGAATTCATATCCTTGTAGTTCTCTTCGAGTTGTGGGTTTTGTCTGGCCAACTAGATCTATGATTCTTGCAATGGGAGAAGTGCTTGGTTTTGGGTTCATACCGTGCGGTGACCTCACCCAGTGATAGAAGGGTTAGCGAGGCATGCATCATGTTGTTGCCATCAAGGGTAAAAAGATGGGGTTTTCATCATTGGTTTGATATTATCCCTGTACATCGTGTCATCTTGCATAAAGCGTTACTCTGTTCGTCATGAACTCAATACACTAGATGCATGCTGGATAGCGGTCGATGTGTGGAGTAATAGTAGTAGATGCAGAAAGTATCGGTCTACTTGCCTCGGACATGATGCCTATATGTATGATCATTGCCTTAGATATCATCATGACTTTGCACGGTTCTATCAATTGCGCGACAATAATTTGTTCACCCACCGTAATACTTGCTATTTTGAGAGAAGCCTCTAGTGAACACTATGGCCCCCAGGGTCTACTCGACACCATATTTTCAGCCTTACACTAATTACTTTGTTGCACTTTCCGCCTTTAGATCTCACTTTGCAAACAATCTTGAAGGGATTGACAACCCCTTTGAAGCGTTGGGTGCAAGCTTGTTTGTGTTTGCCCAGGTACTCTGGACTTGACGAGACCCTCCTTCTGGATCGATACCTTGGTTCTTATACTGAGGAAATACTTACTGCTCCTATGCTGCATCACCCTTTCCTCTTCAAGGGAAGAACCAACGCAAGCCCAGCCTCTGTCAATGAGTCAACTTCTGGCGTTGTTGTCTGTGGGATAGGAGAAGAATTTCTGGCGCCTTTGCCGGGGAGGAGGATCCAGTCAAGAACTCATCCAAGTAAGTGTCACAAACTCATCCCTTGCATTTACGTTGTTTGCGAGTTGCCTCTCGTTTTCCTCTCCCCCACTTCACAATTTGCCTTTTTCGTTTGCCTTTTCCATTTGCCTTTCCTTTGCTTGTGTGCTATGTGCCTTAAATATGCTTGCAACTTCGCTTGCTGAAAATCTAGTGATATGGATCCTCACCCACATGCTAATCTCTTTAAGAGATCCAATTATGTTGATCCAATTGCTAGTGAGTTGAGTGCACTTGACTATCTTTGAGGAGTTTTGCTTGAGATGCGTGAATCTGAAAATCGTGATGAAGAAATTTATGAAGAGATTCACGAGGGCTCCTTGAATGAAAAGCATGTTTGCAATGGTTTCACTATAAATCCTACTAGTGACAATCATGCTAAAAATATGCAAAACCCTAAGCTTGGGGATGCTAGTTTTGCTATGTCCACTACTTGTTGCAATGATATTTGCAATAATATTGGAAGTGGGTTTGGATAACTCAGGACTTTAGTTGATAATAATCCCACTATTTTTGAAGAGCGTCAACTTTGCATGCATGTGGATCATGAAAAGAATATCCTTTGTGATAGCTATCTTGTTGAATTTGATTATGATCCCACATGTAATTGCTATGAGAGAGGAAAATATTGTGGTAGAAACTTTCATGTTACCAAATTACCTCTCATTTTGTTGATATTGCTATTGTCTCTTTCTTCTTCCTTACATATGGCAACTATTGGTTGTCTTGACAATCTGTTTTCCTATAAAATGCCTATGCATAGGAAGTATGTTACATTTAGATATGTTTGCCTTATGCCTAGCTAAGGGTGTTAAACAATAGCGCTTGTTGGGAGGCAACCCAATGAATTTACCTTTTTCTTTCTGTTTTGTTGCGTCCACACTTTCATAATTCAGTTGTGATTGTGTTTTTTGTGTTTCTTTTTGTGTTTGAGCCAAGCAAAGCCTTTATGACTAGTCTTGGTAATGGTTGTTTGATCCTGCTGGAAAAAGACAGAAACTTTTTTCTCACGAGATGATTTTACATTTTTATTTAGAAAGAGATTTTGAGTTGATTCTTTTTGCTGTTGATTGATATGATTTTTGCCCAGGCGTCGTAATGTTTTAGGTTTTTTCAGGTGCAAGAAGTATACGAAGTATACAGATTGCTACACACTGGTCTGCTTTTGACAGAATCTGTTTTTGTTGAGTTGGTTGCTTGTATTGATGAAACTATGGTTAGTATCGGGGGGGTACTAGCCATGGGAAAGTGAGAATACAGTAGCCCATCATCAATATAGATAGAATTTAAGTTTGCTACAGTACCAAAAGAAGTGGTAGTTTTTTTTCTTGTACTAATGTTATCACAAGTTTCTGTTTAAGTTTTGTGTTGTGAAGTTTTCAAGTTTTGGGTGATGTTCCCACGGACAAAGAGATAAGGAGTGGAAAGAGCTCAAGCTTGGGGATGCCCAAGGCATCCCAAGCCAAATTCAAGTACACCAAAAAGCCTAAGCTTGGGGATGCCCCGGGAAGGCATCCCCTCTTTCGTCTTCAATCCATCGGTAACCTTACTTGGAGCTATATTTTTATTCACCACATGGTATGTGTTTTTCTTGGAGCGTCTTGTATCATAGGAGTCTTTTCTTTTTGTTGTGTCACAATCATCCTTGCTGCACACCTTTTTGAGAGAGAGAGAGACATGCACTCATCGTGATTTTGCTAGAATGCTCATAGTGCTTCACTTATATCTTTTGAGCTAGATACTTTTGCTCTAGTGCTTCACTTATATCTTTTGAGCTAGATACTTTTGCTTTAATGCTTCACTTATATATTTTTGAGCTAGAAACTTTTAATCTTGTGCTTCACTTATATCTTTAGAGCACGGCGATGCATGATTTGGTGGTTGGCTTATGCTATGAAAGTAGTCCCATGTGCTGGGTACCCAAAGAGGATGCAAGAACCTCCATCTTCATGTGCATTGAGTAGAAAGAGAAGTTTCGATTCTGCTCAATTAGTTTTGAGACATGGATTCGGTATTAAGAGTTATGTTAGTAGGGTGTTGTGAATATAGAAATACTTGTGTTGGAGTTAGTGATTCCCGTAGCATGCACGTATGGTGAACCGCTATGTTAGGAAGTCGGAGCATAATTCATCTATTGATTGTCATCCTTTGTGTTGAGGTCGGGATCGCGTGATGGTTTACACCTACCAATGCTTCCCCTCGGAGTATGCGTTTAACACTTTGTTTCGATTACTAATAAAAACTTCCGGAACAAGTATGTGAGTTCTTCATGACTAATGTGAGTCCATGGTATAGATGCACTTTCACCTTCCACCATTGCTAGCCTCTCTAGTGCCGCGCAATTCTCCCGGTGCACAAACCCACCAAAATCCTTCCTCAAAACAGCCACCATACCTACCTATTATGGCATTTTCATAGCCATTCCGAGATATATTGCCATGTAACTCCCACAGTTCTGTCTCATGACTTGCGTCGTCACTCCCGTATTGCCATTGCATGATCGTAAGATAGCTAGGGAGATGTTTTCAATGTCATACGCCATGCTAGATCGTTGCACATCCCGGTACACTGCCGGAGGCATTTCCTATGGAGTCATCATCATTGTGATCTTCGAGCTGTGAGTAAATAAAAGTGTGATGATCATCATTATTAGAGCATTGTCCCATGTGAGGAAATAAAAAAAAGGCCAAATAGCCCAACAACAAAAAAAAGAGAAAACAAAAGAAAACAAAAAAAGAGGTCTAAGAGCCCAAATGAAAAAAAGAAAAGAGAGAAAAATAGAGAAGGGACAATGCTACTATCTTTTTCCACACTTGTGCTTCTTGTTAGTACCATGTTCTTCATGATTGAGAGCTTCTTGCTTTGTCACTACCATATGCTAGTGGGAATCTTCATTATATAACTTGGCTTGTATATTCCAATGATGGGCTTCCTCAAAATTGCCCTAGGTCTTCGTGAGCAAGCAAGTTGGATGCACACCCACTAGTTTTCCTTTGAGCTTTCATATACTTATAGCTCTAGTGCATCTCTTGTATGGCAATCCCTACTCATTCACATTGATATCTATTAATAGGCATCTCCATAGCCTATTGATACGCCGAGTCAATGTGACCATCTCCTCCTTTTTGTCTCACAACCACCACCACACTCTATTCCACCTATAGTGCTATATCCATGGCTCGCGCTCATTTATTGCGTGATACTTATAGAAGTTTGAGAAAGTAAGATTGCGAAAACAATTACTTGGCCAATTCCGGGGTTGTGCATGATTTACATTAGTTATGTGAGGATGATGGAGCATAGCCAGACTATATGATTTTGTAGGAATAACTTTATTTGGCCTTGTTATTTTGAAAGTTCATGATTACTTTGCTAGTTTGCTTGAAGTATTACTGTTTTCATGTCAATAGCAAACTATTGTTTTGAATCTTACGGATCTGAACATTCATGTCACCTGAAAGAAGTTGCGAAGGAAAACTATGCTAGGTAGCATTCCACATCAAAAATTCATTCTTTATCACTTCCCTACTCGAGGACGAGCAGGAGTTAAGCTTGGGGATGCTTGATACGTCTCCAACGTATCTATAATTTTTGATGGTTTCATGCTATTATCATGTTAAACTTAGGATGTTTTGCATGCCTTTTATTTATTTTTTGGGACTAACTTATTAACTCAGTGCCAAGTGCCAGTTCCTATTTTTTCCATGTTTTTGACCCCTTTCAGAGGAGATTTTGAAACGGAGTCCAAACGTAAGAAAATCCCCAAAAAGATTTTTTCGGAACGGAAGAAGATCGAAGAACTCGGGAGCCAAGCCAGAGGAGCTCCAGGGGCCCCACAAGCCCCCACCCCGCGGCCAGGGGGGCCGCGCCATCCAGGCTTGTGGGCCCCCTGGAGGTCCCCTGACCTAGATCTTTCGCCTATATAATCCCATAAATTCCAGAAAAAATCAAGAGATCATCGCAATCGCTTTTCTGCCGCCGCAAGCTTCTGTCTCCAGAAGATCCCATCTGGGGCACGTCCTGCTGCCCTGCCGGAGGGGGGATTCGGACACGGAGGGCTTCTCCATCAACACCATGACCTCTCCGATGATGCGTGAGTAGTTCACCATAGACCTACGGGTCCATAGCTAGTAACTAGATGGCTTCTTCTCTCTCTTGGATCTTCAATACAAAGTTCTCCATGATCTCCATGGAGGTCTATCCGATGTAATCTTCTTTTGCGGTGTGTGTGCCGAGATCCGATGAATTGTAGATTTATGATCAGATTATCTATGAATCTTATTTGAGATTTTTCTGATCTCTCTTATACATGATTTCATATCCTTGTAATTCTCTTCGAGTTGTGGGTTTTGTTTGTCCAACTAGATCTATGATTCTTGCAATGGGAGAAGTGCTTGGTTTTGGGTTCATACCGTGCGGTGACCTCACCCAGTGACAGAAGGGGTAGCGAGGCACGCATCATGTTGTTGCCATCAAGGGTAAAAAGATGGGGTTTTCATCATTGGTTTGAGATTATCCCTCTACATCATGTCATATTGCTTAAAGCATTTGATACGTCTCCAGCGTATCTATAATTTTTTATGGTTTCATGCTATTATCTTGTCAAACTTTGGATGTTTTGCATGCCTTTTATTTATTTTCTCGGACTAACTTATTAATCCAGTGCCAAGTGCCATTTCCTATTTTTTCCATGTTTTTGACCCCTTTCAGAGGAGATTTTAAAACGGAGTCCAAACGGAAGAAAATCCCCGAAAAGATTTTTTCTGGAACGAAAGAAGATCGGAGAGCTTGGGGGCCAAGCCAGAAGAGCCCCAGGGGCCCCACAAGCCCCCACCCCATGGCCAGGGGGGCCGCGCCATGCAGGCTTGTGGGCCCCCTGGAGGTCCCCTGACCTAGATCTTGCGCCTATAAATTCCCAAATATTCCCAAAAAAATCAGGGGAGCCTCGTAATCACTTTTCCGCCGCCGCAAGCTTCTGTCTCCGCAAGATCCCATCTGGGGCACGTCCTGGTGCCCTGCCGGAGGGTGGATTCGGACACGGAAGGCTTCTCCATCAACACCATGACCTCTCCGATGATGCGTGAGTAGTTCACCATAGACCTACGGGTCCATAGCTAGTAACTAGATGCCTTCTTCTTTCTCTTGGATCTTCAATACAAATTTCTCCATGATCTTCATTGAGATCTATCCGATATAATTGCTTGGCAGTCCCCGGCAACGACACTAGGAGAATGTTGTTGACGAGTCCCTGACTTGATGCCTTCGTGACAACAGAGTCAGAACTGCTCCGAGTTGCTCAACAATTAGCAATTGTCTTGCAATGGCCCACCAGCGCGTGGGTTCGCGGCAGTTTTTGAGGGTAGAGTATTCGACCCAAATTTGTTGATACGCCGATCAGGAGGTGAGAGGATACTCTCGAGTATTAGCAGCTGAATGTATCAGATTCAACTACACCTCAAAGATTAGTATCTGCAAACAAAGTATCAACAACAAAGTAGTATGATAACAACGGTGTCAGAAACGATTTGGTGATAAGGCAGACTATTCCTAACTATCGTATCAATGGCGCCAAAAGTTGCCAGTTGACGGAAATTGTCTTTTCCTGTCAACGACGAGCGAACAAGAATTGTAGCAGGTAGCAGCAGTGTATTGAGTAACAACAGTGGCAAAGAACAGCAGTAGCAAGTGGCAACAGTAGCAAGTAACAGCAACAACAAGTAACAGTAGCAGCAACAGTAGCAGCAAAGCAAGTAACAGTAGCAGCAGCAGAGCAAGTAACAGTAGCGGCAACAGTAGTAACAGCAGCAGAGCAAAACAAGTAACAGCAGCAGTGGGACAAACTCGTAGGCAATGGGTCGGTGATTCGTTTGGATGATATTCATCATGCAATAGTTATAACACGGAGAGATATGTGGCTAGCTCCCATTCGTCAATGTGATGTAGGCATGCATTCCGTGTGTCGTCATACGTGCTTAGGGAAAAGAACTTGCATGACATCTATTGTCCATCCCTCCCGTGGCAGCGGGGTCCAAAAGGATACTACAGGATATTAAGGTTCTCCTTTTGACAAAGAACCGGAACAACGCATTAGCACTTGGTGAACACATGAACTCCTCAAACTATGATCATCACTGGGAGTGGTTTCGGTTATTGTCACTCCGGGGTTGCCGGGTCATAACACATAGTAGGTAACTACAACTTGCAAGATTGGATCTAAAACACACATGTATTGGTGACAATATAATAATTTCAGATCTGAGATCATGGCACTCAGGCCCTAGTGACAAGCATTAAGAATGGCAAAGTAGTAGCAACATCAATCTCAGAACATAGTGGATACTAGGGATCAATCCCCATCAAAACGAACTCGATTACATGATAGATCTCATCCTACTCATCACCGCCCAGCGAGCCTACGAATAGATTACTCACGAACGATGAAGAGCTTCGTGGAATTGGAGAGGGAAGAAGGTTGATGATGATGATGGCGACGATTTCCCCTCTCCGGAGCCCAAAACGGACTCCAGATCTGTCCTCCAGATGAAGAACATGATGTGGCGGCGCCTCCGTATCGCAAACGCGACGAAATCTTCTGTTCTGATTTTTTTTCTGGGCAAAAGTGAATTTATAGAGCTGAGTTTGGGCGCGGTAGAGCCACGTGGGCCCCACAAGCTTGCTTGCCGCGGCCAGGGGGGTGGCCGCAGCAACAGGGCTTGTGGCCCACCGGCCCATCCCCTCCGGTGGATCTTTGCGCAGGTATTTTTCATATTTTCCAGAAAAATTCTCCGTAAATTTTCAGGACGTTCCGAGAACTTTCATTTCTGCACAAAAACAACACCATGGCAATTCTACTGAAAACAGAGTCAGTCCGGGTTAGTTCCATTCAAATCATGCAAATTAGAGTCCAAAACAAGGGCAAAAGAGTTGGGAAAAGTAGATACGACGGAGACGTATCAACTCCCCCAAGCTTAAAACCTTGCTTGTCCTCAAGCAATTCAGTTGACAAACTGAAAAAGAAAGAAAAACTTTGACAAACTCTGTTTGATCTTGTTGTTGCAACTATGTCTAACTCATAACCAGAATTTCAGCAAGATCACAAGTTAACCACATAAGCAAGTGACACAAAGGTCTCACAGTAAACTAATATCAATGGCATAATCAGCTAGCCAGCAAATAATAATGAGTTTCAAATACCAACAATTCAATCAAAACAAGCATGAAGCAATATGAATAGGTGGTATCTCGCTAGCTCTTTCTGAGACCGCAAAACATAAATGCAGAGCAATTTCAAAGATCAAGGGCTGACTGAACATTGTAATTCATAGCAACAAAGATCCAGTCATAGTCATACTCAATATCAATCAAAAGCAAAGCATAAAAATGACAGAGGTGCTCTCTAATTGGTGCTTATAAGAAGAGGATGACTCAACAAGAAAATAAATAGGCAGGCCCTTCGCAGAGGGAAGCATTGATTTGCAGAGGTGCCAGAGCTCAAGCTTTGAAAACAGAGATAATAATTTTGGGTGGCATGCTTTCATTGTCAACGCAATGACCAAGAGTTCTCAATATCTTCCACGCTACTCATGCTATACGCGGTTCCCAAACAGAGAAGTAAAGTTTTAACTCCCCCACCACCAAACAATCACACTCCACGGCTAGTCGAATCCTCGGGTACCGTCCATACTAACATCAATCCAGGGGGAGTCTTGTTTTACAGTTATGTTTTCAATTTAAGCATGGAACTGGGCATTCGAATTACCGGCCCCTTTCTCATGAATGACAGTGAATAAACACATGTCGAGGATAACACGCCTGGCATGGAAGATACCAATAGCCCACTATCACCACATGAGCAGTTCGGGCATGCAATACAGAATATTTATTGAAGGTTTAGAGAATGGCACATGCAAATTTACTTGGAACAGCAGGTAAATACCGCAAATAGGTAGGTATCGTGGACTCTCATGGAAAAACTTTTGGGTTTATGGAAGTGGATGCACAAGAAGTATTCCGCTTAGTACAAGTGAAGGCTAGCAAAAGACTGGGAAGCGACCAACTAGAGAGAGACAACAGTCATCAAGATGCAATGAGTTTGACTAACATGGAGTGCAAGCATGAACATGATATAAATCACCATGAACACGAACATCATAGAGGCTATGTTGATTTTGTTTCAACTACATGCATGAACATGCGCCAAGTCAAGCCACTTGAATCATTAAAAGGAGAATACCATCCTATCATACTACATCATAGTCATCTCAAAATCTATGTTGGCATTCAAGACAAACCATTATAAGATCCTAGATAAATAAGCAGGGCATCAGAAACTATGATCTCTAAGTTGTCATTGCAAACATGGTTCTCTCACAACAAAGCTGAATATGGGACGACAAGCTAGTCCTATTTACAAAAACAAAATAGATAGAGTTCATACCAGCTTTTCCAGTCTCAGTCACTTCATCATATATCATCATTATTGCCTTTCACTTGCACGATCGAACGATGTGAACAATAATAAGCGTGCTCGTGCAATGGACTAAGCTGAATCTGGAGGAAAACACAAAGGAGAAGACAAAGTAATATGGCTCTTTGAAAGCTAAACAGGTATGCATGCAAGAGCCACTAAACATTGTAACTAATATCTTCTACCTTGACCTAAAGAAAAAGAAAACTATTTACACGGGAAAGCTCCCAACAAGCAAAAAGAAGAAAGGAAAATCTTTTTGGGTTTTCTCAAAAGGACACAAAACAAGAAAACAAGAGAACGAAAATAAACTAGCGTGGATCATACAGTGGCAAAGTGTAAACACCGACTAACAAAGTGAAAGCATAAGCATGAATGTAAAGTTGGTGCGAAGACGTACTCCCCCAAGCTTAGGCTTTTGGCCTAGCTTGGTCTACTTCCAAGGACGGTCATGGCGAAACCCAAAATCATAATCGGGGTTATACGGGAGCGCTGCAGCCACTGCCTGAATAGCTGCCTCACGAACACGAGCAGCCGTCGCCTCCCTCTCATACTCGTCTGCCTCTCCTATGGTTATGTAGTATCTCCGTTTAACCTGAAAGTCAAAGAAATCAGGAGCAGGAAGGGTAATATGGAAGACAAGCTGCCGATTAAATATCAATCGGTATAGGAGAGATTCATCATCCCTCTCAAGAAACTGGTTGCGTGTCAAAGCGACGCGGTCAAGGAAAGCTGTATGGAGCGGGGGATCTCCTGCGCGGATGGGTACTCCAAGAAAATTTGCTATGCGAGTGGCATAGATGCCGCCAAAGAAATCTCCCTCAATAGCCTTTTTATTCAGCCTCCTTGCTATAATAGCTCCCATGTTGATGATTTTGTCACCCGTAACTGTACTCTTAAGGATACTAAGGTCAGAAGCGCATAGGTGACAATGTTCAACCTTACCGTTAATGCGTCTACCTATGAAGAGGGAAAAGTAGTGCAAGGAAGGGAAATGAATGCTTCCTATGGTAGCTTGTGTGATGTCTCTAGTTTCTCCAACAGATATACTAGAGAAAAACTCTAACCGAAGATTTAGCAGGATCCTTAAGATTACCCCCATCGGGTATTTTGCAAATCCAATTGAAATCCTCCAAATCCATGGCATAGGATTTATCATACAGATCAAACAATATGGATGAGTCACGACCAACTGAAAATTTAAATCTACACAGAAAAGAGGCAGGGAGCATCACATACTGTTCACATATATCTGAGAGGAATTCTTCTAACCCGGCATTGCGGACAAGTGTATCGAACTCATCCTTGAAGCCTGCTTCGATCATGAAGGCCATTCACATGGTTGTACTGGTGCGACCCTTAGTTGATAAGGATCGGGCTCCCTAAAAGAAAGATAGGGACCCTTCTTACTTGAGGAACCACCATGAAACTTCCTCCTGAACATAATTTCTCTTTGCTGAAATTTTGAAGTTCAAGAGAAAAGTGAATAAAGACCAACCACACCTTGTAGCAGCTACTCCCACCAGTGCCTAGAGACCGTATCACGCGCTAAAACTACTTGGAACCAGCTAAAATCAACATTTAAGTCTCAAGAACAGGGTCACCAAGGTAGCAAGAATACGTGAAGGATAAAGCACTAGAGAAAAAACTAACTGGACCAATGGAGGAGTCACTTACCAAGGAGCAATTTCCCCAAAATGGTTCGGAGAATGATGCTTTGAGCAAGGAGATCGAAAATCACAGCCAAATGAGAAAGAACACGGGTTTGAGGTGCGAACCAATTTTTTCTGAGGAAGAAGAAGAGGATGGGAGCTGCAATGAGTGGAGGGGGCCCTGTGGGCCCCACAAGCTTGCTCTCCGCGGCCAGGGGGGTAGCCCGCGGTGACAGGGCTTGTGGCCCACTTGGGTGGCCCCCAGGCCAGCTCTCTGTCCGAGTATTTTTCAAAAATTCTAGAAAAAATCATACTGGATTTTCAGGACCATCGGAGAACTTTTATTTTCGAGGTATTTTTCTCCGAGACGCTAAAACAGAAAACAGGGAAAACTAAACTAAACCTATCATTTTTCTTCTAAGCAACAGAAAGTGAAGGCTTAAAACAGAGGTATGTGACTCTTTGGTTCATCCATTTCATGGTCATCAAAAGAAATCCGTCAATGGGGTTGATCAAATCCTTATGACAAAACTTTTTTGAATCGCAAGAGAGAACGGAGAATTTTCGAATAGCCACTAAGTTACCTCAATGGGGATATGTATCTCCCCAACAAGCAAATCATACCTCATCTTGACACGAGGAATAGGGCATTCAAAGCTCCCAATGAGAATCGGTGAAGTTTTTCCGATAGCATTGATGCAATGTACTTGATATCGTTTATTCGGAAAGTGCACGGTATGCTCATTACCGTTGACGTGGAAAGTGACATTGCCTTTGTAGAAATCTATAACAACCCTGAAGTGTTTAAAAAGGGTCTTCTGAGGATGACAGCCATGGCATCGTCCTCGGGAATATCCAAGATAACAAAGTCTGTTAAGATAGTGGTGTTAGCAGCCACAATAGGCAGATCCTCGCAAATGCCAACAAGGAAAGCAGTTGATTTGTCGGCCATTTGCAGAGAAATTTCAGTGGGTGTCAACTTATCCAGTTCAAGTCTATGATAAAGAGAGAGAGGCATAACACTAACTCCGGCTCCAAGGTCACATAAGGCAGTTCTTACGTAGTTTCCTTTAATGGAGCAAGGTATAGTGGGCACTCCGGGATCACCAAGTTTCTTTGGAGTTCCACCTTTGAAAGTGTAATTGGCAAGCATGGTGGAGATCTCAAGATCTGGTATCTTCCATTTATTAGTCACGATATCTTTCGTGTACTTGGCATATGGAGACATTTTGAGCACATCAACTAACCGCATCTATAGAACGACGAGTCTTATCATTTCAATGAAGCGCTCAAAATCCTCATCATCCTTTTTCTTGGATGGCTTAGGAGGAAAGGGCATAGGTCTCTGAACCCATGGCTCCCTTTCTTTACCATGCTTCCTAGCAGTGAAGTCATTCTTATCGTGTCTCTTAGGTTGTGGGTTATCAGGATTAACCGTAGGTTCAATCTCCACATCCTTATCATTGCTAGGTTGACCATCATTATGAACATTGCTGTCCACATTGTCACCAGGTTCATGTTCATCACCAGATTGTGTTTCTGCATAAGACGCAGAAATATCATTTGGTTCTTCAGGTGTGACAGTATTTGGTGGACTAACATGCAGGTTTCTATCATCCTTCTTCTCCTTAGGATGACTGGGTGCATCTGCATTAATTCCTTGAGAATCTTGATCGATTCGCTTAGGATGACCTTCAGGATACAAAGGTTCCTGAGTCATTTTGCCTCCTCTAGTAACGACTCTGACAGAGTTGTCATTTAATTCATTGAGCAGGTCATTCTGAGCTTTAAGTACTTGTTCTACCTGAGTAGTAATCATAGAGGCATGTTTACTCAGAAGCTTCAGATCATTGACATTTCTGTCTACACAAGCACTTAAATGACTAAGCATACAAGTACTTTGTTCCAAATGTCTGCTAACATAATAATTGAAACTCTGTTGTTTGGCAACAAAGTTGTCAAATTCATCAAAGCATAGGCTAGCAGGTTTATCAAAAGGAATATCACTCTCATCAAACCTACGCAGAGAATTTACTTCTACTACCTGTATCGGGTTATCGAGACCATGGATATCTTCGATAGGTGGTAGATTTTTGACATCTTCAGATCTAATGCCTTTCTCTTGCATAGATTTCTTGGCTTCTTGCATATCTTCAGGACTGAGGAATAGGATACCTATTTTCTTCGGTGTTGGCTTAGGAGGTGGTTCGGGAATAGTCCCAGCATTATCGTTGATCAAGATGTTATTCAGTAGAGTCTCAGCTTGTTCTACAGTTCATTCCCGAAAAACACAACCGACACAACTATCTAGGTGGTCCTTAGAGGCATCGGTAAGTCCGTTATAGAAGATATCAAGTATCTTGTTCTTCTTAAGAGGGTGATCAAGGAAAGCATTCTGTAGCTGGACGAGCCCCCCCAAGCTTGTGGGAGACTCTCTTCTTTGAGTTGAGCAAAGTTGTATATTTCCTGCAAGGCAGCTTGCTTCTTATGGGCAGGGAAATATTTCTCACAGAAGTAATAGACCATATCATGGGGACTACTCACACATCCAGGAGCAAGAGAAGCGAACCAGGCTTTAGCATCATCCTTTAGAGAGAAAGGAAACAACTTAAGGACAAAGTAGTGGCGGATCTTCTCCTCACTAGTGAAAAGGGTGGTTATATCGTGTAGTTTGGTAAGATGGGCTACGACCGTCTCAGACTCATAACCGTGGAAAGGACCAGATTCGACTAGAGATATTATCTCAGGATCGACAGAGAATTCATAATCCTTATCGATGATAAAGATAGGTGAAGTGGCAAACTTCGGGTCGTATTTCATCCTAGCTTTGAGAGATTTTTCCTTCCACTTGAGAAGTAATTTCTCAGCGTCATAGGCATCCTTACACGCAAGAAAATCCTCAGCTATCTCTCCCTCCATAACATAACCCTCAGGTATATTAGGCAAAGTAGTATCTCTAGCATCATCAAGCATAGCATCATCAGGCAAAATAGCATCTCTAGCATCATAAGGCAAAGCATCATCAGGCAAAATAGCATCTCTAGCAGTATCAAGCATAGCATCTCTAGCAGTATCAGGCATAGCATCTATAGCAGTATCACGCATAGTAGCATCATAAGCATCATCAAGCACAAGCGACATATCAAGATTTCTAGCAGGAGGTGATGTCGCAAACTTACTCATAACTGAAGGTGAATCAAGTGCAGAGCTAGATGGCAGTTCCTTACCTCCCCTCGTAGTTGAGGGCAAGACTTTGGTTTTTGGATCCTTCAGATTCTTCATAGTGATCAGCAGATATAGATCCCAAGTGACTCAGAGAATATAGCAATACCTCCCCGCAACGGCGCCAGAAAAATGCTGCTTGGCAGTCCCCGGCAACGACACTAGGAGAATGTTGTTGACGAGTCCCTGACTTGATGCCTTCGCGACAACAAAGCCAAAACTGCTCCCAGTTGCTCAACAATTAGCAATTGTCTTGCAATGGCCCACCAGCACATGGGTTCGCGGCAGTTTTCGAGGGTAGAGTATTCGACCCAAATTTGTTGATTCGCCGATCAGGAGGTGAGAGGATACTCTCGAGTATTAGCAGCTGAATGTATCAGATTCAACCACACCTGAAAGATTAGTATCTGCAAGCAAAGTATCAGCAGCAAAGTAGTATGATAACAACGGTGTCAGAAACGATCTGGTGATAAGGCAGACTATTCCTAACTATCGTATCAATGGCGCCAGAAGTTGCCCGTTGACGGAAATTGTCTTTTCCCATCAACGACGAGCGAACCAGAATTGTAGCAGGTAGCAGCAGTGTAACGAGTAACAGAAGTGGCAAGGAACAGCAGTAGCAAGTGGCAACAGTAGCAAGTAACAGCAGCAGCAAGTAACAGTAGCAGCAAAGCAAGTAACAGTAGCAGAAGCAGAGCAAGAAACAGTAGCAGCAACAGTAGTAACGGCAGTAGAGCAAATCAAGTAACAGCAGCAGTGGGACAAACTCGTAGGCAATCGGTCGGTGATTCGTTTGGATGATATTCATCATGCAACAGTTATAACACGGAGAGATATGTGGTTGCTCCCGTTCGTCAATGTGATGTAGGCATGCATTCCGTGTGTAGTCATACATGCTTAGGGAAAAGAACTTGCATGACATCTATTGTCCATCCCTCTCGTGGCAGCGGGGTCCAAAAGGATACTCCTCAAACTATGATCATCACCGCGAGTGGTTCCGGTTATTGTCACTCCGGGGTTGCCGGGTCATAACACCTAGTAGGTAACTACAACTTGCAAGATCGGATCTAAAACACACATATATTGGTGACAACATAATAATTTCCTATCTGAAATCATGGCACTCGGGCCCCAGTGACAAGCATTAAGCATGGCAAAGTAGTAGCAACATCAATCTCAGAAAATAGTGGATACTAGAGATCAATCCCCATCAAAACTAACTCGATTACATGATAGATATCATCCTACTCATCACCGCCCAGCGAGCCTATGAATAGATTACTCGCGAATGATGAAGAGCTTCATGGAATTGTAGAGGGAAGAAGCTTTATGATGACGATGGTGACGATTTCCCCTCTCCAGAGCCCAAAACGGACTCCAGATCTGTCCTCCAGATGAAGAACAGGATGTGGCGGCGCCTCCGTATCGCAAACGCGACGAAATCTTCTCTGCTGATTTTTTTCAGGTCGAAAGTGAATTTATAGAGCTGAGTTTTGGGGGCGGCAGAGCCACATGGGCCTCACAAGCTTGGTTGCCGCGGCCAGGGGGGTAGCCGCGGCAACAGGGCTTGTGGCCCACTGGACCATCCCCTCCGGTGGATCTTTGCGCAGGTATTTTTCATATTTTCGAGAAGAATTCTCCATAAATTTTCAGGACGTTCCGAGAACTTTCATTTCTGCACAAAAACAACACCATGGCAATTCTGCTGAAAACAGCGTTAGTCCGGGTTAGTTCCATTCAAATTATGCAAATTAGAGTCCAAAACAAGGGCAAAAGAGTTTGGAAAAGTAGATACGATGGAGACATATCAGTAATCTTCTTTTGCGGTGTGTTTGTCGAGATCCGATGAATTGTGGATTTATGATCAGATTATCTATGACTCTTATTTGAGTTTCTTCTGACCTCTCTTATGCATGATTTCATATCCTTGTAATTCTCTTCGAGTTGTGGGTTTTGTTTGGCCAACTAGATCTATGATTCTTGCCATGGGAGAATTGCTTGGTTTGGGATTCATACCGTGCGGTGACCTCACCCAGTGACAGAAGGTGTAGCGAGGCACGTATTGGTTTGAGATTATTCCTCTACATCATGTCATCTTGCTTAAAGCGTTACTCTGTTCGTCATCAACTCAATACACTAGATGCATGCTGGATAGCGGTCAATGTGTGGAGTAATAGTAGTACATGCAGAAAGTATCGGTCTACTTGTCTCCGACGTGATGCCCATATGCTAGATCATTGCCTTACATATCGTCATGACTTTGCACGGTTCAATCAATTGCTCGATAGTAATTTGTTCACCCACCGTAATACTTGCTATTTTGAGAGAAGCCTCTAGTGAAAACTATGGCCCCCAGGGTCTACTCCACACCATATTTTCAGCCTTACACTTTTTACTTCGTTGCACTTTCCGCCTTCAGATCTCACTTTGCAAACAATCTTGGAGGGATTGACAACCCCTTTGAAGCGTTGGGTGCAAGCTTGTTCGTGTTTGTGCAGGTACTTTGGACTTGATGAGGCCCTCCTTCTAGACTGATACCTCGGTTCTCAAACTGAGGGAAATACTTACTGCTCCTATGCTGCATCACCCTTTCCTCTTTAAGGGAAAAACCAACGCAAACCAGAGAAGTAATAATAAGAATTCCTACGCGCCATGGAAGGACTTTTGTTGCCGCAGCAGAAGAATTTCTGGCGCCGTTGCCGGGGAGGAAGATCAAGTCGAGAACTCATCCAAGTAAGTGTTGCAAACTCATCTCTTGCATTTACTTTGTTTGCCAGTTGCCTCTCGTTTTCCTCTCCCCCACTTCACCAATTTGCCTTTACCATTCGCCTTTTCGTTCGCCCTTTTTCGCGCCCACTTTTTGTTTGCTTGTGTGCTTGCTCGCCTGCTAAAGCCCGAATGGCCACACTAAGGGATTTTGATGCTCGCTTTGCGAAGTTAGAAGATATTGAAACTAGTGTTAAAGGCTTCATGTCTACACAATTTGAATATAATAGTTACTTCCGCACAGAGCTGAAGGAGAAAAATTCTTTTCTGGCGTTTATGAGTAGAGAAGTTGATGATATGGCTAAAGACTTCCTTGCGCTGAATTCCCAGTTTGCTCGTCTTGAAAAGCTAGTGGGCCAGATTTCTGATAAGCAAGCTACTTTAGTTAATAAAATGGCTGCTAAACCCGAAACTCGTGATGAGAATCACGAAGATCTTAAAGTGCTTGGTGTGACTCCCATTGAATCTTTGTTTTCTTGTGTCAAACCTAATGATTATGGGGCTGGATATGAATCCACTTTGGTTGAAAAGTGACCCAATGATTCGGAGTCCGTCTATCATGATGCTAAAAGCATTAAAAGTGGAGTAGAAGACGTTAAAACTTTGAGTAGTAATGAAATTACTACCGTGGATTTCAAGGAATTCAATTATGATAGTTTCTCCTTGATTGAATGCATTTCTTTGATGCAATCCATGTTGAACTCTCCACACGCTTATAGCAAAAACAAAGCCTTTACAGATCATATCGTCGAAGCTATGATAAAATCTCTTGAAGAGAAACTTGAATTGGAAGTCTCTATCCCTAGAAAGCTTCATGATGAGTGGGAACCTACCATCAAAATCAAAATCAAAAACTATGAGTGCAATGCTTTGTGTGATTTGGGTGGTAGTGTTTCTGCGGTTCCAAAGTCTTTATGTGATGTTCTGGGTTTTAATGAGATTGAAGAGTGTTCTCTTAATTTTCATCTTGCTGATTCTACTATCAAGAAACCCATGGGAAGGATCAATGATGTTCTTATTATTGCAAATAGGAACTATGTACCCGTGGATTTCATTGTGCTTGACATTGATTGCAATCCTACATGCCCTATTATTCTTGGTAGACCTTTCCTAAGGACTATTGGTGCCATCATCGATATGAAGGAAGGGAATATTAGATTTCAATTTCCTTTAAGGAAGGGTATGGAACACTTTACTAGAAAGAAAATAAGATTGCAAGATTGCCTTATGAATCCATGATGAGGGCCACTTATGGTTTGAGCAACAAAGACGACGATACGTGATTCAATCGCTTTTATGCCTAGCTAAGGGTCTTAAACAATAGCGCTTGTTGGGAGGCAACCCAATTGATTTATCTTTTTCTTTCTGTTTTGTTGCGTCCACACTTTCATAATTCTGTTGTGATTGTGTTTTTTGTGTTTCTTTTTGTGTTTGAGCCAAGGAAAACCTTTATGATCAGTCTTGGTAATGGTTGTTTGATCATGCTGGAAAAAGACAGAAACTTTCTGCTCACGAGATGATTTTTCATTTTTATTAAGAAAGATATTTTGAGTTGATTCTTTTTGCTTCTGATTGATATTCTTTTTCCCTAGAACGTCGTAATGTTTCAGATTTTTTGAGGTACAGAAGTATACGAAGTATACAGATTGCTACAGACTGGTCTGTTTTTGACAGATTTTGTTTTTGTTGGGTTGGTTGCGTGTTTTGATGAAACTATGGTTAGTATCGGGGGGTACTAGCCAAGGAAAATTGAGAATACAGTAGCCCATCATCAATGTAGATGGAATTCAAGTTTTCTACAGTACCAAAAGGAGTGGTAGTTTCTTTTCTTGTACTAATGTTATCACAAGTTTCTGTTTAAGTTTTGTGTTGTGAAGTTTTCAAGTTTTGGGTGACGTTCTCATGGACAAAGAGACAAAGAGTGGAAAGAGCTCAAGCTTGGGGATTCCAAAGGCACAACAAGCCAAATTCAAGGACACCAAAAATCCTAAGTTTGGGGATGCCCCGAGAAGGCATCCCTTCTTTCATCTTCAATCCATCGGTAACATTACTTGGGGCTATATTTTTATTCACCACATGATATGTGTTTTGCTTGGAGTGTCTTGTATCATAGGAGTCTTTTCTTTTTGTTGTGTCACAATAATCCTTGCTGCACACCTTTTTGAGAGAGAGAAACATGCACTCATCGTGATTTTGCTAGAATGCTCATAGTGCTTCACTTATATCTTTTTGAGGTAGATACTTTTGCTCATAGTGCTTCACTTATATCTTTTGAGCTAGATACTTTTGCTCTAGTGCTTCATTTATATCTTTTTGAGCTAGATACTTTTTCTCTTGTGCTTCACTTATATCTTTTGAGCTAGATACTTTTGCTCTAGTGCTTCACTTATATCTTTTTGAGCTAGATACTTTTGCTCTTGTGCTTCACTTATATATTTAGAGCACGGCGGTGCATGATTTGGTAGTTGGCTTATGCTATGAAAGTAGTCCCATGTGCTAGGTACCCAAAGAGGATGGAAAAACTTCCATCTTCATGTGCATTGAGTAGAAAGAAAAGTTTCGAATCCTCTCAATTAGTTTTGAGACATGGATTCTGGAATATTAAAAGCTATGTTAGTAGGGTCTTGTCAATCTAGAAATACTTGTGTTGAAGTTAGTGATTCCCGTAGCATGCACGTAGGGTGAACCGCTATGTTAGGAAGTCGGAGCATAATTGATCTATTGATTGTCATCCTTTGTGTTGAGGTCGGGATCACGTGATGGTTTACACCTACCAACCCTTCCCCTCGGAGTATGTGTTTCGATTACTAATAAAAACTTTCGCAACAAGTATGTGAGTTCTTCATGACTAATGTTGAGTCCATGGTATAGATGCACTTTCACCTTCCACCATTGCTAGCCTCTCTAGTGCCGCACAATTCTCGCCGGTGCACAAACCCACCAAATTCCTTCCTCAAAACAGCCACCATACCTACCTACTATGGCATTTTCATAGCCATTCCGAGATATATTTCCATGCAACTACCACCGTTCCGTCTCTTGACTTATGTCGTCACTCTCATATTGCCATTGCATGATCATACTAGATCGTTGCACATCCCGGTACACTGCTGGAGGCATTTCCTATGGAGTCATCATCATTGTGATCTTTGAGCTTTGAGTAACTAAAAAGTGTGATGATCATCATTATTAGAGCATTGTTCCATGTGAGAAAAAAAAGAAGAAGAGGCCAAAGAGCCCAAAAACAAAAAAAAAGTGAGAAAGGAAAAAAAAGTGGCCTAAGAGCCCAAATAAAAAAATGAGAGAAAAAGAGAGAAGGGACAATGCTACTATCTTTTTCCACACTTGTGCTTCATATTAGCACCATGTTCTTCATGATTGAGATCATCTTGCTTTGTCACTAGCATATGCTAGTGGGAATCTTCATTTTATAACTTGGCTTGTATATTCCAATGGTGGGCTTCCTCAAAATTGCCCTAGGTCTTCGTGAGCAAGCAAGTTGGATGCACACCCACCAGTTTTCCTTTTGAGCTTTCACATACTTATAGCTCTAGTGCATCTCTTGTATGGCAATCTCTACTCATTCACATTGATATCTATTAATGGGCATCTCCATAGCCTATTGATACGCCGAGTTAATGTGACCATCTCCTCCTTTTTTGTCTCACAACCACCACCACACTCCATTCCACCTATAGTGCTATATCCATGGCTCGCTCTCATGTATTGCGTGATAGTTATAAAAAGTTTGAGAAAGTAAGAGTGCGAAAACAATTACTTGGCCAATTCCGGGGTTGTGCATGATTTACATTAGTTGTGTGAGGATGGTGGAGCATAGCCAGACTATATGATTTTGTAGGGATAGCTTTCTTTGGCCTTACTATTTTGAAAGTACATTATTACTTTGCTAGTTTGCCTGAACTATTACTCTTTTCATGTCAATAGCAAACTATTGTTTTGAATCGTACGGATCTGAACATTCATGCCACGTGAAAGAAGTTGCAAAGGACAACTATTCTAGGTAGCATTCCACATCAAAAATTCATTCTTTATCACTTCCCTACTCGAGGACGAGTAGGAGTTAAGCTTGTGGATGCTTGATACGTCTCCAACATATCTATAATTTTTTATGGTTTCATGTTATTATCTTGTCAAACTTTGGATGTTTTGCATGCCTTTTATTTATTTTCTCGGACTAACTTATTAATCCAGTGCCAAGTGCCAGTTCCTGTCTTTTCCATGTTTTTGACCCCCCTCGGAGGAGATTTTGAAACGGAGTCCAAACGGAAGAAAATCCCCGAAAAGATTTTTTCTGGAACGGAAGAAGATCGGAGAGCTTGGGGGCCAAGCCAGAAGAGCCCCAGGGGCCCCACAAGCCCCCTCCCCGCGGCCAGGGGGCCGCACCATGCAGGTTTGTGGGCCCCTGGAGGTCCCCTAACCTAAATCTGGCGCCTATAAATTCCCAAATATTCCCAAAAAAATCAGGGGAGCATCGTAATCACTTTTCCGCCGATGCAAGCTTCTGTCTCCGCAAGCTCCCATCTGGGGCACGTCCTGGTACCCTGCAGGAGGGGGGATTCGGACACGGAAGGCTTCTCTATCAACACCATGACCTCTCCGATGATGCGTGAGTAGTTCACCATAGACCTACGGGTCCATAGCTAATATCTAGATGGCTTCTTCTCTCCTTTGGATCTTCAATACAAAGTTCTCCATGATCTTCATGGAGATCTATCCGATGTAATCTTCTTTTGCGGTGTGTTTCTCGAGATCCGATGAATTGTGGATTGATGATGAGATTATCAATGAATCTTATTTGAGTTTCTTCTGATCTCTCTTATCCTTTTAATTCTCTTTGAGTTGTGGGTTTTGTTTGGCCAATTAGATCTATGATTCTTGCCATGGGAGAAGTACTTGGTTTTGGGTTCATACCGTACGGTGACCTCACCCAGTGACAGAAGGGGTAGTGAGGCACGTATCATGTTGTTGCCATCAAGGGTAAAAATATGGGGTTTTCATCATTGATTTGAGATTATCCCTCTACATCATGTCATCTTGCTTAAAGCGTTACTCTGTTTGTCATGAACTCAATACACTAGATGCATGTTGGATAGCGGTCGATGTGTGGAGTAATAGTAGTAGATGCAGAAAGTATCGGTCTACTTGTGTCGCACGTGATGCCTATATGCTAGATCATTGCCTTAGATATCGTAATGACTTTGCGTGGTTCTATCAATTGCTCGATAGTAATTTGTTCGCCCATCATAATACTTGCTATTTTGAGAGAATCCTCTAGTGGAAACTATGGCCCCCAGGGTCTACTCCACACCATATTTTTAGCCTTACACTTTTTACTTCGTTGCACTTTCCGCCTTCAGATCTCACTTTGCAAATAATCTTTGAGGGATTGACAACCCCTTTGACGCATTGGGTGCAAGCTTGTTTGTGTTTGCGTAGTTACTTTGGACTTGACGAGGCCCTCCTTCTGGATTGATACCTTGGTTCTCAAACTGGAGGAAATACTTACTGTTCCTGTGCTGCATCACCCTTTCTTCTTCAAGGGAAAAACCAACGCAAACCAGAGAAGTAACGAGAAGAATTCCTACGTGCCAGGGAAGGACTTTTGTTGCCGCAGCAACGTTACTCTGTTCGTCATGAACTCAATACACTAGATGCATGCTGGATAGCGGTCGATGTGTGGAGTAATAGTAGTAGATGCAGAAAGTATCGGTCTACTTGTCTCGGACATGAGGCCTATATGTATGATCATTGCCTTAGATATCGTCATGACTTTGCGCGGTTCTATCAATTGCTCGACAGTAATTTGTTCACTCACCTAATACTTGCTATTTTGAGAGAAGCCTCTAGTGAACACTATGGCCCCTAGGGTCTACTCCACACCATATTTCCAGCCTTACACTTTGTACTTCGTTGCACTTTCCACCTTCAGATCTCACTTTGCAAACAATCTTGAAGGGATTGACAACCCCTTTGAAGCGTTGGGTGCAAGCTTGTTTGTGTTTGCGCAGGTACTCTCGACTTGACGAGACCCTCCTTCTGGATCGATACCTTGGTTCTCAAACTGAGGGAAATACTTACTGCTCCTGTGCTGCATCACCCTTTCCTCTTCAAGGGAACAACCAACGCAAGCCCAGCCTCTGTCAACGTGTCAACTTCTGGCGCTGTTGTCTGTGGGATAGCAATCGTCAAATTGGTCATGATTAGTCCAGGCTGAACATAATCAACCATGATGGTAGCTCCTTTTCAACCACATCCCAAATATACCTTGCTGGTGACTTTTATAAACCATCTTAGGAAATCATATACAAACTAATAAAACTAGAATTTTCACCTGTATTTTCTTTTATTGAAGATCTAACATGAAAGCTTAGTGTATCTTAAGCAACTGAAGTGCATGACCCTCATGCTCATTGGCAAAGACACGAGGGGAATGTAACATGCATGAGTTATGGCCTCGAAGGAGCTTTCAGTTTTTCTACTTCTTTGTATATGTTTTCAAATTTAGTTTATGATCATTTAAATATTGATTTGTTTTAGAGAATATAAAAATGACCAAGATATTCTGGGAACATGATAGTGTGTTCCGTCACTATTGAATAACCTTGCCAATGGTCAGCCATATATGGAGGAAAAAAGAACAATCAAGATGGTTCTCTGAAGAAGTCATACCATCTCTTGATGCACATCATGTTCATGGACCGTAGTGAGGCTCTCTTCTATCAGCTTCATTGTCATCTTTTCAGCCTACGAAATCAACCACTAGTGTTCTGAATAGTTATTATAAATAAATTTCAAGAACAAGTCATGGGTGAATCATTTGGGCACCATACTTAAAAGCATGTATGCCTATGAGTAATTTGGGAGGTTATACCGCATGCCATTGTAACATCCCAAAATTATAAATTTTGGAATGTTAATATAATTATTAGATTGATTGTTTGTTTGTTTGAGTGACTGAAACTTGAGTGGAATTTGAAACTTCTCAAAAAAATGAGAGGGAATTAAATGACTTTCCCAAAATTTTCTATTTTGAATCCCTTTTCAATTTTGAGTTTGAATATTTTCAAAACCCTTTGATTAAAAAAAATCAAACGAGAGGAGGAAAGTGACCCTCCAAAATCAGAGACAATGTCTTGATTCAAATTTTAAGTATTTGCAATTTATTAGAAATTCAAATTCCTTTTCATTTTAAAGTTATTGCAAAAAAATAAATTTTTTAAAAAGTATTTTTTTGGTTTTGAAAATATGTTCATGTTTTAGAAAAAATTTATTCTGAAAATTTTGATATATAATATGTCTATATAAAATGTTCTCTCTTTTTTCATTTATACGTTTTTCTTCTTTGTTTTAAAAAAATTTTGTTCGTTCGCAAAAAAAAAAAAAAAAAAAAAACGGGCCGCGGCTGGCCGGTACTTACCGCGGTTGGCCAAATCCTGGCCCATGCGGCACTCTTTTCTTTTCTTTCTAATTTCCCTACACTACGTATAGGTTTAGTCCCACATCGCCTACCTATGGACCATTAGGCCTTCTTTCCACCTATAAATATAGACCCATAGGAGCATCCAAAAATCATCTATTTCGGGTTAAATCAATCTTTTGGTTTGACTAGATTTATTAAATAAAAATATTTTTTCTTCTCTTCGGCGGGATTTCTCGAAGTCGTCTCCTCATTGGAATTAATTCTTACTCTGCATTCTAAAGGTATTTCTCTTCGTATTTTTTTATACTCCCGTAGATTATTATTTCTAGACTAGTATTCCTACACTTGTATACGGTAGAGTAATTAGATATATTAATTAGTCTTCGTATTTACACATTAGTACTAGAAGAATTCTTTTAGACATAGCACTTTTCTTCCGTAAAACAGCTTGGCCCTGATTTTTCAAATAGCCATAACTTTTTACTCGTATATCCGAATTAGATGAAACCAACGCCTAGAGTTTCGTCTTGATCCCACCTATCCAATGAACCTATCATATAAACTTTTTTTAAAATTTTCAAATTTAGAAATTTGTTCATATTCATATTCAAACTTCTTTTGATCATATCTTTTTATCCGTAGCTCCGTTTTAGATGAATCCAATTGCGTCGGATTCGTATCAAAGTAATATTCCTGTTTGTATCATTGGTTTAACTTTTAAACTTATAATTTTGATCAAACCAGATTTATCTATTAGTGCCCAAAAGTGTTCACATTGTTTTAAGCCGATTCAATGTTATATTGACGTATTTGTATCTTTTGATCCGCTAGTTCAAATCTAGTAATTCTTTTTTCTACACGCTCATATTGATCTCCTATATCCAGTAGCATCGTTAGTTTCGACCTTTGAACCTTACAAATTTGAGCGATTCAAATTTGTATTCGAACATTCATTTGATCTTATCTTGCAAATTGTACCACCTTTTCAATTGATTCCTTTTACCCCTAAACACTCATGTCATATATTTTTGTACGTAACCATCGTAGTTCAGTTCAACTTCTCTTGACCTTTTGAATGCAAATTCAATTCATACTTCAATTCGTTATAACTTGCGTTATAGTGCTCCATTTCAAGAAATTCTTTCTACAAATAAATTTGTATGTCTTATACTATTTGTCAAATAACATTTATGTTGTTCTCCCAATATTTTTGATCATCTCCCATAGTGTATGCAAGTCGAGCTTATATAGCAATAGTTCATCGTCCATTACCTCTTTTGATCTCATTCATGCACCTTCACTTTACAACACACTTAGGACCTTTTTATTAAACATTACTACGTTGTTATTTTGTACCAAGACATGCTTTGTTCTTATGTTCTCTTGGTTCTTTCTTTTTGGCATGAATGTTTATTGAATGCTATTCATTTACGATAGATTGCTCGGAGTGTGGCGAGTAGAATTATCAGGATTTTGAGAGCGGCTATCTTCATCAAGTAATACCAGGCAAGTCATTTTGATCATGTTATTTTACCTATGTTTTCGATGCATGGTAGATCACCTTCTTTGCCCAATTGCATGCTGCCTAGGTACTTGGAAACTTTAGTGTAAGTTGTAGTATCATGTGGTAGGAACAAAACCCCGATACTTGGCCCCGGGACGACAATTTCTTAATGCTATGCTTGAGTAGACGGGTTATCGGTTTAGTGTATACCACGAGTGATGCAGGTTGATATAATAATCAAGACCGGACTAAGACAAGATTTTCAAGACCTCGGACGCAATGCAACTCTGGGTGAAGGACGGTTGATCGGCTCCCGGGAGAACCCAGTGGATGCCCGGGATGCTGGAGAGGCCATGTCATCCTGCGGAAAGGTTCACCCAGGCTCAAAGAGACGGACGGATATTTTCAAGACCCAAGGCTTACCTGCACAGCCACAAGTCATTATGGGCTCTGGCTTGGTTGGACAACGCGGCGACTCTGGACAGGCTGTGCTAGCAGATGTAGAAGAACGGTAGGATTGGATGGGCACCGACAGGGATTCAGAGGGACCCGTTGAAAGACCATGTTTTGATCATCCGGTCTTCAAACACCTGAAGTGCGAGGACATACACGGAGGCGATCAAATCTTGTGGGGAACGTGTGCAAAACTCTGCAGAGTACTCAAACCTAATCGATTAGCCGTGTCCACGGTCATGGACAACTTGAGCCAAAGGAACTGAAGTTATCTGGATTTCTCAACACCATTAAATATATTTTATGAGGGTAATTATTGACAACTCGGGTACGAGAACTGGTTGGCGGAACCATCTCGTTAACAACCAACAATGTAGTAACATTTTGCTTTTAGCCCTCTCTTGATGTAGGAGAAAACTTGCTTTTCGCTAAAAACTTATAGCCCCACCTGCCATATATGCATATAGTATAGATGATTACTTTTCACCCCTCTCTTATGTGACTTGCCGGCATATTCAATATGCTGACCTACACGGCTGCAACGTCTTATGTTGCGGATATTTTTCTTCGACGAGTAAGAGTACGATTCAGGGTTACGGTCTACACTCAACTTGCCGTTGGTGTTTATTGGGACTCCACTCCCTTGACTGCTTCCGCTGAGATATTTAAGGTATATATCAGTTTTACGCTATTTACATGTGATAGCACTTTGATATATACATTGATTTACTGTGTGTGCCAGCATACTGATCCAGGGATGGCACAGAAACACAGAGGCTTGACTCGTCTTGAGTCGGGTCGCTACAGCCATGTAGAAAGCCATACCCAATTTGAAGGGATGAATCATCTTTCGAGTGTTCCAGAAGTATCGGGTAAGTCTCATCGACATGCACAATTGAGCTACTTTGCCATCTATCTTGCTAGGACATGTAGAGCTCATTCTCAGCACACCTGGTGTCTTGCAAGAAAAGAGTGATGATATACATTATTTGCTACAAAGGAATTTTTGTATTAGAATGAAAATTGATTTTATTCAGTGTAGTTCATAAACTTCATCAATCAGGTCGAGAATTTGTGTTGGCAACAAAGAGAAGATCCAATTTAATTGTAAAAAAACCATGTTACACACAAAAAGTGTAACATGTAACCTCAATAATACTACCTTCTTCCTCAAGTCTTTGTGTTGATCATGCAATTCTTGCTCCTGTGTACCATTTTGACAGCCATTAAATAACATTTCTAATGCAAACAAGAGCATGCAATGTAGGCTAAGCATTATATGAAGTTCATGATTCATCATTATCTTACCGTTGAGGTCAAATAGCTAAGTGGTACTTTATACTCCATTCGATCGGACATACGTGTCATAGGAATGGAGGTATCTAGATGTATTTTAGTTCTAGATACATCCATTTTTTTACATTTGTGCGACAAGTAATTCTGGACGGAGGGAGTATACAACAGTATACAACTTTGTCTTAAGCAAGGCCAAACCACTAACAACACTATTTTTTATAAGTAATTTCTTTTGAAGCGTAATAACAACAAAGTGGTTTATACTTAACCTACCACTATAGAGATATACCTTAAAGTTTCAGATTCACTCTAACTACAATGAAAGTAACACTCCCTGCCCGTGCATTACAAGCTAGTGAACTCCAATTGCTCGTCATCCAACTATCACAAAATCACCTTAGGTCTTCACAAACTTACATGTCCCCCTCCGTATGCCATAACATTGTCCTTCATAAACCTGAACAAAATCATATATTTCAGCATGCAAAAAATAGAAAAAACCAAATTTCTGAGTCTCGTTTTCAAAGTCTTATTCCCACCAAGGTCTTTTTTTGAAAAATGTTTAGTTCAAGGGATGATATCTTGTTCTGCTTGACCGCACATGTAAAATAAGAATAATATGTATAATGTAAAAGCATTAAAACACACATTAGAAATAGTAGTAGAGATGTCATTTGTATGCAGCGTTCATTTCTCTGTTGAATCGGCGAGTTAATTATTCAGAATTGCACTATGTGTTAACTTATAAAATCTAAAATGTTAAATTTTTAGGAAAAGGGAGGTTGCCAAATTGCAATATCTGTAGTAGAGATGCCAATTACTCTACATATATATTAACTAGATATAAATTTAGAAGTTGAATTGTTCAGACTTCTCAATGGGCTATAGAATAAGTTCATTAAGGGTGGTAGATGATGCAATAGGAAACTATCACCTATGGCAACGCGACACAATGTTGCGGCGACTTCTTGTAAATGGCCATGCCGGAGGACCTCATTATCGGCGAGGTGCATGCATGGTCGGCGCTCCCGATGGGATCAAATTTGTGGCATGCTAACCTCAAAATAAGAAGCAATGTTTTATCTTGATTGATCAAATAACTCAACTATAAAACCTTTGGTTTAATCAATACTCTCTCCGATGACAACATCTTGATGTATAACCCCTGTTAACAAGGAGTCATCTTGACATGCACCCAACGATGACAAGGAGTGGGTTCAATAACGGGCGACGATGTCATCGCGTGTGATCATCATAAACAAACAGTTTGATCATCCAGCAACGTCGACCACGAGGTTCTCTGACACAAACTGTAACACCCAAAATTTTAAAATTTGATGTCTTGATTTTTGAGCTATCTTTTTAATGGCTTTTTAAAATTGGCTTTGATAAAAACATTGAAGCTCTTTGACAATCTCTTTAAGAAAACTTTTTAGAACTTTCTTTTTCAACTTGTCTGGTTTAGAAAGTAATATTTCGACATCTTCTCTACATGAATTGGTTTGGGAGAATATTTTACTCTTTTCCAAAACCTTGGAATTTATTTCTATAGGTTCAATTTTTTTTCTCAAGGTTTTCTTTTCCTCCATCCTTCTTTAGACCTTTTTGCGCTTCTACAACATCTAGGTATTCATTTTTATTTATATTCCAAAACTTTAGAAAGGTTGAACATCCTTCCATAATTTCTTTCTAATAAAAGAATTTTCTGTAATCTGTTTTGACCCTAGCAAATTAACAAAGGAACTTAGTGATTCCTTTGGAGTTTTGGATCCAAACTCCTGCCCTTAGAAGACGTTAGTACCCTCAACCCATTTCACCAAAAACTTTGGAGTCACAAGTTTGAAGATTTGAAATTACATTTGACTCAAGTTTGACCCAAAAGACTTTGTTTTTATTAAAAACCTGACTAAACCAGTTTAAAAAATTCTAAAAAATTGTGGGCAGTCTTTTCACCTAATGGGAGACCACCGAAAAATAATTCAGCTCATGTTTTGTGCACGTGCCATTTTCATTTAATCAAACACCTAGCATGCACTGTTGCCACTGTCTATCTCTGAAACAGATCCAGTCGAAGATTCAGTGTTCAGTTTAGTGAAAAATACCACAGTAGCAATGCAAGAACCGCTCGATCATGTGCCCGAGCTTATCCACGCGTCGCGCATCCCTTGGACGCTTGCTAGCATTGGTGGTGAGCTGACCGAGCCGGTCAAGCTCCAGCAGAAGCACCTATAGCGGCTGCCACGGCTACCAGCGTCGCCCCTGCTGCAGCCCGCACCGACCGGCACCGCCCATTGCACCTGAGGTCTCCGCGTGTCCCTGGACCCAGCTCGCGCCGCGTTTGCCGTCGCCACGCACCGGGCAACACATAGCATGAACTCTGCTACCGCAATTCATAGCGAACACCGCTCCGTCGACCCGAGTTCTCCGTCGATGACCGAACGACTTTAAGCCAAAAATGGATTCCCCTCGATGAGTAGGTACGAGCCGGACCACCTAAGCACCTGCCTAACCCCCTAGATCATCGAAATTGCTCGCTGGAGTTAAGACACGCGACACCTCTCTCGGGCCTCTATAAATAGAGCCCCCTTCGAGCTGCCGAACCCATCACTCACCACAGCACACTTCACCCCCACTCTGAAACCTTGCCCAAGCCAGAGAAGGGACTCGGAGAGTCCTTCTCCCCAGCTCCAACCGCCCCGATCCGCTTCGGGTTCCAGTTGTATTCGAGCAAGGTGAGCAGAGGTAGGAGCCCCTGAGGCGTTCAGAAGCTTCCTGGTGACCTCCTCATCCTGAGCTCCCCTTTGATTTGATCGCAGACGAGTCCCTCGTTGAGTTCTGGAGTTGCCCGAAGCTGTCGTCCAGCGGACCAAGGTCGTCGTCGACGTAGAGCCCCTTTCACCCTATCCACCTCTCACCGAAGCGCGGGAACGAGGTGAGTGCGTAGCTGCCATCGGTTGGCTCTCTCCCTCCATCAACCGCCACTGGCGATCACCGCAACGCCTTTGGCGCCGATGAGTTCGAACCTGACAGGGTGGGACCCCCTCTTGAGGGTTCTATCTTTTTTTGAAACGTTTTCCCCTGAAGGAGCTTTCGCTAAGAGCCGTCTACGAAGCTAGTTAACGTATTTTCCATTCGGGCGCTTTGAATTTCTCAAGCTAGCCCCTGGACAGATTCGGTTTCATTATAGAATAGTCCCTGAACTTATTTTGCTTATAACTATTAAACTACAATAACTTTTGAATTGATTCTTTCTGCAAAATCTTCCTCTAAGGGCCTAGTTTATTTTCAGATTTATTTAAAAAAATATTTGGAGACAGTAGCTAGGCCTCAACTCTTATGACGGTATGTGTTATATGACGTAGATTACTACGAAGGAAACACCGACATTAACTTCACCGAGCCTGATCCCGACTACGTGGAACCAAGCAAGCATGTTTGAACTTTTGATGTGTTGTTTGCTCACTAACAAAAATTTAATATCCATACATTGCATTATTCAAGCATATTGCATATCTTATAAATAATGTTAAAAACATGATTATGGCAAGTGATGGTCGTGAGAGGTCGTGGATAACCTAGTCACGTGGAACGTGATAGGTTATGGCCTGGTCATGACAAGTGCAAAATTGTAATGGTAAGAAAGTAATAACTCCAGTATCGACGTAGATCGAGTCTTGTCCATGTCTTACTTTCTTTATCGTGCTACCACAGTTTCCTCGTTAAGGATTTTGTATAGTCGGTCGTAGGCCTATTATCAGTCACACGCCAAGTAGAGGGGCCGGGATGAAGTTATCCATGGACTTGGACTAAATCCAGTCATCCGGTCACAGGGCATGGTTGTTTCCGGTCTTGGACCGAGAGGGAGGGCACTCCCTTGTAGCACGCGGTATAAATGTGATCCCATGCTAGTCGAGGTCGGAGCATCCCCGTCTTATGGTTTTTCCCTCGCAGCGTAGTCCGGGTGAAGCCGGGCTTCGCGGGCGTAAAATGGGTGTGTGTTGGTTCTGAGTGTATGCTTCTAAAATATCGTATGCGGGATTAGTTGTCACATCCCTAGATTTAAAATTGTTTGTCATTGCATTCATGCATGCATTTTTCTTTTTCTTTTGAATTTGAAATGGGGAAGTGATCAAGCCTCACGAACCAAACTTTAGAAAATAGGCAATATAAAAATTGCTTCAAAATGATTCAATAAAATGTTCCAAATATTCTGTGAAAATATTGGGATGAGGTAAATTTGCCAACCAATATTTGAAAACACAGGAACATTGTATTTTGGACTTCTGAATCAATCAAACAATTATTTTAAGTGGAGTTATATTTGCTATATATCAAATATAGTTCCATTAATTCTGAAACTTTTATGTGGCACTTAATATATCCATTTATGTCACTTAACAATTTTTCAGGATTTTATAAAATGATTTGAATTATTTTCAAATCCCAACAAATGTTACAAATTAGAAAACAGGAAATAACAAGAAAATAAAAATAGAGGAGGAACTTACCTAGCGCTCACCTAAGGCCCAACCCACGAGGGGCGAGGAGGTCTTCTTCCTCCTTTGCCACAAGGACGAGGCCGTGTCGCGAGCGCACGCACCCGATGGCCAGCTCCTGCTTGCCATGGAGCTGCTCGTCCCCGTCCTCATCTCTTCGCCTGGAGATGCCCCAGAGCCCCCTCTCTCTTCTCCATCCCTCTCTGGCTCCCCTTCCTTGCTCCCTCGCCCTCTTTCGGCCATGGACGAGCGCTGCCGCCGCCGCCACTCGCAACTACCGCGGCCACCGGCCCCCTCTAGCCCAACCACCGTGTCCCCTAGCTCCGCCGTTCTCCTCCCCATCTCTATGCCAAAAGAATCGAGCTCAGACACCCTGCAACGCCGCCATCGGCATCATCTTCACCGCTGGCCTCCGGACGTCTTCACCGCCGATTCACCCGATTCAGGCTGTCCTCAAGCTCGCCATCTGTCCCGTCCCAACCGTTGTGAGCTCCTGCGTCGAATCCTCCGAACCTCGTTCCCCTGCTCGATACCTAGCCGTGATTCCAGCACAGGTGAATCAGGCCGCCGCCAAGGCTCGTCGCCGGCGTAGCTCCGATGCCCCTCCGGCTACCCAGCTGCCACGAAAAGAAGAAACGTGGTCCCGCGAACCCATTTCACCCTTCCGCGCGTCAAATGGACGCCAATACCGCGATTCCGGCGAGCCTCCATCGCTCTGTTGGTCGCCGGCGTCGACATCAAGTAATTAAGCCCCAAAACCATTGACGATGGGCCCCTTTCGCTCTAATTTAGGAATTTGGGTTAAACTAGCCCTGTTAAAGAATTGTGACACTGACGTGTGGACCCCACACGTCAGGTTTAACTCTGACCAGGTCAGTTGACCTGCTGATGCAATGATGACCTAATGCCGACGCAATAAATGATTATTTGATATAAAATTAAATCCAGAAAATATCCTAAACTTATAAAAATCATAAAAAATAAAATATATCTCCAAATTAAATAAATAATATATGAAAAATTATCAGAGAAATGCAAGGAATCTGTTTATGGCATTTTCATGCGTGTTAGAACAACTTTTGTCCTCTTTTTTGGAAAAATAAAATAATGAAATTAAAATAATCATATATGGAGTTTGAATTTGAACCTTAGGTTCAAACTAACTTCATTTAATCCTTATGCTAGATGCATTAGCTCAATCAACAGCATATTGCCATGTCATGATCATGCATCATAGTGTTGCATTTCCGTGAAGTAAATATTGTTATTTTTCTGTTTGCTGGTGTTGTTCCCTCTCGTTAGACGATGGTTCCGACAATGTGATCCTTGACATTCATGAAAACTCATTGCTATCTTCAGAACTGTCAGGCAAGCAACCCCCCCTTGAGCGTTCCGATAAAATCCTACTTTCTCCCTTCTGCTCCCTTTTATTGTATTAGGACAATCACGATTCAACTGTTACATGTTCTTGGTAGTTGAACCCATTCCTCTGCATGACCTGATTTTGCCGTAGTAAATAGTTGAAACCACTTAGCATGAGTAGCAATTTCTTGAGCCTTGATTTGCTACTCATCCATGCTTGCTTACTATGCCTGCTATGCTTAGAGTTGCGTCGGGTCTGATCCATCTGGATGATGAATCGGAATGGTTGTGTTCATGTCCTACAGTGTGAGAGTAAAGGTGTGAATCCAATTTGGTAAAGGTAGCGGTGAGAGGCCATGTAGGAGTACATGGTGGGTTGTCTCATTGGAACCGTCCTTAAGAACTGAGTTATGTGTATGTTATTCAAGACAAGATACTACCATGCATTGGGCCCTGAAATATGACCCCTCTCGGCTTATTAATCGCCTAGATCTCTCTCCAGGAGTTACAATTAGTTTGTGGTGTTTGTAGGAAAAGTGTTGGTGACTGTGTTTAGCTCTGCCCGCGGGGTAGGCTTCAGTGCGGTAGGTACACAGTGGCACGGTGTACTAAGTGGCACCCGGATGGTGGGCTTGGGAACCCTGCACACATCGTTTGGGACCGTTAAGGAAACGTCAACCGGACTTCCTTGCGGGTTCAGTCCCAAATAGCCGATAAACCTGGACTAGGGTCTTGTGTGGTTAACGGTCGTGGCCAACACCCACGCTAGTGCTTCCGTTTGAAGGTTGCCGAGCTACATGACATGCATATGGTGATAAGTGGTGAGAGCGTGTGTGAAGAAGTATACCCCTGCAGGGTGAATTAACCTGTTCGAATAGCCGCGTCCTCGGATATGGACTACTTGGAAACATTACGTGGTACATAGACAACTTGGAATGGATACTCTAAAATATGCAAGATAAGTGTGAGTGCTATGGATGGCCTTCTCGTAGGGAGACGAGAGTGGATCCATAGTGGTGTATCGATTGGTGAATATGTGGACTCGTTTGCGCTATCCCACCTCAAAGAAAGTACTTGTAGTCGTAGTATAGGTTAGCCAAGAGTCAAAGCTGGCTTGCTGCAATTAAACTCCACAACCCCTTCATTGATATTGATGCATATGTAGATAGTTCTGATGTAAGTCTTGTTGAGTACCTTTGTACTCACGGTTGCTTAATTTATGTTTTTGCAGAGGAAACGTTAGTTTCACTATTGGTTCTACACGATGTGATCGACGTTGACCAGAATAGTTTGGGATTCCGATGACCCACAAGTGTAGGGGATCTATCATAGTCCTTTCGATAAGTAAGAGCGTCAAACCCAATGATACGTCTCCAACGTATCTATAATTTTTATGGTTTCATGCTATTATCTTGTCAAACTTTGGATGTTTTGTATGCCTTTTATATCTTTTTTGGGACTAACTTATTAACTCAGTGCCAAGTGCTAGTTCCTATTTTTTCCATGTTTTTGACCCTTTTCAGAGGAGGATTTCAGATGGAGTCCAAACGGAACGAAACTTCCAAAAAGATTTTTTCCGAAACAGAAGAAGATCGGGAACCGTGAGAATCAGGGCAGGGGGCCAGATGGGTACTCCAAGAAAATTTGCTATGCGAGTGGCATAGATGCCGCCAAAGAAATCTCCCTCAATAGCCTTTTTATTCAGCCTCCTTGCTATAATAGCTCCCATGTTGATGATTTTATCACCCGTAACTGCACTCTTAAGGATACTAAGGTCAGAAGCGCATAGGTGACAATGTTCAACCTTACCGTTAATGCATCTACCTATGAAGAGGGCAAAGTAGTGCAAGGCCGGAAATGAATGCTTCCTATGGTAGCTTGTGTGATGTCTCTAGTTTCTCCAACAGATATACTAGAGAAAAAATCTCTAACCGAAGATTTAGCAGGATCCTTAAGATTACCCCCATCGGGTATTTTGCAAATCCAATTGAAATCCTCCAAATCCATGGCATAGGATTTATCATACAGATCAAACAATATGGATGAGTCACGACCAACTGAAAATTTAAATCTACGCACAAAAGAGGTAGTGAGCATAGCATACAGTTCATATTTATCTAAGAGGAATTCTTCTAACCCGGCATTGCGGACAAGTGTATCAAACTCATCCTTGAAACCTGCTTCGATCATGAACTCATCGGAAGGCCATTCACATGGTTGTACCGGTGCGTCCCTTAGTTGATAAGGATCGGGCTCCCGAAAAGAAAGACAGGGACCCTTCTTACTTGAGGAACCACCATGAAACTTCCTCCTGAACATACTTTCTCTTTGCTGAAATTTTGAAGTTCAAGAGAAAAGTGAATAAAGACCAACCACACCTTGTAGCAGCTACTCCCACCAGTGCCTAGAGACCGTATCACCCGCTAAAACTACTTGGGGCCAGCTAAAGTCAACATTTAAGGCTCAAGAACAGGGTCACCAAGGTAGCAAGAATACGTGAAGGATAAAGCACTAGAGAAAAAACTAATTGGACCAATGGAGGAGTCACTTACCAAGGAGCAATTTCCCCAAAACGGTTCGGAGAATGATGCTTTGAGCAAGGAGATCGAAAATCACAGCCAAATGAGCAAGAACACGGGTTTGAGGTGCGAACCAATTTTTTCTGAGGAAGAAGAAGAGGATGGGAGCTGCAATGAGTGGAGGGGGCCCTGTGGGCCCCACAAGCTTGCTCTCCGTGGCCAAGGGTTAGCCCGCGGTGACAAGGCTTGTGGCCCACTGGGGTGGCCCCCAGGCCAGCTCTCAGTCCCAGTATTTTTGAAAAATTCTAGAAAAAAACATACTAGATTTTCAGGACCATCGGAGAACTTTTATTTTTGAGGTATTTTTCTGCGAGATGCTAAAACAGAAAACAGGGAAAACTAAACTAAACCTATCATTTTTCTTCTAAGCAACAGAAAGTGAAGGCTTAAAACAGATGTATGTGACTCTTTGGTTCATCCATTTCATGGTCATCAAAAGAAATCCGTCAATGGGGTTGATGAAATCCTTATGACAAAACTTTTTCGGATCGCAAGAGAGAACGGAGAATTTTCGAATAGCCACTAAGTTACCTCAGTGGGGATATGTATCTCCCCAACAATCAAATCATACTTCATCTTGACACGAGGAATAGGGCATTCAAAGCTCCCAATGAGAATCGATGAAGTTTTTTCAACAGCATTGATGCAATGTACTTGATATCGTTTCTTCGGAAAGTGCACGGTATGCTCATTACCGTTGATGTGGAAAGTGGCATTGCCTTTGTTGCAATCTATAACAGCCCCTGAAGTGTTTAAAAAGGGTCTTCCGAGGATGATAGCCATGGCATCGTCCTCGGGAATATCCAAGATAACAAAGTCTGTTAAGATAGTGGTGTTAGCAGCCACAACAGGCACATCCTCGCAAATGCCAACAGGGAAAGCAGTTGATTTGTCGGGCATTTGCAGAGAAATTTCAGTGGGTGTCAACTTATCTAGTTCAAGTCTACGATAAAGAGAGAGAGGCATAACACTAACTCCGGCTCCAAGGTCACATAAGGCAGTTCTTACGTAGTTTCCTTTATGGAGCAAGGTATAGTGGGCACTCCGGGATCACCAAGTTTCTTTGGAGTTACACCTTTGAAAGTGTAATTGGCAAGCATGGTGGAGATCTCAAGATCTGGTATCTTCCATTTATTAGTCACGATATCTTTCATGTACTTGGCATATGGAGACATTTTGAGCACATCAACTAACCTTATCTACAGAAAGACGAGTCTTATCATTTCAATGAAGCGCTCAAAATCCTCATCATCCTTTTTCTTGGATGGCTTAGGAGGAAAGGGCATAGGTCTCCGAACCCATGGCTCCCTTTCTTTACCATGCTTCCTAGCAGTGAAGTCATTCTTATCGTATCTCTTAGGTTGTGGGTTATTAGGATTAACCGTAGGTTCAATCTCCACATCCTTATCATTGCTAGGTTGAGCGTCATTATGAACATCGCTGTCCACATTGTCACCAGGTTCATGTTCATCACCAGATTGTGTTTCTGCATCAGACTCAGAAATATCATTTGGTTCTTCAGGTGTGATAGTATTTGGTGGACTAACATGCAGCTTTCTATCATCCTTCTTCTCCTTAGGATGACTGGGTGCAGCTGCATTAATTCCTTGAGAATCTTGATCGATTCTCTTAGGATGACCTTCAGGATACAAAGGTTCCCGAGTCAGTTTGCCTCCTCTAGTAACGACTCTGACAGAGTTGTCATTTAATTTATTGAGCAGGCCATTCCGAGCTTTAAGTATTTGTTCTACCTGAGTAGTAATCATAGAGGCATGTTTACTCAGAAGCTTTAGATCATTGACATTTCTGTCTACACAAGAACTTAAATGACTAAGCATACGAGTACTTTCTTCCAAATGTCTGCTAACATAATAATTTAAACTCTGTTGTTTGGCAACAAAGTTGTCAAATTCATCAAAGCATAGGCTAGCAGGTTTATCAAAAGGAATATCACTCTCATCAAACCTACGCAGAGAATTTACTTCTACTACCTGTGTCGGGTTATCGAGACCATGGATCTCTTCGATAGGTGGTAGATTTTTGACATCTTCAGATCTAATGCCTTTCTCTTGCATAGATTTCTTGGCTTCTTGCATATCTGCGGGACTGAGGAATAGGATACCTCTTTTCTTCGGAGTTGGCTTAGGAGGTGGTTCGGGAATAGTCCAAGCACTATCGTTGATCAAGATGTTATTCAGTAGAGTCTCAGCTTGTTCTACAGTTCGTTCCCGAAAAACACAACCGACACAACTATCTAGGTGGTCCTTAGAGGCATCGGTAAGTCCGTTATAGAAGATATCAAGTATCTCGTTCTTCTTAAGTGGGTGATCAGGCAAAGCATTCTGTAGCTGGACGAGCCTCCCCCAAGCTTGTGGGAGACTCTCTTCTTTGAGTTGAGCAAAGTTGTATATTTCCTGCAAGGCAGCTTGCTTCTTATGGGCAGGGAAATATTTCTCACAGAAGTAGTAGACCATATCCTTGCGACTACTCAGACATCCAGGAGCAAGAGAAGCGAACCAGGCTTTAGCGTCATCCTTTAGAGAAAAAGGAAACAACTTAAGGATAAAGTAGTGGCGGATCTTCTCCTCACTAGTGAAAAGGGTGGCTATATCGTGTAGTTTGGTAAGATGGGCTACGACCGTCTCAGACTCATAACCGTGGAAAGGATAAGATTCGACTAGAGATATTATCTCAGGATCGACAGAGAATTCATAATCCTTATCGGTGATAAAGATTGGTGAAGTGGCAAACTTCGGGTCGTATTTCATCCTAGCTTTCAGAGATTTTTCCTTCCACTTGAGAAGTAATTTCTCAGCATCATAGGCATCCTTACACGCAAGAAAATCCTCAGCTGTCTCTCCCTCCATAACATAACCCTCAGGTATATCAGGAAAAGTAGTATCTCTAGCATCATCAAGCATAGCATCATCAGGAAAAATAGCATCTCTAGCATCATAAGGCAAAGCATCATCAGGCAAAATAACATCTCTAGCAGTATCAAGCATAGCATCTCTAGCAGTATCAGGCATAGTAGCATCATAAGCATCATCAAGCACAGGCGACATATCAAGATTTCTAGCAGGAGGTGATGTCGCAAACTTACTCATAACTGAAGGTGAATCAAGTGCAGAGCTAGATGGCAGTTCCTTACCTCCCCTCGTAATTGAGGGCAAGACTTTGGTTTTTGGATCCTTCAGATTCTTCATATTGATCAGCAGATATAGATCCCAAGTGACTCAGAGAATATAGCAATACCTCCCCGGCAACAACGCCAGAAAAATGCGGCTTGGCAGTCCCCGGCAACGACACTAGGAGAATGTTGTGGACGAGTCCCTGACTTGATGCCTTTGCGACAACAGAGCCAGAACTGCTCCCAGTTGCTCAACAATTAGCAATTGTCTTGTAATAGCCCACCAACGCGTGGGTTCGCGGCAGTTTTCGAGGGTAGAGTATTCGACCCAAATTTGTTGATTTGCCGATCAGGAGGTGAGAGGATACTCTGGAGTATTAGCAGCTGAATGTATCAGATTCAACCACACCTGAAAGATTAGTATCTGCAAGCAAAGTATCAGCAGCAATGTAGTATGATAACAACGGTGTTAGAAACGATTTGGTGATAAGGCAGACTATTCCTAACTGTCGTATCAATGGCGCTAGAAGTTGCTCGTTGACGAAAATTGTCTTTTCCCGTCAACGACGAGCGAACCAGAATTGTAGCAGGTAGCAGTAGTGTAACGAGTAACAACAGTGGCAAGGAACAGCAGTAGCAAGTGGCAACAGTAGCAAGTAACAGCAGCAACAAGTAACAGTAGCAGCAACAGTAGCAGCAAAGCAAGTAACAGTAGCAGCAGCAGAGCAAGTAAGAGTAGCAGCAACAGTAGTAACACCAGCAGAGAAAAACAAGTAACAGCAGCAGTGGGACAAACTCATAGGCAATGGGTCGGTGATTCGTTTGGATGATATTCATCATGCAACAGTTATAACACGGAGAGATAGGTGGCTAGCTCTCATTCGTCAATGTGATGTAGGCATGCATACCGTGTGTAGTCATACATGCTTAGGGAAAAGAACTTGCATGACATCTATTGTCCATCCCTCCCGTGGCAGCGGGGTCCAAAAGGATACTACATGATATTAAGGTTCTCCTTTTAATAAAGAACCGGAGCAACGCATTAGCACTTGGTGAACACATGGACTCCTCGAACTATGATCATCACCGGGAGTGGTTCCGGTTATTGTCACTCCGGGGTTGCCGGGTCATAACACATAGTAGGTAACTACAACTTGCAAGATCGGATCTAAAACTCACATATATTGGTGACAACATAATAATTTCAGATCTGCAATCATGGCACTCGGGCCCTAGTGACAAGCATTAAGCATGGCAAAGTAGTAGCAACATCAATCTCAGAACATAGTGGATACTAGGGATCAATCCCCGTCAAAACTAACTGGATTACATGATAGATCTCATCCTACTCATCACCGCCCAGCGAGCCTATGAATAGATTGCTCTCGAACGATGAAGAGCTTCATGAAATTGTAGAGGGAAGAAGGTTTATGATGACGATGGTGACGATTTCCCCTCTACGGAGCCCAAAACGGACTCCAGATCTGTCCTCCAGATGAAGAACGGGATGTGGCGGCGCCTCTGTATCACAACTGCGACGAAATCTTCTCTGCTGATTTTTTTTCTGGTCGAAAGTGAATTTATAGAGCGGAGTTTGGGGGCGGCAGAGCCACATGGGCCTCACAAGCTTGGTTGCCGCGGCCAGGGGGGTAGCCGGGGCAACAGGGCTTGTGGCCCACTGGCCCATCCCCTCCGGTGGATCTTTGTGCAGGTATTTTTCATATTTTCTAGAAAAATTCTCCGTAAATTTTCAGGACGTTCTGAGAACTTCCGTTTTGCACAAAAACAACACCATGGAAATTCTGCTGAAAACAGCATTAGTCCGGGTTAGTTCCATTCAAATCATGCAAATTAGAGTCCAAAACAAGGGCAAAATAGTTTGTAAAAGTAGATACGACGGAGACGTATCAGTAATCTTCTTTTGTGGTGTGTTTGTCGAGATCCGATGAATTGTGGATTTATCATCAGATTATCTATGAGTCTTATTTGAGTTTCTCCTGATCTCTCTTATGCATGATTTCATATCCTTGTAATTCTCCTCGAGTTGTGGATTTTGTTTGGCCAACTAGATCTATGATTCTTGCCATGGGAGAAGTGCTTGGTTTTGGGTTCATACCGTGCGGTGACCTCACCCTTTGACAGAAGGGGTAGCGAGGCACATATCATGTTGTTGCCATCAAGGGTAAAAAGATGGGGTTTTCATCATTGGTTTGGGATTATCCCTCTACATCATGTCATCTTGCATAAAGCGTTACTTTGTTCGTCATGAACTCAATACACTAGATGCATGTTGGATAGCGGTCAATGTGTGGAGTAATAGTAGTAGATGCAGAAAGTATCGGTCTACTTGTCTCGGACGTGATGCCTATATGCTAGATCATTGCCTTAGATATGGTCATGACTTTGCACGGTTCTATCAATTGCTCGACAGTAATTTGTTCACCCACCGTAATACTTGCTATTTTGGGAGAAGCCTCTAGTGAAAACTATGGCCCCCAGGGTCTACTGCACACCATATTTCCAGCCTTACACTTTTTACTTCGTTGCACTTTCCGCCTTCAGATCTCACTTTGCAAACAATCTTGGAGGGATTGACAACCCCTTTGAAGCGTTGGGTGCAAGCTTGTTCGTGTTTGCGCAGGTACTTTGGACTTGACGAGGCCCTCCTTCTAGATTGATACCTTGGTTCTCAAACTGAGGGAAATACTTACTGCTCCTGTGCTGCATCACCCTTTCCTCTTTAAGGGAAAAACCTACGCAAACCAGAGAAGTAACAAGAAGAATTCCTATGCGCCATGGAAGGACTTTTGTTGCCTCAGCAGAAGAATTTCTGGCGCCGTTTCCGGGGAGGAAGATCAAGTCGAGAACTCATCCAAGTAAGTGTCGCAAACTCATCTCTTGCATTTACTTTGTTTGCCAGTTGCCTCTTGTTTTCCTCTCCCCCACTTCACCAATTTGCCTTTTTCGTTCGCCTTTTTGTTCGCCCTTTTTCTCGCCCACTTTTTGTTTGCTTGTGTGCTTGCTCGCCTGCTAAAGCCCGAATGGCCCCACTAAGGGATTTTGATGCTCGCTTTGCGAAGTTAGAAGAGATTGAAACTAGTGTTAAAGGCTTCATGTCTACACAGTTTGAATATAATAGTTACTTCCGTAGAGAGCTGAAGGAGCAAAATTCTTTTCTGGCGTTTATGAGTAGAGAAGTTGATGATATGGCTAAAGACTTCCTTGCGCTGAATTCCCAGTTTGCTCGTCTTGAAAAGCTAGTGGGCCAGATTTCTGATAAGCAAGCTACTTTAGTTAATAAAATGGCTGCTAAACCCGAAACTCGTGATGAGAATCACGAAGATCTTAAAGCGCTTGGTGTGACTCCCATTGAATCTTTGTTTTCTTGTGTCAAACCTAATGATTATGGGGCTGCATATGAATCCACTTTGGTTGAAAAGTGACCCAATGATTTGGAGTCCGTTTATCTTGATGCTAAAAGCATTAAAAGTGGAGTAGAAGATGTTAAAACTTTGAGTAGTAATCAAATTACTATCGTGGATTTCAAGGAATTCAATTATGATAGTTTCTCCTTGATTGAATGCATTTCTTTGATGCAATCCATGTTGAACTCTCCACACGCTTATAGCCAAAACAAAACATTTACCGATCATATCGTCGAAGCTATGATAAAATCTCTTGAAGAGAAACTTGAATTGGAAGTCTCTATCCCTAGAAAGCTTCATGATGAGTGGGAACCTACCATCAAAATCAAAATCAAAAACTATGAGTGCAATGCTTTGTGTGATTTGGGTGCTAGTGTTTCTGCGATTCCAAAGTCTTTATGTGATGTTCTGGGTTTTAATGAGATTGAAGAGTGTTCTCTTAATTTGCATCTTATTGATTCTACTGTCAAGAAACCCATTGGAAGGATCAATGATGTTCTTATTATTGCAAATAGGAACTATGTACCCAAGGATTTCATTGTGCTTGACATTGATTGCAATCCTACATGCCCTATTATTCTTGGTAGACCTTTCCTAAGGACTATTGGTGCTATCATCGATATGAAGGAAGGGAATATTAGATTTCAATTTCCTTTAAGGAAGGGTATGGAACACTTTCCTAGAAAGAAAATAAGATTTCCTCATGAATCCATGATGAGGGCTACTTATGGTTTGAGCACCAAAGACGACGATACGTGATTCTATCGCTTCTATGCCTAGCTAAGGGCGTTAAACAATAGCTCTTGTTGGGAGGAAACCCAATTGATTTATCTTTTTATTTCTGTTTTGTTGCGTCCACACTTTCATAATTCTGTTGTGATTGTGTTTTTTGTGTTTGAGCCAAGCAAAGCCTTTATGATCAGTCTTGGTAATGGTTGTTTGATCATGCTGGAAAAAGACAAAAACTTTCTGCTCACGAGATGATTTTTCATTTTTATTAAGAAAGATATTTTGAGTTGATTCTTTTTGCTGCTGATTGATATTCGTTATCCCCAGAACATCGTAATTTGTCAGATTTTTTGAGGTACAGAAGTATACGAAGTATACAGATTGCTACAGACTTGTCTGTTTTTGACAGATTCTGTTTTTGTTGGGTTGGTTGCTTGTTTTGATGAAACTATGGTTAGTATCGGGGGGTACTAGCCATGGAAAAGTGAGAATACAGTAGCCCATCATCAATATAGATGTAATTCAAGTTTGCTACAGTACCAAAAGGAGTGGTAGTTTGTTTTCTTGTACTAATGTTATCACAAGTTTGTGTTTAAGTTTTGTGTTGTGAAGTTTTCAAGTTTTGGGTGACGTTGTCATGGACAAAGATACAAGGAGTGGAAAGAGCTCAAGCTTGGGTATGCCAAAGGCACCCCAAGCCAAATTCAAGGACACCAAAAAGCCTAAGTTTGGGGATGCCCCGGGAAGGCATCCCTTCTTTCATCTTAAATCCATCGGTAACATTACTTGGGGCTATATTTTTATTCACCACATGATATGTGTTTTTCTTCGAGCGTCTTGTATCATAGGAGTCTTTTATTTTTTGTTGTGTCACAATCATCCTTGCTGCACACTTTTTTGAGAGAGAGAAACATGCACTCATCGTGATTTTGCTAGAATGCTCATAGTGCTTCACTTATATCTTTTTGAGCTAGATACTTTTGCTCATAGTGCTTCACTTATATCTTTTGAGCTAGATACTTTTGCTCTAGTGCTTCACTTATATCTTTTTGAGCTAGATACTTTTTCTCTTGTGCTTCACTTATATCTTTTCAGCTAGATACTTTTGCTGTAGTGCTTCACTTATATCTTTTTGAGCTAGATACTTTTGCTCTTGTGCTTCACTTATATCTTTAGAGCACGGCGGTGCATGATTTGGTAGTTGGCTTATGCTATGAAAGTAGTCCCATGTGCTAGGTACCCAAAGAGGATGCAAAAACTTCCATCTTCATGTGCATTGAGTAGAAAGAAAAGTTTCGAATCCTCTCAATTAGTTTTGAGACATGGATTCGGGAATATTAAAAGCTATGTTAGTAGGGTGTTGTGAATCTAGAAATACTTGTGTTCAAGTTAGTGATTCCCGTAGCATGCACGTATGGTGAACCGCTATGTTAGGAAGTCGGAGCATAATTGATCTATTGATTGTCATCCTTTGTGTTGAGGTGGGGATCACGTGATGGTTTACACCTACCAACCCTTCCCCTCGGAGTACGCGTTTAGCACTTTGTTTCGATTACTAATAAAAACTTTTGCAACAAGTATGTGAGTTCTTCATGACTAATGTTGAGTCCATGGTATAGATGCACTTTCACCTTCCACCATTGCTAGCCTCTCTAGTGCCGCACAATTCTCGCCGGTGCACAAATCCACCAAATTACTTCCTCAAAACAGCCACCATACCTACCTACTATGGCATTTTCATAGCCATTCCGAGATATATTGCCATGCAACTACCACCGTTCCGTCTCATGACTTGTGTTGTCACTCTCATATTGCCATTGCATGATCATACTAGATCGTTGCACATCCCGGTACACTGCCGGAGGCATTTCCTATGGAGTCATCATCATTGTGATCTTTGAGCTTTGAGTAACTGAAAAGTGTGATGATCATCATTATTAGAGCATTGTCCCATGTGAGGAAAAAATGAAGAGGCCAAACAGCCCAAAAACAAAAAAAAGTGAGAAAGGAAAAAAAAAGAGGCCTAAGAGCCCAAATAAAAAAAATGAGAGAAAAAGAGAGAAGGGACAATGCTACTATCTTTTTCCACACTTGTTCTTCATATTAGCACCATGTTCTTCATGATTGAGAGCTTCTTGCTTTGTCACTACCATATGCTAGTGGGAATCTTCGTTTTATAACTTGGCTTGTATATTCCAATGATGGGCTTCCTCAAAATTGCCTTAGGTCTTCGTGAGCAAGCAAGTTGGATGCACACCCACCAGTTTTCCTTTTGAGCTTTCACATACTTATAGCTCTAGTGCATCTCTTGTATGGCAATCTCTACTCATTCACATTGATATCTATTAATGGGCATCTCCATAGTCTATTGATACGCCGAGTTAATGTGACCATCTCCTCCTTTTTTGTCTCACAACCACCACCACACTCCATTCCACCTATAGTGCTATATCCATGGCTCGCTCTCATGTATTGCGTGATAGTTATAAAAAGTTTGAGAAAGTAAGAGTGCGAAAACAATTACTTGGCCAATTCCGGGGTTGTGCATGATTTAAATTAGTTGTGTGAGGATGATGGAGCATAGCCAGACTATATGATTTTGTAGGGATAGCTTTCTTTGGCCTTGTTATTTTGAAAGTTCATTATTACTTTGCTAGTTTGCGATGCGGAGACGGCGGTCAAATTCTTGAAAAAGTTGATCTTCCGGTTTGGATATCCGCACAGTATCATTACTGACAATGGCACTAATCTGTCTCAAGGGGCGATGCAGGAGTTTTGCCGTCGAGAGCACATCCGGCTAGATGTTTCTGCAGTTGCTCACCCACAATGTAATGGACAGGCGGAGCGGGCGAACCAAGAAGTTTTAGGGGGAATCAAGCCCCGACTCATGGTTCCCTTGGAAAGAACCCCGGGGTGTTGGGTTGAGGAGTTGCCTTCGGTGCTATGGAGCATCCGGACCACCCCGAACCGGTCCACGGGTTTTACCCCTTCCTTTCTGGTCTATGGAGCAGAAGTTGTTCTTCCCACTAACATAAGGCATGACTCGTCTAGAGTCGCCGCTTATGTGGAACAGGACAACGAACTGGCGCGTCAAGACTCTTTGGACGCCTTAGAGGATGCGCGTGATTTGGCTGCAGCCCGATCGACCATTTATCAGTAGGACTTACGGCGTTATCACAGCCGCCGGGTCAAGAGCCGAACCTTTCAGGAAGGCGACTTAGTGCTTCGGCTGATACAAGATCGCGCTGGCATGCATAAGTTATCACCACCATGGGAAGGACCGGTCGTCGTCAGCAAAAATCTTCACAACGGGTCTTACTATCTGGTGGATCTCCGGCCTAACCGGCCAACCACGGAGGCTGAGTCGACTCGCCCCTGGAATATTGCCTACTTGCGGCCTTATTACACTTGAGCTCTTAAGCTCTACATTTTGTAAGTTTTTCATTTCTTATGAAGCAATAAAATTAAACGCCTCCCGACTTGGGGGCTTTCCTGCTAATTCATCTTATTGAAAGGTATGGGTCTTTATTCTTTTATCAACAAGTGACCCAAATATGGACTCTGTCCATATCAAAGAGCTTAAGTCGCCACGATGCGCTTATCACAAAACTGGGTATTGATAAGCCAAAGAGGATCGAAGTCGCCAGAAGCGTGCGATTCAAACATAGGCGCCTTATATGATTCTGTGCATTAGTTCGACTTACTTAAGGACAGTGTATGCCCAAGTCGTTTTGTGGTAATAGCATATACGCTTCTACAATCTTATGACGGTCTATCACTTAATCATAGGTCACTTGGGGGCTTCCTCTCACTGAGATCAGCTTTACTACCCATTTGGCCTGCGAAAAAATAGAGAAACCATTAGTTCATTGAACCCGCTTCACTGAAGCTTGACGTGTGCCTGATCAGCCGGTCTAAATACTTGAGCTTTTGATACAAAAGTCTCCCTTGGGTGGCGCTTGAGCTTTTTTTTTACTCGCCCTATCCTGTCGCGACCTTATGAGCCGACGAAATTGCTATTTTGGGTGGCGCATGAGCTTTTTTGACTCGCCCTATCCTGTCGCGACCTTATGAGCCGACGAAGTTGCTATTTTGGGTGGCGCTTGAGCTTTTTTGACTCGCCCTATCCTGTCGCGACCTTATGAGCCGACGAAATTGCTATTTTTTACCTCCCTGGCACTGCCACCAGGTTTTTCGGCCTTTTTTTTCTGACTCGCCTCAAAATATCTTGGGGCGATTACTATTTTTTATCACCTATTACTCACTGAGATGGTTTAATATATGTTTTCAATTTTAGAACAGGTTGATGATCAAAATCACTCTAGCCATGGCGGATCAAGCATCATAAAAATGCCTCAACTGGCGGGTCAAGTATTAAGATAAAAGCCTCAAACGGCGGATCAAGCATTTCAAAACGCCTTAAGGGCGACATAAGGGTTTTTTAAGGTATCACAGAAGCAGTTTTGATTCCTAAACAGACCTATTACATGTCTCTCATGGCCAAATCGATGAAATATTATTCTGCTGATGCGCTTGGATCAGCCTGCTGCGAGCTTTGGCCGACTTCAATTTGCAAGTCGCCCAGTACCCAGTTACACTTGGATAACGCGGCGAACTCATCTTCATCGGTCAGCACTGATGAGAGATCCGCGTCCAAGTCAAAAGGATTCTTGGGTCGACGCGGAGTTAAGCTGGTCGTCACAAAGGTTGGCGGGTTAACATTCTTGTTCTTGTTGTCGTAGGCGGCTTGGTATTTTGATAAATCTAGGCTTGTAGCAAGCTCAGTCGCCGCCAATCGGGAGTCCTTGACAACACGTTGATAGTCCTCTTTAGCGAATTCTGAACCATCATCCTTGAGTTGAGGAAAGCCCGCCGCTACTTCTTCTGGGTTTATCTCTGGAGCATATGCTAAGCACTGACTCAGTGTAGTCAGCGCTCCTTTCCGGGCGGCTGACCAAGTTAACTCGCCAATTTGGGGAGGAAGAGTAGATAAGCAGCCAAGCATCTTCTTTATTGATGTTATAGGTTCCTTGGCGCCCATCACTGCTTTCACAGTCAGCTAACTCCCGGTGTATAGCTGCTCCGTCAACGTGTAAATCTCCTTCAGCATCAGGATGCAATCATCCTGAAGGTTGGCGGCTCTCGGACCTGTTTAAGATATAATGATAGTGAGCGATTTATATAAAGCTATTTATTTACAAAGGTCAAGATTTGGTTTTTACCGAAGACGGCTTGCGCCATGTTTGAGATATGTCGCTTTAAGCCGGACAACTCCTCTTGCACAGTATCCAACTTGGCTTCAGCTCTTTCTGCTCGCTTTGTTAAAGCACCTTGATCAGCTTGATCCTTTTTTAAGTCGGCGTTTAGCTTCTCCATCTCAGATAAGATCAGTTGATACTTCTCTTCTGATTTGGCCCGGGCGTCCTGCTGATCGGATAAGTTTTTCTTCAAGTCGCCAAGTGCTGATTCAGTTTGGATAAGTGATTCCTGTTGAAGCATATAGTTAAGGGGCAAGTCTCAGAATTATTGCAAGCATCATCCCTGATACTTGGGGGCTAATGTATAATTTTTTAGACAAAATTATACAGTATCAAGACCCGGCTCATCTTTCTACTGATGACCCGGCCCTTGGGGGTTACAGGTCGAAAGTTTTTCAAATCATCAAGACCCGGCTCATCTTTTTACTGATGATCCAGCCCTTGGGGGTTACAAGTCGAAAGTTTTTCAAATCATCAAGACCCGGCTCATCTTTTTACTGATGATCCGGCCCTTGGGGGTTACAGGTAGAAAGTTTTTCAAATCATCAAGACCCGACTCATCTTTTTACAGATGACCCGGCCCTTGGGGGTTACAGGTCGAAAGTTTGTCAAATCATCAAAGACACGGCTCATCTTCTTACTGATGACCCGGCCCTTGGGGGTTAATGAGGATAGTATAGTGTACAAAAAAATGTACCTCATGTTTGTTCTTCAGCATCCGGAGCAGGCTCTTCTCCAGCTCATAACTCGCCTCCAGGCGACTTGCAAAGCCAGAGCAAAGTTCTTTGAATTCCAGATTTTCATATTGGGAGAGCTTAGCCTTGGAAAGTTCATGCTCAAGAATAGGTTGAGCTGATGATGATACATGCTTCGATAAAACCGTTGTGGCCGGTTTAGAGAAGCGAGTACCGGTGATAACCACGGCATCCGGGTCTTCTGCTGTTGTCAATGGACTTGGCGGGTTAGGTGCATCCATGGTTTCCTTAGGAGAGCTGGGGAGATCCACCTCATCTTCAGGTTTGTCTGGGTCCGGGTTATCTTGGATCGGCGCCGACTTTTCGATAGGCTCCGAAGTTATAATGGGAGTTCACCCGCCAGTTTTTCTTTTCTTCGCCTGTGCCCTAAAAAGAGAAGGGGTGCGTTTAAAGGATTGAAAATTTATCACCATCAGACTAAAAGTAAATATGATCAAAGGTTTACCCAGGGAAACGGATCATCGGTGGAAGTGCCGACATTACTGAGTCGCCAGATGTAGGAGGAGAACTCTGCAAAGAGTTATACTTCGAAGATATGAGCGAGTTACAAATGTAATCCAAAAAGACCCGAAGAAGTGTTATTAAAAGATACCTCATTTGGCCTTTTCTTGTTTCTTGGTGGTAAACCGGACACCAGATTGCCAGAATGACTTCGAGTTTTCTGATTTGAGGTATGTTGTGCTTTCTTTAGACGAAAATTTGGATCCAAACAAGCATTTGGGTGTGAGAAGGGAACTTCCCCACAAATTCACCTGGCCGGCTTAGGTGGAGAAGGAGATGAGTCGGAGGAAACAGAAATTACCTCTATAGAATCCTCCTGGCTTTCATTGTCTTCATTCTACGCAAGAGATGCAGAGGTGTAAATACAAAGTTATCAGTAATGGATGGCGAGTTAAAAGAGGATAGGTTTTTTACCTCCGAAGGTGCGTCACCGACTTGGGATTCATCGGCCTCAGATGGTTCGGTAACAGCAGCTTTGCCCTTGCCCTTGGATTTCTTCTTTGGAGGCGGCCTAGCTTGCTTCATGGCTGACTTCTTTGGCCTCTTGGACCAAAATTTATCACCTTTCTGAAATGGCATATTTTATAAGAGGTCATAGTTCGAATAATACGTAAGGAGTAAAGGACAAAAGGCGGGTTAAAGTTATTTACCTTGGGTGCCCTGTTAATCTTGCAGAAAGGTTTAAGACCTATTTGGCCGCATTTTCCCGCGGGCTCGTCGGTCAGCTTCTTGATGATGGTTACAATGTCATTTTCCGTCAGAGCCGTGTGGAAGTAGCACTGAGGATGATCTAGGGTGCCGTCGAATTCACACATTAACCCGTCCCGGTGACTTAAAGGGAGGATACGCCATTCGACCCAGCAGCGGATCAAGTCAACTCCAGTAAGGCCGTTGTTTGTCAAAGATCTTAACTCGGACAATACTGGGATAAAGTCTGACTCCTCCTCTTCGGTGAGCTTGTGTGGGAGTTTGAAATTTGTTGGAAGGCGATCTTCCCTATAACCCAGAAGTTTGTTCTCGCCCTCAGGCGAAGTCTCCTGGCAATAGAACCAAGACTCGCCCCAGCCTTTGGGATGGCTTGGCATGGCGAGTGACGGAAATGGGCTATCCCTGCAGCGCCGAACATTGACACCACCAAGCTCCTGGCTGGGGCCATTGTGAAATTCTGTTTGGCGATTTAAGTGGAAGAAGTACCAGAATAAGGGAACTGAGCGCTCCATCCGCAAGTAAGCCTGACAAAACACGTGGAACTCGCATAGATTGCTTATCGAGTTGGGCCCTAGCTCTTGGAGGCGGACATTCAGAAAAGCCATGGCGTCTGTGAGGAATTTCGATCCAGGCGGCTTAAAGCCCCGCTCAAGATGTTCAACAAAGACAATTATTTCCGCTTCCTTAGGATTGGAGATTTCTTCTCCTAACCCCGTGCGCCAACCGATAATCTCCTGAGGGTCCAAATTTCCCGTTTTCACATAATCATCTAGTATAGCATCATTAATCTTGGTGGGGAGCCAGTCGCTTTTGAAAACGGTGCCCATGCTACAAAGGATAAAATTACGGGTGAATTGACACACCAAACATCTACTGAAAAAGGTGAAACAATTTCATTTGACTCGCCAAATAATTCGCCCGATGGCTGAGGAAATTTTTTGATCCGCCAACGAAGTTTCGGGTCAGGTTGCCAGGGCGACTTACGAAACTTTTGCTACTTAAGGGAGCGGTGTTTCAAAGCATCAGTGGTATTTGTCAAAATGGTGAAGTATGAGACTACAAATAGTTTTCACTTGACAAGCGGTAGATTATGGATCTACCAGGCAGACGGAACTGAACACGGAAAATGACTGGATATAGTAACCTGCGACTAAGGTGGGACAATATTGTTGATTTGGTGAAGCCCTGCTCTAAATATGCAAGTAAAGGCCGAACAAATAAAGGTATGAAATACATCGATTTTCTCGTTATCATCGCCGCCAACTAATCGGGAACAAGTAAAGCTATTCGGGAAGCACCAAGAACGCGACAGTGATGAACTTCGAGAAGGAACTTGGATCTGCTCTTGAATGACAGAAACCTAACCTGGTGGATTTGGCTAGAGATGGTCGATGGCGATGAAGGTCCCGGACGGGTGCGAAAACCTCGGGCGGCGACGAGGTGCTCGACGACGGCGAGACGGTCGATGGCGGCGAACTGCTCGGCCACGGCGAAGTGCTTGAGGGCGACGAAGTCCTCGGGCGGCACCGAAGCTTTCGGATGGCGACGAGGTCCTCGGGTGGTGGCGGAGCTCTCGGAAGACGATGAGGGTTTTCGCTGTGGTAGTGGGGAAGAAAAGGGCGACAAGACTAGTAGTTGGAATGCGCCCAGTCCCTTCCTCCCGCCTATTTATCAGGGCAGGCGCTAAGATCGAGGCGCCACAAGCGGGAACCACCAAAAGATAAAGATTCGCCATGATGGCGCCCCGAAAATTTTGGGATAATGATACCGAAGGATCCGTTGGGGACTACGTCATTATCTTTTCCGGTATTCAAGGGATAAGGAGGTACCAACAAGAAATGGTTTGGCGACTCAAGTTTTTCCGCAACAGATGGCGGGTTAAGTTGATGGCGCATAAAAGGGGTGAAGATGAATCGCCCTTATAAAAGGATATTGGCGTGAAGGAAATTCAAGTCAATCTGGGGCCTAATGTTGGGGATATTATCTGTTGATAACCCGCCCTAGTTGGGCCGGGTCACCAAATCTGGCGATTCATCTAAAATATGGTTCGGGCCTTGTCCTGGTAGGACCGAAGGTTGTATGGCGCTTTACAACTTCCGGAAGGAGTCCATGACAGAGAAGGCCTCCAAGCTTTGGAAAGGTGGCGACTTAGAGATCGTAAGGGTCACGGTTTGTGTAAAGGAAAGGACCCCTGTAAACCCTAGGGACTCGACCTGTATATAAAGGGGAGTCCCAGGGAAGAAGAGGGTAGGTTAGAAATCATCGAGTGCTAGGTCTGGCGAGTTATGCCCTCCTTGTAATCGAAACTCCATCAATACAACACAAAGCAGGACGTAGGCTTTACCTCCTCACGAGGGGCCGAACCTGGGTAAATCGCCGTCTCACTCCCGTTCAACCCCTTTGAGTCGCCACCAAGGTGCGATGGCTCCAATACTAAGTCCTTCCTCGAGGACATCTGCCGTGACAAAACCATGACACACAGTGAGTGCATAGCTGCCCTCGGTCGGCTCTCTCCCTCCGTCAACCGCCACCGGCGATCACCGCAACGCCTTTGGCGCCGATGAGTTCGAACCTGACAGGGTGGGACCCCCTCGTGAGGGTTCTATCTTTTTTTGAAACGTTTTCCCCTGAAGGAGCCTTCGCTAAGAGCCGTCTACGAAGCTAGTTCACGTATTTTCCTTTCGGGCGCTTTGAATTTCTCAAGCTAGCCCCTAGACAGATTTGTTTTCATTATAGAATAGTCCCTGAACTTATTCTGCTTATAACTATTAAACTACAATAACTTTTCAATTGATTCTTTTTGCAAAATCTTGCTCTGAGGGCCTAGTTTATTTTCAGATTTATTTAAAAAAATATTTGGAGACAGTAGCTAGGCCTCAACTCTTACGATGGTATGTGTTATATGACGTAGATTACGACGAAGGAAACACCGACATTAACTTCACCGAGCCTGATCCCGACTACGTGGAACCAAGCAAGCATGTTTGAACTTTTGATGTGTTGTTTTCTAACTAACAAAAATTTAATATCCATACATTGCATTATTCAAGCATATTGCATATCTTATAAATAATGTTAAAAACATGATTATGCCAAGTGATGGTCGTGAGAGGTCGTGGATAACCTAGTCACGTGGAACGTGATAGGTTATGGCCTGGTCATGACAAGTGCATAATTATAATGGTAAGAAAGTGATAACTCCAGTATCGACCTAGATCGAGTCTTGTCCATGTCTTACTTTCTTTATCGTGCAACCACAGTTTCCTTGTTAAGGATTTTGCATAGTCAGTCCTAGGCCTATTATCACTCACACGCCAAGTAGAGGGGTCATGATGAAGGTATCCATGGCCTTGGACTAAATCCAGTCATCCGGTCAAAGGGCATGGGTGTTTCCGGTCTGGGACCGAGAGAGAGGGCACTCCCTTGTAGCACACGGTGTAAATGTGATCCCATGCTAGTCGAGGTCGGAGCATCCCCGTCTTATGGTTTTTCCCTCGCAGCGTAGTCCGGGTGAAGCCGGGCTTCGCGGGAGTAAAATGGGTGTGTGTTGGTTCTGAGTGTGTGCTTCTAAAATAAAGTATGCGGGATTAGTTGTCACATACCTAGATTTAAAATTGTTTGTCATTGCATTCATGCATGCATTTTTCTTTTTCTTTTGAATTTGAAATTGGGAAGTGATCAAGCCTGACGAACCAAACTTTGGAAAATAGGAAAATAAAAATTGCTTCAAAATGATTCAATAAAATGTTCCAAATATTCTGTGAAAATATTGGGATGAGGTAAATTTGCCAATCAATATTTGAAAACACAGGAACATTATATTTTGGACTTTTGAATCAATCAAACAATTATTTTAAGTGGAGTTATATTTTCTATATATAAAATATAGTTCCACTAATTCTGAAACTTTTATGTGGCACTTAATATATCCATTTATGTCACATAACAATTTTTCTGGATTTTATAAAATGATTTGAATTATTTTCAAATCCCAACAAATGTTAGAAATTAGAAAACAGGAAATAACAAGAAAATAAAAACAGAGGAGGAACTTACCTCGCGCTCACCTAAGGCCCAACCCACCAGGGGCGAGGAGGTCTTCTTCCTCCTTTGCAACGAGGACGAGGGCGTGTCGCGAGCGCACGCACCCGACGGCCAGCTCCTGCTTGCCACGGAGCTTCTCGTCCCCGTCCTCATCTCTTCGCCTGGAGATGCCCCAGAGCCCCCTCTCTCTTCTCCATCCCTCTCTGGCTCCCCTCCCTTGCTCCCTCGCCCTCTTTCGGCCATGGCTGAGCGCTGCTGCCGCCGCCACTCGCAACTACCGCGGCCACCGGCCCCCTCTAGCCGAACCACCGTGTCCCCTAGCTCCGCCGTTCTCCTCCCCATCTCTATGCCAAAATAATCGAGCTCAGACGCCCTGCAACGCCGCCATCTGCATCATCTTCATCGCTGGCCATCGGACGTCTTCGCCGCCGATTCACCCGATTCAGGCCGTCCTCAAGCTCGTCATTTGTCCCGTCCCAACCGTTTGTGAGCTCCTGCGTTGAATCCCCCTTACCCCGTTGCCCCGCTCGATACCTAGCCATGATTCCAGCACAGGTGAATCTGGCCGCCGCATAGGCTCGTCGCCGGCGTAGTTCCGGTCCCCCTCCGGCTACCCAGCTGCCACCAAAAGAAGAAACATGGTCCCACGAACCCATTCCACCCTTCCGCGCGTCAAATGGACGCCAATATCGCGATTCCGGCGAGCCTCCGTCGCTCTTTTGGTCGCCAGCGTCGACATCAACTAATTAAGCCCCACAACCATTGACGATGGGCCCCTTTGGCTCTAATTTAGGAATTAGGGTTAAACTAGCCCTGTTAAAGAATTGTGACACTGACGTGTGGACCCCACACGTCAGGTTTGACTCTCACCAGGTCAGTTGAGCTGCTGATGCAATGATGACCTGCTGATGCAATTATTTGATATAAAATTAAATCCAGAAAATATCCTAAACTTCTAAAAATCATAGAAAATAAAATATAACTCCAAATTAAATAAATAATATATGAAAAATTATCAGAAAAATGCAAGGAATCTGTTTATGGAATATTCATGCATGTTAGACCAACTTTTGTCCTCTTTTTTGGACAAATCAAATAATGCAATTAAAATAATCATATATGGAGTTTGAATTTGAACCTTAGGTTCAAACTAACTTCATTTAATCCTTATGCTAGATGCATTAGCTCAATCAACAGCATATTGCCATGTCATGATCATGCATCATAGTGTTGCATTTCCGTGAAGTAAATATTGTTATTTTTCTGTTTGCCGGTGTTGTTCCCTCTCGTTAGACGATGGTTCCGACAATGTGATCCTTGACATTCATGAAGACTCATTGCTATCTTCGGAATTGTCAGGCAAGCAACCCCCCCTTGAGCATTCCGATAAAATCCTACTTTCTCCCTTCTGCTCCCTTTTATTGTATTAGGACAATCACGATTCAACTGTTACATGTTCTTGGTAGTTGAACCCATTCCTCTGCATGACCTGATTTTGCCATAGTAAATAGTTGAAACCACTTAGCATGAGTAGCAACTTCTTGAGCCTTGATTTGCTACTCATCCATGCTTTCTTACTGTGCCTGCTATGCTTAGAGTTGCGTTGGGTCTGATCCATCTGGATGATGAATCGGAATGGTTGTGTTCATGTCCTACAGTGTGAGAGTAAATGTGTGAATCCGATTTGGTAAAGGTAGCGGTGAGAGGCCATGTAGGAGTACATGGTGGGTTGTGTCATTGGGACCGTCCTTAAGAACTCAGTTATGTGTATGTTATCCAAGACAAAATACTACCATGCATTGGGCCCTGAAATATGACCCCTCTCGGCTTATTAATCGCCTAGAGATCTGTCTAGGAGTTGCAATTAGTTTGTGGTGTTTGTAGGAAAAGTGTTGGCGACTCTGTTTAGCTCTGCCCGCGGGGTAGGCTTAAGTGCGGTAGATATATAGTGGCACGGTGTACTAAGTGGCACCCGGATGGTGGGCTTGGGAACCCTGCACACATCGTTTGGGAGCGTTAAGGAAACTTCAACCGGACTTCCTTGCGGGTTCAGTCTCAAATAGCCGATAAACCTGGACTAGGGTCTTGTGTGGTTAACGGTCGTGGCCGACACCCACGCCAGTGCTTCCGCTTGAAGGTCGCCGAGATGCATGACATGCATATGGTGATAAGTGGTGAGAGCGTGTGTGAAGAAGTATACCCCTGCAGGGTGAATTAACCCGTTCGAATAGTCGCGTCCTCGGATATGGACTACTTGGAAACATTACGTGGTACATAGACAACTTGGAATGGATACTCTGAAATGTGCAAGATAAGCGTGAGTGCTATGGATGGCCTTCTCGTAGGGATACGAGAGTGGATCCATAGTGGTGTATTGATTGGAGAATATGTGGACTCGTGTGCGCTATCCCACCTCACAGAAAGTACTTGTAGTCGTAGTATAGGTTAGCCAAGAGTCAAAGCTGGCTTGCTGCAATTAAACTCCACAACCCCTTCATTGATACTGATGCATATGTAGATAGTTCTTATGTAAGTCTTGCTGAGTAAATTTGTACTCATGGTTTCTTAATTTATGTTTTTGTAGAGGAAACATTAGCTTCACTATTGGTTCTACACAATGTGATCGACGTTGACCAGAATAGTTTGGGATTCCGATGACCCACAAGTGTAGGGGATCAATCGTACTCCTGTCGATAAGTAAGAGTGTCGAACCCAATGATACGTCTCCAACGTATCTGTAATTTTTGATGGTTTCATGCTATTATCTTGTCAAACTCTGGATGTTTTGTATGCCTTTTATATCTTTTTTGGGACTAACTTATTAACTCAGTGCCAAGTGCCAGTTCCTGTTTTTTCCATGTTTTTGACCCTTTTCAGAGGAGGATTTCAAATGGAGTCCAAACGGAATGATACTTCCAAAAAGATTTTTTCGAAACAAAAGAAGATCGGGAAGCGTGAGAATCAGGGCAGGGGGCCAGCAGGGACCCCACAAGCCCCCTAGCCGCGGCCAGGGGGCCGCGCCTCCCAGGCTTGTGGGCTCCCTAGGCCACCTCTGCCCTAGGTCTTCCACCTATATATTCCCTGAAGTCCCAGAAAAAATCAGGAGATCACCGAAAGTACTTTTCCGCCGCCGCAAGCTTCTGGCTCCGCAAGATCCCATTTGGGGCACGTTCTGGTGCCCTGGCAGACGGGGGATTCTGATACAGAGGGCTTCTTCATCAACACCATGACCTCTCCGATGATGCGTGAGTAGTTCACCACAGACCTACAGGTCCATAGCTAGTAGCTAGATGGCTTCTTCTCTCTCTTGGATCTTCAATACAAAGTTTTCCATGATCTTCATGGAGATCTATCCGATGTAATCTTCTTTTGCAGTGTGTTTGTCGAGATCCGATGAATTGTGGATTTATGATCAGATTATCTGTGAATCTTATTTGAGTTTCTTCTGATCTCTCTTATGCATGATTTCATATCCTTCTAATTCTCTTTAAGTTGTCGGTTTTGTTTGGCCAGCTTGATCTATGATTCTTGCAATGGGAGAAGTGCTTGGTTTTGGGTTCATACCGTGCGGTGACCTCACCGAGTGACAGAAGGGGTAGCGAGGCACGCATCATGTTGTTGCCATCAAGGGTAAAAAGATGGGGTTTTCATCATTGGTTTGAGTTTATTCCTCTACATCATGTCATCTTGCTTAAGGCGTTACTCTATTCGTCATGAACTCAATACACTAGATGCATGATGGATAGCGGTCGATGTGTGGAGTAATAGTAGTAGATGCAGAAAGTATCGGTCTACTTGTCTCGGACGTGATGCCTATATGTATGATAATTGCCTTAGCTATCTTCATGACTTTGTGCGGTTCTATCAATTGCTCAACAGTAATTTGTTCACCCACCGTAATATTTGCTATTTTGAGAGAAGCTTCTAGTTAACACTATGACCCCCGGGTCTACTGCACATCATATTTTCAGCCTTACACTTTTACTTTGTTGCACTTTCCGCCTTCAGATCTCACTTTGCAATCAATCTTGAAGGTATTGACAACCCCTTTATAGCATTGGGTGCAAGCTCTTTTGTGTTTGTGCAGGTACTCTGGACTTGACGAGATTCTCCTACTGGATTGATACCTTGATTCTCAAACTGAGGGAAATACTTACTACTCCTGTGCTGCATCGCCCTTTCCTCATCATGGTAAAAACCAACGCAAGCTCAAGAGACGACAGAAGATCTATGTCGCCGTAGCACCCAACGAAGAGCAGAAGGAACTGACAAGTGGTTTTCAGCAAGGTATTCTCTACATGCACTGGAATTATTGGTAACAGATAGTTGTGTGATAAGATAATTCGTAGCGAGTAGAAAGTAACAATAGTAACAAAGGTGCAACTAGATGGCCCAATCCGTTTGGTAGCAAGGGATAATATTGGATGAACTCTTATATGAGGTAAAGCGCTCCCGAGGACACATGGGAATTTCTGTCAAGCTAGTTTTCACCATGTTCATATGATTCGCGTTCGGTACTTTGATAGTTTGATATGTGGGTGGACTGATGCTTGGGCGCTCTCCTTACTTGGACAAACATCCCACTTATGATTAACCCCTCTCGCAAGCATCCGCAACTATGAAAGAAGAATTAAGACTAAGTCTAACCATAGCATTAAACTAGTGGATCCAAATCAGCCCCTTACGAAACAACGCATAAACTAGAGTTTAAGCTTTTGTCACTCTAGCAACCCATCATCTACTTATTACTTCCCAATGCCTTCCTCTAGGCCCAAATAATGGTGAAGTGTCATGTAGTCGACGTTCACATAACACCACTAGAGGAAAGACAACATACATCGCATCAAAATATCGAACGAATACCAAATTCACATGACTACTTATAGCAAGACTTATCCCATGTCCTCAGGAACAAAAGTGACTACTCACAAAGCATAATTATGTTCATGACCAGAGAGGTATTGAAGAGCATTAAGGATCTGAACATATGATCTTCCACTGAGTAATCCAACAAGAATCAACTACAAAGAGTAATTAACACTACTAGCAACCTTACAAGTACCAATCGGAGTCGCGAGATGGAGATTGGTTACAAGATATGAACTAGGGTTTGGAGATGAGATGGTGTTGATGAAGATGTTGATGGAGATGAACCCCCTCCGATGAGAGGAGTGTTGGTGATGACGATGGCGACGATTTCCCCCTCCGGGAGGGAAGTTTCCCCAGCAGGACGACCCTGCCAGAGCTCTAGATTGGTTCTGCTCAAGTTCCGCCTCGTGGCGACGGCGATTCCTCCCGAAAGCCTTCTCCTGATTATTTTCTGGGACGAAACCCTCCTTATAGCAGAAGATGGGAGCCGGTGGGGTAACAGGGGGCCCGAAAGCCACGCAGGCGCGGCCAGACGGGTAGGCCGTGCCTCGCAAGCTTGTGGCCTCGTGGTGGCTCCCCTCTAGTACTTCTTCCGCCCAGTATTTTTTATAAAATCCAAAATAATTCCTCATTGATTTTCACAGCTTTTGGAGTTGTGCAGAATAGGTATCTCAAACTTGCTCCTTTTCCAGCCCAGAATTCCAGCTGCCGGCATTCTCCCTCTTCTAGTAAACCTTATAAAATAAGAGAGAAAAGGCATACGTATTATACCGTAAAGTGTAATAACAACCCATAAATCAATAAATATCAACATAAAAGGATGATGCAAAATGGACATATCAACTCCCCCAAGCTTAGACCTCGCTTGTACTCAAGCGGAAGCCGAGATCAATAAATATGTCCACATGTTTAGAGATAGAGGTGTCGAAAAAACAAAATACGGACATGCAGGCATCATTATCATATTTAGAACAGCAATATCGTCATATAATCTCTTATGCTAAAGTGACAATTCCTTCACAATGTAAAGTATGGATCAAGAACCTTATTGAGAACTAACAACCAATAATCTTTAGTCATTGAAGCAATTGCAATTTATCATAACATCAGAAAGAGTCAAATAAGAGCTTGTAAAGCAAATCCACATACTCAATCATCTTTTAGTCTTCTACAATTACTAAAACTCACGTGGTACTCATGAGATCAAAGTTTCGGTTGGACACAGAGAAAGATAGGGGCTTATAGTTTCGCCTCCCAACTACTTACCTCAAGGGTATGTCAACAATAATAATTCATGAATACTTACTTCCAAGTTGACATATGAATATAGATCTTTCCCTAGCACATGAAGTTAGCCAAGATAATGGCAAAATAAGGAATTGGTGTCGATCACCATGACTCTTTTAAGGATAAAAAGTAAGGGTACAAGATAGGCCCTTCCCAGAGGGAAGCATAGGTTGTCATGCGCTTTTGAGGTTTGGATGTGTGACCTCTTAGTGTGAAGGAACGTCACTTTATATTGCCTCCTGTGATAAAGAAATTTATTATGCAGTCTCTCGCTTTTATGTCTTCCTCATCACAGGTTCGTACAAAGTTTATTTTCCACACACTAATAGATCATACATATTTAGGGAGCACTTTTTATTGCTTGCACCGATGACAACTTACTTGAGGGATCTTACTCAATCCATGGGTAGGTATGGTGAACTCTCATGGAAAAACGGGGTTGAAGGTTTATGGATGCACAAGTAGTATCTCTACTTAGTGCGGAAGTTTTGGCTGATATGAGGTGGAAGCAAGCGTCACATGCTAAGGGATTTCTAGTCATATAACATTGTTCGGAACCAAGCAAACATAATTCATTATGTTGTCTTCCTTGTCCAACATCTACTTCTAAGCATGTAATAGTTTAATGAGTGTTCACAATCATAGACGGTGCCAAAGATGATATATTTATGGGTGAACCTCTCTTTCTTTATTACTGCCTATTAGTTGCAACAATGACCAAGGTCTACGTTTGTCCACCCACAACAAGTTTCAATCAACATTCTTTTTATATGTGAAGCCATCACTTCCCATAAGATCATTACATGATCTTTCATGCTTTTGTTCTTTTATTATTCTTTTCTTTAGATCATGGCATGAAGAAAGGCCCTTAACTAAAACACTCTTTATTATATGACTCACGAACTCGAATACATTGGGGGTAACACAAAGCAAAACTCAAGCCTAGAACACACTAAGAACTTTATTCTACTAGAAAAAGATAAAACCAAAAAGGTTCGAACTAAGAAAAAGGTAAAGGCAAAAGATGAGATGGTGACACGATACCGGGGCAACTCCCCCAATCTTAGCAGAAGCCAAGGGGAGAGCCCATACCCATGCTTAATTGTTTTCCTTCGAGGTTGATGGTGGTGGAGTTGTTGCAGTCTGGGGTTGATTCTCCGTCTTCCATGGCATAGGTGCTCCATCATGGAAAGATGATCTAGTCTACGGAATCCTCAAATCTACAGCCAACCGTATTGATTTAAATCTATACTCATACTCACAGTTTTGGTTCTGCATGTCGTAGATCTGGTCTTGGAGGTGATCAATTCTTTGATAGAGCCTGGAGAGGTGTTTCCTAACGTCATTGGCATCGATCTTGTGCTTGTTAGTGAACTCCGTGATCATCATGTGGTTGGCGTTGACGCCGCGTTCCACCATCCGTTGGCACTTGAAGACTTGCTGCTCCATTGCTTCGAGCCTCGCCTCTACACTTCCGGTCTTCTTGGGCCCCTCAACATCACGGATGTGCAGCACCCCCTCATGCATCTTGATAGCTTGAGGGTGTTGCAGCACTCCGGCGAGCTAGGGATTGATGAACTTCTCGAAGAACTTGTCCTTCAGAACTTTTGGGGACGCCATAGCGATCTAGATCTGTCTGCACAGCAGCTCGAAACGAAAATAGACAATAATTGCGTGATACGAGGGTCAAACCTTTCGGGAGAATATATAATGAATTTTTCCCGACCAAAAGGAGTATTCCACCAGAAAACGGAGTCCGGGAGACACACGAGGTGCTCACAAGCCCCCTAGGCGCGGTCAAGGGGAGTAGGTCGCGCCTGGCAGGCTTGTCGCCTCCTCGTGCAATTTCCGGACTACTTTAAATTTTTCTATTTTTCGAAAAATTCCAAAATGGAGAAAAATTTCTACTCGAAAAGTTTTGGAGTCGGTTTACTTACCGAATCACATACCTCTTCGTTTTTGGAGTCTGAAATATGCTGATAAATATCCCTTATGTACTCCTCCGGAGTTATGGTATTAATAATATTGCTTTCCACATTTATGGGAGTACCTAAGATATAATGATTGATTCTTTGCTCATTTACAACTCTTGGAAAATTCCCTTCCGTGTTGTTGATTTTGATGGCACCGGAACGATACACTTCTTCTACAATGTAAGGACCTTCCCATTTAGAGAGAAGCTTGCCTGCAAAAAATCTTAAACGAGAATTGTATAGCAAGACATAATCACCTACATTGAACTCACGTTTTTGTATCCTTTTATCATGCCACCTCTTAACTTTTTCTTTAAACAACTTGGCATTTTCATATGCCTGATTTCTCCATTCATCAAGTGAGCTAATAACAAATAACCTCTTCTCACCAATAAGTTTGAAATCAAAGTTGAGCTCTTTGATTGCCCAATAAGCCTTATGCTCTAGCTCAAGAGGTAAATGACATGCTTTACCGTAAACCATTTTATAGGGAGACATGCCCATGGGATTCTTATAAGCAGTTCTATAAGCCCACAGTGCGTCATCAAGCTTCTTAGACAAATTCTTTCTTGACCTATTAAAAGTCTTTTGTAGAATTAGTTTAATTTCTCTATTACATAGACCACTGGACTGAGGATGATAGGGAGATGCAATTCTATGGTTGACATCATACTTAGCAAGCGTTTTACGGAAAGCATCATGAATAAAATGTGAACCACCATCAGTCATTAAATATCTAGGGACTCCAAATCTAGGGAAAATAACTTCTTTAAGCATCCTAATAGAGGTGTTGTGATCAGCACTACTAGTTGGGATAGCTTCTACCCACTTAGTAACGTAATCAACAACAACTAGAATATGAGTATACCTGTTAGACTTTGGAAAAGGTCCAATATAATCAAAACCCCAAACATCAAATGGTTCAATGACAAGTGAATAATTCATAGGCATTTCCTGACGTTTACTCATATTACCTATTCTTTAACATTCATCACAAGACAAGACAAACTTACGGGCATCCTTGAAGAGGGTAGGCCAATAGAAACCGGATTGCAATACCTTGTGTGCAGTTCAATCCCCCGCATGGTGTCCTCCGTAAACTTTGGAGTGACACTTCTGTAGGATCTATCTCTGTTCATGCTCAGGTAAACAACATCTAATAACACCATCTACTCCTTCTTTATAAAGGTGAGGATCATTCCAAAATTAATGTCTCAAATCAAAGAAGAATTTCATCTTTCGTTGGTATGTGAAACTAGGTGGTATATATTTAGCAACAATATAATTTGCATAATCATCATACCAAGGTGTACTACGTGAAGCTTTGATGACATTCAATTGCTCATCAGGAAATCTATCATCAATAGGTTGTGGGTCATCAAGAACATTCTGCAACCTAGACAAGTTATCTGCTACGAGGTTCTCAGCACCCTTCCTATCAACAACATGCAAATCAAATTCTTGCAGCCAGAGAACCCATCTGATAAGTCTAGGTTTAGCATCTTTTTTCCATGGGATACTTAATAGCAGCATGATCGTGTGAATAGTAACCTTGGAATCAACAATATAAGATCTGAACTTTTCACATGCAAACACGACTGCTAAAAATTCCTTTTCAGTAGTAGCATAGTTTCTTTGGGCACTATCTAGAGTTTTACTAGCATAATGAATAACATTCAATTTGTTATCAACTCTTTGTCCTAGAACAACACCAATAGCATAATCAGTAGCATCACACATAATTTCAAAAGGTAGGTTCCAATCAGGTGGTTGAACAATAGGTGCAGTTATCAAGGCCTTCTTAAGTATTTCAAATGCTTCCTCACAATCATCATCAAAAACAAAAGGAATATATTTTTGCAAGAGATTGGTAAGAGGCCTAGAAATCTTAGAGAAGTCTTTAATGAACCTTCTATAGAAACCAGCATGACCAAGGAAACTTCTTATACCTTTAATGTCTGTAGGGCATGGCATTTTCTCGGTCGCATCAACTTTAGCCTTATCGACTTCAATACCTCTTTCCTAAATTTTATGTCCTAAGACGATGCCATCATTAACCATAAAGTGGCACTTCTCCCAATTCAAGATGAGGTTGGTATCTTTACATCTTTGCAAACTCGATCAAGGTTGCTCGGGCAATCATCAAAAGAAGACCCGTAAACGGAGAAATCATCCATGAAAACCTCAACAATCTTTTCACAAAAGTCAGAGAATATAGCCATCATACATCTTTCAAAGGTAGCAGGTGCATTACATAAGCCAAAAGGCATACGTCTATAAGCAAAGGTACCGAAAGTGTAGGTAAAAGTGGTTTTCTCCTCATTAGATTGTGCAACAGGTATTTGGGAGAAACCAGAATAACCATCTAGAAAGCAGAAGTGTGTGTGTTTAGACAATCTTTCTAGCATTTGGTCAATAAAAAGCAAAGGGTAATGATATTTCCTAGTGGCTTTATTCAATTTCTTAAAATCAATTACCATCCTATAGCGAGTAACAATTCTCTATGGGATCAATTCATCTTGACAACGGTAATACCTCCCTTCTTAGGGACGCAATGCACCAAACTTACCCAATCACTAAGAGCAACAGGATAGATAATACCTGCTTCCACAAGCTTTAGTATTTCTTTTCTTACCACCTCTTTCATCTTAGGATTTAATCTTCGTTGATGATCGACAACTGGTTTGGAATCAGGATCAGTTTTAATTTTATGCTGGCATAGAGTGGGACTAATGCCCTTAAGATCGTCAAGAGTATATCCAATAGTAGCACGGTGCTTCCTCAGAGTTTTCAATAATTTCTTTTCTTCATGCTCTGAAAGGCTAGCACTAATAATAACAGGATATATCTCTTTTTCATCGAGATAAGCATACTTAAGAGTATCAGGTAACTGTTTAAGCTCAAACACAGGATCACCCTTTGGTGGGGGTGGATCTCCAAGTAGTTCAAGAGGCAAATTATTCTTAAGGATGGGATGTTGTTCAACGATAACTCTATATATCTCATTCCTTTCATCCATGTGCATATCATTTTCATGCTCAAGCAAATATTGCTCTAAAGGATCAGTAGGAGGAATACTAATAGAAGCTAGGGCAATAATTTCATCCTTACTAGACAATTCTTTTTCATGAGGTTGTCTACCAAACTTGGAGAAATTGAATTCATGTGACACACCTTTAAAGCCAACAGTCAGAGCTTGTTTCTCACAATCAATCTGAGCATTAACAGTATTGAGGAAGGCTCTGCCAAATATGATGGGACAAAAGCTATCTTGTGTGGTAACAAGAACGAGAAAATCAGTAGGATACTTAGTTTTACCACATAAGACTTCAACATCTCTAACAATTCCCAAAGGGCAGATAGTATCTCTATTGGCAAGCTGAATAGTAACATCAATAGATTCCATCTCGACAGGTGCAATCTCGTCTTTAATTTCATCATATAAAGATTGAGGTATTGCACTAAAACTAGCACCCATGTCACATAAACCATGCTAGCAATGATCTCCTATCTTAACAAAAACAACACGCATGCCAACAACAGGCTCATGTTTGTCTCTAGCATGAGGTTTAGCAATTGTAGCAGCATCTTCACAGAAGTGAATAACATGCCCATCAACATTGTCAGACAAGAGATCTTCGATAATAGCAATGCTAGGTTCAACTTTAATTTACTCAGGGGGTGTGGGTGTTCTAATGTAGCCCTTATGCATCACAGTTGAAGCTTTACCATGATCCTTTATTCTAACAGGGAAAGGTGGTTTCTCAATGTAAGCACTAGGAACAATAGGATCATTATAAGCAATGACTTTCTCTTCAACTGGATTGGGTTTAACTACAGTGACTTCTATGGGAGGATGATATTTAAACCACTTCTCTTTAGGGAGATTAATATGAGAAGCAAATGATTCACATAATGAAGCTACTATCTGAGAGACAAGTCCATGTTTAGCGCTAAAATCACAAAAAGTATTCATTTCAACGAAGGATTTAATGTAATCGAACTTAAGATTCATACCTGACTCCTTACCTTCATCAAACTCCCAATCTTCAGAGTTGCATTGAATTCTTTCCAATAAATTCCATTTGAAGTCAGTTCTCTTCATAAAAGAATCGGTACAAGAAGTGTCAAGCATGGTTCGATTATCATGAGAAAGCCGAGCATAAAAGTTCTGAATAATAATTTCTCTCGAGAGATCATGGTTGGGGCATGAATATAACATTGACTTAAGCCTCCCCCAAGCTTGAGCGATACTTTCTCTATCACGATGCCAAAAATTATAGATATAATTCCGATCACGATGTACCAAATGCATAGGATAAAACTTTTGATGAAATTCCAATTTCAATCAGTTGTAGTTCCATGATCCAGTATCATCACATAGCCTATACCATGTCAATGCTTTATCCCTCAAAGATAAGGGAAATACCTTCTTCTTGACCTCATCCTTGGGCAAACCTGCAAGATTAAATATGCCACAAACTTCATCTACATAGATTAGATGCAAGTCGGGATGTGATGTTCCATCTCCTGTAAAAGGATGAGCCAACAGTTTCTCTAGCATATCCAAAGGAATTTCATAATAAATATTTTCAGTAGGTGCAGTAGGTTGAGGAGAAACTCCTTGTGCTTCCGGTCGAGGTGAAGATACCTCGAACAAGCTCCTCAAAGGATTAGTTTCCATAGTGACAAGTGACAATAAATTTCAGCACACTATATAAATGTTTCCTTACCAAATTCCACTTACCAAAGGCGCTTCACTCCCCGGCAACAGCGCCAGAAAAGAGTCTTGATGACCCACAAGTGTAGGGGATCTATCATAGTACTTTCTATAAGTAAGAGTGTCGAACCCAACGAGGAGCAGAAGGAACTAACAAGTGGTTTTCAGCAAGGTATTCTCTGCAGGCACTGAAATTATCGATAACAGATAGCTGTGTGATAAGATAATTCGTAGCGAGTAGCAAGTAACAATAGTAACAAAGGTGCAGCAAGATGTCCCAATCCCTTCTGTGGCAAGGGACAAGCTTGGACGAACTCTTATATGAGGTAAAGCGCTCCCGATGACACATGGGAATTCCTGTCAAGCTAGTTTTCATCATCTTCCTATGATTCGCGTTCGCTACTTTGATAGTTTGATATGTGGGTGGACCGGTGCTTCGGTGCTGTACTTACTTGGACAAACATCCCACTTATGATTAACCCCTCTCGCAAGCATCCGCAACTACGAAAGAAGAATTAAGACTAAGTCTAACCATAGCATTAAGCTAGTGGATCGAAATCAACCCCTTACGAAGCAACGCATAAATTAGGGTTGAAGCTTCTGGCACTCTAGAAACCCATCATCTACTTATTACTTCCCAATGCCTTCCTCTATTAGGCCCAAATAATGGTGAAGTGTCATGTAGTCGACGTTCACATAACACCACTAGAGGAAAGACAACATACATCACATCAAAATATCGAACGAATACCAAATTCACATGACTACTTATAGCAAGACATATCCCATGTCCTTAGGAACAAAAGTAACTACTCACAAAGCATAATTATGTTCATGACTAGAAAGGTATTGAATAGCATTAAGGATCTGAACATATGATCTTCCACCGAGTAATCCAACTAGCATCAACTACAAAGAGTAATTAACACTACTAGCAACCTTACAAGTACCAATCGGAGTCGCGAGACGGAGATTGGTTACAAGAGATGAACTAGGGTTTGGAGATGAGATGGTGCTGATGAAGATGTTGATGGAGATGAGTCCCCTCCGATGAGAGGAGTGTTGGTGATGACGATGGCGATGATTTCCTCCTCCGGGAGGGAAGTTTCCTCGGCAGGACGGCCCTGCGAGAGCTCTAGATTGGTTCTGCTCAAGTTCCGCCTCGTGGAGGCGGCGATTCCTCCCGAAAGCCTTCTCCGGATTTTTTTCTGGGACGAAACCCTCCTTATAGCAGAAGATGGGAGCCGTAGGGGTAACAGGGTGCCCAGAAGCCTCCCAGGCGTGGCCAGGGGGGTAGGCCGTGCCTGGCAGGCTTGTGGCCTCCTGGTGGATCTCCTTCAGTACTTCTTCCGCCCAGTATTTTTTATAAAATCCAAAATAATTCCTCATTGATTTTCATGGCTTTTGGAGTTGTGCAGAATAGGTATCTCAAACTTGCTCCTTTCCCAGCCCAGAATTCCAGCTGTCGGCATTCTCCCTCTTCAAGTAAACCTTATAAAATAAGAGAGAAAAGGCATAAGTATTGTACCGTAAAGTGTAATAACAGCCCATAAAGCGATAAATATCAACATAAAATCATGATGCAAAATGGACGTATCAGAATCCCAGACAGAGGTCTCGCTCCTTTGGTATGGTCGTTGTAGCTTTTGAGGCTCTTCGAGCCACTTTTAGTAGATGCATGTACCCAGTCATGTTATGCTTCCGCTTGATGTTGGTATGACTTGAGTGTTGGGTTACGAGACCCCTGTTTGTAATATCATAGTATGTTGACTCTTATGAGTCTTTAATAAAAGCTTGAGTCATAGACTTATGTTGTGATGCCATGTTGTATCTACACATATCGTGCATATTGTGTGTATGTTATGAAATGCATTATATGTGTGGGATTAGACACCTCGGTGTGTGCCTTTATTAGTACTCTGTACGGGGAAATGCCTCTTTGTGCTTCCACCGAGCCTTGGTAGCTTGCTACTACTCCGGACACATTGATTGACCGGCATGTATCCTTCTTTGCTGATGTGTCTGTCCCTTCGGGGAAATGTCACGCGGTCTAATGGAGTCCTGGTAGCTTGCTACGACTCGTCTACACACGTTGTTGACTGACACCTGCTTTGTTGGGATATGTATGCCTGTCCCTATACATATGTGTCACTTGGGTTTATAACTAGTCATGTCGACCCGGGTTCTCTATCATTCAAATGCTCGCGGCATATACACATACGTGAGCCAAAAGACGCAAACGGTCCCGGCCCAGGTAAGGTGGCAGTCGTGGAGTTAACCATGCATGAGGCTGCAAAGTGATGTGTTGTGTTACAAGCTGTTTCTTATGACTTGGGATTGGGGTCCCGGCAGCTTTGGTATCAGAGGTTGACTGCCTGTAGGATAACCAAGCCAAATTGGTCGATGTTGAGTCTAGCAACTCTTTAGTTATATAAGGGAATTGTTTGTGGAAGGGAGTGTATGGCTCTTTTTACACCTTTCCTTGCGTCATTCTTATTCTGGGTCACCCTCTTCTTTCTTCTACGGCGTTTAAGAATTAGGATTTCTCATCTATTCATTAGGATGACGAGTTACTATATTGGAGACTTATAGGAAAGTTGTTGTCTTCAAGGATCAGTGTCTCCATAAGAATTCAATTGTTATGTTGTCAGTTTTCATGCAGGTTGCTTCATATTTCATGCCCGTACATCCGTTATGTTGTCCGACTTTTCCAAGGTTCCTAAATAATTTGATGCAATTGCAAATTCCTTCCTTCTATTCCCAATGTCTTCTTGGCCAGACAAAGCACACCAATTATTGTGTCGCGGTACTTTACTACCTCGACATATTGTTCAAGTATTAGGAAACTATGTTATCTCAGAGAACCACCCAATAGTCTAGCTGTGTTTTGGTTTCTAGTGTGTTAGGTATGGCCATCATTTTCAAAAAACATTTTGTGATGTTATTTAGCTAGTAGGTATTCTATTTCTGGGTTCTCGAACCCAAGGATCATTCTGCTCACTTCTGTTGATTGTGTTGCTAGTTCCTTTAGAACGATTAGTAACCTTGTTGTAGTTTCCAAGGTTCATGGTATATCATTCTTCCAACACCATGGACCATCTCTGGCAGAAGTTCTTCATAAACTAAAGTTCACAACAAGAGTGCTCGTGATGAGTTCCCTACTCCATATTTTGACTCTGCCAACTCCAACCTTTTTGTATGGGTTATCTGGAAGAATTATGTTGAACTCGTTCGACATGCTAATCTATGCATCCACAACTCAAAAAATCATGTGCTATTAAGTTGGCCCTATCAAGTTGTTTTGTGACCTTCATCTATGAGAGGATAGTCAAGAGTATTTGTGCATTCGTGTCATCGGTGCCTATTATTCATGTTCTTTGTCAAGTTGTTCTATTTCAGAGTGACTGGGAGAAGGAACTCCAGTGTCTCATCCATTTCTTGGATTGGTTCAAAGTAGTTGTATTCCGCAGATCAAAATGCCAATCCAGCTTTTGTTCTGTTCTATCTTGGAGTATTACCTCCTTTTGTCAAGAATGTCGTGAGAATTGCACCATCTCTTACGAACTCTTGATGTAGTAATACTTCTCGACATCATTATTCATCCCTCGGTTTCCGTGTTGGTTGTAACCGAATATCGACAAGTGAACCATGATGTGTGAAATCAATACTCCTAGCAATGCCATTGCTTTGTAGTTAATGGACAATAAATTAATTCTTAGTGTGTTGGTTACTGACCAACCATTCTAAAGAATGATCGTGCTACCTAGTCCATCTTTCATGATGCACTCTTTGATCAATGAGTTAGGATTGAGTCAACCCTTCGCTCTTTGATCGTATCGTCTTGCCCTGAAAAGCGAGATTGTTTCCGAGCTTAATAACATATCGGTGGTTCGTGATTTTTCGAATATCTTCTCGGTAGTATTACCAGGTTGTTTCCTGACTGTTATGTTAAGTTCGTGATTGAGTTGGTTTTCCTAAAAACCACCCCTTCTCCAAGAATATGTGTTGGATACCCCAAAACTAGTTGGTTAAGCTAAACAACAACTTGGAGAGTTTGAAGATAAAAGCTTTGCCTAACTTAGTTTATTTTAAAGGGATATCTTGTGTGTGATTGTGTGTGTTGAAGAAACAGGATATTTTCATTGGTTGATCCTTGTGATCAATTGTTGCACCTATCATCTTGTCCAATTTTTTATTTGAGTATGGGCTATTGTCAAGTCAAACTTAGAACCAAAGATTTTCGTAACGGTGTCTTACTCGTGGATTTCCTTGAGCATGAACCATTATATTCTTTGATCTAACCAATGCTATTATCTTGCTCACATAGTTGTGGAAATCCATTTATATGGATATCTCAATGAATTGTTGTTGAGTCCATCGGCAACATTTTCATTTGTTCCATGATTTATGTTGGACATTAAGCTAGTGTTGGAAACTTTTGTAGGCATTACCTTTATGTCTCGGACATGAAGTTTATGTTAGGTGTAAGAAGTGACTTCCTTTAAATTCATGTGCATTGGTGCAAGTTGCCGCGATGAATTTGAGAAGGTCGTTTTGTTTCCTTAAGAATCATCCCAAGTCAGTCATGCACGTGCGAAGTATTCTATGGCGTGAGAGATTAGCTACCTCCATTCCATATGTATCTCCTAGCACACCAAGCCACTGATTTATTTGTTTAAGGAAAATAAGTTCCTTCTTAAGAGCTAATCATATGACTTATGCAAGGACTTTGGTATATTCAATGATGATTCCCACCCAAAACTCTGTAGTGTTTTGTTGTAAGACTTTTCATGTGCTCATCATTGTCTTGGACACTGTGTTCACGTGGGTCTTGCAATCCATCGCACGCTTTGGAGTTGTCTTCCATAGTTCATCTCCTAAGAATCTCGCAACGTTATCGCATCGATTTATGTTGCAAACTTTCTTTTCATACATGATGAGTCTAAAACATCAGGTCACCAATCAGAGCTGTATCTCACGCGGTTATAATGGTTTGAACATTTCCTAAGAATTATAATATTTGTCTCTCTGTAAACTCGTAATGTAATATCGTGGCTAAAACACCTAGCCGGAAGACTTAATATTATAATATCTTATATCAGCAGCCCTAGCCACCTCCCCATGAGGATTTCTTATGACTTAGTTCAGTAGTAGTTCCTCATGGATCCCATTTGAGCCCTGAAGTCCGACCTATACTTGATGTTATTGATACGAAGAAGTTGAGTACTCTATTACATCAAGGAGAACATTAGGAGCGGAGTGCTAAATGTCTCTCGGTCGATCATCCAGATTTCGTTTCCCTGGCATCGCTAAGGTGAAATCTGAGAAAGTGTTGTCTTCCTTTGCATCTGCATCCTCCATCATTGTTCATCATGGTAGTATGATGTGTTGCCAGGATCCTTGGCATGGATGTTGGTAAACCTTGATGGATATGGAAATGCTCAAGTTCTTGAGAGCACGCTCAGACACTAGGTTATACCCTCGGTATCAATTGGAATGTGCCTTCCGTTTGTCGAACTGCTCTATAACTCTAGTTTCTTTCCAAACTGAGTATGCCATTCTTTCGAATTGTTTCAAACGATCAATTGTGAATTGCCTTACCCTGGTATGAAGAGTTTTAATGATCTTTGTATCAAAAGTAATTCTTTTTGCCACTTAAGGGAATAATTCTATGAGTCACCTTCCTAAGGTGCCCCGTTATGGTATGAAGGGAAATTTAACTCCTCGCTACTTTGAAACCTCGTCCCCATCTATTTTAAGCGTGGAATTGTTGCCTACCAATTGAACCATCGTCATATGTCTCATTTCCTCATCTGTGTTATGTGTTTTGTATCTCAGCTCAAGGGACGTTCCTACGTCTCATTCTATGAGTTGATCATGAGTTGCACGATCCTCGAAGAGATCGAATCTTGTAGATTCTTCCTGTTATCTTGTCGTCGAGTCAGATGAAGACCTCAAAGACAAAGATGTCAAGATCAACATGATGCAATGAATCAACATCTTCGAGAAGAGCAAATGGATCGTGAAGATTGTGATAGCTAGTGTCCCCCCTTTCCTCTATGCTTGAATCTCGGGACGACATTCTTGTTTAGTGGGGGTGAGTTGTCACATCCCTAGATTTAGAATTGTTTGTCATTGCATTCATGCATGCATTTTTATTTTTCTTTTGAATTTGAAATGGGGAAGTGATCAAGCCTCAGGAACCAAACTTTGGAAAATAGGCAATATAAGAATTGCTTCAAAATGATTCAATAAAATGTTCCAAATATTCTGTCAAAATATTGGGATGAGGTAAATTTGCCAACCAATATTTGAAAACACACGAACATTATATTTGGACTTTTGAATCAATCAAACAATTATGTTAAGTGGAGTTATATTTGCTATATATAAAATATAGTAGCATTAATTCTGAAACTTTTATGCGGCACTTAATATATCCATTTATGTCACATAACAATTTTTCATGATTTTATAAAATGATTTGAATTATTTTCAAATCCCAACAAATGTTAGAAATTAGAAACCAGGAAATAAAAAGAAAATAAAAACAGAGGAGGAACTTACCTGGCGCTCACCTAAGGCCCAGCCCACCAGGGGTGAGGAGGTCTTCTTCCTCCTTTGTCAGGAGGACGAGGGCGTGTCGCCAGCGCGCGCACCCGACGGCCAGATCCTGCTTGCCATGGAGCTGGCCATCCCTATCCTCATCTCTTTGCCTGGAGATGCCCCAGAGCCCCCTCTCTCTTCAACATCCCTCTCCGGCTCCCATCCCTTGACCCCTCGGCCTCTTTCAGACATGGCCGAGCGCTGCTGCCGCCGCCGCTCGCAACTACCGCGGCCACTAGCCCCCTCTAGCCCAGCCATCCTGTCCCCTAGCTCCGTCATTCTCCTCCCCATCTCTATGCCAAAAGAATCAAGCTCAGAGCCCTGCAGCGCCGCCATCTGCATCATCTTCACCGCCGGCTACCGAACGTCTTCGCCGTTGATTCACCAGATTTAGGCAGTCCCCGGGCTCGCCGTCTATCCCGTTCGAACCGCTGTGAGCTCCTGCGTCGAATCCCCCTAACCCCGTTGCCCCGCACGATCCCTTGCCACGATTCCACCGTGGCCGAATCACGCCGCCGCATAGGCTCGTCGCCGACGTAGTTCCGGTGCCCCTCCGGCCACCCAGCTACCACCAAAAGAAGCAACATGGTCCCGCGAACCCATTCCGCCCTTCCGCACGTCAAATGGGCAATGATGTCGCGATTTCGGCGAGCCTCCGTCGCTCTGTTGCTCGCCGGCGTCGACCTCGCCGGCCTAAGCCACTGCCATTTGGGCCCGGCCAGTCAAGTCTTAGATTAGTGCTAATGACACCAACTAACTAAGCCCGACAATCAGTGACAGTCGGCCCCTTCGGCTCTAATTTAGTAATTAGGGTTAAACTAACCCTTTTAAAGAATTGTGACACTGACGTGTGGACCCCACACGTCAGGTTTGGCTCTAACCACGTAAGTTGACCTGCTGATGCAATGATGACGTAATGCTGACGCAATAAATGAATATTTGATATAAAAGTAAATCCAAAAACTATCCTAAACTTCTAAAAATCATAGAAAATAAAATATAACTCCAAATTAAATAAATAATATATGAAAAATTATTAGAAAAATGCATGGAATCTGTTTATGGCATTTTCATGCATGTTAGAATAAGTTTTGTCCTCTGTTTTGGAAAATCAAATAAATGCAATTTATCTAATCATATATGGAGTTTGAATTTGAACCTTAGGTTCAAACTAACTTCATTTAATCCTTACGCTAGATGCATTAGCTCAATCAACATCATATTGCAATGTCATGATCATGCATCATAGTGTTGCATTTCGTGAAGTAAATATTGTTATTTTTCTGTTTGCTGGTGTTGTTCCCTCTCGGTAGACGATGGTTCCGACGATGTGATCGTTGACGTTGATGAAGACTCATTGCTATCTTCAGAATTGGCAGGCAAGCAACCCCCCTTGAGCATTCCGATACAACCCTACTCTCTCGCTTCTGCTCCCTTTTATAGCATTAGGACAATCACGGTTCAACTGTTACATGTTCTTGGTAGTTGAACCCATTCCTCCGCATGACCTGATTTTGCCACAGTAAATAGTTGAAACCACTTAGCTTGAGTAGAAACTTCTTGAGCCTTCATGTGCTACTCATCCATGCTTGCTTACTGTGCCTGCTATGCTTAGAGTTGCGTCGGGTCTGATCCATCTGGACGATGAATCGGAATGGTTGTGTTCATGTCCTACAGTGTGAGAGTAAAGGTGTAAATCCAATTTGGTAAAGGTAGCGGTGAGAGGCCATGTAGGAGTACATGGTAGGTTGTCTCATTGGGACCGTCCTTAAGAACTGAGTTATGTGTATGTTATCCAAGACAAGATACTACCATGCATTGGGCCCTGAAATATGACCCCTCTCGGCTTATTAATCGCCTAGATCTTTGTTCAGGAGTTGCAATTAGTTTGTGGTGTTTGTAGGAAAAGTGTTGGCGACTGTGTTTAGCCCTGCCCGCGGGGTAGGCTTTACTGTGGTAGATACACAGTGGCACGGTGTACTAAGTGGCACCCGGATGGTGGGCTTGGGAACCCTGCACACATCATTTGGGACCGTTAAGGAAACTTCGGCCGGACTTCCTTGCGGGTTCAGTCTCAAATAGGCGATAAACCTGGACTAGGGTCTTGTGTGGTTAACGGTCGTGGCCGACACCCACGCTAGTGCTTCCGCTTGAAGGTTGCCGAGATGCATGATGTGCATATGGTGATAAGTGGTGAGAGCGTGTGTGAAGAAGTATACCCGAATTAATCTGTTCGAATAGCCGCGTCCTCGCATATGGACTACTTGGAAACATTACGTGGTACATAGACAACTTGGAATGGATACTCTAAAATATGCAAGATAAGTGTGAGTGCTATGGATGGCCTTCTCGTAGGTAGACGAGAGTGGATCCACAATGGTGTATTGATTGGTGAATATGTGGACTCGTGTGCGCTATCCCACCTCAAAGAAAGTACTTGTAGTCGTAGTATAGGTTAGCCAAGAGTCAAAGCTGGCTTGCTGCAATTAAACTCCACAACCCCTTCATTGATATTGATGCATATGTAGATAGTTTTGATGTAAGTCTTGATGTGTACCTTTGTACTCACGGTTGCTTAATTTATGTTTTTGGAGAGGAAACATTAGTTGCACTATTGGTTCTACACGATGTGATCGACGTTGATCGGAATAGTTTGGGAATCCCAGACAGAGGTCTGGCTCCTTTGGTAGGGTCATTGTAGCTTTCTAGGCTCTTCTAGCCACTTTTAGTAGATGTATGTACCCAGACATGTTATGATTCCGCTTGATGTTTGTATGACTTGAGTGTCGGGTGACGAGACCCCTGTTTGTAATATCATACTATGTTGACTCTTATGAGTCTTTAATAAAAGCTTGAGTCATAGAGTTATGTTGTGATGCCATGTTGTATCTACACATATCGTGCATATTGTGCGTATGTTATGAAATGCATTATATGTGTGGGATTCGACACCTAGTTGTGTGCCTTTAGTAGTACTCTGTACGAGGAAATGTCTCTTTGTGCTTCCACCGAGCATGTATCCTTGTTTGCTGTTGTGTATGTCCCTTCGAGGAAATGTCACGCGGTGTAATGGATTCCTTGTAGCTTGCTAGGACTCGTGTACACACGTTGTTGACCGACACCTCCTTTGCTGGGATATGTATGCCTGTTCCTGTACGGATGTGCCACTTGGGTTTATAACTAGTCATATCGACCCGGGTTCTCTGTCGTTCGAATGCTGGCGACATATACACATATGTGAGCCAAAAGACGCGAATGGTCCCGGTCCAAGTAAGGTGGCAGTCATGGAGTTAACCGTGCGTGAGGCTGCAAAGTGATGTGTTGTGTTACAAGATGGGTTCTTATGACTTAGGATTGGGGTCCCGACATTAGTCATATGTACTATCGGAACCCGTGAGCTATGGGTAAAGAGTACACCCTCTGCAGAGCCAAAAGGATTCTGGTAGTTGTGTCCACGATTAAGGACAGTTGTTTGACAAGTCAAGTATCAGTCTTAGAGTCGGTCCTTGGATTACAAATTGGTGGAACAATAATGGTTGTGGATATCTAACGGTATTGTGGGAAAGAATTATCAATATATCGGTTCTGAAATTATCCTGAAGGTTAGTTGTACCACCCGGATAATTCTTATTTATTTTTATGCCCTCTCCGTGGTGTCGGTAAAACGCCCAACTGTGGCTTGTTGTTTATTTTTATGCCCTTTCTGTGGTGTCTCTAAGACGCACGAATGTGGCTTGTTGTTTATTTATATGCCCTTTCTGTGGTGTCGCTAAGACGTCCGACTGTGGCTTGTTGCTTATTTTTATTCCCTTTCTGTGGTGTCACTAAGACGCCCGACTATGGTTTGTTACTTATTTTTATGCCCTCTTTGTGGTGTCGCAAAGACGCCTGACTATGGCTTGTTATTTATTTTTATGCCCTCTCTGTGGTGTCGCTAAGGCCTGTTTGTGGCTTGTTATTTATTTTATGCCCTGTATGAGGTGTCTCTAAGATGCACGACGGTGGTAACTAACCCTTGTTAACCCTTCAAGACGTCGCTCTAGACACCCGATCGGTGCATTTTTACTTTTCTATTGGGATATCTTGGGAGGATTGCCGCCCGATTTATCCACTATCGTAATTTATTTCTAACGCATCCATTGGATAGATTATGATCTGAACCATGCATATTGATAATTGACTGCATGCATCAAGCGTCGGGTGCATTTTATTGGTGGGCGGTCGGAGGCCCGTCGTCTTCGTTTTGTTGGGAGGGCCATCCAACGGAGAGGCAGGCTCTTCAGATGGCATCCAGGGAGGCGATTGCCCGTCTCCGGGACACCCTCCGGTGATGAAGACTCGTCCTTATCACTACCTGCCATGCCACATGTCGTACACCAGTACTAAGGTTTTGCGTGCCCCAGAGGAGAGGAAGAAGATGCCATTGGGATGCTCGTGCAGTACATCATAGCCTTGGAGTCAGCCTTTGAATATTAGTAGATGACTTGGTGGATGCTCGCATGGAGGCCCTTACTCGTCCTCACAATAGGACTGAGCTCCTTCGTCCCCCACCACCTCGGTCATGCCCATCTTCTTCTCCCTCATGCAATCCACCAGCTCAGCTTCACCGTCAGCTGCCTTTGTTCGAAGAGTTCAATCAAGTCATTGCTACTGCCCCCATTAGAGTTGTTATGCCTGCTAGTCCAGTTTGTGCTTCGTCGTCTCGTGTAGTCCACCTAAAGCCCGTGCTAGAGGAAGTGGACTCCCCAGCTCCTCATCTGAGACTTTCCCTGGGTGAGTCAATCCAGGTCCCTTCCGAATCCACCTAGAGATGGTGCAGCAGATCGCCCGTATGCTTGTGTGATATGTATGATATGTATGATGATGTGCTCCTAGACTGAAGGGAAGTAGTCGTGGTGCGTCATGTAGGACCAGGAGAAGTGCACTAGCTTAAATAACATGTCACGCATACGAGAGTACGACGTGAGTGATATGTATAATTATGTGCGATGTAAGATGTACCATAGTCCTTCTCCGAACGCAACGGTTAATTTATGAAAAGACTTTTCGCGGTGTTTCCTTGGATAACTTTTTTAAATTTTATTCTCCCTTGAACTTGGATTTCTTATTTTGTTTTTGTGACATTAACCCAGCTTTGAGAAAATGAGTCATCCCTGGACACGCTCCATGCCAAGAATGCAGGGAGAAAATCAATCTGCTGAGATAGGGAATGATTTCACTGAAGGACAGTCAAGCCGACACGAGAGAGACCCAACATTTTCAGAGATTTGTCATCTGTATGAGTGTTGGTGCAACAAAAGACCTTCCAACGGCGCTAGAAACAAGCGTGCTGACGGGAGACTATTCTTGTCTTGATACTCCTCAACAACGGCACCAGGAATCCTTCTGCTACGGCTACGCCTTTAGGGACTTCCTTGGCAAATATGCAAAGGATTCCCCCATGGTCTTGGAGCATTGCGTTGGTGTTCCCTCGAAGCGGAAAGGGTGATGTAGCACAGCAGTGGTAAGTATTTCCCTCAGTTTTGAGAACCAAGGTATCGATCCAGTGAAGGAATATCACAAGTACCTGCACAAACACAAAGAGCTTGCTCCGAACGCTATGAAGGGGTTGTCAATCCCTTATAGATTGTTTGCCAAGTGAGAACTGAAAGCAACAAGGAAACAAAGCGAAGTAAAAGCGAAAGTGGAAACGATAGGTGTGAATAGACCCGGGGGCCGTAGTGTTCACTAGTGGCTTCTCTCATGAAAGCAAGTAGACGGTGGGTGAACGAATTACTATCGAGCAATTGATAGAACCGCGCAAAGTCGTGACGTTATCTATGGCAATGATTATATCTATAGGCATCACGTCCAAAACAAGTAGACCGATACTTTCTGCATCTACTATTATTACTCCACACGTCAACCGCTATCCAGCATGCATCTAGTGTATTAAGTTCATGAGAACAGAGTAACGCCTTAAGCAAGATGACATGATGTACATGGACAATCTCATATCTACGACAAAGCCCATCTAGTTACCCTTGATGGCAACAACACGATGTGTGCCTTGCTGCCCCTTCTATCACTGGGAAAGGTCACCACAAGGTATGAACCCAAAACCAAGCACTTCTCCCATTGCAAGAATCATAGATCTAGTTGGCCAAACAGAACCCAACACTCGGAGAGACTTACAAGGATATGAAATCATGCATAAAAAAATCAGCAAAGACTCAAATATATATCTTAGATAATCTGATCACAAATCCACAATTCATCGGATCTCGACAAACACACCGCCAAAGAGGATTAAATCGGATAGATCTCCATGAACATCATGGAGAACTTTGTATTGAAGATCAAAGAGAGAGAAGAAGCCATCTAGCTACTAACTACGGACCCGTAGGTCTGAAGTGAACTACTCACGAGTCATTGGAGGGGCGATGATGTTGATGAAGAAGCCCTCCAATGCCAAAGTCCCCTCCGGCAGGGCACCGGGAAGGGTCTCCAGATGAGATCTCGCGGAAACGGAAGCTTGCGGCGGCGGAAAAGTGTTTTCGTGGACGCCCTGATTTTTTCTGGATTTTTAGGGAATTTATAGGCCAAAGACCTAGGGCAGGGGAGCGCCAGGGGGCACAAGCTTGGTTGTCGCGGCCTCCCCCTGGCCGCGGCAACAGGGCTTGTGGGCCCCCTGTGGGCCCACTTGCTTGGCCCTCAAGCCTCCCGATCTTCTTCCGTTCTGGAAAAAATCATTTTGGGGATTTTATTCCATTTGGACTCCGTTCCAAAATCAGATCTGAAAAGAGTAAAAAACACAGAAAAAACATGAACTGGCACTTGGCACTGACTTAATAAGTTAGTCCCAAAAAAGATATAAAAGGTAAACAAAACATCCAAAGTTGACAAGATAACAGCGTGAAACCATAAAAAATTATAGATACATTTGAGACGTATCAATGAGCAGATCCAACAACAGCATCACGAGATGATGAACCAACTAATGAATATGGGGAATCAGCATGGACCACACCCACAACACTCCAGATTGGCTGAATTACAAAAGACACGTCCGCCAACTTTTTTGCACACCGACAAACCTATGGAAGCAGACGATTGGTTACATGACATTGAGAGGAAGCTTACTATTATGCAATGTTCTGACCATGAGAAAGTACTATACACACCTCACTATCTAACTGGAGTCGCAGCCTCGTGGTGGGAAAATATGCTCCGCGTACATCCTGACAAGAACAACATCACGTGGGCTGAATTCAAGGAGAGTTTCATGGGGCACACATTCCCAACAACGTCATGAAAATCAAGAAGAGGGAATTCGAAGACCTCAAACAAAGGAGTTCCATTGTAATGGAATATCTGGACCAGTATAATCAATTATCCCATTTTGCAAGTGAAGATTATAAGATAGAAGAGAAAAGAATGGAGAAATTCCTGGATGGACTCGCTCCGGCATTAAAATGATAGCTGGTCGTTCGCACATTTGCAGACTTCAAAACACTTGTGGACAAGGCCAACATGCTAGAGGCCGAACGTCGCAGCTTGGATGACATTCGTAAACGCCATGATAACAACTCGACACCAACACGCAACATCAAGCGCAAGACTGAGGACACAAAGAATCAAACTCCTCGTACTCCAATGTCAACAATTCAAGTCAACATCCACTTTTATGCGAGGAACAAGGATTTTACTCCCCACCCCGGTATCACATGTTTCGCCTGCGGAGAGGCTGGACACTTCACCTGACAGTGCCCAAAGGCCGGGAATGGTGCAACTAAAACCAACCCTCTCAGCTTTGACCTAGCACCAAAGTGCAACAACTTCAACCCCAACAAAAATCACAGGAAGGGTCACGTGAATCTTGTCGCCAAAGAAGATGCTATGAAGGCGCTAGAAATAGTGCTCGGTAAGTTTCCTGTCAAAAAAATTCCTGCCATGGTTTTGTTTGATTCAGGAGCTTCCCATTTGTTCATTTCGGAAAAATTTGCTTCAAAAAACAACTTTTCAACCCTCCCCTTGGAAAATTCATTGTGATCGAAAGCAAAAATTTGGATGTTATTCTGGGAATAGACTGGCTAAATACCAACAAGGGATTTATTGATTGTTTCAACCGAACGGTCACACTCACCCACCATCAGGGTAAAAGAGTAAAAGTTGCAGCCTTAGAAAAGGAGATGTCAAACCAAGCACGACTAAATCAGATGGAAGCTATTGAGATGAAGGACATCCCAGTGGTATGTGAATTTCCGGATGTATTTCCTCACGAACTACGAGTCATGCTACCAGACCAAGAAATAGAATTTGTCATTGAACTTGCACCCGGTACCACTCCAATATGTAAAAAGCCATACCGAATGGCACCTACTGAGTTAGTCGAACTCAAGAAGAAAATAAAAGAGATGTTGGACAAGGGTACATCAGAACCAGCTCTTCGCCCTAGGGATCGCCAGTATTATTTGCCAAAAAGATAGATGGACGCTAAGACTTTGCATCGATTATCGAGCCCTCGACAAGGCCACCATCAAGAACAAGTATCCTCTACCTAGGATAAATGATTTGTTTAATCATTTAGCACAAGCAAAGGTATTCTTGAAGGTCGATTTGCGGTCAGGGTATCATCTGCTTAAGATACGTTCAGAAGACATTCCGAAGAAATAATTTACATCACGATACAAATTGTATGAGTTTACGGTAATGCCATTCAGACTAACAAACACACCAGTTTACGTCGTGCATTTAATGAATAAGGTATTCATGAAGTACATGGATAAGTTTGGCGTAGTCTTCATCGATGACATACTTGTCTACTCCAAGAACCTCAAAGAACATGCGGAATACCTAAGAATTGGGTTGGAAGAACTGTGTACACATCAATTGTACGCCAAGTTAAGCAAATGTGAATTTTGGCTGAAGCAAGTTGGATTTTTGGGACATGTAATGACCCAAGAAAGCATAGTTGTGGATCCTAAGAAGGTCAAGGCTGTAAGTGAATGGCCGCAACTAGCCAACGTGACAGACATCCGAAGTTTCCTTAGAATGGCAGGATACTACCGGAGATTTATTGAAATTTTTTCCACTATTGCCTAGCCCATGACCGAGCTACTCAAAAAGGAAAAGAAGTTTGAATGGACTGAAGCATGTGAGAATAGTTTCCAAGAGCTAAAGAAGAGACTGACCACGACACCCGTGTCGATTGTTCCAGACATAAACAAATTTTTTGAAGTATACTGTGGCACATCAAGGAAAGGCCTTGGATGCATACTTATGCAGGAAGGTAAGGTCGTGGATTACGCCTCACGACAACTACGGCGACACGAAGAAAATGACCCCACTCACGATTTGGAGTTGGCCGCCGTGATACACGCTCTCAAGGAATGGAGGCATTTTCTGCTTGGAAATCGCTGCGAGATATACACAGATCATAAGAGTCTAAAATATATCTTCACGCAGCCAGATCTCAACACGACAACGACGTTGGTTGGAGTTAATTAAAGATTATGACGTGGGCATTCATTACCATCATGGTAAGGCTAATGTGGTAGGTGATGCTCTTAGCCGGAACCCCACCTCACGCAAGGGCCCTGTACCAAAGCTAAGACCTGAGATTGCGAGAGAGTTCACTCCGCTAAACCCGCTCCTCATTCCAGAAGGCATCGTGGCACAACTAGAAGTACAACCCACTCCAGATGGTAATATCAAGAAGGCTTAGAAGGAGCACCCCGGCATTGAAGGCATAAAGAAAAAGGTGAATCTTGGAAAAGCCCCCGAATTTATTACTGATGAACATGGGATATTATGGTACAGAGACCGACTGTGTGTACCAGACCAAGAGGACCTCAAAGCTCAAATTTTGGAAGAAGCTAACAATGTGCCATACTCAATCCACCCAGGAGGTACAAAAATGTTCAAGGATCTATATACAAAATATTGGTGTCACGGAATGAAAAGAGATATTGCCTCTTTCATTGCCCGCTGTGATTCATGCCAACGAATCAAGGCGGAACACCAGAAGCCAGCAAGACTGTTGCATCCTATAAAGGTACCCAAGTGGAGGTGGGATGAGGTAGGCATGGACTTCATTGTCGGACTACCCCAGTCATGACACGGAAACGATTCTATATGGGTTATCACAGATCGACTCACAAAGGTGACTCACTTCATTCTAGTAAAGACTACGTACTCCACTCAGAAGCTAGCAGAGTTATACGTAGCCCGTATTGTGTGCTTGCATGGGATACCTAAAACTATTGTATCCGATAGAGGCACCCAGTTTACATCAAGGTTTTGGGATTATTTGCAACAAGCTTTGGGATCCCAGTTAGTGTTCAGGAATGTCACCCTCAAATTGGAGGACAGACTGAACGTGTAAATCAGATTCTCGAAGACATGCTCAGGGCTTGTGTGCTCACATATGGAAATAGTTGGGAGGACAGTTTGCCTTACGCTGAATTCTCGTACAACAACAGTTATCAGGCAAGCTTACGAATGTCACCTTTTGAAGCCTTATACGGAAGAAGATGTCGTACGCCTCTAAATTGGTCAGAAATCAGAGATAGCCGTATCTTCGGCCGGCAACTACTTCAAGACGCAGAGGACAAGGTAAAAATCATAAGGGATAGAGTCAAGACAGCCTAAAGCCGTCAGAAGAGTTATTACGATGAAAAACACCGTGACGTCGGCTTCAACCCAAATGATTATGTATATCTAAAGGTATCACCCATGAGAGGACTAAAAAGGTTCAAGGTCAAGGGCAAGCTTGCGCCCCGCATCATCACACCATTTCGCATAATGGCTCGAAGAGGCCAAGTAGCCTACCAACTGGATCTACCCGCGGAACAGTCACACGTGCACGACGTGTTCCATATTTCTCAACTAAGGAAGTGTGTAAGGAACCCCGATCAATAGGTAGCCCATGACGGTATAGCAGTACAACCTGACCTATCCTATCAGGAACACCCCGTGAGAATATTAGAGGAGGCAGAAAGGAGGAGACGACAGAAGGTCACCAAACTATTCAGGGTACAGTGGAGCAACCATTCAGAGGATGAGGCCACTTGGGAAAGAGAGTATTTCATGCAAAAACAGCAACCACAACTTCTTGAGGACTGGCTGAAATCTCAGGGACGAGATTTTTCTTAATGGGGTAGGTGTTCGAACACCCAGATTTTTTAAAATTGATTTCTTGGTTTTTGAGCTATTTTTAATGGATTTTTAAAATTGGTTTCGGTAAAAACTTTGAAGCTCTTTGACAATCTCTTTAAGAAAACTTTTTAGAGCTTTCTTTTTCAACCTGCGTGGTTTAGAAAGTAACCTTTTGACCTCTTCTCTAAATGAATTGGTTTGGGAGAATATTTTACTCTTTTGTAAAACCTTGGAATTTATTTCTATAGGTTCAATTATCTTTTTTCTCAAGGTTTTCTTTTCCTCCATCATGTTTTAGACCTTTTTGCACTTCTACAACATCTAGGTCTTCATTTTTATTTATTTACCAAAACTTTAGAAAGGTTGAACCACCTTCCATAATTTATTTCTAATAAAAGAATTTTATGTAATCAGTTTTGACCCCCAGCAAATTTACAAAGGAACTCAGTGATCCCTTTGGAGTTTTGGATCCAAACTCCTCCCTTAGAAGACCTTAGTACCCTCAACCTATTTCACCAAAAACTCTGGAGTCACAAGTTTCAAAATTTCAAATTTCAGTTGACTCAAGTTTGACCAAAAAGACTCTGTTTTTATTAAAAAACTGACTAAAACGGTTTCAAAAATTCTGAAAAATTGTGGGCAGTCCTTTCACCTAATGAGAGACCACCCCAAAAACATTCAGCTCAAAATATTTTGTGCACGTGCCATTTTCATTTAATCAAACACCTAGGCTGCATTGTTGCCACTTTCTACGTGTGAAACTGATCCAGTCAAAGGTTCAGAGTTCAATTCAGTGACAAACACCACAGTAGCAATGCAAGAACCGCTCAATCCTGTGCTCGAGCTTATCCACGCGCCACGCATCCCCTTGGGTGTTTGCTAGCGTCAGTGGTGAGCTGGTCGAGCCGGCCAAGCTCCGGCAGCACGTGCGGCGGCTGCCATGGCCACCAGCATCGCCCTGCTATAGCCCCACACCGACCGGCACGGCCCATTGCACCTGCGGCCTCCATGTGTCCCCAGACCCAGCTCACGTCGTGTTTGTCGTCGCCATGCACCGGGCATCACAAGGCATGAATTGTGCTGCCGTAATGCACAGCGAACACCGGTCCATCGACCTGAGTCCTCAGTCGATGACCGAACGGCTTTAGGCCAAAAATGGATTCCCCTCGATGAGTAGGTACGAGCCGGACCATCTAACCACCTGCCTAACCCCCTAGATCAACTAAATTGCTCGTCGGAGTTAAGACCCACAACACCTCTCTTGGGCCTCTATAAATAGAGCCCCTCCGAACTGTCGAACCCATCACTCACCTCACCACACTCCACCCCCACTCTGAAACATTGCCCAAGCAAGAGGAGGGCCTCGGAGGGGCCTTCTTCCCCAGCTCCGGCCGCCCTGATCCGCTTCGGGTTCCGGTTCGATTCAAGCAAGGTGAGCAGAGGTAGGAGCCCCTAAGGCATTCAGAAGCTTTCTCCTTACCTCCTCATCCTGAGCTCCCGTTCGATTTGATCGCACGCGAGTCCCTCGGTGAGTTTCGAAGTAGCCAGAAGATGTCGTCCGTCGAAGCAAGGTCGCTGTCGACGTAGAGCCCATTTTGACCCCGTCCACCTCTCACCGAAGCGCGGGAACACGGTGAGTGCGTATGTGCCCTCGATTTCCTCCCTCCCTCCGTCAATCACCACCGGTGATCACCTCAATGCCTCTGGTGCCGGTGAGTTCGAACCTAACAGGGTGGGACCCACTCATCAGGGTTCTGTTTTTTTAACATTTTTCTGTTGGAATTATGCCCTAGAGGCAATAATAAAAGTATAGTTATTATTATAATTCCTGTATCAAGATAATAGTTTATTATCCATGCTATAATTGTATTGAATGAAGACTCATTTACATGTGTGGATACATAGACAAAACACCGTCCCTAGCATGCCTCTAGTTGGCTAGCCAGTTGATCAATGATAGTCAGTGTCTTCTGATTATGAACAAGGTGTTGTTGCTTGATAACTGGATCACGTCATTGGGAGAATCACGTGATGGACTAGACCCAAACTAATAGACGTAGCATGTTGATCGTGTCATTTTGTTGCTACTGTTTTCTGCGTGTCAAGTATTTATTCCTATGACCATGAGATCATATGACTCACTGACACCGGAGGAATGCTTTGTGTGTATCAAACGTCGCAACGTAACTGGGTGACTATAAAGATGCTCTACAGGTATTTCCGAAGGTGTCAGTTGAGTTAGTATGGATCAAGACTGGGATTTGTCACTCCGTATGACGGAGAGGTATCTCGGGGCCCACTCGGTAATACAACATCACACACAAGCCTTGCAAGCAATGTAACTTAGTGTAAGTTGCGGGATCTTGTATTACGGAACGAGTAAAGAGACTTGCCGGTAAACGAGATTGAAATAGGTATGCGGATACTGACGATCGAATCTCGGGCAAGTAACATACCGAAGGACAAAGGGAATGACATACGGGATTATACGAATCCTTGGCACTGAGGTTCAAACGATAATATCTTCGTAGAATATGTAGGATCCAATATGGGCATCCAGGTCCCGCTATTGGATATTGACCGAGGAGTCTCTCGGGTCATGTCTACATAGTTCTCGAACCCGCAGGGTCTGCACACTTAAGGTTCGACGTTGTTTTATGCGTATTTGAGTTATATGGTTGGTTACCGAATGTTGTTCGGAGTCCTGGATGAGATCAAGGACGTCACGAGGATTTCCGTAATGGTCCGGAAACGAAGATTGATATATGTGATGACCTCATTTGATTACCGGAAGGTTTTCGGAGTTACCGGGAATGTACCGGGAATGACGAATGGGTTCCGGGAGTTCACCGGGGGGGCAACCCACCCCGGGGAAGCCCATAGGCATTGGGGGAGCCACACCAGCCCTTAGTGGGCTGGTGGGACAGCCCACAAGTGCCCAATGCGCCAAGAGAAGAAAAATCAAGAGGAAAGAGAAAAAAAAAAGGAAGGAAGTGGGAAGGGAGGGGGACTCCTCCCACCAAACCAAGTCCAACTCGGTTTGGAGGGGGGGGGAGTCCTCCCCCCCTTGGCTCGGCCGACTCCTTGGGGGTCCTTGGACCCCAAGGCAAGGCCCCCCCTCCCTCCTCCTATATATATGGAGCAATTAGGGCTGATTTGAGACGACTTTCTCACGGCTGCCCGACCACATACCTCCACGGTTTTTCCTCTAGATCGCGTTTCTGCGGAGCTCGGGTGGAGCCCTGCTGAGACAAGGTCATCACCAACCTCCGAAGCGCCATCACGCTGCCGGAGAACTCTTCTACCTCTCCGTCTCTCTTGCTGGATCAAGAAGGCCGAGATCATCGTCGAGCTGTACGTGTGCTGAACGCGGAGGTGCCGTCCGTTCGGTACTAGATCGTGGGACTGATCGCGGGATTGTTCGCGGGGCGGTTCGAGGGACGTGAGGACGTTCCACTACATCAACCGCGTTCTCTAACACTTCTGCTGTACGATCTACAAGGGTACGTAGATCACTCATCCCCTCTCGTACATGGACATCACCATGATAGGTCTTCGTGCGCGTAGGAAAATTTTTGTTTCCCATGCGACGTTCCCCAACAGTGGTATCAGAGCTAGGTTCATGCGTAGATGTCTTCTCGAGTAGAACACAAAAGGTTTTATGGGCGGTGATGTGCGCTTTGCTGCCCTCCTTAGTCTTTTCTTGATTCCGCGGTATTGTTGGATTGAAGCGGCTTGGACCGACATTACTCGTACGCTTACGAGAGACTGGTTTCATCGTTACGAGTAACCCCCTTTGCTCAAAGATGACTGGCAAGTGACGGTTTCTCCAACTTTAGTTGAATCGGATTTGACCGAGGAGGTCCTTGGATGAGGTTAAATAGCAACTCATATATCTCCGTTGTGGTGTTTGCGTAAGTAAGATGCGATCCTACTAGATACCCTTGGTCACCACGTAAAACATGCAACAACAAAATTAGAGGACGTCTAACTTGTTTTTGCAGGGTATGATTGTGATGTGATATGGCCAACAATGTGATGTGATATATTGGATGTATGAGATGATCATGTTGTAATAGAAATATCGACTTGCATGTCGATGGTACGGCAACCGGCAGGAGCCATAGGGTTGTCTTTATACTAACGTTTGTGCTTGCAGATGCGTTTACTATTTTGCTAGGATGTAGCTTTAGTAGTAATAGCATAAGTAGCACGTCAACCCCGATGGCAACACGTTGATGGATGATCATGGTGTGGCGCCGGTGACAAGAAGATCGTGCCGGTGCTTTGGTGATGGAGATCAAGAAGCACGTGATGATGGCCATATCATGTCACTTATGAATTGCATGTGATGTTAATCCTTTTATGCACCTTATTTTGCTTAGAACGACGGTAGCATTATGAGGTGATCTCTCACTAAAATTTCAAGACGAAATTGTGTTCTCCCCGACTGTGCACCGTTGCTACAGTTCGTCGTTTCGAGACACCACGTGATGATCGGGTGTGATAGACTCAACGTTCACATACAACGGGTGCAAAACAGTTGCGCACGCGGAACACTCGGGTTAAGCTTGACGAGCCTAGCATGTGCAGACATGGCCTCGGAACACACGAGACCGAAAGGTCGATCGTGAACCATATAGTTGATATGATTAGCATAGGGATGCTTACCACTGAAACTATACTCAACTCACGTGATGATCGGACTTGGGATAGTGTAAGTGGATCATGAACCACTCAAATGACTAGAGAGATGTACTTTTTGAGTGGGAGTTTAGCATATAATTTGATTAAGTTGAACTCTAATTATCTTGAACATAGTCTAAGTCCACTTTGAATATATATTTGTGTTGTAGATCATGGCTCACGCGACAGTCATCCTGAATTTTAATACGTTCCTAGAGAAAGCTAAGTTGAAAGATGATGGAAGCAACTTTGTAGACTGGGCTCGTAATCTTAAGCTAATCTTACAAGCTGGGAAGAAGGATTATGTCCTTAATGCTGCGCTAGGAGATGAACCACCCGCTACGGCTGATCAGGATGTTAAGAACGCTTGGTTAGCACGTAAGGAGGACTACTCAATAGTTCAATGTGCATTCTTGTATGGCTTAGAACCGGGACTTCAACATCGCTTTGAGCGTCATGGAGCATTTGAGATGTTCCAGGAGTTGGAGTTTATCTTTCAGAAGAACGCCCGGATCGAGAGGTATGAGACCTCCGATAAATTCTATGCTTGGAAGATGGAGGAAAACTCATCTGTCAGTGAACATGTGCTCAAAATGTCTGGGTACTCAAACCGTCTAGCTGAACTGGGGATTGAACTCCCGCAAGAAGCTATCACTGACAGAATCCTTCAATCACTGCCGCCAAGCTATAAAGGCTTTGTGTTGAACTACAACATGCAAGGGATGAACAAGTCTCCCGGCGAGTTGTTTGCGATGCTGAAAGTCGCAGAGTCTGAACTCCGTAAAGAGCATCAAGTGTTGATGGTGAGCAAGACCACTAGTTTCAAGAGAAACGGCAAAGTCAAGAAGGGCAATTCGAAGAAGAGCGGCAAGCCTGTTGCCAATCCATCGAAGAAACCCAAGGCTGGACCTAAGCCTGAAACAGAGTGCTTCTATTGCAAGGGTATGGGTCACTGGAAGCGCAATTGCCCCAAGTATCTGGCAGATAAGAAGGCGGGCAAAGAAAAATCAGGTATATTTGATATACATGTTATTGATGTGTACTTAACCGTCTCTCGTAGTAGTGCCTGGGTATTCGATACCGGTTCTGTTGCTCACATTTGCAACTCGAAACAGGAACTGCGGAATAGACGAAGGCTGGCGAAAGACGAAGTGACGATGCGCGTAGGAAATGGTTCCAAGGTTGATGCAATCACCGTCGGCATAGTGTCACTTCATCTACCATCGGGATTAGTGATGAACTTAAATCATTGTTATTTAGTGCCTGCGTTGAGCATGAACATTATATCTGGATCTTGTTTATTGCGAGACGGTTACTCTTTTAAGTCTGAGAATAATGGTTGTTCTATTTCTATGAGTAACATCTTTTATGGTCATGCACCGAATGTGAGAGGATTGTTCATATTGAATCTTGATAGCGATACGCATATACATAACATTGAGACCAAAAGAGTTAGAGTAAACAATGATAGCGCCATATTTTTGTGGCACTGCCGCTTGGGTCATATTGGTGTAAAGCGCATGAAGAAACTCCATGCTGATGGACTTTTGGAGTCACTTGACTTTGATTCACTTGACACGTGCGAACCATGCCTCATGGGCAAGATGACTAAGACTCCGTTCTCCGGAACAATGGAGCGTGCAAGTGACTTGTTGGAAATCATACATACTAATGTGTGTGGTCCAATGAGCGTAGAGGCACGCGGCGAATATCGTTATTTTCTCACCTTCACTGACGATTTAAGTAGATATGGTTATGTCTACTTGATGAAGCACAAGTCTGAAACATTTGAAAAGTTCAAGCAATTTTAGAGTGAAATAGAAAATCATCGTAACAAGAAGATCAAGTTCTTATGGTCTCATCGTGGGGGTGAATATCTGAGTTTCGAGTTTGGTGCTCACTTAAGACAATGTGGAATTGTTTCGCAGTTAACACCGCCTGGAACACCACAGCATAATGGTGTGTCCGAACGTCGTAATCGTACTTTGTTAGAGATGGTGCGATCTATGATGTCTCTTAATGATTTGCCGTTATCATTTTGGGGTTATGCATTAGAAACAGCTGCATTCACTTTAAATAGGGCACCATCAAAATCCGTTGAGACGACACCATACGAACTGTGGTATGGCAAGAGGCCAAAGTTGTCGTTTCTTAAAATTTGGGGATGTGATGCTTATGTCAAAAAGCTTCAGCCTGAAAAGCTGGAACCCAAAGCGGAAAGGTGCGTCTTCATAGGTTACCCAAAAGAGACAGTTGGGTACACCTTCTATCTCAAATCCGAGGGCAAAGTGTTTGTTGCTAAAAACGGAGCTTTTCTCGAGAAGGAGTTTCTCTCGAGAGAATTGAGTGGGAGGAAGATAGAACTTGACAAGGTTGTCGAACCTCTCATCCCTCTGGATGGTGGCGCACGGCAAGGGGAAACCTCTGTCGTTGCGACGCCGATTGAGGAGGAAGTTAATGATGATGATCATGAAACTCCAGTTCAAGTTTCTGTTGAACCACGCAGGTCGACGAGATCACGCGCTGCTCCAGAGTGGTACGGTAATCCCGTCTTGTCAATCATGTTGTTAGACAACAATGAACCTGCAAATTATGAAGAAGCAATGGTGGGCCCAGATTCCAACAAATGGCTAGAAGCCATGAAATCCGAGATAGGATCCATGTATGAGAACAAAGTGTGGACTTTGGAGATACTACCTGAGGGCCGCAAGGCTATTCAGAACAAATGGATCTTTAAGAAGAAGACGGACGCTGACGGTAATGTGACCGTTTATAAAGCTCGACTTGTGGCAAAGGGTTTTTCACAAGTTCCAGGAGTTGACTACGATGAGACTTACTCACCCGTAGCGATGCTTAAATCCGTCAGAATCATGTTAGCAATAGCTGCATTTTTCGATTATGAAATCTGGCAGATGGATGTCAAAACGGCGTTCCTTAACGGTTTCCTTAAGGAAGAGTTGTATATGATGCAACCCGAAGGTTTTGTCGATCCTAAAAATGCTGACAAGGTGTGCAAGCTCCAGCCATCCATTTATGGACTGGTGCAAGCATCTCGGAGTTGGAACAAACGCTTTGATGAGGTGATCAAAGCATTTGGGTTTATACAAGTGGTCGGAGAATCTTGTATTTACAAGAAAGTGAGTGGGAGCTCTGTGGCGTTTCTAATATTATATGTGGATGACATATTACTGATTGGAAACAACGTAGAGCTTTTGGAGAGCATAAAAGGTTACTTGAATAAAAGTTTCTCTATGAAGGACCTAGGAGAAGCTGCTTACATTCTAGGCATTAAGATCTATAGGGATAGATCAAAACGCCTGATAGGACTTTCACAAAGCACATACCTTGATAAAGTTTTGAAGAGGTTCAAAATGGAACAGTCCAAGAAAGGGTTCTTGCCAGTGTTACAAGGTACGAGATTGAGTAAGACTCAGTGCCCAGCAACTGATGAAGATAGAGAGCATATGCGCTCCGTCCCCTATGCTTCAGCCATAGGTTCTATCATGTATGCAATGCTGTGCACTAGACCGGATGTTAGCCTGGCCATAAGTATGGCAGGTAGGTTCCAGAGTAATCCAGGAGTGGATCACTGGACAGCGGTCAAGAATATCCTGAAGTACCTGAAAAGGACTAAGGAGATGTTTCTCGTGTATGTTGGTGACGAAGAGCTCGCCGTAAAAGGTTACGTGGATGCAAGCTTTGACACAGATCCGGACGACTCTAAGTCGCAAACCGGATACGTATTTATTCTTAATGGGGTGCAGTAAGCTGGTGCAGTTCCAAGCAAAGCATCGTAGCAGATTCTACATGTGAAGCGGAGTACATGGCTGCCTCGGAGGCGGCTAAGGAGGGTGTCTGGATGAAGCAGTTCATGACGGATCTTGGAGTGGTGCCAAGTGCACTGGATCCAATAACCTTGTTCTGTGACAACACTGGTGCCATTGCCTTAGCAAAGGAACCAAGGTTTCACAAGAAGACCAGACACATCAAACGACGCTTCAACCTCATCCGCGACTACGTCGAGGAGGAGGACGTAAATATATGCAAGGTGCACACGGATCTGAATGTAGCAGACCCAATGACTAAACCTCTTCCACGGCCAAAACATGATCGACACCAGAACTGTATGGGTGTTAGATTTATTACAATGTAATTCACATGGTGATGTGAGGGCTAGATTATTGACTCTAGTGCAAGTGGGAGACTGTTGGAATTATGCCCTAGAGGCAATAATAAAAGTATAGTTATTATTATAATTCCTGTATCAAGATAATAGTTTATTATCCATGCTATAATTGTATTGAATGAAGACTCATTTACATGTGTGGATACATAGACAAAACACCGTCCCTAGCATGCCTCTAGTTGGCTAGCCAGTTGATCAATGATAGTCAGTGTCTTCTGATTATGAACAAGGTGTTGTTGCTTGATAACTGGATCACGTCATTGGGAGAATCACGTGATGGACTAGACCCAAACTAATAGACGTAGCATGTTGATCGTGTCATTTTGTTGCTACTGTTTTCTGCGTGTCAAGTATTTATTCCTATGACCATGAGATCATATGACTCACTGACACCGGAGGAATGCTTTGTGTGTATCAAACGTCGCAACGTAACTGGGTGACTATAAAGATGCTCTACAGGTATTTCCGAAGGTGTCAGTTGAGTTAGTATGGATCAAGACTGGGATTTGTCACTCCGTATGACGGAGAGGTATCTCGGGGCCCACACGGTAATACAACATCACACACAAGCCTTGCAAGCAATGTAACTTAGTGTAAGTTGCGGGATCTTGTATTACGGAACGAGTAAAGAGACTTGCCGGTAAACGAAATTGAAATAGGTATGCGGATACTGACGATCGAATCTCGGGCAAGTAACATACCGAAGGACAAAGGGAATGACATACGGGATTATACGAATCCTTGGCACTGAGGTTCAAACGATAAGATCTTCGTAGAATATGTAGGATCCAATATGGGCATCCAGGTCCCGCTATTGGGTATTGACCGAGGAGTCTCTCGGGTCATGTCTACATAGTTCTCGAACCCGCAGGGTCTGCACACTTAAGGTTCGACATTGTTTTATGCGTATTTGAGTTATATGGTTGGTTACCGAATGTTGTTCGGAGTCCCGGATGAGATCATGGACGTCACGAGGGTTTCCGGAATGGTCCGGAAACGAAGATTGATATATAGGATGACCTCATTTGATTACCGGAAGGTTTTCGGAGTTACCGGGAATGACGAATGGGTTCCGGGAGTTCACCGGGGGGGCAACCCACCCCGGGGAAGCCCATAGGCATTGGGGGAGCCACACCAGACCTTAGTGGGCTGGTGGGACAGCCCACAAGTGCCCAATGCGCCAAGAGAAGAAAAATCAAGAGGAAAGAGAAAAAAAAGGAAGGAAGTGGGAAGGGAGGGGGACTCCTCCCACCAAACCAAGTCCAACTCGGTTTGGGGGGGGGAGTCCTCCCCCCCTTGGCTCGGCCGACTCCTTGGGGGTCCTTGGACCCCAAGGCAAGGCCCCCCCTCCCTCCTATATATATATGGAGCAATTAGGGCTGATTTGAGACGACTTTCTCACGGCTGCCCGACCACATACCTCCACGGTTTTTCCTCTAGATCGCGTTTCTGCGGAGCTCGGGCGGAGCCCTGCTGAGACAAGGTCATCACCAACCTCCGGAGCGCCGTCACGCTGCCGGAGAACTCTTCTACCTCTCCGTCTCTCTTGCTGGATCAAGAAGGCCGAGATCATCGTCGAGCTGTACGTGTGCTGAACGCGGAGGTGCCGTCCGTTCGGTACTAGATCGTGGGACTGATCGCGGGATTGTTCGCGGGGCGGATCGAGGGACGTGAGGACGTTCCACTACATCAACCGCGTTCTCTAACGCTTCTGCTGTACGATCTACAAGGGTACGTAGATCACTCATCCCCTCTCGTACATGGACATCACCATGATAGGTCTTCGTGCGCGTAGGAAATTTTTTGTTTCCCATGCGACGTTCCCCAACATTTTCCCCGAAGGCGCCTTCGCCAGGAGGCATCTACAAAGTTGGTTAACGTATTTTCCTTTCGGGTGCTTTGAGTTTCTCAAACTAGCCCCTGTATAGATTCTATTTCATTACAGAATAGTCCCTGAACTTGTTTTGCTTATAATTATTAAACTACAACAACTTTTGGATTGATTATTTTTGCAAAATCTTGCTCTGAGGTCCTAGTTTATTTTCAGATATATTAAAAAATTATTTGGAGACAGTAGCTAGGCCTCAACTCTTACAGCGATATGTGTTATATGACGTATCTTCCGACGAAGGAAACACCGACGTTAACTTCACCGAGCTTGATCCCGACTACGTGGAACCGAGCAAGCATGTTTGAACTTCTGATGTGTTGTTTGCTCACTAACAAAAATTTAATATCCATCCATTGCATTATTCAAGCATATTGTATATCTTATAAATAATATTAAAAACATGACTATGGCAAGTGATGGTTGTGGATAACCTAGTCACGAGGAACGTGATAGGTTATGGCCTGGGCATGACAAGTGCATAACTGTAATGGTAAGAAAGTGATAACTCCAGTATCAACCTAGATTGAGTCGTGTCCGTGTCTTACTTTCTTTACCATGCTACCGCGGTTTCCTGGATAAGGATTCGATATAGTCGGCCGTAGGCCTATTATCAGTCACACACCAAGTAGACGGGCCGAGATGAAGGTATCCATGGCCCTGGACTAAATCCAGTCATCTGGTCAGGGGGCATGGGTGTTTCCGGTCTGGGACCGAGAGGGAGGGCACTCCCTTGTAGTGCGCGGTATAAATTTGATCCCATGCTAGTCGAGGTCGGAGCCTCCGCGTCTTACGGTTTTGCCCTAGCAGCGTAGTCCGGGTGAAGCCGGGCTTCGCGGGGGTAAAATGGGTGTGTGATTGTTCTGAGTGTCTGCTTCTAAAATATCGTATGTGGAATTAGTCATATGGACTATCGGAACCCGCGAACTATGGGTAAAGAGTACACCCTGTGCAAAGTCAAAACTATTCTGGTAGCCATGTCCACGGTTAAGGATGGTTGTTTGACAAGTCAAGTGTCAGTCTTAGAGTCAGTCCTTGGAGTACAAGTTGCTGGAACAATAATGGTTGTGGATATCTAACGGTATTGTGGGAAAATTTTATCAACATATTGGTTCTAAAATTATCCTGAAGGTTTGTTGTACCACCCGGATAATTCTTATTTATTTTTACGTCCTCTCTGTGGTGTCGCTAAGACGCCCAACTGTGGTTTGTTGTTTATTTTTATGCCCTTTCTATGGTGTCGCTAAGACGCCCGACTCTGGCTTGTTGTTTATTTTATGCCCTTTCTCTGGTGTCGCTAAGATGCCCCGATTGTGGCTAGTTGTTTATTTTTATGCCCTTTCTGTGGTGTCACTAAAACGCCGACTGTGTGGCTTGTTATATATTTTATGCCGTGTATGAGGTGTCTCTCAGACGCCCAACGTTGGTAACTAACCCTTGTTAACCCTTCGAGGCATCGCTCTAGACACCCGATCGGTGCATTTTTACTTTTCTGTTTGGATATTTTGGAAGGATTATCGCCCGATTTATCTACTAACGTAATTTATTTCTAACGCATCCATTGGATAGATTATGATCTGAACCATGCATATTAATAATTGACTGCATGCATCTCATCTTTTGTGCGAACTGTTTGCGAGTACTTTTCAAAGTACTCACTGGCTTGTTGATGTGGTCAGATATGGTTGAATGAGACCTCATGGATGAAGAGTACGATAGCGAGTCCGATGTCTAGAGGAGTCTCAGTCAGTCTTGCGATCCTGGAGTCTGCCGCTGTATTATTTCACCGCTTTCGTCACCATGAATAAATCGTGAAGCCTCACTCTCATGCTTGACGCGTAGTAGTACTTGTCATGTCGTATTACTCTAATGTGACGTGCCCCTTTTATTATGAGCAGTAGAGTTATCTCATTACCATTGTAATATATCCATCTGTGTGAGACTTGGTCATGTTGTAATAAATTGTAGAGCAACCTCTGATCTACCTATATAATATTAAGTATTAATGGTTTTCTGTATCAAGATGAGTCTATCAATGAGAAATAGTTTTGTACACTCGAGACGCACATGGTTGATTTCCAATAAATTATTTTATTTGGAAACCGGTCGTGACACACACCTAAGAGAAGTCATCATACGTGCACAACATCGTGTCGCGTGTCATAAATGGTTGATTGCCAATCCACGGACGTACCTCATCACGGATCCATCCGCATGATCTTGGTGCCTCCACCTCGCCGTCCCCTAGGGACGATCGATCTCCCACACCTCGTCCATATTGTAGTTGTGTGACCCCAAAACGATGGCAATGGAGCCAGATCTGGACACCGCCACAAGCACCACTACCATGCGAGCACCACCATGCGCTAACCTCAGCTCACATCCAATGCGGCAACACCCAGCCGTCGCTCGCACATCACTCCTGGCCGAGCTCCGCTGTGTCGCATCCATGGCTATGTCGCGCCGCTGCCTCCGTCTCCCCTACCAGCCGCATCCAGGAGGAATCTGCCATGCACCAGCACCACCTCCGCAAGCCTCCAACCATGCTCCGCCGTGCAGCTGCTCCCTGTCATGCACCGACTCTCCGGATGAATCTCGTCGTGGCGCTCGCTTGACATCTCGCCCCCGCGTGAGGGGAGCCGGTCGGGGCACACCCATCGTGCCCGCCGCCCTTAACGGCCGGGCACCGCCACTACCACTGGCCAGATGAGCACTGGGGTAGGGGTTGCTAGCTAGGGTTTGGCTCCTTCGGAGCCTCCCGCGTGAGTGGCTCGAGACAAAAGGGGCCATGTTTGAAGTATTTTGGTTAGGTGGGTTTGTTGGGTTTTCTTTCGTGGTTCATTTGTTTGCGGGCAGGATCGTGGGGAGCAAAAAACGGACGAAAAAAGACCAGGTGGAAGGGAAGAGGAAAAAAACCAGGTGGAAGGGAAGAGGAAAAAAACCAGGTAGAAGGGAAGACAAAAAAAACCCGGAATAGAAGCTACCAAGTCCCCTTTAGGAGTAGAGATTATTTGTTTCCTAAAGAAAAATGCACTAATGGATGGATTGACTGATTTGATTAATTTAGGAAAGTTAGATCCGTGATTTTTTGTATGTTAAGAAAGTACTGATTTGTAAGGAAAGAGTGGAGAGGAAATAAATTAGTGGTTTTCCTAAAGAAAATTGCACTAATGGAGGGATCAGTTGATTTGGTTAATTTCAAAAAGTTAGATCTGTGATCTTTTGTATGTTAGGAAAGTATTGGTTTGTAAGAAAAGGGTGGAGAGGAAATAAAACCGATGAACAAGAAACCAACATGGAGGGGTGATGGTGGGAGGTGATACGGAAGAAATCAGACAAAATAGATGTTGGCGGGAGGAGAGAAAAAAAACAGACAAAGGTGGAAGGATGAACGAAAATAAACCGGTGAACGGCGGCTACCAAACCTACCATCAGAACCACAAACTCCCCCTTTAGGAGTTTTATATATATATATATATATATATATATATATATATATATATATTTGTGAACCAAAAATAACAAAAAAATCGCAATATAACTTCTGAAGTATGATGGTAGTGGCGAATAGACACAAACACATGGAGGACAGGGGTAGGGTGGAGAGCGGGTTGATTGGCAGGGGACTCCTCCTTGCCGGACCGCGGGGAAGTACACAAACACGTGGAGGACAGGGGGTAGAGATGAGTTTGTGGTGAAGGTAAGGTGGGCTTCATCTATTTTTAAAGGAAGAAATGTCCCGCTGCTGTCAGAAACCAAGTGGAAAGGGGAGGGTCTGACAAGAAATGGAAAAGAGTGTGTCATGGGGTGGAGTTTTTGTGTTGGGACTGCATGTTGAAACAACATGACTGATAGTCTTGACGACGGTTGGATTTGGGGAGCCCGTTGGGCGTCCGTTTAATGTCCATACACACTCAGACGTACGATCGAAAAATAATCTTTGACCTCGGAGACAACACTAACTATTTGTTTGATTCATTTATATGTATTAAGCTCATAGCTACGCACAGATGTTCTACTGATAGTCCTTACAACATAGGGCGTATGGTAATGCTCCCAAGTTTAGAATTTTTTCTTTTTATTTAAGATTCCGTTACATTTGCAAATCAAACGGAAATGTAGGTTACATAAATAAATTATGAGATACGCAACTCTTCATCACATATATTAAAAAATAAAAGTTTTCCATTTCAAAGACAAATGGAGTAATCCCTATGAAGGCACTCGCTACAAACACACAAAACCTAAAACTAAGACAAAAGACGAAATATTTCATCTTCAACAAACCAAAACTCTTGAATTCCCGTTTCAGCCGGAGTGGTGAACAAATCCCATTGAAATTCATAATAAAAAAAGTCCGCCACATGAGGTAGAACCAGAAAATAAATCCGTCGCATATGAGCCGGTGCATCATCTTGAGCTTGCCAAGGAAATAATTTGTTGCCACCTCTTCTAAAAACTACAATCTGCGTCATAGATCCGTTGAGAACAAAGGAGTTGAAAAAAAAGTCCTCCCATGATTGACCAAACAACGTGATCTTTTTCTTTTTGCAAACAAATTCTTGTATTACTAAGAGGTTTTAGAGATTACAATCTCTCTTTGGAAATTTCCACGACCCCCTCTGGACCTGAGCCAAGTTGCGCAGTAGTACAACTTTGTAACCTACCATATTTAGCCATGGAATGACTGGTGTAGTTACCAGTGCGACAAATATGCTCGTGCGTTGCAACGGGACAACAATCAGATTATGCAGATTATTCCAGGATAATATAAGGACTTATAAAACGTCATTTCATAAGCTATGTCCGAATCATGTCATGATGAGATAAGGGACTTTTAAAAAGTCATTTCAAAAACTGAAAATGTGATGGTCTCATCGTGACTTGATTTCCTAAGGCGCCACAATGAAATATTTTATTGGCTAAACAAACTGCATGAAAGGACCCTGTCTCAGGTAGACCGGTGAATGATAGGTCTCATCCTTACGGTGTTCTCCGTGAGCAGTAAAACTATAGTATCAGAATAAACATAACTATGTATGGAGGCAAATTAAACATTTAATCACTTTCATATAGATCACAAAAACTAACCCATAGGAAGGTGTTCTAGTTTTTTTGGAGCTCAACGTTGTAGATAACATAGAAACCCTTTTTTTATCCGACATGCGACAGACTCACAAAACAACCTTTACAGGCCCCCTAAGAAAACCTCAATGTAAGCAACGGTTCGTTTTGTTCGTTATTTGAATATATGTTTCAATGGATTTGTCTCAATTTATTTGAACATTTTCTAAAGTTTCATGAACATTTGTTTTCAAATACCTGAATATTTTTTGAATACACGATCATTTTTTATGAATTATGAAAGTTTTTTACTTCAGGAACATTTTTTATAATATGGGAACAGTTTTTTAAAACCACAATCATTTTATGATTTTCGAAACCGGGCTTTCTCCCCTTTCCATTACTTTCATAGCGGAAATACAATGTTTTGAGACCATAACTAGAAAGAGAGGGAAAGGGAAAAAAGCGAGTTCGGGAAAATATCAAGAAACCCACCGTTCATGCCTGTCATCAGGAACACAAACTGCGGGGCGAAAACCTGATATCATCCGAAACTACGCAACAAAGACCAAAAGTATTACACTGCCATGTACCAGCACCACTACCAGGAGCCCCAAAACAACCATCACCGAACCAGGCTCACAAAAGAGCACAGAAATAAAACGAAAGTTTTCACCAACTGGACATAGAGCCTAAACATCACCATGGAAACCAAGCCATCAGCACTGCAACCAGCAAAGTTTTATCACCAAGAGTGGGATCGAACATCTCCTTCCTGCATTTTACCATTCATCCCAGGCTTCCTCTTCATCAGCCTCCTCTCTCGCTTCTGGCCTTGGTGGTCCACACAGCCGCAGCATTTGGGCTGCGCTCTCTTTCAGCAACTGAGCTCCCGTCTTGACATTCTCTGCCATCGCCGGTTTTTGCATACCTGCCCAGTATTCAATAAACGCACACGTTGTGAAAGCAATTTCAAAAGGAGTTTTAATCCACTTCTTTTCAAAAGTAGCCCGATTCCGAGCCAACCAAACAGACCAGCAAACTGCAGCTAAGCCAACAGTATAGATCTCGCACAAGCCCGGCAAAAAAGCATACAACCAAAAGAAAACCTGCCAAATTGTTTTCGGGATATAACTGGTACCAAAAACAGCACCAACCATTCTCCAAACAATCTTGGCCACAGAGCACCCAAAGAACATATGCTACGCCGATTCAAGTTCATCACAGAAAGAACATTTAGGATCCCCCTGCCACTGTCGTTTTCTCATATTATCTCTAGTCAGAATGGAGTTTTGAAATAACTGCCATAGGAAGATTTGAATCTTCAAAGGAATTTTAGTCCCCCAAATCCACCTATAATGGGCCCCCGCAAGATTTCTCTCTAACCATCTATACATAGATTTAGTGGAATATTCTGTGGAATTATCTAACCTCCAGTAAACCTCATCATTTTTATCTGGACAGATTTTATCCAACACACATTGCTTCATTTCATCCCATTTCAGAAGCATAGCTGGATATAACCTTCTCCTAAAAGAAGTTAGATGATTCATACTCTCCAGTTTATCCACAGTACACTCCTTATCTAGGCAAATTTGAAAAAGATCAGGATATTTATCTTTAAGAAGGATATTCTCACCCAAATCATCTAGCCAAAGGCTAGCAATGTTACCTTTTTAAGCACCACCCCTCTACCAGCCATGTAATGCTCCTTAACTTTCAAAATATTTTTCCAACAGGGGGAATCAGTAGCTTTCTGTTTAACCTTAGCCACAGATGTAACTCTAAGGTACTTACCTTTCACTATATCTTGCCATAATCCCTTCTTCTTCTCCAACTTCCACCACCATTTAGCTAGCAAGCTGATATTTTGCTTCCTTAAATCTCTAACCCCCAGACCCCCCCCCCCTTTGCTTTAGATCTACAAACACGGGTCCATTTCACCATATGATACCCTTTTCTTCCTTTGCGGTGCCAAAAGAATTTTCTTCTAGGTTTGTCCCATTTATCCAGTGTAGATTTTTTTTATCAAAGCCATGGACATATAGTATGAGGGAATATGAGATAACACCGCATTAACTTTAATTAGTCTGCCCCCACTAGACAAAGATTCACTAATCCAGGATTCCCCATGACTAATAAACTTGTCATCAACAAAAACCCAATCACTACATTTAAGCCTAGCATAACTAACACGCATACCCAGGTACTTAATAGGAAAAGCCCCAATCTCACAATTGAACATATCAGCATAATTCCTCATAGTATCATCATCCGCACGAACTGAGAAAATCTCACTCTTCAAAAAGTTGATTTTCAAACCAGACATAATCTCAAAGAGATAAAGCAACGATTTAATATTCAAAGCATTACTAACATTGTCTTCAAAGCATAGGATAGTATCATCCGCGTACTGAAGTATTGCTACCCCGTTTTCCACTAAGTCCGCCGCTAACCCAGTAAACAAACCATTCTCCTGTGCTTTCAGGACCATCTTAGTAAGACAATCAGCAGCTAGATTAAAGAGGAAAGGGGACAAGGGATCACCCTGTCTCACTCCCTTAGCACTCTGAAAATATTCTCCCACCTCATCATTTAACTTCATGCTAATGGTACCACCTACCAGAATTCTCCTAATCCAATCAATCCAGTGTGGGTCAAAATTTCTTTTGCTATGACAATCCAACAGGAATTCCGAGTTAACCTTATCATATGCTTTTTCAAAGTCAAGTTTAAGAACAATCCCTTTTTTCTTCTGAGCATAAGTATGATGTAGAATCTCATGCAGTGACATGATCCCGTCCATAATATCTCTATTTTTGATAAAGGCATTTTGATGTCGACTAAACAAGATGTCTACATGGGGTTCTAATCTGATAGTCAGCACCTTGGTAATCAGCCTGTAAATACATCTTAGCAAGCAAATAGGTCTGAACTGTTGCATTTTGTCAACTCCGGCTACTTTAGGCAACAGTGTTATTATACCATAGTTGATTCTTTCCGCATCAAGATTATTTTCATGAAACCAGTCAAAAAGTGATATCACATCTTTCTTAACAATATCCCAGCAGGATTGAAAAAATTCAATTGGAATATTATTAGGTCCAGGGGCCTTGTTATGTTTCATTAAGAACAAAGCATTTTTAACTTCTGTATCCGAAAAAGCCCTAAGTAAAAGAAAATTCTCAATATCTCCCAATTTCTCTTTATCATCCCACATATTCCCATCTATCTTACATAGGTTTCCAGGAGGAGGGCCAAAAAGATCTTTATAAAAATCAGTAGCATGTTTAAGCATGTTCTTATTCCCTTCTATTATCATATCCCTGCAGCTAAGAGAAATGATAGTATTTCTCCTTCTCCTCCCATTCACCATCCTATGGAAATATTCAGTGTTACTATCTCCTTTTAGCAACCAATTGTCATGTGATTTCTGTAGTCAAGCTACCTCCTCTTCCATCAGCAAACTATTTAATTCTACTAGCATCTCCACTTTTTTTGCAATAAAGCTCAAGGCTCAAAGTATCATTTTCTTGCAACTCCTCAATATGCCCTAATTCCTCCCTCAACCACTTTCTTCTCTTCCTAGCTTGACCAAAATTATTTGAGCCCCACCCTTTAAAATACTTTTTAAATATCTTCAATTTGATATTCATGATATCAATAGGATTACCAGAATATACAGGTTGCATCCAGATTTTAGCCACTAAAGTATTAAATTCAGGTTTGCTCAACCAATTCAGATCAAATCTGAATTCCCTCTTTCCAAAATTAATGGGAATATTATCATCAGTATTTAGAATCAGGGGACAGTGGTCCGAAATCTCTCTTATAATCTTCCTAACAAAAGTAAAAGGAAACAGATGTTCCCAGGATTTGGACATGAAAACTCTATCCAGTTTCTCCAAAGTAGAATCATGTTGATTATTAGACCAGGTATAAATGCCACCACTCATATCCACCTCCCGCAAGGAAAGAGCATTAATAATGGAGTTAAAAAGGTCTGAGGAGTGTCCTAGCCTCACCCTCTTGTTTTTCTCCCCAACAAATCTAAGAATATTAAAATCCCCCCCCCCCACAATGTAGGGACAAGTAATGTGACTGCATGTAGCCGCAAGCTCCGTCAGGAAATCAGTTTTAAATTCTTCATGTGTTGATCCATACACCACCAGAATACAACATTTCATCTTAAGAATCTTGTTCCACAATTCGAAATTCATAAGATATTTGCCCTCAACACAGTTAACAAGATCAAACACATTACTTCTAAAGCCACCTAATATTCCACCCGATTTCCCTTCTTAAGGGATCCACTTCCAACTGAAAGCTTCTCCAGGATCAATTTTTCTCAAGAATTTAGGTGAAAAATCTTTCTTCATAGTTTCTTGAATCCCAACAAAATCAAGCTTAATGTTTCTGACCAAGTCAGAAATATATGCCCCCATGCCTCTCTTCCCAATCCCCCTACAATTCCAAAAGAGACTAATCATTTTTTCTGTTTTTTGGATTTTGGGTGTTGGTGCTAGGTTTGCCAGGAGCCATAGCCTTACCTGCACCATCCCCCACTTTCAGCTTTTGACTTCTAGTCACAGGTTTAGAGATAGTAATATTAACTTTTTTTCCTTTCTTTCTTCCTGGATCTAACCACAGTAAAGTCATCAGCATCTAAGCCCTCATCTCCTACCCACTCAATATCTAAGGGAGATGCTTCTCCAGCAGCATTAGTGATAAACAAAATTTTATCATGTTGATTATCACTCTTATCAACTTTTTTAGCAATGTTAGCTGTGGAAATCTCAAGTTCTCTTATAATATCTATGTTTCAAAATTATCATCAGGAATATTAACACCCATTTTGACAGCAACATATATAATCTCAAGATTTGATAATACTTCAAAAGAATTACCAGGAGATATGCTATTACCTTGTAGATCTCTCTTTTGAGCCAGCCTCTCAGCCCTGACACCCATATGCTCCACATTGGCCCCCACATTCCTTTTGCTACACCCGACTTGCATTTCTTCCCTCACAGGGGGAGTAGGAATCACTTCCACTTTCTCACCAGAATTATCAGGGAACTGCACCAAATAGGATTGTATTTTTTGCTTACCAGAGTTTTCACTAGGATCCATCTCAGTCACCACAGGTTCCCCCATACAAGCATCAAGATATGATGAGAATTTTTTTACCAGAAACAGAAACAGAGCTTGGCACAATCTGCATAGAGTTCACTATAATTTCATCATAGGATACCATCCCAGAATCCACATTCCCCCCTTACTCATTGTTTTGAATTTTTTCAGCCTCTTCCACCATATTATCAATAAGTAATTCATTCCCCACTTCCTCACCTTCTTCCTCAGACAACATGTCCTCACTCTCATTTTGTTTCTTTTCCTCCTCCATGTTTTCTTCCACAGGATTCATCACCATATTTTTCCCATAACCACCTCTAGCTGTTCCTGGGGGAGCCGAAGACTCCCCCATATTAGATGAGGATGCAATGTTTCTTTCAACACGAGTATCAGTATTAAACCTAGCTTTTTTAGCAGCATTACCTTCCTCATTTTCTTGATGCACTCCAATTCTCTCTCCTGGAGGATTTTTAGTCAGGATTTTATCAACAGAGAAGAAGAAATCATAAAAGTGTCCTCCCAACACCCCTTCTGCTGAAGCAGGAATGTCCTCAGCATCCCTACAACCCAGTTTAATTCTAACAGATTCATGCCTATTTATAGTGGCTTTATCAATTTCCAATGTTACTCCCACCAGAGATCCCACATAAGCAATATTCTTCTCATGTCTCTTATCTAGAGGGATGTTACTCACATTGACCTAAGCAACATTCAGCATCCCTTTAGCCCCCACAGATTCAGACCATTTTCTAAGGTTAATCACAACACCCCAGCTCTTAACGTTCATACTCTCAGCAAAGCAAGCTTTATCCACATCTCTAGGAGATGCAAATCTCATAACAAAGGTATTAGGACCAATAGATCTGGCCGAGCACCTCCAGTTAGTATTGATGTATGCGTTAAAAAACTCCTCCAGCTGTCTACCAGATGCATGATCCTCAACCACAGAAATTACAATAAACCTGTTCCTATCAGTAGTCTGGTTGGGCGTACTATGATCATGGATATAGAAACATTATTTGAATTCATGAACATTTTATAATTTGTCAAAATAATCAAACCTCGCAACTTTTAGGAATTCCCATATTAATTCAAAGATGGGAAAATAAAAACAGAAATGCAAAAGGAAGAAACAAAATTAGAAAAATGGGCATTATGCCCGAATCATGAGGGCCGACCCATGAAAACCTGCGCTGAGAACAGAAGGGAAAAAGGTAGGATATGGAGATCGAACATAGGTCGTCACAGAAGAATACAGAGACCTTAGGCATTATGATAATTGTCTGGGGCGGTTGTAATAGAGTATCAAGCTTAAGAAACAGAACCAACAGCGAGTTCGAAAGAAAATAAATCCGAATCGTTTTGTCCACTTATGGTGGCATAATGGGTAATTTGCAGCAACTTTGAAGAAATTTGTTCTCCTTAATCTCGACAATAAAAATTGCATGCTTTGTTCTGTTTGTCCCTGAACTCATGATCGTAGATACAACTTCCAAACTATCTTATTCACCCGCGTCACCTGAAGTCCACTCCATTGGAATGTGAACATAAGACCCTCATTGATCGAATGCAATTACGTTTGTAAGAACAACTCCAACCGGCTGACCCGGTCATTTTGTTCATTTTTTGTCCGTTTGGGTCGGCCCAGCAAACATCAACGTTCGGTTCGGCATTTGGATCGACGCATACGCCCAACGCTAGTCCGACCCATTTTTACCGACATGGGAAAAATAAATAAAGTATTTGCAAAAATAATAAACAAGCATAATTAAACATTAAAAGCCGGTCACGAAGGTCGTCGAGAGTCCACACGTCCCCATTACATTAATTAAACATAAAAGAAAAACTAAACTAGGAGGCAACCCTAGGCGGCGGCGGCGTTGTCGGGGCTGGTGAGGTCGACCAGCGTAGGCGTAGGGCTGGCCCAGGGAAAAGCCTTGTTCCAGAGCGTAACTGCTTGCGCCTCCGTCGTCTGTCCTGTTGGCGCGAGCTGTGCTGGTGGCGGTGGCAGCGCAGCAGCACGGGCGCGCTCCTGCTCCTCAATCTCCCATCATTCCTGCACCGCCTCCTTCTCCAGCTCCATCAGCCAAAGGCCTTCGGCGCTCTCTGCCCGTAGGTGCTCCGCCTTCCAGTGCTCGAGCTAGGCTTGCTCCTGCCACGGAGTCGCGCCCAGCCAGCTGGGCGGCGCACTGACAAACTCGCGGACGCAGCCGGTCCACGGTAGACCTCCCGCGGCTCCGTGGGCTCGGGCTTCGACGGAGGTGGCACGACGCATTCACCGAGGGCCAACAGCGCGATGGCCTCCGCGAGCTACTGCTGGTAGGCCGCCTCCTCGTCGGCCTTGCGCCACTCTTCCTCCTCGCTCTCTCAGAGCCCAGCTGCCAGCGTCGCCTGGTAGGCGACCTCAGCTTCCTAGTCCTCGTCACTGACGACAAGCGGGGGCGGCGGATGGCCTCCTGGCTGCATGTCGTGCACGCCACGCCGGCGCTACTCCTCGTGCTCGACTGTGAACCAGACCTCCCAGTGGGGGGAGTCGACCGCGTATGCAGGGTTTTGCCGCTGCTCCGGCGTCAGCAGACGCCGACGTCGGCTCACCTCCTCCGCGTGCAACCGTGCCGACCACGGCACGGCCGACATCGGGATCCTCTCCAGATCCAGATGCCAATGGTGCGGGAGGGTGACGTCGGGGTAAGGCAGCGGCACGCGGTGCTCCTAGTGCCACTGCTCTTGGTGCACCGGGACATTCACACGTTGGCGAGGCCGGCAGGAAGACACCGACGGGGAGATGGCACGGGGTAGAGCGGGGCCTTGCCCTTATTTTGGAAGGAGCTGGCTATGGTGCTAGGGTTTGGTCGCCAACGAGGTGGCGAGATGTGGACGGGTGGGTTCTGGAAGCAAATGAGGCGGAACCCACCGCACAACAACAACAACAACAACCAAGCCTTTCAGTCCCAAACAAGTTGGGGTAGGCTAGAGTTGAAACCCATAAGATCTCGAAGCCAAGTCATGGCTCTGGAACGTGGATAGCTAACTTTCACGCACCCCTGTCCATGGCTAAGTCTTTGTCGATATTCCAAACCTTCAGGTCTCTCTTAACGGACTCGTCCCATGTCAAGTTTGGTCTACCACGACCCCTCTTAACATTCTCAGCACGCTTTATCGTCCGCTATGCACCCGTGCTTCCGGTGGCCTCCGTTGAATATGTCCAAACCATCTAAGACGATGTTGGACCAGCTTCTCTTCCATCGGTGCTACCCCAAGTCTCTCTCGTATATCATCATTCCGTACCCGATCCTTCCTTGTGTGGCCACATATCCATCTCAACATGTGCATCTCTGCTACACCTAACTGTTGGATATGTCGTCTCTTGGTTGGCCAACACTCCGCGTCATACAACATCGCAGATTGGATAGCTGCCCTATAAAACCTGCCTTTTAACTTTTGTGGCACTCTCTTGTCACAGAGTATGCCAGAAGCTTGGCGCCACTTCATCCACCCAGCCTTGATTCGGTGACCCACGTCATCATCGATATCGCCATCCTTCTGCAACATGGACCCCAAATATCGAAACGTGTCTCTCTCTGGTACCACCTGCCCACCAAGGCTAACCTCTCCATCCTCGTACCTAGTAGCACTAAAACTGCACCTCATGTATTCAATTTTAGTTCTACTAAGCCTAAAACCTTTCGATTCTAGAGTCCTCCTCCATAACTCTAACTTTCTATTAACCCCCGTTCGGCTATCATCGACTAGCACCACATCATCCGCAAAGAGCATACACCATGGGATATCTCCTTGTATATCCCTTGTGACCTCATCCATCACCAAATCAAAAAGATAAGGGCTCAAAGCTGACCCTTGGTGTAGCCCTATTCTAATCGGAAAGTCATCGGTGTCGCCATCACTTGTTTGAACACTTGTCACAACATTATCATACATATCCTTGATGAGGGTAATCTACTTTATTGGGACTCTGTGTTTCTCCAAGGCCCACCACATGACATTCCGAGGTATCTTATCATAGGCCTTCCCCAAATCAATGAACACCATATGAAGGTCCTTCTTTTGCTCCCTGTATCTCTCCATCAACTGTCGTACCAAGAAGATGGCTTCCATGGTAGACCTCCCAGGCATGAAACCAAATTGGTTTTTGGTCAAGCTTGTCAACCTTCTTAAGCGGTGTTCAATGACTCTCTCCCATAGCTTCTTAGTATGGCTCATCAGCTTGAGTCCGCGGTAATTAGTACAACTTTGAACATCCCCCTTGTTCTTAAAGATTGGTACTAAAATACTCTGCTTCCATTCTTCGGGCATCTTGTTTGACCGAAAAATGAGGTTGAAAAGCTTAGTTAGCCATACTATCACTATCTCTCCAAGGCCTCTCCACACCTCGATGGGGATACCATCTGGAACCATCGCCTTGCCTACTTTCATCCTTTTTAACGCCTCCTTAACCTCACACTCCTGGATACGTCGCACAAAGCACATGCTGTTATGATTAAAGGAGTCGTCTAGCTCAATGGTAGAGTTTTCAACCTCTCCATTGTAAAGGTTGTCAAAGTACTCCCGCCATCTACGCTTGATCGCCTCATCCTTCACAAGAAGCTGATCATCTCCGTCCTTGATGCATTTGACTTCGCCGACATCCCTCGTCTTCCTCTCCCTAATCTTGGCCATCTTATAGATGTCCATTTCGCCTTCCTTAGTGTTTAAACGTTGGTAGAGGTCCTCATACTCCCGACCTCTCGCTTCACTCACCGCCCGCTTTGCAGCCTTCTTCGCCACCTTATACTTCGCCATGTTAGCTGCACTCTTGTCCAGATATAGGCATCTAAAACAGTCCTTCTTCTCCCTAATAACCTTCTGGACCTCATCGTTCCACCACCAGGTGTCCTTAGCTTCCCTTCTACTTCCCTTGGTCACCCCAAACTCCTCTACAACGACCTTCCGCAAGAAGGTCGCCATACTCGTCCACATCAAGTTTGCATCGCCTCCTTCCTCCCAAGGGCCCTCCTTAATGACCCTCTCCCTGAAAGCCTGGGATGCCTCCCCTTGAGCTTCCACCACTTTGTTCTAGCGACTTTGGCGCGCTTATCCCGTTGGACACGAATCCTAAAGCGGAAGTCAGCAACCACAAGCTTATGTTGAGGGACAACACTCTCTCCAGGTATCGCTTTACAATCAATGCAAGCGCGTCTGTCTTCTCTTCTAGAGAGGACAAAATCAATCTGGCTAGAGTGTAGACCACTACTGAACGTCACTAGATGGGATTCTCTCTTCCTAAAGAGGGTGTTAGCTACAACCATGTCGTAGGCTAGAGCGAAGCTCAGGACATCTTCTCCTTCTTGGTTCCTGATGCCATAGCCAAAGCCCCCATGCACCCTTTCAAAACATGTGTTAGATGTACCCACATAGCCATTGAGATCTCCTCCTATGAAGAGCTTCTCACCAATAGGTACCCTCCTAACCAAGTCCTCCAGGCCTTCCCAGAACTCCCTCTTGGTGCTCTCATTGTGGCCTACTTGCGGGGCATATGCACTGATAACATTGAGGACTAAGTCCCCAACTACCAGCTTGACAAGGATCATCCGGTCCCCTTGCTTCTTAACGTCCACAACTCCATACCTAAGGCTCTTGATGACCAAGATGCCTACTCCATTCTTGTTTGAAGTTGTTCCCGTGTACCACAACTTGAAGCCGGTATCCTCCACCTCCTTCACATTTTGTCCCTTCCATTTGGTCTCTTGGACACATAGGACATCAACACGCCTCCTCACCGCCGTATCAACTAGCTCCCGTAACTTACCCGTCAGGGACCCTACGTTCCAGCTACCTAAGCGTATCCTCCTAGGCTCCGCTAACTTCCTTACCCTCCGCACTCGTCGAGTCAAATGCGAAGACCCTTGCTCATTTTTCACTACACCGGGGCGTCGGTGCAGCGCGCCACTAAGGATGCGGCGACCCGGCCCTTGCTCACTTATCACCGTATCCAGATCAAGATACGGCGCGCCACCAAGTCGGTGACATCCTGTCCCTTGCCCATTTGAACCCACCGCATAGGCGGATTAAAAATGGCCGACAGCGGTCGCTGACGCGTGGGCCCGAGGAGGGCGGCCGTCATTAATAATGTTGACCGTGGGTGGTTGGGACGGACACTGAGAGGGCGTGCGTCCGCGCCGACGCATTTCAGTCCCACATTTGGGCCGGAAATGGGTCGGCGCGGACGTGAAGCGAACGCGTTATGGCAATGGGTCGGCGCGTTGGGCCATCCGTTTTGTCCATACAGCCCCAAACGCACGACGACGGGTGAAATGGGTCGTCCCATTAAAGTTTCTCTAAGATATCATCACAAGACGTCCAATGTTGGCAAGAACAAAATATCATGGTACCTTCGCGATCTCTAAGGACCATTCTGGTGCCCGCCGATCCATCGCGCACGGATCCATCAATGTTAAGCTTAACCCACCCAAGGTTAGGAGTTGACCATGAACGGTAACATTGACATTGTATATATGTGGGTTGGACATCTACTACCTTGCACATGTCATCTATCCTCCATGGTCCATATTTGTGAATACAATCTTGTGTCTTCGAGACAACAAGCGATCTCACTTTGCAATGCTTCAAGAGTCGACAAGGAAGGATGTTGAGAGAGTTCGGCCTATTTCAGAAGCGCTTTGCCACTGTTCGTGGCCTTGCCGAGTATTGGAACCCACATGGTCTTATGAATAATGACATGTATCATCTTGCATAACATCCTCATTGAAGATGAGAGAGGCACATCAAAGAAGTTTCAGTACATAACCGTTGGGGATCCTGTTGAGCCAAAACGCGGTGCAAACATGATACAAAGATTCCTCGCATCGCATCAAAGTATCGGGAACCGAGAGATTCACACCCAGCTTCAAGATGATTTTGTTGAGCCTTAGTAGCAACTCCATATCACCACTTGATTGTTATGCTTCTATCATGTTATGTACTTCACTTGGTCCCTTTCGTGTGTTTGAATTTGAATAATGATTTGATTCGTTATCTTTAAATTTGTAATATTTGGGAATTGTGTGAACTTTGATTATTAAGTTTGGGTTTTCATATGTGTGCAGCTATGTAATTGAAGTTTAGTACGAATACAAAAACGTAGAAGAATTGACGAATATTTTCTTTTAGAGAGTTAAGTTTTAGGGGTTTGGCTAAGAGCCATTTTTTAGCGGATCAAATATAATGAGTTAAGGTGTAAGGGGCCATTTAAGGGGTTAAATTATAAGGGTCGGTTAGAGATGCTCTAAATATATATCTATCGTGATCATGCACTCGCAAACATGAGAAAATTACTTCCTGAAAACCATGAAAAATATTAATTATAGAAAATCGAACCCATTTCTGTTACAAATGAATGGCGTACTAGCACTCAGCATTACTATATATGTATACCTGTCTTTAATTATGTAAGAAATAATGAATAAATCGGTTGAGAGTCTTCCATATGATCTCTGTCTAATTCTGTATCATGTATCACCTCCAGAGTTAGGGTGCAAACATATACTACTACTACTACTTATCAGACATGACCTTGCTAGCTTGTATGAAGCTTCCTTGCAGCTAGTATCCAGGTAATGAGCAGTACCAGCTGACTTAGGCTATCGATCTATCAAACTTGCTCTTAATGTCTTCGCTCCTATCACATCTCATCAATGCCAAATGTATACGTAGCTACTAATCCTGTTTCTCTCCCCCCAAAAGCTCCTAATTCTGTCAGCCCTGCAGACGGCCTGCGACGCATGCATGGAAATGGAAATCAATCGATCATATACTATATAGAGTAAGCAGCCACGCGTGTAACTAGCTCACCACACGCACTCATGTGGATGCATTTATAGGTGGTTTGGGTGGTTGTTGAAGAGATCCCAATAGTACGGGGTCGACGGCGACGGCGCAGCTGCAGCGGGGAAATACTGTAACGACATTGGTATAGGACTTGCACCGGCGGTGGTGCCGGTTAACGCGCCGTGGCCATGGAATGCCGGGCTGATCAGCTCGCCGAACAGGTTGATGCCACCCCCAGCTCCGCCGGACAGCGGAGAGAAGAAGCCCGGCGGGATCGCAGGGAGAGATCCCGGCACGGGAGATAGGATGCTCGGCAGTGGCGGCAGCCCTCCACGATGAACACCAGTGCTCCGTGTGGCCGGCCCCGACGCCTGCTCGATGGCAGCGAGGCGCGCGGCAGGCGAGTGCTGGTGCTGCAGCAGCGCGCCTTCGTGCGCCTGCGGCCCATATGCTTGGAGCTGGAACGGGAACGGCAGCGTCTGCCGCAACGCCGGCGGGGGCGGGAGCATGGAGGACGACGACTGCTGGGGGAAGAACGGGAACGGGAGCGACGACTGTGGCGGCGGCGGGACTGAGGAGGACGACGAGGAGGCGCCGGTGAGGCGCTGCACGACGGACATGAACTCGCCAGGGTTGGCGTGCACGACCTTTGGCGACACCGTGTAGATGATGACCGGCTGCCGCACCTGCGAGGCCGGCGGCTTCCTGATCCTGTGCGAGTCCTTGTGGACCCTGAGCGGTGACGGGCGTGGGCCCTGCAGCTCCCCGCGGCCGCCACCGCGCTGGGAGGAGGACGCTGAGTGCTCCTCCATGTTCGATCGATCCACCGATGCCACAAGCTCGATCGCTAGCTAGATAGCTGGTCGACGTCGCCGGCCGGCGTTGAACAGAGAGCAGAGATGGATCGACCGATCGGTCAGTGAGAAACGTTCTTCAAGTGTATCAAAGTTAAGCAGCAGTAGTACGTACGTGTCCCCTCTCCTCTCTAGTGGATCCATGAATATATAGAGGTGGCAGCTGAAAAGAGATCAGTGACGAGACGGCGACCAAGTTCGGGAGGGAAACAGGGAGACGAAAAAACTGTACTAAAAAAGCAGGATTCATTAGGATTTGATACTGCGAATTATGGGCGTATAATAGGTCAAGAAAGCACTCGATTGCAATATCATATAAGAAAGAAACTTTTTTTTCTCCTCTCACTGGCTAACTTTGAACACGTCCAAGCAAGGCCACCAAAAGGTGACGGAGGTGACGCGCGCATGCATGGGAAGGCGCCAATTCCGGACTGCCGCGGTGCAATCCCCTTTTGTTTCTTGTCTATCTGAGATTTGACTAGCACTGACGACCGAAGAACTGGGTCAGATATATTCATGTCTCCCGTTGTGTGTGTATTGCGGCAGGTTGCTCTGTCGTTCTCTAGCTCCAAGAACACAAGAAGCTTCCACGGTTGATTAATATTTAATCGATGTTTTCCAGGATTAGTCAGGCATGGACTTAAACAACGGTTGGTTAATTAATATTTTACTAGTGGTGGTTGGTGAGCTGCAAATTTCACTAAGCTAAACCAAGAGTTAGTATATTTCAGATACTCTCGGCATTTTTTGTAACCTGGCTAGTTTGGCTTTGATTAACTTTTGATTCGAAAGTGTGTTGTTGCAGGATTATGAAACTTGATCTTCTGGATATGCATTGACGGATATACCTGCAGATTCTGACTTGAGCCAGTCTCGTCTAGTTGTCTTGACCACATATATGTCTACGGTAGGGGTTGGACTGTATTCAAGACCCCGACTTTGGCATGTTTTGATAGTGTCAACCCTTAGAATTACTGGTTAACTGTAATATATATAGCAACATATATACGGAGAGATTTGGACCAATTCATCGGAAAGACCTTTATGATATGTGCCCGCTACAAATTAAACCTAAACGACTATAGTTAACTAACGTAGAGGTTAGCTCGAGTAATAAATGCTTGACAGTAACACATAACACAACCATGAGCTCTAGCTAGTCGAGAGAAAGAGAGAGAGAGTAGTGGTCAAGAGGTGGTAGCCGGCCGGTATTCGGAGGTAGACGACGCAGTCAAGGAAGGTGGAGCGACGTAAAAGTGTAACTGAGTCGTACGGACGTATATGAGCTCCTCGCGTGGCTGACTCCATTATGGGAATGGGGTATTTTGCCGTCCGGCAATAAGAGATGATCAAGACCTATATACAGACGACAAAGATTTTATCGTCAGCTAGAAGACGGTAAAGCTTGATGGTATATTACGAATGGGGTAAAGAGTATTTTGCGGTTACCTTTTTATCGGGCAGAACCTTTGCCGTCAGCCAAAATATGTATTTTCCGTCAGCTGGTCGGTATAAAAGACGGCAAAGAAAAACATGCTTTATCGTCTGTAATAAAACCCACATACGGCAAACATCTTTGCCGTCAGCCTGACTTCTTCTTTGCCATCATGCAATCAAAAATATCCCACATGATAAATATTTTTTTATTAAAGAAAAACTAACACAACAATCGGGCAAAGTTTTTTTATTAAAAAGAAACTGACCCAACAATCCAGTTGTACTGGCCATACATGGTCGAAAGCGTTGGAAAAATCATTACAACATAGCGGTACAATTCATATTACAACATGTCGATACAGTACATATTACAATGGCCCTAAAGTAACTAAGAAATTACAAAGCGGTCCCAAAGTAATGCAGGAAGGACCCTGAATAGTGAAAGAGAAACGCAATTGAGTCCTTGACAGCTCCTGCATGGTTCAGCCTTGCCGTCGTCGGTCGCCGTTGCCTTGTGGCCGTCTGGAGGGATGGCCGAAGCAGTCGGGCGCTGTTGCCTCGATGCAGTCTAGGTCGCCAGGCGTGAGGTGGTGTGGGGTAGGGTGGGAGCCAACGGAGGCAGGCAGAAGGCGTGGGCGGAGGCGAGGGGGGGGTGGCAGATGAAGCCTAGAGGACGCAGGGGCACGCGGCAGCGACCCTCCACGTCGGGTGCCGCTCCCTTCCACGACCGGTGGTGTGGGCGGCAGAGGCGGGCTCCAGCGGGCGGACAACACGAGCGGCACGCGGGCGCAAGCAACTGAAGGGGCGCGTGATAGTGGCCCTCCCTGCGACGGTCAGCGGCGTGGAGCTAGACATGCTCTGTCGGGCGGACGGCACGGACGGCGAGCACTATCGGGCCTACAGGGGCAATGTGGGAAGTGGTCGATGTCAGCGTCGCTGGCGGTGAAGGCGGAATTGGCCGTGACCGACGGGCCTATGGTGGCGATGGGGAACTGGGTGGGGCCGGCAGCGTTGGCGGTGAAGGCGGAAGTTGCGGCGGACGGCGGCCAAGGAGGTGGCTGGTGACGTGTTGCCGACGAGGAAGGAGACGAGGCCAGGGGTGCCGCCATGCTTTATTTGGATCAAAAGCATTGAGAGAGATGAGAGATGAGAGAGACATGGTGGGTCGGTCATCGGTGGGTAAACGAGATAGTGGTGGGGCACGTGGGTGTTGGGCCGGGGGCGCGTGCATCATGGGTGGGTGGGGTATGCGTCCATCGGCCCTAGAGGGTAAGATGTGCATCTAAGATTTTGTCAAGTCATCGATCCGAATGATTGATTTGTATGTTGTGCTTCCTCTTTACCGCGTGTCAAAAAATATAGACGGTAAAGAGCTAACTTTATCATCTGCCGGTAAAACACAAACGACAATGATTCTTTGCCGCCTGCCAAAACAAACCTAGACGGCATCGTTCTTTTTTTTGGCAGACGGCAAAGTCTATTTTTTCAGTCAACGTTTCTTTGTCCTCATGACAACAAATCCATTATTTGTTGTCTGCCCTACGAAAAGTTGATGGCAAAGACGCCCCTCACGATAAATTAGCTGTTTTCTGCAGTGCTTCACAGGCCGATCAGTTTCTTGCGCCATCTCACGACCAAGTGAATTCATATGACTATCCGCATCAGTAGCAGCAGGGCTGCTGCTTATGGTGAAACATTCCTAATTTATAATTAATCAATAATCTGCTACATTTGCAACGTATACACACAATGTAATGGGTTACGGTACTCCCTCAGTCCGAGGTTTTAGGCCGCCTTATATTTCGGGTTCAACTTTGACCATCTATTTCACTAAAAAAACTAAGATATATGCTATAAAAATTATATTGATGCATTTGTATTTGAAAGGGTTTTTTTTCCATGGAATGATTATTTATGAAATATAACTTACATTTTATAAATTTAAATTCATGGTCAATCTTTGACGGAAAATAAAAGAGGCCCTAATAAACCGAATGGCGATAATAAGCACGAACTTACTAGTGTAGTGTTCTAGTAGTAGAAACTTTTTTTGTTGGAAAAAAATTGTACTAGCAGTGCTACACACTACCATCCCTTGGTCGTCCTTGGTCAGAACAGGGCATTTCACTATTCGGTCTGCTAGTTTGCCTGCTGTTGGCTATATTACGTTGCCACATCATCTATAATGAATCTTATAGTTGACAGGTATAATAGTTAGATATTAATATATACTATTTTTTTGTAATGCTGTGCACTTCACTTTTTCACATAGTTTCTAAAAATATGTGTTGCAGTTAATCTGTAGCCTGTTTCTTTTATCTTTTCTCTCTATTCTAACTCATCAAAAATATAATAATTAATGATTTACGATCCGTCTACATCACGTTATTGTACTAGCACTCAGTCATGATCGGGATACACCCTCCTCAAACAAGCTCAGGGATGGCAGGGCGAGTGGCAGACGCAAGATTGAAGCAAAGCCCGAGCCAGAAAGTAAGCGCTTATAACTATCCAACAAATATCTCTGTTGAAAAAATACAATCATATGGCCCAATTGCACAATACATACAGAGTATAAACTCAATGTTTACAATCCATTAAACAACCTTTGGCAAAAATTTGACGGTGAAGCACCGCTCTCGCTGAGCTGAGCTGAGCTGAGCCCGGGTTCTCCCCTGCTCCGCGCCGCTCGGCCTTCATGATGAGCCGCCCGCCAGCAAGATCCGCTGGCTCCTCCCCTGTCCGTCGCGCTGAATCCCAGCGCGGCCACTCGCCCGTCGGTCCGTCGACCGCCCATGCCCTCCTGACGTGCCAGTCGGCTGGATCTTCCCCGCTCCACCAAGTCGACACCCGGCGCTCCCGCTCGCCCGGCGGTCCGTCGGCCGCCCTGGCCACCCTGCCACGCGAGTCAACACCGGATCCACCTTCTCCGCCGCGGATCTGGCTGCGGGGGGAAAGCTCCCCGGCTCGGACCGGGGGGAATGGGGCGTTTCCTCTGGTCCACTCGACGCGCCGGCATCACCTCTCAGCGCTGCGTCTGCATCGGTCTCTTCTCCCGATCTCCCGGGGCTTCCCGTGCTATGACCAAATGCTAGGCTCAAATCAATTGTCGTAGCCCCGTCAAAGGATGTTTCTGCTGAGGGGGGGCCTGGATCGAGGTCTGCTCCCAGAAAGCGCGGCGCCATGCTGTTGGCCCGGCGGTTCATGGTGAGCTCCCTGGGAGACACGGCTCGGTCCGACATGCCGCCTTTACTGCTGACCCAACGCGCCTCGCCTTCATTAGCAAATTCCGAGGGACGCTGCTTCCGGTGCCTTAGCACTCGCCACAAGATCGCCGACTATAGAGACCCAATCCACTGCCTTCCCTGCAAGAGAGCAGGACACACTAGTCGTCGTTGCCCGCAGCATCCGAAGTTCATAGGAAGAGCCGGGAGTGCTAGGAGCAGGCTCGGTCCAGCGCCACCTCCAAGGCCGCTGCACTCCAGGCTACGCTTCCCCCCACCGCCATCAGCGACCATGTCGGCCGCCGCTCGATCGCTGTTGCAGTAGGCGGATCCTGCTCGCCGCCCCCGTGCCAGCCGCTCGGTGACTGTCCCGTCGCCGGCAATAGAGCAGGATGCCTCGTTCCTCCGCACCCACGCCATCACGCTTCGAGCGGCCGACGGGGTGAACGCCACGTCCCCCATGGCGGTCGGATGGGCGCTCGAGGCGCAGCTCTCCGTCCCGGTGCACTCGCTGCGCGTCAGCGCCCACCACCCGGAGCACTACTTCGTCGTCTTCACCCAGCCGGCGCTCCAAGTGAACGTCTTTTGCCACGGCTCCATCAGGGTCGACGGTGCCATCTTCAACATCTCGTCTTGGCACGAGCACGACCACGCCGCTTTCGACTCCCTCCTGCTGCACGTCCGTGTTGTCATCGAGGGGGTGCCAATGCACTACTGGTCGGTGGAGGGCCCTGAGGAGATCCTCGGTAGGAGGGTTAGAGTGGATCGACTAGATAGTAGGACTCTCAAGCGCGGCCACACCAAGACCTTCGCTTGCTGGGTGTGGACCAGCGACGTCGCCAACATCCCCACCGAGCACACTTTGGATATGCTACCGCGCGGTCAGGTCGGGTTGAGGAGATGGAGGGTTTCTCACCACCCGACCGGCGCGTAGCTCCGCCGCCAGCGACGGCCGACTACTCCATGCTCATTCATGTGGACCGGATCGAGGACTGGACCCCTCCATCCCCGCGCTCCTCCCACTCTGGACAGAGTGGTCTGCCGTCGTCCGACTCCGACAACGACGACCACCCGTTCCCGGCAGTGACACTGGCATCTTGGACCATGGGGGTCGAAGACGGCCAGCGCGGAGCTCGGCCTCAACGCCGCGCACATGCCTCGGTCGCCAACCTAGGCTGCAGCGGCATGCCACAAGGAGGACGTGGCCAAGACAACAACGGCGATGGAGGCTCCAGAGCTACGGGCCAGCGCTCCTGGAAAGACGTGCTTCTGCGGCGAAGCCGCACCCCGGCACGGAAGACGCAACCAGGTGCATCACGCCAGCGCGGCCGGTTGCCTCGTCGACCCAAGAGCACGTCTCGGTTTTAGGGGGAGGAAAGACAGCCACGACACCTCCCCCACCACCCCCTCAACGACATAGGCGCAGCCGCGGCTGCACCCCTGCGCCACCCGTGGCAGAACCCCTTCCAGAGGCGGCCGACGGGCACAGCGGCACCCCCGTTGATGGTTTTTTAGGGCTGCAAAGAAACCTTTGGTTGCCTCTGTGGTCGCTGACCCCGTGGCGGCCGACGTGCATGCCGCTATTGAGGCTGCAGTAGCCGCCCCACTTGACTTCGGCGACCGTTTCTTCGAGGACGACGTTGGTGCGGTTGAACGTGTTCAGCTTGACGCGTTCAGCCCGACGCTTTCGGCTACCACGACGGATTGCAGACAGTTCAACCGCGCAACACCATCAACTGCCTACACAATGGAGGTGTATCTCGGCGCCGTCACAAAGCCGAGTATGCCAGCTGGAGATCACCACCGAGGGCGACAACCAGCAGTAGCAGCGCGGTCTCTTCCGCGCCATCGAGCCACTGCTCCTTGACACGCTGGCAAGGCGACCATCAGCCCCAGCCAAGAGCCGCAATGCGGCCACCCCGACACGGCACAACGCCCATCAGGCGGCGAACACGACGACAATACCGGTGGCGCAGCGAGCCTCCTTTCGCATCGTCAAGGAGCTGGGACTCCTAGGACCTAGAGAGAAGATGACCGGGGACGTCGCCAAGGCCCTGCTCCGACGCTTCGAGGAGCCACTATCGGATAGCGACATTGCAGTCATTGCAAAGCTCACGCACCTAGACAGTGACGCACTGCGAGTCATGGCACGCAAGGCTGGACCTGATGGACACGCCGCGGAGGCCGGATTTTAGTATGTTAGGCTACTTTCAACTTCAATGGCGGCCGTCTTGTAGTTGGTCTGAGTTAGGCTTACATTTCATGTGTAAGGATAGAGGTAGTGCTGGTCAGCGCCGGCGTATTCTGGGGCCTATTACTGGACGCCGGCGCCCCCCTTGTATGTTAGAAGTGGTGTTGCTCTTAGGCCAGAGGCCATATAGTATTTTTAGCCATTGGAGTATACGCCTGTCTCCAAATGAGTGATAAGCTTCTTCCAATTATGTCGTGGAACATCCGAGGGATTAACAACCCGGTCAAGAGGGCGGCCTTTTGCGAGGTGGTCATCGCACACCGCGTTGCAATACTCTGCCTACACGAAACTAAGATCATGCATTGGACCCCAACAATTATTAGCGAAATTGGGGGACAATCCCTTGCTGACTGCATCGTCTTGCCAGCAATCGGGACAAGTGGTGGGGCAGCGATACTTTGGAATAGACAACTGGCAACGGTCGAATCCCATGCTGTAGGAGTTTTTGCAATCACGACAAAAGTTACGCTACTTGGACAGCCACATAGTTTCTGGATTTCATCTGTCTACGTCCCAACAGATGACGCTAGAAAAGAGAACTTCCTCCGGGAAATGTCCCTCTCGGCACCACCGTTAGTAGAGCCATGGCTTATCAACGGAGACTTCAACCTCATCTACGAAGCAAGAGATAAGAATAACCTCAACCTGAACCGTAGGCTCATGGGAAGGTTTAGAACAGCAATCGATGCCGCGGGACTAAAGGAGATTAAATGTAAGAACTGTCGCTACACTTGGAGCAACGAGCGTCGTGACCCCACCATGGTCAGCATCGATAAATTCTTCTGCAACCAGGCCTGGGAAAGCATTTTTCCCTTTGCTTCCCTGATAGCGGCATCTACGGCCACCTCCGATCACTGCCCGCTGCTCCTCGCCGACACAACTGCTGCGCCTCGGTCCGCCATGTTTAAATTTGAGAGTTTCTGACCAAGCTTCCCCCGCTTCCACGAAACGGTACAGGCTGCTTGGAGTAGATCGGTACAATCAACATGCGCCTTCCAGCGACTACACACCAAGTTGGGGCGAGTCGCGCGAGACCTTAGAATCTAGAGCAAGGCATTTTTTAGCAATGCAAAAATGCAATTCCACATAGCTGCCGAGCTAGTACTCCGGCTGGATGTAGCACAGGAAACACTGCGATTGTCGGACGCCGAATTCAACCTACGCAAATTACTAAAAGTGCGGCTTTTAGGTCTGGCGGCGGTAGAGCGAGCCAGAAGGCGGCAAGCATCCAGGCTAACCTGGCTACGGGTAGGAGACGCGTGAACAAAAAATTTCCACGCAAAGATAAGATCCCGTAGACAAAAAAACTTCATCCACAGTCTACAGAGTGAAAATGAGATTGCAACATCGCATGAGCAAAAAGAGGTCGTAATCTTCCACCACTTCAATGACAGTTTAGGAACCAAAGCTGATCGTTCGCTAGGCATAGATTAGAGTAGCCTAGACATGCCATCATTACAAAACTCAGGCCTAGACAACCCCTTCTCCGAGGATAGGATCTGGGATGCGATAAAAGCTTCACCGACGAAGAAGGCGCCGGGTCCGGATGGCTACATAGGGATGTTCTTCAAAACTTGTTGGTAGCACATCAAAACAGACGTTCTACTGGCTTTTAACAGCTTCTACCACCTGACACGATAAGATTTCAGTAGATTAAACACCGCATGGTGGTACTCATCCCAAAAAAAGATGGAGCCACAAAAATACAAGACTTCAGGCCGATCAGCCTGAACTCCTTCGCCAAATTAGTTGCAAAAGTCCTCTCTATGAGGCTATCAACGGTGATAGTAGACATCATCTCACCGGCGCAATCGGCGTTCCTATGATCCAAGTCCAGCAAGATAGCTTCCTTTACGTGCAAAATGTGATTAGATGCCTACACTGAAAAAGATACCTGTACTACTGCTCAAGCTAGACATTGCACGAGCCTTCGACAACGTCTCCTGGGAATACCTACTAGAGCTGCTGCAAGTGCTTGGATTTCCCGCACGATGGCGCGACTGGATCTCCCTACTTCTCAACACTTTGTCATCATCCTTCATGCTCAACAGAACCTTAGGCAGCTGTATCTGTCCTCGTAGGGGGCTGTGCCAGGGGGACCCACTATCGCCCCTGCTCTTCATCATCGCCATTGACCCCTTACACAGACTGCTAGCATGGGCGACCAATATACAGATGCTAGCCCCTCTGCCGGGTAGGCAAATCCCCATCCGGGTTAGCCTTTACGTCGATGATGCAGTTATTTTTGCTACCCCCAATAGACAAGAGCTAGACACGCTACTTGGCATTCTACGAGACTTTGGGAACGCGACTGGACTACGTATTAACCCGGCGAAATCAACTGTCTCGGCCATCCGCTGCAAGGGAATCAACCTTCAGGAAGTTCTACAAAACTTTGGGGGAGAGACAGTAGATTTCCGTGTGAGATACCCCGGCCTCCCTCTCACGCTATCGCGGCTGCGCCTCGTCCACATCCAGTTCATCCTAGATAGGATTCGAGCCAGGCTAGCTGGATGGAAAGGAAGACTGCTTACCATAGCCGGTAGAAGGGTTTTGGTTAGGAATGTTCTTACAACATTGCCCACTTTTGCCCTATCGGTGCTGCGAGTACCAAAGAAATTTCTACTTGAGGTTGACAAGGTCCGACGCCGTTTTCTATGGGCACAAGAGGAGGAAATCAGTGGGGGAAAATGCAAAGTAGGCTGGCCAGTAGTATGCTCCCCGGTCGAAAACGGAGGTCTGGGAATTCTCGACATGACACGCTTCAGCAGAGCTCTGCGACTACGTTGGCTGTGGTTGTCCTGGACAAGCCAGGACATGCCATGGAATGGCATGCAGCTGCCATGTGATGACGACGACAGAGCTTTGTTCAGCGCCTCTACGGTCGTTACACTAGGGAACAGCGAACGGGCTTCATTTTGGAATTGCTCTTGGACAGGCTTAGGAAACCTAAAGACAGCCTTCCCAAAACTATTCAGGCATACTGGTAGGAAGAATAAATCGGTGAAGGAGGCACTACAAAACCACAACTGGATTGTAGACCTAGCCCACGGAGATACCGCAAACATATGGGAAGAGGCGATCAGGCTGAACAGGTGGATTCAGAGCAGAAATATTCAGCTTCAAGAACAAGTAAGCGACACTATCAAATGGAAACACGAGGCTTCAGGAGTATACACTGGCAGCTCTGCGTATAAGGCCCAATTTCACGGGTTCTTTAAATCAGACTTCAGGAAGCTTGTATGGGCCTCTTAGGCACCTGCAAAGCTTAAGTTCTTCACATGACTGCTCCTCAATGGTGTAATGATCGCCTCCAGAGAAGAGGATGGACGAACAGCTACTTCTGCCAACTGTGCCTGAGAAACCTAGAATCATCAGTTCATTTGTTGTGGCAATGTCCGATAGCGGTATCAGTTTGGACACAGGCTGCATCATATGTCGGTTGCAGCTCCCTTCACCCAAGCAAATGGCCTAGCAATAACAAGCCAACAACCATCATATCCAAAATGATAAGCAACGCAACGCCGGAGCACAAGAAGGCAATCAAAACCATGATCATCCTAATACTTGCCGAGATTTCGAAGGAGCGCAACGAATGCACCTTCAGGAACAAAGAAGCACAAGTACAAGACATAAAAGAGGAAATCACCAAAACTCTTAGGTTGTGACGCGAGGCAGGTGCAGTTTTATTGGAGCACTCCTTTGGGGAGCCACCGTGAAAGATAACTATCGCTTTTTTAGGACTTCTTTTTCATTTCTTCTTCCTACATCCTTGATCCATCGATCACTATCCCTTTATGTTTTCTTCACCAGGTGCTACCTGCTATTTCAATACATGCCACCCGTCGCTGGATCTTTCTAAAAAAAACAATCCATTAAGTTAGATGAAGGATGACAAAAAAACTGCAAAATATACACTAATTTTTTTAACTCACAATGAAAACATTATTTAAGCTAGTGCAAGAATTTCGTGTGATACTGCAAATACATTATGCCATGGTGGAACTTGGTTCCAAAACAGAAACGCCCTACAACTAACACCCAATTTAGCTAAACCATCGGCAGCAACATTCGCTCCTCGCCTCACCCATGTTATTCGGTAGTCCTGCCTTGTCCGGAGCATCTCCTTTACCATCAAAACATGAGAATATTTCTTCGTCCTCAGTTCGAAACATGAAACTGGTAATAAAATGCATATGTTTAAGGATTCAATTAAGCACACAAACAAAATAAAATAAAAATTGCACCTAATCACTATGACGGAACTGGTTACTAGGTGCGCTCAAAATGTTGGAATTATTGGGCTTTAGCCCATTTATTCTATCCAATAATTCCTGGGAAAATCTCATAGGCCCATGGCCCATTCATGCATAACAAAAAATGTGTGAAATTTTAGCCCCTACCATAGGGAGCTCCTTTTTTTTTTGTCTATCCCATGGAGCTCCTAATTGACGAGAGCAACTAGTTGGCGAGCGTTTCTTTAAAAGCCTCCCAACGATTACTCTCACGCGTCGCCATTTAACGCGTTTTCAGCCACCGGAACATGTCACGTTCTGAGCATGCCCTTTAGATTTTTTTCCACACGCATTTTCAGCTTTTAGGTGGGATTTTGTCCATGTTTTTTGGGTGCTTCAGTTTTCCACAGGTCTATCTTCGCTTTTGGACCAAAAATAAATTACACGAAAAAACACTTTTTCTGTTTTTTTTTCTTTGCAAGAGACATGATTTTGCTTTCCCGAGAGGCACGAATTTGTTTTCTCGAGAGGCACGGCCGTTCCTTACGAAAACGATTTTTTTTACTTCCTAAGAGGCATGGTTTTGCTTCCGTGAGTCGTGCATCTCGGAAACGAAAAAACGCATTTTCTGTTCTTTTTTCTTCGCGAGAGGCATGGTTATGCTTCCGTGAGAGGCACGGATTTTCTTTCGCGAGAGGCACGGCCATGCCTCTCGGAAACAAAAAACATATTTTTTTTTCTTTCAAGAGAGGCACGGTTTTGCTTCCGTGAGAGGCACGAATTTGCTTTCGCGAGAGGAACGACCATGCCTCTCAGAAACGGAAAAAATGCAGTTTTCCCCTTTCGTGAGAGGAACGGTTTTGCTTTCACGAGAGACGCAGATTTGCTTTCACGAGTGCCTCTCGTAAATGAAAAAACAAACGCATTTTCTGTTTTTTTATTTCATGAGTGGCACGGTTTTGCTTCCGCGAAGGCACGGTTTTGATTCGGCGAGAGGAACCACCGTGCCTCTCGAAAATGAAAAAATATGTTTTTCTTTTTTTTTTCTTCCATGAGAGGCAATTTTTTCGTCTCCATTATTTTTGTCTGGTTTTTTCAGATTTTTTTTCCGTCAATACCTCTCCACATGGGATCTAGCTTTGTAGATCTCAACACGAGGAATTCAACTGTGAAAATGATTCGAGATTTGGACACATGATTTAATAGATATAATGTTTTAAAATACGGATCTACAAAAAAACTCTGAGACGACAAGTGACACATATGCAATATGCCACTTATCACAATGTAGAAAGGTAGGAGTGATCTTTGAAGAAAGTACTATTCAATTAGTGATTTCCCTAATTGATTTGTTGTTCGCGCCAACAACCAATTTTATTGGGCCGAAGTCCATTTATACTTGAACACTAGCATGTTCACTCTGCTTGCTTGCCCTTCGCCCCTCATATGTTTGCAAAAAATTTCTGCGCTCATTTTTCCCTCAAAAAAGAATTTGTTCACTCGGTTTCGCCTTTCTTCAGGAATGATATTTGTGTAGTATAAATAAAAAAATCATGGATTTGAAAAGTTCATAGCTTTTAAAAAGTTCAAGAATTTTAAAAAGGTTCACCAATTTAATCGCAATGGGGGATCTGAAAAATGCTTGCAAGAATAAAAAAAGTTTATAAATTTGAGAAAAGTTTATTAATTTGAAAAAAGTTCATCAAATTTAAAAAAACAACAAATTTATAAAATAAATCATCATATTTTAAAAAATCATCATATTCTAAAGTTCACCATTTTTTTAAATATAAATTTGGAAAAAGTCGAAAAAAAAATCATTTTTTGTCATTTTTTATAAAATAATTGTTTTTAAAAGCATTTCACTAGAGTATTAGAAATAAACTAAACAAATTCACGTATTTGAAAAAAGTTCATGAAAAATAAAAGGTTCACGTATTAAAAGAAAGAAAACAGAAAAAGGGAAACTGTAATAAAAAGGAGTAAAAAAGGCCAAAGAAAACAAAAAACAAGGCAGATTCCTCTTTCTAGTGTCATAAATTCCCGCACAACAAAAGGGGTATAAGTAGTTATTAATCGTGTGAGGTGGGTTGTCCCACCTAGTTGTCGTTGGGAGAATTAGACGAGAGGTTCAAGGGTTGTAAAGGAACTCGTTTTTTTGAAGTTTTGAATAAAACAAAGAAAAAACGTAAATGGACCAAGCCTAGGCCGAAGAGGAGGGGGGGGGGGGGGGATATGTGCCCGTTAGTAAAACAACCTTTAATGGGTGCTTGAGAGTGCGAGACAGAAAATACCACTAATAGCTTGAGAAGAGAGTACATACTCGTGCTCCTTCGAATAAAACCGGATCGCGCTACGATCTATTTCCTCCATCCCAAAAATTTTATCTTACATTTGTCTAGATAAAAATGTATCTAGTCATGTTTTAGTATTTAGAAACATCTATATTTAGACAAACTTAAGACAAGAATTTTGAGACGAAGAAAGTATGTAACGTGTGCGTGATGCTTTAATTTTTGTCAAATAAGGAAAATGAAGTTGAAACATTTTACCGTGAGTAGGAGGCAGATATGAACAATCGCGCAAACCCTTTTTCTTCCACTAGTGAGGGGTCAATTGCAACTCGCCTTGCATATAAGAGGTCGCTTCTCTTTTGAGAAGAAACACACTTCATCTCCTACCTTCTCATTCCAAGCTTTGCATCACCTACCTCTTTTTCATCTTGCTTATTGGCGTGCACCATGGAGCAAGACACCCTGCCTCTCGAACCCCGCCTCTTGTGATCCAATATGGAAGATGGGTGATTAGGTTTTTTAGGAGCACCCTTGCGCGACTGTTGGATCCTTGTTGATCATGGTTGCGAACAGCGACATCCCCGGTGATGAGTTCCCCAACGATGACTTCTTCCTTGACATCGACCACCTTCTCGGCTACGTGACTAATGGTGCACCTACATCTTCTTGGACTGCTATCTATGGCATCTTATTCTCTTTGTTAGGGTTGGTGTTTGGTTTGGTGCTAGTAGCAATCGATATGGATATGATGTGTGTTTCTTATATTCGATTGCATGACTAGCTTCAACAATTTATTACTTGTTTCCGTTAGTATATCTATTGCGATTATCATGTTTTATGTACTGTTTTTGGATTAAATTTAATGAAAAATTCCTCGAATATTCAACAATTCAAAAACATGACATGTGTAGGCAATTTTCCTCAATTGCATTTGATGCGACTCTCAAGCCTGCTATGTTTGAGGGTGTTGATAACCCACAAGTGTAGGGCATCACAATAGTCTTTGAGAAAGGTATTACAATTAGAATTATTGATTTGAGACAAGGAGGCCCAAAAATATTTCCAGGCCTTACCAGTTGAGCTGTCAATTCAACTACACCTATAACAGAATACTTGCTCAACATAATTTATTGGTAACAAAAGAGATGATGAATGTAGTTGCGATTGTGAAGTAGTAACAAAAGGAGAGATTCCCGACAATTGCTAAGAATAAAAGCAAGGTAAAGAGAGCGACAAGTATGAAAAGGTGTATGCATGAGAGTGGACAATGGATGTTCAATGGATGGAATCAAATATGTAATAGCGGTAACACAAGGTGACAACAAACTATACCCAATTCGTCCATCATATATAGACATGTATTTCGTATGTAGTTGTACGTGATTTGCAGTAAGAACCTACACAATAAGCTACCTTACTGTTTTAGTAGGATCCTAATGAAAATGAACGGTAATTAAGGTACTCCTGTTGGGTTACGTAGCATAAATTCAAAAAATTTCTACGCATATTCAGATCTTCCTATGGAGAGACCAGCAACGAGAGAGGGGTGAGTGCATCTTCATACCTTTGAAGATCGCTAAGCGGAAGCGTTGCTAGAACGCGGTTGATGGAGTCGTACTCGCAGCGATTCCGATCTAGTGCCGAACTACGACACCTCCTTGTTCAACACACGTGCAGCCCGGTGACGTCTCCCGCACCTTGATCCAGCAAGGAGAAGGGAGAGGTTGGGGAAGAACTCCAGCAGCACGACGGCGTGGTGTCGATGGAGAGACGAGGTCTCTCGGCAGGGCTTCGCCAAGCACCGGCAGAGAGGAGGAGGAAGAAGGGCACGGCTGCGCCGAGGGAGAGGGAGAAGTCTGTCTCCCAAGGGCCAAAACCCCTCTCTATTTATAGGAGGAGGGGGAGGGGGTGCGCCACCCCTAGGGTTCCCCCCTAGGTGGTGCGGCAGCCACCAGATGGGAAAGGGGGCGGCGGCTAGGGTGGGAGGGGGTGGCGCACCACCTGGTGGGCCTAAGGCCCACCTGTGCCTAGGGTTTGCCCCCCCCTTCCCTCTCCCCTACGCATTGGGCTGAGTGAGGAGGCGCACCAGCCCACCTAGGGGCTGGTTCCCTCCCCCACTTGGCCCACCTTACCTTCCGGGGTCGTTGCCCCCCTTCGGTGGAACCCCAGGGCCACCTCCGGTGGTCCCGGTGGTCCAGGTACGTTACCGGTGATGCCCGAAACACTTCCGGTGTCCGAAACCATCCGTCCTATATATCAATCTTTACCTCCGGACCATTCCGGAGCTCCTCGTGACATTCAGGATCTCATCTGGGACTCCGAACAACTTTCGGTAATCTCATATTACAATTCCCTATAACCCTAGCGTCACCGAACCTTAAGTGTGTAGACCCTACGGGTTCGGGAGACAGACAGACATGACCGAGACACCTCTCTGGCCAATAACCATCAGCGGGGTCTAGATAACCATGGTGGCTCCCACTGGCTCCACGATGATCTCATCGGATGAACCACGATGTCAAGGATTCAATCAATCCCGTATACAATTCCCTTTGTCTGTCGGTATAGAACTTGCCCGAGATTCAATCGTCGGTATACCAATACCTTGTTCAATCTCGTTACCGGTAAGTCTCTTTACTCGTTCCGTAGCACGTCATCGTGTGACTAACTCCTTAGTCACATTGAGCTCATGATGATGTTCTACCGAGTGGGCCCAGAGATACCTCTCCGTCACACGGAGTGACAAATCCCGATCTCGATTCGTACCAACCCAATAGACACTTTCGGAGGTACCCGTAGTGCACCTTTATAGTCACCCAGTTACGTTGTGACTTTTGATACACCCAAAGCACTCCTATGGTATCCGGGAGTTGCACAATCTCACGGTCGAAGGAAAAGATGCTTGACACTAGAAAAGCTTTAGCATACGAACAATACAATCTAGTGCTATGCTTAGGATTGGGTCTTGTCCATCACATCATTCTCCCAATGATGTGATCCCGTTATCAATGACATCTAATGCCCATGATCAGGAAACCATGATCATCTATTGACTAACGAGCTAGCCAACTAGAGGCTTACTAGGGACACTTTGTGATCTATTTATTCACACATGTATTACTATTTCCTGTTAATACAATTATAGCATGAACAATAGACGATTATCATGAACAAGGAAATATGATAATAACCATTTTATTATTGCCTCTAGGGCATATTTCCAACAGTCTCCCACTTGCACTAGAGTCAATAATCTAGTTACATTGTGATGTATCGAACACCCATAGCATTATGGTGTTGATCATGTTTTGCTCGTGTAAGAGGTTTAGTCAACGGGTCTGCAATATTCAGATCCGTTACAAATATCTATCACTCCACTCTGGACATGGTCCTGGATGGAGTTGTAGCGGCATTTGATGTGCTTCGTCTTCCGGTGAAACCTGGGCTCCTTGGCTATGGCAATGGCCCCAGTGTTATCACAGAAGAGTGTCATTGGACCCGACGCGCTTGGAACCACTCCAAGGTCGGTGATGAGCTCCTTCATCCAAGTTCCTTCATGAGCCGCTTCTGAAGCAGCTATGTTCTCCGCTTCACATGTAGATGCTGCCATGACTTCTTGCTTGCTGCTGCACCAGCTCACTGCCCCACCATTCAACACATATACGTATATGGTCTGTGACTTAGAGTCATCCGGATCTGTGTCGAAGCTAGCGTCGACGTAACCCTTTACGACGAGCTCTTCGTCACCTCCATAAACGAGAAACATTTCCTTAGTTTTTCACGTACTTAAGGATATTCTTGACCGTTGTCCAGTGTTCCATACCGGGATCACTTTGGTACCTCCCTACCAAGCTTATGGCAAGGTTTATATCAGGTCTGGTACACAACATGGCATACATTAGAGAGCCCACGGCTGATGCGTAGGGGACAAAACTCATCTTCTCTCTATCTGCTGCCGTGGTCGGCGACTGAGTCTTACTCAATCTCATACCTTGCAAAACTGGCAAGAACCCTTTCCTTGAGTTTTCCATATTGAACTTCTTCAATATCTTGTCAAGGTATGTACTTTGCGAAAGACCTATGAGGCGTCTTGATCTATCTCTATAGATCTTGATGCCTAATATATATGCAGCTTCTCCAAGGTCCTTCATTGAAAAACTTTTGTTCAAATAGGCCTTTATGCTCTCCAACATCTCTATATTATTCCCCATCAATAATATGTCATCTACATATAGTATGAGGAAAGCTACAGAGCTCCCACTCACTTTCTTGTACAGACAGGCTTCTCCGTAAACCTGTATGAACCCAAACGCTTTAATCACCTCATTAAAGCGAATGTTCCAACTCCGAGATGCTTGCACCAGCCCATAGATGGAGCGCTGGAGCTTGCACACTTTGTTAGCACCCTTAGGGTCGACAAAACCTTCTGGTTGCATCATATACAACTCTTCCTTGAGGTTCCTATTAAGGAACGCTGTTTTGACGTCCATTTGCCAAATTTCATAATCATAAAAGGCGGAATTGCTAACATGATTCAGACTGATTTCAGCTTCGCTACGGGAGAGAAAGTCTCTTCGTAGTCAACTCCTTGAATTTGTCGAAAACCCTTTGCGACAAGTCGAGCTTTATAAACGGTTACATTACCATTTGCATCAGTCTTCTTCTTGAAGATCCATTTATTTTCTATGGCTCGCCGGTCATCGGGCAAGTCCACCAAAGTCCATACTTTGTTCTCATACATGGATCCTATCTCAGATTTCATAGCTTCAAGCCATTTGTTGGAATCCGGGCCCGCCATCGCTTCTTCATAGTTCGAAGGTTCACCGTTGTCTAACAACATGATTTCCATCACAGGGTTGCCGTACCACTCTCGTGCGGAGCGTGCCCTTGTCGACCTTCGTGGTTCAGTAGTAACTTGATTCGAAGCTTCATGATCATCATCATTAACTTCCTCTTCAGTTGGTGTAGGCGCCATAGGAACAACTTCCCGCGCTGTGCTACTATCCTGTTCGAGAGGGGGTGTAATTACCTCATCAAATTCTACCTTCCTCCCACTTACTTCTTTTGAGAGAAACTCTTTCTCTAGAAAGGATCCGTTCTTGGCAACAAAGGTTTTACCTTCGGATCTAAGATAGAAGGTATACCCAATAGTTTCCTTAGGGTATCCTATGAATACGCATTTCTCCGCTTTGGGTTCGAGCTTTTCTGGTTGAAGTTTCTTCACATAAGCAACGCAGCCCCAAACTTTAAGAAACGACAACTTAGGTTTCTTGCCAAACCATAGTTCATACGGTGTCGTCTCAATGGATTTAGACGGTGCCCTATTTAAAGTGAATGCTGCAGTTTCTAATGCGTATCCCCAAAATGATAGCGGTAAGTCGGTAAGAGACATCATAGATCGTACCATATCTAATAAGGTGCGATTACGATGTTCAGACACTCCGTTGCGTTGCGGTGTGCCAGGCGGCGTCAGTTGTGAAACGATTTCACACTTCCTTAGGTGTGTGCCAAACTCGTGACTCAAATATTCTCCTCCACGATCAGATCGTAGACACTTGATTTTTCTGTCACGTTGATTCTCGACCTCACTCTGAAATTCCTTGAACTTTTCAAATGTCTCAAATTTGTGTTTCATCAAGTAGATATACCCATACCTACTCAAATCATCGGTGAGAGTGAGAACATAATGATAGCCACCACGAGCTTCAACGTTCATTGGACCACACACATCAGTATGTATTATTTCCAATAAGTCGGTTGCTCTCTCCATTATTCCTGAGACTGGAGTCTTAGTCATCTTGCCCATGAGGCACGGTTCGCATGTGTCAAATGATTCAAAATCAAGAGACTCTAATAGTCCACCAGTATGGAGCTTCTTCATGCGCTTAACGCCGATATGACCAAGGCGGAAGTGCCACAAGTATGTGGGACTATCATTATCAACTTTACATCTTTTGGTACTCACACTATGAATATGTGTAACATCATGATCGAGATTCATCAAGAATAAACCATTCACCAGCGGAGCATGACCATAAAACATATCACTCATATAAATAGAACAACCATTATTCTCCGACTTAAATGAGTAGCCGTCTCTCCTTAAGCAAGACCCTGATACAATATTCATGCTTAAAGCTGGTACTAAATAACAATTATTAAGGTTTAAAACTAATCTCGACGGTAGATGTAGAGGTAGCGTGCCGACGGCGATCACATCTACCTTTGAACCATTCCCGATGCGCATCGTCACCTCGCCCTTGGCCAGTCTCCGCTTATTCCACAGTTCCTGCTTTGAGTTGCAAATGTGAGCAACAACACCGGTATCAAATACCCAGGAGCTACTACGAGCGCTGGTAAGGTACACATCTATAACATGTATATCACATATACCTTTAACGTTGCCGGCCTTCTTGTCCGCTAAGTATTTGGGGCAGTTCCGCTTCTGGTAACCCTTTCCCTTGCAATAGAAGCACTCAGTCTCAGGCTTGGGTCCACTCTTTTTCTTCTTCTCGGCATCTGGCTTACCGGGCACGGCAACAGCTTTGCCGTCTTTCTTGAAGTTCTTCTTACCCTTGCCTTTCTTGAAACTAGTGGTCTTGTTGACCATCAACACTTGATGCTCTTTCTTGATTTCTACTTCTGCAGACTTGAGCATCGAGTACAACTCGGGAATGGTCTTTTCCATCCCTTGCATGTTGTAGTTAAGCACAAATACTTTGTAGCTTGGTGGGAGAGACTGGAGGATTCTGTCAATTATAGCATCATCCGGAAGTTCGACTCCAAGTGAAGTCAGACGACCGTGTAATCCAGACATTTTGAGTATGTGCTCACTGACAGAACTGTTCTCCTCCATCTTACAGCTAAAGAACTTGTCGGAGACTTCATATCTCTTGACACGGGCATGAGCTTGAAAAACTAGCTTCAGCTCCTGGAACATCTCATATGCTCCGTGTTGCTCAAAACGCCTTTGGATCCCCATTTCTAAACTGTATAACATGCCACACCTAACCAGAGAGTAGTCATCACTCCGCGTTTGCCAGACGTTCAGAATGTCCTGGGCTGCTGCGGGAGCGGGAGGGTCACCTAGCGGCGCATTAAGGACATAAGCCTTTTTAGCTGCTTCAAGGATGAGCTTCAAGTTGCGAACCCAGTCCGCATAGTTGCTACCATCATCTTTCAGCTTGTTTTTCTCTAGGAATGCGTTGAAATTGAGGTTGACGTTGGACATCTACAATATTTATAAAGACAACTTTTAGACTAAGTTCATGAAAATTAAGTTCATTTAATCAAATTAAGTATGAACTCCCACTTAAATCGACATCCCTCTAGTCATCTAAGTGATACATGATCCATGTTGACTAACCCGTGTCCGATCATCACGTGAGACGGACTAGTCACCATGGTGAACAACTTCATGCTGATCGTATTCAACCATACGACTCATGTTCGACCTTTCGGTCTCTTGTATTCGAGGTCATGTCTGTACATGCTAAGCTCGTCGAGTCAACCTAGGTGTTTCGCATGTGTAAATCTGGCTTACACCCGTTGTATGCGAACGTTAGAATCTATCACACCCGATCATCACGTGGTGCTTCGAGACAACGAACCTTCGCAACGGTGCACACTTAGGGGAATACGTTCTTGAAATTTTAAGAGGGATCATCTTATTATGCTACCGTTGTTCTAAGCAATAAGATGTAAAACATGATAAACATCACAATGCAATCATATAGTGACATGATATGGCCATTATCATCTTTGCTCTTTTGATCTCCATCTTCAGGCATCGCATGATCATCATCGTCACCAGCGTGACACCATGATCTCCATCATTGTGTCTCCGTGAAGTCGTCACGCCAACTATTACTATCACTACTACTATAGCTAACCGTTAGCAATGAAGTAAGAGTAGTAAGCACATGGCGTTGCATCTCATACAATAAATTAAGACAACTCCTATGGCTCCTGCCGGTTGTCATACTCATCGACATGCAAGTCGTGAAACCTATTACAATAACATGATCATATCATACATCATACATGCAACATCACAACTTTGGCCTATCACATCACATGTCAAACCCTGCAAAAACAAGTTAGACGTCCTCTAATTGTTGTTGCAAGTTTTACGTGGCTGATTTGGGTTTCTAGCAAGAACGCCTTCTTACCTACGTGACAGCCACAACGATGATATGCCAAAGCTATTTACCCTTCATAAGGACCCTTTTCATCAAATCCAATCCGACTAGAGTAGGAGAGACAGACGCGCGCTAGCCACCTTTATGCACGATGTGCATGTCTGTCGGTGGAACCAGTCTCACGTAAGCGTACGTGTAAAGTCGGTCCGGGCCGCTTCATCCCACAATACCGCCGGAAAAGAATAAGACTAGTAGCAGCAAGCAAATTGACAAATCATTGCCCACAACTTTTGTGTTCTACTCGTGCATAGAATCTACGCATAGAAAACCTGGCTCGGATGCCACTGTTGGGTTACGTAGCATAAATTCAAAATTTTCCTACGCATATTCAGATCTTCCTATGGAGAGACCAGCAACGAGAGAGGGGTGAGTGCATCTTCATACCTTTGAAGATCGCTAAGCGAAAGCGTTGCTAGAACGTGGTTGATGGAGTCGTACTCGCAGCGATTCCGATCTAGTGCCGAACTACGGCACCTCCGCATTCAACACACGTGCAGCCCGGTGACCTCTCCCGCACCTTGATCCAGAAAGGAGGAGGGAGAGGTTGGGGAAGAACTTCAGCGGCACGACGGCATGGTGTTGATGGAGAGACGAGGTCTCCCGGCAGGGCTTCGCCAAGCACTGGCAGAGAGGAGGAGGAAGAAGGGCAGGGCAGCGCCGAGGGAGAGGGAGAAGTATGTCTCCCAAGGGCCAAAACCCCTCTCTATTTATAGGAGGAGGGGGAGGGGGGTGCGCCACCCCTAGGGTTCCCCCCTAGGTGGTGCGGCAGCCACCAGATGGGAAAGGGGGCGGCGGCTAGGGTGGGAGGGGGTGGCGCACCACCTGGTGGGCCTAAGGCCCACCTATGCCTAGGGTTTGCCCCCCTTCCCTCTCAACTGTGCATTGGGCTGAGTGGGGAGGCGCACCAGCCCACCTAGGGGCTGGTTCCCTCCCCCACTTGGCCCACCTTACCTCCCGGGGTCGTTGCCCCCTTTGGTGGACCCCCGGGGCTACCTCCGGTGGTCCCGGTGGTCCCGGTACGTTACCGGTGATGCCCGAAACACTTCCGGTGTCCGAAACCATCCGTCCTATATATCAATCTTTACCTCCGGACCATTCCGGAGCTCCTCATGACGTCCGGGATCTCATCCGGGACTCTGAACAACTTTCGGTAACCTCATATAACAATTCCCTATAACCCTAGCGTCACCGAACCTTAAGTGTGTTGACCCTACGGGTTCGGGAGACACGCAGACATGACCGAGACACCTCTGTGGCCAATAACCATCAGCGGGGTCTGTATACCCATGGTGGCTCCCACTTGCTCCATGATGATCTCATCAGATGAACCACGATGTCAAGGATTCAATCAATCCTGTATACAATTCCCTTTGTCTGTCGGTATAGAACTTGCCCGAGATTCGATCGTCGGTATACCAATACCTTGTTCAATCTCGTTACCGGTAAGTCTCTTTACTCGTTCCGTAGCACGTCACCGTGTGACTAACTCCTTAGTCACATTGAGCTCATGATGATGTTCTACCGAGTGGGCCCAGAGATACCTCTCCGTCACACGGAGTGACAAATCCCGATCTCGATTCGTACCAGCCCAACAGACACTTTCGGAGGTACCCGTAGTGCACCTTTATAGTCAGCCAGTTACGTTGTGACGTTTGATACACCCAAAGCACTCCTATGGTATCCGGGAGTTGCACAATCTCACGGGCGAAGGAAAAGATACTTGACATTAGAAAAGCTTTAGCATACGAACAATACGATCTAGTGCTATGCTTAGGATTGGGTCTTGTCCATCACATCATTCTCCCAATGATGTGATCCCGTTATCAATGACATCTAATGCCCATGATCAGGAAACCATGATCATCTATTGACTAACGAGCTAGCCAACTAGAGGCTTGCTAGGGACACTTTGTGATCTATTTATTCACACATGTATTACTGTTTCCTGTTAATACAATTATAGCATGAACAATAGACGATTATCATGAACAAGGAAATATGATAATAACCATTTTATTATTGCCTCTAGGGCATATTTCCAACAACTCCTTTCCCAAAACATGGAACCAATGCATTAATAGTTTATGATTATATGTAATCCTCACATCATAGCCATCCCCTTTTATAGCCTGATTATTATCACTTAAAGGTCTCCAGTTTAGAATCATAGCAGGTGCATACAACTTGCAGATAAGATCCAAAACACACACACACACACACACACACACACAAACACGCACACATATACCCACACATATGTAGTTGTACGTGCTCTAGTATTCTGATCTTAAATCATGGCACTTGGACCCTAATGTTAATCATTAAGCATAAGAAAGTCATGTCACCATCAATCTTCTTCTATCATACCCACTACAGGAATCATCTTCTTTGTCGTCCGCCATAGTAGACGACAAAGGACCATGTCACGGACGGCAAACACCTTTACCGTCTGCTAGCTGACGGCCCCACTTTAGGCACTGAAAGTCACGGTAATGAGCTTCTTTATCGTGAGCAAAGACACAACAGACGACAAAGATATTTGCCATTAATCTTCCTAGACTAGCTAACAACAATAGTTATATACGACAAATTATGGTGGTTAGCCCCATTAGGTGGCTAACGGCAGACTTTGTCGTGTGCCTGCTCACGGCAAAAGAACACCTACCTTTGTCTTGTGCCCTTTGACACCAACAGTCCTATGGTTGCACGTCACTCCTGCCCCATCTCTGCCGTCTGCCAGGCCTATCTTTATCGTGTGCTAGCTGACGGAAAAATTACCAAATGGGTCAGACCTGGTGCTCCCAGATTGCACAGGTTGCTACCACGTGTTACCTTTGTCGTCTGCATACTAGCTTTGCCGTCGGCAGGCAGACAACAAAGTGCCTATATTACCCCTTTTTATTTGTTTTTTGTTATTTCCCTTCATTTTCACAACACATATATGATATACAAAGTTGAAGCAGTGAGCTAGGCCAAATCAAAAGAACCAATACATATTAAAAGTTAAAAGAACAAATACATACAAAGTTTAACATAGTTCATTCATATATACATACATATAGTTCCACATTGTTCATCAACACAAATCAAAACAAAAAATAAAGCACTCCATCAATGCCAGCTTCCATGAAGTGAATCAAATCTGCAAAATGGGAATACGAAAGTTAGTGGAGTAGTAGAAGAAAAAGTAATACAAAAAGAAGAAGAGGAAGAAGAAGAAGACTAGAAGAAGAAGAAGAAGAAAGAAGAAGAAGAAGAAGAAGACTAGAAGAAGAAGATTAAGAAGAAGAAAGAAGAAAAGGAAAATAATAATAAGAAAGAAAGAAGAAGCTTATCTTTCTTCTCTTCTTCTAACTTTTTATCATTTCCCTTCTCATTCTTATTCTTTTATTCTTTCTTTTTCTTGTATTTATTCTTCTATTCTTTATTTTTATTCTCTCCCTAATTTTTATTCCTCTTATTCCTGTTTGTGTCATTTTATATCTAACTTAGGTAATTATGCTATTTTAGAGCTAACTAAGCTTATTATGTCATTTTGGAGGAAAATAAGCAAACTATATGACATTTATGAGCTAACCAAGGTTATTATGCCATTTTTGACCTAACTAAGCTAATTATGTCATAAACAAACTAAATAAGCTAATTATGTCATTTTCGAGGATAATTAGCTAAGTATGTCTTTGGGGGGGATAAGCTAAGTATGTGGCATAATAGGGCTAACTAGCATGTGCGAAGCTAAGTATGCATTTGTTAAGCAAAACACTAGATAAAACTTACCGTCGTCATCATCAGGAATGTGAAGCACAGAGGTTCCTTGGGACGCTTTCACCTGGAGAAGCAGTGTGCGATGCGCCTCAGAGGTTATTCTACACCAAAGATCATTTGCAATATCTCGTTAGCACGACGACACTCAAATGTTAAGACTAGTAACTGATGACTATTCAAATGTGAAAGCACAATTGCTCCCTCAGGTGGTATTGGTATTTAATCACAACATATGCATCATTGAACTAATGATGTTATCCAAGTATATTTCATAAACGTTCAAAGATGCTTTGGCCAAAGTATTGTGAGGACAAATCCCTTGATGAAGGACAGGAATAGGATTGGCTCAAGCTTCAAGCAAAGAGGACTCTACATTTTACATTTGTGAGAAATCACTTTTGAGTTTGTAGGAAAGCCAATAATATTAAAAGGGGGTGAGATATTATGATGACCTGGTTTCTCAAGTGCTTAGAGATATCCACCAAAAATATTCACCCGTTCGCCCACAAATATGTGTGTCCCAAGCCAAACTAGTAAAATCGGTGCCAACCAACTTTTTCCACTCGTCCCTACTGCTTTTTCGAGTGAGAGATCCTTTTACAAACCCTAATCTCTCGGTACCACCGAAAGACAGTGACCATCTTTCTATGGAGAAAATTCCAAGAATCGGAATTTTTGAGATTGGAATCGGTTTCATCGAGATTTGGAAATTGCCCTAGGTCATCGTGTCTGTACCATCGAGATTTATATATCGATCTCACCGAGAGTTAAAAAGTTGACACATTTAGTTCAACTTGGTACCACCGAGATTCATTTCGGCGTCACCGAGTTAGGCAATAATGTTGTAACATTTGGATTTTGGGGGATCCCTATATATACCCCTCCATGTCCTCTCATTCACACAAGAAGCACTCAAAACATACACCTAGTTGTCAGATCCATTTTTCTGAGAGAGAGCCACCTACACATGTGTTGAGATCAAGAGATTCCAATCCAACCAATTGGAACTTGATCTCTAGCCTCCCGAAGTTGCTTTCCACAAAATCAATATCTCCTACCCATGCCAAATCTCTGAGAGTGATTGAGTGTCGAGGAGACTATCTTTTGAAGCACAAGAGCAAGGAGTTAATCGTTCTACCACATCTATTACCTTTTGGAGGGTGGTGCCTCCTAGATTGGTTAGGTGTTGCTTGGGAGCCTCCTACTTTGTGTTGTGGAGTTGAACCAAGAAGTTTCTAAGGTCAAGGAGATCGCCTACTTCATGAAGAGCTACCGTGAGTAGGCTAGTCCTGAGTGGACGTAAGCCATGGTGGAATAGACAAGGCCGCTTCTTCGTGGACCCCTTGTCGGTGGAGCCCTCCGTGGTCTCTCGTAGCCGTTACCCTTAGTGGGTTGAAGTCGCCACTAACGTGGATGTACGTTTGGACCACCTATCGGAACCACGCCAAAAATTGTTGTGTCATCCTTTGCGTTTGATCTTCCTTCCCTACCCTCCACATTACATTTGCATGCCTTTACTTTCCTCTGCTACACTCTTAGATATGCATGTGTAGGGTAAACTTGACTAGTCATAATTGCTAAAAGTGGCCCACAACTAAAATTGGGAAAAGGCTAAGTTTTTATTTTGTCAAGTAGTCTAATACCCCCCCTCTAGACATACTTTGGATCCTACAAGTGGTATAAGAGCTTTGGTATCCATTTCATTGTGTTCACAACCTAGGAGAGTATGGCGTCTAGTGAGGAAAATTATCACCGTAGAGGTCCATATTTTGGTGGTACAAACTTTGCTAGTTGGAAGCATAACATGTAAAATGCATATTCTTAGTCATACTCTCGCCGTTGGGGTTGTTATTCGTGTTGGTGTGTAAGGTGATTTCTGAGGAGAAGGAAGAGAACTGGATCGTGATGCAACAACGCAAGAATTGAAGATGTTGCAGTACAATGCTCAAGCCTGTGACATCCTGTTCAACTGCTTGTGCCCTGAAGAATTCAACAAAATCACCCACCTTGAGAATGCAAAGGAAATTTGGGATACTTTGATTAATATGCACGAAGGTCTTAATTCTGTCACGGAATCTAAGTTGGATGTGCTTCAAAGTCAGCTTGACAAGTTCAAGATGAAGGATGGTGAAGGAGTCGCTGAGATGTACTCTAGGCTAGTTCTCATCACAAATGAGATTGCCGTCTTAGGAAGCAAAGAGATGACCGAAAAATTCATCATCAGGAAGATACTTAGAGCCTTGGATGGAAGATAAGACACCGTGTGCACATTGATCCAAATGATGCCAAACTACGAGGATCTCAAGCAAACTGAAGTCATTGGAAGGATTTTTGCTCATGAAATGTTACTCAAGGACAAATCTGAGTTGCACAACAAGTCAAGCGGCGCTTACATAGCTTCAAGTGATGCTCCCGCTACTTCAAGTGACAACCTTGTTACCAATGAAGAGATTAGCCTCATTGTCAGAAAATTCAACAAGTTCTACCAGTGTAGAGGCAAAGAGAAAAGCTCAAGCTCAAGATATGATGTGAAGTGTTCATCTAGTCATGACAGAAACTGCTACAATTGTGGAAAGCCCTAACACTATTCCATTGAGCTCGACACCCCACAAACGAACAGAAGAGTCACCTAGAAGACGAATCTCAAGATACGAGTAAACCTGTTGAGAGAGAAGGAGTACAGAAGATCATTATGAATGAAGACACGCCTGGAGAGGCAAGGAATCATAGAAGAAGGACAAATACACCAAGAGAATCTCAAGAAGAAGACATCAAGATCACATTGGTGAATGGGTTTCCGGCTCCGAGTCTGACAACCAACCCGAGAGAAGCTACCATTCCTACTCCGACTGTAGTCAACATGAAGGTGTTGCCGGTCTTGCACTCGTTTCCTCCAACTCCTACAACTTATTTGATTCACCAAATGAAGGGTTTGGAAACCGCTTCATGGAAAAGGCCCCAAGGTATCACACCCTGAGTAGATAGTGATGAGGATGACTTGTTAGGAGAGAATGACTTGCTCTTTGATAATTCTAGTGACAACATTGAAAATGAAATTCATAATAATCGTGTTAGTCAAGAGAATTCGAATGATGATGATAAGAAAGAGAATGAATGACTAACTAAAGAATTAAACACTCTTAAGTTAGATCATGAAACTACTCTAGAAGATCATAGAGAGCTTGCGAGAACTCATGAGAAGCTACGCTTCGAGAAGCTAAATTTAGAGCAAGAGCATGAGTTTCTAAAAGCAATCAATGACGATCTTCGAAAGAAGAGTTCTTGTTATCTAGACAAACTAGTTCTCTTGTCTACTTTTGTTCCACAAGTTAAACCTAAGAATACTACTAACAAAGGCAAGAAAGTTTCTTCATCTAGTAACAACAATGCTAAAGCTAAATCAAATGATGTTGTTACTAGTAGCACTCTTGATTCCACTAACGATTCTCTTAGCTAAGTTACACTCGAGCAAGAAAACGATTTATTGAAAGGAATTACAGAGAGAGGTGTCGTCAAGAGTCTTTTTGGAAGTAAGAAATTCGAGGAAATTGTGCGCAAGCAAGGATGACATCATAAGAAGCAAGGTGTTGGCTACTTCAATGCCAACTAAGTTGAATGGGAAGAAGGTCATTATCCCATCCCTAAGTTTGTTACTCAAAAGGAGAAGTACGATCCTACTCTCCTCGAGGGAACAAGCTCTCAAGATGACCTTCTACGACAAGATTACAAGGGTAATGGCAAGCTTCAAGAGGATATTGACTCATTTGAAGAAGAACCCCAAGCCAAGATCAATTGGATTCCCAAGGACACTTCTAGCACCACTTCATCTAGTGCTACCACAACTCCAAGGATCCCCATCATGTTGATGTGGATACCCAAGAGGAATAACTAGAATAGTTCTTGAGGGGTGACTCCGCCAATGAAATTCACTCTTATTCATTTTGGTAAGAACTATATGCATTAGCTCAAGGAGTCACACATTCCCTCAAAGGTAAGCAAGGGATAAGATAACTAATGAATCTTTGGACATCATATCACATGCATTTCATTCTATGTCCATAGATATCTTTGCATATGTTCCTTGTGCTTTGGGACTAACCCCATGTAGGTGAGTAGAGTAAGAAACAACGCAGATTGCTCCCAACTCAAGATGATCTTCATCAACTATGTGCATCCACCACCACTACACCTACTTGAAGTCTTCTACGACAAAATCCAAGGTTAGTTTATCCCTCTAAGGGGGGATGTCACATCAAGGGGGATCTTTAATCTAAGACTTAAGTATAAGCATCTCTAAAAGATGTGAACACATTGAAAGCTTTATGTAAAAGTGGTAACTCCACTTGTGCTTAAACAATGAGTATGACCTATGATCAAGTAGTCTTGCTTGGCTCATAAGTCAATATACTCATATATAGATGACTTCATCATCGCCAAAGTGCTTGGTAGATACTAGAGTGTTTGCGCATATTCACCATGTTTCATTTGACATATGATTGTGTGAGCATGTTGGTATGCATATTTTGCCCATTCAAGGATATCCAGTTGTTGTTATTTGGCTTTCTATTTTATTTGGCATATTGGATGTACAAGAATGCCTAAGTACCTATCTCTAGCTATATATGCTTTCTCTTCTCAAATTCTATTCATGTTACATCACAAAATTTGAGCAAGCACTTTAGGGACACTCTGTGTGAGGAGCACTCAAAGATCTGTCTCGACAAGGGATACTTCCAAAACCTCCCAAAAACAACTCAGTGTGACCAACCTCAAAAACTAGGAATCACCGAAGTCTACGGTCGATCAGGTTTTTCTTATCTTGGTACCACTGATTTTTTTATTTTTGGCCTCACCAAGTTTCAGTGTTTGCTGATAGTTATGGAACTCGGTGGCACCAAAAAATCCAACTCGGTGTCACCGACAGCCACGAGGTATATATAACCTGCGGAACCCGATGTTTGAAATAATTCTTCAAATCTTGCCTCTCGCACCTCCCCGCTGTCGAGCCCTAGTTCCCAGGACACTGCGTTGAATCTACCATGCACCCCCGCCACCGGAGTCTTCATTGTTGACGGAAATCTTCACCGCCATTATCGCTGTAGCGGATCCATCACCAAGCTAGGGTATGGACCCGACCCCTCTTTGCGCTCCCATCTCCGATTCATGCGCAAATTGGCTTTGATGAATTATGTCCATGATTGCAAAATTCTATCCAGAAGATTCTTCCTATAGATTAGAGAACAACGAGGAACTTAGGGTTAGCCATCCGCAAAACCAAATCTCAGTATCACCGATTCAGAAAATTCGGTCTTACCAAATTTTGTTTTAGGGCTACTCAGAACATTCTCGGTGAAACCGAAAAGGGTTGCCAAGTTTCTATTTAGGAGAATGTTAGTCTCGGTAGCTCTAAATTTTTTGACTCGGTGGAACCGAAATCCCTTTTTGATGAATGGTAAACCTAATTTTTTAGAGTTCAAATCTTTAAATAACTTCTGATTTTTGTGATGCTCACCATTTCCAGCTCTTCTAAATCTTTTCATAGGGTTTGCTTGTGTTCTTGGCTATTTAACAAGATGTCAGGACCAGATGATAGTCAAAAAAAATCAGTGAGCCCAGTGCTGACATGGATTCAGGCACTAGTCCAAAGAGAACAACTTCTGACCCACGAACACCTAGCTCCCATGGCTTGACCAAGGCAGCTACCAGGTCCAGGAAGAAGCTCAATTCAGATGAAGAAGATGTTGATTTTATCCGAGAATAGATTTATTCTCAGAAGTAGAAAGAGAAGATCACAGTCAAGAAGACTGTGAGGAAGGAGTATGCCAGACCTGCTGATATGAGAGATCCAGAGACCACTTAGAAAGGATTGAAGATCTCTCTTGGAGCCCCCTCTTCCAGGCTTGCTAAGAAGCCATGTCAGAAAAGAGCCAGGAAGAGAGTTGTGCATGTTGTTGGAATGCCCACTTCTATGTATGAAGACCGAGCAGAAGCTGCTGAGGAAGAGGAGGAAGAAATTCCAGCTGATGTCCCTCCGATAAAAAAAAGATGAAGCTCATGGTTGATGCTATGCCAAAGAAGTCTACACCTAAACCTTCAACTCCCAAGAAGCCTCTGGCTCCCAAAAGTACTACCAAGGACATTCATGCAGTATAGAAGAACAAAGGTTGTGCATCCAAAGAGTTTTCTCGAGAGGAAGAAGGAGAAGCACCATTGCTGATGAAACTAAGATCTCATATGCCATCGCACAATGTTGCTCATCCTATTGCCAAGGATATGAAGAAGAGAAGGGATCAAGGTTTGAGGTAGTGGAGGTATGTTGAGGCATATGTTATCCGGAGAAGGACTAATGTTGACCCTTGTTTTCACACTAAGCACCGAAATTTTTTCTATGAGACAGTGTTGCTTGACAAGAGTCCTGCAGTCAGTGACATGCGATACGTTGACTCGGAATATATCAAGGCAAATGAGAACTACCTTTCTCATGTGAGAGAAAATTTCAGGCTAGTTGATATAGCAGATTTTGTTGGTAAAGAGATGACTGCGTGAAATAATGAGATGATCATGCAATTCCATTCAACTCCTCATTTTTATCCCGATGGAAGGATAGTTTGGAGGACAGAAGGTCACCGGTATGAGTGTACCATGGATGAGTGGGACACAATCATTGGTGCCCCAAAGGCACAAGAGAGAGAGTTGGATGAGTACTCATGATACAAGATGAATCATAAGTCCATGGAAAACATGTACAATCCAGTGCCCCATAAGTATGTGAATACACATAAGTTTGGATGTGTCTATTTTTTGCAAGCAGGAATACCTTCTACGGACACCGTTATGAGACTCACCGTGATGCCCAAATCAGGAGATGATAAGATGATCAGAGGTTATTCCATTGACATGCTCCACCACTTAGGCACCCACATCCGGTTCAGAGTGATGTACTTGATAATTGAGACTATCAGGAGGATTACTACAGATTAGAAGTGATCTTGTCAATACGCACTTTACATTCATATGCTCATCAATGCCAAGATTGTCAAGCATGCATATCAACTTGATCGTCCGCACCTGCCACTTAAGCCAGATTTCGAGGATAACGAAGTTGTGATGGACTCCAGCCGTCCTAGCTCAATGTTAGCACGTGAAGTAGCAGAGGCATCACAGGTAGAGGTAGCGAGAGATGCTCCAACACCAGCTCCACAGCACAGGAACAGATAGGACTAGATGTCTTTTCTTGTCAGCACCATCCAAGGGATGGAGAAGGAAATTCCTGAGATCTTCCTGAACTAGAAGAGTCTTGAGAGGATTGTGGAAACAAAATTCCATGACTTGGATGTTAAGGTGACGAAGTTGACTACTAATACGTCTCCAACATATCTATAATTTTTGATTGGTCCATGCTATTACATTATCTGTTTTGGATGTTTTATATGCATTAATATGCTATTTATATTATTTTTGGGACTAACCTATTAATCTAGAGCCTAGTGCTAGATTCTGTTTTTTCCTTGTTTTTGAGTATTGCAGATGAGGAATATTAAACAGAGTCCAAACAGAATAAAATCTCTGGAATGATTTTTCTTGGACCAGAAGAAACCTGTGAGACTTGGAGTGGGGGGGGGGGGATGAGACCTGCCGGGAGACGACAAGCGTGCAGGGCGCGCCCTAGGGGGAGAGGGTGCCCCTGGCTTGTGGCCCCACGATAGCCCTCCTAACCCTAATCTTCCTCCTATAAATTCCCAAATACCTCCCCCCAATACCAGGAGAGAAACAAAAAATACTTCTCCGTCACTGGGAGCCTCTGTTTTCATGAGATCCAATCTGGGAGCCTTTTACGGTAATTTGCCAGAGGGAGAATTCATCACGGAGGCCTTCTACATCAACTCCATTGCCCCTCCAATGATGCGTGAGTAGTTTAACACAGACCTATGGGTCCATAGCTAGTAGGTAGATGGCCTTTTCTCTCTCTTTGTTCTTCAATACCATGTTCTTCATGAAGATCTATCCGATGTAATACTCTTTTGTGGTGTGTTTGTCGAGATCCGATGAATTGTGGGTTTATGTTCAGATTATCTATGAATATTATTTGAATCTTCTCTGAATTCTTATATGCATGATTTCATATCTTAGCAAGTCTCTTCGAGTTATTAGTTTGGTTTGGCCAACTAGATTGGTAATTCTTGCAATGGTACTAGTGCATAGTTTTGGGTTCAATCTTGCGGTGTCCTCACCGAGTGACAAAGTATGGGTAGTGAGGCACGTATTGCATTGTTGCCATCAAGGATAAAAAGATGGGGTTTTCATCATATTTCTTGAGTTTATCCCTCAACATCATGTCATCTTACCTAATGCATTACTTTGTTCTTCATGAACATAATACTCTAGATGCAGACAGGAGTCGGCCAATGTGTGGAGTAATAGTAGTAGATGCAGAAACGTTTTGGTCTACTTGACACAGACGTTATGCCTATATGCATAATCATTGCCTTGGATATCTTCATAATTATTCGCTTTTCTATTGATTGCTCGGCAGTAATTTGTTTACCCACCGTATTATTTTCCATCGCGATAGAAGCCTCTAGTGAAACCTATGGTCCCCGGGTCTATTTTCAATATTATACTTTCAGATCTATAAACCAAAAATACCAAAAATATATTGCTGCCATTTATTTAATTTTGATTTTCTTTTCGTTCTAGAAATCTTTTATATCTATCTCTATCACATCTCATCCTTGCAAATAATCGAGAAGGGATTGACAACCCATTTTTAGCGTTGGGTGCAAGTGTTTGATTATTTGTGTAGGTGCAAAGATTGGGGCCTTGCTTGTTTCTCCTACTGGATAGATACCTTGGTTCTTAACAAACTAAGGGAAATACTTATCTACTTTGCTACATCCCCCTTTCCTTTTCAAGGGAAAACCAATGCAAGCTCAAGAAGTAGAAACTACCACTGTTTAGCAGCTCGAGCATGAAGTTGATTCTATGCAGATTCCCCATTCCAGCAGTGATGATGAAGAGTCGCCTCTTCCCACGACTACTCAGTTCACAACTCAGACTAGGTCAGCAGCTGTGCCAGTTCCGAAAACAAGACCAAATTCATCAGTTCAAGCTTCAGCACCTTTAGCTCTAGCTCCTGCACCTCTAGTATCTACACCTCCAACTCCAAAGGCATGCGCAGAAGCCTTCACCGACGCTCTTTTGTCCACTCCATCGACTACCACTAGAGGATCTTTCCATTTTATAGATCAATTAGGGCTGAGAGAGAGAGAGAGAGAGAGCTTTGCATTTTATTTGCTCTCTTTTGGTTTTTCAAAACTTTCAGTCTTTTGGATGACTTAATATTTCATGTTTGATCATACGCTTTGATTTTTGATGCTACTACGTTATACCTTTGAGCTATCTACACGATGATCATTCACTTATTAGTTTGGTGTTATGTACATTACTATTCATTCACATCATTTATGAGCACCACCAAGTTGTATGTGACATGAAAGAGTGACCCATGATCCTAATCGATTGTGCATTTGCATTCGAACGCAAATTAAAATAATGCACAAATTTAGAGGGAGCTCTTGCTTTTCAAATACTTCTCAAAGCGTCGATGCTAATCACTGATTATATATTTTGTTCAAGCATTGATCTATATGTTGTCACCAATTACCAAAAAGGGGGAGATTGAAAGCACAGTTGTTCCCTAAAGTGGATTTGGTAATTAATCACAACATATGCATCATTGAACTAATGATCTTATCCAAGTATATTTCAGAAAATTTCAAACATGCTTTGGCCAAAGGATTGTGAGGAGAAACCCCTTGATGAAGGAAAGGAATAGGATTGGCTCAAGCTTCAAGCAAGAGGACTCTACATTTTACATTTGTGAGAAATCACTTTTGAGTCCATAGGAAAGCCAACACTATTCAAAGGGGGTGAGGTATTATGATGAATCGGTTGCTCAAGTGCTTAGAGATAGTCACCAAAAATATTCACTCATTCACCCACAAATATCACTTTCCCAAGCCAAACCTATAAAATCGGTGCCACCAACTTTTTCCACTCGACCCTACCGTTTTTTTCTAGTAACAGATCCTTTGCCAAACCCTAATCTCTCGTTACCACCAAGTTTCACATTGGTGCCATTGAAAGACAGCGACCAACCTTCCGTTGAGAAAATTCCAAGAATCGGAATTTCCGAGATTGGAATCGGTCTCATGGAGATTCGTAAACTGCCCTAGGTCATCGTATCGGTACCACCGATATTTATATATCAGTCTCACCGAGAATTTAAAAGTTGCCACATTTAGTGCAACTCGATACCATCGAGATTCATTTTGGTGTCACCGAGTTGGGCAATAATGTCATAACGGTTGGATTTTGGGTGATGCCTATATATACCCCTTCACCTCCTCTCATTCGAAGAGGAAGCACTCAAAACATACACCCACTTGCCAGGTCAAATTTTTTCGGGAGAGTGCCACCTACTCATGTGTTGATATCAAGAGATTCCAATCCAACCATTTGAAACTTGATCTCTAGCCTCTCCAAGCTGCTTTCCACAAAATCAATCTCTCCCACCCATGCCAAATCTGTGAGAGAGTGATCGAGTGTTGAGCAGACTATATTTTGAAGCACAAGAGCAAGGAGTTCATCGTTCTACCGCATCTATTACCTTTTGGAGGGTGATGCCTCCTAGATTGGTTAGGTGTTGCCTTGGAGCCTCCTACTTCATATTGTGGAGTTCAACTAAGAAGTTTGTAAGGGCAAGGAGATCGCCTACTTCGTGAAGATCTACCGTGAGTGAGGCTAGTCATGTGTGGATGTACACCATCATGGAATATACAATGTCGCTTCTTCGTGGGCCCCTTGTGGGTGGAGCCCTCCATTGACTCTTGCAGTCATTACCCTCCGTGGGTTGAAATCTCCACTAACGTGGACGTACGATGGCACCACCTATTAGAACCATGCCAAAAATTGTCGTGTCAACCTTCATGTTTGATCTTCCTTCCCTACCCTCTACATTACATTTGCATGTCTTTACTTTTCGCTGCTACACTCTTAGATATGCATGTGTAGGGTGAACTTGACTAGTCAGAATTGCTAAAACTGGATCACAAATAAAATTGGGAAAAGGCTAAGTTTTCTATTTTGTCAAGTAGTCTAATCACCCCCTCTAGACATACTTCGAATCCTACAAAATGAAACTCACCATTCCTGCCGCAGTAATGACTGGCATCGACGGAGGGGTCTGACCAGTTCTCTCGCACACAGACTGCACATTTGATTTTGACAAGTCAGTCATATGAGTTAGTAATGGAACGGACATTACATGCATGATTTGGCTAATATGAAGAAGAAACTTACCACGACGAGCTCGTACATGGCCCGGTGAGCCGCCTCATTTCATGCCCTCTCCTCCTTCAATAACTGAGCCGTCTTCTCCTCTTTGGCCATTTATTTCTCTGCCGCCACCCGATCCCTTTCCTCCAGAAACGCCTAGGTTGTCACTCTCCCTCTCTTTGAGGAGCATCCTGCAAAACCACACCATGTTAGCATTGTAATCATTGACGACCACACATACACACACACACACAATGTAATGGAGGAATGATATTTGAGTCTGTATAACTAACCTCGATGGGGAGATCGACCAACCATGGACGAGTCCTTATCTCAGGATAGGAGATTGTTTGGCACGCCTTGATCTCCGGGAGAGTGGGAAGACAACATATCAGTCCATCTCCAATGGTTGTCGAGCCATGGGGTCTCCCGCCACAAGCTATCATCACCATCTCTGGATCCAAAGGATGATGGCTCGGGTTGAAGTCATCCCCTTTCCTCGCCTTCCCCTCCTCATTGTACCTCATGAGCTTGTGGTGGGAGGAGATGTTGGTGAACTTTTCTAGACGATCGAGGTTAGACTCAGAGAATGCCTTGGCCTTCTTGTACGAGGCAGTATGTGCTATGGCATAGAGGTCGTACACCTATGGCACTTCCGTGTTATTATATTGCGCCTAAAATAGAGGAACAAAGTATTAGAAAAGGTCTTAAGCTAGCATGAAGAATGAATTGCATGAGTCATGAAGCAAACCACATACCCAGTTCCGCCCGAACTAAAATAAGTTGGCACTACCTTGATGGTGTGTCACACCAACCATTTGGGCACGCCAACCCTTCGCATTGTCGTGGATGGCTCACCATTGGTCTATGCATCACTCATCTAACAACACCTCCCAACAATCCATCTTATTTGCACATCATCTCTGGGGCACCTAAGTTAGTAAAGGGAAATTTGAGCGCTACGCCTACGAATCAAATCAAGGTAACTAAGTACAAGGCCTTAATAATAGGTAATTACCCTCATGTATTACTCCTCCTTCAGAAACTTTCCATGAGATGACGGCTTATCCTTCTTAATACCACGCGTGGTGTAGTAGTCTCGAACAGCGTGCGGCTGAGCCTCGTGTCGTACGTTCTGTAATAGCCGCTTGCACTTGGTATCGATAACCTTTGTCGCGGCGTCCTCGTATCCCTCCTCACACTTATAGAAGGTCTGCAATCAAACGAGACAACACTTATTAGTACGGTCATCTCCTCTAGAGGAGCCTAGGCAGCCTAGTAGTGCTCCCAGCTCAATCCTAGTTGTGGAGGCTGACCCTCACTGGGCAACATGACAAACCCCGAGAAATTTTGCCGACAAAACACACCAAGGACGGTGTTCAGCGTGCGGTCTCCACGGGCGTGATGCCAACCCCTGGAGTATGACAAGGCCAACACATTAGATATTTGAAGAAATGTGAAAGCAAAAGGTACAAAAAGAGTAAATGCACTTACTTATCCCCATCAGGCCTAATCACCGGCCTCTACTCGCAGGTCACCGGTAGGGGCGGAAGCCGTGTACCAGCATGCTGGTACATGGTGACCCCCTCAACCATGTTGCTCTCACTATGAGTAGACTCATCCCCACCACCATTAGCATGGCCACCTAATACACCCCAAACGTATCTACAATTTCTGCTTGTTCCATGATCTTTTGGGTGACAATGTTATATGTTTTGCTACACTTTTATATCATTTTACACATATTTGGGCTAACCTACTAACTCAGTGCACCCAGTGCCAGTTTCTGTCTGCTGATGTATATTTTGCGGGGGCTTTTACCCAATTTTCTGAAGCCCCAAAAAATCCAGAAAAAATATATAAAAAATCAGCGAAATACAAGCTTTCGGATCACCGAAGAAGGGTCAGAGGGGGCCAGGGGCCTCCCAGTCGGCCTGCTGACGCGGCCAGGCCCCAGGCCACGCCAGGAGGTCTCCTGGATGGGTCCCACCTCCTTCGATGCCCTCCTTTGGCCTATATTTAGAGTCCCGAGAGGAAACCCTCGCAGACTTTCTGGAATCACGAATTTCTCCATCGTTCCACCGCCGCAGCGCTTCGGAGATCGCGAGCGTCAGGAGACCTCTTCCCGGCACCCTGCCGGAGGGAGGCTTGACCTCCGAGAGCTTCTCCACCGCCATGGACGCTTCCCGGACGTGCCGTGAGTAGTCCTCCTTGGACCATGAGTCCATGACCAGTAGCGATGTGATGTCTTCTCTCCAATCTTGTGCTTCAATGGTTAGTCCTTGTGAGCTGCCCTACATGATCAAGGCATCTATGTAATTCTCTTGCTATTGCTATGCTCGGTTTGTTGGGATCTGATGGATTATGAGATTATGTTTAGATTGTTATGAGTTATATATTTGATTATCCTTTTATATTATGTTCTTTAGTGATTCATGCATGTTCTCCTTTGCTTTTTATTGCTTTGGCCAAGTAGTAGATCGTGACTCCAAGAGGGAGCGTTATGCATGATTATGGGTTCAGGCCTCTCGATGTCTAGCTTGAGTGACAGAAACATGAGACTAGGGGACGTGCTTGTTGCCACCAGGAAGAAAACAACGGTGCTTGTGACCACGGTTGCAAGGATTGTTTACCTTACGCATAGTTCGTTAATGTAGTTGTCCATTGCTTTGAGTTTACACTTTGGGTGGGGCTCGCAACTTAATAGCTGAGAGATGTTCTGGATTGATATCTCAAGGTGGATGATTAGTAAGTAGATGTTGCTGAATAAACGGTCTACTTGTCTTGGCGTACTGCCCATTACTATTGAACCTCTAACTATCAAGGAGCATAATTAGCATTGCGGTGCGATCATAATTCTGTCAATTGCCCAACTATGATTTGTTTACCCTAGCATAGTTGTTTATCATCTTTTGGGAGAGAAATATCACTAGTGAATGTCATGTGACTCCGGTCCATATCACCATCATTGTTTACACCTCCATCATTTATCGCTTTCTTTATTTTTCCGTTCCAATCACTATTACCTTCCCGCTTGTTATGTGATCCTTTGCAAACTACAAGGCCGGACAGATTGACAACCTCTCTGTACTCGTTGGGAGCAAAGCTATTTGTTGTGTGTGCAGGTACATGTCTTCTGCTAACCAGGATAGGAGACACATAATTGTTGAGCCTAGGAGTCCTTCTGGTTCGATAAACCTTACAGTCTCCGTGTAAGGGAAATTTGCTGCTGACTACATCTCCACCTTCCACTTGGGGTAACCAACGAGGGGCGAGAAGTATATACATCAACTCGTCATCAAGCGAATTTCTAGCGTCGTTGCCGGGGACTCTAATCTTCAAGATAGGGGAGTTGCACACTATCTTTTACCTTTGCTTTTTAGTCTTATTAGTTTGCTTTCTAGTTTTTGCTTTAGAGTCTTATACCAAAAACCATAAAACAAAATTAGTTACTTTGCTTCTAGTTGTGAAGCATGTTAAGGTTTGATTCTTGGAAGGAATCCGAGGTCTTAGATTTCCATCAAAAGAATGGAGAAAATATGAAGGAAGCATGGGATATAATTTCTGAAGCACACAAAAGAATAATGCCTTGGATACCTATCAAAATTGTGCTTAGAAATTTGTACCATTGTCTCTTTATATGGTGCAAACACTCTCTTGATACTATAGCTAAAGGAGATTTCTTAGATTGTGATGAAGCAAGAGCTCTTGATATTATACGTGGTCTATCTAATAATCTTGTTTATAATCATGGTTATGACACTATTATAGATAGACTTGCTAATATTGAAGGGAAAATAGATGCTCTAGACTTAAGAGAAAGAGAGAAACCCATGGTTGATAAGGAGCAGATTTTGAAAATAGATGATGACTAGGAACCTTTTGTTAGAATTAACATCTCTAACCAAGACTTCCTTGCTTATTGTGATATTGGATCCATGGTTTCTACTATGCCAAAAGTTGTTTATGATTCTCTCTGGTTAGACATGGAATTTTTTTCATCTTATCATGAACATGCTAATGGTGATATTTCTGAAATCCAGGGAAAGGTAAAAGATGTCCAGGTTACATTCTCTAAAAGGAATGCAACAATTGATTTCCTGATCATGGAGCCCAACAAAGGGAATCACTACAGGAATCAACTTCTTTGACGTCCGCCATAACAGACGGCAAAGAGGACTCCACGGACGTCAAAGAGCTTTGTCGTGTGCCTCCTGTCGGCAAAGATTCTGCCTCAGCTTATGACGACACTGTAGCTTCTTTGCCGTCAGCCTGCCCTCAGAGGACAACAAAGTTCTTTGCCGTTAGTATCTGCACCGAGCTGTCAGTAAAGAACTTGAGACGACAGCCGACAGGCGACGCCTCCGTTAGGGCTAACGGAGGTTTTGCCGTCTGCTTGCCCTGTATCCTTTGTCGTCTGCTTCCCCCGTATCCTTTCCGTCTGCTTCACCCGTAGCCTTTGCCGTCTACTTCTCCCATAGTCTTTGCCGTCTACGTGTATGTGCCAGCCCATAACAGCCCAACCGTTTTTTTGTTCTCTTTGCTGTCAGCCTCCCCGGGAAGCAGACGACAAGGAAGCTATATGGCCAGCTGCTGCTGCCCCCGAGGGTGCAAAGCTGGGTGCTGATGACCCACAAGTATAGGGGATCAATCGTAGTCCTTTCGATAAGTAAGACTGTCGAACCCAATGAGGAGCAGAAGGCTCTGATAAACGGATTTCAGTAAGGTAATAACTGCAAGCACTGAAAGTAGCAACAACAAGTGATTGTGTAGCAGGTGAAACGTAGCAAGCAAAGAGTAACAAGTAACAAGTAGTAGCAACGGTGCAGCAAGTGGCCCAATCCCTTTTGTAGAAAGGGACAAGCCTGAACAAAGTCTTATAGGAGGAAAAACGCTCCCGAGGACACACGGGAATTTCTGTCATGCTAGTTTCATCATGTTCATATGATTCGCGTTCGTTACTTTGATAGTTTGATATGTGGGTGGACCGGCGCTTGGGTACTTCCCTTACTTGGACAAGCATCCCACTTATGATTAACCTCTCTCACAAGCATCCGCAACTACAAAAGAAGAATTAAGACAAAGTCTAACCATAGCATTAAACTAGTGGATCCAAATCAGCCCCTCACGAAGCAACGCATAGACTGGGGTTTAAGCTTCTGTCACTCCAGCAACCCATCATCTACTTACTACTCCCCAATGCCTTCCTCTAGGACCAAATATGGTGAAGTGTTATGTAGTCGACATTCACATAACACCACTAGAGGAAAAACAACATACAACATATCAAAATACCGAACGAATATCAAATTCACATGACTATTATTAACATGACTTATCCCATGTCCTCAGGAACAAAAGTAACTACTCACAAGACATAATCATAATCATGACCAGAGGTGTAATGAATAGCATCAAGGATCTGAACATAAACTCTTCCACCAAATAATCCAACTAGCATCAACTACAAAGAGTAATCAACACTACTAGCAACCTTACAAGTACCAATCGGAGTTGCGAGACGAAGATTGGTTACAAGAGATGAACTAGGGATCGGAGAGGAGATGGTGCTGATAAAGATGTTGATGAAGATGCCTCCCCTCCGACGAGAGGAGTGTTGGTGATGACGATGGCAATGATTTCCCCCTCCGGGAGGGAAGTTTCCCTGGCAGGATCGTCCTGCCGGAGCTCTAGATTGGATCTGCTCAAGTTCCACCTCGTGGCGGAGGCGAAACCACGAAAAAGCTCCCGATTGATTTTTTTTCCAGACCAAAACGCTTCATATAGCAAAAGGGGGGAGCTAGTGGGCCGCCAGGCAGCCCACAAGCTTGCCCACCGCCACCAGGGGGGTGGTGGTTGAGTGGGGGCTTGTGGAGCCCTGGTGGCCCCCCTCTGGTAGTTCTTTCGCCCAGTATTTTTAATATATTCCAGAAAAAATCCACGTAACTTTTTAGGGCATTTGGAGATGTGCAGAATAGTGGACTAGGATTTGCTCCTTTTCCAGTCCAGAATTCCAGCTTCCTGAATTCTCCCTCTTCAAATAAACCTTGCAAAATAAGAGAGAAAAGGCATAAATATGGTACTACAAGTAATATAACAGACCAAAACGCAATAAATATCAACATGAAAGCATGATGCAAAATGGACGTATCAGGTGCCATGTGGCACCTTTTCCGTCGGACAGTTGACGGCAAAGCCTTTGCCATCAGCTGGTAGACGACAAAGAGCTCATATAGCTTCTATTTTGTTTGTTTTTTATTATTTCACAGCACATATATATATATATATTTCACAACACATATATGATATATATTTCACAACACATATATATAGCTCACCACACATATATATAGTTCACGACACATATATGATATACATAGAAAGTTCATCAATGTACATCCCATATATCGAAAGAACCAACATACAAAGTTTTACACTGTTCATCCATAGATACATATACATATAGTTCGACATTGTTCATCAACTCAAATGAAAACTAGAACTAATAAGGCACTCCATGAATGCCAACTTCCATGCATGTAGTATATCCAATCTGCAAAAATGTGAATAAGAAAGTCAGAAGAAGAACAACATATGATGTTTTTGAGCTAATTATGTCATTTTGGAGCTAAATGGGTTAATTAAGCCATTGTTGGGGAAAATAAGGTAAGGAGAATATGAAAGAGGAGAAGAAAGAGGAAGAGGAGGAGAAGAAGAAGAAATCAAGAAGGAGAAGAAGAAGGACCTTCTCCTCCTTCTCCTTCTTCTCCTCCTCTTTCTCCTTCTTTTCTCTTCTTCTTCTTCTTCTTCCTTCTATTCATTTTTCCTATTTCTTCTCCTCTTCTCCTCTTGTTGGAGCTAAATTATCTAATTATGTCTTTTTGGAGCTATATGGTCTAATTATGCCATTTTAGAGGAAAAGAAGCTAAGAATATAATATTCATGAGCTAACCAAGGTTTTTATGCCATTTTTTTCTTATTATGTCTTTGGAGCTAAATGGGTTAATTATGTCATTGTTGGGGAAAATACGGTAAGAAGAACAAGAAAGAGGAGAAGAAAGAGGAGGAGAAGAAGAAGAAGAAATCAAGAAGAAGGATAAGAAGAAGAAGAAGAAGCAGAAGGAGGAGGAGGAGAAGAAGGAGGAGGAGAACTTCTCCTTCTTCTCCTCCTTCTTCTCCTCGTCCTCCTTCTCCTTCTTCTTCTCTTCTTCATCATCTTCTTCCTTCTTTTCATTTTTCCTATTTCTTCTCCTCTTCTCCTCTTGTTGGAGCTAAATTATCTAATTATGTCTTTTTGGAGCTATATGGTCTAATTATGTCATTTTAGAGGAAAACAATCTAAGAATATAATATTCATGAGCTAACCAAGGTTTTTATGCCATTTTGAGCTAATTATGTCATTTTAGAGCTAAATGGGTTAATTATGTCATTGCTGGGGAAAATAAGGTAAGGAGAATAAGAAAGAGGAGAAGAAATAGGAGGGGGGAAGAAGAAGAAGAAATCAAGAAGAAGGAGAAGAAGAATAAGAAGGAGAAGGAGGAGAAGGAGCAGAAGGTCTTCTCCTCCTTCTCCTTCTTATCCTCCTTCTCCTTCTTCTTCTCTTCTTCTTCTTCATCCTTCTTTTCATTTTTTCTATTTCTTCTCCTCTTCTCCTCTTGTTGGAGCTAAATTATGTAATTATGTCTTTTTGGAGCTATATGGGCTAATTATGTCATTTTAGAGGAAAACAAGCTAAGAATATAATATTCATGAGCTAACCATGGTTTTTATGCCATTTTGAGCTCATTATGTCATTTTGGAGCTAAATGGGTTAATTATGTTATTGTTGGAGAAAATAAGGTAAGGAGAATAAGAAAGAGGAGAAGAAATAGGAGGAGTAGAAGAATAAGAAGAAATCAAGAAGAAGGAGAAGAATAAGAATAAGGAGAAGGTGGAGGACCTTCTCCTCCTTCTCCTTCTCCTCCTCCTCCTCCTCCTTCTTCTTCTCTTCTTCTTCTTCTTCTTCCTTCTTTTCATTTTTCCTATTTCTTCTCCTCTTCTCCTCTTGTTGGAGATAAATTATCTAATTATGTCTTTTTGGAGCTATATGGGCTAATTATGTAATTTTAGAGGAAAACAAGCTAAGAATATGATATTCATGAGCTAACCAAGGTTTTTATGCTATTTTGAGCTAATTATGTCATTTTGGAGCTAAATGGGTTAATTATGTCATTGTTGGGGAAAATAAGGTAAGGAGAATAAGAAAGAGGAGAAGAAAGAGGAGGAGGAGAAGAAAAGAAGAAATCAAGAAGAAGGAGAAGAAGAAGAAGAAGGACTTTCTCCTCCTTCTCCTCCTTCTCCTCCTTCTTCTCCTCCTCCTCCTTCTCCTTCTTCTCTTCTTCTTCTTCTTCCTTCTTTTAATTTTTCCTAGTTCTTCTCCTCTTGGTGGAGCTAAATTATCTAATTATGTCTTTTTGGATCTATATGGGGTAATTATGTCATTTAAGAGGAAAACAAGCTAAGATTGTAATATTCATGAGCTAACCAAGGTTTTTATGCCATTTTGAGCTTATTATGTCATTTTGAAGCTAAATGGGTTAATTATGTCATCGTTGGGAAATAACGTAAGGAGAATAAGAAAGAGGAGAAGAAAGAGGAGGAGGAGGAGAAGAAGAAGAAATCAAGAAGAAGGAGAAGAAGAAGGAGGAGAAGGTCTTCTCCTCCTTCTCCTTCTTCTTCTCCTTCTTCTCCTCCAATACTAGCCATTTATCCTCAGGAATAAAGCCACGTAACATCACTGACATTACCCGCTCTAGCCATATGTGCCAATCATGACTCTTGAGACCAAATATTTTTATTTTTTCAAGAGTCGCTCCCCTCTTTAGATTCACTGCATACCCATCGGGGAACATAAACCGCATTTTGAACCACAAGATAATTTCCCTCATAGTTGGCCTTCCAAGATTGAACCAAGCCTTTCGCTTCGACCACTTCTGCTTTCCTTTGCCTTCTCGCATGTTTTGTAACGGTCTATGACCTAGTGTCTCTTGATCGAATCTAGCCTTAGTATTATCCTTTGTCTTCCCATCTATGTCGAACAATGTACCAAAAATAGCCTCTCCGATATTCTTTTAAGTGTGCATCATGTCGATATTGTGTGGAAGAAGGAGGTCTCTGAAGTAAGGCAGATCCCAGAAGCATGGCTTGTGAGTCCAGGCGTGTTTTGAATTATACCCCTTGAAATACCCTGGACGCTCTGGATCAGGCTCGAGGGCGTTTAACTAATCGAGGACCTGTTGGCCTGTCAACGCAGGTGGTGCCAAGTTTTTGACATCTTTACCTTTGGTAAAGTTCTTCTTGTCTTTTCTGAACTGATGGTCAGGATCCAGGAACTGTCTATGCAAGTCAAAGAAAGAATACTTCCGACCCTCCCGCAACCAATGAAACTAAAGAGCTACCCTGCATTGGGGGGGGGGCACGGGAACCCTCCATGCACACAACATCCAAAGAATAGCGCATACGCCGCCAAGTCATGCATAGAGTACATGTACCACACATGCATTTTGAAGTTTTGTTTTCTAGCGGCATTGTATGTCTTGACCCCATTATCCCAAGATTCTTCCAATTCATCCTTAAGAGGTTGCAGGTACACATTCATATTCTTCCCCGGATAATTGGGCCCTGGAATTATCAACATCAGAAATAAGTTCTTTATTTGCATAATCTGCCCGGCGGGTGGGGGAGATTGAGTGGAATGACAAATACAGACCAACAACTGTATTGGGTTGCTGTCATGCCGAAGGGATTAAAACCATGTTGGCGACGCAGACTCGAGGATTCCTTGGATCTGCCGTTTTATCCTGATTCAATCCATCAAAATGTTTCCATGCTTCCCCATCCGATGTGTGTACCACCATCTTATTCCCATCCGCATCTAGTTGAGTTCTTTTGCCCAATTTGTGCCATGTCATCTATCTGGTTGTCTCTTCCACCATGAAAAGACGTTGAAGCCTTGGTACGATTGGCATATACCGAAGAACACTAACTGCGATTTTGGTCTGCCTCTTCTCACCAATACCATTGTCTACCACAAGATACCTGCAAGACTCGCAATTGGAACAATAGTCCAAGTGTGCATACTACTTCCTAAATAAGACACATTCGCTCTAACATGCATCTATATTCTCATAGGGCATCTTAAGTACACGAAGTATTTTGTCCAACTAGTGCAGGTTTGCAGGCATGACTTGGCCTTTGGGTAGGAAGCATCCAAATAGTTTCATCATCGCGTCGTAGCATTCTCTTCCCAAGTTGAACTGAGCCTTCAGAGCCATTACTTGTGCAATTGCATCCAGCTGACAAAGCTTAGTGTGTTCACGGAGAGGACGTTTTGAAGACTCCAACATTTCATAGAAGTCCTTAGCAGATTCCTCCATCTCATCTTCCGAATCCCGAGCACCATCAATGTCTTGCACTATGACTTCGATCCCGGTACCATGATCGTCGGTGCGACGACAGACCACCTCAGCTCTGGTGCGTTGTATAGACTCACCATGAAATGTCCACACTGTATAATTAGGCTTAAAACCCCTCCTCTGCAGGTGTTTAATCATTACATCCTCTGTCGTCTTTTTATAGTTGTCGCATCCAGGACAGGGGCCATAGTTTCTTTCCTGGCCATTTGCAAATGCGGCTTTCACAAATTCTTTGATTTTTAGAAACCATTCTTTCGTCATCTCTTTCTGACTAGGGCGACCGGTATACATCCACGCACGCTCACTCATCTTTCCTAGCTACTAAAGACACAAGAAATATATTTATATATAATTTAGCATATATATTCATCAGTTAATCAAGTTCGCCATTTTTATTACGTCCATGCAACCTACACGCTAATAGGTAAAGATAGGTCCTAATCCCACCCGAGTATGTGTAGATTGGGTTCATTTTCCCATGCTCTGCTCCGGATCCAATGCAAAATTTCGGCAGCAACTCCCCGTTGTTCTCCTAATACACGTCTCCGCAATAAACAGAGAGGATGTTTATCCGGAGTACAACAGGGAGGCACTGACGAAATTATGCATCGGATCCGGAACAAAGCATATGGGAAAACGAACCCAATCTACACATACTCGAGGTGTCCATGGATAAGGTTGGACAATTCGAAAGAATCATGGTTATAAATATAAGCAAATGCATGCACATTTATAACTGTAACCCTTTCGAATGGGATACGCATACTGATCACGCATATTGATAAATTAATTTAATGACCTAAATCTAGCAAGTTTCATCCGAAAACCGACCCACGGTAAATGAAGGGGCGAGGAGGAGATGACATTTGTACTGACCCACGAATGCAGCGGCGGAGCTCGTACAACGCACGAGGAGCTCGTACAACGCACGGGGAGTGGCGGAGCTCGTACAACGCACGCAGAGCAGGCCTCACAGCAACGAGACAACTGTCACATATAAATCCACCCGATCAACACAAATATGCTAATTATGTCTTTTTGGAGCTATATGGGCTAATTATGTCATTTTAGAGGAAAGCAAGCTAAGAATATAATATTCATGAGCTAACCAAGGTTTTTATGCCATTTTGAGCTTATTATGTCATTTTGGAGGATAATTAGCTAAGTTGTGAGCTAACCAAGGTTCTTATGATGTTTTTACCCTAACTAAGCTAATTATGTCATTCTCGAGGATAATTAGCTAAGTATGTATTTGTTGGGGAAAATAAGTTACGTAGAAGAGGAAATAGAAGAAGCAAGAAGAGAAGAAGAAGGAGAAGGAAAAGGAGGAGGAGGAGGAGAAGAAGAGAAGATGGAGGAGAATAAGAAGCAGAAGAAGAAGGAGAGAAGAAGGAGAAGAAGAAGGAAAAGAAGGAGGGAGAAGAAGAAGGAGGAGAGAAGAAGGAGGAGAGAAGAAGGAGAATAAAGAGAAGAAGGAGGGCTCCTTCTCCTCCTCCTCCTCCTTCTTCTTGTTCTCTTCTTCTTCTTTTTCCTTCTTTTCATTTTCCTCTTTCTTCTCCTCTTATCCTCTTCTTCTTCTTTTTCTCCTCCTCCTCCTCCTCCTCCTCTTCTCCTCTTCTTCCTCCTCTTCTTCTTCTTCTTCCTCTTATTTCTATTTCTATTTTTCTCTATCCTCTTCTTCTACTTATTCTTCTTTTCTTCTTTTTTCTCTTCTTCTCCTTCTTATTTTTTTCTTCTTCTCTTCTTCTTTTCTTCTTCTGTTTCTTAACTTTGTAGTTATAATCTAATTCCAAAAAACTACAAGAACAAGAACAACTAAAATAACTACAATAACAAGAACTACTACAACAACTACAATAACTACAATAACAACAACTACAATAACAAGAACAACTACTAAAACAACAATAAAAAACCAACTTTGTAGTTATAATCTAATTCCTGTGGGGGTGGGGGTGGGGTGGGGGTGTGGGGGCTCGCCGGCACGGGCGGCTGTGGCGTCGTGGGCGGCGGGGCCGGGGGTGTTGGGGCGGCGGGGCGGCGCCGGGGGTGTTGCGGCTGCGGGGCGGCACCAGGGGCGGTGGGGCAGCGGCGGCGGGGGGCTGTGGGGCACCGGGGCGGCGCCGGGGGCGGTGGGGCTGTGGTGGCGGCGGGGATGTGGGGCACCGGGGCGGTTCCGGGATGGCAACGCGACGGTGGTGGCGATGGTGGTCGTCGGGGAGAGAAGTGGAAGAGAGTGGGGGTGTGGAGCCGTTACACAGTGGCTGGGGTAAGTGAGTCAGAGAGAAAGGGGCAGGGTTGGGGCCGTTATGGAGTTAGCTCTTTGCCGTCTGCCGGTGGACGACAAAGAGTCTAGACTCTTTGCCGCCTGCCTCCAGGCTCTTTGCCATCCGCTAGCGTACGGCAAAGAAGGGACTCAAGTTTGACCTACCGTCCTCGCGGCCAGCTGGTCCTCACCTGTATATTTGCCGTCTGCTGTGCGACTCTTTGCCGTCTGCGGTTGACGGCAAAGATGTGACTGATGGCAAAGACCTTCTATGCCATCAGCCATTTCTTTGCCGTCCGCATTGTGGCAGCTGACGGCAAAGACACTCTTTGCCATCAGCCAACAACGGCAAATATTTGGCAGACGACAAAAAACTGATTTCCAGTAGTGAATATAGTTCTTGGAAGGGACTTCCTCCGAGCCATGAGAGGCTTCATTGATATAGGTAACGGACACATACGCTTATGTGGGAAAGCGAAAGATACGTACCCATTTCCTAGGAAAAATGAGGATGAACTTGTTGAGGATCCGTTTGAAGGTCTTTATAATTCCGATGACTTCGGAGAACTTTGATCCTCCTTCTTGCATTATACCTAGCTCAAAGGCATAAAAGAAAGCGCTTGTTGGGAGGCGACCCAATTTGTTTTTACTTTTTGTTTTAGTGGTCTAGATGTGTGTTACTACCGTAGCAACATCATTGCATCTTTATTTTTAAGCTTTGTGTCAAGTTATAGCCTCTGATTGCAAGAAAGTTCAAAAATTGTGACATGTTGTCCAAAAACAGATAATCTTTCTGATCTGAATTATTTTGACAGCATGCTCTATATAACTGGTTTCTGGCATATGTTCTGAGTTTTTTGATTTGAGTTGCACAAGTGCCCTCAATAAATTATTTACTACCTGTTGTTCTCTTTTCAAAGATTCTTCCATGTTTTGTGTTTTCATTGTTTTGCGAATCCTAAGCTTGCTTTTTTACTTGCAAAAATCTTTTGGAAATCATGAGAAGCAGTAGTTTTTCATGAAAATATTTATTTCCAGCAGGTAATGAATTATTTTATTAAGGTAACTAACAACTCTAATCAGCTTATGATGAGTTTTGTATGAAGGGAGTTTTCAAGTATGCGATGGGAGAGATGATGACAGAAGATGCAGGAGTGTCAAGCGCTCAAACTTGGGGATGCCCCCATGCACCCCAAGAAATATTCATAGGAGACTCAAGCGTCTAAGCCCGGGGATGCCCCGTGCATCCCCTTGTCTATCAATAATCATCAGGTCGTCCATCTCCATGCTATATTTTTATCACTTCATATGATATGTGCTATGCTTGGAGCGTCCCGCTATTTTCTTTTTATTTTGTTTTAGTTTTTCTTGCTGTTCATAGCAAGTCGGAACCTAGCCTACCTTGTTTGGGCGAGATATGCTCCATTCCACTCTAGAACACAACATAGGTTTTCATGCTTATTCTTTTTGTGTGTTCTTCATCTTTTTGTAGCTACCGTCATGCTTAGCTCTTAGTTTTCATGCTTATATTTTTAATAGCTTTTATTTAGTATGATTTTGGAACTCTCTTGAGTTATCATGCTTATCTTGTTTAGAGAGTTCGCTCGTTGCACTGAGTTGTGTGTCTTGCATGAGTAGGTAATTGAGGTTGCTATTTAAGTAGAGTAGTAACTTGCAATAGTTTTGAGGTATTGATTTGAGTAATGTTTGGACTATTGGTCACATGAGCTTGAGACTATTAGTGATAGGTGTCGTATTTTGGGAAATCCGTGTGTTTTTCAAAAACTAAAAAAGAGTTGAGAACTCTAGCTACTAAACTGATCGCTAACCTGTGGAGGGGTTGGAATAAATAGAGTACCCTCACGTTACCATGAGTCGAGGATGCGCAAGGATAACCAAACCCCCAAACACTCCCCCTCGGGGTACTTGTCTCTTTGTGAATTTCCTAACTAGATAGAGAGTTACCGATAATAAGTGTATGAGTTCTTCGTACTAATGTGAATATTTGTTTGTTGGCACTTCCACCATCCATATTTTGCTAGCCTCTTCCCGTGCATTGCCCTTTCTCACACTGAGAGTTGGTGCAAACTCCGCCAATGCATCCAAACCCATGACATGATACGCTCTGTCATACATAAGCCTTATTATATCTTTCCTCAAAACAGCCACCATACCTACCTATTAAGGCATTTCCATAGCCTTTTCGAGATACATTGCCATGCAACATCCACCATCTCATGACTTGATCTTCATGTCATACATGCTTTTGCTTGATCAAGGAGCCGCATGCTAGTTGGGCCTTGCCCTCATTACTGCTACATGGCGCGCTAGAATCATTGCATATCCTGCTACACTGGTAGAGGCATACATTTGCACACATCATGATAGTTTTCACTTGTATTTTATGTTGAGTACTTCTTATAAAGTGTGATGATTTTTCTTTTTATTCATGTAAAACATAGAGTGTTGCCCTTAAGTGAGGAAAAGATCCCAAAGAGGACAAAACAAAAGATCCCAAAGAGGACAAATGAGAGATAAAAAGAAAGAGCCAAAGAGGCCACACAAAAATTTAAAAAAAGAAAAAAAAAGAAAAAAAGAGAGAAGGGGTCAACACTACTATTCCTTTTGAAAGATCCACACTCGTACTCCATTACTATACCGGTACTACATAGAGATTATCATTCATGCATAACTATGTGGGGATCCTTACACTATAGAACTTGGTTTGCATATTACAATGATGAGCCTCCTCAAATGAGCTCTAGGTCTTCATGAGAAAACAAGTTGGATGCACCCCACTAGTTCCATGGGAGAGCTTACCTTAGCTCATATGTGCATCGTTACATGGCAATCCCTACTCCTCACATCATATCTATCATTTGGCTTTCTCTCGCCTATGGTTGTCCTTATTGATGTGAGCCTTTCGCACCTTTTTTTCTCCCTTCCCCATCATTATTCTATTTGCCATCCTAATTTCCCACATATATTGCTTACGCTCATCCATTGCATGAGTGCTCAAAGTCAAAAGGAAGAGGATCATTTTGACTTGTGCCTGAGTAGTGGTCTGGAGATGAGTCAAAATAAGATTCCGAATGAGACTAAGTGTGAGGTTTAGTAGATTGAGTTCTCAATTAAAAAAATATTTTATTATCTCAACCCATCTCCCACTTCTTGCACGCAAACACCATTTGGAGACATTCAAGTCACGGCCAGCAAGAGGTTTTGCACCTTTATGTTCTTACTTTCTAAATTTAATACTAGATATGGCCTCTTGCTTGTTATTTTCATGACTTGAATTGCATATCTCACTTGATTTACTTTGAGGTTCTTATATGTGTGTTAGCATGTCACCACACAAATTATTGTGTTATCATTTATCTACTCGAGGACGAGCAGAAATTAAGCTTCGGGATGTTGATACGTCCCAAACGTATCTACAATTTCTGCTTGTTCCATGATCTTTTGGGTGACATTGTTATATGTTTTGCTACACTTTTATATCATTTTACACATATTTGGACTAACCTACTAACTTAGTGCACCCAATGCAAGTTTCTGTCTGCTGATGTCTATTTTTCACGGGCTTTTACCCAATTTTCCGAAGCCCAAAAAAATCTAGAAAATATATATAAAAAATCAGCGAAACAGAAGCTTCCGGATCACCGAAGGAGGGGCAGAGGGGGCCAGGGGCTTCCCTGGCGACCTGCTGGCGCGGCCAGGCCCTAGGCTGCACCAGGAGGTCGCCTCGGTGGGCCCAACCTCCTCCGGCGCCCTTCTTTGGCCTATATTTAGAGTCCCGAGAGGAAACCCTCGCAGACTTTCTGGAATCGCAAATTTTTCCATCGTTCCGCCGCCGCAGCGCTTCCAAGATCGAGAGCGTCACTACACCTCTTCCCGGCACCCTGCGGGAGGGAGGATTGACCTCCGGGAGCTTCTCCACCGCCATGAACGCTTCCCGGACGTGCCGTGAGTAGTCCTCCTTGGACCATGAGTCCATGACCAGTAGCTATGTGATGTCTTCTCTCCAATCTTGTGCTTCAATGGTTAGTCCTTGTGAGCTGCCCTACATGATCAAGGCATCTATGTAATTCTCTTGCTATTGCTATGCTCGGTTTGTTGGGATCCGATGGATTATGAGATTATGTTCAGATTGTTATGAGTTATATATTTGATTATCCTTTTATATTATGTTCCTTAGTGATTCATGCACGTTCTCCTTTGCTTTTTATTGATTTGGCCAAGTAGTAGATCGTGACTCCAAGAGGGAGCGTTATGCATGATTGTGGGTTCAGGCCCCTTGATGTCTATCTTGAGTGACAGAAATATGAGACTAGGGGATGTGCTTGTTCCACCAAGGAGAAAACAACGGTGCTTGTGACCACAGTTGCAAGGATTGTTTACCTTACGCATAGTTTGTTAATGCAGTTGTCCGTTGCTTTGAGTTTACACTTTGGGTGGGGCTCGCGACTTAATACCGGAGAGATGTTCTGGATTGATATCTCAAGGTGGATGATTAGTAAGTAGATGCTGAGGAATAAACGGTCTACTTGTCTCGGCGTACTGCCCATTACTATTGAACCTCTAACTATCAAGGAGCATAATTAGCCTTACGGTGCGATCATAATTTTGTCAATTGCCCAACTGTGATTTGTTTACCCTAGCATAGTTGTTTATTGTCTTTTGGGAGAGAGACATCACTAGTGAACATCATGTGACTCCGTTAGATATCACCATCATTGCTTACACCTCCATCATTTACTGCTTTCTTTACTTGTCGTTGCAAGCACTATTACCTACCCGCTTGTATTTTGATCCTTTGCAAACTACAAGGCCGGAGAGATTGATAACCTCTCTATACTCGTTGGGAGCAAAGTTATTTGTTGTGTGTGCAGGTCCACGTCTTGTGCTGACCAGGACAGGAGACACCTACTTGTTGAGCCTAGGAGTCCTTCTGGTTCGATAAACCTTACAGTCTCCGTGTAAGGGAAATTTGATGTTGACTACATCTACACCTTCCACTTGGGGTAACCAACGAGGGGCGAGAAGTATATACATCAACTCATCATCACCACCGACCCCTTAGGAGGATCCAGCCAGGTACCCCATCCGAACGTCTCCAGGGATGTAGCCCCTAGATTCGGAGTCTCGTGGGCCGAAGCCTATGGGACCGAAGTCTCCTTGGATGTATCTCCTCAGACTCCAGTCTCGTGGACCGAAGCCTGTGGGACAGGAGTCTTGTGGGACGAAGGCCCCTCGAACTGAGGCTCATGGTCCGCAGTTCCCATATCATCCACCTTAGATGGGTCCACCCTAGCAGTCCTATGCTCGAGTGAATGAGCTGGGGGTGGCAGCGAGGAAGGCGTAGCTGTCTGCCTACCTCTCCCATGGCCATGTCCTGGACCTCTCTGCTTCTTTTCTCCGTGACCTCCTCTCCTGGTGGGCAACAACACCGATGAAGAAGCACCCGTAGGTGTCCCCATACTATCTATCAATGCTCTTGAGAGATATTGGGCCAGAATGGAAGTAGGCCACCCACGGTCCGCCAACGAAGAAGTACCCGCGAAGCGCTCTCGACCTGCGTCGACCATATTTCAACACCTACCATGACAAAAGAGTAAAAGAAATTAGTACAACATGCAAAAATTGAATACCTGACATGAATAATAATATGTTCATAATTTAAGTTGGGATGCATACAAACTAATAATAGTCTGGATCGTCTATATATGCTTTGGATCAATAAATGCATCATCATCATCACTATCACGCGTGTCGTCATGAAAGATGTGCTCATCGGGTTTAGCAGCAACAACAAGTGGAAGGCCTTTCCGTAATCGGTCAAGCATTGACAAGTCATCCACAACATTAACCCCTTCTACTTCTGGTTCTTCTTGTTCTGGCTCACGGGTGAAGTCGGATTCACTGTCGCTATCTACTTCCATGTTCTGGAGTGAAATAAAGCGGTTCTTGTAACATTTTTTTGTGGAAAGGCATGTTTCTTGGAAGAATTCTCCTTCATATGTGTCTGGGTTAATGTGAGGTTCATAATCCTCTTCATTGGGGGGGGGGGAGACGGTGTAGCACGTGGCGGTACTTCATGAACGACATCCCAACCATTCAGATTCTTATCAGTTTGGGAGGCCCACGATAGATAGAATAGTTTGGTCGCCTGTTGAGCCATAATATAGACATCGGGAACATCTAAATGGGTGCTTTGTTTGATTTTGACTAGCCCTATATGTTCATGAGTCCTTCTAGTCTCTTTCGGCTGGAACCAATAACATTTGAAGACTATGACGTTTGGTGGGTTTTCACCATAAAATTTAAGTTCATAAATTGCTTCAACTCTTCGACAATACTCGGTACCTCCTTCGCCGATAGCAGAGACACCACAACTTATAGATTTTCCGTCGGCCATAGATAGCTCTTTGCCGAAGGTACGAAAGCGATACGCGTTGATGTCGTATTTATCAAATCAACGGGCCCTATAGTCAAAACCATCAGTGGCTTGTCTCAATATGGCGTCCATAGATTCTGAATTATCCTACAAGTTCAATACAAAAGGATTGTTGCATTAGCTGCAAATTAGACAAAGAAATGAAATGGTACACTAGTGGTAATTACCGTTTGTTTGAACCAAGAGATGAATCCGGGATAGCCGCCACAATGCTTTGCTATAAGCTCATACTCTTTGACGGAATCCTTTTGGATCACTTCTCCATCCGAGAATTTGGAGACGTATCGACTACCTCAAACATCCGGGAATAAGAGCAGTTCAAAGTAACTAGAAGTTGCAAAACAGTGTACGGAGAACTTACTCGATGTACGGCCGCATTTTTGTCCAACGCTATTGGTTTCGAAGCACCGGCTGGTGCGATTTTACCTTTGAATAGGCTTAGTTTGGGTCCACCTTTTTTATGGTCGCCAACATTGTACCGAGGCTTCCGATTATGCAAATGACTGTTTTTAGCTTTATAGTGTGCTATCACGAAGTTAGCTACCTCCTCAGTAATGAATGCCTCGGCCATCGTTGCTTCAATTTTACATTTATTTTTACATTTTTCTCGAAGCGTCTTCTGTATCCTCTCAGTTGCAAAGCAACAACGATTTTGCACTCCCCCCAATCTTGCCTCGGTCGGGAGATGGAAAATCAAATGCTGCCTTGTATTTAAGAAGCCTGGTGGAAAGATTTTATCTAACTTACCGAGCAACTCCAGTGCCAACTCCTCCATGTCATCTACCATGCGAGGCAATAGTTCTTTCACATAAAGAATACCGAAGAAATAGCTCAGCTCTACCAATACTAGCCATTCATCCTCAGGAATAAAGCCACGCAACATCATCGACATTACCCGCTCAAGACATATTTGCCAATCATGACTCTTGAGACCAAATATTTTCAATCTTTCAAGACTCGCTCCCCTCTTTAGATTCGCTGCATACCCATCCTGGAACTTCAACGCATTGACACCCACAAGATAATTCCCCTAATAGCTCCCTTTCTTAGATTGAACCAGGCCTTTGGCTTCGACCAGTTCTGCTTTCCTTTTGATTGTCGCATGTTTTGTAACCATCTATCACATATAGTCCACTGATCGATTCTAGCCTTAGGATTATCCTTTAAATTCCCCTCTATTCTTAATAATGTACCAAAAATGTCCTCTGTGATATTCTTTTCAGTGTGCATCATATCGATGTTGTGTGGAAGAAGGACGTCTTTGAAGTAAGGCATATCCCACAGGCATGTCTTGTGAGTCCAGGCGTGTTCCGAATTATACCCCTTGAAATACCCTGGACGCTCTCGATTAGCCTCGAGAGTGTTTAACTGATCCAGGATCTGTTGGCCTATGAACGCAGGGGTGGAGAGTTTTTGTCAACTGTACCTTTGATGAAGTTCTTGTTGTCTTTTCTGAACTAATGATGAGGATCCAGGAATGTCTATGAAAGTCGAAGCAAGAATACTTCCAACCCGCCTACAGTCAATGAAACCAAAGAGCTTCCTTGCATGCGGGGCACGGGAACCTTCCATGCACACACTAGCCAGCGAATAGTACATACGCTGGCAAGTCATGCATCGAGTACATGTACCAGACATGCATTTTGAAGTTTTTTTCTAGAAGTGACGTATGTCTTGAACCCATTATCCAAACTTCTTGCAATTCATCCTTAAGCGGTTGCATGTACACATTCATATTCTTCCCTGTGTACTTGGACCCTGGAATTATCAACGTCAGGAATATGTTCGTTCTTTGCATAATCTGTTCGGGGGGGATTGAGTGGAATGACAAATACATGCCAACAAGTGTATTGGGTTGCCTTCATAGCAAACAGATTGCACTCATCCATGCTGGCACAGACTCGTGCATGCCTTGGAGCTCATGCTTTATCAGGATGTAATTTATTGAAGTGCTTCCACACAAAAGCATCCGATGTGTTTACCGACATATTATTCCCATGTGCATCTAGTTCGGTTCTTTTGCCCAATTTGTGCCATGTCATGTGTTTGGCCTTCTCTTCGACCATGAAAAGACGTTGAAGTCTTGGAATGATTGTCATATACCAAAGAACATTAATGGGGATTTTGGTCTGTCTCTTCTCACCCATATTGTTATCTACCACAACATACCTAGAAGAATTGAAAATGGGATAATAGTTCAAGCCCGCATACTCAAGGCTAAATAAGGCACATCCTTTCTCACGGGCATCTATCTTCTCATAAGGCATCTTAAGTACATGGAGTATTTTGTTCAACTGGTACATGTTTGCACGCATGACATGACCTTTGGGTAGAAAGTGTCCAAATAGTGTCATCATGGTGTCGTAGCACTCTCCGCGCAAGTTGAATTGAACCTTGAGAGCCATTACTTGCGCGATGGCATCCAGCTCACAAAGCTGAGTGTGCTTGTGGAGAGGAAGTTTTGAAGACTCCAATATTTCATAGAAGGCCTTTGCAGATTCCTCCATCTCATCGTCTAAATCCCGATCATCATCAAAGTCTTGCACCATGTCTTCGATCCCGGTACTATGCTCATCGGTGCGAAAACGAATCACCTCAGCTCTGGTACGTTCAGCAGACTCACTATGAAATGTCCACACTGTATAATCAAGCATAAACCCCTCTCTCCAGGTGTTTAGCCATTTCATCTCTGTCATCTGTGTAAATTTGTCGCACCCACGACAGGGGCACGAGGTTTTTCTCTAACCATTTGCAAATGTCGCTTTCCCAAACCCCTTGGGTTTTTATTAACAATTTATTGGTCAGGCCTGTTTTACTAGTGTGACCGGTGTACGTCCATGCACGATCACTCATCTTGCCTAGATACTAAACACACATGAAATATATATATAATTCAACATATATATTCATGAGTTAATCAAGTTTCTCAATTTTATTATGTGCATGCAACCTACATGCTAATAGTAAAGATAGTTCCTAACCCCACCTGAGTATGTGTGGAATGGGTTCGTTTTCCCATGTTCTGCTTCGGATCCGACGCAGAATTTTGGCAGCACCTCCCTGCTATTCTACTCATACATGTCTCAACATTAAATAGAGAGGATGGGTACCCAGAGAACAATAGGGAGGCACTCGCGAAATTCTGCGTCGGATCCGGAGCAGAGCATGGGAAAACCAACCCAATCTAGACATACTCGGACTGTCCATGGATAACATGACACTCGAAAGGATGGCAGTTATAAATGTGCAAAGCCATGCATATTTATAGATGCTGCCCTTTCGAATTCAAGATGCCTTGGTTACGATACTTGACATGAAAGTAAAATCTAGTGGCATCGACACGATGACTGGAACAGAGAAAATAGGGGAGGGGGGAGATGACAGTTGAGCTCACTCCTAGACCATAAACACGATAGTCGAACAATCACGACAATGCCAATGAGACTGATGATGCTCCTGGAGGTGAAGAGAAGATCCCTACACATGAAAAGCACCAGCATGACCAACATAAGCACGATTTTTTCTGTATTTACCTACTCACTTCAATGATATTGTAATAACTATTCAGAAAAAGTGTTAATCAATAGTGGTACTTGAGCATAAAGAAACTAATTAAATAGTATTGGCAGCACTAAAATGGCACAAAGAGATATAGAAAGAACACTTCTCAGGTGATAATTACTATGTTATCTTCCAAGAAAATTACTATTTTTTCTAGAGTTCAACTACTAGCTTGAGTTTCCAAATCAATGTTGAGTGTGGGTACGTGTTTATAAATTGTGTTTTCCGAAGAAATAATTAGCTTCAGACCACTTTCTATGGTTCAACTACTTCTACTTATATATACTGCGGCAGTTCAGACAAACTCCCAAGTCTTAACTGAACCAGTGTAGCAGTAGTTTCAGTAAACTGTTTTTTGGGACTAACAGTTGTTGGGTAACATAGTAATTTCAAAAAAATTCTACGTCATGAAAGGATCTATCTATGGACAAACCATCAACGAGCAAAGGGGTAGAGTATCTTCATACCTTTGAAGATCTCTATGCGAAAGCGTTTCTAGAATGCGATTGATGGAGTCATACTCGCAACGATTCAGATCGCGGTGGATTCCGATCTATGCACCGAAAGTCGGTGCCTCCGCGTTCAACACACGTGCATCCCGGTGATGTCTCCAACGCCTTAGTCCAGCATGGAGGGAGGAGAGGTTGAGGGAGAGCTCCGGCAGCACGACGGCATGGTGATGGTGGAGCTGCGTGGTAACCCCGACACGGCTTCTCCAAGCACTATGGAGGACGAGGAGGAGGAGGTGTAGGGCTGCGTCGAGAGAGAGAGAATTGTTGTCTCAAATCTTCCCAAAACCCCCACTATATATAGGAGGAGAGTTAGGAGGGTGCCCACCCTTAGGGTTTCTCACCCTAAGGGTGCGGCAACCCTAGATGGCCCTTGGGGCGGCGGCTAATGTGGTGGAGGTGCCCTAGGGTTGGGCTTTGAGGCCCAAAATGGCCTCCCACGCCTAGGGTTTGCCCCCTCCACCCCTTGTTGCGCCTTGGGCTGCTTGCGGTGGCGCACCAGCCCACATATGGGATGGTTCCCACCCACTCTTAGCCCATGTAGAAACTTGGGGCTGGTGGCCCTTGCCGGTGGACCCCCGGAACCCTTCCGGTGGTCCCGGTACATTACCGGTGTCGCCCGAAACACTTCCGGTGACCAAATCCTCACTTCCTATATATGAATATTTACCTATGGACCATTCCGGTACTCCTCGTGATGTCCACGATCTCATCCGGGACTCCGAACAACCTTCGGTAACCACGTACACTATTCCCCTATAACCCTAGCGCCATCGAACCTTAAGTATGTAGACCCTACGGGTTCGGGAAGCATGCAGAGATGATCGAGACATCTCTCCGGTCAATAACCAACAGTGGGGTTTCGATATACATGTTGGTTCCCACATGTTCCACGATGATCTCATCGAATGAACCACGATGTCGAGGATTCAATCAATCCCGTATGCAATTCCATTTGTCTATCGGTATGATACTTTCCCGAGATTCGATCGTCGGTATCCCTATAACTTGTTCAATCTCGTTGCCGGCAAGTCTCTTTACTCGTTCCGTAACACATCATCCCGTGGCTAACTCCTTAGTCACACTGAGCTCAATATGATGATGGATTACCGAGTGGGCCCAGAAATACCTCTCCGTCACACAGAGTGACAAATCCCAGTCTCGATTCGTACAACCCAACAGACACTTTCGGAGATTCCCGTAGTGCACCTTTATAATCACCTAGTTATGTTGTGACCTTTGATACACCCAAAGCACTCCTATGGTATACGGGAGTTGAACAATCTCATGGTCTAAGGAAATGATACTTGACATTACAAAAGCTTTAGTAGACAAACAACACGATCTAGTGCTATGCTTAGGATTGGGTCTTGTCCATCACATCATTCCCCAATGATGTGATCTCGTTATCAATGACATCCAATGTCCATGATCAGGAAACCATGATCATCTATTGATCAACGAGCTAGCCAACTAGAGGCTCACTAGGGACACATGGTGATCTATATATTCACACATGTATTACGATTTCCGGTTAATACAATTATAGCATGAATAACAGACAATTATCATGAACTAGGAAATATAATAATAACCACTTTAATATTGCCTCTAGGGCATATTTCCAAGAGTCTCCCACTTGCATTAGAGTTAATAATCTAGTTACATTGTGATGAATTGAACACCCATAGAGTTCTAGTGCTGATCATGTTTCGCTCGTGGAAGAGGTTTAGTCAATGGATCTGCGACATTCAGATCCATATGTACTTTAGAAATATCTATATCTCCATCCTGGATGTATCCACGAATGGAGTTGAAGCGGCGGTTGATGTGCTTGGTCTTCTTGTGAAACCTGGGCACCTTTGCAATAGCAATAGCTCTAGTGTTGTCAAAGAACAGAGTCATCGGGCCCGACGCACTTGGAATCACTCCTAGGTTGGTGATGAACTCCTTCATCCAGACTCCTTCCTATGTTGCTTCCGAAGCAGCTATGTACGCCGCTTCACATGTAGATGCCACCATGACGCTTTGCTTGCAACTGCACCATTTTTCAAAATATACATGTATCCGGTTTGTGACTTGGAGTCATCCGGATCTGTGTTGAAGCTAGTATCGACGTAACCTTTTACGACGAGCTCTTCGGCACCTCCATATACGAGAAACATATCTTTAGTCCTTTTGAGGTACTTTAGGATATTCTTGACCGCTGTCCAGTGATCCACTCCTGGATCACTTTGGTACCTCCGTACCAAACTTATGGCAAGGTTCACATCTGGTCTGGTACATAGCATGGCATACATGATAGAGCCTATGGCTGAAGCATAGGGGACGGTACTCATACTTTCTCTATCTTCCGTCGTGGTCGGGCGTTGAGTCATACTCAACCTCACACCTTGTAATACAGGCAAGAACCCCTTATTAGCCTTATCCATATTGAACTTCTTCAATATCTTGTCAAGGTATGTGCTTTGTGAAAGACCTATGAGGCATCTCGATCTATCTCTATAGATCTTGATTCCTTGTAAGCAGCTTCTCCAAGGTCCTTCATTGAAGAACTCTTATTCAAATAGGCCTTGATGTTTTCCAATAGTTCTATATCATTTCCCATCAACAATATGGCTCTATATCATTTCCCATCAACAATATGTCACTATCACATCCCTGAATCCCTAATAGAGTATAGCAAGTTTGTGCTCATGTCTTCTTCATTGCATCCAAGTAAATGAAATGAAATCAAAATCAAAGCAAAGAAAACAAAAGCAATCCCTAGCAACTCTATATTCAAAAGCAATTCAAATTTGGAGGCAAATTAAAGATTCCAAAATGGCTATTAGAAAAGTTCATCATTTCTGATAAATGTTGAAAACAAAATATCAGGGGTGAAATATATTTTCAAAATGCCTTTGACATTTTAAATTAAAGTTAAAAGCTACTGAAATCAACTAGATAATTGATTTCAAATAATCCAAAGTTTCCAAAAATGTTGAAACTTTTATATATGTTTGGAAATATTCCAAATAACACTTCAGCATGTTTCAAACTATTTTAGGAATAGTTTGGAGCCAAAAATAAAACAAAACCATATCAAAAATGTTTTAACAGAAACAGAAAAGAGAAAAAAATAAAAATACCTTACCTGTCGCTTACGTGGCCCAGGCCCAGCTCCTCCCATGTCGTCTACCTTCTGCCAGTCGGCAGCAGGAGGTGGCCACCGCTCCCTCCGGCGCGGCCACGCACCTGTGTGCCTGCCTGGCCGCCGCTTCACGCTAGCGAGGAAGGATAAGCCTCCCGCGACCTCCTCCCATGCTTTCCCCCTCCTCATTCGCCCCCTATTCTCCCTTCTCTCGGTCGCCATTAGAGCCCGAGCTGAGCTCGAGCTCGCCGTCGCTCCAGCCCCTCTCCCTCTCACCTGAGCTACGTAATAGCTTCGCCTTGGTCTCCTGAAGCTCTCCAACCAGTTGCTCGACGCCGAGAACCCCTGAGACGCCGTGATGCCAGCGTCTTCAACCTCGGATTCCCGGAGCTCGACACCGTCGTTCTCCCTCCTCATATCGTATCCGAGCCCGCTCTCGTCGTCTGTGCACTTCCTGTGAGCTCAGGGTGCTTTCCCCCTCATTTTCCTCTTCGATCCCGAGCTCTAGGCCTCGATTCCACTGGAGCACGATGAGATCCGCCGCGGGACCTCATCGCCGGTAGCTTGCTATCCCACAGACAACAGCGCCAGAAATTGACACGTTGACACAGGTTGGGCTTGCGTTGGTTTTCCCTTGAAGAGGAAAGGGTGATGCAGCACAGGAGCAGTAAGTATTTCCCTCATTTTGAGAACCAAGGTATCGATCCAGAAGGAGGGTCTCGTCAAGTCTAGAGTACGTGCGCAAACACAAACAAGCTTGCACCCAACGCTTCAAAGGGGTTGTCAATCCCTTCAAGATTGTTTGCAAAGTGAGATCTGAAGGCGGAAAGTGCAACGAAGTAAAAAGTGTAAGGCTGAAAATATGGTGTGGAGTAGACCCTGGGCCACAGTGTTCACTAGAGGCTTCTCTCAAAATAGCAAGTGTTACGGTGGGTGAACAATTTACTGCCGAGCAATTGATAGAACCGCGCAAGGTCATGACGATATCTAAGGCAATGATCATACATATAGGCATCACGTCCGAGACAAGTAGACCGATACTTTCTGCATCTACTACTATTACTCTACACATCGACCGCTATCCAGCATGCATCTAGTGTATTGAGTTCATGACGAACAGAGTAACGCTTTAAGCAAGATGACATGATGTAGAGGGATAATCTCAAAGCAATGATGAAAACCCCATCTTTTTTACCCTTGATGGCAACAACACGATGCGTGCCTCGCTACCCCTTCTGTCACTGGGTGAGGTCACCACACGGTATGAACCCAAAACCAAGCACTTCTCCCATTGCAAGAATCATAGATCTAGTTGGCCAGACAAAACCCACAACTCGAAGAGAATTACAAGGATATGAAATCATGCATAAGAGAGATCAGAAGAAACTCAAATAAGATTCATAGATAATCTAATCATAAATCCACAATTCATTGGATCTCGACAAACACACCGCAAAAGAAGATTACATCGGATAGATCTCCATGAAGATCATGGAGAACTTTGTATTGAAGATCCAAGAGAGAGAAGAAGCCATCTAGTTACTAACTATGGACCCGTAGGTCTATGGTGAACTACTCACGCATCATCGGAGAGGTCATGGTGTTGATGGGGAAGCCCTCTATGTCCGAATCATCCCTCCGGCAGGGCACCAGAACGTGCCCCAGATGGGATCTTGGAGAGACAAAAGCTTGCGGCGGCAGAAAAGTACTTTCGACGATCTCCTGATTTTTTCTGGAATTTATGGGAATATATAGGCGAAAGACCTAGGGCAAAGGGCGTCCAGGGGGCCCACAAGCCTGGATGGCGCGGCCTCCCCTTGGTTGTGGGGTGGGGGCTTGTGGGGCCCCTGAGGCTCCCCTGCCTTGGCTCCCAAGCTTCCCGATCTTCTTCTGTTCCATAAAAAATCTTTTCGGGGATTTTCTTCCGTTTGGACTCCGTTTCAAAATCTCCTCTGAAAGGGGTCAAAAACATGGAAAAAACAGGAACTGGCACTTGGCACTGAGTTAATAAATTAGTCCTAAAAAATATATAAAAGGCATGCAAAACATCCAAAGTTTGACAAGATAATAGCATGAAACCATCAAAAATTGTAGATACGTTGGAGACGTATCATAGCTCTCCGGTGATCGGCTGGTCATTCTAAGGCCACCGTTAGCTTCAGTGCAACGTGTAGGTGTTGTATGAGCCCAGACCCGTGCGTGATAGGCCCCGTAGGTGTGATTCCGAGGATGCCCGAATTCCGGCAGCCGCTGAGCTCGTCGCCGACGTCATCTCCGGTGGTTTCAGCCCCCGTTCTTTGCAAAAATGGATCTGTGATCGAGCGGTCCGATCGTCTGGTGCCCTCCGCCGTGCATTTGGTCACCGGAATAGCAAACCCGAGGCCCTCCGCCGTTATGGTGGTCGCCGGAGCCTCGCCGCCGGTGGGTTTGACCCCATCGCCAGTGGGGTTGACTTCCGTGAGTCTCTAGCAAGTGGGGCCAGCCCCCTGACTAATTAAGTTTAGTCAAAATAAAAATAAAAATTATATTAAAAGTTAAATAGTCACTGACATGTGGGTCCAACTCTGTTAATTAGCTAATTAAGTTTAAACTTAATTTGAAACTGGCCAGAATCACTAACCAGTGGGTCCCACTAGTCAGCTTTGACTTTCAACGGCCACGTGACCTGCTCATGTGATGCTGATGCAATAAGTCTAATTCTGGTTTTAATATAGTTCCTGAATAATTGCAAAACTTTGGAAATTCATAGAATTTTGAATATAACTCCAAATCAGACAAATAATATATGCAAATTGATCGGAAAAATTCAATGAACACAATGGTGCTACTTTCATGCATGAAAAACAAAGTTATGAAACAGCATCAGGTCAAATCAATTAAATGATTAAGATGAATATGCCATTTCAAATAATATTTGAATTTGGATTTTAAACCAGATGAAAACTAAGGTTTCACCAACCACATTGAATCTTATCACCATTCATTTCATGGCATGTTCATGCATCATGACTATTGTATATGATTGTTAATATTTGTATGTTGTTATTCGGTAGGCCCCGCCCCTTCGGATACGACTGATTATCCGACTTACGGATATCACCCCTCTGCTGAGCAACAAGGCAAGCAACCATTTTGATCATCCCGAGAAATCCCATGTTCTCGCTCCTGCTCTTAGTTATTGCATTAGATCAAAATGCTTCCAATGCTTTTACCACGGTAGTTGAACCCATTCATTTGCATGACCTGTCTTTGTCACAGTAAATAGATAAACCTTGCAACCTAGCATACGTGGTAGATGCTTGAGCCATGATGTGCCTTATCCTTCTATGCATGCTATGCTTAGAGTTGTGTATGGTCTATCATCTGGGCGATGAACAGGATTGTGAGAATGTGTTCTGTTAATAAAGGTTGTGTCTTGAACCTGATTTGGTAAAGGTACCGGTGAAAGGCTTCGTAGGAGTACATGGCGGGTTGTTTCATTGGAACCGCCCTTAGGAACTGAGTTCTGTGTATATAATCCAATACAAGATACTACCACATGCTGGGCCCTGAAATATAACCCCGCTCGATTTATTAATCGCCTAGTACTCGGTCCAGGAGTTGCAAGTAGTTTCTGGTGTTTATAGTCATGATGGAGGCCGTGCATAGTGCTGACCTTAGAGGTGGGCTATGATGTGGTAAGAAGTGGCGCTGTGTACCAAGTGGCACCCGGATGGTAGGCTTGGGAACCCTGCGCACATCGTTTGGGGCCGTGGTGGAAACCACGGCCGGACTTCCGTACGGGTTACCCTCACATAGGCGATAAACCTGGACTAGGTATTAGCATGGTTAACGGTCGTGGCCGACTCCCTCGCTAGGCTTCCACTTGAAGGTTGCCGAGGTGCATGACGTGCACATAGCGATAAGTGGCGAGAGCGTGTGTGAATAAGTACACCCCTACAGGGTTATGATCTATTCGAATAGCCGCGTCCGCGTATATGGACTACTTGGAAACATATGTTGTTCATAGACAACTATAATGGCTACTCATAAAAATGTCAAGATAAGTGTGAGTGTCGTGGATGGCATTTCCGTATGGAGACGGAATGATTCCATGATGGTGTATTGTTGTGGTGTTAGTGGACTCGTGTGCGAGAAAAGAAAGTTGTCAAAACTATTTAAAATTGTAGTTTGTCTAACCAAGAGTCAAAGTTGGCTTTCTGCATGAAACCCCACAACTCCTTGTTGATACATTGCATGAGTAGATAAAATTGTCCTAAAGTCTTGTTGAGTACTTTTGTACTCATGTTTGATTAATAAATTGTTGCAGAGGATGTTAATGACCCTAATGGTGGGTTCTATCTAGACGTTGGCGATGACGAGTAGTTGGTGTCCCAGCTACGATCTGGCCCTAGGTTGGGTCTGTAAATAGTTAGGCCATGTGCCTTTTACCTTTCCATCTATCTATACTCAGACGGTTTTAATCTTCCACTGGCTTGTAAGACTTGTTTGAATGACTTGTGATGATGGGTCGTGAGACCCCTATCTGTGTAATATTATGTGTAAGGCTCTTCCGAGCCTTGTAAATAAAGTTTGTATGTTTATGGTTATGTTGTGATGCCAACGAGGTATCTATGCATATCGGTATGCCATGCGTACGTGTGTTGTACTTGATATGTATGGGGTTCGAACACCTAGTCGTAAGCCTTAGTAGCACTCCTTACGGGGAAATGCCCCTTTGTGTTTCCACCAAGCCATGGTAGTTCGCTACTGCTCCGGACACATTGGTTGACCGGCATGTGTCTTCTTAGCTGTTGTGTCTGTCCCTTTGGGGAAATGTCACGCGGTGTAATGGAGTCCTTGTAGCTTGCTGATGACCGACGCCTGCTTTGCTGGGTCATGTATGCCTGTCCATGTACGGAACTGCCACTTGAGTTTATGACTAGACATGTCGACCCGGGTTCTTTGACCTCGGAATGCTAGAGACACAATTGCATACGTGAGTCAAAAGGCGCAAACGGTCCCGGCTAAGGTAAGGCTGCAGCCGTGGGGATAACCGTGCGTGAGACCGCAAAGAGATGTGATGTGTTACAAGCTGGATTCCTATGGCTTTGGATCGGGGTCCCGACAACGTTGGTATCAGAGCCTGACTGACTGTAGGATTACCAAGCCAAAGTGGTCGAAGTTGAGTCTAGAATTGCTTTAGTTATATATAAGGTAATTGTTTGTGGAAGGGAATGTAAGATTCTTGCTTCTCTTCTCAGGTCATTCTATTATGGTCATCCTCGTCTTTTCTGCGGGGATTAAGAACTAGGTTACTTATCTTTCTCTCAGGATCGTGTATTACTGATCGGTAGATTATAGGACAAGGAGTCGAGAGTTACTCCGGGTTTCTTTTATTCCAAGGGAAAGAAAGTAAGATTTGATGACCATGCAATTGAACTTGATAGTTGAGTGGTTATGCTATCCTATCTTTTGTGGGTTGTCTCAAAATTGTTTTTGAGCATTTACAACCGTTATGCTACCCAATTTTGTCTCCACACCACTAATGCCTTTGCATTACTCTCTATTTTCAGATGCCTGGCCGTCCTTCTCGTCAGGTGGTCCGTCTGACTAGGTGCATTGATGTGCTGGGTCACACGGCTATGCTAGTAAGGATGATGTGAGTAGCCGGTTACCGCTGGTACCCAGAGTATATAGTGGAGGAGCAGTATCGGGATTTTAATCAAAGTCAGTATCTGTGCACAGTTAGGGTTTTCCCAGATTACCCTGGAGCCGAGGAGCTGATCCCTTGGTCTTATGTATTCGGGGTTACTGTTGATATCGCAGTTCAAGATGCTGCCTATTCAATGTTGACCATTATGAGAGCCAGACATGCACTGCTGCAGAATTCAGAGTTCTGCTATGTTCCTGCCTCTCAGCCAGGAGAAGAAGGATACCTCAGTGGGGTCTACTTTGATTCCTCTATGGAGGATCCGCTGCTGCAATCCACCGCTGAGATGTTAGAGAATAGAGACAGGGATGCTCGTGCCCTTCGTATGGAGCTCTATGCTACACGTGCCCGTCTATGGACGGCTTTGACACAGCTGGTACTATAGTCCAGACAGGGTATGGAGATATGGAAATGTTGAACCCTGTTAAAAACCATCTTCCGGCTCATGTTGACTAGCCTGCTATAGGAGGAGTCACCCCTCTTTGGGGACCTCTACTACCACCAATCAGGGGACCAAGGCCACACCCGTGTCCTTACGGTTCCCAGGGGTCCCAGGCTCGAGTATTTCCTGATCCGCAGGTTGAGCTCCCAGGCCATGGAGGCAACCTTTATGAGATGTTTTATGCGGATGACTGAACCCGTGAGTGGAAGAGTAGTATGGTAGTAGCTGTACTTCCACAGTCCTGTGTGTCTTGTGGAGTATGCTTATGTCGTGAGATGAATTCCGGAGGCATAGATAAATAATGTATAGGAAGCCTGGATAGCCTCTGATGAGTAGTATCATCTTTTCAGTAGTTTGCTCTCCGGTTAAGGTTGTACTGAACTATGTAATGGTGTGTATGAACCATGGTGTATATATAGCAGTTACTTTTTACCATGTTGGTCCGATGTTTATTTCTCCATTCCGTGTGTTCATTGCATTCTTAATCCATGGTTAGTATTGATGTTAATATTGGTCTAAGCTGTGAGTTTGTTTGTCAGGATGGTGTTCACTAGGTTGAACCGTGCCCCTGCCCATGAGCAGGGAGAGGGTAGTCAAGCACCACAGGAGGAATTGCCTCACCCGCCTTCCCTAGCGGAAGTTATGCTTGAGCAGAAAGAGACAAAAGGGAGACCAACCGTCTGCTAGAGCGTACTGAGCAAAATACAGCTCGTCAGCCAAGGAATGATGCACTGTCCCTCAATGACTTCGTGAAGTTGAATCCTCCAAAGCTCCATCACTCCGTCGATCTCCTCGACGCTGATGACTGGTTGTGCAGTATAACGCGCAAGATTCGATCTGCAAATGTTTCTGAGGCCGACAAGGTGACCTTTGCGGCCTACTTTTTGGAAGGACCCGCCAATCAGGGGTGGGAGAACTTTGAAGCTATGCGTCCTGCTGGACCAGCAGCCACATGGGCGGACTTTAGCGCAGCCTTTCGTCTGCACCATATTCCAGAGGGTCTGATGGACCGTAAGAGAGAGGAATTATGTGCCTTCACCCAGGGAAAATTGACCGTGGATGCTTATAGCCGCGAGTTCGGTAACCTCACCCGCTATGCAACTGAAGAGGTGTCAACTGATGCCAAGAAGCAAGCAAGATTCCACAAGGGTCTGAGCCCTGAACTTCGTCGTGACTTGCGTCTCCACAAATGTACAAGCTTTCAAGCTCTTGTCAACACGGCGATCAGTGCCGAGACTGGTCATACCGACTATGAAGCCACGAAGAAGCACTCCCATGACTCTGGCTCCTCATCTGGTTCCGCATTCCCAAAACACAAGCTGTGGGTTCCAAATAGCTCTCTGTCGCCAAGATATACCCTGAGGCCATCCTATGTGGCGCCTCAGGCGAATCAGACCAACCCTCCAGCAAAAACCTATGGTGGTCCAGCTAGCAATGATGCACCATGTGCCAATGAGGTGATCTATTACAAGTGCGGAGAACCAGGGCACTACTCACGAGAGTGTCCTCAGAATATGGGTGCCAAGCAACCTGGAAAGTTCGTTGGGCAAGGCAAGTCGGGCAAAGCTTACTATGTGAAGCGAACTCCTGCATATGGCCGCGTGAACTATGTTTCAGCAGAAGAAGCTGCAGAGGATCCCGATGTCATATTGGGTACACTCCTTGTCAATCATCACCCAGCGTCCGTTCTTTTTGACATTGGGTCATCTCATTCCTTCATTTCAGAAAGTTATGCACAGTTGCATAACATGTCCTTTTGTGATATGCCAATCCCATTGGTTGTCCAAACCCCTGGTAGTATGTGGCAAACCTCCAGGATAACCTATGACAATGAAATTCTAGTAGACAGGCTAGTTTTTCGAGCATCTTTGATAGCCCTGAAATCTTCACATATCAATATCATCTTGGGTATGGACTAGATGTCAGCTCATTATGCCAAGATTGATACTCATTCTAGAAATGTTTAGCTTACCCATCCCTCGGGTGAGATAATTAATGTCTCTACTCGAGTTGCCAAATGTCAACTCTATTCCCTCAATGCCAACCCTCTTCCAGAACTTGAAGACATTCCGGTAGTCCGTGACTTTCCGGATGTTTTTCTAGAAGAACTGCCAGTAATTCCACTTGACAGGGATGTAGAGTTTGTAATAGACCTTGTTCCGGGAACCGTTCCAATAGCGAGAAGACCTTGTAAGATGTCACCCCTGGAGCTAGCCGAACTTAAGAAGCAACTAGATGAGGCCTTGAATAAAGGTTTCATTCGTCCTAGCTCTTCTCCATGGGCTTGCCCCATCCTCTTCGTCAAGAAGAAAGACGGAACGGATCGGATGGTTGTAGATTACCGACCAGTTAACCTGGTCACCATAAAGAACAAGTATCCGCTCCCAGGATCAACGATCTGTATGATCAACTCACTGGATCCTCAGTCTTCTCCAAAATGGATTTGAGGTTGGGTTACCATCAAATCAAGATCAAGAATGGGGACATTCCAAAAACGGCTTTTGTCACTCGTTATGACAAATACGAGTACACCATCATGTCCTTCGATTTAACCAATGCCCCAGCCACCTTCTCTCGCTTGATGAATTCAATCTTCATGGAGTATTTGGATAAATTCATCGTGGTATACCTCGATGATATTCTCATCTACTCGAAGAACGAACAAGAACATGCCGAGCATCTAAGGCTGGTATTGATGAAACTTCGAGAGCACCGCCTTTATGCCAAGTTTTCAAAATGTGAATTTTGGTTACCAGAAGTGACCTATCTAGGCCACGTAATCTCTGGTAAGGGTATTGCTGTCAATCCCGAGAGAGTTCAAGCCGTCCTTCATTGGACTCAACCTGAATCGGTTAAGCAAGTTAGGAGTTTTCTTGGTCTAGCGAGCTATTGTCGTCGCTTTGTCGAGAATTTCTCCAAGGTTGCAAAGCCTCTAACTGAACTCCTCAAGAAAGATAAAAAGTTCGAGTGGACACCATAGTGTGAGCATAGTTTTCAGTAACTGAAAAGACGCCTGACTTCCGCACCTATGTTCCTACCACTAGATTTTTCTAAGGACTTTGTTATCTATTGCGACGCCTCGCGACAATGATTAGGTTGCATTCTCATGCAGGATCGTCATGTGATTGCATACGCATCTCACAGTTGCGTCCACATGAGGATAATTATCCCACACATGATCTTGAGCTTGCAGTTGTAGTCCATGCACTTAAAACCTGGCAACATTACCTTCTTGGTAATTGTTGCAAAATATTCACTGATCACCAAAGTCTGAAATATATCTTCACCCAGCCGGATTTGAATCTCAGGCAAAGACGGTGGGTTGAGTTGATCACAGATTACGACTTAGGGATAACTTACACCCCGGGGAAGGCCAATGTTATGGCTGATGCACTAAGTCGTAAGTCTTATTGTAATAATCTGATGTTACAACGAGGTCAACCACATCTCGATGAGGAATTTTGAAAGTTAAATCTTCACATTGTTCCTCAAGGATTCCTTTCTAACCTGGTGGCGAAGCCTACTCTTAGGGATCAAATCATAGTTGTCCAGAAGCGTGATAAGAGTATATCACGGATCAAGGAGAATATTATTAGAGCAAGCGCTAAGGAATTCTCCACGAATGATCAAGATGTCGTGTTCTTTCAGAACTGTCTAGTGGTTCCTAAGAATCCACATCTAAGGCAGTTGATCCTTAAGGAGGCTCATGATTCTCCTCTCACCATTCATCCTGGTAGTACTAAGATGTATCAGGACCTACGCCAAAGGTTTTGGTGGACTAGGATGAAGATAGAAATTGATGAGTTCGTTGCTAACTGCGACGTTTGTCGTCGAGTTAAGGCAGAACATCAAAGGACTGCTGGCACCCTTCAACCTTTAGCTATTCCTGAATGGAAATGGGATAAAGTCAGTATGGATTTCATCACTGGATTTCCCAAGACCAAGAAAGGAAATAATGCTATCTTTGTGGTCATTGATCGTCTTTCCAAAGTAGCTCATTTTCTTCCAGTCCGTGAGAGTATAACAGCTAGCCAGCTAGTAGAATTATATATCTCTCGAATAGTGTCTCTTCATGGTGTTCCTCCGGAGATTAACCCAGACTGTGGAAGTATATTTACTTCTCGCTTCTCGGAGAGTTTTCAGAATGCCATGGGGACTCACCTATCTTTTAGCACTGCTTTCCATCCTCAATCAAGTGGTCAAGTAGAAAGAGTGAATCAAATCCTAGAAGATATGCTCCGAGCTTGTGTTATATCATTCGGTATGAATTGGGAGAAGTGCCTTCCATTTCCCAAATTTGCTTATAACAATAGTTATCAATCAAGCTTGGGCAAAGCTCCTTTTGAAGTTCTTTATGGACGAAGATGTCGAACACCTCTTAATTGGTCAGAAACCGGGGAGAGGCAACTCTTTGATCCGGATATGATCCAGGAAGCACAAGAGCAAGTTTGCATTATTCGTGAAAAGTTTAAAACAGCCCAGTCTCGTCAAAAGAGCCAATATGATCGTCATCATAAGGCTGTGACCTTTTAAGTTGACAAGAAGGCTTACCTTCGGGTTACACCTTTGAAGGGTACCCATCGTTTCGGTATCAAGGGCAAGTTGGCTCCTCGTTACATCGCTCCTTTTCGCATTCTTGCCAAACGAGAAGAAGTTGCCTACCAATTGGAACTTCCTCCACATCTTTCCAAGGTTCATGATGTATTCCACATCTCGCAACTCAAGCGTTCCTTTTCGGATCCTATCCGTGAAGTGGACCACGAAACGCTTGATCTCCAAGATAACCTTTCAGGCTGAGAATACCCTGTTCGTATTCTTGATCAAGCTGAGCGTACCACTCGACATCGAAACCTCAAGTTTCCTAAAGTTCAATGGTCAAATCATTCTGAAAAAGAGGCAACATGGAAAAGAGAGGATCGTCTATGACTTGAGTATCCCGCGCTATTTCCGACGACTTCCAAATCTCGGGACGAGATTCTTTTGAGTGGGGGTGAGTTGTCACATCCCTGGATCCCTAATAGAGTATAGCAAGTTTGTGCTCATGTCTTCTTCATTGCATCCAAGTAAATGAAATGAAATCAAAAGCAAAGCAAAGAAAACAAAAGCAAACCCTAGCAACTCTATATTCAAAAGCAATTCAAATTTGGTGGCAAATTAAAATTCCAAAATGGCTATTAGAAAAGTTCATCATTTGTGATAAATGTTGAAAACAAAATATCAGGGGTGAAGTATATTTTCAAAATGCCTTTGGCATTTTAAATTAAAGTTAAAAGCTACTGAAATCAACTATATAATTGATTTCAAATAATCCAAAGTTTCCAAAAATGCTGAAACTTTTATATATGTTTGGAAATATTCCAAACAACACTTCAGCATGTTTCAAACTATTTTAGGAATAGTTTGGAACCAAAAATTAAACAAAACCATATCAGAAATGTTTTAACAGAAACAGAAAAGAGAAAAAAAATAAAAATACCTTACCTGTCGCTTACCTGGCCCAGGCCCAGCTACTCCCATGTCGTCTACCTTCTGCGAGTCGGCAACAGGAGGTGGCCACCGCTCCCTCCGGTGCGGCCACGCACCTGTGTGCCTGCCTGGCCGCCGCTTCGCGCTAGCGAGGAAGGATAAGCCTCCCGCGACCTCCTCCCGTGCTTTCCCCCTCCTCATTCGCCCCCTGTTCTCCCTTCTCTCGGTCGGCATTAGAGCCCTAGCTGAGCTTGAGCTGGCCGTCGCTCCAGCCCCTCTCCCTCTCACCTCAGCTGCGCAATCGCTTCGCCTTGGTCTCCTGAAGCTCTCCAACCAGCTGCTCGACGCCGAGAACCCCTGAGACGCCGTGATGCCAATGTCTTCAACCTCGGATTCCCGGAGCTCGCCGCCGTCGTTCTCCGTCCTCAGATCGTCTCCGAGCCCGTTCTTGTCGTCTCTGCACTCCCTGTGAGCTCAGGGTGCTTTCCCCCTCATTTTCCCCTTCGATCCCGAGCTCTAGGCCTCGATTCCACCGGAGCACGATGAGATCCGCCGCGGGACCTCGTCGCCTGTAGCTCTCCGGTGATCGGCTGGTCATTTTGAGGCCACCGTTAGCTTCAGTGCATCGTGTAGGTGCTGTATGAGCCCAGCCCCGTGCATGATAGGCCCCGTAAGTGTGACTCCGAGGATGTCCGAATTCCGATAGCCGTTCAGCTCGTCGCCGGCATCATCTCCGGTGGTTTCAGCCCCTGTTCTTTGCAAAAATGGATCTGCGATCGAGCGGCCGATCGTGTGGTGCCCTCCGCCGTGCGTTTGGTCACCGGAATAGCAAGCCCGAGGCCCTCTGCCGTTCTGGTGGTCGCCGGAGCCTTGCCGCCGGTGGGTTTGACCCCATCGCTGGTGGGGTTGACTTCCTTGAGTCGCTAGCAAGTGGGGCGAGCCCCCTGACTAATTAAGTTTAGTCAAAATAAAAATAAAAATTATAGTAAAAGTTAAATAGTCATTGACATGTGGGTCCAACTCTGTTAATTACCTAATTAAGTTTAAACTTAATTTAAAACTGGCCAGAGTCACTGACCAGTGGGTCCCACTGGTCAAGTTTGACTTTCAACGGCCAACTGACGTGCTGATGTCATGCTGATGCAATAAGTCTAATTCTGGTTTTAATATAATTCCAGAATAATTGGAAAACATTGCAAATTCATAGAATTTTGAATATAACTCCAAATCAGACAAATAATACATGCAAATTGATCAGAAAAATTCTATGAACACAATGGTGCAACTTTCATGAATGAAAAACAAAGTTATGAAACAGCATCACGTCAAATCAATTAAAACATTAAGAAGAATATGCCATTTCAAATAATATTTGAATTTGGATTTCAAACCAGATGCAAACTAAGGTTTCACCAACCACACTGAATCTTATCACCTTTCATTTCATGCCATGTTCATGCATCATGACTGTTGCATATGATTGTTAATATTTGTGTGTTGTTATTCGGTAGGCCCTGCCCCTTCAGATACGAGGATTATCCAACTGAGGGATATCACCCCTCTGCTGAGCAACAAGGCAAGCAACCATTTTGATCATCCCGATAAATCCCATGTTCTTGCTCCTGCTCTTACTTATTGCATTATGTCAAAATGCTTGCAATGCTTTTACCACGGTAGTTGAACCCATTCATTTGCATGACCTGTCTTTGTCACAGTAAATAGTAAACCTTGCAACCTAGCATACCTGGTAGTTGCTTGAGCCATGATGTGCCTTATCCTGCTATGCATGCTATGCTTAGAGTTGTGTATGGTCTGTCATCTGGACAATGAACAGGATCGTGAGAATGTGTTCTGTTAATAAAGGTTGTGTGTTGAACCTCATTTGGTAAAGGTACCGGTGAAAGGCTGTGTTCGAGTACATGGTGGGTTGTTTCATTGGAACCGTCCTTAGGAACTGAGTTTCGTGTATGTAATCCAAGACAAGATACTACCACATGCTGGGCCGTGAAATATGACCCCGCTCGACTTATTAATCGCCTAGTACTCGGTCTAGGAGTTGCAAGTAGTTTCTGGTGTTTATAGTCATGATGGAGGCCGTGCATAGTGCTGACCTTAGAGGTGGGCTATGATGTGGTAAGAAGTGGCGCTGTGTACCAAGTGGCACCCGGATGGTAGGCTTGGGAACCCTGCGCACATCGTTTGGGGCCGTGGCGGAAACCTCGGCCGGACTTCCGTGCAGGTTACCGTCAGATAGGCGATAAACCTGGACTAGGTATTAGCGTGGTTAACGGTAATGGCCGACTCGCTCGCTGGGTTTCCGTTTGAAGGTTGCCGAGGTGCATGACATGCACATAACGATAAGTGGCGAGAGCGTGTGTGAAGAAGTACACCCCTACAGGGTTATGCTCTCTTCGAATAGTCGCGTCTGCGGATATGGACTACTTGGAAACATATGTTGTTCATAGACAACTATAATGTCAACTCATAAAAATGTCAAGATAAGTGTGAGTGTCGTGGATGGCATTTCCGTAGGGAGACGGAATGATTCCATGATGGAGTATTGTTGTGGTGTTAGTGGACTCGTGCGCGAGAAAACAAAGTTGTCAAAACTATTTTAAATTGTAGTTTGTCTAACCAAGAGTCAAAGCTAGCTTTGTGCATGAAACCCCACAACTCCTTGTTGATACATTGCATGAGTAGATAAAATTGTCCTAAAGTCTTGCTGAGTACTTTTGTACTCACGTTTGATTAATAAATTGTTGCAGAGGACGTTAATGACCCTAATGGTGGGTTCTATCTAGACGTTGACGACGACGAGTAGTTGGTGTCCCAGCTACGATCTGGCCCTAGATTGGGTCTGTATATAGTGAGGCCATGTGCCTTTTACCTTTCCATCTGTCTGTACTCAGACAGTTTTAATCTTCCGCTGGCTTGTAGTACTTGTTTAAATGACTTGTGATGATGGGTCGTGAGACCCCTATCTGTGTAATATTATGTGTAAGGCTCTTCCGATCCTTTTAAATAAAGTTTGTATGTTTATGGTTATGTTGTGATGCCAACGAGGTATCTATGCATATCGGTATGCCATGCATACGTGTGTTGTACTTGATATGTATGGGGTTTGAACACCTAGTCGTATGCCTTAGTAGCACTCCTTTCGGGGAAATGCCCCTTTGTGTTTCCACTGAGCCATGGTAGTTCGCTACTGCTCCGGACACATTGGTTGACCGGCATGTGTCCTTCTTAGCTGCTGTGTCTGTCCCTTTGGGGAAATGTCACACGGTGAAATGGAGTCCTTGTAGCTTGCTACGACTCGTCTACACTCACTGATGACCGACACTTGCTTTGCTGGGTCATGTATGCATGTCCGTGTACGGAACTGCCACTTGAGTTTATGACTAGACATGCCAACCTGGGTTCTTTGACATCGGAATGCTAGCGACACAATTGCATACGCGAGTCAAAAGGCACAAATGGTCCCGACTAAGGTAAGGCTACAGCCGTGGGGATAACCGTGCGTGAGACCGCAAAGAGATGTGATGTGTTACAGGCTGGATTCCTATGGCTTAGGATCGGGGTCCCGACAGTCATCCACATATAATATGAGAAATGCTACAGAGCTTCCACTCACTTTCTTGTAAAAACAGGCTTCTCCATAAGCCTATACAAACCCAAACGCTTTGATCACCTCATCAAAGTGAATGTTCCAACTCCGAGATACTTGCACCAGCCCATAGATGGAGCGCTGGTGTCACACCCTGTTTTCACTATCACTTTCTCTCTATGCAAAAATCTCGGCTTGTTAAAACTTTTTCAAAACTAACGGTGTGAGTGCCATGATTATCATTGTATGCTTGTCTGTTTGATCATGTGGTGATAAAAACTCCATTTCACAATATTGAATTATTTCCAAAAACCTTTACTTGTTTCTGATCAAGGAAAAACCCTACTTTGAGTTGCACTACATGCCCTTGATGGCAAGGAGTGTTTCTACCCATTGTTGGTGATCTGATTTTAACTTTATTTTAGTGCTCCAAAACCACAAAATAATTATTTTGTGAATTATTTTCCTAATTTAATTGCATGTCCATTTCTGAGGCCAGAATTGGTATTCCTACATGGAAGAATACTTTTCTGCCTTAGAAAAATCTGATTAAATTTGGAGATAATCAGAAGGACATATATTTTCCATACATAAGATTTTAAACCCTATTTATATTATAATTATTTGAGTAAAACCCTGAAAACCATTTCTGTCTGTTTTGACCTTTTGAAATATTTCCAAAGGAAATATTCTCAATAAAATCCTATAAAATTCCAGTGGTATCCCTAAGCCATACTTGGTGTCCACATAAAGTTTCACCTTGATCCAAGGTGACTAAGGACCCCAAATAACCCTAAAACCCCTTCTGTCCAAATTGGAGTTAGAGCAACTCTACATAGCAAAGTTTGTCCAATGATGCTGAAACTTTGCAGGAGTGTCTAATACCTCAAATGAGGGCTCCACACCAAAAATAGGATTTGTCGGACTTAGTTTGCCCACACTCTCTTTGGAAGGGACAAATCTGGTCAAATGGTGGTGTTTTCAAGTTTACGAAGCTAAACTTGTCCAATGGAGCTCAAACTTGGTGAAACCCCATGTTTTAGCACCAAACCCAAACATGTTAAGTTGCAGCACCAGTGGTGGGGTGCAACTACCCCGAACCACTGTCGAGCACCTTTTGACAGATGGGTAAAAGCCCCTTTAACCCATAGCTAAACCCAACCCCTTTGCTCCAAACTCTCAGATTAGGTGGCCAGTATCAATGCCCAACCTCAGTCAACTGGCCCCTCTCTGGTTCAAAGTAGAAATGCCAAAAACCCCAATCTAAGCTTCAATTCAAAGATGACAGCACCAGTATTGCCTGTCTCCCTTGACCAACCGAAGCTCCCACGGGGCCCCAACGGCTAGCCTCACTCCCAGCCAGGGCCAGGACATGCTAGACACGTCCAAATGCCTCAGAGAGCACCAGCATGCCGTGGCATGCCAAAACTGCACTTTGGGCATGCTACAGGAAGCCGCCGAGGTGGGGGCGACGCCCTCGACCAGTTCCAGCCTCCCCTGAGGTGTCCAACCTCTTCCCCGACAACCCCTCTGCATCGAGCGACCATCAGGGCCCCTCCTCTCCCGCGCTAGAGCTCGTGCGACGTGTGCCCGCGCGCACCAGAACCGGCCAAGGTTGCGCGGCTATTGATGCTCGACTCCTCTCTCTCTCCCTCTGTTGCAGATGGTTCTGGCAGTCCAAAACCACGTCCTGACACCGTGGTTTTGACCCTAGCTCCTCTCTGCACCCCCATGTGCGCTACGGTGAGTCACCGGCGCTCCCTAATTGGCTCACCATCGCGGGCCTATAAATAACCCTCCCCTCACTCCAGCACCCCTCAGAAAGCTTTGCCACGACCACTAGCACCTCCCTAGCCACCCCAACAAGCTAGCAGAGCCCCGGTGCTCGAGATCGACCGACGCCCCTCTGCCTCGGAGCTCCGGTCAATCTCCGGCTACACGACGGCTCCTGCGTCCCTCGACCCACCAAACTGATCCCCTCGACCTCAGGAAGCTTTCCCCCAACTTTCCCAATCATTTTCGTGCCCCTAGCTACCCTCTCGACCACCTTCCGAAACTCCTCCGCCGCGGCCTCCTCATCGTCGGCGCACCCGTGCCTCTCCGTCGTTGTTCCGACCATCAGTAGGTAGGCGACGTCGAGCCGAACCCATTTCAGTCCTCGTTAGGGCTTGAGATCGTCGGCAGCCTCGCCGACGTGCTCCTCCTCTCTGGCCAGAGGTAGGAGACGACCCCGACAGGTGTGCCCCACCTGTTGGTGGCCCAGCTCTCTCCCCCTCACTGCCCACAGCCGCTGACCACATGGCCCCGCACGTCAGGTTCAAACCTGACGGCGCGCACGCCTGGGCAGGCTGTCGGCTGGCCTTGGGCCGGCCCAGTTCCAGGCCGAGCCATGCCACGGACTTATCCCATTTTTCTTTTGTTTTTAAAATCTGATTTCAAAGATTTTTATAAAAATATTTAACCAGTGTAAAAATATAATTTTTCAACTCATATTCTTCTAAAAATATGTAGTATTTAATGAGACCATTGGATGAATTCTTCAGCAACTATTCTGTTTTACAATAATAAAAAGGACTAAATTGGAATAGTTTTGCTTCTGTTTGGTTGATTTTAAAAATGTCCCTTCATTGGAATCAGAGGCAAATATTTTTCGAAATAACCACTTAGATTTATCAGTAATAAAGAACATTTTTAAAATGACTTTGTGATCTGTTTTTGAGTGAGCTATTTCTTATTTATTATTTTGACGATGATAGAAAATCCGTGTGACGAGGGAATCAGAGCGGAAGTCGAAGACCCCGAATACCTAGCTGACCATGGCAAGCAGCCCTTTGACCATGACTGAGCATATGTTATATTGCATGTTAAGATAGCAAATATTTACGTTGCATATAATCATAAGTGCGGGTAAATCATTGATGTGATGTTACCGATGGCTCCTCCGGAGCACATGCATTAGGCTTGATCCTACCACCTATGAGGGTCATGCTTGTATCATGTTGACAAGTAAAACTAGAGTAACAGTAGCATGAGCATGTTGTTGACAAATCAAAGACTTATGGAAACCCCGTCGGGTGCCACTAATGCGCGAGGGTGATGATGAGATAGGTGGCCACTTTTGGTGAAGTGGTGCACCGGGTATTTGTGTGAGTATGGTTTCGAAAATGGGAATAGATTTATGATGTGTCGACCGTCCCAACCTTACCTGTATAACCACGTTACCCCTTTATGGGACGGGGATGTGTTGATTACTCTGGTCGGTGCTAGCAAAGAGCCACATTACTACTGGCGGGAGTGATGTGTGGTCACTCTCGTGATGGGTCGTGCCAGGTAGGGAGACTACGCCATTTTTTTGAGTTTCCAGGCACACCGTTGGTCCCTTCATGGTTGATACTGTTCAGAGTCGGTGCTCGTAAGACGTATAACATGTGGCCTGCGTACCAATCGAGTGGACCTCTATGTCTAGTATCGTCAGGGGAAAGGCATTGATCGGGTACTTACCTCGGGTATGTTATATACTGCGAGTCGTGGATTACATGGAAGTTTCCCAGATCTCGTTGGTCCAGCGTACTACCTCTGCAGAGTGTAAAACTATTCGAATAGCCGTGTCCATGGTCAAGGACAGTTGGGTGGTGCTGTTTAAACTACGTCCAGTTGTTCCCGCATAAACCAAGTGTGCGTTCCTATGAGTTACATGGAATTATTATGAAAGTAATTATATGACCAAGTTTGGTGACTTGGCATATAGGGTGAACCCGGATGGTTCATCCCTCAACAGATATATTGATATCTGTAACCTGTTCTTCAAAAGTAGTTCTTAACTTATGATGCATACCTGTGATCATGTTTATTTACCACCAAGAGATATCCATCAAAGATGCATGTTATTTTTATCCTTCACTTTCATTGTTCATATCGTGGGCTGTTTGCGAGTACATTCAAAGTACTCATTGGCTTGCCACTGGTTATATTATTGACCAGACATGGAAGGACCGGAGTTTGGAGATGGGTATGTCTTCGGGGATGCCCCTGCGAACTAGGACGCTTCCGAGTCAGAATGCCTGTCGGTGTAGGCTTGATGGCATGGGCACCCACTTAGACCCTATGATTTCCGTTATTAGTTGTATCAGTATGATTTGGCCATAGGCCCAACCTTGTGAACTTGACCGTTCGGACATGTGATGTAATAACTCGGTACTTGGATGTAAGACTCTTATTATTCAGTATATGTGTGTTCGGTGAGCATTGATCTCTGGGATCACTGAGCACATACATTCGGCGATCTCGACTTGTAAGTCAGGGTCCCCACAAAGCTGGTATCAGAGCCATCCTGACTATAGGAAGCCTTATGTAGCATGGACGATAGCCGAGACGACTAGTGCACTTAGACCTTAACCCGAGATTCTGCACCCATTAAAAAATTTCTAACCCTCTCCTCTACACCTTGTAGATGGTCGCCGTACCTGAGACGCTTCTGGAGACGGGCTTTCCTCCACTTCTGAGTGATAGCCTCGGGAAGTGCCAAGTACGCCGCACGCCCATCTTCCTCTACCACGAGCACTAGGTCAACGCCGACACTAAGGAGTATCACGTGGACGTGATAGTGAAGGCAAACGACTCCCCGACTAGATGGTTCTTTGAAGGACCACAAATGGAAGATCTGATGTTGGTAGTGCAGACAGCAGCACGAGAAGCGCTCGTGCGACTCCGCGACATCCTTCCCGAGATGGCTAACGAGCCAGCTACTCATCACCTACCCTTTGTTAAGGATGGGATAGACGGAAGTTGGACACTCAACCCATCTTCTGAGGACGGGACGCCGCTGAGGTTTTAGACCTACTTCAGTCTCTCGTGCGACACTTTGACCCACCTTTTGATCAAAGAGTCAGCAAATATTCGCCAAGAGCAGCGCCAAGTCAAGGATCTACTTAGCATGGAGAAGATGAAGAACCGCAAGGTGAAGAAGGAAGGAGCACCTGAAGGACCGCCTGACATCGCTTTCCGAGGAGGAATACCATCGCTTCAGGCCACTCCTCTTCAGAGTCGTCGCCTGACCGCGGAAGAGTACACCGAAATCTTCGCTACCTTGCCAACCAAGAGACGCCGCGATGGACCGCTTCCTTCTCCTACTCCTTCCAAGAAGGGAAGCACTGATGAAGATGAAGATGAGACGAATATCCTGCAGAACCCGCCTATGAGACCGCGCAGTCTGCCGCTTAGTATTATCAACGTAGGCAATTAGGAGTTACTCCCTGAGCGTAGGAGTTCATGTATCGGTTCATATGAACCATGAGTGTTGTGTTGGATGCAAGTTGCATTCTGCCTTAGGAAGCTTGTGAGCGACTACATCGCTTGTTTTAATCTAATGCATTAGCTCTTTCAAAAAGCTTTGGCTTAAAAATTTCACACTAGCACACCACCAGACCCCCTCTTTACTAGAGCATCATCCCTTATGATTTCGGCCGGTTCAGAAAATTTGACCTGTCTACTCCCCTGACAGGATGGTGAATGCAACTCGCAACAGCACCTTCGGCAACCCCGGCTCTGCCTCTTCAGGTCAGCAGCAGGGAACCGGAGGGGAAGCTTTAGCTGGAGGTCACCACGAGCAGCAAGACGATGTTCCACCGCCACCACCTCCTCCTGAAAGCTTGACTATGGCTCAATTCCTTCAAGCTCTCCGAGAGGAATGTCAAGCCAGTAATACCGCTATTCAGCAGCTGGCTCAAGCCTTGGTGAACAACCTGCCGTAGAACGGGAATGGAAATGGTCGCTCTACTCTCTCTGAGTTCATGCGAACTACGCCACCCATATTCACGGAGACGACTGAACCATTGGATGCCGATGACTGGATCCGTACTATCAAAGACCTCCTTGCGCTGGTCAAATGCACTGATGATCGTGTGAAAGTCCTCTATGCTTCTCACTGTCTCGGAGGCACAGGCAGAGCTTGGTGGGATGGATTTCAGATCATGCGAGCAGGGCAAGTCATCACTTGGGTTGTGTTCAAAGATGGATTCCGCGCTGCTCACATTCCTCCTGAAATGATGACCATTAAGAAGCGAGAATTTCGAGCCTTAAGGCAAGGCAGTGAATCTCTCAAGGAGTATTTGCAGAAGTTCAACCTCCTGTCAAGATATGCACCAGAAGACGTCAACACTAAGGCCGCCAAAGTGGAACGCTTTATGGTAGGACTACAACAGTCACTCCAGTATCAGTTGGTTGTTTGTGAATGCCGGACATTCAGCGATCTAGCTAATAAGGCCCTTATGTTGGAGGATAAGCGTCGTGCTATGGACGCCACTCGTAAGCACGAGCTAATGGGTAGTGGAGGACTAAGTAACCCGAAGCCACGCCCATGGCAGTCAGCACTAGCAAGACCCAGCTATCAACAGCAGCAGTACGAGACTCCAACATTTTGCCAGGACTACCCACCTCAGCAACAAGTCAACAACAAGCGAGCAATCAATCCACTGAACAATAGTGGAGTCAAGACCAATCTTCCAGCCCAAGTTACCTGTTTTGGATGTGGATAGACAGGGCACTATTCCAAACAGTGTCCCAATAAGAAGCCCGACGCACCGCGCCCCAATGCGCTAAATCAAGGCCAAGAAGCACCAGGCAGGAATCAAGCTCCCCGCAATCAGCAGTATCATAGCAGGGGCGGATTAATCATATCTCCACAGAAGAGGCACAGGAAGACCCGGTACGTTCCTCGTAAACTCCACCCCAGCAACAGTACTGTTTGATTGTGGTGTGCTACCTCTTGAGCTTGCGTTGTTTTTCCCTTGAAGAGGAAAGGGTGATGCAGCACAGTAGCAGTAAGTATTTCCCTCAGTTTAAGAACCAATGTATCAATCTAGTAGGAGTATCAAGACAAGTCACCAATGTACCTACGCAAAAACAAACAAACTTGCACCCAACGCTATAAAGGGGTTGTCAATCCCTTCATGATTAATTGCAAGGTGAGATCTGAAGGAGCAAAGTGCAACAAAGTAAAAGTGTAGAGCTGAAAATATGATGTGAAGTAGATCCGGGGGCCATAGTGTTCACTAGAGGCTTCTCTCATGATAGTAAGTATTACGGTGGGTGAACGAATTACTGCCGAGCAATTGATAGAATCGCGCAAAGTGATGATGATATCTAAGGCAATGATCATACATATAGGCATCACGTCCGAGACAAGTAGACCGATACATTCTGCATCTACTACTATTACTCCACACATCGACCGCTTTCCAGCATGCATCTAGTGTATTAAGTTCATAACAAACGGAGTAACGCCTTAAGCAAGATGACATGATGTAGAGTGATAAATTCATGCAATAGATATAAACCCCATCTTTTTACCCTTGATGGCAACAACACGATGTGTGCCTCGCTACCCCTTCTGTCACCAGGTGAGGACACCGCACAGTATGAACCCAAAACCAAGCACTTATCCCATTGCAAGAATTGTAGATCAAGTTGGCCAAATGAAACCCACAACTCGAAGAGAATTACAAGGATACGGAATCATGCATATAAGATATCAGAGGAGACTCAAATAATATTCATCGATAATCTGATCATAAATCCACAATTCAACGGATCTCGACAAACACACCGCAAAAGAAGGTTACATCGGATAGATCTCCATGAAGATCATGGAGAACTTTGTACTGAAGATCCAAGAGAGAGAAGAAGCCATCTAGCTACTAGCTATAGACCCGAAGGTCTATGGTGAACTACTCACGCATCATCGTAGAGGCAATGGTGTTGATGAAGATACCCTCCATGTCCGAATCCCCCCTCCGGCAAGGCACCAGAACATGCCCCAGATGGGATCTTGCGGAGACAGAAGCTTGCGGCGGCGGAAAAGTATTTTCGTGGCTCTCTCTGGCGTTTTTGGATTTTTGGAGAATTTATAGGCAGAAGAAGTAGGGCACACGAGCCACGGGGAGCCCACAAGCCTGCTAGCCTCCCCTAGGCCGGGCCTGGTGGGCTTGTGACCTCCTCCGAGGTCCTTTGCCTTGGTTCTCAAGTTTCCTGCATATCTTCTGTTATGGAAAAAATCATTTCACAGGTTTTATTCCGTTTGGACTCCGTTTAATATTCTCCTCTGAAAAAGGTCAAAAACACGAAAAAACAAAAACTGGCACTTGGCACTGAGTTAATAGGTTAGTCCCAAAAAAGATATAAAAGAGAATATTCATGCATACAAAACATCCAAAGTTGACAAGATAATAGCATGGAACCATAAAAAATTATAGATACGTTGGAGACGTATCCTGGTGCTTTGCATTCTTTTGTTACACAAAGATTTGCACAAACATGTGGTTTAAAACCTACCCTGCTTCGCGTGCAGATGGCAATTCAAACCCCGGGAGAAGTGTTGAGAACCAACCTAGGATGTAGGAAGGTCGAGATGGTTATCAATGGGACGAGCTTCTCAGCGGATCTCATTGTGCATAAGTCGCAAGGCCTAAAAGTAATTCTCGGCATGGATTGGTTGGCCAAGCATCAAAGCATCTTGGACTATGCCAACAGGGCCATTACCATGACAAGCGACCAAGGGGTCAAAGTCAAGTATGTCTCTGAGACAGTACTCGCTCGAGTACCACGGGTTAACAGCCTGTCAGAGGTAGAACTCAACCGAGTGCCAATAGTCTGTGAGTACCCGGACGTATTTCCTGATGAGCTACCAGGAATTCCTCCAGACCGAGACATCGAGTTCATCATTAAGCTCATGCCTGGATCAAGGCCTATCTATAAGAAGCCTTACGGGATGGGATCCTTAGAGCTAGCGGAGCTTAAGAAGCAGCTGGATGAGCAACTCAGGAAAGGGTTTATTCATCCGAGTGTGTCACCTTGTGGATCACCTTCTCTCTTCGTGTCCAAGAAGCATAGGACTATCAGATTCTGCATCGATTACCGTTCTCTCAATGATGTCACAATCAATAACAAGTATCCACTCCCCAAGATTCAAGACTTGTTTGATCAGTTAAATGGAGCTAAGGTATTTTCCAAGATCGATCTCCGGTCTGGATATTACCAACTAAAGATTCGACCCGAGGACATACCCAAGACTGCGTTTGTGACCCGGTACAGTCTGTACGAATGCAGTGTCATGTCTTTTGGATTGACTAATGCCCCAACTTAATTCATGTACCTCATGAACAAGGTCTTCTTGGAATACTAATGTTTGTTGTGTATCCCTTGCAACGGCGCCAGAAATAGTCGTGTCGACGGCACCAGGAATCCTTCAGCTGCGGCTACGCCTTAAGGGACTTCCTAGGCAAGTATGCAAAGGATTTCCCCCATGGCCTTGGAGCCTTGCGTTGGTGTTCCCTCGAAGCGGAAAGGGTGATGTAGCACAGCGGTGGTAAGTATTTCCCTCAGTTTTAGAACCAAGGTATCAATCCAGCAAAGGAGTATCACAAGATCCTGCACAAACACAAAAGCTTGCACCCAACGCTATGAAGGGGTTGTCAATCCCTTATAGATTGTTTGCCAAGTGAGAACTGAAAGCAACAAAGTAAAAAAAGCAAAGTAAAAGTGGAGGTGTAAACGATGGATGTGAATAGACACGGGGGCCGTAGTGTTTACTAGTGGCTTCTCTCATTAAAGCAAGTAGACGGTGGGTGAACAAATTACTGTCAAGCAATTGATAGAACCGCGCAAAGTCCTGACGATATCTATGCAATGATTATATCTATAGGCATCACGTACAAAACAAGTAGACCGATACTTTTTGCATCTACTACTATTACTCCACACGTCGACCGCTATCCAGCATGCATCTAGTGTATTAAGTCCATAAGAACAGAGTAACGCCTTAAGCAAGATGACATGATGTAGAGGGATAATCTCAAACCAATGATAAAAACCCCATCTTTTTACCCTTGATGGCAACTACTTGATGTGTGCCTTGCTGCCCCTCCTGTCGCTGGGAAAGGTCACCACATGGTAGAACCCAAAACCAAGCACTTCTCCCATTGCAAGAATCATAGATCTAGTTGGCCAAACAAAACCCAAGACTCGGAGAGACTTACAAGGATATCAAATCATGCATATAAGAAATCAGCAAAGACTCAAATATATATATCATAGATAATCTGATCACAAATCCACAATTCACCGGATCTTAACAAACACACCGCCAAAGAAGATTACATCGGATAGATCTCCATGAAGATCATGGAGAACTTTGTATTGAAGATCCAAGAGAGAGAAGAAGCCATCTAGCTACTAACTACGGACCCGTAGGTATGAAGTGAACTACTCACGAGTCATTGGAGGGGCGATGATGATGATGAAGAAGCCCTCCAACTCCAAAGTCCCCTCCGGCAGGGTGCCGGGAAGGGTCTCCAGATGAGATATCGCGGAAACGGAAGCTTGCGGTGGCGGAAAAGTATTTTCGAGGCTCCCCTAATTTTTTGCGGAATATTTCGGAATTTATAGGCCAAAAACCTAGGTCAGGGGGCGGCGAGGGAGGCCACAAGCCTGCCCACCGCCGCCTCCCCCTGGTGGCGGCGTGGGGGCTTGTGGGCTCCCTGGAGCATATCTAGCTTGGCCCAAAAGCCCGCTGGTGTTCTTCCATTCGGGAAAAAATCATTTCAGGGTTTTTCTTCCGTTTGGACTCCGTTCCAAAATCAGATCTGAAAAGAGTCAAAAACACGGAAAAAAACAGGAAGTGGCACTTGGCACTGAATTAATAAGTTAGTCCCAAAAAAGATATAAAAGGTACATAAAACAACCGAAGAAGACAAGATAACAGCGTGAAACCATCAAAAATTATAGATACGTTTGAGACGTATCAAATACATGGACAAGTTTGTCGTCGTATTCATTGATGACATATTAATCTTTTCCACGTCCGAAGAAGAGCATGAGCAACACTTGAGGTTAGTGTTGGAAAAGCTTCGAGAGCACCAACTTTATTCCAAATTCAGCAAGTGCCAGTTCTGGCTGAACGAAGTTGGATTCTTGGGTCATACCATGACAGCAAGTGGATTGGCAGTTGATCCCTCCAAGATTACTACGATAACCAACTGGGAATCGCCAATTGATGTGAAGGAAGCCAGGAGCTTCCTCGGACTCGTGGGATATTGCCGCAAGTTTGTAGAAGGATTCTCCCGCATCGCTCGACCTATGACTCGGATCTTGAAGAAAGGAAAAAAGTTCGAATGGACACCGGAGTGTGAAGCAAGCTTCAAGAGTTTAAGAAGAGATTAACTACCGCCCCGGTATTGGCCACTCTAGATATAAGCAAGGAGTTTGTGATATATTGTGATGCCTCTAGAACCGGGCTCGGAGGGGTTCTAATGCAGGTAGACAGAGTTGTGGCGTATCTGTCACGAAAATTGCGCCCACATGAGAAGAATTATGCCACCCATGATATCGAATTGGCAGCAGTAGTGCATGCCCTGAAGACATGGCGACATTGCCTTCTGGGGAAACGATGTGAAATATACACTAACCACAAAAGTCTGAAGTATATCTTCACCCAAAGGGAATTGAATATGAGGCAGCGAAGATGGTTGCAGTTAATCAAAGACTACGACCTCAGCATTCAATATCACCCCGGTAAGGCCAATGTAGTGGCAGATGCCTTAAGCCGGAAGACCAACACCTTGAACGTCATGCTCAAGGAAAGGCAATCTGCCTTGTATGAAGAATTGGAGAACTTCGGATTGGAGCTAGTAGAATCAAGATTCCTAGCTAACCTCGAAGTCAAACCAACGTCGGATGATGATATCAAGGAGGCCCAGAAGGGTCATAAGAGCATTGAAGGCATCAAGAAGAAGATTCAAGAAGGCAAGGCCCGAGGATTTTCAGTGGATGAACAAGGAGTATTGTGGTTTGGGAAACGTTTATGCGTACCCAACATGATACACCCTACTCTACTCACCCCGGTGGTACCAAGATGTATCAAGATCTCCGAGAAATATTCTGGTGGCATGGCATGAAGAGGGAAATAGCGTCTTACGTTGCCAAGTGCGACGTGTGCCAGCGAGTCAAGGCTGAACATCAGCGACTTGCTGGACTGCTACAACCACTTCAAGTGCCAGAATGGAAGTGGGACAAAGTCGGCATGGATTTCATCACTCGATTGCCTAGGTCAAGCAAAGGGCACATCTCCATATGGGTCATAGTCGACCACCTGACCAAGGTGGCCCATTTCATTCCAGTCAACACCACGTATGATGGAAACCAATTGGCTAGTCTGTGTATCCATCATGTCGTGAGCCTTCATGGAGTTCCCAAGGAGATTGTATCTGACCGAGGCACGTAATTCACCTCAAGATTTTGGAAAAAGTTCCAAGAATCCCTCGGTACCAATCTCTCTTTCAGCACCGCTTTCCACCCGCAAACGGGCGGACAAATGGAAAGAGTGAATCAGATACTCGAAGATATGCTCCGCGCTTGCGTCTTGGCACATGGTGCCAAATGGGAAGACTCTTTGCCGTTCGCTAAGTTTTCATACAACAACAGCTACGAGTCCAGTCTCCAAATGGCCCCATTTGAAGTGTTGTACGGACGAAAGTGCCGCACCCCGCTCAACTCGTCCGAAGCCAGTGAAGGGCTGATTTTTGGGATGGAAGTTTTGCACAAGGCAGAAGAGAAGGTGCAACTTGTCCGAGAAAATCTAAAGGCAGCCAAGTCGCGACAAAAGAGCTATGCAGATTCTCACCATAGGGAATTGGAGTTTAACCTTGAAGACCAGGTGTACCTCCAAGTCACACCTCTCAAGGGAACCAAGCGTTTGCATGTTAAAGGGACACTCGCTCCAAGGTTCACTGGACCTTTTAAGATCACGGCAAGGCGTGGAGAAGTTGCTTATCAATTGGAGCTACCTTCGGAACTTTCGGGTGTGCACAACATCTTCCACGTGTCACAACTTCGAAAGTGTCTTCAAGAGCCAAATCATCCCGATCTTTACAAGGACATTGACCATGAAGCCATCGACCTTCAGCCAGACCTCACCTACCGCGAGCAGCCGATCCGCATTCTGGATCAAGCTTAGCGTTGCACCAGAAGCCGCACCATCAAGTATTTCAAGGTTCAGTGGAGCGCTGGTGTCACACCCTGTTTTCACTACCACTTTCTCTATATGCAAATATCTGAGCTTGTTAAAACTTTTTCAAAACTAATGGCGTGAGTGCCATGATTATCATTGTATGCTTGTGTGTTTGATCAATTACTCCATGATAATTATCTATCTATTAGCACCACACGGTCGGATTGCCTGGTTCCCCGAACCATTTACATATTTCACAGGTTATACAGTATGGAACACTTCCTGATGTTTATCCAGGAAGGCGGAAGCAGTTGGTCGGTTAAGATAGTATTAACACATAGGATGGAGAAATGCAGATACTCAGTTACATAATATCATGCATCAGGCTGCTCATTTAAGTTATCTATTTTTGCATCTAGGCGACAATCTTGTTGCGTCAAGCATGCAGCAGGCATTACTTGGTCGTAAACCAGATGAAGAGGCACCTCTTGACCATCAAGCCTCGTTGGCACAACTTGTGCAGTTCTTCGGGATTAAGCTTTGTGAACTTTGTCTTCACCATCGCCCACGCCTCCCAAGCACCTTCTTGGTAGGCCGTTGTCTTCCACAGCTCAAATCGGCTACGAGCCCCTTTAAAGCGGTTAGCCAGTTCCGACATCCTTTCCGGGGGCTTCTCGGCTGACCATAATGCCTTTAGCATGCTTCTCATCGCTTTGCGCCCAGGCTCATAACTTATGGACAATTCGTTTAGAAGGTCGCCACTAAATGAACTCGCTTCTTACTCAAGAGGCACGGTCGGGAGTGATATACCAAAAGAATGGAATCACTGATCACATAGATGAAGTCATTTTGGCATATCCATAAAGTTCCACATATTACTTATCGAACATTCCACCTTTCAATCTCTTGTTTGCTTCGGTGATTTGTCCAAGTTGAATCTTTAAACTATGAGTTCGGCTTATATGTTCTTGTTTTTCCGCCTTAAGCTTTTTATTCTCGTTTAAACTTCAGAATAATGAGTTACATCTGGCCTAATTCTGATATTCGACGTATCTTTGTGATTCATTGGTCGTTTCCAGATCTTCTTCTATTGGCCTATAGATTAAGGTGCTACAAAATATACTTTCATTTTAAAAAGGGGGGACAATAGTACAACTATGCATATGAGTTCAAAACAAAAACTCTTACCATCTGCTTGTCTTGTGAAACTCTTCACTTGTTCTAACTCGGCTTTAACAGTCTCGAGTTGTGTTCGGGAAGTCCCAATCTCCTAGGACAACTCCTTATATTTCTCCCTCGCAGCCTAAATAGCATGTCGATAGTTAGGGTTAGACCCTCGGATCGTCCATGCTACCCAATCGAGGATAAGGGGCTAGTGCCTGGGAATTTTTATGCAATGACAAAAATTCGAATACATACCTTAAGGCTTGTTGACATATGGCAAGTTAATCCTTCAAGTCCTGCTCGGGCAGCTCCAAGGTGCACTTTGATACGTCTCCAACGTATCTATAATTTTTTATGGTTCCATGCTATTATCTTGTCAACTTTGGATGTTTTGTATGCATTTTATATCTTTTTTGTGACTAACCTATTAACTCAGTGCCAAGTGCCAGTTTCTGTTTTTCCGTGTTTTTGACCTTTTTCACAGGAGAATATTAAACGAAGTCCAAACGGAATAAAACATGCGCAATGATTTTTCCATAACAGAAGATACACATGGGACTTGAGAACCAAGGCAAAGGACACCGGGGGAGGTCACAAGCCCCCTAGCCGCATCCTAGGGGGCGCGGCTAGCAGGCTTGTGGGCCCCCCCGTGGCTCCTTTGCCCTACTTCTTCCTCCTATAAATTCTTTAAAAATCCAAAACTGCCAGAGAGAGCCACGAAAATACTTTTTCGCGCCGCAAGCTTCTGTCTCCGCAAGATCCCATCTGGGGACCGTTCTGGTGCCCTGCCTGAGGGGGGATTCAGACACGGAGGGCTTCTTCATCAACACCATTGCCTCTCCGATGATGCGTGAGTAGTTCACCATAGACCTTTGGGTCCATAGCTAGTAGCTCGCTGGCTTCTTCTCTCTCTTGGATCTTCAATACAAAGCTATCCATGATCTTCATGGAGATCTATCCGATGTAATCTTCTTTTGCGGTGTGTTTGTCGAGATCCTATAAATTGTGGATTTATGATCAGATTATCTATGAATATTATTTGAGTCTCCTCTGATCTCTTATATGCATGATTTCGTATCCTTGTAATTCTCTTTGAGTTGTGGGTTTCGTTTGGCCAACTTGATCTATAATTCTTGCAATGGGAGAAGTTCTTGGTTTTGGGTTCATACCGTGCGGTGTCCTCACCTAGTGACAGAAGGGGTAGCAAGGCATGCATCATGTTGTTGCCATCAAGGGTAAAAAGATGGGGTTTATCTATTGCATGAATTTATCCCTCTACATCATGTCATCTTGCCTAAGGCGTTACTCTGTTTGTTATGAACTCAATACACCAGATGCATGCTGGATAGCGATCGATGTGTGGAGTAATAGTAGTAGATGCAGACAGTATTGGTCTACTTGTCTCGGACGTGATGCCTATATGTATGATCATTGCCTTAGATATCATCATGACTTTGCACACGGTTCTATCAAATGCTCGATAGTAATTCGTTCACCCACCATAATACTTGCTATCATGAGAGAAGCCTCTAGTGAACACTATGGCCCCCGGGTCTACTTCACATCATATTTTTAGCTCTACACTTTTACTTTGTTGCACTTTCCACCTTCAGATCTCACCTTGCAATTAGTCGTGAAGGGATTGACAACCCCTTTATAGAGTTGGGTGCAAGTTTGTTTGTTTTTGCGCAAGTACATTGGTGACTTGTCTTTATACTCCCACTGGATTGATATCTTGGTTCTCAAACCGAGGGAAATACTTACTGCTACTGTGCTGCATCACCCTTTCCTCTTCAAGGGAAAAAACCAATGCAAGCTCAAGAGGTAGCTCGCATCAACCAAATTCAAGGCATTAAACTCAAGTTTGGTAAAATTAGGATGGCACATGGATTCTTTTCGTCGATGATGGTTCATTACACTCTCCACTTTGGAGTTGGTAAGAAAATATTGTCATAATCCTTGGTGGAGTGACCTGCTGAAGGGAATTCTACATTGTCCACTACCATCGAAGGAGGTAGATGTGTTCGTGTCCTGTCAAATACATCGGTAGGTGTAAATACTTGTTCTTTATTGGAAAAAACAACGCTTATTCTAAAATTGATACCTCTTGGAGGGGGAGCAGTTGGATCGGTCCCTGTATAGGTCTCGTGTCTAGAGGATCGACCAGTATTCGGTGTGGGTTCAGCACACCCTATAGTAATAGGTGTTCGGCGCATGGAACGATGACCCATGTAGAAGGAGGGGCCATTGAGACGGTCGAGCGACCTTTCCGGGAAGGCGCTTTCTTCTCGTCCTCCTTGTTCAATTAAGGAGGTATCTTCGGATAGTCACCAATGAGGGTGACCTTGGTGTCAATTATACTCATGTGATAAAAGAACACATTTCCAAAAATGATCGACGTATCCGGATCATCATGGAATCTGGGGTCATCATTTTTGCCATAATTCGCTGGCTGAGGAGGAGGGAAGCTAATATTTTCTACCACACGCATCCATTCCTCTTTAAAACAAAGTTTTAGCGACTTAGTTAGACCAGAGACGACATAAGAATCCTAATTAGGGGAACTGAACTGTACGAACCCATTCGATGGGGTTGTGGTTCGAGTAGTCGTCCTTGGTTTTCTTGCTAATAAAGCCTTCCTTTTCTCCCTTATAAAGATCGGCCAATACGATAGCCAATGTCGTTGGATCCGCCGAACCTGCTCGCTTGTATCAAGTGGCATCACTCACACTGTTGAATTGCCAAAGCAGATGGGTTCTCTATTGGAGGGGTTGAACGCACCGCCTTATGGCATCGGCCATTAAGTCGATCATAGTAAGGTGGTAGTGTGTCAACATCTTTACCTTAGCAACTAACTGTCTCACCTTGGGATCAATTTCTTTATATGTGCTTCACGGACACCAGTTGAACAGCTTCTTAAGAGGAGAGGTTGAGAATTCAGTCAGACCCCTTGGGACAGGGTCAAACAAAGGCACATCTTCAATATAGAACCATTCCGAGGTCCACTCTTTGGGGGCTACCTCCGGGGTACCTACTAGATACCCAGTCCCAGCTATGCGCCATACTTCGGCTCCTCCAACTTCATAAATGGTCCCACCCTAAGTTCGGCGGATGAGGCACAAAAACTACTTCCACATTTCGAAATTGTCTTCGCAACCCAGGAACATTTCACAAAGAGCGACAAACCCTGTAATGTGGAGAATAGATCCAGAGGGTAAGGTGATGAAGTTGGTTCCCATAATACTCCAGCAGGCCCCGAAGAAAGGGATGAATAGGGAAGCCTAGACCTCGTAAGATGGAGGGAATGAAGCATACCCTCTCCAACGTACTGGGAATTGGTAATCTCTCTACAAGTCCTCGCCTTTTAAGGAGGTCGGCCCAGGGCACGAGGGTTCGAGATCTGAATCGGACAAATACCCTTCCACCTCAAGCTCACGCAGACCAGGCGCGAGACAGAACAGTTGGCCTAATCTCCTGGGAGAGAGACATGAGGGAGAAAGGAGGAGCATGCGGCAGTTCCCATATCCTTATTTCTCTGGTTTTTCTTCTCGGTATGTTGGAGGGGATGCAGAGTGTTTATGAAGTGCACTCATAGTTTATATGATGCGCAACTTTTCTTTGGGATGGAACCGCTCATTTCCGTTGGCGCACGAGAATCGAGGAGGAGGTTAATTTCGTGGGAGGAAAATATTCATTCTTTGTGGGTCCTGTGATGTTTCATTAGTTGCAAATGAAAGAAACAAATGCTTTAAGAAGATCAACTGAATATAGTGTGGAACTCGCCTTGCAAGGCGAAGACCGAAGAAACAAGGAGATGGTGAACCTAAACTGCAACGTTGGAGGCTAGTTCGGGGGCTACTGAGGGAGTCCGGGATTAGGGGGTCCTTGGGTCGTCTACCTATTTTCATGGGCCAGACTCTCTCTCCTGTTTGACCATCAGCACAAGTATGGGATTCGAGATGGACTCTTCCAAAGACTTGGAATGCAGTCAAAGGCAATGTAGTAATCGGCATATTCCTTCTCTATTGTAACCGACCTTGTGTAAGCCCTAGTACCCCTGGCTTATAGCCATAGTTCATAGGACACATTAAGCTCACTACGATTAGGGTTTAGACCACAACATTCGATCTCGCAGTAGATCAACTCTGTACTTTGTACTATTCTATCAATAACATCAAGAGCACTACGTAGGATTTTACCTCCATCAAGAGGGCATGAACCTGGGTAAAATAATGTCTTCATCATCTCTTGTTACCCATCGACCTTAGATCCACAGTTCAGACCCCCTACTCGAAGTCAGACGGTTTTGACACTAACAGCAGCAGTGACGGCGAAAGGAGTGGGGGAATCGGGGGGTGGGATGGAGAGGAAACCGCGGCCACCTCTACTTAGTCACAATAGCAGTAGCACATTTTAAAACCATTCTACTATTATTTGCATAGTAGCTGCGCATTTTAAAATAGCATTGCTGATATTATGCTTAAGAGTAGCGCGTTTTTATAACCATGCTGCTACTATTCTGTTGCAATTTCCCTTTCTCCATTCTTTCCTTTTTTTCCTTTTTTCATTTTCTTTTTTGTCCCTTCTTATTTTACTTTTCATTTTCTTCTTCCTTTCCCTATATCCATTTTGACTTAGAGGCAGGGTTGTACCGAGCTAGAACCAATGTGGGAAAGGAGATACAATGTATATAACTCACGCGATATATTAATGTATAATATATATATGTTACATCAATTGTCAGCGTGGGCATTCGGTTATTTTGGTTATCTCAATTCGGGTAATTCGGTTTATGGGTAATTTGGGTATTCAAAAATGGGAACAAAATTGTTTCTACCAAAACAATACCCGAACCCAAATTACCCAAAATTTTGGTTCAAGTAATTCGGGTACCCAAAATATTCGGAGCACACATCAACTTTTGATATAAATAACTCGGCTAGTATGGGTATTTTTTATAGTATGGGTATTTTAGTTTGTATGGGTAACAAGTCCGTGTAATAATAGCATGATAATTTTAGATAGTATGAATAATTTGGGAAGTATGGGTATTTCTGGTTTTCCAGACTAGAACCCGAACCCTAACCCAAAAACCGAATAGTGAGGAAATAAGAACCGAACCCTTACCCGATACCTGAATTACCCGACAATTCGGATAATTCGGTTCGGTTTGGTTCGGGTTGCGGGTTATGGTACCCAAACGCCCAGGGTGAATCAATTGACCGATAACGTGGCCAAGTTCGAATACAAAATAGGTACAAATATATGTTTCTCGGTGTTGAATTTTTTGTTTCCATGTGAGCTTATTTCCTTTGTTGTTTGTTGCCGAATAATTGATCCCCTCGTTGTGAATTTTTCTTTTCCATGGAGTACGATTTTTCTTTGGTAATATAGTCTTCATTCTTATTTTGATGTATGATTTATCATCATCGTCATCTTCCCTCATTGGGTTGTCATACTAGTCATAGCCTTCCACATTTCAGACCATCCATTCTGATGATACTCGTTTTGCCCCTCGTCACGACAACACGTCTCGAATTTCTTGTGTCGGTTAGGAATATGCATTGTGTCACGTGCTTAGCGTTTACCCATGGCTCATTGTTGGCGATGACGTTCACATTGGTACTGTTGGCATCGGGTATGGACTTTGTAATTGAAAAACGGTTATCTCTTTATATGGACTTAGCCCATCTAACACGGAACATCATCGCACTGTGCAGTCTAGAGTAGTCAAGATCCCAGATCTCTTTGACCCTTCTATAGAATCTTTTAGTTGTGTCATTGTTGTCGGTCATGCATTCTATCATCATCCCTGAGTTCTGGTAATCACTCATTATATCTATGGCCTCCGTGTGGAACGTGTATCCATTGATATTGTATGCCTGATAGGTCGCGAGGTTGGATGCATGGCCATGAGCTAAGGCATATATTAGAAATCTTTCAGTAGAGCCCTCTTTCGAGGGATTAGCAAGAACATGTTGTTTGAACCAAGTCAAGAAAGTGAGGTTGTGCTCTCTAATAACTCCGGCGTCCATCTTGCACAGCCCTCGGTCATGACATTTTTGGCGATGGTTTCTTTGTGCAATGTCACAAAAGGATATACCATGTTTAGGTGTTGTAACAGTATTAAATCTGCTATGTCAAAGTCTTTGCATCAACTGAGTAGTCCACATGCATTTCCCTCCAGCCGTTGGTGTGACCTTCACTTCTGAGCCTCCCAAGGTGCTTGTTGATGGGAAAACCAACAACGGGATCTCCGACGCCTAGATAATTCTCGCGGAAGGAAATGCACTCTTCGGTCAGAAAGCCCTCGACGATGCTTCCATCTGGATGGGACATGTTACCAATGAATCCTTTGATGACCCCATTCATCCTCTCGAACGGCATCATGTTGTGCAAGAATGTTGGCTTGTGGTCGATGATGTTGTCCACAATGTGGACATAGAGATGCACCATGATGTTAAAGAATGCGGGCGGGAAGTACATCTAAAGCTCATTTAGTATGACAGTGATCTCTTCATGTGGCCTTTGTAGTTGCTTCACATTGATCGACTTTCCAGAGATAACATCAACAAGTTGTAGAGACCAGTAAGCGTATCATGGGCGTGTTGTTCCATTATCCCTCTAATGGAAATAGGTAGTATCTCCATGATCATCACATGACAGTCATGAGACTTCATCCCACTAAACCATTTCTTCTTCGTGTCTAGAAATCTGCTTATATTCCCACAATAACCGGAACTAACTTTGATTCCAGTAAGGAACATGAGGAATTGACCCATCTCCTTTGGACTTAAGGTGAAGCAAGAAGGAGGGCAATATTGTCTTCCTTCTTGTTGACTTTTTTGCCCCTGTCCCCCACATATGTCTCCGTCTCCGGGTCCTCCGACGACTTCTTATTGGGCATGTGGAGATCTGCCCTGATTTCCAAATCTTCCATGTGTTTTCTTGCCTTCGGCCCATCCTTGGTCTTGTCCTACATGTTCATGAGTGTCCCAAGCAAACTCTCGAAACATTCTTCGTGATATGCATTTGAACAAGGTAATGAGGCATGTCGAGTTTGGGTCGGCACTCCAAGTCCCAGAAAACATACCTTGTTTTCCATACCTTCAGCAGCGACCGCGACGCTTTTGTCATCTTTCCCCGCGTGGGACGCTCTTCCCAGTTTTTCAAAAACTCATAGATTTCGGCGCCACACCTCTTATGTGGAGGTCATCGATGCTCAGCCCACCACAGAATAGATCTCCATGGTTTCTCCACAGGTCATCCTTCTTGAGCCATCTTCGATGCCCCAAGTACACGATTTTCCTAGACCCGCCATCTTTCGTTAGCTGTTGAGGCATTGTATAATCCATGCACCGGGTGCATCCAAAATATCCATGGCACACTTGTCCTATGACATATCTGTAACCGAGATAGTTGTGCACCATCGTCATCAGAGTAGCTCTGATATGGAGATACTCTCCTTTGCTGGCGTCCCATGTCTTGACCGGTGTTTTCAGTAGCCCCGGATACAGATTATTTATTTCCCGGTTGTTTCAGCCCTTGAAAATTATGCTCATGTGTATGTACTTTGACTTCATGCACATCCAAGGGGGGAGGTTGTACATCCATACAAACAAGGGCCATGTGTTATGGTTGTTGTTCTGGTTGCAAACCGGATTCATGCCATCGGTACTCACACCAAGCACAATGTTCCTAGGATGTGCTACGAAATATCAATATTCGGCGTTGAACGCTCTCCACTCGCTTGCATCCGTGAGATGTCTCAGCTTCGGATCATCTCCATCGTCGGGCTTCACCCTATCCGCGTGCCAACGCATAGGCTTTGCTTCCTTAGGATCTATGAATAACGCTATAGACGGGGAGTGATCGGGAAATACCATACAACTTTATGAGGACATTTTTTCGTCCTTCTTGTATCGAGAAGCATTCACATCGGATAGCTGGTTTTTCCGCATGCTCCTTCCGATAAATGATGCAATTGTTGGTGCATGTGTGGTATCTAATGTGCGGCAGATAAAGAGGGCACGTGATTTTCTTGGCCTCATGAACACTAGTAGGACACAGGTTCCCTCCGGGTAGAACCTTCTTTAGATACTTGAGAAGCTCATCGAGGCTTCTATCGGTTTATTTGTTTTTAGACTTCGTCTTTAGAAGTTTGAGTGCGTAACTCAAGCGAGTCACCTCTGGATTGCAACCACCACACAATGGAGTCTTCGAGTCTACCTCCAGTTGCTCCAGCTTGGACTCCTCTCTAGAAGGAGCGCTGTCGCTAGTCGTTTCCTTGCAAAGCAGGCCTCAAAAATGATGGTCTTGCAGGATTGAACTTAGTAGGAAAGAGTGATGCGGCATGTTCATGACTTCTCCACCATGTCCGGACTCTTCTCCGTCGCCATGTATGGCCTCTTCTCCGCCGCCATTATCAGTCATCTCTTTGTGTGGTCCAATGTCATGATTGGTTGCACCATCGATGTCATCATCTTCATTTATCCACTTAGTATAGCCACCCAAAAAACCAGTCATGAGCAGGTGCGCTTTCAGATGGCCTACCTTAAAGAGACCGTGCAAGACTGCTCCTTTGCATCTCCGATGAGGACATAAAATATCCTTCTGGCTACTTTCATACATGTCGTGCACTGCGAATCACAACCATCTTTCCATCATCGTTCCACTGGCCTTCATGATCGCGTGCGCGGTATAATTAATAAGCAAAAGGATTATAACTGCGTCCATGCATGCATGCATCAACGTCATAAAAAATCAGCATGACCTTCCCTACAAAAAGGACATACAGAGTTTGCCCAAAATTCGTCGATACGGAAATAAATCGACATTTCGGCAAAACATATGCAAATCTAATTTCACACACAATTCGGCAAGTAAACATATAGGCGGAAACTCTTGTCAAACGCACAATTCCCATCATATTGCCTGATTTGGTCATATTGCACACATATTTTTCTTTAGTTCTTCCAAAGCACAATTTTGTACTCACCTAGCTATCTCGAGAGAAAAACACGATGACTAGATGGCTTCACTTCATTAAAGAATGTATCTAGGTGGGGAGTTGATAGGTTCCACTTAGTTAATGAATACATATAGCTAGTATGGGAAGGAGATGGCTAGCTCTAACTAGTGCAGGGAGGAAAGAAAAGTGACGAGGCTAAGAGATAAAAGGGGTGCATTAGTGGAGATGGTGCAGGCGGAATTAAAGTAGAAAGAAGAGAGATAGGAGAAGGTAGAGAGAAGAAATCTATGTAGTAGTAATGGGGAGAACAAAGTGAGGTAGAGAGTAAGGGGGAGGGGGAAGGGGATTGGGGAAGGTGGCTACTGCGCCTTAGCAGCAGCGCATGTCCTCAACACGGGATAGAACTCAGAGGACTATTAGTACCGCCTCAAAACAAGACGCGCTGCCGCTAAGGGGGGCACCAGGTGGCATAGTGCAACAGTACTTGCACTGTGTCTTTTGAACATGCACTACTGCTAAACTATTTAGCACTAGCGCTCTTCCTTGTCACACGCTGCTATGCTACATAGTCAAATGGGTACGTTCGGGAAAGTGTATCACGAGAGCTCTTTTTCTTCACCCACTACTACTAATTGTGTAGAAGTAGTGAATTTTATTTACATGCACTACTGCAAAGTAGCAGTAGCGCGTTGTGATGAGGACATCAACACCATTATTACACCCACAGCCGCAGCTGCTATATATACTGGACCAGTTACTAGAGCTCGCGCACACCAATTGAATAACTAGGTACTTTCGTTTCTTGGAAATACTTCTAATTTTCATGAACATATGATGTTGCCTAAGTTATATACTTTTTTTGTACTTATGAATGAAGGACCTAGCATGGACAAGAAGGATATCCGTTGGAGCGGGATCAAGCATGGAGAAGAAGGTGCACGTGCCGGGAAGAACAATGGAGCTTCCAGTGGTGATTTTCGCACTTTAAAGCCACCATAAGGAGAGCATGAAGGCTTGGACCAAATATTCAAGACACCACTTTATAAATTTTTTCCATAGGCTATTCTAGGTGTTGCGCCACCTTATTTTTGGGTCAGGCCCATGTAATTTTGATTACAAGTTCGCCATAGCTGCAACTTTGCGTTCTTCATTTGTGTTCCATGACCAAACAAAGGCATCATGGAACCCCACCTTCATCAATAAAGCTTTCCTCTTATACTCGCAATATCCCGATTGAAATCTTTGTTTCTTGCTTGTTCTTCATTTGCGTGCAGGAAATAGACCCTCGTGGTCAGGTTGATAATGCTCCGACGTGGTCAATAACCTCTCGGACTTGGTTTAGCGATTGCTAAGGCACGACGTCCTCACACGTCCGTAGTCGGATCGTCAAAGTCTACTCCACCAAAACTATAACCACCATCTCATTGAAATACAGGGACAACTTCGCCTCTATCAAGTGGTATCAGATTTCCAAGTAGCTCGGTGAGATTTTACCAGTTTTTCATAGTTAGATCGCGTCTGTTCTTCATACCTATAGTCCACGGAAAAGCCAAAAAACATTTAGGGTTAGATCATCATATCCGAACCAATCTGAGCCCTTGCATAATATTTTTAGTATTTTGCTTTGTTGAATTTGCAGTTACATCGTCGTGTCGAGTTGCTGGTCTTAGTGTCTAGTCCTTTCAAGTTTCGAGTTCTGTTCACAGGTTGTCACGCTGCCACCGCACCATCTTTCATCGCTGCCATATACCACCACCACGCCACCATTATCCTTGCTACCAAATACCACCACCACATATCCACCCTGAATCCTAGTCCGAGTCCTTTCTGTCTTAGGTTAATTTCGAGATCCTTTTGTTTTCGGTTTCGAGTTTCCTTACCTGAGTAGGTTTCGGGAAAAAAAATCAGAGTGGCTCTTCCCTGGATTACATGTAGCGTCATGACATTGTTGGTGCTCTAGGCTCGCGTCTCTAGTATGGTCTAGCCTAGGACCAGCACGGTACCATCGTTGAGCGTTTTTTTAACTTTGCATCTCTGAACTGATTATTGCTCACCCTTCTTGCTACCATATTATAAGCCTTCCCGGCTCCACATACATCTCCATCGTGTGTTTGATACCACCTGGCAATTTCTCTATCCAAGCTTTGAGAGTTTTTACTACACCAGTTGTCGATCACCCACTATTGGTGGGTAAGAACTGGTAAGAAATTGAGATTTGCTTGACGGATTTGTGACACACCACCACCACCACCACCACTTCCTAGTAGTATGTAGGTTCATATTCTTCTGTGTTACTATTACTGCTGAACATGCCGGGATCACACGACGACGAGAGCGATTGGGAGAGCCTGACCAACCGGGAGCTCCATGATAAATTTCAGAAGATGATGTCTGACCACGTACAGGATGTCGTGACCACCATTGGAGAGGCCATGCACAAGCTAGAAGGTATGGAGAAGACATTCGACACCAAGATGAATGCCAAGTTCAATGAGGTGCTTACCCATTTACCACTAGCAGCTGCAACTTTTGTCCCCCTTCAGCAACAACAACAACAACAACAACAACAACAACAACAATGACGACGACGACGACGACACACACGAGCATGACGTGTGCCTTTCGGCCAGGTTTAGAATTTTGGTGTTGTTGCTCCTACTGCTGCTCCTGCTGCTGTTGCTCCTGCTGCTAGTCCTCCTGCTGCTACTACCGAGGTTTCTGTGGCTGAGAAGAATGAGGATTATGATGATGATTACAATGATGAGGGAGAGGTTGCTCCAGATCAGCACCAAGAATAACAACCACCACTACAAGCTGGCGGTCGTCCACATGGATACAATCGCAATGGTAGGGATGCACCACACCCTCAGGTACGGGATCATGACCATCTCATAAACTTAAATTGAATATTCCTACTTTTGATGGTCGATATGTTGTCACGCCCAAGATGCGACCCTATCCTCAATTTGTCATGAAGGCCTCGTCAGGGATAGCGCATCTCGTCGTGACAAGTTGGTATCAGACCAGTACCGACCTAGGAGCCCCCTTGATTGATCAAACTTGGCCGAGTTGAGTCTAGTGAAAAACTGCTTTGAGTCTAGTTATATATCGGAGAGTAGGATTCTTTTTTCTCCTCTTCTATGCTCTGGTGAGGAATCTTGACGTAATAATTTATTCTACTCCTCTTCTCACTCAAAAAAAATTTAGGATCACGCGGATATTTTTGGAATCTATATGATGCCGATGTGACGGAGTTCTTTCTTGGTGCCTCCTGTCTGACTTGATTTTCTTCCGAGGAGTTCAGCTCCAGGGGATTCTTGAGCACATCGTTATCATTCAGATTTCTTAGTATCTCAGAACGAAGGATGTTCGTAATTGCTTCAATACTAGTAGTGGCGAGATAACCCCGATGTCCCCAGTACTGGTGCAGATTGTTCGAGAGTACTACCATACTTTGTATCATTGTGATCACGAGGGTTTGTTGTAGATGAAGGTCCGAGATTCTGGTTGTGTGTTGATGGATGTGATACAAGTGACGAGTTAGCATAGGAGTTGTGTGATTATTACTCCTTGTATCCGTGTACCAGATTGCATGACCAGATATTTCGGAAATTCTTAGGTGGGAATTAAAGTAGTTACTTATAGGACAATCTTCCAACAAATGCATGATGTTAGGTTGGGGTTCGACATCTAGTGGATTCGTTTGTTGACGGTCGACTTACAGCGGTACACATTGTGTCTTAAAGAGTCCTTGTAGCTTGCTACGACTCGGGGACGCTTTGTATGTCGGGTGCACTGCCTTGCACTTGATGGCTACTGTAAGGTTCGAGCCCGTGCGATCCTGTCCACGGAAATATCAGACGAAATCTTTCTCATGAGTTTGTTCTGGCTTGTTTCATAAGCCTCATCCTTTGTTTTGTTGAATATGGTAATTCAAGTTGCTTCGATGTCAAGTGGTGATTTCAGATCTTCTCTAGGCGGTGTTCTCATATTTTTGTGGGAATGCTAATTCTGTTTGCTCAAATCAATTGTCTTATCATTCTTTTCAACCGGAGTCATCGTATCAATTCTTTTTCAACCGGTGTGTTTCTCTCCAAGTGAATTCCATCCTCTCCTATTTTGCAAGATCAATCTTTCTATTTTATTCCGGAGTTCATCTCGTCTGTCCCAAGTTGTCTTTTGTTTTCCCCGCCCTCCCACCCTTTTTCTGAGTGATTCAATTTTCATCCAAGAGTTTCCTTTTCATTGTGCTTCTGCTATCTTTTATTCCGTTTCCTATCCGATGTTTCATTGTGAAGATTCTTAGGAGCTTCGTGTTCATCTTTATTCAGTCTTGTTATCTTTTTCGGTGAATTCAATGCAGTTATCCGTGTTCATCATATCCTATTCATCCTTCTAATTCTTTCCTATGTTGGAGATTTTTATCAGCCTATCTTGTTTATTCATCTCTTTTCTATCTGGAGTGTTAAAGATATTTCAGAAGTTCTGGTTTTCAATCCTTCAGTTATTTCGAGGTGCTAACCTCATCTAGTTTCTTATACCGGTGCAATATCTCTCGTTCTAGCAATTGTTTCAACGGTGATTTCTTTGAGTGGGCCCATAACCCACAGGATTTACCAGGATCTTGTCTGGCTCTTGTAATCTTCCGGAGATCTTTAATTCTTTTCAACTATGACGTAAGTATGAATTTCATCAGTTATATCCCTTCTCCAAGATCTATTCGAATTAATTCATTCTTTGGCTCAACCATTCATTCTTCGTTATTCCGTAGTGTCTCAGCAATTCTTGGTGTTGTTTCTCATCATCATTCTCAGCTTGCAATTCGAAGGAGTGTTCCTCGTAAATCTTGCTCCATTGTTGTGAAGATTGTCATCTCAGCTTTGTGTTATCCTCTCATTATTTCCAATCATGAGTAATCCCTTTCTTGCTATCCGGTGCAGTTCTGAGTTGTTTTTATTTCTTGTTCCTCCGAATGCCATCATTTTAGAAGATTCTTCGTTCTCAGCTTTCAGCTTCATCCTCAATTCTTCTCAATTGTTGTCTCTTCATTCGTCTCTTGATTATTCCAGTGCCTTATTCAAGTTTTTTGTTAGGTGGATCATGATCTCTTCATTCTCATGTGTTTCCATGCATTCTTGGAATTCCCATTCAATTGTCAATTCTTACCAGTGCTTCCTTCAATTATTCTTCAAGTGGTGCTTATCTCTTTGTCTCTTCAAGATTCTTTCAAGAGGAATAAGTTGTACGCTAAATCCGTTGCTTGTCATCAATTTAACTTGATGAAGGATAAGCATAACATAATTCTTATTCTTGTTCATAGTGATTTAAATTCTTCTTCCGGAGTGGCTCATGAAATCAATTCATTCTCAAGTGTTCTTCAAGAATCTTATTGGAGAACCTCAAGTTTTCTTCTCTTGCATTTCCAAGTGCATTTGTTCTTCCTTTTCCTTTGAGGTGGTATTATAGCATTCTTGTTAGTGTAGGAGCCTCGAAGAGATTTCCTTTCAAGAATGAGATAATTAAACCCACCGATTCTATGGTCTTGAGTTATTTTCAACACATGATTCCTTCATTGAGCTATCTTGGTTTGGATTTCACCTAAAGCTTTTCCTATGGATTGTTGCTATCATGGTGCTTGTCATTAATCCAAGTTCTCTATGTATCCTCTTGGTGTAAGTAATTGTTCTTATCTTGTTTCTCCCAATCAATCCTTGTTTCTGTTGGTGGCCGATTGTCACTTCATTAATTTGAAAAGGTTTCCATAAGCCCACTACTATCTTGTTCTTTCGTTGTTGTTTTCCAACAACTACGTTCATTTCTTCTCGCAAGGGTGCTTGTCAAGTTCATTTGCGATATAGTTGTCATTATTTTCTTCGTTCTCTTCTTCCGTATGAGCTAGTTCCTATTCTCATATTCCGGAGGCATTGTGATGTTGCTCTTTTGGGTCTATCATCTTGTTCTGTCAAGATTGTGGTGTTCCCTTGTTCTATTTAGTTGTTTGTTATGAATTTTTGTCTAATTCTACCTTCTTATTGAATTTTTTGTCCCATTTTCCTACCGAAGTGCTCCCGAAAGTTTCCGTGAATTCTTGCTTCTTTCCCATATCATTCCTCATCTCTTTGCAACCTTCAAGGATCGTTGGTTTCACTCGTTTGTCAAAGAAGCGATTAAGTTTTACCTCTTGCTTTCTCATCCTCTCCCCCTTTCATTCTTGGATCTCGGGGCGAGATCCTCTTGTAGTGTAGGAGAGTTGTGACAGCCCAAGACCGACGCCCCAGAAGATTCCCCTTTTCTTTCCGTTTTCGTCGTGTGGTTATTTTTATTTGTTGCATCATCATCGCATCATGCGCATCATCAGCATTGCATCGGCACCCCGTTGCCGCCAGTTTTCAAAACTTGCATCCGTTGTTAGTTGCTGGTTCGCGTCGTTGTCCGTTCCGAGCCCGCCCGCACACGCACGCGCCCGCGGCATCGTCAAAACCCTGTTTTAAAAGTTTGCGTAAAACTTTCTCTGATCGGGGTGAAACTTGGCATGCGGTCGTAATTTGATATAGCTAGGCCGCCTGTCGAATTTCGTCACGATCGAAGTCTGTCTCGTACCCGAACGGTCGACCGTAGCGGCACCGTATTCGGTCTACCGTTGGACATTTGTCAGCGTTTTAAAAAATCGTTGCCGCGCCGCACCACTTCCCTCTCATCTTAGCCAACGCCACTCTCCACAGCTTACCCTAGCCCGCCTCTCCGATCGGACCGCACGATCGCGATCGGAGGGTCAAAAAAACCCCCAGATACCCTCTAACCTAGCCCCTCTTCCCTATTTAGACACCCCTAAACTGCCCCTTAGGGAAACCCTAGCCATTGCATCATTTTCCGTGCCCACCAACCAAACCAGCCGCCCCCAGCATTCTGCCTCTCTCCTCCCCATCGACAGGGCCCGCCAGGCCCACGTCTGGCCCGCCGGGCCCGAAACCGTCGCGCCGCCGTTTGCCCGAGCAGCACAGCCCCGAGCGCCACCAGCCGACCGTGCACCGCGCCTCGAGCCGCGAGCCGCCGCCGGCCTTCCCCTGCCCCGTGCTTCGCGCCGCCGCCTCCCAGTTGTGCCACCGCCGCCTCCCTGTTACGCCGCCGCCGTGGGCTACAGCGCCGCCCCGTGCCAAGCCCTTGCTGTGTCGCCCCTCCAGCCGTCGGCTAGCTTGCCGGATCCCGCCACCGCCATGCGCCGCCGCCGCTCCTCGACGGCCCTCACCCCGCTCCACCTGCTGCCGGAGCAGTGCCGCCGCCGGCCCTGGTCCTAGATCCAACCGGATCGGGAGGCCACCAACCGTTACGCACTGGCGTTGACCGCGCCTGGAGCCTCCTGGCCGCGTGGGCCTCGGCCCAGCTCGCCTCCCTCGGCCTCGCTCCCCCCGAGGCCTTCGGCCTAGGTCCCTCCAAGCCGGCCCATCTCCAGGCAGGCCCGAAGGTGAGCACCCTTTGACCAGCGCCCTGCGCACGTGTTAGCTATATTGCGCCCAGCATTTTTCCGCCTGGTAGAATATTAGGCCCGGTAGTATTTTTTTTAGGATTTTTGGTTTTATAATTTCAGGAAATATAGATATATTAGAATGCCCGTATCTTTTAATCCGTTAGCCGGATCGAGGCGTATTGTATATGGTTTTGGGGTAGTTTTGCGCGTAGCACATGATTTCACAACTTGCATAATTGTTTGACGTAGTTTGAGACGCCATATGCATAGATTTACGTGTTGTTCCAATAGGATCCGCTCCGTAGTTTATTTGCCGCGCGTGTTCGAATTGCTCGGATGCCGTAGTATAAATGCCCATGTTTTAGGAACCATTTTTCCATGTATTTTAGAGTAGCCATTGGTATTTTTGCGTATAGGGATTGCCTTAGTTTATTTTCCCGTCTATAGGTGATTATCTCGCATTTACCTGTGGCATTAATTTTGTTGTGCAACCCCACATATTTTATATGTTTTCGGGGTAGAAAAATCCATAGGATTTTTCTGTGCAATTAGTTTTAGCTTTTGAGCAAGTTAGTTGGTGCGATATTTTGCCATGTTGCCCTCTTGTCTATTTCGTAGAATTTATTCCATGCCTCGTTTGATTAAGTTTTCAACTAGAGAGTTGATCTTTGATGTTTAGTCTAGCTCTTGGTATTTTTGGTTGCAATAGAAATGCATGTTTAGGTGTGGTTTGCTTGCTCTCAAGTTACTATAAATAGTGCTGATTTGGAGGTGCTCAAATATTTCTAAGTCTGGAATCTGTTATATTTTGTTGTTGTCTTGTATTGCTTGTATCTTTTGATTTGTAGCTCTTTTGAGGTTGGTCCAATGGAGTAAGTTGTAGTCCTTGTGATTCTCTAGCATGCTGTCAATTTTCATGCCATTTGGAGTCCTGTAGCTTATGGTATTGCTGCTGTCAATATGGCTTCAGATCGAAAACTGCACTTTCATCAAGTGTAATTTTCACTAAGTCTGAAATAGTGTGTGAGATGCCATTTTGTGACTTCTTTCTCTAGTGATCCTTGCTGCCATGCTAGTTGTTGTTAGTTGTTTGTGGTAGTGCTTCTTGTCCTCTATCGTCTCATGCCTTGCTTGAGCATATTTGAGTTGTGTAGCTCGTAGTTGTGGGTGTAGAAAATGCTATGTGGCTGATTTTGGCACATTAGAGTGATATCTTGTTTTGCTCGTAGCTTTTGAACCGTAGCTCCGATTTGATCGTGTCCTACATGAAACTTGCTTAGAATCTCGTGTAGTTTCATTTTCTCTTGCTGGTTGTATGTTTTGAAGTGCTCGTGACCGTCGTTGCACACATATTACATTCATGCCATCATATCTTACGGTGCTTGTATCTTTTGAACCGTAGCTCCGTTGGAGATGTTCTCTATGTGTAAATTGCTTGTCACGACCCGTAGAATCATGTGAACCTATTGGTTTTGCTGTTTCACAACTAATTAAATGTGTTAGTTCAGATCTGGATAGAATTGTAATTTAACATGTGAGGTCATTTCGGAGGTGCTATATGACATTTCCGACCTCATTTAAAATGCCTAGATAGGTAATTTAATTACGCTTCACCTCTTGCCATGTTTAACCACATTTAATATTGCCGTGTATCTAATTGGGATAGAACTAAATAAATAAATGTGGAGTTTCGTCAATGTGCAAGTCGTTGCATATTGAACTTCACTTAATGTGTAGTGTTTGATTGTGTGAATTGTCATGCCGTGACTTGCATGTATTCAGCTGCTCATGCATCATATGTGTTGTGCATCGTGTAGTGTATTCCGTGTGTTGATTTATGTTTCCGGTTTGCTTCGTCTCGATAGAGTCCCGCAGCGTGCCGGATTGTGAGGACCCGTTCGACTACGTCGGTTCATCTACTTCACGGCGACATTCTTCTTCCAAGCGGGATCTCAGGCAAGATGACCATTTCCCCAAATACCATTACTATCATCGCCATGCTAGTTTATCGCTTCTATCGATTATGCCTCGTTGCCCACCACATGTTAAATATCAGCCTCTCAACGATGCCATGGAAACCTTCAACCTGATCAACCTAGCAAACCACTGATTGGCTATGTTACTACTTGCTTACCATGTTGTTAGCGTTGCTAGTTGCAGGTGCAGTTGCTTCCATGTGAAAACATGGGTCCCTTGTTATATCACCATATTAATTGCTATTAATTTAATGCACCTATATACTTGGTAAAAGGTGGAAGGCTCGGCCTTTCTAGCCTGGTGTTTTGTTCCACCTTTGCCCCCTTAGTTTCGGCTACCGGTGTTATGTTCCATAATTGAGCGCTTCTAACACGATCGGGGTTGTTATGGGGACCCCCTTGATAATTCGTTTTAGATTAAAGCTGGTCTGGCAAGGCCCAACATTGGTTTTACAATTGCCCAACATAATAATTTTGTTAACAATGAAATGCATAGGTAGTTAGCGTTACCCGAGGAGTAATTTTACATAAACAGGGGGGCCAGTGCTGATGGTGTTGGTCCCAAACGCTCTGCGTGCGGGGCCACCACGAGGAAACTCGAGGTTTGGCACTCGTAGCTAGTTCCATCCGTCGTGTCCTGAGAACAAGATACGCGGCTCCTATCGGGTACGTCGACACGTCGGGCGGCCTTGCTGGATTAGTTTCACCTTTGACGCGATATCTTGTGCATCGGGATTCCGGTGATGCTTTGGGTAATCTCAGAGTTGAGGTTTTCCACTAAGGAATCGAGATCGCGAGTGTCATGACCGAGGATTTCTATGCGTCTTGTGGTAATTTGTGATGGACTAGTTGGAGCACCCGTGCAGGGTTAAATCTTTCAGAAAGCCGTGCCCACGGTTATGTGGCAACGTGGAAACTTTGTTTAACACTGGTTCTAGATAACTTGAAGTAACTTAATTAAAACATGCCAACTGTGTGCGTAACCGTGACTGTCTCTTTCGTGAGTTCCTTCTCCGATCGAGGACACAGTGGGGTTATGTGTGACGTAGGTAGGTGTTCAGGATCATTCCTTTGATCATCAGTAGTTCAATTCCGTTATGCGTAGATCTCCCCCCCCCCTCTTATTTCTTGTACTCGTAAGTTTAGCCACCAAATATATGCTTAGCCGCTGCTGCAACTTCACCACTTAACCATGCCTCACCCATTAAGCTTTGCTAGTCTTGATACCTTTGGAAATGAGATTGCTGAGTCCCCTGTGGATCACAGATTACTACAACACCAGTTGCAGGTACAGGTAAAGGTTACTTGACGCGAGCGCGTTGATTGTTCATTTGGAGTTGCTTCTTCTTCTTCTTCATCATCGATCTAGGATAGGTTCCAGGCCGGCAGCCTGGGATAGCAAGGATGGACGTCGTTCTTCTTTTCTCGTTTGTTTTCGTCCGTAGTCGGACCCTGCTCTTCTTCATGATGATTATGTATTGTACTGCTGTGACTCTGATGTAGCTTGTGGCGAGTGTAAGCCAATTCTATATATATCTCTTCTTTTCAGTACATGTACTTGTAAAGATATCCATTCTTGCGACACGACGAGATGCGCTTCTATCCCTGACGAGGCCTTCATGCCAAATTGAGGATAGGGTCGCATCTTGGGCGTGACATATGTTCCTGATATATATCTTACTAGGGAGTTAGAAATAGGGCAAGGTTTTACATGCTTGCAATTTCCTGACGATAGATGAGTTGTTGCCGATGTTTATTCATTCAGTAGTTTTTCTTGTGTTTGGTGGTATGAACATTGTCGAATACATCATGCTAATATTCCAACTACTTGGGCTGTTTTGAAAACTTCTATGCGTACTCGTTGGGTTCCATCATATTATCAACATGAATTACTTCAAAAATTGAAGCGTTTAAGACAAGGAAAAAATTATGTAGAAGAACATTATCAGGAATTACAAACTGGCATGATTAGATGTGGTATTGTTGAGGACAATGAAGCTATGCTTGCATGTTTTATGGGTGGATTAAATAGAGATATTCAGACAATTCTAGAATATAAGGATTATCACAATATCACTCGTTTATTCCATCTTGCTTGGAAAGTTGAACGTGAAGTGCATGATCGACAGGCATTGCCGAGAACTAATTTTTCTGCAGGTTGCACTTCCTCATGGACGCCATGGACCTCATCTACTTCCACACGTCCTCTTCCATCAGCACCGCCTACTTCAGCCACCAATTCCACCAGAGATACCAGGAGAACAGGCCCCTGCCCCACCCTTCGCCAAGAGCACACCTTCCGGGCCCGCACAGATCTCTTTTTCATCCATGGCATCCACAGGGCAAACACACGAGGTTCTCTGTCGTCGTTGCAAGGGTGGAGGTCATTATGCGGGAGAGTGCCCATCAAAGCGCGTGATGATTATTACCGATGATGTGGATATGACTCTGCTAGTGATTATGACGAGGAGACTCTGGCTCTTATTGCAAGTGAAGAACAGGGTGTCTATGATACTGAAGAAGGGACACGATACATGGTTGCTGACTACACTGGCAGGTATGAAAGCTTAGTTGCTCAACGTGTTTTAAGTGTGCATGTAACACATGCTGAGCAAAATCAGAGGCACAACTTGTTCCATACAAAGGGAGTTGTGACAGAACGTTCGGTTCGCGTAAAAATCGATGGAGGGAGTTGCAACAACTTAGCTAGCATGGAGATGATGGAGAAGCTGTCTCTCACGACCAGACCACATCCTCATCCTTATAATATCCAGTGGTTCAACAACAGTGGCAAGGTTAAGGTAACACGTATCGTTCGTGTGCATTTTAGCATTGCTACATATTCTGATTTTGTTAATTGTGATGTGGTACCCTTGCAAGCATGCTCCATTTTACTTGGTAGACCATGGCAATTTGATAAAAAATTTGTACACCATGGTAGAACAAATCAGTCTACTCTTATTCATAAGGATCAAACTATAACTTTGCTTCCTATGTCTCCTGAACATACTATGAAAGATGACATTGCTAGAGCTAGTAAAGCAAAACATGACCTACATAAGAGTGAAATCAGATTGTAGAAAAGGAATTTGAGCAACACAATAAGTCTAATAAACCATCATCTATTGTTGCATGTGAAATAAAACTGATGAGTGGTTGTTTACTTGCTACTAAATCTGATATTACTGATTTGGCTTGTACTACATCTGTTTGCTATGCTTTCGTATGCAAAGAGGTATTATTTTCTTTTGAGGACATGACACCCTTTTTGCCTCCTACTGTCATTAACATTTTGTAGGAGTTCACTGGCGTCTTTCCACAAAACGTGCCACCGGGATTACCGCCTATTAGAGGGATTGAGCATCGGATTGACTTAATTCCCGGTGCATCATTACCCAATCGTGCACCATACCGTACCAATCCAGAGGATACGAAGGAGATTATGTGTCAAGTACATGAGCTGCTCGATAAAGGTTATATACGCGAATATCTTAGTCCTTGTGTTGTTCCTATTATTCTAGTGCCGAAAAAGGATGGTACATTGCGTATGTGTGTTGATTGTAGAGGCATTAATAATATTACAATTCATTATCGTCACCCTATTCCTAGGCTATATGATATGCTTGATGAATTAAGTGGCTCTACAATTTTCTCCAAAGTAGATTTGCGTAGTGGATACCATCAAATTTGCATGAAATTGGGAGATGAATGGAAAATAGCATTTAAAACTAAGTTTGGATTATATGAGTGGTCAGTTATGCCTTTTGGATTAACTAATGCACCTAGCACTTTCATGAGATTAATGAATGAGGTTTTACGTGCTTTCATTGGACGATTTGTGGTAGTCTACTTTGATGATATACTGATTTATAGTAGATCTTTGGAGGAACACTTGGATCATTTGCGCGCTGTTTTTATTGCTCTACGTGATGCACGTTTGTTTGGTAACCTTGGAAAGTGCACCTTTTGCACAGACTGAGTATATTTTCTTGGCTATGTTGTTACTCCACAGGTAATTGAAATTGATAAAGCCAAGATTGAAGCTATTTAGAGTTGGTCGCAGCCCAAAACGATCACACAAGGAGTTTCCTTGGACTCGCCGGGTTTTATAGGCGTTTTGTGCGAGATTTCAGCACCATTGTTGCACCTCTCACTGAGCTTACAAAGAAGTATGTGCCTTATGCTTGGGTTACCGCACAGGAAGAAGCCTTCACGGTTTTGAAAGATAAGTTAACACATGCTCCTTTACTCCAACTTCATGATTTTAATAAGACTTTCGAGCTTGAATGTGATGCTGGTGGAATCGGATTAGGAGGTGTGTTATTACAAGATGGTAAACATGTTGCATACTTTTCTGAAAAATTAAGTGGGCCAAGTTTGAATTATTCTACTTATGATAAGGAATAATATGCTCTTGTTCGGACCTTGGAAACATGGCAACATTATTTATGGCGCAAAGTATTTTTCATACATTCTGATCATGAATCTTTGAAACATATTAAAAGTCAAGCAAAACTGAACCGTAGACATGCTAAATGGGTTGGATTCATTGAGACTGTCTCGTATGTCATTAAACACAAGAAGGGTAAAGAAAATGTTATTGTTGATGATTTGTCTCGTCGTTATACTATGCTTTCACAATTTGACTTTAAAATATTTTGTTTGGAGACCATCAAAGATCAATTTGTGCATGATGATGATTTTAAAGATGTGTTTGAGAATTGTAAAGAAGGGAGAATATGGAACAAGTTCATCATTAATGATGGATTTATGTTCCGAGCTAACAAGCTATGCATTCCAGCTAGCTCCACTTGTCTTATGTTGTTACAGGAGGCGCATGAAGGAGGATTGATGGGACACTTTCGCGTAAATAAGGTGGAGGACGTACTTGCTACACATTTCTTTTGGCCAAAGATGCGACGGGATGTTGAGTGCTTTGTTGCTCGTTGCACGACATGTCAAAAAGAAAAGTCACGACTCGGTCCTCATGGTTTATATATGCCTTTGCCTCTACCTAGTGTTCCTTGGGAAGATATATCTATGGACTTTGTTTTAGGTTTACCTCGAACAAAGAAGGGGAGGGATAGCATATTTGTTGTCGTGGACAGATTTTCAAAAATGGCACACTTTATACCATGTCATAAAAGCGATGATGCTGCTAATGTGGCTAATTTGTTCTTTCCTGAAATTATTCGCTTGCATGGTGTGCCAAATACGATCGTTTCACATCGTGATGCTAAGTTTCTTAGCCACTTTTGGCGATGTTTATGGGCTAAGTTGGGGACAAATTTTCTTTTTAGTACTACATGTCACCCCCAAACTGATGGACCAACTGAAGTAGTCAATAGATCTTTGTCTACTATGCTTAGGGCTGTTTTGAAGAACAATCTAAAACTGTTGGAAGAATGCTCGCCTCATATTGAATTTGCTTATAATCGTTCGCTACATTCTACTACTAAGATGTGTCCTTTTGAAATTGTGTATGGTTTCTTACCTCGTGCACCTATTGATTTGTTACATCTTCCATCTTCGGAGAAGGTTAATTTTGATGCTAAAGAATGTGTTGATTTGATATTAAAGATGCATGAGTTAACTAAGGAAAACATGGAGAGCATGAATGCTAAATATAAACTTGCTGGAGATAAGGGTAGAAAACATGTTGTCTTTACACCTGGAGATCTTGTTTGGTTGCATTTGCGTAAGGATAGGTTTCCTGATTTGCGCAAGTTAAAGCTAATGCCACGTATTAGAGAAAATAAATGATAATGCATATAGACTTGACCTGCCTGCAGATTTCGGGGTTAGTCCCACTTTTAACATTGCAGATTTGAAGCCATATTTGGGTGAGGAAGATGAGCTTCCGTCGAGGGCGACTTCAGTTCAAGAAGGTGAGGATGATGAGGACATCAACAACATTGTTACACCCATAGCCCGAGCTGCTATATATACTGGACCAGTTATTAGAACTCGTGCACGCCAATTGAATTACCATGTACTTTCGTTTCTTGGAAATACTTCTAATGTTCATGAACATATGATGCTGCCTAAGTTAGATACTTGTGTTGTACTTATGAATGAAGGACCTAGCATGGACAAGAAGGATATCCGTTGGAGCAGGATCAAACATGGAGAAGAAGGTGCACGCGCGGGAAAGAACAATGGAGCTTCCACTGGTGATTTCCGCACTTTAAAGCCACCATAAGGAGAGCATGAAGGCTTGGACGAAATATTCAAGACACCACTTTATAAATTTCATCTCATCCATAGGCTATTCTAGGTGTTGCGCCACCTTATTTTTGGGCCAGGCCCATGTAATTTCGAAATACCATACTATATGCTGTTTTTAGAGTCCGTATGTGTGGGGAAACCGAGTTTAGTGCTGTTTTAGGACCCCTCCTCCAAGGGTCACGAAATTCGCTCTCTATTCTCTCATATATACAACCCTTAGGGCGCCATTTAGACTTGGGTTTTGTTTAGATTACAAGTTCGCCATAGCTGCAACTTCGCGTTCTTCGTTTGTGTTCCACGACCAGAAAAAGGCGTCACAGAATCCCACCTTCATCAATAAAGCTTTCCTCTTATCCCGATTGCAATCTTAGTTTCTTGCTTGTTCTTCATTTGCGTGCAGGAAACAGACCCTCGTGGTCAGGTTGATCATGCTCCGGCGTGGTCAATAACCTCTCGGAGTTGGTTTAGGGATTGTTAAGGAACGACGTCCTCACACGTTCGTAGTCGAATCATCAAAGTCTACTCCACCAAAACGATAACCACCATCTCATCGAAAGACAGGGACAACTTCGCCTCTATCACATTGCTTTAAGTCGCACTACTATTAAGCCACCACCTATAAGATTTTCCCTAGAAGTGGAGAGGGGTGTGTTGTAGTGGGTTCAATCTTATGGTGCTCAATCCCAGTGTCAGAAAGGGACATGACACATATTTGTATTGTTGCAAATAAGGATAAAAAATGGGTTTGATTCATATTAATTGTATTTGATTTGTCTACATCATGTCATTGTTCCACAAGCATTACTCTGTTTTACTTAATACTCTAGATGCATGTTGGATAGCAGTCGATGAGTGCAATAATAGTAGTGGATGCAGACAGGAGTTGGTCTATTTCCTTATAGACACAATGCCTATTTGTAATGATCATTGACATGAATAAATATTACATAACTACACGCTTTTATACCAATTTCCCAACAATAATTTGTTCACTCATTGTATGCTTTCTACGAGAGAGAAGCGTCCAGTGAAAACTATGGCCCCCGGGTGTATTCACAAATAAATGTACAAACGCTCTAAATACCTTGCTATCATTTATTTGTTTTCTTTTTATTTTGCAATTTACAATTATCAACTATCATCTACACTACTCATTTGCTTGCAAGTAACGAGTTCAAGGGGATTGACAACCCTCTTGTCCGCGTTGGGTGCAAGTGTGCGCTCTTTTGTTTGTAGGAGCTGAAGACGGGAGATTGCGTGGCCCTCCTATTGGTTCGCTAACCTTGGTTCTCACTGAGGGAAATACCTGTCTATATTATGTTACATCATCCCCACCTCTTCGAGGAAAACACAATGCAGATCACAAGTATCAGGCAGGATTTTTAGCGCCGTTGTCGGGGAGTATCTCCAATTTCCTATCACGTATCTTCTCACAAATTATCATTCACTTGTTCTAATTTTAATTTGATTTTATATTTTGCTTTATATAAAAAATAAAAATAGAAAAATATTTACCTTTGCTAGTTTACCTGTTTGCTTGCTTTACTTGCTAGTTTACTTGTTCTGCTTGTTACTTTGCTTTCTTGCTCACCATGTCTCAAGATACACTAAGTTGTGTGACTTCTTGAATACCAATAACAATGATTTTGTTAGTACTCCTATACCACCCACCACTAGTGTTTGATTTTTATGATATAAATGCTGCATTGCTTAATCTTGTGATAAAAGAACATTTTTTTAGAAGTCATAATGAGGATCCCGATGCTCATCTCAACACCTTTGTTGAGCTTTCTGATATGCAAACGAAAAAGGACATGGATAATGATGTGGTTAAATTAAAATTATTTTGTTTTTATGAGATAAAGCTAAATCTTGATTCTCATCTTTACCACGTAATAGTATTGGAACATGGGATAAATGTAAAGATGCTTTTATTACCAAGTATTTTCCTCCTGCTAAGATCATCTCCCTTAGAAATTAAATTATGCATTTTAGGGAACATGACCAACAGCATGTTGCACAAGATTGGGACAGGATGGAATTGATGATTACAAATTTCCCTACTCATGGCTTAAACTTACGGATGATTATCCAGAACTTCTATGTTGGACTAAACTTTGTGTCTAGAAATCTTCTAGATTCTCCCGCAGGTGGTACCTTCATGGAGGTGACATTAGGAGAGGTGATACGTCCATTTTGCATCATGCTTTTATATCAATATTTATTCCATTATGGGCTGTTATTACACATTATGGTACAATACTTATGCCTTTTATCTCTTATTTTACAAGATCTACATGAAGAGGGAGAATGCCGGCAACTGGAATTCTGTACTGGAAAAGGAGCAATCTGAGAGACCTATTCAGCACAGCTCCAAAAGTCCTGAAAAGTTACACAGAATTGTTTTGGAATATATAAAAAATAATGGGTGAAAGAAGTACCGGAGGGGACCCACCAAGAGGTCACAAGCCAGGCGCGCGACCTACCCTCTGGCCGCGCCCTACATGATTGTGGGCCCCTGGCAGGCCTCCGGTGCCCATCTTCTGCTATATGAAGGGTTTTGACCTGGAAAATCATATCAGAGCTTTCAGGACGCGACACCGCCGTCTCGAGGCGGAACTTCAACAGAACCAATCTAGAGCTCCGGCGGAGCTATTCCATCAGGGAAACTTCCCTCACGGAGGGGGAAATCAAAGCCATCGTCATCACCAATGATCCTCTCATCGAGAGGGGGTCAATCTCCATCAACATCTTCATTACCACCCTCTCCTCTCCAAACCCTAGTTCATCTCTTGTATTCGGTCTTTGTCTCAAAACCTCAGATTGGTACCTGTGGGTTGCTAGTAGTGTTGATTACTCCTTGTAGTTAATGCTAGTTAGTTTATTTGGTGGAAGATCATATGTTCAGATCCTTAATGATTATTAATACTCCTCTCATTATGAACACGAATATGCTTTGTGAGTAGTTACCTTTGTTCCTAGGGACATGGGATAAGTCTTGTTATTAGTAATCATGTGAATTTGGTATTCGTTCGATAATTTGATAAGATATATGTTGTCTCTTCTCTAGTGGTGTCATGTGAACGTCGACTACATGACACTTCACCATTATTTGGGACTAGGGGAAGGCATTGGTAAGTAATAAGTAGATGATGGGTTCCTAGAGTGACAGAAGCTTAAACCCTACTTTATGTGTTGCTACGTAAGGGGCTGGTTTGGATCCGTATGTTTAATGCTATGGTTAGATTTATCTTAATTCTTTTTCGTAGTTGCAGATGCTTGCGACAGAGGTTAATCATAAGTGGGAGATTTTTCCAAGTAAGGGAAGCACCCAAGCACCCGTCCACCCACATATCAAGTTATAAAAGTAACGAACGCGAATCATATGAGCATGATGAAAACTAGCTTGACATAAATTCGCATGTGTCCTCGGGAGAGCTTTTCTTTATATAAGAGTTTGTCCATGCTTGTCATTTGATACAAAAAGGATTGGGCCGCCTTGCTGCACCTTTGTTACAATTAATACTTGTTACCCGTTACAAATTACCTTATCACAAAACTTTCTGTCACCGATTATTTCAGTGCTTGCAAAGAATACCTTACTGAAAACCGCTTGGCATTTCCTTCTGCTCCTCGTTGGGTTCAACACTCTTACTTATCGAAAGGACTACGATAGATCCCCTATACTTGTGGGTCATTGATACGTCTCCAACATATCTATAATTTTTGATGGTTTCATGTTATTATCTTGTCAAACTTTGGATGTTTTGCATGCCTTTTATATATTTTTTGGGACTAACTTATTAACTCAATGCCAAGTGCCAGTTCCTGTTTTTTCCATGTTTTTTACCCCTTTTAGAGGAGGATTTTGAATGGATTCCAAATGGAAGGAAAGTGCCAAAAAGATTTTTTCCGGAACAGAAAAATATCAGAGAGACGGAGAATCAAGGCAGGGGCCCACCAGGGACCCCACAAGCCCTCATGGCGGGGCCAGGGGGAGGCCGCGGCCCCCTGGCTTGTGGGCTCCCTGAGGCCCCTTTGACCTAGGTTTTGCGCCTATATATCCTCAAAAATTCCACAAAAAATCAAGAGATCATCGAAAGTACTTTTCCGCCGCCGCAAGCTTCTGTCTCCGCAAGATCCCATCTGGGGCATGTTCTGGTGCCCTGCCGGAGGGGGATTCGAATATGGAGGGCTTCTTCATCAACACCATGACCTCTCCGATGATGCGTGGGTACTTCACCATAGACCTACGGGTCCATAGCTAGTAACTAGATGGCTTCTTCTCTCTCTTGGATCTTCAATACAAAGTTGTCTGTGATCTTCATGGAGATCTATCTGATATAATCTTCTTTTGCGGTGTGTTTGTCGAGATCCGATGAATTGTCAATTTATGATCAGATTATCTATGAATCTTATTTGAGTTTCTTCTGATCTGTCTTATGCATGATTTCATATCCTTGTAATTCTCTTCGAGTTGTGGGTTTTGTTTGGCCAAGTAGATCTATGATTCTTGCAATGGGAGAAGTGCTTGGTTTTGGGTTCATACCGTGCGTGACCTCACCCAGTGACAGAAGGGGTAGCAAGGCACGCATCATGTTGTTGCCATCAAGGGTAAAAAGATAGGGCTTTTATCATTGGTTTGAGATTATCCCTCTACATCATGTCATCTTGCTTAACGCGTTACTCTGTTCGTCATACACTAGATGCATGATGGATAGTGGTCGATGTGTGGAGTAATAGTAGTAGATGCAGAAAGTATCGGTCTACTTGTCTCGGACGTGATGCCTATATGTATGAGCATTGCCTTAGATATCGTCATGAATTTGTGTGGTTCTATCAATTGCTCGACAGTAATTTGTTCACCCACCGTGATATTTGCTATTTTGGGAGAAGCCTCTAGTGAACAATATGGCATGTGGCTCTACTCCACACCATATTTTCAGCCTTACACTTTTTACTTCGTTGCACTGTCCGCCTTTAGATCTCACTTTGCAAACAATCTTGAAGGGATTGACAACCCCTTTGAAGCGTTGGGTGCAAGCTCGTTTGTGTTTGCGCAGGTACTCTAGACTTGACGAGACCCTCCTACTGGATCGATACCTTGGTTCTCAAACTGAGGGAAATACTTACTGCTCCTTTGCTGCATCACCCTTTCCTCTTCAAGGGAAAAACCAACGCAAGCAAGTCTCCGTCAACGTGTCAATTTCTGGCGCTGTTGTTTGAGAAGTAGCAAGAAGAATTTCTGGCGCCGTTGCCGGGGAAGGACTTTTGTTGCCGTAGCAGAATAATTTCTGGCACCGTTGCCGGGGAGGATCAAGTCAAGAACTCATCCAAGTAAGTGTCGCAAACTCATCTCTTGCATTTACTTTGTTTGTGAGTTGCCTCTCGTTTTCCTCTCCCCCACTTCACGAATTTGCCTTTTTCATTTTCCTTTTTCATTCGCCCTTTTCTCTCGCTTGCTTTCTGTTCGCTTGTGTGACATGTGCCTTCAATATGCTTGCATCTTCGCTTGTTGAAAATCTAGTGAAATGGATCCTCATCCACTTGCTAATCCCTTTAAGAGATCAAATTATGTTGATCCAATTGCTAGTGAGTTGAGTGCACTTGACTATCTTTATGGAGTATTGCTAGAGATGCGTGAATCTGAAAATCGTGATGAAGAAATTCATGAAGTGATTCACGAGGGCTCCTTGAATGAAAAGCATGATTGCAATGGTTTCACTATAAATTCTATTAGTGACAATCATGCTAAAGTTATGCAAAACCCTAAGCTTGGGGATGCTAGTTTTGCTTTGTCAACTACTTGTTGCAATGATCATGAATGGGGTAATGATTTTTCTTATGATCTTGAAAATTTGTTTAAGCCTCATGATGAGTATGATATTTGCAACAATATTGAAAGTGGGATTGGAGAAGTCGTGACTTTATTTGATGATAATCCCGCTATTTTTGAAGAGCGTCAACTTTGCATGCATGTGGATCATGAAAATAATATCTTATGTGATAGTTACATTGCTGAATTTGATTATGATCCCACATGTAATTGCTATGAGAGAGGAAAATATTGTGGTAGAAACTTTCATGTTACCAAATTACCTCTCGTTATGTGGAGATTGCTATTGTCTCTTTCTTCTTCCTTGCATATGGCAACTATTGGTTGTCTTGACAATCTCTTTTCCTATAAAATGCCTATGCATAGGAAGTATGTTCGACTTAGATGTGATTTTCACATGCTTTATGATGCTCTCGTTGTGCTTCAACTCTTGTCTTTTGTGTGAGCATCATTGATGCCTAGCTAAGGGCGTTAAACAATAGCGCTTGTTGGGAGGCAACCCAATGAATTTATCTTTTTCTTTCTGTTTTGTTGCGTCCACACTTTCATAATTCTGTTGTGATTGTTTTTTTTTGTGTTTCTTTTTGTGTTTGAGCCAAGCAAAACCTTTATGATTAGTCTTGGTAATGGTTGTTTGATCCTGCTGGAAAAAGACAGGAACTTTTCGCTCACGAGATGATTTTTCATTTTTATTCAGAAAGAGCTTTTGAGTTGATTATGTTTTCTGCTGGTTGATATACCTTTTTCCCAGGCAGTCATAATGTTTCAGAATTTTTGAGGTACCAGAAGTATACGAAGTATATAGATTGCTACAGACTGATCTGTTTTTGACAGATTCTGTTTTTGTTGAGTTGGTTGCTTGTTTGATGAAACTATGGTTAGTATCGGGGAGTACTAGCCATGGAAAAGTGAGAAGACAGTAGCCCAACACCAATATAGATAGAATTCAAGTTTGCTACAGTACCAAAAGAAGTGGTAATTTGTTTTCTTGTGCTAATGTTATCACGAGTTTCTGTTTAAATTTTGTGTTGTGAAGTTTTCAAGTTTTGGGTGATGTTCTCATGGACAAAGAGATAAGGAGTGGAAAGAGCTCAAGCTTGGGGATGCCCAAGGCATCCCAAGCCAAATTCAAGGACACCAAAAATCCTAAGCTTGGGCATGCCTCGGGAAGGCATCCCCTCTTTCGTCTTCAATCCATCGGTAACATTACTTGGAGCTATATTTTTATTCACCACATGATATGTGTTTTGCTTGGAGCGTCTTGTATCGTAGGAGTATTTTGTTTTTGTTGTGTCACAATCATCCTTGCTGCACACCTTTTTGAGAGAGAGAGACATGCACTCATCGTGATTTTGCTAGAATGCTCATAGTGCTTCCCTTATATCTTTTGAGCTAGATACTTTTGCTCTACGTGCTTCACTTATATCTTTTAGAGCACGGCGGTGCGTGACTTGGTAGTTGGCTTATGCTATGAAAGTAGTCCCAATGGTGATAGGTACCCATAGAGGATACAAAAACCTCCATCTTCATGTGCATTGAGTAGAAAGAGAAGTCTTGATTCCTCTCAATTAGTTTTGAGACGTGGATTTGGTAATATTAAGAGCTATGTTAGTAGGGTGTTGTGAATCTAGAAATACTTGTGTTGAAGTTAGTGATTCCTGTAGCATGCACGTATGGTGAACCGCTATGTTAGGAAGTCGGAGCATAATTGATCTATTGATTGTCATCCTTTGTGTTGAGGTCGGGATCACGCGATGGTTAACACCTACCAACCCTTCCCCTCGGAGTTTGCGTTTAGCACTTTGTTTCGATTACTAATAAAAACTTTCGCAACAAGTATGTGAGTTCTTCATGACTAATGTGAGTCCATGGTATAGATGCACTTTCACCTTCCACCATTGCTAGCCTCTCTAGTGCCGCGCAACTCTCGCCGGTACACAAAACCACCATATGCCTTCCTCAAAACAGCCACCATACCTAACTACTATGGCATTTTCATAGCCATTCCGAGATATATTGCCATGCAACTCCCACCGTTCCGTCTCATGACTTGTGCCGTCACTCTCATATTGCCATTGCATGATCGTAAGATAGCTAGCTAGATGGTTCAACGTCATACGCCATGCTAGATCGTTGCACATCCCGGTACACTGCCGGAGGCATTTCCTATAGAGTCATTTCTAAGCTTTGAGCTGTGAGTAAATAAAAGTGTGATGATCATCATTATTAGAGCATTGTCCCATGTGAGGAATAAAAAAAGAGGCCAAAGAGCCCAAAAAAATAGAAAAGAAAAAAAGAGTCCTAAGAGCCCAAATAAAAACAAGAGAAAAGGAGAGAAGGGACAATGCTACTATCTCTTTCCACACTTGTGCTTCATAATAACACCATGTTCTTCATGATTGAGAGTATCTCGTTTCGTCACCACCATATGCTAGTGGGAATCTTCATTATATAACTTGGCTTGTATATTCCAATGATGGGCTTCCTCAAAATTGCCCTAGGTCATCGTGAGCAAGCAAGTTGGATGCACACCCACTAGTTCTACTTTTGAGCTTTCATAACACTAATAGCTCTAGTGCATCCTTCGTATGGCAATCCCTACTCATTCACACTGATATCTATTAATGGGCATCTCCATAGCCTTTTGATACGCCGAGTCAATGTGACCATCTCCTCCTTTTTGTCTCACAACCACCACCACACACTATTCCACCTATAGTGTTATATCCATGGCTCGCGCTCATGTATTGCGTGATAGTTATAAAAAGTTTGAGAAAGTAAGAGTGCGAAAACAATTACTTGGCAAATACCGGGGTTGTGCAATATTTATATTAGTTGTGTGAGGATGATGGAGCGTAGCCAGACTATATGATTTTGTAGGGATAACTTTCTTTGGCCTTGTTATTTTGAAAGTTCATGATTACTTTGCTAGTTTGCTTGAAGTATTATTGTTTTCATGTCAATAGCAAACTATTGTTTTGAATCTTACGGATCTGAACATTCATCTCACGTGAAAGAAGTTGCAAAGGACAACTATGCTAGGTAGAATTCCACATCAAAAATTCATTCTATATCACTTCCCTACTCGAGGACGAGCAGGAGTTAAGCTTGGGGATGCTTGATACGTCTCCAACGTATCTATAATTTTTTATGGTTTCATGCTATTATCTTGTCAAACTTTGGATGTTTTACATGCCTTTTATATATTTTTTGGGACTAACTTATTAACTCAGTGCCAAGTGCCAGTTCCTGTTTTTTCCATGTTTTTGACCCCTTTCAGAGGAGGATTTTGAACGGAGTCCAAACGGAAGGAAACTACCAAAAAGATTTTTTCCAGAACAGAAAAAGATCGGAGAGCCGGAGAATCAGGGCAGGGGCCCACCAGGGATCCCACAAGCCCTCATGGCGCAGCCAGGGGGAGGCCGCGGCCCCCTGGCTTGTGGGCTCCCTAAGGCCCCTTTGCCCTAGGTTTTGCGCCTATATATCCCCAAAAATTCCACAAAAAATCAGGAGATCATCGAAAGTACTTTTCCGCCGCCGCAAGCTTCTGTCTCCGCAAGATCCCATCTGGGGCACGTTCTGGTGCCCTGCCGGAGGGGGGATTCGGATACGAAGGGCTTCTTCATCAACACCATGACCTCTCCAATGATGCGTGAGTAGTTCACCATAGACCTACGGGTCCATAGCTAGTAACTAGATGGCTTCTTCTCTCTCTTGGATCTTCAATACAAAGTTCTCCATGATCTTCATGGAGATCTATCCGATGTAATCTTCTTTTGCGGTGTGTTTGTCGAGATCCAATGAATTGTGGATTTATGATCAGATTATCTATGAATCTTATTTGAGTTTCTTCTGATGTCTCTGATGCATGATTTCATATCCTTGTAATTCTCTTCGAGTTGTGGGTTTTGTTTGGCCAACTAGATCTATGATTCTTGCAATGGGAGAAGTGCTTGGTTTTGGGTTCATACCGTGCGGTGACCTCACCCAGTGACAGAAGGGGTAGCGAGGCACGCATCGTGTTGTTTCCATCAAGGGTAAAAAGATGGGGTTTTCATCATTGGTTTGAGATTATCCCTCTACATCATGTCATCTTGGTTAAGGCGTTACTCTGTTCGTCATGAACTCAATACACTAGATGCATGCTGAATAGCGGTCGATGTGTGGAGTAATTGTAGTAGATGCAGAAAGTATCGGTCTACTTGTCTCGGACGTGATGCATATGTGTATGATCATTGCCTTAGATATCGTCATGGCTTTGCGGGGTTCTATCAATTGCTCGACAGTAATTTGTTCACCGACCGTCATATTTTCTATTTTGAGAGAAGCCTCTAGTGAACACTATGGCCCCCGGGTCTACTCCACACCATATTTTCAGCCTTACACTTTTTACTTCGTTGCACTTTCCGCCTTCAGATCTCACTTTGCAAACAATCTTGAAGGGATTGACAACCCCTTTGAAGCGTTGGGTGCAAGCTCGTTTGTTTTTGCGCAGGTACTCTGGACTTGACGAGACCCTCCTACTAGATCGATACCTTGGTTCTCAAACTGAGGGAAATACTTACTGCTCCTTTGCTGCGTCACCCTTTCCTCTTCAAGGGAAAAACCAACGCAAGCAAGTCTCCGTCTACGTGTCAATTTCTGGCGCTGTAGTTTGAGAAGTAGCAAGAAGAATTTCTGGCGTAGTTGCCGGGGAAGGACTTTTGGTGCCGTAGCAGTCATCAAGACTCTTTTCTGGTGCCGTTGCTAGGGAGTGAAGCGCCTTTGGTAAGTGGAACTTGGTAAGGAAAAATTTATGTACTATGCTGAAATTTACTGTCACTTGTCACTATGGAAAATAATCCTTTGAGGGGCTTGTTCGGGGTATCTTCACCCGACTGGAAGCACAAAGAGATGATCCTCGACCTGCTGCACCTACTAAAAAATATATTATGAAATTCCTTCAGGTATGATAGAAAAACTGCTAGCTAATCCTTATGCAGGAGATGGAACGCTACATCATGATTTGCATCTAATCTATGAGGATGAAGTTTGTGGATTATTTAAGCTTGTTGGTCTTCCCGAGGATGATGTCAAGAAGAAGGTCTTTCCTTTATCTTTGAAGGAAAAGGCGTTGACACGGTATAGGCTATGTGATGATATTGGATCATGGAACTACAACCGGTTGAAATTGGAATTTCATCAGAAGTTTTATCCTATGCATCTTGTTAATCGTGATTGGAATTATATTTATAATTTTTGGCCTCGTGAAGGAGAAATAATATCTCAAGCTTGGGGAGGCTTAATTCAATTATATATTCATGTCCCAATCAGGATCTCCCGAGAGAAATTATTATTAAGAATTTTTATGCTCGACTCTCTCGTAATGATCAATCCATGCTCGACACTTCTTGTGCTGGTTCCTTTATGAAGAAAGATATTGAATTCAAATGGTACTTATTCGAAAGAATTAAACGCAACTATGAAGATTGGGAACTCAACGAAGGTAATGAGTCAGGTATAAGCCTTAAGTTTGATTGTGTTAAATCCTTTATAGAGACCGATGCTTTTCGTGATTTTAGCACTAAATATGGACTTGACTCTGAGCTAGTAGCTTCATTTTGTGAATCTTTTGCTACTCATGTTGATCTCCCTAAGGAGAAGTAGTTTAAATATCATCCTCCCATTGAAGTCAAAGTGGTAGAACCTATTAAAGTTGAAGAAGAAACTACTATTTATAATGTTGATCCTGTTATTCCTATTTCTTATATTGAGAAACCACCCTTTCCTGTTAGGATAAAGGAACATGCTAAAACTTCAAATGTAGTTCGTAAGAGTTGTGCTAGAACACCTATACCTTCAAACAAATTAAAGTTGAACCTAATATTTCTATGGTTAAAGATCTCTTGGTTGATAATATTGATGGGCATGTCATTCATTTGTGTGATGAAGCAGCTAGAATTGCTAGACCTGATACTAAGGGTAAACATAGACGTATTGTTGGTGTGCCTGTCGTTTCTGTTAAAATAGGAGATCATTGTTATCATGGCTTATGTGATGTGGGTGCTAGTGTCAGTGCAATTCCCTTTACCTTATACCAAGAAATTATGAACGATATTGCACCAGCCGAATTAGCGGAAATTGATGTTACCATCAAGCTTGCTAATAGAGATACTATTTCACCAATTGGGATTGTTACAGATGTTGAAGTCTTGTGTGGGAAAATAAAGTATCCTACTGATTTTATTGTTCTTGGTTCCCCACAAGATGATTTTTGTCCAATTATATTCGGTAGACCCTTCTTGAATACTGTTAATGCTAAGATTGATTGTGAAAAAGAAACGGTTATTGTAAGTTTTGGGGATGCATCTCATGAGTTCGATTTCTCTAAATTTCGTAGACAACCCCATGACAAAGGACTGCCTAGTAAAGATGAAATTATTGGTCTTGCTTCAATTGATGTGCCTCCTACCGATCCCTTAGAACAATATTTGCTAGACCATGAAAATCATATGTATATAAATGAAAGGAATGAAATAGATAAGATTTTCTTTGATCAGCAGCCTATCCTGAAACACAACCTACCTGTTGAAATACTCGGGGATCCTCCTCCACCTAAGGGTGATCCTGTGTTTGAGCTTAAACAATTACCTGATACTCCGAAGTATGCTTATCTTGATGAAAAATAGATATATCATGTTATTATTAGTTCTTAACTTTCACAGCATGAAGAAAAGAGATTATTGAAAGCTATGAGGAAGCACTGTGCCGCTATTGGATATACTCTTGATGATCTTAAGGGCATTAGTCCCACTCTATGTCAGCACAAAATTAATATGGAGCTTGATGCAACCAGTTGTTGATAACCAACAACGATTAAATCCTAAAATGAAGGAAGTGGTAAGAAATGAAATACTAAAGCTTCTGGAGGTAGGTATAATTTATCCTATTGCTAATAGTAGACGGGTTAGTCCCGTTCATTGTGTCCCTAAAAAGGGAGATATCATCGTTGTTCCTAATTATAAAGATGAATTAGTCCCGCAAAGAATTGTTACAGGATATAGAATGGTAATTGATTTCAGGAAATTAAATAAGGCTACTATGAAAGATCATTATCCGCTGCCTTTTATAGATGAAATGCTAGAAACACTATCCAAACATACACATTTTTGCTTTCTAGATGGTTACTCTGGTTTCTCTCAAATACATGTATCAAAAAAGGATCAAGAGAAGACCACTTTTACTTGCCCTTTCGATAACTTTTCTTATAGATGTATGCCTTTTGGTTTACGCAATGCACCTGCTACCTTTCAAAGATGTATGATGGCTATATTCTCTGACTTTTGTGAAAAGATTGTTGAGGTATTCATGGATGATTTTTCAGTTTACGGAACTTCTTTTGATGATTGCTTGAGCAACCTTGATCGAGTTTTGCAGTGATGTGAAGAAAATAATCTTGTCTTGAATTGGGAGAAGTGCCACTTTATGGTTAGTGAAGGCATCGTCTTGGGACACAAAATCTCCGAAAGAGGTATTGAAGTTGATAAAGCTAAAGTTGATGCTATTGAAAAAATGTCGTGTCCAACAGATATCAAAGGTATAAGAAGTTTCCTTGGTCATGCTGGTTTCTATAGGAGATTTATTAAAGACTTCTCTAAAATTTCTAAGCCTCTCACTAATCTTTTGCAAAAGGATATTCCATTTGTTTTCTATGATGATTGTGTAGAAGCATTTGAAATTCTTAAGAAAGCATTGATCACTGCACCTCTTGTTCAACCACCTGATTGGAACCTACCCTTTGAAATTATGTGCGATGCTAGTGATTATGATGTTGGTGTTGTTCTAGGACAAAGAGTTGATAAGAAATTAAATGTCATCCATTACGCTAGTAAACTCTAGAGAGTGCTCAAAGAAACTACGTTACCACTGAAAAGGAATTTTTAGCAGTTGTGTTTGCTTGCGATAAGTTTAGACCTTATATTGTTGATTCCAAAGTAACTATTCACCCTGATCATGCTACAATTAAGTACCTTATGGAAAATAAAGATGCTAGACCTAGACTTATTAGATGGGTTCTTCTGCTACAAGAATTCGATCTGCATATTATTGATAGAAAGGGCGTTGATAACCCCGTAGCAGATAACTTGTCTAGATTAGAGAATGTTCTTGATGTCCCACTACCTATTGATGATAGCTTCCCTGATGAACAATTAGCTGTCATAAATACTTCACGCAATGCTCCTTGGTATCCTGATTATGCAACTACATTGTTGCTAAATCCATACCGCCTAGCTTCACATACCAACAAAAGAAAAAGTACTTCTATGATTTAAGACATTACTTTTGGGATGATCCACACCTTTATAAAGAAGGAGTAGATGGTATTATTAGACATTGTGTACCTGAGCATGAACAGGGATAGATCCTTCACAAGTGTCAATCTGAGGCCTAAAGAGGACACCACGCGGGAGATAGAACTGCACATAAGGTATTACAATCTGGTTTTTATTGACCTACTCTCTTCCAGGATGCTCGTAAGTTTGTCTTGTCTTGTGATGAATGTCAAAGAATTGGTAATATTAGTAGACGTCGGGAAATGCCTATGAATTACTCTCTTGTTATAGCACCATTTTATGTTTGGGGTTTTGATTATATGGGACCTTTCCAAAAATCCAACGGGTATACTCACATTCTAGTTGATGTTGATTATGTTACTAAGTGAGTAGAAGCTATTCCAACTAGTAGTGCTGATCATAACACTTCTATTAAAACGTTGAAATAAGTTATTTTCCCTAGATTTGGGGTCTCTGGATATTTAATGACTAATGGTGGTTCACACTTTATTTATGGTGCTTTCTGTAAATTGCTTGCTAGGTATGATGTTAATCATATAATTGCATCTCCTTATCATCCTCACTCTAGTGGGCAAGTAGAATTGAGCAATAGAGAAATAAAATTGATCTTGCAAAAGACCGTTAATAGATCTAGAAATAATTGGTCTAAGAAACTTGACGATGCATTACGGGCTTATAGAATCGCTTACAAAAGCCCTATGGGTATGTCTCTGTATAAAATGGTTTATGGTAAAGCATGTCACTTACCTTTAGAGCTAGAACATAAAGCTTATTGGGCAATTAAAGAGCTTAACTATGATTTCAAACTTGCCGGTGAGAAGAGGTTATTTGACATTAGCTCACTCGATGAATGGAGAACCCAGGCCTATGAGAACGCCAAGTTGTTTAAAGAAAAGGTTAAGAGATGGCATGATAGAAGGATACAAAAGCGTGAATTCAATGTAGGTGATCATGTCTTGCTATACAACTCTCGTTTAAGATTTTTTGCAGGAAAACTTCTCTCTAAATGGGAAGGGCCTTACATTATCAAGGAAGTATATAGTTCCGGTGCCATCAAGATCAACAACGCCGAAGGCACAAATCCGAAGGTGGTAAATGGGAAAAGAATCAAACATTATATCCCAGCTACTCCCATAAATGTTGAAACAAATATTGTCAATACCATAACCCAAGAAGAGTACATTAGGGAGACCTATCAGAACGTCTCGGACTCCGAAAAGGAATAGGTATGTGCTACGGTAAAAAAATCGACTCCAAAATGCTTTCAATGGCAATTTTTACCAGTTTTGGAATATTTAAAAAATTAGGAAAATTTAAAGCACTCTGAAGCATGCACAAGGAGGCGACAAGCCAGGGGGCGTGGACTACCCCCCCTGACCGCGCCCTGCAGGCTTGTGGCCACCCTGTACACCCTCCGGACTCCGTTTTCTTATGGAATACTCCTTCGGGTCGGAAAAAAATCATTATATAATCTCCCAAAGATTTTGACCTGTGTATCATGATAATATCTCTTGTTTTTGTTCTGAGTTGTTTCTGCGACAGATTTAGAGTAAGATGTCGTCCCAAGATTCCGATGGGGAGAGCTATGTATCACATTATCTTGCCAATCCCAAGCTCTATGGGGACATAGATCCCTATGGATTGTGCTCGGAGGAGGAACGGGAGATATGCAAGTATGCGGAAGAAAGCTCGGACGAAGAGGAGTTTCCCTTGCCTCGACCCAAAGATATGCAGGTGGAGTTCAAGAAGTCGAGCCTCCCAAATACAAGGAGAAAACTGAAGGTGCTATTTATCCCTTCTTCTTTTCTACAGGAGAGCAAGGGCGAATTATGTCAAAGGATATTAAGGCTCGAGCTGGAAGTAGACGAGCTGAGGGAACACAATTTCATGCTTAAGTGGAAATTTGATAAGCTTTCAACCTCACCAGCAACTCCAACATCACCACCTCTGAAGAAAGACAACTGAACACATGGGTATGGGCACTCCCCTTGGCTTGTGCCAAGCATGGGGGAGGTGCCCCAGTATCGTATCACCATCACACCTTTTTACTTTTTTGTTTTGCTTCGTTCGAGCCTTTTAGTTATATCTTGATCTAGTGGAATAAAGTTTTAGTGTGATCTAGTTTTAAGTTTTTCTTTTTGTTCCCCCTATGTAAGCAAGTCCTAGAATTATATAGTAAAGATTAGTTTGAGTTGAGGGCTTTGCTTGCTTTCTATGATCTAGAGAAAAAGAAATAGAAAGAAGTATAGAATAAAAGCAAAGGAGCATACATGATGATCTTATGGGGAGTGATGACTTCACATATAAAAAGTATATCGATTGAAATTTGTTGTGAGTTGACAAACAAAGCTATTGGTCATTGTTGCAATTAAAAGGAAATAACAAAGAAAGAGAGGTTCACATATAAATATATTATCTTAGACATCTTTTATGTATGTGAGCACTCATTAAAATATTTTATGCTAAAAGGTTGATGTTGGACAAGGAAGATGGCATAATGAGTTATGTTTTCTTTTTTCCGAATAGAAGTTATATGGTTGTAGATCCTTCAACATGTGTTGCTTGCTTCCACCTCATATTAGCGAGAAACTCCTGCACCAAGTAGAGATACTACTTGTGCATCCAAAAACCTTTAACCCAGTTTTTCCTTGAGAGTCCACGATACCTACCTATGGATTGAGTAAGATCCTTCAAGTAAGTTTTCATTGGTGCAAGTAATAAAAATTGCTCCTTAAATATGTGTGGTTTATTAGTGTGAGGAAAATAAACTTTATACAAACTTGTGATATAGAAGAAATAAAAGCGATGGACTTCATAATAAAGTTCTTTATCACAAGGGCCAATATAAAGTGATGTTCTTTTGCATTAAGAGATTGTGCATCCAACTATAAAAGCGCATGACAACCTCTGCTTCCCTCTGCAAAGGTCCTATCTATTACCTTTACTTTCTAGTACTTACCTTTATGTAAGAGTCATGGTGATCTTCACCATTTCCTTTATTTCGCCTTTATCTTTTGGCAAGCCGCATGTGTTGAGGAATGGCCTAGACAAATATATCCACTCGGATGTGGGTGATCATGAGTTATTATTGTTGACATTACCCTTGAGGTAAATAGTTGGGAGGCAAAACTATAAGCCCCTATCTTTCTCTGTGTCTGATTGAAGCTTTGACCTTATAGGTACCGCGTGAGTATTAGCAATTATGAAAGACCATAAGATGATTGAGTATGTGGATTTGCTTTACAAGCTCTTATATTGAATCTTTCCTACGTTGCGATAAATTGGAATTGCCTCAATGACTGAAATCATAGTTTGTTAGTTCTCAATAGAGTTCTTGATGCATATTTTGCCTTGTGAATGAATTGTTACTCTAGTATAAGATATTCTATATCAATATGTGTTTCTATTCTAAAGATAATCATGATGCCTTCATGTCCGTATTTTTTTATCAACACCTCTATCTCTAAACATGTGGGCATATTTATCGATCTCGCCTTTTGCTTGAGGACAAGCGAGGTCTAAGCTTGGGGGAGTTGATACATCCATTTTGCATCATGCTTTTATATCAATATTTATTGCATTATGGGTTGTTATTACACATTATGGTACAATACTTATGCCTTTTCTCTCTTATTTTACAAGATTTACATGAAGAGGGAGAATGCCCGCAGCTGGAATTCTGGACTAGAAAAGGAGCAAATCTGAGAGACCTATTCTGCACAGCTCCAAAAGTCCTGAAAAGTTGTGGAGAATTTTTTTGGAATATATAAAAAAATGGGCGAAAGAAGTACTGGAGGGGACCCACCAGGAGGTCACAAGCCAGGGGCGCGACCTACCCCACTAGCAGCGCCCTGCATGCTTGTGGGGCCCCTCACAGGCCTCTGGTGCCCATCTTCTGCTATATGAAGGGTTTTGACATGGAAAAAATGATATCAGAGCTTTCGGTACACGACGCCGCCGTCTCGAGGTGGAACTTCGACAGAACGAATCTAGAGCTCCAGCGAAGATATTCCGCCGGGTAAACTTCCCTCGCGGAGGGGGGAATCGAAGCCATCGTCATAACAACAATCCTCTCATCGAGAGGGGGTCAATCTCCATCAACATCTTCATCAGCACCATCTCCCCTCCAAACCCTAGTTCATCTCTTGTATCAGATCTTTGTCTCAAAACCTCAGATTGGTACCTGTGGGTTGCTAGTAGTGTTGATTACTCCTTGTAGTTGATGCTAGTTGGTTTATTTGGTGGAAGATAATATGTTCAGATCCTTAATGATTATTAATACTCCTCTGATTATGAACATGAATATGCTTTGTTAGTAGTCACGTTTGTTCCTGAGGACATGGGATAAGTCTTGTTATAAATAATCATGTGAATTTGGTATTCGTTCGATATTTTGGTAAGATATATGTTGTCTCTTATCTAGTGGTGTGATGTGAACGTCGACTACATGACACTTCACCATTATTTGGGCCTAGAGGAAGGCATTGGGAAGTAATAAGTAGATGATGGGTTGCTAGAGTGATAGAAGCTTAAACCCTAGTTTATGTGTTGCTTCGTAAGGGGCTGATTTGGATCCATATGTTTGGTGCTATGGTTAGATTTATCTTAATTCTTCTTACATAGTTGTGGATGCTTGCGAGAGAGGTTAATCATAAGTGGGAGGTTTGTCCAAGTAAGGGCAGCACCCAAGCACCGGTCTACCCACATATCAAATTATCAAAGTAACGAACGGGGATCATATGAGAATGATGAAAACTAGCTTGACATAAAGTCCCATGAGTCCTCGGGGGCGCTTTTCTTTATATAAGAGTTTGTCCAGGCTTGTCATTTGCTACAAAAAGGATTGGTCCACCTTGTTGCACCTTTGTTACAATTGTTACTTGTTACCCGTTACAAATTACCTTATCACAAAACTTTCTGTCACCGATAATTTCAGTGCTTGCAGAGAATACCTTACTGAAAACCGCTTGTAATTTCCTTATGCTCCTCGTTGGGTTTGATACTCTTACTTATCGAAAGGACTACGATAGATCCCTATACTTGTGGGTCATCAGTAGGTTCCCGGACCCACAACCTGATAGCATAACAAATAAAGATTTCAGAAGTTCTCAGGTAGGAATTCAAGTAGTTACCTACGCTATCATCCAACAAATGCATGATGTGAGGTTGGGTTCGACATCTAGTGGATTCGTTTGTCTACGGTCTTTCTTACATGAGTTCTCATTATGTCTTAAAGATCCCTTGTAGCTTGCTACGACACGGGGACGCTTCGTATGTTGTGTGCACTTCCTTGTACATGATGGCTATTGTAAGATCGAGCCCGTGCGGACCTTACCATGAAAATATCGAGCAAAATCACTGTCATATATTTGTTTCCGGCTTAATTCTCTAGCCTCATCCTTTGTTTTGTTGGAGTATGGTAATTTGAGTTGCTTCGATGTCAAGTGGTGATTTCATATCTTTCCTAAGCGGTGTTCTTATATTTTATTGGAATGATGATCCTTTGTTCAATCAAATTGCCATGTTAATTTCTTTTAAACCGGTGCTTATGTTCAAGTAATTCAATCATCTTCAATATTTGCAAGATCAATCCTTTTATTTCTTTCCGGAGTTCGTCTCATCTGTCCTGAGTTGTCTTTGTTCCCCCCCCCCCACCCTTTTCTTGAGTGATTTAATTATCATCCAAGTGCCTTTCTTTTCATTGTTGCTTCCGTTATGTTTTCTTTCGTATTGTATCTGGTGTGTTCCATGTGAAGACTCTTAGGAGTTTCAAAATTCATCATTCTTTGTCCTCGTTTTCTTACCCGGTGGATTCAATTCAAGCTTTCGGTGTTCATCATATCCTTTTCATTCGTTCAATGCTTTCCCATGTGGGAAATTCCTATTCAAGCCTCTCTTGTTTATTCATCCCTCTCTATTCTATTCGGAGTGCTGAAGATATCTCAAAAGATTCGTGTTTCCATTCAAATCCTTTTAAATATTTCGAGGGTCTCACCCCATCAAGTTTTTATTTGTACTGGTGTAATCTCTCTTCCTAAGTAATCGTTTCAATGGTGGTCTCTTTTGAGTGGGCCCATAACCCACGGGTATTTCCCAGTATCTTACCTGTCTCTTCTAGTCTTTCCGGAGATCTCTAATTCTTTTCAAGTGCGACATAAGCATGGATTCTATTAGTCATATTCCTTCTCCAAGATGCTTCGAATTAATTTTCTTCATTGGCTCAACCTATTTCTTTATTCTTTATTCTGGAGTGTCTCACTAATTCATGTTTTTGTTTCTCGCCATCATTCTCAGCGTGAAGACCGAAGGAGAGTTTCTCTTAAATCTTGGTCCATTCTCTTGAAGATTCATGGTTTCAGCTTCGTGCTATCCTGTCAATTGTTTCCAATCATGAGAAATTCCTTCCATATCTATCTGGAGCATTTCAGAGTTGTTTTTATTCTCGATCCTCCGAAGGCCGTCATTTCAGAAGATTTCTTCATTCTAAACTTTCAGCTTTCATTCTCAAATTCTTCTTAATTATTGTTCCTTTGTTCATATCTCAACTTTTCCGATGCTTTGTTCAAAGTTTGATGTTAGACTGATGACGATTTCTTCATTCTCATTTATTTCCATTCATTCAAAATATCCCCATTTGTTCCTAATTCTTACCGGTGTCTCATTCAAGACTTCTTCAAGTTTGTGCTCTTATCTCTATTCATTCTTTCAAGAAGAATAAGTGGTATGCTAAATCTATTGCTTGTCATCAATTTAACTTGATGAAGGATACGCATCACATAATTCTTGTTCTTGTTTCATCAAGGTGATTTCAATTCTTCTTCCAGAGTTGTTCATGATATCAAATTCTTGATTCTAAGTTGTTCATCTTTTCTTTTTCGGAGTTCCAAGTTTTCTCAGCTATCTCTTCGTGAAGCTTTCTCTCAATCTTTGCAAGGCCATAATCTTATTCTTTAAAACCTTCATTTCTTTTCATCATTCTTTTGTATAGGAGGTTCTTCAAGGCGGTTCTTCAAGGATTTAATTCATTCTCAAGATGTTTTTCAAGATTCTTATTGGAGAACCTCAAATGTTCTTTCTCTTGCATTTCAAAGTGAAATTCTTCCTCCACTATCCTTTGAGGTGGTGTTATGTCATTCTTGATTCATGAGGAGTCTCGGAGAGAATTTGTTTCAAGAATGAGATATTTAAACCCACCAATTTCTTCGATCATGAGATATTTTCGACCCATTTGTCTTCCTTGGAACTATCTTGGATTAGATTTCACCTAAAGCATTTCCTGAGGATTGTTTCTACTATGGTGTTTATCATGATCCAAGTTCTGTATGTGTCCTATTGGTGAAAGAAGGTTTGCATATCTTGTTGCTCCCAAGTAATCAACTGTTTCCATTAGTGGCGGGTTATCACCTCATAATTTTGAGTTGTTTCCCATAAGCCCACAACAAGCTTGTTATTTTCGTTGTTGATTTTCCAACAACTCCATTCAATTCTTATTGTAATGATGCTTCTCAAATTCAATTGTGGTAGGAATTGTCATTTTCTTCTCCATTCTTTTCTCTCCAACGGTCTAGCTTCAATTCTTTCATTCCAGATGCATTGTGATGTTGCTCTCTTTGAATCAATCATCTCGTTTTATCAAGATCATGTTCTTTCCTTTCTTATTCATTTAACCGGAGAGTTGTGTCCTATTTTCAATTCTTTGCATCTCATGTTTTGCCTCTCTTTTCTACCGAAGTGTTGCCCAAATTTCTTTTGAATTCCTGTTTGTTCCTCATGTAATTCTTCATCTCTTTGAAACCTTCAAGTATCATTTGTTTCACTCGTTTGTCAAGAAGCAACTAAGTTTTACCTCATCCTTTCCTCTTCCTCTTCCCCTTTTCATTCTTAGATCTTGGGTCGAGATCTCTTGTTAGTGGAGGAGAGTTGTAACAACCTAGAAGATTCCCCTTTTATTTGTTTATCGCCGTGTGATTTGTTTGGTTGTCGCATTTATCATCGCATCTTGGGTGTTACACTGGTCTTCCAGATAGAATGATGGTTGCACTACGGTGTCGTCTCTCATGGGAGCCTCGTTTGAGAAGCAACGCTGGAAGACAGAGGCGGCAGGTGGAGAGGTTTCGTACGGAGTTTCAGTGGAGATGTCAAGTCATGTCGAGCAGACATGTGCTATGTGGTGTCATGCATGTTCAGCAGGTGCTACGCAGGACAGATCTTCAGGAGTCTTTGCGTCGGGATAGATGGGCGCAAGACGGTGGCGTTGTTGGGCGTCACGGGGGCGTCGATGGATGGCTGGACTGGCAATGATGATGCAGATCTCTCTCCTGATGACGGGACAATTGTTCTATGATGATGACGGCTTCTAAAACATGTGTATGTGGTATACGCTTTAGGTCTACTGCATCGGTTGTTGGTTCTAATACATTATATGGATGAATCAGCAACGACATCGGTTTTAGATATGGTGAATAAGAGCATTCCATATTATCAAGTTTGTAAACGCGAGTGATGGCTTCGTTTGATTTTATGTATGTTTTTGTCAGACTTTCATAAAATAATTAATAAAGATGGATATATGCATCGATTGATACAGAGGCCAGTGGTTTAACCTTGTTTTAAATGTAAAAAAGAAAAAACATGCCAAAGTAGGTGATGGCCGAGTCGATCGAGAGCCAGGGGGTTGGTGCCTCGAGAAGCGACGGAAGTTTGCACCGTCATAGTGAAATTTTACGGCCCCATGCAGAGTTCAGCGACGGATGCAGTCGAGGCTCTACATACCAATTGCCCCAAGGTAGGGTTCTCAATAGAATTTGCGGATTTTGAGAGAATTGGGGATCAGCAGAGACTTTTTATTTTTATTTTTGAACAGTCGCAGAGCAGAGAAACTTGGGGGGCAGATTCAGGCGTTTTCATTCATCAACGATCGAGAGTACTCCCTCCGTCACGGTTTAGAAGGCACTGTTAGACTTGCGTGCGTTTCCAAAATAGACAAAGATTAAGGCACGTTGCATTTACTCCTAGCAGCTAACTAGTACTCTATTGTACTACTTCTATATATATGCGTAGTGTGAATGCTATTTTTTAACTCATTTCACACCCAATCAATAACCACCTAGGTCCTAGAGAATTTGCATGCACGCCTTCTAAACCGTGACGGAGGGAGTAAAGCTCTACCTGCGTTTTAAACACACACCTCACTCACTCTGGCTCGCAGCCCTCACATGAATGCACATAAGCTTTAGCCACTGATTCTTAGGTCAGAGGGTACAATTTGATCTAAACATTTTTAGATTGTTAGTGCCTACTGTAATATATAACCCAGATTAGTTTGCACTTTTAAAGGCTTACAATGGATCATCTCGCAGAGGAGGTCAAACTATAGTCTTCTAATTTTTCACTTAAAGCATTTTTAGCATCAGTTGCATTTTCAGTTCTAAGTTACAACAGAGCACTGCAAACGGCTTCCCTAAAAAAAAAAAAAAAAAAAAAAAAAAAAGAGCACTGCATACGGCTGTAGAACCTGAACTGACTAGCATCAAAACATCTAACGAACTGAAACACACTTGAGATCAAGAAAACATCTCAAACTGACCAGGCTTGCAGAGACTGTCAATAGCATGGATTAATTTTCTCCGTGGTCCTACGGCAATAAGGCCCATCTCTTTCAGCTGGTTCATTGTAAGGGAGACCATCTGATACATCCCAATCTCTTCACTGTCCAATATTTTGACAAACCATCCAAGGCCGCAAGTCAAAAGCCAATTCCTCAGCCCACCGAAACGAGCAACCCGTCTCCGAAGAAGTCGTGCTCGCAGTACCTTATTCGTGACATTTGAAGAAATAATCGGCAGCCCCGGCTCATACATGTTTCCAAGTGGATTTGTTGCTTTTTGATTGGCTTGATGGGACAGTCCTTCAACAGCATGATCTACTTGTTTAGTCCAGTCACACCTTACGACAGCACTTCGTGATGATTCTCCCCTCATCTTTGCATCATCTTGATGAACAATACTTTCAGAAGGGCAGGTCCGAGCTTTCTTCATATTGGCATCGACGCCGAGGCCCTCCAGAGATTTCTTCATAGTAAAATGCTTTGGATTCTTCTTTGTGGCAGCATTGCAGTTTCTTCTGCTCATTCTCGGTAAGCTAACTTGTCTAGAACTTACTTTGTGTGTGCCAGCTTGAGGGCTTGCAGCTGCAGGTGATAGTGGAGGGATCAATATGGTGATCCGCTGTTTCTTGACTATAACCCAATCGTCGTCCTCATGAACTATATTCACTGACCGTGATGGATCAATGGAAACCTCTGAAGGTGGTTCCTTAACATCCATAACTGACATAGCTACTGCTCTGTTCATAAACTGTCTAACCTCTGAATGTGGTTCCTCATCATCGATACCAGACATGGTTAGCACTGTGTTCATGAACTACCTTTCAGTGCAGCTCAAACTCTCATTTACTGCAATAAGGCAAAAGAAACAGTAATTAAGCATTTATATTTCCATATATTGTTGAAATGTGAAATATCTTGAGAAAAAAGTGAAATACATGCAATTACAAAAGGTGTATATCAAGACTTTGGTATAATAATATATGCAACATATTCACTTACGAAACAGCATACTGTATATGATAAAGAGGGAAGAACACAGTGAAAGTAAGAGTGTAACATATTATGAGGTTATCCTTAAAAAAACATATTATGAGGTAAAAAATAAAAGAGTGTAACATGAGTATCATGCAACAAGCAACACCTGCCCAGCAATGAGGCACCTACAATTTGCATCCAGATTACAAAATATCCGATCAGTTCTGCAGCTTAAAAGAGGTAGTAACAAGATCTATTAATCAAGTACTGGTGCTAAACTAATACTCCCTCTGATATAAATTAATTGACGCAGCCTCTATACAATGTAAGTACGACATTGTGCAGAGGTTGGTCAATTAATTCGGATTGGAGGGAATACTTGAATTTGCAAAAAACTTATCCTCCCCCAACAAGGGGTCTGCATTTCTTACAACAAAAGATCAACGGAAATGTTAAATTGTGGCCGAACTATAATCCAGTAATTAAGAAGGCGACCAGCCAAGGTAAATTGGAGCAATTAGCAACTGGTAGTATCATGTAGTGGCACTATGAACTGCATATCTCCCTTTATGCTTATTCATTCGAATGTATGGACTAGCCCAGTAGTGACTATGATGAGACGTTTGCTTCCGTGGCAAAGATGAACACAGTAAGGATATTGGTCTCTTGTGCTGCTAATTTTGGGTGGAAGTTGCATGAACTAGATGTCATGAATGCCTTCTTGCATGGTGAGTTACAGGAAGAAGTGTACATGGAGATACCACCAGGTTTTAGTACTTCGGAGACTACAGGGAAGGTATGCATGCTGAATAAATCCTTGTCTGGACTGAAGCAATCACCAAGGGCATGGTTTGATAGGTTCAGACGTGTCATCCGTGGTATGGGGTATGGTCAGCGTAACAGTGACCACACTATGTTCTACAAGCACTCTGCTCGACAGATCACCATTCTTGTTGTTTATGTGGATTACATTATCATCACTGGAGATGATAAGGAGGAAATAGGGAGATTGAAGGGTTGTCTAAGCAAGGAGTTCGAGGTAAAGGACTTGGGTAACCTAAAATACTTCCTTGGTATTGAAGTGGCTCGCACAGAGAAGGGAATCTCTATGTGCCAATGAAAATACACCTTGGATCTCTTGAGTGACATGGGCATGATGGGATGTCGTGCTGCCCCTACTCCGATTGAACAAAATCGCCAAGTTACAGCACAATCAGGAGAGCTAGTGAATAAGGAAGATTATCAGAAATTGGTTGGGAGGTTGTTGTACTTGTTCCATGCCAGGCCTGACATTACATATGTCGTGGGGGTGGTGAGAGCGGGCATCTTGATATTGTGCACAGAATCCTGAGATACTTGAAGGGGACTCCGAGTAAAGGGTTGTGGTTTCAGAAGAGTGGACATCTTAAGGTGGATGGCTATAGTGACTCTGACTGGGCCAGTTCTGGCTACTGCATGTTTGTGGGAGAAAATTTGGTGTCATGGAGAAGCAAGAAACAACCAGTTGTGTCTAGATCAACGACAGAAGCTGAGTATAGATCATTATCTCAAGGGTTGTGTGAGATGCTCTGGGTGAAGTACCTACTGAACGAGTTGAAACTTCTGAGGAAGGGAACCTTGAAGATGTGGTGTGACAATCAATCAGCTATAGCCATTGCTAATAACCCAGTTCAACATGATAGGACAAAGCATGTGGAAATTGATCGCTTCTTCATTAAGGAGAAACTTGATGCTGGGATCATCAGCGTTACTCATGTCAGCTTTGGGCAACAATTTGCACATTGCTTGACAAAGGGACTGGGAACAAAGGACTGTAACTTGGCGTGTGACAAGATGGGAATGATAGATATCTACCACTCATCTTGAGGGGGAGTGTTGAACCGGTATGGGCCCAAGCCTATCCTCTTATCTCTTAGGGCCCAAGCCCATGTGGAGGGAGTGACCTAGAAGTAGGCATCCAGCCCTCCCGTTCCCAGTCCCAGCCGCCACACGAGACAGCAACTCGACCAGGTACCTCTCTCTCGAGCCAACACTAGCGTTGTATCTGATGGGGCATCGTTCGGTACCCTGCTAGGACTTGGAGCACCAGGACGCTATGGGAGATGATGACAGATTGTGTGATTATGCATGATATGATTGTAGAAGATGAGCATCTGAAATGTATCTACGATCAATGTTTCAGTTTTAGGGTCAGAATGTTGTGCCTGAGCATGGAGGAACGACAATGTTTGAACAATTCGCCCAATTTCATTATGAAATGCGTGATTGGGAAACTCACATGCAGTTGCAAAATGATTTGGTTGAGCATATGTGGGCTCATGTTGGCAACCAATAGATGTATATTTTTTCATATGTATTTCGCACAATTTAATTTTTCTTCGGTTTGTAAAACTATACTTATTTATTTGAAAAATATGCTTTATTTGATTGTGAAACTATGCTATTTTCTAAAACGTGTGCATATTTTTTTAAAAAGGACAGTCAGCCGGGCCAAATGGGTCGTTGTTGTTGGACGCACTACCGACCCAAACCTTAAACTGGACGGACGCCGAGCGGCCGACCCAAACGGCTACTGCCGCGTTGGTGCCCACGCCCACGACCACGGCCGCGGTAGACAGAGTTAGCGGATGATTGGCGAAGATTAGTGCCATGGAGGAGGGTGAGGCGGGCATCAAAGCTCAGGAGCTGACTGTATAGCTCCTGAACCGTGAAAGACTCCACCCGAGCCGCGAGCGCCGACACGACTGGATTATATTCCAAGTCGAGGCCGGCGAGGATCTTGGACGTGATCTCCGCATCAGAGAGGGCGACGCCGGTACAAGCAGCTTCATCTGTAAGTGTTTTAATTTTTCCAAGGTACTCAGCCATAGTCATAGTACTTTTTTGTAGATTCGTGAGCTCAATGCGAGTATTGATCGCCTAAGCTTGACTTTGAGCAGCAAACATGGCGTGGATGGCACGCCACACCTCGGACGGCGTCTGGAGCATGACGACCTGGGAAGGATATCGCGGGAAAAAGACCCATCAGATACCCTTGGAGTTGTTGCTGCTGTGCATACCAGAGGGATCGGGCAAAGTTGACGACTTGCTCTTCTTTCCCGTCCTTGGTGATGGTGAGAGTCGTCGGTGGTGCCGGGCTCTTCACGTCGAGATGGTGCTCCATCTGTGCACCCTTGATTTGGGGTAGAACGATGGCCTTCCATAGCAAGAAGTTGCCCCTCGTGAGCTTCTCTTGAGGCGGCGGTCCGAGAGGTGTGGTGGTGGCTGTGGAGGAGGAGGCAAAGGTGGATGATGAGGTGGTGGAGAGCGCGCCCATGGTGCTGGGAGTTGTGGCGGCGCCCGACATCGTCTCGGCCGCGGAGGGTAGCTAGATGCGATCTCTTTCAATCTATTGAGGAAGAGGCTCTGATACCATGTGAAATATTGTGGAAGCGGTAAACCCTTTGCTTGGGCCGCATTGGTATTTATACAAGGATTGCCTTGGCTTACAAGTTGATGAGAAGATCGTTTAACGATCGGTTTACAGAGATAGAAAGAAAGAGAGATAAACACGGCAGGATAGAGAGATAGAAGTTTGAACTACTCTCCTATACAATATATTATACTCCCTCCGTCCCAAAATAAGTGTCTTAAGCTTAGTACAATTTTGTACTAGATCTAGTACAAAGTTGAGACAGTTATTTCAAGACGGAGGGAGTAACATGAAGGAGCGGCAATGTTTGAACAGTTCGTCCAATTTCATTATGAAATGCATGATTAGGAAACTCACATGCAGCTGCAGAATGATTTAGTTGAGCATATGTGGGCTCATGTTGGCAACCAATAGATGTATTTTTTTCATATGTATTTGAGACAATTTAATTTTTATTTGGTTTGTAAAACTATACTTATTTATTTGAAAAATATGCTTTATTTGATTGTGAAACTATGCTATTTTCTAAAACGTGTGCATATTTTTTTAAAAAGGACAGTCAGCCGGGCCAAATGGGTCGTTGTTGTTGGACGCACTGCCGACCCAAACCTTAAACTGGACGGACGCCGAGCGGCCGACCCAAACGGACAAAAAGGGAACAAAAACGCCGTCTGTTTGGGTCAACTCAGATCAAACTCGTATGCATTCAGTTCTTCCTTGGTCAACGATCGCTTAGGTGAACTTCATGTCTTTTCTTCACCTGTTGTTTGCTTGCTCTAGTTCATAGTCTTTCTGAGCTGATTTCCCCAGCCACAGCACGGAAATAATCCCCAAACAAACCAGGGTTCTTTACCAACAAACAAAGAAGAAAACAATCTGCTCGCCGTGGCTTCTTTTGTCCGGCCGCCGTCGGCACAGCAGATCGTGTGGACAGCGGCGGAGCCAGGATCGGGGCAAGCCCCGGACCAAAAACCTCTTGATCTAGTATTCAAGCATAGGAAATCACCTTTCTTGTGATGCTGTCTGGAGCAGCCGGAACTGCGGGCAGCAGCTGCGCAGCCGCGCGGGCCCACGCGACAAGCCGGTGGGGAACGCGTCGGCGGGCGACGAGCTGGACCAGCAGGGCCGTCGCGGAGGCGGGGGGCGACGGCGACGCAGAAGATGCTAGGGCGGCGCAGCGGCACGGCGGAGCAGAGGCTGGGCAGCGGGGGAGCGTGAAGCAGTGAGGCAGTGAGGCGTGGCCCTTTTCTCTTCGTTGACAGTACAGTGAGCTTGGTTGCAGCCGTCGAGCGTTCCAGATCCGATTGATTTTCTTTAGTGAATTCCGGTTTTTAACCCTATTTTGATATTTTTATAATAATTATCCCATTTAACAGGATTTCATCCCTTCAGCGAAAGTGTCGTCATAAATTACGCCATTTAAAATTTTGTAACCGATAGGTTCAAATTGTGAGGGCTAAGTGGCTTGTCAAATTAATATTTTTGTCATCTCTATTTTTCTCCCCGCTAAACCCGTCATCGCAACTTCCTCTGACCAGTACTGGCCCGATATGATCATGCTCGCGTTAGTCGGGCCACATCACGCTGGTCTCTGATGTTCACAACATACATTATTTACCTTCCTTTAAATTACGCGCACGGTTCTATCACAAAACACTGCCTTCTTTTTGAATTCACATATTCAAAACAAGTTAAATAATGCTTCTCAGTTATAGATAGCATCAGGATATTATTGTATAGCCAAATACATCACATATACAGATAGCTTCACTAGTTCAAAACTACACAAGCTACAGAATGCACCAAATACTTGTAGTGGCAATGACAAGTTGCATAAAAAGAACGGCATAAACACATTGTCAGCCTTCACCTTTCTTAGCTCCTATACCTTGTAAAGCTCTCGTTTAGGTTGCTGATATCATCTTGTTCACCATGGCTTTCAAGAGATGTCACAAACCATAAAAAACACTCTTCGTCTCTCTGCCTTACAACCATTGGAGTACATCACCCCAACAATTCTAACAAAGATTCATCACACTAAACAGGGGAGGAGCGAGGCTAGCACTAGGCCCCGGGCCTGCTTCAATGTTGTACTGATCCAAAATATCATTTAGTACACAAAACGCTACAGTCAAGCAAGACTTACGGTGCCACAACCAGGGCCCGGGCCCCAGGCCTAGGTGTAGCTCCGCCACTAACACTAAAGAAGTAAAAGAATCACCAATATTCTAAATGTTAAAAAATAACTTTAAATTAATCTACCTTGGTTGCACAAGGATGACATGTATACACATCATCTTCTAATAAGGATCTTAATTATGTTTGTATCAAATGCCTAACCGACCAATGAATGAGACAAGAAAATTTCAGAATACACAAATTGCTATCATAGAGATGGTCAAAATCATGTGGAATGGGGTACGACTGAGAGGGTTTGTTTATTCACCAACCTTACTATTTTGTACGACCGAGCGGGGACAAGAGGCTACAGGGCACATGGAGGAGAGAAAGGAAGGAGTTGGGAAGCTCAGGGTCATGGTGGTTCAGTCGGGGGTAGCCGGTGGCCACGACAATGAGAAAGGGCAACAATGATGACTATGTTTTGTCAGTCTGCGAGGTCTGACCAGTTAAGGACTTAACCGAACTAACTTTTTCTCGGGCCCGATTTGACAGATCGGACCGTCCATTTTATCTAGCAAGCCAGGACTGAGGGGGCCACGAGCAGCCTGAAAAGCCCGCTTTGTACGTCCAACCTGGGATTGTGGCGAGCAACACAAGCGAGAAGTGACTAGAGGCAAGTGTGGCGCGCGGATGACTCGGTCGCTGTGCATTGGACATGACGCAAGGGACCTCCGACAAGATGGCCTTGTCGGGAGAAGCTGCAAGGGCATGCCAGCTGGACCTGACAATTAACTTGCGAGTCAGAACGCTCATAAAAATTTAAAGACAATTAGGACTTGCCAATCAGAACGCTCATAAAATTTTAAACAGAACAAATGATGGAAGAACTTTTGCTAAATTAGAGTATAGCAGATGAATGTTGGAAATATGCCCTAGAGGCAATAATAACTTGGTTATTATTATATTTCCTTGTTCATGATAATTGTTTATTATTCATGCTATAATTGTATTGTTGGAAACTCAAATACATGTGTGGATACATAGAGAACACAATGTCCCTAGTGAGCCTCTGAAGGACTAACTCGTTGATCAAAGATGGTCAAGGTTTCCTCGCCATGGACATGAGATGTCGTTTGATAACGAGATCACATCATTAGGAGAATGATGTGATGCACAAGACCCAAACTATGAACGTAGCATATGATCGTGTCAGTTTATTGCAACTGTTTTCTGCATGTCAATGTATCGGCTCATATGACCATGAGATCATGCAACTCCCGGGCACCGGATGTGACGCCCTCGATTTAATCGTATGCTAAACATACACACAAATGCGTATGATCAAACTCAGGGACTCACGGGAAGATGTCACAACACAACTCTAGACATAAAAAAACATACAAGCTTCATATTAAAAGCCAGGGGCCTCGAGGGCTAGAATACGGAAACTCGATAAACACACGAGTCAGCGGAAGCAACAAATATCTGAGTACAGACATTAAACATCAGGTGCCTTAGAGAAGGCTAGCACAAAAGATACACGATCAAACGAGGCGAGGCCTGGTGCCTGGGAACCTCATAACTACTCATGGTCTTCAGCGGCCTCCACGAAGTAGTAGGCCCCGTCGGGGTAGCAGTCGTCGTCGGCGGGATACTCCATCACCTGGGTTCCATCATCTGGTCGCAGCAACGGATCAAGGGGACAAAAGGGGGAGCAAAGCAACGGTGAGTACTCATCCAAAGTACTCGCAAGACTTACATCAGAACTATGCTAAGTATGCATCAGTATCAAAGGAAGGTGGTTTATATGTGGACTGACTGCAGCAATGCAAGAATAGAGAGAGAAGGCCTAGTCCTATCGAATACTAGCATCTTCACGGGTCTTGCAGCAATAGGCGAGAGTAGAACAAGATAACACAATTAATAGTCATATTGTTGCAGCAATATTAAAATGAGGTCACGCCCAGAGATCCTCCCTCGACTCCCCGCGAGGAAGCAATCCCGGAGCAACTAATTCGAGTTAAGTAACAGTTGTAGTTGTATAAGATCAGGGCACAACTCCAAGTCATCTTGTAACCGTGGACACGGCTATCCGAATAGTTAATTTTCTTTCCTGCAGGGGCGCACAACGTATTCCCCGTTACGCTTGATAACACTCTGGCTGGACACACTTTTCTGGGTCATGCCCGGCCTCGGAATATCGACACGTCGCAGCCCCACCTAAGCTCAACAAAGAGGACAGCCCGCCGGTCTAACTCCTAAGCACAAAGGGTTCATGGGCCCACTTGCCCTCTGCGCTCCTGCAAGATGCGTGTGTTGGAGAACGTTGCATGGGAAACAAAAACATTTCCTACGCACACGAAGACCTATCATGGTGATGTTCATCTACGAGAGGGAGATTGGATCCACATACCCTTGTAGATCGCTAAGCGGGAAGCGTTAAGAAACGTGGTTGATGTAGTGGTATAGCTTTGTGATTCAAATCATCGTCATCCCATGATCCGTCCCACGATCCGTCCCAATCTACCACCAAACGGACGGCACCTCCGCGTTCAGCACACGTACAACTCGATGACGATCTCCGCCTTCTTGATCCAGCAAGAGAGACGGGGAAGTAGATGAGTTCTCCGGCAGCGTGACGGCACGCCGGTGATGGTGATGATCTATTCCTACAGGGCTCCACGAGAGCTCCGCAGATATCCGATCTAAAGGTAGAACTACGAGGTATAGGTTTGAGTTGCACGCAAAGTTGTCAGAATCGTGACTCAAGTCTTAGAATCTTACGATCATACGATCCAAACTAGCCCCTGCGATTCTATGCTTTTGCTCATAGAATCAAAGTTTCTACGATCCTGATAGTTAAGATTCTACGATTCACGATCCTAGCAACGGAGCTCCGATCCGATTCAGAATCGCGATTCTGACAACTTTGCACGTGGCAAAGTTGTGTCTCAAAAACCCTAAGACCACCAGTATATATAGGAGGAGGGGAGGGGCTAGCCTTGGGGCTCAAGGGAGCCCCAAGGGCGCCGGCCGAAGGGAGGAGGAGTACTCCCACTCCAATTCGGTTTGGGAAGGAGGAGTCCTCCTCTTCTTTCCCACCTCCCTCTCTCTCTTTTTTTTCTTTTCTTTTGGTTTTTCCTCTTGTGGCATCATAGTCCGCTTGGGATGGCCTCACCAGCCCACTAAGGGCTGGTGCGCCACCCTAGGACTATTGGGCTCACTCCCGGGTGGGTGGGCCCCTCCCGGTGAATACCCGAAACCCATTCGTCACTCCCGGTATACTCCCAGTAATGCCCGAAATCTTTCCGGTGACCAAATGAAACCATCCTATATATCAGTCTTCGTTTCCGGACCATTCCGGAAACCCTCGTGACGTCTGTGATCTCATCCGGGACTCAGAACAACATTCGGTCACCAACACCTATAACTCAACTATACTAAAACGTCACTGAACCTTAAGTGTGCAAACCATGCGGGTTCGAGAACTATGCAGACATGACCCGAGACTCTCCTCGGTCAATATCCAATAACGGGACCTGAATGTCCATATCGGATCCTACATATTCTACGAAGATCCTACCGGTTGAACCTCTGTGCCAAGGATTCATATAATCCCGTATAACATTCCCTTTGTCCTTCGGTATGTTACTTGCCCGAGATTTGATCGTCGGTATCTCTATACCTATTTCAATCTCGTTACCGACAAGTCTCTTTACTCGTTCCGTAATACAAGATCAAGTGACTTACACTTGAGTCACATTTCTTGCAAGGCTTATATGTGATGTTGTATTACCGAGTGGACCCCGAGATACCTCTCTGTCACACAAAGTGACAAATCCCAGTCTTGATCCATGCTAACTCAACGGACACCTTCAGAGATACCCGTAGAGCACCTTTATAGTCACCCAGTAACGTTGTGACGTTTGATACACACAAGGTATTCCTCCGGTTCCAGTGAGTTACATGATCTCATGGTCATAGGAATGAATACTTGACACACAGAAAACAATAGCAACAAAATGACACGATCACATGCTACGTTCATAGTTTGGGTCTCGTCCATCACATCATTCTCCTAATGATGTGATCGAGTTATCAAGTGACAACACTTGCATATGGTCAGAAAACCTTGACCATCCTTGATCAACTGGTTAGTCAACTAGAGGCTTACTAGGGACATTGTTTTGTCTATATATCCACACATGTATCTATGCTTTCATTCAATACAATTATAGCATGGATAATAAACGATTATCTTGAAACAGGAAATATAATAATAACTATTTTATCATTGCCTCTAGGGCATATTTCCAACAGTCTCTCACTTGCACTAGAGTCAATAATCTAGTCTCACATCGCTATGCGATTTACATTGGAATGAATCTAACACCCATACAGTTCTGGTGTTGATCATGCTTCGCTCGTGGAAGAGGTTTAGTCAGCGGATCTTCTACATTCAGATCCATGTGCACTTTGCAAATATTTACGTCCTCTCCTTCGATGTAGTCGCTGATGAGGTTGAAGCGTCGTTTGATGTGTCTGGTCTTCTTGTGAAACCTTGGTTCCTTTGCTAAAGCAATGGCACTAGTGTTGTCACAGAACAGAATTATTGGATTTAGTGCGCTCGACACCACTCCAAGATCCGTCATGAACTGCTTCATCCAGACACCTGTCACGCCCAAGATGCGATCATATCCTTACTTTGGCACGAGGGCCTCGACAGGGATAGAAGCGCATCTCATCGTTTTGCAAGAATGGATATCGTTACAAGTACATGTACTAAAGAGAAGAGTATATGGAATTGGCTTACACTCGCCACATGCTACATCAGAGTCACATCAGTACAATACGTAAATATAACGAAGAAGAGCAGGGTCCATCTACGGACGAAAACAAACGAGAAAAGAACGACGTCCATCCTTGCTATCCCAGGCTGCCGGCCTAGAACCCATCCTAGATCGATGAAGAAGAAGAAGAAGCAACTCCAAGTGAAAAATCAACGCGCTCGTGTCAAGTAACCTTTATCTGTACCTGCAACTAGTGTTTTAGTAATCTGTGAGCCATAGGGGACTCAGCAATCTCATTTCCAAAGGTATTAAGACTAGCAAAGCTTAATGGGTGAGGTATGGTTAAGTGGTGAGGCAGGAGCAAGCGACTAAACAATATATGAGGTGGCTAACTTGCGAGTACAAGAAATAAGAGGGGGGTGATCTACGCATAGCGGGCGTGAGCTAGATGATCAAATGAATGATCCTGAACACCTACTTACGTCAAACATAACCCCATCGTGTCCTCGATCAAAGAAGGAACTCGTGAAAGAGACAGTCACGGTTATGCACTCAGTTGGCATATTTTATTTAAGTTAAATTCAAGTTATCTAGAACTAGTGTTAAACAAAGTTTCCATGTTGCCACATAACCGCGGGCACGGCTTTCCGAAAGATTTAACCCTGCAGGGGTGCTCCAACTAGTCCATCACAAATTACCACAAGCCGCATAGAAATCCTGGATCACGAAGCTCGCGATCTCGTCAGATTCCTTAGTGGAAAACCTCAACTCTGAGATTACCCAAAGCATCACCCGAATCCCGATCCACAAGACATTCGTCAAAGGTAAAACTAATCCAGCAAGGCCGCCCGACGTGTCGACGATCCCTATAGGAGCCGCATATCTCTTTCTCAGGACACAACGGATAAGCTACGCGTACGGTGGCCTGATAGAAATCACCCAAGTTGCCCTGGGTTGGCCCTGTATAGTGCTCTGTTTTGGACCAGCACTGGCCCTCCCTGTATTATGTAGAATTACTCCTCGGGTTCATGACGCCCTATGCTTTCAGTATTAACAAAATTATTATGTTAGGCAAATGTGGTGCCAATGTTGGGCGTTGCCAGACCAGCTTTAATCTAAAACGAATTATCAAGGGGGTCCCATAACAACCCCGATCGTGCTAGGAGCGCTCAATTATGGAACATAACACCGGTAGCCGAAACTAAGGGGGCAAAGGTGGAACAAAAAAAGAGGCTAGAAAGGCCGAGCCTTCCACCTTTTACCAAGTATATAGGTGCATTAAATTAGATAGCACTTAATATGATGATATAACAAGGAACCCATGTTATCACATGGAAGCAACTGCACCTGCAACTAGCAACGGTAACACATGGTTAAGCAAGCGGTAACATAGCCAATCAGTGGTTTGCTAGGTTGTGAATAGGTTGAAGGTTTTCATGGCAATGTTGAGAGGCTGATATTTAACAGGTGGTAGGAAGCGAGACATAACGATAGAAACGATAAAACTAGCATGGCAATGATAGTAATGGTATCTGGGGAAATGGTCATCTTGCCTGAGATCCTGCTTGGAAGAAGAATGACTCCATGAAGCAGACGAACCGATGTAGTCGAACGGGTCCTCACTTTCCGACACGCTTGCGGAACTCTAGCGAGACGAAGGAAACCGGAAACAAGCATCAACACACGATATTCACCACGACACATGCATGACAAGATGCAATCCACATATGATGCATGATCAGTTGAATATATGCAAGACATGACATGTCAATTCACAACAATCAAACCTACACATTAAGTGAAGTTCAATATGCAATGAGTTGCATATTGACGAAACTCCACATACAAATTATTTAGTTCTATCCCGTTTAGGTACACGGCATTATTAAATGTTAGTTAAACATGGCAAGAGGTTGAGCGTAACTAAGCTATCTATCTAGGCATTTTAAATGAGGTCGGAAACGACATATAGCATCTCCGAAATGACCTCATGCGTTAATTTATAATTCTGTCCAGATCTGAACTAACACTTTTAAATATTTGTTAAATAGAAAAATAGATAGGTTCACGTGATTCTTCGTGTCGTTACAATCAATTTACATATAGAGACCATCTCCAACGGAGCTACGGTTCAAAAGATACGAGCACCGCAAGATATGATGGCATGAATGCAATATGTGTGCAACGACAGTCACAATCATTTTAAAACATACAACCAGCAATATAATATGCAACTACACGAGATTCTAAGCAAGTTTCATGTAGGACACGATCAAAACGGAGCAACGGTTTAACAACTACGAGCTAAACAAGAAATAACTACAATATGCCAAAATCAGCCACATCGCATTTTCTACGCCCTCGAACAACTAGCTACACAAATCCAATATGCTCACCCAAGGCATGAGAAAGTAGAGGGCAAGATGCACTTCAACATAATACTAATAACATTTAGCATGGAAGTATGGATCACTAGGAAAAGAACTCACAAAAGGGCATCTCACACACAGTTTCAGACTTGGTGAAAATATCAATTTAAGACAGTGCAGTTTTCGATCTGAAGGCATATTCACAGCAACAAAACTATAAGCTACAGGGCACCAAATGGCATGAAAATTGACAACATGCTATAAAATCTAAAGGACTACAACTAACTCCATTCACTAACCTCAAAAGAGCTACAGATCACGAGATAAACTCATGACAAGACAACAACAAGATATAACAGATTTCAGACTTAGAAATATTTTAGCATCTCCAAATCAGCATTATTTTCTAGCAAGTTGAGTACAAGCAAATCACACCTAAATATGGATTCCTATTGCAACCAAATTTTCCAGAGGCTAGCATACATATCCAAGGGCATATCTCTAGTTGACAACTTATTCATATCATGCACAGAATAAATCCCACAAAATAAACAAAAGGGCAACATGGCAAAATATCACGCGCACTAACTTGCTCAAAAGATAGAACTAAATACACAGTTAAATTCTATGGATTTTTCTACCCCGAAAACATGTATAATATGAGAGGTTGCAAAATAAAAATAACGGCACACGTATATGCGAGAATATGTCCTAAACATGATATAATGAACTAGCGACAGAACCTACATGCAAAATTGCAAACAACTACTCTAAAATACATGGCAAAAGGTCCCTAAAAACATGAGCATTTCATCTACGGGGTTTGAGCAATCCGGACACGCACGAAAATAAATACGGGTGATTAACATATTAGGACAGCACTCAAAACTAGGCATATGGCGGGTCAAACTACTCCAAACATGCATGCAAGTTGCAAAATGTTAATCTACACGGAAAACTACACAAGTTTCATATATAATTCGTTCCGATCCGATACACGAAATAAAAGTTACGGGCGTTTGAAATATCTATATATTTCCTGAAATAAATGAAATCGCAGATAAAATCCTAAAATACTAAACGGGCCGAATTCCTAACCTGGGCCGAACATGGCAACGCAAATTAACTAAAATGCCGCTCGGGGCGAGGGATAAAGGGGACGCTCACCTAGTGGGCTCGGCCCAGTTGGAGGGGAGGCAGGCCAAGGGCGAGGCCGGCCTGGAGGAGAGGGTGAGCTGGGCCGGTCAACAGGCGAAGGAGGCGGTTGGGGGCGCTGGGCCGAGGCGCGGACGAGGCAAGGCAGGCCGACTCGGGCCTGGCCTGGCCCAACCGGCGAAGAGGCGCGCGCCGGCTGCCGAGGACCTGCTCCTCCCGATCCAGATCCAGATCGAGGGGGAGCGGCGGCGGCACACACCGGGCCGACGGCGGCGGCACACACCGGGCCGACGGCGGGGCTTGGACGCAGGGGATGGCCGAGCGCCGGCGATGGAGAACGACGCGGTGGCTACCGGTGCACGGCGCGGGGCCAAGGGTGGCGGCAGGAGGCGGGGAGGCGCACGCGCTGGCTGCTGCTCGGGCAGAGAGAGGCGGCGGCGCGACCCGGGCCCGGGGAGGGCCTGCTGCGGGCTGGCGGGCCGGCGGCGCTGGGAGGAGAGAGAGGGCGCGACGGCTGGGGTAGGTGGGCGCGGGATTTGAGGCATGCGGCTAGGGTTTCCATTAGGGGCAGGTTAGGGGTGTTTAAGTAGGAAAGGGGGCTAGGTCAGAGGGTTTTGGGGTTTTTCGACTCTCCGATCGCGATCGGACGGTCCGATCGGAGAGGTGGGTTAGGGTTAGCTATGTAGAGAAGGCTAGGTGGGGATAAGAGGGAAAACAGGCACCCGACAACGTATTTTGAAACACCGATAAAACGTCCGACGAAAGACCGAATACGGTGTCGCTACGGTCGACCGTTCGGGTACCAGACGGACTTCGATTGCGACGAAAATTGGCAGGCGGCCTACCTACAACTAAATAAGAAAGCACGCCAAGTTTCAACCCAATCAGAGACAGTTTGATACACACTTTTAAAAACAAGGTTTTAACAATGCCGCGGGCGCGTGCGTGTGTGGTCGGGCTCAACACGGACAACGACGAACACGGAGAGAACCGACAACTAACAACGGATGCAAGGTTGAAAACTGGCGGTAACGGGATGCCGATGCAATGCGGATGATGCGCATGATGCGATGATGATGCGACAAATAAAAATAAATAGACGACGAAAACGGAAAGAAAAGGGGAATCTTCTAGAGCGTCGGTCTCGGGCTGTCACAACACCCTCCTTAGCTGCCTCCGAGGCAGCCATGTACTCCGCTTCACATGTAGAATCTGCTACGACGCTTTGCTTGGAACTGCACCAGCTTACCGCACCCCCATTAAGAATAAATACATATCCGGTTTGAGACTTAGAGTCATCCGGATCAGTCTCAAAGCTTGCATCGACGTAACCCTTTATGCTGAATTCTTCGTCACCTCCATAAACGAGAAACATTTCCTTAGTCCTTTTCAGGTACTTCAGAATGTTGTTGACTACTGTCCAGTGATCCACTCATGTATTACTTTAAAACCTGCCCGCCATACTTATGGCCAGGCTGACGTCCGGTCTAGTGCACATCATTGCATACATGATAGACCCTATGGCTGAAGCATAGGGGACGGCACTCATCTTTTCTCTATCTTTCGCAGTTACTGGACACTGAGTCTTACTCAACTTTATACCTTGTAACGCTGGCAAGAACCCCTTCTTGGACTGCTCCATTTTGAACTTCTTCAAAACTTTATCAAGGTATGTGCTTTGTGAAAGTCATATTAGGCGCCTCGATCTATCCCTATAGATCTTAATACCTAATATGTAAGCAGCTTCTCCTAGGTCCTTCATTGAAAAACATATGTTCAAGTAATCTTTTACGCTCTCTAAAAACTCCACTTTGTTTCCAATCAGCAACATGTCATCCACATATAATATTAGAAACGCTATAGAGCTCCTACTCACTTTCTTGTAAATACAAGATTCTCCAACAACTTGTACAAACCCAAATGCTTTGATCACCTCATCAAAGCGCTTATTCCAACTCCGAGATGCTTGCACCAGTCCATAAATGGATCACTGGAGCTTGCACACTTTGTTAGCATCCTTCGGATCGATAAAACCTTCGGGTTACATCATATACAACTCTTCCTTAAGAAAACCATTAAGGAATGCTGTTTTGGCATCCATCTGCCAGATTTCATAATCGAAAAATGCAGCTATTACTAACATGATTCGGACGGACTTAAGCATCGCTACCAGTGAGAATGTCTCATCGTAGTCAACTCCTTGAACTTGTGAAAAACCCTTTGCCACAAGTCGAGCTTTATAAACGGTCACATTACCGTCCGCGTCTGTCTTCTTCTTAAAGATCCATTTGTTCTGAATAGCCTTGCGACCTTCAAGTAATACTTCCAAAGTCCATACTTTGTTTTCATACATAGATCCTATCTCGGACTTCATGGCCTCCAGCCATTTGTTGGAATCCGGGCCCACCATTGCTTCTTCATAATTCACAGGTTCATTGCTGTCTAACAACATGATTGATAAGACAGGATTACCGTACCACTCAAGAGTAGTACGTGATCTTGGCGACCTGCGAGGTCCGATAGTAATTTGATCCGAAGCTTCATGATCATCATCATTGGCTTCCTCCTCAACCGGCGTCGCCTCGACAGAGATTTCTGATACGTCTCCATCGTATCTACTTTTCCAAACTCTTTTGCCCTTGTTTTGGACTCTAATTTGCATGATTTGAATGGAACTAACCCGGACCGACGTTGTTTTCAGCACAATTGCCATGGTGTTGTTTTTGTGAAGAAATGAAAGTTCTCGGAACATCCTGAAAATTTACGGAGAACTTTTCTAGAAAATATGAAAAATACCTGCGCAAAGATCCACCGGAGGGGATGGGCCACCGGGCCACAAGCCCTGTTACCGCGGCCACCCCCCTGGCCGCGACAACCAAGCTTGTGGGGCCCACGTGGCTCTGCCGCCCCCAAACTCAGCTCTATAAATTCACTTTCGCCCAGAAAAAAATTAGAAGAGAAGATTTCGTCGCGTTTGCGATACGGAGGTGCTGCCACATCATGTTCTTCATCTGGAGGACAGATCTGGTGTCCGTTTTGGGCTCCGGAGAGGGGAAATCGTCGCATCATCATCATCAACCTTCTTCCCTCTCCAATTCCATGAAGCTCTTCATCGTTCGTGAGTAATCTATTCGTAGGCTCGCTGGGCGGTGATGAGTAGGATGAGATCTATCATGTAATCGAGTTAGTTTTGACGGGGATTGATCCCTAGTATCCACTATGTTCTGAGATAGATGTTGCTACTACTTTGCCATGCTTAATGCTTGTCACTAGGGCCCGGGTGCCATGATTTCATATCTGAAATTATTATGTTGTCACCAATATATGTGTGTTTTAGATCCGATCTTGCAAGTTGTAGTTACCTACTATGTGTTATGACCCGGCAACCCCGGAGTGACAATAACCAGAACCACTCCCGGTGATGACCACAGTTTGAGGAGTTCATGTGTTCACCAAGTGCTAATGCGTTGTTCCGGTTCTTTATTAAAAGGAGAACCTTAATATCCCGTAGTATCCTTTTGGACCCCGCTGCCACGGGAGGGATGGACAATAGATGTCATGCAAGTTCTTTTCCCTAAGCACGTATGACTACACACGGAATGCATGCCTACATCACATTGACGAACGGGAGCTAGCCACATATCTCTCCGTGTTATAACTGTTGCATGATGAATATCATCCAAACAAATCACCGACCTATTGCCTATGAGTTTGTCCCACTGCTGCTGTTACTAGTTTTGCTCTACTGCTGTTACTTGTCTTGCTCTGCTGCTACTGCTGTTACTACTGTTGCTGCTGCTGTTACTTGCTACTGTTGCTACTTGCTACTGTCGTCACTACTGCTGTTCCTTGCTACTGCTGTTACTCGTTACACTGCTGCTATCTGCTACAATTCTGGTTCGCTTGTCGTTGACGGTAAAATACAATTTCCGTCAACGGGCAACTTCTGGCGCCATTGATACGACAGTTAGGAATTGTCTGCCGTCAACAGATCGTTTCTGACACCGTTGTTATCATCCTACTTTGCTGTTGATACTTTGCTTGCAGATACTAATATTTTAGGTGTCGTTGAATCTGACACATTCAGGTGCTAATACTCGAGAGTATTCTCTCACCTCCTGACTGGCGTACCAACAAAATTGGGTCGAATACTCTACTCTCGAAAACTGCCGCGAACCCACGCGTTGGTGGGCCATTGCAAGACAATTGCTAATTGTTGAGCAACTGGGAGCAGTTCTAGCTTTGTTGTCGTGAAGGCATCAAGTCAGGGACTCGTCAACAACATTCTTCTAGTGTCGTTGCCGGGGACTGCCGTTAGCAGCATTTTTCTGGCGCCGTTGCCGGGGAGGTATTGCTATATTCTCTGAGTCACTTGGGATTTATATCTGCTGATCACTATGAAGAATCTGAAATATGCAAAAACCAAAGTCTTGCCCTCAACTACGAGGGGAGGTAAGGAACTGCCATCTAGCTCTGCACTTGATTCACCTTCAGTTATGAGTAAGTTTGCGACATCAAATCCTGCTAGAAATCTTGATATGTCGCATGTGCTTGATGATGCTTATGATGCTACTATGCTTGATGCTATGCCTGATACTGCTAGAGATGCTATGCCTAATACTGCTAGAGATGTCATGCCTGATACTGCTAGAGATGTTATGCCTGATACTGCTAGAGATGCTATGCCTGATACTGCTAGAGATGCTATGCCTGATGATGCTATGCTTGATACTGCTAGAGATACTACTTTGCCTCATATACCACTAGGGGTGTCCCTTGATGCTCATATTGCTAGAGTTACTGCCAATGCTCGTGATACTTCTAAAACTGCCGATACTATTGAGATAGAACCTGCTTTTGCTCATGCTAGATCTAGCTCTCCTAGATATGAATTGCCTGATATACCTCAGGGTTACGTTATGGATGGAGAGATAGCTGAGGATTTTCTTGCGTGTAAGGATGCCTATGACACTGAGAAATTACTTCTCAAGTGGAAGGAAAAATCTCTGAAAGCTAGGATGAAATACGACCCGAAGTTTGCCACTTCACCTATCTTTATCACCGATAAGGATTATGAATTCTCTGTCGATCCTGAGATAATCTCTCTAGTCGAATCTGATCCTTTTCAAGGTTATGAGTCTGAGACGGTCATAGCCCATCTTACCAAACTACATGATATAGCCACCCTTTTCACTAGTGAGGACAAGATCCGCCACTACTATATCCTTAAGTTGTTTCCTTTCTCTCTAAAGGATGACGCTAAAGCCTGGTTCACTTCTCTTGCTCCTGGATGTGTGAGTAGTCCCCAGGATATGGTCTATTACTTCTGTGAGAAATATTTCCCTGCCCATAAGAAGCAAGCTGCCTTGCATGAAATATACAACTTTGCTCAACTCAAAGAAGAGAGTCTCCCACAAGCTTGGGGGAGGCTCGTCCAGCTATAGAATGCTTTGCCAGATCACCCTCTTAAGAAGAACGAGATACTTGATATCTTCTATAACGGACTTCCCGATGCTTCTAAAGACCACCTAGATAGTTGTGCCGGTTGTGTTTTTAGGGAATGAACTGTAGAACAAGCTGAGACTCTACTGAATAACATCTTGATCAACAATAATGCTTGGACTATTCCCGAACCACCTCCTAAGCCAACTCCTAAGAAAAGAGGTATTCTATTCCTCAGTCCCGAAGATATGCAAGAAGCCAAGAAATCTATGCAAGAGAAAGGCATTAGCTCTGAAGATGTCAAAAATCTGCCACCTATCGAAGAGATCCATGGTCTCGATAACCCGATACAAGTAGAAGAAGTAAATTCTCTACATAGGTTTGATGAGAGTGATATTACTTTTGATAAACCTGCTAGCCTATGCTTTGATGAATTTGACAACTTTGTTGCCAAACAACAGAGTTTCAATGATTATGTTAGCAGACATTTGGAACAAAGTACTCGTATGCTTAGTCATTTAAGTGCTTGTGTAGACAAAAATGTCAATGATCTTAAGCTTGTGAGTAAACATGCCTCTATGATTACTACTCAGGTAGAAAAAGTACTTCGAGCTCAGAATGACCTGCTCAATGAATTAAATGACAACTCTGTCAGAGTCGTTACTAGAGGAGGCAAAATGACTCAGGAACCTTTGTATCCTGAGGGTCATCCTAAGAGAATTGATCAAGATTCTCAAGGAATTAATGCTGATACACACAGTCATCCTAAGGAGAAGAAGAAGGATGATAGAAACCTGCATGTTGGTTCACCAAATACTGTCACACCTGAAGAACCAAATGATATTTCTACGTCTGATGCAGAAACACAATCTGGTGATGAACATGAATCTGGTGACAATATGGACAGTGATGTTCATAATGATGCTCAACCTAGCAATGATAAGGATGTGGAGATTGAACCTACGGTTAATCCTGATAACCCACAACCTAAGAGATGCGATAAGAATGACTTCACTGCAAGGAAGCATGGTAAAGAAAGGGAGCCATGGCTTCAGAGACCTATGCCCTTTCCTCCTAAGACATCCAAGAAAAAGGATGATGAGGATTTTGAGCACTTTATTGAAATGATAAGACCCGCCTTTCTGCACATGCGGTTAGTTGATATGCTCAAAATGTCTCCGTATACCAAGTACATGAAAGATATCGTGACCAATAAACGGAAGATACCAGATCTTGAGATCTCCACCATGCTTGCCAATTACACTTTCAAAGGTGGAACTCCTAAGAAACTTGGTGATCCCAGAGTGCCCACTATACCTTGCTCCATTAAAGGAAACTACGTAAGAACTACCTTATGTGACCTTGGAGACGGAGTTAGTGTTATGCCTCTCTCTCTTTATCGTAGACTTGAATTGGATAAGTTGACACCCACTGAAATCTCTGTGTAAATGGCCGACAAATCAACTGCTTTCCCTGTCGGTATTTGCGAGGATGTGCCTTTTGTGTTTGCTAACACCACTATCTTAACAAACTTTGTTATATTGGATATTCCCGAGGACGATGCCATGGATGTCATCCTCGAAAGACCCTTTTTAAACACTGCAGGGGCTGTTATAGATTGGGATAAAGGCAATGTCACTTTCCATGTCAACGGTAATGAGCATACCGTGCACTTTCCGAAGAAACGATATCAAGTACATTGCATTAATGCTATCAAAAAACTTCATCGATTCTTATTGGGAGCTTTGAATGCCCTATTCCTCGTGTCAAGATGAAGTATGATTTGCTTGTTGGGGAGATTCATATCCCCATTGAGGTGACTTAGTGGCCATTCAAAAATTCTCCATTCTCTTTTGCGATTCGAGAAAGTTTTGTCATGAGGATTTGATCAACCCCATTGACGGATTTCTTTCGATGACCATGAAATGGATGAATCAAAGAGTCACATACCTCTATTTTAAGCTTTCACTTTCTTTTGCTTAGAAGAAAAATGATAGGTTTAGTTTAGTTTTTCCTATTTTCTGTCTTAGCGTCCCGGAGAAAAATACCCCGAAAATAAAAGTTCTCCGATGGTCCTGAAAATCTAGTATGATTTTTTCTGGAATATTTGAAAAATACTAGGACTCAGAGCTGGCATGGGGGCCACCCTAGTGGGCCACAAGCCCTCTCACCGCGGCCACCCCCCTGGCCGCGGCAAGCAAGCTTGTGGGGCCCACAGGCCCCCTCCACTCATTCCAGCTCCCATCCTCTTCTTCTTCCTCCAGAAAAAATTGTTTCGCAGCTCAAACCCGTGTTCTTGCTCATTTGGCTGTGATTTTCAATCTCCTTGGTCAAAGCATCATTTTCTGAACCCTTTTGAGAAAATTGCTCCTTGGTAAGTGACTCCTCCATTGGTCCAATTAGTTTTTGCTCTAGTGCTTTATCCTTCGCGTATTCTTGCTACCTTGGTGACCCTGTTCTTGAGCTTGAAATGTTGATTTTAGCTAGTCCCAAGTAGTTTTAGAGCGTGATACGGTCTCTAGGCACTAGTAGGAGTAGTTGCTATGAGTTGGATCAATCTTTATTCACTTTTCTTTCAAAGTCTCTAAATATTTCAGAATATTTGAGAGCTAGAAAAGGGAAAATATGAGCAGGTTCTTGAGAGGCTCTTCAAGCTGTAACCCCAAGGAGGATGAGAAGAACCACCCCAAGTACATGGTTCCTCGAGTCACAGAAGTTCGAGCGTGCGAGTGGCCAAGTGATGAATTTTTGCGCGCCGCCGGGCTTTATGAATACTTTTATTACTTGGTGGAGAACGCAGGTCTTACCGCGTTCGTTGAAGATAAGTACTCACAATACCTCCTCCTCACCAATATTTTCGTTCAAAGCTTCAACTTTTATCCAAGGAAGAATCCTCCCATGGTTGAGTTCATGTTGTACGATATCCCCCAGTGCATGACACCACATGATTTTTGCAATGCATGCAAATTACCTTATGTTGGGGATATTCATGATCCTCGTCCACGGGACTTGGAGGATTTCATAGGTACTATTGCTGTTGGAGAGGAGAGAGGAGTGTCTCGTGCTAGAATTGCTAGCATACATTTTCCTGTGCTTCGGTACTTCTCATTATTTGTGGGAAAATGTTTGATTGGTCGTGGAGAGGCTGGATCACTTAGCTCTCCAGACCTTGCGGTTTTGCGCGAAGGCCTTTATAGCACTAAGACTTATAGCCTAGGTGCTCTAGTAGCTCAACCGTTGAACACAAACCGTTCCAAAGGTGTCGTCTATGGAGGTATCTATGCTACTCGTCTCGCTAGACACTTTGAGATACCCATTAGACTTCGCGAGGAAGAAGAGATGCTTCTTCCTGAGAAATATCTGGATTATGACAGCATGGTTCGCCATGATTCTCTGGATAGAGATGCTAGTAGACGGATGATTTATAACCTTCTATTTAGTCAGGATACTCGAGAGACTATTACTTTGCCTGCTCCTTCTTTATTCGATCTTCATGCAGACAGGTACACTATTATGCCCTCGGACATCTACGCATATTGGGGCTTAGCCCAACCACAGGTGCCCGTGCCCGAGCCGCCAGTCGAGTACCAGAGCCAGTTTATCAGTGGGAGCCAGAGGAGCTCAGACAGCAGTGGCATCCTCAGTCCACTCCGGAGTACCCCGGAGCTGGTTATTTCCCTCCTTGGGAGTAGACCAAGTTAGGCCAAAAGCCTAAGCTTGGGGGAGTACGTGTTCTCACCGACCTTACATTCATGCTTATGCTTTCACTTTGTTAGCCGGTGTTCACACTTTGCCACTGTATTATCCATGCTAGTTTATCTTTGTTTTCTTGTTTTTGTCCTTTTGAGAAAACCCAAAAAGATTTTCCTTTCTTCTTTTTGCTTGTTGGGAGCTTTCCCGTGTAAATATTTTTCTTTTTCTTTGGGTCAAGGTAGAAGATGTTGTTTACAATGTTTAGTGGCTCTTGCATGCATACCTGTTTAGCTTTCAAAGAGCCATATTACTTTGTCTTCTCCTTTGTGTTTGCCTGCAGATTCAGCTTAGTCCATTGCACAAGCACTCTTATTATTGTTCACATCGTTGGGTCGTGCAAGTGAAAGGCAATAATGACGATATATGACGAAGTGACTGAGGCTGGAAAAGCTGGTATGAACTCTATCTATTTTGTTTTTGTAAATATGACTAGCTTGTCACCCTATATTCGGCTTTGTTGTGAGAGAACCATGTTTGCAATGACAACTTAGAGATCATAGTTTCTGATGCCATGCTTATTTAGCTAGGAGCTTATAATGGTTTGTCTTGAATGCCAACATAGATTTTGAGATGACTATGATGTAGTATGATAGGATGGTATTCTCCTTTGAATGATTCAAGTGGCTTGACTTGGCGCATGTTCATGCATGTAGTTGAAACAAAATCAACATAGCCTCTATGATGTTCGTGTCCATGGTGATTTATATCCTGTTCATGCTTGCATTCCATGTTAGTCAAACTCATTGCATCCTGATGACTGTTGTCGCTCTCTAGTTGGTCACTTCCCAGTCTTTTGCTAGCCTTCACTTGTACTAAGCGGAATACTGCTTGTGCATCCACTTCCATAAACCCAAAAGTTTTTCCATGAGAGTCCACCATACCTACATATGTGCGGTATTTACCTGCCGTTCCAAGTAAATTTGCATGTGCCATTCTCTAAATCTTCAAGAAATATTCTGTTTTGCATGCCCGAACCGCTCATGTGGTGACAGGGGGCTATTGATATCTTCCATGTTAGTCATGTTATCCTCGACATGTGTTTATTCACTGTCATTCACGAGAAAGGGGCCGGTAATTGGAATGCCCAGTTCCACGCTTAAATCGAAAACATAATTGTAAAACAAAACTCCCCTGGATTGATGTTAGTATGGACGGTACACGAGGATTCGGCTAGCCGTGGAGTGTGATTGATTGGTGGTGGGGGAGTTAAAACTTTACTTTTCTGTTTGGGAACTGCCTATAGCATGAGTAGCGTGGAAGATATTGAGAACTCTTGGCCATTGCGTTGACAATGAAAGCATGCCACCCAAAATTATTATCTCTGTTTTCAAAGCTTGAGCTCTGGCACCTCTGCGGATCAATGCTTCCCTCTGCGAAGGGCCTGTCTATTTATTTTCCTGTTGAGTCATCCTCTTCTTGTATAAGCACCATTTAGAGAGCACCTTTGTCATTTTTATTCTTTGCTTTTGATTGATATTGAGTATGACTGTAACTGGATCTTTGTTGCTATGAATTACAATGTTTAGTCAGCCCTTGATCTTTGAAAGTGTTCTGCATTTATGTTTTGCGGTCTCAGAAAGAGCTAGCGAGATACCACCTATTCATATTGCTTCATGCTTGTTTTGATTGAATTGTTGGTATCTGAAACTTATTATTATTTGCTCGCTAGCTGATTATGCCATTGATATTAGTTTACCGTGAGACCTTTGTGTCACTTGCTTATGTGGTTAACTTGTGATCTTGCTGAATTTCTGGTTACGAGTTAGACATAGTTGCAACAACAAGATCAAACAGAGTTTGTCAACGTTTTTCTTTCTCTTTCAGTTTGTCAACTGAGTTGCTTGAGGACAAGCAAGGTTTTAAGCTTGGGGGAGTTGATACATCTCCATCGTATCTACTTTTCCAAACTCTTTTGCCCTTGTTTTGGACTCTAATTTGCATGATTTGAATGGAACTAACCCGGACTGACGCTGTTTTCAGCAGAATTGCCATGGTGTTGTTTTTGTGCAGAAATGAAAGTTCTCGGAACATCCTGAAAATGTACGGAGAATTTTTCTCGAAAATATGAAAAATACCCGCGCAAAGATCCATCGGAGAGGATGGGCCAGTGGGCCACAAGCCTTGTTGCCGCGCCCACCCCCTGGCCGCGGCAACCAAGCTTGAGTGGCCCACGTGGCTCTGCCACCCCCAAACTCAGCTCTATAAATTCACTTTCGCCCAGAAAAAAATCTGAAGAGAAGATTTCGTCGCGTTTGCGATACGGAGGCGCCGCCACATCCCGTTCTTCATCTGGAGGACAGATCTGGAGTCTGTTTTGGGCTCCGGAGAGGGGAAATCGTCGCCATCGTCATCATCAACCTTCTTCCCTCTCTAATTCCATGAAGCTCTTCATCGTTCGTGAGTAATCTATTCGTAGGCTCGCTGGGCGGTGATGAGTAGGATGAGATCTATCATGTAATCGAGTTAGTTTTGATGGGGATTGATCCCTAGTATCCACTATGTTCTCAGATTGATGTTGCTACTACTTTGCCATGCTTAATGCTTGTCACTAGGGCCCGAGTGCCATGATTTCAGATCTGAAATTATTATGTTGTCACCAATATATGTGTGTTTTAGGTCCGATCTTGCAAGTTGTAGTTACCTACTATGTGTTATGACCCGGCAACCCCGGAGTGACAATAACCGGAACCACTCCCGGTGATGACCATAGTTTGAGGAGTTCATATGTTCACCAAGTGCTAATGCGTTGTTCCGATTCTTTATTAAAAGGAGAACCTTAATATCCCGTAGTATCCTTTTGGACCCCGCTGCCACGGGAGGGGTGGATAATAGATGTCATGCAAGTTCTTTTCCCTAAGCACGTATGACTACACACGGAATGCATGCCTACATCACATTGACGAACGGGAGCTAGCCACATATCTCTCCGTGTTATAACTGTTGCATGATGAACATCATCCAAACAAATCACCCCATTGCCTACGAGTTTGTCCCACTGCTGTTGTTACTTGTTTTGCTCTGCTGCTGTTACTTGTCTTGCTCTGCTGCTACTGTTGTTACTACTGTTGCTGCTGCTGTTACTTGCTACTTGCTGCTACTTGCTGCTGCTGTTACTTGCTACTGTTGCTACTTGCTACTGCCGTCACTACTGTTATTCCTTGCTACTATTGTTACTTGTTACACTGCTACTACCTGCTACAATTCTGGTTCGCTCGTCGTTGACGGGAAAAGACAATTTCCGTCAACGGGCAACTTCTGGCGCCATTGATACGACAGTTAGGAATAGTCTGCCGTCAACAGATCATTTCTGACACCGTTGTTATCATCCTACTTTGCTGCTGATACTTTGCTTGCAGATACTAATCTTTCAGGTGTGGTTGAATCTGACACATTCAGCTGCTAATACTCGAGATTATTCTCTCACCTCCTGACTGGCGTACCAACAAATTTTGGTCGAATACTCTACCCTCGAAAACTGCCACGAACCCACGCGCTGGTGGGCCATTGCAAGACAATTGCTAATTGTTGAGCAACTGGGAGCAGTTCTAGCTCTGTTGTCGCGAAGGCATCAAGTCAGGGACTCGTCAAGAACATTCTTCTAGTGTCGTTGCCGGGGACTGCCGTTAGCAGTTTCCCCCTGCCCTGTGCCACCGTCTAGAGAGAATAGAGGTTCTACAACCTCATCAAGTTCTATCTTCCTCCCATTCAATTCTTTCGAGGGAAACTCCTTCTCAAGAAAAGCTCCGTTTTTAGCAACAAACACTTTGCCCTCAGATCTGAGATAGAAGGTGTACCCAACTGTCTCCTTTGGGTAACCTATGAAGATGCACTTTTCCGCTTTGGGTTTCAGCTTTTCAGGCTGAAGCTTTTTGACATAAGCATCACATCCCCAAACTTTAAGAAACGACAACTTTGGCCTCTTGCCATACCATAGCTCATATGGTGTCGTCTCAACGGATTTTGATGGTGCCCTATTTAAAGTGAATGGAGTTGTCTCTAATGCATAACCCCAAAATGATAACGGCAAATCGGTAAGAGACATCATAGATCGCACCATATCTAAGAAAGTATGATTACGACGTTTGAACACACCATTACGCCGTGGTGTTCCAGGCAGTTTTAACTGTGAAACAATTCCACATTGTTTTAAGTGAGCACCAAACTCGAAACTCAGATATTCGCCCCCTCGATCAGAACGCACGAACTTGATCTTCTTGTTACAATGATTTTCAACTTCACTTCGAAATTGCTTGAACTTCTCAAACGTTTCAGACTTGTGTTTCATCAAGTAGATATATCCATACCTACTCAAATCATAAGTGAAGGTGAGAAAATACGATATCCGCCGCGCGCCTCCACACTCATTGGACCGCACACATCAGTATGTATGATCTCCAACAAGTCACTTGCACGCTCCATTGTTCCAGAGAACGGAGTCTTAGTCATCTTGCCCATGAGGCATGGTTCGCACGTGTCAAGTGATTCAAAATCAAGTGACTCCAAAAGTCCATCGGTATGGAGTTTCTTCATGTGCTTTACTCCAATATGACCTAAGCAGCAGTGCCACAAAAACGTGGCGCTATCATTGTTAACTCTACATCTTTTGGTCTCAATGTTATGTATATGTGTGTTATCACAATCAAGATTCAATATGAACAAACCTCTCGCACTGGGTGCATGACCATAAAATATATTACTCATAAAAATAGAACAACCATTATTCTCTGACTTAAATGAGTAACCTTCTCGCAATAAACAAGATCCAGATATAATGTTCATGTTTAACGCAGGCACTAAATAACAATTATTTAAGTTCATAACTAATCCTGATGGTAACTGAAGTGAGACTGTGCCGATGGCGATTGCATCAACTTTGGAACCATTTCCCACGCGCATCATCACTTCATCCTTCGCCAGCCTTTGTTTATTCCACATTTCCTGCTTCGAGTTGCAAATATGAGCAACAAAACCGGTATCAAATACCCAGGCACTACTACGAGAGTTGGTTAAGTACACATCAATAACATGTATATCACATATACTTGATTTTTCTTTGGCCGCCTTCTTATCAGCCAAATACCTGGGGTAGTTGTGCTTCTAGTGACCCATCCCCTTGCAATAATAGCACTCTGTTTCCGACTTAGGTCCAGCCTTGGGTTTCTTCATCGAATTGGCAACAGTTTTGCCGCCCTTCTTGGAGTTACCCTTCTTGCCTTTGTCGTTTCTCTTGAAACCAGTGGTCTTATTGACCATCAACACTTGATGCTCTTTCCAGAGTTCTGACTCTGCGAGTTTCAGCATCACGAGTAACTCGCCGGGTGACTTGTTCATCCCTTGCATGTTACAGTTCAACACAAAGCTCTTACAGCTAGGTGGCAGTGATTGAATAATTCTGTCAGTGATAGCCTCTTGCGGGATTTCAATCCCCAGCTCAGCCAGATGGTTTGAGTACCCAGACATTTTGAGCACATGTTCAGTGACAGACGAATTCTCCTCCATCTTGCAAGCATAGAATTTATCGGAGGTCTCATACCTCTCGATCCGGGTGTTCTTCTGAAAGATAAACTTCAACTCCTGGAACATCTCATATGCTCCATGACGTTCAAAACGCTGTTGAAGTCCCGGTTCTAAGCCATACAAGACTTCACATTAAACTACTGAGTAGTCCTCCTTACGCGATTGCCAAGCGTTCAAAAACATCTTGGTCAGATGTAGCGGGTGGTTCATCTCCTAGCGCAGCATCAAGGACATAATTCTTTTTCCCAGCTTGTAGGATGAGCCTAAGATTACGAGCCCAGTCTACAAAGTTGCTACCATCATCTTTCAGCTTAGCTTTCTCTAGGAACGTATTGAAATTCAGGGTTGCTACTGCGTGAGCCATTCAAAACAACATAAAATATTGCAAAGTGGACTTAGACTATGTTCACGACAATTAGAGTTTAACTAATCAAATTACTAATAAACTCCCACTCAAATAGACATCCCTCTAGTTACTTAAGTGTGGCATGATCCAAATTCACTAACTCAAGTCTGATCATCACGTGAGTTGAGTATAGTTTTAGTGGTAAACATCTCTATGCTAATCATATCAACTATATGATTCATGCTCGACCTTTCGATCTCTTGTGTTCCGAGGCCATGTCTGCACATGCCAGGCTCGTCAAGTTTAACCCGAGTGTTCCGCGTGTGCAACTGTTTTGCACCCGTTGTATGTGAACGTTGAGTCTATCACACCCGATCATCACGTGGTGTCTCGAAACGACGAACTGTCGCAACGGTGCACAGTCGAGGAGAACACAATTTTATCTTGAAATTTTAGTGAGGGATCACCTTATAATGCTACCGTCGTTCTAAGCAAGATAAGGTGCATAAAAGGATTAACATCACATGCAATTCATAAGTGACATGATATGGTCATGATCTTGTGTTTCTTGATCTCCATCACCAAAGCACCTGCATGATCTTCTTGTCACCGGCGCCACGCCATGATCTCCATCATCGTGCCGCCATCGAGGTTGGCGTGCTATCAATGCTATTACTACTAAAGCTACAACCTAGCAATATAGTAAATGCATATGCAAACACAAACGTTAGTTCAAATACAACCCTATGGCTCCTGCCGGTTGCCGTAGCATCGACATGCAAGTAGATATTAACTATTACAACATGATCATCTCATACATCCAATATATCACATCATGTCTTTGGCTACATCATATCACAAGCATACCCTGCAAAAACAAGTTATACGTCCTCTAATTTGTTGTTGCATGTTTTACGTGGTTGCTATGGGTATCTAGTATGATCACATCTTACTTATGCAAAAAACATAATGGATATGTGCAAATTGCTATTTAACCTCTCTCCAAGGACTGCCTCGGTCAAATCCAATTCAACTAAAGTTGAAGAAACCGACACCCGCCAGTCATCTTTATGCAAGGAGTTGCATGTTGGTCGATGAAACCAGTCTCTCGTAAGCGTACGAGTAATGTCGGTCTGGGCCGCTTCAATCCAACAATACCACCGAATCAAGAAAAGACTAAGGAGGGCAGCAAATCGAACATCAACGCCCACAAAAACTTTTGTGCTCTACTCGAGATAACATCTACGCATGAACCTAGCTCATGATGCCACTGTTGGAGAATGTTGCATGGGAAACAAAAAATTTCCTACGCACACGAAGACCTATCATGGTGATGTTCATCTATGAGACGGAGATTGGATCCACATACCCTTATAGATCGCTCAGCGGGAAGCGTTAAGAAATGCGGTTGATGTAGTGGTACAACTTCGTGATTCAAATCATCGTCGTCGCACGATCCGTCCCGACCTAGCACCGAACGGACGACACCTCCACATTCAGCACACGTACAGCTCGATGACGATCTCCACCTTCTTGATCCAGCAAGAGAGACGGGGAAGTAGTTGAGTTCTCCAGCAGCGTGACGGCGCGCCGGTGATGGTGATGATCTATTCCTGCAGGGCTTCGCCCGAGCTCCGCAGAAATCCGATCTAGAGGTAGAACTACGAGGTATAGGTTTGAGTTGCACGTGGCAAAGTTGTGTCTCAGAAACCCTAAAACCACGAGTATATATAGGAAGAGGGGAGGGGCTAGCCTTGGGGCTCAAGGGAGCCCCAAGGGCGCCGCCTTAAGGGAGGAAGAGGACTCCCACTCCAATTCAGTTTCGGAAGGAGGAGTCCTCCTCTTCCTTCCCACCCCCCTCTCTCTTTTTTTTCTTTTGGTTTTTCCTCATGTGGCGCCATAGTCCACTTGGGCTGGCCTCACCAACCCACTATGGGATGGTGCGCTACCCTAGGACTATTGGGATCACTCCCGGGTGGGTGGGCCCCTCCCGGTGAATACCCGGAACACATTCATCACTCCCGGTACACTCCCGGTAATGCCTGACATCTTTCCGGTGACCAAATGAAACCATCATATATATCAATCTTCATTTCTGGACCATTCCAGAAACCCTCATGATGTCCGTGATCTCATTCGGGACTCCGGACAACCTTGGGTCACCAACACCTATAACTCAACTATACTAAAACGTCACCGAACCTTAAGTGTGCAAACCCTGCGGGTTCGAGAACTATCCAGACATGACCCGAGACACTCCTCGGTCAATATCCAATAGCGGGACCTGAATGTCCATATTGGATCCTACATATTCTACGAAGATCTTATCGGTTGAACCTTTGTGCCAAGGATTCATGTAATCCCGTATAACATTCCCTTTGTCCTTCGGTATGTTACTTGCCCGAGATTTGATCGTCGGTATCTCTATACCTATTTCAATCTCGTTACCGACAAGTCTCTTTACTCGTTCCGAAATACAATATCCCGTGACTTACACTTGAGTCACATTGCTTGCAAGGCTTATATGTGATGTTGTATTACCGAGTGGGCCCCGAGATACCTGTCCGTCACACAGAGTGACAAATCCCAGTCTTGATCCATGCTAACTCAACGGACACCTTCGGAGATACCTGTAGAGCACCTTTATAGTCACCCAGTAACGTTGTGACGTTTGATACAGTGAGTTACATGATCTCATGGTCAAAGGAATGAATACTTGACACGTAGAAAACAATAGCAACAAAATGACACGATCACATGCTACGTTCATAGTTTGAGTCTCGTCCATCACATCATTCTCCTAATGATGTGATCTAGTTATCAAGTGAAAACACTTGCATATGGTCAGAAAACCTTAACCATCCGTGATCAACTAGCTAGTCAACTAGAGGCTTACTAGGGACATTGTTTTGTCTATATATTCACACATGTATCTATGCTTTCATTCAATACAATTATAGCATGGATATTAAACGATTATCTTGAAACAGGAAATATAATAATAACTATTTTATCATTGCCTCTAGGGCATATTTCCAACATCGTGGGCGGCCGACGTCAGTCCTAGCACCCCTTAATACAAGCGCGATGCATCTCGGGGCCACTCGGGCGTGCGTCGCTCCATTGTTGACGTCTGAGAAGCTTCGGCTGATACCACAATGCCAAGTACCCATAATTCTTCCCACGCAGACGGTTAGTGCGTAATAAGGCCTTGCGACCAACCCAGATCAAATACCCAAATCCATTATCCTTTTAATTAAGTCATCGACACATCCACGCGGGAATCCCCCCGCCTAACATCTATTCAGCAAGGATCCCAGTATCATGGTCAAGTAACTGTGTGGTTATAACATTAGGGGGAATCCGAGGTATCACCCTCGTTGGATTCCAAACGATGTAACCGTCAAGGTGGACCTAGAGGAATCACCCTCGAGGGTCCCACACTTGAGGGGTTGCACGACAGAGACATCGTCGGGAGTGGTGAAGGAGGAATCACCCTCTATAACCACGATCGACTAGCTGCACTGCACAGGTATCATCAAGAGTACTTCGCCAGGTGTCACCCTCGATACTCGATAGTAGCTCTGCAGTGTCGTGCACCTAAGGAGGGTGTGAGTGTTGTGTCGGGTCTGGCTCGTCGATCAGGGATCGAGACTTGACATTAAAACGGGACAACTGAACCAAGGGGTCAGAGGGGATGACTGCTCCACCTATACTAAACAGTTTTAAAGGGTGCGGTACTAAAAGGCATGAGCTAACACAGTAACATCCGTCATAGACGGGTCAGGAAAATATCAGATGATAATTTCCGGGTTTGTGGCTAGTACCGGTCAGACGGAAAACGGTGAAAAATTTCCATGTTTGCTATGCTAGGGAAGCGTGACACACGAACAGATAGCGTATCCGGGTTCATCTCGTTCTACTGATCAACTTTCATGTTGAAAATATTTTCATCTGAGCTACAGTTTAATTTATATTATTTTTTAAAGTTTTATTCAATATTTAGGAATTAAAACAGATTTAATTAATTCAATTAAATGCAATTATGACATTAGCATGACGTCATGCTGACATCAGCAGTCAACAAAGTTTGACTGGTCAAACTGACGAGTGGGTCCCATGTGTCATAGACACAAATTTTAATTAGGGTTAATTATTAATTAATCAGATTAATTTAGTGAGGGACCCATGTGTCATATTCTGTTAGGATAATTATTTATCTATATTAACCGATTACTAATTACTCTTAATCATATACGGAGTATTTACTAATAAATTAATTAATTAATTAATTCACTAATTAATTATTTAGTAAATTAAACTATTTATTAAATATTATTTTTTATTTCCATTTTTTTAATAGTTTAGAGGGGGGTGTTCTTGGGCCCCCCTATCATACACACAAAACAAAAGAAAAAAGGGGTTGGGGTGTCCACGGGGCGAGAACCAGGGGCCAGGGGCGCGGTGGCCAGGGAAGACGCGAAGCACGGGTGGCCAGCAGGGCGTTGCAACGACCGGAATGGCACGAGGCCGGTGATGGGGGGAGGAAGAAGGAGAGAGGCGGCCTCACAACTCCTGTAGGGGAGTGGCAGTGTGCGTGGGTAGGAGGCGATGGCCGGCGACGGAGGGGTCCAGTGGAGGTGAGCTGCGGTTGAGGTGGATCCGGTGGCGGAGGGAGTCAAAGGAGGAGCTGACGAGGTCGACGGGTGGCTCCGGCGCCGGAGGCGTGGACGAGGGAGTGTAGGGCCGGTGCGGGAGAGCTCCGTGTGGAGGGAACCGGTCGGAGGAGGGCTGCCGGAGGCCGGCCGGTGTGGGGGCTCGGCCAGAGGATGTTTCAGCGAGAGGGAGAGGCTCGAGCGAGGGCGTGGGGGTTCAGTCTGGGGAGTTGACGAGGGGAGGAGAGAGCCCAACGCTCAGTGGGACGAGGATAGGGAACCAGGGATGTTCCCTCATGGCTTGGAGAGTGGCGGCCGGGTGAGGGAACTCAGAGGTCCTCCGTTAGGCCTCGTTTGGTTAAGGGGGATTGGGGAGGGTTTGAGAGGAAAATCCCCGGGGGGCCCAGAAACCCCACAGATCCTCGGGTGCCTATTTGGTAGGAGGGGTTTGCTTAGCCCAATCCCCTCCGTTCCCCTTCAATCCCTTCCTATCCATGTGTTTCAAAACCCTCCTCGGGGGACTAGTGGAAGCAAAACCCCGGGGATTTGAGAGGATTGGGAGGAACAAAGGGATTCACCCAATCCCCTAAAATCCGTCCCTCTCAAAACCTCCCCAATCCCCCTTAACCAAACGAGGCCTTAGGGGCTAGGTTTCCCAAGGGGGTATTATATCCCCTGGTGGATGGGCCGGCGGGGCTGTTGGGCTGGTTGTGGCTGGATGGGGGCCGGCCCAGCAGGGGTTTCTTATATATATATTGTTTTTATTTTTTATGTTACAGGTTTTGTTTTATATATTTAGAGGCTCTAAATTATTTCTAAAAATACACGATCCAATTTTATAAAACCTTAGGTAATATTTGTAACACATCCGACATTTTTATTTTTGCATTCAAAAACTTTTATCATTTGACTTATTTTTAAATTTTGAATTTTACTCGGTTTCAAACTAGCACGAGATTATCGATAGTAATCACGGTGACGTGGCATCATTAGTGTGGGATCACTTTAGCTTAATTACATACAACACTATAACAAAAGCTGAGGATGTCACACCGGAGGAACACCTTGTGTGTATCAAATGTCACAACGTAACTGGGTGACTATAAAGGTGCTCTACATGTATCTTTGAAGGTGTGTGTTGGGTTGGCATGTATCAAGACTGGGATTTGTCACTCCGTGTGACGTAGAAGTATCTCGGGGCCCACTCAGTAATGCAACATCACAGCAAGTCTTGCAAGCAATGTGACTAAAGAGTTAGTCACGGGATTTTTTTTATTACGGAACAAGTAAAGAGACTTGCCGGTAATGAGATTGAACTAGGTATAGAGATACCGACGATCGAATCTCGGGCAAGTAACATACCCAAGGACAAAGGGAACAACATACGAGATTAACTGAATCCTTGCCATAGAGGTTGAACTGATAAATATCTTCATAGAATATGTAGGAGCCAATATGGGCATCCAGGTCCCGCTATTGGTTATTGACCGGAGATTGTCTTAGGTCATGTCTACATAGTTCTCGAACCTGCAGGGTCTGCACACTTAAGGTTCAGTGACGTTTCGGTATTATTGAGTTATCTATGTTGGTGACCGAATGTTGTTCAGAGTCCCGGATGAGATCCCAGACGTCACGAGGAGTTCCGAAATGGTCCGGAGGTAAAGATTGATATATAGGAAAGTTACATTTGGCATCCGGAAAGTTTTCGGGCATTACCTATAAAGTACCGGGAGTGACGAATGGGTTCCGGGGTTTTACTGGGAGGGGACACTCACCCGGGAGAGAACCTAATAGGCCAAAAGGTGGTGCACCAGCCCTTAGTGGGCTGGTGTGTCTAACCCAAGAGGGCCTATTTCGGCCAAGGAGCAAAAAAGGAAAAGGAAAAAGGGAAGGAGGAGACAAGGTGGAATCCTACTAGGAGTAGGATTGGAGGTGAATCCTCCACCTCCTCTCCACTTCAGCCAAATCAAATGAGCCTTTTGGCTTCCTCCTCCCCTCCCTTCCTCCTATATATACTAGAGGATTTTGAGGGCAGACCTAACCCTAATAAGCCACGTGTTTCCCTCTTTCTCTCTAGATTGCTTTCTCCTCAAGATTAGTTTCGCACCACTTGGCGAAGCCCTCCTGGATTCTTTACCACCACCATGCCGTCGTGTTGGAGAACTCATCTACCTCTCCGCCCCTCTTGCTGGATCAAGAAGGAGGTGATCGTCATCTAGATGTATGTGTGCTGAACGCGGAGGTGTCGTCCGTTCGGCACTAGATCGGGGTGGATCGTGATGGGATCACGGGATAGATCATGATGAGATCGCGCGACGGGCTGCGATTTGGATCACGAAGATGTTCCACTACATCAACTGCGGTATATATGCTTTCGTTTAGCGATCTACAAGGGTATGTAGATGCACTCTCCCCTCTCGAAGATGGTCATCACCATGGATATATCTTGTGTGCGCGTAGGATTTTTTTGTTTCCCATGCAACGTTCCCCAACAATGGCATCATGATCTAGGTCTATGCGTAGATGGCATCTCGAGTAGAACACAAAGGAGTTTGTGGGTGTTGATATTCAGATTGTTGTCCTCCTTAGTCTTTTCTTGATTCGGCGGTATTTTTGGATGAAGAGGCCCGAACCAACATTACTCGTATGCTTAGGAGAGACCGGTATCATCGACTAACATGCAACTTGTTGCATAAAGATGATTGGCGGTCGTCTGTTTCTCCAACTTTAGTTGAATCGGATTTGACCGAGGTGGTCCTTAGAGAAGGTTAAATAACAACTTGCATATCACCGTTGTGGTTTTGCGTAAGTAAGATGCGATCATACTAGATACCCATAGCAGCCATGTAAAACATGCAACAACAAATTAGAGGACGTCTAACTTGTTTTTGCAGGTATGTTATGATGTGATATGGCCAAAGACATGATATGGTATATTTAATGTATGAGATGATCATGTTGTAGTAGTTAAATATCGACTTGCACATCAATGCTACGGCAACCGGCAGGAGCCATAGGGTTGTCTTTAATTATTTTGCGCCCGAGGATGCTTCGCTTTATCGCTAAATCAATAGCTTTAGTAGTAACGACATAGATGGCGTGACAACCTCGATGGCAGCACAATGATGGAGATCATGGTGTGGCGCCGGTGACGATGGAGATCATGCCGGTGCTTTGGTGATGGAGATCAAGAAGCACAAGTTCATGGCCATATCATGCCCCTTATGATTTGCATGTGATGTTAATCCTGTTATGCACCTTATTTTGCTTAGGACGACAGTAGTATTATAAGGTGATACCTCACTAAAATTTCAAGATAAGATTGTGTTCTCCCCGAGTGTGCACTGTTGCGATAGTTTGTCGTTTTGAGACACCCCGTGATGATCGAGTGTGATAGACTCTACATTCACATACAACGGGTGCAAAACAGTTGCACATGCGGAACACTTGGGTTAAACTTGACGAGCCTAGCATGTACAAACATGGCCTCGGAACACTAGAGACCAAAATGTCGAACATGACTCATATAGTAGATATGATCAACATAGAGATGTTCACCATTGAAGCCAACTTAACTCACGTGATGATCGGACTTGAGTTGGTGAATTTGGATCTTGTGTCACTCGAATGACTAGAGGGATGTCAATTTAAGTGGGAGTTCTTAAGTAATATGATTAATTGAACTTATTATCATGAACATAGTCAAAAATGTCTTCGCAAATTATGTTGTAGCTTGCACTCTAGCTCTATGATACGTCCAATTTGCATCATGCTTTTATATTGATATTTATCGCATTATGGGCTGTCATTACACATTATGGTACAATACTTATGCCTTTTCTCTCTTATTTTATAAGGTTTACATGAAGAGGGAGAATGCCGGCAGCTGGAATTCTGGGCTGGAAAAGGAGCAAGTTTGAGATACCTATTTTGCACAACTCCAAAAGCCGTGAAAATCAGCAAGGAAATATTTTGGAATATATAAAAAATACTGGGAGGAAGAAATAGTCGAGGGGAGCCACGAAGAGGTCACGAGCCTGCCAGGCGCGCCCCACCCCCCTAGGCGCGCCTGGGGGCTCGTGGGCCCCCTATTACCCCTCCGGCTCCTATCTTCTGCTATATAGAGGGTTTTGTCCCAGTAAAAAATTGAGAGAGAGCTTTTGGAAAGAAACACCGCCGCCACGAGGCGAAACTTGAGCAGAACCAATCTAGAGCTCCGCCAGGGCCGTCGTGCCGGGGAAACTTCTCTCCCGGAGGGGGAAATCATCGCCATCGTCATCACCAACACTCCTCTCATCGGAGGGGACTCATCTCCATCAACATATTCATCAGCACCATCTCATCTCCAAACCCTACTTCATCTCTTGTACCCAATCTCCGTCTCGCGACTCCAATTGGTACTTGTAAGGTTGCCACTAGTGTTAATTACTCCTTGTAGTTGAAGCTAGTTGGATTACTTGGTGGAAGATCATATGTTCAGATCCTTAGTGCTATTCAATACCTCTCTGATCATGATTATAATTATGCTTTGTGAGTAGTTACTTTTGTTCCCGAGGACATGGGATAAGTGTTGCTATAAGTAGTCATGTGAATTTGGTATTCGTTCGATATTTTGATGCATTGTATGTTGTCTTTCCTCTAGTGGTGTTATGTGAACGTCAAATACATGACACTTCACCATTATTTGGGCCCATAGGAAGGCATTGGGAAGTAATAAGTAGATGATGGGTTGCTAGAGTGACAGAAGCTTAAACCCTAGTTTATGCGTTGCTTCGCAAGGGGCTCATTTGGATCCACTAGTTTAATGCTATGGTTAGACTTTCTCTTAATTCTTCTTTCGTAGTTGCGGATGCTTGCGAGAGTGGTTAATCATAAGTGGGATGTTTTTCCAAGTAAGGACAACACCCAAGCACCGGTCCACCAAGATATCAAACTATCAAAGTAGCGAACGTGAATCATACGAACATGATGAAAACTAGCTTGACAGAAATTCCCATGTGTCCTCGGGAGCGCTTTACCTTATATAAGAGTTCGTCCAGGCTTGTCCCTTGCTACAAAAGGGATTGGGCCATCTTGCTTCACCTTTGTTACTATTGTTACTTGTTACCCGTTACGAATTATCTTATCCCGCAACTGTCTGTTACTGATAATTTCAGTGCTTGCAGATAATACCTTGCTGAAAACCACTTGTCATTTCCTCCCGCTCCTCGTTGGGTTCGACACTCTTACTTATAGAAAGGACTACGATAGATCTCCTATACTAGTGGGTCATCAAGACTCTTTTCTGGCACCGTTGCCGGGGAGCGAAGTGCCTTTGGTGAGTGGAATTTGGTAAGGAAACATTTATATAGTGTGCTGAAATTTATTGTGACTTGTCACTATGGAAACTAATCCTTTGAGGGGCTTGTTCGGGGTATCTTCACCTCGACCGGAAGAACAAAGAGTTGCTCCTCAACCTACTACACCTATTGAAAATATTATTATGAAATTCCTTCAGGTATGCTAGAGAAACTGTTGGCTAATCCTTTTACATGAGATGGAACATCACATCCCAACTTGCATCTAATCTATGTAGATGAAGTTTCTGGTGTATTTAAGCTTGCAGGTTTGCCCGAGGATGAGGTCAAGAATAAGGTCTTTCTCTTATCTTTGAGGGATAAAGAATTTACATGGTATAGGCTATGCGATGATACTGGATCATGGAACTACAACCGATTGAAATTGGAATTTCATCAAAAGTTTTATCCTATGCATTTGGTACATCGTGATCGGAATTAGATCTATAATTTTTGGCCTCGTGATAGAGAAAGTATCGCTCAAGCTTGGGGGAGGCTTAAGTCAATGTTATATTCATGCCCCAACCATGAGCTCCCTAGAGAAACTATTATTATGAACTTTTATGCTCGACTTTCTCATGACAATCGCACCATGCTTGACACTTCTTATACCGGTTCTTTTATGAAGAGAGATATTGATTTCAAACGGGATTTATTGGAATGAATTAAACACAACTCTGAAGATTGGGAGTTTGATGAAGGTAAGGAGTCAGGTATGAATCTTAAGTTCGATTGCGTTAAATCCTTCGTTGAAACAAATACTTTTCGTGATTTTAGCGCTAAACATGGACTTGACTCTGAGATAGTAGCTTCTTTATGTGAATCATTTTCTTCTCATATTAATCTCCCTAAGGAGAAGTGGTTTAAATATCATCCTCCCATAGAAGTTAATGTAGTAAAACCCAATCCAGTTGAAGAGAAAGTTATTGCTTATAATGATTCTATTATTCCTAGTGCTTACATTGAGAAACCACCTTTCCTCGTTAGAATAAAGGATCATGCTAAAGCTTCAACTATGATACGTAAGGGCTACATTAGAATACCCACACCCCCTGAGCAAATTAAAGTTGAACCTAGTATTGCTATTATTAAAGATCTCTTGGACGATAATGTTGATGGGCATGTTATTCAATTCTGTGAAGCTGTTGCTAGAATTGCTAAACCTCATGCCAGAGACAAACATAAACCTGTTGTTGGCATGCCTGTTGTTTCTGTTAAGATATGAGATCATTGTTATCATGGTTTATGTGACATGGGTGCTAGTGTTAGTGCAATACCTCAATCTTTATATAATGAAATAAAAGATGAGATTGCACCTGTCGAGATGGAATTTATTAATGTTACTATTAAACATGCTAATAGAGATACTATCTGCCCTGTGGGAATTGTTAGAGATGTTGAAGTCTTGTGTGGTAAAACTAAGTATCCTACTAATTTTCTCGTTCTTGCTACCACACAAGATATCTTTTGTCCCATTATATTTGGTAGACCTTTCCTCAATATTGTTAATGCTCAAATTGATTGTGAGAAACAAACTGTTACTGTTGGCTTTGGAGGTGTGTCACATGAATTTAATTTTCCTAAGTTTGGTAGACAACCTCATGAAAAAGAATTGTCTAGTAAGGATGAAATTATTGCTCTTTCTTCTATTGTTGTGCCTCCTACTGATCCTTTAGAGCAATACTTGCTTGAACATGAAACTGATATGCATATGGGTAAAAGGAATGAGATAGATAGAGTTATCTTTGAACAACGTCCTATCCTTAAGAATAATTTGCGTGTTGAATTACTTGGAGATCCACCTCCACCAAAGGGTGATCCTGTGTTTGAGATTAAACAATTACCTGATACTCTTAAGTATGCTTATCTTGATGAAAAAGAGATATATCCTGTTATTATTAGTGCTAACCTTTCAGAGCATGAAGAAAAGAAATTATTGAAAACTCTGTGGCAGCACCGTGCTGCTATTGGATATACTCTTGATGATCTTAAGGGCATTAGTCCCACTCTATGCCAGCATAAAATTAAAACTGATCCTGATTCCAAACCAGTTGTCGATCACCAACGAAGATTAAATCCTAAGATGAAAGAGGTGGTAAGAAAAGAAATACTAAAGCTCCTGGAAGCAGGTATTATTTATCATGTTGCTCATAGTGTGTCCCTAAGAAGGGAGGTATTACCGTTGTCCCTAATGATAAAGATGAATTGATCTGACAAAGAATTGTTACTGGCTATAGGATGGTAATTGATTTTAGGAAATTAAATAAAGCTACTAAGAAATATCATTACCTTTTACCTTTTATTAATCAAATTCTAGAAAGATTGTCTAAACATACACACTTTTGCTTTCTAGATGGTTATTCTGGTTTCTCTCAAATACGTGTTGCACAATCTGATCAGGAGAAAACCACTTTTACTTGCCCTTTCGGTACCTTTGCTTATAGACGTATGCCTTTTGGTTTATGTAATGTACCTGCTACCTTTCAAAGATGTATGATGGCTATATTCTTTGACTTTTGTGAAAATATTGTTGAGGTTTTCATGGATGATTTCTCCGTTTACGGATCTTCTTTTGATGATTGCTTGAGCAACCTTGATCGAGTTTCGCAAAGATGTAAAGATATTAACCTTGTCTTGAATTGGGAGAAGTGCCACTTTATGGTTAATGAAGGCATTGTCTTGGGACATAAAATTTCTGAAAGAGGTATTGAAGTCGATAAGGCTAAAGTTGATGCGATCGAGAAAATGCCATGCCCTACAGACATTAAAGGTATAAGAAGTTTCCTTTGTCATGCTGGTTTCTATAGAAGGTTTATTAAAGACTTCTCTAAGATTTCTAGGCCTCTCACCAATCTCTTGCAAAAAGATATTCCATTTGTTTTCTAAGATGATTGTGAAGAAGCATTTGAAATACTTAAGAAGGCCTTGATAACTGCACATATTGTTCAACCACCTGATTGGAACCTACCTTTTGAAATTATGTGTGATGCTAGTGATTATGCTGTTGGTGCTGTTCTAGGACAAAGAGTTGATAAGAGATTAAATGTTATTCATTATTCTAGTAAAACTCTAGACAGTGCCCAAAGAAACTATGCTACTACTGAAAAAGAATTTTTAGCAGTTGTGTTTGCATGTGATAAGTTCAAATCTTATATTGTTGATTCCAAAGTTACTATTCACACTGATCATGCTGCTATTAAATATCTCATGGAAAATAAAGATGCTAAACCTAGACTTATTAAATGGGTTCTCTTGCTACAAGAATTTGATTTTCATATTGTTGATAGGAAGGGTGGTGAGAACCCCGTAGCAGATAACTTGTCTAGGTTAGAGAATGTTCTAGATGACCCACAACCTATTGATGATAGCTTTCCTGGTGAACAATTGAATGTCATCAATGCTTCACGTAGTACACCATGGTATGCTTATTATGCTAATTATATTGTTGCTATATATATACCACCTAGTTTCACATACCAACAAAAGAAAAGGTTCTTTTATGATTTGAGACATTACTTTTGGGATGATCCTCACCTTTATAAAGAAGGAGTAGATGGTGTTATTAGACGTTGTGTACCTGAGCATGAACAGGGACAGATCCTACAGAAGTGTCACTCCGAGGCTTACGGAGGACACCATGCGGGAGATAGAACTGCACACAAGGTATTGCAATCCGGTTTTTATTGGCCTACTCTCTTCAAGGATGCTCGTAAGTTTGTCTTGTCTTGTGATGAATATCAAAGAATAGGTAATATCAGTAAACATCAGGAAATGCCTATGAATTATTCACGTGTTATTGAACCATTTGATGTTTGGGGTTTTGATTATATGGGACCTTTTCCAAAGTCCAACGGGTATACTCATATTCTAGTTGTTGTTGATTACGTTACTAAGTGGGTAGAAGCTATTCCAACTAGTAGTGCCGATCATAACACCTCTATTAAGATGCTTAAAGAAGTCATTTTTCCTAGATTTGGAGTCCCTAGATATTTAATGACTGATGGTGGTTCACATTTTATTCATGGTGCTTTCCGTAAAATGCTTGCTTAGTATGATGTGAACCATAGAATTGCATCTCATTATCATCCTCAGTCTAGTGGTCAAGTAGAGTTAAGTAATAGAGAAATTAAATTAATTTTGCAAAAGACTGTTAATAGGTCTAGAAAGAATTGGTGTAAGAAACTTGATGATGCACTCTGGGCTTATAGAACTGCTTATAAGAATCCCATGGGTATGTCTCCGTATAAAATGGTTTACGGTAAATCATGTCATTTACCTCTTGAGCTAGAGCATAAGGCTTATTGGGCAATCAAAGAGCTCAACTTTGATTTCAAACTTGCTGGTGAGAAGAGGTTATTTGATATTAGCTCACTTGATGAATGGAGAACTCAGGCATATGAAAATGCCAAGTTGTTTAAAGAAAAAGTTAAGAGGTGGCATGATAAAAGGATACAAAACGTGAGTTCAATGTAGGTGATTATGTCTTGCTATACAATTCTCGTTTAAGATTTTTTGCACGCAAACTTATCTCTAAATGGGAAGGACCTTACATTGTTGAGGAAGTATATCGTTCCGGTGCCATAAAAATCAACAACGTGGATGGTAATTTTCTGAGAGTTGTAAATGGGAAAAGAATCAGGCATTATATATCAGGTACTCCCATAAATGTTGAAAGCAATATTATTAATACCATAACTCCGAAGGAGTACATAAGGGATATTTACCAGCTTGTTTCAGACTCCAAAAACGAAGAGGTATGTGATACGGTAAGTAAACCGACTCCAAAACTTTTCCAATAGCAATTTTTCTCCGTTTTGGAATATTTAGAAAAATAGAAAAAATTGAGGTAGTTCGGAAAACGCACGAGGAGGTGACAAGCCTGCCAGGCGCGCCCCACCCCCTGGGTGCGCTTGGGGGGCTCGTGAGCACCTCGTGTGTCTCCCAGACTCCATTTTCTCGTGGAATACTCCTTATGGTCGGTAAAAATTTATTATATAATCTCCCAACCCTCGTATCACGCAAATATCCTCCATTTTCGTTTCGAGCTGCTGTGCACACAGATCCAGATCGCTATGGCGTCCCCAAAAGTTCCGAAGGACAAGTTCTTCGAGAAGGTCATCAATCCCTACCTCGCGGAGGTGCTGCAATACCCTCAATCTATCGAGATGCATGAGGGGGTTGCTGCACATCTTTGATGTTGAGGGGCCCAAGGGGACCGGAAGCATAGAGGCGAGGCTCGAAGCAATGGAGCAGCAAGTCTTCAAGTGCCAAGGGATGGTGGAATGCGGACTCAACGACAACCACATGATAATCACAGAGTTCACCAACAAGCACAAGATCGATGCCAAGGACATCGGGGAGCACCTCTTCAAGCTCTATGAGAGAATCGATCATCTCCAAGCCCAGATCTACGACCTGCAGAACCAAAACTATGAGTATGAGTATAGATTTAAAGCAATGCGGTTGGCTGCAGATTTGAGGATTTCGGAGACTCGATCATCTTTCCATGATGGAGAACCTATGCCTTGGAAGACGGAGAATCAACCCCAGACTCCAACAACTCCGCCACCATCACCTTTGAAGGAAGACAATTAAACACATGGGTATGGGCACTCCCCTTGGCTTGTGCCAAGCTTGGGGGAGTTGCCCCGGTATCGTATCACCATCAAATCTTTTGCCTTTACCTTTATCTTAGTTCGATCCTTTTTGGTAATATCTTTATCTAGTAGAATAAAGTTCTTAGTATGATCTAGGCTTGAGTTTTGCTTTGTGTTACCCCCAATGTATTTGAGTTCGTGAGTTATATAATAAAGAGTGTTTTAGTTAAGGGCTTTGCTTCATGCCATGATCTAAAGAAAAGAATAATAATAGAACAAAAGCATGAAAGATCATGTGATGATCCTATGCGAAGTGGTGGCTTCACATATAAAAAGAATGTTGATTGAAACTTGTTGTGAGTGGACAAACGTAGACCTTGGTCATTGTTGCAATTAATAGGAAGTAATAAAGAAAGAGAGGTTCACATATAAATATATCATCTTTGACACCGTCTATGATTGTGAACACTCATTAAACTATTACATGCTAAGAAGTAGATGTTGGACAAGGAAGAAAACATAATGAATTATGTTTTCTTGGTTCCGAACAATGTTACCTGACTAGAGATCCATTAGCATGTGACGCTTGCTTCCACCTCATATCAGCCAAAACTTCCGCACTAACTAGAGATACTACTTGTGCATCCATAAACCCTCAACCCAGTTTTGCCATGAGAGTCCACCATACCTACCTATGGATTGAATAAGATCCCTCAAGTAAGTTTTCATCGGTGCAAGCAATAAAAATTTCTCTCAAAATATGTATGATCTATTACTGTGTGAAAAATAAGCTTTGCACAAACTTGTGATGAGGAAGACATAAAAGCGACAGACTGCATAATAAAGTTCTTTATCACAGGAGGCAATATAAAGTGACGTTCCTTCACAGTAAGAGATCACACATACAAACCTCAAAAGTGCATGACAACCTCTGCTTCCCTCTGCGAAGGGCCTATCTTGTACCTTTACTTTTTTATCTTTAAAAGAGTCATGGTGATCGACACCAATTCCTGATTTCGCCATTATCTTGGCAAGAGTCATGTGCTCGGGAAATATATATATTCATATATCAACTTGGAAGTAAGTAATCATGAATTATTATTGTTGACATTACCCTTGAGGTAAATAGTTGGGAGGCGAAACTATAAGCCCCTATATTTCTGTGTGTCCAACTGAAACTTTGATCTCATGAGTACCGCGTGAGCTTTAGCAATTGTAGAAGACTAAAAGATGATTGAGTATGTGGATTTGATTTACAAGCTCTTATTTGAATCTTTCTGATGTTATGATAAATTGCAATTGCTTCATTGACTAAAGATTATTGGTTGTTAATTCTCAATAAGGTTATTGATCCATACTTTACATTGTGAAGGAATTGTCACTTTAGCATAAGATATTATATGATGATATCGCTGTTCTAAATATGATCATGATGACTGCATGTATGTATTTTATTTTATCGACATCTCTATCTCTGAACATGTGGGCATATTTATTGATCTCGGCTTCCGCTTGAGGACAAGCGAGGTCTAAGCTTGGGGGAGTTGATACGTCCATTTTGCATCATGCTGTTATATTGATATTTATCGCATTATGGGATGTTATTACACATTATGGTACAATACATATGCCTTTTCTCTCTTATTTTATAAGGTTTACATGAAGAGGGAGAATGCCGACAGCTGGAATTCTGGGCTGGAAAAGGAGCAAGTTTGAGATACCTATTCTGCACAACTCCAAAAGCCGTTAAAATCAGCAAGGAATTATTTTGGAATATATAAAAAATACTGGGCAAAAGAAATACTCGAGGGGAGCCACCAGGAGGTCACAAGCCTGCCAGGCGCGCCCCACCACCCTAGGCACGCATGGGGGCTCGTGGCCCCCTGTTACACCTCCGGCTTCCATCTTCTCCTATATAGAGGGTTTCGTCCGAGAAAAAATTGAGAGAGAGAGAGAGAGCTTTCAGGAAGAAACGCCGCCGCCACGAGGCAGAACTTGAGTAGAACCAATCTAGAGCTCCGGTAGGGCCGTCGTGCCGGGGAAACTTCCCTCCCTGAGGGGGAAATCGTCGCCATTGTCATCACCAACACTCCTCTCATTGGAGGGGACTCATCTCCATAAACATCTTCATCAGCACCATCTCATCTCCAAACCCTAGTTCATCTCTTGTACCCAATCTCCATCTCGCGACTCCGATTGGTACTTGTAAGGTTGACAGTAGTGTTAATTACTCCTTGTAGTTGATGCTAGTTGGATTACTTGGTGGAAGATCATATGTGCAGATCCTTAATGCTATTCAATACCTCTATGATCATGAACACAATTATGCTTTGTGAGTAGTTACATTTGTTCCTGAGGACATGGGATAAGTCTTGCTATAAGTAGTCATGTGAATTTGGTATTTGTTCGATATTTTGATGCGTCGTATGTTGTATTTCCTCTAGTGGTGTTATGTGAACGTCGACTACATGTCACTTCACCATTATTTGGGCCTAGAGGAAGGCATTGGGAAGTAATAAGTATATGATGGGTTGCTAGAGTGACAGAAGCTTAAACCCTAGTTTATGCGTTGCTTCCCAAGGGGCTGATTTGGGTCCACCAGTTTAATGCTATGGTTAGACTTTGTCTTAATTCTTCTTTCGTAGTTACGGATGCTTGCAAGAGGGGTTAATCATAAGTGGGATGTTTTTCCAACTAAGGACAACACCGAAGCACCGGTCCAACCACATATCAAACTATCAAAGTAGCGAACGCGAATCATATGAACATGATGAAAACTAGCTTGACAGAATTTCCCATGTATCCTCGGGAGCGCTTTACCTTATATAAGAGTTTGTCCAGGCTTGTACCTTGCTACAAAAGGGACTGGGCCATGTTTCTGCACCTTTGTTACTATTGTTACTTGTTACCCGTTACGAGTTATCTTATCCCGCAACTATGTGTTACCGATAATTTCAGTGGTTGTAGAGAATACCTTGCTGAAAGCCACTATTCATTTCCTTCTGCTCCTCGCTGGGTTCGACACTCTTACTTATCAAAAGTACTACGATAGACCCCCTATACTTGTGGGTCATCACTCTACTGTTTTTAATATGTTCCTAGAGAAAACTTAGTTGAAAGACGATAGTAGAAATTATGCGACTCGGTTTGTAAACTCAGGATTGTCCTCATTGTTGTGCAGAAGGCTTATGTCCTTAGAGCACCGCTCGGTGTGCTGAACCCCGAGCGTCTTCTGTGGGTGTTGCAAACATCTAACATACACATTTTTGATGACTACTTGATAGTTCAGTGCGTAATGCTTAATGGCTTAGAATTGAGGTGCCGAAGACGTTTTGATCGTCACGGAACATATGAGATGTTCCAAGAGCTGAAATTGGGATTTCAGGCTCGTGCCCGCGTTGAGAGGTATGAGACCTCTGACGAGATTCTTGGCCTGCGAAGTAAGGGAGAAAAGCTCTGTCGTTGAGCATGTGCTCAGATTGTGTGAGTACTACAATCGCTTGAATCGAGTGGGAGTTGATCTTCTACATAAGATAGTGATTGACATAGTTCTCCAAAGTCATTGCCACCAAGCTACCAAGCTTCATGATGAACTATAACATGTCAGGGATAGAGATGATGATCCCTGAGTTATTCGTGATGTTTGACGCCGCGAAAGTAGAAATCAAGCAGGAGCATCAATTGTTGATGGTTAGTGAAACCACTAGTTTCAAGAAGGGAAAGGTCAAGAAGGGATACTTCATGAATAGCAAACCAGTTGGTGCTATAGTAAAGAAACCCAATGTTGAACCCAAACTCGAGACTAAGTGCTTCTGTTATGAGGGGAACGGTCACTGAAGCGGAACTACCCTAGATACTTGGTAGATGAGAAGGCTGGCAAAGTCGACAAAAGTATATTGGATATACATGATATTGATGTGTACCTTACTAGTACTACTAGTAGCACTGGGGTATTAGATACCTGCTCAGTTGCTAAATGTTAGTGACTCAAAATCATAGCTACGGATTAAACAGATACTAGCAAGTGTGAGGTGACGATGTGTGTTGGAACTAATTCCAAGGTTGAATGTGATCAACATCACACGCTCCCTCTACCTACGGGATTAGTGTTAAACCTAAATATTGATTGGTGTTTGCGGTGAGCGTGAACATGATTGGGTCATGTTTATTGCAATACGATTATTCATTTAAAGAGAATAATGGTTACTCTGTTTACTTGAATAATACCTTCAATGGTCATGCACCTAATATGAATGGTTTATTGAATCTCGATCATAGTGATACACATGTTCATAATATTTATACCAAAAGATGCAAAGTAGTATTGATAGTACCACTTACTTGTGGCACTGCCGCTTAAGTCATATTTGTATATAACGCATGAAGAAGCTCCATGCTGATGGATCTTTGGACTCACTCGTTTTTCGTCTGAGACATGCGAACCATGCCTATTGGTGTAAACGCATGAAGAAACTCCATGGAGATGAATCGTTAGGACTCACTTGATTTTGAATCACTTGAGACATGCAAATCATGCCACATGGGCAAGATGACTAAAGACCTCATCTTCCTGTGGTGGAACGAGCAACTAACTTATTGGAAATGATACATTTTGATGTATGCAGTCCAATGAGTGCTGAGGCACTTAGTGGGTATCATTATGTTCTTACTTCACTGATGATTTGAGTAGATACAAGAGTATTTTTTTGATGAATCACAAGTCTGAAATATTGAAAATTTAAAGCAATTTTAGAGTGAAGTTGAAGATCATCGTGACAAGGGGATAATATGTCTATGATGTGATCGTGGAGGTAAATATATATATCTGAGTTGCGAGTTTGGTAAACATCTAAGACAATGTGAAAATTGTTTCACAACTCATGCCACCTAGAACACCATAGTGTGATGGTGTGTCTGAACGTCATGGTCGCACCCTATTGGATATGGTGCATACTATGATGTCTCTTATCGAATTACCACTATCGTTTATGGGTTAGGCATTAGAGACAACCACATTAACTTGAAATAGGGAACCACGTAATTCCGTTGAGATGACATAGTATGAACTACGGTTTGGAGAAACCTAAGTTGTCATTTCTTAAAAGTTTGGGGCTGCGATGCTTATGTGAAACAGTTTTAGCCTGATAAGCTCGAACCCAAAGCGGATAAATGCATCTTCATAGGACACCCAAAATAGTTGGGTATACCTCCTATCTCAGATCCGGAAGCAAAGTGTTTGTTTCTAGAAACGGGACCTTTCTCGAGAAAAGTTTCTCTCGAAAGAATTGAGTGGGGGGATGGTGCAAAGTCGATGAGGTTATTGAACCGTCACTTCAACCAATGGGTAATAGGGCGCAGGAAGATGTTCCTGTGGCGCCTACACTAGTTGAAGTGGAAAGCTGATTATGGTTGCTACGGCAACAGACAACAACGCTAGAAATTGGCACGTTGATGGAGACTTGGCTTGATCTAGTTTTTCCCTTGAAGAGGAAAGGGTGATGCAACACAGGAGGAGTAAGTATTTCCCTCAGTTTGAGAACCAAGGTATAATTCCAATAGGAGAATCGCGTCAAGTACAGAGTACCTGCGCAAACACAAAAGAGCTTGCACCGAACGCTATAAAGGGGTTGTCAATCCCTTCAAGATTGATTGCAAAGTGAGATCTGAAGGCGGAAAGTGCAACGAAGTAAAAGTGTAAGGTTGAAAATATGATGTGAAGTAGACCCGGGGGCCATAGTGTTCACTAGAGGCTTCTCCCAAAATAGCAAATATTACGGTGGGTGAACAAATTACTGTCGAGCAATTGATAGAATCGCGCAAAGTCATGATGATATCTAAGGCAATGATCATACATATAGGCATCACGTCCGTGACAAGTAGACCGATACTTTCTGCATCTACTACTATTACTCCACACATCGACCGCTATCCAACATGCTTCTAGTGTATTGAGTTCATGACGAATAGAGTAACGCCTTAAGCAAGATGACATGATGTAGAGGGATAAACTCAAACCAATGATGAAAACCCCATCTTTTTACCCTTGATGGCAACAACATGGTGCGTGCCTCGCTACCCCTTCTGTTACTGGGTGAGGTCACTGCACAGTATGAACCCAAAACCAAGCACTTCTCCCATTGCAAGAATCATAGATCAAGTTGGCCAAACAAAACCCACAACTCGAAGAGAATTACAAGGATATGAAATCATGCATATAAGAGATAAGAAGAAACTCAAATGAGATTCATAGATAATCTGATCATAAATCCACAATTCATCGGATCTTGACAAACACACCGCAAAAGAAGATTACATCGGAGATCTCCATGAAGATCATGGAGAACTTTGTATTGAAGATCCAAGAGAGAGAAGAAGCCATCTAGCTACTAGCTATGGACCCGTAGGTCTATGGTGAACTATTCACGCATCACCGGAGAGGTCATGGTGTTGATGAAGAAGCCCTCCGTATCCGAATCCCCCCTTCGGCAGGGCACCAGAATGTGCCCCAGATGGGATCTTGCGGAGACAAAAGCTTGCGGCGGCGGAAAAGTATTTTCGTGGCTCTCCTAATTTTTTCTGGGATTTTAGGGAATATATAGGCGGAGGAGCTAGGGCGGAGGAGGCCCAGGGAGCCCACAAGCCTGGGAGGCGCGGGCCCCCCTGGCCGAGCCATGAGGGCTTGTGGGGTCCCTGGTGACCCTCTGCCTTGGTTCTCAAGTCTCCCGATCGTCTTCTGTTTCGGAAAAAAATCTTTTCAAAAGTTTTATTCCGTTTGGACTCCGTTTAAAATCCTCCTCTGAAAAGGGTCAAAAACACGGAAAAAACAGGAACTGGCACTTGGCACTGAGTTAATAGGTTAGTCCCAAAAAAGATATAAAAGGCATACAAAACATCCAAAGTTTGACAAGATAATAGCATGAAACCATCAAAAATTATAGATACGTTGGAGACGTATCAGGTATCCCCAAGCTTAACTCCTCTCGTCCTCGAGTAGGGAAGTGATAAAGACTGAATTTTTGATGTGGAATGCTACCTAGCATAGTTGCCCTTTGTAACTTCTTTCATGTGACATGAATGTTCAGATCCGTAAGATTCAAAACAGTAGTTTGCAATTGACATGAAAACAATAATACTTCAAGCAAACTAGCAAGGTAATCATGAACTTTTGAAATAACAAGGCCACAGAAAGTCATCCCTACAAAATCATAGAGTCTAGCTATGCTCCATCATCCTCACACAACTAACTTAAATCATGCACAACCCCGGTATTGGCCAAGTAATTGTTTTCGCACTCTTACTTTCTCAAACCTTTTACAACTATCACGCAATACATGACCGTGAGCCATGGATATAACACTATAGGTGGAATAGAGTGTGGTGGTGGTTGTGAGATGATACGTCCATTTTGCATCATGTTTTCATGTTGATATTTATCGCTTCTTTGGCTGTTATTTCACTTCACGGTACAATTCTCATGCCTTTTCTCTCTTATTTTGCAAGGTTTACATGAAGAGGGAGAATGCCGGCAACTGGAATTCTGGCCTGAAAGTGGAGCAAAGTTGAGATACCTATTCTACGAAACTCCAAATGCCGTAAAAATCAACGAGGATTTTTTTCCTAGTTTATCAAAAATACCAGGCTGAAGAAGTGCCAGAGGGGGGCGTGCAGGTGGACACAAGCCTGCACGGCGCGACCACCCCTCAGGCCGCGCCATGAGGGCTTGTGGATAGCCTGCAGGCCCACTTGCCCACCTCTTTTGCTATATGAAGGGTTTCGTCCAGGAAAAAATCAAGGAGGAGATTTTTCGTGGATTCGCCATCGCCACGAGGCGGAACTTGAGCAGAACCAATCTAGAGCTCCGGCAGGACGATCCTGCCAGGGAAACTTCCCTCCCGGAGGGGGAACTCATCGCCATCGTCATCACCAACACTCCTCTCATCGTAGGGGACTCATCTCCATCAACATCTTCATCAGCACCATCTCATCCCCAAACCCTAGTTCATCACTTGTAACCTATCTCCGTCTCGCGACTCTGATTGGTACTTGTAAGGTTGCTAGTAGTGTTGATTACTCTTTGTAGTTAATGCTAGTTGGAATATTTCGTGGGAGAGTTTATGTTCAGATCCTTGATGCTACTCATTACCTCTCTGGTCATGAATATGATTATGCTTTGTGAGTAGTTACTTTTGTTCCTGAGGACATGGGATAAGTCATGCTAATAGTAGTCATGTGAATTTGGTATTCGTTCGGTAATTTCATATGTTGTATGTTGTTTTTCCTCTAGTGGTGTTATGTGAACGTCGACTACATAAAACTTCACCATTATTTGGGCCTAGAGGAAGGCATTTGGAAGTAGTAAGTAGATGATGGGTTACTAGAGTGACAGAAGCTTAAACCCTAGTTTATGCGTTGCTTCGTAAGGGGCTGATTTGGATCCACTAGTTTAATGCTATGGTTAGACTTTGTCTTAATTCTTCTTTCGTAGTCGGGGATGCTTGCGAGAGGTGTTAATCATAAGTGGGATGCTTGTCCAAGTAAGGGCAGTACCCAAGCGCCGGTCCACCCACATATCAAACTATCAAAGTAACGAACGTGAATCATATGAACATGATGAAACTAGCATGACAGAAATTCCCGTGTGTCCTCGGGAGCGTTTTTCCTCCTATAAGACTTTGTCCAGGCTTGTCCCTTGCTACAATAGGGATTGGTCCACTTTATTGCACCGTTGCTACTTTTGTTAGTTTTTGCTCGCTCTGAATCATCTCACCACACAATCAGTTGTTACCGACAATTTCAGTGCTTGCGGATATTTCCTTGCTGAAAACTACTTGTCAGATCCTTCTGCTCCTCGTTGGGTTCGACACTCTTACTTATCGAAAGGACTAGATTGATCCCCTATACTTGTGGGTCATCAAGACTATTTTTTGGCGCCGTTGCCGGGGAGTGAAGCGCCTTTGGTAAGTGGAACTTGGTAAGGAAATATTCATATAGTGTGCTGAAATTTATTGTCACTTGTCACTATGGATACTAATCCCTTGAGGGGCTTGTTCGAGGTATCTTCACCTCGAACGGAAGCACAAATAGTTGCTCCTTAACCTGCTGCACCTGCTGAAAATATTTGCTTTGAATTTCCTTCGGGTATGTTTGAGAAACTGTCGGCTAATCCTTTTACAGGAGATGGAACATCACATCCAGACTTGCATCTAATCTATGTAGATGAAGTTTGTGGTTTATTTAAGCTTGCATGTTTGCCCGAGGAGGAGGTCAAGAAGAAGGCCTTTCCTTTATCTTTGAAGGATAAGGCGTTGACATGGTATAGGCTATGTGATGCTACCGGATCATGGGACTACAAGCGGTTGAAATTGGAATTTCATCAAAAGTTTTATCCTATGCATTTAGTACATCGTGATCGGAATTATATTTACAATTTTTGGCCTCGTGACAGAGAAAGCATCACTCAAGCTTGGGGGAGGCTTAAATCAGTGTTATATTCATGCCCCAATCATGAGCTCTCGAGAAAAATTATCATTCAGAACTTCTATGCTTGGCTTTCTCATGATGATCGCACCATGCTTGACACATCTTGTACCGGTTCTTTTATGAAGAGAGATATTGACTTCAAATGGAATTTATTGGAGATAATTAAACGCAACTCTGAAGATTGGGAGCTTGAAGAAGGTAAGGAGTCAGGTATGAATTTCACGTTTGATTGCGTTAAATCCTTTGTTGAGACAAATACCTTTAGTGATTTTAGCGCTAAGTATGGACTTGACTCTGAGGTAGTAGCTTCATTGTGTGAATCCTTTGATGCTCATATTGATCTCCCCAAAGAGAAGTGGTTTAAATATCATCCTCCTTTAGAAGTCAATGTAGTTAAACCCACTCCAGTTGAAGAGAAAGTCATTGCCTATAATGATCCTGTTGTTTCGAGTGCTTACATTGAGAAACCACCTTTCCCTGTTAGGATAAATAATCATTCTAAAGCTTCAACTGTGATACGTAGAGGCTATATTAGAATACCTACACCCCCTGAGAAAATTAGAGTTGAACCTAGCATTGCTATTATCAAAGATCTTCTGTCCGACGATGTTGAGGGACATAATATTCACTTCTGTGAAGATGCTGCTGGAATTGCTAAACCTCACGTTGGAGACAAACATAGGCCGGTTGTTGGCATGCATGTGGTTTCTTGTAAGATAGGAGATCATTGTTATCATGGCTTATGTGACGTGGGTGCTAGTGTTAGTGCAATACTGTTGGGGAACGTCGCATGGGAAACAAAAATTTTCCTACGCGCACGAAGACCTATCATGGTGATGTCCATCTACGAGAGGGGATGAGTGATCTACGTACCCTTGTAGACCGTACAGCAGAAGCGTTAGAGAGCGCGGTTGATGTAGTGGAACGTCCTCACGTCCCTCGATCCGCCCCGCGAACAATCCCGCGATCAGTCCCACGATCTAGTACCGAACGGACGGCACCTCCGCGTTCAGCACACGTACAGCTCGACGATGATCTCGGCCTTCTTGATCCAGCAAGAGAGACAGAGAGGTAGAAGAGTTCTCCGGCAGCATGACGGCGCTCCGGAGGTTGGTGATGACCTTGTCTCAGCAGGGCTCCGCCCGAGCTCCGCAGAAACGCGATCTAGAGGAAAAACCGTGGAGGTATGTGGTCAGGCTGCCGTGGAAAAGTCGTCTCAAATCAGCCCTAAAACCTCTGTATATATAGGTGGGAGGGAGGGGGCCTTGCCTTGGGGTCCAAGGACCCTCAAGGGGGTCGGCCGAGCCAAGGGGGAGGACTCTCCCCCCCCCAAACCGAGTTGGACTAGGTTTGGTGGGAGGGAGTCCCCCTCCCTTCCCACCTCCTCCCTTTTTTTCTTTTTCCTTTGATTTCTTATCCTTGGCGCATAGAGCCCTTTTGGGCTGTCCCACCAGCCCACTAAGGGCTGGGGCGCCACCCTTATGGCCTATGGGCTTCCCCGGGGTGGGTTGCCCCCCCGGTGAACTCCCGGAACCCATTCGTCATTCCCGGTACATTCCCGGTAACTCCGAAAACCTTCCGGTAATCAAATGAGGTCATCCTATATATCAATCTTCCTTTCCAGACCATTCCGGAAACCCTCGTGACGTCCGTGATCTCATCCAGGACTCCGAACAACATTCGGTAACCAACCATATAACTCATATACGCATAAAACAACGTCGAACTTTAAGTGTGCAGACCCTGTGGGTTCGAGAACTATGTAGACATGACCCGAGAGACTCCTCGGTCAATATCCAATAGCGGGACCTGGATGCCCATATTGGATCCTACATATTCTACGAAGATCTTATCGTTTGAACCTCAGTGCCAAGGATTCGTATAATCCCGTATGTCATTCCCTTTGTCCTTCGGTATGTTACTTGCCCGAGATTCGATCGTCAGTATCCGCATACCTATTTCAATCTCGTTTACCGGCAAGTCTCTTTACTCGTTCCGTAATACAAGATCCCGCAACTTACACTAAGTTACATTGCTTGCAAGGCTTGTGTGTGATGTTGTATTACCGAGTGGGCCCCGAGATACCTCTCCGTCACACGGAGTGACAAATCCCAGTCTTGATCCATACTAACTCAACTAACACCTTCGGAGATACCTGTAGAGCATCTTTATAGTCACCCAGTTACGTTGCGACGTTTGATACACACAAAGCATTCCTCCGGTGTCAGTGAGTTATATGATCTCATGGTCATAGGAATAAATACTTGACATGCAGAAAACAGTAGCAACAAAATGACACGATCAACATGCTACGTCTATTAGTTTGGGTCTAGTCCATCACGTGATTCTCCTAATGACGTGATCCAGTTATCAAGCAACAACACCTTGTTCATAATCAGAAGACACTGACTATCATCGATCAACTCGCTAGCCAACTAGAGGCATGCTAGGGACGGTGTTTTGTCTATGTATCCACACATGTAAATGAGTCTTCATTCAATACAATTATAGCATGGATAATAAACTATTATCTTGATATAGGAATTATAATAATAACCATATTTATTATTGCCTCTAGGGCATAATTCCAACAGTCTCCCACTTGCACTAGAGTCAATAATCCAGCCCTCACATCACCATGTGAATTACATTGTAATAAATCTAACACCCATACAGTTCTGGTGTCGATCATGTTTTGGCCGTGGAAGAGGTTTAGTCAGTGGGTCTACTACATTCAGATTCGTGTGCACTTTGCATATATTAACGTCCTCTTCCTCGACGTAGTCGCGGATGAGGTTGAAGCGTCGTTTGATGTGTCTGGTCTTCTTGTGAAACCATGGTTCCTTTGCTAAGGCAATGGCACCAGTGTTGTCACAGAACAAGGTTATTGGATTCAGTGCGCTTGGCACCACTCCAAGATCCGTCATGAACTGCTTCATCCAGACACCCTCCTTAGCCGCCTCCGAGGCAGCCATGTACTCTGCTTCACATGTAGAATCTGCTACGACGCTTTGCTTGGAACTCCACCAGCTTACTGCACCCCCATTAAGAATAAATACGTATCCGGTTTGCGACTTAGAGTCGTCCGGATCTGTGTCAAAGCTTGCATCGACGTAACCTTTTACGGCGAGCTCTTCGTCACCTCCATACACGAGAAACATCTCCTTAGTCCTTTTCAGGTACTTCAGGATATTCTTGACCGCTGTCCAGTGATCCACTCCTGGATTACTCTGGAACCTACCTGCCATACTTATGGCTAGGCTAACATCCGGTCTAGTGCACAGCATCGCATACATGATAGAACCTATGGCTGAAGCATAGGGGACGGAGCGCATATGCTCTCTATCTTCATCAGTTGTCGGGCACTGAGTCTTACTCAATCTCGTACCTTGTAAAACTGGCAAGAACCCTTTCTTGGACTGTTCCATTTTGAACCTCTTCAAAACTTTATCAAGGTATGTGCTTTGTGAAAGTCCTATCAGGCGTTTTGATCTATCCCTATAGATCTTAATGCCTAGAATGTAAGCAGCTTCTCCTAGGTCCTTCATAGAGAAACTTTCATTCAAGTAACCTTTTATGCTCTCCAAAAGCTCTACGTTGTTTCCAATCAGTAATATGTCATCCACATATAATATTAGAAACGCCACAGAGCTCCCACTCACTTTCTTGTAAATACAAGATTCTCCAACCACTTGTATAAACCCAAATGCTTTGATCACCTCATCAAAGCGTTTGTTCCAACTCCGAGATGCTTGCACCAGTCCATAAATGGATCGCTGGAGCTTGCACACCTTGTCAGCATTTTTAGGATCGACAAAACCTTTGGGTTGCATCATATACAACTCTTCCTTAAGGAAACCGTTAAGGAACGCCGTTTTGACATCCATCTGCCAGATTTCATAATCAAAAAATGCAGCTATTGCTAACATGATTCTGACGGACTTAAGCATCGCTACGGGTGAGAAAGTCTCATCGTAGTCAACTCCTGGAACTTGTGAAAAACCCTTTGCCACAAGTCGAGCTTTATAAACGGTCACATTACCGTCAGCGTCCGTCTTCTTCTTAAAGATCCATTTGTTCTGAATAGCCTTGCGGCCCTCAGGTAGTATCTCCAAAGTCCACACTTTGTTCTCATACATGGATCCTATCTCGGATTTCATGGCTTCTAGCCATTTGTTGGAATCTGGGCCCACCATTGCTTCTTCATAATTTGCAGGTTCATTGTTGTCTAACAACATGATTGATAAGACGGGATTACCGTACCACTCTGGAGCAGCGCGTGATCTCGTCGACCTGCGTGGTTCAACAGAAACTTGAACTGGAGTTTCATGATCATCATCATTAACTTCCTCCTCAACCGGCGTCGCAACGACAGAGGTTTCCCCTTGCCCTGCGCCACCATCCAGAGGGATGAGAGGTTCGACAACCTCGTCAAGTTCTATCTTCCTCCCACTCAATTCTCTCAAGAGAAACTCCTTCTCGAGAAAAGCTCCATTTTTAGCAACAAACACTTTGCCCTCGGATTTGAGATAGAAGGTGTACCCAACTGTCTCTTTTGGGTAACCTATGAAGACGCACCTTTCCGCTTTGGGTTCCAGCTTTTCAGGCTGAAGCTTTTTGACATAAGCATCACATCCCCAAACTTTAAGAAACGACAACTTTGGCCTTTTGCCATACCACAGTTCGTATGGTGTCGTCTCAACGGATTTTGATGGTGCCCTATTTAAAGTGAATGCAGCTGTTTCTAATGCATAACCCCAAAATGATAACGGCAAATCAGTAAGAGACATCATAGATCGCACCATCTCTAACAAAGTACGATTACGACGTTCAGACACACCATTACGCTGTGGTGTTCCAGGCGGTGTTAACTGCGAAACAATTCCACATTGTCTTAAGTGAGCACCAAACTCGAAACTCAGATATTCACCCCCACGATCAGACCATAGGAACTTGATCTTCTTGTTACGATGATTTTCCACTTCACTCTGAAATTGCTTGAACTTTTCAAATGTTTCAGACTTGTGCTTCATCAAGTAGACATAACCATATCTACTTAAATCGTCAGTGAAGGTGAGAAAATAACGATATCCGCCGTGTGCCTCTACGCTCATTGGACCACACACATCGGTATGTATGATTTCCAACAAGTCACTTGCACGCTCCATTGTTCCGGAGAACGGAGTCTTAGTCATCTTGCCCATGAGGCATGGTTCGCACGTGTCAAGTGAATCAAAGTCAAGTGACTCCAAAAGTCCATCAGCATGGAGTTTCTTCATGCGCTTTACACCAATATGACCTAAACGGCAGTGCCACAAAAATATGGCGCTATCATTGTTTACTCTAACTCTTTTGGTCTCAATGTTATGTATATGCGTATCGCTATCAAGATTCAATATGAACAATCCTCTCACATTCGGTGCATGACCATAAAAGATGTTACTCATAGAAATAGAACAACCATTATTCTCAGACTTAAAAGAGTAACCGTCTCGCAATAAACAAGATCGAGATATAATGTTCATGCTCAACGCAGGCACTAAATAACAATGATTTAAGTTCATCACTAATCCCGATGGTAGCTGAAGTGACACTGTGCCGACGGCGATTGCATCAACCTTGGAACCATTTCCTACGCGCATCGTCACTTCGTCTTTCGCCAGCCTTCGTCTATTCCGCAGTTCCTGTTTCGAGTTGCAAATGTGAGCAACAGAACCGGTATCGAATACCCAACCACTACTACGAGAGCCGGTTAAGTACACATCAATAACATGTATATCAAATATACCTGATTTTTCTTTGCCCGCCTTCTTATCTGCCAGATACTTGGGGCAATTGCGCTTCCAGTGACCCATACCCTTGCAATAGAAGCACTCTGTTTCAGGCTTAGGTCCAGCCTTGGGTTTCTTCGGCGGATTGGCAACAGGCTCGCCGCTCTTCTTCGAATTTCCCTTCTTGCCTTTGCCGTTTCTCTTGAAACTAGTGGTCTTGCTCACCATCAACACTTGATGCTCTTTACGGAGTTCAGACTCTGCGACTTTCAGCATCGCAAACAACTCGCCGGGAGACTTGTTCATCCCTTGCATGTTGTAGTTCAACACAAAGCCTTTATAGCTTGGCGGCAGTGATTGAAGGATTCTGTCAGTGATAGCTTCTTGCGGGAGTTCAATCCCCAGCTCAGCTAGACGGTTTGAGTACCCAGACATTTTGAGCACATGTTCACTGACAGACGAGTTTTCCTCCATCTTGCAAGCATAGAATTTATCGGAGGTCTCATACCTCTCGATCCGGGCGTTCTTCTGAAAGATAAACTCCAACTCCTGGAACATCTCAAATGCTCCATGACGCTCAAAGCGACGTTGAAGTCCCGGTTCTAAGCCATACAAGACTGCACATTGAACTATTGAGTAGTCCTCCTTACGTGCTAGCCAAGCGTTCTTAACATCTTGATCAGCCGTAGCGGGTGGTTCATCTCCTAGCGCAGCATTAAGGACATAATCCTTCTTCCCAGCTTGTAAGATTAGCTTAAGATTACGAGCCCAGTCTACAAAGTTGCTTCCATCATCTTTCAATTTAGCTTTCTCTAGGAACGTATTAAAATTCAGGATGACTGTCGCGTGAGCCATGATCTACAACAGAAATATATTCAAAGTGGACTTAGACTATGTTCAAGATAATTAGAGTTTAACTTAATCAAATTATGTGCTAAACTCCCACTCAAAAAGTACATCTCTCTAGTCATTTGAGTGGTTCATGATCCACTTACACTATCCCAAGTCCGATCATCACGTGAGTTGAGTATAGTTTCAGTGGTAAGCATCCCTATGCTAATCATATCAACTATATGATTCATGATCGACCTTTCAGTATCATGTGTTCCGAGGCCATGTCTGCACATGCTAGGCTCGTCAAGCTTAACCCGAGTGTTCCGCGTGTGCAACTGTTTTGCACCCGTTGTATGTGAACGTTGAGTCTATCACACCCGATCATCACGTGGTGTCTCGAAACGACGAACTGTAGCAACGGTGCACAGTCGGGGAGAACACAATTTCGTCTTGAAATTTTAGTGAGAGATCACCTCATAATGCTACCGTCGTTCTAAGCAAAATAAGGTGCATAAAAGGATTAACATCACATGCAATTCATAAGTGACATGATATGGCCATCATCACGTGCTTCTTGATCTCCATCACCAAAGCACCGGCACGATCTTCTTGTCACCGGTGCCACACCATGATCATCCATCAACGTGTTGCCATCAGGGTTGTCGTGCTACTTATGCTATTACTACTAAAGCTACATCCTAGCAAAATAGTAAACGCATCTGCAAGCACAAACGTTAGTATAAAGACAACCCTATGGCTCCTGCCGGTTGCCGTACCATCGACGTGCAAGTCGATATTTCTATTACAACATGATCATCTCATACATCTAATATATCACATCACATCGTTTGGCCATATCACATCACAATCATGCCCTGCAAAAACAAGTTAGACGTCCTCTAATTTTGTTGTTGCATGTTTTACGTGGTGACCAAGGGTATCTAGTAGGATCGCATCTTACTTACGCAAACACCACAACGGAGATATATGAGTTGCTATTTAACCTCATCCAAGGACCTCCTCGGTCAAATCCGATTCAACTAAAGTTGGAGAAACCGTCACTTGCTAGTCATCTTTGAGCAAAGGGGGTTACTCGTAACGATGAAACCAGTCTCTCGTAAGCGTACGAGTAATGTCGGTCCAAGCCGCTTCAATCCAACAATACCGCGGAATCAAGAAAAGACTAAGGAGGGCAGCAAAACGCACATCACCGCCCACAAAAACTTTTGTGTTCTACTCGAGAAGACATCTACGCATGAACCTAGCTCATGATGCCACTGTTGGGGAACGTCGCATGGGAAACAAAAATTTTCCTACGCGCACGAAGACCTATCATGGTGATGTCCATCTACGAGAGGGGATGAGTGATCTACGTACCCTTGTAGACCGTACAACAGAAGCGTTAGAGAACGCGGTTGATGTAGTGGAACGTCCTCACGTCCCTCGATCCACCCCGCGAACAATCCCGCGATCAGTCCCACGATCTAGTACCGAACGGACGGCACCTCCGCGTTCAGCACACGTACAGCTCGACGATGATCTCGGCCTTCTTGATCCAGCAAGAGAGACGAAGAGGTAGAAGAGTTCTCCGGCAGCGTGACGGCGCTCCGGAGGTTGGTGATGACCTTGTCTCAGCAGGGCTCCGCCCGAGATCCACAGGAACGCGATCTAGAGGAAAAACCGTGGAGGTATGTGGTCGGGCTGCCGTGGAAAAGTCGTCTCAAATCAGCCCTAAAACCTCCGTATATATAGGTGGGAGGGAGGGGGCCTTGCCTTGGGGTCCAAGGACCCTCAAGGGGGTCGGCCGAGCCAAGGGGGAGGACTCTCCCCCCCAAACCGAGTTGGACTAGGTTTGGTGGGAGGGAGTCCCCCTCCCTTCCCACCTCCTCCCTTTTTTTCCTTTGATTTCTTATCCTTGGCACATAGAGCCCTTTTGGGCTGTCCCACCAGCCCACTAAGGGCTGGTGCGCCACCCTTATGGCCTATGGGCTTCCCCGGGGTGGCTTGCCCCCCCCCCCCCCCCCCCGGTGAACTCCCGGAACCCATTCGTCATTCCCGGTACATTCCCGGTAACTCCGAAAACCTTCTGGTAATCCAATGAGGTCATCCTATATATCAATCTTCCTTTCCGGACCATTCCGGAAACCCTCGTGACGTCCCTGATCTCATCCAGGACTCCGAACAACATTCGGTAACCAACCATATAACTCATATACGCATAAAACAACGTCGAACCTTAAGTGTGCAGACCCTGCGGGTTCAAGAACTATGTAGACATGACCCGAGAGACTCCTCGGTCAATATCCAATAGCGGGACCTGGATGCCCATATTGGATCCTACATATTCTACAAAGATCTTATCGTTTGAACCTCAGTGCCAAGGATTCGTATAATCCCGTATGTCATTCCCTTTGTCCTTCGGTATGTTACTCGCCCGAGATTCGATCGTCAGTATCCGCATACCTATTTCAATCTCGTTTACCGGCAAGTCTCTTTACTCGTTCCGTAATACAAGATCCCGCAACTTACACTAAGTTACATTGCTTGCAAGGCTTGTGTGTGATGTTGTATTACCGAGTGGGCCCCGAGATACCTCTCCGTCACACGGAGTGACAAATCCCAGTCTTGATCCATACTAACTCAACTAACACCTTCGGAGATACCTGTAGAGCATCTTTATAGTCACCCAGTTACGTTGCGACGTTTGATACACACAAAGCATTCCTCCGGTGTCAGTGAGTTATATGATCTCATGGTCATAGGAATAAATACTTGACATGCAGAAAACAGTAGCAACAAAATGACACGATCAACATGCTACGTCTATTAGTTTGGGTCTAGTCCATCACGTGATTCTCCTAATGACGTGATCCAGTTATCAAGCAACAACACCTTGTTCATAATCAGAAGACACTGACTATCATCGATCAACTCGCTAGCCAACTAGAGGCATGCTAGGGACGGTGTTTTGTCTATGTATCCACACATGTAAATGAGTCTTCATTCAATACAATTATAGCATGGATAATAAACTATTATCTTGATACAGGAATTATAATAATAACCATATTTATTATTGCCTCTAGGGCATAATTCCAACAAATACCTCAATCCTTATACGACGAAATCAAAGATGAGATTGCACCTGTTGAGATAGAGCCTATTGATGTCACTATTCAGCTTGCCAATAGAGATACTATCTGCCCCGTGGGAATTGTTAGGGATGTTGAAGTCTTGTGTGGTAAAACAAAGTATCCTGCTGATTTCCTCGTTCTTGCTACCGCACAAGATAGCTTTTTCCCATCATATTTGGTAGACCTTTTCTCAATACCGTCAATGCTCATATTGATTGTGAGAAGCAAACTGTCACTGTTGGCTTTGAAGGTGTTCACATGAGTTCAATTTCTCTAAGTTTGGTAGACAACCTCATGAAAAGGACTTGCCTAGTAGGGATGAAACTATCGCCTTAGCCACTATTGTCGTGCCTCCTACTGATCCCTTAGAGCAATACTTGCTTGAGCATGAAAATGATATGCATATGGATGAAAGGGATGAGATAGATAGAGTTGTCTTAGAACAATATCCTATCCTTAAGAATAACTTGCGTGTTGAACTTCTTGGGGATGCACCCCCACCAAAGGGCGATCCTGTGTTCGAGCTTAAACAGTTGCCTGATACTCTCAAGTATGCCTATCTTGACGAAAAAGAGATATATCCTGTTATAATTAGTGCTAGCCTCTCGGAGCATGAAGAAAAGAAGTTACTAAAAACTCTGAGGAAGCACCGTGCTGCTATTGGATATACTCTTGATGATCTTAAGGGCATTAGTCCTACCCTATGCCAGCACAAGATCAAAACTGATCCTGACTTCAAACCAGTTGCTGATCATCAAAGGAGATTGAATCCTAAGATGAAAGAAGTAGTGAGAAAAGAAATACTAAAGCTCCTAGAAGCAGGTATCATCTATCATGTTGCTCATATTGATTGGGTGAGTCGAGTGCATTGCGTCCCTAAGAAGGGAGGCATTACCATTGTCCCTAATGATAAGGACGAATTGACCCACACAGGATTATTACTAGCTATAGGATGGTGATCGATTTTAGGAAATTGAATAAAGCCACTAGGAAAGATCATTACCCTCTGCCTTTTATCGACCAAATGCTAGAAAGATTGTCTAAACACACACACTTCTGCTTTCTAGACGGTTACTCTGGTTTCTCCCAAATACCAGTTGCACAATCTGATCAGGAGAAAACCACTTTCACCTACCCTTTCGGTACCTTTGCTTATAGACGTATGCCTTTTGGCTTATGTAATGCACCCGCCACCTTTCAAAGATGTATGATGGCTATATTCTCTGACTTTTGTGAAAAGATTGTTGAGGTTTTCATGGATGACTTTCTGTTTACGGGTCTTCTTTTGATGATTGCCTCACTAACCTTGATCGAGTCTTGCAGAGATGTAAAGACACCAATCTTGTCTTGAATTGAGAGAAGTGTCACTTTATGGTTAATGTAGGCATCATCTTAGGACATAAAATTTCTGAAAGAGGTATTGAAGTCGATAAGGCTAAGGTTGATGCGATCGAGAAAATGCCATACCCCACAGATATCGAAGGTATAAGAAGTTTCCTTGGTCATGCTGGTTTCTATAGAAGGTTCATCAAAGACTTCTCTAAGATTTCTAGGCCTCTTACCAATTTCTTGCAAAAGGATATTCCTTTTGTCTTTGACAATGATTATGAGGAAGCCTACGAAATACTTAAGAGGGCTTTGATAACTGCACCTATTGTTCAACCACCTGATTGGAACTTACCTTTTGAGATCATGTGTGATGCTAGTGATTATGCTGTTGGTGCTGTTCTAGGGAAAAGAGTTGATAAGAAGTTGAATGTTATTCACTACGCTAGTAAAACTCTAGACAGTGCCCAGAGAAACTATGCTACTACGGAGAAGGAATTTTTAGCAGTCGTGTTTGCATGTGAAAAGTTCAGGTCTTACGTAGTTGATTCCAAAGTCACTATTCACACTGATCATGCTGCTATTAAGTACCTCATTGAGAAGAAAGACGCTAAACTTAGACTTATCAGATGGGTTCTCTTGCTACAAGAATTTGATTTGCACGTTGTCGACAAAAAGGGTGCTGATAAACCAGTAGCAGATAAATTGTCTAGGTTGGAGAATGTTCTTGATGACCCACAACCTATTGATGATAGCTTTCCTGATGAGCAATTGAATGCCATCAATGCTTCATGTAGTGCACCGTGGTATGCTGATTATGCGAACTATATCGTTGCCAAATACATACCACCTAGTTTCACGTACCAGCAAAAGAAGAAGTTCTTCTTTGACTTGCGACACTACTTCTGGGATGATCCTCACCTTTATAAGGAAGGAGTAGATGGTGTGTACCTGAACATGAACATGGATAGATCCTACAGAAGTGTCACTCTGAGGCCTACGGAGGACACCATGCGAGAGATAGAACTGCACACAAGGTATTGCAATCAGGTTTCTATTGGCCCACTCTCTTCAAGGATGCCCGTAAGTTTGTCTTGTCTTGTGATGAATGTCAAAGAATAGGTAATATTAGCAAACGTCAGGAAATGCCTATGAACTATTCACTTATCATTCAACCATTTGATGTCTGGGGCTTTGATTATATGGGAACTTTTCCCAAATCCAACGGGTATACTCACATCTTAGTTGCTGTTGATTACGTCACTAAGTGGGTAGAAGCTATCCCCACTAGTAGTGCTAATCACAACACCTCTATCAAGATGCTGAAAGAAGTTATCTTCCCCAGATTTGGAGTCCCTAGATATCTAATGACCGACGGTGGTTCACACTTCATTCATGGTGCTTTCCGTAAAATGCTTGCTAAGTACGATGTCAACCATAGAATTGCGTCTCCCTACCACCCTCAGTCCAGTGGTCAAGTAGAGCTAAGTAATAGAGAAATTAAACTAATTCTGCAAAAGACTGTCAACAGGTCTAGAAAGAATTGGTCTAAGAAGCTCGATGATGCACTTTGGGCTTATAGAACTGCCTATAAGCTTGTAAGTATCCATGTATTATTATTGTTGACATTACCCTTGAGGTAAGCAGTTGGGAGGCAAAACTATAAGCCCCTATCTTTCTGTGTGTCCAGCTGAAACTTTGATCTCATGAGTACCACGTGAGTTGTAGCAATTGTAGAGAACGAAAGAATGATTGAGTATGTGGATTTGCTTTACAAGCTCTTATTTGACTCTTTCTAATGTTGTGATAAATTGCAATTGCTTCAATGACTAAAGGCTATCGGTCGTTACTTCTCGGTAAAGTTCTTGATCCATGCTTTACTTTGTGAAGGAATTATCACTTTAGCATGAGAGATTATATGTTGGTATTGCTGTTCTGATCTTGATCATGATGCATGCATGTTCATATTTTGTTTTGTCGACACCTCTCTCCCTAAACATGTGGACATATTTATTGATCTCGGCTTTCGCTTGAGGACAAGCGAGGTCTAAGCTTGGGGGAGTTGATACTTCCATTTTGCATCATGTTTTCATGTTGATAATTATCGCTTCGTTGGCTGTTATTTCACTTCACGGTACTATTCTTATGCCTTTTATCTCTTATTTTGCAAGGTTTACATGAAGAGAGAGAATACCGGCAACTGGAATTCTGGCCTGAAAGTGGAGCAAAGTTGAGATACCTAATCTGCGCGACTCCAAACGCCGTGAAAATCAACGGAGATTTTTTTCCCAATTTATAAAAAATACTGGGCCAAAGAAGTGCCGGAGGGGCACCAGGGGGTGCCCACAAGCCTGCACGGCGCGACCACCCCGCATGTCGCGCCATGGGGGCTTGTGGGCTGCCCTCTGGCCCACTATCCCCCCTCTTTTGCTATATGCAGGGTTTTGTCCAGAAAAAAAATCAGAGAGGAGCTTTTTCGTGGTTTCGCCGCCGCCACGAGGCGGAACTTGAGCAGAACCAATCTAGAGCTCCGGCAGGACGATCCTGCCGGGGAAACTTCCCTCCCGGAGGGGGAAATCATCGCCATCGTCATCACCAACACTCCTCTCATCGGAGGGGACTCGTCACCATCAACATCGTCATCACACCATCTCATCTCCAAACCGTAGTTCATCACTTGTAACCAATCTCCGTCTCGCGACTCCGATTGGTACTTGTAAGGTTGCTTGTAGTGTTGATTACTCTTTGTAGTTGATGCTAGTTGGATTACTTGGTGGAAGAGTTTATGTTCAGATGCTTGATGCTACTCATTACACCTCTGATCATGATTATGATTATGCTTTGTGATTAGTTACTTTTGTTCCTGAGGACATGGGATCAGTCATGCTAATAATAGTCATGTGAATTTGGTATTCGTTCGGTATTTTGATATGTTGTATGTTGTTATTCCTATAGTGGTGTTATGTGAACGTCGACTACATAACACTTCACCATTATTTGGGCCTAGAGGAAGGCATTGGGAAGTAGTAAGTAGATGATGGGTTGCTAGAGTGACAGAAGCTTAAACCCTAGTTTATGCGTTACTTCGTAAGGGGCTGATTTGGATCCACTAGTTGAATGCTATGGTTAGAGTTTGTCTTAATACTTATTTCGTAGTTGCGGATGCTTGCGAGAGGGGTTAATCATAAGTGGGATGTTTGTCCAAGTAAGGGCAGTACCCAAGCGCCGGTCCACCCACATATCAAACTATCAAAGTAACGAACGCGAATCATATGAACATGATGAAACTAGCATGACAGAAATTCCCGTGTGTCCTCGGGAGCGTTTTTCCTCCTATAAGACTTTGTCCAGGCTTGTCCCTTGCTACAAAAGGGATTGGGCCACTTTGCTGCAGTGTTGCTACTTTTGTTACTTGTTGCTCGCTACGAATCATCTGACCACACAATCACTTGTTACCAACAATTTCAGTGCCTGCAGATTTTACCTTGCTGAAAACCACTTGTCAGATCCTTCTGCTCCTCGTTGGGTTCGACACTCTTACTTATCGAAAGGACTACGATTGATCCCCTATACTTGTGGGTCATCAGTGCCCAGATGGGATCTTGCGGAGACAGAAGCTTGCGGCGGCGGAAAAGTATTTTTGTGGCTCTCCTGATGTTTTCTGGGATTTTAGGGAATTTATAGGCGAAGGAGCTAGGGCAGAGGAGGCCCAGGGAGCCCACAAGCCTCGGAGGCGCGGCCCCCTAGTCACGCCATGAGGGCTTGTGGGGTCTGTGGTGACCCTCTGCCTTGGTTCTCAAGTCTCCCGAGCATCTTCTGTTTCGGAAAAAATCTTTTTGGAAGTTTTACTCCGTTTGGACTCCGTTTAAAATCCTCCTCTGAAAAGGGTCGAAAACACGGAAAAACAGGAACTGGCACTTGGCACTGAGTTAATAGGTTAGTCCCAAAAAGATATATAAAAGGCATACAAAACATCCAAAGTTTGACAAGATAATAGCATGAAACCATCAAAAATTATAGATACGTCGGAGACGTATCAATGGTGATCATGAAGCTTTGGATCAAGTTACTACCAAACCTCGTAGTTCGACAAGGAAACGTACTGCTCCACAGTGGTACGATAATCCTGTCTTGGAGGTCATGTTGCTAGACAACAATGAACCTACGAGCTATGGAGAAGCGATGGTGGGCTTGGATTCCGACGAATGGCTGGAGGCCATGAAATCCGAGATAGGATCCATGAATGAAAACAAAGTGTGGACTTTGGAAGAACTACTTGATGGTCGTAAGACTATTAAGTACGGATGGATTTTTAAAAGGAAGACACACGATGATGGTGAAAGTCACCATTTAGAAAGCTCGACTTGTTGCAAAGAAGTTTCCGACAAGTTCAAGGAGTTGACTGCGATGAGACTTTCTCACTCGTAGCGATGCTAAAAGTCTATTGGAATTATGTTAGCGGTTGCTCCATTTTTCAATTATGAAATCTTGCATATGGATGTCAAAACATTGATTCCTCGACGGTTTCCTTGAGGAAAGGTTGTATGTGATATAAACAGAAGGTTTTGTCGATCCTAAGGATGCTAACAAGTATGCAAGCTCCAGCGATCCTTCTATGGACTGAAGCAAGCATCTCAGAGTTGGAATATATGCTTTGATGATATGATCAAAGTTTTTGGGGTTATACAAAGTTTATGAGAAACTTGTATTTCCAAGAAAGTGAGTGGGAGCACTATAGAATTTTTGGTGAGTATATGTGATTGACATATTGTTTATCAAAAATAATGTAGGATTTCTCAAAAGCATAAAGGGTTGTTTGAAAGGAGTTTTTCAAAGGAAAACCTGGATTGAGCTACTTGAACATTGAGCACCAAGATCTATAGAGATAGATCCAGACGTTTGATAAAACTTTTAATGAATACATACCTTGACAAGATTTTGGAAGGAGTTCAAAATTGATCAGTCAAAGAAGGAGTTCTTGGATGTGTTGTAAAGGTGTCAAATTTGAGTAAGACTCAAAGCCCGACCATGATAGAAGAAAGATAAAGGATGAAGGTCGTCCCCTATGCATTGGCCATAGGCTCTATAGTATGCTATGATGTGTACCGCACCTGATGTGTGCCTTGCCATGAATCTCTCAAGCGGTACAAAAGTGATCTAGGAATGGATTACTGGACAACGGTCAAAAGTTATCCTTAATAACTAGTGGACTAACGATTTTTTCTCGATTATGAAGGTGATAAAAGAGTTTGTCGTAAAGGGTTACGTCGATGCATGCTTTGACACTAATCCAGATGACTCTGAGTAGTAAACCGGATTCGTATAGTGGAGCAGTCGTTTGGAATTGTTCCAAGTGAAGCATGGTAGAAGCATCTATAGTATGACATAGAGATTTGTAAAAGAGCACACATATCTGAATGTTTTATACCCGTTGACTAAAAATCGCTCTCACAAGCAAGACATGATCAAAACCAACAACTGTATGGGTGTTAGATTCATTACAATCACATAGTGATGTGAACTAGATTGTTGAATCTAGTGCAAGTGGGAGACTGTTGGAAATATGCCCTAGAGGCAATAATAAATTGGTTATTATTATATTTCCTTGTTCATGATAATTGTTTATTATCCATGCTATAATTGTATTGATTGGAAACTCAAATACATGTGTGGATACATAGACAACACACTATCTCTAGTGAGCCTCTCAAGGACTAGCTCGTTGATCAAAGATGATCAAGGTTTCCTCGCCATGGACATGAGATGTCGTTTGATAATGGGATCACATCATTAGGAAAATGATGTGATGGACAAGACCCAAACTATGAACGTAGCATATGATCGTGTCAGTTTATTGCTACTGTTTTCTGCATGTTAATGTATCTGTTCCTATGACCATGAGATCATGCAACTCCTGGACACCGAAGGAATACCTTGTGTGTATCAAATGTCACAACATAAATGAGTGACTATAAAGGTGCTCTACACGTATCTCCGAAGGTGTGTGTTGGGTTGGCATGGATCAAGACTCGGATTTGTCACTCTGTGTGACGGCGAGGTATCTTGGGGCCCACTCGGTAATGCAACATCACAATAAGCCTTGCAAGCAATGTGACTAAAGATTTAGTCACGGGATTTTGTATTAAGGAACGAGTAAACGGACTTTCCAGTAACGAGATTGAACTAGGTATAGAGATACCCACGATCGAATCTCACGCAACTAACATACAAAAGGACAAAGGGAACATCATACGGGATTAAATGAATCCTTGACATAGAGGTCCAACCGATAAAGATCTTCATAGAATATGTAGGAGCCAATATGTGGATCCAGTTCCCGCTATTGATTATTGACGGGAGATTATCTCAGGTCATGTCTACACAATTCTCGAACCCGCAGGGTCTGCACACCTAAGGTTCGGTGACGTTTCGATATTATTGAGTTATGTATGTTGGTGACCTAATTTTGTTGAGAGTCCCAGATGAGATCCCGGATGTCACGAGGAGCTCTGGAATGGTCTGGAGGTAAATATTAATATATAGGAAAGTTGCATTTGGCTTCCGGAAAGTTTTCGGGCATTACCGGTAAAGTACAGGGAGTGATGAATGGGTTCCGGGGTTTTACCGGGAGGGGCCGCCCACCCGGGAGAGAACCTAATAGGCCTAAGGGTGGTGCACCAGACCTTAGTGGGCTGGTGTGGCCAGACCAAGAGGGCCTATTTCGGCTAAGGAGCAAAAAAAGGGAAAAGGGGGAAAAGGGAAGGAGGAGACAAGGTGGAATCCTACTAGGAGTAGGATTGGAGGTGGACTGCTCCACCTCCTCTCCCCTTCAGCCGAATCAAAGGAGCCTTTTGGCTGCCCCATCCCCTCCCTCCCTCCTATATATACTAGAGGATTTTGTAGGCAGCCTTAACCCTAATATGCCACGTGTTGCCCTCTTTCTCTCTGGACCGTTTTCTCCTCTAGATTAGTTTCGTAGTGCTTGGCGAAGCCCTGCTGGATTGTTTACCACCGCCACCACCATGCCGTTGTGCTGGAGAACTCATCTACCTCTCGGCCCCTCTTGCTGGATCAAGAAGGCGATGATCGTCATCAAGTTGTACGTGTGCTGAATGCGGAGGTGTCGTCCATTTGGCACTAGATCGGGATGGATCGTGATGGGATTACGGGACGGATCATGATGAGATTGCGGGACAGGCTGCGATTTGGATCATAAAGATGTTCCACTATATCAACCATGTTATATACGCTTCCTCTTAGCGATCTACAAGGGTATGTAGATGCACTCTCCCCTCTCGTAGATGGCCATCACCACGGATAGATCTTGTGTGCGCGTAGGAAATTTTTTGTTTCCCATGCAACGTTCCCCAACAATGAAATATCACTAAATGAGTTAAGTAGTGTCAAAAATGTCAAAATAAAGGATAAAAACCAGAATTCACCTCTTTTTACTTAAATAGTAAGTCTGGTACCGATCGCCATCCGTCGTATGGATACCAAAGCTAGACACGCTACGCGCAAATTCAAAGTCATCATATTTGTTGCCTCAATGAATATTTCTTTTCTCAACCCCAATCACGCCACCTTCGAGTTACGTGTGATTTACACGTAGCATTCAAAAGGATAACCCCAGATACCACATATGGTGGATCCTTCATAAATTGTCGTGGTCCCTAATAAGATGACAACTTTGTTAGAGTGCCTTTTCAGGGTAAAAAACTCCATAATGATGGTTATTATTATGATCGGGCTGATATTATAACTTTGCTGAAGTTGCTTGAAGAAGCTTATGAAATGGTCAATTAGCTAGGCAATGGCCTATGTTGAAATTTGTTGGTGATATGGAGCATGCACACATAAGAGTTGAGTTGAACTAATTTTTTTTATAGAGAACCGAGTTGGGTTAACTGGGCTAGCTAGTACAATGTTTATGTAAATCGAGTAAGATTATTTTCTCGCACACCACAATAAGAATATGATTTTTTAGACCTTGATTTTGGCGTGTGGACGAACAAAATAACATATGAAACTTAACACCTAGAAAATAGTTTGTTCATGTTTGTACTTGGTAGTTGAAGGCAGGGACGAACCAAAGTACAACCGAGTTTGGGCTAGCCCCCCTCCCAAATTTTGAATCCCATTTGTATTTATGCATATTTTGAAAGAAAACACTTCAAAATCGGCAACCATATAGAAGGTGTGCCCCAGTCAAATGTTGCGCCTCGAGTCAGAATTTTGTTTGGGTTCGTCCTGGTTGAGGCGCTTTTTCAAGTGTGTGGCTTGTCTTGCCTCTCAGAATAGATTTCTATACCGCTTTTGATAGCCCATGGTGGTGTGTATTGTTGACGAAGTTTTTGGTGCATTCTTTACAACCACTCCGTTGTGAGGATCTTTTTTGCGGTGCTAAGGTCAGCAACTATGGATTAGCTAGGAAGATGGAGGTAAAAGACTTTGCCGACTATGCTATATTTTTTGTTTTTAGTTTGGGTATTTCTAGTGTATCTGTTGAGGTTAGTCGGATATATTAAACGCTTGTGGTGCATCATTTTTTCCGTAGTGGAAACTAGCCGTCAAGAAGTCCTTTGAGGCGATCAAGAGAAGTGTCGTCCCGCTGGCATGCTTGTTAGGCTACCTTGGGTCTAGAGGCTATTGTGGCCTTTGATGATGTGACAAACTACAAATCCACACTACTGAGTAGGGGAAGATCTTACATTCATTTAGGTTAGGTTGTCTCTAGGATGATGGCAAGGCGGTGGCAGTGTTCTCGTGTTGGAATAAGCCATGTTCGCTCATCTCCTACTTTAATGGTACTCATTATGATACCGACTAGGAGTGACAAAGGGTTTAGTACGTTGGTCCTTCTTCGGTTCTAACATATTCAAGAGTGTAGTTGTCGTCCGACGTTTTGGCTTTGTGTAGTGGTGACACTGGTCCTTTAGTTAAACTTGGAGGCGATTGCTGCTATGGTGTCTACAGGTGTGCGGTGAGTAGATCGCTACTTCATAATATGCTAGCACTGGCTGCGAGGTGATTAGGGGCATCCATCATTGACCTCCTGTTACTGCTAACTCGTCATTAGTGGTGGGCGAGCCACATGTCACTGGTATTATTTGTACCAATGAAGGGCAATGATTGATGCCCGCTGCTGATAGGTTTTGCTAGGCCAAACGAAAAACATTGGCGTGGCACGTTTTGGGTTGCCATGGCAACTTTTTCCAGTTTAACAGTAATAGTAGTATCGTAAAAGTCACAATATAGAGTCATATATCATAGTTTAAGAGCATATTTTGATTCAACAACTCTCTTATGTTTAACACTTGCATATAACACTATAATAATCGCATACAACATATATGTTCAATGAAGTGCTCGTATGACATAACTACACGTAAAAACTTGGGATCAAAACTTAAAAACTACTATGGTGACTCGGTGTTGAAACACATATATACGTCGTCATTATCATCTACTTAGTCAAGAAACATCATGAACACCTTCTCAGCTTGCATCAATAATTTAGTTGTCATATGTCTCCAACGAGGGCAACCGAAATTCGTTCGGTGAGCCTCATTGGCGATCATATGTGTACCTTTTTTTAGCATGGTCATCTTGAGATGAAATGTGCCCTCCATCTCTAGGGGCTAGCTTAAGGATTCATGGGAAAAGTGGCCATGGCTTTTCTTAAGAAGGAAAAATATTGAGTGCCACAGATGTGGCGAAACGAAAATTAATAAACATTTTGCCAGAACTACAACACTCATTTTGAAGCCTAACAAAGTTTGAAGATTTTCACATCACAATTTTATAGTGAAATACAAATAAGTCACACACCAATAATAAATGCAGAAATGCAACTCCATCAATATATCAAATTATAAGATCAAAGAATATCACATAGTTCTTGTACCCCTATATACTGTGTGAATAATTTTGATTGTTGGCATTGGATGAAGCCAACCCAACGATATAGAGATGGAAAATCCGAGCACTACTGATCATTGGAGACCATCTCCACTCCAATAGAATCTACCATTTCCATGCTGCTCGGCCAAACTAGTTCAACCTTTTAAAGACCGAGGTGGTCTACGTCACCTTGGATGTGCTACTTCTTGAGCTTGCGTTGGTTTTTCCCTTGAAGAGGAAAGGGTGATGCAACAAAGTAGAGATAAGTATTTCCCTCAGTTTGAGAACCAAGGTATCAATCCAGTAGGAGTATCAAGATGATGCACCAAGGCACCTGCGCAAAGACAAACAAACTTGCACCCAACGCGATAAAGGGGTTGTCAATCCCTTTACGATTACTTGCAAAGTGAGATCTGATAGTGATAATAGGTAAATATAAATAAATAAATAAAAGTGCAGCAAGGTATTTTTGGTATTTTTGTATGTAGATCTGAATATATAATGTGTAAAATAGACCCGGGGGCCATAGTGTTCACTAGAGGCTTCTCTCATGATAGCAAGTATTACGGTGGGTGAACGAATTACTGTCGAGCAATTGATAGAATCGTGCAAAGTCATGACGATATCTAAGGCAATGGTCATACATATAGGCATCATGTCCGAGACAAGTAGACCCATACTTTCTGCATCTACTACTATTACTCCACACATCGACCACTATCCAGCATGCATCTAGTGTATTAAGTTCATAAAAAATAGAGTAACGCCTTAAGAAAGATGACATGATGTAGAGGGATAAATTCATGCAATATGATATAAACCCCATCTTTTTACCCTGGATGGCAACAACATGATGCGTGCCTCGCTACCCCTTCTATCACTCGGTGAGGACACCGCACGGTATGAACCCAAAACCAAGCACTTCTCCCATTGCAAGAATTATGATCAAGTTGGCCAAACGAAACCCATAACTCGAAGAGAATTACAATGATACGAAATCATGCATATAAGAAATCAGAGGAGACTCAAATAATATTCATATATAATCTGATCATAAATCCACAATTCATCGAATCTCGACAAACACACCGCAAAAGAAAGTTACATCGGATAGATCTTCATGAAGATCATGAAGAACTTTGTATTGAAGATCCAAGAGAGAGAAGAAGCCATCTAGCTACTAGCTATGTACACGAAGGTCTGTGGTGAACTACTCACGCATCATCGGAGAGGCAATGGTGTTGATGAAGAAGCCCTCGTGTCCGAATCCCCCTCCGGCAGGGCACCAGAACGGTCCCCAGGTGGGATCTCGCGGAAACAGAAGCTTGCGACGGCGAAAAAGTATTTTCGTGGCTCTCTCTGTTGGTTTGGGGATTTTAGGGAATTTATAGGTGAAAGAGGTAGGGCAAAGGAGGCACGGGGGGCCCACGAGCCTGATAGGCGCCCCCCTGGGGCATGCCTAGGGGGCTCGTGGCCTCCTCCGTGGACCTCTGCCTTTGTTCTCAAGTCTTCTGGATCCCTTCTGTTATGGAAAAAAATCATCCCGAAGGTTTTATTCCGTTTGGACTCCGTTTAATATTCTTATCTAAAAAAGGTCAAAAACACGGAAAAAACAGAAACTGGCACTCGGCACTGAGTTAATAGGTTAGTCCCAAAAATGATATAAAATAGCATATAAATGCATATAAAACATCCTAAGTTGATAATATAATAGCATGGAGCAATAAAAAATTATAGATACATTGGAGACGTATCAAGCATCCCCAAGCTTAACTCGTGCTCGTCCTCGAGTAGGGAAGTGATAAAGACCGAATTTTTGATGTGGAATGCTACCTAACATATTTGTTCTTTGTAACTTCTTTATTGTGGCATGAATGTTCAGATCCATAAGATTCAAAACAATAGTTTAATATTGACATGAAAACAATAATACTTCAAGCATACTAGCAAACTAATCATGAACTTTTGAAATAACAAGGCCAAAGAAAGTTATCCCTACAAAATCATACTGTCTGGCTATGCTCCATCATCCCCACACAACGAATTTAAATCATGCACAACCCCGGTGTTGGCCAAGTAATTGTTTTCGCACTCTTACTTTCTCAAACTTTTTCAACTCCCACGCAATACATGAGCATGAGCCATGCAACGGATGCACTAGAGCTATAAGTGTATGAAAGCTCAAAAATAAAAACTAGTGGGTGTGCACCCAACTTGCTAGCTCACGAAGACCTAGGGCAATTTTGAGGAAGCCCATCATTGGAATATACAAGCCAAGTTATATAATGAAAATTCCCACTAGTATATGAAAGTGACAAAACAAGAGACTCTCTATCATGAAGAACATGGTGCTATTTTGAAGCACAAGTGTGGAAAAAGATAGTAGCATTGTCCCTTCTCTCTTTTTCTCTCATTTTTTTGTTTGGGCTCTTTGGCCTCTTTTTTTCATTTCATTTTTTCCCTCTTTTTTTTGGTGGGCATCTTTGGCCTCTTTTTTATTTCCTCACATGGGACAATGCTCTAATAATTATGATCATCAAACTTTTATTTACTTACAACTTGATACTTACAACAATAATGACTCTATATGAAATGCCTCTGGCAGTGTACCGGGATGTGCAACGATCTAGCTTAGCGTATGACGTTGAAACATCTCACTAGCTATCTTACGATCATGCAATGACAATATGAAAGTGATGGCACATGTCATGAGACGGAACGGTGGAAGTTGCATGGCAATATATCTCGGAATGGCTATGAAAATGCCATAATAGGTAGGTATGGTGGCTGTTTTGAGGAAGGTATGTGGTGGTTTTGTGCATCGGCGAAAGTTGCGTGGCACTAGAGAGGCTAGCAATGGTGGAAGGGTGAGAGTGCATCTATACCATGGACTCACATTAGTCATGAAGAACTCATATACTTATTGTGAAAGTTTTATTAGTAATCTAAACAAAGTGCTAAACGCTTACTCCTAGGGGAAGGGTTGGTAGGAGTTAACCATCGCGCGATCCCGATCGCCACACAAAGGATGACAATCAATAAATCAATTATGCTCCGACTTCATAACATAGCGGTTCACCATACGTGCATGCTACGAGAATCACTAACCTCAACACAAGTATTTCTAGATTCACAACACCCTACTATCATAACTCTAATATTACCATATCCATATCTCAAAACTAATTGTGAGGAACCAAACTTCTCTTACTAATCAATACACTTGAATATGAAAGTTTTTATTATATCCTCTTCGGATGCCTATCATATTTAGGACTAATTTCATAACACACGCCAATTACCAAGTTACTTAGAGAGAGCGCTCTCAAAATGATATAAGTGAATATCGAGAGTTTTTACTTCTACAAAATATGAAACCGCCGTGCTCTACAAATATTTAAGTGAAGCACTACAGAAAAATTATCTAGCTCAAAAGATATAAGTGAATCTCATGGGAGAAAAATTATCTAGCTCAAAAGATATAAGTGAAGCACATGCGAGCTAAATTGCCTAACTCAAAAGATATAAGTGAAGCTCATTGAGTATTCTAACAAATTCACGATGAGTGCATGTCCCTCTCAAAAGGTGTGTAGAAAGGATGATTGTGATAAAACAAAAGGCAAATACTCCTATAATACACGACGCTCCAAGCAAAACACATATCATGTGGTAAATAAAAATATAGCTCCAAGTAACGTTACCGATGGATTGAAGACGAAAGAGGGGATGCCTTCCCGGGGCATCCCCAAGCTTAGGATTTTTGGTGTCCTTGAATTTGGCTTGGGATGACTTGGAAATCCCCAAGCTTAGTCTCTTTCCACTCTTAATTCCATTGTCCATAAGAACATCACCCAAAACTTGAAAACTTCACAACAGAAAACTTAAACAGAAACTCGTGGTATCATTAGCATAAGAAAACAAACCACCAACTTTTAGGTACTGTAGTAAACTTAATTTCCATTTATATTGATGTTATATTACTGTATTCTTACTTCTCCATGGCTCGTACCCCCCGATACTAACCATAGTTTCATGAAAATAAGCAATCAACACAACAAAAACAGAATCTGTCAAAAACAGAACAGTCTGTTGCAATCTGTATATTTCGTATACCTCTGCTATCCCAAAAATTCTGAAACAATTATAATTAGGGAAATTTGCATATCAATCATCAGCAAAAAGAATCAACTCAAAAGCTCTTTCTGGATAGGAATTCAAAATAATTTCGTGAGCACAAAGTTTCTGTCTTTTTTTCAGCATGATTAAACAACTATCACCAAAACTAATCATAAAGGTTCTACTTGGCACAAAAACTAATTAAACATAAAAAAACACAATCATAACAGAATCATGATGGTGTGGACTCAACAAAACAGAAAGTAAAAAGCAAAAATAAATGTATTCATTGGGTTGCCTCCCAACAAGCGCTATTGTTTAACGCCCTTAGCTAGGCGTAAGGCAATAGATTCAAGTGTTGTCATCTTTAGTGCTCAAACCATAAGTAGATTTCATAATGGATTCATAAGGCAATTTTATTTTATTTCTAGGAAAGTGTTCCATGCCCTTCTTTGATGGAAACTGAAATTTAATATTCCCTTGCTTCATATCAATAACAACACCAATAGTCATAAGGAAAGGTCTACCAAGAGTAATGGGACATGTCGGATAGCAATCAATATCAAGCACAATGAAACTATGGGAACATAGTTCCTATTTGCAATAATAAGAACATCATTGATCCTTCCCATAGGTTCCTTAATAGTAGAGTCTGCAAGATGCAAATTAAGAGAGCACTCATCAATCTCATTGAAACCTAGAACATCACATAAATATTTTGAATTGTGGAAACACTAGCACCCAAATCACACAAAGCATGGCATTCATAATTTTTAATCTTAATTTTTATAGTAGGTTCCCACTCATCATGAAGTTTTCTAGGAATAGATATTTCCAACTCAAGTTTCTCTTCAAGAGATTTCATCATAGCATCAACGATATGTTTGGTAAAAGCCTTATTTTGGCTATAAGCATGTGGAGTGTTTAGCATGGATTGCATCAAGGAAATACATTCAATCAAATATTAACCATCATAATTAAATTCCTTGAAATCCAAAGTAGTAATTTCATCACTATTCAAAGTTTTGATATCCTCTACTCCACTGTTAGTATTTTTAGCATCAAGATAAATAGACTCCGAATCATTGGGGCCTTTCTCAACCAAAGTGGATTCACATCCAGCCCCATCATCATTAAGATTGACATTAGAAAACAAGGATTCAATAGGAGTCACACCAAGCACTTTAAGATCTTCGTGATTCTCATCACGAGAACACGCCTTTTAAGCCATTCATGTCTAGCACGAATTTGGGCGGTTCTTTCTTTACTCTCATTCATGGAAACACGCATAGCTTTCAAAGTTTCATCCATATTAATCTTGGGAGGAACACATCTCAATTTCAAAGCATCAACATAAAGAGACATTCTATCAACAGTCCTAGCCAAGTCATCAATTTTAAGCAGTTTTTCTTCTATGGAAGCATTGAAAATCTTTTGCGAATTGATAAACTCTTTAATATTACTCTCAAGATCAGAGTGTATTTTATTATAATTTCAGCATTGTTGTAGGAATTACCAAAATTATTAGAGGGATTACTAGGAAAAGGCCTAGGATTAAAGTTACCTCTATAAGCATTGTTGTTATCAAAATTATTCCTACCAACAAAATTAACATCCAAATTTTCATTGCTATTCTCAATCAAGGAAGATAAAGGCATATCATTTGGATCTAGAGGAGCACTTTTACTAGCAAACAACTTCATTAACTCATCCATCTTAGCACTCAAAGAGTTAATTTCTTCTATAGCATGCACTTTTTTACTAGTAGGTGACCTTTTAGTGTGCCATTGAGAATAATTTGTCATGATATTATCTAGGAGTTTTGTAGCTTCTCCTAGTGTGATTTCCATAAAAGTTCCACCAGAGGCATAATCCAGGATATTTCTAGAAGCAAAATTCAAACGAGCATAGAAATTTTTTATAATCATCCAAAGACTTAGGCCATGAGCGGGACAATTTCTAATCATCAATTTCATTCTCTCCCAAGATTGTGCAACATGTTCATGATCTAGTTTATTAAAATTCATGATATCATTACGGAGAGAGATAATCTTAGCAGGTGGGAAATACTTGGAAATAAAGGCATCTTTACACTTGTTCCATGAATCAATACTATTTTTGGGTAAAGATGAAAACCAAGTTTTTGCTCGATCTCGTAATGAGAACGGAAATAGCTTCAATTTAATCATATCATTATCCACATCTTTCTTCTTTTTCATATCGCATAACTCAATAAAGGTATTAAGATGGGATGCGGCATCTTCACTAGGAAGGCCAGAAAATTGCTCTTTCATAACAAGATTCAACAAGGCAACATTAATTTTGTATGAATCCGCACTAGTGGCGGGAGCAATTGGAGTACTAATAAAACCATTGTTATTAGTATTAGATAAGTCACACAATTTAGTGTTTTCAGACATGGTGACTTAGCAAGCAGACAAGCACACAAGCAAACAGAAAGTAAGCGAAAGAAAGGGCGAAAGAAAAAGGCAAATATTTTTGTAAATTTTGTTTTAGAAGTGGGGGAGAGGAAAACGAGAGGAAATGGCAAATAATGTAAATGCAAGAGATAAGTTATAGATAGGTACTTGGTAGATATGCTTCACTTGAATACTCCCCGACAACGACGCCAGAAATTCTTCCTGCTACTTCTTGAGCTTGCGTTGGTTTTTCCCTTGAAGAGGAAAGGGTGATGCAGAAAAGTAGAGATAAGTATGTCCCTCAGTTTGAGAACCAAGGTATCAATCCAGTAGGAGTATCAAGATGAGGCACCAAGGCACCTGCGCAAAGACAAACAAACTTGCACCCAATGCGATAAAGGGGTTGTCAGTCCCTTTACGATTACTTGCAAAGTGAGATATGATAGTGATAATAGGTAAATATAAATAAATAAATAAAAGTGCAGCAATGCATTTTTGGTATTCTCGTATGTAGATCTGAATATATAATGTATAAAATAAACCCGGGGGCCATAGTGTTCACTAGAGGCTTCTCTCATGATAGCAAGTATTACGGTGGGAGAACGAATTACTGTCGAGCAATTGATAGAATCGCGCAAAGTCATGACGATATCTAAGGCAATGATCATACATATAAGCATCACGTCCGAGACAAGTAGACCGATACTTTTTGCATCTACTACTATTACTCCACACATCGACCGTTATCCAGCATGCATCTAGTGAATTAAGTTCATAACAAACAGAGTATCGCCTTAAGCAAGATGACATGATGTAGAGGGATAAATTCATGCAATATGATATAAACCCCATCTTTTTACCCTTGATGGCAACAACATGATGCGTCCCTCGCTACCCCTTCTGTCACTAGGTGAGGACACCGCATGGTATGAACCCAAAACCAAGCACTTCTCCCATTGCAAGAATTATAGATCAAGTTGGCCAAACGAAACCCATAACTCGAAGAGAATTACAAGGATACGAAATCATGCATATAAGAAATCAGAGGAGACTCAAATAATATTCATAGATAATCTGATCATAAATCCACAATTCATCGGATCTCGACAAATACAACGCAAAATAAATTTACATCGGATAGATCTCCATGAAGATCATGGAGAACTTTGTATTGAAGATCCAAGAGAGAGAAGAAGCCATCTAGCTACTAGCTATGGACCCGAAGGTCTGTGGTGAACTACTCACGCATCATCGGAGAGGCAATGGTGTTGATGAAGAAGCCCTCCGTGTCCGAATCCCCCTCCAGCACAGTACCAGAACGGTCCCCAGATGGGATCTCGCTGAAACAGAAGCTTGCGGCGGCGGAAAAATATTTTCGTGGCTCTCTTTGTTGGTTTGGGGATTTTAGGGAATTTATAGGCAAAAGAGGTAGGGCAAAGGAGGCACGGGGGGCCACAAGCCTGCTAGGCGCCCCCCCGGGGCGCGCCTAGGGGGCTCGTGGCCTCCTCTGTGGACCTCTGCCCTGGTTCTCAAGTATTCTGGATCCCTTCTGTTATGGAAAAAATCATCCCGAAGGTTTTATTCTGTTTGAACTCCGTTTAATATTCTTATCTGAAAAAGGTCAAAAACACGGAAAAAACAGAAGCTGGCACTGGGCACTGAGTTAATAGGTTAGTCCCAAAAATGATATGAAATAGCATATAAATGCATATAAAAGATCCCAAGTTGATAATATAATAGCATGGAACAATAAAAAATTATAGATACATTGGAGACGTATCAGAATGCAGTCTGACATCGAAGCTTCGCTACAAGACAACACTGATTGGGGAATGTTGTCGATGAACCTGTTTCAAGGTTGACGACAGGTATAGACGTGCAACTCGAATAAACCGAGGTGAAGCCAGGCTTGAAGACCAGTTCAGGGGCTGATGGTGTCCCAACTACGGGGTATCCCACCATGTTGACTTCAGGCTTGGTCGGACGGGCTGAGGACCCCCTTTTCGGATCTGTCCTGGGCCACATTGCATGGACAGTGGTAATCTACAAGGAAAATCAAGAAGCCTTAGCGTTCAAGACAAGGACTCCTTATCCATGGAGGATTCTCCTCTAGTAATGTAGCCGACTAGGGCTCTTGTAATCCCAGGCCTCCGGTATCTTATATAAACTAAGGTTGGACTAGTCGATATTACATATTACACACAACAATCTTAAGGTAGGTCATCTATACTTTGTATTCCAATCCAAATGAATAAACACAAACATAACGTAGGTTTTTATATCTTCACAGCGCCTGGAGCTCGGTAAACCTCGTATCCTTGTTACCATCATATCTAGACACTTAGTTTGAGACCCCCCTACCTGAGGTCTGCAAGATTTAGCTCCGTCAACACCATGGACCGAAGAGAGAAGATGAGAGGAAAAGTGCTACGATGCTATGGTTTACCTGTGTCGCCCCATTGAGAGCGGCATGAGCGGCTTGTTCATACTTAACTCCCCAATTAACAATTTGGAAAGAAAAATAATGAGAGGGCATTTATTCTTAAATTCGAGATCCTGGATCTCTAAGGGCTTCTCTAGCCTACCCCTAAAACGATATAACTCCTTAAAAGTTCCCCTTTTAAGGAGTTAAACTGGACCTACCAGAATCCTCAACCGGTTTAACTCATACATTTTAAGCAGCATGTTGGCGGCACCTCAAAGTTAAGCGGTCAAAACCACTTCTCAGGAAAACATTATTCTCATCCTCGTGTTCACCGCTCTCCTAAGCTCTCTATACACGTTATACATTCTCGCCAACCGCCACCTCGCAACCCTCGTCAACACCATAGCCCCAACTCCTCAGAGCACCTCCAACAACTAGTCTAAACGACTGTCTATAGCCGTCTAGGCCATGAAGGCAAAAAAAGAGCCTCCAACAGCTCGTCCATATGGACGTCTAAATTTAGACGTCGTCCAAATCGAGCTACACAACATCGAGCCCTAGACTATGTGTACCTGCCGTCCATAGTGAGAGGGACGTCATGTTTATCCTTCGCGCCGAGAGGAGGAAGAGGTGTGCGGCGCCATCATGCAGCTCCATTGCCGAGGTACGTCCCTTTTTGCTGGTCAGGATCCAGGTGCGGGGGAAAGGGAGGGAGTCGCGCTCGGTGCCCGCGGGTGAGGGTGCTGCCACGCTCGGGGTAAGGGGAGGGAAGGGCAGATCCCACCGCCGCCACGCTCCCGAGAGGAGGGGAGGGCCACCGACGCTGCGCTCGGGGATGGAGGGGAGGGTCGCCGCCCCCGCTGCGCTCGAGGGTGGAGGGGAGGGCCGCCACCGCTGGTGCGCTCAGGGGAAGGGGGTGGGTGGCCGCCACCAGTCCACTCAGGGGGGAGGAGGGCCACCACCGCCGCGAGAGGGGGAGGGAGGGGGTCGCTGCGTAGGGGGGAGAAATGGGCGCAGGGGGAGGGAGGAACGGGAGCACAACGCGAGAGGGGGAGGTAGGTGGGATCTATGGCTTTTGTGTCTGCATTTGGACTGAAGGTGTAGGTGTTTTCTAATTTTTTTGCAGATGGAAGACGACATGTGTTTTCTTGAGATGTTGAACTTGGATGTATCAACACAAATGCGAGATAGTGCAGCTGGGGAGCAAGAAATGCAATCACCTCAAAAAACATCTGCATCTGTCAAAGCAAAATCCACTAAAGGACCGAATTGGTCTACTAAAGAGGACAAACTATTGGTGGAAGCATAGTTGCACACGAGTTTGGATGCTGTGATAGGCATAGATCAATGTGCAAATTCTTATTGGGGTAGGATTTATGATTACTACAACACACGCAAGAAAGTGTCATGGCCGGATCGTGTTCAAAAGGCACTCAATTGTCGTTGGAGCACTATTAATGAGCAAGTCAGCAAGTTCTATGGATACTATCAGCAAATACTTAATAGAAACCAAAATGGGGTAACTATCGCTCAGCGAGTATGCATCCATATTTTTAGTTCATTAATAAACTTTCATATGTTGTGTGAGAGTAATAGGCCGTTTATTTATGCATTATGCCATAACTGAAATAGTACACGATAAGATTCAACTACATTATTACAATTGCGTACATAATTATTCATCACCAAACTTCTGCCAGATGTGCTCAACTAGATCATCTTGTAGTAGAGAGTGAAATGCGTTGTTTGTGATCCGTTGATTCATTTGAATAAACGTACTTAGTTGTTCCGCATGAGTACGAGATGGGGTCACCTTTACTCCCATAGATTCGTAATTGTAGTCTCGTGGACCGCTGTCTCGCTCATCTTCAACTATCATACTATGCATTATGATGCTAGCTTTCATGACATCACCAATTTCTTTGCGTTTCCAACCTTTAGCTCGCCCCCGAACAATGGCAAAACGGGATTATAGAACTACAAAGGTCTCTCCACATCCTTTCTTGCTCCCTCTTGCCTTTTGACGAAATGTTTCTTCTTTCTGCCTTGTGGAGCTGGTATTGTCTTCCCAAATGTTGCCCATGATGGATATATATCATCTGCAAGGTAGTACCCCATTGTGTAGGGATGACCATTGATGGTATAATCCACTTTTGGAGCTTCTCCTTCGGTTAGCTTTGCAAACACATGTGAACGTTGAAGAACATTTATGTCATCGAGAGACCATGGTAAACCAAAGAATGCATGCCAAATTCAAAGATCCTTCGAAGCAACTGCCTCCACAATCATTGTGGGCTTATTCACATGACCTTTAAACATGCCATGCCATTAATAGGATAATTTTTCCAAATCCAATGCATGCAATCTATAGACCCTAACATACAAGGAATACCTCTTTGCTCCCCTAACTCATGTAATCTAGCAGTATCTTCTTCATTTGGAGAACTCATATACTGGTTCCCAAAGACTTCACAAATAGCTATCACAAACTTTTTTGCAAGTTGCTAGATTAGTAGATTCTCCTGAGCGACAATACTCATCCGCGGCATCAGCAACATATCCATAAGTTAGTAGTCGCATTGTGGCTATCATCCTTTGTAGAGGATGCAACCCAAGAGCTCCAGCATAATTTCTTTTTTGCTTAAAATAACTATCATGCTCAAGCACTGCTTCAACTATGCGATTAAACAAATTACGTGACATTCTATACCTGTGCGTATAAACAAATATGAGATAGGGAGATGACAAATAGGCAGATAAACAATAATGGTGTAATACAAACTTTCAGGAAAGGTTGGATTTTCTTTGAAGTAGTCGTCCCAGAGTAGAACAAATACGTCATCTCTTCCGCGATACAAATACCGTCACCCCAGCGTCGAACCATCGTGACGTCGACCATTCACCTCCTCTTCCTCCTGGCACTCCGCAAATGCTGCAAGAGTTAGATCGTCATCGTCCCATGAAGACGACGACGGCGACGATGAATTCATGAGCATATCCAAAACAAATCCTCTTTCACTCATTGTGTTGTAGGAGAGAAGACACAAGACTTGAAAGAGAGATCAGAGAAGCAAAAAATGGAATGCTTTAAGAGAGGTGAGAATGGATGGTATATATAGGCCTGGAATAGAGCCGTTGGAATAGAGCCGTTGGAGGTTATAAAATGATAGTTGAATTGATAGTTATAAAATATTATTAAAATATAGAGGAAAGAATATAGACGTTCTATATATATATAGACGTTCTGCTGCAAAATCGGACGTGTATACGAGAGAATTTTTTAGATCATTGTCTATATGAATACATAGACATCCAAATATAGAAATGATATTGGAGATGCTCTCACACCTCTTTCAATAAAACACCGTCACCCGAGTGGATACATCTAGCCCTAACCCACCTTCATCCTTTGGGGTACATAAAGTTGGCACTTGGCAAGCCGGTATGTGTTCTCGTGTTGTTGATCACTTTGCTAAAAAAAATTGGACCCTGTTTCAATTTCTTTTTTTTAAAATGGACCCATGTGAAGCAGTGAACTAACTATACTTCCTGTGAAGATTATAAAACCATTGTCCTAGACAAGCTTTTGCACTTTGGCCTTATGATTTGTGGATAAGAATCCATGTGTATAAGCTGATGAGAAAGATGACACTTTCGTGCCTGCAGTCTCTTTGTGATATTCTCTCCTTTGTTTCCGATTGAGATTGATAATCCTCTAGCTAGCTACGTTTGGGATATACTTGGATTTACTTTCCTGCAACCCTGATCCATCTTTCTGCTGCACTTTCCTCCCTTTTCTTTTATATGCAAGCCGAATAACTTAGTTTTATTATTGGTCCCCCTCTATGTCTTCTGATACTAATTAAATTTTTTTAGAGTATTTCACAGCAAAGTCCTTGGGATGCACATTCCTCTGTGATGTCATGCTTAGGCTGATGCGTGGGCCAACAGAACACCAAGACATTCGATTCCTTCTTTCACTAGAACACTCCACTGAACCGCAGCTACTGCTCACTAGTATTGCTGGTGGTGGAGTAATCCCATACGCTGGTGTGTCTTGGTCATGCTCTTTTGGGCGCTTCTAAAGACCAGAGGCCGATAGCAAAAAGAGGATTCGCTGTTGCTACATGTATAGCGACATCATGTCACGCTTTGCAGAGTGGGTTAGAAAGTGATGATGGTTTGCGCGTCTTGTTATTGACCCGAGAGCACCCCCCCGCCATTTTGATTTTGTCGCCATCAAACTAAGGCACTGTGCTGCTTTTCACCACCCATCAATTTGTTTTCATCTATCAAATCAAGTCCTAATGTGTTGTGTAGTAGTAGTAGTATAAATCTGTGTTTGGTAGCTGATGGGCTGATTAGTAGGGAGGAGGTAATGTTTGGTCCAACAAAACAGACAAGTACAGGTAGATAGAATGCACTTCTCTACGATTGCTGCTTCTGCTGCTGCTCCAAAGGAGTTCATTCATTCGCTGGGGTCAGCAAATTAGTTGTTTCTGAAACTGTTGGGGGGAGGTTGGCGTGTCAAATCATATCTAAAGGGACCGGCCTGGCTGAAGTGTGTGTCAAGTCACACTGTCGATTTCCTGAATCTGCTGCTTGATGCATCATTTCGTTGGTTAATTAGTTGATCGATGCTTACTTCGATTGCTTGACTCGAGTCAATGTTGTGAAAATTGAGTTCTGATTTTGATTGCTCAGTCTGTAACTTCATAGGGAGCATGCCCGATGCATTGCGGTTGCAGATGAGCGCCACGGCGAGTCACCGTACTAGTGCTCGCCGGCGAGGAAGCCAGGCACATGCATGCTCAGTATATGCACGCAATCTTTGATGGTAGTAATTGCAACTCACATGGCTGATTATACACAGTGCTGAGTATAACATCAATTGGATATCAAGTGACCATATTATTTGGTTTCAGTTTGATGGCGATGGGTGGTAGAAGAATTAGGCAAGGTGGCAAGGTGCGTGCGTGTCGCCCTCTTCTTCCTCCTTTAATCCTTCACTACAATTTGTTTGATGTTGAAATCCATGGACTGGTCTGAACTGAAGCTGATAGCGCGATATGGACACCCTACCTGACGCCACTCCTCACTCCCTTTTCCCTCGTTTCAACCATCGATCGACCTAAAAGCTCCCTTCTTGGTGAAAGTAAGACGAACTCGCGCTCCCGCTCGCGGTAATCAATCATGGCGGCCACATCGGGCTGCGCGGCTTATGTATGCACGCTCACCTCACCCACTTGCCCACCAGATTAGTTGGAAGCTTTCTCTTCTCTTCTCTTCTCTGCTCTCCACTGTCCACGAACAGCAGGAGCACGAAGAAGAAAAAAGAGGAGGAAGAAGATGTCGATCAAGCACTGTGACAAGCACGACTGCGAGCGGCGGCGGCTGTACCGCCAGTTCTGCGCCGCCCTGGTGGCCATCATCCTGCTCATCCTCCTCATCATCCTCATCGTCTGGCTCGTGCTCCGCCCCACCAGGCCGCGCTTCTACCTCAACGACCTCACCGTGGCGTGCCTGAACGCCACCTCCAACCCGGCGTCCTACCTCACCGTGACGCTGCAGGCGACGATCGCCGCCCGCAACCCCAACACCCGCGTCGGCATCTACTTCGACCGGACGGACGCCTACGCCGAGTACAAGGGGCAGCAGGTGACCGTCCCCACGGCGCTCCCCGTGGTGTACCAGGGCCACCTCGACGTCTCGGTGTGGTCGCCGTTCCTGGTGGGGTCGAACGTGCCGCTGGCCCCGTACCTGGCGGTGGCGCTGGCGCAGGACGAGACGGCCGGCTACGTGCTGCTCACGGTGCGGGTGGACGGCTGGATCAGGTGGAAGGCCGGGGCGTTCATCACGGGGCACTACCACCTCCGGGTCAGGTGCCCCGCTCTGCTCACCGTCAACGGAGGGCAGGGCAGCTACGGCTCCATCGCCGGCGGCGGCGGGAACGGCTACTTCAACTTCCAGCGCGCCGCGCCGTGCGTTGTCGACGTCTGAACCGTTCCGCGAAATCCAGAGCCCTTCTGGTTCTGCTGGGCCGGCCCTGAACCTAACTCTGCTCTGCTCGGGTAAATACGCATAGTATAATGGGGTTTTTGTGTCATTTTGACGGCTCTTTTTTTTTGGGGTACTTCTTTGATGGAAATAATCCAAGAAATATATTTAGTAGGATGGTATATGGAAGGCGTATTCAGGGGAAAATAAGTTGTTGCTAGTGTTGTACGTATCTATACATGTATTTGTTTTTAGAGAAGCAGAGTTTAATCAGGGAGTAGGCGCATGTGCGTCGTTGCGGGGCTGCTGTTTTTGGTAGAGCAATGGAAGATGATGATCTTCGCGTCTTGGCCCCTCTTGCTGTATTGCGTTGGCAAATAATGAAAGGAAATGTTGTCATGCCCCCCCTCCCCCCTCCCCAATCGAATACCATGTACATACACACGGCCCCACCGTATGGTTCCACACATGAATCATCTTTCTTGGTCTTGCATCGCATCATATGTACCTTGCCACGTTGTTTACGGTAGGCCGTGTCAAAGATTGTGAAGTAATTCCTCCCAAAAAGAAGGATGGGTTACAAACCAACCTGTACTTGTATGATTAGAAGGACAATGATATTCTTAATCCATCAAAGTTTAAATCGTGATTCTCGTATCTATTCTGAATTTAGTTTAAATTTTTGGCGATGCATGTTCAGTGAGAAAAGACATTTTGGTCAACTAGGAGACGTCTAAAATGACTATATAAATTTTAAGATAATATATCGATTCAGTCTTTCAGGATGTTCATAAAGATATGACGTATCTATGTGTGTTCATAGGAATGAATATATACATGTTTATATAAACGTTTATGTCTGTATCGTATTAAGAAAAATGAATTTGCATGGTGGCTGCAATTTTATTATTAGGATAGTGTGTAGTCATGATCATGTCACATTCATATTTCAGTAAGTAGCATCGTGCATGCTTACATGCGTGCAATCTAAGCATCGTGCCTAACCGATTTCAAGGCTTGAGCCTGGCTGTTTGTTAGAAGAGGAAAACTGGGAGTTGATAAAGATGCTATAAGGCATTAAGAGCATCTCTAGCAGATTCCGTATTTTGCGACCCGTAAAAATCGTTTACAGTTTGACGAAGCGGGGTTTTATAGGACGGAATCTAGCGCTGCAGAATAGACCCTGTATATGAAACTGTATAATTTGAAAAATGGTTTTCACGGAAAAAATTACAACCACACTAATCATTTAAATTCATCACATACTATATAATCATACATACTACATTCTATTTTGCACAACTACTAGAGGGGATCGAGCTAAGCTAACCCTACCAGAGCTCACCGGAGCTAATAACTACCCCACCGCACTATGCAAAATTGAGCTCATCGGAGCTCGTGCAGTAGTTGTCCAGCGGCAGCGCTCAGTCGCCGGAGGAGGAGGAAGAGAGATTGACGTAGATGCGCACCTGTTCAGTGGCTTCGCGGTGCCAATCATCCACCTTGTCACCGAAGGCGATGGCTCACGTGACACCCTGCTCATAGAGCACTGTGTCGATATCCTCGTCCCTCCGGCGGTGCTGTTGGTCCTCTTCCGCTTCCCGCACGGGCAAAAGGGTTTCCGCCTCTGCCGGGGGGAGGAAGTCCTTCGACCCGACGACGCATCCGCCACGTCGCTCCGGCCCCGCCTCGGCCTCCGGCTCCATCTTCATCGAAGGGAGCTCCTCTAGCCCCCTCTTCACCGGAGTGAGGGAGGAGCGCGAGCTCGACGCCTTGGAGGAGTTGTGGTAGAATAGGCGGCCGCACATGCGGTCGTACTCCTCTGTCTCGCGACGGAGACAGGCCCCAACGTGTGTACTGCAAGGCAGCGCACTTCCGCGCCGCGTCGGATCTGACGAGACGCGCCCTCTCAGGGTCATCGTTGCCACGGCAACCGGAGTTAGCCATCTTGGGCGGTGGATTGGAGGTACGCGCGGCGGATCTGAGGCGCCGGCGGTGAGCGGTGGGGATTTATCGCGGCGGCGGAGGGATAGGGTTCCGACCCGTATCCATCAGCCGAACCCGCAGATATAGTGGTCGCGGGGTCCCGTTTGCGGGCCACCGCAAAAAAATTACGGGCCGGGCCTCGTTTACTCTGTGTGTTCTGGCAGGTAATACGGTCCAAACCCATATAATCACCGGAATTTTAGAGTTCCGGTGATTATATGGGGTCTGCTAGAGATGCTCTAAGTTTTCGTCCTTTTTTAAGAACACGCGACGAGCATTTTCTGTCATTATTTTTATAAAGGATGTTGGAGTATCCGTCTTTCTGGACTACTTGTGGGCGAGAGAGGCTTCTAGCCCTTTACGAGTTGCTTGCGGGCGAGAGACGCTTCTAGCTGTCTGTTGAGTTAACATGGATCAAGACTGAGATTTGTTACTCTGTGTGACGGAGAGGTATTTCAGGGCCCACTCGGTAATACAACATTACAACGAGCCTTGCAAGCAAAGTGACTAAAGAGATAGCCATGGGATTTTGTATTACGTAATGAGTAAAGACTTGCCGGTAATAAGATTGAACTAGGTATGGAGATACCGACGATCGTATCTTGGGCAAGTAACATACCGATAAACAAAGGGAACAACGTACGGGATTAACTGAATATTTGACATAGATGTTCAACCAATAAATATCTTCATAGAATATATAGGAACCAATATGGGCATCCAGGTCCCGCTATTGGTTTTGGCCGTAGAGGTGTCTCGGTCATGTCTACATAGTTCTTGAACCCACGGGGTCTACACACTTAACCATCAACAAAGTTTTGGTATTATTGAGTTATGTATGTTGGTGACTGAAGGTAGTTCGAATTCCTGGAATGAGATTCAGGACGTCACAAGGAGCTCTGGAATGGTCCGGAGGTAAAAAAAATTATATAGGAAAGTAGTATTTGGGTTCCGGAAAAGTTTTGGGTATTTCCAGTAGTGTACCGGGAGTGACGAATAGGTTCCGGGGGTCCATCGGGGGGCACCCACCCAGGGGGGCACATGTGCCCAAGAGGTGGTGCACCAGCCCCTGGTGGGTGTTGGGGAACGGTGCATGGGAAACAAAAATTTTCCTACGCACACGAAGACCTATCATGGTGGTGTTCATCTACGAGATGAGATTAGATCTACGTACCCTTGTAGATCGCTCAAGGGTAAGCGTTAAGAAACGCGATTGATGTAGAGGTACGTCTTCACGATCCGTCCCTCAAACCGTCCCACGAACCGTCTCGCGATCCGTCCCACGATCCGTCCCGATCTAGCACCGAACGACGGCACCTCCGCGTTCAGCACACGTATAGCTCGATGACGATCTCGGCCTTCTTGATCCAGCAAGCAAAACGGAGAAGTAGATGAGTTCTCCGGCAGCGTGACGGCGCTTCGGTGGTGGTGATGATCTACTCTTGTAGGGCTCCACCCGAGCTCCGTAGAAATCCGATCTAGAGGTAAAACTATGTGGAATAGGCTAGAGTTGCATGTGGCAAAGTTGTGTCTCAAAAAGTCCTAAACCACCAATATATATAGGAGGAGGGGAGGGGCTAGCCTTGGGGCTCAAGACCCTCAAGGGTGCGTCGGCCAAGGGGGAGGAGTTGGACTCCAACCCTGATACGTCTCCGTCGTATCTACTTTTCCGAACTCTTTCGCCCTTGTTTTGGACTCTAATTTGCATGATTTGAATGGAACTAACCCGGACTGACGCTGTTTTCAGCAGAATTGCCATGGTGTTGTTTCTGTGCAGAAATAGAAGTTCTCGGAATGTCAAGAAAATTTACGGAGATTTTTTCTGGAATAAAAGAAAAATACCTACGCAAAGATCCACCGAAGGGGGCGTGCCAATGGGCCACAAGCCCCTCGGCCGCAGCCATCCCCTAGGCGGCGCCGTGAGGGCTTGTGGGGCCCACGTGGCACCACCGCCCCCAGACTCAGCTCTATATCTTCCGCCTAGCCAGAAAAAATCAGAGAGAAGGTTTCATCGCGTTTTACGATACGGAGGCGCCGCCACCCCGTGTTCTTCATCTAGAGGGCAGATCTGGAGTCCGTTTTGGGATCCGGAGAGGGGAAATCGTCGCCATCGTCATCATCAACCTTCCTCTATCGACAATTCCATGATGCTCTTCATCGTTCGTGAGTAATCTCATCATAGGCTTGCTGGACGGTGATGAGTTGGATGAGATCTATCATGTAATCGAGTTAGTTTTTGACGGGGATTGATCCCTGGTATCCACTATGTTCTAGATTAATGTTGCTACTACTTGGCTATGCTTAATGCTTGTCACTAGGGCCCAAGTGCCATGATTTCAGATCTGAACCTATTATGTTGTCGCCAATATATGTGTGTCTTAGATCCTATCTTGCAAGTTGTAGTCACCTACTATGCGTTATGACTTGGCAACCCCGGAGTGACAATAGCCGGAACCACTCCTGAAGATGACCATAATATGAGGAGTTCATGTATTCACCGCGTGTTAATGCGTTGGTCCGGTTCTTTATTAAAAGGAGAACCTTAATATCCCGTAGTATCCTTTTGGACCCCGCTGCCACGGGAGGGATGTACAATAGATGTCATGCAAGTTCTTTTCCCTAAGCACGTATGACTACATACAGAATAAATGCCTACATTAGGGAGCTGTTCGGTGATCCTCCAGCTCCCTGAAATCTAAGGATCTGCAGAGCACCCTTTCCCCCGCTCCGTAATTTTTAGTTGTTGCTTCATCAACTCCGGGAGTGGAGTTGCGGAGTCGGAGGGCCTTCGAACAGGCCCTAGATTGACAAACGGGAGCTAGTTACATATCTCTCCGTGTTATAGTTGTTACATGATGAATCAAATGCGTCACACTCATCCATCACCGATCCACTGCCTACGAGTCTTTTACTAATGGTTCTCGCTACGTTACTTTGTCTAGGCTTGTCCCTTGCTACAAAAGGGATTGGGCCACTTTGCTGCTACTGTTGCTACTGCTGTTACTTTGCTGCTGCTGCTACTGCTGTTCCTTGCTACTTCACTGTTACTTGTTGCAAGATCCTTTTCCAACACTGTTGTCGGGGAAGAATAGTTACTCGCCCACGTGCAACCTACTGGTGCCATTGATACAACAGTTAGAAAGAGTCTGCCGTCAACAGATCGTTTTGGCACCGTTGCTATCATACTACTTTGCTACTGATACTTTGCTTGCAGACACTAATCTTTCAGGTGTGGTTGAGTCTGACAAACTCAGCTACTAATACTTGAGAATATTCTTTCGCTTCTCCTTTGGCAAACCACCAAATTTGGGTCGAATACTCTACCCTCAAAAACTGTTGCGATCCCCTATACTTGTGGGTTATCAAGACCTTTTTCTGGCGCCCTTGCCGGGGAAGCACAACTATATTCTCTGAGTCACTTGGGATTGACGTCTGCTGATCACTATGAGGAATCCGAAAGATCCAAGAACTAAAATCTTGCCTTCCACTACGAGGAGAGGTAAGGAACTGCCATCTAGCACTGCACTTGATTCACCTTCACTTATGAGTAAGTTTGCGACTTCACCTCCTGCTAAAAATCTTGATATGTCGCGTGTGCTTGATGATGCTACTTCTGCTGCCCATGATGCTTATGATGATGTTATGCTTGATACTATGCCTGATGATGCTATGCATGATACTGCTTTGCCAGTAGGTGCATTCCTTGATGCACAAAATGCTAGAGTTGCTGCTAGATGTGATGATATTTCTGAAACTGCTGATACTATTTAAGTAGAACCTGCTACTATGCCTGAATTGCCTGATACGCGCTATGTTATGGAGGGAGATATAGCTGAGGATTTTCTTGCGTGTAAGGATAGCTATGATGTTGAGAAACTACTGCGCAAGTGGAAAGAAAAATCTCTGAACGCTAGGATGAAATACGACCCAAAGTTTGCTACTTAGCCTATCTTTGTGACCGATAAGGATTATGAATTCTCTGTCGACCCTGAGTTAATCACTCTGGCCGAATCTGATCCTTTTCACGGTTATGAGTCTGAAAAGGTTGTAGCCCATCTTACCAAACTGCACGATATAGCCACCCTATTCACTAGTGAGGAAAAGATACGCCACTACTACATGCTCAAGTTGTTTCCTTTCTCGCTAAAGGATGATGCTAAGACCTGGTTCACTTCTCTTGCTCCTGGTTGTGTTCGTAGCCCCCAGGATATGGTCTACTACTTCTCTGAAAAATATTTCCCTGCCCATAAGAAGCAAGCTGCCTTGCAGGAAATATACAACTTTGCTCAAGCTGAAGAAGAGAGTCTCCCACAAGCTTGGGGGAGGCTTATCCAGCTACTGAATGCTTTGCCTGATCACCCTCTTGAGAAGAATGAAATACTTGATATCTTCTATAAAGGACTCGCCGATGCTTCCAAAGACCACCTAGATAGTTGTGCCGGTTGTGTTTTTAGGGAACGAACTGTAGAACAAGCTGAGATTCTACTGAATAACATCTTGTGCAATGAGAATGCTTGGACTATTCCCGAACCACCTCCTAAGCCAACTCCAAAGAAAATAGGTATTCTATTCCTCAGTCCCAAAGATATGCAAGAAGCTCAGAAATCTATGCGAGAGAAAAGCGTTAATTCTGAAGATGTCTAAAATCTACCACCTATCGAAGAGATCCATGGTCTCGATAACCCGATACAGGTAGTAGAAGTAAATTCTCTGCGTAGGTTTGATGAGAGTGATATTCCTTTTGATAAACCTGCTAGCTTATGCACGGATGAATTTGATAACTTTGTTGCCAAATAATAGAGTTTCAGTGATTATGTTAGCAGACAATTGGAACAACATGCTCGTATATGCTTAGTCATTTAATTGCTTGTGTGGACAGAAATGTCAATGATCTTAAGCTTCTGAGTAAACATGCCTCTATGGTTACTACTCACGTAGAACAAGTACTTAAAGCTCAAAATGACTTGCTCAATGAGTTGAATGACAATTCTGTCAGAGTCATCACTAGAGGCGGTAGAATGACCCAGGAACCTCTGTATCCTGAGGGTCATCCGAAGAGAACTGAACAAGATTCTCAAGGAGTTAGCACTGATGCACCTAGTCATCCTAGAAAGAAGAAGAAAGATGATAGGAACCTGCACGCTAGCAACCCTGTTGATGCTACACCTGAGAATCCAAACGATGCCTCTGTTTCTGATGCTGAAACACAATCTAGTGATGAACATGAGCCTGATGATAATATCAATAGTGATGTTCATGTTGATGCTCAACCTAGCAATGAAAAGGATGTGGAGATTGAACCTGTTGATCTTGATAACCCACAGCCTAAGAATAGAAGATACGATAAGAATGACTTCGCTGCTAGGAAGCATGGTAAAGAAAGGGAACCATGGGTTCAGAAACCCATGCCCTTTCCTCCCAAACCATCCAAGAGAAAGGATGATGAGGATTTTGAGCGATTCATTGAAATGATCAGACTCGTCTTTCTGCAAATGTGTTTGACAGATATGCTCAAAATGTCTCTGTATGCTAAGTACATGAAAGATATTGTGACTAATAAGAGGAGGATACTTGAGGTTGAGATTTCCACAATGCTTGCTAATTATACCTTCGAGGGTGGAACTCCTAAGAAACTAGGTGATCCCGGTGTGCCCACTATACCTTGCTCCATTAAAGGCAACTACGTGAGAACTGCTTTATGCGACCTTGGAGCCGGTGTTAGTGTTATGCCTCTCTCTCTTTATCGTAGACTTGAACTGGATAAGTTGACACCCACTGAAATCTCTCTGCAAATGGTCGACAAATCAACTGCTTTCCCTATCGGCATTTGCGAGGATGTGCCTGTTGTGGTTGCTAACGTCACTATCTTAACAGACTTTGTTATCTTGGATATTCCCGAGGACGATGCCATGGCTGTCATCGTCGGAAGACCCTTTTTAAACACTGCAGGGGCTGTTATAGATTGCAACAAAGGCAATGTCACTTTCCATGTCAATGGTAATGAGCATACGGTGCACTTTCCGAAGAAACAATATCGAGTATATTGCATCAATGCTATCGAAAAAAACTTCATCGATTCTTATTGGGAGCTTTGAATGCCCTATTCCTCGTGTCAAGTTGAAGTATGATTTCCTTGTTGGGGAGATTCACATCCCCATTGAGGTGACCTAGTGACTATTCTAAAATTCTCCATTCTCTTTTGCGATTCGAAAAGGTTTTGTCGAGAGGATTTGATCAACCCCATTGACGGATTTCTTTCGATGACCATGGGATGGATGAATCGAGGAGTCACAAACCTCTGTTTTAAGCTTTCATTTTAGGTTGCTTAGAAGAAAAATGATAGATTTAGTTTAGTTTTATCTGTTTTCTGTTTTAGCGTCCCGTGGAAAAATACCCCGAAAATAAAAGTTCTCTGAACGTCCTGAAAATCAAGTATGATTGTTTCTGGAATTTTTGAAAATTACTGGGACAAAGAGTTTCTCTGGGGTTGTACTAGTGGGCCACAAGCCCTAGGGGCGCGGGCACCCCCCGTGGCCGCGCCACCCAGGCTTGTGGGGCCCACAGGCACCCCCTCCACTCATTCTTGCTCTCATCTGGTTCTCCTACCTCCAGAAAAAATCGTTTCGTAGCTCAAACCCGTGTTCTTGCTCCTCTTGCTGGGATTTTCGATCTCTTTGCTCAAATCACCGTTCTCTGAACTGTTTTGGGGAAATTACTCCTTGGTAAGTGACTCCTCCATTGGTCCAATTAGTTTTTGCTCTAGTGCCTTATACTCCGCGTATTTTTGCTGCCTTGGTGACCATGTTCTTGAGCTTTGCATGCTGATTTTAGTTGGCCCCAAGTAGTTTTGATGCGTAATATGGCCTCTAGGCACTTGTGGGAGTAGTTGCTACGAGTTCTGTTGAGCCTTGTTCACTTTTCCTTAGAATCACTAAAAATTTCAGAAATTTTCAGAGATAGAAAAGGGAAAAGATGAGGAGGTTCTTGAGAGGCTCGTCAAGCCGTTACCTCAAGGATGATGGGAGTGAGAAGAAGCCCAAGTATCTAGTCCCTCTAGTCGCCGAAGTTCGAGCGTGCGAGTGGCCAAGCGACGTGTTCTTACGCGCCACTGGAATTTATGAGGACTTTTATCACTTGGTGGAAAACGCAGGCCTTACCGCCTTCGTTGAAGATAAGTGTCCGCAATACCTCCTCCTCACTAATATCTTCGTACAAAGCTTTAACTTCTATCCGAGGAAGAATCCTCCTATGGCTGAGTTCAAACTTTATGATATCCCCCAACGCATGTCACTCTAGGATTTTTGCAATGTTTGCAAATTACCTTACGTTGGGGATATTCATGAACCACGTCCACGGGACTTGGAAGCTTTCATCGGTACAATTGCTGTAGGAGAGGAGATAGGAGTGTCTTGCGCTAGAGCTGCTAGCATTCATTTTCCCGTGCTTCGGTACTTCTCATTATTTGTGGAAAAATGTTTGATTGGCCGTGGGAAAGCTGGGTCACTTAGTTCCCCAGATCTTGCGGTCTTGTGCGAAGCCCTTTATAACGATAAAACTTATAGCTTGGGCGCTAGAGTAGCTCAACGGTTGAACTTGAACCGTTGTAAAGGTGTCGTCTATGGAGGTATCTATGCTACCTGTCTTGCTTGACACTTTGAGATACCCATTAGACTCGAGGAGGAAGAAGAGATTATTCTTCCCGAGAGATATCTAGATTACGATAGCATGGTTCGCCATGACTTTCTTGATAGAGATATAAATAGAAGGATGATTTATAACATGGTATTTAGTCAGGGTACTCGTGAGACTATTACTTTGCCTGCTCCTTCTTTGTTCAATCTTCATGTAGGCACGTACATTATTATGCCCTCGGACATCTACGCATATTGGGTCTTAGCCCAACCACAGGTGCCCGTGCCCGAGCCGACAGTCGAGTACCAGACGCCAGTTTATCAGTGGGAGCCAAAGGACCTCACACAGCAGTGGCATCCTCAGTCCACTCCGGAGTTCCCCGGAGCTGGTTATTTCCCTCCTTGGGAGTAGACCAAGTTAGGCCAAAAGCCTAAGCTTGGGGGAGTACGTGTTCTCACCGACTTTACATTCTTGCTTATGCTTTCACTTTGTTAGTCGGTGTTCACACTTTGACACTGTATCATCCATGCTAGTTTATTTTATTTTTCTCGTTTTCTTTTCGTGTGTCTGTCTAGTTTGAGAAAACCCAAAAATATTTTCTTTTTCTTCTTTTGCTTGTTGGGAGCTTTCCCGTGTAATAAGTTTTCTTTTTCTTTGGGTCAAGGTGGAAGACCATGGTTACAATGTTTAGTGGCTCTTGCATGCATACCTGTTTAGCTTTCATAGAGCCATATTACTTTGTCTTCTCCTTTGTGTTTGCCTGCAGATTCCAGCTTTAGTCCAATGCACGAGCACCCTTATTATTTTTCACATCGTTCAGTCGTGCAATTGAAAGGCAATAATGATGATATATGATGAAGTGACTGAGCGTGGAAACGCTGGTATGAAGTCGATCTATTTTGTTTTTGTAAATATGACTAGCTCATCATGCCTGATTCAGCTTTGTTGTGAGAGAAACATGTTTCAATGACAACTTAGAGATCATAGTTGCTTATGCCATGCTTATTTAGCTAGGAGCTTATAATGGTTTGCCTTGGTTGCCCACATGAATGTTGAGATAACTGTGATGTAGTATGATAGGATGGTATCCTCCTTTGAATGTTTCAAGTGGCTTGACTTGGCGCATGTTCATGCATGTAGTTGAAACAAAATCAACATAGCCTCTATGATATTCATGTCCATGGTGATTTATGTCCTACTCATGCTTGCACTCAATGTTAGTTACTCTCAATGCGTTTTGATGACTGTTGTCGCTCTCTAGTTGGTCGCTTCCCAGTCTTTTGCTAGCCTTCACTTGTACTAAGCGGGAATACTGCTTGTGCATCCACTCCCATAAACCCAAAGTTGTGCCACTTGAGTCCACCATACCTACTTATGTGCGGTATCTACCTGTCGTTCCAAGTAAATTTGCTTGTGCCACTCTCTAAACTTTCCAGAAATAATCTGTTTTGCATGCCCGAACCGCTCATGTGGTGACAGGGGGCTATTAGTATCTTCCACGCTAGGCGTGTTATCCTCGATATGTGTTTATTCACTATCATTCACAAGAAAGGGCCGGTAATTGGAATTCCCAATTCCATGCTCAAATCGAAAAGATAATTGCAAACAAAACTCCCCCAGGATTCGGCTAGCCGTGGAGTGTGATTGATTGGTGGTGGGGGAGTCAAAACTTTACTTTTCTCTTTGGGAACCGCCTATAGCATGTGTAGCGTGGAAGATGTTGAGAACTCTTAGTCATTGCGTTGACAATGAAAGCATGCCACCCAATATTATTATTACTGTTTACAAAGCTTGAGCTCTGGCACCTCTGCAAATCAATGCTTCCCTCTGCGAAGGGCATGTCTATTTATGTTCCTGTTGAGTCATCCTCCTCTTACAAAAGCACCAATTAGAGAGCACCTCTGTCATTTTTATGTTTTGCTTTTAACTGTGTTGAGTATGACTGTGACTGGATCTTCATTGCCTTGAATTACAATGTTTAGTCAGCCCTTGGTCTTTGAAGGTTCTCTGCATTTATGTTTTGCGGTCTCAGAAAGAGCTAGCGAGATACCATCTATTCGTACTACTTCATGTTGTTTTGATTGAAGTGTTGACGTTTGAGGCTTATTATTATTTGCTCGCTAGTTGATTATGCCATTGATATGAGTTTACCGTGAGACCTAGATGTCATTTGCTTATATGGTTTGCTTGTGATCTTGCTGAAATTCTGGTTATGAGTTAGACATAGTTGCAACGACAAGATCAAACAGAGTTCGTCAAAGTTTTTCTTTTGTCTCTTTCAGTTTGTCAACTGAATTGCTTGAGGACAAGCAAGGCTTTAAGCTTGGGGGAGTTGATACGTCTTCATCGTATCTACTTTTCCGAACTCTTTTTCCCTTGTTTTGGACTCTAATTTGCATGATTTGAATGGAACTAACCCGGACTGATGTTGTTTTCAGCAGAATTGCCATGGTGTTGTTTTTCTACAGAAATAAAAGTTCTCGGAATGTCCTGAAAATTTATGGAGATTTTTTCTGGAATAAAAGAAAAATACCTGCACAAAGATCCACCGGAGGGGGTGTGACAGTGGGCCACAAGCCCCTGGGCCGCGGCCACCCCCCTAGGCCGCGCCGTGAGGGATTGTGGGGCCCACGTGGCACCACCGCCCCCAAACTCAGCTCTATATCTTCCGTATCGCCCGGAAAAAAATCAGAGAGAAGGTTTCATCGCGTTTTACGATACAGAGACACCGCCACCCCATGTTCTTCATCTGGAGGGCAGATCTGGAGTCCGTTTTGGGCTTCGTAGAGGGGAAATCGTCGGCATCGTCATCATCAACCTTCCTCCATCGACAATTCCATGATGCTCTTCATCGTTCATGAGTAATCTCATCGTAGGCTTGCTGGACGGTGATGAGTTGGATGAGATCTATCATGTAATCGAGTTAGTTTTTGACGGTGATTGATCCCTAGTATCCACTATGTTCTAGATTGATGTTGCTACTACTTGGCTATGCTTAATGCTTGTCACTAGGGCCTAAGGGCCATGATTTCAGATCTGAACCTATTATGTTGTCGCCAATATATGTGTGTTTTAGATCCTATCTTGGAAGTTGTAGTCACCTACTATGTGTTATGACCCGGCAACCCCGGAGTGACAATAGCCAGAACCACTCCCGGAGATGACCATAGTATGAGGAGTTCATGTATTCACCGCGTGTTAATGCGTTGGTCCGGTTCTTTATTAAAAGGAGAACCTTAATATCCCGTAGTTTCCATTAGGACCCCGCTCCCACGGGAGGGATGGACAATAGATGTCATGCAAGTTCTTTTCCCTAAGCACGTATGACTACATACGGAATAAATGCCTACATTAGATTGACGAATGGGAGCTAGTTACATATCTCTCCGTGTTATAGCTATTACATGATCAATCACATCCGCCACACTCATCCATCACCGATCCACTGCCTACAAGTCTTTTACTACTCGTTCTCACTACGTTACTTTGTCTAGGCTTGTCCCTTGCTACAAAATGGATTGGGCCACTTTGCTGCTACTGTTGCTACTGCTGTTACTTTGCTGCTACTGCTACTGCTGTTCCTTGCTACTTCGCTGTTACTTGTTGCAAGATCCTTTTCCGACACTGTTGTCGGGGAATAATAGTTACTCCCCCACGTGCAACCTACTAGCGCCATTGATACAACAATTAGGAATAGTCTGCCGTCAACAGATCATTTCTGGCACCGTTGCTATCATACTACTTTGCTACTGATACTTTGCTTGCAGACACTAATCTTTCATGTGTGGTTGAATCTGACAAACTCAGCTGCTAATACTTGAGAATATTCTTTCGCTTCTCCTTTGGCGAACCAAAAAATTTGGGTTGAATACTCTACCCTCGCAAACTGTTGCGATCCCCTATACTTGTGGGTTGTCAAACCCCAATTCAGTTTGGTGCGGAAAGAGTCCACTCGTGCCTTCCCACCTCCCTCTTTTTTTTCCTTTGGTATTTTTGATTGTGGCACCATAGCCTTCATGGGTTGACTCCACCAGCCCACTAAGGACTTGGTGCGCCACCTAGGGCCTTGGGCTTACTCCCGGGTGGGTGGGCCCCTCTCGGTAAACACCCGAAATCCATTTGTCACTCCCGGTACACTGGCGGAATCGCCCGAAACTTTCTGGTGACCAAATGAAACCATCCTATATATCAATCTTTGTTTGTAGACCATTCCGGAAGCCCTCGTGACGTCCGTGATCTCATCCGGGACTCCGAACAACATTTGGTAACCACACATATAACTCAAGTATACTAAAACATCACCGAACCTTAAGTGTGCAGACCCTGCGGGTTCGAGAACTATGTAGACATGACCCGAGGCACTCCTCGGTCAATATCCAATAGCGGGACCTGGATGCCCATATTGGAACCTACATATTCTTTGAAGATCTTTATCGGTTGAACCTCAGTGTCAAGGATTCATATAATCGCGTATCTCATTCCCTTCGGACTTCGGTATGTTACTTGCCCGATATTCGATCATCGGTATCCGCATACCTAGTTCAATCTCGTTACCAGCAAGTCTCTTTACTCATTCCGTAATACAAGATCTTGTGATTTACACTTAATCACATTGCTTGCAAGGCTTGTGTGTGATATTGTATTACCGAGTGGGCCCCGAGATACCTCTCCCTCACACGGAGTGACAAATCCCAGTCTTGATCCATACTAACTCAATGGACACCTTCAGAGATACCTGTAGAGTACCTTTATAGTCACCCAGTTACGTTGAGACGTTTGATACACACAGGGTATTCCTCCGGTGCTAGTGAGTTATATGATCTCATGGTCATAGGAATAAATACTTGACACACGGAAAACAATAGCAACAAAATGACACGATCACATGCTACGCTTATAATTTGGGTCTTGTCCATCACATGATTCTCCTAATGATGTGATCCCGTTATCAAGTGACAACACTTGTCTATGGTCAGGAAACCTTGAGCATCTTTGATCAACGAACTAGTCAACTAGAGGCTCACTAGGAACAGTGTGTTGTCTATGTATCCACACATGTATTTGAGTTTTCTAATCAATACTATTCTAGCATGGATAATAAATGATTATTATGAACAAGGAAATATAATAATAACTAATTTATTATTGCCTCTAGGGCATATTTCCAACACTCTCCCACTTGCACTAGAGTCAATAATCTAGTTCACATCACTATGTGATTTTAACGAATCCAACACCCATACAGTTCTGGGGTTTGATCACGTCTTGCTTGTGAGAGAGGTTTTAGTCAACGGTTCTGAACCTTTCAGATCCGTGTGTGCTTTACAAATATTTATGTCATCCTATAGATGCTGCTACTACGTGCTATTTGGAAATATTCCAAATAGCTACTCTACTATACGAATCCGGTTTACTACTCAGAGTTATTCAGATTAGTGTCAAAGCTTGCATCGATGTAACCCTTTACGACGAACTCTTTAATCACCTCCATAATTGAGAAAATATTCCTTAGTCCACTTGTCACTACGGATAACTTTGACCGCTGTTTAGTGATACAATCCTGGATCACTCTTTGTACCCTTTGACAAACTCATGGCAAGGCACACATTAGGTGCGGTACACATCATGGCATACTTTAGAGTCTACGGCTAAGGCATAGAAGACGACCTTCGTCCATTCTCTTTATTCTTCCGTGGTCGGGCTTTGAGTCTTACTCAAATTCACACCTTACAACACAGCCAAGAACTCCTTCTTTGCTGATCTATTTTGAACTCCTTCAAAAACCCGTCAAGGCATGCATTTCATTGAAAGTTCTGTTTAGCGTTTTGATCTATCTCTATAGATCTTGATGCTCAATGTTTCAAGTAGCTCTATCCAGGTATTCCTTTGAAAAGCTCCTTTCAAACAACCCTTTATGCTTTACAGAAATTCTACACTAATTCCGATCAACAATATGTCAACTACATATACTTATCAGAAATTCTATAGTGATCCCACTTACTTCTTTGGAAATACAAGTTTCTCATAAACCTTGTATAAACCCAAAAGCTTTGATCATCTCATCAAAGCCTATATTCCAACTCTGAGATGCTTGCACCAGTCCATAGAAGGATCGATGGAGCTTCCATACTTGTTAGCATCCTTAGGATCGACAAAACCTTCTGGTTGTACCATATACAACCTTTCCTCAAGGAAACCGTTGAGGAAACAATGTTTTGACATCCTATGTGCAATATTTCACAAACAATGCAACAATTGCTAACATAATTCCAACATACTTTTAGCATTGCTACGAGTGAGAAAGTCTCATCATAGTCAACTCTTTGATCTTGTCAGAAACATCTTTGCGACAAGTCGAGATTTTATTAATGGTGACTTTTCACCATCATCGTATGTCTTCCATTTAAAGATCCATCTTTACTTAACAGTCCTACGACCATCAAGTAGTTCTTCCAAAGTCTACACTTTGTTTTCATACATGGATCCTCTCTCGGATTTCATGGCCTCCAGCCATTTGTCGGAATCCGGGCCCACCATCGCTTCTTCATGGCTCGTAGGTTCGTCGTTGTTCAACAACATGACCTCCAAGACAAGGTTACCGTACCACTCTATAGTAGTACGCAACCTTATCGACCTACGAGGTTTGTAGTAACTTGATCCGAAGCTCAATGATCACCATCATCTGTTTCCACTTCCATTGATGTAGGCGCCACATGAACAACTTCCTGCGCCCTGCTACACACTGGTTGAAGTGACGGTTCACTAACCTCATCAAGTTCCACCATCCTCCCACTCAATTCTTTCGAGAGAAACCTTTCCTCGAGAAAGGAGCCGTTTCTAGAAACAAACACTTCGCTTCCGGATCTAAGATATGAGATATATCCAACTGTTTTGGATATCCTATGAAGATGCATTTATCCGCTTTGGGTTCGAGCTTATCAGAATGAAACTTTTTCACATAAGTATCGCATCCCAAACTTTTAAGAAACGACAACTTAGGTTTCTCCAAACCATAGTCTATACTGTGTCATCTCAACGGAAATACGCGGTGCCCAATTTAAAGTGAATGCGTTTGTCTCTAATGTATAATCCATAAACGATAGTGGTAATTCGATAAGAGACATCATAGTATGCACCGTATCAAATAGGGCGCGGCTATGACGTTCGGACACACCATCACACTATGGTGTTCCAGGTGGCATGAATTGTGAAACAATTTCCACATTGTCTCAACTGTGTACCAAAACTTGCAACTCAGATATTCATCTCTATAATCATATCGTAGACAGTTTATCCTCTTGTCACGACGATCTTCACTTTGAAATAGCTTTGAACTTTTCAATATTTTAGACTTGTGACTCATCAAGTAAATACTCATGTATCTACTCAAGACGTCAGTGAAGTAAGAACATAACGATATCCACTGCGTGCCTCAGCACTTATTGGGCTGCACACATCAAAAATGTATTACTTCCAACAAGTTACTCTCTTGTTCCATGTGGTATGATTTTGCATGTCTCAAGTGATTCAAAATCAAGTGAGTCCAAATGATTCATCTGCATGGAGTTTCTTCATTTGTTTTACACCAACATGACTCAAGCGGTAGTGCCACAAGTAAGTGGTACTATCATTAGTACTTTTCTTTTGGCACCAATATTATGAACATGTGTAACACTACGATCGAGATTCAATAAACCATTGAAGGTAATTATTCAAGCAAATAAAATAACCATTATTCTCTTTAAATGAATAATCGTATTGCAATAAACACGATCCAATCATGTTGTTGCTCAATGCAAACACCAACTAACAATTATTTAGGTTTAACACCAATCCCGATGGTAGAGGGAGTGTGCGATGTTTGATCACATCAACCTTGGAAACACTTCCAACACTTATCGTCACCTCGTCTTTAGCTAGTCTCCGTTTATTCTATAGCTTTTATTTCGAGTTACTAATCACTTAGAAATCGAACGGGTATATAATACCCTCATGCTACTAGGATTACTAGTAAAGTACACATCATTATCATTATATCAAATATACTTCTATTGACTACGCCAGCCTTCTCATCTACCAAGTATCTAGGGTGGCTCCGCCTCAGTGACCGTTCCCCTCATAACAGAAGCACTTAGTCTCGGGTTTGGGTTCAATCTTTGGTTTCTTCATTAGAGCAACAACTGGTTTGCCATTTCATGAACTATCCCTTCTAGCCCTTGCCCTTCTTGAAACTAGAGGTTTTACTAACCATCAACAATTGATGCTCCTTCTTGATTTCTACTTTCACAGTGTCAAACATTGTGAATCACTCAAGGATCATCATATCTATCCTTGATATGTTATAGTTCATCATGAAGCTCTAGCAGCTTGGTGGCAGTGACTTTGGAGAAACATCACTATCTTATCTGGAAGGTTAACTCCCACTTGATTCAAGTGATTGTTGTACTCACACAATCACAACACATGCTCAACGATTGAGCTTTTCCCCTTTACTTTGTAGACAAAGAATCTTGTCGGAGGTCTCATACCTCTCAACAAGGGCACGAGCATGAAATCTCAATTTCATCTCTGGAACATCTCTTATGTTCCATGACGTTTCAAAACTTCTTCGGCGCCTTGCTTCTAAGTCATTAAGTATTACACACTGAACTATCACGTAGTCATCAAAATCGTGTATGTCAGATGTTCACAACATCCACAGACGACGCTTGAGGTGCAGCACACCGAGTGGTGCATTAAGGACATAAGCCTTCTGCGCAGCAATGAGGACAATCCTCAGTTTTACGGACTTAGTCCGCAAAGTTGCTATTATCATCTTTCAACTAAATTTTCTCTAGGAACATATAAAAACAATAGAGCTATAGCGCAAACTACATCATAATTCGCAAAGACCTTTTGACTATGTTCATGATAATTAGAGTTTAACTAATCAAATTACTTAATAAACTTCCACTCAAAAAGTACATCTCTCTAGTCATTTGAGTGGTACATGATCCAAATTCACTAACTCAAGTCTGACCATCACGTGAGTTGAGAATAATTTCAGTGGTAAGCATCTCTATGCTAATCATATCAACTATACGATTCATGCTCGACCTTTCGATCTCATGTGTTCCGAGGCCATGTCTCCACATGCTAGGCTCGTTAAGTTTAACCCGAGTGTTCCGCGTGTGACCTTTCGATCTCATGTGTTCCGAGGCCATGTCTCCACATGCTAGGCTCGTTAAGTTTAACCCGAGTGTTCCGCGTGTGCAACTGTTTTGCACCCGTTGTATGTGAAAGTTGAGTCTATCACACCCGATCATCATGTGGTGTCTCGAAACGACGAACTGCTGCAACCTTGCACAGTAGGGGAGAACACAATTTCATCTTGAAATTTTAGTGAGAAATCACCTTCTAATGCTACCGTCGTTTTAAGCAAAATAAGGTGCATAAAAGGATTAACATCACATGCAATTCATAAGTCCCATGATATGTCCATCATCTTGTGCTTCTTGATCTCCATCACCAAAGCACCGACATGATCTTCTTGTCACCGGCGCCACACCATGATCTTCATCATCATGATCTCCATCAACGTGTCGCCATCGAGGTTGTCTTCTATCTATGCTATTACTACTAAAGCCATGACCTAGCAATATAGTAAACGCATCTGCAAACACAAGCGTTAGTTTAAAGACAACCCTATGGCTCCTCCCGGTTGTCGTAGCATCGACGTTCAAGTCGATATTAACTATTACAACATGATCATTTCATACATCCAATATATCACATCACGTCATTGGCCATATCATATCACAAGCATACCCTGCAAAAACAAGTTAGACGTCCACTAATTTGTTTGTTGCATGTTTTACGTGGCTGCTACGGGTATCTAGTATGATCGCATCTTACTTTCGCAAAAACCACAACGGAGATGTGCAAATTTCTATTTAACCTCTCTCCAAGGACCGCCTCGGTCAAAACCAATTCAACTAAAGTTGAAGAAACAGGCACCCGTCAGCCATCTTTATACAACGAGGTTGCATGTCAATCGATGAAACCAGTCTCTCGTAAGCGTACGAGTTATGTCGGTCCGGGCCACTTCAATCCAACAATACCGCCTAATCGAGAAAAGACTAAGGAGGGCAGCAAACCGAACATCACCGTCCACAAAACCTTTGGTGTTCTACTCAAGATAACATCTACGCATGAACCTAGCTCTCATACCATTGTTGGGGAACGGTGCATGGGATTTTTTTTCCTATGCACACGATGACCTATCATGGTGATGTTCATCTACGAGAGGAGATTAGATCTACGTACCCTTGTAGATCGCTCAGCGGGAAGCGTTAAGAAACGCGGTTGATGTAGTGGTATGTCTTCACGATCCGTCCCTCGAACCGTCCCATGATCCGTCCCACGTCCGTCTCGCGATCCGTCCTGATCTAGCGCCGAATGGACGACACCTCCGTGTTCAACACACGTACAGCTCGATGACGAACTCGGCCTTCTTGATCCAGCAAGCAAGACGTATAAGTAGATGAGTTCTCTGGCAGCGTGATGGTGCTCCGGTGGTGGTGATGATCTACTCCTGCAGGGCTCCGCCCGAGCTTCGCAGAAATCCGATCTAGAGGTAAAACTATGTGGAATAGGCTAGAGTTGCACATGACAAAGTTGTGTCTCAAAAAGCCCTAAACCACTAATATATATATAGGAGGAGGGGAGGGGCTAGCCTTGGGGATCAAGGCCCTCAAGGGTGCGCTGGACAAGGGGGAGGAGTTGGACTCCAACCCCAATTCGGTTTGGTGGGAAAGGAGTCCAGTCCTTCCTTCCCACCTCCCTCTTTTTTTCCTTTGGTATTTTTGCTTGTGGCGCGATAGCCTTCATGGGCTGACTCCACCCGCTCACTAAGGACTTGGTGCGCCACCCTAGGGCCTTGGGCTCACTCCCGGGTGGGTGGGCCCCTCCCGGTAAACACCCGGAACCCACTCGTCACTCTCGGTACACTGCCGGAATTGTCCGGAACTTTCCGGTGACCAAATGAAACCATCCAATATATCAATCTTCGTTTCCAGACCATTCCGGAAACCCTCGTGACGTCCGTGATATCATCCGGGACTCCAAACAACATTCGGTAACCACACATATAACTCAACTATACTAATACATCACGGAACCTTAAGTGTGCAGACCCTGCGGGTTCGAGAACTATGTAGACATGACCCGAGGCACTCCTCGGTCAATATCCAATAGTGGGACCTGGTTGCCCATATTGGATCCTACATATTCTCCGAAGATCTTTATCGGCTGAACCTCAGTGTCAAGGATTCATATAACCACGTATGTCATTCCCTTTGTCTTTCGGTATGTTACTTGCCCGAGATTCGATTATCGGTATCCGCATACCTATTTCAATATCGTTACAGGTACGTCTCTTTACTCGTCCCGTAATACAAGATCCTGTGACTTACACTTAGTCAGATTGCTTGCAAGGCTTGTGTGTGATGTTGTATTACCAAGTGGTCCCCGAGATACCTCTCCGTCACACGAAGTGACAAATCCCAATCTTGATCCATACTAACTCAACAGACACCTTCGGAGATACCTGTAGAGTACCTTTATAGTCACCCAGTTACGTTGCGACGTTTGATACACACAAAATATTCCTTCGGTGCCAGTTAGTTATATGATCTCATGGTCATAGGAATAAATACTTGACACACAGAAAACAATAGCAACAAAATGACACGATCACATGCTATGTTTATAATTTGTGTCTTGTCCATCACATGATTCTCCTAATGATGTGATCCCGTTATCAAGTGACAACACTTGTCTATGGTCAGGAAACCTTGACCATCTTTGATCAACAAACTAGTCAACTAGAGGCTCACTAGGGACAGTGTGTTGTCTATGTATCCACACATGTATTTGAGTTTTCAAATCAATACAATTCTAGCATGGATAATAAACGATTATTATGAACAAGGAAATATAATAATAACTAATTTATTATTGCCTTTGGGCATATTTCCAACAGTGGGCCGGGCAGCTGACCCCATGAAGTCCCATGCGCCCAAGAGGGAAAATGTGGAGGGTGGGAGGAGTCCTTGTTGGAGTAGGACTCCTCCCCCGTGTGCCACGTCTTTGTTGGAGGTGGATTCCACCTCTTGGCCAATGGCCAAGGCCCTAGGGGAAACCCTAGGGCGCCTCCTCCCACCCCTTCCTCCTATATATAGTGGAGGTTTGAGGGCAGCCCAACACATGAAAAGCCATGTGCTGCCCTCTCCTCTCTAGATCGTCTTTCTTCTCTAAATTAGTTCGGTAGAGCTCGACGAAGCCCTGCCGGATTAGTTCACCACCACCGCCACCATGCTGTTGTGTTGTCGGAGAACTCATATATCTCTCCGCCCTCGCTTGCTAGATCAAGGAGGCAGAGACCGTCATCGAGCTGTACGTGTGCTGAACGTGGATGTGATGTCTGTTCGGCACTAGATCGTGATTGGATCACGGGACGACTTGTGATTTGGATAGCGAAGACGTTCGACTACATCAACCGCATTTCTTAACACTTCTAGCTTAGCAATCTACAAGGGTATATGGATACGATCTCTCCTCTCGTAGATGCTCATCTCCATGGATAGATCTTGTGTGTGCGTAGGAATTGTTTTGTTTCCAATGCAACGTTACCCAACATTGATTCCATCTAAACCATTCCAAAGCGGACCTCCTCTCAATAGTATGAATTTCCTACGACACAAACCAAATTGAAAAGAAACTCCAGAAAACCGTCTTTGCTCTTTCTTCCAACGAGGGGAAAATATGTAGTGCCATATGAGAGAATACATGAAATTCTTAATGCACATTATTAGTCCGCAAATAGGATTGTCATTAATCACAAAAACCATTAGAGAGTGAATTATGCCCTGACAGTCCACTCCAATTTAGTGCACATTGCCGGAAGCCCTGGAATAAATCCAGAAAATTGCAAGTACAATGTCTAGTCAGGGACTTGAACTCTAGTGGGCAGGGATAGCATTATCTTCCAAACCATCCAACGAGAGGTTGGTTCGTAAAAGTACCCTTATAACTGGCGATCGTCAGCTGTGGGGGAGGGGGGAGGGGTGCCTCCAACGAACAATTGGTTCGTTAGGAGAGATAAGCCGCAACAAATGTTTTGCATAGTTCGATGGTTGCCTCCTCCAGCGCGACCCTCCTTTGCCCCGAGGCTCAATTTACTCTTTTTTCTCAAAAAATGCCATCAACAAAAAAATTCCTAAATTGCCATGATCTAACTTATGGAAAATTCCATCCTAATTTATAAAAATTGCCATTGCTCTAATATTATTAACAATACAACGAGTATGATTCAAAAGGGTTGTATGAACAATAAAAATAAAAAAAATGCCATGCTAAACCTTAAAAATGGCAAACTCACGGTAAAAATGCAATTAACAAAAAATACGCAAATTTATAAATTGAGAAAATGGCATCCTGTGAAAAAAATGTCATGCTACTATATAAACCTGACATCCTCTAGATAAAATGTTTTATGTGGATAACCTTGGAAAACAACTATCATGCCATCCTCTCAAACATTAAAAAATGATATAATATTTGTAATAAAAATGCCATCGTGTTAATAAATAAAATGCCATCCTAGTAATGATAAAAATGGCATCCTATTGTTGATTCAAATGCGGTGTGCTTAGTAATTGAACTGTCATGGCTATAAAAATAAAAATTTCACCTCTCAATAATAGAAAAATGCCATCATATTATTGATTAAACAAATCATCCTATGGTTAATAAAATGGTATGTGCTTAGTAATAAAAATGTCATCTCCCATTAGTAAAAATGTTAGCCTCTCAAAAAATGCGATGCTATAAAAAAATAGAATGGTATTTCTCATAAAAAGATAGAAAAATGCCTTGCCATAAAAAAATAAAAGGACAATTACACGTTTGCCCTTTGTTGTGTGAGCCCGTGGGTTTTGCCCTTTCGGCTGTGCTCACTTTTGTCCTTAGATTTTTCATTGAGGTCATCTGAATGCCCTTTGACCGTTTGACCAATACTTTAAAAATCCATAACAAATCCATGTCAACACATAAAAATGCAAATAAAATATCAAAAACGTTCAGAAAAATATTACCTTTACGTGCATGTCATTTGTATTCATGAAAAAATATATTAAAACAACCCGAAGTTATTAATGTTATTAACATTTAAAAAAATAACACATCATTTAATATGATATGATATCATGATATGATAATCTATCATCTCTTTTTTCATTTAATTCTATGTCACCTCATAGAAAGGCCTATTTGACATGCATGATATTAACTATCATACTTTCATTACAAACAACCATAGTAACATATACTCGCTTCGTTCATAAATATAAGTATTTCTAGATAATTTAGTACGACTACATACAAAGTAAAATTAATGAACCTATACTCTGAAATATGTCCATATATACCTGTATGTAGTCTAGTTAAATCTCTAAAAAGACTTATATTTAAAAACGGATGAAGTATATATTACTACTCTAAGGCCCTATTTGAAACCATAATAGATTATAATAATCTGAATTATGAGGATAGATTATATAATGAGGTTTATAAAAATAATTTAGGTGAGCATGTTTGGATGCATTACATAATGACCTGTCTGTCCTGCACGCTTTGAGAAAAAAAGAGAGGAAGAGGAGGGTGGCGGTGGCAGGAATTAGTAATTACCTCCAACTTTACAAGGATAATGGGTCATTAGCCTAGATTTCATAATGGTTGCTGTTTATGGTACTGCCTACAATGATCAAAAGATTGAATTCATTGCTGAATTACATGATATCATGCTCCAATTTTCCTATCGTGTGCTGTTTGGTGGGGATTTTAATCTTGTTAGATCTACTTTGGACAAGAATAATGGGCTGATTAACAGCCAATTTTCCTACTTGTTCAATGATTGGATCAACAAATGGGGGCTTATGGAGATTAAGCTTGCTAATAGGAGTTTTACCTCGAGTAACAACCAAATTGATCCTATCTTTGCTATGATTGATCGTGTCCTTGTATCCACTTCTTGGGATGCTCATTTCCCTTTGTTTGTTCTTTCTGCACTTCCTCGGGTTCGGAGTGACCATACCCCTCTTTTATTAGATACGAAAGCTAGGAGGGTTACCTCCCCCAAATCTTTTCGTTTTGAGAAATGGTGGTTAGACCAACCTGATTTCAAAGACTTAGTTTGCAAGACTTGGGCTAACACTCCATGCCGCAGTGTGGCTGTTGAGAACTTGCTGAATAAGACTAGAATTCTTCGGAAAAAGATTAAGGGTTGGAGCATCAATATTGAGGCTTCCCTTAAGAAAAAGAAGAAGGATCTTCTTCAAGAGTTTGATATCCTTGATGTGTTCTCTGAGACTAACCGATTAGATGAGGCTGATAGGACCCGTATGGAGATTATTAAGAAAGAATTATATGATATCTGGAGGAAAGAAGAGATTGCCTTGTGGCAGCGTTCCAGAGATAGGAAGATTTTAGATGGAGACAAGAACAACAGATATTTCCATGCCTTAGCTAATCATCGCCATAGGAAGAATCACCTCTTTGAACTTAATGGAGATGATGGCCCTGTTCACTCTACTAAAGAGATGTTGGAGGTTGCCACATCTTTTTATAAAAATCTCTTTGGTTTTGAACAGAGACACAATATAAGTCTGGGTCCTTCCTTTTGGAAGGATGATGAATTGGTTACTCTGGAGGAGAATGAAGTGTTACAGAAAGATTTTTCTGAAGAAGAGATTAAAGATGCCATCTTCAATTCCTATGCACATGGTGCACCAGGACTTGATGGTCTTTTTTTATCAGGTTTTTTCGGATCTGATTAAAAATGACTTCATGGCCATGGTTAGGGATTTTGAAATGGGTAATCTTGACATTTATAAACTGAACTTTGCCATCATTGTGTTAATTCCCAAAGAAGTAGATACTAAAGATATGAAGAAGTTCAGACCTATTAGTCTGGGGAACTATGCAGTTAAGATTCTTACTAAGGCCATGACCACCAGATTGTCCCCTATTGGGGATAGACTGATCTCCTGAAACCAAACTGCTTTTATCAAGGGCAGATTTATTCTGGAGAGTGTGGTGCTGGCCCATAAAGTTATCCATGAGATTAAGAGATCCAAAACTCAAGGGCTTGTGCTCAAACTAGATCATGAGAAAGCCTATGATAGGGTGAGTTGGGAATTTCTCTTTGACATGCTCAAATCTAGGGGTTTTAGGATCAGGTGGATTTCTTGGATTAAGAGTGTAATTCTTAAAAGTACATTCAGTGTCCGAATTAATGATGTGACTGGGCCCTATTTTGTGGGTGGTAAGGGTCTCAAACAAGGGGACCCCATTTATCCTCTTCTTTTTAACCTAGTTGTCGATGTGTTTTCCAAGATGTTGTCTAAAGCTGCTCAACAAATTTGATTCCGGGGCTTCTGCCTCATGTGGTTAATGGAGGGATTGTCAGTTTACGGTATGCTGATGACACTCTCCTTTCTTTGGCTAATTCCAAAGACAAAACCAGAAATTTCAAATGGATTCTATCTTGTTTTGGAAACCTGTCCGGGATGAACATTAACTTTCATAAGAGTGACCTTCTCACCATTAATATTGAGGAAGAGGTTGCTAAATCTTATGCCCAAACTTTTAGTTGCAAGATTGGTTCTTTTCCCATCAAATACTTGGGGGTTCCCCTTAATTTTGACAAATTGCATAGAGAGGATCTGCAACCTATCATTGATAGGATTATTAGTTGTATTTATGGTTGGCTGGGTCAGCATCTATCTTACAGAGGTAAATTAATACTGCTATGTGCTTGTATAGTTAGTATCTGTGCCTACCTTATGGCTGTGATTAGGTTCCCTAAATGGGCGATTGATGCTATTAATTCCCAGATGGCCCATTTCTTCTGGGGGAATGTAGGTGACCAACATAAATATCATTTGGCTAACTGGGGCCTGATCACCAGGAAGAAGGCTTTTGGGAACATGGGTGTTCCCAACTTAAAAGAATTTAATATGGCCCTCCTAGCTTCCTGGGGGAGAAGGTTGACTGATCCTCAACCTAAAGATTGGAAAGAAGTTATTTCCTTCAAGTACAACACTCTTTCCCCCAATATCTTTTGGGCTAAAGCTGACAATGGATCCTCCTTTTGGAAGAGTATAACTTGGGCCTTAAATGCCTCTAGGAATTTCTATAAATGGAATGTTGGTAATGGGGAGAGCATCAAATTTTGGCATGACAAATGGTTTGGGGATTGTTCCCTCAAAGTTCAGTTTTGGGATCTGTTTTCCATTTGTAACCAGTCTGAATGCACCATCTCACAAGTGTGGGATGGTGTTAATCTCAAACTTTCTTTTAGGAGTGTGTTGACTACAATGGGTTAATTAGATGGAATCAGCTACTTGAGATTGTCCAAGCTGTCCATTTAACAGAGGCCCCAGATACCCCAATCTGGATGTTAGAAAAAAGGGGTATACTCGGTTAAATCATTTTATCATACTATCAATTTTGGGGGAGTGGTTTCTATCACTGGGGAAATTTGTGGAAAATTCTTTGCCCTCAAAAGATTCATGTGTTTCTCTCGTTGTGTGTGTGTAACAAGGTCCTGACCAGGGACAGTTTAGCAAAGCGTAGGACAGTCAGTGATCCTACTTGTCTGTTCTGTAAAGAAATGGAATCGGTGCAACATCTATACTTTGACTGTGTGGTTGCTAGATGTGTTTGGAAATTTTTTCTATTTCATTTCCAGATTATTATATCTCCTGTTTTAAAGATGTCTGTGCCTTATGGAAACTACATAAGAAACTGCTTGTGCAAAATATGATTACCGCGGCTTCCTTGTGGAGCATTTGGAGACTGAGAAATGACTTTTGTTTCCAGGGTCGTTCTTGGAGAAGTCTAGCATGCGTCCTTGTGAAACTTTGAGCTTTTCTTCGACAATGGGCTGCGCTCTGCGACGCCACACAGGAGGAGCTCCTTCGTTAGTTCGTCGTTAAGATGGACAAGTTCGGGGGAGAATTGTTGCACATCGCTTGGTCGTAGGCCTAGTCCTGAAACTATGATATATTTGCGTCTGTAATATACTTTGCTAGCTGGCGTAGCTGAATATTTTCCTCGTCTTTCGATGGTTAGTTTTCTAGTAGTTTGTGAGGTTGAGATGTTTTGGCTGAATGTTTGGGCTGTAAAAACTATCTGGTTCGATGCTTCAATAAAATGGAGCAGGGGGAACCCCTTTTATTCAAAAAATAATAATAACAATTCATAATCTCGTTTCTTTATGTGGAATAAAGTAGATTGTGAGTTTTTAATAATCCATCCACCTAGTTTTTATAATATACAACATAATCTATCTTACCTATTAATAAAGAAAATATTGCTTCTGTCGTACGTCATTCGAATTGCCCTTAAAGTTGGCTAAAATTATCCACCAATGCCACTATAAGTCATAGAAAACGTTTCAAACAGGAAAATCTTTGAACTGGGCCGGCCATGTAGGCGCTTCCTATATTACGCTCTGGCCATTGGAAAAGATGCAACACACCTGTTTGGGCCGGCCCATGCGTGGGCGTCTGTTTTTTTTAGTTTAGTTTTTAATTTTTCTTTCCAGTTCCATTTTATTTTTCTACTTTAAATAATTTAGAACTTCGAATAACCTTTCTCAATTTTAAGAAACTGAGAATTTCGAAATAAAATGTTCAGAATTTTGAAATAAAAGTTTGAAGAAAACATAAAATGTTTGTGAATTCAAAAAATGCTCGGGATTTTTGTAAAAATATTCGCATATTCAGAAAAATGTTCATAATTTTGAGAACAATGTTGGTGAAAATAATAAAATTCCATGATTTTTTAAAAAAGTTTGTGTATTATTTTTTGAGTGCAATTGAAAAAAATGTTTGCTAATTCAAAAAATGTTCATGCATTTCAAAAAATATCCTAAAATTTTAAAGACATAATATGATCAGCACTATTGTATATTATAATTGTTTTTCTTCCGTTGCAACACACGGGCCCTTTTACTAGTCTTGTTTAAAAACAATATAAATTATAAAAACTGAATGGTTCCAAACATGACCTAAATTACTCTTCATTACTAGCCTAAGGCCCTGTTTGGAACCACAATAGATTATAATAATCTGGATTATGAAGATAGATTATATAATCTGATTTATAAAAATAATCTAGGTGGACATGTTTGGAGGTCTGATAATATAAACTGTAATTCAAGTTTTACATTGCATAATGACCTGTCTGTCCTTTGTTTTTTGAAAAAAAGAAGGGTGGCGGTGACAGGAATGTAATTATCTCCAACTTTAAAGGGTAGTGGATCATTAACAATTCATAATCTGCTTTTAGCTGGGGTAGAGTAGATTGTGAATTTTTAATAATCTGTCCATCTAGTTTTTATAATCCACATCATAATTAATCTTGTTTGGAAACATTATAGATTATAAAAACTGAATTATATAATCTGAGTGGTTTCAAACAGAGCCTAAAAAGATTGGTTCCCGTTTGAACGAGGACCAAATCGTTTCAGCCACGCGATAATTTTGCGGGCAGTTAGGATCTCACGGCAACTTGCTTGCGAAACTTCGGCGGTCGATTCGATCGCCAAAAAATTTGAAACGCCCTTGCTGTGGTCGTGCGGACGTGTGCTGAATCCAAGCAGCCCCAAAGACACCGTGTCATGCATGCATGCAACACATGCACCTGGCCCGATATCGAACGCCTGCGACAAGACGACCACATATCGCGGCACGCGGCCAGCCGCGTGTCATCCCGTGCGCGTGGCATCGCCTTCGACATGTCATCGTCTCACGGTACCCGAGGCGCGTGCCGCCCACACGCCGGCCATGGGCGGGCCCGCGGCGGCGCGAGCCCGGGGTATCCGCCCCCGTCTCCCACAAAACCCTTTGCCCGGCGACGGCGGCGCCTCTCAATATGCTATATATACAAGTCGCAACCCCAGCGAGCTAGCGATCGGTCGACGAGCTGGATCTGAGGTGTTTCCCAACAGAGACTTCCATCGAGCAAGCACCACAAGAAGACCTCGCGTCGCGGCCTCCAGTCCTCGACCTCCATAGGTGAGTTTTGTTCCTTAGATCGGAGTGCCAGCCTTCCAGGGGTTTCTCCGGCGGCCTGTGTGTACCCTCGCTCGCTTATTTCTGACCTTTTGAGGCGTCGCACGGCCGGCCGAAGTATAGGGCCTCAGTCGTCGATACTTCTCCTCCGGCGATCGTCGTCGCACGGTTGAGTACTCCGGCCTCTCTGCACTTGCCTCTCTATTCGCGTGGTCCCCTGTGCGTCGCCAAGCGCCGCCGCGTATGTCATTCTAGCAGATGTAGCTCCACGTACGGCACCATTCACCTCGGCGCCGCCGCATTGCCGTCCTCTAGTTAAGACGCCACTGTTTTGGCTCGATGCGCCACCACACTGCCGTCGATCCTAGCAAGCTCTCTAGCCCGCGCGCCGCCGCTCGTGTGTAGTAGATTTATTTTTGTAAATTCAGGTCCTACTTTTCTGTATCATGGAGATTTAATCCACGAATATTTTGAAGTGATTCTTTTAATTCAATGCAGTTTTGCAGCTAGAAAATGAAACCTGTCAGGGAGACACCGGCGGTCCTCGGCAAGGAAGAAGAAGTCGACATTGAGGCCGTCGCAGGCCTGAGAGGAGATGATTGTGGTGTAAACTCGCAAGATCCTGCATGGAAACGATTCCTGCGCCACATTGGACCAGGCTTCATGGTCTCCTTGGCCTACCTCGATCCGGGAAACCGTAATGCTCTCTCTTCCATAAACCTCTCTCAATCACACCGCACATATGGTTCTGTATTCTGTATATCTGCTGTACTCACGCCTTCCAAACTGAAACAGTGGAAACGGATCTCCAAGCCGGCGCCAACCACAGATATGAGGTAGCCTTTGTTCGTTGTTGCATTACGTTTTGCCTGCCGGTCAGCCACCAGTACAAGCTAATTAATTTGATTGTGCTTCGATCGTTCCCTGTTTTGATCGCATGCAGCTCCTTTGGGTGATTTTGATCGGCCTCATCTTCGCGCTAATTATACAGTCACTATCAGCTAATCTTGGCGTGGTGACAGGTAAGTAAGAGGCATATATAGTATAGGTGACAGTCAATTTGTCATGCACATGATACACCAAACTAATTAGGTTTGTATTGGTGAACATCAACTAACACAGGGAGACACCTTGCCGAGCTGTGCAAGTCAGAGTATCCCGTATGGGTCAAGATCTGCTTATGGTTACTTGCAGAGGTGGCTGTGATTGCTGCAGATATCCCTGAAGGTTTGAAAACTGCTGATATTATACTCAAAAAAGTTAAAAAAAAAGTATCTGCGATTTAACAGTGATGTTTTATCTTTGTGATTTGCAGTGATAGGAACGGCGTTTGCTTTCAACCTCTTGTTCAACATCCCAGTATGGATCGGGGTTCTCATTGCTGGCTCTAGCACGCTACTTCTTCTCGGCCTTCAAAGATACGGGGTAACCAGCTACAGTCATCCCTTAACTGAAATGGATCGATGTTCTATACGCACATAGGAATGAGCCTTATATGTGACCAGGTACGAAAGCTGGAGTTTTTGGTTGCGCTGCTGGTGTTCGTCATGGCGGCGTGTTTCTTCGTGGAGATGAGCATCGTGAAGCCTCCGGCAAAGGAGGTGCTGAAGGGACTATTCATCCCCAGGCTCAACGGGTCCAGTGCCACTGCCGACGCCATTGCGCTCCTCGGGGCTCTTGTAATGCCGTAAGTCATATACAATTTAACTTCCGTTCGCCATACTGTTTTTTTGTTGGCTGTTCCATTTTACATGTGAACGTTAATTCACTGTAATGAATTTATTCCAGGCACAACCTATTCCTGCACTCTGCCCTTGTGCTGTCAAGGGACACACCCGCATCAGTAAGAGGAATGAACGACGCTTGCAGGTTCTTCCTCTTTGAGAGCGGTATTGCGCTGTTCGTGGCTCTTCTCGTCAACATTGCAATCATCTCTGTGTCTGGGACTGTCTGTAACGCGGGCAACCTCTCACCAGAGAACGCCGCCAAGTGCGGTGATCTCACATTGGACTCGTCTTCTTTCCTACTCAAGGTCCGTGAAATGTGTTAACCACTGACTTTGGTTGGCAAAATGTGCGTGATCCATGATGCCTTACGGAAGATTACTTGTTACTGTTGTTGTGTTCCAGAACGTTCTGGGCAGGTCGAGTGCGATCGTGTATGGTGTGGCGCTCCTGGCCTCTGGGCAGAGCTCCAGTATCACTGGCACCTACGCCGGGCAATATATCATGCAGGGGTTCCTGGACATCAAGATGAAGAAGTGGGTGCGGAACCTGATGACCCGCAGCATCGCCATCGTCCCCAGCTTGGTCGTCTCCATTATCGGAGGCTCCAGTGGAGCCGGTCGTCTCATTATCATTGCATCGGTAGGTACACTGCTTTCACCACAGCACAGAATCGCTAAACCTCCGGAATAATGCACGATGCGTGACATAAATTGGTTTTTGTTATCGTCCACGCGAGCAGATGATACTGTCATTTGAGCTGCCATTCGCTCTCATCCCTCTTCTCAAGTTCAGCAGCAGCAGGAACAAGATGGGCCAGTCCAACAACTCCATCTATGTAAGCAAGCATGCACACTACCGATCAATATGTTTCACTGTTTGTATTTCGGGTTGTGGAAGTGTGGAATGTTTTGGCTCAATCCATCCATGTATCTATGTACACAGATTGTAGGGTTCTCATGGACGCTGGGCTTCATTATCATCGGGATAAACGTCTACTTCCTCAGCTCGAAATTGATAGGCTGGATCCTACACAACTCGCTGCCGACCTACGCAAACGTCCTCGTCGGCGTCACCTTGTTCCCGCTGATGCTGCTCTACGTCGCCTCTGTCATCTACCTCACCTTCAGGAAGGACACAGTTAAGTTCATGTCTCGCCGCGAGCAGGAGGACATGGACAACACTGAGAAAGCAAAGGTTGCCAACAAGGATGGCAGCGAGGACGACAGAGTTGTACAATCAAACTGATGCTTGTTTACCACCCTCAATAATCATAGATAGAAATACTTTGTTAGCTAGGCATATTGATTAAATTGATTACTAGTTTTTGTTGATCATGTTAGTTTGGTCTTCTGCTAATGATAAATAGGCTAGAAATATTTTGTTAGCTAGCATATTGATTAAATTAATTAGTTTTTGTTGATCGTGTTAGTTGATTGTGTTAGTGCGGTCTTCTGCTAATGATAAATAGGCTCTGCAAGTGTGCATGGCTTTGCTGCAATTTTTTTTTGAGCCGAGCATAACACCGGTTTCCATTACATCGAACGGAAATACAACAGATCCACAATGTTACCAACAGAAAAAAGAGAAAGAGTACTGATTACGACAACAAGTTCTAGCAGACTGTCAGCTTTCACCTATGGAACAGCCGCTCGCCTTCGAACCGACTGCCATAGCATAAAAACAAGCAATCTTACAGAGCAGACAAAGTATCACCGTAACAACATAACCACATCACAAGTTTTCAACCAGACATAAGAACTAACATCTAGCAGGATATCCCCCACAGACAATCAAAATACTGCACGCTCATCCTCCTGCGATCCCCTGCCGCGCTCATCCTCCTGCGATCCCCTGCCTCGCAGAGCTTCATCAACGAAGTTCTCCTGCATCATCCTCCTGCTGCAAGCCTGCCAAATATAGAAGGAACGAACACATTGAAAATACAATTTCAAAGGGAGTTTTGATCAATTTATTTTCGAAAGTAGCCCTGTTCCTAGCCAACCAAAGAGCCCAGCATACAGCCGCAAGCCCCACAGTGTAGTATTTCCCACCAGCAGGCAAGAAAGCATTACACCAGGAATAATATTGCTAGTAAGAGTTGGGGCAGCTGTCAGTCCCCAGAGTAGCCCCAACCGATCTCCACACAACCCTAGCAACGGGGCATGTAAAGAAAAGGTGTTGCGAAGTTTCCCTTCGACGACAGAAAGAACAACTAGGATTCCCAGGCCATTTTTTCTTTTTCATCACATCTCTAGTCAACACCGCATCTTGAGACATTTGCCACATAAAGTTTTTAATTTTCAAAGGTATTTTCGCTTTCCAAATCCATCTATAATGACACCCATGTAGCGGTTTCTCCAACCACTTATACATGGACTTAGTGCTGAACTTACCATTCTCAGTCAGACCCCACGATATTTTGTCACCATCCCTGGTTAGCACAATCCCAGATATAGTTCTATGCATCTCTCTCCATTGATCTCTAAGTTCAGGGTTTAACCTCCTCCTAAAAAGGAGTAATCGTCAACCTGGCACAACCTCTCCACCGTACACTCTCGACCATTGCAAATATCAAAAAGAAGGGGGAATTGATCTTTGAAAGGCGGAAGCCCCACAACAGAGTCATGCCAAATCCTGGCAATGTTCCCAGATTCAATATTAACTTTTCCCCCTGCCAAGTAAAACTCTTTGACTTTAAGAATAGCTTTCGAGCAGGGTGAGTCAGAAAATCTAGGCTTAACAGTTGTCGCAGTTTTGTTTCTGAGATATCTAGCTTTGATAATATCTTGCCACACACCCTTCTTCGTCTCCAACTTCCACCACCACTTAACCATCAAGCTAATATTTTGTTTACGAAGGTCTTTAACGCCCAGCCCCCCTTTCTGCTTGGATCTACACACCCTACTCCATTTCACCATATGGTATCTCCTCTTTTTATTGTTACCTTGCCAGAAAAACCTACGTCTGTGTTTATCCAGCTTCTCTATGAATGATTTATTCATAAGCCACATAGACATGTGGTAGATGTAGATCTGGGTGATAACAGAATCCAGGAGAGCCAGTCTACCTCCCATGGAAGCAGCATTGCCAATCCAGGCCTCAAACCACTTCATATATCTTTCCACAATAAAGTCCCAATCAGAGTTCTTCAATGTGGTATAGTTAACAGGCATCTCAAGGTACTTGATAGGGAACTTACCAATATCACAGTTAAATAGATCAGCATATGTTTTAACCACATTGTCATCCCCTCCAACAGTAAAAATCTCGCTTTTCTGATAATTGACCTTAAGGCCTGACATCATCTCGAAAATATAAAGAAGCAACTTCAGGTTGACTGCCTTTTCTACATCATGTTCAATACAAATAATTGTATCATCAGCGTATTGCAACACATCAATACCATCAGGAATAAGTTCTGCAGCAAGATCAACAATAAGCTTGTTTCGCTGAGCATTTTTAATCATCTTTGCAAGGCATTTCGTAGCCAGATTAAAGAGGAATGGGGAATGTGGGTCACCCTGCCGCACCCCTTTTGCACTCTGGAAATAAGGCCCCACACAATTTTTAAGCTTAATGCTGACAGTACCATCGTACAAGATTTTTTTAATCCAATCACACCAAGTTTCACTAAAGCCTCTCATGCTATGACATTCCAAAAGGAAGTCCCAGTTAACTTTGTCATAAGCTTTCTCAAAATCAAGTTTCAGCACAATGCCAATTTTTTTATTAACATGAGTATCACTACAAGAAATATGCTCATACATGATGTTTTTTAAGACGTCGTTGATGAATTCCTCATAAATCTACGACGATTTCATCTGGGATTGTCGTAAACCGTTTGAGGGGATCAAATCTACATATAAATTACGACGATGTGAGTCAAAAACGTCGTAACCACATAAAATGAGATCGTCATAACTTTTACGACGATCATAAAAATATCGCAAACACTCAGAACCCTTCCCACGGATCGATGACATGGCGTCCATCCATCCATCCATCCATCTCTCCATCCCATCCATCCATACATCCATCGGTCCATCCTATTCTATGGCAGAAAACATCCCCCTCTCTCTCTCACAAAAAAACATCTCCCCTCCCTCGCACGCACACGAAACCTAGCCATCTCCCCAATCCAGATCCGCCCACCACCCTCACCCCTCGCCGCCGCCTCCCACCACAGCTCCCCGATCCAAATCCGCCACCCACCTCCCTCTCCCCTCGCCGCCGGTCTGCACCCTCCCTCTCCTGGCCGATGTCAAGGGTGAATCACGTGTAAGCTCCCCTCCCCTCCCTCAGATCTCCCTCCCCTTCCTCCAGATCTCCCTCCCCTCCTCCAGATCGGCCCTCGGCCGACCGATCCGCATGGCGCTGACGGTGGTGTGTGTGATACACGCATGGGCATGGGGATCCGCCAGCGAGCAATCTCCACCGCCGCCCCTATCCACAGAGGCCACACACGCGCCAGCGGCGGGCGGCTCGTCATGGCTCCCTCCTCCACCTCGCTCCCCTCCGTCGCCGTCCTCATCCTCCTCCTCCTCCTCTCCAGCGTCAAGGCCAGCCTCACCACGGCCCCCGTCTCCGGTGCGCGTTCAATTTCACACATGCGCAGCCATCTAGGTGCTCCTTCCCCGCATGAAACTGTTTCTCTTTCTCATCCATGGTTATTTTACAGAATCAATCAGACGCGCCAGAGCAGCAGCCAGGAGGAGGAGGAGATGGCCTATACAGGGAGATTCTCGGGGACGAGATGGTGTTCAGGCTCAACCAACTCGGCCGTTGGTTGCCCTCGCCGGCGACTTCTCCCTTTCCTCCTCTAATTGCGCAATGGAGTTGCCATTTAAGTAGTAAGAATAGCTTGTGCTGAGAAACTGTTTTGATTTGAAATCATCTTCTGAAGATAGAATTAGAGGCAGGGCTACGATGCTTTTTAGATAGTTCCAACAATCGTCTTTTGTAGGTGACACAATATAGTTTAGTTTGTTGATCGACCCTACTGAGACCCCTGTATTTCTCAAGTTAGAAATCCATTAAACTAGCTAAGCAAACTAGTACTCCCTCAGTATCAAAATATAAGATGCTTTTTGCCTTTTTGACACTAGGTAATATCCGAAGTCCTATAACACGAAGCTACCGTTCCTTTCATGACTGTCAAGTTCTTTTAGATCCATTACTTATGGACATGTTTACCCTTATTCTTTTTCTGGCTAGGTCCCCAAATTGTATCGCAAAATACACCGGTAAACACATAAAACTGAGTCTTGAGTTCTTACATATCTCAAATTTTATTGAGGTAAAAAATTATACGAATGTGAATATTGGCCATTCTGCTTTTTTCTGCCCATTTCTCGTATAAGCAGTTTACCGAATCTGCATATCTTTTGTGAAATATGTCATATGCAAACATCTCACCGCGTTTCTCCTGGTTCTCTTTAACTTTAATTATTTCTTTTCACGCTTAAAAAAGGTTTATTTTCCTTTTAGAAGTTTGCTTTGTATCAGAACATGTTTGTGGACTTTAACTACTGTATTCCAGATTATGCTACCAACCAAAATCAAATAATTAATTCAAATACTCCAGTGTTAGTTGCGATTACAGTGCAACAAAACAAACAACATAAACAACATGAATCTTGATGCAGTTTAGATGGTTTCTCATGTTCAGATAGCCAAATACATGCAGGCTGTGGCGCCCATCAGAAAATAATGATGATAGTGCTACTGTGACTTTTAGTGTTTCTGTGTGGATTCTTGGTGTGGTTGTGGCTTCTTTTCTTTCTTGTTGAGCTCTCTGTTCCATCTTACCTACTTGTGGTTGGCGCCTTGGCTGGTGCAGGAGCACATCACCATACCAACTGGAAAAACTGCTTCGTGTTTTAGCTGATTCTCGGCAAGTTCGGTCTCTGAATTGCTAAGTGGTAGTATAGTGACTGATATTTTTGCCTGCTCTTAGTTTCTCTCAAGTCAAGTCTAGTCCAGTTAGGCTTTTTTTACTCTTGATAGGTACTACTGATTTGGACTGGTGTTTTCCTGAAATTATATGCTGGTTTCATCAGCTGAGTTGAAATGCTTCTGTTTATTTTTTGTATGCTTCCGTTTAACATTACTTGCATTTATAGATGGCCAAAAAACAATTCTATGTGCTTGTGAGGTCAGGCTGTATATATATGCATATGCTGATCAGTGAGTGCTGCCTGCAGCAGGCAGGCAGACTGTGCTGGGGTCCTTCACAAGTAGCATCTACTTGTGAAGCAGAATATACTTCACAAGTAGCATAATACCTGTGTAGCTCCGATTTTTGTGCAGGCATGTCTGAGAATATTCAGTCTTAACTATCCTTCCTAAATTTTCAAGGATAATTCTCCGGTTGCTAGCTCATATATTTGCAAGGGTAATTCTAGGCAGAAAATTTGGCCTCAAGCGAAAGCAGAATATACTTCACAAATTCTTGAATATACTTCACATGTATTTGTCCAGTGCGTGCTTTTACATAGAGTGGTTATGTTTGAGCGAGTGTATTTGTCCAGCTAGGCCATTAACTTGTCTTGCTGATGCACAAATTGTCTGCATTTCCTCTCCTTGGGGGGTTTTGCCGGTTTGGCACCATAAAAAGCAGGGCAATTGTAGTGCAGATAAGATTAATAAGATGACTCTGCCTGTTATGGTGTAGAAAAAAAACTGGTAGAGGTTTCCTGCTGCTGTTTCGCGTCGGGCTCTAATTCGGTTTGCTGCTGCTGTTTATTTCTGGTGGTGTAGGCTCGCGGTGAAGAAGAGAAAGGCCGAGAAGGACCCCAACAAGCCCAAGCGCCCCCCCCCCCCCGAGCGCCTTCTTCGTCTTCATGTGAGTTCCCAGGCTCGGCTCGTCGTTGCTCATGGTTCGATTCGCCTTGTTTTCCTGTGGTGTGGTGTGGCGTCGCATCCTGACCGAGGATTTGCTCATGGTAATTTCTGTGTTCGATCATAGTCATGCACTTACTTGGGTTTGAGTTAAGATCATTTCAGTGAGCATTGTTGAATTTCATTGATCTGTAAGATCTGATTCGTTGGCTTTCCTAGTGACATTACTTGTACAGCGAATGGTAGCAAGGGCCAACACTAAATTGCTGCTCGCTACAGCAGACAATTACAGATATTAGATAGAGATTTTTCTAAACAAGCTACATAGTCATGCACTTACTTGGGTTTGAGTTAAGATCATTTCAGTGAGCATTGTTGAATTTCATTGATCTGTAAGATCTGATTCGTTGGCTTTCCTAGTGACATTACTTGTACAGCGAATGGTAGCAAGGGCCAACACTAAATTGCTGCTCGCTACAGCAGACAATTACAGATATTAGATAGAGATTTTTCTAATTATAGTTTACAACAGCTCCAATCAGCATAAGTTTAGCATTTTCGTTTGACTGCGCTAAAGTGTGGCCATACTACAATGCTTGTTACACATGAATCAACTAAGCAGAGTATTACCGTCGTACTTCTGTATTGCTCTCTTTAATAATATTGCATCATCAGCCTGCATGTATCATCTCCTTTTGGTCATGAGGATAAGGACATTTCTTTTCTCCCCTGGCTTAAAAGAATGGGAGTTTGTGAGGGAGGTTCTCTCACTGTATGTGAACACCGGTCTGATGTTACGCAAATGTTTTTTTTATGACGCGAGGGAAGAGCTACTGATTTCTAACCATGCTTCCTGAATACCTGATACAGAGCTCCGTAAGTGGTATTGTTTATCTGATAATCCATGGCCTATTTGATAATATAGTTGAAAATTTGAATAGCTAGTGTGCTAAGTCTCTTATAGTTTCAGAAAGACATGATTGTATCTGTCCTGTACTGTTAATCCTGAAGATAAAGCTCATATGTATATGAAATGCCTGGTTCACTGAGCTCTTATAGTTTCAATATATTTTCATTGTAGAATGAAAGCATAAATGGCCATTACGAAAATGCATCCTTCATGTGTGTTGATGTTTTTATATTTGTTTCTGATGTTTTTATATTTGTTTCCTTTTGATTGATTCATGTGTAGTGTAATGTTCTTGTAGGTTGACAAGTTGTGCCATCTCCAGCATTTTTCATAGGAGAGTGAATGAAGTCCATTGTAATATTGGGATAGTAGCAGATGTGCCATTGTTTTATTGTGCAATGTTGTGCGTTCTTGCTATATTCATGTGTAAGGAAATGTATTCATGAGATGAGTTATTGTATTATGTAAACCTGGGAGATATATTATGTGATGTTATATGATGGATGATTTTAATTCGATTTGTAGTTTTCTTGATTTGAATATGAAATAGTGTTGGATTTAATGTTGCACAAATAATTGGGTTGAAAAGGCCCAAAAAATAGAAATAAAACTAAGTTTTGAACAAAAAGTTCCTGAATTCAAAAATGAAAAAGGCCAAAACTGAAACTAGACCAAATTTATTTGGGCATGAAAAGGCCAGGGCCCAAATTAGAATGATAAAAAAATTCGAAAAAAAACTAAAGTGGCTGAAAATAGGCCAAGGCCCAAAATAAGCTCAATAAGAAAAGCCCAAAAAAAATAAAACGAGCCCATGTGATCAATTGAAATGGGTTGGGCTGATTTCAGCCATGACGTTTTGATTTCGTCATAATTTTTCCACGTAGGACTGGGTTTGATTGTCAGCGATGATTTAGGATCGTCGTAAAGGTTACGACAATCCAGGAATCGTCGTAAAGTTACGACGATTTTGACCAAAACGTCGTTGCTGTTCATTTCTGACGCTCCGTTTTCGACGCTTAGTTTTTCGTCGTGCGATCGTCGTAAATGAAAAACCGTGACAATGTAGCGACGAAAAAATAGCGTCGTGTACTAGCTTATTCCTTGTAGTGTATGATTTAGAATCTCATGCAAAGCTAAAATCCCATCCATAATGCTTCTCCCTTTTATAAAAGCAGTCTGCGTGGAACTAATCAAAGTATCAGCTACGTGTGCTGCACGTCTATCCAACACCTTTGTAATCAGCTTATAGGGGCATCTTAACAAGCAAATGACTCTAAATTGTTGGAATCTATCAGCTCCCGAAACCTTAGGCAGCAAGGAAATCACACCGTAATTAAGACGCTTAACATCAAGCGACCCTCTATGGAAGTGATGAAACAAGGACATAATGTCATTCTTGACAATATCCCAACATACTTGGTAGAATTCGGCAGGTATATTATCTGGACCAGGAGCTCTATTTGCTGCCATATCAAATAAAGCACTTTTAACTTCAACCTCCGTAAATTCTCGACATAGGATATCATTATCAACTTCACTCAGCTTTTCCTCCTGTGACCAAGTCTCGGGATCCAGGTGAAAGATATTGCCTTGGCCAGGACCAAATAGTTCCTTGTAGAACTCAGTGGCGTGAGCAATAAGTTCTTCATTCCCGTCAATCACTTCTTCTCCCATCTTAAGAGAGTGAATCGTGTTCTTCCGTTTGCGTCCATTAGCTATCTTATGATAGTAACTAGTATTCATGTCTCCCTTCAACATCGATCTCTCATGGGATTGCTGCAGCCAGTATATTTCTTCATTAACTAGCAACCCATGAAGCTCGAAATCAACATCAACTTTCTTATTATACATTTCAGGTGACAGCGGTCCCTCTTCCTCCAACTCTTCCAAATGATCTAGTTCGTTCCTAAGCTCTTCTTTCCTCTTCTTATCACGACCAAACTTATCCGAGCCCCATCCCTTGAAGTAGGTTTTGATCCTTTTCGACTTAATGTTCAGGATGTCTATGTGATCATCAGATCGCACAGATCTGGACTAGATTTTGCTAACAGTGGGAATGAACTTATCATCTTTGATCCAAGACAGATCAAACCGAAATTCACGAGGTTTAGGAGCATCCCTCCCCTCCTCCCCCGAACTAAGCAACAGAGGACTGTGATCAGCAATTTCCCTAACCAATTTCCTGACCGAAACTAGGGGAAATATATCTTCCCATGTTTCAGACATCATAATACGATCAAGTTTCTCTAAAGTAGGATGAGCTTGATTATTGGTCCAGGTATATTTACCCCCACTAATATGGATCCCTCTCAGCGCCAAAGTATTAATAACTAAATTGAATAAGTCCTTGGATTTGCGGATAGAGAAGCTCTTATTCTTCTCCCCGGAGTGTCTCAAAATATTGAAATCACCTCCAACTATGTACGGTACTTTCATATTACTGCACATAGATGCAAGCTCCACCAAAAACTCTTCTTTGGATTCCTCATGAGCAGACCCATTCACCACCAACAGACCCCACACTATCTTAATTCTTTTATCATCCAGGACTAGTTGCAAGATATACATGCCCTTGGTGCAGGATATAATGTCCAGAACGTCATGTCTAGCTCCACACAGTATTCCTCCAGATCTACCTCTGGAGGGAATCCACTCCCAATTAAACAAGCCAAAGGGGTCCAGCCTCCTAAGGCATTTAGGGGAAAAGTCTTTCTTCATGGTCTCTTACAGACCCAAGAAATCCAGGGAATGATCACGAATGAGGTCGGTGAGGCAGGTGGCCACTCCTTTCTTGCCTACCCCTCGACAGTTCCAAATGAGACCTCTCATTTGGAACGCTTCTTATGGAATTTTGCCCGAGTAACTCCACCAGGGGACATGGTAGAGTTACATTTTCCTCCATCATTCTCCTCCTTCTTTTTCTGACTTCTAGTCACAGGTCTAGAAATCTTCACAATAGGTTTTCTATTATTTTTCCTTTTAGATTTAGTAATAGATTTACTTTCAAATATCGCTTCATCTTGGTCCAACCATTCTAAGCTAACAGTGGTACTATGTCCCAGGCCATCAGTAATAAAAATATCATGTTCCTGATTTTCGTGGCTCGTATTTTTCTTAATGCCGAGCTCCTCTCTAACCTGCTCCAGCTCTCTAAGCACATCAATGCATGCAAAACTACCATAAGGAATAATCACCCCCATATTGCTAGCTCTACTAATCAATTCAGCATCAGAAAGAACACCAAAAGAGTTATTGCGAAGCTTAGGGTTACCTTCCAGATCCTTCTTACTAGCAAACCTCCTGGCCCTGTCCTCCTTCTCCTGCATCCCACACGTATTTCTCTTACTGAACCTGGTGTCAACTTTAGAAGCATTGGGAGGAGTAGAAATCACATCCACATTGTTATCGGTTTCAGGTGATAGTACCACATAATCATTTGAGATTTTCATGTTAGGATCAGTCTCCCCCTCCAGCTCCAACACCTGCCAATTATTAGTTACTACATCTGCATATGTCAGAGATTTTCGGAAAACAGAACTAAAAGTCACCTGAACTTCCTTCAGATCATTCTGTATATCTGGGGTATTGTTCCCTCTTTCCAAAGGAACAGGAACAATCCACTTAGATGATTCATTTAGGTACTCTTCATGGTCCTGCTGCATTGATTCAATTAACAGCTTATCATCTTCCTCGCTCTCCTCACATATTGACACCTCCTTCGCAGGAGAGGGCAAACGACAGTTTTTACCCCCCCCCCCTAGACGACTGACCAAATCTTTTAGCCCCCAAGGACTCAAAACAACTATCCTCTTTCTCATTATCATGATGCTCATGTTTACGTTTTGGTGTCAGGTTCTGTTTGGAGGCACCATCACGTGCAACAGGCATAGCGGTTTCCTCCATGATAGTATTCTTGACAAGCACCTCTTCCACCTCATATGTAAACTTATAAAAACGACCCTCCAACACCCCTTCAGCAGATGTTGGGATTTGATCAACATGCCTGCAGCCAATCTTAGCTCTAACCGACGCAGGTCGATAGAGGTTTGACATATCTACCTCTAGAGTAATCCCCACAAGCCCTCCAACATAAGGAACAGTCTTGTTACACCTCTTATTAACAGGGATCCTACCAATCTTAACCCAAGCCACTTCCAGTAGCCCCTCTGACTCCAAATCATCCGACCAGGGTGAAAATTTTACACTAACCCCACATTTTTTAAGTTTCACATGCTCTACAAACAGTGCACGTTCTATCTCCCTAGGGTTAGGCATTCTCATAACAAATCTCTAAGGAGCAAAGAACTTAGCAGAGCATCTCCACCCCTGGCCTACATACACACTCAGCTCAGCCTCAATATCTTTGGTGAGCGCACACCCTTCAGTGATGGTAACAATTATATTATGATTTCTATCCCTAGATTGCCTCTCAACATTAAGATCGAGGATGTAAAAGAAACCTTGCCCCTTAGCTTGAAAAGCACACATCACAGGCATACATTCCCAAGGAATGAACTCTGCACATATCAGAGACAGGTGCCCTTTTTTCTTACATCTATGACATATGGCTTGAGGGCATCTAGCAGTAGTATGTCCCATCACCTGACAGATCTGACAGGGAGAGGTAAAAGGAATGATGTTACCAGGCTTAGCAGGAGTATCCCGATCTCTCACAGGGGCATAGTTTCTTCCCCCAGCACGCAGGCCATCCCCAGCATCAGATCCCCCACCTCCCCATTTCTCCTGGCGGGGAGGGGCAGCCTGCCTGTCTGCATCAGCCTTGCCATCATGATGGGGCGAAGATCTCCCTTCACCCCCTTCCTTCCACGGCTCCTGGCGGCCGCGATCTCCTTGTTCTCCCCCTGCCGCAGCATCCCACTTGTCAAAACCAGAAGCCTCAGATCCAGAGGCTCTTGTCGAAGAAGAAGCCCCTGTCTCTGACTTGCGCTTCCACACATTGGAGTCGAATCCCCGCCCAGCTCCTCGGTTGAACCTCCCAGCACCACGACCATGGCGCCCCGCACCAAAACCGTCCCCTCGCATCTTGGGTTTCTGGGTGGGTAGAGGGTGGACGAGAGGAGGAGGAGCAGCAGTTACTTGCGCATATGAGCGGGAATCCCCCCAATCTTCCCTTCCCACCAGGCGAAGTTTTGGCTAACCCTAGATCGAGCACCGCACGGGACACTCGAGAAATGTGCAAGGCTGTCCTTGAGATCGAAAGCGAGCGAAGGAGGGGTGCTCCTTGTTTTGTACCTAGAGACCCCGAAACCTTAGCCACGCTCTCCCTGCAGCGGTCCGATCTCTCCAGGTCCACGTGTCACCCATCCACACCGCCCGCAACGGGTCCGCGCCCCCCAGCCCAGGCCCACCTGTCGGGGGAGGGGGACGCCTTGGTGGGCCCGGACCATGGTCGTCTCCCCCACCAACCGCATCGCCGCCCACCGGAATACTGGAGCCGTCAGGGCCATCCCCACCGTCCCCACCAACTCCGGTGACCGGAATTCTATCATGAACCCTAGCAAAGTGACACGGAAATGAAACGATCTCACCTATGTCAATCCGCTCTCCTTCCCGGAGAAATCTGGCGTCCACCGTCCTCCCGTCAGCATCGAGAAGAACAATCCGCAACGCCTCCAATCGAAGCCATAGAACTCCTTCATCGAGGCGAATCTGGCTGGTGGAGACGAGATCCGCCGCATACAGCACGCGCCACCGCACACCGCACGCCATCCCTGCCGCCGGGGAGCACGGCGCCGGGACGGAGCACCTGTTGTGCGCCGCGGGAAGAGCGCGCCACCGAGAGGGGAGCACCTATCGCGCGCCGCGAAGAAGCGCGTCGCCGGGGAAGGAGCGCCTTCGATAGAAAGCGCGCCGCCGGGAGGGAGCGCGCCGCTTACCGAGTCTCACTCGCTCATATCTCTTCCTTTTTCGTGGGGAGGCTTTGCTGCAATGATTGTGGAGATTCATTCTTTTCTCTTCTCTCAATGTATTTTCTTTTTCTGACCGCAAACTGCAGGAGCTCTGCCTTTTCAGTTAATTAGGAAGGTAGAAAGCTGTACAGTGGGCTGAGAAATTCAGCTTACACAGGAAAAACACGGTCACAAAAAAAGACAAACTATGCACATCTCCAGAGCCTGTCAAAACACCAACAAACTTATTTTAGGGTGTAGATTTCCTCATTTTATTTCGAAATTAGTTTATATTAAAAAAATAAAATGATCTTATATTTCAGAAACGAAAAAGGCTGGTTTCTTTCCGGTCAAACTTGCCATGCAGACGCAGTGCATGAGGCAAACGAGCACAAACCTTTTCGCGCCTCTTTGGGTGTCGCGGTTGTTGCGAAGATGCTCAGGTTCTCATAAGAGGATCTAAGACCCATATTTGGTTAGAGAAGGAGCAGTCTACGATGATGTGCACATCACTCCCTAGTTCCTGGTCACATAAACAGCAGAGAGGATTGTTCGGTCAGCCTCTCTTTTGTAACATGTCCGGTATCCAAATTCTACCCTGTAGAAGCAACCAGAGAAAGAATTTCACCTTGCGTGTGGCCTTCTTCTGAGCAGAGTTAAATGCATAGAACCATCGGAGTTAATTGCAGAAAACCACCACATTGAAGTAAAGGATTGCGAAAAACACTCTTCTACACATTCTAGCAGAAAACATACAAAAGTTGTCTAATTTGTTGCAAAAAGTACTAACCCATCGGTTGAGGCGTTTTAAGCACGATTATGACATATAAGTCCCATTTTTGATGACGTGACGCACAGATCCGTCACTAACGCCATCAAACGTTGCTACTAGCTCCGTCGACGTGCTCGCTCGGTCAAAACCGATTTCATCGGGTCGCTCTGTGTCGGTCGCTCTCTGTCCCCACTCTCTCGCTCGCCGCCCTCTCTCTGTTCTCTTCTGCCGCCGCTCCATGTGGTCGGACGCCGACCGCTTCTCCGCCCCGCCATGGTTTCGTGGAATGACGGCGAGACCAGTGAGGATTCGGCCCTGAACTTGTGCTCCTCCTGCGACAGCATCCTCAAGGTCAGTTGCGTATGGCGAGAGCTAGGGTTAGGGTTTGCGAATTAGGGATTTTGTGAAATAGCTCGATCTGATTCTTTGTTTGCTCCCGCAGCTTCCTACTACTATGCACAGTCCAAATATCAACGGGACTGACAAAGATGTAAAGGTGTTGTGCGAACACGGCAAGCCGACAGAGAGATTCGTCGCATTTGAAGGGATGCACACGGGCAGGAGGTTTTGGGGGTGTAGTGAGAAGGTGTGCATCTAAACCTATGTACTGCAAGCTGTTAGTGTGCTCTGTTTACCTCGTGTTGTACATTTCTTTAATCCGGGTCAATGCATAATGCATTGTTTATCATGATGTTTAGCCGTCCTAATTATTTGGTAGTGAAGTCATTGTTAAGTGCATTGTTTAATGATGAGATTGTTTAATGGAGTCATTGTTAAATGCCTTGTTTAGTGATGCCATTGTTTAATGCTCTCTTAATATAATCTTTTTTGCTTGCTCCTAGTTAACTAATATATCCATTGTCTATCTCATGTTCTTTTTGTTTGTTTAAGTATAAACTATGGAGTAGTTTAGTGGATTGATTTTGAATGGCCAGACTCAATGGAGAAGGCATTGGTCAAATTATGGGATATGTATGAGGAGAGTAAGGCACTAGGACCACTAACAATCTTGATAGTTCCTTTTTAATTCACATCCTGACAGAAGAGAAGAAGAAACTAGAGGAAAACTATGAAAAAATTGTATGGTGATGTGAATGCTCTCTTGGATCAACAACAGAGGGTTGTGGACAGTGTGGGGGAGTACAACTTGAAGGACAATACCAATTTACAACAGAAGTATGATATTCTTAAGAACCTGCCACCTGCTCAAGCCAAAGTTATTAGGAACCTGAAGAACAATTATTTGAAGGAGATGGAAAGGCTGACAGAAGAGAGGTATAAACTGTAGCATCACATTTCTGAGCTTCAGAAGTCCGAGGAAAAGATGAAGTTGAAGATTCAGGGGGTGAAGGCCATGTTAGATGAGTAGGATCCTTGTAGTATGATAGTCATCTATCATCATGTAGAAGATGATCATTTATGTGTTGGGGAACGTTGCATGGGAAACAAAAAATTTCCTACGCACACGAAGACCTATCATGGTTATGATCATCTACGAGAGGGAGATCGGATCCACATACCCTTGTAGATCGCTAAGCGGAAAGCGTTAAGAAACACGGTTGATGTAGTGGAACGTCTTCGCGATCCAAATCGCCGCCGTCCCACGATCCATCCCGATCTAGCGCCGAACGGACGACACCTCCGCGTTCAGCACACGCACAACTCGATGACGATCTCCGCCTTCTTGATCCAGCAAGAGAGACGAAGAGGTAGCAGAATTCTCCGGCAGCACGACAGCGTGGCGGTGATGATGGTGAGCTACTCCGGCAGGGCTTCGCTGTGCCGAACCAATCTAGCTACGAGGTGTCACGAAGTAGTGGCGGGAGAGAGGGCCGCACAAAGGCTTGAGGTGCAAAAACCCTCTCAAACCTCCACTATATATATATGAGGAACCAAGGGGAGGGTGCCTTGCCTCCTCCTCCAAGGAGGAGGCTTCGGCTGAAGCAAGGAGGGAGGAGTCCTCCTCCAATTAGGTTTGGTGGAGGACTCCTTCCTATCTTGTCCACCTCTTTCCTTCTTTTTTTCTTTTTCCTCTTTATTTTTGCCTTGGCCGAAATAGGCTTATTGGGCTGGCCTCACCAGCCCACAAAGGTTTGGTGCACCACCCATGGGTCTATTAGGTCCTCTCCCGGGTCGGTGGCCCTCGCGGTAAAACCCCGGAACCCATTCGTCACTCTCGGTAATTTACAGGTAATGCACGAAATCTTTCCGGAAGCCAAATGGAACAATCATATATATCAATCTTCGTTTTCGGACCATTCCGGACACACTCATGATGTCCGGGATCTCATCCTGGACTCCGAACAACATTCGGTTACCAACATCAATAATTCAACTATACCAAAAAATGTCACCGAACCTTAAGTGTGCAGACCTTGCGGGCTCGAGAACTATGTAAACATGACCGAGACACTCTCCGGCCAATATCCAATAGCGGGACCTGGACGCCCATATTGGATCCTACATATTCTACGAAGATCTTATCGGTTCAACCTCTATGTCAAGGATTCACACAATCCTGTATATCATTCCCTTTGTCCTTCGGTATGTTACATGCCCGAGATTCGATAGTCGGTATCTCCATCCCTATTTCAATCTCGTTACCGGAAAGTCGCTTTACTCGTTCTGTAATACAAGATCTCGTGGCTAACTCTTTAGTCACATTGCTTGCAAGGCTTGTTTGTGATGTTGTATTACCGAGTGGGCCCCGAGATACCGCTTTGTCACACGGAGTGAAAAATCCCAGTCTTAATCCATGCTAACTCAACGGACACCTTCGGAGAAGCCTGTAGAGTACCTTTATAGTCACCCAGTAATGTTGCGACGTTTGATACACACAAGGCATTCCTCCGGTGTCAGTGCTACGTTTATAGTTTGGGTCTTGTCCATCACATCATTCTCCTAATGTTGTCATCCCGTCATCAAGTGAAAACACTTGTCTATGGCTAGGAAACCTTAACCATCCTTGACCAACAGGCTAGTCAACTAGAGGCTCACTAGGGACATTGATTTGTCTATATATCCACACATGCATTTGTGTTTCCATTCAATACAATTATAGCATGGATAATAAAAGATTATCTTGAACAGGAAATATAATAATAACAATTTTATTATTGTCTCTAGGGAATATTTCCAATAGTCTTCGACTTGCACTAGAGTCAAAAATCTAGCTTCACATCTCTATGTGATTTACAATGTAATGAATCTAACACCCATACATTTCTGGTGTTGATCATGCTTTGCTCGTGGAAGAGTGTCACGCCCAAGATGCGACCCTATCCTCAATTTGGCACGAAGGCCTCGTCAGGGATAGAAGTGCATCTCGTCGTGTCGCAAGAATGGATATCGTTACAAGTACATGTACTGAAAAGATGAGATATATATAGAATTGGCTTACACTCGCCACAAGCTACATCAGAGTCACATCAGTACATTACATAATCATCAAGAGTAAGAGCAGGGTCCGACTACGGACGGAAACAAACGAGAAAAATAAGAATGACGTCCATCCTTGCTATCCCAGGCTGCCGGCTGGAACCCATCCTAGATCGATGATGAAGAAGAAGAAGCAACTCCAAATGAACAATCAACGCACTCGCGTCAAGTAACCTTTACCTGTACCTACAACTGGTGTTGTAGTAATCTAAGAGCCACAAGGGACTCAGAAACCTCATTTCCAAAGGTATCAAGACTAGCAAAGCTTAATAGGTGAGGCAAGGTTAAGTGGTGAGGTTGCAGCAGCGGCTAAGCATATATTTGGTGGCTAAACTTACGAGTACAAGAAAATAAGAGGGGGAAGATCTACGCATAACGGACGTAACTACTGATGATCAAAAGAAAGATCCTGAACACCTACCTACGTGAGACATAACCCCACCGTGTCCTCGATCGGAGAAGGAACTCACGAAAGAGACAGTCACGGTTACGCACACAGTTGGCATATTTTTAATTAAATTAACTTCAAGTTATCTAGAACTAGTGTTAAACAAAGTTTCCACGTTGCCACATAACCGCGGGCACGGCTTTCCGAAAGATTTAACCCTGCAGGGGTGCTCCAACTAGTCCATCACAAATTACCAAAAGCCGCATAGAAATCCTCAATCACGAAGCTCGCGATCTCGTCGGATTGCCTAGTGGAAAACCTCAACTCTGAGATTACCCAAAACATCACCGGAATCCCGATGCACAAGATATCTCGTCAAAGGTAAAATTAATCCAGCAAGGCCGCCCGACGTGTCGATGATCCCGATAGGAGCCGCGTATCTCGTTCTCAGGACACGATGGATAAGGGACGCGTATGAGTGCCAAACCTCGAGTTTCCTCGCGGTGGCCCCGCACAGTGCTCTGTTTTGGACCAGCACCATTAGCACTGGCCCTCCCTGTATTATGTAGAATTACTCATCGGGTTCATGACGCCCTATGCTTTCAGTATTAACAAGTTATTATGTTGGGAAAATGTAGTACCAATGTTGGGCCTTGCCAGACTAGCTTTAATATAAAACGAATTATCAAGGGGGTCCCCATAACAACCCCGATCGTGTTAGGAGCGCTCGTTTATGGAACATAACACCGGTAGCCGAAACTAAGGGGGCAAAGGTGGAACAAAACACCAAGCTAGAAAGGCCAAGCCTTCCACCTTTTACCAAGTATATAGGTGCATTAAATGAAATAGCATTTAATTTGGTGATATAACAAGGAACCCATGTTTTCACATGGAAGCAACTGCACCTGCAACTAGCAACGCTAACACAGGGTTAAGCAAGCAGTAACATAGCCAATCAGTGGTTTGCTAGGTTGAATAGGTTGAGGGTTTCATGGCATTGTTGAGAGGCTGGTATTCAACATGTGGTAGGCAACGAGACATAAACGATAGCATCGAAATAACTAGCATGGCAATGATAGTAATGGTATCTGGGGAAATGATCATCTTGTCTGAGATCCCGCTTGGAAGAAGAATGCCTCCGTGAAGCAGACGAACCGGCGTAGTCGAACGAGTCCTCACAATCCGGCACGCGTGCGGAGCTCTATCGAGACGAAGCAAACCGGAACACAAATCATCACACGGAATTCACCACACGATGCACAACACAAACGATGCATGATCAGCTGAATACATGCAAGTCCTGGCATGACAAATCACACAATAAAACACTACACATCAAGTGAAGTTCAATATGCAACAAGTTGCATATTGACGAAACTTCACGTTTAATTATTTAGTTCTATCCCGATTAGGTGCACGGCAATATTAAATATGGTTAAACATGGCAAGATGTGAAGCGCAATTAATCTACCTATCTAGGCATTTTAAATGAGGTCGGAAATGACATATAGCATCTCCGAAACGAGCTCACATGATAATTTACAATTCTGTCCAGATCTGAACTAACGCATTCAATTAGTTGTTAAACAGCAAAACAAATAGGTTCACGTGATTCTACGCGTCATTTCAAGCAACCTACACATAAAGAACATCTCCAACCGAGCTACGGTTCAAAAGATACAAGCACCACAAAATATGATGGCATGAATGCGATATGTGTGCAACAACGGTCACGAGCACTTCAAAACATGCAACCAGCAAGAGAAAATGAAACTACACGAGATTCTAAGCAAGTATCATGTAGGACACGATCCAATCGGAGCTACGGTTCAACATCTACGAGCAAAACAAGAACTGACTGCAATCTGCCAAAATCAGCCACATAGCATTTTCTACGCCCCACAACTACGAGCTACACAACTCCGATAAACTCAAGCAAGGCATGGCACGAAAGAGGGAAAGACACACTACTAAAAACAACTAACAACAACTAGCATGGCAGCAAGGAGCACTAGGAAAAGAAGACACAAAATGGCATCTCACACACTATTTCAGACTTAGTGAAAATTACACCTCATGAAAGTGCAGTTTTCGATCTGAAGCAATATTAACAGCAGCAAAACCATAAGCTACAGGTCTCGAAATGACATGAAAATTCACAGCATGCTAGATAAATACAAGGTTTACAACTTACTCCATTGCACCAACCTCAAAAGATCTACTAAACAAAATATAGAAGCAAGACGAGACAGCAACAAAATATAACACATTCCAGACTTAGTAATATTTCAGCTCCTCCAAATCAGCACTATTTCTAGCAACTTGAGAGCAATCAAACCACACCTAACCATGCATTTCTATTGCAACTAAAAATACCAGGGGCTAGTCTAAACACCCAAGAACAACTCTCTAGTTGACAACTCCGTCACACGACGCAGAGAATAAATCCTACGAAATAAACAAAAGGGCATAACGGCAAAATATCGCGCGATCTAACTTGCTCAAAAACTAAAACTAATTGCACAGAAAATCCCATGGATTTTTCTACCCCGGAAACATATAAAATATGTGGGGTTGCACAATAATATAATGCCACACGAAAATGCGAGAAAATAACCTATACACGGGAAAATAAACTACCGGCAAACCTTACACGCAAAAATACCAATGACCACTCTAAAATGCATGGAAAAATGGTTCCTAAAACATGGAAATTTATCTAAGGCATTCGGGCAATCCGGACACGCGTGAAAAATAAACTACGGGCAAAAACAATATAGGGAGCCCACGATTCTAGGCATATGGTGCGCTAAACGACGTCAAACAATTATGCAAGTTGTGAAATCGTGATCTACATGAAATTCAACACCAAAACCATATAAAATACGCCTCGATCCTACTTACGGAATAAAAACTACACGCTATCTAATATCGTCTAATTCCTGGATTTATATTAAAATCCGAAAACCTAAAAAAAAGGTTAACGGGCTTAATCTGTCTACCGGGCCGAATAGTGCACGGGCGCAGGGTAACTAATACACGCCAAGGCGAGGGATAGTGGAAGGGGGGCTGCTCACCTTGCGGGCCTCGCCCGGTCGAAGGGGAGGCCGAGGCGCCTGCGTGGGAGAGCAGGCCGGGCGAGGCGCTACTGGGCCGGGGCGATGGCCGCCTGGGCCGTCGGCGCGCTGGAGAGGGCCCAGGAGCGGGAGGGGCGACCCAGGAGGGCGGTTCGTCCTCCTCTGTCCTGAGCAGAGGGAGGCGGCGGCTGCGCCATGGCAGCATTACGGAGGCCGAGCTCCGGCATGTCACGGGAGACGGGGACGGTCGGATCTAAGAGGGGAGCCCCGGATCCATACATTCCTAGCGCGGGGGAAGCATGATGGTGCAGATCGGCCAAAAGGGCGAGCTGCTCCTCGAGCCCTTGCGGCTGGCTACCACAGGGGAACACGGCAGGGGTGCAGGCCACGGCGGCGAAGATCCGGCGATGCGGGACCTGCGGGCCGGCGACCGGAGGGCGCTGCAACTGTGGCTTGCGGCCGGCAACGGAGATCCGGCGACGCATGAACTCGACGAGGGAGCAGATGCCTCGGGCGGAGCTCGGGAGGCTGGCCAGATGGGCTTCACGGCGGGCCGCGCGCGGGCTCGGGCGGGCCTGGCGGCTGGTGGAGGAGAGAGACAGCAGGTGGAGACTGGCTAGGGTTTCGGGGGCACGGATTTCGAGGCAAATGGGTAGGGTTGTTGAAAATAGCATGCGAGGTCTATTTATAGGCAAGGGGGGGCTAGGTTTTGCGAAATTTCGACCCGCATCCAACCGCGCGGTCGGATTCGAATGATTTCGAACGCGGGAACGGATACGAGGTCGTGTGTAGTGGTTATCCGGAGACGAGAGGGAGAACGGGCGGCGTGGCAACGATTTTTAAAACATCGACAGACGTTCGACGGTAGACCGAATACGGTGTCGCTACGGTCGACCGTTCGGGTACCAGACGGACTCCGATCGCGACGAAATTCGACAGGCGGCCTGGCTATATTAAAATAAGACCGCCCGTCAAATCTCAACCCGATCAGAGAAAGTTTAAAGCATACTTTTAAAACAGGGTTTCGACGGCGCCGCGGGCGCGTGCGAGTGTGGTCGGACTCAAAACGGACAACGTCAAGGACCGACAACTAACAACGGATGCAAGTTTTGAAAACGGGCGGCAACGGGACGCCGATGCAATGCTGACGATGCGCATGATGCGATGATGATGTGACAAAAGAAAATACACACACGACGTCAAACAGAAATAAAAGGGGAATCTTCTGGAACGTCGGTCTTGGGCTGTCACAACTCTCCTACACTACAAGAGGATCTCGCCCCAAATTCCAAGAATGAAAGGGGGAGAGGATGAGAAGGCAAGAGGTAAAACTTAGCCGCTTCTTTGACAAACGAGTGAAACCAACGATCCTTGAAAGTTGCTAAGAGATGAGGAATGATATTAGAAAGAAGCAAGAATTCACGGAAAATTTCGGCAGCACTTTGGTAGGAAAATGGGACAAAAAATTCCATAAGATGGAAGAAATAGACAATATTCATAACAAACAACTAAATAGAGCAAGGGAATACCATGATCTTGATAGAACATCATAATAGACCCAAAAGAGCAACATCACAATGCCTCCGGAACAATAGAATAGGAACTAGCTCATACGGAAGAAGAGAACAAAGAAAAGAATGACAATTATCATCACAATAGAATTGAAGAGCCTCCGGACAGCGAATTCACGTAGTAATTGGAAAACCAACAACGAAAAGAACAAGATAGTAGTGGGCTTATGAAAATCATCTCAACAAATATGAGGTGACAACCACTAAAAGAAATAAGGATAGCTTGGGAGCAACAAGAAATGAACACTTCTTACACCAAAGGATACCTTGAGAACTAGGATTAATGAGAAGCACCATGATAGCACAATCCATAGGAAAAACTTTAGGTGAAGTCCAAACCAAGATAGCTCAATGAAGAAATCATGGGTTGAAAACATCTCATGATCGTAGAATTGGTGGGTTTAATTATCTCATTCCTGAAAGGAAAACTCTTCCAGGCTCCTACACTAACAAGAATGCTATAATACCACCTCAAAGGATAAAGGAGAACAACACATTGGAAATACAAGGGAAAAGAATACTTGAGGTACTCCAACAAGAATCTTGAAGAACACATTGATAATGGATTGAAACCTTGATGAACCACCATGAAGGACCTCCGTATACAAATGAATGATGCAACGATATGAAGGTAGAGAAGAATAAGATTATGACCTTGCCATGATTTAGATGAAGCTTCACAAAGAGATACTTAACAGAACTTGACACTCCGGAAAAGAAAGATAAGCGCTTGATAAAAGAATTGATATCATGAATCACTCCGGAAGAACAATTGAAATCTCTTGGAAGAAGGAAGAACAAGAATAAGAATTATGTTATGCTCATCCTTCATCAAGTTAAATTGATGACAAGCAATGGACTAAGCATGCAACTTATTCCTCTTGAAAGAATCTTGAAGAGACAAAGAGAAAAGCATCACTTGAGGCATAATTGAAGGGAGCACCGGTAAGAATTCACACTTGAATGGAAAACCAAGAATCAATGGAGAAACATGAGAACGAAGAGATCATGAGCCACCTGAGAGAAAAACTAGAACAAGGCATCGGATAAACGAGAGACGACGAAGAGACAACAATGGAGAAGAATTTAGGATGAAAGCTGAAAGCTGAGAACGAAGAATCTTCTAAAATGATGGCCTTCGGAGGAACGAGAATGAAACAATTCAGAAATGCACCGGATAGCGAGAAATGGATTCTCATGGTTGACAACAATTGAGAGGATACATGAAGCTGAGATGACAGTCTTCACAAGAATGGAACAAGACTGAGAGAAACACTCCTTCGAATAGCAAGCTGAGAATAATGACGAGGAACACACCAAGAATTAATGAGACACTCCGGAATAATGAAGAATGAAAGGTTGAGCCAATATGAGAATTAATTCAAATAGATCTTGCTGAAGGAATATGACTGATGAAAATCATACTTACGTCATAGTTGAAAAGATTTAATGATCTTCTGGAAAACATTAAAAGCGCCAGGAAAGATCCTGGGAAAGAACCTGTGGGTTATGGGCCCACTCAAATAAATCACCGTTGAAACAATTGCTAGAACGAGAGATATTGCACCGGAATAAGAAAACTAGATGAGGTTAGCACCCCGAAATAATTGGAAGAATTGAAAACAAGAATTTCTGAGATAACTTCAACGCTTCGGATAGAAAAGAGAGGAATGAATAATAAGAACACTCATAAGAATTCCCAACATGGGAAAAATTACAAGGATGAATAGGATATAATGAACACAGACAACTGAATTAAATTCACCGGTAAGGATGACAAGAATGAACAAATATGACACGAAACTCCTGAGAATCTTCACAATGAAACACCGGATAAGAGAGAAAAGAACAGACAGCGGAAGCACAATGAAAAGAAAACTCTTGGATGAAAATTGAATCACTGAGAAAAAGGGCGGGAGGACGGGGAAAAACAAAGACAACTTGGGATAGATGAGATGAACTCCAGATGGAATAAAAGAATGCTCTTGACAAATTGGAGAGGATTGAATCCACTTGGAGAGAAACACACCGGTTGAATGGAATTGATACGATGACTCCGGTTGAAAGGAATTGATAAGACAATTGATAAAGCCAAAAGAATTAATACTCTCATAAAAATATGAGAACACCTCTTAGAAAAGATCTGAAATCACCACTTGACATCGAAGCAACACGAATTACCATAGTTCAACAAAACAAAGGGATGAGGCTTATGAAACAAGCCAGAACAAACTCAGGAGAAAGATTTCCCAAACCTCAATCAAGTGTATGTAGGAAGATAGTCCTATGAGATACTACTTGATATCCCACCTATGAATTCCCGAAATTTCTGGTCATGCAATCTGGTACACGGATACAAGGAGTAATATCACACAACTCCTATATTAACCCGTCACTTGTATCACATCCGTCAACACACAACCAGAATCTCGGACCGTCATCTACAACAGACCCTCGTGATCACAACGATACAAAGTATGGCAGTACTCCCGAACAATCTGCACCAGTACTGGGGACATCGGGGTTATCTCGCCACTACTAGTATTGAAGCAATTACGAACATCCTTCGTTCTGAGATACTAAGAAATCTGAATGATAACAATGTGCTCAAGAATCCCCTGGAGCTCAACTCCCCTGAGACTTAAAGCAGATAGGAGGCACCAAGACAGAACTCCGTTACATCGGCATCATATAGATTCCAGAAATATCCGCGTGATCCCAAAAAAAAATTGAGTGGGAAGAGGAGTAGAGTAAATTATTACGTCAAGATTCCTCACCAGAGCAAAGAAGTGGAGAAAAAAGAATCCTACTCTCCGATATATAACTAGACTCAAAGCAGTTTTTCACTAGACTCGACTCGGCCATGTTCGATCAATCAAGGGGGCTCCTAGGTCGGTATTACTCTGATACCAACTTGTCACGCCCAAGATGCGACCCTATCCTCAATTTGGCACGAAGGCCTCGTCAGGGATAGAAGCGCATCTCGTCGTGTCGCAAGAATGGATATCGTTACAAGTACATGTACTGAAAAGATGAGATATATATAGAATTGGCTTACACTCGCCACAAGCTACGTCAGAGTCACATCAGTACATTACATAATCATCAAGAGTAAGAGCAGGGACCGACTACGGACAGAAACAAACAAGAAAAATAAGAACGACGTCCATCCTTGCTATCCCAGGCTGCCGGCCTGGAACCCATCCTAGATCGAAGAAGAAGAAGAAGAAGCAACTCCAAATGAACAATCAACGCGCTCGCGTCAAGTAACCTTTACCTGTACCTGCAACTGGTGTTGTAGTAATCTGTGAGCCACAGGGACTCAGCGATCTCATTTCCAAAGGTACCAAGACTAGCAAAGCTTAATAGGTGAGGCAAGGTTAAGTGGTGAGGTTGCAGCAGCGGCTAAGCATATATTTGGTGGCTAAACTTACGAGTACAAGAAAATAAGAGGGGGGAGATCTACGCATAACGGACATGACTACTGATGATCAAAAGAAAGATCCTAAACACCTACCTACGTCAGACATAACCCCACCGTGTCCTTGATCGGAGAAGGAACTCACGAAAGAGATAGTCACGGTTACGCACACAGTTGGCATATTTTTAATTAAACTAACTTCAAGTTATCTAGAACCAGTGTTAAACAAAGTTTCCACGTTGCCACATAACCGCGGGCACGGCTTTCCGAAAGATTTAACCCTGCAGGGGTGCTCCAACTAGTCCATCATAAATTACCACAAGCCGCATAGAAATCCTCAATCACGAAGCTCGCGATCTCGTCGGATTCCCTAGTGGAAAACCTCAACTCTGAGATTACCCAAAGCATCACCGGAATCCCGATGCACAAGATATCTCGTCAAAGGTAAAACTAATCAAGCAAGGCCGCCCGGCGTGTCGACGATCCCAATAGGAGCCGCGTATCTCGTTCTCAGGACACGACGGATAAGCGACGCGTACGAGTGACAAACCTCGAGTTTCCTCGCGGTGGCCCCGCATAGTGCTCTGTTTTGGACCAGCACTGGCCCTCCCTGTATTATGTAGAATTACTCCTCGGGTTCATGACGGCCTATGCTTTCAGTATTAACTCGTTATTATGTTGGGAAAATGTAGTACCAATGTTGGGCCTTGTCAGATCAGCTTTAATCTAAAACGAATTATCAAGGGGGTCCCCATAACAACCCCGACCGTGTTAGGAGCGCTCGTTTATGGAACATAACACCGGTAGACGAAACTAAGGGGGCAAAGGTGGAACAAAACACCAGGCTAGAAAGGCCGAGCCTTCCACCTTTTACCAAGTATATAGGTGCATTAAATTAAATAGCATTTAATATGGTGATATAACAAGGAACCCATGTTTTCACATGAAAGCAACTGCACCTGCAACTAGCAACGCTAACATAGGGTTAAGCAAGCAGTAACATATCCAATCAGTGGTTTGCTAGGTTGAACTGGTTGAGGGTTTCATGGCATTGTTGAGAGGCTGGTATTTAACATGTGGTAGGCAACAAGACATAAACGATAGCATCGAAATAACTAGCATGGCAATGATAGTAATGGTATCTGGGGAAATGATCATCTTGCCTGAGACCCCGCTTGGAAGAAGAATGCCTCCATGAAGAAGACGAACCGACGTAGTCGAACGGGTCCTCACAATCCGGCACGCGTGCGGAGCTCTATCGAGACGAAGCAAACCGGAACACAAATCATCACACGGAATTCACCACACGATGCACAACACAAATGATGCATGAGCAGCTGATACATGCAAGTCACGGCATGACAAATCACACAATCAAACACTACACATTAAGTGAAGTTCAATATGCAACAAGTTGCATATTGACGAAACTTCACGTTTAATTATTTAGTTCTATCCCGATTAGGTGCACGGCAATATTAAATGTGGTTAAACATGGCAAGAGGTGAAGCGCAATTAATCTACCTATCTAGGCATTTTAAATGAGGTCGGAAATGACATATAGCATCTCCGAGACGACCTCACATGATAATTTACAATTCTGTCCAGATCTGAACTAACACATTCAATTAGTTGTTAAACAGCAAAAAAAATAAGTTCACGTGATTCTACGTGTAATTTCAAGCAACCTACACATAAAGAACATCTTCAACGGAGCTACGGTTCAAAAGATACAAGCACCGCAAGATATGATGGCATGAATGCAATATGTGTGCAACGATGGCCGCGAGCACTTCCAAACATACAACCAGCAAGAGAAAATGAAACTACACGAGATTATAAGCAAGTATCATGTAGGACACGATCGAATCGGAGCTACGGTTCAACAACTACGAGCAAAACAAGAACTGACTACAATCTGCCAAAATCAGCCACATAGCATTTTCTACGCCCCACAACTACGAGCTACACAACTCCGATAAACTCAAGAAAGGCATGGCAAGAAAGAGGGCAAGACACACTACTACAAAAAACTAACAACAACTAGCATGGAAGCAAGGAGCACTAGGAAAAGAAGACACAAAATGGCATCTCACACACTATTTCAGACTTAGTGAAAATTACACCTCATGAAAGTGCAGTTTTCGATCTGAAGCAATATTGGCAGCAGCAAAACCATAAGCTACAGGTCTCCAAATGACATGAAAATTCACATCATGCTAGATAAATACAAGGTTTACAACTTACTCCATTGCACCAACCTCAAAAGATCTACTGAACAAAAGATAGAAGCAAGACGAGACAGCAACAAAATATAACACATTCCAGACTTAGTAATTTTCAGCTCCTCCAAATCAGCACTATTTCTAGCAACTTGAGAGCAATCAAACCACACCTAAACATGCATTTATATTGCAACTAAAAATAACAGGGGCTAGTCTAAACACCCAAGAACAACTCTCTAGTTGATAACTCCGTCACACGACGCGCGAAATAAATCCTACGAAATAAACAAAAGGGCATCACGGCAAAATATCGTGCGATCTAACTTGCTCAAAAGCTAAAACTAATTGCACAGAAAATCCCATGGATTTTTCTACCCCGGAAACATATAAAATATGTGGGGTTGCACAATAATATAATGCCACACGAAAATGCGAGAAAATAACCTATACGCGGGAAAATAAACTACCGGCAAACCCTACATGCAAAAATACCAATGACCGCTCTAAAATGCATGGAAAATGGTTCCTAAAACATGGACATTTATCTAAGGCATTCGGGAAATTCGGACATGCGTGAAAAATAAACTACGGGCAAAAACAATATAGGCAACACACGATTCTAGGCATACGGTGAGCTAAACGACGTCAAACAATTATGCAAGTTGTGAAATCATGATCTACGAGAAATTAGACACCAAAACCATATAAAATACGCCTCGATACGACTTACGGAATAAAAACTACATGCATTCTATGTTGGGGAAAGTCGCATGGGAAACAAAAATTTTCCTACGCGCACGAAGACCTATCATGGTGATGTCCATCTACGAGAGGGAATGAGTGATCTACGTACCCTTGTAGACCGTACAGCAGTAGCGTTAGTGAACGCGGTTGATGTAGTGGAACGTCCTTACGTCCCTCGATCCGCCCCGCGAACCGTCCCGCGATCAGTCCCACGATCTAGTGCCGAACGGACGGCACCTCCGCGTTCAGCACACGTACAACTCGACGATGATCTCGGCCTTCTTGATCTAGCAAGAGCGACGGAGAGGTAGAAGAGTTCTTCGGCAGCGTGACGGCGCTCCGGAGGTTGGTGATGATCTTGTCTCAGCAGGGCTCCGCCCGAGCTCCGCAGAAACACGATCTAGAGGTAAAACCGTGGAGATATGTGGTCGGGCTGCCGTGGCAAAGTTGTCTCAAATCAGCCCTAAAACCCCACTATATATAGGAGGAGGAGGGGGGGTGACTTGCCTTGGGGTCCAAGGACTCCCAAGGGGGTCGGCCGAGCTAAGGGGGAAGGTCTCCCCCTCCCAAACCGAATTCTACTTGGTTTGGAAGGTGGAGTCCTTCCCTTTCCCACCTCCTTCTTTTTTTTCCTTTCCTCTTTGATTTTCTTCCCAATGCGCATAGGCCTCTCTTGGGCTGTCCCACCAGCCCACTAAGGGCTGGTGTGGCACCCCAAACACCTATGGGCTTCCCCGGGGTGGGTGCCCCCCCGGTGAACTCCCGGAACCCATTCGTCATTCCCGGTACATTCCCGGTAACTCCGAAAACCTTCCGGTAATCAAATGAGGTCATCCTATATATCAATCTTTGTTTCCGGACCATTCCGGAAACCCTCGTGACGTCCGTGATCTCATCCGGGACTCCTAACAACATTCGGTAACCAACCATATAACTCAAATACGCATAAAACAATGTCGAACCTTAAGTGTGCAGACCCTACGGGTTCGAGAACTATGAAGACATGACCCGAGAGACTCCTCGGTCAATATCCAATAGCGGGACCTGGATGCCCATATTGGATCCTACATATTCTACGAAGATCTTATTGTTTGAACCTTAGTGTCAAGGATTCATATAATCCCGTATGTCATTCCCTTTGTCCTTCGGTATATTACTTGCCCGAGATTCGATCGTAAGTATCCGTATACGTATTTCAATCTCGTTTACCGGCAAGTCTCTTTACTCGTTCCGTAATACAAGATCCCGCAACTTACATTAAGTCACATTGCTTGCAAGGCTTGTGTGTGATGTTGTATTACCGAGTGGGCCCCGAGATACCTCTCCGTCACACAGAGTGACAAATCCCAGTCTCGATCCATACTAACTTAACGAACACCTTCGGAGATACCTGTAGAGCATCTTTATAGTCACCCAGTTACGTTGCGACGTTTGATACACACAAAGTATTCCTCCGGTATTAGTAAGTTATATGATCTCATGGTCATAGGAATAAATACTTGACACGCAGAAAACAGTAGCAATAAAATGACACGATCAACATGCTACATCTATTAGTTTGGGTCTAGTCCATCACGTGATTCTCCTAATGACGTGATCCAGTTATCATGCAACAACACCTTGTTCATAATCAGAAGACACTGACTATCGTTGATCAACTGGCTAGCCAACTAGAGGCTTGCTAGGGACAGTGTTTTGTCTATGTATCCACACATGTAAATGAGTCTTCATTCAATACAATTATAGCATGGACAATAAACGATTATCTTGATGCAGGAATTATAATAATAACTATATTTATTATTGCCTCTAGTGCATAATTCCAACAGTCTCCCACTTGCACTAGAGTCAATAATCTAGCCCTCACATCATCATGCAAATTACATTGTAATAAATCTAACACCCATACAGTTCTGGTGTTGATCATGCTTTGCCCGTGGAAGAGGTTTAGTCAGCGGGTCTGCTACATTCAGATCCATGTGCACTTTGCATATATTTACGTCCTCCCCTTCGACGTAGTCGCGGATGAGGTTGAAGCGTCATTTGATGTGTCTGGATTTCTTGTGAAACCGTGGTTCCTTTGCTAGGGCAATGGCACCCGTGTTGTCACAGAACAAGGTTATTGAATTCAGTGCGCTTGGCACCACTCCAAGATCCGTCATGAATTGCTTCATCCAGACACCCTCCTTAGCTGCCTCCGAGGCAGCCATGTACTCCGCTTCACATGTAGAATCTGCTACGACGCTCTGCTTGGAACTACACCAGCTTACCGCACCCCCATTAAGAATAAATACGTATCCGGTTTGCGACTTAGAGTCGTCCGGATCTGTGTCAAAGCTTGCATCGACGTAACCTTTTACGGCGAGCTTTTCGTCACCTCCATACACGAGAAACATCTCCTTAGTCCTTTTCAGGTACTTCAGGATATTCTTGACCGCCGTCCAGTAATCCACTCCTGGATTACTCTGGAACCTACCTGCCATACTTATGGCCAGGCTAACATCCGGTCTAGTGCACAACATTGCATACATGATAGAACCTATGGCTGAAGCATAGGGGACGGAGCGCATATGCTCTCTATCTTCATCAGTTGCTGGGCACTGAGTCTTACTCAATCTCGTACCTTGTAAAACTGGCAAGAACCCTTTCTTGGACTGTTCCATTTTGAACCTCTTCAAAACTTTATCAAGGTATGTGATTTGTGAAAGTCCTATCAGGCGTTTTGATCTATCCCTGTAGATCTTAATGCCTAGAATGTAAGCAGCTTCTCCTAGGTCCTTCATAGAGAAACTTTTATTCAAGTAATCCTTTATGCTCTCCAAAAACTCTACGTTGTTTCCAATCAGCAATATGTCATCCACATATAATATTAGAAACGCCACAGAGCTCCCACTCACTTTCTTGTAAATACAAGATTCTCCAACCACTTGTATAAACCCAAATGCTTTGATCACTTCATCAAAGCGTTTGTTCCAACTCCGAGATGCTTGCACCAGTCCATAAATGGATCGCTGGAGTTTGCACACCTTGTTAGCATTTTTAGGATCGACAAAACCTTCGGGTTGAATCATATACAACTCTTCCTTAAGGAAACCATTAAGGAACGCCGTTTTGACATCCATCTGCCAGATTTCATAATCGAAAAATGCAGCTATTGCTAACATGATTCTGACGGACTTAAGCATCGCTACGGGTGAGAATGTCTCATCGTAGTCAACTCCTTGAACTTGTGAAAAACCCTTTGCCACAAGTCGAGCTTTATAAACGGTCACATTGCCGTCAGCGTCCGTCTTCCTCTTAAAGATCCATTTGTTCTGAATAGCCTTGCGGCCCTCAGATAGTACCTCGAAAGTCCACACTTTGTTCTCATACATGGATCCTATCTCGGACTTTATGGCTTCTAGCCATTTGTTGGAATCTGGGCCCACCATTGCTTCTTCATAATTTGCAGGTTCATTGTTGTCTAACAACATGATTGATAAGACGGGATTACCGTACCACTCTGGAGCAGCACGTGGTCTCGTCGACCTGCGTGGTTCGACAGAAACTTGAACTGGAGTTTCATGATCATCATCATTAACTTCCTCCTCAACCGGCGTCGCAACGACAGAGGTTTCCCCTTGCCCTGCGCCACCATCCAGAGGGATGAGAGGTTCGACAACCTCATCAAGTTCTATCTTCCTCCCAGTCAATTCTCTCGAGAGAAACTCCTTCTCGAGAAAAGCTCCATTTTTAGCAACAAACACTTTGCCCTCGGATTTGAGATAGAAGGTGTACCCAACTCTCTCTTTTGGGTAACCTATGAAGATGCACTTTTCCGCTTTGGGTTCCAGCTTTTCACGCTGAAGCTTTTTGACATAAGCATCACATCCCCAAACTTTATAAACGACAACTTTGGCCTTTTGCCATACCACAGTTCGTATGGTGTCGTCTCAACGGATTTTGTTGGTGCCCTATTTAAAGTGAATGCAGTTGTTTCTAATGCATAACCCCAAAATGATAATGGCAAATCGGTAAGAGACATCATAGATCGCACCATCACTAATAAAGTACGATTACGACGTTCGGACACACCATTACGTTGTGGTGTTCCAGGCGGTGTTAACTGTGAAACGATTCCACATTGTCTTAAGTGAGCACCAAACTCGAAACTCAGATATTCACCCCCACGACCAGACCGTAGGAACTTGATCTTCTTGTTACGATGATTTTCAACTTCACTCTGAAATTGCTTGAACTTTTCAAATGTTTCAGACTTGTGCTTCATTAAGTAGACATAACCATATCTACTCAAATCGTCAGTGAAGGTGAGAAAATAACGATATCCGCCGCGTGCCTCTACGCTCATCGGACCACACACATCGGTATGTATGATTTCCAACAAGTCACTTGCACGCTCCATTGTTCCGGAGAACGGAGTTTTAGTCATCTTGCCTATGAGGCATGGTTCGCATGTGTCAAGTGAATCAAAGTCAAGTGACTCCAAAAGTCCATCGGCATGGAGTTTCTTCATGCGCTTTACATCAATATGACCTAAGCGGCAGTGCCACAAAAATATGGCGCTATCATTGTTAACTCTAACTCTTTTGGTCTCAATGTTATGTACATGTGTATCACTATCAAGATTCAATATGAACAATCCTCTCACATTGGGTGCATGACCATAAAAGATGTTACTCATAGAAATAGAACAACCATTATTCTCTGACTTAAAAGAGTAACCGTCTCGCAATAAACAAGATCCAGATATAATGTTCATGCTCAACGCAGGCACTAAATTAACAATGATTTAAGTTCATAACTAATCCTGACGGTAACTGAAGTGAGACTGTGCCGACGGCGATTGCATCAACCTTGGAACCATTTCCCACGCGCATCGTCACTTCATCTTTCGCCAGCCTTCGTCTATTCCGCAGTTCCTGTTTCGAGTTGCAAATATGAGCAACAGAACCGGTATCGAATACCCAGGCACTACTACGAGAGCCGGTTAAGTACACATCAATAACATGTATATCAAATATACCTGATTTTTCTTTGACCGCCTTCTTATCAGCCAGATACTTGGGGCAATTGCGCTTCCAGTGACCCATACCCTTGCAATAGTAACACTCTGTTTCAGGCTTAGGTCCAGCTTTGGGTTTCTTCGTCGGATTGGCAACAGGCTTTCCGCTCTTCTTCAATTTACCCTTCTTGACTTTGCCGTTTCTCTTGAAACTAGTGGTCTTATTCACCATCAACACTTGATGCTCTTTACGGAGTTCAGACTCTGCGACTTTCAGCATCGCAAACAACTCGCCGGGAGACTTGTTCATCCCTTGCATGTTGTAATTCAACACAAAGCCTTTATAGCTTGGCGGCAGTGATTGAAGGATTCTGTCAGTGATAGCTTCTTGCGGGAGTTCAATCCCCAGCTCAGCTAGACGGTTTGAGTACCTAGACATTTTGAGCACATGCTCACTCACAGATGAGTTCTCCTCCATCTTGCAAGCATAGAATTTATCGGAGGTCTCATACCTCTCGATCCGGGCATTCTTCTGAAAGATAAACTTCAACTCCTGGAACATCTCAAATGCTCCATGACGCTCAAAGCAACGTTGAAGTCCCGGTTCTAAGCCATACAAGACTGCACATTGAACTATTGAGTAGTCCTCCTTACGTGCTAACCAAGCGTTCTTAACATCCTGATCAGCCGTAGCGGGTGGTTCATCTCCTAGCGCAGCATTAAGGACATAATCCTTCTTCCCAGCTTGTAAGATTAGCTTAAGATTACGAGCCCAGTCTACAAAGTTGCTTCCATCATCTTTCAACTTGGCTTTCTCTAGGAACGTATTAAAATTCAGGATGACTGTCGCGGGAGCCATGATCTACAACACAAATATATTCAAAGTGGACTTAGACTATGTTCAAGATAATTAGAGTTTAACTTACTCAAATTATTCGTTAAACTCCCACTCAAAAAGTACATCTCTCTAGTCATTTGAGTGGTTCATGATCCACTTACACTAGCTCAAGTCCGATCATCACGTGAGTTGAGTATAGTTTCAGTGGTAAGCATCCCTATGCTAATCATATCATCTATATGATTCATGATCGACCTTTCGGTCTCATGTGTTCCGAGGCCATGTCTGCACATCTAGGCTCGTCATGCTTAACCCGAGTGTTCCGCGTGCGCAGCTGTTTTGCACCCGTTGTATGTGAACGTTGAATCTATCACACCCGATCATCACGTGGTGTCTCGAAACGACGAACTGTAGCAACGGTGCACAGTCGGGGAGAACACAATTTCGTCTTGAAATTTTAGTGAGAGATCACCTCATAATGCTACAGTCGTTCTAAGCAAAATAAGGTGCATAAAAGGATTAACATCACATGCAATTCATAAGTGACATGATATGGCCATCACCACGTGCTTCTTGATCTCCATCACCAAAGCACCGGCACGATCTTCTTGTCACCGGCGCCACACCATGATCTCCATCAACGTGTCGCCATCGGGGTTGTCGTGCTACTCATGCTATTACTACTAAAGCTACATCCTAGCAAAATAGTAAACGCATCTGCAAGCACAAACGTTAGTTATAAAGACAACCCTATGGCTCCTGCCGGTTGCCGTACCATCGACGTGCAAGTCGATATTATCTATTACAACATGATCATCTCATACATCCAATATATTACATCACATCGTTGGCCATATCACATCACAAGCATACCCTGCAAAAACAAGTTAGACGTCCTCTAATTTTGTTGTTGCATGTTTTACGTGGTGACCATGGGTATCTAGTAGGATCGCATCTTACTTACGCAAACACCACAACGGAGATATATGAATTGCTATTTAACCTCATCCAAGGACCTTCTTGGTCAAATCCGATTCAACTAAAGTTGGAGAAACCGACACTCGCCGGTCATCTTTGAGCAATGGAGTTACTCGTAGCGATGAAACCAGTCTCTCGTAAGCGTACGAGTAATGTCGGTCCGAGCCGCTTCGATCCAACAATACCGCGGAATCAAGAAAAGACTAAGGAGGGCAGCAAAACGCACATCACCGCCCACAAAAAATTTTGTGTTCTACTCGAGAAGACATCTACGCATGAACCTAGCTCATGATGCCACTGTTGGGGAACGTCGCATGGGAAACAAAAATTTTCCTACGCGCACGAAGACCTATCATGGTGATGTCCATCTACGAGAGGGAATGAGTGATCTATGTACCCTTGTAGACCGTACAGCAGAAGCGTTAGTGAACGCGGTTGATGTAGTGGAACGTTCTCACGTCCCTCGATCCGCCCCGCGAACCGTCCCGCGATCAGTCCCACGATCTAGTGCCAAACGGACGGCACCTCCGCGTTCAGCACACGTACAGCTCGACGATGATCTCGGCCTTCTTGATCCAGCAAGAGAGACGGAGAGGTAGAAGAGTTCTCCGCCAGCGTGACGGCGCTCCGGAGGTTGGTGATGATCTTGTCTCAGCAGGGCTCCGCCCGAGCTCCGTAGAAACGCGATCTAGAGGTAAAATCATGGAGATATGTGGTCGGGCTGCCGTGGCAAAGTTGTCTCAAATCAGCCCTAAAACCCCACTATATATAGGAGGAGGAGGGGGAGACTTGCCTTGGGGTCCAAGGACTCCCTAGGGGGTCGGCCGAGCAAAGGGGGAAGGTCTCCCCCTCCCAAACCGAATTCTACTTGGTTTGGAAGGTGGAGTCCTTCTTCCCTTTCCCACCTCCTTCTTTTTTTTTCCTTTCCTCTTTGATTTTCTTCCCAATGCGCATAGGCCTCTCTTGGGCTGTCCCACCAGCCCACTAAGGGCTGGTGCGGCACCCCAAACACCTATGGGCTTCCCCGGGGTGGGTTGGCCCCCCCGGTGAACTCCTGGAACCCATTCGTCATTCCCGGTACATTCCCGGTAACTCCGAAAACCTTCCGGTAATCAAATGAGGTCATCCTATATATCAATCTTCGTTTCTGGACCATTCCGAAAACCCTCGTGACGACTGTGATCTCATCCGGGACTCCGAACAACATTCGGTAACCAACCATATAACTCAAATACGCATAAAACAACGTCGAACCTTAAGTGTGCAGACCCTACGGGTTCGAGAACTATGTAGACATGACCCGAGAGACTCCTCGGTCAATATCTAATAGCGGGACCTGGATGCCCATATTGGATCCTACATATTCTACGAAGATCTTATCGTTTGATCCTCAGTGTCAAGGATTCATATAATCTCGTATGTCATTCCCTTTGTCCTTCGGTATGTTACTTGCCCGAGATTCGATCGTCAGTATCTGTATACCTATTTCAATCTCGTTTACCGGCAAGTCTCTTTACTCGTTCCGTAATACAAGATCCCGAAACTTACATTAAGTCACATTGCTTGCAAGGCTTGTGTGTGATGTTGTATTACCGAGTGGGCCCCGAGATACCTCTCCGTCACACGGAGTGACAAATCCCAGTCTCGATCCATACTAACTTAACGAACATCTTCGGAGATACCTGTAGAGCATCTTTATAGTCACCCAGTTACGTTGCGACGTTTGATACACACAAAGTATTCCTCCGGTGTTAGTAAGTTATATGATCTCATGGTCATAGGAATAAATACTTGACACGCAGAAAACGGTAGCAATAAAATGACACGATCAACATGCTACGTCTATTAGTTTGGGTCTAGTCCATCACATGATTCTCCTAATGACGTGATCCAGTTATCATGCAACAACACCTTGTTCATAATCATAAGACACTGACTATCGTTGATCAACTGGCTAGCCAACTAGAGGCTTGCTAGGGACATTGTTTTGTCTATGTATCCACACATGTAAATGAGTCTTCATTCAATACAATTATAGCATGGACAATAAACGATTATCTTGATACAGGAATTATAATAATAACTATATTTATTATTGCCTCTAGGGCATAATTCCAACATTCTAATATCGTCTAATTCCTGGAATTAAATTAAAATCCGAAAAGCTAAAAAAAGGTTAACGGGCTTAATCTGTCTACCGGGCCGAATAGTGCACGGGCGCAGGGTAACTAATACACGCTAAGGCGAGGGATAGAGGAAGGGGGAGGCTGCTCACCTTGTGGGCCTGGCCCGGCCGAAGGGGTGGCCAAGGCGCCTGCGTGGGAGAGCAAGCCGGGAGAGGCGCTACTGGGCCGGGGCGATGACCGCCTGGGCCGTCGGCGCGTTGGAGAGGGCCCAGGAGCGGGAGGGGCGACGCACGAGGGCGGTTCGTCCTCCTCTCTCCCGATCAGAGGGAGGCGGCGGCACGGAGGCCGAGCTCAGGCATGTCACGGGAGACGGGGACGGTCGGATCTAAGAGGGGAACCCCGGATCCATCCATTCCCAGATCGGGGGTAGCATGATGGTGCAGATCGACCAAAAGGGCGAGCTGCTCCTCGAGCCCTTGCGGCTGGCTACCGGAGGGGAACACGGCAGGCGTGCAGGCCACGACGGCGGAGATCCGGCGACGCGGGACCTGCGGGGCGGCGACCGGAGGGCGCGGCGACTGCGGCTTGCGGCCGACAACGGAGGTCCGGCGACGCGTGAACTCGACGAGGGAGCAGATGCCTCGGGCGGAGCTCGGGAGGCTGGCCAGATGGGCTTCACGGTGGGCCGCGCGCAGGCTCGGGCGGGCCTGGCGGCTGGTGGAGGAGAGAGAGAGGAGGTGGAGACTGGCTAGGGTTTCAGGGGCACGGATTTCGAGGCAAATGGGTAGGGTTGTTGAAAATAGCATGGGAGGTCTATTCTATAGGCAAGGGGGGCTAGGTTTAGCGAAATTTCGACCCGGATCCAACCGCGCGGTCGGATTCGAATGATTTCGAACGCGGGAACGGATACGAGGCTGTGTGTAGTGGTTATCAGAAGACGAGAGGGAGAACGGGCGGCGCGGCAACGATTTCTAAAACACCGACAAACGTCCGACGGTAGACCGAATATGGTGCCGCTACGGTCGACCGTTCGGGTACCAAACGGACTCCGATCGCGACGAAATTCGACAGGCGGCCTGGCTATATTAAAATAAGACCGCCCGTCAAAGCTCAACCCGATCAGAGAAAGTTTAACGCACACTTTTAAAACAGGGTTTCGACGGCGCTGCGGGCGCGTGCAAGTGCGGTCGGACTCAGAACGGACAACGTCGAGGACCGGCAACTAACAACGGATGCAAGTTTTGAAAGCGGGCGGCAACGGGATGCCGATGCAATGCTGATGATGCGCATGATGCGATGATGATGCGACAAAAGAAAATACACACACGACGAAAACGGAAAGAAAAGGGGAATCTTCTGGAACGTCGGTCTCGGGCTGTCACAAAGAGGTCTCAGTGGATCTGAAACATTCAGATCCGTGTGCACTTTGCAAATATTTATGTCCTCCTCCTTGATGTAATCGAGGATGGCATTGAAGCATCGCTTTATGTGTCTGGTCCTCTTGTGAAACCTTGATTCCTTGGCTAGAGCAATGGCACCAGTGTTGTCACAGAACTGATTGATTGGGTCCAGTGCACTTGGCACTACTCCAAGATCTGACATGAACTGATTCATCCAGACACCCTCCTTAGCCGCCTCCGAGGAAGCTATGTACTCTGCTTTGCATGTAGAATCAGCTACGACGCTTTGCTTGGAACTGCACCAACTTACCGCACCCCCGTTAAGAATAAATACGTATCCGGTTTGAGACTTAGTCATCCGGATCAGTGTTAAAGCTTGCATCGACGTAACCCTTTACGACGAGCTCTTCGTCACCTCCATAAATGAGAAACATTTCCTTAGTCCTTTTCAGGCACTTCAGAATATTCTTGACCACCGCCCAGTGTTCCACTCCTGGATCACTTTGAAACATGTCTGCCATACTTATGGCTAGGCTGACATCCGGTCTTGTGTGCAACATTGCATACACGATAGACCCTATGGCTGAAGCATAGGGGATGACACTCATCTTTTCTCTATCTTCTACAGTTACTCGACATTGAGTCTTACTCAACATTATACCTTGTAACACATGCAAGAACCCCTTCTTGGATTGTTCCAATTTGAACTTCTTCAAAACTTTACCAAGGTATGTGCTTTGTGAAAGAGCTATTAGGCGCCTTGACCTATCTCTATAGATCTTTATGCCCAATATGTAAGAAGCTTCTCCTAGGTCTTTCATTGAAAAACTTTTATTCAAGTAATCCTTTATGCTTTCCAGTAACTCTACATTATTTTCAATCAACAATATGTCATCCACATATAATATTAGAAACGCTATAGAGCTCCCACTCACTTTCTTGTAAATACAAGCTTCTCCAAAAATTTGTATAAACCCAAACGCCTTGATCACCTCATGAAAGCGTTGATTCCAAGTCCGAGATGCTTGCACCAGTCCATAAATGGATCGTTGAAGCTTGCACACTTTGTCAGCATTCTCTGGATCGACAAAACCTTTGGGTTGTGTCGGGGATATACCCCGCAGTGTAACCCGACTTGGAGTATGACCCGCCAAGGACTTGCTGACTCACCGGCGACTCAGCAGTGACCTGGCGGACGACTGATACTTGTCCCCACAGGCGACTTAGATAAATGACGAAAGCCCAAGACCCGGCGTACACCGTGGCATAAGGCGGCTCATAAAGAGGCCAGGAGGGCCGGCTCACAAGAGAAGGACCAAGAAGAGGAGAGACTCCCTCGTAAAGGAAACAAGACCCGGATTAGGATTCAAGAGAGACTAGTCCTGTTCCTACTCCTAGTAGGACTCTACATGTAAACCTACCCCTTCTACCTATATAAGGAGGGGTAAGGTGCCCCAAGAGGGACAAGATAGACAACTTAGGTCTAGACAAGACAAATCATGAGATAGACAGATTAGACATCCACGAGATTAGAGGTGGCGAGTCTGCACCCTTGTAACCGAGATCATCATCTTCATCAATGAAACACAAGCAAGACGTAGGCTTTTACCTCCATCGGAGGGGCCGAACCTAGATAAACTCGCGTCTCTCGATTCCGACCAACCACTTCAAGCCGCCACATGGTTGCGATGGCCTCACACCTAAGTTCTTATTCGAGGACATATGCCGTGACAAAACCACGACAGTTGGCGCCTTCCGTGGGGCTGATCGTACAGTGGTATTGTGTTCTTGGAGGGAAATTCCTATGGATCAAGGAGCTCGCGATTGTTCAAGATGAAGAAGAGCAGGAGATTTATGATTTGCTAGATGAAGGACAACTATTTCCTGACGGATTAATACGAACCCGTGCCCATCGACGAGTATGAGAATTCTAGCACTGGTGTACATCGGAAGAAAAAGAAAGAAGCAGGTTTTGACCCAGAAGTGGATGAGACCATCGGCTCCACCTCCACAGCCATGCCTCGCTTCCTGCCGCCGCCTCTGCTATGCACTCCATGCCGACTCGCCGCCACCATGCCTGGATCCGCCGTCGCACCTCGAGCCGCCGCATCTCCGGCCTCTGTCGCACCTCGACTCGCCGCTCCGTCGCTGCACCGGCCGGGTCGTTCCCGTGTGCTCACTCCGCCTGGCCACTCCGCCGCCGGGTCAAAGGCCACTCATTGAACCGCCGCAACCACCGAGTTGCCGCGCAACAGCAGCGCCCGTGGCCTAATGGATAAGGCGTACTAATTGAGTACTTGATCAGATTTGTTTTTTCCTTCAACTACCTCTGAAAACTACCAGGATGATCGAAGCTTCATGTTGTACGTACAACGTCCAGAAGATCAAAAACTACTACCACTACTTTCCTTAAACTCAGAGATGTCTCCCTTACGTGGAGTTGGATGGATCACCCCATCATGCAAGATGACACTGCCGTATATGATAGCCAAAGAAACAAAAGGGGTGGCGGCTTGAGCGCACAGAGCCACCCGGAGCACCCAATTAGCCTGTCTACTACCCTGCAGAAGATCAAGTCCTGATATATTACCGGAGACAGCAACGAAACCAGACTTGGTCTCGCACCACCGTGCCGTCCGAGCCGCCGCAAAACTCGCAGTGCCGTCCGTGCCGCCGCGGAGCTCGCCTCGCCCGCTGCACCTCGCCGGCTCGTCTCCACCGCCGGTCGCACCGCGCCCTTCCTCACTGTATACAGGCGCGCAGGCTCCGACCCATCATGTGCTCTCCGACCTGAGGTTGCCTCGAGTCGCCGCCTTCGAGTCATCTCAAATCAATCGCCCATGGGTTGATGTGATCGGCCGCGAGTGTTGCCGTTCGACGTCAGGTGATTTGATGCGATGCCATCATTCCGTTGTCGCTGCTATAAATTACAGGACCAAGTTTCCGAGAAGAAAAAAGCATCTGCCATGGCCGCTGCTCCACACGTAAAGGACAACCAAAAGAAGCACCATAAATTAGTATTCATCAATTATCAATTGGGGTACTAACTCGTGGGGTGGCACATGTGTGGGTTCAAAGAAGGACAGCTGCACGTACTTGGACAAAGCTACACCGAGCAAAAATACATCCACTGCTCGCAACAATTATAGTGGTGTAGTCGATTCTGATCTACAATCGCACGGACTACACGTCATGTCCAACTCCAATCCATCTGAACCCATTATCAATACGGTCATATGTGCACAGATCATCTGCCGTGAAGAAACATCAGGTGATATTTATCCGTTTGGTTTTATCAATACACATATTATTATTATTTTTGAAAACAATTACTTCGCCCATGAAATTTCTCCGTGCAGAACAAGCGCTTATTACAAAGGCGATATAATATTGTGGATATGGAGCTCACGTTAATCACGCACTGGCATCCATCCACACTACATCAATCCGAGGTAGCCAACTCGCTGCCTACGCCGGTTTACAAACGGCGTGGTTAATTTGCCGTCCACACCGGTTTTCAATGGAGTGATCAAACTCGCCGTCATCGGCAGTTTACAATGACGCGGCCAATTCTCACGTCTGCGCGACCAAGACGGCTTACAATGACACGGCCAACTCTCACGTCCGCGCAAACCAAGACAATTACAATGATGACCAATTCTCGAGTCCATGCCAAAAACATCACACAACTCTCTCATGTCAAGACCAACCCGCCGGTGCAGTGCTCGCCTATACGAGCCGCCCAATAGACGGACGCAAGACGCCGCCCTCATGGTCCGGTTTATATTAACTCGCCGGTGCAGTGCTCGCCTGTACGAGCCGCCCAACATACGGACGCAAGACGCCTCTCCCATGGTCTGGTTTATATCAACCCACCGGTGTAGTTCTCGCTCATACGAGTCGCCCAACAGACAGATGCAAGACGCTGCCATCACGGTTCGGACGACATCAACATATCGGTGCAGTACTCACTTATATGAACCGCCCAATAGACGTGCGCAACCATCAACATTATACCGGCTTATGTCAAAATCAAGTATGGAGACTCTCAAGCCGCCTCTTTGAGTCGAGTTAAGACTCGAGGGCTACATGGACATGGCTCGGTAGACTCAACTGGGATGAATAATTCAAGAACCCCGGGTCGTTACAAAAAAATTAAGCCGGTCTCGGGGGCTGATGCCTCATTGACGAGATGATTTAAAAGATCGCCTAAGAAGACAAGTCGCCATGATGCGACCGCCCAAACATGGGTGCCCGACCTTATTGGCGGATGATTCACAAGCCGTCCAAGCATGGACGCTATCAGTATCAAAGAGCATAAGTCACCATGCTGCACTTATTTCAAAACTGGATACTGGTAAGCCAAAGAGGACCAAAGTTGCCATGTTGCACGGTTCAAACATGGGTGCCTTATATGTTTTTGAGGATTAAGCCGACTTACTTGGGGCTACTAGCTCCCAAGTCGTTTTGCAGTAAGAGCGTATACGCTTCTGCAATCCTATGTCTGGCTTTTCCCTAATCATAGGTCACTTGGGGGCTTCCACTCACTGAGTTCAGCCTGAATACCCTCTTGGCTAGCGAAAAATTACCGCATTACAAATGGTTATACTGTACTATGTGTTGGACGAGTCGCCCTATGGACCCATGTACTCTTGGCGAGTCAATCCGCTTTTTGGACCCTGAACTCGCCTTGGTTAAAACATGAAAGGTACCGGCTAGATCCACACATGGAAAATAGAGAAACCATTGGTTCATTGAACCTGCTTCACTGAAGCTTGACTCGCGCCTGATCAGCCAGTCTAAATAACTTGGGCTGTTGCAAAAGCGTTCTTGGGGTAACACTGGAGTTTTGCAAACTCGTCTTGTCCTGTCACGACTCATCGAGCTGACGAATTTTATGATTATGTTTGTGGCACTGCCATAAAGTTTTCATAAAAATTTTATAACTCGCCGGAACTCACTGAGCTGGCCGCCGTGACTCACTGAGCCGGCTTAACCTTGTTTGGGTACCACTAGAGTCTTGAGAGCTCGTCTTACCCGCCGAGACTCACTGAGCCGGCTATGGTGTAACCAACACTATTCTGTCATATACATGCATCATCTTGCATTTCATCATGCATCATACATACATATCATGTCGGTCCTCAAACCGGGTCAAAGCATAAATTCTTGCAGGTGGAAAGTAATCTGTGAATAGCCAATTTGGCTAGATTTTCATCATGGTTTATCATAACTAGTGTTAAATGATTGGGGTTTTTAAACCAGCTCGGAAGAATTGACTATTGTCGAAGAGCCGCCTTATCACATATAATGCCGAGTCATCTAATTAACCGGCCCTTGGATTTCTTCAACTTGTTCTCTGTAGTAAACTACAACACTTATGGATTTCTCAAACATATGGATTTTTCAAGGATATATTTGCCGGGTTACATTATAAACCACGGTCAGGGATTTCTTTTATCACAAAGGCATCATCAGCCCACAAAGTGGATATGATTTTATTCTACAATTGAAGGAATAGTCCCAAGTCGCTGCAGGCACACAACCCGGCACTTGGGGGCTACATTATTCAAATCAAGATTACATCAAATTATGAAAGTCCCATGTCGCTGCAAGCATGCACCATGACACTTGGGGGCTAATGCAATCCGCTTTTCAAATCATCACATCATCAACACACCCGGCTACCTCAAAGAGATAAGCTGGCCCTGGGGGCTACAGGTCGCTCTGTATTTCAAATATAGATTCAAGGAAGAACCAGCTCATCATTTTTATAATGACCCGGCCCTTGGGGGCTACACATTGCTGCTCAAGGTTACATAATCAGATTTACAAAGTCCATGCTCATTATTGCATAATGACCCGACCCTTGGGGGCTACATCATATGATGCTTTATTTTCAAAGGAGAAGAACGTGGAAGTCCTGAGTCCTCGCAAGCAATCGACCCATCACTTGGGGGCTACACTATTCAGATCATAATTTCTAAAGTCCGAGGTTGCCGCAGGCAAGACAGCCCGGACCTTGGGCGCTACAACACTAAGTTGTTTCATAGATCATGAGGTTCAAATTGAAGTCCCGGCCCATCACACACTGATGACCCGGCCCTTGGGGGCTACATGTAATATGGATATATCAAAAAATTGAAGAGCACATTTCATTCTGTCATGGAGGTGAAGTATTGGGAGACCGGTTCAGCATATTTTTATCTACTTGAAGCATTGAAAGACCGGTTCAACATCACACGGATTTGTCAATTGGAGTTCAGTTGTTTGACGGGGCACTACTAATAATCATGACCTGCCATTAGCAATCATGACCCGCCATTGTGAATCATAACCCGCCGAAACAAGAGAAGCTGATTCAACATTGTGTGGATTTCTTATTTCCCAAATTTTCATCAAGCCAAAGCATTGGAGGCCGACTCAATGGCATATGTATTTTATTACAAAGGACACATACCAACAAGATGATTGTGAAGATGACTCGTTATTATGAAGAAGAAACCCGGATTTTTCAAGGAGCCACTTCAGTAAATCAAGCCGGCCAGAGGAGCAAGCCGGTCCCTTAACCTATTTATTATTCTTATTTCAGGAGCTTACCATGAATAAATTGAAGCTAACCTGGGGGCTAATGTCGGGGATATACCCCGCAGTGTAACCCGACTTGGAGTATGACCTGCCAAGGACTTGGCGACTCAGCAGTGACCTGGCGGGCGACTCATACTTGTCCCCACAGGCAACTCATAGTTGTCCCCACAGGCAACTCATACTTGTCCCCATAGGCGACTTAGATAAATGACGAAGGCCCAAGGCCCGACGTACACCCTGGCATAAGGCGGCTCATAGAGAGGCCAGGAAGGCCGGATCACAAGAGAAGGACCAAGAAGAGGAGAGACTCCCTCATAAAGGAAACAAGACCCGGATTAGGATTCAAGAGAGACTAGTCCTATTCCTACTCCTAGTAGGACTCTACATGTAAACCTACCCCTTCCACCTATATAAGGAGGGGTAAGGCGCCCCAAGAGGGACGAGATAGACAACTTAGGTCTACACAAGACAAATCATGAGATAGACAGATTAGACACCCACGAGATTAGAGGTCACGAGTCTGGACCCTTGTAACTGAGATCATCAGCTTCATCAATGAAACACAAGCAGGACGTAGGCTTTTACCTCCATCGGAGGGGCCGAACCTAGATAAACTCGCGTGTCTTGATTCTGACCAACCCCTTCAAGCCGCCACATGGTTCTGATGGCCTCACACCTAAGTCCTTGTTCGAGGACATATGCCGTGACAAAACCACGACAGGTTGCATCATATACAACTCTTCAACTCTGCCAGATTTCATAATCGAAAAATGCAGCTATCGCTAACATGATTCGGACGGACTTAAGCATCGCTACGGGTGAGAATGTCTCATCATAGTCAACTCCTTGAACTTGTGAAGAACCCTTTACCACAAGTCGAGCTTTATAAACGGTCACATTACCGTCTGCATCCGTCTTCTTCTTAAAGATCCATTTGTTCTGAATAGCCTTGCGAGCTTCAGGTAATACTTCCAAAGTCCATACTTTGTTTTCATACATAGATCTTATCTTGGATTTCATGGCTTCTAACCATCTGTTGGAATCTGGGTCCACCATTGCTTCTCCATAACTCGCAGGCTCATTGTTGTCCAACAACATGATTGACAAGACAGGATTCCCGTACCACTCTGGAGCAGTACGTGCTCTTGTCGACCTGCGAGGTCTAACAGTAACTTGATCTAAAGCTTCATGATCATCATCATTAGTTTCCTCTTCAACTGGTGTTGCCTCGATAGAAATTTCTTTCTGCCCTGCGCCGCCATCTTGTTGAAGTAGAGGTTCCGCAACCTCATCAAGTTATATCTCCTCCCACCCAATTCTTTCAAGAGAAACTGTTTCTCAAGAAAAGCTATGTTCTTAGCGACATACACTTTGCCCTCGGATCTGAGATAGAAGGTATACCCAAGTGTCTCTTTTGGGTAACCTATGAAGACACACTTTTACGCTTTGGGTTCTAGCTTTTCAGGCTAAAGCTTTTTGACATAAGCATCACATCCCCAAATTTTAAGAAACGACAACTTTGGCTTCTTGCCATACCATATCTCATATGGTGTCGTCTCAACCGATTTTGCTGGTGCCCTATTTAAAGTGAATGCAGCTGTCTCCCATGCATAGCCCCAAAATTATAATGGCTAATCGGTAAGAGACATCATAGAACGCATCATATATAATAAAGTACAATTACGACATTTGGGCACAGCATTACACTGTGGTCTTCCACGCGGTGTCAACTGTGAAATAGTTCCACATTGTGTTAAGTGAGCACCAAACTCGTAACTCAGATATTTACCTCCTCGATCAGATTGTAGGAACTTGATCTTCTTGCTATGATGATTTCACCTTCAGTCTGAAATTGTTTGAACTTTTCAAACGTTTCAGACTTGTGCTTCATCAAGTATACATAGACATACCTACTCAAATTGTTAGAGAAGGTGAGAAAATAACGATATCCGCCACGCACCTCTATGCTCATTGGTCCGCACACATCAGTATGTATGATCTCCAACAAGTCACTTGCACGCTCCATTGTTCTAGAGAACGGAGTCTTAGTCATCTTGGCCATGAAACATGGTTCGCATGTGTCAAGTGATTCAAAATCAAGTGACTCCAAAAGTCCATCGCCATGGAGTTTCTTCATGCGCTTAACACCAATATGACGTAAGTGGTAGTGCCACAAAAAAGTGGCGCTATCATTGTTAACTCTACATCTTTTGGTCTCAATGTTATGGATATGTGTGTCATCACAATCGAGATTCAATATGAACACACCCCTCATATTGGGTGCATGACCATCGCGGCACGTCCGGGAAGCGTCCATGACGGTGGAGAAGCTCCCGGAGGTCAATCCTCCCTCCGGCAGGCTGCCGGGAAGAGGTCTCCTGACGCTCCCGCTCTCGGAAGCGCTGCAGCGGCAGAACGATGGAGAATTCGCGATTCTGGATGTATTCGAAGGGTTTCCTCTCGGAGGAGTAAATATAGGCCAAAGGAGGGCGTCAGAAGAGGTGGGGCCCACCCAGGCGGCCTGTGGGCGCGACTAGGGGCTAGGCCGCGCCGAGTGGTTGCCTGGGCAGCTCCTAGCCCCCTCTGGCCCATCTTCGGTGATCTGGAAGCTTTCGTTACGCTGATTTTTATATATTTTTCTTGGGGTTTTTGGGGCTCCGGAAATTTGGGTAAAAGCCCCTGCAAAAAAGACATCAGTAGACAGAAACTAACACTGGGTGCACTTAGTGGATACCATAGGAGTTCTCTGGGTGTATCAAACGTCACAACGTAACTCGGTGATTATAAAGGTGCACTACAGGTATCTCTGAAAGTATGTGTTGGGTTGTATGAATCGAGAATGAGATTTGTCACGCCGATGGAGAGGTATCTCTGGGCCCACTCGGTAAAGCATCATCATACTGGGCTCAATGTGAGTAAGGAGTTGGCCACGGGATGATGTGTTACGAAACGAGTAAAGAGACTTGCTGGTAACGAGATTGAACAAAGTATAGGGATACCAACGATCGAATCTCGGGCAAGTATCATACCATTAGACAAAGGGAATTGCATACGGGATTGATTTCATCCCTGACATCATGGTTCATCCAATGCGATCATCATGGAACATGTGGGAAACAACATAGATATCCAGACCCCGTTGTTGGTTATTGACCGGAGAGGTGTCTCGGTCATGTGTGCATGCTTCCCGAACCCGTAGGGTTTACACACTTAAGGTTCAATTACCCTAGGGTTATATGGGAATAGTGTACATGGTTACCTAAGGTTGTTCAGAGTCCCGTATGAGATCTCGTATGTCACGAGGAGTTCCGTAATGGTCCAGAGGTAAAGATTCATATATAGGAAGTGAGGATTTGGTCACCGGAAGTGTTTCGGGCGTAACCGGCAATGTATCGGGACCACCGGAAGGGTTCCGGGGGTCCACGGGGAAGGGCCACCGGCCCCCAAAGTGCTACATGGGCCAAAAGTGGATGGGAACCAGCCCCTAGGTGGGCTGGTGCGCCACCACTAAGGGACCAAGGCGCACAAGGGGGGAGAGGGGCAAAACCCTAGGCGTAGAGGGGCACCTTTGGGCCCAAGGCCCACCCTAGGGCGCCTCCACCCTTGGCCGCCGCCCTCATTGCCCATCTAGGGATGTCGCACTCCTTAGGGTGGGAAACCCTAAGGGTGGGCAACCTCCTCCCTCTCCTCCTATATATAGTGGAGGGTTTGGGGCTGTTTTGAGACAATCTCTCTCTCTCTCTCTCTCGACGCAACCCTACCCCTCCTCCTCCTCCTCGTCGTCCTCCGTAGTGCTTGGGGAAGCCCCGTCGGAATACCACACAGCTCCACCGTCACCACGCCGTCGTGCTGACGGAGCTCTCCCACAACCTCTCCTCCATCCTTGTTAGATCAAGGTGTTGGAGACGTCACCGGGCTGCACGTGTGTTGAACGCGGAGGCACAGTTGTTCGGTGCATAGATCGGAGTCCACCGCGATCTGAATCGCTGTGAGTACGACTCCATCAACCGCGTTCTAGAACGCTTCCGCTTAGCTATCTTCAAAGGTATGAAGATGCTCTACCCCTTTGCTCGTTGTTGGTTTCTCCTAGATAGATCCTTGATATGGCGTAGGATTTTTTTTTGAAATTACTACGTTCCCCAACAACTGATAACTTCTCTTCTTTCCTATGTGAAAAGTGAGAAGTGCCTTTCTAAATTAGTACACATCATGAAAACAAAGCTTCTTAACAAACTGCAGTTCTTGGTTCTCCCTATCATCAGAATACCATATCCTTGGCTTTCGTTTTTTTGCCCTACTCTTATTGCCAAGCAAAAATGGTAGGGGTACAACCCCATCATCTTCTTCCACCATCAAATCACTAGGATCATCATTGTCACAAGAAGATGGAATCCAAACATCCTCAAACTATTGCTCATCACTAGCATGTGATCGTGTGGTTGGTCCCTTTCTTACCACCAACTTGTTCCTATTTGGCTCCTGTGTTACCATGCTCATCTCCCCCATGCTCATCTTGCTCTACATGTTCCTCTTGGACTTCCTCTTGTTCTAGCTCATAAGGTTCTTCCACATTAGTGTCACCTTCAAAGTGTAAAAGTGGGCCTTCTCTGTGCCTCCTCAACTCAACCATCCTATCTATGAAATCTTCATATTCCTCCAACTTAGAGTCAACTACAGTTAGTAGCACAGGAAGTTTTCTTTTCAATACCTGCACCCTCTCAACATTCTTCTGATACTTCTTAAACCATTGAATTTTTTATCTTCTTTTATGCTCCATACTTCTTTCCAACTCCTCTTGCTCCATATCAACATCTGCTGTTTTTGATACTTTGTATGGTGACTTGTAAAACACACCAGCATCATTGACTTCATATACAGTTCTCTCTCCAACATTGGCCATAGTAACTTGATCATCACAAATATAACATGTGTTTAAATATGCACTGGTGGGTTCACTACCCCTAACTAATGTGAGGTTTACTATGTTTTGATCTCTATTGGCAATATGGTCCAACATCTCATCATCACATATCTCTTCCAATCCAACTATTCCCAACCCAACATCCCTCACATAATACATATAATATTTACTTCCATATCGTGTGCTCTCCATGTGTGCTAACAGATTGTAAAATGTGATGCCTGAAGCACACGTAGTTCTTTCCAAGTTATCCCTATCATGAAAGTGCATTCTAACTTCCCAAGTATCATCACACAAACTGGAAAAAATGTTCTAATTAGTTACAGAGTGTCTAACACTAAAACTAACACTACTCTGGTGTGATGCCTCGGTAGTTAAGTGTCACGCCCAAGATGCGACCCTATCCTCAATTTGGCACGAAGGCCTCGTCGGGGATAGAAGCGCATCTCGTCGTGTCGCAAGAATAGATATCGTTACAAGTACATGTACTGAAAAGAAGAGATATATAAAGAGTTGGCTTACACTCGCCACAAGCTACATCAGAGTCACATCAGTACATTACATAATCATCAAGAGTAAGAGCAGGGTCCGACTACGGACGAAAACAAATGACAAAAGAAGAACGACGTCCATCCTTGCTATCCCAGGCTGCCGGTCTGGAACCCATCCTAGATCGATGAAGAAGAAGAAGAAGAAGCAACTCCAAATGAACAATCAACGCGCTCGCGTTAAGTAACCTTTACCTGTACCTGCAACTGGTGTTGTAGTAATCTGTGAGCCACAGGGGACTCAGCAATCTCATTTCCAAAGGTATCAAGACTAGCAAAGCTTAATGGGTGAGGTATGGTTAAGTGGTGAGGTTGCAGCAGCGGCTAAGCATATATTTGGTGGCTACACTTACGAGTACAAGAATAAGAGGGGGAAGGTCTACGCATAGCGGACGCGAACTACGGATGATCAAATGAATGATCCTGAACACCTACCTACGTCAGACATAACCCCACCGTGTCCTAGATCGGAGAAAGAACTCACGAAAGAGACAGTCACGGTTACGCACACAGTTGGCATATTTTTAATTACGTTAACTTCAAGTTATCTAGAACTAGTGTTAAACAAAGCTTCCACGTTGCCACATAACCGCGGGCACGGCTTTCCGAAAGATTTAACCCTACAGGGGTGCTCCAACTAGTCCATCACAAATTACCACAAGCCGCATAAAAATCCTCAATCACGAAGCTCGCGATCTCGTCGGATTCCCTAGTGGAAAACCTCAACTCTGAGATTACTCGAAGCATCACCGGAATCCCGATGCACAAGATATCTCGTCACAGGTGAAACTAATCCAGCAAGGCCGCCCGACGTGTCGACGATCCCGATAGGAGTCGCGTACCTCGTTCTCAGGACACGACGGATAAGCACAGCGTACGGTGGCCTGATAGAAATCTCCCAAGTTGCCCCGGGTTGGCCCCGCAAACGGCTCTAGTTTGGACCAACACTCATGAGGAGCACTGGCCCGGGGGTTGATTAAATTTCCTCGGGTTAATTACTCCCTATGCAGTTTATTAGTGATTAGGCAAATGTAGTACCAAAGTTGGGCCTTGCCAGACCAGCTTTAATCTAAAACGAATTATCAAGGGGGTCCCCATAACAACCCCGATCGTGTTAAGAGCGCTCGTTTATGGAACATAACACCGGTAGCCGAAACTAAGGGGGCAAAGGTGGAACAAAACACCAGGCTAGAAAGGCCGAGCCTTCCACCTTTACCAGGTATATAGGTGCATTAAATTAAATAGCATTCATATAAGGTGATATAACAAGTAACCCATGCTTTCACATGGAAGCAACGGCACCTGCAACTAGCAACACTAACAACAGGGTTAAGCAAGCGGTAACATAGCCATTCAGTGGTTTGCTAGGTCGAACAGGTTGAAGGTGATCATGGCATTGTTGAGAGGCTGATATTTAACATGTGGTAGGCAACGAGACATAATCGATAGCAGCGATAAAACTAGCATGGCAATGATAGTAATGGTATCTGGGGAAATGATCATCTTGCCTGAGATCCCACTTGGAAGAGGAACAACTCGGTGAAGTCAGCGAACCAACGTAGTCGAACGGGTCCTCACATTCCGACACGCTTGCGGAACTCTATCGAGACGGAGGAAACCGGAAACAAACATCAACACAAGTATTCACCACCACAAAGCAAGACATGATGCAACCCTAATATGATGCATGAACAGGTCATCGATGCACGGGATGGCCTGGCAATTCATCTCACGCAAACTCTACACATTAAGTGAAGCTCGATATGCAGCGGGTTGCATATCGACGAAACTCCACGTTTAATTATTTAATTTACTCCCGCTAATTTTCACGGCAATATTAAATGTTGTTAACATGGAAAGGGGTGAGCGATGAACCTACAAGTCATCCTAGTCAACAGCACGTCGGACTTTGAACGGAGCTACGGCACAAGAACAAGCAACACAAAATACATATGCCATGAATGCGTCATGCAGGCGAGTTCAAACATCACGGGCAAGAAGAGAAAGAAACTTGTGTCGCCATGGCGAACGAAAGGGAACCATGGCGGCAAAACGGAAACGATGCCACGGCAACATTCCTATCCCGATAACGCGACGAGCAAAGCAATCGTGCTAACGTGCTGGGAACGCGTGCGGGTCATGCCAAAGAACGATGGGGTGATCCCGGTATCGGGTCCCCATGTCTCGAGGGCACGTCGAAAGAGAGACAACGTGCAACTAGCGTGGCTTCTACAAATTTACAACATCACAACTCATACAAACATGCATGTCTAGGCTAAAGATGGAATCGCAGGAGGGAAAAAAGGAACAAAGGTCGATTGCAACATAGTGCGGCGGCCGAGGGAACTAAGTGTGTGTGAGGCAAAAGAGGAAAAGAAAGCATGTCAAAATGTGAGCTACATGGGACTTGGACCCAGGAACCCTTGGGTGGAGACTAAATGCACTAGCCAGCTCGGCTACACACTAGGCTTGATATAAATAAGTGTTTTAAACTAGATGAATTATGCCATGGTGCAGGTCAATGGAAACAAGCATAAAAATAAATAAATGGGCATAGCTGGGATTCGAACCCCAGATCTCTGGGATGGAATCGGTTGACACCATCCAGTGGGCTACGGCCTTGAGACTGACAATATATAGTGTTCATACAGAAGAACTAGCTAAACCACATAGTGCAGAAGTGAAGCACAATAAAAATAACAGTGCCAAAGAAATGTGTCACGCATGGGACTCGAACCAGAGATCTCCAGCGTGATAGTTGGCCGCTCTAACCATCTCAGCTAGCAAGCTGCTGGTGAAAGAAAGCAATATCGAGGCTTTCTATAAGAAAACCTTCGGGCGTTCTACAGGAATCAAAGAAAAAGCACACACGCACAACCTGCAGCAGTTCAGTTCGTCAGGGATGAACGGATGACAGCGCGGGCGGCTGGAGGGGCGGCTCCGACGGGGCTCTCGTCGGTGGGCTAGAAAGATCCGGTCAAGGGGGTCCCATTTCCGAGCTAGATGACGACTCCGGTCACCGGCAGCCATAGATCGAGGCACGGCTTGAAGGACCTCGGCGCCTCCATGGCTGCTCCTGATTGCAACGAGAGAGGAAGAGAATATTAGAGAGAGGAGGAGGAGCAACACGCACTGACAGAGAGAAGAAGGGGGCAGCGGGGTCGACCTAGTCGGGGCCTTAACCTGCTGGAGATGGAGTCGAGGCCTGCTGGAGATGGGGTCGAGGCCGAGGCGGAATGGGGACGAGTCGGCGCTGGAGCTTGGCCGCGTCCTGTCCCACGAGAACGAGGGTCGAGGGGGCCCTAACACGCAGCGAGGGCACCTGGGACGAGCTCGAGGACTCTGCATCCCTGGCGAAGCAACACATCCAAGCTGCTGCAGCAAGCTTGCGCGCTGGACAACAACTGCTGGCGGCGGGGCTGCGCTGGCGACGGGAGGAAGAGGCCGGCGAGGATGGCGCGAGGAGGACGAGGCCCTGGGGGCGGGCACGGCACCGGCGGTAGCAGAGAGGCGGCTCGCTGACGGCGCGGCCATGACGGCGACGGGGTCGAGGCGCGGGCGACGACGGTGCTGCAGGGCGAGGGCGGCGGCTCGAACTCGGGGAAGAGGAGCAGAGGGGCGAGGCGGCCGGCTCGCGAGCACGACGGGCGTCGTCGCGGAGGCGGAGCGCGGGGCTGTCGGAGGCGGGGAACTCGGGGGCGACGGCGAGCGCAGGCGGCGGACCTCCTGCAGGTGGGCGGCGCGCTCGGGAGGAGGAGGAGGCGGCACGAGGGGCTTGGCGGCGACCGACGGGAGGCTCGGGGCTGCTGGCGCGGGGCTGACGGCGCGGCGCTCGAGCAGGGGAGGCCAGGTCGCGGGGCGCTGGGCGGCGGCACGGGGGAGATGGGGGTCTGGGGGTGTCGGCACTAGGTCAGGGAGGAGGCGTGGGCCTGGCCGGCTGGGCTGGGCTCCCTCCCCCTGATGCACTTTGGTTTTTTTTCCTTTTGGAAAAAAAACGCTTAAAACAGAAATCTGATAATAAGAAAGGTCTTTTCCAACGAAATTAAAAAGAAACTAAAGATAATGTATTTTACCCCTTTAAAACAAACCCCAACTATAAATAGTTTGGGCTTTTTCTTAAACAAATAAGATGAAACCCTTTTAGGATTTAAAATAAAACCCTTCTTAAAAGAATTAAAAAAAACCAAACCCTTTTTTAAAAATAATTAAAAATCAACACCCTTTTGAAGAATTACATTAAAAACTCTTTTAACAAGAAAAAAATAAAATAACCCCTTTTAAAGGATTAATTAAGACCGCTTTATTCAAAGAATAAATAAAAGCCTTTTAAAAGAGAAAATAAAATGGGAGGGTTTTAAAATAAAACAAGCGGAGGAATAAAACAAAGCCCTAAGGGTTGCCCCTACATTTAATAAAAGGTTTTTTTTAAAAGAAGATGAATATTTTGGAAGAGGGGTAAAGTTAGAAATCTTTAGCAAAACCACAAAACAACTTAGGAGGGGAGAGGAGGGGAGAAGGTTTAGGTCGGCGGGGCAACGGGGTTTAGCGGTGGCTCTCACGCTCCCTCTCTCATCGCGCCAACAAACGACGCCACTCACGAAACACTAACACCCAACAACACGAAGCAACAAGCAACACCGACAAAACACCGATGACATGATGCCATGCATGATGCGATGATGCAACTACATGACGATGCAACGAATAATTCTAATCACACGACGAAAACGGAAAAGAAGGGGAATCTTCTGGAACGTCGGTCTCGGGCTGTCACAACTCTCCTACACTACAAGAAGATCTCTTCCCGAGATCCAAGAATGAAAGGGGGAGAGGAAGAGAAAAGTGAAAGGTAAAACTTAGTCGCTTCTTTGACAAACGAGTGAAACCAACGATCCTTGAAGGTTGCATAGAGATGAGGAATGATATGAGAAAGAAGCCAGAATTCACGGAAAATTTCGGCAGCACTTCGGTAGGAAAATGGGACAAAAAATTCGAAAAGGTAGAAGAAATAGACAATATTCATAGCAAACAACTAAATAGAGCAAGGGAAGACCATGATCTTGCTAGAACAACAAGATTGACCCAAAAGAGGAACACCACAATGCCTCCGGGACAATAGAATAGGAACTAGCTCATACGGAAGAAGAGAATGAAGATAGAATGACAACCACTATCTCCAATGAACTTGACAAACACCCTTGCAAGGAGAATTGAACGAAGTTGTTGGAAACAACAACGAAAAGAACAAGATAGTAGTGGGCTTATGGAGACCTTTCAAACTAATGAAGTGAGAACCAGCCACTAACAGAAACAAGGATTGTTTGAGAGAAACAAGATATGAACAATTACGTGCACCAAGAGGATACAATGAGAACTTGGATTAATGACAAGCACCATGATAGCATAATCCATAGGAAAAGCTTTAGGTGAAATCCAAACCAAGATAGCTCAATGAAGAAATCATGGGTTGAAATATCTCATGATCATAGAATTGGTGGTTTTAATTATCTCATACTTGAATGGAAGTCTCTTCGAGGCTCCTACACTAACAAGAATGCTATAATACCACCTCAAAGGATAACGGAAGAACAAATGCACTTGAGATGCAAGAGAAAGAATACTTGAGGTACTCCAGCAAGAATCTTGAAGAACACTTGAGAATGGATTGAAATCTTGATGAACCACCATGAAGGACCTCCGTAAGAATGATGCAACAATATGAAGGTGGAAAAGAATAAGATTATGGCCTTGCCAAGATTTAGATGAAACCTCACGGAGAGAAACTTGATAGAACTTGGACCTCCGGAAAAGAAAGATAAGCACCTGAGAAAAGAATCGATATCATGAGCCACTCCGAAAGAAGAATTGAAATCTCTTGGAAGAAGGAAGAACAAGAATAAGAATTATGTTATGCTCATCTTTCATCAAGTTTAATTGATGACTAGCAAGGATTTAGCATACAACTTATTCCTCTTGTAAGAATCTTGAAGAGATAGAGAGATAAGCACCACTTGAGGCCTAATTGAAGGAAGCACCGGTAAGAATTCACAATTGAATGGAAACACCATGAATCAATGGAGATACATGAGAATGAAGAGATCATGAGCCACCTGAGAGAAACTTGAACAAGGCACCGGATCTCGAGAGACGAACGAAGAGACAACAATTGAGAAGAATTGAGGACGAAGGCTGAAAGCTGAGAACGAAGAATCTTCTGGATGATGGCCTTCGGAGGATCGAGAATGAAAACAACTCAGAAATGCACCGGATAGCCAGAAATGAATCACTCATGTTTGGAACAAATGAGAGGATACACGAAGCTGAGGTGATAGTCTTCACAAGAATGGAACAAGACTGAGAGAAACACTCCTTTGAATTGCAAGCTGAGAATGAAGAGGAGAACGCCACCAAGAATTAATGAGACACTCCGGAATAAAGAAGGATGCCCGGTTGGGCCAAATAAGAGAATTAACCCAAATTGATCTTGAAGAAGGAATATGACTGATGAAAATCATACTTACGTCATAGTTGAAAAGAGTTAAGGACCTCCGGAAAAGGTTAAAGAGCCAGGTAGGAACCTGGGAAGAACCTGTGGGTTATGGGCCCACTCAAAGAAACCACCGTTGAAAAGATTGCTAGACCGAGAGATATTGCACCGGTATGGAGAGGACTAGATGAGCTTGAGTACCTCAAAATAATTAAAGATCTGAAACAAGAAAGTCCGAGATATCTTCAACACACCGGATAGAAAAAGATGAATGAATAACAGGACATGTTGATAAGAATCTCCAACATAGGAAGAATTACAAGGACGAAAAAGGATATGATGAACACAGACGACTGAGTTAAATTCACCGGTAAGGATGACAAGAATGAACAAATATGATGCGAATCTCCTGAGAATCTTCACAATGGAACACCGGTTACGAAAGAAAGAAGAGATAGCGGAAGCATCACTGAAATGAAATGCAGTCAGATGAAATCCAATTACTGAAGAAAAAGGGCGGGAGGGCGGGGAAAAACAAAGACAGCTTGGGACGGATGAGATGAACTCCGGAATAAGATGAGAGAATGATCTGCAAAAATTGGAGAGGATAGAATTCACTAGAGGAGAAGCACACCGGTTGAAAAAAAATTGATATGGCGACTCCGGTTGACAAAATTGACAAGACAACTGATTAAGCAAGAGGTTTAATTAGCATTCTCATATAAAAATATGAAAACACCTCTTGGAAAGATCTGAAATCACCACTTGACATCGAAGCAACTGAATTAACATATTCCAACAAAGCAAAGGGTGCGGCTTGCAATTAACCAGAACAAACTCATGAGAAAGATTTCCGTTCGATATTTTCGTGGACAGGATCGCACGGGCACGATTTACAGTAGCCATCAAGTGCAAGGCAGTGCACCCGACATACGAAGCGTCCCCGAGTCGTAGCAAGCTACAAGGACTCTTTAAGACACAACGTGTACTGCTGTAAGTCGACCGTGAACAAACGAATCCACTAGATGTCGAACCCCAACCTAACATCATGCATTTGTTGGAAGATTATCCTATAAGCAACTACTTGAATTCCCACCTAAGAATTCCCGAAATATCTAGTCATGCAATCTGGTACACGGATACAAGGAGTAATATCACACAACTCCTATACTAATCCGTCACCTGTATCACATCCGTCAACACACGACCAGAATCTCGGACCTTCATCTACAACAGACCCTCGTGATCACAACGATACAAAGTATGGCAGTACTCCCGAACAATCTGCACCAGTACTGGGGACATCGGGGTTATCTCGCCACTACTAGTATTGAAGCAATTACGAACATCCTTCGTCCTGAGATACTAAGAAATCTGAATGATAACGATGTGCTCAAGAATCCCCTGGAGCTCAACTCCCCGGAAGAAGATCAAGTCATACAGGAGGCACCAAGACAGAACTCCGTCACATCGGCATCATATAGATCTCAAAAATATCCGCGTGATCCTAAATTTTTTTTTTGAGGGAGAAGAGGGGTAGATAAATTATTACGTCAAGATTCCTCACCAGAGCATAGAAAAGGAGAAAAAAGAATCCTACTCTCCGATATATAACTAAGACTCAAATAGTTTTTCACTAGACTCGACTCGGCCAAGTTCGATCAATCAAGGGGGCTCCTAGGTCGGTCCTTGCTCTGATACCAACTTGTCACGCCCAAGATGCGACCCTATCCTCAATTTGGCACAAAGGCCTCGTCGGGGATAGAAGCGCATCTCGTCGTGTCGCAAGAATAGATATCGTTACAAGTACATGTACTGAAAAGAAGAGATATATAAAGAGTTGGCTTACACTCGCCACAAGCTACATCAGAGTCACATCAGTACATTACATAATCATCAAGAGTAAGAGCAGGGTCCGACTACGGACGAAAACAAACGACAAAATAAGAACGACGTCCATCCTTGCTATCTCAGGCTGCCGGTCTGGAACCCATCCTAGATCGATGAAGAAGAAGAAGAAGAAGCAACTCCAAATGAACAATCAACGCGCTCGCGTTAAGTAACCTTTACCTGTACCTGCAACTGGTGTTGTAGTAATCTGTGAGCCACAGGGGACTCAGCAATCTCATTTCCAAAGGTATCAAGACTAGCAAAGCTTAATGGGTGAGGTATGGTTAAGTGGTGAGGTTGCAGCAGCGGCTAAGCATATATTTGGTGGCTACACTTACGAGTACAAGAATAAGAGGGGGAAGGTCTACGCATAGCGGACGCGAACTAAGGATGATCAAATGAATGATCCTGAACACCTACCTACGTCAGACATAACCCCACCGTGTCCTAGATCGGAGAAAGAACTCACGAAAGAGACAGTCACGGTTACGCACACAGTTGGCATATTTTTAATTACGTTAACTTCAAGTAATCTAGAACCAGTGTTAAACAAAGCTTCCACGTTGCCACATAACCGCGGGCACGGCTTTCCGAAAGATTTAACCCTGCAGGGGTGCTCCAACTAGTCCATCACAAATTACCACAAGCCGCATAGAAATCCTCAATCACGAAGCTCGCGATCTCGTCGGATTCCCTAGTGGAAAACCTCAACTCTGAGATTACTCGAAGCATCACCGGAATCCCGATGCACAAGATATCTCGTCAAAGGTAAAACTAATCCAGCAAGGCCGCCCGACGTGTCGACGATCCCGATAGGAGTCGCGTACCTCGTTCTCAGGACACGACGGATAAGCACAGCGTACGGTGGCCTGATAGAAATCTCCCAAGTTGCCCCGGGTTGGCCCCGCAAACGGCTCTAGTTTGGACCAACACTCATGAGGAGCACTGGCCCGGGGGTTGATTAAATTTCCTCGGGTTAATTACTCCCTATGCAGTTTATTAATGATTAGGCAAATGTAGTACCAAAGTTGGGCCTTGCCAGACCAGCTTTAATCTAAAACGAATTATCAAGGGGGTCCCCATAACAACCCCGATCGTGTTAAGAGCGCTCGTTTATGGAACATAACACCGGTAGCCGAAACTAAGGGGGCAAAGGTGGAACAAAACACCAGGCTAGAAAGGCCGAGCCTTCCACCTTTACCAGGTATATAGGTGCATTAAATTAAATAGCATTCATATAAGGTGATATAACAAGTAACCCATGCTTTCACATGGAAGCAACGGCACCTGCAACTAGCAACACTAACAACAGGGTTAAGCAAGCGGTAACATAGCCATTCAGTGGTTTGCTAGGTCGAACAGGTTGAAGGTGATCATGGCATTGTTGAGAGGCTGATATTTAACATGTGGTAGGCAACGAGACATAATCGATAGCAGCGATAAAACTAGCATGGCAATGATAGTAATGGTATCTGGGGAAATGATCATCTTGCCTGAGATCCCACTTGGAAGAGGAACAACTCGGTGAAGTCAGCGAACCATCGTAGTCGAACGGGTCCTCACATTCCGACACGCTTGCGGAACTCTATCGAGACGGAGGAAACCGGAAACAAACATCAACACAAGTATTCACCACCACAAAGCAAGACATGATGCAACCCTAATATGATGCATGAATAGGTCATCGATGCACGGGATGGCCTGGCAATTCATCTCACGCAAACTCTACACATTAAGTGAAGCTCGATATGCAGCGGGTTGCATATTGACGAAACTCCACGTTTAAATATTTAATTAACTCGGGGCTGCCGGAGGTGGGGAACTCGGGGGCGACGGCGAGCGCAGGCGGCGGACCTCCTGTAGGTGGGCGGCGCGCTCGGGAGGAGGAGGGGGCGGCAGGAGGGGCTTGGCGGCGACCGGCGGGAGGCTCGGGGCTGCTGGCGCGGGGCTGACGGCGCGGCGCTCGAGCAGGGGAGGCCAGGTCGCGGGGCGCTGGGCGGCAGCACAGGGGAGATGGGGGTCTGGGGGTGTCGGCACTAGGTCAGGGAGGAGGCTTGGGCCTGGCCGGCTGGGCTGGGCTCCCTCTCCCTGATGCACTTTGGTTTTTTTTTCCTGTTGGAAAAAAAAACCCTTAAAACAGAAATCTGATAATAAGAAAGGTCTTTTCCAACGAAATTAAAAAGAAACCAAAGATAGTGTCTTTTACCCCTTTAAAACAAACCCCAACTATAAATAGTTTGGGCTTTTTCTTAAACAAATAAGATGAAACCCTTTTAGGATTTAAAATAAAACCCTTCTTAAAAGAATTAAAAAAACCAAAACCTTTTTTTAAAATAATTAAAAATCAACACCCTTTTGAAGAATTACATTAAAAACTCTTTTAACAAGAAAAAATAAAAATAACCCCTTTTAAAGGATTAATTAAGACCGCTTTATTCAAAGAATAAATAAAAGCCTTTTAAAATAGAAAATAAAATGGGATGGTTTTAAAATAAAACAAGCGGAGGAATAAAACAAAACCCTAAGGGTTGCCCCTACATTTAATAAAAGGTTTTTTTTAAAGAAGACGAATATTTTGGAAGAGGGGTAAAGTTAGAAATCTTTAGCAAAACCACAAAACAACTTAGGAGGGGAGAGGAGGGGAGAAGGTTTAGGTCGGCGGGGCAACGGGGTTTAGCGGTGGCTCTCACGCTCCCTCTCTCATCGCGCCAACAAACGACGCCACTCACGAAACACTAACACCCAACAACACGAAGCAACAAGCAACACCGACAAAACACCGATGACATGATGCCATGCATGATGCGATGATGCAATTACATGACAATGCAACGAATAATTCTAATCACACGACGAAAACGGAAAAGAAGGGGAATCTTCTGGAACGTCGGTCTCGGGCTGTCACATTAAGCTAGAGTAAACCCCGTAATTAAGCTACATCAACCATGAGGATTAAGCTAATCCATTTTTTGCTAAACCATGCTTGATCGCATTGGAGTCATAAGTCATTTGAATTCCCTAAGGATTTTAAAAATACATTTAAAAAGTGGATTAAATATTTCTACAAACATAAAAAATAAAATTATGATTGCTTTATAAATATAACCAGTAATTTTCAAATAGGAACCAACATTTTTACAAGGTACTTAGATGCCCTAAAACAATTAAATCAAAGGCCAAATCATTTATTTAAATGCTTGTGGGGGCTCAGCAGGTCTCCCGACCCCTCAGTTCTCATATATGATGTGTTTTACCCTACAAAAAATCATAAGTATACTCTCTGGATAAAGTGCCACCGTCTCGAGGCGGAAACATGACCAGAGGCCCTTTTTCGCTCCGGCAGAGAGATTCGGCGGGGAAACTTCCCTCACGTAGGGGGAAATCGAAGCCATCGTCATCACCAACGCTCCCTCCTTCGTGGGAGAACCAATATTGATCAACATCTGCACGATCACCATCTCATCTCGAACCCTAGTTCATATTTGTATTCAATCTTTGTCTTAAAACCTCATATTGGTTCCTACGGTTTACTAGTAGTGATCGTAGTTGATGCTAGTTTGTTTACTTGATGGGAGATATTATGTTCAGATCCTTAATTATCATTATCACACGTCTGATCTTGAACATGTTGATGATGTGTGAGTAGTTACTATTGTTCCCGAGGACATGGGAGAAGTCCTGTTAAAAGTAATCCTGTGAAGTTGGTATTCGATCGATATTTTGATAATATGTATGTTGTTGCTTCTCTTAGTGGTGTCGTGTGAACATCGACTACAAGACACTTCACCATGCAATGGGCCTAAGGTAAGTCATTGTGGAGTAACAAGTAGATGATGGGTTGCAGAGTGACAAAAGCTTAAACCCCAGTTTATGTATTGCTTCATAAGGGGCTGGTTTGGATCCACAGGTTTCATGATATGGTTAGATTTATCCTAATTCTCCATTCATACTTGTGGATGCTTGCGAGAGGGTGTAATCATAAGTGGCTTTCTTTTTCAAGTAAGAACAACACCTTAGCACTGGTCCACCCACATATCAACTTATCAAAGTAACAAACATGAATCAACTCAACATGATGAACATGACTAGATAGAAATTCCCATGTGTTCTTGGCGGTGCTAGTTTCATATAAGAGTACTTTCAGGTCTATCCTTTGATACAAAAAGTATTTTGATATCTTGCTGCACACTTGCTACTATTGTTACTTGTCACTTGTTACGAATTATATTGCTACAGAACTAGCTATCACTATTACTCACACCGCTTGTAGAGAATACCTTCTTGAAACTGCTTATCAATTCCTTATGCTCCTCGTTGGGTTCGACACTTTTACTTATCAAGAGGACTACAGTTGATACCCTATACTTGTGGGTCATCAATTTCCATCAAGGGAAAGTAAATATTCACAACATTAATAATTCATATGACACCAATTGATTTTAGACCTATTTCTATGCTTAATTGCACTATCAAAATCATCACAAAACTTCTTCCAAATAGACTCCAAAGAATCATGCTCAAACTGGCGCATAATAATCAATATGGTTTCTTGAAGGAAAGATCCATTCAGGATTGACTGGCATGGGCTTTAGAATACTTGCACCTGTGTCATCAATCAAAGCAAGAGATCTTTATTCTAAAGCTGTATTTTCAGAAAGCTTTTGAATTAATTGATCATAGGTTTATCCTGAACATCATGAGAGCTAAAGTTTTTGGTCAGACCTGGATAAGTTGGGTCCAAAACATATTTGATTCTGGTACTTCTGTTGTACTCCTTAACGGAATCCCCAGGTAAAATTATGCATTCCAAAAGAGGGGTCAGGCAAGGAGTTCCTCTATCTCCATTACTCTTTGGCCTAGCAGTTGACTTTCTTTAATCAATTGCCAAAGAATCCATGAGGAATAACATCATCTATGCATCAATTCATGCCCAGATTTCCCTGTAATCCAATATGATGATGACACAATTTTCATACTGCCAGCCGATGTAACACATGTGGGTAAAGTTAGAAATTTGTTGCTTCACTTGACTACTCAATCATGTCTCAAGGTTAACTATAGAAAATCAGTGATCATCCCAATCAATGTGAGTGGTGATAGATTTCAAATAATTAAAGAAACTCCGGGATGTCAATTGGTTAATTATTCATTTATGTATTTTGGACTTCCCTTTAGTACCCATAAGCTAACGGTTGAAGATTTTTACTGCAATGATGCAAAGAATTGAAAGGAGAATTGCTAGCTGCTCAACTCTGGTCCCATATGATGGCAAACTGCAATTATTAAATCAGTTTACATATCCCTTTCAACATACTTCATTTGCAGCCTTACTTTGCTATTGGGAGTACTAGAACAAATCAATGAGTACTTCATGAATAGCTTATGGAAAAAATTTGGTACTGTCGAAACTGGAACAACTTTGATTGCGTGGGAGATGGCATGTAAGCCAAAAAAACTCATGGGGGATTAGGGGTATTAGACTTGGTCAGTCAAAATAAAGCCCTTCTGTTAAAAAAAACTTCACAAATTCTACAACAAGGATAACTTGCCTTGGGTGCGTCTGGTTTGGGAAACATATTATGTAGAATCTCCACCTGCTCAGAAGTTAGAGGGATCATTCTCGTGGAAATCTCTATTAAAGATGATACCACTATATAAGTAAGTAGCCAACTGATGAGTAAAATCTAGGAAAACTGTTATATTTTGGGAGGACAAATAGAATGGGCAATCACTAACAATGCAATAACCTGAACTCCATTCTTTTGTCGTCCATAATGGAAAATATGTGGCACGAGTATTGAATGGACAATAGTTTGTAGAGCACTTGCATGCACCTATATCAATTCAAGCTCATGATCAAATCATCTTTGTCACGCAAGTAATGGAGAAAATTTCATTGGAGGAAGGTAAGTACTGTTGGAATTATTCGTGGAAAGGAAATAATTATTATGTAAGGCAGATGTATAAGCACATCATGGGAAACTCTCATTCTCACTCCAGTTTCAAGTGCCTCTTAAAGAGTGCAAGCAGAATCACACATGAGATTTTCTTTTGGTTGGTTCTTTATGATAGAGTGAGCACAAGAGGTTTTCTGAAAAGGAAATATGTCCACATTTCGTCTTTTTATTCTGTTTTATGCAATGAGAACTATGAGAGAAGTATTCTACAATTCATGTGGGATTGCACCTTTGCCGAAAGCTATTGGTTTTCTATATCAACACAGAAACAATGGGGGATTTCCTTCTTTGATGAAGTTCTGATCTTGCACAACATTCTCCCAACAAAGATTTCAATGGACATTATAATACTAGGATGTTGGAACATTTGGATGCAAAGGAATGAAATCATCTTCAGAAATGAAACCCCAAGCACAAGATCTTGGAAATATAAGCGCAAGAAAAAACTGTTGCAAGTCAAACATAGAACCAAGGCAAAGTTCTTTGATATTCTTGATTCTTGGATAGAATTAGCTCTTGGATAAGCTCTTTCTAAGCCCTATTTCCATTTTAGACAAAATGGTACTAGCTAGTCGAAGAATACCTTCTGCATGTATTTGTTCTATGGTTCAGGGTTTAAAAAAATTGTATGTGAGTCTTCTAGGAGAAATTTCCTTGATTCTTTCTAGAGGATATTTTTAGTTACATTGCCCCACATGCATATCAGAAGTCCTTAGTTGATGAGCAACGATGTTGATATAGTATCATCTACTCCTTTTGTCCACTTTTATAAGATTGAATCTACGTCCATAACAGAAGTGGAGGATCTAGGCCCCTTGCTAGGGGGGGGGGGGCTGGGCCCGGGTCATGAGGCCCGACTCCTTTGTATCTATAGCACTATATTGTAGCATTTCTGAAAGCACAACTTCTCCCTAGGTGGTTTTGGTAATTAATAACAACATATATTTCATTGGACTAATGATTCTATCTAGTATATTTCAGGAAAGGTTCAATGATGAATTGGCTAAGGATTGTGAGGAGAACCCCTAGATGCAAGGAACATCTATTGGCAACAAGCTTCAAGACTCTACATTTTATATTTTGTGAGAAATCACATTCGAGTCCATAGGAAAGCCAATACTGTTAAAAGCGGATGAGGTGACTATGATGATATGGTTGCTCAAGTGTTTAGAGATTAGCCACCAAAATACTCATGAAATTCTCCCACAAATATTTTTTCCAAACCCCAAAGTCAAATTCAGTGCCACCAATATTTCCAAATTGTCCCTACCGAGTTTTACCCTACACAAAACCTATGCCAAACCCTAGGATCACGGTACCACCAAGTTTGGTTTCAGTCCGACCAAAAAATAGTGACCAACTCCCTGGTTACCATTTGATAAAATCAGAATTTCCGAGTTCTGCAAATCAGTGCCACCGAGTCTGGTAACTTCCTAGATTAGACAAAATCGAACCCTCCGAGATTGATATATCAGTCTCACCGAAAATCCTGAAGTTGCCACATTTTGCACTAGTCAGTGCAACCGAGTTTTTACTTCGATTTCACCGAGTTGGGCAATAATGTTGTAACGGTTGGATTTTTTGATATGCCTATATATACCCCTCCATCTACCTCTCATTCTCAAGGGAAGCACTTAGAACAAACCAACACTTTCCCCATCCATTTTTCTGAGAGAGAGAGCCAGTTTCCCCATCCTTTTTTCTGACACAGAGTCACCTACTCATGTGTTGAGATCAAGATACTCCAATCCTACCATATGAATCTTGATTTCTAGCCTCCTCAAGTTGCTTTTCACCCAATTAATCTCTTCTACCCAAGACAAATATATGAGAGAGTGATTGAGTGTTGAGGAGACTATCTTTTGAACCACAAGAGCAAGCAGTTCATCATACTACCACATCTATTACATTTTGGAGAGTGGTTTCTCCTAGATTGGTTAGGTGTTTCTTGGGAGCCTCCGACTTCGTGTGGAGCTGAACCAAGAAGTTTGTAAGGGCAAGGAGATCGCCTACTTCGTGAAGATCTACCCCGAGTGAGGCTAGTCCTTCGTGGACGTAAGCCACGGTGGAATAGACTCTTGGAAGTATGCAAGATACTTGGAAGATAAGAAGGCTGGCAATGTCAACAAAAGTATATTTGATATACATTTTATTGGTGTGTACCTTACTAGTGCTCGTAGTAGACCGTGGGTATTTGATATTGGTTTAATTAAGAATATTAGTAACTCGAAACAGGAGTTGCGGAATAAACGAAGAATAGCTAAGGACGAGGTGACGATGTGTGTTGGAAGTGTTTCCAAGGTTGTTGTGATCACCATCGCATGCGCCATTTACCTTCGCGATTAGTGTTAAACATAAATAAATGTTATTTGGTGTTGGTGTTTAGCATGAACATTATATTTATTTTGTTTATTGCGAGATAAGTGATACACATGTTCATAGTATTGATGCCAAAAGATGTAAAGTTAGTAATGATAGTACCAATTACTCGTGGCAGTGCCGCTTAGGTCATATTGGTGTAAAATGCATGAGGAAACTCCATGTTGATGCATCTTTGAACTCACGCAATTTTGGAATTGTTTGAGAAATGCGAACCATGCCTCATGGGCAAGATGACTAAGACCTCGTTTTCCAGTAAGATGGAGCGGGCAAGTGACTTATCGTAAATAATACATTTTAATGTATGGAGTCCAATGAGTGCTAAAGCACACAATGGATATTGTATTTTCTTACCTTCACAGATGATTTGAGTAGATACAGGTGATGTCTCCGCACGCTTCTATTCTTGTAGACTATGTTGGGCCTCCAAGCGTAGAGGTTTGTAGGACAACAACAATTTACCTCAAGTGGATGACCTAAGGTTTATCGTACTCAGGGAAGTAGAGGTTGAAGATGGTATCTCTCAAGAAACCATGCAATTAAGATACAAGAAGTCTCTTGTGTCCCCAACACACCTAATACAATTGTCAATTGTATAGGTGCACTAGTTCGGCGAAGAGATGTTAAAAGGCAAGTGATATGGATGGTAAAACAAGGTATTGTAAATCTGAAATAAAAATGGCAGCAAGAAAACATGAAACAAAATTGAAAGTAAACGGTGTTCAATGGTGGAAAACAAGGCCTAGGCTTCATACTTTCACTAGTGGTAACTCCCAACAACATTAACATAATCTAATCACATGATATTTCAACTAAAACATGCGATGGAGACGTACTTGGAGGTCATTCCTTTGTGATCAAGAGAGGACAATAATTATGTAGGGCTACAAAAGCACACCTCAGAGTTCGTAGTTCTCATCTATGGATTTCACAATGTCACCGCAGCCAGCCAAAGAGAGTACCACAATCACCACAACATATCTCAAGGATAGTCAAAGAGAAGCATAAAGAGACTCTCAATCTTCAATCAATTCACAAAAGAGGAAATCCCTCATGAAAATATTCTTCTAATCCATGTCCAATAGACCACTATCACCATGGTCTCGGGGATTATACTAGATAAGATCAAGTAAGTACATCAATCCAATACATAGAAGAAGGGTAAACGTCATGGGATCACCCTAGATTAACATAGCCTATGATCACAATCAAGATCACATCATGGGAGAGAAAGATGACCGAATAGCTACACGTAGAAGACCTCAGCCCCGAGGGAGACTACTCACACATGGCCATGGTGAGCAAGAGGTTGATGGAGAGGTGCAGCCCGAATTTTATGTCTAGAATTATCAGCATAAAATTCCCCCACAACTTTCGCATATATTATTTTTCCATTTGACATCATATTCGAGGCGGAAACAGACGATCTCTAAAATCTGTAGGGGGACAGATTTCAGGAAAGTCAGAGTCCCACTCCAAGAAGGTTTCCTCTTCTATTTTTGATAGTTCCTACACATCAAAGTGTAAAACAAGAACATTGTGCACTTTTGCAACTATTAGTAGGTTAGTCCAAATAAATCATAAACTTAATATAAAAACAATTATCAAAAGCATAAAATTATCATCAAACCATCAAAAATTATAGATACGTTTTGCACGTATCAACAAGTATATTTACTTGATGAAACACAAGTCTCAAATGTTGAAAAGTTCAAGCAATTTCAGTGTGATGTTGAAGATCATCGTGACAAGAAGATAAAATGTCTACGATATGATCATGGAAGTGAATATATAAGTTATGAGTTTGGTATACATTTAAGACAATGTGGAAATTGTTTCACAACTCATGCCACCTGGAACACCATAGTGTAATGGTGTGTCCATACATTATAGCCGTGCTCTACTGGATGGTGCAAACTATGATGTCTATTACCGATTTTCCACTATCGTATTGGGGTTATGCATTGGAGACAACCAAATTCACTTTAAATAGGGTACCATCTAAATCCGTTGAGATGACACATTACGAATTATGGTTTGGCAAGAAATCAAACTGTCATTTCTTAAAGTTTGGGGATGTGACGGTTATGTCAAAAAAGCTTCAATAAGCTCGAACCCAAAGTGGAGAAGTGTATACCTTCTATCTCAGATCTGAAGGCAAAGTCTTTTTTGTCAAGAATGGATCCTTTCTAAAGAAAGAGTCTGTTTCAAAAGAATTGAGTGGGAGGAAGGTAGAACTTGATAAGGTTATTGAACCCTCACTTCAATTAGGGAGTTGCACGACATAGAAAGGTAATGCCTACACCAATTGAAGAGGAAGCTAATGATGATGATCATGAAGCTTCAAATCAAGTTAGTACCGGACCTCTTAGGTAGACAAGAACATATACTTCTCCTGAGTGGTAAGGGTAATCCTATCTTGGAGGTCATGTTGTTAGAAAACAGAGAACCTACGAGCTATGGAGAAGCGATGGTGGGCCTGGATTCCAACAAATGGCTAGTGGCCATGAAATCCGAGGTAGGATCCATGTATGAAAAGAAAGTATGTACTTTAGAAGAATTACCTGATGGCCAAAAGGCTATTCAGACAAAAGGATCTTTAAGAAAAGGACGGACGCGAACGGTGATCTCACCGTCTATAAAGATCGACATGTCATAAAGAAGTTCCTGACAAGTTCGAGGAGTTGACCACGATGAGAATTTATCACTTGTGGTGATGCTAAAGTCTGTTGGGATTACGTTAGTAGTTGTTGCATTTTTCAATTATGAAATGTGGGAGATGGATGTCAAAACATCGTTTCCTTAACGGTTTCCTTGAGAAAAGGTTGTATGTGATACAACCATAAGGTTTTTTCAATCCTAAATATGCTAAAAGGCATGCGAGCTCCAACAATCCATTTATGGACTAGGGCAAGAATCTCAGAGTTGGAATATGCACTTTGATGAGGTGATCAAAGCTTCTCGGTTTATACAAAGTTACGAAGAAACTTGTAGTTACAAGAAACTGAGTGGGAGCATGCTACTTCTCAAACAACAGCGCCAGAATTTGACACGTTGATGGAGACTTGCTTGCGTTGGTTTTTCCCTTGAAGAGGAAAGGGTGATGTAGCATAGGAGCAGTAAGTATTTCCCTCAGTTTGAGAACCAAGGTATCAATCCAGTAGGAGAATCTCGTCAAGTCCAGAGTACCTGCGCAAACACAAAAGAGCTTGCACCCAACGCTATAAAGGGGTTGTCAATCCCTTCAAGATTGATTGCAAAGTGAGATCTGAAGGCGGAAAGTGCAATGAAGAAAAAGAGTAAGGCTGAAAATATGGTGTGGAGTAGACCCGGGGGCCATAGTGTTCACTAGAGGCTTCTCTCAAAATAGCAAATATTACGGTGGGTGAAAAAATTACTGTAGAGCAATTGATAGAACCGCGCAAAGTCATGACGATATCTAAGGCAATGATCATACATATAGGCATCATGTCTGAAACAAGTAGACCGATACTCTCTACATCTTCTACTATTACACCACACATCGACCGCTATCGAGCATGCATCTAGTGTATTGACTTCATAACGAATAGAGTAACGCCTTAAGCAAGATGACATGATGTAGAGGGATAGACTCAAACCAATGATGAAAACCCCATCTTTTTACCCTTGATGGCAACAACACGATGCGTGCCTCGCTACCCCTTCTGTCACTGGGTGAGGTCACAGCACGGTATGAACCCAAAACCAAGCACTTCCCCCATTGCAAGAATTATAGATCTAGTTGGCCAAACAAAACCCACAACTCGAAGAGAATTACAAGGATATGAAATCATGCATATAAGAGATCAGAAGAAACTCAAATAAGATTCATAGATAATCTGATCATAAATCCACAATTCATCGAATCTCGACAAACACACCGCAACGAAGATTACATCGGATAGATCTCCATGAAGATCATGGAGAACTTTGTATTGAAGATCCAAGAGAGAGAAGAAGCCATCTAGCAACTAGCTATGGACCCGTAGGTCTATGGTGAACTACTCACGCATCATCGGAGAGGTCATGGTGTTGATGAAGAAGCCCTCCGTATCTGAATCCCCCTCCGGCAGGGCACCATGACGTGCTTGATTGCAATCTCTGGCGAATGCTAGACGAATGCTGATGACAACAAACCTTCCATTGCAACGGCACCAGAAGAATGCTGCTTGCACTCCCCGGCAACGGAACTAGAAGAATGTTGTTGATGGCCCACCATCGCGTGGGTTCGCAGCAGTTTTTTAGGGTAGAGTATTCGACCCAATTTGTTGGTTTGCCAATGAGGAGGTGAGAGTATACTCTCAAGTATTAGCATCTGAATTTGTCAGATTCAACCACACCTGAAACGATCTGTTGACGGCAGACTATTCCTAACGATTGTATCAATGGCGCCTCCGTTGCCGCGTTGACGGAAGTTGTCAGTTCCCGTCAACGTCTGGTGAACCAACAGTGTAGCAGGTAGCAGCAGTGTAACGAGCAATAGCAGTGGCAAGGAACAGCAGTAGTCACAGCGGTAGCAAGTAGCAACAGTAACAAGCGACAGTAATAGCAACAGTAGTAGCAGCAGCAGCAGAGCAAGACAAGTAATAGTAGTAGCAACAGTAGTAGCAGCAGCAGAGCAAGACAAGTAACATAAGTAGTAATAGTAGTAGCAGCAGCAGCAGAGCAAGACAAGTAACAGCAGTAGCAACACAGGAAAGCAAGACAAGTACCAGCAGTAGCACAAACTCGTAGGCAATGGGTCGGTGATTTGTTTGGATGATATTCATCATGCAACAGCTATAAGACGAAGAGATATGTGGCTAGCTCCCGTTCGTCAATGTGATGTAGGCATGCATTCCGTGTGTCGTCATACGTGCTTAGGGAAAAGAACTTGCATGACATCTATTGTCCATACCTCCCGTGGAAGCGGGGTCCAAAAGGAAACTACGGGATATTAAGGTTCTCCTTTTAATAAAGAACCAGACCAACGCATTAGCACTTGGTGAACACATGAACTCCTCAAACTATGGTCATCACCGGGAGTGGTTCCGGTTATTGTCACTCCGGGGTTGCCGGATCATAACACATAGTAGGTAACTACAACTTGCAAGATCGGATCTAAAACACACATATATTGGTGACAACATAATAATTTCAGATCTGAAATCATGGCACTCGGGCCCTAGTGACAAGCATTAAGCATGGCAAAGTAGTAGCAACATCAATCTCAGAACATAGTGGATACTAGGGATCAATCCCCATCAAAACTAACTCGATTACATGATAGATCTCATCCTACTCATCACCGCCCAGCGAGCCTACGAATAGATTACTCACGAACGACAAAGAGCTTCATGGAATTGGAGAGGGAAGAAGGTTGATGATGATGATGGCGACGATTTCCCCTCTCCGGAGCCCAAGACGGACTCCAGATCTGCCCTCCAGATGAAGAACAGGTGGTGGCGGCGCCTCCGTATCGAAAACGCGACGAAAACTTCTCTTTTTTATTTTTTCTCGGACGAAAGGGATCTTATAGACCTGAGATTGGGGGCGGCAGAGCCGTGTGGGCCCCACAAGCCTACCCACCGCCACCAGGGGGGTGGTGGCGGAGCAGGGGCTTGTGGCCCACTGGCCCACCCCCTAAGGTGGAACTTGGCGCAGATATTTTTGATATTTTTGAAAACTGCTCCCCGTAAATTTTCAGGATGTTTGGAGAACTTTGATTTCTGCACAAAAATAACACCAAGGAAATTCTGCTGAAAACAGCGTTAGTCATGGTTAGTTCCATTCAAATCATGCAAATTATAGTCCAAAACAAGGGCAAAAGAGTTTGGAAAAGTGGATACGATGGAGACGTATCAGTGCCCCAGATGGGATCTTGCGGAGACAAAATCTCGCGGTGGCGGAAAAGTACTTTCGATGGAGACATATCAGTGCCCGAGATGGGATTTTAGGGAATACCTAGGGAGAGGTGGCCCAGGGAGCCCACAAGCCTGGGAGGTGCGGGCCCCCTGGCCTCGGCTAGGGGGCTTGTGGGGTCCCCGGTGGCCCCCTGTCCTGATTTTCAGGCTTCCCGATCTTCTTCTGTTTCGGAAAAAATCTTTTTGGAAGTTTCGTTCCGTTTGGACTCCGTTTAAAATCCTCCTCTAAAAGGGGTCAAAAACATGGAAAAAACAAGAACTGACACTTGGCACTGAGTTAATAAGTTAGTCCCAAAAAAGATATAAAAGGCATACAAAACATCCAAAGTTTGACAAGATAATAGCATGAAACCATCAAAAATTATAGATACGTTGGAGACGTATCAAGCATCCCCAAGCTTAACTCATGCTCGTCCACGAGTAGGGAAGTGATAAAGACTGAATTTTTGATGTGGAATGCTACCTAGCATAGTTGTCCTTTGCAACTTCTTTCGTGTGACATGAATGTTCAGATCCATAAGATTCAAAACAATAATTTGCTATTGACATGGAAACAATAATACTTCAAGAAAACTAGCAAGATAATCATGAACTTTTAAAATAACAAGGCCAAGGAAAGTTATCCCTACAAAATCATATAGTATGGCTATGCTCCATCATCCTCACACAAATAATGTAAATCATGCATAACCCCGGTATTGGCCAAGTAATTGTTTTCGCACTCTTACTTTCTCAAAAAAAATTATAACTATCACGCAATACATGAGCGCGAGCCATGGATATAGCACTATAGGTGGAATAGAGTATGGTGATGGTTGTGAGACAAAAAGGAGGAGATGGTCACATTGACTCGGCGTATCAAAGGGCTATAGAGATGCCCATTAATAGATATCAATGTGAATGAGTAGGGACTGCCATACAAAGGATGCACTAGATCTATAAGTATGTGAAAGCTCAAAGGGAGAACTAGTGGGTGTGCATCCAACTTGCTTGCTCACGAAGACCTAGGGCAATTTTGAGGAAGCCCATCACTGGAATATACAAGCCAAGTTATATAATAAAGACTCCCACTAGCATATGGTGATGACGAAATGAGAGGCTCTCAATCATGAAGAACATGGTGCTATTATGAAGCACAAGTGTGGAAAAAGATAGTAGCATTATCTCTTCTCTATTTTTCTCTCTTTTTTTAATATATTTTTATGGGCTCTTGGGCCTCTTTTTTTTATTTGGGCTCTTTGGCCTCTTTTTTACTCACATGGGACAATGCTCTAATAATAATGATCATCACACTTTTATTTACTCACAGCTCAAAGCTCAGAACGATCATGACTCTATAGGAAATGCCTCCGGCAGTGTACCGGGATGTGCAACGATCTAGCTTGGCGTATGACGTTGAAACATATCGCTAGCTATCTTACGATCATGCAATGGCAATATGACAGTGACGGCACAAGTCATGAGACGGAACAGTGGGAGTTGCATGGCAATATATCTCGGAATGGCTAGGAAAATGCCATAGTAGGTAGGTATGGTGGCTGTTTTGAAGAAGGAATATGGTGGGTTTGTGTATCGGCGAGAATTGCGCGGTACTAGAGAGGTTAGCAATGGTGGAAGGTGAAAGTGTATCTATACCATGGACTCACATTAGTCATGAAGAACTCACATACTTGTTGCAAAACTTTTTATTAGTAATCGAAACAAAGTGCTAAACGCATACTCCTAGGGGAAGGGTTGGTAGGTATTAACCATCGCGCGATCCCGACCTCAACACAAAGGATGACAATCAATAGATAAATTATGCTCCGACTTCCTAACATAGTGGTTCACCATACGTGCATGTTACGGGTATCACTAACTTCAACACAAGTATTTCTAGATTCATAACACCCTACTAACATGACTCTTAATATTACCAAATCCACGTCTCAAAACTAACTGAGAGGAATCAAGACTTCTCTTTCTACTCAATGCACATGAAGATGGAGCTTTTTGTATCCTCTTTGGGTACCTATCACCTTTGGTACTACTTTCATAGCATAAGCCAAATACCAAGTCACGCACCGCCGTGCTCTAAAAGATCTAAGTGATTCACACAGAGCAAAATTATCTAGCTCAAAAGATATAAGTGAAGCACTATGAGCATTCTAGCAAAATCGCAATGAGTGCATGTCTCTCTCTAAAGGTGTGCAGCAACGATGATTGTGACACAACAAAAAGAAAAGACTCCTGCGATACTAGACACTCCAAGCAAAACACATATCACGTGGTGAATAAAGATATAGCTCCAAGTAATGTTACTGGTGGATTGAAGACGAAAGAGGCGATACCTTCCCGGGGCATCCCCAAGCTTAGGCTTTTTGGTGTCCTTGAATTTGGCTTGGGATGCCTTGGGCATCCCCAAGCTTGAGCTATTTCCACTCATTATCTCTTTGTCCATGAGAACATCAGCCAAAACTTGAAAACTTCACAACACAAAACTTAAACAGAAACTCGTGATAACACTAGCACAAGAAAACAAACTACCACCTCTTTAGGTACTGTAGAAATATTGATTTCTATTTATATTGGTGTTAGATTACTGTATTCTCACTTTTCCATGGCTAGTACCCCCCGATACTATCCATAGTTTCATCAAAACAAGCAACCAACTCAACAAAAACAGAATCTGTCGAAAACAGACCAGTCTGTAGCAATCTGTATACTTCGTATACTTCTGGTACCTAACAAATTCTGAAAACTTACAACTGCCTGAGAAAAAGGCATAACAACCAGAATCAAAAAGAATCAACTCAAAATCTCTTTCTGAATAAAAATGAAAAATCATCTCGTGAGCAAAAAGTTTCTGTCTTTTTCCAACAAGATCAAACAACCATCACCAAGACTAGTCATAAAGGTTTTGCTTGGCTCAAACACAAAAAGAAACACAAAAGACACAATCATAACCGAATTATGATAGTGTAGACGCAACAAAACAGAAAGAAAAAGAAATAAATTCATTGTTTTGCCTCCCAACAAGCGCTATTGTTTAACTCCCTTAGCTAGGCATAAGGCGATAAAATCACCTATCGTCGTCTTTGGTGCTCAAACCATAAGTAGCCCTCATCATGGATTCATAAGGCAGTCTTATTTTATTTCTAGGAAAGTGCTCCATGCCCTTCTTTAAAGGAAATTGAAATCTAATATTCCCTTCCTTCATATTAATGATAGCACTGATAGTCCTTAGGAAAGGTCTACCAAGAATAATAGGGCATGTAGGATTGCAATCAATGTCAAGCACAATGAAATCCACGGGTACATAGTTCCTATTTGCAGTAATAAGAACATCATTGATCCTTCCCATGGGTTTCTTGACAGTAGAATCCGCAAGATGCAAATTAAGAGAACACTCTTCAATCTCATTAAAACCCAGAACACCACATAAAGACTTTGGAATCGCGGAAACACTAGCACCCAAATCACACAAAGCATTGCATCCATAGTTTTTGATTTTCATTTTGATAGTAGGTTCCCACTCATCATGAAGCTTTCTATGGATAGAGACTTCCAATTCAAGCTTCTCTTCAAGAGATTTTATCATAGCTTCGACGATATGATCGGTAAAGGCTTTGTTTTGGCTATAAGCGTGTGGAGAGTTTAGCATGGATTGCATCAAGAAAATGCATTCAATCAAGGAGGAACTATCATAATTGAATTCCTTGAAATACAAAGTAGTAATTTCATTACTACTGAAAGTTTTAATATTTTCTACTCCAGTTTCAATGCTTTTAGCATCAAGATAGATGGACTCCGGATCATTGGGGCATTTTTCAACCAAAGTGGATTCATATCCAGCCCCATCATCATTAGGTTTGACACAAGAAAACAAAGATTCAATGGGAGTCACACCAAGCACTTTATGATCTTCGTGATTCTTATCACGAGAACACGCCTTTTTAAGCCATTCATGTCTAGCACGAATTTGGGCGGTTCTTTCTTTGCTCTTACTCATGGAAACACGCATAGCTTTCATCCATATTGATCTTGGGAGGAGCACATCTAACTTTCAAAGCATCAATATAACTAGACATTCTATCAACGCTCTTAGCCAAATCGTCAATTTTGAGTAGTTTTTCCTCTATGGACGCATTGAAAATATTTTGCGAGTTGATAGACTATTTGATATTACTCTCTAGATCATAGGGTAATCTATTGTAATTTCCATGAGTATTGTTGTAGGAGTTGCCAAAGTTATTAGAGTAGTTACTAGGAAAAGGCCTAGGAACATAGTTTCCTCTAAAAGCATTGTTGTTGCCAAAATTATTCCTACCATCAAAATTAACGTTCAAGCTAGCGTTGCTACTCTCAATTAAGGAAGACAAGGGCATATCAATTAGGATCTAAAGGAGCACTTCTACTAGAAACCAAATTCATTAACTCATCCATCTTAGCACTCAACGAGTTAATTTATTCTATAGCGTGTACCTTCTTACTAGTAGATGACCTTTCAGTGTGCCACTGAGAGTAGTTCGTCATGATATTGTCTAGGAGTTTCGTGGCTTCTCCTAACGTGATTTCCATGAACGTTCCACCTGAGGCGGAGTCCAAGATATTTCTAGAAGCAAAATTCAAGCCAGCGTAGAAGATTTGTATAATCATCCAAAGACTCAAGCCATGAGCGGGACAATTTCTAATCATCAATTTAATTCTCTCCCAAGATTGTGCAACATGTTCATGATCAAGTTGCCTAAATTCATGGTATCATTACGGAGAGAGATAATCTTAGCGGGCGGAAAATACTTGGATATATAAGCATCTTTGCACTTATCCCAAGAATCGATACTATTTTTGGGCAAAGACGAAAACCAAGTTTTTGCTCGATCTCGCAACGAGAAAGGAAAAAGCTTAAATTTTATCACATCATTATCCACATCTTTCTTCTTTTGCATATCGCAAAGTTCAATGAAGGTATTAAGATGGGATGCGACATCTTCACTAGGAAGGTCGGAGAATTGCTCTTTCATAACAAGATTCAGCAAAGCGGCATTGATTTCATATGACTCCGCACTAGTAGCGGGAGCAATCGGAGTACTAATAATATCATTATTATTAGTATTCGAGAAGTCACAAAGTTTTATGTTTTCAGTCATGGTGACTTCGGCAAGCAAGCAAGCACACAAGCGAACAAAGAGCAAGCGAGAGAATAGTGCGAACGAAGAAGGCAAAGATTTTTTTGTAAATTTTTGTTTTTCAGAAGTGGGGAGAGGAAAACAAGAGGGAAAAAAGTAAATGCAAGAGATGAGTTTGCGAAACTTACTTGGATGAGTTCTTGACTTGATCCTCTGTAGTGCCCCAAGAGTAAAGCTTTCCCTTTTTGTAACCTTCCATGTGGGACTACATTGACATTGTCATGAGAGCTATCTATGCATGTATGATTTCATGTGTCACCTTGTATTCTTCTTTTGCATGCATGCATCCATGTCATACCATTCTGGCCATACCTTGTGATTGCATGTGTTCACTTGTGAAGTTGTGTTTGGATACATTGTGGTTTTATGTGGCGTGATCCCATGTGATGTTGGAGTGGGGAGTAGAGGTGTGGTAGTTAATTATTGGAAAACCCCTTTGTCATTTCAAACCCTTTTTCTTTCCTTTTAAATCTCATGTACAAATTCCATCTTCTCCAAAGTTGGTTTTAAAATGTCTTGTGTTTAGAATATATTGTGGGATAAGGATGTGATAGTTTGGAGTTTTATTGTTTGACTTGAGGGTGCAAATAAATAACAAAACAGATTATTTAAATGTTGTTTTGGTATTTATTAAAGTAGCCCCATAAATACTTTTAGTATTTTATTTAAATAGTATGTTCATTTTCAGGTCGAGGGCCATTTTTGTGTTGATTTTATCTTCTTTAGTTTGCCCTGTACCTATTTTATTTTCTCTTGTTTATTTTTAATAGGAAAGAACCAGAGGGCCTCTCTCTTCTATCCGGAGCACTAAGTGGGCTCCCTCCCACTTAGCGGCCCATCTTCTCTTTCTCTCGCAGCCCAGCGTCGCTGCCCGTGTAGACGGCGTCCTCTTCCCCCTTCCTGCATCAGCTTCCTTCAGGCTTGCGGGATTCAGAGCAACGGCGTCTGACGGCGTCACGGACGTCGAGGAGCGTCCCTCGCACCTCTCCTCCATAAAAGGAACCCCCCTTGGCGTCCGAGCAGATAGGGTTTCCCCTCTCGTGCCGCCACCTCCATTCCCTCTCCATCTCTCCCTCTGTCGACGCGCACTAGGTAAGGGAAGAGTCCTTCCGCCATGGTCGTGGGTTGAGGTGCTCCTCGTCGTCGCATCCGTGCCTCTTCAACCCCTCCGACAACTCGGCGAGCACGCGGGGACATCCAGGGATCCATCCCCGTGGCTAGTACATCGGGATCGCCCCTGCTTCCTCTTCTCCATGACGGCGGCTCCCTTCCCCGACAAGCAGACCAGATCGGCGGCTCCCAGTTCGTCGTCCGCTTCCTCTCCAGTCGGCTCGCGTCCTTTGGCTGTGGGGTGAGCAGATCATCGTTTCCCCCTTCCCTCTCTTTGATCTGGCATAGGGAACGAGTAGCAGGTCGCCAGGATGCTCCCTGTCGTCGGCGCCGCCGCGCACCGTAGAGGCATAGCTGCAGTTCGTCTCGGGCGGAGTTAGCATAGGAAATGGAATCGTGGATGCGTAGGCGTCCTTCCATCAACGAGTCGTTGATCGATTTGACCTGTGTCGCCGGCGGGACAGTTCCCCTGTTCCGGCCGCCATGGCTCTTTTGTGTATCTCGAAGGGAGATGCTCAAAAGAGATAGTGCCCCCTTCTCTGTCAAGCTCCTTGACCGTAGCGTAGTGGTAACGTTCGTTGTGTGTCTGTTGTGAGGCGTGGGTTCGAATCTCCCTCGGCACCTTTTATTTTTCTCGTTTGCTTCGGCATAGTAGCCACCAGGGATAAGTTATTTTGTCAGATCCACTCTCTCTGTCGAACACAGTGGCAGTAGCTTGGTGGATTGGGCTGTGTGTTTGAACCAGGGGCACTGGGGATCGATCCCAGGCCTATACTTTTATTTTTTTTCCCTTCCTTTCTTTATTTTTCCCTTTGCAATTTGCTTGCTACACCTTGTGCTTAAATAATAGGCATGAAGGTGTGTTATTATTATTTTTTTCCCATTCATGTCTTGTATTTGTAGTGGAGTAGGTAACAAATGTGTATGTGTGTGTGTAGTGCACATGCATGGTGATATGCATGTGTATGTGTGTTCATATGTGTGTGTGCATGGTAGTATGTATGTGAGTGTGTGGTGAAGCTAGCACAAGTGTGTGTGTAGGCACACACCCTAAGGGAGCATGTGGTGCTTGTTGTATATGCTAGATGGTGTTCATATCTATGTTGGGTGTCTTGTGCTAGTAGTTTTAGTTGCATGAGTTGTGGTGTGTGTATGTGAGAACCACACACATGGACTTGGCTCATGTGTCACCTAATGGGAGTGTATTTGGTAATTTTTTCTTCCATGTCCATGTTACCATGTAGATGCCTTACATGTGTTTTGATCAAGAACATGTTTTGGTGTGTGTAGTGGGGTGGATGTGTGTGTGTGGGACACCCCACCTTTGCAAGCAAAACTATGCACCTTCACATGGCCATATGTGAAAGGGCATGGTGTTTTGTGTGTGTGAATAGCTTGGTAGTTGTGCTTGGGATGTTGATGTGCTATGTCACATACATGGGGTTAAAACCCTCATGACACTATTGTCATTGGGCACATGAACTAGTAGCTATGTAGGAGTTGATCTAGTGAATAGCACATGAATTGTTGCACTATTCACTATGTAGGAATCTATGTTGTTTTTCCTTCCTAGTTTCTGGTCACTTGCTCCAAGCAAGTGCATGCATATTTTATATGTTTTGGGGTAGAATCTCCCAAGGAATCTGTCGTGGTTTTGTCACGGCAGATGTTCTCGTGAGAGAACTTAGGTGTGAGGCCATCGCAACCATGTGGCGGCTTGAAGGGGTTGGTCGGAATCGGGAGACGCGTGTTTACCCAGGTTCGGCCCCTCCGATGGAGGTAAAAGCCTACGTCCTGCTTGTGTTCCATTGATGGAGATGATGATCTTGATTACAAGGATGCAGACTCGCCACCTCTAATCTCGTGGGTGTCTAATCTGTCTATCACATGATCTGTCTTGTCTAAACCTAAGTTGTGGGTCTTGCCCCTCTTGGGGCGCCTTACCCCTCCTTATATAGGTGGAAGGGGTAGGTTTACATGTAGAGTCCTACTAGGAGTAGGAATAGGACTAGTCTCTCTTGAATCCTAATCCGGGTCTTGTTACCTTCTTGTGGGAGTCTTTCCTCTTCTTGGGCCTTCTCTTGTGAGTCGGCCCTCCTGGCCTCTCTATGAGTCGCCTTATGCCAGGGTGCACGCTGGGCCTTTGTCATTTATCTAAGTCGCCTGTGGGGACAAGTATGAGTCGCCCGCCAGGTCACTGCTGAGTCACCGATGAATCGCCAAGTCCTTTGGCGGGTCATACTCCAAGTCGGGTTACACTGCGGGGTATATCCCCGACATTAGCCCCCAAGGTTAGCTTGAATTTATTCATGGTAAGCTCCTGAAATAAGAATAATAAATAAGTTAAGGGACCGGCTTGCTCCTCTGGCCGGCTTTATTTTACTGAAGTGGCTCCTTGAAAAATCCGGGTTTCTTCTTTATAATAACGAGTTGTCTTTACAATCATTTTGTTGGTACATGTCCTTTGTAATAAAATACATATGCCATTGAATCGGCCTCCAATGCTTTGGCTTGATGAAAATTTGGGAAATAAGAAATCCGCACAATGTTGAACTAGCTTCTCTTGCTTCGGCGGGTTATGATTGACAATGGCGGGTCATGATTGACAATGGTGGGTTATCATTATTAGTAGTGCCCCGTCAAACAACTGAACTCCAATTGACAAATCCGTGTGATGTTGAGCCGGTCTTTCAGTGCTTCAACTAGATAAAAATATGCTGAACTGGTCTCGCAATACTTCACCTCCATGACAGAATAAAATGTGCTCTTCAATTTTTTGATATATCCATATTACCTGTAGCCCCCAAGGGCCGGGTCATCAGTGTATGATGGGCCGGGTCTTCGATTTGAAACTCATGATCTATGAAACAACTTAGTGATGTAGACCCCAAGGGCCGAGTTGTCTTGCCTGCGGCAACCTGGGACTTTAGATATTATGATCTGAATAGCGTAGCCCCTAAGTGACGGGTCGATTGCTTGCGGCGACTCGGGACTTCCACGTTCTTCTCTTTTGAAAATAAAACATCATATGATGTAGCCCCCAAGGGGTGGATAAAAATGATGAGCCGGTGCTTCCTTGAATCCATACTTGAATAAAGAGCGGTATGTAGCCCTCCAAGACCGGTTTATCTCCTTCAGGTAGTCGGGTCTGTTGATGATGTGATGATTTGAAAAGCGGATTGCATTAGCCCCCAAGTGTCATGGTGTATGCTTGCAGCGACATGGGACTTTCATACTTTGATGTAATCTTGATTTGAATAATGTAGCCCCCAAGTGTCGGGTTGTGTGCCTGCAGCGACTCGGGGCTATTCCTTCCATTGTAGAATAAAATCATATCCACTCCGTGAAATCCTTGACCGTGGTTGCAATGTAACCCGGCAAACATATCCTTGAGAAATCCATATGTCGGAGCAATCGGCCCAAGATATTTTGAGGCGAGTCAGGAAAAAGCCTGAAAAACCTTGTGGCAGTGCCAGGAAGGTAAAAAATAGCAATTTCGTCGGCTCATAAGGTCGCGATAGGATAGGGCGAGTCAAAAAGCTCAAGCGCCACCCAAGATAATGATTTTGTCGGCTCATAAGGTCGCGACAGGATAGGGCGAGTCAGAAAGCTCAAGCGCCACCCAAGATAATAATTTCGTCGGCTCATAAGGTCGCGACAGGACAGGGCGAGTCAGAAAGCTCAAGCGCCACCCAAGATAATGATTTCGTCAGCTCATAAGGTCGCGACAGGATAGGGCGAGTTAGAAAGCTCAAGCGCCACCCAAGATAATGATTTCGTCGGCTCATAATGTCGCGACAGGATAGGGCGAGTCATAAAGCTCAAGCGCCACCCTAAGATGATGGTTTCGTCGGCTCATAAGGTCGCGACAGGATGGGGCGAGTTAGAAAGCTCAAGCGCCACCCTAAGATGATGGTTTCGTCGGCTCATAAGGTCGCGACAGGATGGGGCGAGTCAGAAAGCTCAAGCGCCACCCTAAGATGATGGTTTCGTCGGCTCATAAGGTCGCGACAGGATTGGGCGAGTCAGAAAGCTCAAGCGCCACCCTAAGATGATAATTTTTCTGTAACGACCCGTGGTTCTTGAATTATTCATCCCAGTTGAGTCTGTCGAGCCATGTCCATGTAGCCCCCGAGTCTTGAGTCGACTCAAGGAGGCGGCTTGAGAGTCTCCATACTTGATTGTGGCATAAACCGACAGAGAAAAGATACTGGTACTCGCTCCATCTCCAAGATATAAAGCCACTGCACCGGTATGTTGATATTGTCTGGACCGTGAGGGTGGCGACTTGCGTCCTTCTGTTGTACGGCTCGTACAGGCGAACATTACACCGGCAGGTTGAGAGTTGTCTAGCGATTTGGCACGGACTCAAGAATCGGTTGCGGCGTTGTAAGCAGCCTTAGTTGCGCGGACGTGAGAGTTTGACCGCGTCATTGTGAGTTGTTTTGGTCGCGCGGACGTGAGAGTTGGCCGCGCCATTGTAAGCCGTCTTGATCGCGTGGTCGTGAGAGTTGGCCGCATCATTTGTAAATAGGCGCTCGCAGCGAGTTGTCCGTCAATTATGAACTGGCATGGACGGCGAGTTGGCCGCGGTATTGTAAACCGGCTCATGAATCCGTTGAGCGTCGCTCGTAATATTATATCATATTTGTATTGAGTACTTGTCCTGATGATTTTGTCGGGTGAAATACCGATGACCCATACGCAGACGCTGGTGCTGGTCTAGTCGTCCACGTTGTTGTATTTTCAGATGTTGCCTTGTAGTCATGGTATTTCTTGAGCAATCCACGTGGATGCATGTCCATGCACATGGATCAAATCACATTGTCCATTATGGCTTGGCTTCCTTGCCGAGCGTGGAGTTGATCAAAACATTTCCGGTCTTGCCATCCTTACGAACACTGCTATCCACGAGCCCCAAAGGTTCACCAGCGGCCAAAAGCTCGACGGGTCGGCGCGTGCTCGCGGGGGGAGCCGCCCCAGCTGGCGATGGCGTAGTCCGACGACTTCCCGTCGGGGGGGCAGGCGAGCAGCGGTGTTGGTGCAGCCGGCGGCAGAGAGTCGGCTCGCTGCGAAATGGCCGGCTCAAGGTGAGGCCTGGCCAGCCCGAGGCGAGGTGAGCCATGGTGGAGATGAAGCTAGTACGTGCCTATTAGCTGCCTTTGACCTTCATGTAGTGACACGTAGGGACTCAGTCCATTAAATTTCACATCTGAGGTGGTTTGATCATGTCGGGGAGCTCCTGATCGCAACTGCATGTGCATCTGTCACGACCTAACACGAAAACTAACGTCCGGACGGCTTGCCATCAATTGAGCTGCTAAGTAAGCTGAGCTGGTCTCGGTCTTCATGCCTTCCGGTCTTGATATGACTTTGATCCTGATGCGTGTAAATCAGTCTTCCGTCATTGAGGCAACACTTTTGGCTGCTGTTGTTTGATCGCTGTTGAGGTGAGGTGGAGCCTAAGTCATGCGGCAAGGAGAGATCCATATGTTCGAGAAATCCATACGTGTTGTAGTTTATTACAGAGCACAAGTTAAAGAAATTCAAGGGCCGGTCAATTAGATGACTCGGCATTATATGTGATGGGGCGGCTCTTCGACAATAGTCAATTCTTCCGAGCTGACTCAAAAACCCCAATCATTTAACACTGGTTATGATAAACCATGATAAAATCCAGCCAAATTGGCTATTCAAAGATTAATTTGCACCTGTAATAACTTATGCTTTGACCCGGTATGAAGACCGACATGATATGTATGTATGATGCATGATGCAATGCAAGATGATGCATGTATATGACAGAATAGTGCTGGTATATGAGACTTGAATCTTACTTCAATGAAACTAGCTTGTTAGCCATTGGTTTATCCTTGCTCTCTGTAAGCCGGCACTCGCGACCAATCGATGTTTTAACCTCGATAGTTCAGGGTCCAACTGGATTGACATATCAAGAGTACACAGGATTCGGAGTAGCATCATGCAGACACGCAGGTTTAACCAAGTTTCAAAGAAGGCGGCTTAATAGCCCATGGAATATCCTCGCTTTTTGTAAGCCGGCACTCGCGACCAATCGATGTTTTAACCTCGATAGTTCAGGGTCCAACTGGATTGACATATCGAGAGTACACGGGATTCGGAGTAGCATCATGCAGACAGGCAGGTTTGACCAAGAAGGTGGCTTAATGGAAAATGGAGTATCCTCGCTTTCTGTAAGCCGGCACTCACGACCAATCGATGTTTTAACCCGGATAAGTTCAGGGTCCATATGGATTGACTTATCATGAAACGGAGTACACGGGATTCGGAGTAGCATCACGTAGACAGGCAGGTTTAACCATGAATTCTTGCCATTAAGCCGGGCACCATGTTGAAGTGCGCATCGTGGCGACTCGTCCTCTTGGGCGACTTTAAAATGCCCGCCAATGAAGCAGCAGCCCTCGGAGCCGGGTTATCTTGCCTGTAATGACCCAATGTTCTTGAATTATTCAGCCTTGTAGGATCTGGCGAGCCATGTCTGAATAGCCCCCGAGTCTTAAGTCGACTCAAGGAGGCGGCTTGAGAGTCTCCATACTTGACTGCGGCGTAAACCGGTGGAGAAAAATGATGGTACCCGCTCCATCTGATGTGTTGATGTAAATTGGACCGTAGGGACTGCGGCTTGCGCATGTCTGTTGCGTGGCTTTTATAAGTGAGCACTGCACGTTATGTTGATGTCGCCCGGACCGCGAGGGTGGTGTCTTGCATCCATTTGTTTGCGGCTCGTACAGGCGAGCACTGCACCGACGGGTTGATGTCGTCTGGACCGCGAGGGCGGCGTCTTGCATCCGTCTATTTGGCGGCTCGTACAGGCGAGCACTGTACCGGCGGGTTGATGTAAACCAGATCATGGTCGCGTTTGAAACCAGCATGGATAGGAAGTTGGTCAAGGCGTTGTAGCCAGTAGGGACGACGAGTCAATCGAGGCGTTGTAAGCCGGTATGATTGGTGGGTTGATTACGACCTTGTAAGCTGTCTTGGTCGCACGGTCATGAAAGTTGGCCGTGTCATTTTAAGCCAGCGTTGATGATGAGTTGATCACAGCGTTGTAAGCCGGTGCGCGACCCTTTGAGCAGCCCAGACGGACACCATTATAGAATGATGCTGGCGTGTACTCCATCTCTGAAATATAATGCCATCTTTGATAATGGATAATTGCCATGCGTAAAAAATTACATGCCAAATTAATCGTGCACAAAGAATTTAATATGTGGTAATAAAAATAAATTAGATAGATAGCACCTGATAATTTAGGATAGCCGATGGAGCAACCGGAGAGTGAAAAGTGATCCATCATCACCAAACAACATGATTAGCACGCCTTAAATTAAACCTCGAGATCCGAATGGCAGCTAGCACTTCGGTTTGAATGGTCTTGACGTTGCACATACTAGTACAATTAATCGATGTCTGGTGGCTTCCCGTGGAGAGCAACGCGACTAATGGAATCAATTCTCTCATAGGAAGTACCAGGACCCAATGTTTGCGTACCGGCTGGTGCATGCCGGCGGTTCTTGGAGGCTGGAGGCAAGTTGCCTGCTGAAGCAGCGGCGCAAGGGGGCCGGCGACTCGCACCGGTGTGGACGCTGTTAAGGACCGGCTCAGGCCAGGGGTGAAGCGGCGACTTGGCGGCGGCTGCGGAAGCGCGTTGGAGGTACGGACCCAGGCGCGACAGCGGGATAGATGCGCGGTGGAGACGCAACGCGGGTGCAGCGAACCAGCACGGTGTAGCGAGCCGACGCTGTGCGGGAGACGGCCGTCTTAAGGTGAGGCGAGGCTAGTACGTGCATGTGACGGATGGGTGTATGGTGGTTCCTCCATGGCAGGAGGCGCAGTAGGGCTACTCTGGCTCTGATGCTCGACGCTCGCCGTTGCTACGACAGCTCCGGGCGTGGTGATGGTGGATGGTGACAGGACCGGCACGGCACGGCGCGGTGCGGCGACTGCGGCAGACCGGCTCGGCAAGCGGGGCGAAGTGGGATGACGCGGCGCGAGGTAATGCGAGGCAGCAACTGGCCAACAGCAGGGCACAACAGCTGCGACAGTCTGGAGCAGGGCGGGCGAGCATGGACGAAAGCTGCGCGACGCGTAGAGGCAAGCAACAGCGGCGACGAAGAGGTGAAAGGTAATGAGCAGCCTCTCAATGGATCGATGGATTGTTGAGTATGCTACCGGGGCTGCTTGCGACGCCTTGATCAATCCCCTAAGCAGTGGAAACTCGAACCCTTGTCGGTTTCGATGAAACGCCAGGTCGCATGCGAGAGCCCGGATAGAAACCCTGGCGGCGGCATCGCCGGCTCGGACACGGAGCGTGCTGAGTTTTCCTGGACGCCAGGCGTCGTATGCCGGCTCGGCGGGGCGAGGCCGGGGTGACTGAGCAAGGTAGGGGTGGCACGACGACCCGGCGCGAACGCGCGACCGGCGGAGCGACTGCCGGAGACACATATGTGAGGGCACGGCAGCTTGATCCATGGTGGATGTGAGGCGCAGACGGCGGCTCGGATGGCGTGCGTGGATAACACCTCATAGCCCACGGCAGAGGCCAAGGAGTGGGAGCGGCGTGGAGCAGCGGGCAGGCGCGAGGCAAGGCTTTGGTGGTGGTGGCGAAGCCAACTCGGGACGATACTGAGGTGGAGGCCGTCAGCGAGAGCCAGTTTGCCGCGAGTCAGGGCCAGATGAGACTGCGGGCGAAGGTGAGCAGGGACACGGCGGGGTGCGGAGCGATGCCAATGTGGTGGCCCAAGGTGCGGTGGCGGCGAACACAGCGGTGGTGTTGTTTGGTCCCTGATCCGCTTCCGTTTCGCTGCTAATGACAAACCATCTAATTACCTCCATGACTCGCCGCTCCAATTAGCATTATTATACTCCTTGGTCCACACGCGGATTTGACCGATGATGTCGTCGAGAGAAAGAACAAAACCAATCAGCCGATTGCTTGGAGACGCCACAGATAGAACTCCCGTCGGTCTTGCCTGCAGCAATAATCCAACTATCCGGATTAACAAATCGCCTAAGACGCGTGCGGCAGAATACACGAAAAAGTCCTAACGGTTCTGCCTCCAGACTTTCCCATGTCGGCTCTTCTTTGTTCGAGTAATCGCCAGTTCCTCGATCCCTGGTAGAAATCCCTCCAAAAACACAATTCCACCGTACGATCAGCCCCACGGTGGGCGCCAACTGTCGTGGTTTTGTCACGGCAGATGTTCTCGTGAGAGAACTTAGGTGTGAGGCCATCGCAACCATGTGGCGGCTTGAAGGGGTTGGTCGGAATCGGGAGGCGCATGTTTACCCAGGTTCGGCCCCTCCGATGGAGGTAAAAGCTTACGTCCTGCTTGTGTTCCATTGATGGAGATGATGATCTTGATTACAAGGATGCAGACTCGCCACCTCTAATCTCGTGGGTGTCTAATCTGTCTATCACATGATCTGTCTTGTCTAAACCTAAGTTGTGGGTCTTTCCCCTCTTGGGGCGCCTTACCCCTCCTTATATAGGTGGAAGGGGTAGGTTTACATGTAGAGTCCTACTAGGAGTAGGAATAGGACTAGTCTCTCTTGAATCCTAATCCGGGTCTTGTTTCCTTCTTGTGGGAGTCTTTCCTCTTCTTGGGCCTTCTCTTGTGAGTCGGCCCTCCTGGCCTCTCTATGAGTCGCCTTATGCCAGGGTGCACGCTGGGCCTTTGACATTTATCTAAGTCGCCTGTGGGGACAAGTAGAGTCGCCCGCCAGGTCACTGCTGAGTCACCGATGAATCGCCAAGTCCTTTAACAGGTCATACTCCAAGCCGGGTTACACTGCGGGGTATATCTCCGACAGAATCCATTGGTGAACTCAGCTTTGCCATTGGAACATTTTCTGGAGTTGACATATTTTCTTTTTCTTATATGTTTAGTGCTTGGTTCCATGTGATTTGTTGAGCACAAAGGTTGGCTTCTTGGTTGTGCTAGTAGAGGGTGACCCCCTCTACCTCATGTTGGTTTCATCTCATATTTAGGATTCCATATGTGCAAGTTATGCCCACTCAAAGTAGGCATGTGGCTGAAATTCCAGATTAGCGAAAATTTGAGATTTTCACTAAGTGTGAGAATCTATTTATATTTTCTTCTCATGTTGATGAGGTTGTGCAGGTCAATGTGTTGTGATATAGCCATAGCTTTCAACTAGAAAGTTGGACCTGATATGTTTGTCTAGCGCCCTGTCAATTGTCATATCATTTGGAGTCCTGTAGATATTGTTTTGTCTGCTGTCAAAATGCTTCAGAGCATAGACAGAAAGTGAGAGTCTGGAATTTTCACCAAGTCCCTGAAAACTGATGTTTTTGGGCAAGTTTACAGCCTTGTATCTTTCTGTGTTTAATTCCTTTTTGTGTGATTCTTTATTGTGCTTGTAGTATTCTTGGATATCTACATCCACATATATTATTTGTCACGTTTGGGTGGCTGTAGGTGCTTTGCATGTAGCTCACAAAGTGCTATGTTGCAGTTTATGGCAGATTGTGTAGTTTTGTCATTTTGATGTTTATGGGTGCTTAGTTGATGATGTGGTGTTCTTCTTTGCTCCACCCCATTCATGATGGTTTGTTTTATGTCTTGGCAACCTGGAAATACCAGAGTTAAGCCATTTGAGTGTGTGGTGATGATTTTGACACGTAGGGCTTCATATCTTGTTTCGTTGATTCCCGTTGATCCGTAGCTCCGATTGTAATGTTCTTTATATGGTTTCGCATCGTTTTCACGAGACGCATCTGATCATGTCATTCTCATGCATATAAAAATATCTTAGGAAGCAGTTCTGTACAGGAACATGTATTTATTCTTTCTGCTTGTGCTAGTGATAGAAGTAGTGATGCATGCTCATATTCATCTCATGCATCATGTGCTTGTTGCATCTTGAGGTGCTGTTGTTCATTGGATGTTATTCTTATGTTGGGTAGCACCGGTAACGGAGAACGAATACATGGATTCAGGAGAGTACGTGCAGGACGAACAAGAACCATTCCAAGCTGAGGATATCACAGGCAAGATGATATGACCTTGATTCCACCTCTAGACTTGTTATGCTAGGTTACGTTTCCTTGTCATATGCTTGTTGCCTACCACTGAAATATTTGCCTCTTGATATGCCATGAACCCAAACACTGATCCCTTCCTAGCAAACTTGAATGGCTAAGTAGGCTTTGCTCAGCTACTAATGTTAGCGTTGCTAGATGCAGGTGCTTTGCCTCATGTGAGAACATGAGTTTGATATCATTATCCTAAATTCTGTTATTTAATTAATGCACCTATATACTTGGTAAATAATGGAAGGCCTAGCCTTTTCCGGGTGCTTTGTTCCGTTATTGCCGCCATAGTTACCGGCTACCGGTGTTTGATTCCATATTGATCGCTCCTAACATGTTCGGGGTTGTTATGGGAACCCCCTCGATAAATCGCGTAGTGTTAAGACTTGTCCGGCAGGACCCAACATTGGTTTTAATTTGCTAATCACTTGATAATAATCTGCATAGGGAATAGCTACCCTGAGGAATTTAATCAACAACCCGGGCCAGTGCTCCTCATGAGTGTTGGTCCACGCACCTAGCAGTCGGCAAGACCACCCCAAGGAAACTTGAGGTTTGGTCCTTGTCCACTTTGCATAGACGGTGTTGTCCTAAGACTGAGATACGCGGCTCTTATCAGGGTCGTCGACACACCGGGAGGTCCTGCTAGTCTTGTCTTACCTTAGCGATATATCTTGCGTATAGGAATCCCGGTGAAGCTTTGGTTCCCCCAGAGTTGAGGTTTTCCCTAAGGAATCCAACGAGATCACGAGATTTGTGATAGAGGATTACTTTGCGGCCTGTGTACGTTTGTGATGGACTAGTTGGAGCACCCCTGCAGGGTTTAATCTGTCGGAAAGCCGTGCCCGCGGTTATGTGGCAACTTGGAATGTTTTGTTAACATCCGGTAATAGATAACTTAAACATAAGCTAATAAAATTGCCAACTGGGTGCGTAACCGTGACTGTCCCCTCGAAGATCTCTCTTCGATCGGGAACACGGTGGGGTTATGATTGACGTAGGTAGGTGTTCAGGATCACTTAGTAATCAAGTATTCTCGACCGCTAGTATAGTCCACCTTCATAAATGTTCTACGTAAGTTAGCCACCATATCAAGCTTAGGATGCTGCAACCTTAAACACTCTACCCTATCCAACCTAATAACTTGACTAGTTCTGGCATCAAGGTCATAGATTGTTGAGTCCCCGTGGCTCACAGATTTCTTCACAACACCAACAGGTTCAGGTACCCCAGAGACAGGTGATCTCGACGGCACGCAGCTGGCATGGCAGTACGATGAGGAGACCGACCGCCTGTACTTGAACTATCCAGAAGATTGAGGTGTGGTCGTGATCGTGGGCCAGCAGGCAGGGTAGCATATCCATTTCCCTTGTTTTGTAGTCTATAGCGGAACTACTTTGATTGTATGTGTGATGTACTCTGATATATTTATGAGAAGGCAATGGAACCACTGATTTTCTATCTGTATTATTATGTATGTGTTGTGATACCTTGTTTGCGAGACGCTTAGATGCGCTCCTTTCCAATTCGGGGCCTCGACCCCCAGATCAGAAAGGACAGCATCTGGGTCGTTACATCCTCCCCGGCAACGGTGCCAGAAATCCTTCTGCTACTTCTCAAACAACAGCGCCATAATTTGACACGTTTACGGAGACTTGCTTGCGTTGGTTTTTCCCTTGAAGAGGAAAGGGTGATGCAGCACAGGAGCAGTAAGTATTTCCCTTAGTTTGAGAACCAAGGTATCAATCCGGTAGGAGAATCTCGTCAAGTCCAGAGTACCTGTGCAAACACAAAAGAGCTTGCACCCAACGCTATAAAGGGGTTGTCAATCCCTTCAAGATTGATTGCAAAGTGAGATCTAAAGGCAGAAAGTGCAACGAAGAAAAAGAGTAAGGCTGGAAATATGGTGTGGGGTAGACCCGGGGGCCATAGTGTTCACTAGAGGCTTCTCTCAAAATAGCAAATATTACGGTGGGTGAACAAATTACTGTCGAGCAATTGATAGAACCGCGCAAAGTCATGACGATATCTAAGGCAATGATCATACATATAGGCATCACGTCCGAAACAAGTAGGCCGATACTTTCTGCATCTACTACTATTACTCCACACATCGACCGCTATCCAGCATGCATCTAGTGTACTGAGTTCATGACAAACAGAGTAACGCCTTAAGCAAGATGACATGATGTAGAGGGATAAACTCAAACCAATGATTAAAACCCCATCTTTTTACCCTTGATGGCAACAACACGATACGTGCCTCACTACCCCTTCTGTCACTGGGTGAGGTCACCGCACGGTATGAACCCAAGACCAAGCACTTCTCCCATTGCAAGAATCATAGATCTAATTAGCCAAACAAAACCCACAACTTGAAGAGAATTACAAGGATATGAAATCATGCATATAAGAGATCAGAAGAAACTCAAATAAGATTCATAGATAATCTGATCATAAATCCACAATTCATCGGATCTCGACAAACACACCGCAAAGAAGATTACATCAGATAGATCTCCATGAAGATCATGGAGAACTTTGTATTGAAGATCCAAGAGAGAGAAGAAGCCATCTAGCTACTAGCTATGGACCCGTAGGTCTATGGTGAACTACTCACGCATCATCGGAGAGGTCATGGTGTTGATGAAGAAGCCCTCCGTATCCGAATCCCCCTCCCGCAGGGCATCAGAACGTGCCCGAGATGGGATCTTGCGGAGACAGAAGCTTGCGGCGGCGGAAAAGTACTTTCGATGATCTCCTGAATTTTTTTTCTAGGATTTTAGGGAATATATAGGCGAAAGACCTAGGGAAGAGGTGGCCGCGGCTAGGGGGGCTGTGGGGTCCCTGGTGGGCCCCTACCCTGATTCTCAGGCTTCTCGATCTTCTTCTATTTCGGAAAAAATCTTTTTGGAAGTTTCGTTATGTTTGGACTCCGTTTAAAGTCCTCCTCTGGAAGGGTCAAAAACATGGAAAAAACAGGAACTAGCACTTGGCACTGAGTTAATAAGTTAGTCCCAAAAAAGGTATAAAAGGCATACAAAACATCCAAAGTTTGACAAGATAATAGCATGAAACCATCAAAAATTATAGATACGTTGGAGACGTATCAGAGCACTATAGAATTTTTGATAAGTATATATGGATGACATATTGTTGGTTAGAAATGATGTAGAATTTCTCGAAAGCATAAAGGGTTCGTCGAAAGGAGTTTTTCAAACGAAAACCTGGATAAAGCTACTTAAATATTGGGCATCAAGATCTACAGAGATAGACCAAGACGCTTGATAAAACTTTCAATGAGTACATACATTGACAAGATTTTGAAAGAGTTCAAAATGGATCAATCAAAGGAGTAGTTCTTGCCTGAATTGTAAGGTGTGGTTTCGAGTTGGACTCAAAGCTCGACCATGGTAGAAGAAATAGAAAGGACGAAGTTCATCCCCGATGTCTTAGCCGTAGGCTCTATAGTATGACATTCTGCGTACATCACGTGGTGTTTGCCTTGCCATGAATTTGAAAAGGGGTACAAGTGTGATCCATGAGTGGATCATTGCATAGCAGTCAGGGTTATCCTTAGTAACTAGAGGACTAACAAAATGTTTATCAATTATGGAGGTGATAAAGAGTTCGTCGTAAAGGGTTATGTTGATGCAAGCTTTTGACACCAATCTAGATGACTGTGAGTAGCAAACCAGATATGTATAGTGGAGAAGTCATTAGGAATAGTTCCAAGTGGAGCGTAGTAGCAACATCTACAATATGACCTAGATATTTGCAAAGTACAAACCAAACTGAATGTTGCACACACATTGACTAAAACCTCTTTCGCAAGCAAAACATGATCAAACCCATAACTCATTGGGTGTTAATCACATGGTGATGTGAACTAGATAATTGACTCTAGTGCAAATGGGACATTGTTGCAAATATGCCCTAGAGGCAATTATAAATTGGTTACTCTCATATTTCCTTATTCATGATAATTGTTTATTATCCATGCTATAATTGTATTGATTGGAAACTCACACACATGTGTGGATACATAGACAACACCATGTCCCTAATGAGACTCTACTAGACTAGCTCGTTGATCAAAGATGGTGAAGGTTTCCTGATCATTGACATGAGTTGTCATTTTATAATGGGATCACGTCATTAGGAGAATGATGTGATGGACAAGACCCAAACCATAAGAATAGAATTTGATTGTATACCTAAGTTTATTACTATTGTTTTCCGCATGTCAAGTATCCGTTCCTAAGACCATGAGATCATGCAACTCCCTCACACCGTAGGAATGCATTGTGTGTGTCAAACGTCACAATGTCACTGGGTGATTATAAAGATGCTCTACACGTATCTCCGAGGGTGTTTGTCGAGTTGGCATGGACCGAGGCTGGGATTTGTCACTCCGTATGACGGAAAGATGTCTCTGGGCCCAGTCGATAATACAGCGTTACAAGTAGCTTGCGAGAAATGTGACGAACGAGTTAGTCACAAGATATGGTATTACGAATGAATAAATAGACTTGCTGATAATGAGATTGAACTAGGTATGGAGATACCAACTATTGAATATCGGGAAGTAACATATCGCTAGACAAAGGGAACTACATACGAGATTGATTGAATCCTTGGCATCGTGGTTCGACCGATGAAGACTTCAAGGAATATATGGGAACCAATATGGGAATACAGGTCGCGCTATTGTTTATTGACCACAGAGGTGTCTCGGTCATGCCTACATGATTCTCGAACCCATAGGGTCCGCATGCTTACCGTTCGGTGACGCTAGTAGGATATGTACATTAGTGACCGAATGTTGTTCAGAGTCTCGGATGAGATCTCGGACATCACGAGGAGCTCCGGATGGTCCGGATGTAAATATTTGTATATGGGAAATCATATTTTGGCTACCGGAAAAGTTTCAGGTTTTATTGGTTTTGAACCGGGAAGCTTCCGAAAGGTTCCAGAAGGTTACGGAGGATTCCGGAGGAGTCTAGAAGGATCCCTCTAGTAACTAGGGTGTGCATGGGTTGTAGGGGGTGTCCTATCCTTATTGGTCCAGGCGCACCAGCCCCCTAAGGGTCATGCGCCTTGGGGAAGGGAAACCCTACGGGGGGCTCCACTTGGCTTGGAGAGAACTCCTCCCCCTTTGGCCACCTCCCCTCCTTGGAGGAGGGTCTAGGGCTGCACCCCTAGACCTCCAACACCCTTATATATAATGGGGAGGAGGCACAAGAGATGGACACAAGAATTCCTACGCCCTGCGGCCTCCCCTCTCTCCCATTCGTCCTCGTTCATAGTTTTGGAGGCGCTTGGCGAAGCCCTCGTGGGATTGCTCCACCACGCCGTCCTGCTAGTTGAGATTCCATCTACTTTTCCTTCCTATCTTGCTGGTTTAATAAGGAGGAGACGTCATCGAGCCGCACGTGCGTGCTGAATGCGGAGGTGTCGTCCGTTCAGCGCTAGATTGGGACTGATCTTGATTTGATCGCGAAGACGTACGACTACATCAACCACGTTTCTTAACGCTTCCGCTTAGCGATCTACAAGGGTATGTAGATGTACTCCCCCTCTCGTAGCTATACATCTCCATAGATAGATCTTGGGTGTGCGTAGGAAATATTTTGTTTCCCATGGAATGTTCCCCAATGGTGGTATCATGAGCTAGGTCTATACATAGATGATATGCGAGTAGAACACAAAGTGCTTGTGGGCGTGGATGTGTAGATTGCTTACATCCTTAGTTTTATCTTTATTCAGCGGTATTATTGGATGAAGTGATTCGGACCAACCTTACTTGTCCTCGCACAAGAGACCAGTTCCACCAACTAACATGTAACTTGGTTGCACAAACGTGGCTAGCATGTGTTTGTCTCTCCTACTTTAGTTGAATCAGATTCGACAGAGGCGGTCCTTGTAGAAGGTTAAATAGAAACTTGAATATCACTGATGTGGTTTTGCGTAGGCAAGAACGGTTCTTTGTAGTTGCCCATAGCAACCACGTAAAACTTGAACAACAAAGTAGAGGACGTCTAACTTGTTTTTGCAGGGCATGTTGTGATGTGATATGTTCAAAGACATGATTTGATATATGTGATGTATGAGATGATCATGTTTTGCATAGATTATCAAGACTTGCATGTCGATGGGTACGACAACTGGCAGGAGCCATAGGGTTACATTTAAATTATTTGTGACATTTGCTATACTTTATCGCTATGAGTTAGCAATAGTTGTAGAAGCAATAGTTTGCACCACAACCACATGATGACACGATGATGAGGATCATGGTGTCATGCCGGTGACGATGGACATCATGCCGGTGCTTTGGAGATGGAGATCAAAATCTCATGATGATGATGTCCATATCATGTCACTTATATGATTTGCATGTCATGTCTATCTTTTATGCATCTTATTTTGCTTAGGACAACAATAAAATTATAAGATGACCCCTCACTAAAATTTCAAGATAAAATTGTGTTCTCCCCAAGTGTGCACCGTTGTGAAGGTTCATCGTTTCAAAGCACCTCGTGATGATTGGGTGTGATAGACTCTACGTTTGCATACAACGGGTGTAAGCCAGTTTTGCACATGCAGAACACTTAGGTTAAACTTGACGAGCCTAGCATGTACATACATGGCCTCGAAACACAGGAGATCGAAAGGTCAAACATGAGTCACATAATAGATATGATCAACATGGAGATGTTCACCATTGGCACCACCTCAGCCCACGTGATGATCGGACTTGGGATGGTGGATTTAGATCATGTCACACTCATACAACTTAAGGGGTGTTGATTTGAGTGGGAGTTCTTTAGTAATATGATTAATTCAACTCATTATCATGAACATAGTCAAAATGTATTTGAAAATTATGTTGTAGATCAATAGCTCGCGCAATAGCTCCCATGTATTTTGATACGTTCCTAGAGAAAACTAAGTTGAAAGATCATAGTAGCAATTATGCGAACTGGGTTCATAAACTAAGGATTGTCCTCATTTCATGAATACAAGGCTTATGTACTTGATGCATTGCTCGATGTGCCACCCCCTCAACCGTCATTTGTGGGTGTTGAGAACATTTGTCACGCACGTTCTCATAACTACTTGATAATTCAGTGTGTCATGCTTTACAGCTTAGAATTGAGGCTCCAAAGACGTTTTGAACATCACATAGCATATGAGATGTTCTAAGAGCTTAAATTAGATTTTCCGGCTAATGCCCGTGTTGAGAGGTACTATACCTCTGACAAGTTCTTTGCCAGCAAGATGGAGAATAGCTCAATCGGTGAGCATGTCCTCAGATTGTCTAGGTGCTACAATCGCTTGGATCAAGTGGGAGTACATCTTCCACATAATATAGTGATTGACATAGTTCTCCGAGCCACTGCTACCAGGCTACTAGAGCTTCGTGATGAACTATTCATGATGTTTCACACTGAGAAGGTAGAAATAAAAAAGGAGCACCAAGTGTTGATGGTTAGTAAAACCACTAGTTTCAAGAAGGGCAAGGTCAATAAGGGAAACTTCGAGAATCGCAAGTGAGTTGTCGCTCAAGTGAAGAAACCCAAGTTTGGACCCAAACTTGAGACTGAGTGCTTCCGTTGTAAGAGGGAACGGTCATTGAAGAGGAACTGCCCCAAATACTTGGCAGATAAGAAGGCTGACAATGTTAACAAAAGTATATTTTATATACATGTTATTGATGTGTACCTTACTAGTTCTCGTAGTAGCCCCTGGATATACGATATCAGTGCAATTGCTAATATTAGTAAATCGAAACAGGAGTTGTGGAATAAACAAAGACTAGCTAAGGGCGAGGTGACGATGTGTGTTGGAAGTGTCTCCAAGGTTGATGTGATCACCATTGCACGCTCCATCTACCTTCGGGGTTAGTGTTAAACACAAATAAATTTTATTTGGTGTATGTGTTGAGCATAAACATTATATTGATTTTGTTTATTGCTAGAAAATTATTCATGTAAGTTAGAGAATAATGGGTTATTCTGTTTACATGAATAATATCTTCTATGATCATGCACCCAATGTGAATGGTTTATTGAATCTCGATCGTAAGTGATACACATGTTCAAAGTATTGATGCCAAAATATATAAACTTAGTAATGATAGTACCACTTGCTTGTGGCGCTACGCTTAGGTCATATTGGTGTACAACGCATGAGAAAACTCCATACTCATGGACCTTTGGAATCACTCAATTTTGAATCGCTTGAGACATGCGAACCATGCCTCATGGGCAAGATGACTAAGACCCCGTTTTCCGGTAAGATAGAGCGGGCAAGTGACTTATTGGAAATAATAAATTTTGATGTATGAAGTCCAATGAATGCTAAAGCACGCAGTGGATATTGTTATTTTCTCACCTTCACACATGATTTGAGTAGATATGGGTATATTTACTTGATGAAACACAAGTCTTACATGTTGAAAAGTTCAAGCAATTTTAGAGTGAAGTTGAAGATCATCATGACAAGAAAATAAAATGTCTACGATATGATCGTGGAAATGAATGTTTGAGTTACGAGTTTGGTACATTTAAGACAATGTGAAAAAAATTCACAACTCATGCCACCTGGAACACCATAGTGTAATGGTGTGTCCATACATCATAGTCGTGCTCTACTGGATATGGTGTGTACTATGATGTCTCTTACCAATTTGCCACTATTGTTTTGGGGTTATGCATTAGAGACAACCAAATTCACATTAAATAGGGCACCATCTAAATCCGTTGAGACGACATCATATAAATTATGGTTTGGCAAGAAACCAAAGCTGTCGTTTCTTAAAGTTCGGGGCTGCAACGTTTATGTCAAAAAGGCTTCAGACTGATAAGCTCGAACCCAAAGCGGAGAAGTGTGTCTTCATAGGATACCTTAAGGAAACAATTGGGTATACCTTCTATCTTAGATCCGAAGGCAAATTCTTTGTTGTCAAGAATGGATCCTTTCTAGAGAAAGAGTTTGTTTCCAAAGCATTGAGTGGGATGAAGGTAGAACTTGATAAGTTTATTGAACAATCACTTCAATTAGATAGTACCACTGCACAGAAAGGTGTTTGTGTGACGCCTACACCAATTGAAGAGGAGGCTAATGATGATGATCATGAAGCTTCTAATCAAGTTACTACCGAACCTCATAGGTCGACAAGCACATGTACTGCTCCTGAGTGGTACAGTAATCATGTCTTGGAGGTCATGTTGTTGTACAAAAGTGAACCTACGAGCTATGGAGAAGTGATGGTGGGTCTGGATTCCAACAAATGTCTAGAGGCCATGAAATCCGAGATAAGATCCATGTATTAAAACAAAGTATGGACTTTGGAAGAATTACCTCATGGTCGGAAGGCTATTCAGAACAAATGGGTCTTTAACAAAAGGATGGACGCGGACAGTAATGTCACCGTCCATAAACCTCAACTTGTCACAAAGAAGTTTCCAACAAGTTCAAGGAGTTGACGAAGATGAGACTTTCTCACTCGTAGTTGTGCGAAAGTTTGCTGGGATTATGTTAGCAGTTGCTATATTTTTCAATTATGAAATCTCACAGATGGATGTCAAAACATCCTTTCCATAACGGTTTCCATGATGAAAGGTTGTATGTGATACAACCAGAACGTTTTGTCAATCCTAAGGATGCTAAAAGGCATGTGAGCTCCTGCGATCCATTTATGGACTAGTGCAAGCATCTCGGAGTTGGAATATGCGCTTTGATGAGGTGATCAAAGCTTTTGGGTTTATACATAGTTTATGAAGAAACTTGTATTTACAACAAAGTGAGTGGGAGTACTATAGGATTTCAAATAAGTATATGTGGATGACATATTGTTGATCGGAAATGATGTAGAATTTCTGGAAAGCATAAAGCGTTCATTGAAAGGAGTTTTTCATAGGAAAACCTGGATAAAGTTACTTAAATATTGGGCATCAAGATCTATACAGATAGATCAAGACGCTTGACAAAAGTTTCAATTAGTACATAGCTTGACAAGATTTTGGAAGAGTTCAAAATTGATCAGTCAAGGAAGGATTTCTTGCATGAATTGTAAGGTGTGAATTTGAGTAAGACTCAAAGTTCGACCACTGATACGTCTCCATCGTATCTACTTTTCCAAACTCTTTTGCCCTTGTTTTGGACTATAATTTGCATGATTTGAACGGAACTAACCTGGACTGACGCTGTTTTCAGTAGAATTGCCTTGGTGTTATTTTTGTGCAGAAATCAAAGTTCTCCAAACGTCCTGAAAATTTACGGGGAGCAGTTTTGGAAAATATTAAATATTTCTGCGCCAAGTTCCACCTCAGGGGGTGGGCCAGTGGGCCACAAGCCCCTGCTCCGCCACCACCCCCCTGGTGGCGGTGGGCAGGCTTGTGGGGCCCACAGGCACCTGTCGCCCCCAACTCCAGCTCTATAAGTTGTCTTTCGTCCCAGAAAAAATAAAAAGAGAAGTTTTCGTCGCGTTTTCGATACAGAGGCGCCGCCACCTCCTGTTCTTCATCTGGAGGGCAGATCTGGAGTCCGTCTTGGGCTCCGGAGAGGGGAAATCGTCGCCATTGTCATCATCAACCTTCTTTCCTCTCCAATTCCATGAAGCTCTTCGTCGTTCGTGAGTAATCTATTTGTAGGCTCGCTGGGCGGTGATGAGTAGGATGAGATCTATCATGTAATCGAGTTAGTTTTGATGGGGATTGATCCCTAGTATCCACTATGTTCTGAGATTTGATGTTGCTACTACTTTGCCATGCTTAATGCTTGTCATTAGGGCCCGAGTGCCATGATTTCAGATCTGAAATTATTATGTTGTCACCAATATATGTGTGTTTTAGATCCGATCTTGCAAGTTGTAGTTACCTACTATGTGTTATGTGTTGGGGAACGTCGCATGGGAAACAAAAATTTTCCTACGCGCACGAAGACCTATCATGGTGATGTCCATCTACGAGAGGGGATGAGTGATCTACGTACCCTTGTAGACCGTACAGCAGAAGTGTTAGTGAACGCGGTTGATGTAGTGGAACGTCCTCACGTCCCTCGATCCGCCCCGCGAACAATCCCGTGATCAGTCCCACGATCTAGTACCGAACGGACGGCACCTCCGCGTTCAGCACACGTACAGCTCGACGATGATCTCGGCCTTCTTGATCCAGCAGGAGAGACGAAGAGGTAGAAGAGTTCTCCGGCAGCGTGACGGCGCTCCGGAGGTTGGTGATGACCTTGTCTCCGCAGGGCTTCGCCCGAGCTCCGCAGAAACGCGATCTAGAGGAAAAACCGTGGAGGTATGTGGTCGGGCTGCCATGGAAAAGTCGTCTCAAATCAGCCCTAATACCTCAGTATATATAGGAGGGAGGGGGAGGCAAGAGGCAGCCTCAAACCCTCAAGGTTTGGCCGAAATTGGAGGTGGAGGAGTCCTACTCCAATCCTAGTTGGAGTAGGATTCCACCTTCCCACTTGGAAACTCTTTCCACCTTGTGTTTTTTTTCCTTCTCAAACCTTATGGGCCTTAGTGGAAACTTATTCCAGCCCACTAGGGGCTGGTTTATCTCTTCCGATAGCCCATGAGACCCCTTGGGGCGTGACACCCCTCCCGATGGTCCCCGGCACCCCTCCCGGCACTCCCGGTACACTACCGATGAGCCCGAAACTTTTCCGGTGACCAAAACAGGACTTCCTATATATCAATCTTTACCTCCGGACCATTCCGGAGCTCCTCGTGACATCCTGGATCTCATCCGGGACTCCGAACAACATTAGGTAACCAACCATATAACTCAAATACGCATAAAACAACGTCGAACCTTAAGTGTGCAGACCCTGCGGGTTTGAGAACTATGTAGACATGACCCGAGTGACTCCTCGGTCAATATCCAATAGCGGGACCTGGATGCCCATATTGGATCCTACATATTCTACGAAAATCTTATCGTTTGAACATCAGTGCCAAGGATTCATATAATCCCGTATGTCATTCCCTTTGTCCTTCGGTATGTTACTTGCCCGAGATTCGATCGTCAGTATCCGCATACCTATTTCAATCTCATTTACCGGCAAGTCTCTTTACTCGTTCCGTAATACAAGATCCCGTCACTTACACTAAGTCACATTGCTTGCAAGGCTTGTGTGTGATGTTGTATTACCGAGTGGGCCCCGAGATACCTCTCCGTCACACGGAGTGACAAATCCCAGTCTCGATCCATACTAACTCAACGAACACCTTTGGAGATACCTGTAGAGCATCTTTATAGTCACCCAGTTACGTTGCGACGTTTGATACACACAAAGCATTCCTCCGGTGTCCGTGAGTTATATGATCTCATGGTCATAGGAACAAATACTTGACACGCAGAAAACAGTAGCAACAAAATGACACGATCAACATGCTACGTCTATTAGTTTGGGTCTAGTCCATCACATGATTCTCCTAATGATGTGATTCCGTTATCAAGTGACAACACTTGCCTATGGCCAGGAAACCTTGACCATCTTTGATCAACGAGCTAGTCAACTAGAGGCTTACTAGGGACAGTGTTTTGTCTATGTATCCACACAAGTATTGTGTTTCCAATCAATACAATTATAGCATGGATAATAAACGATTATCATGAACTAAGAAATATAATAATAACTAATTTATTATTGCCTCTAGGGCATATTTCCAACATTATGATCCGGCAACCCCGGAGTGACAATATCCGGAATAACTCCCGGTGATGACCATAGTTTGAGGAGTTCATGTGTTCACCAACTGCTAATGCATTGGTCCGGTTCTTTATTAAAAGGAGAACCTTAATATCTCGTAGTTTCCTTTTGGACCCCGCTGCCACGGGAGGGATGGACAATAGATGTCATGCAAGTTCTTTTCCCTAAGCACGTATGACGACACACGGAATGCATGCCTACATCACATTGACAAACGGGAGCTAGCCACTTATCTCTCCGTGTTATAGCTGTTGCATGATGAATATCATCCAAACAAATCACCGACCCATTGCCTACGAGTTGGTCCTACTCTTGCTACTGCTGTTACTTGTCTTGCTGTGCTGCTGCTGCTAGTACTGTTGCTACTGTTGTTACTTGTTTTGCTCTGCTGCTGCTACTACTGTTGCTACTGTTGTTACTTGTTTTGCTCTGCTGCTACTGTTGCTATTACTATCGCTTGCTACTGTTGCTACTTGCTACTGTTGTCACTACTGCTGTTCCTTGCCGCTGCTATTGCTTGTTACACTGCTGCTACCTGCTACACTGTTGATTCACCTACCGTTGACGGGAATTGACAACTTCCGTCGACGCGGCAACGAAGGCGCCATTGATACAATCGTTAGGAATAGTCTGTCGTCAACAGATCGTTTCTGACACCGTTGTTATCATACTACTTTGTTGTTACTACTGTGCTTGCAGATACTAATCTTTCAGGTGTGGTTAAATCTGACAAATTCAGCTACTAATACTTGAGAGTATACTCTCACCTCCCGACTTGTAAACCAACAAATTGGGTCGAATACTCTACCCTCGAAAACTGTTGCGAAACCCACGCGCTGGTGGGCCATCAACAACATTCTTCCAGTTTCATTGTCGAGGAGTGCTAGTAGCATTCTTCTGGTGCCATTGCAGGAGAAGGTTCGTTGTCATAAGCATTCGTCTAGCTAGCACTAGAGATTGCAGGATCAACACTTTTCTGGCGCCATTGCCAGGGAAGCACAGCTGACGTCAACCACGAGAGAAGAAATAGAAAGGACGAAGGTCGTCCCCTATGCCTTAGGCATATGCTCTATAGTATGCCATATTGTGTACCACACGTGGTGAGCGCCTTGGCATGAGTTTGTCAAGGGGTACAAGAGTGATCCAGGAGTGGATCGCTGGACAGCGGTCAAAATTATCCTTAGTAACTAGAGGACTAAGGAAATGTTTCTCAATTATGGAGGTGATAAAGAGTTCGTCATAAAGGGTTACGTCGATGTAATCTTTTGAAACCAATCTCGATGACTGTGAGTAGCACACCGAATACGTATAGTGGAGCGGTCATTTGGAATACTTCCAAGCAGAGTGTAGTAGGAGCAGCTAGTATGACATAGAGATTTGCAAAGTACACACGGATCTGAACATTGCACACTAGTTGACTAAAACCTCTCTCACAAGCAAAACATGATCAAACCCATAACTCATTGGGTGTTAATCACATGGTGATGTGAACTACATTATTGATTCTAGTGCAAGTGGGAGACTGTTCGAAATATGCCCTAAAGGTAATAATAAATTGGTTATTATCATATTTCCTTGTTCATGATAATCATTTATTATCCATGTTATAATTGTTTTCATTAGAAACTCATATACACGTGTCGATACATAGACACCACCATGTCCCTAGTGAGCCTCTACTAGACTAGCTCGTGGATCAAAGATGGCTAAGGTTTCGTGGCCATAGTCATGAGTTGTCATTTGATATAGGGATGACATCATTAGAGAATGATGTGATGGACAAGACCCAAACCGTAAGCATATCATTTGATCGTATCACTAAGTTTATTGCTATTGCTTTCTGCATGTCAAGTATGTGTTCCTAAGACCATGATATCATGCAAATCCTTGACACCGGAGGAATGCCTTGTGTGTATCAAACGTCACAACGTAACTGGGTGATTATAAAGATGATCTACAGGTATCTCCGAGGGTGTCTGTTGAGTTGGCATGGATCAAGACTAGGATTTGTCACTCAGTATTACAGAGAGGTATCTCTGGGCCCACTCGGTAATACAGCATCACAAGTAGCTTGCAAGCAATGTGACTAAGTAGTTGGTCACGGGATCTCGTATTATGGGAATGAGTAAAGAGACTTGTCGGTAACAAGATTGAACTGCGTATGAATCTTGGTCAAGTAACATACCGCTGGACCAAGGGAACATATGGGTTGATTGAATCCTTCGCATCGTGGTTCGACCGATGAAGATCTTCATGGAATATGTCGGAACCAATATGGGCATCTAGGCCCCGCTATTGTTAATTGCCTCGAGACGTGTCTCGGTCATGTCTACATGATTCTTGAACCCGTAGGGTCCGCACACTTAACGTTCGGTGACACTAGAGTAGTTTCGTGATATGTACGTTGATGATCGAATGTTGTTCGGAGTCCCGGATGAGATCCCGGACATCACGCGGAGCTATGGAATGGTGCGTAGGTAAAGATTTATATATGGAAAGTCATACTTTCCGTACCGGAAAAGTTTCTGGTTTATCGGTATTGTACGAGGAAGCTTTCGGACGGTTCGAGAAGGTTTTGAAGGGTTCCTGCGGAGTACGGAAGGATCCATCCAGCCGGACCTCCTATGTGACGCGTGTTGCGTCCAACACATGTGCGCCGCATACGGGGGTCGCCCGACTCGGTCGGCCCAACTTTTTCTTTTGTTCCAAAAAAAATCTGATAATTTCATTTTTTTTCTCTTTCTTTTTTTTCTTTTTCTTATTACTTTTTTTTTAGTTTTATCTTTTTCTTTTTTTCCTTTTTATGAAAATGAACAAACGTTGAATTTACCAATCATTTTTTGAAAACATGAACATTTTTAAAAACAAAGAAGAAATTTGAAAGCGCGAACAATTTTCTAAAGGACGGACATTTTTTGAATCTTGAGAAAGAATTTTAAAACTGAGAACAATTCTGATAAATCCAAAACAAATTTGGAAGCGCGAATATATTTTTAAAACAGAAACAATTTTTGAATCTGGAGAACAAATTTTTGAAACCAAGAACAATTTTAAAAAACCTCAAACAAATTTAGAAGCGCGAAGAATTTTTTCAAGCATGAACATTTGTTGGATCTTCAGAACAAAATTTAAAAATGGGATTTTTTTGAAAATCCTGAAGAAATTCATAAACGCGAACAATTTTTGAAACACTAACATTTCTTGAATCTAGAGAACAAATTTTGGAAAAACAAGAGCATTTTTTGGAAAAACAAGAGCATTTTTCAAAATCCTAGACTTATGACAATTTTTTGAAATTTTGAACATTTTTAAAAAACCAAGAACATTGTTTGAAATTCAAGAACAACTTTTGAACATGAACTAATTTTAAAAATTGCAAAGAAACTTGATATTTTGAACATTCTTTCAAAACACCAAACATTTTCTTAAAATACCAAACATTTTTAAAAATACCGAACATTTTTCAAAAATACCAAACATTTTTTCAATTTTTGAATGTTTTGAAAAACGACAACTATTTGAAATTGAGAACATTTTATGAAAAGCAAAAATATTTTTAAATTTGAAAAACAATTTTCAAACATGAACTTATCTAAAAAAGATAAAATAACATTGGAAAAAAAGAAAAAAGAAGCAGAAAATGAAAAAAAGTAACGGAAAGAGAAAAACAAAAAAAACATTAAAAAACAAAAAATGATTCAGGAAACCTCCTAAAAGGTTCCCAAAATCGAAATCAAAGCAAACATTAACAGGTCGTCCCATATTGCATCGCTCAATCGGTCTCGTTGTGCGAAAGCTCAACATCTTGACGCAGAGAGCGTCAAATAGGATTTTCCCCTCCTGCACCTATGACGCATGGGCTGTAGGGGGCGTCCTATAGCCTTATTGGGCCAGACGCACTAGCCCCCTAAGGCCCATGCGCATAGGAAAAGGGAAACCCTAAGGGGGAGGGCCCTCCACTTGGCTTCGAGGGCACTCATCCTCCTTGAAGGAGGGGCTAGGGTTGCGCCCCAAGCCCTCCAACAGCCCTATATATAATGGGGAGAAGGCACAAGGGTTGGACACAAGAATTCACATGCCCCGCGGCCTTCCTTCTCTCTCGTTCTTCCTCGTTCGTAGTTCTGGAGGTGTTTGACGAAGCCTTGCTAGGATTGCTTCACCACCATCTACGTCATGTCGTCGTGTTGGTTGATACCCCATCTACTTTTCCTTCCTCTCTTGTTTGAATCAAGAAGGAGGAGACGTCATCGAGCCGTACGTGTGCTGAACGCGGAGGTGTCGTTTGTTCGGCGCCAGATAGGAACGGATCATGATTGGATCGTGAAGACGTACAACTACATCAACCGCCTTTCTTAACGCTTCCGCTTAGCGATCTATAAGGGTATGTAGATGCACTTTCCTTCCCATAGTTATACATCTTCATAGATAGCGTAGGAATTTTTTTCCCATGCAACGTTCCTCAACATTGACAAGGTTGCTTCTGTGTGGGCCCTTTGTGGGTTGAACCCTCCGTGGACTTTTGCGGTCTTTACCTTCCGTGGGTTGAAATCTCCATCAACATGAACGTATGATACCACCACCTATCGAAACCATGCCAAAAGTCTGTGTGTCAATCTTTGCATTTGATCTTCCTATCCCTATCCTCTATTTACATGTGTATCTCTTTACTTTTTGCTACTATGTTTTTAGACTTGCATTTGTAGGGTGTGCTTGACTTGCTGCAAATGCTAAAACTTGCCCATGATTAAAACTGAAAAATGCTAAGTTTTTATTGAAAAGTAGTCTAATCATCCTTTTATAGACATACTTTGAATCCTACAATTTGCTACAGTATACCAAGGTGGCCGCCTCCATAACAGTTCAATGTCACATGTCCAAAATGGCTTATACAAAACGGAGGGGACCTCCTATTCGGTGCCTTCAGCACCGGTTAGGAAAAACGACGCCTGCGGCCCTCCTCCTTATGGGCCGCCCATGTAAAAAATGTATTGGTCATTAAAATTTTGAAAAAAGTTCACAAAATTTCAAAAGGTTGAGATTTGCAAAAAAAGTTCAATTATTATGAAAACATTTCATCGATTTTTGAAAAAAGTTCATCATTTTTTAATAAAAGATCACTGATTTTGAAAAAAGTTCATCAATTTTTAAGAACAGTTGACTAATTTTGAAAAAAGTTCATGATTTTTAAATTATGCTCATCGATTTTAAAAATGTTCACGAATTTGTAAAGAAAAATATCAATTTTTAAAAGAGTTCACCGATTTCAAAAAATGTTCACGGGCTAAAACAGTCCATGGGCTAAAAAAAATTCATGAAGAATCTTTACATGGGCCGGTCCATTTCGAAGCGCTGCACGCGCCGGTTAGCAAATTTTTTCCTTTAACCGGCGCGTGTGACGGTAAATAGGTTTTCCCAAAACGAAGGGGGTATGAACTATCTCAAATCTCTCCCTAATAATAAAGCAAATAGGGTTTCTGGTCATCCATCATGGCATTTTTGCAAAAAGGCCCTTCCACTTTCTGTTAATAAACCCGCAGTCTTTTCTTTAGTGAGAAAAATGTTTCACTTTTATGATTAAGACCCTATATGTTTTCCGAGGCGAGGAGGCATGGCGGCAGCAGACGGCGCGCTCGCCAGATCCAATCGGCGGCTGCGCGGGACGCGGGTGGTGACGGGCGGCGCGACGGCTGGGCACGGAGCGGCCATGGCGGAGCGAGGAAGCGCGCGGATGGCACTTGCTCCCGGAGACGCTCGCCGCCGAAATCTCAAGAAGATGAACCCCGCAACCTCCTCCTCCCTTCGTTTCTCCAATCCCCCAACCAAGCACCACGGCCTCTACTACCCTCGTGTCGCCGCCGCCGTCTCTGTCTCCGTCTCCGCTGTCTCCACCCCGTCCGCGGTGCCTGGCCGCCGACCCTCGAGGTACGAAGCTCGCTATCCCGTTTTCACCCAGCGATTCATTCAATCCCACGGACCCTCACAACCCATGGATCCATCCTCCTTGCGCATTTGCGGCCGGGGTTAGCATTGTCGCCTAATCCGCTGGTGTACTCCGCAGGACTCCCCGTGCCATGACGAGCCTGATATCCCAGAACGCGCTCCGGAAGCGCCGGCTGGAGAAGGGCGACAGCAGCAGTGACGACGAAGAGACCATGGGCTCCCCCGTCGCCTCGGACGCAGAGGCTGGGAAGAAGCCCGGGCCGGACGGCCGCAAGAACGACCAGAGGAGGAAGAAGAAGGCGCTGCAGGCCAGGCTGGGCCAGGAGGCCGACGAGATGAAGCTGCTGGAGAGCTCGCTGTTCGGCAACCTCTAAGGAGTAGATGCAAAAGCAAAACACCTGACTAAGATTGAGTTGTCACCTAAATTCAGCTGCCTCCTCCCTGAATCATGCAAAGTATTTCTGATATTTTCTGTTTTGTTCCTCTCATTTGCAGGTTACAGGAGGACTTGAGGCCTGCTCAAGTGGTGGTCATGGCATTGGCCCGCAAGATCCTGAGAGTTCTGCTCAGTTGCAAGATTACGTGAGTTCCCTTGCAGTTTCATGCCTAATTACGGGTCTTGCACATCAAATTATTGTTTCATGCTGGCAAACAATCCTGACTGAACTATCGTTGTGCCCATATTGTTCTTGTATGCTATCTTACCATCACTGAAGTGAAGTGTATAAGATTGGTAGTATGCCATTAACTTACCAGTACGTACTTAGCGAGTGACTTAATCGGACGTTGTTAGTTATCATTGGGGAGTCTTAACACTGTTCTTGTATGCTACGTATATATCTTTACATTCAGGGTAACTGGGAGAAGAAATGTATGAGGCTGATGCACCATCCTGGTAGTCCTGAGGGAGATAGCCCTGAGATCTGTTTGAAGGTTCATTTTAACTCAGAAAAAAGAATACGTTATCAGCATTGAATTGTTTACCTATGTGTTGTATTATTTGATGAGTCATATTCAATGTTTAGTTTATGTGGTTACCAGCAGTTTCGTGTTGCTTTAAAACACCAAAATATTATGTTAGATATGCTTGTCTGCAATTTAATGGAATCTGTACGTCTAAAGAGTAGATGTAAAAACAACACACGTGGTTAAGATTGTTGGCGAGCTGCTTGTTGATTATGTGATGTCACTTAATTCAGCTGCATCCTGCCTGAATTGTACAAAATAATACTTCTCGCAGTATTTCTGATCTTTCAGTTTCTTCCTTACATTTGCACGTTCTTAGTGCTTATGACAATTCTGCAAAAGAGAGGGCTGGTGGCCGCCTTTTGGTCCCAAACGTACAAGGTAAAGTCAGCTGCACCTGCATCCTCCTTTGCTACCTCTTCATTTTGAAGTTAAAGCTAATCATTTATTTAGCCATACTAGTCTGTAGGGGATGACTTGATTATTTTGATATTAATTGAACATAATATAATGTTTTAGCGGGAGCCGGGAGCTGCGGTGGTTGAGTGAGCGGCGGAGCGCCAGGTGGAGCAGGAGGCATTGGAAGGCGCAGGAGAGCACGAAGGGGTCCGTGCATAGCGCGACGAGCTGCATGGCTGGCGGCGTTGCGCGCTGCAGCTGTGGAAAGCGAGGTGAAGTCTGCCGGGGACTCCGATCAATGGCAGCAGCTTTGGACCGCGCTACTAGTTGTAGTTGTAGCTAGCAAGGTGATGAGCTCCATCGTGTGAAGCTTTTGGCATGGCGTTTTTGTTGTGGATTTGGTGGTGTGTGTGCGTGTGGGGCGGGCAGTGCGGTGTGCACTTTGAGGCATTGCATTGCATTAACTATTTATTTTCTTTCCTTTTCGTATTACACAGCCGTGATGATATTATTGCCACGTGGCTATAATTTTTTTTAATCCTTTCCTAAAACCAAACCGTTGTATTCTTCTTTTTCTATGTACTCCTTCTATGAACTACATATGGACTAACTAGATGAACAAAGACTTAAAATACGTCTATGTACATCCAAATCAGAAAAAAGTTATAATATCTTATTGTAGTGATTCGAGGGAGTACCTTTGGTTCTAGGAACTGTAGGTGCTATCTATGGTCCATTTTCTTATTTTTAAAGCATTAGTCCGTTTAGGAATGTGAAGCTGCGGTATTCCTTTCTTCTTTTTTAACTTTATGTATTTAAATTACTTTTGCTTACCGTGCAATACATATGTTGTACATAACTACTCCCTTCATCTCAAAATAATTGACTCAACTTTGTATTAACTTCATACTAAAATTAGTATAAAGTTAAATCATTTATTTTGTGACAGAGGGAGTATATATATATTAATACCTGCATATGAAATGAATAGCCAAATGTTTAATCTGATAGGTGTTTCAAAAACTAAATAAAAAATATGAGCCTAAATTAATGGACGTGGTCTTGAATCATAGTTACTGGGTTAAGAGCATGTTTTTCTTTTCTCCCGTTGCAACGCACGGGCTCTTTTGCTAGTCTAAAAAAAAGACTCATTTGCAAGCAGGCCCAATTAAGAGACAGAGCACGTGTTCACTCAAAAAAAGAAAAGGAAAAAACAAGTCAGCGCGCGCGCATGCACGAGCACGAACAGAAGACCCGGCCAACGCAAGCTCTGAAACCTCTCTTGTCTCCTGGTCTTGCATGCACGATCACACGTACACTCCTCTCCTACAAAAGTGGCTATCGGCGGGCGAGTGTGCCTCCGACCACTAGCTACTACCTGCCTCTCTGTCTCGATCTCTCCTACACCAATCGCCATGAAACATCCTCTCTTAGTTTCTTCACCAGTTAGCTAGAATCACAAGACCTCGAGTTGGCCGGCCGCCGGAAGGAACCAACCGATCGATGGGCAAGGCGAGCACCGTGTCTTCGTGGCTGTGCTGCCCGTGCCGGTGCCTTTTCTGCGGCCTGCTGAGCTGCCTCTTCAGTGTCGTCGCCACCATCCTCGTCATCGCCGGCGTCGTCGTGCTCGCGCTCTACCTCCTCTTCCGACCGCACCTCATCCACGCCACCGCCGCATCCGCCGACCTCGGAAACTTCACCCTCACCCCGCAAACCTGGATCCTCTGCTACAACCTCTCCGTCGCGCTCTCCGTCCGCAACCCCAACTCCCGGATCGCCATCCACTACCACTCCGTCGAAGCCGAGGCCTACTACATGGGCCAGAGCTTCGCCCGTGCCGACCTCCCGGACTTCTACCAGGAAACCGGCGAGACCACCGTCCTGCCGTTGGCCTTCGCGGGCGATCACCCGCTCGAGGGCGGGGTCGCCGCCGCGGGGTTCCGCAAGGAGGCCATCGACCACGCCACCTTCTCCGTCGACGTCAAGCTCAGCGCCAAGATGCAGCTCAAGGTGTGGGCCTTCAGGGTGCCGGGACCAAAGCCCAGGGTTGACTGCCCTCTCATCATCCAGCGGCGGAACGCCTCCGAACCCACCGGAGCCAGCCCGCCCGAGTTCCACCCCATCGAGTGCCGCGTCTGGTTCTGATCGATTCCGGCGATTCTGATTGCCAGTTGATTAAATGTTGCTAGTTAATTAATTAGATATGCATAGTCTACCACTCTCCCATGCATCTTGATTAATTAATCACCTTTGTTTGTTTCCCTGATCGCTTAATCTGTAGTATATAAGTGTAAATTTGGACCGGTTTCACAAAAAATTGATATCTTCAGCATGTCCTCGCTCATGTGTATATAATTAATTACTAACAAACGTGTCAGTGCGATGTAACAGAAAAAATAAATAGCCCCAACATCTTTACCCCCTAGGCATAGCTAAAGACCTCACCTTCATGCCCTTAACAAATAAACATAACTAATGCATTATCCTTAGGTCCGCGTCCTCTATTTTAGAAGCATCTCTAGCAGATCTCATATATAAACTGTAAAATTTTGATGATTATACAGATTTAAACTATTTTTTATTTTTCAGAGCAGACATTATAAACACGGCCCGACCAGTAAAACTTTTGCGGTGGCCCGTAAACGCGAGTGTTCGACCGCTATATTTGCGGGTTCGATCGCTGGATGCGGGTCGAAACCCTATCCTTCCACCACAACGAAAAGTCCCCTCACCTCACTGCCGACGCCTCCAATCCACCGCCGTGCGCCTCCATTCTGCCACGTAGCCGCTCCAATCCACCGCCCTCGATGGCCAACTCCGACGGCTGTAGGAACGACGATCCTGAGAGGGCTCGTTGCGTCAGATCCAACGACGACTGGAAGCGCGCCACCCGCCGTTTCACGTAGTGGGGCTTGACGCCGTCGCCGTCGCGAGACAGAGGAGTAAGACCGCGTGCGCGGCGGCCTCATAGCCGGCAGCTCCTCTGAGGCATCGAGCTCGCGCTCCTCCCTCCCCCAGTGAAGAAGGAGCTCGAGGAGCTCCCGCTGGTGAAGATGAAGCTCGAGGAGCCGGAGGCCGAGGCGGTGCCAGAGCGATGTGCCGGGGCTGTCGTCGGACCGAAGGATTTCCTCCCCCTGGCGGAGGCGGATAGCCTTTTGCCCGCGCTGCTGGCTCGGAGCCCGCGGGAGGTGGAAGAGGACCAGTAGCGCCGCCGAAGGGAGGTGAAGATCGACATCGTGCTCGATGAGCAGAGTGTCGCGTCGCCCTCGCCTTCGGCCAGAAGGTGGAGGAGTGGCGCCGTGAAGCGACTGCGTAGGAGCGCATGAACGTCGAGCTCTCCTTTGACGAGGACGACGACTGAGCGCACTGCGCATCTACTACCGCATGAGCTCGACTCCGGTGAGCTCAGTTTTGCATAGTGCGGTAGGATAGCTAGTAGTTCCGTTGAGCTCCAGTAGGATCCCCCCCCCCCCCGAGTATGTATGATCTTCTATTGTATATGAACTCTGAATGAAGTGTGGTCTGCATTTTCGCCCGTGAATGCTTTTTTTTTTTAAATTATGCAGTTTGATTATACGGAACATGTTCTGCAGCGCAACATTTCGTCCCGTAAAACCTCAGATCGTCGAACTGTAAAACGTGTTTGCGGGTCGCAATTATACAGGGCCTGCTAGAGATGCTCTAATATGACATCGAACACATGTTTCCATGTTTTTTTTTTGCCGTCTCCGTTACCATGGTCACAGTAACAGTTGTCACTAACGCCAGGTCCAATAGCTGGATGCCTGGATCATTGGGCCTGCCTTGAAGAAAGATTTTTTTTATCGTCCGGCTAATATAATAGGGAAAATCACTACGGATAATATATGTTGAAGTTATCATATAAGTTGAGTAGTTTGTCAATCATGAAACCTTAGTTGGACTCATCATGCACTATGACGGGTCTCACTGGGTCGAGCGAGACTGCTCGTATGTGAAGACGCGACCGAGAAAAAAAATCCTTCCATATCCCTAGTTTAATAAATTGAACCAAAATAATTCGTCCGTGGCATACTTCAAGAATCCACCCAGTTTTATTAGTAGGGTAGATTTTTGAAAATGTAGCTACAGTGTCTTCTAGTTTTCAAACAAAAATCATGTTTTAAAAACATGTTTGCCTTTTAAAATTAAAAGTTCAAAAAATATTTGTGTTTGAAAAATATCGCAAATTCCGAAAAAAACATTCACTATAGTACCTCCTAGTTTTCAAAAAAATGTATTTAAAAATATTCAGGTTTAAAAAGGAAAATTGGCAAATTATTTCTTAAAAAAATGTTCGAGTTTAACTTTTTCGTTCACAATTTTTTTTTTAAAATTTGCGTTCTAAAATTTATTCACTTTTCCAAAAAAAGAATACTTTTTCTTTTGCTCTCAGTATCTAGCGCGACTGTTAGCTTAATTCAAGACATCGTGCTGCCAATTAAACACCAGATCTTGTTTAGTCTAGTGGCTACCGTTCTGAGGTATCCAACATGACCGCCCTGGCGTTCTTCGTCATGTTTCACTGGCATGAGTTGTTAGTACAACATTCGGTAGGCTCATTTGGATTCTTCGAAGATTCGACAAGCGTGTTGTTATCTTTGAAGCGAGCAACTCTAGCCGACCCCACATCCGACCGACCCATAAAACGCGTTTGCAGTTCGCATAAAATCGCTTCTACGGCTGGCACAGATGCACATCCCGCATAATGGATCCGTAAAAAAACATATTCACGGAATATACTTTTTTTTTACGGGTCGGCTTCTGCGGGTTCTAATCTGGCGCAGCTCCTTCCGGCCCATAAAACTTAGATTTGCAACTTAAATTTATCTAGCACAATGCTTTTCATTGCTTTTGCAACAATATTATAGATACAAAAGATATCACCAAATCTTGACTAGAATAGCAAAATCAAATAAAACAAGAACCACAAGTATGCATTTCAGAAGATTTCCAACTTTCATAACTGTTCTCACTAGTTGAAGCAATATCTTTTCCATGCATTCATTGTTGATCTGCGGATTCTTGATCTTGCTTTCTTCATTCTTCGTCTTTGGTTCCAAAGAAGTAGACGTTGCTTCCCCTCTAGTTGCACATGCAGCCGCATCATTGCCTTCGATTGTACTAAGGAGTGCACTAACATCTATTAAGTTTTTTCTATCAACAAATCAATGTATTTGCCTTCCCAAAATCAAAATGAGCATCCATCGTCCTACGCAAAAGAATGAGCAAGCTCGAAGTGAGCTACTGCATTTGAACTAAAGAATGAGCTATGGAACGAGCTACCGCAAGTGCACGTACCCCTTCGTTTTCGCATTTGTAGAACACCCATCCGGGGTGCGTCGGCGTGCCCGAAGTGAGCCGCGACACTTGGCGCCGGCAGTCGTCGCATTGTATGAGCGGCATTGGCAGGCCACAAAGACGTTGCGCGAGCGCCGAGCCCGGTGAACGACCGGACGAGTCCATGCCCGCAAACCTTCGGCGGCGGCGGGCGGATGAACCCGTGCCTGCATGCGGCGATGCGCCCTTGCCTGGGCTGCGGGAGAGGCTCCCCGACCACTCCATCACCTCGGGCAGCATCCGACGGCCGAAAAAAGACAAATCCGACGGCCCACGATGAAGTGCCGCAGATTTGCAAATCCGGCGGCCCGCCGACGCAGGGGGGAAGGTAGGGGAGGCCTCGTGCGCGTGCCGGCCTTTCGGCGTGCTCCTGCCAGCTGTTGTCGCCGGAATCTTGGGCGGCGGCGCGAGGGGGAGAGGAGAGGTGGTTGGTGGGAGAAAGCACGGGATGAAATGTCCCCCACTAACCGCTTTCGCTTATATGCAGGGCACCGCAGCCGCGAGGGGAAACCCGCGTTTTCCCGGGTTGGGTTCGGGATTTTGCCGCGCCCCCTAAAATTTTTTGCGGGCTGGGGCGGGATTCTGGGTCTGATCGGGCTGATTTTTCTGTCCCGACCCGTATTTTGACGGTTATTTTACGAGGCGGGCGGGATGTGGGGTCTGCTAGAGTTGCTCTAACACACTGAACTACAAGTTTTTAATTGGTGTAGATATGTGAAGACTAGGAAGGTGAGACTTGGGCTTGATAAAAATGGTGCGATCGCGAACATTGAATTCATATTGAGGCCCAATGCTCTCACGGTGCAATGTCAAGGCTGTGTGACACGTATTTCTGCGCATGTTCGGTTATGAGCCAAGACAATGTCGTCCTCATTATCTTCAGTGGAGATAGATGCGCTAACTCGAGGACCATCAAGAGACCTGACAGGATCTGTGCGGACAGGTGGAGTGCCTTCATGCGCATCACCATGAGCTTTAGAGTTCTCAACTTTATTATCTTCGGCTGATGGAGTTGATATGTCATCATGGGAAGTTTGTGCAGATGGATGCGCGCGGTTTCTCCACGCCAACCCATATTCGTTTTGAATTTGGATTGGATATAAGATGTGTCGGTCAGCCAGACACTTAAGATCGATTTAAGGTGTTCTTGCATTTTTTTTGATTGATCATTGGTCGGGCCGTCCACCATCTTAGAGTTTCGCACGACAGAGGGCATCTTCAGGCAAACCGCAAATTCCTTCCCGCATCCGTTCACGGATAGGGGGACCAGCCCATGGACACACATGCGGGAGGACGTCATCTAACCATACCTACATACATTTTTAACCCGCATTCAAATAAAACGAACAAAATTCATGCAAATCGATTGATATTCATCAAAGTTTGGGTAAAAAATAACACAAATATTTTGTACTTAGCTTGTGAATTAAGTCTAGTACAACAATGTTTCAAATTCGACTAGATACCGGATGTCCAACATGCTTTTTCTTTAGCTTCATCCAATAGTGTGTGCACCTAAATGGTCATCCAACAATATAATGTATAGACCAACATCGTGACTCTCTCGACCCTGTTCTCTCGCTTATAAATTTCAATTTACCCTAAAAACTCCAGAGGACATCCCAAAACACTTTTTATGCCACCGCAAGTCTCCGTTCCGATGGAGAGGCCATCTAGAGCTCTGTTCCCGCACTCTGTCAAAGGAAGGATCGAATACGGAGGGCTTCTTCATCAACCTTGTTGCCCTCATGATGATATGTGAGTAGTTCACCAAAGACCTACGGGTCCATATCAGTACCTAGATGGAATATCTCTCTCCCTTTGATCTTCAATACAATGATCATCACATCTTCGCTTTGATCCATATGATGTAACTCTTTTGTACGGTGCATTTGTTGGGATTCGATGAATTGTGGGTTTATGTTCAGATTATTCATGATAAATATTTGAGTCTCCTTTGATACATAATACGAATCTTATGTGCATGATTATGATAGCTTCGTAATTCTCTCTGGTCTATTAAAATAGTTTGGCCAACTAGATTGATATTTCTTCGGTGAGAGAGGTGTGTTGTAGTAGGTTCAACTTGGCGAGTTTCTATATCCCGATGACAGAAGGGTACAAGTTGCGACTTTGTGTTGCTGCTACTAAGGGTAAAACGATGGGGTTTATTCATATTAGTTGAGTTTACTTTGTCTACATCATTCATCTTACTCCAAGCATTACTTTGTTCGGTCATGAACTTAATACGTAGAGAGGCAAGCATAGAAGCGCTCTTGAAGTGAAGTAATAGTAATAGCTGTAGGCAGGAGTCGGCCTATTTGTTTATGGACGTTATGCCTATATTTACATTATCATTGTTCTAAAAATCGCATATGTAAAGACCTCGATGACGCCTAGAGGGGGGGTGAATAGGCTATTTAAAAACTTTTTTAGATTTGGCTTGAACCTAATGCGGAAATAAACTAAGAGGGTACTTGTCAAGGACAAATCCTAAATGCACTAGGCACTCCGACGTGTATCAACAACACGATCTACCAAGATGGACACAATGCAGTTACTAACAAGCACAAGTAAGTTACACAAACTTACTTGAGCTATGTCACACGACAAGTAGGTGAACAACACAAGATACTAGATCACACTATATCACACGATATATCAAGGGCTGCAAGTATGAACGTGTGGATATAGAGGGTATGCTTGAATGATTAATCTTGTATAAGAAATAGCCAACACAATATAATGAGCACAAACAATATGCAATGTATGTATGCTCAAGTAACACAAGTAAACCACAAGTAAGGAGTTAGGGTTAAGGATAACCAAGGTCACTCAGACGAAGATGTATCCCAATGTTCACTTCCTTGGAGGGAAGCTAGTCACCGTTAGAGAGGTGGATGTTACCACGAAGGCACACCAACGCCATGAAGGCTCACCCAATTCTCCCTTTGAGATAACACCACGAAGGCGTTTCTCAACCACTAGTGGTAAGCCTTTGAGGTGGCTTCCAAACCCTCACAAACTTTTCCAGGGGAAATCACACGGATTGATTCCTCTCCGAAGAACTCCTACCGCCTAGGAGTCTCCAACCTCCAAGAGTAACAAGATCACGGGGAATGCTCAAAACTTGCTCAAATCACAAATAGCTTGGGTTGAGAGAAGGAGAGGGAGACGATCTATCTTTTGATTGGAACAACTCTCAAAGGGGCTCACAAATGCTCTTGGGATCTAAGATTTGGAGTGAGCAAATGTGTGTGAGGTGGAAATGTGTTCTTATGAGGATAAGGCTGTGTTGGGCAACCCTCTCACGAAGTGGGAGGGGGGTATTTATAGTGGGGAGAGGAAAAGAGCCGTTGGGGACACTTTAAGTCACACAAGGTCCGGACGTCCGACAGTTGTCGGAAGTCCGGGCGTCCGCGAGGGGTCGGACGTCCGACACGGGTCGGTCGTCCGAGGCCTGTAGATACGACTGAAACTATTTTGAATTAAACAGCGAACGGACTTCCGACAGGGGTCGGTCGTCCGAGGCCTGTAGATACGACTGAACCTATGTTGAATTTATGAGCCACCGGACGTCCCGGAGAGGACCGGAAATCCGAGTTATACAGCTCAACTTCTACTGGTGGTAGGTTCCGGATTTCCGACGGGTGTCGGATGTCCGGCGCTCGGACGTCCGGAGGGAGCCGGATTTCCGAGATATAGAACTCAACTTCTACTGGTGCTGGCTTCCGGATTTCCGGGTCATGGCCGGACATCCGGGCCTCGGACGTCCGGAGGGAGCCGGAAGTCCGAGTTATATGGCTCTGATTTCTCTGGTATAGGATTCCAGATTTCCGAACTAGTCGGTCGTCCGGTCCTCGAACGTCCGGAGAAAGCCGGATGTCCGAGGCACTGGTTCTGTTTTCAGATAACAACAAAGCAGTGGAGATGTGGTCTGTGCAGAAAGTGAAGTTGTAGTTTGAGCAAGTTCATCGCAAAACCTGTGATCCCTTCTTAATAGTGCGGGATCCCTAAGGACTCAAGAATCATAAAAGAGTACTGATGATCCATACTTGAGTGTATACTTTTATTCGCTGATCATCACTCCGCACCACTAACGTCAAAGAAACTGATACCTTTGAGTTAGCCCTTTCACCTGAGCTTGATGTTGTTGTTCCTTCTTGGCTCAAGTTGAAAGCAAGACATGATGAAGTCTTCAAGTAGCTTTCCCATACACAATGCGGAAAGCCTAGCTTATGTATTTATCTTCATTTGTCCACCATGTGAACATCCACAAGAATCAAGCATGTAGTGCTCAAGAATGCTTGTCTTGATCTTGTCCTGTCCACCATGTGAACATCCACAAGAATCAAACATTTAGTGCTCAGGAATGCTTATCTTGATCTTGTCCTTGTTAGCACATGAGATTGTCCTTATCAACACATGATCATTGACAATAGTTTCAATGATATATTCGTGCTGATCCACTTGAACTTGCACACCACAATCTTGATGACGGTCACCACTTGACGTCATCCTTCATGGGTTGTATGAGATCTTCCTTTTGACGCAAGCCCAATGGAAACACACCTGACCCCCACATAGGAGTCTCACAAAGACCATGGGTTAGTACACAAACACGTAATGGACAATGCTTACCATACCATGGGATCACTTGATCCCTCTCGGTACATCTTATACGCTTTGTGTTTTGATCATCTTGATTTACTCTTTGTCTGAGATCTTGATCAACCTAGTGTTTCTATGACCATTCTTTGGATAATACCTTGAATAACATCTTGGTCAACATATAAACTCCTTGAACCCAACAGATGGACTTCAAGAAGTGCCTATGGACAAATCCTATAAATATAACTTAAGGAAACCATTAGTTCATAGGAATTGTCATCAATTACCAAAACCACATATGGAGATATATGCTCTAACAATCTGCCCCATTTTGGTAATTGAAGGCAACCACTTCAAGAGAGTTTATATAAGGAAATAAGCATAACCAAGCACACACATACAAGGTAATACTGCATGTGAGCAAGATGTAAATGCTTACGCAATAAAAGCAAAACCCTCTAAACATATCCAAAGTAAACTCTCTAAACTTCTCCCCCATTGGCATAGATTGCCAAAATGACGAAAAGTTTAGAAAGCAAATATAGTAGGTGGTCCTCCAAAAAGTGTGCACTTCTCAGCAAATGAGTGCAGAAAAATACACAAATACAATGATAGGTAGTTGGAGGAAAACAAACTATATTGAGGACCCAAAAATTGCAAATAAAAAAATCGTATGCCACAGAGACATACAAAGATAGAGGCAAGCAATCAAAAGATTCCAGATGGAATAAACAATCATATGGTCCTTCGAACCACGTGAATAAAAGATATTATGATAAAGGCAACAGAGTGCTTTATCAAAAACTAGAGAAGCTCCCCATGATTTGTGCACTAATATGAGATTTTTGTATTTGACACAGGTGCACAAAATAGGATCATTGCTCCCCCGGAATTTACAAAACACACAACGAGTGCAGGAGGATAGATGAGACACTAAGCATATCAATTGCACAAAACAAATGGTTGAGCAACATGTAATAGAAGCAACTTAAGAATAGGCTCAAACAAAGTAATGTGTATGAGTCATGGCAAAGCACTTGAGAAGACTAAGATAAGGATGAGCATTACTCATCAACATAGTCTTGATGAAATGAGATACAAAGTGCAAGACATATCACTCCCACACACACATACTAGAAAATGGGTTCACAAGCTTACTAATAAACAAAGTAAGAACCAACGCTTGTGACAACCCATTGTGAAGATAGGAAGTAAGAACCTTGTCAAGAGGAGGGATACTAATTGAAAATGGCAAAAACCCTCATCAAGACAAGCATGAGGAAAAATAATCTTCATGGCCAAAGAGTGCATCAAGATGTAGGAAAATAAGATACGCACTCAAAACAAATCCTTTCACGTTGCCACCAAAAACCAAAAAAGGAAATGCAGCGATGGACGTGAAAGAAAAGAGGATATCAATTAGAGATGTAACTTCTCTCATGTGTGAAAAATTCTAAGTAGAAGACAATCATGATGATATATATATCCACAAATAAGGATGTACACACGAAATGGTTACAAGAAGAAAGAAAACTAGATATCCAAAAGGGAAGTCATAAATATATCAATGAGATCTTTTGCTTGGAAGCATAGCACATGGCCTAATATTTTCTTATTGTATAATATGAACTTCCAACATACGAACATCAAAGACATCCCAACTAGTAGTAAGACATCATCGTTCGGATGCTTTGAGAAAGCAACAAGTACTACAAGAACGAATCAAGAGATTCATGCCATGATGCAACCTGGAAAGGAAAAGACAGGTTGGGTCCTTTGCAAGACAAGAATGCATGAAGTGGATACTTGTTACCGAGACAACATTGGATTGATGTAGTAGATAGTTGTTCTTTGATCATCCTAACTTGGCTCCAATAATCACATGGTCTCAACATCTTCCTGATAGGTGAGCCGAGCGTCCAATGCATCTCCAGTTGTTCCTGGAACAACAAAAACAAACAAAATGGTGCCCAAACTCATTGGGACCAAAGAGTTAGAAAACCAGCAATACATAGGACAAACTCCACACACATATGTGCATATAGATATGAATTTGAATTTCATGCACACCTTAGCCAATTTATGACAGGGTGGAGTTTCCCTTATATATTGGGTCAAAGGAGGAAAGCAAGCAAAAGAAGTTGTATATAGTAGCTAGATACGCTTGCTCAAGACTCTCAAGAATCAACTCAACACAAAGTTGATAAGTCATCAAAAGACAAGGTATCAAGTGATAATAAGATCCTAAAACAAAAGAACTATCACTTGAAAGATATCAATTAAAATATACATCAAGGAATGAGATATCCATTGACACATGCCAAATAGAAGGCAACAAGAAACCAATTGAAGGAAAACAAGACACGAGGTATCTAGTTTCTAAGAGAGAGCTAGGTTCCAACAAACAAAGCCCTCTACAAATTTTCATGATGGCACAAAGCATCATAAAGAGCAAGACTTGCCTCCCATCAACACACACTTGATGAGGATCAAATGATTTTATGATGGGTGAATAAAGAGAGTGTTTTTAAAGAGAATAGGATAGCTCCCCCAAGGGACGTGCATTATATAGAATTTGCATTTGAATACAAAACGCACACGATGGGATCATCACTTTATCTATATCTATAACCACACTAGGCATGTTAAAAAATAGATTCATAAGAGGCAAGAAAGACAAACGAAACACAAAATCCAATGTAAAGATGATTATTAATTCCAATCACATGATGGGGATACCAATTGTCAAGGACAAGAAGTATTTTTTAAATGATACTCATTGGTAGATCACAAATATATCCAAGATCATCTTTACCCATAAAACGCAAGCAAATGACACTTGTAGAGCTAACATGCCACCTAGGAGCAAGATAGTTTACAATATCAACGCTAAGTGGCAATACGTCAAATGTACACATTTTCTAGGTATGTAATATGCACATAGCATATTACTCCCCCATAATGTGATAAACCAATAACATTAACAAGTGGCAAATTAAAACCAACAAGAGATACTTAATGGATCATATAGAATTTGAATTTCTCATGAGTAAGACATACCACATAGACACTAGATAATCTTGAAGCATCAAAACTAAGTGGTATTCCCCATGTATACACATTTATAGGATTGTGAGGTGTGCAAAGCACATCACTCCCCCACAATGATATAAACCATTAATCTCTCACAAGAGCCAACAAAAATACTGACAAGATGCAAATAGGCTCGATACAAGACTCACATGTACATGATGTGCAAACCAACATACACATACTTGATTACTCAAGATAAGCAAGTTGGAAGCACAACATATACAAACGCATACAAGGTACAAAACCACAACATGCAAAGGGGCAAGCACCTAACAATGTAAACAGTTTTAAGTATAAGTTACCGTAAGGAGGCACATTGGATATAAGATAGAAACTCGATAATCCAAATGACTTGGCTTGAGATAATATGAATGATGAAGACCCCTTAATTCTTCATTATGTATCCAAGTCTCTAATGTCCTCCATAGTCACCTATTGATCAAGTTTGAGCTTGTTGGTCCCCAACTACGTTGGGTCCTAAGAGGTTAATCACAATAGGCTTGGCAACCCAAATGGTTCTTTTCTTGACACCATTTTGAGTACCAACAAACTTGGCAAACACATTGCCAAACTTATCCTTCCCAAGGGAATAGATATCATCAATAGTGATTGGGTTGGATAAGTTACCTCTTGTGCAAGACGAAGCGACGTGACCCTTCTCACGACATAAGTAGCAACATCTACCCTTAGCTTTCTTCCCAGTTGATTTCTCACCTCGGGGAGTGGTGGCTTGGGTCTTACTGGGAAGAGGCCTTCCTTCAACTTGTAGTTGAATATGTGATTGAGTTTGTGGCCGCTTCCCTTGTTGCTTGTGACTTTGAGACTTCGTCTTCAGAGGGCAAGATCTAACGTGGTGCCCTTTAACTTTGAAATTGAAGCAAATGATTTTGGCCGAATTCTTGACTTGTTCTAGGCCCCTCTTGTTCTTGTTTGAGTTTACTCCAAACTAATTTTTGTCATTCGGAGATGTTTGCTCACACAGGACGTTGTTGAGTGTGGGCATCCCTTCATGACACTGTTCCAAGTCTTTCTTCAAAGAAGTGACTTGGGCCTTGAGCTCTTTGATTTCCTCTGCACGGTTAGTATCAATGCAAGTACTAGAGGAAGTGTAAGCTTCAATGTTAGAGCAACAAGGCAAGGAAAGTAATTTATCACACGAGGTAGCAACATTATGAGTAGACGAATTACGAGGACTAGCACATGGAAATATAGTACTTTGACTAGAAGTAGTGCCATTGTCCACATGAGGCTCGCTTCATGTTACCTTGGTGATGATAGCCTCATGAGCCAACTTTTGCACATTATGGGATGTTAGAAGATCGGCATGAGAGCTTGTGAGCATTACATGGTCTTCTTCCAACTTCCCATAATTGCTAGTTAGTAAATCAAGTTGGGCACGTAGCTCAACATTCTCCTTCAATGTTGATACTTCAAATGAGGTAGAGTTAGATGTACAAGTATCATCAACAATATGAGAGGAGTAAGTGGCAAATAGAGACTTCTCATGAGTAGATTGAAGCTCCTCATAGATCTTAGAGGTTTTGATGAGCTCACCCTTGACATTATTGCATTCAAGGAGAAGGACCTCAAAATCCTTTTTAAGTTTATCATGAGCAACTTCAATCTCTCCTTTTGAAGATCTTAAGTCTGTACATGCTTGATGACTCTTCTCAAGTTCATGTTCAAGTTGTTCACTTTTAGCTTGTTCATGATTAAGTGAATCATTACAATTTTCAAAGTAAGCAAGAACATCTTGGAATCTTTGAGGAGCGTTATTTTTAGCTTTATGAAGAATTTTACTGATAACATAGATATTTTCTGTCAAGTCATCATCATCATCCTCATCGCAAATATCATCGTTATTGCACATGGAAGATGATACCTCATTATTACCTCTTGCCATGAGGCACATGTGAACTGGAGAGTTGATGATGATTCTTTTGGTGAATCAGATTCTTCATTAGTCAAAAGTACTTCATATTTCTTGATATCCCCCAAATGATTAGTCATAGAGCAACTAGGGAGAAACAAGATATTTTGATCAAGAGGACACGAGGAAGCAGGCATATCACCACAGACATTTGTCAAGGAATCTTTAGGTGAAATGCATGACCTATCAGCACAATAATTTACACTATGTGTGGTGCTAGATATGCTCGTGTCCATAGAGGCTATGACATTTTCATCAACATATATTTCTTCACTCACCATGTCATTACCTTGTGAGATTGAAGATGCTGAGGTGTGCAAGCAATCGGATATGGAAGTAGTGGTGGACTCTTTAAGATCGAAAAGAGTGAAGAGCTCATGCACCAACTCCTTCATCATAATAACGTCTTCATCAAGATTGGACCCACCATATATATCTTCAAGTTTAGTCCAAACTTCATGAGCTGACTTGCAAGTCGAGATAGACTTAAACACTTCAGGACTTATGGTTCGATGAATGGCAAGAAAGGCCTCACAATCAAGATACATTTCATTAGTAGATGAAGATACATCATCCTTTTTGTCAGCAATCCCTACAAGAACAATTCGTAAAGTATTTGGGCCCATGGCCCGAAAGTGATGAAGCATACGAATTCTCCATAGGGTATAATTTGTGCCATCAAAGTCAAAGATGCCATTGTGCACTAATCCAATAGTCGACATCGATACTCTCTAGGTCGTGAAACCTAAATAAAGAGAGACCTAGCTCTGATACCAATTGTAAAGACCTCGATGACGCCTAGAGGGGGGGTGAATAGGCTATTTAAAAACTTTTTTAGATTTGGCTTGAACCTAATGCGGAAATAAACTAAGAGGGTACTTGTCAAGGACAAATCCTAAATGCACTAGGCACTCCGACGTGTATCAACAACACGATCTACCAAGATGGACACAATGCAGTTACTAACAAGCACAAGTAAGTTACACAAACTTACTTGAGCTATGTCACACGACAAGTAGGTGAACAACACAAGATACTAGATCACACTATATCACACGATATATCAAGGGCTGCAAGTATGAACGTGTGGATATAGAGGGTATGTTTGAATGATTAATCTTGTATAAGAAATAGCCAACACAATATAATGAGCACAAACAATATGCAATGTATGTATGCTCAAGTAACACAAGTAAACCACAAGTAAGGAGTTAGGGTTAAGGATAACCAAGGTCACTGAGACGAAGATGTATCCCGATGTTCACTTCCTTGGAGGGAAGCTAGTCACCGTTAGAGAGGTGGATGTTACCACGAAGGCACACCAACGCCATGAAGGCTCACCCAATTCTCCCTTTGAGATAACACCACGAAGGCGTTTCTCAACCACTAGTGGTAAGCCTTTGAGGTGGCTTCCAAACCCTCACAAACTTTTCCGGGGGAAATCACACGGATTGATTCCTCTCCGAAGAACTCCTACCGCCTAGGAGTCTCCAACCTCCAAGAGTAACAAGATCACGGGGAATGCTCAAAACTTGCTCAAATCACAAATAGCTTGGGTTGAGAGAAGGAGAGGGAGACGATCTATCTTTTGATTGGAACAACTCTCAAAGGGGCTCACAAATGCTCTTGGGATCTAAGATTTGGAGTGAGCAAATGTGTGTGAGGTGGAAATGTGTTCTTATGAGGATAAGGCTGTGTTGGGCAACCCTCTCACGAAGTGGGAGGGGGGTATTTATAGTGGGGAGAGGAAAAGAGCCGTTGGGGACACTTTAAGTCACACAAGGTCCGGACGTCCGACAGTTGTCGGAAGTCCGGGCGTCCGCGAGGGGTCGGACGTCCGACACGGGTCGGTCGTCCGAGGCCTGTAGATACGACTGAAACTATTTTGAATTAAACAGCGAACGGACTTCCGACAGGGGTCGGTCGTCCGAGGCCTGTAGATACGACTGAACCTATGTTGAATTTATGAGCCACCGGACGTCCCGGAGAGGACCGGAAATCCGAGTTATACAGCTCAACTTCTACTGGTGGTAGGTTCCGGATTTCCGACGGGTGTCGGATGTCCGGCGCTCGGACGTCCGGAGGGAGCCGGATTTCCGAGATATAGAACTCAACTTCTACTGGTGCTGGCTTCCGGATTTCCGGGTCATGGCCGGACATCCGGGCCTCGGACGTCCGGAGGGAGCCGGAAGTCCGAGTTATATGGCTCTGATTTCTCTGGTATAGGATTCCGGATTTCCGAACTAGTCGGTCGTCCGGTCCTCGAACGTCCGGAGAAAGCCGGATGTCCGAGGCACTGGTTCTGTTTTCAGATAACAACAAAGCAGTGGAGATGTGGTCTGTGCAGAAAGTGAAGTTGTAGTTTGAGCAAGTTCATCGCAAAACCTGTGATCCCTTCTTAATAGTGCGGGATCCCTAAGGACTCAAGAATCATAAAAGAGTACTGATGATCCATACTTGAGTGTATACTTTTATTCGCTGATCATCACTCCGCACCACTAACGTCAAAGAAACTGATACCTTTGAGTTAGCCCTTTCACCTGAGCTTGATGTTGTTGTTCCTTCTTGGCTCAAGTTGAAAGCAAGACATGATGAAGTCTTCAAGTAGCTTTCCCATACACAATGCGGAAAGCCTAGCTTATGTATTTATCTTCATTTGTCCACCATGTGAACATCCACAAGAATCAAGCATGTAGTGCTCAAGAATGCTTGTCTTGATCTTGTCCTGTCCACCATGTGAACATCCACAAGAATCAAACATTTAGTGCTCAGGAATGCTTATCTTGATCTTGTCCTTGTTAGCACATGAGATTGTCCTTATCAACACATGATCATTGACAATAGTTTCAATGATATATTCGTGCTGATCCACTTGAACTTGCACACCACAATCTTGATGACGGTCACCACTTGACGTCATCCTTCATGGGTTGTATGAGATCTTCCTTTTGACGCAAGCCCAATGGAAACACACCTGACCCCCACATAGGAGTCTCACAAAGACCATGGGTTAGTACACAAACACGTAATGGACAATGCTTACCATACCATGGGATCACTTGATCCCTCTCGGTACATCTTATACGCTTTGTGTTTTGATCATCTTGATTTACTCTTTGTCTGAGATCTTGATCAACCTAGTGTTTCTATGACCATTCTTTGGATAATACCTTGAATAACATCTTGGTCAACATATAAACTCCTTGAACCCAACAGATGGACGTCAAGAAGTGCCTATGGACAAATCCTATAAATATAACTTAAGGCAACCATTAGTCCATAGGAATTGTCATCAATTACCAAAACTACATATGGAGATATATGCTCTAACAGCATAACTATCAACTCTTCTATCAATTGCCCAAGAGTAATTTTTTTACCCACCGTATGCTTATTTTCATGAGAGATGCCATTAGGGAAACCTATGGCCCCGGGTCTATTCACAACATATTGCTAAAACCTCGAATACCTTGTTGTCGTTTATTTACTTTTATTTTGTTTTTGTTTTACAATTATCTACACATCTCATTCAATTGCAAATAACGAGACGAAGGGGATTGACAACCCTCTTGCCCGCGTTGGGTGCAAGTCATTTGTTCTTTTGTGTGGAGACGCTGGAGATGGTTGTTGATTGATATTACTATTGGTTCGATAAACCTTGGTTTCATAACTGAGGGAAATATGTACCTGCTGTTTGAGCATATATCTCCATATGTGGTTTTGGTAATTGATGACAATTCCTATGGACTAATTGTTGCCTTAAGTTATATTTATAGGATTTGTCCATAGGCACTTCTTGAAGTCCATTTGTTGGGTTCAAGGAGTTTATATGATGACCAAGATGGTATTCAAGGTATTATCCAAAGACTGGTCATAGAGACACAAGGTTGATCAAGATCTCAGACAAAGAGTAGATCAAGATGATCAACACACAAAGCGTACAAGATGTACCGAGAGGAGTCAAGTGATCTCATGGTATGGTAAGCATTGTCCATTACGTGTTTGTGTACTAACCCATGGTCTTCGTGAGAGTTCTATGTGGGGTTAGGTGTGTCTCCATGGGCTTGCGTCTAGAGGAAGATCTCATACAACCCATGAAGGATGACGTCAAGTGGTGATCGTCATCAAGATTGCGGTGTGCAAGTTCAATTGGATCAGCACGAAGATATCATGCTTGAAGCCTGCCATCCATTGTGGTGGCAATGGACTTGTGAAGATATACTGAAGAGCGGCTCACCCATGTTGTGTATGGGGGAGCAATCAACTAGTCTTCATTAAGCCAACGCAATGAAGAAGGTGGTCCATCTTGAGGAAGCCAAGATCATCGTCATCTAGCTCAAGAGGACGAGGTGCAAGGTATAGGTTTGCCCTTGATAGGTTTTCTGTTTTAGGATAGATTGTCGTTCTGTCAAGGGGGGGGGGCTCTCAAGTGATTATATCGATCGTATCGTTCGTTGAGAGCTCAAACCATTTCCATCCTTGCATCACACTTCTTGGTTCTTATTTGGTGTTTCTCTTTGTGAGTTTTAGAGCTTATGGTCATCTTCATGCCAAGCTCGAGTTCATCGAAAACAGAGTCCATATGCATCTACTATGATGTTTTCAAAGTTGGAGTTTTTGTCAGTTCTTCATTCATAGAGGTCTCACATCTCTATATCATTGGCATTTTCATATCTGCATGGAAAACACATCGCAGATCACGAGTATGAGGAAGGATTTTTGGCGCCGTTGTCGGGGAATATCATCACCAATTATCAAGTAACTCCGCATAAAATTTCATTCATTTGTTGCTCTTTTTATTTTCTCGTATATTTATTTTGTCTCATAAAAAATAAAAATACAAAAATATTTATCTTTGCTTGCTTAGCTTGTCGCTAGTTTGCATCTTTGCTCTCTAGTTTACTTGCCTAGCTATGCTATCCTTGTCTTTGTCACACACTAACAAAAAATAGAAGGCAAAAATAAATATAAATGGATCCTCATCCACTAGCTCATCTTTTCGAAAGACCCGTTTATGTTGAAACAATTGCTAGTGAGAGTGCACTAGATTATGATTATGAGGTCTTGCTTGAAAATCATGAATCTAAAAATTGTGAAATTTATGAAGTGTTTCATGATAGTTCCTTGAATGAAAAGCAAGATTGCTATATTGTTGAATTTGAATATGATACTACATGTAATCATTATGTGAGAGGCAAACATGGTTATAGAAATTTCCATGTTACTCACTTACCTCTCTTGATATTCAAATTGTTAATGCCTCATTCTTCCTACTTGCTTATTCTGGACACTTCATGTCTTGATAAATTGTTTGCTTAAAAAATGCCAATACATAGCAAATATGTTAGACTTATTGTTCTTGTCACATGTTTTATGATGCTCTCTTTTTTATTCAATTCTTGTCTTCTATGTGAGCATCATTGAAATTTCAAGCCTATTAATGGTTATAAAGAAAGAGCTTCTTGGGAGACAACCCAATAGCTAACATTTATTTATGTTAGTGTGTGATAACATGATTATTGCTGCTATAATGGTTATGTTTTTATGTTCTAATTGGTGTTTGTGCCAAGTAAAGCCTTTGGAATGATATGCATGATGAGTAGAATTGATACAATGCAAAAACAGAAATTTTGACGCCCAGTGCATAACTTCTCTGATTTTACTGAAACCTTTTTTAGCTGAATATTCAACACAGTACTGACATACAAATTCCCCAGGTCGTCCTAATTTTCTAGAATTTTTGGAGTTACATAAATATGGAAATTAAATATATTACTAAAGATTGTTCTGTTTTAAACAGATTATGTTTTGCATGCATAGTTTGCTTATTTTGATTATGCTATAGATTATATCGGGGGGGGGGGGGTATAAGCCATGGAGAAGTTAGAATACAGTACCTTATAGAAGTACCTAAAAGTGTTTATTATGTTGCCTATACTAACGGATCTCACGAAATTTTGTTGAGTTTTGTGTGATTGAAGTTTTCAAGTTTTGGGTATTCTCTTGTTGGACAAAGGAATGATAAGTGGCAACAGCCTAAGCTTGGGGATGCCCAAGGCATCCCAAGGTAATATTCTAGGAGGACTCAAGCGTCTAAGCTTGGGGATGCCGTGGGAAGGCATCCCCTCTTTCGTCTCCATCCATCGGTATGTTACTTGGAGCTACATTTTTATTCATCACATGATATGAGTTTTGCTTGGAGTGTCGTTTGCTTTTGTTTACTTTTACTTTCAGTTTGCCACAACCATTGTTTGCTGGACACACCTATTTTAGATAGAGACACCATCATCATGATTTGTTAGAATACTCTATGTGCTTCACTTATATCTTTTGAGCTTAGCAGTTCCTCTAGTACTTCACTTATATATTTTTTAGCACGGTGGTGTGTAGATTTTATAGAAATAATATGCTCTCGTTCTTTACTTATATTTGTTTGAGATCTTGTAAATAGTGACGGTAACTTGCATGGGTCATAAGACTAGATAAAAAATAATGGGTATTCAATAAGTGATAATTAAAACCATCATGTAGCACATATAGAGAAATTGTGGTTAACGATACTGATGTGGTGATACGAAAAGGTGCGAGTGCATAATTATTAATTCAGAGAGGTGTTAATATGAAGTTATATTAAAACTTCTTGAACATTAAAAGGGCATGGTGATGATGTGTGAGCATTTATATTCCTCGTTGAAAACCTAGTGTTGTTTCGAGTCGGAGTCGTGCGATGGTTAATTCCTACCAACCCTCTCCCTCGGGGCATGCGAGTAGTACTTTCATTTGGGATAAGACTAATAAAACTTTGAAATAAGTATATGGGTTCTTTATGACTATTGTGACACCATGGCCATACGCAATCTCACCTCCTCATATTTGCTAGCCTCTCTAGTACCGTGCATAGCCCATTCTCACCTTGAGGATTGGTGCAATTTTCGTCGGTGCATCCAAACCCCGTGACATGATACGCTTTGTTGCACATAAGCCTCATTATATTGTCCTCAAAACAGCCACCATACCTACCTGTTATGGAATTTCCATAGCCATTCCGAGATATATTGCCATGCAAATTCCATCGTCAATTCACATGACTAGTTCGTTCATCATCATAATGCTTTGCATGATCATATAGATCCAACATAGTATTTGTGGCAAAGCCACCATTTATAATATCATTTGTGGCAAAGCCACCAAATTTAATATGTTGAATACATGTCACGCTAGATCATTGCACATCCTGGTACACTTCGAGAGGCATTCATACTTGGGTCATGTTGCTTTATTCATCGTATCGAGTTATTCATGAGTTGTAAGTAAATAAAAGTGTGATGACCATCATTATTAGAGCATTTTACCAGTGAGGAAATAAAGATGGGGGGCCAAATGAGCCCACCATAAAAAAAGAAAAATGAGAGAAAAAGATAGAAGGGACTTTGCTATTATCCTTTAACACACTTGTGCCTCAAAGTGGCACCATGTTCATCATGTAGAGAGTATCATGTTATATCATTCATATGCTAGTGGGAATCAAAATATTTATAAACTTGGCTTGTATATTCCAATGACGGACGTCCTCAAATTCACGAGGTCTTCATGAGCAAGAAAGTTGGATGCACACCTCACTTAGATTAAGTGGAGCTTTCATACACTTATAGCTCTATTGCATCATGTGCATGGCAATCCCTACTCCTTGTATCAATATCTATAAATGGGTATCTTCACAACCCGTTGGTACGCCTAGTTGATACGAGACAATCTTCTCCACCTTTCAACCCCTTTGAAACCTACCACCTTACTCTATTCCACTTATATGCTACTAGTTAAATACCCGTGCGTTGCTACGGGACATAAAAAATACATCGGACATTGTTTTATTTCGGATGTGTATGTCAAACATGATGGATATTGACCATATAACGGTAATCACCAATTCTTTCTTCCACTTATTTTTCTGTCATGTCTCACTTTTTAACGTGAAGTAGTACGGGAGACCCTTCATGTATTTTTTACGAATCAGAAGGTTGTGTCCTTAATTCCTCATATCATTGTCTCTTTCACTACCTTTGTTGCATCCAGAAAAAATGGCTTTCTCCCCATTGTTCCCCCTCTCCACATCCATGAAATTCATCCATCTTTGCTCTATCATTGTTTCCGATTCAAATGTTGTGTATTTTTCCCTAACTATCGCTTGGCCACTTCTTCAAAATATTAGAAGATCTATAAAATGATGCATATGTATTGAAAGGAACAATGAGTAGGGACGACGACCGACCAACAAAGGAACATATGATCACAAACTTCCCTTGTATATCTCATATGGGATAGCCACATGTATAAACAATCTAACCGAAAACATGTATTGAACTAATATTGTCTCCATCAAACTTAAAGATATTTCCATGATTAAAAATGCTCCAACGTCCTAGTATGATCATTTTGTTGAAGCAGGGTAATTGGTGCGTCTGATATGCATCAACGAGTATGCCCATGAGTGGCAGGCCAAGGTCCTTCGACTCGTTGAGTCTCTATGAAAAAAAGTGAGTTGAGTACAAGAGAAAAGAGGTGCAACACTGGGTGAATATGTACACACAACATATATTTAAAGCTCTTCATCATCATACTTGTAACCTTTCTTTAATAAAAATATATAGTAAGGGTACAAAAATCTTACGTTCTTAAGAAGTTGGTCTCAACTCTCTTGACATGCAAAGTGTCCATCTCAACATCCTCATTATCTAATTTATCTTAACATGCAATTTGTTCACCCCATCAAACTTTGATAAGAGATGTTGTTGGTCTACTAAATAGTAAATATGGTGTTGGAGATTGACCTAATTCACAAAGGGCAACATTTCTTCACGGAGAAGGCAAGGGTACATATCTTGCTCAGTTATTCAAATATTCACAACTAAATATATTTGTATGAACATCTTGATTAAAACTAAATTTTCTATTATTGGTATGCATGAACCATTTCCAAACCTGTAGAGTTTTGGGAACTAAATATGATTCAAGCAGCAATCTCTCCCTAATAATAAAGCAACGATCGCTTCTGTCGTCCGTCGTGCCACTTTTACAAAAAAGCCCCAGACGTTTCCTGAAATCAACCCGCAATCCAGATTTAAGTCAGAAGACGAATCTTTTTTGAATTTTTCCGAAAACCCCTTGATGTTTCAGGTAATCAACCCGCAGTCCGGATTTAAGTCAAAAAACGAATCGTTTTTTTGCATTATTCAGAAAACCCCCTAATCTTTCAGGTAATCAACCCGCCCTCCGTATTTTAACAAAAAAACCCTAACTTTTCAGTTAATCAATCCAAATTTTATCTAAAATAAAATTATCCATATCTTTTAAACAGTAACTGCGATTTTAACATGTTATATATGAAATTTGATTAAAAAATATGTAGAATCTAAATAGGATGTTATTTTTAGGTGTTGAATATTATTTTTGATGCAAACTTAATCTGTAGTGTACAACCTTTTTTTCTCTTTTCCCGCGACGATAACGAATTGCAATAAACATCCATTAAATTAAAACCAAATTAAGAGGAAAGAAAACATCATTAATCACACATGCACAACTTTGAAAAACCTCGTGGGGAGAAACAACATATTTCTCATCTTATTCCGAGTGATTGTACATTGAAACGCGTGTTCGTTGTGTGAGCACTAAAGCCATCGACGGTAACATAAATGTGATGCCATGTGAAAATATATTGCATTCAGAGCGTGTGTTATTTTCTCTTCCATTGCAACGCACGAGTTCTTTTGATAGTATACATAATGCCCCTAAAATTGGAGGATAATACTTGGAGAAAGAGGCATAAGGAGGTTATTGAAATTATGATGACCCCAAAAATAGACTTATGTTTCCCAACTCTTGAAGAAATTCTGTAATGTGAGGATCACTTCATAATCGGAAATAACACGAAAAAACTTTCAAATTGTGAAGATAAATAAACACGACAACAATTGGACAATGTTCAGTTCTTTTTGGTGTTGACAATTTTGTATACAAGTATTGAATTACGGTCTAAAAAATAATGAAGTCATCCTGGAGTATGTTTATTTATACTTTTATATCCGCAGATCTAATGTAGCTCTCAAAACAATCTAAACAAGGGTGAAAGCTGACACTTAAAAATTCAGCATCACCTGTCAAAATGGCCTCTTGAGTACCATGAAGTCCACCGTCTAGATGCACATGCACCCTACGTAGCCCCTGAATCCATTTAGCAGCTTGAGCAGCTAGCTGGCCCGATCCTTGGTCATGCCGCCACAGCCAACCTGGAGCAGTAAGAGCAACTTCAGCAAGGCACCCACACACAGCTCCTCGGCGCAGGACGTGCCGGCGCCGGTGTCCGTGGGACGAGACGACAACTCCCTGGCCATGTCGGACACACGGAACATATTCTTGACCAACACCTGCACGACCAACCGGCATGACCAGCGTGTGCGCATGCGCGGACTCGAGGACGGTGTCGGCGCACACAACACAGGAGGTTGTCGAGCACGTCCAATGCCTTCTTGCTCGGCTCCTTGTCAGCGTCCACGAGAAGATCCGGAACAACGGACACTAACAAGAGGGCGGCCATGCAATTGCAGCCAAAGACGAGGTAGTAGGCCGTAACCAGCGCGGCCTTGGTGACCTGCGGGGACACGGGGTTCTTGACGAGGACGACGAGCGCGCTGCACATGTCGGGCGTCCTTGAGATGATGTCGATGGTGTGCCAGTCGGTGGACGAGGCGAGCTCGCGAAGGACAATGGCATCGCTGGCCCGCGCGGCGACGTCACCGTGGAAGAGCGCCGAGACGAGGGTCTTGCGAGAAGTCGGGGAGGCAAGCCTAGTCATCAAGTGGAAGTGGAAAGAACGTAGTAAGGGCTCCCAAGATCTTCCCCAGCAAACCAAATACTGCGGCGCTGTGGAGCCCAGCGCGGGCTCACGGGTGAGGCTCTGGGAAGCGAAGGCGAGCTGGCGGGCGGCACCGGCAGTTGCGGTCGCTCTCCTTCCTGATGGCCCTAGCCCTGACAGGCTGACACCACCTGCCCGCAAGCGGCAACATTCCCGTGTCGGGTGGCGGAGGACACGGCGACGAGCACCTCTACCACGTTGGCCTCGGCGACTCGCACCTTGGGCGTGGGCACCCGTCCGGCTCGGTTGGCGACGCATCTGTCCTGGATCATGCGGCACGTGGCGTGGTTGCGGATGAGGTCGGCGAGCCGCACAGGGTCGCTGATGACGTGGCACGTGTCGCGCCCAAGTGCCAGACACCCCTCCGTGCTCTCCTGGTCGTAAGTGATGCACGTGGGCGTCGTGGACGAGTTCTTCATCAGGTCGAGCGAGATCGATCACCGAAAGTGCGCTGGCACCGCCAGCTCCACGTCTTTCCCAGCAGCCGCCAACTGCACTCATCGCGTAGAGGAGATCGAGTGGCGCCGTGGCGGTGTGGCGTCGTCCATGGATGGACGGACGAGTCGACGACCCCTACTACAAAAGGCCGACGAGGATGGGAGCGGTGGCGAAAGGCATTGATTGGACATGCGTGGCAGCGGATTGGGAGCTTTTTACGCGATAGAGACGGGAGCGAGGGGTGACCGGACGTGCGATCGTGCGTTAGTGGGCAGTTGTTTCCTTGTATATGATGGAATAACGATCGCAAGATGCCGTCTTTTTCGGATTGTCCCGTATGGTTTGTTTACGATGGGTTTTTTCTCTCATTTTTTTTCCAGGAAGTAGCGATTGTAGAGACGAAGGGATGGCGTGGAAGGATGTATCGATCGTTAGTTGGAGTTCCAACCATCACGACGGAAGATCCTTCTTTAATAGTAAAGATGTCCGATGGTTCACGCTCATGTATTGCGTGAAGAATAACAAGTTGATGCATATTGAAAAATACGATTCAATTGTCTGACTTGGGCATAGTGGTGCTTGACATTTGTAGTTATATGATGAAGATGGAGTCATGCCTTTCTAATATAATAAAGATGGAAAGGGTTGAAACAATCTTTGAGGATCATGCACTTTCAAAGATTAATTGTTTTGCTGCTTATACTTATGAAGATTGTTGTGTTAATATGTGTTAATTCATCATTTCTCAATGAGCATGCATGCATATGAATACATCATGGATAGTATGTCACATCAAAAATTCTATTTTTATCATTTACATACTCGAGGACGAGGAGGAATTAAGCTTGGGGATGCTTCATACGTCTCCAACGTATCTATAATTTTTAATTGTTCCATGCTATTATGTTATCATTTTAGAACACTTTTTAGGCACTTATCTACTAACTTATATTATTTTTGAGCACTGGCCTATTGACCCAGTACCCAATGCCCGTTGTTGTTTTCTTCGTGTTTTTCCACTTTTCAGGTTCGAGCACCAAACGAAGCCCAATTAACCTAAAACTTTTTGTGAATTTTTTCTGGACCAAAAGAAAGATTGTGGCGCATCGGAAGAAGGCTGGGAGGCACACAAGCCCCCCACAAGCCATCAGGGCGTGACCTTCTAGGGCCACGGCCTGATGGCTTGTGGCCTCCTAGTGAATCTACCGACCCCGTTGAAAAGACCTCGATGACGCCTAGAGGGGGGGTGAATAGGCTATTTAAAAGCTTCTTCGGATTTGGCTTAAACCTAATGCGGAAATAAACTAAGAGGATACTTGTCAAGCACAAATCCTAAATGCACTAGGCACTGCAACGTGTATCAACAACACGATCTACCAAGATGGACACAATATAGTTACTAACAAGCACAAGTAAGTTACACAAACTTACTTGAGCTATATCACACGACAAGTAGGTGAACGACACAAGATACTAGATCACACTAGCACACGATATATCAAAAGCTGCAAGTGTGAACGTGTGGATATAGAAGGTATGCTTGATTAATCTTGTACAAGAAATAGCCAACACAATATAATGAGCACAAACAATATGCAATGTATGTATGCTCAAGTAACACAAGTAAACCACAAGTAAGGAGTTGGGGTTAAGGATAACCAAGGTCACTGAGACGAAGATGTATCCCGATGTTCACTTCCTTGGAGGGAAGCTAGTCACCGTTAGAGAGGTGGATGTTACCACGAAGGCACACCAACGCCACGAAGGCTCACCCTATTCTCCCTTTGAGATAACACCACGAAGGCGTTTCTCAACCACTAGTGGTAAGCCTTTGAGGTGGCTTCCAAACCCTCACAAACTTTTCCGGGGGGTAATCAGACGGATTGATTCCTCTCCGAAGAACTCCTACCGCCTAGGAGTCTCCAACCTCCAAGAGTAACAAGATCACGGGGAATGCTCAAAACTTTCTCAAATCTTAAATAGCTTGGGTTGAGAGGTGGAGAGGGAGACGATCTATCTTTTGATTGGAACAACTCTCAAAGGGGCTCGCAAATGCTCTTGGGATCTAAGATTTGGTGTGAGAAAATGTGTGTGAGGTAGAAATGTGTTCTTATGAGGATAATGTTGGGGAACGTCGCATGGGAAACAAAAAATTTCCTACGCGCACGAAGACCTATCATGGTGATGTCCATCTACGAGAGGGGATGAGTGATCTACGTACCCTTGTAGATCGCACAGCAGAAGCGTTAGAGAACGCGGTTGATGTAGTGGAACGTCCTCACGTCCCTCGATCCGCCCCGCGAACAATCCCGCGATCAGTCCCACGATCTAGTACCGAACGGACGGCACCTCCGCGTTCAGCACACGTACAGCTCGACGATGATCTCGGCCTTCTTGATCCAGCAAGAGAGACGGAGAGGTAGAAGAGTTCTCCGGCAGCGTGACGGCGCTCCGGAAGTTGGTGATGATCTCGTCTCAGCAGGGCTCCGCCCGAGCTCCGCAGAAACGCGATCTAGAGGAAAAACTATGGAGGTATGTGGTCGGGCAGCCGTGAGAAAGTCGTCTCAAATCAGCCCTAAAACCTCCGTATATATAGGTGGGAGGGAGGGGAGGAGGCAGCCTCAAAACCTAAAGGTTTGGCCGAAATTGGAGGTGGAGGAGTCCTACTCCAATCCTACTTGGAGTAGGATTCCACCTTCCCACTTGGAAACTCTTTCCACCTTGTGTTTTTTCCTTCTCAAACCTTATGGGCCTTAGTGGGAACTTATTCCAGCCCACTAGGGGCTGGTTTATCTCTTCCCATAGCCCATGAGACCCCTTGGGGCGTGACACCCCTCCCGATGGTCCCCGGCACCCCTCCCGGCACTCCCGGTACACTACCGATAAGCCCGAAACTTTTCCGGTAATGCACGAAAACCTTCCGGTAACCAAATGAGGTCATCCTATATATCAATCTTCGTTTCCGGACCATTCCGGAAACCCTCGTGACGTCCGTGATCTCATCCGGGACTCCGAAAAACATTCGGTAACCAACCATATAACTCAAATACGCATAAAACAATGTCGAACCTTAAGTGTGCAGACCCTGCGGGTTCGAGAACTATGTAGACATGACCCGAGAGACTCCTCGGTCAATATCCAATAGCGGGACCTGGATGCCCATATTGGATCCTACATATTCTACGAAGATCTTATCATTTGAACCTCAGTGCCAAGGATTCATATAATCCCGTATGTCATTCCCTTTGTCCTTCGGTATGTTACTTGCCCGAGATTCGATCGTTAGTATCCGCATACCTATTTCAATCTCGTTTACCGGCAAGTCTCTTTACTCGTTCCGTAATACAAGATCCCGCAACTTACATTAAGTTACATTGCTTGCAAGGCTTGTGTGTGATGTTGTATTACCGAGTGGGCCTCGAGATACCTCTCCGTCACACGGAGTGACAAATCCCAGTCTCGATCTATACTAACTCAACGAACACCTTCGGAGATACCTGTAGAGCATCTTTATAGTCACCCAGTTACGTTTTGATGTTTGATACACACAAAGCATTCCTCCGGTGTCCGTGAGTTATATGATCTCATGGTCATAGGAACAAATACTTGACATGCAGAAAACAGTGGCAACAAAATGACACGATCAACATGCTACGTCTATTAGTTTGGGTCTAGTCCATCACATGATTCTCCTAATGATGTGATCCCGTTATCAAGTGACAACACTTGCCTATGGCCAGGAAACCTTGACCATCTTTGATCAACGAGCTAGTCAACTAGAGGCTTACTAGGGACAGTGTTTTGTCTATGTATCCACACAAGTATTGTGTTTCCAATCAATACAATTATAGCATGGATAATAAACGATTATCATGAACTAAGAAATATAATAATAACTAATTTATTATTGCCTCTAGGGCATATTTCCAACAGTCTCCCACTTGCACTAGAGTCAATAATCTAGTTCACATCACCATGTGATTTCAACGAATCCAACACCCATATAGTTCTGGGGTCTGATCACGTCTTGCTCGTGAGAGAGGTTTTAGTCAACGGTTCTGAAACTTTCAGATCCGTGTGTTCTTTACAAATCTTTATGTCATCTTATAGATGCTGCTACTATGTGCTATTCGGAAATACTCAGAATATCTACTCTACTATACGAATCCGTTTCACTACTCATAGTTATTCGGATTAGTGTCAAAGCTTGCATCGACGTAACCCTTTACGACGAACTCTTTAACCACCTCCATAATCGAGAAAAATTCCTTAGTCCATTAGTTACTAAGGATAAATTTTGACCGCTGCTAGTGATTCAATCATGGATCACTCTCTGTACCTCTCAACATACTTTGAGTCAAGGCACACATCAGGTGTGGTACACAGCATGGCATACTTTAGATTCTACGGCTAAGGCATAGAAGACGACCTTCGTCTATTCTCTTTATTCTGCCGGGGTCGAGTTTTGAGTCTTACTCAAATTCACACCTCACAACGCAACCAAGAACTCCTTCTTTGCTGATCTATTTTGAACTCCTTCAAAAACTTGTCAAGGCATGCATCTTGTTGAAACTTCCATTAAGCGCTTTTCGATCTATCTCCATAGATCTTTGATGCTCAACGTTCAAGTAGCTCAATCCAGGTATTCCTTTGAAAACTCCTTTCAAACAACCTTGTATGTTTTACAGAAATTCTACATTACTTCTGATCCACAATATGTCAACCACATATACTTATCAGAAATTCTATAGTGCTCCCACTCACTTCTTTGGAAATACAAGTTTCTCATAAACCTTGTACAAACCCAAAATCTTTGATCATCTCATCAAAGTGTATATTCCAACTCCGAGATGCTTGCACCAGTCCATTGAAGGATCACTGGAGCTTGCATACTTGCTAGTATCTTTAGGATCGACAAAACCTTCTGGTTGTATCACATACAATGTTTGCTCAAGGAAACCGTCGAGAAAACAATGTTTTGACATCCTACGTGCAATATTTCATAAATAATGCATCAACAACTAACATAATTCTAACAGACTTTTAGCATCGCTACGAGTGAGAAAGTCTCATCATAGTCAACTGTTTGATCTTATCGAAAACATCTTTGCGACAAGTCGAGCTTTTCTTAATAGTGACTTATCACCATCATCGTCTGTGTTCTTTTAAAGATCCATTTTTTTACTCAATAGTCCTATGACCATCAAGTAGTTCTTCCAAAGTCTACACTTTGTTTTCACACATGGATCCTCTCTCGGATTTCATGGCTTCCAGCCATTTGTCGGAATCTGGGCCCACCATCGCTTTCTCCATAACTCGTAGGTTCACTGTTGCTCAACAACATGACCTCCAAGACAGGGTTACCGTACTACTCTGCAGCAGTACGCGACCTTGTCGACCTACGAGGTTTGTAGTAACTTGATTCGAAGCTCAATGATCATCATCATCATCAGCTTCCACTTCAATTGGTGTAGGCGCCACATGAACAACTTCCTGCGCCCTGCTACACGCTGGTTGAAGTGATGGTTCAATAACCTCATCAAGTTCTACTACCCTCCCACTCAATTCTTTCGAGAGAAACCTTTCCTCGAGAAAGGATCCGTTTCTAGAAACAAACACTTTGCTTTCGGATCTGAGATAGGAGATGTACCCAACTGTTTTGGATATCCTATGAAGATGCATTTATTCGCTTTGGGTTCGAGCTTATCAGACTGAAACTTTTTCACATAAGTGTCGAAACCCCAAACTTTCAAGAAACGACAGTTTAGATTTCTCTAAACCTCAGTCTATACTGTGTCATCTCAACGGAAATACGCGGTGCCCTATTTAAAGTGAGTGCGGTTGTCTCTAATGCATAACCCATAAACGATAGTGGTAATTCGATAAGAGACATCATAGTATGCACCGTACCAAATAGTGCGTGGCTACGACGTTCAGACACATCATCACACTATGATGTTCCAGGTGGCATGAACTGCGAAACAATTTCCACATTGTCTCAACTGTGTACCAAAACTCGTAACTCAGATATTCATTTCCATGATCATATCGTAGACAGTTTATCCTCTTGTTACGACGAACTTCACTCTGAAACGGAATTGAACTTTTCAACATTTTAGACTTGTGATTCATTAAGTAAATACTCCTGTATCTACTCAAATCGTCAGTGAAGTAAGAACATAATGATATCCACTGTGTGCCTCAGCACCCATTGGACTGCATACATCAAAATGTATCACTTCCAACAAGTTACTATCTTATTTCATCTCAATGAAAACAAGGCCTTGCTCATGTGGTATGATTCGCATGTCACTAGTGATTCGAAAACAGGTGAGTACAAAGATCCATCAGCATGGAGCCTCTTCATGCAATTTATACTAACATGACTCAAGCGGCAGTGCCACAAGTAAGTGGTACTATCATCATCAACTCGTATCTTTTGGCACCAATATCATGAACATGTGTAACACTACGATCGAGATTCAATAAACCATTGAAGGTGATTATTCAAGAAAATAGAGTAACCATTATTCTCTTTAAATGAATAATCGTATTGCAATAAACACGATCCAATCATGTTCATGCTTAACGCAAGCACCAAATAACAATTATTTAGGTTTAACACCAATCCCGATGGTAGAGGGAGCGTGCGACGTTTGATCATATCAACCTTGGAAACACTTCCAACACGTATCGTCACCTCGCCTTTAGCTAGTCTCCGTTTATGCCGTAGCTTTCATTTCGTGTTACTAATCACTTAGCAACCGAACCGGTATCCAATACCCTCATGCTACTAGGAGTACTAGTAAAGTACACATCAACATTATGTATATCAAATATATTTCTCTCGACTTTTGCCAGCCTTCTTATCTACCAAGTATCTAGAGTTGCTCCGCCTCAGTGACTGTTCCCCTCATTACAGAAGCACTTAGTCTCGGGTTTGGGTTTAGTCTTGGGTCTCTTCATTGGCGCAGCAACTGTTTTGCCGTTTCACGAAGTATCCCTTCTAGCCCTCGCCTTTCTTGAAACTTAGTGGTTTTACTAACCATCAACTATTGATGCTCCTTTTTGATTTCTACTTTCGAAGTGTCAGAACATCACGAATCTCTCAAGGATCATTGTATCTATCCTTGATATGTTATAGTTCATCACGAAGCTCTCACAGCTTGGTGGCAGTGACTTTGGAGAACCATCACTTTCTCATCTGGAAGATTAACTCCCACTTGATTCAAGTGATTGTTGTACTCAGACAATCTGAGCACACGCTCAACGATTGAGCTTTTCTCCTTTACTTTGTGGACAAAGAATCTTGTTGGAGGTCTCATACCTCTTAACAAGGGCACAAGCATGAAATCACAATTTCATCTCTTTGGAACATCACTTATGTTCCGTGACGTTTTTACAACGTTTTCGGCGCCTTGCTTCTAAGCCATTAAGTATTTTGTACTGAACTATCGTGTAGTCATCAGAAACGTGTATGTCGGATGTTCACAGCATCCACAGACGACGCTCGAGGTGCAGCACACCGAGTGGTGCATTAAGGACATAAGCCTTCTGTGCAGCAACGAGGACAATCCTCGGTTTTACAGACTCAGTCTGCAAAGGTTGCTACTTATCAATTTTCAACTAAATTTTCTCTAGGAACATATAAAAACAGTAGAGCTATAGCGCAAGCTACATCGTAATTCGCAAAGACCATTAGACTATGTTCATGACAATTAGTTCAATTAATCATATTACTTAAGAACTCCCACTCAAAAAGTACATCTCTCTAGTCATTTGAGTGGTACATGATCCAAATTCGCTATCTCAAGTCCGATCATCACGTGAGTCGAGAATAGTTTCAGTGGTAAGCATCCCTATGCTAATCATATCAACTATACGATTCATGCTCGACCTTTCGGTCTCATGTGTTCTGAGGCCATGTCTGCACATGCTAGGCTCGTCAAGCTTAACCCGAGTGTTCCGCGTGTGCAACTGTTTTGCACCCGTTGTATGTGAACGTTGAGTCTATCACACCCGATCATCACGTGGTGTCTCGAAACGAAGAACTGTCGCAACGGTGCACAGTCGGGGAGAACACAATTTCGTCTTGAAATTTTAGTGAGAGATCACCTCATAATGCTACCGTCGTTCTAAGCAAAATAAGGTGCATAAAAGGATTAACATCACATGCAATTCATAAGTGACATGATATGGCCATCATCACGTGCTTCTTGATCTCCATCACCAAAGCACCGGCACGATCTTCTTGTCACCGGCGCCACACCATGATCATCCATCAACGTGTTGCCATCGGGGTTGTCGTGCTACTTATGCTATTACTACTAAAGCTACATCCTAGCAAAATAGTAAACGCATCTGCAAGCACATATGTTAGTATAAAGACAACCCTATGGCTCCTGCCGGTTGCCGTACCATCGACGTGCAAGTCGATATTTCTATTACAACATGATCATCTCATACATCCAATATATCACATCACATCATTGGCCATATCACATCACAATCATACCCTGCAAAAACAAGTTAGACGTCCTCTAATTTTGTTGTTGCATGTTTTACGTGGTGACCAAGGGTATCTAGTAGGATCGCATCTTACTTACGCAAACACCACAACGGAGATATATGAATTGCTATTTAACCTCATCCAAGGACCTCCTCGGTCAAATCCGATTCAACTAAAGTTGGAGAAACCGTCACTTGCCAGTCATCTTTGAGCAAAGGGGGTTACTCGTAACGATGAAACCAGTCTCTCGTAAGCGTACGAGTAATGTCGGTCCAAGCCGCTTCAATCCAACAATACCGCGGAATCAAGAAAAGACTAAGGAGGGCAGCAAAACGCACATCACCGCCCACAAAAACTTTTGTGTTCTACTCGAGAAGACATCTACGCATGAACCTAGCTCATGATGCCACTGTTGGGGAACGTCGCATGGGAAACAAAAATTTCCTACGCGCACGAAGACCTATCATGGTGATGTCCATCTACGAGAGGGGATGAGTGATCTACGTACCCTTGTAGATCGCACAGCAGAAGCGTTAGAGAACGCGGTTGATGTAGTGGAACGTCCTCACGTCCCTCGATCCGCCCCGCGAACAATCCCGCGATCAGTCCCACGATCTAGTACCGAACGGACGGCACCTCCGCGTTCAGCACACGTACAGCTCGACGATGATCTCGGCCTTCTTGATCCAGCAAGAGAGACGGAGAGGTAGAAGAGTTCTCCGGCAGCGTGACGGCGCTCCGGAAGTTGGTGATGATCTCGTCTCAGCAGGGCTCCGCCCGAGCTCCGCAGAAACGCGATCTAGAGGAAAAACTATGGAGGTATGTGGTCGGGCAGCCGTGAGAAAGTCGTCTCAAATCAGCCCTAAAACCTCCGTATATATAGGTGGGAGGGAGGGGAGGAGGCAGCCTCAAAACCTAAAGGTTTGGCCGAAATTGGAGGTGGAGGAGTCCTACTCCAATCCTACTTGGAGTAGGATTCCACCTTCCCACTTGGAAACTCTTTCCACCTTGTGTTTTTTCCTTCTCAAACCTTATGGGCCTTAGTGGGAACTTATTCCAGCCCACTAGGGGCTGGTTTATCTCTTCCCATAGCCCATGAGACCCCTTGGGGCGTGACACCCCTCCCGATGGTCCCCGGCACCCCTCCCGGCACTCCCGGTACACTACCGATAAGCCCGAAACTTTTCCGGTAATGCACGAAAACCTTCCGGTAACCAAATGAGGTCATCCTATATATCAATCTTCGTTTCCGGACCATTCCGGAAACCCTCGTGACGTCCGTGATCTCATCCGGGACTCCGAAAAACATTCGGTAACCAACCATATAACTCAAATACGCATAAAACAATGTCGAACCTTAAGTGTGCAGACCCTGCGGGTTCGAGAACTATGTAGACATGACCCGAGAGACTCCTCGGTCAATATCCAATAGCGGGACCTGGATGCCCATATTGGATCCTACATATTCTACGAAGATCTTATCATTTGAACCTCAGTGCCAAGGATTCATATAATCCCGTATGTCATTCCCTTTGTCCTTCGGTATGTTACTTGCCCGAGATTCGATCGTTAGTATCCGCATACCTATTTCAATCTCGTTTACCGGCAAGTCTCTTTACTCGTTCCGTAATACAAGATCCCGCAACTTACATTAAGTTACATTGCTTGCAAGGCTTGTGTGTGATGTTGTATTACCGAGTGGGCCTCGAGATACCTCTCCGTCACACGGAGTGACAAATCCCAGTCTCGATCTATACTAACTCAACGAACACCTTCGGAGATACCTGTAGAGCATCTTTATAGTCACCCAGTTACGTTTTGATGTTTGATACACACAAAGCATTCCTCCGGTGTCCGTGAGTTATATGATCTCATGGTCATAGGAACAAATACTTGACATGCAGAAAACAGTGGCAACAAAATGACACGATCAACATGCTACGTCTATTAGTTTGGGTCTAGTCCATCACATGATTCTCCTAATGATGTGATCCCGTTATCAAGTGACAACACTTGCCTATGGCCAGGAAACCTTGACCATCTTTGATCAACGAGCTAGTCAACTAGAGGCTTACTAGGGACAGTGTTTTGTCTATGTATCCACACAAGTATTGTGTTTCCAATCAATACAATTATAGCATGGATAATAAACGATTATCATGAACTAAGAAATATAATAATAACTAATTTATTATTGCCTCTAGGGCATATTTCCAACAGATAAGGCTATGTTGGGCTGCCCTCTCATGAAGTGAGAGGGGGGTATTTATAGTGGGGAGAGAAAAACAGCCGCTGGGGACACTTTAAGTCACACAGGGTCCGGACGTCCGACAGTTTCCGGAAGTCCGGGCGTCCGCGAGGGCTCGGACGTCCGACACGGGTCGGTCGTCCGAGGCCTGTAGATATCACTGAAAAAACTGTGAATTGAACAGCGACAGGACGTCCGGAGAGGACCGGAAATCCGAGTTATTCGACTCAACTTCTTCTGGTTGGAGGTTCCAGATTTTCGAAAGGGGGCGGACGTCCGGCCCTCGGACGTCCGGAGGGAGCCGGAAATCCGAGTTATGGAGCTCACGTACTTCTGGTGCAGGGCTCCGGATTTCCGAAGCTGGTCGGTTGTCCGGCCCTCGGATGTCCGGAGTGAGCCGGAAATCCGAGTTATAGAGCTCAATTTCTTATGGTGCAGAGCTCCGGATTTTCGTAGCATGTTGGTCCTCCGACCCTTGACCGGTCCTCGGACGTCCGGAGGGAGCCGAAAGTCCGAGGCAGTAGACCTGTTTTGAGATAGGAGCAAAGTAGAGAATATGTGGTATTGAGTAGAACAGTGGAGATGTAGTTTGAGCAAGTTCATCGCAAAACCTGTGATCCCCTCTTACTAGTGCGGGATCCCTAAGGACTCAAGAATCATAAAAGGGTACTGATGATCCATACTTGAGTGTATACTTTTATTCGCTGATCATCACTCCGCACAACTAACGTCAAAGGAACTGATACCTTTGAGTTAGCCCTTTCACTTGAGCTTGATGTTGTTGTTCCTTCTTGGCTCAAGTTGAAAGCAAGACATGATGAAGTCTTCAAGTATCTCTCCCATACACAATGTGGAAAGCCTAGCTTATGTATTCATCTTCATTTGTCCACCATGTGAACATCCACAAGAATCAAGCATGTAGTGCTCAGGAATGCTTATCTTGATCTTGTCCTTGTTAGCACATGAGAGCTTGTCCTTATCAACACATGATCATTAACAATAGTTTCAATGATATATTCATGCTGATCCACTTGAAACTTGCACACCACAATCTTGATGACGATCGCCACTTGACGTCATCCTTCATGGGTTGTATGGGATCTTCCTTTTGACGCAAGCCCATGGAAGCACACCTAACCCCCACATAGGACTCTCACAAAGACCATGGGTTAGTACACAAACACATAATGGACAATGCTTACCATACCATGGGATCACTTGATCCCTCTCGGTACATCTTATACGCTTTGTGTGTTGATCATCTTGATTTACTCTTTGTCTGAGATCTTGATCAACCTAGTGTCTCTATGACCATTCTTTGGATAATACCTTGAATACCATCTTGGTCATCATATAAACTCCTTGAACTCAACAGATGGACTTCAAGAAGTGCCTATGGACAAATCCTATAAATATAACTTAAGGCAACCATTAGTCCATAGGAATTGTCATCAATTACCAAAACCACATATGGAGATATATGCTCTAACACTCGTTCTTTGGGTTATAAATTCCTATTTACCCTGAAAACTCCAGAGGAGGTTTCAAAACACTTTTTACGCCGCCACAAGTCTCCGTTACGACAGGAGGCCATCTAGAGCTCCATTCCGACACTCTGCCGGAGGGGGATTGATCATGGAGGGCTACTTCATCAACCTTGTTGCTCTCATGATGATCTGTGATTAGTTCACCACAAACCTACGGATCCATAGCAGTACCTAGGTGGCATATCTCTCTTCCTTTGATCTTCAATACAATGATCATCGCATCTTCGCTTTGGTCCATATGATGTAACTATTTTGTACGGCACATTTGTTGGGATCCGATGAATTGTGGGTTTATGTTCAGATTATTAATGATAAATATTTGAGTCTCCTCTCATATATAATATGATTCTTATGTGCATGGTTATGATAGCTTCGTAATTCTCTCCGATCTATTGAAATAGTTTGGCCAACTAGATTGATATTTCTTTAGTGAGAGAGGTGCATTGTAGTAGGTTCAACCTGGCGAGTCTCTATATCCCGGTGATAGAAGGGGACAAGTTGCATCTTTGTATTGCTGCTACTAAGGGTAAAACAATGGGGTTTATTCATATGAGTTGATTTTACTTTGTCTGCATCATGTCATCTTACTCCAAACATTACTTCGTTCATCATGAACTTAATACGTAGAGAGGCAAGCATAGAAGCGCTATTGAAGTGAAGTAATAGTAATAGGTGCAAGCATGAGTCGGCCTATTTGTTTATGGACTTGATGCCTATATTTACATGATCATTGCCGTGAAAATCGCATAACTATCCGCTCTTATATCAATTTCCCAACAGTAATTTGGTTATCCATTGTATGCTTATTTTCATGAGAGATGCCATTACGGAAAGCTATGGCCCCCGGGTCTATTCACAACATATTGCTAAAACCTCTAATACCTTGTTGCCATTTATTTTATTTCATTTTATTTTGTATTTTACAATTGCCTACACACCTCATTCGCTTGCAAATAATGAGTCTAAGGGGATTGACAACCCTCTTACCAGCGTTGGGTGCAAGTTGTTTGTTCTTTTGTGTGCACCCGTTGAAGACGGTTGTGGATTGATATTCCTATTAGTTCGGTAAACCATGGTTTCATAACTAAGGGAAATACTTACCCACTTTGTGTTGTGTTAACCCGTTTCTCTTCACGGATAACTCAACGCAGATCACGAGTATCGGTATGCGACGATGCGAGAGGAAGGGTATCCCGCGACGCACTCCACGAAGGTTCGGCGGCACCCACACGCGCCACCGCATCGGTGTCAGCCATGTCGACGGGGGTTTTGTGACAGCCCGAGACCGACGCTTCAGAAGATTCCCCTCTTTTTCGTTGTCGCCATGTTATTATTTTGATTGCCGCTTTCATCATCGCATCATTCGCATCATCTGCATTGCATCGGCACTCCGCTGCCGCCAGTTTTCAAAACTTGCATCCGTTATTAGTTGCCGGTTCTCTCCGTGTACGTCGTTGACCGTGCCGAGACCAACCACACACGCACGCGCCCGCGACATCGGTAAATATTGTTTTTAAAAGTGTGCGTAAAACTTTCTCGGATCGTGTCGACACTTGGCGTGCGGTCTTTATTTGATGTAGGTAGGCCACCTGCCAATTTTCGTTGCGATCGGAGTCTTTCTCGTACCCTAACGGTCTTCCATAGCGGCACCATCATCGTTTTATCGTCGGACGTTTTCCGGTGTTTTAAATATCATGTCGGGGCGCATACTCCTCTCTTCTCTTAACCCGTCTTGGTTTACACAACCGCCTAACCCATCTATTCCATGCCCACATTCGTGGCCGTCTGATCACGATCCCGTGGCCGAAATCGGAAGTGGATTCTGGTAACCCTAGCCCCTATCTGTAAATAGACAGCTCCCCTTCCTGGGTAGTAATCCCCTCCCCTGCCTCGATTTCCATTCATCCCCAAACCCTAGCCGCCACATGTCTCCTCCTCTCTCCCACCAGCGCCACCGGCCCGCTCCAGCCCATGCGAGGCCCTATCGGGCCCATCTGGCCGCCGCCGCCCGCAAGCGCCCCAGCGCGTCCGTGCCTCCAGAGCTGCCCGCGCCCGAGGGAGAGCCCCGCTCATCAGCATCCCTCCGACCAAGCGATCGCCGCCCCATGCCGAGCCATCGGTGAGCATCGCTCTTGTCGGACCTCCCCAAGCCGTTGTGCCCCGCGTCCCGAACCTCTCTTCTTCCGTGCTATCTCTCCCTCTCATGTCTCCCTCTTCTTCGTGGTTCGACAGGTCTCCATGGGGTTCGCCATTCCACCGCCTCCTGGCTCATTGATGACCGGAATGGAACCCTCGAGCTTGGATCCATTCGTCCCCGTTGCCGACTCCTCCGGATCCGACAAGGGTTGGCCGAATCTCGCGCCTCTGCCAAGCCCTAGAGCTCCCATGGCGCATGTTCCCGCGAGGGAAGGAAGGGGACAAGACCCTGGCGTTGACCCGCACGGGGCACGTGGCCCAGCCGGTGCTAGCCCAGATCGCTTGCGGCCCAGCGGCACTGCCTAGGCGTCAGGCCTAGCAGCGGCAAGCCACAACCCAGCTCCACCACCGCCGGCACAAGTCGGTCCTCTCTCCTTCAACCGGCATTTTAGGCCCAAGGTGAGCACTCGCCCGAGCCCATGTGCTATCCCCCGCCCCTGGCATATATTAGTTGTTGTGCGCCGTGTAGTTTCGGCCCAGTAGCAGTAGATTAGGCCCGTGGTTGTTGTTTTTTCGTCCAACGATTTATCCCAATTTCAGAAAATTGCATATTTTTCAAACCTCCGTAGATTTCAAACCGTGCACTGGATCGAAATAATTTATATATGAAACTTGACTAGATTTTTGTGCAGAATAATTTTTCCAACTGTCATGCATGATTAAAACTGTTAACCTTGCTGTTTTTCCTCTTTTTGCGTGTCGTGCGTGTTTAGACAGTTTAGGTCGTAACTAATTAACCGTAGCTCCGTTGGAGATGTGCCATATATGTAAATGGACCAAAACGACGAGTAGAATCACGTGAACGACTTTGTTTTGCCATTTAACAAACATAAAATGTGATTAGGACAGATCTGGACAGATTGCAAAGTTAACGTGTGGGACCGTTTTCAGAGATGCTATATGACGTTTCCGGTCCCCATTTAAAATGTCTAGATAGGTAGTTTATTTGCGCTTAACCTCTTGCATGTTTAACAACATTTAATATTGCTGTGTGCCTAATCGGGATTGAACTAAATAATTCATATGTGGAGTTTCGTCAATATGCAACTCGTTGCATATTGAACTTCACTTAATGTGTAGTGATTGATTGTTGTGAAATTGTCATGCCATGCCTTGCATAGTTGAAACCGTCCATGCATCATATTAGTCAGTGCATCATGTTGGCATGTGTTGTGGTGTATATCGTGTGTTGATTCTTGTTTCCGTTTGCTTCGTCTCGATAGAGTTCCGCAAGCGTGTCGGAAAGTGAGGATCCGTTCGACTACATCAGTTCGTGTGCTTCACGGAGTCATTCTTCTTCCAAGCTGGATCTCAGGCAAGATGATCATTTCCCTAGATACCATTACTATCATTGTCATGCTAGTTGTCTCGTTTCTTTTGCTATGTCACGTTGCCTACCACCTGTTAAATGTCAGCCTCTCAACATTGCCATGAAACCTTCAACATGTTCACAACCTAGCAAACCACTGATTGTCTATGTTACCGCTTGCTTAACCATGTGTTAGCGTTTCTAGTTGCAGGTGCAGTTGCTTCCATGTGATAACATGGGTTTCTTGTTATATCACCATATAATTGTTAATTAATTTAATGAACCTATATACTTGGTAAAAGGTCGAAGGCTCGACCTTTCTAGCCTGGTGTTTTGTTTCACCTTTGCCGCCTTAGTTTCGACTACCAGTGTTATATTCCATATTTGAGCGCTCTTAACACGATCGGGGTTGTTATGGGGACCCCCTTGATAATTCGTTTTAGATTAAGACTGGTCTGGCAAGGCCCAACTTTGGTACTATTTTCCTAATAACTAATGAACCACATAGGGAGTAATTAACCCGAGGAAACTTAATCAACCCCCGGGCCAGTGTTCCTCATGAGTGTTGGTCCAAAACAGAGCCACTTGCGAGGCCACCCGGGACAACTCGGGGGATGTCTATCCGGCCAATGTACACAGTGCTCATCCGTCGTGTCCTGAGAACGACATACGCGGCTCCTATCGGGATCGTCAACACGTCGGGCGGCCTTGCTAGATTAGTTTTACCTTTGACGAAATATCTTGTGCATCGGGATTCCGGCGATGCTTTGTGATTTCTCAGAGTTGAGGTTTTCCACTAAGGGGTCCGAGGAGATCGCGAGTTTCGTGATCGAGGATTTCTATTCGGCTTGTGGTAATTTATGATGGACTAGTTGGAGCACCCCTGTAGGGTTAAATATTTCGGAAAGCCGTGCCCGCGGTTATGTGGAAACACGGAAACTTTGTTTAACATCCGGTTCTAGAAAACTTGAAGAAAACTTAATTAAAACTTGCCAACTAAGTGTGTAACCGTGATTGTCTCTTTCGTGAGCTCCTTCTCCGGTCGAGGACACGGTGGGGTTATGTCCGACGTAAGTAGGTGTTCAGGATCATTTATTTGATCATCAGTAGTTCACGTCTGATATGCGTAGATCATCTTCCTCTTATTCTTGTACTCGTAAGTTAGTCACCTCAAATAAATGATTAGTCGCTTGCTGCAGCCTCACCACTTAACCATACCTCGTCCGTTAAGCTTTGCTAGTCTTGATACCTTTGGAAATGAGATTGTTGATTCCTCCGTGGCTCACAGATACAACACCAGTTGCAGGTACAGGTAAAGAGTTATTTGATGTGAGTGCATTGATTGTTCATTTGGAGTTTTTTCTTCTTCTTCATCGATCTAGGATGGGGTTGAGGCCGGCAGCCTGGGATAGCACGGGTGGACGTCGTTCTTTTATCGTTTGTTTTCGTACGTAGACGGACCCTGCCCTTCTTCATGATGATTGTATGTAATGTACTGATGTGCCTCTGATGTAGCTTGTGGCGAGTGTAAGCCAACTCCTTATACTCATCTTTTCAGTATATGTACTTGTAACGATATCCATTCTTGCGAAACGACGAGATGTGTTTCTATCACTGTCGAGGCCCTCGTGCCAACATAAGGATAGGGTCGCATCTTGGGCGTTACAGGTTTCCCCCGATCCCAGCCAGCACCTCGGACGCTCAGGAGCCTGCCACCAAACCGACCACGACTCTACGCCACCACGGTCTTGAAGCCACCACGTTGTCTCACCACGGCACCGCGGAATGAGGACTCCACACGACGAATAGGAACCGGGACTAGGGTAGCAGCATCGTCGGCACACGGGAGGGCTCAACCTCCACCGTCAACGATGGTAGCCGTCTAGACGCAATAGCAGGAGCACACCAGGCACGTGGGCCCATAGGCCCGGTCGGGCCCTCATAGGCCCGTAAAGCTCTCGCCATCACGCTAATGCGGGAACGCCGTCGGTGCCCGCCCGGTCCGAGCTGCTCCTCCTCACGACCATGCAACAGAGATTGAAGCCGCATCGGGGGACAGGCTCACTAGGTCCCAGATGGTGCCCGCATGACCCAGATCTGGCCCGGAGGCGTGTTGTCGGCCACACCGCGCCACCACACCGCCCCGCCGCCAAGGAGCGACTCCGCCACCTCGTCCGCAGCCGGCCACCGGGTCACCGGGTCGTCGTCTAGCCGAGCAACACCGCCCCCGCCCCTGCCCCGGGAAGGGGAGACGCGCGCGAGAACGTGATGGGCCCGCCACCGCTGACACCACCCGGACCATGGTCAGGGGCGCCCCCGGCGGCGGCGGGGGGGAGGAGGGGCTGACGAGGAGTAGGGCGGCCCGCCCCGACCACCTCCCGAGGAGACGGCGTAGGGCGGGAACGGAGGAGGGGTGGGGGAAGCCGAGTGGGCGCGGCTGACGGCGGCGGGCGGGGAAAGGGGGCGAAACCCTAGCAGGAGGGGTCAGGGTCGGGACGAGGAGAGGTCTGCAACGGTGGCTCTTGAAGTCTTTCGTGCACTTGCTGCCAGAAGGCCTCCCTTTGCTCCTTCCTATGAAATCTGTGGATACGGCCAACCATGCATCGCACAACAAATCATCCTCCATGATGGAGTAGCTCCACCATCCTTCGTGCTTAAAAAAGGCAAAATATTTGAAAATAAGCTCAATTGCATTTGATCGAACACCTGTCGGACGTGGTGTCCGCCATGGTGGTTGTCAACAGGGGACGGGGTGTACCTGGGTTTAGATGGCTCCAGGGTGACAGCTAGTCGAGCGGATACGTCTGTGCTGATTGCGGACGTACGACAATGCCTCTGTGACGGCTGAAGAGGTACATCAACAGCAGCGGATGTGTAGGATGCAAATGCAAAGCTAAAGAAAGAAGGGACGGAGTGGGAGAAAATGGGACTATGAGGGATGATTGGGTGATCCACGGGGTAGATAGCGATGTTTTACATGTCTGGACTCCTGCAAAATCCCTCACGTCTGTCTCCAATTTACATAAAAAATATGTCAAAACCATAGCGTGAACCGATACAAACCCGTATTAGATGACTTTCACGGTCCGAACAGCGTGGTCCACAGGAATTCGGGCTGTTCGTGGGGCGGTCTTGAAGATGCCGGTACGTAGGCAGGATGTGTGCTGGGGGCACGGGCACCAAACAAACCTGCAGTAGGCGCTCAGCTAGTGATACAAAATTTCTCAAATAAAAAAAACTATTGGTACAAATCAATGCACATGCAAGCAGGCAGCCTTTTTTTTTTTTTTTTTTGAAGTAAGCAGGCAGGCTTGTTGCATGTCTTCAGTTTGTCCCGAATGCACGACTCATAAGCTCAGCACATCATTATTGCAAGATATTCGGTCGATTCGCATGTTAATTATTGTATGTATGTATCGTGGTACGCATCAGCTAGTATCGCGCATGCCTGAGGATTACACCAGATTATTTGTTAGAACATACAGTATTCTGCTCTGCTCTGGTGGATCCTAATCCGAGCAGCATGTTTCACGAGGGACGTGTCTGGGAAAGGAGCGACTATCACGCACATATAACTAATTCAATCGATCCACCACATGATGGTCCAGCGACTGACGTGTTTCTTTTAGCTCCAAGCTGAGGTTGAGACGAAGATTCCTGACGTGAAATTACTATCGAGGCCTGTCATTTCACCATCCATGTATATGATGTGGAGAGACATCACGCAGAGCCAAAATGTTAGTTGACTGACAAAATGACAACTGTATGGCCAACGACTGCTCAGAGCTCACACGCAAAAATGGAAAAGGGGAAATGGAATGTATACATTCACATACTGAGATCCGTATGAAACAAGAGATTTCCCTTCTTCATTTCTTGTGATGATTTAACTGTTTCTGGAAAGAAGACCAAATTTCGGCGAAAATTCTCGCGAACCAAACACACACGATATATATATATATATATATTTATAGTCTTTTTTACATTTCATTTGATTTGCTCATACGTAATATCCGGGCTGTGCACACAAATTCAAATATAGTACTCACCTAGCTAGCAAACAATCAGTTAGGTAGGCGTGCGTGCGTGCACGCACGCACGAGGAGTTAACTGACAGGCAATCACACAATAGCTAGCCAGTAGATTGGCAAAAGACAAATGGAATCAATACTGCTAACCTCACGCTTGATCAAGCTGCACTGCATCCGGCTGGGAATTAACAGCACTTGACGCGAATCATGGCAGCAAGGGACGATCGAGAACTAAACATAATCATATATACCAGCTCCGTTCATCCTTCTTCCTCCTTGATCTCATCGGTCCCGCTGAAGGAAGAGGAGCGGTTGGTGCTGGCGGTGGTCGGGGAGGACGGCGAGGCGGTGTCGCTGAGCGCGACGAGCAGGTCGACGAAGGCACCGACGATGAGGCCGTGGGTGCTCTTGCCGTTGGCCCTGAGGTACCACCCCAGCATCTTCTCCATCCAGCACCAGTCCTTGACGCCATGGCTCATCACCATCTCCTCCATGGACGCCCGGAAGTCACGGTACGGATTCGACGAGTCCATGGTCATCGCCGTCGCTCCCTCGAACGCCGCCGCCTTGCCAACCTTCCTGCTGCCACTGCAGATGATAGTCTCGATGTCCTTCACCTTCAGCTTCAGCTTGGCCTCATCTAGAATGGAGGAGGAGGTGGCCGGCGTTGCGTGGGGCTCGAAGAAGAGGCGGCCGGAGCGCAGGGCACGGATGACCGTCTCTCGCTCGTTGGCCTCAACGAGCCCGGAGGCAGCCTCAGACGCCGTGGAGAGGCTGTCGTCGACCGATGCGAATGAGTTGGAGAAGCATGAGTCGGCGCCCGAGTCTGGCAAGTAGGCAGAGTTCATGGTCTTGTACGCCGCCTGGTGCTGCTCTTGCTGCTGATGCTGCCTGAAGGAGAGGGTCCTTGGCTGCTTGCAGGACGGCCATTGCCACGAGGTGGCAGACATGGAGGAGGACGAGGCCATGGAGGAAGGTGCAGCGCCACTGGTACTAGCAGCACAGTCTACCTGCTTGCTGCTGAAGATGAGGGACGTGAGGCCAAGCTTCTTGACCATGGCTGGTTTTAGTTTGATCTCAAGGAGAAGAAATCGAACAGGATGTACAAGACGCAGAGGCTGGAAGGTATCTGCCTATCTGGCTATGGTGCTCCGCCGCCCACTGGGTCTGGGGCTCTGGGCTACTACTAGCTCTACTTAATTAGAGAGACTGAAGGAAGGAGGTGTGTATGGGCTTTTGTTCAGAGGAGGGTTGCATACATATTGGCATATAATTAACAAAGCTAGCAGCATATAAGTACGGGAGTAATCAAAAGAATTATCAGAGTAGCTAGGTTGCCTAGTGAGCAGACAGACTAGCTGTTCACGATCTATTTTTCAGGAGCGAAGAAAGGAAGGAAGATGCCATGGATGGCAGAGTGCAATTTGTGCAGATATATAGTAATGATTTTGCCTAATCAATCCGGTGGTGTGCTGCTAAACCTATTTTGTTTACTTGGACATCCACGTGGAGCCTTGCTCTTCTACAAGGCTACAAGACACACGCATGATCAGTAGCTAGCTAGGAGCTGAAGAGGCCGTTTAATCGGTGGGTAGGTACTACCTTGTTGCAATTTAATCTAATGGATATGCGCCGTCCTTCCAATTTGCCCAGAGACAAATGTAAGTGTAATGATCCATCTTCACATGCGGCAAGCATTAGATTACTGGGAGCCGGTGGCGTGGTTTAATCTGCAGGCTGAGCAGAAGCAAATTAGTTGATCAGTTTCGCAACAACATACGAATAGGAGGATATAATAAATTAATGCCGCAAGTGTGCAGATACCTGTTGTAATCGAATGGTGCAATAAGGTCACAGGATAGATAATTAGGTTGGGTGCAGACAAGAGAGAAACGTCCTCAAATACGTAGTTTTTTAGGTCACAGTAATCCATGCAGTGCGCCTGGCTAGCTCTCCATCCATCCGTCCATCTGTCGTGTCTCGGGATGGGCCTCATCTCCCTGCAAAGTAACCTTAATCTTTCACAGATGAGACCTTGGCCTTGTTCGTTGGTGGTAGCCTGCTAGTGCCGTGCTACAGATTCTCATTCTCCCCGGTACTCTCTACCTGCATGCCATGCCGCAATCACCATTAAAAAGCATGTTAGTGAATGAACCCCAGCAAAGTCCTTCTCCGATTAACAATGTGTGGGATGAACGATTATAAAAGAACAAAACAGCTTCAGCCAGGCTCTCCTTTCTTTTTATGCTTTTGAATGCTATAGAACTGAAAAATTACACTGCACCAAACAGGGGACAAAAATCCTCAGTGGTTTCAGTTTTGTTTGCCACAGTTTCTATGCAGGCTGCAGCTTTAGCACCAAATATAGTACTGCCGAACAATGGATTGCACAGTATAGCAGAAACACTTGCCCAGTTTACAGCTAATCAGGCCCAATGATGGAGCAGAGTGAGTAGAGTACTGGCATGATCACAAGAGTGAACAGAAAGTTTCTGTGCACGCATCTTGTAAAATAACCTACTATTTATGCAGCAGAGTACTTCAACTGAGACGCGAATGCTGCTCAGGTCTCCCCTCCACCTCCAGTGCCCATTGTTGTAATAAGATCAGTAAAAGAAGAAACTGACAAGTGAAGGTAATACCAATATTACAGTGACTCCTTATGGAGCTTAACCATGCTGAAGACATAAAGATCAAGACAAAATTGTTATCCCAGAAATAAATGGATGGTGCTGACCGGTTGTTGCAAATATTCTCTGTGTTGCCGTTGCATCATCTCTTCTGAACCTTGTTTTAAGCAAGTAGTAGTACGTAGTTGCATAATTCTTGAGCATTTATGCAAGTCTGGCTAAACATGAGACCGGATTTATTGCACTCACCTCGATGGATGGCGTCTTCCCTTTTCTCTCCTTCTTTCCTTCTGCTGCTGCTCATTCAACGCCTCCACATCTTCTGGCATGATATCAAGGCTCCTACGAAAAAGGCAGGAAACCTGTGACCCATTTATTGAGTCTGTCATCCAATTTGGTGGTGCATCCAGAGTAGTAGCAATCTTTCAGGAAATGAAATCACATTTGGTTCAATGATTCTAGTGTACTAAGCATAAGATGATTGGGGAAGCAACATGTTCTTTAACAAGACCCAATCAAAAATTGTTGGTCCAAATAGTTCTGATCGTTGCCTGGTCCTTACGGCCTCAACCAAATACTACTAGTATTATTGTATGATTCCCTTAAGCTTTTGGCCCACCTTGGTACCCAGGAATCCAGGATAGGTACCTCTACTCATAGATTGCTGAACTGTACCAGTAATAGTGCCATGATCAAGGATTCAAGGTAGCAAAATCTTGAAGCAGTATGCTTTATGTAGAAACAGAAACTGTGAAGAAACCGGGATTATTATAGGATAAACTACACAATACCATGGTGAACTTGGCAACAGAAAAGAGTTGTATCGAATGCGACACATAGCGAACCATCGATCAGATCTGCATCTTCATCTTCATCAGTAGGAAATGATTGGTCAACTGAAAATGCTTCCAAATTCCTCACAGCTTGGTGCTGCTAATCAATTTAACCAACTCTCATAATCTGCTTATATTATCCGTGCTACTTCTAAAGCGTATTATTGCTTAATCTGGATCTACTTAGCAGAGGCCCCCCAGCTAGTCATGTCAACATTAATATGTGGACTGCGTCCATGCAGCCACGCATACATACCAGTCAGTCAGGGATAAAGGCGGGTGCAATTTACCACTGTGGGATAGGATGATCCAGCAGATCTATGTGCCCTGCACCTTCACTGTGCGCAGCACATCAGTGTCACTGCGGTCTATTTAATTAACCATGCAGAGCATATCCCACACCCTTTGATCTGCGGCAGCTTTTAAAGTAAGTGGTACTAGTACGTACTACGTACCCCGCCCTAAGGGCTGGCCTCCAATAATCTACTGCATGGAGGCAGTACGTGTGTACCCCCTCAGATTGGTGTAATTAGCTGATGCAGAGCTGCACAAGAGTGGACAGTTCCATGGACCAGGCCGCGGTCTGCCTCCTAACAGATCCACTGTTCTGGAACATGCAGGCAGGCGTCGCTGAGCCGCGGAAATTAATTGCCTGTTAGTAATTAGCTGCTGATAATCTGTATGTATATAAGAGGGCTAGACGCCATGGACACTGACATGTTCGTGTTGTTGTTATCACCCTTCCAGGCCAACAAGCAAGCCGTAGGGAGCTCACAGGGTTTGTGCTTCTGCAATGGGGTTTTGTGACTTTTTAAGAGGGCCAAGTGCACGCAAATGGCCCATGCATGCAATCATGCAATAATGCAGAGAGCATGGCTGGCTCCACTGGGCACATGTCCTGGCCTACCCTTCTTCACTCATGTATGGCGATGGCCAACTAACAATAGCCATTTTCCAGACTGTAATTTCTACCAAGAGTTTCTTCAGTGGCTGTACCAAGAGTTTATTGGTGTTTCAAAAGAGAGATTACTTGGTTGGCCAAGGCAACACCCTTGTCTTAATCTCTCAGGTCTCAACTAAGCCTATAAAAGCTTCTAAATAGACTCCACGAAATTGAGGACATGATTACTGTATAAGTCAGGCAGGTTAAGCTAATGATTTCAGTACTCATCAACTTTTAACAGAGGAATATGACTACCTGCATTCAACTTTTCCGTGGGTATTACCTCTGATTTTTAACCATCTATCTTTTTCATCCTTTCTTCATATGTACTAAGAGCGTTTCGATCACTACTATAGTGATCTAAACGCTCTTATATTTGTTTAGTGATCTAAACGCTCTTATATTTGTTTATAGAGGGAGTAGTATATACTCCGTATATCAATGAAAGGATCTAAATTCCAAAAATGATTAAAGCTGCAGATCGAATACTACTGTGTTTGTGTAGTATGCGTAACAGCAACTCCTAGATTGTGTCTCCAAAGGAGGACAAACCAGAGGACCCCATTGAACAGCTGTACGATACACACATGTATGGGTGTCCCCAAGTGTATAGAAGCAAACAGTGTTTGCATATAACGACCCACCATCAAATCGAAATAAATACGCCAGAATTGGAAAAATACCGAGCAGCTGAACGGCACAGAACAAAAAAGCTTCCTCCAGCAGTACATGGATGATTGAAGCCAAAATAAAATAAAACAAACGAGGGACCAGATTATATTCTTAATTTGAACCCTTCAGTTAGGAGACAATTGGAACCAACAGGATCCATTGTTTTCATGATTTCCTGTGATTTAAAACATGTTGCAGGTTAAACAAATCTATTTTTTTATTGGGGATGCTCTGATATTTTTTTTGTGTGTGTGATAAAACGGGCATACAACATTATAAGCTACTACTAATAATAAATAAGGGTTCTATATAAACGATGCCAATGAAGTATGCATGCTTAGGAAGATATTCTGTACTTTAATTTACACATCAAGCATATATCTTACAGATACAAATCTTATTAGACTAGTGGATGAAATTGAATATAATGCATGTTTTCCTAGAGCCACATGCCTCAAGGACCCAAAAGAGACTAGGCAATTAGGCATCAACAAACCTTAGCCAGTGGTTTAAAAATCCTGTGTTAGTTTGTCTCATGTGGAGTGCAGACAACCTGCATGTGTTAGTTGCTGGGCAGGTCCCCTCCTTCATGGAAGCTACCGCTGGTTCTTGAGACAATACAATTTTGTATAAGGTTTTTTTTTACTCAATCTTATATAAGGTATTAGCCAAGGAACTGACTGAAGTACCAAACCTAGCACAAGGCAGGATAATTAGCATAGTGTTTTCTTCAGCCCTTACTCTGATTCTGATAATCTCTTCAGTCTGGACTGATATTTCACCTTCGCCTTCTTGCATCAAACACCTCGTTAAAAAAGCGCTATTAGGCGCGCTTAAGCGCTGGGCGTTGGCCTAGCGCCTCGCTTTGGCCCAAGGCGCTCAAAAAAGCGGCCGGTGAGGTCCTCCTGCGAGAAATCAGTCTCTCCGGCGAGGAATCATGTTTCTCAGGTGAGAAATCAATTTCCCCGATGAGGATTCTACCTCCCCTGCGAGGATTCATCCTAGCCGACAAGGGATTCAGCTACTCCGACAACAAATTGACTGATTCCGGCGAGGGATCAGGCTTCTCCGGTGAGGGATCGAGCTTCTCTGGCAAGGGACAGAGGAAGAGGGAGAGAAGCAGCCTAGTGTAGCAAGGGAGAGAGGACGAGGGGAAGACGTGAGGAGGAAACCTAAATTTCCTGTCCACTGCACAACATACAAGAGCTTTAGTAGGAGGATATGAAGATGGGCCTGTGGTTTAATGGGCTAGACCAGCCCATCTAGCTTATCTTTTCATCCTACAGTACTAACGCCTAATTGCGCCAAATTTCACCTAACCGCGTCTAAGCTAGAAAAGCGCAAGTAGGTGGTCGAACGCATAATTAACGCCTAGCGCTTTTTTGAATTTTGATCAAACATAACTTGGTCAGCAAAGCATTGTAACAAGCATTACATGATTAAACTACTTGCAAAAGTTTTTTGCCCAAAAGAGGATGCTCCATCCCCTAAAGGATTGTTTCGTCTTAGTGTTGCCTATGGAAAATGCCTCTGTTGTATGAATAATCGAATTAACCTCAGTTCATTTTCAAGCATGTAAGTTCCATATGGATGCAACAATGGAGCCTTGCTGGTTCTGCCAACACAAGGCACAACTTTTCAGAAACATAAAGTGGTAGCCAGCATCTTTTGACTGAAAATAGATTTGTCACTTCATTCTTTCTGGAAAAGTTAAAACCAAGTGCTAAAGTTGACCCGAAATCTCAAAGTAGGATGTATGAGCTATTAATAAATTATACAAATAAAGCTTTGGGGTAGTTACACCTAAACAATGGAGGAGCCTGTCATGTGGGGTCAGCCCTATAGGCGCAAGGCAGGCCCCACGCGGTCTGGGCCTGCACCAGCCTAAACTATGGCCTAGTTTAATTATAGAAGTTGTGTTAGATTAGGAGTCTGGGTTAGTTGAAAAGGTTTAGTCCCGTAGAAGGTTACCCTGTCAACTCCCAATCAGAGTAGGAGTCTGTAATCTGGTTTTGTAATTAGGCTATATATAGCCAGCCCTTGGGATCAATAAAATTAAGCAGAGAATAATCTAAACCCTCACCTCCTTGCTCCTGCGCTACGGCGCCTCTCCTCGCCCCCTTCTCCAGCCATAGGCCGGCGAGGGATCCGCCCTCGCCCTCCTGTCTCTCACGCCTACAATTTGCGCAGCAATCAGCCGGACCATGACAGAGCCACTATAAAAGCAGGGGCACTTTGACATGCATAGTTATGCCTAAACGCTAGTAGTAAGTAATTTTTTTGTTGAAGAGAGACTGTAGGGGAGTTCCAGGCAGTGAAGTTACTAATAAGTAAACAGGAGAATTACAACTTATGTACAATATGTACGAACCAAAGGGTTTGACTATACAGTATGACATTAAGCAGATCCGGCTTATCCTCCTCTTTAATCAACTAACAGTACTCCGGCAGGAGTACTACTTAATAGTTAAAACCCTGAACACTAATAAAAACCTAGGCAAATGATGTGAGATCTGAATGAACAATCCTACTCTTAATGGGCCTTTGTTTGGATGCAGATATACATGGCCGTTGGGCCTAAAGTCAGGCTACATAATAATAGGGCCATTTGGTTGAGCACAGCCCATTGTTAACTGCTAAGTACCCTGCTCACATCATTGAAGCCAAACCAAGGACGACAGTGTTCAACACGCCTACACATGTGACATAATTTGAAAGATAGCTCTCCAGATCGAAACCTACAAGATAACCCTAGCTGTTTTAATAGATTTTTTAAAGTAGTGTATGGTAACATCAAGTCATCAACATCGCCGAGTACGACATTGATATCGAAGGAAAACAGTTGTTATGACCGGTACGGCGTACCAACGGAGGAGGCCCAATGGGCAGGGTTAGTTACGGGCTTAGCCCAAGTTATTTTAGCTATCTTAGAGTTCAAGTTATATTAGAGTCCAAGTTATCTTAGTTATCTTAGAGTCCAAGTTATTGAGATTATATAAACAGATGTAAACAGTTATTTCGGAATTAAGCAATAAGACAATTCTATTGCTCGACTCCCAGAGGAGCCGGAACCCTAACCCTAGCCGCCCTACCCTAGCCGCCTCTCTCTCTCTCGCAGCAACGGCGCCCAACCGCCGGCGCCTGTGTCCCTAGCCGTGCCGGCCGCACTTCCACCCCTACAACCTACGCCCGACCTGGTAGAACCCTAGCCTCTACCAATTTGGTATCAGATAGCTTGGGTTCGATGAGTTTGTCGGACCTTCCCACCACCGCCGCCGCCGCCACCACCGCCTTCCCCGTCACCTCGCAGCAGCAGCAGCCGCCGCACTAGTCGCCGTCGCCGGCCGCCTCCGGTACTACGGCCCTGGCGGCCGAAGCTGCCCCCGTCCTCTCCCCGGCGGAGATGTCCTCGGCAATCCGCGACCTCACCCTGGTGATCTCCAACCTCCGGACCTTCCTCCAGGCTCCGTACGCGACCCCGCCACCACGGCCCCCGCCGGCGGCGCCCTTCGCGCCACCGTCGCGCCCCAGGGCCTGCCGATCAACCAGGTCAGGTGGCCGTCGTCGCCGTCCCCACTGCTGATGTGGCTCGACACGCTGACCTACACGACGGCGCCGCTCCAGCCGACGGTGTTGCAGCAGCCCGCCACCACCTTCAGGGGGTTCGGTGGGTATACTGACCCATACGCCGGGAGCTCCGTGGTGCCGCAGCACCCTCCTTCCACCGCACTGGGTCGCCACGAGGGCGCCTACGTGGCCTCACCGCACGTGCAGCAGCCGCCCCGCTTCACCAAGCTGGAGTTCTCCACCTACGACGGCACCGTCGACCCCCTGAACTGGCTCAATCGGTGCGATCAGTTTTTCAGGGGGCAACGGACCATGGCGTCCGACCGCACATGGATCGCCTTCTACCACCTCCGTGGCGCCGCACAGACGTGGTACTACGCCCTCAAGCAGGACGAGGGCGGGATGCCTCCGTGGGAGCGCTTTCGCGACCTGTGTCTCCTTCGGTTCGGCCCCCACATACGTGGGAGCCGCCTAGCCGAGCTCGGCCGCCTCCCCTTCACCACCTCGGTGCAGGACTTCGCCAACCGCTTCCAGACGTTGGGCTGCCATGCGCGTGACGTCACGGCTCGCCAACGCGCCGAGCTCTTCGTCGGCGGCCTTCCCGACCACATCCGCATCGACGTCGAGATGCGCGACCCCCAGGACCTACAGATGGCCATGTACTACGCACGCGCGTACGAGCAGCGCACCAACGCCCTGCAGCAGGCGACGCGTCTCCTTCGACGCGACGCCTTCTCCTGGGACGAGGAGGCGACTACGGCATTCGAGGCTCTCCAGCGGGCGCTCACGACGGGACCCGTCCTCCAGATGCCGGACTTTGATATGTTGTTCGTGGTGGACTGCGACGCCTCTGGCATCGGCTTCGGCGCCGTCCTCCACCAGGGCGAGGGACCGCTCGCCTTCTTCAGCCGCCCCTTCACCGCTCGCCATCACAGGCTCGTGGCCTACGAGCGCGAGCTTATTGGGCTAGTTCAGGCGGTGCGCCACTGGCGGCCTTATCTTTGGGGCCTGTCGTTCCGTGTGCGCACGGACCACTACAGCCTCAAGTTCTTGCTAGACCAGCGCCTCTCCACCGTCCCGCAACACCAGTGGATCAGCAAGCTCTTCGGCTTCGACTTCACCGTCGAATACCGCCCCGGCCGTCTCAACACGGTCGCCGACGCCTTGTCCCGCCGCGACACTGAGGATGTCGCGGACGACGTCGCCACGGCTGGAACTATCATGTGCATCCGCTCCGGGCCATCTTTCGCCTTCATCAACGACATTCGCCGGGCAACTTCAACGGCCGCGGACGCGCAGGGCCTGCGCCAGCGCCTTGACGCCGGCGAGCTGGCAGCGCCCTGGCGCCTGGACGAGGGGCTGCTCCTCCATGGCCGCCGCATCTTCGTGCCCGACCATGGCGACCTGCGCCACCAGGTCCTGACCTTGGCGCACTCTGCAGGGCACGAGGGCGTGGAGAAGACTCTCCATCGTCTCCGTGCTGATTTTTACATACCCGGTGATGGCGCGCTGGTCCGCGACTGGGTGCGGTCGTGCGTGGCGTGCCAGCGGAACAAGACGGAGACACTACGACCCGCGGGTCTACTGCAACCGCTGGACGTACCCTCCCAGGTGTGGGCGGATATTTCCGTGGACTTCATCGAGGGCCTTCCCAAGGTGGGCGGCAAGTCCGCCATCCTCACGGTGGTTGACCGCTTCTCCAAGTACGCGCACTTCATCGCCCTGGGTCATCCATATATAGCCGCCTCCGTGGCGCGGGCCTTCTTCGACGGCATCGTCCGCCTCCACGGTTTTTCGTCGTCCATCGTCAGCGATCGTGATCCCGTGTTCACGGGACATGTCTGGCGGGATCTCTTTCGACTGGCGGGCATGAAGCTACGCATGAGCACGGCGTTCCACCCTCAGACGGACGGCCAATCTGAGGTGGTCAACAAGGTGATCGCCATGTACCTGCGCTGTGTTACTGGTGATCGTCCACGAGCTTGGGTGGACTGGTTGGCATGGGCGGAGTACTGCTACAACATCTTCTATCACTCCGCCCTGCGGACCACACCTTTCGAGGTGGTCTACGGGCGGCCACCTCCGGCGATGCTCCCTTACGAGCCTGGGACGGCTCGGTCCGAGACGGCGAGCGACTTACTCCGCACCCGCGACGACATTCTGGCTGTGGCGCGCCAGCGTCTTCTCCAAGCACAGCAGCTGGCCCGGAAGTACTACGATGCTCATCATCGCGAGGCGAAGTTCGCGGTGGGCGATTGGGTGTGGTTGCGCCTCCTCCACAGGACCACGCAGTCTTTGGACCCGCAATCCAAGCGCAAATTGGGACCTCGCTACGCCGGTCCCTTTCGTGTGCTGGAGCGTGTCGGCACACTCGCATACCGCTTGGAGCTGCCAGCTGGTTCTCGCCTCCACAACGTCTTCCATGTCGGCTTACTGAAGGCCTACCGCGGGGACCCTCCTGCAGCGACGTCGGCCCTTCCTCCTACTTCGGATGGCCGCCTCCTTCCAGCTCCCGCGCAGGTGGCGAAGGTGCTGCAGGCGCAGCAGCGCCGCGGCGTCTGGCATGTCTTGGTACAGTGGGCCGGCCTGCCAGAGGAGGAAGCGACTTGGGAGAAGCTCGACGATTTCCGCTAGCAGTTTCCAGATGTTCAGCTCGAGGACGAGCTGTTTGAGAAGGCGGGGAGAGATGTTATGACCGGTACGACGTACCAACGGAGGAGGCCCAATGGGCAGGGTTAGTTACGGGCTTAGCCCAAGTTATCTTAGCTATCTTAGACTCCAAGTTATATTAGAGTCCAAGTTATCTTAGTTATCTTAGAGTCCAAGTTATTGAGATTATATAAACAGATGTAAACAGTTATTTCGAAATTAAGCAATAAGACAATTCTATTGCCCGGCTCCCAGAGGAGCCGGAACCCTAACCCTAGCCGCCCTACCCTAGCCGCCTCTTTCTCTCTCGCAGCGACGGCGCCCAACCGCCGGCGCCTGCGTCCCCAGCCGTGCCGGCCGCACTTCCACCCCTACAACCTACGCCCGAGACCTGGTAAAACCCTAGCCTCTTCCAACAGTCCAGTGGCTTGCAATTCTGCAGAGCAAGAGAAGTAAAGATGGTGATGGAGGATTATGGATATGAATTTGGCTTGACGGGGAATAGGGGTGTGCACGGAGAGTAAATTTGAACATATGCTTAATGATGTTTTTTTACAGTGGGCAAGTCGCCTACTGCTTTCCTCAATAAAAAAACAAGGGGAAAAGTGTATAATGTAACAGATTCCTGCGACAAGTGAGGACAGATCAGGAAAGGATTGGACTGTCTGAGCTGCTGGTTCTTCTATTTCATGCATCTAATTAAGAGGGTGGCAAAAGTTCGGTGGCTGTATGACCTCCCATTTTATGAGACAGAGCAACTGGAGGTTGATTAGTCACTTTACTGGAAAGTAAATGCAATTATTTCTACAAGACAGGGTTTTAAGTGGTGTCTCTATCTGTTGCTGGCAGGAAGCTTGCTGAGAAATTGCTCAAGACTTATCTACAGCCATTAGTATATCGTTGAAGACTAAACATGTAAAAACATCAAGTCAGGTAGTACAAGGAGAGCTTGGTCTTATATGACCACGTATATCTCTACTTAAAGATGAAGTAAACTAACAGACAACAACGCAAGAACGATGCTATTCAAGAAAAGCCAAAGAGGAATATGCCTCGCTGAAGATGAAGGCATGGTATGTATTACCGTATACATGATCTCAGAGTCACAAGGAAGGGAGTAGGGTAAGCAACAGAAGTTTGTCATGTCCGCCAATTACTAGCTATATCATACATGAGTTACTCAACGCAACACTGCAGATAGCAAACACCAAAGTCTAGCTGCATATATGTACTTTTCGAGAAGGAAGGTTAATCCTTCGAGCCTCTGCATCTGTGAATGCACACAGCCATAGCTGCATATATTTATCTACACGCCAGATGTTTTGGCGACTAGGTCTTGTTCTTCGTGTCACAGTACTTGTGGAAGTGCAGCAGCACAGGGCTCTTGCACCTGGGGCACTTGGGTTGCTTCTCTTCTTCTGAATCTGAGAGCATCATATACATGAGGCACTGGGGGCATCCAGCCACCACCATCGGCATCTCCACCTCTGCATCCGACGACACGCATGAGCTCGCCGGTGAATCCATGGACACTTCACCGCTGCTAGTTGTTATCTGGCTCATGCTTGGTTCACTAAGTGGTGTCAAACTAGCTACAGTGCAGTGTAAGTGGTTAGAGGAAGAGGAAGAGGAAGAGAGGAGCCCCTCTGTATCTGTTCTGTGGTGTGTGAGAAACTGAGAACTGTGGTCGTGCGGTGCACCTCCCACTGGCAGAACATTATATAATGGCTTTGGAAAGGAAGAGTGCATCCTAAAATAAAAACTCCTTGGATTTCCTTAGGCAGACAAGAGATTGGAGGTCAAAATCATTGCAGCTGAGGTGAAGTTTCCTTGCGACCGAAGGACTTTCTCCTTCCACGTGGGCATTCAAATGAAGGATAGTACACTGGTAGTTCAAGAAAAGTTAGCAGTTGGGACTTTCTTTTACTTTTAACAAAAAGTTTCCAGGAGCATACACAACTCTCTTTCCCATTCCCTTTGCTACTGTAAATACTGGTTATTTCCGTTGAGCAATTAATGGAAAGGGGTTCGTCTGGTTGGAACAAAAATAAGCCTTTTGCAACATTAAGATTGTTTGGTTGAGACTGTTGTACTGGTATATACCTAACCCTTGAATGAGAGAACAGTTGTAGTTATCAGAAAATATAACACCATCACCCCCCCCCCCCCCACACACACACACACACTAAAAAATAGTTTAACAAACTGACCTACCGATTTTCCATAATCTGAAAAGATATATGGATCGCGAATATGTGATAAACTAAGTAGCTTGTCTGAACAAAAAACAATACAGATGCAAGGCCCTGGAATCATGAATGTTGTCCCTACTTGATAAAGTGTCCTCTGGTGAATCATCAGAGACAAATATAACAATGATGCTTTTGTAACAATAAACTTTTATAAGGAACCTTGACAGGAATTCCAAACAACATACTGAGAGTAGCCAGTTACAACTGACAAGTAACTCAGACTTGACATTGAAAACAAGTTATTTATTACCGTACATTTAATATTATATATAGTGAATGCATCTGTAAGTGGTTTGGTGTCGACCGGTTGTTGTTTATGTCTGTATCTAACAACTACTGTGTGGCGTCACAGCAAGGGAGCTATGGGCACAACTGTCAGACTGATCTATGTTAAACACTATATTCTCATGTGTTTGGTTGGTTGGACTTAACGTTTGGTGTTGAGTGCATGCCATATAATTAAGTTAAAGTTAAGTAGACTATATTATATAATCAATCCGTACGAAAAAAGTATACAGTCAACCAAGAATATCGGAAGCAGCTAGCAACCTGAAACGAAATGCAAATGTCAAAAGGATAGCTTAGATGATTTAGTTTCCATCCCTTTCTTCACCATTGTATGTTTTTCTGTCTTATAGTCTATGATTTAAATCAATTATAACCTGCATACTACATAATGTTGGGACAATTGTAACTGTATACACCTTGTCATTCTAAGTTAACTGTTAGGTTGTGGCGCAGTTCCATTGTTAAGACAGCTGCAGAAGGCCATCAATAATGTTTGAGAACAAATAAATCTTATAGTACTGGCACACTTTGATTTGTGGGAAAATACTTGTCATTCATTCCTGGTAACTGCATAGCAGCATAACATATTAACATGTGTGAGTAATTATGTCAGTATTGTATTTGGTGAGCCAGGCACAAACATTGTAAAGCATACAGTAGCTTCTCCAGCCAAGGAAAAGCAAATGCAGGAATAAGTGTGTTATCCTAGTTACAGTGTTTAGGAGCTTAAATAGTGTGAACCCTGAATACTCGATGTATTCTGAATAACAGTATTGCAAGCCACCTTCTGAAAAATAAACATGGCTACTTGATTCCAGCAGGTTTGAAATTTCACAGAGCTCTAATCATATCTCCAGCAAATGTAAACCTTTTTCAACAACCCTAAGTGACAACTTTGAAGTTGTGTCTGTACATCTGAAAGAACCCCCAAAATATAGATAAGAATATTTCTGACAGCGCATCACGGATGATCGGAGACACTTACATTTACATGATATAAGTGGTAACTGCATTACCAGCATCTGATGCCATTGACTTTTCTCCTCATATGGTTACACTTAAAATCACTGAATTAGCTAACAACTATAAAAGCATCCAGAAAATAGTTAAACAAAAGAGAATTATCTCCTCCACTACAGAAATGGGCACTATTTATTATCTAATTCTTGTCATTGTGTAAGTAAATCTTGTACTGGTTTTTTTTTCTTTCTATTTTCCGACATTAATGAAATGGGCAGAGTGCCTCCCTTTCCCTTCAATGAAAAAATAACTCGTATAGAGATGCTAGGTCTAGGTGTCACTAAAAAAAAGAGCAAACTGTAAACGGGTTAACAATTGAGAGTCCAAACCGTGAGAGGCAGCCAGGAAGCAGACACCTTGCGGAATGAGGGCGCCGTCGAACACGGGGGCCGGGGGTGGTCACCATCTCCGCCTCGGCCCGACACTCCATGCATCGCCGCATCTCAAGACGCACATCGTCTCCCTTCTTCCCCCGCGCCCACGACCGCGCGTCGTATCCTCCAGAGACCCCGGCCGATCGCCGCCGCGGCCGGCAGGGCCGGGCGCCGCGGGATCGTGGTAGGAGGATTTGAGTTTCGGTTTTGGGTTTAGGTGGGAAGGAGAGGGAGGCGGCGGATTGCCCGAGTTCAGCCATTCGAATCTTTTCGATCGGTGTCTAGAAAAAATAAATAAGGAGCAGCTACGAATCAGTAGGATGATTTTTTAAGAGAGAAATCATCCGCTCATTCAGCCCTTAGATCAGCTTCGCGATATCGTCGGATCAACAGCTGGTTTGAATGGTCAACGCACACAAGACCTCCTCCCTGCATCGCACATCAGTCCCATTCTCTCCTTCGATCTTCGATCATGTGGAGCCGCTGGTGTTAGCCGTATCGGAGCCTTGGGAGCCTCCGGCTTTGCTTCACTGCAGCGCCAACATCCGTGCGACGGCGATCCATCGTAGCTCAAGACGCCGCCGGCGATGCTCCATTGAAACACATGCCGCTTCGATGTTGCTTCACCAGCGACGGGTGCTTCAACGCAACACGGCGGCCATGGCGAAAAGCTATGACGCAGCGGACGACGACGACGAAAAAAGCTGCTGTCGGCGGATGACCCCGGGTAGGCTTATCAAGACTGCTCCTTCATTTCCAGCCCAAAAAACATGAACATACACATATTCCCAAGCCCAAGTCTTCCCACCGACTAGGCATCACCTACCGGCTAGAGTCGAGGCGGCCATCCCTCTGACCGGCGAGGCAACCCCTGCCGGCTAGAGTCGAGGCGGCTACCTCTTCTGAGCCGGCCTCGTCCCGCCAGCCCGGCTAGGAATGAGGCGGCCGCACCCAAGCCGGCTAGCCAAGCAGGCTAGCCGGCCGAATATCACAAGTCACATCAGATCGTAGGTCAGGATAAGACCTTACGATTAAAGGTAGCTACGCGTCAGCAAAGGTACTGGATCGGGGCGTCCGGCAGGTACAAGCGTCGGCGGCCACGCCGCTGACCTACCCCGGCTCTGATCCATCACCTAGCATAGTGTCGGACCGTCACACTCCCACTCCATTACTGCACTCGGCGTGGGGAACAGTGGAGGCGGCCGTACTACCTGCCCATGACGAATCTCGCAGGGCGACGCTTGACGTACAACGCGTGCTCGGCGTCAACCTTACGCGAGAGCTTCATTGGCTAGCCAGCGGGTCCCACTGCCAATCGAGACCATGCAGCCGGCGGGCCCCTCAAGCGACAAGACAAGACTCTAGTGGGGCCCTGGCCAGCCGGCGAGGCTGCCAGCCGGGTCCCACACTTGTATCCTTTATCCATATTGTAGGCCGGCGGGTTCGCCTATAAAACCCCCTGGTCGCCCTCCATGCAGAGGGGGCGATCATTACACAGTCACACAACACCATACGCTCACCAACCACAGAGAGAAAGGCAGAGACGAGCCGGCTGCTCCCCTCTTCCTCCTCCCAACATAGCTCCAAGAGCAACCCTGTACTCTGTTCATACACATCAAACACTCCGGCAGGACTAGGGGTATTATCTCTACGGAGAGCCCTGAACCTGGGTACATTGTGCGTTCCATGCGTGTACCAACCTCGTTCCCAGCGTCCACCTTTGTCCCTTCGGTTCTCACCGACTTTAGCCTACCTATGGCATATGTTGTGAGTATTCACCGACATTTGGCACCCACCGTGGGGCCGATCGCGACATCGGCTGGCTTTACGCGCTGGGCGAGGCCCCGCACCTACACCACCGGATGCATCGCGTCCGGATCAGTATGCCTGCCCGTTGAGCCCGCTTTCGACGAGGCAACACCCATGATGATCGACGCCCCCGTCCGCCACGCGGATTCGGACGAAGATTCTGATGACGAGGCGCTCCCTAGTGTCGTCGTCGCTGCTATGGAGAACCTCAGCGTTCTCTTCAGCGACCTTCGTCTCAACGACGGTCCGCGCTACTTCGGCGAGGACTTCGACGTTGAGGCGCTCTGCGCCAGCTTCAGCAGGCTCTCTATTGCTGAGATGCCTGCCCACGACGTATATCCCAACAACGTCCTCGTCTTCGACGGTCCTCCACCGTCGGTGGGGTTCTTTACCCCATACCACGTTGTTGCCGTCTCCAACACCGTGGAAGTGATGGTTATCGGCGCCGGCACCAGCACGGCTCCCGGCAAGGCCTCAACAGGTGCTGGTGAGCCCGCCGCTGCCACCGCCGATACTCTTCGGGACGCCATTGTCGGCCTGAAGACACCCGTCACCGCTTCCGCAAACCCTGCTGACGCTCGGGCCTCGCTGGAGGAGGCTCGCAAGGGTATCCTGGAGAAGGGCATTGTCGTAGCTTCGGCGAAACGTCGGATGGAGGCTACGCAGCGCGAATATAACTCCGCATACGTCCTTACTCCGATTTCCGAGGCCCCTAGCCGGCTTGGATCGGTCCGCATCCGCGGCCGGTTCATCGCCGAAGTCCTAGGTGGCGATCTGTCCACCTACGAGACCCCTACGGCCAACATGCGAGCGGCATAGGCAGCCATGGAGGAGATGGCGAGCCTGGAAGGCGAGGAGCGCGCTTTCCAGGAGAAGCGGGTCAAGGACCTCCTTGACGCCGCCAACCAGCAACACGCTCGGTTTGACCCCGGTCAGGCTCAGTCGGAGTCCCCGGGGCCCAACCCCGGAGCACGTCGCAACCCTAGTGGTCAGCATCATGCAGAAGGATCCTCCTCGCATCGCCCTTTCGGCCGAAGGGGCGAGGGAAGCCAAGACCGGCACTCTCAGCGGCAGAGCGAGCACACTTCGGGCTTGCGTCGCGGATGCGACGAGGGCGATTCGGAGTGTGAGACTCTTCCCCCATGAAGAACTCACGTCTCTGGTTCGCGAGGCGCCTCCCCTCTCGCCACTCGGGCTGGTGCTCGCGCTTCCCAGGATGATCGGGACGCTCACCGGCGTTTCATCGTCTTGGCCCAGTCAGCCCTCCTGGAGGAAGACGGTCTCGTCGGTCCGGCTTGCTTCGGCCCCCGGATCCGAGGGGAGCCGTTCCCCCGAGGTTTCACCTTGCCTCGGTACACGCCCAAATACAATGGCACGGCCAAGCCAGAGGACTGGTTGATTGACTACACCATGGCCGTCGGCACTGCCAGGGGCAACAAGCACGTAGAGGTCCGCTACGTGCCACTCATGTTGACCGGCTCGGCCCGGACTTGGCTTAACAGCCTCCCGGTCGGCAGTGTCAACTCCTGGGTGGACTTCGAGGACGCGTTCGTCCGCAATTTTACTGGCACCTACAAGCGCCCTGGCCGGCCCCGCGAGCTGGCCATGTGCATCCAGAAGCCCGACGAACCCCTTCGCGACTATGTCACCCGGTGGACGGAGCTCCGTAACTCCTGCGAGGGGTGCATGATGTACAAGCCATCCAGTACTTCATCGACGGTTGCCGAGACGGCACCCTCCTCAAGCACAAGCTTATGTGCTCTGAGCCCACCTCCCTGGCGGTGCTCATGGCCAAGGCGAACAAATACGCCACGGCCGACTCGGCGATGCGCGTCAAGGTGAGCGCCTCGGACAAGGCTGTACCTACGCCGGCTACTCCCAAGCCGGCTGGGGACAACCGAGGCGGCAAGAACAACTACAAGCGCAAGGCAGATCAGACGGATTCCCGCTCCAACAGCAAGTTGGTGGCCAGCGTGAAGGGCGAAACATCGGCTCCTCAAGCCGGCCCTCCGCGAAAGCGTCCCAACAGGAGCAACACCAACTGGCTGCCCAAGCAGTCCTTCGAGCAGCTGCTCGACGCCCCCTGCAAGATACATTCTGGGGCGCATCCGTCTTCCCACACCCTTCGACAGTGCAGCTTTGCACGCCGACTGTCGCAAGGGGATGGTCTGTCGGCTCCTCCAGGTGCGCAGGCGGCGCCTCGTGCACCGGCTCCACCGCCGCCGCCTCGCGACGACGGCCACCACCAAGACGACTATGCTCATCAAGACGGAGCGTTCGCCGCCTTCACGAGTGAAGGTGACAACAAGTACAGCCTGCGCCAGAGGCGGCGCAAGGTGAATGCCACGGTCCCCCCGGTTCCCCAGTACATGCATTGGTCCGACAAACTAATCACATGGAGTCGGGTGGACCATCCCGCGGTGATGCCCAACCGGGGATCATACGCACTCGTCCTCGACCCCACCTTCGCCTCCAAAAGGCTCACATGTCGATTCTCCCGGGTGTTGATCGAGGCGGCAGCAGTATCAACATCCTCTAGCTCGACACTCTCCTCAAGCTCGGACTCAAAGAGACGGACGTCCTACCGACCAGTACTGTCTTCCATGGCATCGTGCTTGGGCAGTCCTGCTCACCCATTGGCAAGATCCAACTGGACGTCCTCTTCGGCGACAAATCCCACTTTCGTAGAGAGTCCATATGGGTCGAGGTAGTGGATCTCAGTAGCCCGTATCACGCGCTGCTGGGAAGACCGGCTCTGGCCAAGTTTATGGCTATTCCGCATTACGCCTACCTGAAGATGAAGATGCCGGGTCCCAAGGGCATCATCACTGTTGTTGGCGACTACAAGAAGTCGCTCGAGTGTGCCCAATATAGCATCCGCCTCGCCGACGCCTTGGTGATCGTTGAGGAGAAGCGGCAGATCGACCGACTTGTGGCCCAGGCTACTGAGTAGCCGGTGATTCCTTCTCCTCCATCCCATTCAGCCGGCGAGGGCTCTTTCAAGCCGGCTAAAGAGACCAAGCAGGTCCCACTCGACCCTGCCAATCCAAAACAGTGCGTCACCATCGGGGCTGGCCTCAGCCCCAAATAGGAAGGCGAGCTCGTCGACTTCCTCCGTGAGAATTGGGACATCTTTGCATGGTCCCCCAAAGACATGACGGGTGTTCCGAGGAAGTACGCCGAGCACAAACTTCACGTGCGACCGGATGCAAAGCCGGTGAAGCAACCCTTGCGTCGCTTCGCCGAGGGGAAGCGACGCACGATCGGAGAAGAGATCACCCGACTCCTTGCAGTCGGCTTCATCATGGAGGTTTTCCACCCGGACAGGCTGGCTAATCCAGTCCTGGTGCTGAAGAAGAACAACACCTGGCGAATGTGTATTGACTACACTAGCCTGAATAAGGCCTGTCCGAAAGACCCTTTCGCGTTGCCTAGGATAGATCAAGTGATAGACTCCACTGCAGGCTGCGAACTGTTGTCATTTCTGGATGCTTATTCGGGCTACCATCAGATCAAGCTGGATCCAGCTGATCGCCTGAAGAACTCCTTCATCACGCCCTTCGGGGCCTACTGCTACACCACCATGACGTTCGGTCTGAAGAATGCAGGTGCGACGTTCCAACGCTGCATGCAGCAGTGCCTACTGCCACAGATCGGCAGAAACATATGTCTATGTGGATGACGTCGTCGTCAAGACGAAGCAGCACTTCAGCCTCCTCAACGACTTGCGGGAGACGTTCGCCAACCTGCGCGAGTACAAGATCCGGCTCAACCCGGAGAAGTGCGTCTTCGGGGTTCCAGGCGGCAAACTCTTGGGGTTCTTCGTGTCCGCCCGCGGTATCGAAGCGAACCCCGAGAAGATCGGCACCATCGAGCGGATGGTGCGGCCGGCTCAAATCCTCGACGTCCAAAAGTTCGCCGGCTGCTTGGCGTCCCTTAGCCGGTTCGTCAGCCGGCTTGGCGAGAAGGCACTTCCACTCTACCAGCTCATGAAGAAGACAACAAATTTCGAGTGGAACGACCAGGCGGACGAAGCCTTCCGCAACCTCAAGCGGGTAATCTCGAGCCTGCCAATCTTGGCAGCGCCGTCTGAAAGGGAACCGATACTCATATACATTGCGGCGACCACTTGTGTGGTTAGCGTAGTGTTGGTAGTTCAGCGTAAAGAGGAGGGCAAGGCACTGCGAGTGCAGAGCCCTGTCTATTACCTTAGCGAGGTCTTGTCCGCCTCTAAGCAGAACTATCCGCATTATCAAAAAATGTGTTATGGTTTTTACCTTGCTGCAAAGAAGTTGAAGCAATACTTCCAAGAGCATGCCATCACCGTGGTAAGCACTGCCCCACTTTCAGAGATCATGGGCAACCGTGATGCCACGGGCAGGATTGCCAAATGGTCCATCGCTATGGCGGATCACGATATCCGGTACGAGCCACGTACCGCCATCAAATCTCAGGTGGTGGCGGACTTCTTAGTCGACTGGGCCAAGACCCAGTTTGAGCCACCGCCTCCAGACTCCACGCATTGGCGGATGCACTTCGACGGCTCGAAGATGCGGACAGGACTGGGAGCCGGCATCATCTTAACGTCTCCGAAAGGGGACCAACTCAAGTATGCTCTCCAGATCCATTTCGCCGCCTCCAACAACATCGCCGAGTACGAAGCACTCGCTCATGGCCTCCGGCTTGCCAAGGAGATCGGCATCCGGTGGCTCATATGCTTCGGAGACTCAGACTTGGTGGTGCAGCAGGTCTTTGGCGAATGGGACGCCAGGGACGCCAACATGGCAAGCTACCGCTTCATCATTCAGCAGCTCAGCGGCCCCTTCGAGGGTTGTGTGTTTCACCACGTTCCCAGGGTAGAAAATGAGGCAGACGATACACTGGCGAAGATCGGCTCCACGAGACAGGCCATTCCAGCCGGCGTCTCCCTCGAGCAACTCCATAAGCCGTCTATCAAGACGTCTCCCGAGTCGGCATCGATCTTTGTGCCGGCTGACTCGATGTAAGCGCCATCGGCTCCACCAGCTACGCCGGCTGCAGTTCTTGTGCCGGGTCTATTGGCTCCATCAACTACGTTGGCTGCGGTTCCCATGCCGGCTGCGTTGTCTACACCGACTCCAATGGCGGCACCGGCTACGACAACAACCTCGGCTCTGCCTGGACTCGAATCCTGTCGTCTCGACACCTAGTGGGTGGACGTCATGGAGATAGACGGTGAGCCAACTGCCGCGGCAACACTAGAGACACCTTGTCTCGAGTCCACAACAACGGCTCCATCAAGCTCGGGGGTTGCAGAAGCCCCCAACAGTCAAGACAAGGGGAGGCAACCCTTGTGTCGACTCCATCATGGGCTCAAACTATTCTGGCCCTCCTTCTTCGCGGCGAATTTCGTCAGAACGAGGCGGAGGCGAGACAAATCCAGCGCAGATCTGCAGCCTACGCCATCATCAATCGCGAACTGTTACGACGCTGCGTGACCAGCGTGTTTCAACGCTGCGTCGAATCAGAAAAGGGACAGGAGATCCTCAGAGACATTCACCAGGGGGAGTGTGGGCATCACGCCGCCTCCAGAACCCTGGTGACCAAGGCATTCCGCCATGGATCCTATTGGCCCACGGCCCTCGAGGAGGTCGCGGATCTGGTCGACAAGTGCGAAGGTTGCCAATTCTTCAGCGCGAAGAGCCATATGCCGCCTTCGGCCCTCAAACCATTCCCCTGTCATGGCCATTCGCCGTCTCGGGACTGGACATGGTAGGGCCCTTCAAGACGGCTCGCGGTGGGATGACGCATCTCTTGGTGACCGTCGACAAGTTCACCAAGTGGATCGAAGCCGGGCCTATCAAAAAGCTTGACGGCCCCACCTCTGTCAAGTTCATCACACACATATCTGTCCAATATGGCGTTCCCCACAGCATCATCACCAACAACGGCACCAATTTCGCCAAGGGCGCTCTAGCGCTCTACTATTCCAAGGTAGGCATCCGGCTCGATTTGGCATCAGTGGCACCCCTCCAGTCGAATGGCCAAGCAGAGAGGGCCAACGGCCTGATTCTGGCGGGCATCAAGCCAAGACTGGTGGAACCACTAGTCAGATCAGCCCGCTGCTGGATTGAGGAACTGCCGGCTATGTTATGGAGCCTCCGCACCACGCCCAACCGGTCGACCGGCTTCACTCCGTTCTTTCTTGTATACGGGTCCGAGGCTATTATTCCCACGGATATCGAGTTCGACTCGCCTCGGGTCGCCCTATACACAAAAACGGAGGCGAAGGAGGCAAGAGAACACGTGTGGATCTCCTCGAAGAAGCAAGGGACTTGGCCTTGAGCCGGACGACCATCTATCAATAGAAGCTGAGATACTACCATAGCAAAAAGATCAAGCCTCTCTCTTTCACGGAGGGATACTTTGTCCTCAGGAGAATCCAGCGCACTGTCGGCCAACACAAGCTCTCATCCCCATGGGAGGGACCCTTCATCATCAGTAGGGCGTTGCACAACAACGCTTACTACTTGATCGATGCCCAAAAGCCAAGGAAGCGCAAGAGGGATGACTCCGGCCAAGAAACGGAACGTCCATGGAACGCGGCGCTGCTTCGCCCGTTCTATTGCTAGAAGGCAAGAATCAAACAAGGGAAAGAGCATGCACATGTATCTTTCTCCCTTTTCAGGGATCAACAACAAATGCAATAAAAAGAGCATGCCTCATGTTTCTTTTTATTGAGAGTTTTCACTCGGTGTACGCCCCCTAACTGGCTTCAATAAGCTCAGGGGCTACACTGCGTACACCTCTTGCTGGCTTTATCAAGCTCGGAGGCTACGCAGCGCACACCCCTTGCTGGCTATAACAAGCTCGGGGGCTCGCTAGCCGCTCGGATGCCTTCCCTATTGTAAAAGAACACATAGTGTAACCGGCTGATCCCTGGTCACCTCGTACGAGCTTGCGGGCTGGCTCTGGCCGTCTGGCTTGCGAGGTGACGCCAGGTCAGGCCGGATACATGCAAAGTTCGGCTACAAAGGGTCGCCGGCTCGGGCTGGCTCGATCATATATATGATCTCATTCAAGCCGGCCTCTGTTGGTTCATGTCTTGTTCTTTAAGTCTTGATGAGTTCGAAAAATCTAAGTCTCGTATTCTAAAATCAGAAACCTCGACCCAGCCACAGACCGGTTCCCGGCTGTCAGGTTGGCAGGATGGAAGATTAGGAATACGAGGATTGGAGAAAAAGGAGTCAACCAGGAATCAAAAGACAAGAATATGAGACAACACGCATGGTAATACGAATATAATGTTGAATACATACATTCAAAAAAGCATTGGCCCACGGCCCACGTGTTGGGTAACGTAGCATAAAATCAAAATTTTCCTACGCATATTCAGATCTTCCTATGGAGAGACCAGCAACGAGAGAGGGGTAGGAGCATCTTCATACCTTTGAAGATTGCTAAGCGGAAGCGTTGCTAGAACGCGGTTGATGGAGTCGTACTCGCAGCGATTCCGATCTAGTGCCGAACTACGGCACCTCCGCGTTCAACACACGTGCAGCCCGGTGACGTCTCCCGCACCTTGATCCAGCAAGGAGAAGGGAGAGGTTGGGGAAGAACTCCAGCAGCACGATGGCGTGGTGTCGATGGAGATACGAGGTCTCCTGGCAGGGCTTCGCCAAGCACCGGTAGAGAGGAGGAGGAAGAAGGGCAGGGCTGCGCCGAGGGAGAGGGAGAAGTCTGTCTCCCAAGGGCCCAAACCCCTCTATTTATAGGAGGAGGGGGAGGGGCTGCGCCACCCCTAGGGTTCCCTCCCTAGGGGCTGGCGGCCACCAGATGGGAAAGGGGGGCGGCGGCTAGGGTGGGGAGGGGGTGGCGCACCACCTGGTGGGCCTTAGGCCCATCTGGCTTAGGGTTTGCCCCCCTTTTCTCTCCCCCACACATTGGGCTGAGTGGGGAGGCGCACCAGCCCACCTAGGGGATGGTTCCCTTCCCCACTTGGCCCACCTTACCTCCCGGGGTCGTTGCCCCCCTTCGGTGGACCCCCGGTGGACCCGGTGGTCCCGGTACGTTATCGGTGATGCCCGAAACACTTCCGGTATCCGAAACCATCCGTCCTGTATATCAATCTTTACCTCCGGACCATTCCGGAGCTCCTCGTGACGTCTGGGATCTCATCCGGGACTCCGAACAACTTTCGGTAACCTCGTATAACAATTCCCTATAACCCTAGCGTCATCGAACCTTAAGTGTGTAGACCCTATGGGTTCGGGAGACAGGCAGACATGACCGAGACGCCTCTCCGGCCAATAACCATCAGTGGGGTTTGGATACCCATGGTGGCTCCCACTTGCTCCACGATGATCTCATCGGATGAACCACGATGTCAAGGATTCAATCAATCCCGTATACGATTCCCTTTGTCTGTCGGTATAGAACTTGCCCGAGATTCGATCGTCGGTATACCTATACCTTGTTCAATCTCGTTATCGGTAAGTCTCTTTACTCGTCCTGTAGCATGTCATCGTGTGACTACCTCCTTAGTCACATTGAGCTCATGATGATGTTCTACCGAGTGGGCCCAGAGATACCTCTCCGTCACACGGAGTGACAAATCCCGATCTCGATTCGTACCAACCCAACAGACACTTTCGGAGGTACCCGTAGTGCACCTTTATAGTCACCCAGTTACGTTGTGACGTTTGATACACCCAAAGAACTCCTACGGTATCCGGGAGTTGCATAATCTCACGGTCGAAGGAAAAGATACTTGACATTAGAAAAGCTTTAGCATACGAACAATACGATCTAGTGCTATGCTTAGGATTGGGTCTTGTCCATCACATCATTCTCCCAATGATGTGATCCCGTTATCAATGACATCTAATGCCCATGATCAGGAAACCATGATCATATTTTGACTAACGAGCTAGCCAACTAGAGGCTTGCTAGGGACACATTGTGATCTATTTATTCACACATGTATTACTGTTTCCTGTTAATACAATTATAGCATGAACAATAGACGATTATCATGAACAAGGAAATATGATAATAACCATTTTATTATTGCCTCTAGGGCATATTTCCAACACCACGTTCATTACATCCCTCCGGGGGTAGAACAAAACACAAAGGACACCGGCTACGGGGCTACGGCCTCATCGGTCGCCCCGGCCGCTGCTCTTGATGTGGTAGCTTCACCATCTCCGGCTGCTCCCGAGGCGGTTGCACCGTCTCCTTCGCGAGGGCTCCCGGCTCCATCCGCACTGGAGTCGGCGTACGCCGCACCGCTGGAGGCGGCAACAGATTCCATAGCTCGGGCCGCCTCGTCGGAGCTGCCGTCAGGGTCATAGGGCTGAAGGTCGTGTAGATCTTCAGCGATCACACCGCCGTCTTCACCCTGCTCAAAAACAAAATCGTCCCAGGCTGCGTACTCAGCGATGTCGCTGGCCCTCACATGCAATGCCTCCTTCATGCCCTGTAGCTCCGCCTCCGAGCCATCACGCTGGGCGACGAGCCTGCCCAAGTCCAGGTTTCGATACTAGGACTTGGCCAAGCGCAGGGCCATATAAGCCCTAGCCCGCGCGGCAGAGGCGCGCGAGGCATCCAAGCGTTCTCCGCCTGCTGCAAGCCAGCGGGCGAGCCGACTCATTGACGCCGGCTCCACGCCCTCCGGCCACAAGGCCGCCACCATCGACGAGCCTGTGATCTGGAGCTGAGCCACGGACTCGCCCAGGGCGTGTAGGCGGGCCCGAAGGCCCACCCCGATCTCCTCCACGCTCCAGCCGGAGGTAGTATCTACCTCCTGCCCGGCCGCGTGGCACTCCTCGCGGCTCACCTTGACGGCGGTGTCGGCCGTGATCTGAGTCTCAGGAAAGAGACCTGGAATGGCAACATCCAGGACGTAAGAGCACAGTAAAAGGAGGAGACGGCCAAAAAGACCAAAAACAAGACAAAGAAGAGAGACTCACGATGGAAGGCGCCATCGGTCTCATGGGAGCTCTCGAGGACTTCGAGCTCCCGCATCTTACTCGCATGAGTAAGGCGGGCAACCTCCTCCTGGAGAGTCGCCGCAGACTCCAAGGCCATGGCCAGCTGCGATTGCTTCTGGACAAGGGCCTCCTCCTTCTCCCTCAAGGAGACGTCCTTGAGGTTCATCTCCTTGAGATGAAGCGACGCGAGGCGATCCACTTCGGCAGAGTAGGAGGCCTCCTTCTCGTGCAGCGTATCGTGCAGTCGCTCCAGCTCGACCCGGCTGGCCGCCTCGAGCTCCTTCTTCTCCGTTTGAAGAAGGGCCAGCTGCTCCTGAAGCCGGTTGCCGGCATTACGAAGGGCGTCCCGCTCCGTGGCAGCTTCGCCCAGCCGGACTTCGAGCTCGGCGATCCGGCCATCAGCTCCCAGGTGCTGGGTCCGCAACTCATTATAAGCCTGCGCCTGAGCATCATAAAGCTCCTGCCAAAAAAGCAAAAAGGAACAGGATTAAGTTTCGGCCTGGTTAAGACTTAACCAGCCCGATTCTCGGGGGCTACACCCAGTGGGTGCGCTAGCGCGCCCCCACTGAAGAAACAATACAGGGAAAAGGACCTCCAAGAGATTCGGACCGGTCGACCCGATTCTCGGGGGCTACACCCAAAGGGTGCGCTATCACGCCCCCACTAACGCAAAAGGAAGAGAAAAGTTCAAAAACCAAAAAGGAAATACCTACCTGGGTGCGGGCCTCCAGGCGCTCCATGTCGCCGCATACCACGCGGGCCGACTGCTCCACCTTGGACCGGCTACTGGTAAACATCGACACCAGCTCCGGGACGCCGGAAAGCGCGGTGCCGGCGGGCAGTCACAGGCAGGCCAGGTTGGCCGCCCGCCATGTCTTCATGGGCCGGTTCCCGGCTTGGCCCCCAGCTCCTAGCGCAACAAGGCCGTGCTGGGGAATGACGATGGCACCGGCTCCTGGTGCCAGCTCGGCGGCCGGCTCGGGCGTTGTCCGGCTGGCGCTACCTCCTCTGCGGGAGGCGGATGGGCCATATCCGGCGCATCTATGGCCGCCCCTGGTGCGTCAGGGGCCGTGTCCGGTGCGTCTAGGTCCAGCTCCGGCGCGTCGGGTGCTGCCTCGGCCCTGGGGGAGTCAGGGACCGTTTCCAGGTCCACCAGCGACGAGGCTTCTGGCCTAGAAGGTTGGCCTCCCTCAGCCCTTGGGGTCGACCTTGAAGCCGCTTCGCTAGCTGGCTCCTCCGTGCGAGCATGTGCGGAGGGGTCATGTCTAGCCTTCGCACGCTTCTCCACCGGCCTCTCGACCCGGCTGGGGCGAGACTGGCCCACGGTCGCTTTCCCCGCAGCCACGTCCCACCATCGCTTGGACTCCATCTCAAGCTCCCTCTAGGCAGCATCGGCTGCTGCCCAGCCAGCCCGCTCGGCTGCGGAGGCGGTGTCCTCTTCCACATCCTCCGCCTCCCTGTCAAGCAAAGTACTTAAGGAACAAAGCTCCTCGCAAGATAAACGAAGAAAAGGGGGAGGAAATCTTACCCCGCTACCATAGGACCTGCCTCCGGCCAGCACCGCGGTGTCTCTTTGCGCCGCCTGCTCGCTCTCCGGCTGGAGGACCCGACGCCGGCCACTTAGGAGCCGGTCGAGAAGCTGTGGCACCCTTGCCCTTCCTCCCGGCTGCCTTGTCGGCGGCAGTCGCTCCGCCCCTTTGGCGCCCGCCGCATGTCAGTGGCGGACTGGTGACCTCTTCCACCCCATCGGAGTCCTCCTCGAAGGCTGCACCAGAAATGAATGAGGGAATCTCGTCGTCATCCGTCCAGTCCGCAACGGAGGGTCGTGCGTACTCACCAAACGACTCTGTCCCTTCCGACTCCAGGGGATTCTCCGAGCCGGCGGAGGAGTCCGAGCGGGATTCAATCATGCCCTCGTCCTCAATCTTTGAGGCGTCGGACACATCCACGTCGGGAGCGGGTGGACGGAGGGACCCCTGCAGATTCTCGTACAGCTACGGAAAGGGATTCGATCGTCGGCTCAGCAGCACGACTGGCTACAAGGCAAACAACAAAGAATAAAGAGGCCACCTACCATCGGAGGCGGATGGGCCCTATTGAAGGGGGACATCCCCCACGTCCACTCCCCGCTCTCATCCATGCGGGCGGTGGAGATCAGGTTCACCCTTCGCGCCACAGCGCCGGGGGTGAACCTCTTGGTGGATAGCCGACATGGATCATGCCGGCCGCTCATCTGGCAGACCAGATGCGGCCGCCTCTGCAAGGGCAGGATCCGACGGGCCACCATAGTGGTGAGCAGGTTGCGGCCAAGGAGGCCGCCCTTCTCCAAAATGTCGAGGTGGGAACAGATCAGCGCCACCTCAGGAATCGGCTTGGGGGTCTTCGCATCCTAGTTCAACCTCGTCGGCGGAGTGATGTCGAACGGGGGCATGTTAAGGACATCCAGGGCAGGGTCGGCATTCTTCACATAGCAGAAAGCCTTCTGCCAATGCTTGATGGATTCTTGCAGGGGCATCTGGGGGAAGCCCGATTTCGAGCGGTGGTGCACCAACGCGGCCCCACATGGTGTCATTGGGCGCGGCCCCTTGAGCTTCTCCACCTCGTACTTCTCCATAGCGTTGGATTGCTGCTTGAAGAAAAACAGGCTACGCCACAGGTCGACGCGGGGCTCGATCCCCACGAATCCCTCGCACATGACCACGAAGGCCGACAGCTGCAGAATGGAAAGCGCTGTCCGGAAGCCCGAAGCCCTGGTAGAAATGCTCGATGAAGACCACGACCTCCCCCACGGCGGGTGTGGGAGCGGTCTCGGCGCTAGGGAGTCGCACCAACGTTTGGGAGGCCGGGGGAAGTAGTCGGTGGTGACGGAGCGCCTCGATGTTCCCCTCGCCGACATTGCTGCCCAGCCAGGCTCCCTACGACGACGCCTTCTGCGCCGAGGGCCTCTTTGAGGAAGAACCACCGGCCATGGCTACGGGTGATGGGAACCCGAAGGGGTTGGCGACTTCGCGGCGACGAAGACGATGAAGACGAAGGATGCGAGCTCTTTCTCTCTGGGCGCGGGGAGGAAGAGAGCGCGGATGAAGGGCAAGAAGGGGGGCGAATGGCCTCCTCGGAACCCCCGCATCCCATTTAAACCCCCACGAAGCGTCGTGGGAAGGGGATCCGGTGCGCACCGGACCCCCATTAACCCCATGTATTACGGGCGGTAACGCTTCCCTAAGCCCAACCGTCGCAGAGTAAATCCGCAGAGGATCTCTCGCGCGGAGGCCGAGGGGGCGTCATGGCGAGACCCAGGGCCCAGGCCCGGTCCCGTCATCAGTAATCACCATCATTACGCCAGGAGGGGCCTGGCACGTGGCGTTCCCCGAGCGAATTGCGACGAGGCCGAGGCGACGTTTCGAAGCCAGTCGGTTTCGAAGCCGGCACCCCTCGTCACGAGTGGCGGCAAAAATGTCGAGGAAAATCATCAAGCCGGTGAGGCCGCCCACCCGCAGGCGACAGGCCTCGCCAGCTTCGGGCACTACTGTCGGGGGGATGACCCCAGGGTAGGCTCATCAAGCCTGCTGCTTCATTTCCAGCCCAAAGGACATGAACATACACAGATTCCCAAGGCCCAAGTATTCCGGCCGGCTAGGAAGCACCTACCGGCTAGAGTCGAGGCGGCCATCCCTATGGCCGGCCAGGCAACACCTGTCTGCTAGAGTCGAGGCGGCTACCTCTTCTGAGCCGGCCTGGTCCCGCCAGCCCAGCTAGGAATAAGGCGGCCGCACCCAAGCCGGCTAGCCAAGCAGGCTAGCCGGCCGAAGATCACAAGTCACATCAGATTGTAGGTCAGGATAAGACCTTACGATTAAAGGTAGCTACGCATCAGCAAAGGTACTGGATCGGGGCGCCCGGCAAGTACGAGCGTCGGTGGCCACGCCGCTGACCTACCCCGGCTCTAATCCATCACCTAACATAGTGTCGGACCGTCACACTCCCACTCCATTACTGCACTCGGCGTGGGGAACAGTGGAGGCGGCCATACTACCTGCCCATGACGAATCTTGCGGGGCGACGCTTGACGTACATCGCGTGCTCGGCGTCAACCTTACGCGAGAGCTTCATTGGCCAGCTAGCGGGTCCCACTGCCAATCGAGACCATGCAGCCGGCGGGTCCCACTGCCAATCGAGAGCATGCAGCCAGCGGGCCCCTCAAGCGACAAGACAAGACTCTAGTGGGCTCCTGGCCAGCCGGCGAGGCTGCCAGCCGGGTCCCACACTTGTACCCTTTATCCATATTGTAGGCCGACGGGTTCGTCTATAAAACCCCCCGGTCGCCCTCCATGCAGGGGGTCGATCATTACACAGTCACACAACACCATATGCTCACCAACCACAGAGAGAAAGGCAGAGACGAGCCGGCTGCTTCCCTCTTCCTCCTCCCAACACAGCTCCAGGAGCAACCCTGTACTCTGTTCATACACATCAAACACTCCGGCAGGACTAGGGGTATTATCTCTACGGAGAACCCTGAACCTGGGTACATCGTGCGTTCCATGCGTGTACCAACCTCGTTCCCAGCGTCCACCTTTGTCCCTTCGGTTCTCACCGACTTTAGCCTACCTATGGCATATGTTGTGAGCATTCACCGACAACTGCGATGCGGCACCGGCGGCCATGGCGGATGTAGCGATGCAGTGTTGTCGACGAGGGTGCTTCAACGCAGCGCGACGACCATGGCGGAACCTACGATGCAGCAGGCGACGACGATGACAAAAGTTGCGATGCTGCATCGGCGGCCATGGCGGATGGTGCGATGCAGCGTTGCCGGCGACGGGTGCTTCAACGCAGCGCAACAGCCATGGCGGAAGTTGCGATGGAGGGGGCGACACGACGACAAAAGTTGTGATGCAGCACCGGTGACCATGACAGATGTTGTGATGCAGTGTTGCCGGCGACGCATCACGACGGCCGGGACGAGAGCTGCGATGCAGTGGGCGGCGGCGAGGACGAAAGTTGCGATGCAGCACCGGCGGCCAAGACAGATGTTGTGATGCAGCATTACCAGCGACGCGCGCGACAACGCAACACGACGGTCGGGGCGGGAATCTGCGACGTAGCGGGCAACGGCGAGGACGAAAGCTGCGGATTGCGGTGGCATTTGTGGCTGCTTCGTGTTTGAGAAGGAACGGACGAGGAAGAGGTAAGCTGGGAAAAGAGGGAGCGAGCGAGAAAGAGATAAGGTGGACCAAATTGGGACACATGGTTGAAGGAGGAGGCGGTTTACGCGATGGATAAATCAACCGGTTGATTTAGAACGTTTTCTACAAAACCATCATTTTAAAGGCTAGTTTAGCAGGAAACACTGCGTTACATTTCTTTGACAGAAAATACCATGCATTGTCTAATCTTTTCGTAAAAATCACTGATCGATGAATTTGACTCGGTAGCATGTTTATGATAGATGGGCCTACCAGTCACGCCTATGTGGTGCCGCTTAATATCACACATGTAACGACGACGTTTGATAACATTGTCATCACGTGTGAAGTCTTATAGGATTCACCTGTCATTAGAAGAAGAAAAATCTTGCTATGGTTGTTGTTGGCCGGTGAGGTTGGCTCGAGTTTAGTCTCACCTTGCTTACGGGAGGAGGCCACAACCAGCTTATAAAAGGGGAGATTCATTCCTCCCTTCAATCCGGGTGTGGGCTAGGTCGAGTTGGACGCTAACATATGATATCACAGGCAGCATCGCCATGCCTTTCCGAGGGGCTTCTCACGGGGATGGGGTGTTAGGGTTGCTATAGGCCGGTGAGGCTGGCTCGAGTTTAGTCCCACCTTGCTTACGGGAGGAAGCCACAACCATCTTACAAGGGAGAGATTCATTCCTCCCTTCAGTCAGGACTTTTGGGATGGAGTGGGCTCTCCGCTGAATGCTAGCATGTGTGCGCACAAACGTCTAGAACATAGGTAGAGTGTGGGCTAGGCTGAGTTGGACGCTAACAAATCTGTCTGTGTGATACGTCTCCAACGTATCGATAATTTATGAAGTATTCATGTCAATATTCTACAACTTTCATATATTTTTGGCAACATTTTATATTATTTTTAGGGCTAACTAACTTATCTAGTGCCTAGTGTCACTTCCTATTTTTTGGGTATTTTTTATTTCGCGGAAAATCCATATCAAACGAAGTCCAAACGCGATAAAATTTGCAGAGTTTTTTTGGAAATAGATGTGAATTTTGGAAAGAAAAATCAACGCAACATGGTGCCCGAGGGGGCCACAAGCCAACAAGGCACGACCAGAGGGGGTGGACGCGCCATGATAGCTTGTGGCCACCCCTTAAGATAGTTTGGGCCCTTCTTTCGTCGCAAGAAAGATAACTTTCCTATAAAAATTCCCTTAAAATTTCAGCCCAAGTGGAGTTCCAGATCACCGGATATTAAAAAATTAGGGATAGAAAACAACAACGAAAAGAGGAGAGAAACACACAAAGATATCCAATTTCGGAGGGGCTCTTGCCCCTCCGGGAGCTATGGAGGCCAAGGACCAGATGGAAGAACCTCTTCCCATCTAGAGAGAGGCCATGGAGGAGGAAGCCTAAGGGGGACACTCTCTCCCCCTCTCTCTCTATGCCGTCGGAGTACCGTCGAGAGAATCACCTCCGCGGTGACCGTCTTCATCACGTTCCTCATCTCTTTTAGCGGTCCACTCTCCCGCACTCCGCTGTAATCCCCTACTTGAACATGGTGCTTTATTCCACATATTATTCAATGATGTGTTTTCATCCTATGATGTTTGAGCAGATCTGTTTTGTCCTTTGGTTTGAGTTGTATGTTTTATTTTGGTGTTGTCCTATCGTGCCCTCCGTGCCACACACGCATGAGGGATTTCCATTGTAGGTTGTTGCAATACGTACATGATTCGCTTATAGTGTGTTGGTGAGTGACTTAAACACAAACTTGAGTAAGGGGTTTATTGCATATGGTAGTAAAAAAGACTTGAAGTGTTAATGCTATGGTTGGGGTTTACCTTAATATTTTGCAGTAGTTGTGAATTCTTGCTAGAGGTCCAATCATAAGTTCATATGATCCAAGTACGAAAAGTATGTTAGCTCATGCCTCTCCCTCATATAAAACAACAATAATGATTATCGGTCTTTTTACAATTGCCTAGGATAATTCTACACACCATACCATCATTATTCCACACTCGCTATTTTTAATATATTGTAATATATTTTAACTTTATTTAGGCATCTACTATTTTCCTATTTTAGTTATTCAATATGATGCTAAGCTATCCTCTTTTTACCCACAATGTAGTTTTATTACTCGTTACTAGATAGAAGCAAACGTTCGGTGTATGTAGAGTCGTATCAGCGGCACATAGGACTTGAGAGAATGTAGGTCTTACCTTTAGATTCTTGTGGGTTCAACACTCCATAATTACCACTTCTATATTTGGAAAGTGCTACGATGATTCCTTGCACTTGGGGATTATCAAGCTCTTTTCTGGTGCCGTTGTTGGGGAGCAATAGCGTGGGGTTAATATTTTTGTGTATGCTTGTTTGCTTATATCACTAAGTAGGTTTTGTTTTAATTTTGTTTTTTTTTAATTTCTTTAGTTGTTTGTGAAACAAACAAAAAAATTGAAAAAATAACAACACAAAAAATTTACTTGCCGCTTAAAAGAAACGTGATTGGAAAGTTATGCATTGAAGAAGTGAGGGTCGACCTTGAACACTTGTGTTCATGCTTATGGAAACAATGTAGAATTTTTCATGAAAGTTTCTTATAAAAATAATTATTTACTTAAATTTACCATTGCACCATAAAAATAACGTGCTTTTAATAATATTCATAATGCTCTTTTGTATGTTTCATCTACTATTTTTATGTGAGCATGAGTGAAATCGTCATGCCTAGCTAAAAGGCTTTAAAGAAAAGCGCTTGTTGGGAGAGAACCCAACAATCATCCTTTTTGTTTTTGTGTTTTCACATGATTAAGCTACTGTATTAATCATTTTTTCTGTCTTTTATTTCAGTAATTTTCCAAGTAAAGGTTTTGGGGTGATTTGGATGATAGTAGATTTGATCCTCTACAAAAACAGAAACTTTTGCGTCCAGTGCATAATTTCTATGATTTTACTGGAATGTCTTTTTTATCTGAATTTTTTACATAGTATTTCTATACAAATTTCCCATGTTGTCCTAAGTTTTCAAAAAATTGGAGTTAGATAGGTATGGTTTTTGTGCTAATCATTACAGGTTGTTCTGTTTTAGACAAATTTTGTCTTTGCTTGCATAGTTTGCTTATTTTGATCATGCTATGGTTTTTATAAGGGGGGTATAAGCCAAGGAGAATTTATAATATGGTACTTTTAAAAATAATTAAATATGAATCAATTTATAGAAGTACCTAAAGTACATGGTTTGCATAGTATACTAGCGGATCTTATGAGGTTTCTGTTAAGTTTTGTGTGATTGAAGTTTTCACGTTTTGGGTGAGATACCGATATGAGGAGAATAAGGAGAGTCAAGACCCTAAGCTTGGGGATGCCCAAGGCACCCCCAAAGTAATATCCAAGGAAGATTCAAGCATCTAAGTTTGGGGATACCCTGGAAGGTATCCCCTCTTTCATCTTCAACACTATCGGTATACCTTACTTGGAGCTATATTTATGTTCATTACATAATATGTGTTTTCCTTGGAACGTCATTTTATTTTTTTATTATATGTTAGATGTTATTCATGATAATGGTTTTCAATAAAAGGTTCCAAGAATTGCCATAAGATGTCTCAATTGCATGTTTGATGTGTGATTGTGTAAAAACAGAAACTTTTGTTGTAGAGTTTGAATTTTTCATATTTTACTGGAACATGGAAATTTTCTGAAATTATCACACAATACTTTCATACAAATTCTTTAGCGTGCCCTAAATTTTCAGAATTGTTTGAGTTACAGAAGTTCACTTTTTAAATGAATTGCTACAGATTGTTCTGTTTGGACCAATTGTTGTCATAGTTTTCTTATCTACTTAGCATAGAGTTTTCTTTGCTTATATTGATAGATATAAATTGTGAAAATGATAGTATACAATATCTAATGTTTGAAAATTATTATGTAACTTGTCTTGGCAATACATGACACTTTTACGGTTAGGTGCTATACAAACAGTTTTAAACCCCTTTCCGCGACGTTGTTCCAAACCATCACCTTGCATGTGTGGGTGATAGGGTGAGGCCATCCCAAATGACATCAAAACAACGTCTGCGATGGAGCGAGCGCCTGTTGACGATTCGCCTAATGTAAGCGTATGCAAAGTCGTTGTTGGGGAACGTTGCATGGGAAACAAAAAAAATACTACGCACACATAAGATATATCCATGGTGATGACCATCTACGAGAGGAGAGATCGCTAAGCGGGAAGCGTTAAGAAACGCGGTTGATGTATTCGAACGTCTTCGCGATCCAATCACGATCCGTACCGATCTAGCACCGAACGGACGACACCTCCGCGTTCAGCACACGTGCAACTCGATGACGATCTCAGCCTTCTTGATCCAGCAAGAGAGACGAAGAGGTAGCTGAATTCTCCGACAGCACAATGACGTGACGACGATGATGGTGGAGCTAATCCGGCAAGGCTTCGCCGTGCACTAGCGAAATAACCTACGGGGTGTCACAAAGTAGTGGAGGGAGAGGGGCTACGCCGTGTCTTAAGGTGCGGCTAGCCTCTCTCACCTCCACTATATATAGGAGGGAGGGAGGGTGGTGCCCTAGGGGTTCGGCCGACGCACCAAGGAGCGGGAGGAGTCCTCCTCCAATTCGGTTTGGTGGAGGAGGAGTCCTCCTCCTAGTAGGTTTGCCCCACCTCTCTCTCTTTTGGCGCCTAGTCCTATTGGGCTGTCCGTCCAGCCCACTAGGAGCTAGTGCGCCACCCTTTAGGTCTATGTGGCCCTCTTCAGGTGGGTGGCCCCTCCCGGTGGACCCCCTGAACCCATTCATCACTCCCGATACATTACCGAAAATACCCGAAAACCTTCCAGCATCCAAATATACCTTTCCTATATATAAATCTTCATCTCCGGACCATTCCGAAACTCCTCGTGATGTGCGGGATCTCATCCGGGACTCCGGACAACATCCGGTCACCAACATACATAATTCAACTATACTGAAACGTCACCGAACCTTAAGTGTGCAGTGTTGGAAATATGCCCTAGAGGCAATAATAAATTAGTTATTATTATATTTCTTAGTTCATGATAATCCTTTATTATCCATGCTATAATTGTATTGAATGAAGACTTATATACATGTGTGGATACGTAGACAAAACACTGTCCCTAGCAAGCCTCTAGTTGGCTAGCCAGTTGATCAAAGATAGTCAGGGTCTTTTGATTATGAACAAGGTGTTGTTGCTTGATAACTAGATCACGTCATTAGGAGAATTACGTGATGGACTAGACCCAAACTAATAGACGTAGCATGTTGATCGTGTCATTTTGTTGCTACTGTTTTCTGTGTGTCAAGTATTTGTTCCTATGACCATAAGATCATATAACTCACTGACACCGGAGGAATGCTTTGTGTGTATCAAACGTCGCAACGTAACTGGGTGACTATAAAGATGCTCTACAGGTATCTCCGAAGGTGTTAGTTGAGTTAGTATGGATCAAGACTGGGATTTGTCACTCCGTGTGACGGAGAGGTATCTCGGGGCCCACTCGGTAATACAACATCACACACAAGCCTTGCAAGCAATGTGACTTAGTGTAAGTTGCGGGATCTTGTATTACGGAACGAGTAAAGAGACTTGCTGGTAAACGAGATTGAAATAGGTATGCGGATACTGACGATCGAATCTCGGGCAAGTAACATACCGAAGGACAAAGGGAATGACATACGGGATTATATGAATCCTTGGCACTGAGGTTCAGATGATAAGATCTTCGTAGAATATGTAGGATCCAATATGGGCATCCAGGTCCCGCTATTGGATATTGACCGAGGAGTCACTCGGGTCATGTCTACATAGTTCTCGAACCCGCAGGGTCTGCACACTTAAGGTTTGACGTTGTTTTATGCGTATTTGAGTTATATGGTTGGTTACCGAATGTTGTTCGGAGTCCCAGATGAGATCACGGACGTCACGAGGGTTTCTGGAATGGTCCGGAAACGAAGATTGATATATAGGATGACCTCATTTGATTACCGGAAGGTTTTCGGAGTTACCGGGAATGACGAATGGGTTCCGGGTGTTCACCGGGGGGGGGGGGGGCAACCCACCCCGGGGAAGCCCATAGGCCTTGGGGGTGGCGCACCAGCCCTTAGTGGGCTGGTGGGACAGCCCAAGAAGGCCCTATGCGCCATAGGAAGAAAATCAAAGAGAAAAAAAAGAGGAGGTGGGAGAAGGGGGAAGGACTCCTCCTTCCAAACCTAGTTGGATTCGGTTTGGAAGCGGAGGACTCCCCCCTTGACTCGGCCGAACCCCTTGGGGGTCCTTGGACCCCAAGGCAAGGCTCCCCCTCTTCTCCCTATATATACGGAGGTTTTAGGGCTGATTTAAGACAACTTTGCCACGGCAGCCCGACCACATATCTCCACGGTTTTACCTCTAGATCGCGTTTCTGCGGAGCTCGGGCGGAGCCCTGCCGAGATAAGATCATCACCAACCTCCGGAGTGCCGTCACGCTGCCGGAGAACTCATCTACCTCTCCGTCTCTCTTGCTGGATCAAGAAGGCCGAGATCATCGTCGAGCTGTACGTGTGCTGAACGCGGAGGTGCCGTCCGTTCGGCACTAGATCGTGGGACTGATCGCGGGACGGTTCGTGGGGCGGATCGAGGGACGTGAGGACGTTCCACTACATCAACCGCGTTCACTAACGCTTCTGCTGTGTGGTCTAAAAGGGTACGTAGATCGAATATCCCCTCTCGTAGATGGACATCACCATGATAGGTCTTCGTGCGCGTAGGAAATTTTTTGTTTCCCATGCGACGTTCCCCAACATGCAGACCCTGTTGGTTCGAGAACTATGCAGACATGACCTGAGACACTCTCCGGTCAATGACCAATAGCTGGTCCTTGATGTCCATATTGTCTCCTACATATTCTACGAAGATCTTTATCGGTTGAACCTCTATGTAAAGGATTCAGTTAATCCCGTATAACATCCCCTTTGTCCTTCCTGTATGTTACTTGCCCCAGATTCGATCATCGGTATCTCTATGCCTATTTGTATCTCGTTACCGGCAAGTATGTTTACTCGTTCCGTAATACAAAATCCCGTGGCTAACTCTTTAGTCACATTGCTTGCGAGGCTTGTTATGATGTAGTATTACCGAGTGAGCCCCGAGATACCTCTCTGTCATACGGAGTGACAAATCCTAGTCTTGATCCATGCTAACTCAACGGACACCTTCGGAGATACCTGTAGAGCACCTTTATAGTCACCCAGTTACATTGTGACGTTTGATACACACAAGGTATTCTTCCAGTGTCAGTGAGTTACATGATCTCATGGTCATAGGAACATATACTTGACATGCAGAAAAACAATAGCAATAAAACGAAACGATCACATGCTATGTTCGTAGTTTGTGTCTTCTCCATCACATCGTTCTCCTAATGATGTGATCCCGTTCTCAAGTGACAACCCTTGTTATGGCCAGCAAACCTTGACCTTCTTTGATCGACGAGCTAGTCTACTAGAGGCTTACTAGGGACAGTGTGTTGTCTATGTATCCACACATGTATCTGAGTTTCCATTCAATACAATTCTAGCATGTATAATATATGATTATCTTAAACAAGGAAATATAATATTAACTATTTTATTGTTGCCTCTAGGGCATATTTCCAACAGTCTCCCGCTTGCACTAGAGTCAATAACCTAGCTCACATCAGTATAAGGTGAAGAGAGAATTGTAAATCTTTTCGGCTATTGATTGTGTTGAAGAACAGGAATACCCATAATGTGCCCTCCTCTATGCCGAAAGTGCACACAACTTTTCTCCAACCCCTTGTGTTGATCGCCCGTCCATCCTTCACCGCCTCCAGGAAGACTTTTAGACCATTATCATGGTAGCATCAATTATATACTATAAGGTTCTCTAGTCAAGTAGTTTGAAAGGTAATCTTGAGTAAATTCCTTCGGAAACCACTGAAAAGAGACAACTTTGAGGTATTCATGTCTAATAGTGTAACTTGTTCTAAGTAGGAAAAGAAGGCAACATATTACTTACCATCCTAAAGTTCACCGATGTCCTGGATAAAGTGTAAATAAAGAGTTTAATTCCAATCATATGTCTCTTCTACCTAACATTTTTTCCTAGTTTCCTCACTTGATGCTTGTTCATGCTTATCTCATTGCCCCATATGCAAAGGGGGTCGAAGTATGGATCAGTACCGCTGACATATGTACCTAAAAGCAACAAATAAATGTTAGAACCTAAGTTACAATTGCACAAATGATATAAAATACTACAATGGGATGTGACTAACCTCGATGGTAAACAACAATATCGTGCATTGTAGCCCTACATAAGCACATAGAAAGGTGTGTTAAATACAACAAGGTTAACATCCACCAAAAATAGCAAATGTTAATTAAATGACAGTATCTCCAATGATATTTTTATTGCAAGGAGTAGCACGGTAGCAAAGGGACGGGTATTGGTGAAATTGAACTGGACAATTCATAGTTGTTGGGGCACTTCATCTCGGCCAGAGCCCGCCCAAAGTCGGTGGCAAGGTGTTCCTCCACGTCGAAGCATGGATCAGTACAGCTAACATATGTACCTACAAGCAACAAGTAAATTTTAGAAGCCAAACTGCAATTGCACAAATGATGTAAAATACTATAAGATATTGGGTAGTGACTAACCTCAATGGTAAACAACATCATTGTGCATTGTGAGTTGTGACACTAGGTAAGTACATGGAAATGCATGTCAATTATAACAGGCTTAACATCCACCAAAAATATCTAATGGTAATTGAAGGACACCATCTCTAGTGATATCTTCATTGCAAAGAGTAGCACGGTATCGCATGGACAACATAAAAAATGGATATAACTGTTCACTACAACACGCTTAACAGAAGCATAGCATAGGCATTGTAAGTTTGTAATGGGTACTGGTGAAATTGAACTCGGCAATTCATACTTGAAAAACACACTGCGCATAATTGAAATAAATAGCGGACGTGTTAACTACAGACTCGACTATAGAGTACAGACAACCTAACATGGCGATAAAAACTTATACAAGTGAAACTGAAATTGACACAATTAAACATTGCAACTAGTATTGGTAAAATTGAACCGGAGAGTTCATACTTGGTAAATCCTGAGGGGTAGTTGCTTGGGCACTTCATCTCGACCAGAGCCCGCACCAAGTTGGCGGCATCGGGGACAAGGTGTTCCTCCGGGTCGACACACACATCGATCACTGCGCCATAGACCGTCATGAGCTCCTCGGCCTTCGCATGATATGTGGCTGGGCTTATGAAAGGATGCTCGACGCTAGGGGTGAGGGTGTGGACGCATGAGGGTGGTCCGCACGCTCCATCTGAGCAATCAGGTCGGGGCGGTGATGGAAATCGATGGTTACCTCACTAGATCGACGAGCGAGGTCGGGGCAGAACATAGATTTGGTTGCGGTGGCAGCGGTTTGGGCTACCGGGAGAGGAGGAAATGTGATGGGTGGGTATGGGGTGGGAGTAATAACATTTGAAATCGCCCGCCTACTGAAAATTTGGTTGCGGAACTCAAACCTTATGCAGGGGAAACACGCAACACAGACGAAGCGCATCAAATACCCGTGTGCGAGAAAAGAGAAAATTGTTGATCCCGCGTCAAAAAAATTGTACACTCTATGAACGTACACAAAATTCGCAGATCATAGTTTGCTCTAAAAACTACTAGTAGGGGTAAGTACTAGTACTTGGATGCTCATAATTAATTAAATAAACGTTCGGGCGACATACCTGCAAACTACCTCTCCGATGCTAGACAGATGCCCTCACTATCCACCTTATCGGTGGCAGCCCACACCTTGCTTGGATCTCCGACCAGCTCTCATCGCGGTCCTGATGGCAGGTGGAGGCATCGGGCCATGGTGGCTAGAGACCGTCGTTCTCCTTATCGGACATGCCGGTGGCAACCCACCATGCTCGGATCTCCGTGCAGCTCTCCATAGTAGCGCGTCCGAGCGCTTCTTTCTTGGGGATGATGGACTCCCTTTTCTTGCATGTTTTGCTTCTTCCGCTCGACATGTGCGGCTTTGGCGTCCGCTTCATCTTTCATCCATTCGACGTAGGCATATTCATAGTGCGCCCACGTTGGTGTGTGGTCGCATGCGGCGAAGAACCGACGTTGTGCGATGCCATCGCCTCCTTACCAATTAGTGTGCGGTTGCGGGCTGCGATGAACTCTTTGCGGCGACATGCTATTGCTTCCTTACTACTTAGTGTGCGGCGAGGTGGCATGATCGATGCGTGGAGATAGCTATGTGGACTTTGTCGGAAAGCCGTATATTGTGGTTTTTTTTATAGCAATCGATGTCGATATATATGATGCCGCAGTCCGCGCTCTGGTTACTTACTTTGCCACGGCGCACCCTGGTTGTGCTTGCAAGCATGCATGTTTCTCGAGCATGCACGGTCATCGAGAACTTGTTCAGTCATCAAGAACCTGAGCCGTCGTCGTTGTGTGTTGCCAGACGCATGCTCTCGTCGATAGACCGGGAGCGGGAGCATTGCCAAGGCACTTAAGTGGTCATGTAGCTGCCACGACAAATAACTGCGGGGTGGCAAAGCTCTAGCATGCACAGCTCGACATTAAAAGCGAGCTCGCACGCATATTACAAGCATTTTCTCTCTCATGTCGTCGAATGTTTTGCAAATGATTCGTTGTAAGAAAACGTTTGCTGTCAAAACTATAATTTAGAAAATTAATAGTATTAGATAGTACATGATACTTTGGTTGGTGTTCAAATATTTACCACAGCATAATGGTGTCATATAATGACACCACGCTAGGTAACATGTTTTTCACGCATGTTTTCCTTTTTCTAGAGTTAAAAAAAGGATCATATATATTATCCCCCTCTTCCCACACATATCCCTTAAATTTATATTAATTTTCCCGTCGAATACATGAAAAGTTATTCAATGTCATGATTATGAATTTTGAAACCGTTTTTTCACATTTCCATATACATAATGTCCCGAACTTGAATTATGAGCAGTAAATGCCTAGAGAGTGCATATAAAATACTAAATATAGTAAACGAACCCGGGAAAATGTCAAATTTAAACACAGTGCATTGTAGTGGGTATGTTGATCGTAGAAAATAAATCAAGGAGAAAGGACAAAGTAAATATAGGTTCCCCCTCAAAACATGTCGATCTCCCTCCCCAAACCATGAAACTTCATAGGTGATGGTTCGATATATGAAGAGTGTGAATGAAGGCATTAGCCAAATCTTGTCAAATATTTGACACACCATATTGAGGTCATGCCAAAGGCACCACACGAGGTATCAAGTTTTTCAGGCATGTTTTCTATTTTTTCTAGAGTTTAAAGACTCTTAAACGACACATATATGGTTGCCTTTGCACACACATATCATTTCAATTTCTATTAATTTCCTGTAAAATAGATGAAATATTATTCAATGACACATTTATGATTTTTAGAACCGATTTTCCATTTTTTCATGCATAGATCGTCCGAAATTGAATTACAAGCACAAAAGGCCTAGAAAATGCACATAAAAGCCTAAATATAGTGCACAAGTCCAAAAAGATGTAAAATTTGGACATTGTGCATTATAGTGGGTATGATGATCATAGAAAATAAATCAAGTTGAAAGGACCAGGAAATATGGGTACCCCTTTCAAAACATGGTGATTTCGCTCCCCAAACCATAAACTTCATAGGTGATGGTTCGATATATGAAGAGTGTGTATGACGACATTAGATAAGCCTTCTCAAATGTTTGACACACCATATTGAGGTCATTCCAAAGGCACCAAACAAGGTAAAATGTTTTTCACGCATATTTTCTATTTTTCTAGAGTTTAAAAACCCATAAACGACACATATATGGTTGCCTTTGCCCACACATATCATTTTAATTTATATTAATTCCCTACAAAATAGATGAAATTTTATTCAATGACACTACTATGATTTTTAGAACCGTTTTTACAATTTTTTCATGCATAGATTGTCTGAAATTGAATTATAAGCACAAAAGACCTAGAAAATGCACATAAAAACCTAAATAAAGTAAACAAGTCCAAAAAATATATAATTTGGACATGATGCATTGTAGTGGGTATGATGATCGTAGAAAATAAATCAAGTTGAAAGGACTAGGAAATATGGGTTCCCCTTTCAAAACATGGTGATTGCGCTCCCCGAACCATGAAACTTCAAAGGTGATGGTTCAATATATGAAGAGTGTCTATGACGACAACAGCCAAACCTCCTCAAATATGAAACACATCATATTGAGGACCTGCGAGGGCACCACATGAGGTATCATGTTTTTTCACACATGTTTATATTTTCCTAGAATTATAAAATCAAATAAATGACACATCTATGGTTGCCTCTTCTCAAACATATCCTTTAATATTCAATTAGTTTCTTGTAAAATACATGAAAAGTCATTCAATGACACAATTATGATTTTTTGAATCCCTTTTACATTTTCCATGCATAGACTGTCCGAAATTGAATTATAAGCACAAAAGGCCTAGAAAATGCACATAAAAGCCTAAATATAGTAAACGAGTCCGAAAAATGTAAAACTTGGACACGTTGCATTTTCGTGGGTATCATGATCGCATAAAATAAATAAAGTTGAAAGGACCAGGAAATATGGGTTCCCCTTTCAAAACATGAGTGTTTTGCTCCCCGAACCATGAAACTTCATAGGTGATGGTTCGATATATTAAGAGTTTGTATGACAACGTTAGCCAAACCTCATCAAATATTTACCACATCATATTGCGGCCTTGCGAGGGCATCACATGAGGTATCATGTTTTTTCACGCATGTTCTCTATTCTCTTAGAGTTACAAAACAAATAAATGACACATATGTGGTTGCCTCTTCCTAGACATATCTTTTAAAATTCAATTAGTTTCCTGTAAAATACATGAAAAGTTATTCAATGACACAATTATGATTTTTGAACCCTTTTTGAACAACTTTTCACGTATAGAATGTTCAAACTTGAATTATAAGCAGTAAATGCCTAGAAAATGCACATTAAAACCTAAATATAGTAAATGAGTCCAAATAATGTAAAATTTGGACACGGTGCATTGTAGGTGGTATGATGATCGTAGAAAATAAATCAAGTTGAGACGACAAGGAAATATGGGTTCCCTTTCAACCTTTGTGATTTGTTTGAGCAGATGGTTACTTTGTGAAGGTCATGTGCCTTCTGTTCGTTTACCCTATTTTACGTTCTGTCCTTATTGACAAGAACCCGAGCCACACGGATCGCGCATGCGCACCATAGGATGCACCACGATTGAACGATAATCCACACCTCTCCCATCACACTTGTATACTGTATTTGGGATTTTAGTTCGTACATGCACTAAATTAAGCTAGCAACAAAAACTTGCAATCAAATATATACTACTCCCTCTTTAAACTAATATAAGAGTGTCTATAGAATACAAAAGTAGTGTATTAAATGCTCTTATATTAGTTTACGGAGGGCGTATATCATAATGACATTAATCACACACGGTTCCTGTTTATAAACCTTTTTCGACGTAGACCCTCAACCCCGGCCCTCTCCCCCTTCGTCCTCACTCCCATTTTTGTATAGGTTCTCGTTCTCGACCTTGGCCCGCCCAAATATTTGAGCTTGATGACGCCTATCGCAGCCAGCTGACATGTCTATTTTGCGTCATGTTTTGTTATTGTTATTTAAAGTGTTTTTATGCATTTTACCACTTGGTGGAGTAATTCTAATGCCTTTTCTCTTATAATATGCAAGGTTTACATCAAGTGGGAGAATGCCAGTAGATGGAATTATCGACTTAAAAAGCTACGTCAGAGATACCGATTCTGCACATCTCCAATTGGACTAAAAATTTATAAAAATATATTTTATAATAAATAAGAAATACTGGAACAAAGAAGTGTCGGAGGTGGCCACTAGACACGAGGGCGCGCCAGGCACCCCTGGTGCGGCCTGATGTTTAGTGGGTCACCTGGCCCACCTCTCGCGCCCATCTTTTGGTATGAATTCTCCTTCGACCTAAAAAATTAAGGAGAGAACTTTTGGGACGAAGCGCCACCATCTCGAGGTGGAACCTGGGCAGGAGCACTTTTGGCCTCCGGCGGAGCGATTCCGCCAGAGGAACTCCCCTCCCGGAAGGGGAAATCGAGGCCATCGTCATCACCAACAACCCTGTCATATTGGGGAGGCCAATCTTCATCAACATCTTCACCAGCACCATCTCTTATCAAAACCCTAGTTCATCTCTTGTACTCAATCTTGTACCAGAACCTCAGATTGGTACGTGGGGTGTGTATAATAGTGTTAATTACATCTTGTAGTTGATGCTTTATGGGTTTTTTGGTGGAAGATCATATGTTAAGATTCTTTATACTGTATAATACCTCTCTGATCATGAACATGTTTATCACCCATGAGTAATTACTTTTGTTCTTGAGGCCACGGGAGAAATCATGTTGCAAGTAGTCATGTGAAGTTGATATTCGTTCGATATTTTGAGGATATGAATGTTGTGATTCCCTTAGTGGTGTTATGTGAAGTCGACTACATAACACTTCACCATATTTTGGCCTAAGGGAATGCATTGTGGAGTAGTAACTAGAGGGTGGGTTGCGAGAGTGATAGAAACTTAAACCCCAGTCTAGGCACTACTTCGTAAGGGGTTGATTTTGTGATAGCCTGGCTTATTAGGGATGATAGACTACTCATATCAATAAGGAATTCCTTCTTTTCTAGGAGCCCATTCGAACAGAACTCCCAGGTTAAGCATGCTTGGCTTGGAGTAGTTCTTGGATGGGTGACCAACCAGGAAGTTGATCCCGGGTGCGCATGAGTGAGGACAAAGTGCGTAGAAAAGACTAGTATTGATATGTGGGGCCAGTCTAGATCCTGCCAGGAGTAACGACCGCCGGCGGGTGTGTCCGGGGTGTTACAAGTTTGGTATCAGAGCCGACCCTCGCGGTTACACTGATGTTTGCGGACTGGTGTGCGGTCATGTTGTTCATGACATTTGTGACCTGTCGTGGCACACGACATGGTACATGTACTAGACTGGATGCCGACGAGGACGTCGGTTTCTCTGAGTGGTGGTGTATGTGATAGCCTGGCTTATTAGGGATGATAGACTACTCATATCAATAAAGAATTCCTTCTTTTTCGGGAGCCCATTCGAACAGAACTCCCAGGTCAAGCGTGCTTGGCTTGGAGTAGTTCTAGGATGGGTGACTGATAACCCACAAGTATAGGGGATGGCAACAGTTTTCGAGGGTAGAGTATTCAACCCAAATTTATTGATTCGACTCAAGGGGAAGCGAAAGAATATTCTCAAGTATTAGCAGTTGAGTTGTCAATTCAACGACACCTGAAAGATTTAGTGTTTGCAGCAAAGTATTAGTAGCAAGGTAGTATGATAGAAGCAGTAGCAACAGTAACCAAAAACAGCAAAGTAACAACAGTAGCAACAGAGTAACAGCAGCAGTAGTGACAGCAGTAGCGGCAAAGTAACATAGAAAGGACCAGTAGGAAAAACTCGTAGGCATTGGATCAGTGATGGATGATTGTGTCGGATGTGATTCATCATGTAACAACTATAACACTGAGAGATAAGTAACTAGCTCCCGTTCGTCTATCTAATGTAGGCATGCATTCCGTATGTAGTCATACGTGCTTAGGGAAAAGAACTTGCATGACATCTATTGTCCATCCCTCCTGTGACAGCGGGGTCCTAATGGAAACTACGGGATATTAAGGTTCTCCTTTTAATAAAGAACCAGACCAACACATTAACACTTGGTGAATACATGAACTCCTCATACTATGGTCATCTCCGGGAGTGGTTCCAGCTATTGTCACTCCGGGGTTGCCGGGTCATAACACATAGTAGGTGACTACAACTTGCAAGATAGGATCTAAAACACACATATATTGGCGACAACATAATAGGTTCAGATATGAAATCATGCCACTCGGGCCCTAGTGACAAGCATTAAGCATGGAAAAGTAGTAGCAACATCAATCTCAGAACATAGTGGATACTAGGGATCAATCCCCGTCAAAACTAACTCGATTGCATGATAGAACTCATCCAACTCATCACCGTCGAGCAAGCCTACGATGAGATTACTCACGAGCGGTGAAGAGCATCATGGAATTGGCGATGAAGGAAGGTTGATGATGACGATGGCGACGATCTCCCCTCTCCGGAGCCCAAAACGGACTCCAGATCTGCCCTCCAGAGGAAGAACAGGAGGTGGCGGCGCCTCCGTATCGTAAAATGCGATGAATCCTTCTCCCTGATTTTTTTCGGACGAAAGAGGTTATTTAGAGCTAGAATTGGGGGCGGCGGAGCTCCGAGGAGGTCACAAGCCTGCCAGCCCCGGCCAGGGGGGTGGCCGGGCCTGGTGGGCTTGTGGGCTCCTCGCTCCGTCCCTCGAGTTGATTCTTGCGCCAGTATTTTTTATATATTCCAGAAAAATTTCTCGTAGATTTCCAGGTCATTCCGAGAACTTTTATTTCTGTGCAAAAACAATACCATGGCAATTCTGCTGAAAACAACGTCAGTCCGGGTTAGTTCCATTCAAATCATGCAAATTAGAGTCCAAAACAAGGGCAAAAGAGTTTGGAAAAGTTCTTGTCGGTCACTGATACGACGGAGACGTATCAGTGACCGACAAGAACCTTAGCCACACGGATCGCGCATGCGCACCATAGGATTGCTACTTCTCAAACAACAACGCCAGAAATTGACACGTTGACGCGCTTGCGTTGGTTTTTCCCTTGAAGAGGAAAGGGTGATGCAGCACATGAGCAGTTAGTATTTCCCTCAGTTTGAGAACCAAGGGATCAATCCAGTAGGAGAATCTCGTCAAGTCCAGGGTACGTGCACAAACAAAAAAGAGCTTGCACCCAACGCTGTAAAGGGGTTGTCAATCCCTTCAAGATTGTTTGCAAAGTGAGATCTGAAGGCGGAAAGTGCAACGAAGTAAAAAGTGTAAGGCTGGAAATATGGTGTGGAGTAGACCCTGGGGGCCATAGTGTTCACTAGAGGCTTCTCTCAAAATAGCAAGTATTATGGTGGGTGAACAAATTACTGTCGAGCAATTGATAGAACCGCGCAAAGTCATGACGATATCTAAGGCAATGATCTAGCATATAGGCATCACGTCCGAGACAAGTAGACCGATACTTTCTGCATCTACTACTATTACTCCACACATCGACCGCTATCCAGCATGCATCTAGTGTATTGAGTTCATGACGAACAGAGTAACACTTTAAGCAAGATGACATGATGTAGAGGGATAATCTCAAACCAATGATGAAAACCCCATCTTTTTACTCTTGATGGCAACAACATGATACATGCCTTGCTACCCCTTCTGTCACTGGGTGAGGTCACCGCACGGTATGAACCCAAAACCAAGCACTTCTCCCATGGCAATAATCATAGATTTAGTTGGCCAGACAAAACCCACAACTCGAAGAGAATTACAAGGATATGAAATCATGCATAAGAGAGATCAGAAGAAACTCAAATAAGATTCATAGATAATCTGATCATAAATCCACAATTCATCGGATCTCGACAAACACACCACAAAAGAAGATTACATCGAATAGATCTCCCTGAAGATCATGGAGAACTTTGTATTGAAGATCCAAGAGAGAGAAGAAGCCATCTAGTTACTAGCTATGGACACGTAGGTCTGTGGTGAACTAATCACGCATCATCGGAGAGGTCATGGTGTTGATGGAGAAGCCTTCCGTGTCCGAATCCCCCCTCCGGTAGGGCACCAGGACGTGCCCCAGATGGGATCTTGTGGAGACAGAAGCTTGCGGTGGCGGAGAAGTGATTACGACGCTCCCCTGATTTTTTTGGGAATATTTGGGAATTTATAGGCGCAAGATCTAGGTCAGGGGACCTCAAGGGGGCCCACAAGCCTGCATGGCGCGCCCCCTGGCGGCGGGGTGGGTGCTTGTGGGGCCCCTGGGGCTCTTCTGGCTTGGCCCCCAAGCTCTCCGATCTTCTTCCGTACCAGAAAAAATCTTTTCAGGGATTTTCTTTCGTTTGGACTCCGTTTCAAAATCTCCTCTGAAAGGGGTCAAAAACATGGAAAAAACAGGAACTGGCACTTGGCACTGGATTAATAAGTTAATCCCAAAAAATAAATAAAAGGTATGCAAAACATCCAAAGTTTGACAAGATAATAGCATGAAACCATCAAAAATTATAGATACGTTGGAGACGTATCAAGCATCCCCAAGCTTAACTCCTTTTCGTCCTCGAGTAGGGAAGTGATAAAGAATGAATTTTTGATGTGGAATGCTACATAGCATAGTTGTCCTTTGCAAATTCTTTCACGTGGCATGAATGTTCAGATCCGTACGATTCAAAACAATAGTTTGCTATTGACATGGAAAAAGTAATACTTCAAGAAAACTAGTAAAGTAATCATGAACTTTCAAAATAACAAGGCCAAAAAAAGTTATCCCTACAAAATCATATAGTCTGGCTATGCTCCATCATCCTCACACAATTAATGTAAATCATGCACAACCCCGGAATTGGCCAAGTAATTGTTTTCGCACTCTTACTTTCTCAAACCTTTTATAACTATCACGCAATACATGAGCGCGAGCCATGGATATAGCACTATAGGTGGAATAGAGTGTGGTGGTGGTTGTGAGACAAAAAAGGAGGAGATGGTCACATTGACTCGGCGTATCAATAGGCTATGGAGATGCCCATTAATAGATATCAATGTGAATGAGTAGGGATTGCCATACAAGAGATGCACCAGAACTAAAATTATATGAAAGCTGAAAAGGAAAACTAGTGGGTGTGCATCCAATTTGCTTGCTCATGAAGTCCTAGGGCAATTTTGAGGAAGTCCATCATTGAAATATACAAACCAAGTTATATATTGAAGATTCCCACTAGAACATGGTAGTGACAAAGCAAGAATCTCTCAATCATGAAGAACATGGTGCTATCATGAAGCACAAGTTTGGAAAAAGATAGTAGTATTGTCCCTTCTCTTTTTTTCTCTCTTTTTTTTATTTCAGCTCTTAGGCCTCTCTTTTTTCTTTTTTCTTTTTTTTCTTTTTGGGCTCTTTGGCCTCCTTTTTTTTATTTCCTCACATGGGACAATGCTCTAATAATGATGATCATCACACTTTTAGTTACTCAAAGCTCAAAGATCACAATGATGATGACTCCATAGGAAATGCCTCCGGCAGTGTACCGGGATGTGCAGCGATCTATTATGATCATGCAATGGCAATATGAGAGTGACGACACAAGTCATGAGACAGAACGGTGGTAGTTGCATGGCAATATATCTCAGAATGGCTATGAAAATGCCATAGTAGGTAGGTATGGTGGCTGTTTTGAGGAAGGAATTTGGTGGGTTTGTGCACCGGCGAGAATTGCGCGGCACTAGAGAGGCTAGCAATGGTGGAAGGTGAAAGTGCATATATACCATGGACTCAACATTAGTCATAAAGAACTCACATACTTGTTGCGAAAGTTTTTATTAGCAATCGAAACAAAGTGCTAAACGCATACTCCGAGGGGAAGGGTTGGTAGGTGTAAACCATCGCGCGATCCCAACCTCAACACAAAGGATGACAATCAGTAGATCAATTATGCTCCGACTTCCTAACATAGCGGTTCACCATACGTGCATGCTATGGGAATCACTAACTTCAACACAAGTATTTCTAGATTCACAACACCCTACTAACATAGCTTTTAATATTCCCGCATCCATGTCTCAAAACTAACTGAGAGGAATCATAACTTTTCTTTCTACTCAATGCACATGAAGATGGAAGTTTTTGCATCCTCTTTGGGTACCTAGCACATGGGACTAGTTTCATAGCATAATCCAACTACCAAATCACAAACCGCCGTGCTCTAAAGATATAAGTGAAGCACAAGAGCAAAAGTATCTAGCTCAAAAAGATATAAGTGAAGCACTATGAGCATTCTAGAAAAATCAAGATGAGTGCATGTCTCTCTCTCTCTCAAAAAGGTGTGCAGCAAGGATGATTGTGACACAACAAAAAGAAAAGACTCCTAAGATACAAGACGCTCCAAGCAAAACACATATCATGTGGGGAATAAAAATATAGCCCCAAGTAATGTTACCGATGGATTGAAGAAGAAAGAGGGGATGCCTTCCCGGGGCATCCCCAAGCTTAGGCTTTTTGGTGTCCTTGATTTTGGCTTGGGGTGCCTTGGGCATCCCCAAGCTTGACCTATTTCCACTCCTTATCTCTTTTTCCATGAGAACATCACCCAAAACTTGAAAACTTCACAACAGAAAACTTAAACAGAAACTTGTGATAACATTAGTACAAGACAACAAACTACCACTTCTTTTGGTACCGTAGAAAACTTGAATTCCATCTATATTGATGATGGGCTACTGTATTCTCACTTTTCTATGGCTAGTACCCCCGATACTAACCATAGTTTCATCAAAACAAGCAACCAACTCAAGAAAAACAGAATCTGTCAAAAACGGACCAGTTTGTAGCAATCTGTATACTTTGTATACTTCTGGTACCTCAAAAAATATGAACAATTACGACGGCCTGGGAAAAAGGCATATCAACCAGCATCAAAACGAATCAACTCAAAACCTCTTTCTGAATAAAAAATGAAAAATCATCTCGTGAGCGAAAAGTTTCTATCTTTTTCCAGCAGGATTTAAACAACCTTTACCAAGACTAATCATAAAGGCTTTGCTTGGCTCAAACACAAAAATAAACACAAAAAACACAATCCCAACAGAATTATGGAAGTGTGGATGCAACAAAACAGAAAGAAAAAGATAAATTCATTGGGTTGCCTCCCAACAAGCGCTATTTTTTAACGCCCTTAGCTAGTCATAGAAGCGATAGAATCACGTATCATCGTCTTTGATGCTCAAACCATAAGTGGTCCTCATCATGGTTTCATAAGGCAATCTTATTTTCTTTCTCGGAAAGTGTTCCATGCCCTTCCTTAAAGGAAATTGAAATCTAATATTCCCTTCCTTCATATCGATGATAGCACCAATAGTCCTTAGGAAAGGTCTACCAAGAATAATAGGGCATGTAGGATTGCAATCAATGTCAAGCACAATGAAATCCACGGGTACATAGTTCCTATTTGCAATAATAAGAACATCATTGATCCTTCCCTTGGGTTTCTTGACAGTAGAATCAGCAAGATGCAAATTAAGAGAACACTCTTCAATCTCATTAAGACCCACAACATCACATAAAGACTTTGGAATCGCAGAAACACTAGCACCCAAATCACACAAGGCATTGCACTAATAATTTTTGATTTTGATTTTGATGGTAGGTTCCCACTCATCATGAAGCTTTCTAGGGATAGAGACTTCCAATTCAAGTTTATCTTCAAGAGCTTTTATCATAGCTTCGACGATATGATCGGTAAAGGCTTTGTTTTGGCTATAAGCGTGTGGAGAGTTTAACATGTATTGCATCAAAGGAATGCATTCAATCAAGGAGAAACTATCATAATTGAATTCCTTGAAATCCACGGTAGTAATTTCATTACTACTCAAAGTTTAAGCGTCTTCTACTCCACTTTTAATGCTTTTAGTATCAAGATAGATGGACTCCGAATCATTGGGGCACTTTTCAACCAAAGTGGATTCATATCCATCCCCATAATCATTAGGTTTGACACAAGAAAACAAAGAGTCAATGTGAGTCACACCAAGCACTTTAAGATCTTCGTGATTCTCATCACGAGAACACGCCTTTTTAAGCCATTCATGTCTAGCACGAATTTGGGCAGTTCATTCTTGGCTCTCAATCATGGAAACACGCATATCTTTCAAAGTTTCATCCATGTTGTTTTTGGGAGGAGCACATCTAACTTTCAAAGCATCAACATCACAAGAAATCCTATCAACGCTCTTAGCCAAATCGTCAATTTTGAGTAGTTTTTCCTCTATGGACGCATTGAAAATCTTTTGAGAGTTGATGAACTCTTTGATATTACTCTCTAGATCAGAGGGTAATCTATTGTAATTTCCATGAGTATTGTTGTAGGAGTTTCCAAAATTATTAGAGGAGTTACTAGGAACAGGCCTAGGAACATAGTTTCCTCTAAAAGCATTGTTGTTGCCGAAGTTATTCCTACCAACAAAATTAACGTCGATGCTAGCGTTGCTACTCTCAATCAAAGAAGACAAAGTCATATCATTAGGATCCAAAGGAGCACTTCTACTAGCAACCAAATTCATTAACTCATCCATCTTAGTACTTAACGAGTTAATTTCTTCTATAGCGTGTACCTTCTTACTAGTAGGTGACCTTTCAGTGTGCCATTGAGAGTAGTATGTCATGATGTTGTCTAAGAGCTTTGTAGCTTCTCCTAATGTGATTTCCATGAACGTTCCACCTGAGGCGGAGTCCAAGATATTTCTAGAAGCGAAATTCAAGCCAGCGTAAAAGATTTGAATAATCATCCAAAGGCTCAAGCCATGAGCGGGACAATTTCTAATAATTAATTTTATTCTCTCCCAAGCTTGTGCAACATGCTCATGATCATGTTGCTTGAAATTCATGATATCATTACGGAGAGAGATGATCTTAGCTGGTGGAAAATACTTGGATATATAAGCATCTTTGCACTTATCCCAAGAATCGATACTATTTTTGGGCAAAGAAGAAAACCATGTTTTTGCGCGACCTCACAACGAGAAAGGAAAGAGCTTCAATTTAATCACGTCATTATCCACAACTTTTTTCTTTTGCATATCACAAAGCTCAATGACGGTATTGATATGGGATGCGGCATCTTCACTAGGAAGGCAAGAGAATTGCTCTTTCATAACAAGATTCAGCAAAGCGGCATTGATTTCGTATGACTCCGCAATAGTGGCGGGAGCAATCGGAGTACTAATAAAATCATTATTATTAGTATTAGAGAAGTCACAAAGTTTGGTGTTTTCGTTCATGGTGACTTCAGCAAGCAAGCAAGCAAGCACACAAGCAAACAAAAAGCAGGCGAGAGAAAGGGCGAACGAAAAGGCGAACGAAAAAGGCAAATTGGTGAAGTGAGGGAGAGGAAAACGAGAGGCAATTGGCAAATAAAGTAAATGCAAGAGATGAGTTTGCGACACTTACTTGGATGAGTTCTTGACTTGATCTTCCTCCCCGGCAACGGCGCCAGAAATCCTTGTGCTACTTCTCAAACAACAGCGCCAGAAATTGACACGTTGACGGAGATTGGGCTTGCGTCGGTTTTCCCCTTGAAGAGGAAAGGGTGATGCAGCACAGGAGCAGTAAGTATTTCCCTCAGGTTGAGAACCAAGGTATCGATCTAGAAGGAGGGTCTCGTCAAGTCCAGAGTACCTGCGCAAACACGAACAAGCTTGCACCCAACGCTTCAAAGGTGTTGTCAATCCCTTCGAGATTGTTCGCAAAGTGAGATCTGAAGACGGAAAGTGCAACGAAGTAAAAAGTGTAAGGCTGAAAATATGGTGTGGAGTAGAACTTGGGGGCCATAGTGTTCACTAGAGGCTTCTCTCAGAATAGCAAGTATTACGGTGGGTGAACAAATTACTGTCGAGCAATTGATAGAACCGCGCAAAGTCATGACGATATCTAAGGCAATGATCTAGCATATAGGCATCACGTCCGAGACAAGTAGACCGATACTTTCTGCATCTACTAGTATTACTCCACACATCGACTGCTATCCAGCATGCATCTAGTGTATTGAGTTCATGACGAACAGAGTAACGCTTTAAGCAAGATGACATGATGTAGAGAGATAATCTCAAACCAATCATGAAAACCCCATCTTTTTACCCTTGATGGCAACAACACGAGACGTACCTCGCTACCTCTTCTGTCACTGGGTGAGGTCACCGCACGTATGAACCCAAAACCAAGCACTTTTCCCATGGCAAGAATCATACATCTAGTTGGCCAGACAAAACCCACAACTCGAAGAGATTTACAAGGATATGAAATCATGCATAAGAGAGATCAGAAGAAACTGAAATAAGATTCATAGATAATCTGATCATAAATCCACAATTCATCGGATCTCGACAAACACACCGCAAAAGAAGATTACATCAGATAGATCTCCATGAAGATCATGGAGAACTTTGTATTGAAGATCCAAGAGAGAGAAGAAGCCATCTAGTTACTAGCTATGGACCCATAGGTCTATGGTGAACTACTCACGCATCATTGGAGAGGTCATGGTGTTGATGGAGAAGCCTTCCGTGTACGAATCCTCCCTCCGACAAGGCACCAGGACGTGCCCCAGATGGGATCTTGCGGAGACAGAAGCTTGCGGCGGCGGAAAAGTGATTACTATGCTCCCCTGATTTTTTGGGAATATTTGGGAATTTATAGGCGCAAGATCTAGGTCAGGGGACCTCCAGGGGGCCCACAAGCCTGCATGGCGCCCCCTGGCAGCGGGGTGGGGGCTTGTGGGGCCCCTGGGGCTCTTCTGGCTTGGCCCCCAAGCTCTCCGATCTTCTTCCGTTCCAGAAAATATCTTTTCGGGGACTTTCTTCCGTTTGGACTCTGTTTCAAAATCTCCTCTAAAAGGGGTAAAAAACATGGAAAAAACAGGAACTGGCACTTGACACTGGATTAATAAGTTAGTCCCAAAAAATAAATAAAAGGTATGCAAAACATCCAAAGTTTGACAAGATAATAGGATGAAACCATCAAAAATTATAGATACGTTGGAGACGTATCATACACCAAAGAAGACATCAAACTCTTCTAGTAGATCTTGTGCCGTCTCGCTTATTCACCAGCCCACACATGCCGGAGGCGGAGCGGGACCCCCTCATCACACAGATCGACAGATTGAGCCGGCTCAACCTCCATCGGCGAGGTCGCCGACTCAGCCGTTCCACACTCCGTAGGGCCACTTCTCCACCCCTATTGATAATATCCTAGCTGCAACACGTAACCTGGAGTCGCTCCCCATCCATGGAAACACCCCGGTTGGCTGATGGCAAAGAGCCACTTTGCCATCAGCTGACAAACACCAGACGATAAAGAGCAGACTGGTGGCAAAGGTTCTATTTGACAACAGTGAGCACTTTGTCGTGTGCCAGCTGATGGCATAGAGATGGAAAGCAGACGACAAAGAGCTGACTGCTGGCAAAGGTTCTATTTTCCATCAGTGAACTCTTTGCCGTCCGCGAGCTGACGACAAAGAGAAGTCAGGCACACGACAACGATGTTCACTGGACCGCTTTTTAACCGGCCGTTAGGTGCTCCTCTTTGCCATCTCCCTTCTACCTCCTTGCTGTCGGGGGTAGACAACAAAGAGTATGACAACCTAATGATCGTCGGCCCCCACCCCACACCCCCTCTCTCCCCTCGCGCACCGCCCCCTCCTCCCCACGCCCATCCTCCCCGTGCGACCCCCTCCCCCACAACCGCCGCGACTCCCTCCTCCACCATCGCCAAGACCCCCTCATCCACCACCACGCCGCCCCTCCTCCACCGCCGCCCTCCTCCCCGTGCATCCCTCCTCCCTGCGCCACCTCCTCCTCTACACCCACCTGCCCCTCCTCCCTGCGCACCCCTCTCCCTATGTTGGCCCCCCTGCCACGCTCGGCGCCCCTGCCGCAGCCGGCGCCCCACCGGCCAAGCCCCCCACCGGCCCGACCCCCACCGCCCTGGCCGCCCACTGCCCGTGCAAGTGAGTTATTTTCCTTTGTTGTTGTATTTGTGGTAGGTTAGTTGGTAGATTTAGTTAGTTAGTAGATTTAGTGGTTGGTTAGTGCTAGGTTTAGTTAATTAGTTCTAGGTTTTTTGTTCCTTTTTGTTCCTTTTTGTTGTTTTTGTTAATTAGTGGTAGATTTAGTGGTAGGTTAGTGTTAGGTTTAGTTAATTAGTAGATTTAGTGGTAGGTTAGTTGGTAGATTTAGTTAGTTAGTAGATTTAGTGGTAGGTTGGTGCTAGGTTTACTTAATTAGTTCTAGGTTTTTTTGTTATTTTGTTGCTATTTTTTGTTGTTTTTGTTAATTAATGGTAGATTTAGTGGTAGGTTAGTGCTAAGTTTGGTTAATTAGTAGATTTAATGGTAGTTTAGTTGGTAGATTTAGTTAGTTAGTAGATTTAGTGGTAGGTTAGTGCGAGGTTTAGTTAATTAGAAGAAGAAGAAGAAGAAGAAGGAGAAGAAGAAGAAGAGGAGGAGGTGAGGAGGAGAAGAGGAGGAGGAGGAGGAGAAGAAGAAGAAGAGGAGGAGGATAAGAGGAGAAGAAAGAAGAGGACAATGGAAGAGAAGGAAGAAGAAGAAGAAGAAGAAGAGGAGATGGAAAGAAGAAGAAGAAGAAGTTGAAGAAGAGGAGGAGAAGAAGAAGAAGAGGAGAAGGAAATAATAATAATAATAATAATAATAAGAAGAAGAATAGGAGGAGGAGAAGAGGAGATGCCATTAGCAATATGATTTTTCTCATAGTTTGAACTGCAATGCTTTATGTGATGTGATGTACTAATTTTTTTCACTCGGTACAATTTACAGGCTTTGTGCTATTTCATCTGCTTTGGAGTCATCATCGTTGTTTGACTACTTCCTCTACAGCCGAGGGTGAGCTACGAATCCACCTTCACCTCCTACTCTCTTTTAATCATGTTAGTAGATTTTATTTTCATGCTAAGTCGCGTAACCTAGGCGTCTCCCGTCCGACATGGTTGCATCGATAAATAACTCATCCGGATTGTCCAGCGATTTCCACGGACACCCCAAGGATGTGTAGATTGGGTACGTTCTTCATGCTCTACCCCATTCCAAGACAAAATTTTGGCAGCGCCTCCCCGTTGCTCTCCTGATGCACATTCTCTCGGGTTTTTGCCGAGACGTGTATTTGGAGAACAGCGGGGAGATGTTGTCAAAATTTTGTGTCACAATGGGGTAGAGCATGGAGAACGTACTCACTCTACACATACTTGGGTGGGATTAGGAGCTATCTTTACCTATTAGCGTGTAGGTTGCATGGACGTAATAAAATTGACAAACTAGATTAACTGATGAATATACATGCTGAATTATATATATACATATATATATATATGGTGTCTTTAGCAGGTAGGCAAGATGAGTGATCGTGCGTGGATGTACACCGGTCACCCTAGTCACAAAGAGATGACCAAATAATGGTTTCTAAAAACCAAGGAGTTTGTGAAAGCCGCATTTGCAAAATGGATACCAAACAAATTGGTGCCCCTGTCCTGGGTGCGACAACTATAAAAGAGGACATAGGCTGTAATGATTGAACACCTGCAAAGGAGGGGTTTTAAGCCTAATTATACAATGTGGACATTTCATGGCGAGTCTATACAATGCACCAGAGCTGAGGTGGTTCGTCGTCGCATTGACGAGCATGGTACCGGGATGAAAGACATGGTGCAAGACTTTGATGATGCTCGGGATTCAAACGATGAGATGGAGGAATCTACAAAGGCCTTCTATGAAATTTTGGAGTCTTTAGAATGTCCTCTCCACGAGCACACTGAGCTTTGTCAGTCGGATGCCATTGGACAAGTAATGGTTCTGAAGGCTCAGTTCAACTTGGGAGGAGAATGCTACGATGCGATGATGACACTATTTAGACGCTTTCTACCCAAAGGCCACGTCATGCCTGCAAACCTATACTAGTTTGACAAAATACTTCGTGTACTTAAGATGCCCTATGCGAAGATACATGCTTGTGAGAAAGGATGTACCTTATTTAGGAAGGAGTATGCGGACTTGGACTATTGTCCCATTTGCAAGTCTACTAGGGATGTTGTGGTAGACAATGGTATGGGTGAGAAGAGACAGACCCAAATCCCAGTTAATGTTCTTTGGTATATGCCAATCATACCAAGGCTTCAACGCCTTTTCATGGTCGAAGAGACGGCCAGACAGATGACATGGCACAAATTGGGCAAAAGAACTGAACTAGATGCAGATGGGAATAAGATGGCGGTACACACATCGGATGGGGAAGCATGGAAGGATTTCGATGCATTACATCAGGATAAAGCGGCAGATCCAAGGCATCCTCGAGTCTACGATGCCAGAGATGGGTTCAAACACTTCGGTATGACGGTAACCCAATACAATTGTTGGCCTGTATTTGTCATTCCACTCAATCTCCCCCCCGACAGATTATGCAAAGAAAGAACATATTCCTGGCATTGATAATTCCAAGGCCCAACTACCCCGGGAAGAATATGAATGTGTACATGCAATCACTTAAGTATGAATTGAAAGAAGCTTGGGATAATGGGGTCAATACATACGATGCCGCTAGAAAAGAAAACTTCAAAATGCATGTCTCGTACATGTACTCGATGCATCACTTGCCGGCGTATGCACTATTCTCTGGATGGTGTGTGCATGCAAGGTTCCTGTGCCCCACATGCAAGGCAACTCTTCAGTTTCATTGGTTGCAGGCGGGTGGGAAGTATTCTTGCTTTGACTTGCATAGACAGTTCCTGGATCCTCACCATCAGTTTAGAAAATACAAGAAGAACTTTACCAAAGGTAAAGTTGTCAAAACCTCGGCACCACCTGCGTTGACACACCAACAAATCCTGGATCAGTTAAACGCCCTCGAGCCTGATCCAGAGCGTCCACGGTATTTCAAGGGGTATAATTCAGAACACGCCTGGAATCACAAGCCATGCTTGTGGGATCTGCCTTTCTTCAAAGACCTCCTTCTTCCACACAACATCGACATGATGCGCACTTAAAATAATATCGGAGAGGCCATTTTTGGTACATTGTTTGGCATAGATGGGAAGTCAAATGATAATACTAAGGCTAGAGTCAATCAAGAGACACTATGTCATAGACCGTTACAAAACATGCAAGAATCGAAAGAAAAACAGAACCGGTCGAAGCCAAAGGCTTGGTTCAATCTTGGAAGGCCAACTATGAGGGAAATTATCTTGTGGGTCAAAATGCAATTGATGTTCCCCAATGGGTATGCAACGAATCTAAAGAGGGGAGCGAGTCTTGAAAAAATAAAAACCTTTGGTCTCAAGAGTCATGATTGGCACATATGTCTTGAGCGGGTAATGTCGGTGATGTTGCGTGGCTTTATTCCAGAGGATGAATGGCTAGTACTGGCGGAGCTGAGCTATTTCTTTCGTATTCTTTGTGCGAAAGAATTATCGCCTGGCGTGGTATATGACATGGAGGAGTTGGCACTGGAGCTGCTCTACAAGTTAGAGAAGATCTTTCCGCTGGGCTTCTTTAATCCAATGCAACATTTGATTTTACATCTACCGGCCAAGGCAAGATTGGGTGGGCCCATGCAAAATCGTTGGTGGTTTACAACTAAGAGGATGCAGAAGACGCTTCGAGCTAAATGTAAAAATAAACATAGAATTGAAGCATCGATGGACGAGGCATTCATTACTGAGGAGGTGGCTAACTTTGTGAAAGCACACTACGAAGCCAAAAATCGTCATTTGCATAATCCAAAGCCATAGTACAATGATGCGACCCTAAAAAAGGTGGATCCAACCTTAACCTATACAAAGGGAAGCTCGCACCAGTCGGCGCTTCGAAACCAATAATGTTGGATGTCGAAGAATGGCGGAACATTTTGTTGTATATCTTCAACAACCTAATAGAAGTGCGGCCGTACATCGAGTTAGTTCTTGGTACTTTTCCTGCAACTTCTAATTCCTTTGAACTGCTCTTATTCCCCGATATTTTATACAGTCGATACATCGCCAAATTCTCAAATGGATCGGTGATCCAAAATGATTCTGTCGAAGAGTATGAGCTTTTGGCAAAGCAGGGAGGCGGCTATCCCGGTTTCATCTCTTGGTTCAAACAAATGATAATTATCAATAATGGACCATTTCATTTCTTGGCCTAACTTGCGGCTAATGCAACAATCATTTCTTATTAAACTTGTAGGCTAATTCAGAGTCTATGGACGCCAAATTGAGACAAGCCGCTAATGGTTTTAACTATAAGGTCCGCTCATTTGAGAAATACAACATCAACATGTATCACTTTCTTACCTTTGGCAAAGAGCTATCTATACCCGACCAGAAATCTACAAATTGTTGTGTCTCTGCTATCGGCGAAGGTGGTATCGAGTATTATGGAGGAGTTGAAGCAATTTATTAACTTCAGTTCTTTGGTGAAAACCCACCGAACGTCGTAGTCTTCAAATGATATTGGTTCCAGCTGAAGGAGACTAGAAGGACTCATGAACATATAGGGCCAGTCAAAATCAATCCAAGCACCCATTTAGATGTTCCCGATGTCTATATACGGCTCAATAGGCGACCCAAGTTTTGTATCTACCGTGGGCATGCCAAACTGATAAGAATCTGAATGGATGGCATGTTGTTTATGAAGTGCACCACATCTTAGACCACCTCCCCCAGATGAAAAGGATTATGAACCTCACATTAACCCAGACACATATGACGGAGAATTCTTCCAAGAAACACATCTTTCCAAGAAACGTTTCAAGAACCGCCGTGCTTCACCATAGAACATGGAAGTAGACAGCGACAGTGAATCCGACTTCACCCCTGAGCCGGAACCAGCAGAGCCAGAACTAGAAGAGGTTACTGCTATGGATGACCTATCAATGCTTGACCGATTACAGAAAGGCCTTCCACAAGTTGATGTCGTTGAACCCGATGAGCATGTCATTCATGAAGACACGCGTGATAGTGACGATGATGATGCATTTATTGATCCAGACTATTATTAGTTTGTATGCATCCCAACTTAAATTATATATGTACGTATTATTATTCATGTGAGGTATTCAATTTTTTTATGGTGTACTAATTTCTTTTACTCTTTATCATGGCAGGTGTTGAAAGATGGTGGGTGCGGGTTGATACGTCTCCATCATATCTACTTTTCCAAACTCTTTTGCCCTTGTTTTGGACTCTAACTTGCATGATTTGAATGGAGCTAACCCGTACTGACGTTGTTTTCAGCAGAATTGCCATGGTGTTGTTTTTGTGCAGAAATGAAAGTTCTCGGAACGTCCTGAAAATTTACGGAGAATATTTCTGGAAAATATGAGAAATACCTGCGCAAAGATCCACCGGAGGGGGTGAGCCAGTGGGCCACAAGCCCTGTGGCCGCAGCCACCCCCCAGGCCGCGCCGTCAGGGCTTGTGGGGCCCACGTGGCTTTGCCGCCCCCAATTCCAGCGCTATTTATTCCCTTTCGTCCTGGAAAAAATCAAGAGAGAAGATTTCATCGAGTTTTCGATCCAGAGGCGCCGCTACATCTCGTTCTTGCCCTGGAGGGCAGATTTGGAGTCCGTTTTGGGCTCCGGATCAAGGAGATCGTCACCATCGTCATCATCAACCTTCTTCCCTCTCCAATTCCATGAAGCTCTTCATCGTTCGTGAGTAATCTATTCGTAGGCTCGCTGGGTGGTGATGAGTAGGATGAGATCTATCATGTAATCGAGTTAGTTTTGACGGGGATTGATCCCTAGTATCCACTATGTTCTGAGATTGATGTTGCTACTACTTTGCCATGCTTAATGCTTGTCACTAGGGCCCGAGTGCCATGATTTCAGATCTGAAATTATTATGTTGTTGCCAATATATGTGTGTTTTAGATCCGATCTTGCAAGTTGTAGTTACCTACTACGTGTTATGATCCGGCAACCCCGGAGTGACAATAATCGGAACCACTCCCAGTGATGACCATAGTCTGAGGAGTTCATGTGTTCACCAAGTGCTAATGCGTTGGTCCGGTTCTTTATTAAAAGGAGAACCTTAATATCCCGTAGTATCCATTTGGACCCCGCTTCCACGGGAGGGATGGACAATAGATGGCATGCAAGTTCTTTTCCCTAAGCACGTATGACTACCCACGGAATTCATGCCTACATCACATCGACGAACGGGATATAGCCACATATCTCTCCGTGTTATAACTGTTGCATGACGAATGTCATCCAACAAATCACCGATCCATTGCCTACGAGTTTGACCCACTGCTACTGCTGTTACTACTGTTACTTGCTCTGCTGCTACTGTTGTTACTATTGTTGCTGCTACTGTTACTTGCTCTGCTGCTACTGCTGTTACTACTGTTGCTGCTACCGTTATTTGCTACTGTTGTCACTACTGCTGTTCCTTGCCACTGCTGTTACTCGTCACACTGCTGCTACCCGCTACAATACTTTTCTGGCGCCATTGATACAACAACTAGGAATAGTCTGCCTTGTCAACAGATCGTTTCTGGCACCGTTGCTATCATAGTACTTAGCTTCTTATATCCTGCTTGCAGATACTAATCTTTCAAGTGTGGTTGAGCTGACACCTCAACTGCTAATACTGGAAAATATTCTTTCACTCCCATCGTGTCGAACCAACAAATTTGGGTTGAATACTCTACCCTCAAAAACTACCGCGATCCCACACGCTGGTAGGCTATTGCAAGACAATTGCTAATTGTTGAGCAACTGGGGAGCAACTCTTTTCTGGCGTCGTTATCATGGAGGCATCAAGTCAGGATTAGTTGCACGTCAACACGGGTCCAGATCGCTCGGCGGGTACTTCTTCGTAGTCGGCCCGCGCGAGGGGTGGTACTTCCATTCCACCCCTATCTCTCCGTAGAGCCTTGGTAGACAGTTTCACGACACCACCCGTGGGTGCTTCTTCGTCGGCGGCGTTTCCCACTGGGAGAGGAGGTCGGACAGGGAAGAAGGGGAAGGGTACATGATGTGTCCACGGGAGAGGTAGGCGGACTGCTACGCCGTCCTTGCCACCACCACCAGCTCATTCACCCGAGCACATGACTACTATGGTGGACCCGTTTGCGGTGGACGATACGGGGACTCCGGCCCAGGAGCCTCGGGTCGACGGGCATTCGGCCCATGAGACTCCGGTCCAGGATCCTCGGGTCGATAGGTATTTGGCCCATGAGACTACGGTTCCTGAGGCTACGTCCGAGAGGACTCCCTCCACAGAGGCTTCGGACAACATGGAGACGTCCGGATGGGGTGCCTGGCCGGATCGGACCGAGGAGCCGGATTGGACCGAGGGGCGAGGTGGCCATTTTGTTGGTGGCGGGGTGAGACTACAGATAGTGAGGGCGAGGTGGTGGACGAGGTCACCATGTACAAGCGTGGTAGTACACGTCTCCCGGTCGTACCGGCGACCCGTGAGCAGAGACCGGTGATTAGGCCTGAAGGGGAGAGGTAAGTGCACTTACTCTTTTTTTACCTTTTGCCTTCAAGTTTCTTCAAATATCTAATGCATTGAACTTATCATACCGCAGGGGTTTGGAACACCCCGTTGGAGTCCGCAAGCCGAACACTGTCCTTGGTGTGCTTTGCCGGACAAATTTCTCGGGGTTTGTCAGGGTGCCTGGTGAGGGTCAGGTTCCCACACTAGGATTTACCTAGGAGCACTACCAGGCTGCGCAGGCCCCGTCGGAGGAGATTATAGATGGTGTCTTGCACCACACGAGTGCCGCGATGGTGATCAACAGCTTTTGGGTAAATTCTACTTTTATACAATCTAAAATTAACAATATAGTTGATTATTGTACTAATCGATATTGCCTTGTTTGATTGCAGACCTTCTACACGTGTAAGGAGGGATATGAGGAGGCGGTGGCCAAGGTTCTCGAGGCCGAGTGTAGGCAGCTATTACAGAACTTACGCCGCAAGGCTCGGCCACAGGCTATTCGAGACTACTACGTGCTACTTTTTGAGCTTGCGTTGGTTTTTCCCTTGAAGAGGACAGGGTGATGCAACAAAGTAGAGATAAGTATTTCCCTGAGTTTGAGAACCAAGGTATCAATCCAGTAGGAGTATCAAGATGAGGCACCAAGGCACCTCTGCAAAGACAAACAAACTTGCACCCAACGCGATAAAGGGGTTGTCAATCCCTTTACGATTACTTGCAAAGTGAGATCTGATAGTGATAATTGGTAAATATAAATAAATAAATAAAAGTGTAGCAAGGTATTTTTGGTATTTTTGTATGTAGATCTGAATATATAATGTGTGAAATAGACCCGGGGGCCATAGTGTTCACTAGAGGCTTCTCTCATGATAGCAAGTATTACGGTGGGTGAACGAATTACTCTCGAGCAAGGTCATAACGATATCTAAGGCAATGATCATACATATAGGCATCATGTCTGAGACAAGTAGACTGATCCTTTCTGCATCTACTACTATTACTCCACACATCGACCGCTATCCAGCATGCATCTAGTGTATTATGTTCATAACAAACAGAGTAACGCCTTAAGCAAGATGACATGATGTAGAGGGATAAATTCATGCAATATGATATAAACCCCATCTTTTTACCCTTGATGGCAACAACATGAGGCATGCCTTGCTACCCCTTCTGTCACTAGGTGAGGACACCACACGGTATGAACCCAAAACCAAGCAATTCTCCCATTGCAAGAATTATAGATCAAGTTGGCCAAACGAAACCCATAACTCGAAGAGAATTACAAGGATACAAAATCATGCATATAAGAAATCAGAGGAGACTCAAATAATATTCATAGATAATCTGATCATAAATCCACAATTCATCGGATCTCGACAAACACACCGCAAAAGAAAGTTACATCGGATAGATGTCCATGAAGATCATGGAGAACTTTGTATTGAAGATCCAAGAGAGAGAAGAAGCCATCTAGATACTAGCTATGGACCCGAAGGTCTGTGGTGAACTACTCACGCATCATCGGAGAGGCAATGGTGTTGATGAAGAAGCCCTCCGTGTCTGAATCCCCCTCCCACAGGGCACCAGAACGGTCCCCAGATGGGATCTCGCGGAAACAGAAGCTTGCGGCGGCAAAAAAGTATTTTCGTGGCTCTCCCTGTTGGTTTGGGATTTTAGGGAATTTATAGGCGAAAGAGGTAGGGCAAAGGAGGCACAGGGGGGCCCACGAGCCTGCTAGGCGCGCCCCCCTCGGGCGCTCCTAGGGGGCTCGTGGCCTCCTTCGTGGCCCTATGCCTTGGTTCTCCAGTTTTCTGGATCCCTTCTGTTATGGAAAAAATCACCCCGAAGGTTTTATTCCGTTTGGACACCGTTTAATATTCTTATCTGAAAAAGGTCAAAAACACGGAAAAAACAGAAACTGGCACTGGGCATTGATTTAATAGGTTAGTCCCAAAAATGATATAAAATAGCATATAAATGCATATAAAACATCCCAAGTTGATAATATAATAGCATGGAACAATCAAAAATTATAGATACGTTGGAGACGTATCAAGCATCCCCAAGCTTAACTCCGGCTCGTCCTTGAGTAGGGAAGTGATAAAGACCGAATTTTTGATGTTGAATGCTACCTAACATAGTTGTTCTTTGTAACTTCTTTATTGTGGCATAAATGTTCAGATCCATAATATTGAAAACAATAGTTTAATATTGACATCAAAACAATAATACTTCAAGCATAGTTGCAAAATAATCATGAACTTTTGAAATAACAAGGCCAAAGAAAGTTATCCCTACAAAATCATATAGTCTGGCTATGCTCCATCATCCCCACACACCGAATTTAAATCATGCACAACCCCGGTATTGGCCAAGTAATTGATTTCGCACTCTTACTTTCTCAAACTTTTTCAACTCTCACGCAATACATGAGCGTGAGCCATGGATACAACACTATAGGTGGAATAGAGTGTGGTGGAGGTTGTGAGGCAAAAAGGAGGAGATGGTCACATTGACTCGGCACATCAATGGGTTATGGAGATGCCCATCAATAGATATCAATGTGAATGAGTAGGGATTGCCATGCAACGGATGCACTAGAGCTATAAGTGTATGAAAGCTCAAAAATAAAAACTAGTGGGTATGCACCCAACTTGCTTGCTCACGAAGACCTAGGGCAATTTTGAGGAAGCCCATAATTGGAATATACAAGCCAAGTTATATAATTAATATTTCCAATAGTATTTGAAAGTGACAAAACAAGAGACTCTCTATCATGAAGAACATGGGCTATTTCGAAGCACAAGTGTGGAAAAATAGTAGCATTGTCCCTTCTCTCTTTTTCTCTCATTTTTTTGTTTGGGCTCTTTGGCCTCTTTTTTTCTTTTCCTTTTTTTTGATGGGCATCTTTGGCCTCTTTTTTATTTCCTCACATGGGACAATGCTCTAATAATGATGATCATCACACTTTTATTTACTTACAACTCGATACATTTTTTTGACCGGCTACTGTAGGGAAAACTCCCCACAGCCATTTTCCTTTATTCTCATCTGTGAAAGCTTTATGTACAAGAGGAGTTTTAGAATGTACAAGGGGGGGAGGAGCACAGGATTACAAACCTCAAGGAGGCAAAAAGGAAATCCATTTAAGGAGATCATCCCTGAAACTAGCCTTAATTCTATGAGCTAACAGAGAAATGTGATGAATAAATCCAGATCTCCATTTCCTGAACTTTGGCTGCTCCTGGTTGAAGACTTTTGCATTTCTGATAGTCCAGATGTTCCAACAGGCAGTGAAAACCACTTCAACAAAGAAAGGGTTATGGAAGTCCTTTCTAGCCTCAACAGAAGCACTCCACATAGATGAACCTTGCCAAGTGATCTGTAGGTAATTCCAGACCCTGGTGCTGAAAAGGCAGTTGAAGAATAAATGATCTCTGTCTTCCTTGACTTGAGCATGGCATAGAACACAGAGGTTAGAATCAGAGACCTTCCAGTGACACCTTTCCACCATGTCTTGAGTGTGCAGCCTGTCCATGATGAGCATCCAGGCAAACATCTTAATCTTCATAGTACAGCAGGTCCTCCAGATCCAGTTGAGTAAAGGGTTGGGTATAATACTGCTATGAACCTGAGCATAGTATCTCTTGGCTGTGTAGACCTTAGCATCCTTTCCCCATACCCATCTGTCAGAGGCCTGATGATCAAGGTCCAGGTCCAGAAGCAAAGATTGGACAGAAATCAGTTCCTGATAAGCTTGAGCAGATAGTGGTAGGTGAAACATGGAGAGCATGCTGTCATCATAAAAAGCAGTAAAGACCTCTTGAGTTGTGCAGAAAGGGTCAGCCACAAAGGAGAACAGTCTTTGGAATCTGTCCGCCAGTGGCATAATGGAGTTGCCAATCAACTAGGAGTCAGACCAAAACAGGAAGGAATCACCCTTGTTTGGCAGAACATAGGTAACTGATCTGAATTTGTCAAGTCGTTTACAGATATCCTTCCACCAAAAGCCGCGAGGTACCGTGTTATGATAGTAAGTGTTCCAAATCAGATGAACCCAAGGGATATCAGCATGATTGAGGAATTTATCAGCATGTTTGAGCAGGAGTGCTTCATTCTGAACTGCTAGGTTCATAATCCCTAGCCCCCCTCTATTTTTAGGCCTGCACACCAGAGGCCAAGCAGCAAGAGAGGGTGCATGATCATTCCCATTTCTTCTCCATAGACATTGCCTTTGAATCCTCTCCAATTGCTTCAATATACCTGGTGGGATATCCAGACTGCATAGAAAGAAGATAGGTACAGAAGACAGTGCTGAGTTTAAATACTGCAGCCTTCCCCCCTGAGCAAGAAAAGAGGAACTAGCACTGAGTCTTCTTTCCATGTTATCAACCAGAGGCATGAGATCAATGATTCTAGGTTTAGTTGTCCCAACAGGCAGTCCAAGATATGTGAAGGGTAAAGAACCCACTTTGCAACCAATGGAGTCTGCCAGATCCTGTAGATGCTGAGGAGAAGTGTTGACAGGTAGAAGTGCAGATTTGTGGTAATTTACCTGTAATCCACTGGACTGGGAGAAAAGTAAGAGCATTTTCTTGAACTGCAACAACTGGGATTTATCAGTAGGTAGGATGATAAGAGTATCATCAGCATATTGCACTATAGGGTAATCCTTATCATGACAAGGTATAGGCAGCTGTATCAGCCCCTCCACCAGCAGTTGGTTAACCAGAGTTTGTAGAAAATCAGCAGCAATAGCAAAAAGCAGTGGAGACATAGGATCTCCCTGCCTGACACCTTTCTTGCACATGAACTTCTTTCCAGGCACACCATTGATCAGCACTGAAGATGATCCAGAAGTTAGTAGCTGCCTAACCCAAAGGATCCATCTGGCATTGAAGCCCTTGTGCTTAAGAATCTGGAAGATGAACTCATGCTCCACAGAATCAAATGCCTTTTCAAAATCCAGCTTCAGAATAACTATAGGCTTCTTGGATTGATGACATTGGTGCAGGTACTCAAGAGTCCATCCCACACAATGTTGAATGGTCCTAGATTTGATAAAACCATACTGATTCTTGTGAAGACACTTCACAATCTGCAACTGTAGCTTGTTAGCAAGCATTTTTGACAGAAATTTGAGGCCCATTCCAGTAAGTGATATTGGTCTGTAATCTCCCACATATTCAGGTGATCTCTTCTTTGGAATGAGCGTAATATAAGAAGAATTCATGTTTACAAGCTGGGCCTGTCCAGCATGGAATTCGACAGCAAGTTGGTAAAACTCAGGGGAGATAATGTGCCAGCATTTTTTGAAAAAAGACCATTGAAACCATCAGGCCCTGGAGCTTTGTCAATGGGCATATTCTGCACAGTCTTGTCCATTTCAGACTTGGAAAACGGTTCTGTGAGAATGTCTAGACCCTCCACCTCAGTCAGCAGGGATTGTAAGTCAAATGCCATGTTAATTCCAAGAGAAGTTCCCATTCTATCCTTAAAAGATGCCCAAAAACATGCAGCAATTTGATCATGATCAGAGATGGTAGAACCATCATTTATCTTGAGGGATGCAATGGAATTCCTCTTATATCTCTCAGTGGCCATAGCATGGAAGAACTTAGTGTTCTCCTCACCAACCTTAACAAATATGATAGTGGCTCTCTTCTTCCAGTACAAGCACTGAAGATGCAGAAGATGTTCCAAATGTAATTTGACAATTTTCCTGAAGTTAGCTTCTGGTCTGAAAAGTGACCTCAACTCCTCAAGCTCATCCAAGCATAGCACCACTTGATTACATCTGGAAATAAAAGTTTTTAACTGTGACAGGGACGTCTGCCATTTCTTTAAAGCCTGCCGAAGATGCTTCATCTTATCCATAATAACAGCAGAAATGTGTGTCTTTCTTGAAGGAACGAGCCAGGATTGCTGTACGCATTCCATGAAGCCCTCCATTTCAACCCAGTAATTTTCAAAGCGAAATAGGTTGCATTTAGGGATGGAAGTGTTAACAGTGACCACACAGGGAACATGATCAGAAGCAGTCTTTGCCAGGGGTAGCACTTGAGTAAGGGGATATGAGGAGATCCAGTTGGTTGATGTAAAAAACTAGTCAAGCTGCTCCAGAAGAGGGGATCCTGCATATTGGACCAAGTGTAAGATCGACCTTTAATGGGAAGTTCCAGCAATCCCAAATGCCCAATAATTTCGTTGAAAATGAACATGTCATTCACATCAGCCCCATGAATGTTTCTGTTGTCAGGAGATCTAATGAAATTAAAATCTCCAAGAAGGAACCAATTAGCCCAGTGGGAATATCAAGATTGTAAAGCCAGCTCACAAAAAGATCTCGAGCCTCTCCTTGGCATGGCCCATAGACATTAACTAAAGTCCATGATTCACCCGTGTGATTTGAGGTAAATGAGATGATCAATCCATATGGTGTGCATTCCACTAATTGACCAGTGAGAATGGAAGAGTTCCAAAGGGTGATAAGCCCTCCTGATGCACCCCTGGAAGGAGAGTAAGCAAACTGATCAAAGCATTTGGGGCAGAAACCTTTAATGACTCTATATGAAATGCCTCTGGCAGTGTACCGGGATGTGCAACGATCTAGCTTAGCGTATGACATTGAAACATCTCGCTAGCTATCTTACGATCATGCAATGGCAATATGAAGGTGATGGCAAATGTCATGAGACGGAACGGTGGAAGTTGCATGGCAATATATCTCGGAATGGCTATGAAAATTCCATAATAGGTAGGTATGGTGGCTGTTTTGAGGAAGGTATATGGTGGTTTTGTGCACCGGTGAAAGTTGCGCGGCACTAGAGAGGCTAGCAATGGTGGAAGGGTGAGAGTGAATCTATACCATGGACTCACATTAGTCATGAAGAACTCATATACTTATTGCAAAAGTTTTATTAGTAATCGAAACAAAGTGCTAAACGCTTACTCCTAGGGGAAGGGTTGGTAGGAGTTAACCATCGCGCGATCCTGACCGCCACACAAAGGATGACAATCAATAAATCAATTATGCTCCGACTTCCTAACATAGTGGTTCACCATACGTGCATGCTACGGGAATCACTAACCTTAACACAAGTATTTCTAGATTCACAACACCCTACTATCATAACTCTAATATTAAAATATCCATATCTCAAAACTAATTGTGAGGAATCAAACTTCTCTTACTAATTAATGCACTTGAATATGATAGTTTTTATTATATCCTCTTCGGATGCCTATCATATTTAGGACTAATTTCATAACACACGCCAATTACCAAGTTACTTAGAGAGAGCGCTCTCAAAATGATATAAGTGAAGATCGAGAGTTTTTATTTCTACAAAATATGACACCGCCGTGCTCTACAAAGATTTAAGTGAAGCACTAGAGCAAAATTATCTAGCTCAAAAGATATAAGTGAAGCTCATGGGAGCAAAATTATCTATCTCAAAAGATATAAGTGCAGCACATGCGAGCTAAATTGCCTAACTCAAAAGATATAAGTGAAGCTTATTGAGTATTCTAACAAATTCACGATGAGTGCATGTCCCTATCAAAAGTTGTGCAGAAAGGATGATTCTGATAAAAAAAATCAAAGACTCCTATAATACACGACGCTCCAAGCAAAACACATATCATGTGGTAAATACAAATATAGCTCCAAGTAACGTTACCTATGGATTGAAGACGAAAGAGGGGATGCCTTCCCGGGGCATCCCCAAGCTTAGGCTTTTTGGTTTCCTTGAATTTGGCTTGGGATGACTTGGGAATCCCCAAGCTTAGGCTCTTTCCACTCTTTATTCCAATGTCCAGAAGAACATCACCCAAAACTTGAAAACTTCACAACACAAAACTTAAACAGAAACTCGTGATATCATTAGCATAAGAAAACAAACCACCAACTTTTTAGGTACTGTAGTAAACTTAATTTCCATTTATATTGATGTTATATTACTGTATTCTCACTTCTCCATGGCTCGTACCCCCCGACACTAACCATAGTTTCATCAAAATAAGCTATCAACACAACAAAAACAGAATCCGTCAAAAACAGAACATTCTGTAGCAATCTGTATATCTTGTATACCTCTGCTATCCCAACAATTCTGGAACAATTATGAAAATTAGGGAAATTTTCATATCAATCAGCAGAAAAAATAATCAACTTAAAAGATCTTTCTGGATAGGAATTAAAAAAAATTCGGGTGCACAAAGTTTCTGTCTTTTTTCAGCATGATTAAACAACTATCACCAAAACTAATCATAAAGGTTCGACTTGGCACAAATAATAATTAAAACATGAAAACACAATCATGATGGTGTGTAATCAACAAAACATAAATTTAAAAGCAAAAATAAATTTATTCATTGGGTTGCCTCCCAACAAGCGCTATTGTTTAACGCCCTTAGCTAGGCGTAAGGCAATAGATTCAAGTGTTGTCATCTTTAGTGCTCAAACCATAAGTAGCTTTCATAATGGATTCATAAGGCAATTTTATTTTATTTCTAGGAAGTGTTCCATGCCATTATTTAATGGAAATTGAAATTTAATATTCCCTTCCTTCATATCAATAACAGCACCAATAGTCCAACGGAAAGGTCTACCAAGAATAATGGGACATGTCGGATTGCAATCAATATCAAGCACAATGAAATCTATGGGCACATAGTTCCTATTTTTAATAATAAGAACATCATTTATCATTCCCATAGGTTTCTTAATAGTAGAATCCGCAAGATACAAATTAAGAGAGCACTCATCAACCTCATTAAAACCTAGAACATCACATAAATATTTTGGAATTGTGGAAACACTAGCACCCAAATCACACAAAGCATGGCATTCATAATTTTTAATCTTAATTTTGATAGTAGGTTCCCACTCATCATGAAGTTTTCTAGGAATAGATATTTCCAACTCAAGTTTCTCTTCAAGAGATTTCATCATAGCATCAACGATATGTTTGGTAAAAGCCTTATTTTTGGCTATAAGCATGTGGAGAGTTTAGCATGGATTGCATCAAGTAAATACATTCAATCAAAGAGCAACCATATAATTAAATTCCTTGAAATCCAAAGTGGTAATTTCATCACTATTCAAAGTTTTGATATCCTCTACTCCACTTTTAGTATTTTTAGCATCAAGATAAATAGACTCCGAATCAATGGGGCGTTTCTCAACCAAAGTGGATTCACATCGAGCCCCATCATCATTAAGATTGACTTTAGAAAACAAGGATTCAATAGGAGTCACACCAAGCACTTTAAGATCTTCGTGATTCTCATCAGGAGAACACACCTTTTTAAGCCATTCATGTCTAGCACGAATTTGGGTGGTTCTTTCTTTACTCTCATTCATAGAAACACGCATAGCTTTCAAAGTTTCGTCCATATTAATCTTGGGAGGAACACATCTCAATTTCAAAGCATCAATATCAAGAGACATTCTATCAACAGTCCTAGCCAAGTCATCAATTTCAAGCAGTTTTTCTTCTATGGAAGCATTGAAAATATTTTGCGAATTAATAAACTCTTTAATATTACTCTCAAGATCAGAGGGCATTTTATTATAATTTCCATGAGCATTGTTGTAGGAATTGCCAAAATTATTAGAGGGATTACTAGGAAAAGGCCTAGGATTAAAGTTACCTCTATAAGCATTGTTGTTACCAAAATTATTCCTACCAACAAAATTAACATCCAAATTTTCATTGCTATTCTCAATCAAGGAAGATAAAGGCATATCATTTGGATCTAGAGGAGCACTTTTACTAGCAAACAACGTCATTAACTCATCCATCTTAGCACTCAAAGAGTTAATTTCTTCTATAGCATGCACTTTTTTACTAGTAGGTGACCTTTCAGTGTGCCATTGAGAATAATTTGTCATGATATTGTCTAGGAGTTTTGTAGCTTCTCCTAGTGTGATTTCCATAAAAGTTCCACCAGAGGCAGAATCCAAGATATTTCTAGAAGCAAAATTCAAACCAGCATAGAATTTTTTTATAATCGTCCGAAGACTTAGGCAATGAGCGGGACAATTTCTAATCATCAATTTCATTCTCTCCCAAGATTGTGCAACATGTTCATGATCTAGTTGCTTAATATTCATGATATCATTACAGAGAGAGATAATCTTTGCAAGTGGAAAATACTTGGAAATAAAGGCATCCTTACACTTGTTCCATGAATCAATACTATTTTTGGGTAAAGATGAAAACCAAGTTTTTGCTCGATCTCATAATGAGAACGGAAATAGCTTAAATTTAATCATATCATTATCCACTTCTTTCTTCTTTTGCATATCGCATAACTCAATAAAGGTATTAAGATGGGATGCGTCATCTTACACTAGGAAGGCCGGAAAATTGCTCTTCCATAAGAAGATTCAACAAGGCAGCATTAATTTCATATGAATCCGCACTAGTGGCAAGAGCAATTGGAGTACTAATAAAATCATTGTTATTAGTATTAGAGAAGTCACACAATTTAGTGTTTTCAGACATGGTGAGTTAGCAAGCAGACAAGCACACAAGCAAAGAGAAAGCAAGCGAAAAAAGGGCGAATGAAAAAGGCAAATAAAGAAAGGCAATTTTTTTGTAAATTTTGTTTTAGAAGAGGGGGAGAGGAAAACGAGAGGCAAATGGCAAATAATGTAAATGCAAGAGATGAGTTTGCGATAGGTACGTGGTAGATATGCTTCACTTGAATACTCCTCGACAACGGCGCTAGAAATCCTTCCTGCTACTTCTTGAGCTTGTGTTGATTTTCCCTTGAAGAGGAAAGGGTGATGCAACAAAGTAGATATAAGTATTTCCCTCAGTTCGAGAACCAAGGTATCAATCCACTAGGAGTATCAAGATGAGGCACCAAGGTACCTGCGCAAAGACAAACAAACTTGCACCCAATGCGATAAAGGGGTTGTCAATCCCTTTACGATTACTTGCAAAGTGAGATCTGATAGTGATAATAGGTAAACATACATAATTTAATAAAAGTGCAGCAAGGTGTTTTTGGTATTTTTGTATGTAGATCTGAATATATAATGTGTAAAATAGACCCCGGGGCCATAGTGTTCACTAGAGGCTTCTCTCATGATAGCAAGTATTACGGTGGGTGAACGAATTACTATCGAGCAATTGATAGAATCGTGCAAGGTCGTGACGATATCTAAGGCAATGATCATACATATAGGCATCACGTCCGAGACAAGTAGACCGATACTTTCTGCATCTAGTACTATTACTCCACACATCGATTGCTATCCAGCATGCATCTAGTGTATTAAGTTCATAACAAACAGATTAACGCCTTAAGCAAGATGACATGATGTAGAGGGATAAATTAATGCACTATGATATAACCCCCATCTTTTTACCGTTGATGGCAACAACACGATGCGTGCCTCGCTACCCCTTCTGTCACTAGGCGAGGACACCGCACGGTATGAACCCTAAACCGAGCACTTCTCCCATTGCAAGAATTATAGATCATGTTGGCCAAACAAAACCCATAACTCGAAGAGAATTACAAGGATACGAAACCATGCATATAAGAAATCAGAGGAGACTCAAATAATATTCATAGGTAATCCGATCATAAATCCAAAATTCATCGGATCTCGACAAACACACCACAAAAGAAAGTTACATCGGATAGATCTCCATGAAGATCATGGAGAACTTTGTATTGAAGATACAAGAGAGAGAAGAAGCCATCTAGCTACTAGCTATGGACCTGAAGGTCTGTGGTGAACTACTCACGCATCATCGGACAGGCAATGGTGTTGATGAAGAAGCCCTCCGTGTCTGAATCCCCTCCGACAGGGCACCAGAACGGTCCCCAGATGGGATCTCGCGGAAACAGAAGCTTGCAGCGGCAGAAAAGTATTTTCGTGGCTCTCCCTGTTGGTTTGGGGATTTTAGGGAATTTATAGGCGAAATAGGTAGGGCAAAGGAGGCATGGGGGGCCACGAGCCTGCTAGGCGTGCCCCCCTGGGACGTTCCTAGGGGGCTCGTGGCCTCCTCCGTGGCCCTCTTCCTTGGTTCTCAAGTCTTCTGGATCCCTTCTGTTATGGAAAAAATCACTCCGAAGGTTTTATTCCGTTTGGACTCCATTTAATATTCTTATCTGAAAAAGGCCAAAAACATAGTAAAAACAGAAACTGACACTGGGCACTGAGTTAATAGGTTAGTCCCAAAAATGATATATAATAGCATATAAATGCATATAAAACATCCCAAGTTGATAATATAATAGCATGGAACAATCAAAAATTACAGATACTTGGAGACGTATCACTACGCCACGTGTGGTGTTAAGAACCAGAAGAAGGAGTGCCGTGGAAAAGATCTAAAGAAGGAGCAGTACATGAAGGTAATTACCTATTCTTAAGGCCTAGTATGTAGTTTTCTTGATTTGATTCGTAGTCGTAGCACTCAAAATTCTCTTTACTAACTTATAGGTGCCCCCAAGATGGTGCGTGGATAAGATTGATTGTTGGGAGGAGTTCGTGGATGAGTGGTGCACAAGCAACTAGCGAGTTGTCCACGACAATGCGAAGGATCGGCGTGCCCAAATGGTTGGTGTGCCACACCATAAAGAAAACCTCAACTTAATTCAGTTCGGACGGAACTGGGTATGTGGTTTGCTTCATGATTAATTCAATTCATTCTTCATGCTAGCTTGAGCCTTTTACTAATACTTTGTTCCTCTCTTTGAGGCGCATCACAATAAGTCAGAGGTGCGAGAGTTGTACGACCTTTATGGCATGGCCCATACTTCCTCCTACAAGAAGGCCAAGGCATTCTCTGAGTATGACCTGGATCATCCACAGAAGTTCACCAACATCTCGTCCCACCACAAGCTCGTGAAATACAGGGATGTCGGGAAGGCTAGGAAAGGGGAGGACTTTAACCCGAGCTAGGAACCCTTGGATCCGGAGCTGGTGATGATATCTGGTGGCGGGAAGCCCCATGGCTCGATAGCCATTGGAGATGGGATAATACGTTGTCCACTCACTCTCCCGGAGATCAAGGCGCACTAGTCGAGCTCATATCCTGAGATAACGCCTCGTCCACGGCCAGTCGATCTCGCCATCGAGGTTAGTTGTACGAACTCAGAAAACTTTCATCCATTTCATTGTGTGTGTGTGGTCATCGATCATTACAATGCTAACAAGGAGTGGTGTTGCAGGCTGCTCTTTAGAAAGAGAGAGCGGCAAACCAGGTTGCTCTTGAGAAAGAGAGAGTTGTAAACCAGGCTGCTCTTTAGGTGATTCTGGAGGAGTAGGACCGGACCACGACTCGGTTGTTGGAGGAGGAGAGGGCCCGGAATGAGGCGGGTCACCTGACCATGTACGAGATTTTTGTGGTAAGTTTCTTGTCCACATTAGACAAATCATTCATGTAATGTCGGTTTCCTTACTAACTAATACGACCGACTCTTCAAAACCAAATGTGCAGTCTATGTGCGAGAAGACCGGTCACCCCCTCCGCCGATGTCGGTCTTTTCTGCGATTGGCACGGTGAGTTTCATTTCAATGGTCATTATCAACTAGTATTAACATTCGAGTGTCATCATGCTAACGAGACATTGCACAATATCTTTTCTGCACAATAACTCCCGAGCGAAATCGCACGACCCTTCTCGAGGGCAACCTTCTCCAAACGCTGGTGCTTCTCCTCCTTGATGACCATGACGGTAAGTTTTCTCCAGTTCATTTATGACATAATTAGCTTATTTAGTTCATTTATGACATAATTAGCTAATTTAGTTCATTTATGCCATAATTATCTTAGTTAGGTAAAAAACATCTCAAGAACCTTGGTTAGCTCATAACTTAGCGTATCTTCCTCCTAAATGACATAATAAGCTCAAAATAAGAAAAGTATTGTAATCATCCTCTTCCTCTTCTTATCCTTCTTCCTATTTCTCTTCTTCTTCTTCCTCCCCTCCATCTTCTCCTTCTTCTTCTTCTTCTCCTCCTCCTCCTCCTCCTTCTTCTTCTTCTTCTTCTTCTTCTTCTTCTCCTTCTTCTTCTCCTCTTTCTTCTCCTCTTTCTTATTCTCCTTAGCTTATTTTCCCCCAAGAAATACATACTTAGCTAATTTTCATCCAAAATGAAAAACATTAGCTAATTTAGTTCATTTATGACATAATTAGCTTAGTTAGGTGAAAAAACATCACAAGAACCTTGGTTAGCTCATAACTTAGCATATCTTCCTCCTAAATGACATAATAAGCTCAAAATATGAAAAGTATTATAATCATCCTCTTCCTCTTGTTCTACGTCTTCTTCTTCTTCTTATTCTTCTCCTCCTCCTCCTCCTCCTCCTCCTCCTTCTTCTTCTTCTTCCCCTCCCCCTTCTTCTTCTTCTTCTTCTTCTTCCTCTTTGTCTTCTTCTTCTCCTTCTCCTTCTCCTCTTTCTTCTCCTCTTTTTTCCCATCTTTCTTCTTATCCTTAGCTTATTTTCCCCAAGAAAGGCATACTTAGCTAATTATCCTCCAAAATGACATAATTAGCTAATTTAGTTCATTTATGACATAATTAGCTTAGTTAGGTAGAAACATCACAAGAACCTTGGTTGGCTCATAACTTAGCGTATCTTCCTCCAAAATGACATAATAAACTTAAAATAAGAAAAGTATTGTAATCATCCTCTTCCTCTTCTTCTCGTTCTTATTCTTCTGTTTCTTCTTCACCTCCTCCTTCTTCTCCTGTTTCTTCGTCTTCTCCTCCTCCTTCTTATTCTTCTTCTTCTTCTTCTTCTTCTTCTTCTTGTTCTTCTTCTTGTTCTTCTTCTTTTTCTTCTCCTTCTTCTCCTTCTCTTTCTTCTCCTCTTTCTTCTTCTACTTAGCTTATTTTCCCCAAGAAAGACATACTTAGCTAATTATCCTCCAAAATGACATAATTATCTAATTTAGTTCATTTATGACATAATTAGCTTAGTTAGGTAAAAATCATCACAAAAACCTTTGTTAGCTCATAACTTAACGTATCTTCCTCCTAAATGACATAATAAGCTCAAAATAAGAAAAGTATTGTAATCATCATTTTCCTCTTCTTTTCCTTTTTCTTATTCTTCTTCTTCTTCTTCTTCTTCTTCTTCTTCTTCTTCTTCTTCTTCTTCTTCTTCTTCTTCTTCTTCTTCTTCTTCTTCTTCTTCTTCTTCTTCTGCTCCTCCTCCTCCTCCTCCCCCCTCCTTCTTTTTCTCCTTCGTCTCCTCCTCCTTCTTCTCCTTCTTCTTCTCATTCTCCTCCTCCTCCTCCTCTTTCCTCTTCTTCTTCTTCTTATTCTTCTTCTTCTTCTTCTTCTTCTTCTTCTTCTTCTTCTTCTCCTTCTTCTTCTTCTTCTTCTCTTTCTTCTTATCTTCCTTCTTCTACTTATTTTTCCTGAGAAAGATATACTTAGCTAATTATCCTCCAAAATGACATAATTAGCTAATTTAGTTCATTTATGACATAATTCACTTAGTTAGGTGAAAAACATCACAAGAACCTTAGTTAGCTCATAACTTAACGTATCTTCCTCCTAAATGACATAATAAGCTCAAAATAAGAAAAGTATTGTAGTCATCCTCTTCCTCTCCTTCTTCTTCTTCTTCTTCTTCTTCTTCTTCTTCTCCCCCTCCTCCTCGTCCTTCTTCTACTTCTTCTCCTTCTTCTCCTTGTCCTCCTCCTCCTCCTTCTCCTTCTTCTCATTCTCCCCCCGCTTCTTCTTCTTCTTCTTCTTCTTCTTCTTCTCCTCCTCCTCATCCTCCTGCTCCTCCTCCTCCTTCTTCTTCCCCTTCTTCTTCTTCTTCTTCTTCTTCTCCTCTTTCTTCTCCTTCTTCTAGTCTTCTTCTTCTTGTCCTTCTCAGCTAATTATCCTCCAAAATGACACAATTAGCTTATGTAGTTCATTTATGACATAATTAGCTTAGTTAGGTCAAAAATGGCATAAGAACCTTGGTTAGCCCATAAATGTTATATACTTAGCTTGTTTTCCTCTAAAACGACATAATTAGCTTGGTTAGGTCAAAAATGGAATAATAACCTTGGTTACCTCATAAATGTCAGATACATAGCTTATTTTCATCCAAAATGACATAATTAGCTTAGTTAGGTAAAAAATGGCATAATAACCTTGGTTCGCTCAAAAAGGTCATATACTTAGCTTATTTTCCTCCAAAATGACATAATAAGCTCAAAAAGTCATATATTGTTCTTCTCCTTCTTCTTCTTCTTCTTCAAACTTTCTTATTCCCATTTTGCAGATTAGATTTACTACATGGAAGTTGGCATTGATGGAGTGCTTTAGTCTTTATTTTGATTTGCGTTGATGAACAATGCAGAACTATATGTATGTATATATGGATGAAAAGTGTAAAACTTTGTATGTATTGGTTCTTTTGATCTATGTGTTGTGATTGATGAACAACTGTCATTGATGAACTTTATATGTTTATCATATATGTGATGTGAACTATATATATGTGGCGTGAACTATATATATGTGCTGTGAACTATATACCATATATGTGTAAAACTTTGCAGGGAAATAACAGAAAATAAACAAAACAATGATAATATGGGCACTTTGCCATCTGCGAGCTGATGGCAAAGGCCTTTGCCATCTGCCAGCCGATGGCAAAGGTGCCACATGGCAGGCAGTTGTGGAACCTTGGGCAACCGATGGCTCACCCATATGGTCACTTTGCCATCTGCTGCCCCTCCCAGCAAACAACAAAGGGCCATCGTGGCAGATGGCAAAGGCCTTCACTAGGCAGACAACAAAGGCCTTCACCAGGCAGATGGCAAAGATCTACCACGTGGCGCCAACAAAAGGCTCCTCATGTTGACGACCAGTAGACGACAAAGGCACCCCAAAAGTAGATGGCAAAGGTGCATCATAGAAGGCACATGGCAAATACTCTGTTAGCCACCTAACAGAGTAGTTGCCTGTCGGCTGCCGTCTAAGGGCTTTGCCATCTGCTAGCCATGGAGGCTGATGGCAAACCCCTTTGTCGTCCGCTTTCACCATACTGACGGCAAAGCAGGGCCTTTATCGACTAAAGAAGGTGTAGAAGTTTTGCTGACCGGAGACACACGACAAAGGGCTTTGCCGTTCGTGAAGATCCCCTTTGTCATCCGCTATGGCACACGACAAATAAGCTATTTCCTATAGTAGATGTTGAAAACTGCGATGGTACAACATTCGCAATACTCTTATAGTCGTGATCAGGTGCACTCCATGCCATATGCCACCCGCAGCAGGAGCCGCCATGAGGAATCCCCAGCAGTCTCCAACAGCGGTCGTCGACAGCAACCTCAGGTCGACCGAACCCGGTCTCTGCTATCAAATGCCGAAGCACTTGTGGAAGCAGAAGCACCAGCAACACTGGTGGGTCAAGTAGCTCTGGCTCATCCCATTCCGGTGCCCATGCCTGGCGGGTCAGGCGGTAGGACCGTCGGCATGCCGTGCTTATCTGTGGCTCTTCACAATGAATGCATGCCCAAGGACTTCAATGGCCCTCGCAAGGTGCCCAATTACATAGCAGATCTTGAGCCGGCGACTTGGATCGAGAGCTACGAAGTTGCCATGGACATGCTTGATGCGAGCGATGCGGTGTGTTCCAAGTACCTTACGATGATGCTAGAAGGGCCGATTCGAACATGGTTGAAAAACTTGTCGCCCAATTCCATAAACACGTGGGCAGAGTTGAAGGAATGATTTATCAGAAACTTCCAAGGAACATGTAAACGACCAATGAAGATTGTGGATCTGCAGCATTGCATTCAACGCTTTGACGAGTGAGCGCACCACTGGACACGTAGGGTTGCTGAAATCATTCATTTGTCAGATGGCATCACAACTGCTCAAGTCGTCCTGATTTGGGAGAAGAATTGCCACTTTTAGCCACTGGTCCTGAAGCTTGGCTGTTTGAAGCGAAAGGTGCAGGACATGGGCGAGTTAATGGACACTCCTGATACGTCTCCAAAGTATCTATAACTTTTGATGGTTCCATGCTATTATCTTGTCAAACTTTGGATGTTTTGTATGCCTTTTATATCTTTTTTGGGACTAACTTATTAACTTAGTGCCAAGTGCTAGTTCCTGTTTTTTCCGTGTTTTTGACCCTTTTCAGAGGAGAATATTAAATGGAGTCCAAACGGAATAAAACCTCCGAAAAGATTTTTTCCGGAATAGAAGATATGCAGGGAGCTTGAGAACCAAGGCAGAGGGCACCAGGGGAGGCCACAAGCCCACTAGCCGCGGGCGCCTAGTAGGCTTGTAGGCCCCCTATGGATCCTCTGCCCTACTTCTTTCGCCTATAAATCCCCAAAAAATCCAAAACCACGGGAGAGATCCACGAAAATACTTTTCCGCCGCCGCAAGATTCTGTCTTCGCAAGATCCCATCTGGTGCACGTTCTGGTGCCCTACCGGAGGGGGATTCGGATACGGAGGGCTTCTTCATCAACACCATTGCCTCTTCGATGATGCGTGAGTAGTTCACCATAGACCTTCGGGTACATAGCTAGTAGCTAGATGGCTTCTTCTCTCTCTTGGATCTTCAATACAAAGTTCTCCATGATCTTCATGGAGATCTATTCGATGTAATCTTCTTTTGCGCTGTGTTTGTCGAGGTCCCATGAATTGTGGATTTATGATCAGATTATCTATGAATCTTATTTGAGTTTCTTCTGATATCTTATATGCATGATTTCATATCCTTGTAATTCTCTTCGAGTTGTGGGTTTTGTTTGGCCAACTTGATCTATGATTCTTGCAATGGGAGAAATGGTGGGTTAATTGTTTATTTTGACGAAACTATGGATAGTATCGGGGGGTACTAGCCATGGAAAAGTGAGAATACAGTAATCTAACACCAATATAAATATAAATCAAGTATTTTACAGTACCTAAAGAGGTGGTAGTTTGGTTTCTTGTGCTAATGATATCACGCGTTTCTGTTTAAGTTTTGTGTTGTGAAGTTTTCAAGTTTTGGGTGATGTTCTCATGGACGATGATATAAAGAGTGGAAAGAGCTCAATATTGGGGATTCCCAAGGCATCCTAAGCCAAAATCAAGGACACCAAAAACCCTAAGCTTGGGGATGCCCCGGGAAGGCATCCCCTCTTTCGTCTTCAATCCATCGGTAACGTCACTTGGATCTATATTTTTATTCACCACATGATATGTGTTTTGCTTGGAGCGTCGTGTATTATAGGAGTCTTTTATTTTTGTTGTGTCACAATCATCCTTGCTGCACACCTTTTGAGAGAGACATGCACTCATTGTGAATTTGCTAGAATACTCATTGAGCTTCGCTTATATCTTTTGAGTTAGGCAATTTAGCTCACATGTGCTTCGCTTATATATTTTGAGCTAGATAACATTGCTCTAAGTGATTCACTTAGATATTTTAGAGCGCCGTGGTGTCATATTTTGGAGAAATAATAACTCTCGATCTTCACTTATATCTTTTTGAGAGTGTTCTCTCTGAGTAACTTGGTAGTTGGCTTGTGCTATGAAAGTAGTCCCAAAGGTGATAGGCACCCAAGGAGGATACAATAAAACTTCCATATTCATGTGCATCGATTAGAAAGAGAAGTTTGATTCCTCTCAATTAGTTTTGAGACATGGATATGGTAATATCAGAGTTATGTTAGTAGGGCGTGTGAATCTAGAAATACTTGTGTTGAAGTTAGTGATTCCCGTAACTTGCACGTATGGTGAACCGCTATGTTAGGAAGTCGGAGCATTATTGAATTATTGATTGTCATCCTTTGTGTTGCGGTCGGGATCGTGCGATGGTTAACACCTACCAACCCTTCCCCTAGGAGTATGCGTTTAGCACTTTATTTCTATTACTAATAAAAACTTTCGCAATAAGTATGTGAGTTCTTCATGACTAATGTGAGTCCATGGTATAGATGCACTTTCACTTTCCACCATTGCTAACATCTCTAGTGCCGCGCAACTTTCGCCGGTACACAAAACCACCATAGATCTTCCTCAAAACAGCCACCATACCTACCTACTATGGCTTTTTCATAGCCATTCCGAGATATATTGCCATGCAACTCCCACCGTTTCGTCTCATGACATGTGACGTCACTTTCATATTGCCATCGCATGATCGTAAGATAGCTAGCAAGATGTTTCAACGTCATACACCAAGCTAGATCGTTGCACATCCCGGTACACTGCCGGAGGCATTTCCTATAGAGTGATCATCATTCTAAGCATTGATCTTTGAGTAAACGAAAGTGTGATGATCATCATTATTAGAGCATTGTCCCATGTGAGGAAATAAACAAAAAAAGAGAGAGAGAAATATGGGAAGAGGCCAAAGAGCCCAAACAAAAAAAATAAAAAAATAAAAAAAAGAGAGAAAAAGAGAGAAGGGACAATTCTACTATCTTTTCCACACTTGTGCTTCATAATAGCACCATGTTCTTCATGATTGAGAGTCTCTTGTTTTTCACCACCATATGCTAGTGGGAATCTTCATTATATAACTTGGCTTGTATATTCCAATGATGGGCTTCCTCAAAATTTCCCTAGGTCTTCGTGAGCAAGCAAGTTGGATGCACACCCACTAGTTCTCATTTTGAGCCTTCACATACTTATAGCTCTAAGTGCATCCATTGCATGGTAATCCCTACTCTTTCACATTGATATCTATTGATTGGCATCTCCATAGCCCTTTGATACGCCGAGTCGATGTGACCATCTCCTCCTTTTTGTCTCACAACCTCCACCACACTCTATTCCACCTATAGTGCTATATCTATGGCTCATGCTCATGTATTGCGTGAGAGTTTAAAAAGGTTTGAGAAAGTAAGAGTGCGAAAACAATTACTTGGCTAATACCGGGGTTGTGCATGATTTAAATTAGTTGTGTGGGGATGATGGAGCATAGCCAGACTATATGATTTTGTACGGATAACTTGCTTTGGCCTTGTCATTTCGAAAGTTCATGATTACCTTGCTAGTTTGCTTGAAGTATTATTGTTTTCATGCAAATAGCAAACTATTATTTTGAATCTTATGGATCTGAACATTCATGTCACATGAAAGAAGTTACAAAGGAAAAATATGCTAGGTAGCATTCCACATCAAAAAATCAGTCTTTATCACTTCCCTACTCGAGGACGAGCAGGAGTTAAGCTTGGGGATGCTTGATACGTCTCCAACATATCTATAATTTTTGATGGTTCCATGCTATTATCTTGTCAAAATTTGGATGTTTTGTATGCCTTTTATATCTTTTTTGGGACTAACTTATTAACTTAGTGCCAAGTGCCAGTTCCTATTTTTTTCTGTGTTTTTGACCCTTTTCAGAGGAGAATATTAAACGGAGTCCAAACGGAATAAAACCTCCGAAAAGATTTTTCCGGAAAGAAGATACGCAGGGAGCTTGAGAACCAAGGCAGAGGGCGCCACGGGAGGCCACAAGCCCCCTAGCCGCGGCCTGGGGGCGCCTAGCAGAATCGTGGGCCCCCTGTGGCTCGTCTGCCCTACTTCTTCCGCCTATAAATCCCCGAAAAATCCAAAACCATGGGAGAGATCCACGAAAATACTTTACGCCACCGCAAGCTTGTGTCTCCACAAGATCCCATCTGGGCCACGTTCTGGTGCCCTCCCGGAGGGGGGTTCAGATAGGGAGGGCTTCTTCATCAACACCATTGCCTCTTCGATGATGTGTGAGTAGTTCACCATAGACCTTCGAGTCCATAGCTAGTAGCTCCATGGCTTCTTCTCTCTCTTGGATCTTCAATACAAAGTTCTCCATGATCTTCATGGAGATCTATCCGATGTAATCTTCTTTTGCGCTGTGTTTGTCGAGGTCCGATGAATTGTGGATTTATGATCAGATTATCTATGAATCTTATTTGAGTTTCTTCTGATATCTTATATGCATGATTTCATATCCTTGTAATTCTCTTCGAGTTGTGGGTTTTGTTTGGCCAACTTGATCTATGATTCTTGCATTGGGAGAAATGGTTGGTTTTGGGTTCATACCGTACGGTGACCTCACCCAGTGACAAAAGGGGTAGCAAGGCACGCATCGTGTTGTTGCCATCAAGGGTAAAAAGATGGGGTTGATATCTATTGCATGAATTTATCCCTCTACATCATGTCATCTTGCTTAATGCGTTACTATGTTTGTCATCAACTCAATACACTAGATGCATGCTGTATAGCGGTCGATGTGTGGAGTAATAGTAGTAGATGCAGAAAGTATCGGTCTACTTGTCTCGGACGTGATGCCTATATGTATGATCATTGCCTTAGATATCATCATGACTTTGCGTGGTTCTATCAATTGCTCGACAATAATTCGTTCACCCATCGTAATATTTGCTATCATGAGAGAAGCCTGTAGTGAACACTATGGCCCCTGGGTCTACTTCACAGCATATTTTCAGCCCTACAATTTTACTTTGTTGCACTTTCCGCCTTCAGGTCTCACCTTGCAATCAATCGTGAAGGGATTGACAACCCCTTTGTAGCATTGGGTGCAAGTTTGCTGTTGTTGCGCAGGTACATTGGTGCTTCATCTTGATACTCCTACTGGATTGATAACTTATTTCTCAAACTGACGGAAATACTTACTGCTACTGTGCTGCATCACCCTTTCCTCTTCCAGGGAAAAAACCAACGCAAGCTCAAGAGTTAGCAAATCCCACCATGTACACTGAGTCAAATGGCACGAAGGATGCCGGCTCAGATGAGGACAAAGCCAGCAAGGGAAAGACAAGCTGTGGGATCGATAGCAGGTGTGTCTAGAGGTGGTTGGGGGTGAATAGACTACTTGTCAAGATTAAAATCCTAGCCTTCCCAATTTCAAGGTTGGCAGATTTTAGCGATACTAATAAGTCTAGTACACCCTACACATGCTAGTCAACATATATATGGCAGCGGAAAAAAATAAATACTTTGCACATGTAAAGGAGTAGAGTTTAGGAGATGAAACGCAAAGAAGTTTACACGGCGATTTTTGGCATGGTTCCGATAGGTGGCGCTATCGTACGTCCATGTTAGTGGAGACTTCAACCCACAGAGGGTAACAACAGCAAGAGTCCACGGAGGGCTCCACCCACGAAGGGTCCATGAAGAAGCATCCTTGTCTATTCCACCACGGCTTCCGCCCACGAAGTACTAGCCTTACTCATGGTAGATCTTCATGAAGTAGGCAATCTCCTTGCCCTTACAAATATCTTGGTTCAACTACACAACACGAAGTAGGAGGCTCCCAAGCGACACCTAACCAATCTAGGAGGCACCACCCTCCAAAAGGTAATAGATGTGGTAGAACGATTAACTCCTTGCTCTTGTGCTTCTAAAAATAATCTCCTCAACACAAAATCACTCTCTCATAGAATATGCATGGGTAGGAGAGATTGATTTGGTGAAAAGCAGTTTGGGGAGGTTAGAGATCAAGTTTCAAGTGATTGGATTGAAATATCTTGTTCTCAACACATGAGTAGGTGGCTCTCTCTCAAAAAATGGATCTGGCAATGAAGTGTGTGTTCTGAGTGCTTCTCCCATGAATGAGATATGGGTGGATGGGTATATATAGGCACTAGCCAAAATCCAACCGTTACACCTAAAGTGGCCAACTCGGTGACACCAAAGTCATAAACTCGATGGTACCCATTTGCACTAAAGGAAGTTACTTTTGAATATCGGTGGAACCGATATACACAACTCAGTGGCACCGTAAATGTGGCTAACGGTCAGATGATAGTACTCGGTGATACCAATTCCCAAACTCGGAAATTTTGATTTTGTGTATCGAGGTAACAGAATGTTGGTCACCCAAACTCGGTAGCACCGATATGGTTTTGGTTGCACCGATGTCGTGGGTATGGCTAGGGTTTTGTCTGAGATGAAAATCGGTAGTGCCGAAATGGGAAAGTTGATGGCACCGATTTTGAGTGTGTGGTTTGGACAGAAAGGTTATGTGGGAAAAATGATTGAGTATTTTGGTGGCTAACTTTGAGCACTTGAGCAACCAGTTCATTTTAATAGTATTGGCTTTCCTATGGACTCAAAAGTGATTTCTCACAAATATAAAATGAAGAGTCTTATAGCTTGAAGCTTGGGCCAACCTTATTCCTTTCTTGTATCAAGGGGCATCTCCACATAAGCCTTTAGCCAAAGCATCTCTATGGACTAAACTTGAAACATACTAGATAAAAGTGTTAGTCCAAGAGACAATGTATGTTGTCATGAATTATAAAAACCACCAAGGGAGCATGTATGCCTTCAATCTCCCCCTTTTTGGTAATTGATGACAACATACAATCAAAGCTTCAAATAAGGATAGACATAGAATATGACAACTTTGAGAGATACATGACTAGTACAAGCCCGCCCTAAATGTGTGCAATCCTTTTAAGGATAGTTTCTTTGGACTTCATGGGCACGCACATGGCAGAAGGACAAGACGAGTCATATATATGTTGGCTATGTGCATCAAACATAAGTGAGTGAAGAGCTTCCATGTTCAAGACTCCCTCTTGCAAATAATAAGTGCAAGAAACAAGAGATCATCATGAACAAGTATATGATGCATATACTTACCTTGAGGATCTTGAGCATCTTAGCAATAGGAGTACACTTGAGAAAACAATTGTTAGATAACACAAGAGTACTCTAATGTAAAGATGCAAAGAGCTTTAAAAGTACCAAAATATTGAAAATAGGATTTGGTGATAAACATGTCTCCAAGAGAATTAAGAACTTTCTCCCCTAAGAATGAACATGTAAGAATTTTCTCTCCCCGTGAATCATAGCATGTAGATATTGGGAGTAGGTAGGGTAAGAGAAGTTCAATCAAAATATAGTGATAGTAAAGAAATGATATCGAAATAATTTTATCTCTCTCCCCCTTAATATGTAAGGTTTGATACATCTCCCCTTAGGTAAACCTTCCTTTAGGAACATATATCTCCCCTTATTTATATTCTCCCCCTTTGTGTAAGCTTATTAGTGATATTTCTCCCCTTTATATAGGTTCATTATAAGCTTTGATATTTCTCCCCATTTGGAATTAATTGCCAAAAAGGTTAAAGGGTAATGGCTCATTGAGAGAAAGGGATCCTTAATACCTCTCTTTGATAAGGGTTCCTTGAAATTTGGCCTTTACCCCCCTTTAATATGGATAAGAGTTCCTTGAACTATCTAACCCTATGTTAGGGATCCTAGATGATTCTCCCTCTTATATTATTGGATCATTGAGGTTTTCTCCCCCTAGAGAAGTCCCCCCAGAAAATAATGCTAAAACTAATTTTGTTTCTTAAAAATTTCAGTAAAGTCTTAGAAGTCAATGAAACATGGGATCATTGATAATCTTTCTCCCCCTAAGGCAAAAGTCCAGATAATATCTAAAAATCAAAGGAAGTGATGAATTTTGGAGTCACAGAGGCAATATGGTTCGGTAGAACCGAGAATGAAAAATAGGCATGTGGGAGAAATCGGTTGGACCGAGTTTCCCAGATCGGTGAGACCGAATTGCAATGAAAAACAACTCCATAAAAATAAGAAAGGAAATCTAAGGATTCCAAATGAGAAATAAAATAAGGGAAAACAAATATTTTTTGGAAATATATATATACATGCACACATATAGATGAGAGTTGAAATGTTCCAAGAAGATATGAAAAGAAAAGGGTGAACCATACAAGAATCTACATCTAGATGTGGGGTAGTGACTAAGTCACCTATATTAGAGTATTTGACTTGAGGACTCAAGCAAGATTGCTTGATCATAGGTCATACTCATCGTTAAGCATTTCAATGTCTTCATATCACTTGAGTTGCTTTACCTCATTAATTGATGTAAAGCTTTATCAAGGATACGAGTACATAAGTTCGAATGATGTTGATAACGTGGCATGTAGGTGAACTTGTTGTGGATGCTCAATGTTGATAAAGATCATCTTGAGTGGGGAGAAATCTTTACCATTTTTGTTCACTTTTCACCTACAATGGTTAGTCATGCAAGGAAGAACATAATATATCCAAATTACACGAGTGAATAACTTCATCAAATGATAGTCAATGATATGATTTTGTTGTCTTCTTCCTCCATCTCCGAAGAAGGGGTTGTGGATACTTAGCTATGTCAAGATTTCTTTTGATGTGAGTTAATGGAAATCTTATGAAGTTTATATCTTCCAAGTACCTACAAATTGTTAGATGCAATACAAGGGGGCATAGTTTCCAAGACATATGATAGTCATATCAATGGCGACAAGAAATAGTCAATCAAGCTCATGCCCTTGCATGCATCCGAGTGAGTCTTTAGCTCAAGTTTGAAGCATCAATGATGTTCAAATCACTCCTCAATTGACAGAACACTTTCTCATCAAGTGGTTTGGTCAAGATATCAGCTAATTATTTGTCAGCACGAACATGCTTGAGATCTATATCTCCTTTACCAACATGATCACGAATGAAATGATGTCGCACTTGGATATGTTTTGTTCGAGAATGTTGCATGGGATTATAGGAAATCTTAATAGAACTTTCATTGTCACATATCAATGGTTTTTTTAACATGAATGCCATAATCCTTAAGAGTTTGAGTCATCCAAAGTAATTGAGCACAACATGATCCAACGGCTATATATTCAACTTCGGTAGTAGATAGGGATACCGAGTTTTATTTCTTGGATGACCAAGACACAAGAGATCTCCCAAGAAATTGACATGCACCCGAGGTGGATTTTCTATCGACCTTGTCTCCGGCATAGTCCGAGTCAGAATAGCCAACAAAATCAAAACAAGATCCCTTGGGATACCATATGCCAAAGTTTGGTGTATGTATTAGGTATCTCACTATTCTTTTCACATCCAATAGATGACATTCTTTTGGTGCCGCTTGATATCGAGCACACATGCAAACACTAAACATGATGTCAGGACGGGAGGCACATAAATATAGAAATGAACCAATCATTGATTGATAAACCTTTTGATGAACTCGTTTGTCCTCCTTAGTGAGGTCAAGATGTCCACTAGTAGGCATGGGGGGTTCTCATACCTTTGCATTCTTGCATGTTGAACTTCATTATTAAGTCCTTGGTGTACTTGGTTTGAGAGATAAAAGTACCTTCTCTCGATTGTTTGGTTTGCAATCCAAGGAAGAATTTCAGCTCACACATCATGGACATTTCATAGTTCTCTGACATCAACTTTCCAAACTTTTCACTAAAATGTGGGTTAGTAGAACCAATGATAATATGATCCAATTAAATTTGGCACACAAATAGTTTGCCATTAACTCTTTTATTGAATAAGGTTGTGTCTATTTTACCAATCTCAAAACCCCTTTCAATGAGAAACTTTGTTAGGCATTTGTACCAAACTCTAGGGGCTTGTTTAAGACCATATAAAGCTTTACGAAGTTTGTAAACATGATTAGGTTTCTTAGGGTTCATAAATCCAGGAGGTTGTTCAACATAAACTTCCTCCTCAATTTCTCCATGAAGAAAAGTACTTTTGATATGTATTTGGTAAAGAGTAATATCATGGTGATTGGCATAAGCGAGAAGACTGCAAATGGCTTCAAGTTTAGCAATAGGTATATAAGTCTCACCGTAGTCCATACCTTCGACTTCCGTGTATCCTTAGGCTACGAGACGCGCCTTGTTGCGTACAACTTGTCCATCCTCATCTTTCTTGTTCCAAAACACCCATCTTGTACCAATGATGTTTTGCTCGCCTTCGGGATTTTCAACAAGTGTCCACACTTGGTTCCTCTTGAAGTTATGTAGCTCTTCGTGCATTGCATTCACCCAATCCGGGTCTTGAAGGGCTTCTTCAACCTTCCAAGGCTCAATGCTAGAGATGAAAGAATAATGTCACAAAAGTTAGCTAATCGAGATTTAGAGCGAGTGATTCTCCCGTTTTTTATGTCACCATAGATGTGATTAAATGGATGATCTTTATCCACTCTTGCTCTAACTCTTGACAACTTCTTCTTGTTGGATGGTGGAGCTTCATCATCATCATCATCATCTTGCACTTTGTTGTTGATGTCTAATACGTCCATTTTGCATCATGCTTTCATGTTGATATTTATCGCTTTATGGGTTGTTATTAGACTTCACAGTACAATACTTATGCCTTTACTCTCTTATTTTGCAAGGTTTACATGAAGAGGGATAATGCCGACAGCTGGAATTCTAGCCTAAAAAAGGAGCAAGTTTGAGATACCTATTCCGTGCAACTCCAAAAGCCGTGAAAATCAACGAGGATTTATTTTGGAATTTATAAAAAATACTGGGACGAAGAAGTACCAGAGGTGAGCCAGCAGGAGGCCACAAGCCTGCTAGGCGCGACCTACCCCCCTGGCCGCGCCTAGGGGGCTTGTGGGCTCCCTGCTGGTCCTCTGGACCCCCTCTTTTTCTATAAGGAGGGTTTCATTCCGGAAAAAATCAGGAGGAGGCTTTCGGGAGGAATCACCGCGGCCATGAGGCGGAACTTGAGCAGAACCAATCTAGAGCTCCGGCAGGGTCGTCCTGCCAGGGAAACTTCCCTCCCAGAGGTGGAAATCGTCGCCATCGTCATCACCAACACTCCTCTCATCGGAGGGGACTCATCACCATCACCATCTTCATCAGCACCATCTCATCTCCAAACCCTAGTTCATCTCTTGTAACCAATCTCCGTCTCGCGACTCCGATTGGTACTTGTAAGGTTGGTAGTAGTGTTAATTACTCTTTGTAGTTGATACTAGTTGGATTACTTGGTGGAAGATTATATGTTCAGATCCTTGATTCTATTCAATACCTCTCTGGTCATGAATATTATTATGCTTTGTGAGTAGTTACTTTTGTTCCTGAGGACATGGGATAAGTCATGCTATAAGTAGTCATGTGAATTTGGTATTCGTTCGATATTTTGATGTGTTGTATGTTGTCTCTCCCCTAGTGGTGTTATGTGAACGTCGACTACATAACACTTCACCATTATTTGGGCCTAGAGGAAGGCATTGGGCAGTAGTAAGTAGATGATGGGTTGCTAGAGTGACAAAAGCTTAAACCCTAGTTTATGCGTTGCTTCGTAAGGGGCTGATTTGGATACACTAGTTTAATGCTATGGCTAGACTTTGTCTTAATTCTTCTTTCGTAGTTGCGGATGCTTGCGAGAGGGGTTAATCATAAGTGGGATGTTTGTCCAAGTAAGGGCAGCACCCAAGCACCGGTCCACCCACATATCAAACTATCAAAGTAGCGAACGCGAATCATATGAACATGATGAAAACTAGCTTGACAGAAATTCCCATGTGTCCTCAGGAGCGCTTTACCTCCTATAAGAGTTTGTCCAGGCTTGTCCCATGCTACAAAAGGGATTGGGCCACTTTGCTGCACCGTTTTTACTCTTGTTACGTGCTACTTGCTATGAATCATCTTGTCACACAACTATCTGTTACCGATAATTTTAGTGCTTGCAGAGAATACCTTGCTGAAAACCACTTGTCAGATCCTTATGCTCCTAGTTGGGTTCGACACTCTTACTTATCGAAAGGACTACGATAGATCCCCTATACTTGTGGTTCATCAATGTCATCATCTCCTTCAGGTGGTGGTGAGGAAGGTTGAGGTGGATCATCACGATGTACTTTTTCCTCTTCTTCATCATGTCGTGTACCGCTTGTGGATGCCTCCATGTCGTTTTGTGGTTCGCCTTGACGCGAAGTAGGAGCTTCCACTTGATTTGATGAATTACTCTCCTTCACCTCCATGGGACAAATCTTTCCAATGGATAAATCTTGGATAGCTTCCGAAGGTTCCTTATCTCCTACATCATTTGGCAATTGTTCGACTTGCGAACCATTAGTCTCATCAAACTTCACATCTACCATCTCTTCAACTTTTTGAGTGAAGTTGTTGTAGACACGGTAAGTATGAGAGTTCGATCCGTAACCAAGTAGGAAACCTTCATAAGATTTAGGAGGAAATTTAGAGCAACGATGCTTATCAAGAATATAACACTTAGAGCCGAATACCCGAAAATATCCAACTTGTTTTTTTTATCGACGAGTAGCTCGTATGCCGTTGTACCAAGAAGGTTGTGGAGATAAAGTGGGTTTATGGCATGGCAAGCTGTTTCCACGGCTTCCGCCCAAAAGTGTCTTGGAGTCTTGTATTCGTCAAGCATCGTTCTTGCCATCTCTATGAGAGTCCGGTTCTTCCTCTCAACAACTCCATTTTGTTGAGGTGTGTATTTCGTCGAGAACTCATGTGAGATACCTTTTTGATCAAGAAAAGTATCCACAATAGTGTTCTTGAACTACGAACTTTCTTGATCTTCACGTCGAACTGACATTGAGCTTTCCGAGCGAAGTTCTTGAAGATCTTTTGTACCTGTGACTTATCATCAGGAAAGAATACCCACGTAAATCTAGAAAAATCATCAACAATGACTAAACCATAAGAATTTCCACCGAGGCTCTTGTAAGCATTGGGACCAAAGAGATCCATGCGAAGCAGCTCAAGTGGTCTTCTTGTAGTCATAATGTTCTTTACGGGATGGCTTCCACCAACTTGCTTCCCTGCTTGACAAGCACTACAAAGTCTATCTTTTCAAAGATAACATATTTAAGACCAAGAATATGATCACCTTTGATAAGTTTGTCTAGATTACGGATACCAATATGTCATAACCTTCTATTCCATAACCAACCTTTAGAAGATTTAGCAATAATCGACAATGTATAGATCACCTCTACGGAAACCAGTAAAGACCATGTTATGATTATCGCTACAGAACACTTGGCAGTCGACTTTCGTAAATAGCACATTGAAACCAAAGTTTGCTAGTCTAGATACGGAAAGAAGATTGTAACCAAGGGATTCAACACACATGACATTTTGTATGGAACTATCATGAGATATGGCCACCTTACCAAGACCAAGTACCTTACCCTTGGAGTTATCTCCAAAGGTCACATACCTTCGAGGTCCACGTTTGGTGTAATCTCATGGAACATGCCTTTATCTCCGATCATGTGATCGGTGCATCCACTGTCGAGAACCCACTCATTTCCACCGGCCATGTAATCTCTAAGGTTCGCCATAAGACTAAGGTTCCTCATGGTCTTCTTATACTTGATGTCAAACGCTTCATCTTCATTGTAGTAGCCATGCTCCACATAGTCATCATCGAATGAAGTTCCCTCATCATAAACAAGAGTTTCATCACAATTTTGGCTATCACAATATTCATATTTATGCATGTGAATGGCTTCAAAAATGATATTGTTAATAGTAATGACATCTCCTCTAGCACGCATGAGGTCACGAAGCTCAAATAGACATTTATCAAAATTAGGATCACTTGGCTTCGTTTTGTGAAAGGCAATACATTTATGGAAAATGATATCAATATTTTTCAAGGAATAAATTGGATATCTTTCCTCTAAGTCTTTCCACAAGGTATAAGCACACTTGAAGTTTTGCATATGATTAAGCACACTTCTTGGTAATCCTCTAATGATTAGATCAACAATGTTAAGATTACCAAGCATATCAACTTCATCATCATGAGAAGGATGTATGGGATCAATGGGAGGCGCATAGGGATATTCAACATACTTGCACAAATGGAACTCATCGAATATATTAAGAATTTCATCTTTCCATTGTCTAAAATACTCCCCATTGAGAATAGGCACTCTGCAACTAAAATCCGGGAACTAGTCACATTCATCTTCGTCCAACGATGATTAAACCAAGGTTTTGGAGACCTTGCTCTGATACCAATTGTGGGATCGATAGAAGGTGTGTCTAGGGGGGGTGAATAGACTACTAGTCAAGATTAAAATCTTAGCCTTCCCAATTTCAAGGTTGGCAAATTTTAGCGATACTAACAAGTCTAGTACACCCGACACATGGTAGTCAACATATATATGGTAGCAGAAAAGTAAAGACTTTAGACATGTAAAGGAGTAGAGTATAGGAGATTAAACACAAACTGGTTGACATGGAGATTTTTGGCATGGTTCCGATAGGTGGCGCTATCGTACGTCCATGTTAGTGGAAACTTCAACCCACGGAGGGTAACGACTGCGAGAGTCCACGAAGGGCTCCACCAACGAAGGGTCCACGAAGAAGCGGCCTTGTCTATTCCACTGGCTTCCGCCCATGAAGGACTAGCCTTACTCATGGTACATCGTCACGAAGTAGGCCATCTCCTTTCCCTTACAAACATCTTGGTTCAACTCCACAACACAAAGTAGGAGGCTCCCAAGCGGCACCTAACCAATCTAGGAGGCACCACCCTCCAAAAGGTAATAGATGTGGTAGAACCATGAAATCCATACTCTTGTGCTTCTAAAGATAGTATCCTCCACACAAAATCACTCTCTCACAGAATATGCATGGGTAGCAGAGATTGATTTGGTGAAAAGCAGTTCGGGGAGGCTAGAGATCAAGTTTCAAATGATTGGATTGGAATATCTTGGTCTCAACATATGAGTAGGTGGCTCTCTCTTGGAAAATGGATCTGGCAATGAAGTGTGTGTTCCGAGTGCTTCTCCCACGAATGAGAGATGGGTGGATGGGTATATATATAGGCAGCATCCAAAATCCAACCGTTACACCTAAAGTGGCCAACTCGGTGACACCGAAGTCATAAACTCGATGGTACTGATTTGCACTAAAGGCAAAAACTTTTGAATCTCGGTGGAACCGATATACACAACTTGGTGGCACTGAAAAAGGTGGCTAACGGTCAGATGACACAACTCAGTGACACCGATACCCAAACTCGGAAATTCTAATTTTGTGTACCGAGGTAACAGAATGTTGGTCACCCAAACTCGGTAGCACCGATATGGTTTCGGTTGCGTCGATTTGGTGGGTATGGCTAGGGTTGTGTCTAAGATGAAAATCGGAAGTGCCGAAATGGGAAAGTTGGTGGCACCCAATTTTGAGTGTGTGGTTTGGACAGAATGGTTATGTGGGAAAAGTGACTGAGTATTTTGGTGGCTAACTTTGAGCACTTGAGCAACGAGTTCATTTTAATACGTCACCCCCTTTTAATAGTATTGGCTTTCCTATGGACTCAAAAGTGATTTCTCACAAACATAAAATGAAGAGTCTTCTAGCTTGAAGCTTGGGCCAACCTTATTCCTTTCTTGCATCAAGGGGCATCTCCACATAAGCCTTTAGCCAAAGCATCTCTATGGACTAAACGTGAAATGCACTAGATAAAAGTGTTAGTCCAAGAGACAATGTATGTTGTCATGAATTATCAAAACCACCAAGGGAGCATGTGTGCTTTCAAAGGCGATGGTGCCAAGGGCCATCATCAAAACCCTGGCCACAATGGTAGCCCAAGTCAAGGAAAGCAGAGGCAGCACGATGGTGGGTCGAAGTTTGTAGCCAACGCCAATACTGGTATCACGAACCAGTGTCGGAACACTCGTTTAGGAGGAGGTTACGAAAAAAACCACAATTACGAAGGGATGCTTAAAGATCCTTGTCCCAAGATAGTACCCCCGACACCCCGTCTACTCATTCCTGGTAAAATTGCTACGTTATGCAGGAATTCTGTCTCCATGCCTCTAGGGACCATTAAGGAGGCAATGGTGGTGGACACCCGGGCCAGCCTGGTCTTGGTGGGTCACATGGGGGCTCGTCTGGCGGGTTCTAGGATCCGGGTTTCAAGGATAGAGAAGGTCAAGCAATGGCAATGGACAACATTCTGCTTAGAATAATCAACAACATAACGGTCAGGGGGGGTTTCAGAGCAACCCTAAGCAGTTGAATAGTGGTCAGTACTATGTCTTCACCACTAGCACCTGCAGGTAGGACAACAAACTCAAACAAAGAGCCATCAATGTTGTTGAGCCGACGGTTCCCAGGTACATCAATTGGTCTGAATAGCTGTCGGGACCCCGATCCTAAGTCATAAGAACCCAGCCCGTAACACATCACATCACTTTGCGGCCTCACGCATGGTAAATTCCACGGCTGCCACCTTACCTTGGCCGGGACCGTTTTCGTCTTTTGGCTCACGTATATGAATGTGTCGCTAGCATTCAAATGACAAAGAACCAGGGTCGGCATGACTAGTTATAAAACCAAGTGGCACATCCTTACAGGGACATGCATACATAACCCAGCAAAGTAGGTGTCGGTCAACAACGTGTGTAGACAAGTCGTAACAAGCTACAAGGACTCCATTACACCGCGTGGCATTTCCTCGAGGGAACAGACACAGTAGCAAAGAAGGATACATGTCGGTCAATCAATTTGTACGGGGCAGTAGCAAGCTACAAGGCTCGGTGGAAGCACAAACATGCATTTCCCCGTAAAGAGTATTGCTGAAGACACACAACTAGGTGTCAAATCCCACACATATAATGCATTTCAAACATACACACAATATGCATGATATGTGTAGATACAACATGGCATCATGTAACACCCTGGATTTTGCCCATTTCTTTTTCTTTGATTTTCCTATCTATAGAACTTGCTGAACCAATTTTGAGCCTATTTTATCTAGCCAATTAATCCCAGTAATTCTTCTAAGTTTCTATCCGGAGAGATACTGTGTGAAGGAAGTGCCACTTTGGCTTATCAAGATGGCATGAAATTTATAGAGCATCTTCGTAACCCTAAAATATTTATCTCCTCCAAGTTCCAGCTTCATCCGAGAAAGTATGTGAGTGCCACATCAAAATCCCTATTGTGGACCAGATTAGCTAGTTCCAAAGCAACCCTATTAAATATTGATCCTGCGCTCCTCAAAATTCACAGGACTGTAGTCCTTCCTACCCTAAATCTCCCAGACATGAGCTTTTGCTCTTATCCCTTCTCTGTTGACCACAGTGATCAGGTCAAATCTGCTGCAGGAAACTTCTAGTGAAGTTTCCCATCATCTCTTGGTGTCTAATGGTGATCTATCACCTCAGTAGGACCCCTCCTTGGAAGGACTCCCTGCTAGACATGGTGTTGCATGTCAGGGTGCACCATGTGCACCAGCTCACGCGGTGACCATGCAGCCGGCATGCAAAAGCCGTGCTCTATGCAGTAGAGCCCTCGGCCTTGTCGGTTTCTTCTCTCCCTCGACCTCTAGTCATGTCCAACAGTCTCCCCTCGTCGTCCCCTTCCTCCTGGACCCTTTCCCCCCTCCGGATTTTGCCTCGTCGCACCGCGACTAGCTCCATTCTGTTGCTCCAGTGGCCTCCCTGTTGCTTTCTTCTCTCAAGCCCTCCCGATCCTTCCCGAGCTCGCTTGAGCTATCCCATACCCTCCTCGATGCTTCTCGCCGCCGCAAGCGTCCAACCACGTCACCCTGAAGCACCAGTGCATGGCTAAGGACGCCACAACGGCCATCCTCATCGCCTCCCCATGGTCGGCTATTTATAGCCCTCCCTAGAGCCCTTTGAGCTCACCTCGAGTCTCTTCTCTCTCTTCTTCTCCTTCCCAGCCTCTTGCCCAAGCTCGAGGAGCTCTCCTCGCCTCCAATTGCTGCCATGACCACCGCCGGCCCCGGCTAGAAATTTGGCCGACAGGGTCTCTTCCCCTCCGCCTTGACCTCACCCCTGCCTTCCCCTCACTACCCCAAGCATCCCCACCTCCTCTCCTCGACCCCGGAGCGACCAGGGTGCCGCCCCCAACTCCGGCCAAAACTGGTGCCTGCCGCGCCCGATGCCCCGGTCGACTCCTAGCTCTCCGGCGCCCGTCTCACCTCGGGATGGATCCGCCCCGTCGCCGTGAGTAGGCCGATGGTCGGAGCCCTGTGTCTGGTGGCCCGCAGCGCCGGTGGCAAGCTCAGCCCGATGGCACCTCTGGTGTCCCTATCGCGAGGAAGGAGAAGAAGCCACGGGAAGGAGAGAGAAAGGGCCCGGTCAACGCGGGGCCCAGGCGTTAGTGGCCTAGAGGCCGGCCCCGCCGCTGCTGACCTGGATAAGTGGACGCGAATGTATTCTCGCTAAGTGCGTGACCAACTAGCTGCCAGGGACCCCGTTGTAAATATTTTTATTTCAAACAAGTCCCTGCCACCAAAACCTTCATATCTTTTTACCCGTAACTCTGATTCCAATGATTCCAAAGCCCATGTCTTCGTCTCGTCGAGACATACAAGATGGTATCATTTTCACCATGTAATCACACAATGGAAATGACCATGTTGCCCTTGCCGTAAACAACCCCTCCTCCGAGAGAGAACTGTTTCTGGCAATTCCTTCCGCGAGTTTCTCACGCTTCTTCCGGGTGGTTCCATCATCCCAGGCAAGCCACAACTTTCATTTGCTTCATTGCATTGCAATATCATAGTCTCATTAACTACCTTAATAATAAATATATCTGCTTGTAGTTTCGAATGTGAGTATGCACTGTTGAATAAATTATTACCGAGATGAGTATGGGATCGTTAGTGTCTTACACACTAGTCGATAACATGAAGTTGAGATTACTGTCTATGATTACTTTGTGAAATAGGATCAACAATAGTGGCTACAGCTTATCGGATTGCTATGACATCGGAGTATCAGCTATGACCGATAGTATTCGGAGATAAGGTAATCTAGTTGGTTGATTAGAGTCACATGTCTGGGCTCATCGGTGCAACCACATTTGTCGATATGGGACGACCTTGACTTGAGCTGATCGCGTGATCTCTCACCGGTACCTCCAAATAGAGAGGGTTATGCACGCGCGCTACCTTGATCAGGTAGGCGGTGATAATCCTGGGAGCCCAGTTAAGTTGTTTGGGTACCCGTCCCCGGTTGGGACAATTTAGTTTGGCCACGGCGGTGGCAGGTGTCATGAGGACACAGGGCCACCCAGGGCAAGACTCCGGAGGAGAGTGGTTGCCGATGGTACGCTGAGAGAGTCACGGGTCAGGAAAGTTTCGTTGGTGCAATGCTGGTCCACCCGAATGGGATCAAGAGGTCAGTGCTCCAGATCGTGGGTAAAGTGTGAAACCTCTGCAGAGTGTCAAACCTATTCGAATAGCTGAGTCCACGGTATTGGATAGCCCGACCAGACCTCAGTAGATGGTCAACCATGTTGATGATAGTAATGACGGAAGAACATTGTTTTAGTATGTAACAGTTGGGCATCGTGACGGTGTTACAGTTGGGCATCGTGCCGATGTAACAGTTGGGCATTGATACGTCTCCATCGTATCTACTTTTCCAAACTCTTTTGCCCTTGTTTTGGACTCTATTTTGCATGATTTGAATGGAACTATCTTGGACTCACGCTGTTTTAAGCAGAATTGCCTTGGTGTTATTTTTGTGCAGAAATCAAAGTTCTCCAAACGTCCTGAAAATTTACGGGGAGCAGTTTTGGAAAATAAGAAAAATATCTGCGCCAAGTTCCACCTCCGGGGGTGGGCCAGTGGGCCACAAGTCCTGGCTCCGCCACCACCCCCCTAGTGGCGGTGGGCAGGCTTGTGGGGCCCACACGGCTCTGCCACCCCCAATCTCAGGTCTATAAGATCCCTTTCATCCCAGTAAAAATAAAAAGAGAAGTTTTTGTCGCGTTTTTGATACGGAGGCGCCGCCACCACATGTTCTTCATCTAGAGGGCAGATCTGGAGTCCGTCTTGGGCTCCCGAGAGGGAAAATCGTCACCATCGTCATCATCAACCTTCTTCCCTCTCCAATCCCATGAAGCTCTTCGTCGTTCGTGAGTAATCTATTCGTAGGCTCGCTGGGCGGTAATTAGTAGGATGAGATCTATCATGTAATCGAGTTAGTTTTGATGGTCCCTAGTATCCACTATGTTCTGAGATTGATGTTGCTACTACTTTGCCATGCTTAATGCTTGTCACTAGGGCCCGAGTGCGATGATTTTAGATCTGAAATTATTATGTTGTCACCAATATATGTGTGTTTTAGATCCGATCTTGCAAGTTGTAGTTACCTACTATGTGTTATGATCCGGCAACCCCGGAGTGACAATAACCGAAACCACTCCCGGTGATGACCATAGTTTCAGGAGTTCTTTTTTATAAGGAGAACCTTCATATCCCGTAGTTTCCATTTGGACCCCGCTGCCACGGGAGGGATGGACAATAGATGTCATGCAAGTTCTTTTCCCTAAGCACGTATGACGACACACGGAATGCATGCCTACATCACATTGTCGAATGGGAGCTAGCCACATATCTCTCTGTTTTATAGCGGTTGCATGATGAATATCATCCAAACAAATCACCGACCCATTGCCTACGAGTTTGTCCTACTGTAGATGTTACTTGTCTTGCTCTGCTACTGCTGCTACTACTGTTGCTACTGCGGTTACTTGTCTTGCTCTGCTGCTACTGCTACTATTTCTATTATTGTCGCTTGCTACTGTTGCTACTTGCTATTGCTGTCACTACTGCTGTTCCTTGCCGCTGCTATTGCTCGTTACACTACCGTTACTTGCTACTTTGCTGTTACTACTTTGCTTGCAGATACTAATCTTTCAGGTGTGGTTGAATTTGACATATTCAGCTGCTAATACTTGAGAGTATTCTCTCACCTCCCGTCGTGCGAATCAACAAATTTGGGTCGAATACTCTACCCTCAAAAACTACTGCGAACCCACGCGCTCGTGGGCCATCAACAACATTCTTATAGTTTTGTTGCCGGGGAGTGCTAGCAGCATTCTTCTGGTTCCGTTGGAGGGGAAGGTTTGTTGTCATCAGCATTCGTCTAGCCATCGCCAGAGAGTGCAGTCAGCATTTTTCTGGCGCCGTTGCCGGGGAGTGCTAGCAGCATTCTTCTGGTGCCATTGCAGGGGAAGGTTTGTTGTCATCAGCATTCGTCTAGCCATCGCCAGAGAGTGCAGTCAGCATTTTTCTGGTGCCGTTGCCGGGGAGGTATTGCTATATTCGCTGAGTTACTTGGGATTTATATTTGCTGATCACTATGATGAATCTGAAGGTTTCGAAGACTAAAGTCTTGCCCTCAACTACGAGGGGAGGTAAGGAATTCCGATCTAGCTCTGCACTTGATTCACCTTCAGTTATGAGTAAGTTTGCGACATCACCTCCTGCTAGAAATCTTGATATGTCACCAGTGCTTGATGATGCTTGTGATACTACTGCTAGAGATGCTATGCTTGATACTATGCCTGATACTGCTAGAGATGCTATGCTTGATACTATGCCTGATGATACTATGCTTGACACTATGCCTGATACTGCTAGAGATGCTATGCTTGATACTATGCCTGATACTGCTAGAGATGCTATGCTTGATACTATGCCTGATGATACTATGCTTGACACTATGCCTGATACTGCTAGAGATGCTATGCTTGATACTGCTTTGCCTAATGATTCTAGAGATGCTATTTTGCCTGATGATGCTATGCTTGATACTGCTAGAGATACTCCTTTGCCTGATATTCCACTAGGAGTGTTCCTTGATGCTCATATTGCTAGAGTTCCTGCCAATGCTCGTGATGCTTCTGAAACTACCGATACTATTGAGATAGAACCTGATTTTGCTCCTCCTAGATCTAGCTCTCCTAGATATGAATTGCCTGATATACCCGAGGGTTATGTTATGGAGGGAGAGATAGCTGAGGATTTTCTTGCGTGTAAGGATGCCTATGACGCTGAGAAATTACTTCTCAAGTGGAAGGAAAAATCTCGGGAAGCTAGGATGAAAAATGACCCGAAGTTTTCCACTTCGCCTATCTTTGTCACCGATAAGGATTATGAATTCTCTGTCGACCCTGAGATAATCTCTCTAGTCGAATCTGATCCTTTTCATGGTTATGAGTCTGAGACAGTCATAGCCCATCTTTCCAAACTATCCAAAATAGCCAACCTTTTCACTAATGAGGAGACGATCCGCCACTACTATATCCTTAAGTTGTTTCCTTTCTCTCTAATGGATGATGCTAAAGTCGGGTTCACCTCTCTTGCTCCTGGATGTGTGAGTAGTCCCCAGGAGATGGTCTATTAATTCTGTGAGAAACATTTCCCTGCCCATAAGAAGCAAGCTGCCTTGCAGGAAATATACAACTTTGCTCAACTCCAAGAAGAAAGTCTTCCAAAAGCTTGGGGGAGGCTGTCCAGCTACAGAATGCTTTGCCTGATCACCCTCTTAAGAAGAATGAGATACTTGATATCCTCTATAACGGACTTACCAATGCCTCTAGAGATCACCTAGATAGTTGTGCCGGTTGTGTTTGTAGGGAACGAATTGTAGAACAAGCTGAGACCCTACTGAATAACATCTTGATCAACGATAATGCTTGGACTATTCCCGAACCACCTCCTAAGACAACTCCGAAGAAAAGAGGTATTCTATTCCTTAGTCCCCAAGATATGCAAGAAGCCAAGAAATATATGCAAGAGAAAGGCATTAGATCTGAAGATGTCAAAAATCTACAACCTATCGAAGAGATCCATGGTCTCGATAACCCGATACAGGTAGTAGAAATTAATTCTCTACATAGGTTTGATGAGAGTGATACTCCTTTTGATAAACCTGCTAGCCTATGCTTTGTTGAATTTGACAACTCTGTTGCCAAATAATAGAGTTTCAATGATTATGTTAGCAGACATTTGGAACAAAGTACTCGTATGCTTAGCCATTTAAGTGCTTGTGTAGACAGAAATGTCAATGATCTGAAGCTTCTGAGTAAACATGCCTCTATGATTACTACTCAGGTAGAACAAGTACTTCAAGCTCAGAATGACCTGCTCAATGAATTAAATGACAACTCTGTCAGAGTCATTACTAGAGGAGGCAAAATGACTCAGGAACCTTTGTATCCTGAAGGTCATCCTAAGAGAATTGATCAAGATTCTCAAGGAATCAATGCTGATACACCCAGCCATCCTAAGGAGAAGAAGAAGGATGATATAAACCTGCACGCCAGTTCACCAAATACTGTCACACCTGAAGAACCTAATGATATTTCTGCGTCCGATGCAGAAATATAATCAGGTGATGAACATGAACCTGGTGACAATATGGAGAGTGATGTTCATAATAATGCTCAACCTAGCCATGACGAGGATGTGGAGATTGAACCTACGGTTAATCCTGATAATCCACAACCTAAGAGATACGACAAGAATGACTTCACTGCTAGGAAGCATGGTAAAGAAAGGGAGCCATGGGTTCAGAGACCTATGCCTTTTCCTCCTAAACCATCCAAGAAAAAGGATGATGAGGATTTTGAGCGCTTCGTTGAGATGATAAGACCCATCTTTCTGTATATGCGGTTAAGTGATATGCTCAAGATGTCTCCGTATGCCAAGTACATGAAAGATATCGTGACTAATAAACGGAAGATACCAGATCCTGAGATCTCCACCATGCTTGCCAATTACACTTTTAAAGGTGGAACTCCTAAGAAACTTGGTGATCCCGGAGTGCCCACTATACCTTGCTCAATTAAAGGAAACTACGTAAGAACTGCCTTATGTGACCTTGGAGCCGGTGTTAGTGTTATGCTGCTTTCTCTTTATCATAGACTTGAATTGGATAAGTTGACACCTACTGAAATTTCTTTGCAAATTGCCAACAAATCAACTACTTTCCCTATTGGCATTTGCGAGGATGTGCCTGTTGTGGTTGCTAACACCACTATCTTAACAGACTTTGTTATCTTGGATATTCCTGAGGATGTTGCCATGGCTGTCATCCTCGGAAGACCCTTTTTAAACACTGCAGGGCTGTTATAGATTGCAACAAAGGCAATGTCACTTTCCATGTCAACGATGATGAGCACACAGTGCACTTTCCGAAGAAACGATATCCAGTACATTGCATCAATGCTATCGAAAAGACTTCATCGATTCTCATTGGGAGCTTTGAATGCCCTATTCCTTGTGTCAAGATGAAGTATGATTTGCTTGTTGGGAAGATACATATCCCCATTGAGGTGACTTAGTGGCTATTCGAAAATTCTCCGTTCTCTCTTGCGTTTCGAGAAGGTTTTGTCATAAGGACTTGATCAATCCCATTGACGGATTTCTTTCGATGACCACGAAACGGATGAATCAAAGAGTCACATACCTCTGTTTTGAGTTTTCCTTTTCTGTTGCTTAGAAGAAAAATGATAGATTTAGTTTAGATTTTTCTGTTTTCTGTTTTAGCGTCCCGGAGAAAAATACCTCGAAAATAAAAGTTCTCCGATGGTCTTGAAAATTTAGTATGATTTTTTCTAGAATTTTTTAAAATTTCTGGGCCTAAGAGCTGGCCTGGGGGCCTGACCAGTGGGCCACAAGCCCTGCCACCGCCACCTACCCCCCTGGTGGCGGGGTGCAAGCTTGTGGGGCCCACAGGCACCCCCTCCACTCATTCCAGCTCCCAACCTCTTCTTCCACCTCCAGAAAAAAATGTTTCACAGCTCAAACTCGTGTTCTTGCTCATTTGGCTGTGATTTTCGATCTCCTTGCTCAAAGCACAATTCTCCGAACTGTTTTGGGGAAATTGCTCCTTCGTAAGTGACTCCTCCATTGGTCCAATTAGTTTTTGCTCTAGTGCTTTATCCTTCGCGAATTCTTGCTACCTTGGTGACCCTGTTCTTGAGCAAGAAATGTTGATTTTAGCTGGTCCCAAGTAGTTTTAGCGTGTGATACGGTCTCTAGACACTAGTAGGAGTAGTTGCTACAAGGTGTGGTGGGTCTTTATTCACTTTTCTCTTGAACTTCAAAAATTTCAGCATAAGGAAATTATGTTCAGGAGGAAGTTTCATGGTGGTTCCTCAAGTAAGAAGGGTCCTCGTCTCTCCTTTTGGGAGCCCGAACCTTTTCAACTAAGGGACACACCGGTACAACCATGTGAATGGCCTTCCGATGAGTTCATGATCGAAGCAGGTTTCAAGGATGAGTTTGATGCACTTGTCCGCAATGCCGGGTTAGAAGAATTCCTCACAGATAAATGTGAACAGTATGCTATGCTCACTGCCTCTTTCTTGCGTAGATTTAAATTTTTAGCTGGCCGTGACTCATCCATACTGTTTGATGTGTACGATAAATCCTATACCGTGGATCTGGAGGATTTCAATAGGATTTGCAAGATACCCGATTGGGGTAGTGTTAATGGTCCTCCTAAGTCTTTGGTCAGAGACTTTGTCTCCAGTATAACTGTTGGAGAAACCAGAGATATCACGCAAGCCACCATAGGAAGCATCCATTTCCCTGCCTTGCACTACCTTGCCCTCTTCATAGGTAGGTGCATTAACGGCAAGGGTGCACATTGTCACCTATGCGCTTCCGACCTTAGTATCCTTAAGAGCGCAGTAACAGGTGACAGGAGCTTCAATATGGGAGCTATAATAGCAAGAAGGCTGAATAAAAATGCCAAAGTAGGGGGATTTCTTTGGTGGAGTTTATGCTACACGCTTGGCAAATTTTCTTGGAGTATCCATCCGTCCAGAAGACCCTCCTCTCCATACAGCCTACCTTGATTGTGTCGCTCTAACACGCTACCGGTTCCTTGAGAGAGATCATGGATCCCTCCTATACTGCTTGATATTTAACCGGCAACGTGTTTTCCATATTACCCTTCCTGCTCCTGCTTTCTTTGACTTTCAGGTTAAACGAAGATACTACATAACCATAGGAGAGGCAGAGGAGTATGAGAGGGAGGCGACGACTGCTCGACTTCGTGAGGCAGCTATTCAGGCAGTGGCTGCAGCACTCCCGTATAACACCCATTATGACTTTGGGTTTCGCCAGGATCATCCATGGGAGTAGACGAAGCTAGGCCAAAAGCCTAAGCTTGGGGGAGTACGTGTTCTCACCGACTTTACATTCATGCTTGTGCTTTCACTTTGTTATCCGGTGTTTACACTTTGCCACTGTATTATCCATGCTAGTTTCTTTTTGTTTTCTTGTTTTCTTGTTTTGTGTCCTTTTGAGAAAACCCAAAAAGATTTTTCTTTCTTCTTTTGCTTGTTGGGAGCTTTCCCGTGTAAATAGTTTTCTTTTTCTTTGTGTCAAGGTAGAAGATATTGGTTACAATGTTTATTGGTTCTTGCATGCTTACCTGTTTAGCTTTCAAAGAGCCATATTATTTTGTCTTCTCCTTTGTGTTTGCCTGCATATTCAGCTTAGTCCAATGCGCTTATTATCGTTTTCATCGTTCGATCGTGCAAATGAAAGGCAACAATGATGATATATGATGAAGTGAGTGAGACTGAAAAGCTGGTATGAACTCTATCTATTTTGTTTTTGTAAATATGACTAGCTTGTCGACCCAGATTTAGCTTTGTTGTGAGAGAACCATGTTTGCAATGACAACTTAGAGATCATAGTTTCTAATTCCATGCTTATTCATCTGAGAGCTTATAATGGTTTGTCTTGAATGCCAACATAGATTTTGAGATGACTATGATGTAGTATGATAGGATGGTATTCTCCTTTGAATGTTTCAAGTGGCTTGAATTGGCACATGTTCATGCATGTAGTTGAAACAAAATCAACATAGCCTCTATGATGTTCGTGTTCATGGTGATTTATATCCTGTTCATGCTTGCATTTAATGTTAGTCAAACTCATTGCATCTTGATGACTGTTGTCGCTCTCCAATTGGTCGCTTCCCGGTCTTTTGCTAGCCTTCACTTGTACTAAGCGGACTACTGCTTGTGCATCCACTTCCATAAACCCAAAAGTTTTTCCATGATAGTACACCGTACCTACCTATTTGCGGTATCTACCTGCCGTTCCAAGTAAATTTGCATGTGCCATTCTCTAAACCTTCAAGAAATAATCTGTTTTGCATGCCCGAACCGCTCAGGTGGTGACAGAGGGCTATTGGTATCTTCCATGCTAGGAGTGTTATCCTCGACATGTGTTTATTCATAGTCACTCACGAGAAAGGGGCCGGTAATTGGAATGCCCAGTTCCACGCTTAAATCGAAAACATAACTGTAAAACAAGACTCCCCCGGGATTGATGTTAGTATGGACGGTACCTGAGGATTCGGCTAGCCGTGGAGTGTGATTGATTGGTGGCGAGGGAGTTAAAACTTTACTTCTCTGTTTGGGAACCACCTATAACATGAGTAACATGGAAGATATTGAGAACTCTTGGTCATTGCTTTGACAATGAAAGCATGCCACCCAAAATTATTATCTCTGTTTTCAAAGCTTGAGTTCTGGCACCTCTACAAATCAATGCTTCCCTCTGCGAAGGGTATGTCTATTTATTTTCCTGTTGAGTCATCCTACTCTTATATAAGCACCAATTAGAGAGCACCTCTGTCATTTTTATGCTTTGCTTTTGATTGATATTGAGTATGACTATGACTGGATCTTCGTTGCTATGAATTACAATTTAGTCAGCCCTTGATCTTTGAAAGTGCTCTGCATTTATGTTTTGCGTTCTCAGAAAGAGCTAGCGAGATACCACCTATTCATATTGCTTCATGCTTGTTTTGATTCAAGTGTTGGTATTTGAAACTCATTATTATTTGCTCGTTAGCTGATTATGCCATTGATATTAGTTGACCGTGAGACCTTTGTGTCATTTGCTTATGTGGTTAACTTGTGATCTTGCTGAAATTCTGGTTGTGAGTTAGACATAGTTGCAACAACAAGATCAAACAGAGTTTGTCAAAGTTTTTCTTTCTCTCTCAGTTTGTCAACTGAGTTGCTTGAGGACAAGCAAGGTTTTAAGCTTGGGGGAGTTGATACGTCTCCATTGTATCTACTTTTACAAACTCTTTTGCTCTTGTTTTGGACTCTAATTTGAATGATTTGAATGGAACTAACCTGGACTGACGCAGTTTTCAGCAGAATTGCCTTGGTGTTTTTTTGTGCAGAAATCCAAGTTCTCCAAACGTCCTGAAAATTTACGGGGAGAAGTTTTGGAAAATAAGAAAAATATCTGCGCCAAGTTCCACCTCAGGGGGTGGGTTAATGGGCCACAAGTCCTGGCTCCGCCACCACCCCCTGGTGGCGACGGGCAGGCTTGTGGGGCCCACACGGCTCTACCGCTCCCAATCTCAGGTCTATGAGATCCCTTTCGTCCCAGAAAAAAATAAAAAGAGAAGTTTTCGTCACGTTTTCGATACGGAGGCGCCGCCACCACCTATTCTTCATTTGGAGGGCAGATCAGGAGTCTGTCTTGGGCTCTGGAGAGGGGAAATCGTCGCCATCGTCATCATCAACCTTCTGCCCTCTCCAATTCCATGAAGCTCTTCGTCGTTCGTGAGTAATCTATTCGTAGGCTCGCTGGGCGGTAATTAGTAGGATGAGATCTATCATGTAATCGAGTTAGTTTTGATGGGGATTGATCCCTAGTATCCACTATGTTCTCAGATTGATGTTGCTACTACTTTGCCATGCTTAATGCTTGTCACTAGGGCCCGAGTGCCATGATTTGAGATCTGAAATTATTATGTTGTCACCAATATATGTGTGTTTTAGATCCGATCTTGCAATTGTAGTTACCTACTATGTGTTATGATCCGACAACCCCGAGTGACTATAACCGGAACCACTCCCGGTGATGACCATAGTTTAAGGAGTTCATGTGTTCACCAAGTGCTAATGCATTGGTCCGGTTCTTTATTAGAAGGAGAACCTTAATATCCCGTAGTTTCCTTTTGGACCCTGCTGCCACGAAAGGGATGGACAATAGATGTCATGCAAGTTCTTTTCCCTAAGCACGTATAACGACACACGGAATGCATGCCTACATCATTGACGAATGGGAGCTAGCCACATATCTCTCTGTGTTATAGCTGTTGCATGGTGAATATCATCCAAACAAATCATCGACCCATTGCCTACGAGTTTGTCCTACTGTTGATGTTACTTGTCTTGCTCTGCTACTGCTGCTACTACTGTTGCTACTGCTGTTACTTGTCTTGCTCTGCTGCTGCTACTGTTTCTATTACTGTCGCTTGCTACTGTTGCTACTTGCTACTACTGTCACTACTGCTGTTCCTTGCCGCTGCTATTGCTCGTTACACTGCCGTTACTCGCTACTTTGCTGTTACTACTTTGCTTGCAGATACTAATCTTTCGGGTGTGGTTGAATCTGACATATTCAGCTGCTAATACTTGAGAGTATTCTCTCACCTCCCGTCGTGTGAATCAACAAATTTGGGTCGAATACTCTACCCTCGAAAACTACTGTGAACCCACGCGCTCGTGGGCCATCAACAACATTTTTCTAGTTTCGTTGCCGGGGAGTGCTAGCAGCATTCTTCTGGTGTCGTTGCAGGGGAAGGTTTGTTGTCATCAGCATCCGTCTAGCCATCGCCAGAGAGTGTAGTCAGGCATCGTGCCCGTGATAAGTCTGGGTATACGTCTTGAGGATACTCACCAAAGGTTCTTGGTAAGAACACAAGAGTTGGTATTCTCCGAGTACGGTGAGAGTAGCTTGGTATAGTTAGTTTTCTACCACTCCTTTAGTAGTACCAACCCTTTACTTAATCTTGATTGCTATGATGTTGTCTTGCCTTAATGCTAATGTTTGTTGTGAGCTTGCGAGTACATTCAAAGTACTCACATGGCTTGTCATGCCAGTTTGCACGTCATGCTTCGATTGTTTGATTGTCGATGATTCCGAGTTGCGAGCTAGGATGCGCGTTCCAGCCAGAGTCTCTGTGGAGTGGAGTTCATCACATTGGTAGCCGTTCCGCTGCTAGCGTAGGATTTATCGTAGGCAGGTGTAGTATCACCAAGGCGATGTAATCCATGTATCCTTGTAATCTTTTCCATAGTAATAAAGAGCTGATTTGTTCTGTGCCAACGGTTCCGTATTCCAGAAGACTGGTCCTTCGGCTGGAATACGGGGCGTTCCGGTTTCGTCTGAGCCGGGGTGCCACACATCACAACATAACTTTATGACTCAAGCATTTATAAAAGACTCATAAGAGTCAACATAGTATGATATTACAAACAGGGGTCACATGACCCAACACTCAAGTCATACAAGCATCAAGCGGAAGCATAACATGTCTGGGTACAGACATCTACTAAAATGGATGGAGGAGCCCGAAAAGGTACAACGACCCTACCAAAGGATCCAGACCTTTGTCTGGGATTCCCAAGCTATTCCGGTCAACATCGAACACATCACATAGAAACCTTTAATGAGATTAAGGGCTCCTCTGCAAAAACAGAATTAAGCAACCGTGAGTACAAAGGTACTCAACAAGACATACATCAGAACTATCTACATATGCATCAGTATCAATGAAGGGCTTGTGTAGTTTAATTGCAGTAAGGCAACTTTGACTCTTGGCTAACCTATACTACGTCTACAAATACATTCTTTGAGGTGGGATAGCGCACATGAGTCCACATATTCACCAATTCAATACACCACTATGGACCCACTCTCGTCTCCCTACGAGAAAGCCATCCATAGCACTCACACTTATCTTGCATGTTTTAGAGTATCCATTCCAAGTTGTCTATGCACCACGTAATGTTTCCAAGTAGTCCATATCCAAGGACGCGACTATTCGAACAGATTAATTCACCCTGCACGTGTAAACTTCTTCACACACGCTCTCACCACTTATCACCATATGCACGTCATGCATCTCAGCAACCTTCAAGCGGAAGCACTAGCGTGAGTGTCGGCCACGACCGTTAACTACACAAGGCCCTAGTCGAGGTTTCTCGCCTATTTGAGACTGAACCCACAAGGAAGTTCGGCCGAATTTTCCTTAACAACCCCAAACGATGTGTGCGGGGTTCCCAAGCCCACCATCCGGGTGCCACTTGGTACACCGTGCCACTGTGTATCTATCGTAGTAAAGCCTACCATGTCGGGCAGAGCTAAACACGGTCGCCAACACTTTTCCTACAAACACCAGAAACTAGTTACAACTCCTGGACATAGATCTAGGCGATTAATAAGCCGAGAGAGTCCATTGGTTTCGGGCCAAATGCATGGTAGTATCTAATCTTAGATAACATACACAGAACTCAGTTCTTAAGGACGGTCCCAATGAGATAACCCACCATGTATTCCTACATGGCCTCTCATCGCTACCTTTACCAAACTGAAGATATAAGATATTATAATATTAAGTCTTCCAGGTTAGGTGCGTGAGCCACAACATCACTTTATCGGGTTACATAGAGACCAATATTATTATTCTCGAGAAATGTCCCAACTTTTCAGGGATGATCCAATGTTTATTACCGGCTCATACAGAGCGTCCGGGTTATGCATCTCTAGTCCTATGATGGCGAGTTATGCAGCTCTAGTCCTATGATGGATGAACGGTCTCCCAAGCAAAGATATAAAAGAAGGAGCGACACTTGATTCACATAAGAATCCCCTAACAACTTAAGATGGGATACAAAAGGCTTAAAACATGGATGAAGCCATGATACAAGCAAAGTATTCAAACTCGGGCTATTACAAGGCTACATGGAGCCGAGCATCCTTGGACCAAAAGTTCTCAAGAGTCATGCACATAACCCGACTGTTAGCTTATCTTGGTTCACTTCATCCAGGTTAGCCTCGGGCCGACTTCTTGCTTAAGATGCCTCCGGGTCATCGTGCGCCGTGTCTTGGGGTTCCTGGATCTGAAGGTTGTCCATATCCCAGCTGCAATGGGTTAAGGCGTGGAATTCAGCTTCTTCATGCAAGATGGGGGACGGGTCAACATCAGGGGCAAAGATGTGCTTACGACGTAGAGGAGTCAGATTCACCGGCTAAAATGTGGGCAGACGAACTCGCAAGTTGTTGTCATCATAAGCCGCTTGATATGTCGTCAAATCCGCCTCTAGAGCCAAACGACTCACCAACACTCGAGAAGCTTTCACGCAGTGGGCATAGTCTTCTTGTGTGAAATTTGAGCTATCATCTTTTTGCTGCGGAAAACCTCCGGCCATGTCATCATTGTTAAGTTCTGGTGTGTCAGCCAAGGCCCGACTAAGAGCAGCTATTGGACCCTTGCAAGCGGATAATCTCTTCAACTCTTCAATTTGCTTGGCAATCGTTGAGAGGCGCCCCAACACGTCTTTGATTAATTTGGCCAGGTCATTATCCCCCATAACACCCTTGATAGTAAACACGCTCCCAGCATTCGACAACTCAGTTAAAATATAACGAGCTTTCAGCTTCATTATGATGTTGTCTTGGAGATTGTGAGCCAGCGTCCTGCAAATAGTCGAAGCACATAAGTCGCTTGATGGGTCTTTTTATACAAGGTGTTGCTTATAAATGTTCTCACAAGCTCATCAAACAATACTTACCAAACACAGCTTGGGTCATATGAGCAATGTGCCATTTTAGACCAGTCACCTCTTCGGTAATAGGCTCTAAGTGACCTTCAGCGTCCTTTGCACCTTGTACGCCTTGAAATCGGCTCTGGTTTTTTCAAGCTCTTCCAAGTAGACCCGTAGTTTTTCATCAGCTTCAGCTCGGATGTCTTGCTGTAGTTCCAGATTTTTTCTCAGACCGGTCAAACTTGACTCGGCCACATTTGAAGCTTCCTCCACAACAAAATTACCACATGGACATCAGTCAAACCTAAGACGCCAGCAAGATGCATAATGACACTTGGGGTTGTAAATAAGTTTGTTACAAGTCTCAAGCAGATTGCAGGCCATATACTTGACACTTGGGGGCTAATGCAGGTCAGTTTCTTACGAGCATATAATACAAGAATACCCGACTTATCTTCAAGAAGATGACCCGGTCCTTGGGGGATACAAGTGGAGCTTTTTCATATAAGCATAATAACTACCGGCTCATTATTTTCATAATGACCCGACCCTTGGGGGTACAAGTGGAGCTTTTTCATAATAAGTATCGGCTCATTATTTTCATAATGACCCGGTCCTTGGGGGGTACAAGCTGATTCATCAAAATTTTCATATCATCAAAGACCCAACTCATCTTCAAGAAGATAAGTCGGCCCTTGGGGGCTACGTAAGGATATATGGAAAACAAGAAAAGTTCAGCATACCTCATATCTTCTCTTCATCATGCCAACGAGGCTGGCTTCCATATCTCGGCTTGTGGACAGGCAGCTCAAGTATCTATAATGCAACTCTTCAAAACTAAGCTTTTCATGATTGAGAAGTTCAAGACTAGCCTTCAATTTCTCAAGCAAAGGCGCCTCATCGTTGGCAGTGTGCTTGGCCAACACAGTGGAAGCAGGAGATGTGTAACATGTCCCAGTAATGGTGACCACCTTGTCAGGAGAAGCAATGTCTTTAGTTCTTTTTAGAGGATGGGGCGGGTTAGGATTGACTCTCGGGTTAGTTCCCATTGCCATTTCATCAGTATTCGCCGGGTCAGTATGTTGTATTGTGTCATCATGGGTGCCTTAATGAGCTTCACTGGTCTCAACATCAGTTTCAGGAGCAACAAGTTTTTGATTCTCTTGCTCAGAGGCACCAAGATTGGCAGATGACCCGCCTACTCTCCTTTTCTTGGCTTGGGCCCTATAAGCAAAGACAACATGTTAAGACATATGCAAGGATAAAAAGTTAATAAGCAATATTGGATGCAAAGGAAATAGTTACCCTTGATTAATAACCAAAGGTGGCAGTTTTGTAGTGGCCGAGTTGCTGGATGAAGGTGGTGTATCCTGATATATTGAAACAGAAGGATTAAAAGCTTGTTAGATAAGGCCAATTATTGAGAAAGTAAAGGTTGCATTACAAAGCACCTCATTTGGCCATTTTCGAGCAGTCGACTTTTCACGCAAACCTTTCACAAGGTCACCCGAGATGCTTCGGGTCTGGCGCCTTGACTCATACACAATTTTCTTCAAAAGGAAATCGGGATCCAAATAAGCTTCCGGGTTAGACAAACGTATTTTTCTAATGACCCTCCTTGCTGGCCTTGGAAATGAGAGCTCTGAGTCGGAAGAAACAGAAGTTACCTCAATATCTTGATCCTCGCTTGTTGCTTCATCATCCTGAGGTTGAAGGGAGTTTAGCAAATTTAATCAAAGGACAGTTAAGAAGGGGTGAAAGTTTTCTACCTCAGATTGCTCATTAACAACGTGTGACTCGTCCAGAATGGATGATTCTTCTACAGACGCCTTGCCCTTTTCTTGGTCGCAATGAATTTAGGTTTCTTTGCAGTAACTTTTTTTGTTTACTCTTCCATAATGAAGAGTTTGCCTGCAGAGGTATTGGCAAAGAAATAGCAAGTTTGAAAGATGAAGAATCTTATAAGCAAAGTGAGAACTGTCAAGGACTATTACCTCAGGAGACGGGTTCTGCGTATACAAGGGTCTCAGACCAGTTTTATTGCAAACTTCTTGCTTTTCACCCAACAACTTCTTCACAACCTTGTTTACATCGCTTGTCTCGACGTTGATGTTGTTGCAGCATTGGGCGTTGTTCAAATCGCCATCATACTCACACATTAAGGTGCCACACTGACTTAGGGGCCAGATCCGCCAAGTCAGCACCAATCAACCAGTTGGCTGTCAAAGCTTTGAGTTTTGGCCACACGAAGCCGATTCAAGCATGTTCTTCTCCAGAAGGAGGACCAGACAGATGAAAGTTTAAAGGAAGGCGTTCTTCTCTGAAACTCGGCAGAAGATTATCATCAACATAGGCTATGTTCTTACAATAGAACCAAGTCTTGCCCCATCCTTTAGGGTCACTAGGGAGGATAGCGGCAGGAAAACCATAGTCCCTTCGCCTTTGAGTTGTGACCCCGCCAAGTTCTAAGATGGGCCGTCAGCACATTCTGTGTGGTGGTTGAGATAAAAGAACTCCCTGAAAAAAGGGCAGTAGGCTCCATTTCCATATAAACCTCACAATACACTTGGAACTGGCACAGGTTGGTTATAGAATTGGGAGCTAGGTCTTGAGGGTGAAGATCGTAAAAATGCAATATGTCCCGGAAGAATTTTGACCCAGGAGGAGAAAACCCCTGTTCAAGATGATTTGTAAAAATCACTACTTCTCCTTCGTCGAGTTGCAGTTGTTGTTCTCCAAAGCCGGGTCGCCAAACAATCTTTTCTTTCGGAGGCAGAGCTCCAAACTCTACATAATCTAGGAGCATAGCTTCGGCAACTTGTGAAGGCGCCCAATCGCACAAGATAGGTTTGGACATGGTGGCTTATTCAAGAGAAGGGAGCTACATAAGCATATTTGGCAGGTTATTAAAAGGAAACGCGGATTGTTTGATAACTGGTATAATGATGCAAAGGTATTCTGGTCGCTCTAGTTTAAGATGACATGGTAAGCTGTAGCATGTGAGCCGTCTCGGTATGGGTCACTGTCTGAAGTGAAGCAATTTATGAAGCTGGCGGGTTACTATAATACTGATGAGCCGACAGAACATAAAGGTGACTTACAACCATCAAAGATTTGTGGGTTTTTTCCTGCTAAGTGAGGTACAAACAAGTTCCTACCAAATTGTTCACAATTACGGATCTAAAAAATGGGTTGAAAATAAAGTAATTTACTATCCCTAACAACAAGGGGTGCAAGTAATGGCGATATAATCTACAGATTTCAAAACCGATCTAAAGAGTATTATGTACGAGATGGAACAACTACTTCTGCCACTGTATTTCTGAGACAAGGGTTCATTGGAACATGCATAGACTAACAATGGCGATGAAGCACACTTGGAACTCCGACGAACTCCTATGAACCGTGATGAACTAATGCAGATCTGAGAGGAGGAAGAGGCACTTACGTGGTGGTTGCAGACAATGGCGGAGACGATTCGCTGCAACCCTCACGAAGCTGGAGGGGCACCGCGGTGCTGACAATTAGTCGGCCGACGACGAAAGAACGGTGACGGCGGCGTGATGAACAGGGTGTGCTCGAGCAAGAGGAATAAGAAGGATGGAGGCAAAAAAAAATGAAGGGGCCCCTCGCAAATATTTGAAGGGCAAAAAGTGGAAGTGTGACCGGCCGACGTGGGAATCAAGGAGGTGCACTAAATTTTGGAGCCAGGGGCGCCTCAATTTTTGGGCCAAACGGATATGCATAAATGCCGTTATGATGACGCCACCAAACCCCTAGACTTTTGGCGGTTGATGTCACTGATGAACAAAGTAAGCAATTACAAAGGTCCTCAGGGTTTCATAAACCGACATTTTATAGCTCACAGAAGACAAAGGTATGAACTGAAGATAAGCCGCCAAGATCAAGGTAGAAGATATTGATGTGAATAAATTCAAATCAATCTGGGGCCTAATGTTGGGGATATAACCCCGAGGTATAACCCGTCCTACTGGGACGGGTCATAATGTGGTGCCTTAAAGTCTATACTCAATATGGGCCTTGGCGTTCGTGGTACAAAGTTACAAGGTGGCTTACAGAGTAAGCCGCACACGGCCCAAGACATGAGGACGGTGACTGATGGGCCATGAGGTGGAGAGTCACCAGGGGTTTCCTTGCTTAGGAGGCAAGGCGAGTTAGAGATGTATCGGGTCACGAATCATATCACGATCCGCGCTCTTCTAAACCCTAGGTCTCGACCTCTATATAAAGGCGAGCCCCTGAGGTCAATAGGGTTAAGTTACAATCCATCGTTAGCTAGGTCAAGCGAATCCGCTCCCTTGTAATCATTATCCTCATCAATATACACAAAGCAGGACGTAGGCTTTTACCTCCATCAGACGGGTCAAGCCTGGGTAAACTCGTGTCTCATTCCCGATCAACCCCTTTGAGTCTCTATATAGTTGTGATGGCCTCACCAATAAGTCCTTTCACGATAACATCTGTCATGACAAAACCACGACAGCCCGGGTACTTGTCCACCTAGGCCTGAGCATTCGGCCACTGTTCGTACACTCCTAGAACCCTCCCAATGAATACGATGTAGCAGTCCTTCGCCATCTCCGATCTATGTACCTGCATCGTAAGTTGATGAATTCAGTGGTAATGTGAAACATAATGTATTTGAGAAACACAAAGAGACATAGTTAGCGAAATACAAGCAAACAATAGTGAACATGAATAACGAAGTTCCTCATACCCAAACTAATTAACTAGAGCGATCTATGCTAGTTCATAGAAAGACAGTAGTACTAATTAAACATACACATTGTTACCATCAATCACTCCTCCATGTCGGCACTCCAATCTTCATAGTCACGGAGGAAGCACTCGAGCTTCGTGAAAGGCTTTAGGTCCATATGCTGAGCGGGTAGCAGTGTTCGGACATTATCCCGCCTCATTGCCCCATGATAGAACATCCATGTTGGTTCGAGAACCTCCTTCATGATCACTTGGGAAAGTTCACACTGTACGTGATAAAACTCAGCTCGAATTCGATGATCCGATGTCCTTCCTATTATTGTCGCCCAGTTGACAATCTCAGCATCGCTGGAAGCAGCTGGCATGTGGAGGTGTTGATTATCTCTTCTGTACTCGATCACGTGATGCATGAGGTAGAATCCATCAGCCTTACTATCGTTCGGTTGCTGGATGCAGCATAAGTCGGTCTTATGGCCGAAAACCGACCCTTTATTCATGTAATTTTTCACCTTGATATATGTAGTAGTAAGGTTGAAGGTTAAAATGGTAGTATCGAGAACACTCTTTATGTGCGTGTAATCCCTTTTCTTGATGTTCTCCGCTGAGTCCAAGTATAGAGCATTGGAGTATTGTGGGTATAGACAGAAGAGGACGCCCCCCTCGCTGCGCAAAATAGTACACCTCAAATTAGCTTCCATGCTTGCAAAGGAATGATTAAAACTTACGAAAGGATATCCGCGATGAATTATGTGGGATGATAAGGCAGGAGAATCGGTTCCTTGTCCTTATTAGCGGTCCTGAAAACACAGATGTACTTTCTCGCATAGTCACGATACTCTTTGCATACTGCCAAGAAGCTCTCATGCATATAGTACGGGTCCATGTTGCAGATATATTGTATGTTCTCATGCCTGATGATGTAGTTGAGATACACCACGTACAAGTGGATGAACTGAAAATCCAGCTTGGTCATGTGGAACATGTCGTAGATGTAGTTAAATCACATGATGAACTTATCCGCGGGCTATCTATCGACGTATGACCTCGCATCCGGAACCTAAGCCACGTAAAGCGGGTATCCTGGTTTTTTCCAATATGAGAAGGATTTTCTCTCTGGCAAGCACATCATCATGAAGTCTCCTTAGATCATTGTTCAGTATGTTCACTAGTGGATCGGGTGGCCGGTGACATGGAAACGCTCCGCACCTACGACAGGTATTCTGTCTACCTCCCAGGGCTTCAGAGGCGGCTGGCTGCTTGAAGCAGCTCTCAAGCCTTTAGAGCCTTTCTTGTCGGGTCTCCTCCTTTGCTTATTGGCGGGTGGCAGTAGTGAGCCCGCCATACCTTCCCTAATCACCACCCCCAGAGTCTTTGGGCTAATTAGTGGATGGCCCTCGCGTTGTTCTTACTGTGTAGAGGCGGAATCTGGAGGCGTCTCCCGTGAGGATCGCATGAAGAGAGACTTTTTGCAATCAGCCTTAGGGCATTGCGGCTCCAGCAAACCAGGCAACATCAAGTCATATACATGCTCATTGCTTGAGTCATAGGCACAAGCATCGTAATAGCCGGTATTGATATACTTGTTAGAGTCATCCTCCTCCTTCTCCATGACATCATCATCATCCTCATAGGCACGACCACTACTGGAGGCTCTCACTCGCGTCGTCCGCTATCACCCGCCATGACATGTGCAGGTAATTGGGTAGGTGGGGTGGTGTTCATACCTTGTTGAGGAGTTATCGTTGATGTGCTAACGGGCGCCTCGACACGAAGAAGAGTCTTCGGCCAAGGCAAGAACCAACTCTTGCATGTGCCAATCTGTTTAGGGTTATCGTCGTCATCGACTGGTACCGAAGGAGGCAAATCCTCGAAGCATGCTTTGACACTGCCCACACAAACTTTGAAGATGCTATGGGGCATCTGTCGGTTGTGGAGCATGTGGTCCTTCGGCTTCACGATCATTGCCTTTGCCACGTCCACATTTTGTCGTTGATGTCATACAGTAGGGTGCATAGGGTTTCGTTGGCCTGGAAATACATGTCTACGACGTCAGACATCCGAAAGGCGACTAAAACAAAAGACTATACATATGTTGTTGCAGAGTGTAAGATGTGTAATTACCGTGATGGCATCAAGATCAACCAAAGACAAAGCCCCGCCTCGCACGCCAAAGACGGAGGACGAGCTGCTATGAACAGGAGCAAGACCAGGTACGGGAGCATGTGCGGTTGCGTGAGTAGGTGCTAGTGGTGCGATGTTCACCGAATTGCTCCCGACAAAGCTGGGAAGGGGAAAGTCCTCTGGCCCTTTATGTGGATTGTTCTTCGTCCAATCCCAATTTGTCAGAACCAAGTAGCTAAAGGAAGCTGCCAGAGCTGCACCGACCCTTTCTTCGACTACCTTGAGCAACTCTTCTTTGCTCTCAACTTTGCTCTTATCGACCGCAAGCGTGACCTTCTCGTCGATGGTCAGTTGAGTAAGCAACCGTCTCTACCTTTTTTCCTCCACCTTCTCGTGGTAGCACTTATTCCACGAGGTGCCATCTCCAACACCATGCACACATCCATACGATGGAGGTTTGTCCACCGAGACATGTTCAGGGCCCGGTTGAACGGGTTTTCCCACTTGGGCCTCACCGACAACTGAGGTGACTCGTTGCTTTCGGCTTCCTTTTGGTGTTGCTCTTTCTACAAAAGGAACGTGGATGGTTTATAAATGTGACAAAACTTGTTATTGAATTGATTGGAAGCTAATGTAAGGTGGTAATATAACAATTACCAGTAGTGTCATGAACTCCCTCTTGTTTGGGTCCTTGTAAAAGATCTTATTAACAGGGTCCCACTTGTACGCGGCCCTGATCCATTCATGCTCCTGCGGGTTGGTGAACTCCGCCAAGGGGTCTGGGATATCGTGACTTTCATATCTGGTGTCCTCCTTGGCCCATACATGCCTCTTCCCCTCGTAACACGGCTTTCGAGGTGGTGGGGAGGCGTGTTCCTGGCCTGCAGCTCCTTCATTTTCTCCGTCTTTTTCTTGACTTCTTTTGAATGTTTTGAAGTCCTCTTTCGTCAGTATCGGATTGTCACCATGAATCTTGGACCACAGTTTATTCTTCACAATCGCTTTTTTCACCCTTACTTTCCAGGTAGACAAGGCGTTGGTGAACATCACCATTGCCTTGTTCTTTATCTTTATCATGGGTTCGTCCTTCCACGAAAGTTTGATTTTAGTCCGCCTGGGGAACAAGAACCTATTGTGCAACTTCATTAGGAGCATGTTCTCAATATGTGGTATCTTAATTCACTTTTCGTCATTGATGTTGGAGGTTTCCCTGAGGATGCATCCTAGTTGATTGTCGTAGCACACACGTGCTTCCTCCGGCGCCGTTGGCTCTAATTTCTTGGGGTGCATCGTTGTGACCACAATTTTTCCAATGCCTAGCACGTTTGTTTTTCATGCTCTCTTCGGCTTCGGTCCTTCGCCGGCTGCGTCAACATCGTTGCCGGTGTTGGGGGTGGTGTCGGTATCGGTGCCACTGTCGGTATCGGTGTCGGGGTTGTGCCACTCCCATCCTGCACCCGCAACTTGTGTTCGTCCAGGTAATCGAAATAATGATTTGCTGCCTCGATGGGGTCTACTTCGATGCGACCAGAACCCCCGGCTTCCTCGTGGCTAGACATATTTCCTACAAGTATTTAAGTATGCTAGTTTAATTCTTGGCCGAAAAAAATGAATAACAAAAAGGGGCCTATATTTTGTCAGAATGTTGATTCATTCCCCTTCCACCAAATCTCGGGCACTCGATATGTCCTAATTTCTAGCACAAGTCATGCCGAAATGCATGGATATTTTTGCATGACCTGTGCTAAAAAGTGGATATATGGAGCACCTGAAATTTGCTGGAACGGAAATGAATCAACATTCCGACAAAACATAGGCCACTGGACATTCCAGCAAAACATCAATGACATATATCATATAACAAATGAACACATATCATATAGCAACAATGAACAACAATGGACATATATCATACTACATTCCTAAAAAGTGGAATATGCAAATGAACATATAACAACATATATGCAAATGAACATATAACAACATATTTTAATTCTCTTTTTTGTCCTAACTATTTTTTTGTCCCCGCTAAGTTTTTTTCCTAGCTCACCAAGCAACAATGAACATCAGTGAAAACTGAATGCTACTGTTTTTTTCCTAGATAATTTCAGGAAAAAATTCCCTAACTAATTTTTTGCCCTAGCTAGCTAAATTTTTTCCTAGTTAGTTGTTTGCCCTAGTTAGGAACATCAGTGGACATCTATAGACTTGGTCAAACCTAAAGAAGCTTGACCTAGAAAATCCTATAACTTAAAATATTTTGGAATGATTGGAGAAGCTCTAAAATGTCTTGCTTCATTAACTTGAAATTCCATTCTATACAACAATGAAAACTAAATGCTATTTTTTGTTCTAGCTAACCAAGCAAAAATTCCTAAAAAATTAGCCCTATCTAAAGAAAGAGGAAGGCAGGGGAGAGGAGAGGCTTACGACAACGAGGTCTAGGGAAAGCACGGGAAGGGTGGAAGCAACGGTGAGATCGGGGCAGGCTCAGGCGGCCAGCGGCAAGGTCGAGGGCGGGCAGGGGAGAGGGCGGCGGCGGCATGAGGTCGAGGGAGGGCAGGGCCTCATACGATGGTGATAGAGGAGAGGGGGAGAAGGCGGGCAGGACCTCGGATGGCGGCGGCAGAGGAGAGGGGAGAGGGCAGCGATGACATGAGCTCGAGGGCTGGCAGGGCGACGACACAGGAGCAGCAACGACGAAGGAGTGGGGGGAGAGATCCGGCGCGGTTAGCTGCTAGGGTACAAATAGCAGTAGCGCTGGGTAAGTACGAACACTATAGCTAACTCGGTACTTACCGAGCGCTACTGCTAAGTCTTTTTTATTTTCTTTTTATTATTTTACTTTCCTTTTATGTATATTTTCTTTTTATTTTGTATTGCTTTCTCCCTTTTGTTTTTGTTTTTTGGTTTCATCCTGACGGCCTCACACGCAGTCGACAAGAATGTCTCCCTCCACATTGCACGAATATCGCCGGAACCATGTGGTGGTAATTGAAGCGGAGACGATGTATACATGATTTGATCAATAAAGGTTAATTAAGTGCATATACAAAATACATACATATATATATAAATGATGGTTTCTCAGCTGCATCGAAGATGTTTCACATTGAGCTTCTTCCCTTTCTTGTTCATTGTCGAATAATTGAGCCCCTCGTTATGACTTTTCCGGTACCATGGAGTACGATCTTTCTTAGGTAATGTAGTCTTGATTCTTCTTTTCATGTATGCTTCATCATAATCATGATCTTCCCTCATCGGTTTGCCGTATTGGTTGTAGTATTCCTCATTGGTGACTCCATCCATTCCAGTAATGCTCATTTTGCCTCTCCTCACGACAACACGGCTTTGATTGGTCGGGTCAGTTATGAAGAAGCCTTGTGTCATGTGCTTAGTGTGTACCCATGGATCAATTTTGGTGATGAAGTTAACATTCACGGTATTGCTGTTCGCGTCGGGTATAGACATGGTAGTGAAATACTTATTTTCTCTTATGAAGGCCTTAGCCCATCTGAAATGGAACATCGTCGCATCATGCATTCTAGCATAGTTAAGCTCCCAGATCTCTTTGTCCCTTCCGTAGAATCTTTAAGTTGTGCCGCTGGAGTGGGTCACGCATTCAATCGTCACCCCTCAGTTCTGGTAATCACTGTCCATGTCTTTGGCCTCCGTGTAGAACGTGTACCCGTTGATATCGTATGCCTGATAGGACGCTGATGTCCCACAAGCGTATGGGATCGCAGCAGTTTTCGAGGGTAGAGTATTCAACCCAAATTTATTGATTCTCTCAGAAGGGGAAGCTAAAGAATATTCTCAAGTATTAGCAGCTGAGTTGTCAATTCAACCAAACATGAAAGATTAGTGTCTGCAAGCAAATATCAGTAGCAAGGTGGTATGATAGCGACGACACCACAAAAAGCTTTGGCAATCCCCGGCAACGGCGCTAGAAAAAGCCTGGATGACAGGATGTTAGCGCCAACAAAGTCTTGCAACAAGTAAGAGCGGAGTAGCAAGTAACAGCAGTAGCAGCAACAGCAAAGTAACAAGTAACAGCACAGTGGCCCAATCCCTCTTGTATCAAGGGACAAGCCTAGGCAAAGTAACGTAGCGAGGACCAGTAGTAAAAGACTCGTAGGCAATGGATCGGTGATGGATGAGTGTGACGGATGTGGTTCATCATGTAACAGCTATAACACGGAGAGATATGTGGCTAGCTCCCGTTCATCAATCTAATGCAGGCATGTATTCTGTATGTAATCATACGTGCTTAGGGAAAAGAACTTGCATGACATCTATTGTCAATCCCTCCCGTGGTAGCGGGGATCTAATGGAAACTACGGGATATTAAGGTTCTCCTTTTAATAAAGAACCAGACCAACGCATTAACATGCGGTGAACACATGAACTCCTCATACTATGGTCATCTCCGGGAGTGGTTCCGGCTATTGTCACTCCGGGGTTGCCGGGTCATAACACATAGTAGGTGACTACAACTTGCAAGATAGGATCTAAAACACAGATATATTGGCGACAACATAATAGGTTCAGATCTGAAATCATGGCACTTGGGCCCTAGTGACAAGCATTAAGCATAGCCAAGTAGTAGCAACATCAATCTAGAACATAGTGGATACTAGGGATCAATCCCCGTCAAGAACTAACTCGATTAGATGATAGATCTCATCCAACTCATCACCGTCCAGCAAGCCTACGATGAGATTACTCACGAACGATGAAGAGCATTATGGAATTGTCGATGGAGAAAGGTTGGTGATGACGATGGCGACGATTGCCCCTCTTCGGAGCCCGAAAAGGACTCCAGATCTGCCATCCAGATGAAGAACAGGATCTGGCGGCGCCTCCGTATCGCAAAACGCGATAAAACCTTCTCTCTGATTTTTTCCCAAGCAAAACGGAAGATAGAGAACTGAGATTGGGGGTGGTGGTGCCACGTGGGCCCCACAAGCCTGCACGGCGCGGCCATAGGGGGTGGACGTGGCCTGTAGGCTTGTGGCCCACTGGCACGCCCCCTCACGTGGATCTTTGCGCAGGTATTTTTCTTTTATTCCAGAAAAAATCTCCGTAAATTTTCAGGACATTCCGAGAACTTCTATTTCTCCACAAAAACAACACCATGGCAATTGTGGTGAAAACAGCGACAGTCCGGGTTAGTTCCATCCAAATCATGAAAATTAGAGTCCAAAACAAGGGCAAAAGAGTTCAGAAAAGTAGATACGACGGAGACGTATCAGACGTGAGTTTGCACGCGGGGCCATGTGTTAAGGCATACATGAGAAATTCGTCTGAACTGCCCTGTTCCGGGGGACTAGCAAGAACTTGCTCTTTGAACCAACACAATAAAGTGGCATTGTGCTCTATAGTAACTCCGTCGTCCGTCTTGTGCATCCCCTAGTCACGGCACTTATTTGAGATGATTTCTTTGTGAAGTGTCACATAATCATCTACCACATCTAGGTGTTGTAGCACTACTAAGTTAGCCATGTCAAAGTTGTCCCGTCGATTCGAGTAGTCCACGTGCAATTCCCTCCGGCCATTGTTGTGAACTTCTCCTCCGAGCCTCCCATGGTGCTTCTTGACGGGAAACCAACAACAGGGTCTCTGCCACCTATATAATTCTCGCAAAAGGAGATGCACTCTTGGGTAAGATACCCCTGGATAATGCTCCCATCAATACAGGACATGTTATGAAAGAATCCTTCGATGACCCATTTCATCATCTCGAACGACATCATGATGCGAAGGAATGTTAGCCCGAGGTCGATGATGTCGCCCACAATGTGGACACAGAGATGCACCATCAGGTTAAAGAAAGCGAGCGGGAAGTACATCTCAAGCTCATATAGTATGACAACGATCTCTTCTTGTAGCCTTGGGAGCTGCTTCACACTGATGGACTTTCGAGAGATAACATTGAAGAAGTTAAAGAGACCAATAGGTGTGTCACGGACGTGCTTGTCCATTATCCCTCTAATGGCAACTGGGAGTATCTGTGTCATCATCACGTGACAGTCATGAGACTTCATCCAGCTGAACCTTTTCTTCTTGGTGTTTAGAAATTTGCTTATCTTCCCACAGTAACCGGAACTGACTTTGATTCCCGTAAGGCACTTTATGAATTGATAAATCTCCTTCGCACTTAAGGTGAAGCAAGAAGGGGGCAATAATTCTCCTCCTTTTTGACTTTTCTGCCCCTTGGCTCCGCCTCCATCTCCATCTCCGTCGTCTCCGTCGACTTTCTACGGGGCATGTGGAGATCTCTCATGATCTCCAATTATTCCAAGTCTTTCCTTGACTTCGGCCCATCCTTGGTCTTCTCCGGCATGTTCATCAGTGTGCCAAGCAAACTCTCGAGGACATTCTTCGTGATATGCATTTGATCAAGGCAATGAGGTGTGTCGTGATTGGGCCAGTACTCCATATCCCAGAAAACATTCCTCATTTCCCATGCCTTCAGCAGCGGCATCGGCGCCTTTTCCATCTTTCCCAACACAGGGCACTGTTCCCAGTTATTCAACAACTCATTGATTTCGACGCCACTCCTCTTACGTGGAGGTCCTTGATGCTCAGCCAAACCATTGAATAGACCTCCACGTTTTCTCCATAGGTCATCCTTCTCGAGCCATCTATGATGCCTCATGTACACGATTTTCCAAGATCCGCCATCTTTCGTTGACATAAGCTGCTGAGACGCTTTAACATCCATGCATCTCGTGCATCTGCAGTATCTATGGCATACCTGGCTTGATGTGTACTCGTAACCGAAATAGTCATGCACCATCGCCATCAGCGCAACTCTCATATAGAAATGATCTCTTGTGCTGGCGTCCCATGCCTTGACCGGCGATTTCCATAACGTGTCTAGCTCCTGTTTCAAAAGCCCCATATACAGGTTAGTATTATTTCCCGGTTGTTTCTCCCCTTGAATCAACATGCTCATGTGTATGTACTTTGTCTTCATGCACTTCCATTGGAGGAGGTTATACATCCATACAAAGACGAACCATGTGATGTGGTGGGTGGTCTGGTTTCCAAAAGGATTCATGCCATCGGTACTCGCACCAAGCACAATGTTCCTTGCATCTTCTCCAAAAAAACGATATTCAGCGTTGAATGCTCTCCACTGGCTAGCATGTGTGAGGTGTCTTAGCTTTGGATCATCTCCATCGTCGGGCTTCTTCCTCTCCGCGTCCAGCGCATGAGGTTTTCTTCCTTAGGATCTATGGAATACCGTTGTAGAGGGGGAGTGATCAAAAAGTACCATACAACTTTTTGAGGAGCTTTCTTTCATGCCTTCTTGTATCGAGAAGCATTGCACACTGGACAACTGGTTTTTTCCGCGTGATCCCCCCGATAAATGATGCAATCGTTGATGCATGCATGGTATATAATGTGCGGTAGATCAAGAGGGCAAACGGTTTTCTTGGCCTCCTCGACACTAGTAGGACACAGGTTCCCCATGGGAAGAACTTCATTATGTAGATACTTCAAATGCTCATCGAGGCTTTTGTTTGTCCATTTGTTTTTGGCCTTCGTCTTTAGAAGTTCAAGCATGAAACTCAAGCGGGTCACCTCGGGATTGCAATTGTCATACAATGGAGTCTTCGAGTCTACTTCAAGTTGTGTCATTTTGGCCTCCTCTCTAGAAGCAACTCTTTTGCTAGTCGTACTCTTGCGAAGGAGGTCTCGAACATGAGGGTCCTGCACGACTGAACTTAGTAGCATCAAAGACTGCGGCGTGTCCGTCGCTTCTTCTCCGCCATGTTCGGACTCTTCTTCGCCGTGTCTGGAATCTACTCCACAACCATGTCCGGACTCTTCCTCGCCGACATGTCTGGGGCCATCGTCTTCGTGTCAATTGGTCATCTCTTCGTCTAGCCTCATATCATTATTCCCTGCCATCTGGACATCCTCATCATCATCTGGAGGGCAGATCTGGAGTCTGTCTTGGGCTCCGGAGAGGGGAAATCGTCGCCATCGTCATCATCAACCTTCTTCCCTCTCCAATTCCCTGAAACTCTTCGTCGTTCGTGAGTAATCTATTCGTAGGCTCGCTGGGCGGTAATGAGTAGGATGAGATCTATCATGTAATCGAGTTAGTTTTGATGGGGATTGATCCCTAGTATCCACTATGTTCTGAGATTGATGTTTCTACTACTTTGCCATGCTTAATGCTTGTCACTAGGGCCCGAGTGCCATGATTTCAGATCTAAAATTATTATGTTGTCACTAATATATGTGTGTTTTAGATCCGATCTTGCAAGTTGTAGTTACCTACTATGTGTTATGATCCGGCAACCCCGGAGTGACAATAACCAAAACCACTCCCGGTGATGACCATAGATTCAGGAGTTCATGTGTTCACCAAGTGCTAATGTGTTGGTCCGGTTCTTTATTAAAAGGAGAACCTTAATATCCCGTAGTTTCCTTTTGGACCCCGCTGCCACGGGAGGGATGGACAATAGATGTCATGCAAGTTCTTTTCCCTAAGCACGTATGACGACACACGGAATGCATGCCTACATCATTGATGAACGGGAGCTAGCCAGAGATCTCTCCGTGTTATAGCTGTTGCATGATGAATATCATCCAAACAAATCACCGACCCATTGCCTACGAGTTTGTCCTACTGTTGTTGTTACTTGTCTTGCTCTGCTACTGCTGCTACTACTGTTGCTTATGCTGTTACTTGTCTTGCTCTGCTGCTGCTACTGTTGCTATTACTGTCGCTTGCTACTATTGCTACTTGCTACTACTGTCACTACTGTTGTTCCTTGCCGCTGCTATTGCTCGTTACACTGCCGTTACTCTCTAGTTTGTTGTTACTACTTTGCTTGCAAATACTAATCTTTCAGGTGTGATTGAATCTGACATATTCAGCTGCTAATACTTGAGAGTATTCTCTCACCTCCCGTCGTGCGAATCAACAAATTTGGGTCGAATACTCTACCCTCGAAAACAGCTGCGAACCCATGCGCTGGTGGGCCATCAACAACATTTTTCTAGTTTCGTTGCCGGGGAGTGCTAGCAGCATTCTTCTGGTGCCGTTGCAGGGGAAGGTTTGTTGTCATCAGCATTCGTCTAGCCATCGCCAGAGAGTGCAGTCAGGCATCGTGCCCGTGATAAGTCTGGGTATACGTCTTGAGGATACTCACTAAAGGTTCTTGGTAAGAACACAAGAGTTGGTATTCTCCGAGTACGGTGAGAGTAGCCTGGTATAGTTAGTTTTCTACCACTCCTTTAGTAGTACCAACCCTTTACTTAATCTTGATTGCTATGATGTTGTCTTGCCTTAATGCTAATGTTTGTTGTGAGCTTGCGAGTACATTCAAAGTACTCACGTGGCTTGTCATGCCAGTTTGCACGTCATGCTTCGATTGTTTGATTGTCGATGATTCTGATTTGCGAGCTAGGATGCGTGTTCCAGACAGAGTCTCTGTGGAGTGGAGTTCATCACATTGGTAGCCGTTCTGCTGCTAGCGTAGGATTTACCGTAGGCAGTTGTAGTATCACCAAGGCGATGTAATCCAAAGTATCCTTGTAATCTTTTCCATAGTAATAAAGAGCTTATTTGTTCTGTGCCAACGGTTTCGTATTCCAGAAGACTGGTCCTTGGGCTGGAATACGGGGCGTTCCGGTTTCCTCTGAGCCGGGATGCCACACATCACAACATAGCTCTATGTCTCAAGCATTTATTAAAGACTCATAAGAGTCAACATAGTATGATATTACAAACAGGGGTCACATGACCGAACACTCAAGTCATAAAAGCATCAAGCGGAAGCATATGATGTCTGGGTACAGACATCTACCAAAATGGATGGAGGAGCCCGAAAAGCTACAACGACCCTACCAAAGGAGCGAGACCTCTGTCTGGGATTCCCAAGCTATTCCGGTCAACATCGAACACATCGCGTAGAAACCTTCAATGAGATTAAGGGCTCCTCTGCAAAAACATAATTAAGCAACCGTGAGTACAAAGGTACTGAACAAGACTTACATCAGAACTATCTACATATGCATCATTATCAATGAAGGGCTTGTCTAGTTTAATTGCAGTAAGGCAACTTTGACTCTTGGCTAACCTATACTACGTCTACAAATACTTTCTTTGAGGTGGGATAGCGCACATGAGTCCACATATTCACCAATTCAATACACCACTATGGACCCACTCCCGTCTCGCTACGAGAAAGCCATCCATAGCACTCACACTTATCTTGCATGTTTTAGAGTATCCACTCCAAGTTGTCTATGCACCACGTAATGTTTCCAAGTAGTCCATATCCAAGGACGCGGCTATTCGAACAGATTAATTTACCTTGCACGGGTAAACTTCTTCACACGCGCTCTCACCACTTATCACCATATGCACGTCATGCATCTCGGCAACATTCAAGCGGAAGCACTAGCGTGGGTGTCGGCCACGACCGTTAACCACACAAGGCCCTAGTCGAGGTTTATCGCATATTTGAGACTAAACCCACAAGGAAATTCGGCCGAATTTTCCTTAACAACCCCAAACGATGTGCATGGGGTTCCCAAGCCCACCATCCGGGTGCCACTTGGTACACCATGCAACTGTGTATCTACCGCAGCGAAGCCAACCATGTCGGGCGGAGCTAAACACGGTCGCCAACACTTTTTCTACAAACACCAGAAACTAGTTACAACTCCTGGACATAGATCTAGGCGATTAATAAGCCGAGAGAGTCCATTGGTTTCGGGCCCAATGCATGGTAGTATCTAATCTTAGATAACATACAGAGAACTCAGTTCTTAAGGACGGTCCCAATGAGATAACCCACCATGTATTCCTACATGGCCTCTCATCGCTACCTTTACCAAACTGAAGAAATACGATATTATAATATTAAGTCTTCCAGGTTAGGTGCGTTAGCCACAACATCACTTTATTGGGTTACATAGAGACCAATATTATTATTCTCAAGAAATGTCCCAACTTTTCAGGGATGATCCAATGTTTATTACCGGCTCATACAGAGCGTCCGGGTTATGCAGCTCTAGTCCTATGATGGCGAGTTATGCAGCTCTAGTCCTATGATGGATGAACGGTCTCCCAAGCAAAGATATAAAAGAAGGAGCGACACTTGATTCACATAAGAATACCCTAACAACTTAAGATGGGATACAAAAGGCTTAAAACATGGATGAAGCCATGATACAAGCAAAGTATTCAAACTCAGGCTATTACAAGGCTACATGGAGCCGAGCATCCTTGGACCAAAAGTTCTCAACAGTCATGCACATAACCCGACTGTTAGCTTATCTTGGTTCACTTCATCCAGGTTAGCCTCAGGCCGACTTCTTGCTTAAGATGCCTCCGGGTCATCCTGCGCCGTGTCTTCGGGTTCCTGGATCTGAAGGTTGTCCATATCCCAGCTGCAATGGGTTAAGGCGTGGAATTCAGATTCTTCATGCAAGATGGGGGACGGGTCAATATCAGGGGCAAAGATGTGCTTACGACGTTGAGAAGTCAGATTCACCGGCTAAAATGTGGGCAGACGAACTCGCAAGTTGTTGTCATCATAAGCCGCGTGATATGTCGTCAAATCCGCCTCTAGAGCCAAACGACCCACCAACACTCAAGAAGCTTTCACGCAGTGGGCATAGTCTTCTTGTGTGAAATTTGAGCCATCATCTTTTAGCTACGGAAAACCTCCGGCCATGTCATCATTGTTAAGTTGTGGTGCGTCAGCCAAGGCCCGACTAAGAGCAGCTATTGCACCCTCGCAAGCGGATAATCTCTTCAACTCTTCAATTTGCTTGGCAATCGTTGAGAGGCGCCCCAACACGTCTTTGATGAATTTGGCCGGGTCATTATCCCCCATAACACCCTTGATAGTAAACACGCTCCCAGCATATGACTGCTGAGTTAAAATGTAAAGAGCTTTCAGCTTCATTATGCTATTGTCTTGGAGATTGTGAGCCAGCATCCTGCAAATAGTCGAAGCACATAAGTCGCTTGATGGGTCTTTTTATACAAGGTGCTGCTTATAAATGTTATCACAAGCTCATCAAACAATACTTACCAAGCAAAGCTTCGGTCATACGAGCAATATGCCATTTTAGACCAGTAACCTCTTCGATAATAGGCTTTAACTGACCTTCAGCGTCCTCTGCACATTTAATCAAGGCAACTCTTCCAGCCTCGGATGTTTCCTTGTACGCCTTGAAATCGTCTCTGGTTTTTTCCAGCTCTTCCATGTAGACCCGTAGTTTTTCATCAGCTTCAGCTCAGATGTCTTGCTGTAGTTCCAATTTTTTTCTCAGACCGGTCAAACTTGACTCAGCCACATTTGAAGCTTCCTCCACAACAAAATTACCACATGGACATCAGTCAAACCTAAGCCGCCACCAAGATGCATAATGACACTTGGGGTTGTAAATAAGTTTGCTACAAGTCTCAAGCAGATTGCATGACATATACTTGACACTTGGGGGCTAATGCAGGTCAGTTTTTTACGAGCATATAATACAAGAATACCCGACTCATCTTCAAGAAGATGACCCGGTCCTTGGGGGATACAAGTGGAGCTTTTTTCATATAATCTTAATAAGTATTGGCTCATTATTTTCATAATGACCCGACCCTTGGGGGTACAAGTGGAGCTTTTTCATAATAAGTATCGGCTCATTATTTTCATACTGACCCGGTCCTTGGGGGGTACAAGCTGATTCATCAAAATTTTCATATCATCAAAGACCCAACTCATCTTCAAGAAGATAAGCCGGCCCTTGGGGGCTACGTAAGGATATATGGAAAACAAGAAAAGTTCAGCATACCTCATATCTTCTCTTCATCATGCCAACGAGGCTGGCTTCCATATCTCGGCTTGTGGACAGGCAGCTCAAGTATCTATAATGCAACTCTTCAAAACTAATCTTTTCATGATTGAGAAGTTCAAGACTAGCCTTCAATTTCTCAAGCAAAGGCGCCTCATCGTTGGCAGTATGCTTGGCCAACACAGTGGAAGCAGGAGATGTGTAACATGTCCCAGTAATGGTGACCCCCTTGTTAGGAGAAGCAATGTCTTTAGTTTTTTCTAGAGGATGCGGCGGGTTAGGATTGACTCTTGGGTCAGTTCCCATGGCCATTTCATCAGTATTCGCCGGGTAAGTATGTTGTATTGTGTCATCATGGGTGCCTTGATGAGCTTCACAGGTCTCAACATCAGTTTCAGGAGCAACAAGTTTTTGATTCTCTTGCTCAAAGGCACCAGGATTGGAAGATGACCCGCCTACTCTCCTTTTCTTGGCTTGGGCCCTATAAGCAAAGACAACATGTTAAGACATATGCAAGGTTAAAAAGTTAATAAGCAATATTGGATGCAAAGGAAATAGTTACCCTTGATTAATAACCAATGGTGGCAGTTTTGTAGTGGCCGAGTCGCCGGATGAAGGTGGTGAATCTTGATATATTGAAACAGAAGGATTAAAAGCTTGTTAGATAAGGCCAACTGTTGATAAAGTAAAGGTTGCATTACAAAGCACCTCATTTGGCCATTTTCGAGCGGTCGACTTTTCACGCAAACCTTTCCCAAGGGCACCCGAGATGCTTCGGGTCTAGCGCCTTGACGCATACACAATTTTCTTCAAAAGGAAATCGGGATCCAAATAAGCTTCCGGGTTAGACAAACGTATTTTTCTAATGACCCGCCTTGCTGGCCTTGGAAACTAGAGCTCTGAGTCGGAAGAAACAGAAGTTACCTCAATATCTTCATCCTCGCTTGTTGCTTCATCATCCTGAGGTTGAAGGGAGTTTAGCAAATTTAATCAAAGGACAGTTAAGAAGGGGTGAAAGTTTTCTACCTCAGATTGCTCATTAACAACGTGTGACTCGTCCAGAATGGATGATTCTTCTACAGACGCCTTGCCCTTTTCTTGGTCGCAATGAATTTAGGTTTCTTTGCAGTAACTTTTTTTGTTTACCCTTCCATAATGAAGAGTTTGCCTGCAGAGGTATTGGCAAAGAAATAGCAAGTTTGAAAGATGAAGAATCTTATAAGCAAAGTGAGAACTGTCAAGGACTATTACCTCAGGAGACGGGTTCTGCGTATACAAGGGTCTCAGACCAGTTTTATTGCAAACTTCTTGCTTTTCACCCAACAACTTCTTCACAACCTTGTTTACATCGCTTGTCTCGACGTTGATGTTGTTGCAGCATTGGGCGTTGTTCAAATCGCCATCATACTCACACATTAAGGTGCCACACTGACTTAGGGGCCAGATCCGCCAAGTCAGCACCAATCAACCAGTTGGCTGTCAAAGCTTTGAGTTTTGGCCACACGAAGCCGATTCAAGCATGTTCTTCTCCAGAAGGAGGACCAGATAGATGAAAGTTTAAAGGAAGGCGTTCTTCTCTGAAACCCGGCAGAAGATTATCATCAACATAGGCTATGTTCTTACAATAGAACCAAGTCTTGCCCCATCCTTTAGGGTGAATAGGGAGGATAGCGGCAGGAAAACCATAGTCCCTTCGCCTTTGAGTTGTGACCCCGCCAAGTTCAAAGATAGGCCCGTCAGCACATTCTGTGTGGTGGTTGAGATAAAAGAACTCCCTGAAAAAAGGGCAGTAGGCTCCATTTCCATATAAACCTCACAATACACTTGGAACTGGCACAGGTTGGTTATAGAATTAGGAGCTAGGTCTTGAGGGTGAAGATTGTAAAAATGCAAGATGTCCCAGAAGAATTTTGACCCGGGAGGAGAAAACCCCTGTTCAAGATGATTTGTAAAAATCACTACTTCTCCGTCGTCAGGTTGCAGTTGTTGTTCTCCAAAGCCGGGTCGCCAAACAATCTTTTCTTTCGGAGGCAGATCTCCAAACTCTACATAATCTATGAGCATAGCTTCGGTAACTTGTGAAGGCGCCCAATCGCACAAGATAGGTTTGGACATGGTGGCTTATTCAAGAGAAGGGAGCTACATAAGCATATTTGGTGGGTTATTAAAAGGAAATGCGGATTGTTTGATAACTGGTATAATGAGGCAAAGATATTCTGGTCGCTCTAGTTTAAGATGACATGGTAAGCAATAGAACGTGAGCCGTCTTGGTATGGGTCACTGTCTGAAGTGAAGCAATTTATGAAGCTGGCGGGTTACTATAATACTCATGAGCCGGCAGAACATAAAGGTGACTTACAACCATCAAGGATTTGTGGGTTTTTCCTACTAAGTGAGGTACAAACAAGTTCCTACCAAATTGTTCACAATTACGGATCTACAAAATGGGTTGAAAAGAAAGTAATTTACTATCCCTAACAACAAGGGGTGGAAGTAATGGCGATATAATCTACGGATTTCAAAAGCGATCTAAAGAGTATTATGTACGAGATGGAACAACTACTCATGCCATTGTATTTCTGTGACAAGGGTTCATTGGAACATGCATAGACTAACAATGGCGATGAAGCACACTGGGAACTCCAATAAACTCCTATGAACCGTGATGAACTAATGCAGATCTGAGAGGAGGAAGAGGAACTTACGTGGTGGTTGCAGACAATGGCGAAGACGATTCGCTGCAACCCTCATGAAGCTGGAGGGGCACCGCGGTGCTGACAATTAGTCGGCCGACGACGAAAGAACGGTGACGGCGACGTGATGAACAGGGTGTGCTCAAGCAAGAGGAATAAGGATGGAGGCAAAAAAATGAAGGGGCCCCTCGCAAATATTGAAAGGGAAAAAAGTGGAAATGTGACCAGCCGACGTGGGAATCAAGGAGGTGCAGTAAATTTTGGAGCCACGGGCGCCTCGATTTTCGGGCCAAACGGATATGCATAACGGCCGTTATGATGACGCCACCAAACCCCTAGACTTTTGGCGGGTGATGTCACTGATGAACAAAGTAAGCAATTACAAAGGTCCTCATGGTTTCATAAACCGGCATTTTATAGCTCACAGAAGACAAAGGTATGAACTAAAGATAAGCCGCCAAGATCAAGGTAGAAGATATTGATGTGAATAAATTCAAATCAATCTGGAGCCTAATGTTGGGGATATAACCCCAAGGTATAACCCGCCCTACTGGGACGGGTCATAATGTGGCGCCTTAAAGTCTATACTCAAGATGGGCCTTGGCGTTCGTCGTACAGAGTTACAAGGTGGCTTACAGAGTAAGCCGCACGCGGCCCAAGACATGAGGACGGTGACTGATGGGCCATGAGGTGGAGAGTCACCAGGGGTTTCCTTGCTTAGGAGGCAAGGCTAGTTAGAGATGTATCGGGTCACGAATCATATCACGATCCGCGCTCTTCTAAACCCTAGGTCTCGACCTCTATATAAAGGCGAGCCCCTGAGGTCAATAGGGTTAAGTTACAATCCATCGTTAGCTAGGTCAAGCGAATCCGCTCCCTTGTAATCGTTATCCTCATCAATATACACAAAGCATGACGTAGGCTTTTACCTCCATCAGACGGGTCAAGCCTGGGTAAACTCGTCTATCATTCCCGATCAACCCCTTTGAGTCTCTATATAGTTGTGATGGCCTCACCAATAAGTCCTTTCACGATAACATCTGTCGTGACAAAACCATGACAGCCCGGGTACTTGTCCACCTAGGCCTGAGCATTCGGCCACTGTTCGTAAACTCCTAGAACCCTCCCAATGAATACGACGTAGCAGTCCTTCGCCATCTCCGATCTATGTACCTGCATCGTAAGTTGATGAATTCAGTGGTAATGTGAAACATAATGTATTTGAGAAACACAAAGAGAAATAGTTAGCGAAATACAAGCAACCAATAGTGAACATAAATAACGAAGTTCCTCATACCCAAACTAATTAACTAGAGCGATCTATGCTAGTTCATAGAAAGACAGTAGTACTAATTAAACATACACATTGTTACCATCAATCACTCCTCCATGTCGACGCTCCAATCTTCGTAGTCAGGGAGGAAGCACTCGAGCTTCGTGAAAGGCTTTAGGTCCATATGCTGAGCGAGTAGAAGTGTTCGGACATTATCCCGCCTCATTGCCCCATGATAGAACATCCATGTTGGTTCAAGAACGTCCTTCATGATCACTTGGGCAAGTTCACACAGTACGTGATAAAACTCAACTCGAATTCGATGATCCGATGTCCTTCCTATTATTGTCGCCCAGTTGACAATCTCAGCATCGCTGGAAGCAGCTGGCATGTGAAGGTGTTGATTATCCCTTCTGTACTCGATCACGTGATGCATGAGGTAGAATCCATCAGCCTTACTATCGTTCGATTGCTGGATGCAGCATAAGTGGGTCTTATGGCCGAAAGCCGACCCTTTATTCATGTACTTTTTCACCTTGATATATCTACCAGTAAGGTTGAAGGTTAAAATGGTAGTATCGAGAACACTCTTTCTGTGCGTGTAATACCTTTTCTTGATGTTCTCCGCTGAGTCCAAGTATAGAGCATTGGAGTATTGTGGGTACAGACAGAAGAGGACGCCCCCCCTCGCTGCGTAAAATAGTACACCTCAAATTAGCTTCCATGCTTGCAAAGGAATGATTAAAACTTATGAAAGGATATCCGCGATGAATTATGTGGGATGATAAGGCGGGAGAATCGTTTCCTTGTCCTTATTAGCGATCATGAACACACGGATGTACTTGCTCGCATAGTCACGATACTCTTTGCATACTGCCAAGAAGCTCTCATGCATATAGTACGGGTCCATGTTGCAGATATATTGTATGTTCTCATTCCTGATGATGTAGTTGAGATACACCACATACAAGTGGATGAACTGAAAATCCAGCTTGGTCATGTGGAACATGTCATAGATGTAGTTAAATCACATGATGAACTTATCCGCGGGCCATCTATCGACGTATGACCTCGCATCCGGAACCTGAGCCACGTAAAGCGGGTATCCTGGTTTTTTCCAATATGAGAAGGCTTTTCTCTCTGGCCACCACATCATCATGAAGTCTCCTTAGATCATTGTTCAGTATGTTCACTAGTGGATCGGGTGGCCGGTGACATGGAAACGCTCCGCACCTACGACAGGTATTCTGTCTACCTCCTAGGGCTTCAAAGGCGGCTGGCTGCTTGAAGAGTCGTTGGGCTAATCAGTGGATGGCCCTCGTGTTGTTCTTACTGTGTAGAGGCGGAATCTGGAGGCGTCTCCTACGAGGATCGCATGAAGAGAGACTTTTTGCAATCAGCCTTAGGGCATTGCGGCTCCAGCAAATCAGGCAACATCAAGTCATATTCATGCTCATTGCTTGAGTCATAGGCACAAGCATCGTCATAGCCAGTATTGATATACTTGTTAGAGTCATCCTCCTCCTTCTCCATGACATCATCATCATCCTCATAGGCACGACCACTACTGGAGGCTCTCACTCGCGTCGTCCGCTATCACCCGCCATGACATGTGCAGGTAATTGGGTAGGTGGGGTGGTGTTCATACCTTGTTGAGGAGTTATCGTTGATGTGCTAACGGGCGCCTCGACACGAAGAAGAGTCTTCGGCCAAGGCAAGAACCAACTCTTGCATGTGCCAATCTGTTTAGGGGTATCGTCGTCATCGACTGGTACCGAAGGAGGCAAATCCTCGAAGCATGCTTTGACACTGCCCACACAAACTTTGAAGACGCTATGGGGCATCTGCAGTTGTGGAGCATGTGGTCCTTCGGCTTCACGATCATTGCCTTTGCCACTTCCACAATTTCTCGTTGATGTCATACAGTAGGGTGCACAGGGTTTTGTCGGCCTGCAAATACATGTCTATGACATCAGACATCCGAAAGGCGACTAAAACGAAAGACTATACATATGCTAGTGAAGAGTGTAAGATGTGTAATTACCGTGATGGCACCGAGCTCAACCAAAGACAAAGCCCCTCCTCGCACGCCAAAGACGGAGGACGAGCTGCTTTGAACAGGAGCGAGACCAGGTACGGGAGCATGTGCGGTTGCGTGAGTAGGTGCTGGTGGTGCGATGTTCACCGAATTGCTCCCGACAAAGCTGGGAAGGGGAAAGTCCTCTGGCCCTTTATGTGGATTGTTCTTCGTCCAATCCCAAATTGTCAGAACCAAGTAGCTAAAGGAAGCTGCCAGAGTTGCACCGACCCTTTCTTCGACTACCTTGAGCAACTCTTCTTTGCTCTCAACTTTGCTCTTATCGACCGCAATCTTGACCTTCTCATCGACGGTCAGTTGAGTAAGCAACCGTCTCTGCCTTTTTGCCTCCACCTTCTCGTGGTAGCACTTATTCCACGAGGTGCCATCTCCAACACCATGCAGACGTCCATACGATGGAGGTTTGTCCACCGAGACATTTTTCAGTATGTTCAGGGCCCGGTTGAATGGGTTTTCCCACTTGGGCCTCACCGACAACTGAGGCGACTCATTTCTTTCGGCTGCCTTTTGGTGTTGCTCTTTCTACAAAAGGAACGTGGATGGTTTATAAATGTGACAAAACTTGTTATTGAATTGATTGGAAGCTAATATAAGGTGGTAATATAACAATTACCAGTAGTGTCATGAACTCCTCTTGTTTGGGTCCTTGTAAAAGATCTTATTAACAGGGTCCCACTTCTACCAGGCCCTGATCCATTCATGCTCCTGCGGGTTGGTGAACTCCGCCAAGGGGTCTGGGATTTCGTGACTTTCACATTTGGTGTCCTCCTTGCCCATACATGCCTCTTCCCCTCGTAACACGGCTTTCAAGGTGGTGGGGAGGCGTGTTCCTGGCCTGGAGCTCCTTCATTTTCTCCGTCTTTTTCTTGACTTCTTTTGTAGCGCAAGTCTCCTTGAATGTTTTGAAGTCCTCTTTCGTCAGTATCGGATTGTCACCATGAATCTTGGATCACGGTTTATTCTTCACAATCGCTTTTTTCACCCTTACTTTCCAGGCAGACAAGGCGTTGGTGAACATCACCATTGCCTTGTTCTTTATCTTTATCATGGGTTCGTTCTTCCACGAAAGTTTGATTTTAGTCCACCTGGGGAACAAGAACCTATTGTGCAACTTCATTAGGAGCATGTTCTCAATATGTGGTATCTTACTTAACTTTTCGTCATTGATGTTGGCGGTTTCCCTGAGGATGCATCCTAGTTGATTGTCGTAGCACACACGCGCTTCCTCCGGTGCCGTTGGCTCTAATTTCTTGGGGTGCATTGTTGTGACCACAATTTTTCCAATGTCGGCCACGTTTGTTTTTCATGCTCTCTTCGGCTTCGGTCCTTCGCAGGCTGCGTCACCATCGTTGCCGGTGTTGGGGGTGGTGTCGGTATCGGTGCCACTGTCGGTATCGGTGTCGGGGTTGTGCCACTCCCATCCTGCACCCGCAAGTTGTCTTCGTCCAGGTAATCTAAATAATGATTTGCTGCCTCGATGGGGTCTACTTCGAGGCGACCAGAACCCCCGGCTTCCTCATGGCTAGACATATTTCCTACAAGTATTTAAGTATGCTAGTTTAATTCTTGGCCGAATAAAATGAATAACAAAAAGGGGCCTATATTTTGTCAGAATGTTGATTCATTCCCCTTCCACCAAATCCCAGGCACTCAATATGTCCTAATTTCTAGCACAAGTCATGCCGAAATTCATGGATATTTTTGGCATGACCTCTGCTAAGAAGTGGATATATGGAGCACCTAAAATTTGCCGGAATGGAAATGAATCAACATTCCGACAAAACATAGGCCACTGGACATTCCAGCAAAACATCAATGACATATATCATATAACAAATGAACACATATCATATATCACATAGCAACAATGAACAACAATGGACATATGTCATACTACATTCCTAAAAAGTGGAGTATGCAAATGAACATATAACAACATATATGCAAATGAACATATAGAAACATATATGCAAATGAATATGCAAATGAACATATATGCAAATGAACATATAACAACATATTTTAATTCTCTTTTTTGTCCTAACTATTTTTTTTCCCCGCTAAGTTTTTGTCCTAGCTCACCAAGCAACAATGAACATCAATGAAAACTAAATGCTACTGTTTTTTTCCTAGATAATTTCAGGAAAAAAAATTCCCTAACTAATTTTTTGCCCTAGCTAGCTAATTTTTTTCCTAGTTAGTTGTTTGCCCTAGTTAGGAACATCAGTGAACATCTATAGACTTGGTCAAACCTAAAGAAGCTTGACCTAGAAAATCCTATAACTTAAAATATTTTGGAACGAATGAAGAAGTTATAAAATGTCTTGCTTCATTAACTTGAAATTCCATTCTATACAACAATGAAAACTAAATGCTATTTTTTGTTCTAGCTAACCAAGCAAAAATTCCTAAAAAATTAGCCCTATCTAAAGAAAGAGGAAGGCAGGGGAGAGGAGAGGCTTACGACAACGAGGTCTAGGGAAGGCACGGGGAGGGTGGCAGCAACGGTGAGATCGGGGCACGCTCAGGCGGCCAGCGGCAAGGTCGAGGGCGGGCAGGGGAGAGGGCGGCGGCGGCATGAGTTCGAGGGAGGGCAGGGCCTCATACGATGGCGATAGAGGAGAGGGGGAGAAGGCGGGCAGGGCCTCGGATGGCGGCGGCAGAGGAGAGGGGAGAAGGAAGAGAGGGGAGAGGGCAGCGATGACATGAGCTCGAGGGCGGGCAGGGCGACGACACAGGAGCAGCAGCGACGAAGGAGTGGGGGAGAGATCCGGCGCGGTTAGCTACTAGGGGTACAAATAGCAGTAGCGCTGGGTAAGTACGAACACTATAGCTAACTCGGTACTTACCGAGCGCTACTGCTAAGTCTTTTTATTATTTTTATTTTGTTTTTATTATTTTCCTTTCCTTTTATGTTTATTTTCTTGTTATTTTGTATTGTTTTCTCCCTTTTGTTTTTGTTTTTTGGTTTCATCCTGACGGCCTCACGCGGAGTCGACAAGAATTTCTCCCTCCACATTGCACGAATATCGCCGGAACCATGTGGTGGTAATTGAAGGGGATACGATGTATACATGATTTGATCAATAACGGTTAATTAAGTGCGTACACAAAATACATACATATATATAAATGATGGTTTCTCAGCTACATCGAAGACGTTTCACATTGAGCTTCTTCCCTTTCTTGTTCGTTGTTGAATAATTGAGCCCCTCGTTATGAATTTTCTGGCACCATGGAGTACGATCTTTCTTAGGTAATGTAGTCTTGATTCTTCTTTTCATGTATGCTTCATCATCGTCATGATCTTCCCTCATCGGTTTGTCGTATTGGTCGTAGTATTCCTCATTGGTGACTCCATCCATTCCAATGATGCTCCTTTTGCCTCTCCTCACGACAACAGGGTTGAGATTGGTTGGGTCGGTTATGAAGAAGCATTGTGTCACGTGCTTAGTGTGTACCCATGGCTCAGTTTTGGCGATAACGTTTACATTCACGGTAGCACTGTTCGCGTAGGGTACAAACATGGTAGTGAAATACTGGTTTTCTCTTATGATGGCCTTAGCCCATGTGAAATGGAACATCATCGCATCGTGCATTCTAGCATAGTTAAGCTCCCAGATCTCTTTGACCCTTCCGTAGAATCCTTAAGTTGTGCCGCTGGAGTGGGTCACGCATTCAATCGTTACCCCTGAGTTCTGGTAATCACTATCCATGTCTTTGGCCTCCGTGTAGAACGTGTACCCGTTGATATCGTATGCCTGATAGGACGCTGATGTCCCACAAGCGTATGGGATCGCAGCAGTTTTCGAGGGTAGAGTATTCAACCCAAATTTATTGATTCGCTCAGAAGGGCAAGCTAAAGAATATTCTCAAGTATTAGCAGCTGAGTTGTCAATTCAACCACACATGAAATATTAGTGTCTACAAGCAAAGTATCAGTAGCAAGGTGGTATGATAGCAACGACACCACAAAAAGCTTTGGCAATCCCCGGCAACGGCGCCAGAAAAAGCCTTGATGACGGGATGTTAGCGCCAACAAAGTCTTGCAACAAGTAACAGCGGAGTAGCAAGTAACAGGAGTAGCAGCAGCAGCAAAGTAACAAGTAACAGCACAGTGGACTAATCCCTCTTGTAGTAAGGGACAAGCCTAGGCAAAGTAACGTAGCGAGGACCAGTAGTAAAAGACTCGTAGGCAGTGGATCGGTGATGGATGAGTGTGACAGATGTGATTCATCATGTAACAGCTATCACACGGAGAGATATGTGGCTAGCTCTCATTCATCAATCTAATGTAGGCATGTATTCCGTATGTAGTCATACGTGCTTAGGGAAAAGAACTTGCATGACATCTATTGTCCATCCCTCCCGTGGCAGCGGGGTCCTAAAGGAAACTACGGGATATTAAGGTTCTCCTTTTAATAAATAACCGGACCAATGCATTAACATGCGGTGAATACATGAACTCCTCATGCTATGGTCATCTCCGGGAGTGGTTCCGGCTATTTTCACTCCGGGGTTGCCGGGTCATAACACATAGTAGGTGACTACAACTTGCAAGATAGGATCTAAAACAAACATATATTGGCGACAACATAATAGGTTCAGATCTGAAATCATGGCACTCGGGCCCTAGTGACAAGCATTAAGCATTGCCAAGTAGTAGCAACATCAATCTAGAACATAGTGGATACTAGGGATCAATCCCCGTCAGGAACTAACTCGATTACATGATAGATCTCATCCAACTCATCACCGTCCAGCAAACCTACGATGATATTACTCACGAACATGAAGAGCATCATGGAATTGTCGATGGAGAAAGGTTTTTGATGATGATGGCGACGATTTCCCCCTCTCCGGAGCCCGAAACGGACTCCAGATCTGCCCTCCAGATGAAGAACATGATGTGGCGGTGCCTCCGTATCGCAAAACTTGTTAAAACCTTCTCTCTGATTTTTTTCCAGGGGAAACGGAAGATATAGAACTAAGATTGGGGGCGGTGGTGCCACGTGGGCCCCACAAGCCTGCACGGTGCGGCCATCGGGGGTGGTCGCGGCCTGTGGGCTTGTGGCCCACTGGCACGCCCCCTCACGTGGATCTTTGCGCAGGTATTTTTCTTTTATTCCAGAAAAAATCTCCGTAAATATTCAGGACATTCCGACAACTTTTATTTCTGCACAAAAACAACACCATGGCAATTCTGCTGAAAAGAGCGTCAGTCCGGGTTAGTTCCATTCAAATCATGAAAGTTAGAGTCCAAAACAAGGGCAAAAGAGTTCGGAAAAGTAGATACGACGGAGACGTATCAACTCCCCCAAGCTTAAAGCCTTTCTTTTCCTCAAGCAACTCAGTTGACAAACTAAGAGAGACAAAAGAAAAACTTTGATGAACTCTGTTTGATCTTGTTGTTGCAGCCATGTCTAATGCACAACCAGAATTTCAGCAACATCACAAGCAAACCATATAAGCAAATGACATCTAGGTCTCACGGTAAACTCATATCAATGGCATAATCAACTAGCGATCAAATAATAATAAGCCTCAAGTGTCAACACTTCAATCAAAACAACATGAAGCAGTACGAATAGATGGTATCTCGCTAGCTCTTTATGAGACCGTAAAACATAAATGCAGAGCACCTTCAAAGAATAAGGGCTGACTAAGCATTGTAATTCAAGGTAATGAAGATCCAGTTATAGTCATACTCAACACAGTTAAAAGCAAAGCATAAAAATGACAGAGGTGCTCTCGAATTGGTGCTTTTGTAAGAGGAGGATGACTCAACAGGAACATAAATAGACAGGCCCTTCGAGAAGGAAGCATTGATTTGCAGAGATGCGAGAGCTCAATCTTTGAAAACAGAGATAATAATTTTGGGTGGCATGCTTTCATTGTCAACGCAATGACTAAGAGTTCTCAACATATTCCATGCTACACATGCTATAGGTGGTTCCCAAACAGAAAAGTAAAGTTTTGACTCCCCCACCACCAATCAATCACACTCCACGGCTAGCCGAATCCTCGGGTACCGTCCAAACCAACATCAATCCTGGGGTAGTTTTGTTTGTAATTATCTTTTCGATTTGAGCATGGAACTGGGAATTCCAATTACTGGCCCCTTTCTCGTGAATGATAGTGAATAAACACATATCGAGGATAACACGCCTAGCATGGAAGATACCAATAGCCCCTGTCACCACATGAGCGGTTCTGGCATGCAAAACAGATTATTTCTTGAAGATTTAGAGAGTGGCACATGCAAATTTACTTGGAACGGCAGGTAGATACCGCACATAGGTAGGTATGGTGGACTCATATGGCACAACTCTTGGTTCATGGAGGTGGATGCACAAGCAGTATTCCCGCTTAGTACAAGTGAAGGCTAGCAAAAGACTGGGAAGCGACCAACTAGAGAGCAACAACGGTCATCAAAATGCATTGAGAGTAACTAACATTGAGTGCATGCATGAGTAGGACATAAATCACCATGAACATGAACATCATAGAGGCTATGTTGATTTTGTTTCAACTACATGCGTGAACATGCGCCAAGTCAAGCCATTTGAAACATTCAAAGGAGGATACCATCCTATCATACTACATCATAGTCATCTCAACATTCATGTTGGCAACCAAGACAAACCATTATAAGCTCCTAGTTAAGTAAGCATGGCATAAGAAACTATGATCTCTAAGTAGTCATTGCAAACATGTTTCTCTCACAACAAAGCTGAATCAGGCATGATGAGCTAGTCATATTTACAAAAACAAAATAGATCGAGTTCATACCAGCTTTTCCAGGCTCAGTCACTTCATCATATATCGTCATTATTGCCTTTCACTTGCACGACCGAACGATGTGAACAATAATAAGAGTGCTCGTGCATTGGACTAAAGCTGGAATCTGTAGACAAACACAAAGGAGAAGACAAAGTAATATGGCTCTTTGAAAGCTAAACAGGTATGCATGCAAGAGCCACTAAACATTGTAACCAATATCTTCTACCTTGACCCAAAGAAAAAGAAAACTATCTACACGGGAAAGCTCCCAACAAGCAAAAGAAGAAAAAGAAAATCTTTTTGGTTTTTCTCAAACTAGACAAACACACGAAAATAAAACGAGAAAAAGGAAAATAAACTAACGTGGATGATACAGTGGCAAAGTGTGAACACCGGCTAACAAAGTGAAAGCATAAGCAAGAATGTAAAGTCGGTGAGAACACGTAATCCCCCAAGCTTAGGCTTTTGGCCTAACTTGGTCTACTCCCAAGGATGGTCCTGGCGAAACCCGAAATCATAATGGGGGTTATACGGGAGCGCTGCAGCCACTGCCTGGATAGCTGCCTCACGGAGACGAGCAAACTCCTCTACCTCATACTCCTCTACCTCTCCTTTGGTTATGTAATATCTCCGTTTTACCTGAAAGTCAAAGAGAGCAGGAGCAGGAAGGGTAATATGGAAAACACGATGTCAGTTAAATATCAATCGGTATAGGAGGGATTCATAATCCCTCTCAAGGAACTGGTAGCTATCAAAGCGACGCGGTCAAGGAAAGCTGTATGGAGCATGGGATCTCCTTCACGGATGGATACTCCAAGAAAATTTGCTATGCGAGTGGCATAGATCCCACCAAAGAAATCCCCTTCAATATCATTCTTATTCAGCCTCCTTGCTATAATAGCTCCCATGTTGAAGTTCTTGTCACCCGTCCTTGCGCTCTTAAGGATACTAAGGTCGGGTGCGCAGAGGTGACAATGCTCAATCTTGCCATTAATGCATCTGCCTATGAAGAGGGCAAAGTAATGCAAGGCAGGAAAATGAATACTCCCCATGGTAGCTTGCGTAATGTCTCTAGTTTCTCCAACCGTAATACCAGCGCAAAAAACTCTAACCGAAGATTTAGGAGGATCACTGAGGCTACCCCAAGTAGGTATTTTGCAAATTCTAGTAAAATCCTCTAAGTCCATGGTATACGATTTATCATGGAGATCGAACAGTACCGATGGCTCACGGCCAGCTGAAAATTTGAATCTACGAACAAAAGAGGCAGTGAGAGAAACATATTGTTCACATTTATCGGAGATGAATTCTTCGAGTTCGACGTTGTGAACAAGTGCATCAAACTCATCTTTGAAACCTGCCTCAATCATAAATTCATTAGAAGGCCATTCACATGGTTGTACCTACGCGTCCCTAGGTTGGTAAGGATCAGGCTCCCGAATCACAAGACGGGGACCTCTCTTGCTTGAGGAACCACCATGAAAGTTTCTCCTGAACATCTTCCTTCTCTGAAATTTTCAGTGACCCAAAGGAAAGGTGAACAAGGCTCAACTAAACTCGTAGCAACTACTCCAACAAGTGCCTAGAGGCCATATTACGCATCAAAACTACTTGGGACCAGCTAGAATCAGCATACGAAGCTCAAGAACATGGTCACCAAGGCAGCAAAAATACGCGGAGTATAAGGCACTAGAGAAAAAACTAGTTGGACCAATGGAGGAGTCACTTACCAAGGAGTAATTTCCCCAAAACAGTTCGGAGAACGGTGATTTGAGCAAAGAGATCGAAAATCCAAGCAAGAGGAGCAAGAACACGGGTTTGAGCTGCGAAACAATTTTGTCTGGAGGTAGGAGAACTGGATGGGAGCAAGAATGAGTGGAGGGGGTGCCTGTGGGCCCCACAAGCCTGGGTGACGCGGCCAGGGGGAGTGCCCGCGCCCCTACGGCTTGTGGCCCATTGGTGTGCCCCCCAGACAGACTCTTTGTCCCAGTATTTTTCAAAAAATCCAGAAAAAATCATACTTGATTTTCACAGCGTTCGGAGAACTTTTATTTTCGGGGTACTTTTCTACCGGACGCTAAGACAGAAAACAGGGAAAACTAAACTAAATCTATCATTTTTCTTCTAAGCAACCTAAAGTGAAAGCTTAAAATAGAGGTTTGTGACTCCTCAGTTCATCCATCTCATGGTCATCGAAAGAAATCCATCAATGGGGTTGATCAAATCCCCTCGACAAAACTTTCTCGAATCACAAAAGAGAACGGAGAATTTTAGAATATTCACTAGGTCACCTCAATGGGGATGTGTATCTCCCCAACCAGCAAATCATACTTCATCTTGACACGAGGAATGGGGCATTCAAAGCTCCCAATAAGAATTGATGATGTTTTTTCGATAGTATTGATGCAATGTACTCGATATTGTTTATTCAGAAAGTGTACCGTGTGCTCGTTACCGTTGACATGGAAAGTGACATTGCCTTTGTTGCAATCTATAACATCCCCTGCAGTGTTTAAAAAGGGTCTTCCGAGGATGACTGCCATGCCATCGTCCTCAGGAATATCCAAGATAACAAAGTCTGTTAAGATAGTGGTGTTAGCAACCACAACAGGCACATCCTCGCAAATGCCGATAAGGAAAGCAGTTGATTTGTCGGCTATTTGCATAGAGATTTCAGTGGGTGTCAACTTATCCAGTTCAAGCCTACGATAAAGAGAGAGAGAGGCATAACACTAATACCGGCTCCAAGGTCGCACAACGCAGTTCTAACGTAGTTTCCTTTAATGGAGCAAGGTATAGTGGGGACACCGGGATCTTAGGAGTTCCACCCTTTAAAGTGTAATTGGCAAGCATGGCGGAGATCTCAAGATCATGTATCCTCCTCTTATTAGTTACAATATCTTTCATGTACTTACATACGAAGACATCTTGAGCATATCAGTCAAACGCATCTGCAGAAAGACAGGTCTGATCATTTCAACGAATCGCTCAATATCCTCATCATCTTTTTTCTTGGATGGTTTGGGAGGAAAGGGCATAGGTTTCTGAACCCACGGTTCCCTTTCATTACCGTGCTTCCAAGAAGTGAAGTCATTCTTATCGTATCTTCTGTTCTTAGGCTATGGGTTATCAAGATCAACACTAGGTTCAATCTCCACATCCTTTTCATTGCTAGGTTGAGCATCTTCATGAACATCACTATTGATATTATCATTAGGCTCATGTTCATCACCAGATTGTGTGTCAGCATCAGAGATAGAGGCATCGTTTGGACTCTCAGGTGTAGCAGCAACAGGGTTGCTAGCGTGCAGGTTCCTATCATCTTTCTTCTTCTTTCTAGGATGACTAGGTGCATTAGTGTTAACTCCTTGAGAATCTTGTTCAATTCTCTTCGGATGACCCTCAGGATATAGAGGTTCCTGGGTCATTCTACCGCCTCTAGTGACGACTCTGACGAAATTGTCATTCAACTCATTGAGCAAGTCATTTTGAGCTTTAAGTACTTGTTCTACCTAAGTAGTAACCATAGAAGGATGTTTACTCATAAGCTTAAGATCATTGACGTTTCTGTCCACACAAGCACTTAAATGACTAAGCATACGAGCATTCTTTTCCAATTGTCTGCTAACATAATCATTGAAACTCTCTTGTTTGGCAACAAAGTTATCAAATTCATCCAAGCATAAGCTAGCAAGTTTATCAAAAGGAATATCACTCTCATCAAACCTACACAGAGAATTTACTTCTACTACATGTATTGGGTTATCGAGACCATAGATCTCTTCGATAGGTGGTAGATTTTTGACATCTTCAGATTTAATGCCTTTCTCTCGCATAGATTTCTTGGCTTCTTGCATATCTTCAAGACTAAGGAATAGAATACCTCTTTTCTTCGGAGTTGTCTTAGGATGTGGTTCGGGAATAGTCCAAGCATTCTCATTGCACAAGATATTGTTCAACAGAATCTCAGCTTGTTCTACGGTTCGTTCCCTAAAAACACTACCGGCACAACTATCTAGGTGGTCTTTGAAAGCATCGGTAAGTCCATTATAGAAGATATCATGTATTTCATTCTTCTCAAGAGGGTGATCAGGCAGAGCATTCAGTAGCTGGATAAGCCTCCCCCAAGCTTGTGGGAGACTCTCTTCTTCAGCTTGAGCAAAGTTGTATATTTCATGCAAGGCAACTTGCTTCTTACGGGCAGGGAAATATTTCTTAGAGAAGTAGTAGACCATATCCTGGGGGCTACGCACACAACCAGGAGGAAGAGAAGTGAACCAGGTCTTAGCATCATCCTTTAGCGAGAAAGGAAACAGCTTGAGCTCATAGTAGTGGCGGATCTTTTCCTCACTAGTGAATAGGGTGGCTATATCATGCAGTTTGGTAAGATGGGCTACAACCGTTTCAGACTCGTAACCGTGAAAAGGATCAGATTCGACCAGAGTGATTAACTCAGGGTCGATAGAGAAGTCATAATCCTTATCGGTCACAAAGATAGGCGAAGTGGCAAACTTCGGGTCGTATTTCATCCTAGCATTCAGAGATTTTTCTTTCCACTTGCGCAGAAGTTTCTCAACATCATAGCTATCCTTACACGCAAGAAAATCCTCAGCTATCACTTCAATAGTATCAGGCATAACATAGCGCGTATCAGGCATAACAGGCAATTAAGGCATAGTAGCAGGCATAACAGGCAATTAAGGCATAGTAGCAGGTTCTACTTCAATAGTATCAGCAGTTTCAGAAGTATCATCACATCTAGCAGCAACTCTAGCAATATGTGCATCAAGGAATGCACCAAGTGGAAAAGCAGTATCAGGCATAGCAGGCATAGTATCTAGCATAGCATCATCAGGCATAGTATCAAGCATAGTATCTAGCATAGCATCATCAGGCATAGTCTCAAGCATAGCATCATCAGGCATAGTATCAAGCATAGCAACATCATAAGCATCATGGACAGTAGAAGTAGCATCATCAAGCACAGGCGACATATCAAGATTTCTAGCAGGAAGCGAAGTCACAAACTTACTCAAAACTGAAGGTGAATCAAGTGCAGAGCTAGATGGCACTTCCTTACTTCTCCTTGTAGTGGAAGGTAGGACTTTTGTTCTTTGATCTTTCGGATTCCTCATAGTGACTAGCAGACGAAAATCCCAAGTGACTAAAAGAATATAGCTGTGCCTCCCCGGGCAACGGCGCCAGAAAAAGCCTTGATGTCCCACAAGCGTATGGGATCGCAACAGTTTTTGAGGGTCGAGTATTCAACCCAAATTTATTGATTCGCTCACAAGGGGAAGCTAAAGAATATTCTCAAGTATTAGCAGTTGAGTTGTCAATTAAACCACACCTGAAAGATTAGTGTCTGCCAGCAAAGTATCAGTAGCAAGGTGGTATGATAGCAACGACACCAGAAAAAGCTTTGGCAATCCCCGGCAACGGCGCCAGAAGAAGCCTTGATGACGGGATGTTAGCGCCAACAAAGTATTGCAACAAGTAACAGTGGAGTAGCAAGTAACAACAGTAGCAGCAGCAGCAAAGTAACAAGTAACAGCAGAGTGGCCCAATCCTCTTGTAGCAAGGGACAAGCCTAGGCAAAGTAACGTAGCGAGGACCAGTAGTAAAAGACTCGTAGGCAGTGGATCGGTGATGGATGAGTGTGAAAGATGTGATTCATCCTGTAACAACTATAACACGGAGAGATATGTGGCTAGCTCCCGTTCATCAATCTAATGTAGGCATGTATTGTCCATCCCTCCCGTGGCAGCGGGGTCCTAATGGAAACTACGGGATATTAAGGTTCTCCTTTTAATGAAGAACCGGACCAACGTATTAACACGCGGTGAATACATGAATTCCTCATACTATGGTCATCTCCGAGAGTGGTTCCGGCTATTGTCACTCCGGGGTTGCCGGGTCATAACACATAGTAGGTGACTACAACTTGCAAGATAGGATCTAAAACACACATATATTGGCGGCAACATAATAGGTTCAGATCTGAAATCATGGCACTCGGGGACTAGTGACAAGCATTAAGCATAGCCAAGTAGTAGCAACATCAATCTAGAACATAGTGGATACTAGGGATCAATCCTCGTCAAGAACTAACTCGATTAGATGATAGATCTCATCCAACTCATCACCGTCCAGCAAGCCTACGATGAGATTACTCACGAACGATGAAGAGCATCATGGAATTGTCGATGGAGAAAGATTGGTGATGACGATGGCGACGATTTCCCCTCTTCGGAGCCCGAAACGGACTCCAGATCTGCCCTCCAGATGAAGAACAGGATGTGGCGGCGCCTCCGTATCGCAAAACGCGATAAAACCTTCTCTCTGATTTTTTCCCAGGCGAAACGGAAGATAGAGAACTGAGATTGGGGTGGTGGTGCCACGTGGTCCCCACAAGCCTACACGGTGCGGCCATAGGGGGTGGCCGTGGCCTGTGGGCTTGTGGCCCACTGACACGCCCCCTCACGTGGATCTTTGCGCAGGTATTTTTATTTTATTCCAGAAAAAATCTCCGGAAATTTTCAGGACATTCCGAGAACTTTTATTTCTGCACAAAACCAACACCATGGCAATTCTGCTGAAAACAGCGTCAGTCCGGGTTAGTTCCATTCAAATCATGAAAATTAGAGTCCAAAACAATGGCAAAAGAGTTCGGAAAAGTAGATACGACGGAGACGTATCAGACGTGAGTTTGCACGCGGGGCCATGTGTTAAGGCATGTATGAGAAATTCGTCTGAACTGCCCTCTTCCGGGGGACTAGCAAGAACTTGCTCTTTGAACCAACACAATAAAGTGGCATTATGCTATAAAGTAACTCCGTCGTCCGTCTTGTGCATCCCCTGGTCACGGCACTTATTTGAGATGATTTCTTTGTGAAGTGTCACATAATCATCTACCACATCTAGGTGTTGTAGCACTACTAAGTTAGCCATGTCAAAGTTGTCCCGTCGATTTGAGTAGTCCACGTGCAATTCCCTCCGACCGTTGTTGTGACCTTCTCCTACGAGCCTCCCATGGTGCTTCTTGACGGGAAACCAACAACAGGGTCTCCGCCACCTATATAATTCTCGCAAAAGGAGATGCACTCTTGGGTAAAATACCCCTGGATAATGCTCCCATCGATACAAGACATGTTATGAAAGAATCCTTCGATGACCCATTTCATCATCTCGAACGGCATCATGATGCGAAGGAATGTTAGCCCAAGGTTGATGATGTCGCCCACAATGTGGACACAGAGATGCACCATGAGGTCAAAGAAAGTGAGCGGTAAGTACATCTCAAGCTCATATAGTATGACAACGATCTCTTCTTGTAGCCTTGGGAGCTACTTCACACTGATGGACTTTCGAGAGATAACATTGAAGAAGTTAAAGAGACCAATAAGCGTGTCACGGACGTGCTTGTCCATTATCCCTCTAATGGCAACCGGGAGTATCTGTGTCATCATCACGTGACAGTCATGAGACTTCATCCAGCTGAACCTTTTCTTCTTGGTGTTTAGAAATTTGCTTATCTTCCCACAGTAACTGGAACTGACTTTGATTCCCGTAAGGCACTTTATGAATTGATAAATCTCCTTCGCACTTGAGGTGAAGCAAGAAGGGGGCAATAATTCTCCTCCTTTTTGACTTTTCTGCCCCTTGGCTCCGCCTCCATCTCCATCTCCATCTTCTCTATCGACTTTCTACGGGGCATGTGGAGATCTCTCATGATCTCCAAATATTCCAAGTCTTTCCTTGACTTCGGCCCATCCATGGTCTTCTCCGGCATGTTCATCAGTGTGCCAAGCAAACTCTCCAGGACATTCTTTGTGATATGCATTTGATCAAGGCAATGAGGTGTGTCGTGATTGGGCCAGTACTCCATATCCCAGAAAACATACCTCATTTTCCATGCCTTCAGCAGCGGCTCCGGCGCCTTTTCCATCTTTCCCAACACATGGCACTGTTCCCAGTTATTCAAAAACTGATTGATTTCGACGCCGCTCCTCTTACGTGGAGGTCCTTGATGCTCAGCCAAACCATTGAATAGACCTCCACGTTTTCTCCATAGGTCATCCTTCTCGAGCCATCTATGATGCCTCATGTACACGATTTTCCAAGATCCGCCATCTTTCGTTGACATAAGCTGCTGAGAAGCTTTAACATCCATGCACCTCGTGCATCTGTAGTATCTGTGGCATACCTGGCTTGATGTGTACCCGTAACCGAGATAGTCATGCACCATCGTCATCAGCGCGGCTCTCATATAGAAATGATCTCTTGTGCTGGCGTCCCATGCCTTGACCGGTGATTTCCATGACGTGTCTAGCTCCTCTTTCAAAAGCCCCATATACAGGTTAGTATTATTTCCCAGTTGTTTCTCCCCTTGAATCAACATGCTCATGTGTATGTACTTTGTCTTCATGCACTTCCATTGGAGGAGGTTATACATCCATACAAAGACGAACCATGTGATGTGGTGGGTGGTCTGGTTTCCAAAAGGATTCATGCCATCGGTACTCGCACCAAGCACAATGTTCCTTGCATCTTCTCCAAAAAATCGATATTCAACGTTGAATGCTCTCCATTGGCTAGCATCTGCGAGGTGTCTTTGCTTCGGATCATCTCCATCATCGGGCTTCTTCCTCTCCGCGTGCCAGCGCATGAGGTTTGCTTCCTTAGGATCTATGGAATACCGTCGTAGAGGGGGAGTGATCAAAAAGTACCATACAAGTTTCTGAGGAGCTTTCTTTCATGCCTTCTTGTATCGAGAAGCATTGCACACTGGACAACTGGTTTTTTCCGCATGATCCCCCCGATAAATGATTTAATCGTTGATGCATGCATGGTATATAATGTGCGGTAGATCAAGAGGGCAAACGGTTTTCTTGGCCTCCTCGACACTAGTAGGACACATGTTCCCCATGGGAAGAACTTCATTATGTAGATACTTCAAATGCTCATCGAGGCTTTTGTTTGTCCATTTGTTTTTGGCCTCCGTCTTTAGAAGTTCAAGCATGAAACTCAAGCGGGTCACCTCGGGATTGCAACTGTCATACAATGGAGTCTTCGAGTCTACTTCAAGTTGTGCCAGCTTGGCTTCCTCTCTAGAAGCAACTCTTTTGCTAGTCGTACTCTTGCGAAGGAGGTCTCGAACATGAGGGTCCTGCACGACTGAACTTAGTAGCATCAAAGACTGCGGCGTGTCCGTCGCTTCTTCTCCGCCATGTCCGGACTCTTCTTCGCCGTGTCTGGAATCTTCTCCACAGCCATGTCCGCACTCTTCCTCGCCGACATGTCCGGGGCCAACGTCTTCGTGTCAATCGGTCATCTCTTCGTCTAGACTCATGTCGTTATTCCCTGCCATGTGGACATCCTCATCATCATCTTCACTTATCCACCAAGTATAGCCATCCATGAAACCATTCATCATCACGTGTGCCTTCAAATTGCCATGATCAAAATGGTCCAAAACTACTCCTTCTTTGCATCTTGTACACGGACATCTAATCCAAGTCCGATTATTTGCATACATGTCCATCACGGCGAATTACAAGTATCGCCCCACCTTCCTTCCACTCACCTTCATGAATGCATAGTATAACAAGCAAAAGGGCTATAAAAAATGCATGCATGCATCAAAGTCGTATAAAAATTTGGCATGACCTTGTCTAAAAATAGGACATATCGAGTTTTCTCGAAATTCGTGAAAACGGAAATAAATCGACATTTTGGCAAAACATAAGCAATTCACGGGTCATGTCAGTAACACAAATCCCTTCATATCGCAAACACATGTATTCCCATTCTTGAAATGCACAACTTTTTAGTCACCTATATCCCAAGAGAGATTGTGTGCGGTTAGATTATAAGGCCTTCGCAACCTATAGGGATTGAAAGTGGATGGCTAAATAGCTAACTAGATCTAGTTGTTTGGAGGAGAGATGACTCTAGCTAACTAATGGAGAGGGAGAGAGATGATCTAACTTGATCTATATGTATGGAAGGAGGGAGAGAGCCAAATAAATGTGGAATATAGATCTAGAAGAGGCCATTTATGGAGGAGAATTATGGTGGAGGGGGCATTAATGGGGAGATAAGAGAGGTAGAAGGAAGAGAGAAGAAAGGCAATAATGGTGGAGAAGTAACTTGGAGAGGGGAGAGGGGAAAGGAGGGGAGAGGACAAAGGGGGGAGGAAGGGGGAGAGAGGGGGTGTGGTTGAAAAGGTAGCACCAGCCATGATTAGGAGTAACGCTATATTTCTCAGGGAGCTAGTGCTATGGGTCTTAGTAGTAGCGTTTGTCAGGAGCAGTGCTACTACTAACTTGGGCCCAATAGCAGTAGCGGTGTTCCCGCAGCACGCACTACTGCTAAAATCTTAGTAGTAGCACTGTATTCTGGGCCACACTGCTACTACAGCTAGCGTTGGTGGGATTGTTGGGTCCCACTTGGCAGTAGCGCCTTTTATGTTTCCAACACTACTACTAAGGCTTCCCTTGTAGCGCTGTGCAAAGTCAGTTGATACGTCCCAAGCGTATCTATAATTTATGCTTGTTCCATGCTCTTTTGGGTGACATTGTTATATGTTTTGTTATATTTTTACATCATTTTACACATATTTGGACTAACCTACTAATAGCTGCAAAAGTGCATAATGTTCTTGTTTTACACTTTGATGTGTAGGAACTATCAAAAATAGAAGAGGAAACCTTGTTGGAGTGGGACTCTGACTTTCCTGAAATTTGTCCCCCCTACAGATTGTAGATATCGTCTATTTCCGCCTCGAAGATAATGTCAAAGCGAAAAATAATAAATGCGAAAGTTGGGAGGAATTTTATGTGGATAATTCTAGACATAACATGCGGCCCATTTGGAGTCCGTATGCTCCAGGAAAACCCGTTTTACTGGAGGACAAATATCTGATTAGAGGATTACATGAATCGGTGACGTGATTGAGTCCAACTCTCTTACCATATTAGATGGATTCATCCAAGCGACGACTTGGGGACCTCATTAAGGCTGAGAGGGTTCCTAGGAAGGTTCTATAGGTTCCCAAGAGCCCTTGGATCAAAGGGGCATCCATCGGAGGGCCAAGGATGATCGTCCCGACTCATATAAGGAGAGGAAAAAACTGATTTCTGGAGGGCCACCAAGAGGTACGAGATTTCCTCCTCCTAGGTAGCCGCTTTGGGGTGGAGAACCACCTACATACCAGCACCGTCTCCAACGAAGAAGGGGGGACAAGGGTCGCCGTCGTGGCCGCCATCGGTCATCGTCTTCTCTCCGGGCTGCACGTCTCCATCAACCTCTTGCTCACCATGGCCATGTGTGAGTAGTCTCCCTCGGGGCTGAGGTCTACTACGTGTAGCTATGTGGTCATCTCTCTTTCCCATGATGTGATATTGATTGTGATCATAGGCTATGTTAATCTAGGGTGATCCCATGATGTTTTCCCTTCTTCTATGTATTGGATTGATGTACTTACTTGATCTTATCTAGTATAATCCCCGAGACCATGGTGACAGCAGTCTATTGGACATGGATTAGAAGAATATTTTCATGAGCGATTTCCTCTTTTGTAAATTGATTGAAGATTGGGAGTCTCTTGGTGCTTGTTGATGACGACATGATGTATATACTTCTCGCCCCTCGTTGGATACCCCAAGTGGAAGGTCGAGATGTAGTCAACAACAAAATTCCCTTACACGGAGACTGTAAAGTTTATCGAACCAGGAGGACTCCTAGGCTCAACAAGTAGGTGTATTCCACCCTGGTGCTAGCAGAAGACATGGACCTACACACACAACAAATAACTTTGCTCCCAACGAGTACAGAGAGGTTGTCAATCTCTCTGGACTTGTAGTTTGCAAAGGATCAAAACACAAGCGGGAAGGTAATAGTGATTGCAACGGAAAAGTAAATGAAAGCGGTAAATGATGGAGGTGTAAACAATGATGGTGATATGGACTGGAGTCACGTGATGTTCACTAGTGATGTCTCTCTCCCAAAATATGATAAACAACTATGCTAGGGTAAACAAATCATAGTTGGGCAATTGACAGAATTATGATCGCACCGCAATGCTAATTATGCTCCTTGATAGTTAGACGTTCAATTGTAATGGGCGGTACGCCAAGACAAGTAGACCATTTACTCATCGGCATCTACTTACTAATCATACAACTTGAGATATCTATCTAGAACATCTCTCCGGTATTAAGTTGTGAGCCCCACCCAAAGTGTAAACTCAAAGCAACGGACAACGGCATTAACGAACTATGCGTAAAGTAAACAATCCTTGCAACCGTGGTCACAAACACCGTTATTTTCTCCCTGGTGGAAACAAGCACATCCCCTAGTCTTATGTTTCTGTTACTCAAGTTAGACATCGAGGGGCCCGAACCCACAATCATGCATAACGCTCCCTCTTGGAGTTACGATCTACTACTTGGCCAAAGCAATAAAAATCAACGAAGAACATGCAAGAATCACTAAGCAACATAATATAAAAGGATAATCAAATATATAACTCATAACAATCTGAACATAATCTCATAATCCATCGGATCCCAACAAACCGAGCATAGCAAAAGCAAGAGAATTACATACATGCCTTGATCATGTAGGGCAGCTCACAAGGACTAACAATTGAAACACGAGATTGGAGAGAAGACATCACATAGCTATTGTTCATGGACTCATGGTCCAAGGAGGACTACTCACGGCACGTCCAGAAAGTGTCCATGGTGGTGGAGAAGCTCCCGGAGGTCAATCCTCCCTCCGGCAGGGTGCTAGGAAGAGGTCTGCTGACGCTCCCGATCTTGGAAGCGCTGCGGCGGCGGAACGATGGAGAAATTCGTGATTCCAGAAAGTCTACTAGGGTTTCCTCATAGATCTCTAAATATAGGCCAATGGAGGGCACCCGAGGAGGTGGGACCCACCCAGGCGACCTCCTGGCGTGGCCTATGGCCCGGCCGCGCCAGCAGGCCGCCTGGGAGGCCCTGGCCCCCCTCTGGCCCTCCTTCAGTGATCCTGAAGCTTCTGTTTCGCTGATTTTTTTATATATTTTTTCTGGATTTTTTCGGGCTTCGGAAAATTGGGTAAAAGCCCCTGCAAAAAAGACATCAGCATGCAGAAACTCACATTGGGTGCACTGAGTTAGTAGGTTAGTCCAAATATGTGTAAAATGATATAAAAGTGTAGCAAAACATATAACAATGTCACTCAAAAGATCATGGAACAAGCAGAAATTATAGATACGTTTGGGACGTATCAACATCCCCAAGCTTAATTTCTGCTCGTCCTCGAGTAGATAAATGATAACACAATAATTTCTATGGTGACATGCTAACACACATATAAGAACTTCAAAGTAAAGCAAGTGAGATATGCAATTCAAGTCAAGACAATAACAAGCAAGAGTCTATATCTAGTATTGAATTTAGCAAAGTAAGAACATAAAGGTGCAAGAGCTCTCGCTGTCCGTGACTCGAATGTCTCCAAATGGTGTTTGCATGGAAGAAGTGGGAGATGGGTCGGAGATAAAATATATTTTTTAATTGAGAACTCAATCTACTAAACCTCACACTTAGTCTCATTCGGAATCTTATTTTGACTCATCCCGAGACCATTTGTCAGGCACAAGTCAAAATGATCATCTCCCTTTCGATTTTGAGCACTCGTGCAATGAATGAGAGTAAGCAAGATATGTTGGCACTTAGGATGGAAATAGAATAATGATGGGTAAGGAAGACAAAATGGTGTGAAAGGCCCACATCAATGGGGACAACCATAGGCGAGAAAAAGCCAAATGATAGATATGATGTGAGGAGTAGGGATTGCCATGTAACGGATGCACATATGAGATAAGGTAAGCTGTCCAATGGAACTAGTGGGGGTACATCCAACTTTTTGGTCATGAAGACCTAGAGCTCATTTCAGGAGGCTCATCATTGGAATATGCAAACCAAGTTCAATAGTGTAAGGGTCCCCACATAGTTATGCATGAATGATAATCTCTATGTAGTATTAATATAGTAATGGAGTACGAGTGTGGATCTTTCAAAAGGAATAGTAGTGTTGCCCCCTTCTCTCTTTTTTTGTGTCCTCTTTGGCTCTTTCTTTTTATCTCTCATTTGTCCTCTTTGGGATCTTTTCTTTTGTCCACTTTGGGATCTTTTCCTCACTTAAGGGCAACACTCTATGTTTTACATGAATAGAAAGAAAAATCATCACACTTTATAAGAAGTACTCAACATAAAGACAAGTGAAAACTATCATGATGTATGCAAATGTATGCCTCTGCCAGTGTAGCAGGATATGCAATGATACTAGCGCGTCATGTAGCAGTAATGAGGGCAACGCCCAACTAGCATGCGGCTCTATGTTCAAGCAAAAGCATGTATGACATGAAGATCAAGTCATGAGATGGTGGATGTTGCATGGCAATGTATCTCAGAAAGGCTATGGAAACGCCTTAATAGGTAGGTATGGTGGCTGTTTTGAGGAAAGATATCATGAGGCTTATGTATGACAGGGCGTATCATGTCATGGGTTTGGATGCACGGGCGGAGTTTGCACCAACTCTCAATGTGAGAAAGGGCAATGCACGGTACCGAAGAGGCTAACAAAATATGGATGGTGGAAGTGCCAATAATGGAATACTCACATTAGTCCAAAGAACGCATACACTTATTATCGGTAACTCTCTATCTAGTTAGGAAATTCACAAATATACAAGTACCCCGAGGAGGAATGTTTGGGGGTTTGGTTATCCTTATGCATCCTCGACTCATGGTAACGTGAGGGTACTCTATATATTCCAACCCCTCCAGAGGTTAGCGATCAATTTAGTAGCTAGAGTTCTCAACTAATTTTTAGTTTTTGAAAAACACACGGATTTCCCAAAATACGACACCTATCACTAATAGGCTCAAGTGTTGGAAATATGCCCTAGAGGCAATAATAAAATGGTTATTATCATATTTCCTTGTTCGTGATAATCGTCTATTGTTCATGCTATAATTGTATTAATAGGAAATAGTAATACATGTGTGAATTAATAGATCACAATGTGTCCCAAGCAAGCCTCTAGTTGGCTAGCTCGTTGATCAATAGATGATCATGGTTTCCTGATCATGGGCATTTATGTCATTGATAACGGGATCACATCATTGGGAGAATTATGTGATGGACAAGACCCAATCCTAAGCATAGCACTAGATCGTATTGTTCGTATGCTAAAGCTTTTCTAATGTCAAGTGTATTTTCCTTTGACCATGAGATTGTGCAACTTCCGGATACCGTAGGAGTGCTTTGGGTGTATCAAACGTCACAACATAATTGGGTGACTACAAAGGTGCACTACGGGTACCTCTGAAAGTGTCTGTTGGGTTGGTACGAATCGAGATTGGGATTTGTCACTCCGCGTGACGGAGAGGTATCTCTGGGCCCACTCGGTAGAACATCATCATGAGCTCAATGTGACTAAGGAGTTAGTCACATGATGACGTGTTACGGAATGAGTAAAGAGACTTACCGGTAACGAGATTGAACAAGGTATGGGTATACCGACGATCGAATCTCGGGCAAGTTCTATACCGACAGACAAAGGGAATTGTATACGGGATTGATTGAATCCTTGACATCATGGTTCATCCGATGAGATCATCGTGGAGAAAGTGGGAGCCACCACGGGTATCCAGACCCCGCTGATGGTTATTAGCCGGAGAGGTGTCTCGGTCATGTCTGCCTGTCTCCCGAACCCGTAGGGTCTACACACTTAAGGTTCGATGACGCTAGGGTTATAGGGAATTGTTATACAAGGTAACCTAAAGTTGTTCGGAGTCCCGGATAAGATCCCGGACGTCACGAGGAGCTCCGGAATTGTCCGGAGGTAAAGATTGATATATAGGACGGATGTTTTCGGATACCGGAAGTGTTTCGGGCGTCACCGGTAACATACTGGGACCACCGGGACCACCGGAGGTGGCCCCGGGGGTCCACCGGAAGGGGGCAACGACCCCGGGAGGCTAGATGGGCCAAGTGCGGGAGGGAACCAGCCCCTAGGTGGGCTTGTGCGCCCCCCACACTCAGCCCAAGGCGCAGGAGGTGGAGAGGGGGGGGAAACCTAGGCGCTGGTGGGCCTAAGGCCCACCTAAGGGTGCCCCACCCCTCCCCCTTGCCCTGGCCGCCGCACCTCCCGTCTGGGGGGGGCTGCCGCACCACCTAGGGTGGGAACCCTAGGGGTGGCACCCCCCTCCGCTCCTCCTATATATAATGGGCACTTTTGGGCTTTTAGAGACACGGTTTTCCCTCTCCCTCGGCGCAGCCCTGCCCCCCTTCTTCCTCCTCTCCCACGGTGGTTGGCGAAGCCCTGCCGGGAGACCTCATCTCTCCATCGACACCACGCCGTCGTGCTGCCGGAGATCTTCCCCAACCTCTCCCTCCTCCTTGCTGGATCAAGGCGCGGGAGACGTCACCGGGCTGCACGTGTGTTGAACGCGCAGGTGCCGTGGTTCGGCACTAGATCGGAATCACACCGCGATCTGAATCGCCGCGAGTACGACTCCATCAACCGCGTTCTAGCAACGCTTCCGCTTAGCGATCTTCAAAGGTATGAAGATGCACTCACCCCTCTCTCGTTGCTGGTCTCTCCATAGGAAGATCTGAATATGCGTAGGAAATTTTTTGAATTTATGCTACGTTACCCAACAGTGGCATCAGAGCCAGGTTTTCTATGCATAGATTCTATGCACGAGTAGAACACAAAAGGTTGTGGGCGATGATTTGTCAATTGCTTGCCGCTACTAGTATTATTCTTTTCCGGCGGTATTGTGGGATGAAGCGGCCCGGACCGACATTACACGTACGCTTATGTGAGACTGGTTCCACCGACACACATGCATGGTGTGCATAAAGGTGGCTAGCGAGTGTATGTCTCTCCTACTCTAGTCGGATTGGATTTGATGAAAAGGGTCCTTATGAAGGGTAAATAGCTTTGGCATATCATCGTTGTGCCTGTCACGTAGGTAAGAAGGCGTTCTTGCTAGAAACCCAAATCAGCCACGTAAAACTTGCAACAACAATTAGAGGACGTCTAACTTGTTTTTGCAGGGTTTGACATGTGATGTGATATGGCCAAAGTTGTGGTGTTGCATGTATGATGTATGAAATGATCATGTTATTGTAATAGGTTTCACGACTTGCATGTCGATGAGTATGACAATCGGCAGGAGCCATAGGAGTTGTCTTAATTTATTGTATGAGATGCAACGCCATGTGCTTACTACTTTTACTTCATTGCTAACGGTTAGCTATAATAGTAGTGATAGTAGTAGTTGGCGTGACGACTTCACGGAGACACGTTGATGGAGATCATGGTGTCACACCGGTGACGATGATGATCATGCGATGCCTGAAGATGGAGATCGAAAGAGCAAAGATGATAATGGCCATATCATGTCACTATATGATTGCATTGTGATGTTTAGCATGTTTTTCATCTTATTGCTTAGAACGACGGTAGCATAATAAGATGATCCCTCTTAAAATTTCGAGAACATATTCCCCTAAGTGTGCACCGTTGCAAAGGATCGTTGTCTCGAAGCACCACGTGATGATCGGGTGTGATAGATTCTAACGTTCGCATACAACGGGTGTAAGCCAGATTTACACACGCGAAACACCTAGGTTGACTCGACGATCTTAGCATGTACCGACATGAACTCGAATACAAGAGACCGAAAGGTCGAACATGACTCGTATGGTTGAATACGATCAGCATTATGTTGCTCAGCATGGTGACTAGTCCGTCTCACGTGATGATCGGACACGGGTTAGTCAACATGGATCATGTATCACTTAGATGACTAGAGGGATGTCGATTTAAGTGGGAGTTCATACTTAATTTGATTAAATGAACTTAATTTTCATGAACTTAGTCTAAAAGTTGTCTTTATAAATATTGTAGATGGCCAACGTCAACCTCAATTTCAACGCATTCCTAGAGAAAAACAAGCTGAAAGATGATGGTAGCAACTATGCGGACTGGGTTCGCAACTTCAAGCTCATCCTTGAAGCAGCTAAAAAGGCTTATGTCCTTGATACGCTGCTAGGTGACCCTCCCGCTCCTGCAGCAGCCCAGGACATTCTGAACATCTGGCAAACGCGGAGTGATGACTACTCTTTGGTTAGGTGTGGCATGTTATACAGTTTAGAAACGGGGCTCCAAAGGCGTTTTGAGCAACACGGTGCATATGAGATGTTCCAAGAGCTGAAGCTAGTTTTTCAAGCTCATGCCCGTGTCGAGAGATATGAAGTCTCCGACAAGTTCTTTAGCTGTAAGATGGAGGAGAACAGTTCTGTCAGTGAGCACATACTCAAAATGTCCGGGTTACACGATCATGTGACTTCACTTGGAGTCGAACTTCCGGATGATGCTATAATTGATAGAATCCTCGAGTCTCTCCCACCAAGCTACAAAGGTTTTGTGCTGAACTACAACATGCAAGGGATGGAGAAAACCATTCCCGAGTTGTACTCGATGCTCAAGTCTGCAGAAGTAGAAATCAGGAAAGAGCATCAAGTGTTGATGGTCAACAAGAGCACTAGTTTCAAGAAGGGCAAGGGTAAGAAGAACTTCAAGAAAGACGGCAAAGCCGTTGCCGCGCCCGGTAAGCCAGATGTCGGGAAGAAGAAAAAGAATGGACCCAAGCCTGAGACTGAGTGCTTCTATTGCAAGGGAAAAGGTCACTGGAAGCAGAACTGCCCCAAATACTTAGCGGACAAGAAGGCCGGCAACGTTAAAGGTATATGTGATATACATGTTATTGATGTGTACCTTACCAGTGCTCGTAGTAGCTCCTGGGTATTTGGTACCGGTGTTGTTGCTCACATTTGCAACTCAAAGCAGGAACTGCGGAATAAGCGGAGATTGGCCAAGGACGAGGTGACGATGCGCGTCGGGAATGGATCAAAGGTCGATGTGATCGCCGTCGGCACGCTACCTCTACATCTACCGTCGGGATTAGTTTTAAACCTTGATAATTGTTATTTAGTAGGAGCTTTGAGCATGAATATTGTATCAGGGTCTTGCTTAATGCGACATGGCTACTCATTTAAGTCAGGGAATAATGGTTGTTCTATTTATATGAGTGATATGTTTTATGGTCATGCTCCGCTGGTGAATGGTTTATTCTTGATGAATCTCGATCGTGATGTTACGCATGTTCATAGTGTGAGTACCAAAATATGTAAAGTTGATAATGATAGTCCCACATTCTTGTGGCACTGCCGCCTTGGTCATATCGGCATTAAGCGCATGAAGAAGCTCCATAGTGATGGACTATTAGAGTCTCTTGACTTTGAATCATTTGACACATGCGAACCGTGCCTCATGGGCAAGATGACTAAGACTCCATTCTCAAGAATAATAGAGAGAGCAACCGACTTATTGGAAATAATAGATACTGATGTGTGTGGCCCATTGAACGTTGAAGCTCGCGGTGGCTATCGTTATGTTCTCACTCTCACCGATGATTTGAGTAGGTATGGGTATATCTACTTGATGAAGCACAAATCTGAGACATTTGAAAAGTTCAAGGAATTTCAGAGTGAGGTCGAGAATCAACGTGACAGAAAAATTAAGTGTCTACGATCTGATCGTGGGGGAGAATATTTGTGTCACGAGTTTGGCACACACCTAAGGAACTGTGGAATCGTTTCACAACTGACGCCGCCTGGCACACCGCAACACAACGGAGTGTCTGAACGTCGTAATCGCACTTTATTAGATATGGTACGATCTCTGATGTCTCTTACCGACTTACCGCTATCATTTTGGGGATACGCATTAGAAAATGCAGCATTCACTTTAAATAGGGCACCGTCTAAATCCGTTGAGACGACACCGTATGAACTATGGTTTGGCAAGAAACCTAAGTTGTCGTTTCTTAAAGTTTGGGGTTGCGATGCTTATGTGAAGAAACTTCAACTAGAAAAGCTCGAACCCAAAGCGGAGAACTGCGTATTCATAGGATACCCTAAGGAAACTATTGGGTATACCTTCTATCTTAGATCCTAAGGTAAAACCTTTGTTGCCAAGAACGGATCCTTTCTAGAGAAAGAGTTTCTCTCGAAAGAAGTAAGTGGGAGGAAGGTAGAACTTGATGAGGTAATTACACACCCTCTCGAACAGGAAAGTGGCGCAGCGCGGGAAATTGTTCATGTGGCGCCTGCACCAACTGAAGAGGAAGTTAATGATAATGATCATGAAGCTTCAGATCAAGTTACTACTGAACCGCGAAGGTCCACAAGGGCACGCTCCGCACCAAAGTGGTATGGCAACCCTGTGATGGAAATCATGTTGTTAGACAACGGTGAACCTTCGAACTATGAAGAAGCGATGGCGGGCCCGGATACCAACAAATGGCTTGAAGCTATGAAATCCGAGATAAGATCCATCTATGAGAACAAAGTATGGACTTTGGTGGACTTGCCCGATGACCGGCGAGCCATAGAAAAGGAATGGATCTTCAAGAAGAAGACTGATGCAAACGGTAATGTAACCGTTTATAAAGCTCGACTTGTCGCAAAGGGTTTTCGACAAATTCAAGGAATTGACTATGAAGAGACTTTCTCTCCCGTAGCGAAGCTGAAATCAGTCCAAATCATGTTAGCAATTGCCGCCTTTTATGATTATGAAATTTGGCAAATGGACGTCAAAATAGCGTTCCTTAACAGGAACCTTAAGGAAGAGTTGTATATGACCAGAAGGTTTTGTCGACCTAAGGGTGCTAATAAAGTGTGCAAGCTCCAGCGCTCACCTATGGGCTGGTGCAAGCATCTCGGAGTTGGAACATTCACTTTAATGAGGTGATTAAAGCGTTTGGGTTCATACAGGTTTATGGAAAAGCCTGTCTGTACAAGAAAGTGAGTGGGAGCTCTGTAGCTTTCTTCGTACTATATGTGGATGACATATTATTGATGGGTAATAATATAGAGCTGTTGGAGAGCATAAAGGCCTATTTGAACAAGAGTTTTTCAACGAAGGACCTTGGAGAAGCTGCATACATATTAGGCATCAAGATCTATAGAGATAGATCGAGACGCCTCATAGGTCTTTCGCAAAGTACATACCTTGACAAGATATTGAAGAAGTTCAATATGGAAAACTCAAAAGAAGGGTTCTTGCCAGTTTTGCAAGGTATGCGATTGAGTAAGACTCAGTCATCGACCACGGCAGCAGATAGAGAGAAGATGAGTAATGTCCCCTACACTTCAGCCGTAGGCTCTCTAATGTATGCCATGCTGTGTACCAGACCTGGTATAAACCTTGCCATAAGTTTGGTAGGGAGGTACCAAAGTGATCCCGGTATGGAACACTGGACAGCGGTCAAGAATATCCTTAAGTACCTGAAGAGGACGAAGGAGATGTTTCTCGTTTATGGAGGTGACAAAGAGTTCGTCGCAAAGGGTTATGTCGACGCTAGCTTCGACACAGATCCGGATGACTCTAAGTCACAGACCGGATACGTATATGTTTTGAATGGTGGGGCAGTGAGCTGGTGCAGCAGCAAGCAAGAAGTCGTGGCAGCATCTACATGTGAAGCGGAGTACATAGATGCTTCAGAAGCGGCTCATGAAGGAATTTGGATGAAGGAGCTCATCACCGACCTTGGAGTGGTTCCAAGAACGTCGGGTCCAATCTCTTGTGTGATAACACTGGGGCCATTGCCATAGCCAAGGAGCCCAGGTTTCACCGGAAGACGAAGCACATCAAACGCCGCTACAACTCCATCCAGGACCATGTCCAGAGTGGAGTAATAGATATTTGTAAAGTACACAAAGATCTGAATGTTGCAGACCCGTTGACTAAACCTCTTCCACGAGCAAAACATGATCAACACCATAATGCTATGGGTGTTCGATACATCACAATGTAACTAGATTATTGACTCTAGTGCAAGTGGGAGACTGTTGGAAATATGCCCCAGAGGCAATAATAAAATGGTTATTATCATATTTCCTTGTTCATGATAATCGTCTATTCTTCATGCTATAATTGTATTAATAGGAAACAGTAATACATGTGTTAATAAATAGATCACAATGTGTCCCTAGCAAGCCTCTAGTTGGCTAGCTCGTTGATCAATAGATGATCATGGTTTCCCGATCATGGGCATTAGATGTCATTGATAACGGGATCACGTCATTGGGAGAATGATGTGATGGACAAGACCCAATCCTAAGCATAGCACTAGATCGTATTGTTCGTATGCTAAAGCTTTTCTAATGTCAAGTGTCTTTTCCTTCGACCCTGAGATTGTGCATCTCCCGGATACCGTAGGAGTGCATTGGGTGTATCAAACGTCACAACGTAACTGGGTGACTATAAAGGTGCACTACAGGTACCTCTGAAAGTGTCTGTTGGGTTGGTACGAATCGAGATCGGGATTTGTCACTGCGCGTGACGGAGAGGTATCTCTGGGCCCACTCGATAGAACATGATCATGAGCTCAATGTGACTAAGGAGTTAGTCACATGATGATGTGTTACAGAACGAGTAAAGAGACTTACCGGTAACGAGATTGAACAAGGTATAGGTATACCGACGATCAAATCTCGGGCAAGTTCTATGTCGATAGACAAAGGGAATTGTATACGGGATTGATTGAATCGTTGACATCATGGTTCATCCAATGACATTATCGTGGAGCAAGTGGGAGCCACCATGGGTATCCATACCCCGCTGATGGTTATTGGCCGGAGAGGTGTCTCAGTCATGTCTGCCTGTCTCCCGAACCTGTAGGGTCTACACACTTAAGGTTCGATGACGCTAGGGTTATAGGGAATTGTTATACGAGGTTATCGAAAGTTTTTCGGAGTCCCGGATGAGATCCCGGATGTCACGAGGAGCTCCGGAATGGTCCGGAGGTAAAGATTGATATATAGGATGGATGGTTTCGGATACCGGAAGTGTTTCGGGCGTCACTGGTAACGTACCTGGACCACCGGGACCACCGAAGGTGGCCCCGAGGGTCCACTGAAAGGGGGCAACGACCCCGGGAGGCTAGATGGGCCAAGTGCGGGAGGGAACCAGCCCCTAGGTGGGCTGGTGGGCCCCCCACACTCAGCCCAAGGAGCAGGAGGTGGAGAGGGGGGGAACCCTAGGCGCTGGTGGGCCTAAGGCCCACCTAGGGGTGCGCCACCCTCCCCCTTGCCCTGGCCGCCGCACCTCCCATCTGGGGGGGCTGCCGCACCACCTAGGGTGGGAACCCTATGGGTGGCACCCCCTCCCCTCCTCCTATATATAGTGGGCACTTTTGGGCTTTTGGAGACACGGTTTTCCCCCTCTCTCGGCGCAGCCCTGCCCCCCTTCTTCCTCCTCTCCCATGGTGCTTGGCGAAGTCCTGCCGGGAGACCTCGTCTCTCCATCGACACCACGCCCTCGTGCTGCCGGAGATCTTCCCCAACCTCTCCCTTCTCCTTGCTGGATCAAGGCACGGGAGACGTCACCGGGATGCACGTGTGTTGAACGCGGAGGTGTCGTGGTTCGGCACTAGATCGGAATCACACCGCGATCTGAATGGCCGCGAGTACGACTCCATCAACCGCATTCTAGCAACGCTTCCGCTTAGCGATCTTCAAAGGTATGAAGATGCACTCACCCCTCTCTCGTTGCTGGTCTGTCCATAGGAAGACCTGAATATGTGTAGGAAATTTTTTGAATTTATGCTACGTTACCCAACATCAAGCTCTTGGCACCAATAGTCCAAACATTACTCAAATCAATACCTCAAAACTATTGCAAGTTACTACTATACTTAAATAGCAATCTCAATTACCTACTTATGCAAGACACACAACTCAGTGCAACAAGCCAACTCTCTAATCAAGATAAGCATGATAACTCAATATAGTTCCAAAATCAACCTAAATAAAATCTCTTAAAAAATAAGCATGAAAACTAAGAGCTAAGCATTACAGTTGCTACGAGAAGATGAAGAACACACAAAAAGGATAAACATGAAAAGCTATGTTGTGTTCTAGAGTGAAATGGGGCGTGTCTCTCTCCCTAACAAGGTAGGCTACGTTCCGACTTGTTATGAACAGCAATCAAAACTAAAACAAACTAAAAAGAAAATAGCGGGACGCTCCAAGCATAACACATATACTATGAAGTGATAAGAATATAGCATGGAGATGGACGAACTGATGATTGTTGATAGAGAAGGGGATGCACGGGGGCATCCGCAAGCTTAGATGCTTGATTCTCCTTTGAATATTTCTTGGGGTGCATGGGGGCATCCCCAAGCTTGAGCGTTTGACACTCATGCATCTGCTCTCTTCATCTCTACCATCGCATACTTGAAAACTCCCTTCATACAAAAATCATCATAAGCTGATTAGAGTGGTTAGTTCCCTTAATAAAATAATTCAATACGTGCTGGAAATAAATATTTTCATGAAAAGCTACTGCTTCTAATGATTGCCAAAAGGTTTTTGCAAATAAAAAGCAAGCTTAGGATTCGCAAAACAATGAAAACACAAAACATGGAAGAATATGTGAAAAACATAACAACAGGTAGTAAATAATTTATGCGGGGCACTTCTGCAACTCAAATGGAAAACTCAGAAAAGATTCCAGAAATACAATTATATAGAGCATGCTGTAAAAAAAGTTCACATCAAAAAGATGATCTGGTGAGTTTTGGCGAATTTTCCGTCAAGCAGACATAATCTGTTTCTGGACAACATGTCACAATTATTGAACTTTCTTGCAATCGGAGGCTATAACTTGGCACAAAGCTTAAAATAAAGATACAATGATGTTGCTACAGTAGTAACACAGATCAAGACCACTAAAACAGAAAGTAAAAACAAAATGGGTTGCCTCCCAACAAGCGCTTTCTTTTATGCCTTTGAGCTAGGCACAATGCAAGAAGGTCAAATGTTATCAACTCCAAAAGAATAACTTGCCCGTGTAACGGAATCATAAGGTAACTTAATCTTCTTTCTAGGGAAGTGTTACATTCCCTTTTTAAGAGGAAATTGGAATTTAATAATTCCCTCTTTCATGTCAACGATAGCACCAACGGTGCGGAGAAAAGAACGTCCCAAAATAATTGGACATGAAGGATCACATACAATGTCCATAATAAGAAAATCAACGGGCACGTAATTATCATTGACAATAATAAAAACATCATCAATTCTCCCTAAAGGTTTCTTTATGGAAGAATCAACAAGATGAACACCAAAATAACATGGATCATAAGGTTTCCAATCAAGCCTATCATACATTCTTTTGGGCGTAACGGAGGCACTAGCTCCAACATCACACAAAGCAAAGCAAGAGATATTATTCAACTTTATTTTGACCATAGGATCCCAACCATCTTCTAGCTTCCTAGGAATAGAAGTCTCTAGCTTGAGCTTATCCTCCCTAGCTTTGATAAGAGAATTGGTAATATGCTCGGTGAAGGCAATTTTGAGCATACTAGTGTGGGGGTCTTTAGCCATTCTTTGCAAAAATGTGATGACTTCGGAGAGACTACAATTGTCAAAATCAATAATATTGCTATTAAGTAAAATTGTAATGTCATGCTCTACGTTTGATTTGCTCTCCATTGTAAGAGTTTGGACATCTTCCCAAGTTTGGGGACGTGTAGGAGCAACTTCAAACCAAAGATCTTGTGGCTTCCCGATGCAACCATGCCAAGGGCATAATTCTCCATAGTGACTAGTATAGTCACATGGTTTACTTGTAAGAAAACCCTTAGTGGTAACTGGAGCAATAGAGGAGAAGATGTAATCATTGTTGTTGTGACTAGTGGAGTCACCCAACATGGTGTTCTCAGTGGAAACCATAGCAGCGGGAACAAGCAAGAACAAAGCCACTAATTTTTTTGTGGTTTTTGGTATAAGACTCTAAAGCAAAAACTGAAAAGCAAACTAGCAAGACTAAAAATCAAAGGTAAAGGATAGTGTGAAACTCCCCTATCTTGAAGACTGGAGTCCCCGGCAACGGCGCCAGAAATTCGCTTGATGACGAGATGATGTATATACTTCTCGCCCCTCGTTGGATACCCCAAGTGGAAGGTGGAGATGTAGTCAGTAACAAATTTCCCTTACACGGAGACTGTAAGGTTTATCGAACCAGGAGGACTCCTAGGCTCAACAAGTAGGTGTCTTCCACCCTGGTGCTAGCAGAAGACGTGGACCTGCACACACAACAAATAACTTTGCTCCCAACGAGTACAGGGAGATTGTCAATATCTTCGGCCTTGTAGTTTGCAAAGGATCATAACACAAGCGGGAATGTAATAGTGATTGCAACGGAAAAGTAAATGAAAGCGGTAAATGATGGAGGTGTAAACAATGATGGTGATATGGACCGGAGTCACATGATGTTCACTAGTGATGTCTCTCTCCCAAAAGACAATAAACAACTATGCTAGGGTAAACAAATCACAATTGGGCAATTGACATAATTATGATCGCACCGCAATGGTAATTATGCTCCTTGATAGTTATAGGTTCAATAGTAATGGGCAGTACACCAAGACAAGTAGAACGTTTATTCATCAGCATCTACTTACTAATCATCCACCTTGAGATATCTATCTAGAAAATCTCTCCGGTATTAAGTTGCGAGCCCCACCCAAATTTTAAACTCAAAGCAACGGACAACTGCATTAACGAACTATGCGTAAGGTAAACAATCCTTGCAACCGTGGTAACAAGCATCGTTGTTTTCTCCCTCGTGGCAACAAGCACATCCCCTAGTCTCATGTTTCTTTCACTCAAACATGCATAATGCTCCCTCTTGGAGTTACGATCTACTACTTGCCCAAAGCAATAAAAAGAAACAGAGAACATGCAAGAATCACTAAGGAACATAATATAAAGGGATAATAAAATGTATAACTCATAACAATCTGAACACAATCTCATAATCCATCGGATCCCAGCAAACCGAGCATAGCAAAAGCAAGAGAATTACATAGATGCCTTGATCATGTAGGGCAGCTCACAAGTACTAACAATTAAAGCACAAGATTGGATAGAAGACAACACATAGCTACTGGTTATGGACTCATGGTCCAAGGAGGACTACTCCCGGCAGATCTGGGAAGCGTCCATGGTGGAGGAGAAGCTCCCAGAGGTCAATCCTCCCTCCGGCAGGGTGCCGGGAAGAGGTCTCCTGATGCTCCCGATCTTCGAAGCGCTGCGGTGGCAGAACGATGGAGAAATTCGCGATTCCAGAAAGTCTGCGAGGGTTTCCTCATGGATCTCTAAATATAGGACAAAGGAGGGCACCAGAGGAGGTGGAACCCACCCAGGCGACCTCCTGGCGCGGCCTAGGGCCCGGCCGCGCCAGCGGGCCGCCTGGGAGGCCCCTGGCCCTCCTTCGGTGACCCCGAAGCTTCTGTTTCATTTATTTTTTATATCATTTTTCTGGATTTTTTCGGGCTTCGGAAAATTGGGTAAAAGCCCCTGCAAAAAAGACATCAGCAGACAGAAACTGGCATTGGGTGCACTGGGTTAGTAGGTTAGTCCAAATATGTGTAAAATGATATAAAAGTGTAGCAAAACATATAACAATGTCACCCAAAAGATGATGGAACAAGAAGAAATTATAGATACATTTGGGACGTATCACTTGTCTTTGACTATCCTTGAGATATGTTCTGTGATGGTGGTACTCTCTTTGGATAGCCGCGGTGACATTGGCAAATCCATAGATAAGAACTACGAACTCTGAGGTGTGCTTTTGTAGCCCTACATAAGTCTCATCCTCTCTTGATCACAAAGGAATGACCTCCAAGTACATATCCATTGCATGTTTAAGTGGAAATATCATGTGATTAGATTATGTTAATGTTGTTGAGAGTAGCCAGTAGTGAAAGTATGAAGCGTAGGCCTTGTTTCTCACCATTGTTACACCGTTTATGCTCACTTTTGTCACTTGCTACCTTGCTGCCATTTTTATTACAGATTTATCTTACCTTGCTTTGACACACCTATCACCCATATTTTACCATCTCTTCATCGAACTAGTGCACCTATATAATTTACCATTGTGTTAGGTGTGTTGGGGACACAAGAGACTTCTTGTATCTTAATTGCAGGGTTGCTTGAGAGAGACCATATTCAACCTCTACTTCCCTGAGTTCGATAAATCTTAGGTCATCCACTAGAGGGAAATTGCTGCTGTCCTACAAACCTCTGCGCTTGGAGGCCCAACATAGTCTACAAGAATAGAAGTGTGCGTAGACATCATCAGCGCTACTGCTAAGTAGCAGCAACTCTTTCTATTTTCCAGCGCTACTAATGATGTCCTACCTATAAGGTTTTTCCTAGTAGTGATTGGGGGATCGACGAAGGTAAAGAGTCAGGTATAACACCTAAGTTTGATTATCTTAAATCTTTTATGAATACTGATGCCTTCAATGATTTTAGCACTTAGTATGGACCTGACCCTAAGATAGTATCCTCATTTTGTGAATCCTTTGCTGCTCATGTTAATCTCCCTAGAGAGAAGTGGTTTAAATATCATCCACCTATTAAAGAAAAAATTGAACAACCAATCAAAGTTGAAGCTGAAACTATTATTTACAATGTTGACCCAGTTGTGCCTACTTCTTACATTAAGAAACCACCTTTCCCTGTTAGGATAAAGTATCATGCTAAAGCTTCAACTATGGTTAACTAAGGTCATCTTAGAACAACCAAACCCTCTGAGCAAATCAAGGTAGAACATAGTACCGTTATGGTTAAAGATCTCTTGGTAGAAAATATTGTTGGGCATGTTATTTATTTGTGTAATGAAGCTGCTAGAATTGTCAAACCTGATACTAAAGACAAGCATAGACCTGTTGTTGGCATGCCTGTCATTTCATTCAAAACAGGAGATCATTGTTATCATGGTTTACGTGATATGGGTGCTAGTGTTAGTGCTATCCCTTTTACCTTATATCAAGAAATTATGCATGACATAGCACCCGCTCAGATAGAAGACATAGATGTTATTATTAAACTTGCTAATAGAGACACCATCACACCACTTGGGATTGTTAGAGATGTTGAAGTCTTGTGTGGGAAAGTAAAATACCCTACTGATTTGCTAGTACTTGTCTCACAACAAGATAATCTATGTCCCATAATATTTTGTAGACCCTTCTTGAACACTATCAATGCTCAAATAGATTGCAAAAAGGAAACTATCAGTGTTAATTTTGGTGGTACGTCTCATGAGTTTCATTTCTCCAAGTTCAGTAAACAACCCCATGATAAAGAACTGCCTAGTAAAGATGAAGTAATTGGTCTTGCTTCTATTTCCATTCCTCCTGCGGATCCATTATAACAATATTTGCTAGATCCTGAAAATGATATGCATATGCATGAAACAAACGAAATAGATAATATGTTCTTTGAGCAAAAACCTATCCTTAAACACAACTTGCCTGTTGAAACTCTAGGAGGTGCTCCTCCACCCAAGGGTGATCCTGTGTTTGAATTAGAGAAATTACCTGCACTTTAAAATATGTTTATCTTGATGAAAATAAGACATACCCTGTTATTATGAGTGCTAACCCTATAGAGCATGAAGAAGAAAGATTACTATTTTTTCTACGGAAGCACCGAGCTACTCTTCGGTATACTCTTGATGATCTTATGGGACTAGATTAATATGGAACCAAATGCTAAACATGTTGTTGATCACCAACAAAGACTGAATCCCAGAATGAAAGAAGTGGTGAGAAATGAAATATTAAAACTTCTCGAAGCAGGTATAATTTATCCTATAGCTGATAGTAGATGAGTAAGTCTCGTTCATTGTTTTCCTAACGAAGGAGGTATTACTATTGTTCCTAATGATAAGAATGAACTAATTCCACAAAGAATCATGACTTGCTATAGGATGGTAATTAATTTTAGGAAATTAAACAAAGCTGCTAAAAAAGATCATTATCTTTTACCCTTCATAGGCCAAATGCTAGAAATATTATCGAAGCACACACATTTTTGCTTTCTAGATGGTTGTTCTCGTTTCTCTCAAATACTTGTGTCACAACATGACCAAGAGAAAGGCAACTTTACTTGTCCTTTTGGAACTTGTGCTTATAGACATATACCTTTTGGATTATGCAATGCACGTGCTACCTTTCAAATATCCATGACTGCTATATTCTCTGATTTTTGTGAAAAGATTGTTGAGGTCTTCATGGATGGTTTTTCTGTTTATGGAACTTCTTTTGATGATTTCTTAAGCAACCTTGATCGAGTTTTGTAGAGATGTGAGCAAACTAACCTTGTCTTGAATTGGGAGAAGTGCCACTTTACGGTGAATGAAGATATTGCTTTGGGTCATAAAATTTCCGAATGGGGTATTGAGGTGGATAAGGCTAAAGTTTATGCAATTAAGAAGATGCCATTTCCTAAAGATAATAAAGGTATCCGTAGTTTCCTTGGTCATGCTGCTTTATATAGGAGGTTTATTAAATACTTCTCTAAAATTTCTAGGCCTCTTACTAATTTATTACAAAAGGATTTTCCTTTCGTTTTTTATAATGATTGTATAGAAGCCTTCGAAACACTTAAGAAAACCATAACTTCTGCACCTATTGTTCAACCACCTCATCAGAACTTGCCTTTTGAAATTATGTGTGATGCTAGTGATTATGTTGTTGGTGCTGTTCTAGGGCAAATAGTTGATAAGAAAATAAATTTCATTCATTATGCTAATAAAACTCTAGACAGTGCCGAGAGAAATTTTGCTACCACTTAAAAGGAATTCTTAGTAGTTGTATTTGCTTGTGATAATTCAGATCTTACATTGTTGACTCTAAAGTAATTGTTCATATTGATCATGCTCCTATTAAATATCTTATGGAAAAGAAAGATGCTAAGCCTAGACTTATTAGGTGGGTTCTCTTGCTACAAGAATTTGATTTGCATATCATGGATAGGAAAGGAGCTGAGAACCCCGTAGCTGATAACTTGTCTAGGTTAGAAAATGTTCTTGATGTCCCACTACCTATTGGTGATAGCTTTCCTAATGAACAACTATCTATGATTAGTGTTTCTCATAACACAACGTGGTTTGCTGATTATGCTAATTACATTCTCGCTAAATACATACCACCTAGGTTCACCTATCAACAAAAGAAAAAAAAAATCTTCTTTGATTCAAGACATTACTTTTGGGATGACCCACATCTTTATAAAGATGGAGTACATGGTATTATTAGATGTTGTATACCTGAGCATGAACAGGAACAGATCCTTTGGAAGTGTCACCCCGAGGCTTATGGAGGACACCATGCGGGAGATAGAACTACACACAAGGTATTACAGTCTGGATTTTATTGGCCTAATCTTTTCAAAGATGCTCGTAAGTTTGTCCTATCTTATGATGAATATCAAAGAATTGGTAACATTAGTAGACGTCAGGAAATGCGTCTGAATTATTCACTTGTTATTAACCATTTGATGTTTGGGGATTTGATTATATGGCACCTTTTCCTTCCTCTAATGGGTATACACATATTTTGGTTGTTGTTGATTATGTCACTAAATGGGTAGAAGCTATTCCAACCAATAGTGCTGATTATAACACCTCTATTAAGATGCTTACGGAAGTTATTTTCCCATGTTTTGGAGTCCCTAGATATTTAGTGACTAATGGTGGTTCACATTTTATTCATGGTGCTTTTTGTAAGTTGCTTGCTAGATATGATGTCAACCATAGAATTGCATCTTCGTATCATCCTCGGTCTAGTGGTCAAGTAGAATTAACCAATATAGAAATAAAAAACTAATATTGCAAAAGACTGTCAATAGGTCCTGAAAGAATTGATCTAAGAAATTATATGATGCATTGTGGGCCTATAGAACAACTTATAAGAATCCTATGGGTATGTCTCCTTATAAAATGGTTTATAGGAAAGCATGCCATTTACCTTTTGAGTTAGAACATAAAGCCTATTGGGCAATTAAAGAACTCAACTATGATTTCAAACTTGTTGATGAAAAGAGGTTATTTGATATTAGCTCATTAGATGAATGGAGAACCCAAGCTTATGAAAATGCCAAACTATTCAAAGAAAAGATTAAAAGATGGCATGATAAAAAGAATCCGAAAGCGGGAATTCAAAGTTGGTGAATATGTTCTATTGTACAATTCTCGTATTAGATTCTTTGCAGGAAAACATCTATCCAAATGGGAAGGACCATATATTATTAAAGAAGTTTATCGGTCTCGAGCTATTAAGATCAATAATCCCGAAGGCACTAAACCGAAGGTGGTCAATGGACAAAGAATAATGCACTACATCTCAGGTACACCAATTAATGTTGAAACAAATAATATCCAAACCCTGATACCGGAGGAGCACATTAGGGAGACCTTCCAGAGCACTCCAAAACCCTTAAAAGGAAGAGGTATGTGATACGGTAAGTAGACGGGCTCAAAAAAATCCGCAAAAATATTTTATGGCAGTTTTGTCATTTTAGAAAATTTAAGAAACTGAGAAACACATGGGAAGGTAACCGAGGTGTCCACTAGACACCAGGGCGTGCCAGGCGCCCTGGCGCGGCCTGATGTCTAGTGGGCCCCTCTCGTACCTTCCTGGATCCATTTTCTTGTGGAACACATATTTCCTAGTATAAAAATTATCTCTCTCTCTCTATATATATATATAATATGTATATATATATATATATCCCGATGATTGGACCCGAGTAGCATGGAGAAATCCTCTCTTCTTGTTTCGTGTAATTTTTCTATTAGAATTATCAAGCTGGGCATCATGTCTTCTCCCTCCTCCAACCACGTAGAACAAGATGTTTGGCTGATGAAGATGGAACTGAAGGAAGAGGAACCAACAGGAGCTATCAAGGAGAACAAGGAAAAGGAAGTCAAGGGGGATAAAGATCCACAAGAAGGGCATGTCATTCCACCAAAAGAAGAGGAAGAAGAAGATTGCCTCCAACCCTACTATGGGCATCTCACCCCTCTCGAAATCGAAGCCTTTAAAGCCTTCGAAACTGTTCGTGTTCATAATAAATATCTTACTCGTGAAAATATTTTGCTAAAGGACCAAGTCAACAATCTTCGAAGCATACTCAACATCTGGAGAACCTCTTGAGGCTACACTATGATGCTACCTCATCATCTACACCACTGATAGGTCTCCATCGTATCTAATTTTTCGAATTCTTTTGCCCTTGTTTTGGACTCTAATTTGCATAATTTGAATGGAACTAACCCGGACAAACGCTGTTTTCAGCAGAACTGCCACGGTGTTGTTTTTGTGCGAAATAAAAGTTCTCGGAATGACCTGAAAATTTACGGAGAATTTTTCTGGAATTAATGAAAAATACCTGCGCAAAGATCCACCGGAAGGGGTGAGCCAATGGGCGACAAGCCCAGGGGCGCGGCCACCCCCTTGCGCAAAAATCACAAAGAAGGATTCATCGAGTTTTACGATACGGAGGCACCGCCGCCTCCTGTTCTTCATCCGGAGGGCAGATCTGGAGTCCGTTCTGGGCTCCTAAGAGGGGAAATCGTCGCCATCGTCATCATCAACCTTCCTCCATCGCCAACTCCATGATGCTCTTCATCATTCGTGAGCAATCTCATCGTAGGCTTGCTGGACGGTGATGAGTTGGATGAGATCTATCATGTAGTTGAGTTAGTTTTGATGGGGAATGATCCCTAGTATCCACTATGTTCTGAGGTTGATGTTGCTACTACTTTGCCATGCTTAATGCTTGTCACTAGGGCCCGAGTGCCATGATTTCAGATCTGAACCTATTACGTTGTCGCCAATATATGTGTGTTTTGGATCCTATCTTGCAAGTTGTAGTCACCTACTATGTGTTATCACCCGGCAACCCCGGAGTGACAATAGCCGGAACCACTCCCCGAGATGACCATAGTATGAGGAGTTCATGTATTCACCGCGTGTTAATGCGTTGGTCCGGTTATTTATTAAAAGGAGAACCTTAATATCTCGTAGTTTCCATTAGGACCCCGCTGCCACGGGAGGGATGGACAATAGATGTCATGCAAGTTCTTTTCCCTAAGCACGTATGACTACATACGGAATACATGCCTACATTAGATTGATGAACGAGAGCTAGCCACATATCTCTCCGTGTTATAGCTGTTACATGATGAATCACATCTGTCACACTCATCCATCACCGATCCACTGCCTACGAGTCTTTTACTACTGGTCCTCGCTAGTATGATGAGTTCATGTACTCACCATGTGTTAATGCGTTGGTCCGGTTCTTTATTAAAAGGAGAACCTTAATATCTCGTAGTTTCCATTAGGACCCCGCTGCCACGGGAGGGATGGACAATAGATGTCATGCAAGTTCTTTTCCCTAAGCACATATGACTACATATGGAATACGTGCCTACATTAGATTGACGAACGGGAGCTAGTTACTTCTCTCTCCGTGTTATAGGTATTACATGATGAATGACATCCAGCATACTCATCCATTACCTATCCACTGCCTACGAGTCTTTTACTACTGGTCCTTGCTATGTTACTTTGTCGCTACTACTGTTGCTACTAATGTTACTCTGCTGCTACTGGTTACTGCTGTTACTTGCTGCTGCTGTCACTACTGCTGTTCCTTGCTACTGCTGTCAGTACTGCTGTTACCTATTACTTTGCTGCTACTTGTTGCAAGACTTTTCTAGACGCCTTTGATACAACAAGTTAGGAATAGTCTGCCGTCAATAGACCTTTTTCTGACATCGTTGCTATCATACCACTTTGCTACTTATACTTTGCTTGCAGATACTAATCTTTCAGGTGTGGTTGAATTGACAACTCGGCTGCTAATACTTGAGAATATTCTTTTGCTTCCCCTTGTGTCGAATCAATAAATTTGGGTTGAATACTCTACCCTCAAAAACTGCTGCGATCCCCTACACTTGTGGGCTATCAAGACTATTTTCTGGCGCCGTTGTCGGGGAAGCACAGCTATATTCTCTGAGTCACTTTGGATTTACGTCTGCTGATCACTATGAGGAATCCAATAGATCCAATAACTAAAGTCTTGCCCTCAACTACGAGGATAGGTAAGGAACTGCCATCTAGCTCTGCACTTGATTCACCTTCAGTTATGAGTAAGTTTGAGACACTACCTCCTGCTAGAAATCTTGATATGTCGCCTGTGCTTGATGATGCTACTTCTGCTGCCCATGATGCTTATGATGATGCTATGCTTGATACTATGCATGATGATTCTATGCTTGATACTATGCCTGATGATGCTATGCTTGATACTATGCCTGATGATGCTATGCTTGATACTATGCCTGATTATGCTATGCTTGATACTGCTTTGCCACTAGGTGCATTCCTTGATGCACAAATTGCTAGAGTTGCTGCTAGATGTGACGATACTTCTGAAAGTGCTGATACTATTGAAGTAGAACCTGCTATTTTGCCTGCTAGAACTAGCTCTCCTATGCCTGAATTGCCTGATATGCCTCAGCGTTATGTTATGGAGGGAGAGATAGCTGAGTATTTTCTTGCGTGTAAGGATAGCTATGATGTTGATAAATTATTGCGCAAGTGGAAAGAAAAATCTCTGAATGCTAGGATGAAATACGACCCGAAGTTTGCCACTTCGCCTATCTTTGTGACCGATAAGGATTATGAATTCTCTGTCGACCCTGAGTTAATCACTCTGGTCGAATCTGATCCTTTTCACGGTTATGAGTATGAAACGGTTGTAGCCCATCTTACCAAACTGCATGATATAGCCACCCTATTCACTAGTGAGGAAAAGATCCGCCACTACTATATCCTCAAGTTGTTTCCTTTCTTGCTAAAGGATGATGCTAAGACTTGGTTCACTTCTCTTGCTCCTCGTTTTGTGCGTAGCCCCCAGGATATGGTCTACTACTTCTCTGAAAAATATTTCCCTGCCCATAAGAAGCAAGCTGCCTTGCAGGAAATATACAACTTCGCTCAAGCTGAAGAAGAGAGTCTCCCACAAGCTTGGGGGAGGCTCATCCAGCTACTGAATGCTTTGCCTGATCACCCTCTTGAGAAGAATGAAATACTTGATATCTTCTATAATGGACTTACTGATAATTCCAAATACCACCTAGATAGTTGTGCTGGTTGTGTTTTTAGGGAACAAATCGTAGAACAAGCTGAAATTCTATTGAATAACATCTTGTGCAATGAGAATGCTTGGACTATTCCCGAACCACCTCCTAAGACAACTCCGAAGAAAAGAGGTATTATATTCCTCAGTCCTTAAGATATGCAAGAAGCCAAGAAATCTACGCGAGAGAAAGGCATTAAATCTGAAGATGTCAAAAATCTACCACCTATCGAAGAGATCCATGGTCTTGATAACCCGATACAGGTAGTAGAAGTAAATTCTCTGCGTAGGTTTGATGAGAGTGATATTCCTTTTGATAAACCTGCTAGCCTATGCCTGGATGAATTTGATAACTTTGTTGCCAAACAACAGAGTTTCAATGATTATGTTAGCAGACAATTGGAACAGAATGCTCGTATGCTTAGTCATTTAAGTGCTTGTGTGGACAGAAACGTCAACGATCTTAAGCTTCTGAGTAAACATGCCTATATGGTTACTACTGAGGTAGAACAAGTACTTCAAGCTCAGAATGACTTGCTCAATGAGTTGAATGACAATTCTGTCAGAGTCGTCACTAGAGGCGGTAGAATGACCCAGGAACCTTTATATCCTGAGGGTCATCCGAAGAGAATTGAACAAGATTCCCAAGGAGTTAGCACTGATGCACCTAGTCATCCTAGAAAGAAGAAGAAAGATGATAGGAACCTGCAAGCTAGCAACCCTGTTGCTGCTACACCTGAGAGTCCAAACGATGCCTCTGTCTCTGATGCTGAAACACAATCTGGTGATGAACATGAGCCTAATGATGATATCAATAGTGATGTTCATGAAGATGCTCAACCTAGCAATGATAAGGATGTGGAGATTGAACCTGTTGATCTTGATAACCCGCAGCCTAAGAATAGAAGATACGATAAGAATGACTTCGCTGCTAGGAAGCATGGTAAAGAAAGGGAACCATGGGTTCAGAAACCCATGCCCTTTCCTCCCAAACCATCCAATAAAAAGGATGATGAGGATTTTGAGTGCTTCGTTGAAATGATCAGACATGTCTTTCTGCAAATGCGTTTGACGGATATGCTCAAGATGTCTCCGTATGCTAAGTATATGAAAGATATTGTGACTAATAAGAGGAGGATACCTGAGGTTGAGATTTCCACCATGCTCGCTAATTATACCTTCAAGGGTGGAACTCCTAAGAAACTAGGTGATCCCGCTGTGCCCACTATACCTTGCTCCATTAAAGGCAACTACGTTAGAACTGCTTTATGCGACGTTGGAGCTGGTGTTAGTGTTATGCCTCTCTCTCTTTATCGTAGGCTTGAACTGGATAAGTTGACACCCACTAAAATCCCTCTGCAAATGGCCGACAAATCAACTAATTTCCTATCGCCATTTGTGAGGATGTGCCTGTTCTGGTTGCTAACGTCACTATCTTAACAGACTTTGTAATCTTGGATATTCCCGAGGATGATGCCATGGCTGTCATCCTCGGAAGACCCTTTTTAAACACTGCAGGGGCTGTTATAGATTGCAACAAAGGCAATGTCACTTTCCATGTCAACGGTAATGAGCATACGGTGCACTTTCTGAAGAAACAATATTGAGTAAATTGCATCAATGCTATCGAAAAGACTTCATCGATTCTTATTGGGAGCTTTGAATGCCCTATTCCTCGTGTCAAGATGAAGTATGATTTGCTTGTTGGGGAAATACACATCCCCATTGAGGTGACCTAGTTAATATTCGAAAATTCTCCATCTTCTTTTGCGATTCGAGAAGTTTTGTCGAGGGGATTTGATCAACCCGATTGACGGATTTCTTTTGATGACCATGAGATGGATGAATCAAGGAGTCACAAACCTCTGTTTTAAGCTTTCACCTTCGGTTGCTTAGAAGAAAATTGATAGATTTAGTTCAGTTTTCCCTGTTTTCTCTCTTAGCGTCCGGTAGAAAAGTACCCCGAAAATAAAAGTACTCCGAACGTCCTGAAAATCAAGTATGATTTTTTCTGGATTTTTTGAAAAATACTGAGACGAAGAGCTTGTCTGGGGGCTGCACCAGTGGGCCACAAGCCCAGGGGGCGCGGGCACCCCCTGGCCGCGCTACCCAGGCTTGTGGGGACCACAGGCACCCCCTCCACTCATTCTAGCTCTCATCTACTTCTCTTACCTCCAGAAAAAATTGCTTCGCTGCTCAAAACCGTGTTCTTGCTCCTCTTGCTAGGATTTTCGATCTCTTTGCTCAAAGCACCATTCTTCGAACTGTTTTTGGGAAATTACTCCTTGGTAAGTGACTCCTCAATTGGTCCAATTATTTTTTGCTCTAGTGCCTTATACTTCGCGTATTTTTGCTGCCTTGGTGACCATGTTCTTGAGCTTTGCATGCTAATTCTAGCTGGTCCCAAGTAGTTTTGATGCGTAATATGGCCTCTAGCCATTTGTGGGAGTAGTTGCTATGAGTTTTGTTGAGCCTTATTCACTTTTCCTTAGAATCACTAAAAAATTCAGAAATTTTCAGAGATAGAAAAGGGAAAAGATGAGGAGGTTCTTAAGAGGCTCGTCAAGCCGTGACCCCAAGGATGATGAGAGTGAGAACAAGCCCAAGTATCCGGTCCCTCGAGTCGCAGAAGTTCGAGCGTGCGAGTGGCCAAGCGACGTGTTCTTACGCGCCGCTGGAATTTATGAGGACTTTTATCACTTGGTGGAGAACACACGCCTTACCGCCTTCGTTGAAGATAAGTGTCTGCAATACCTCCTCCTCACTAATATCTTCGTACAAAGCTTTAACTTCTATCCGAGGAAGAATCCTCCTTTGGTTGAGTTTAAACTTTATGTTATCCCCCAGCGCATGTCACTCCAGGATTTTTGCAATGTTCGCAAATTGCCTTTTATTGGGGATATTCATGAACCTCGTCCACGGGACATAGAAGCTTTCATCGGTACAATTGTTGAAGGAGAGGAAAGAGGAGAGTCTTGCGCTAGAGATGCTAGCATTCATTTTCCCGTGCTTCGGTACTTCTCATTATTTTTGGGAAAATGTTTGATTGGCCGTGGGAAAGCTGGGTCACTTAGTTCCTAGATCTTGCGATCTTGCGCGAAGCCCTTTATAACGATAAAACTTATAGCTTGGGCGCTATAGTAGCTCAACGATTGAACATGAACCATTCTAAAGGTGTTGTCTATGGAGATATCTATGCTACTCGTCTTGCTAGACATTTTGAGATACCTATTAGACTGGACGAGGAAGAAGAGATTCTTCTTCCCGAGAGATATCTAGATTATGATAGCATGGTTCGCCATGACTTTCTTGATAGATATATAAATAGAAGGATGATTTATTACCTGGTATTTAGTCAGGGTACTCGTGAGACTATTACTTTGCCTGCTCCTTCTTTGTTCAATCTTCATGCAGGCAGGTACATAATTATGCCCTCGGACATCTACGCATATTGGGGCTTAGCCCAAACACAGGTGGCCGTGCCCGAGCCACCAGTCGAGTACCAGACGCTAGTTTATCAGTGCGAGCCAGAGGAGCTCACACAGCAGTGGCATCCTCAGTCCACTCCGGAGTACCCCGGAGCTGGTTATTTCCCTCCTTGGGAGTAGACCAACATAGGACAAAAGCCTAAGCTTGGGGAGTACGTGTTTCTCACCGACTTTACATTCTTGCTTATGCTTTCATTTTGTTCGTCGGTGTTCACACTTTGGCACTGTATCATCCATGCTAGTTTATCTCTTTTTCTCGTTTTCTTTTCGTGTGTCTGTCTAGTTGAGAAAAACCAAAAAGATTTTCTTTTTCTTCTTTTGCTTGTCGGGAGCTTTCTCGTGTAAATAGTTTTTTTCTTTGGGTCAGGGTAGAACATAATGGTTACAATGTTTAGTGGCTCTTGCATGCATACCTATTTAGCTTTCAAAGAGCCATATTACTTTGTATTCTCCTTTGGTTTTGCCTACAAATTCCAGCGTAGTCCAATGCACGAGCACTCTTATTATTGTTCACATCGTTCGGTCGTGCAAGTGAAAGGCAATAATGACGATATATGATGAAGTGACTGAGCCTGGAGAAACTGGTATGAACTCGATCTATTTTGTTTTTGTAAATATGACTAGCTCACTGTTCCTAGTTCAGCTTTGTTGTGAGAGAAACATGTTTGCAATGACAACTTACAGATCATAGTTGCTGATACCATGCTTACTTAGCTAGGAGCTTATAATGCTCTGTCTTGGTTGCCAACATGAATGTTGAGATGACTATGATGTAGTATGATAGGATGGTATCCTCCTTTGAATGCTTCAAGTGGCTTGACTTGGCGCATGTTTACGCATGTAGTTGAAACAAAATCAACATAGCCTCTATGATATTCATGTTCATGGTGATTTATGTCCTACTCATGCTTGCACTCAATGTCGGTTAATGTCATTGCATTTTGATGACTGTTGTCGCTCTCTAGCTGGTCGCTTCCCAGTCTTTTGCTAGCCTTCACTTGTACTAAGCGGGAATACTGCTTGTGCATCCACTCCCATAAACCCAAAGTTGTGCCATATGAGTCCACCATACCTACCTATGTGCGGTATCTACCTGTCGTTCCAAGTAAATTCGCATGTGCCACTCTCTAAATCTTCAAGAAATAATCTGTTTTGCGTGCCCGAACCGCTCATGTGGTGACAGGGGGCTATTAGTATCTTCCATGCTAGGCGTGTTATCCTCGATATGTGTTTATTCACTATCATTCACGAGAAAGGGGCCGGTAATTGGAATTCCCAGTTCCATGCTCAAATCGAAAAGATAATTGCAAACAAAACTCCCCCAGGATTGATGTTGGTATGGACGGTACCCGAGGATTCGGCTAGCCGTGGAGTGTGATTGATTGGTGGTGGGGGAGTCAAAACTTTACTTTTCTGTTTGGGAACCGCCTATAGCATGTGTAGCATGGAAGATGTTGAGAACTCTTAGTCATTGTGTTGACAATGAAAGCATGCCACCCAAAATTATTATCTCTGTTTTCAAAGCTTGAGCTCTCGCACCTCTGCAAATCAATGCTTCCCTCTGCGAAGGGCCTGACTATTTATGTTCCTGTTGAGTCATCCTCCTCTTACAAAACCACCAATTAGAGAGCACCTCTGTCATTTTTATGCTTTGCTTTTAACTGTGTTGAGTATGAATGTGACTGGATCTTCTTTGCCATGAATTACAATGTTTAGTCAGCCCTTGGTCTTTGAAGGTGCTCTGCATTTATGTTTTGCGGTCTCAGAAAGAGCTAGCGAGATACCATCTGTTTGCACTGCTTCATGTTGTTTTGATTGAAGTGCTGACATTTGAGGCCTATTATTATTTGCTCGCTAGTTGATTATGCCATTGATATGAGTTTACCATGAGACCTAGATGTCATTTGCTTATGTGGTTTTCTTGTGATCTTGCTAAAACTCTGGATATGAGTTAGACATAGTTACAACAACAAGATCAAACAGAGTTCGTCAAAGTTTTTCTTTTGTCTCTTTCAGTTTGTCAACTGAATTGCTTGAGGACAAGCAAGGCTTTAAGCTTGGGGGAGTTGATATGTCTCCGTTGTATCTACTTTTCCGAACTCTTTTGCCCTTGCTTTGGACTCTAATTTGCATGATTTGAATGGAACTAACCCGAACTAACGCTGTTTTCAGCAGAATTGCCATGGTGTTGTTTTTGTGCAGAAATAAAAGTTCTTGGAATGACCTGAAAATTTACGGATAATTTTTCTAGAATTAATGAAAAATACCTGCACAAAGATCCATCGGAAGGGGTGAGCCAGTGGGCCACAAGCCCAGGGGGCGCGGCCACCCCCCCCCCCCCCCAGGTCGCACCAACCAGGCTTGTGGTGGCCACCCCCCTAGGCCACCGCCTCCAAACTCAGATCTATATATTTCGATTCGCCCGGAAAAATATCAGAGAGAAGGGTTCATCGCGTTTTACGATACGGAGGCGACGCCACCTCCTGTTCTTCATCTGGAGGGCAGATCTGGAGTCCGTTTTGGGCTCCGGAGAGGGGAAATCGCGCCATCGCCATCATCAACCTTCCTCCATCGCAAATTCCATGATGCTCTTCATCGTTCGTGAGTAATCTCAGCGTAGGCTTACTAGACGGTGATGAGTTGGATGAGATCTATCATGTAATCGAGTTAGTCACTACAGGAATCAGCTTCTTTGCCGTCTGCCATCACAGACAACAAAGACAAAATCCCGGACGGCAAAGACAAAACAGCGGATGGCAAAGATTCTCACGGCCGGCAAAATTTATGCGTCAGCCTATGACGGCATAGGACCTTCTTTGCCGTCTGCCCCCCCCCCCAAAGCGGACGACAAAGCTCTTTGCCGTCATCTTTTCTTAGGAGCAGTCGGCAAAGTGCTCGAGACGGCAGCCGACAGGCGTTGCCTTCGTTAGGGGTTAACTGAGGCTTTGTCGTCTGCCTCTCCCTTTATCTTTGCCGTCTGCCTACCCCTTTATCTTTGCCGTCTTCCTCCTCCTCCTCCCCCCTCCACTCTTTGCCGTCTGCCTCCCCCTCCATCTTTGTTGTCTGCCTCCTCCTCCCCTCCCCCCTCCACTCTTTGCCGTCTGCGTCTCCCCCCCTCCACTCTTTGCCGTCTGCCTCCTCCTCCCCCCTCCTCTGTACCCTCTTCTTTGCTGTCTGCCCACCTTGGAAGCAGACGGCAAAGATACTATATGGCCAGCTGCTACTGCCGAGGTTGCACAGCTGGGCGCCATGTGGCACCTTTGCCGTCGGCTAGCTGACGGCAAAGGCCTTTGCCATCAGCTGGCAGACGGCAAAGAGCCTATATTGTCACATTTTTGTTTATTTTTTCTATTTCACAACACATATACATATAATTCATTGCACATATATGATAAATAGGTCACAACACATATATGACATACATATAAAGTCATCAATGCCATTTGTTCATCAACGTACATCCCATATATCAAAAGAACCAACACATACAAAGTTTCATCCATATATACATAAATATAGTTGCACATATATTGTTCATCCATATATACATATACATATAGTTCCACATTGTTCATCAACTCAAATAAAAACGGAAACTAAAGCACTCCAATGCCAGCTTCCATGCATGTAGTACATCCAATCTGCAAAATGGGAATAAGAAAGTCAGAAGAAGAAGAACAACAACATATATATTACAAATAAGCTAAATTGAAGAAGAAATAGAAGAAGGAAGAAGAGAACAAGGAGAAGAAAAACAAGAAGGAGGAGGAGGAGGAGGAGGAGGAGGAGGAGAAGGGGAAGGAGAAGGAGAAGGAGGAGGAGAAGAACAAAAAAGAAGAGAAGGAGAAGGAGAAGAAGGAGGAGAAGAAGGAGGGGAGAAGAAGAAGGAGAAGAAGCAGGGCTCCGTCTCCTTCTTCTCCTCCTTCTCCTTCTTCTTCTCTTCTTATCCTCCTCCTTCTTCTTCTTCTCCTTCTCCTTCTCCTTCTCTTCTTCTCTTCTTCTTCTTCTTCCTGCTTCTTTTCATTTCTCCTCTTCTCCTCTTCTTGGAGCTAAATTAGCTAACTATGTGTTTTTGGAGCTAAATGGGCTAATTATGTCATTATAGAGGAAAACAAGCTAAGTATATAATATAAATGAGCTAACCAAGGTTCTTATGCCATTTTGAGCTTATAATGTCTTTTAGGAGCTAAATTGGCTAATTATATCATTGTTGGGGAAATTAAGGCAAGGAGAATATGAAAGAGGAGAAGAAAAAGGAGGAGGAGGAGAAGAAGAATAAATGAAGAAGAAGGAGGAGGAGGAGGAGGAGAAGGACTAGAAGGTCCTTGGCCTTCTCCTCCTCCTCCTCCTCCTCCTCCTCCTCCTTCTTCTCTTCTTCTTCTTCTTCTTCTTTCTTTTCATTTTTCCTATTTATTCTCCTCTTCACCTCTTCTTGGAGCTCAATTATCTAACTATGTCTTTTTGGAGCTAAATGGGCTAATTATCCCATTTTAGAGAAAAACAAGCTAAGTATATAATATTAATGAGCTAACCAAGTTTATTATGCCATTTTGAGGTTATTATGGCATTTTGGAGCTAAATGGGCTTATTATGTCATTGTTGGGGAAATTAAGGCAAGGAGAATATGAAATAGGAGAAGAAAGAGGAGGAGGATAAGAAGAAGAAGAAATAAAGAAGAAGGAGGAGAAGGAGGAGGAGGAGGAGAAGGACTAGAAGGTCCTTGGCCTTCTCCTCCTTCTCCTCCTCCTCCTCCTCCTCCTCCTCCTTCTCCTTCTTCTCTTCTTCTTCTTCTTCTTCTTATTCTTCTTCTTTCTTTTCATTTTGCCTATTTCTTCTCCTCTTCTCCTCTTGTTGGAGCTAAATTACCAAATTATGTCTTTTTGGAGCTAAATGGGCTAATTATCCCATTTTAGAGGAAAACAAGCTAAGTATATAATATTCATGAGCTAACCAAGGTTCTTATGCCATTTTGAGCTTATTATGGTATTTTGGAGCTAAATGGGCTAATTATGTCATTTTTGGGTTAATTAAAGCAAGGATAATATGAAAGAGGAGAAGAAAGAGGAGGAGGAGGAGGAGAAGAAGAAATCAAGAAGGAGGAGAAGGACTAGAAGGTCCTTGGCCTTCTCCTCCTCCTCCTCCTCCTTCTCGTTCTTCTCTTCTTCTTGTTCTTCTTCTTTCTTTTCATTTTGCCTATTTCTTCTCCTCTTCTCCTCTTGTTGGAGCTAAATTACCTAATTATGTCTTTTTGGAGCTAAATGGGCTAATTATCCCATTTTAGAGGAAAACAAGCTAAGTATATAATATTCATGAGCCAACCAAGGTTGTTATGCCATTTTGAGCTTATTATGGTATTTTGGAGCTAAATGGGATAATTATGTCATTGTTGGGTTAATTAAAGAAAGGATAATATGAAAGAGGAGAAGAAATAGTAGGAGGATTAGAAGAAGAATAAATCAAGAAGAAAGAGGAGAAGGAGGAGAAGGAGGAGGAGGAGAAGGACTAGAAGGTCCTTGCCCTTCTCCTCCTCCTCCTCCTCCTCCTCCTTCTCCTTCTTCTCTTCTTCTTCTTCTTCTTCTTCTTTCTTTTCATTTTGCCTATTTATTCTCCTCTTCTCCTCTTGTTGGAGATAAATTACCTAATTATGTCTTTTTGGAGCTAAATGGACTAAGTATCCCATTATAGAGGAAAACAAGCTAAGTATATAATGTTCATGAGCTAACCAAGGTTCTTATGCCATTTTGAGCTTATTATGGTATTTTGGAGCTAAATGGGCTAATTATGTCATTGTTGGGTTAATCAAAGCAAGTATAATATGAAAGAGGAGAAGAAAGAGGAGGAGGAGGAGAAGAAGAAGAAATCAAGAAGGAGGAGAAGGAGGAGAAGGAGGAGGATGAGAAGGACTAGAAGGTCCTTGGCCTTCTCCTCCTCCTCCTTCTTCTCCTTCTTCTCTTCTTCTTATTATTCTTCTTCTTTCTTTTCATTTTGCCTATTTCTTCTCCTCTTCTCCTCTTGTTGGAGCTAAATTACCTAATTATGTCTTTTTGGAGCTAATTGGGCTAATTATCCCATTTTAGAGGAAAACAAGCTAGGTATATAATATGCATGAGCTAACCAAGGTTCTTATGCCATTTTGAGCTTATTATGGTATTTTGGAGCTAAATGGGCTAATTATGTCATTGTTGGGTTAATTAAAGCAAGGATAATATGAAAGAGGAGAAGAAAGAGGAGGAGGAGGAGAAGAAGAAGAAATCAAGAAGAAGGAGGAGGAGGAGAAGGACTAGAAGGTCCTTGGCCTTCTCCTCCTCCTCCTCCTCCTCCTTCTCCTCCTTCTCCTTCTTCTCTTCTTCTTCTTCTTCTTTCTTTTCATTTTTCCTATTTCTTATCCTCTTCTCCTCTTGTTGGAGCTAAATTACCTAATTATGTCTTTTTGGAGCTAAATGGGTTAATTATCCCATTTTAGAGGAAAACCAGCTAAGTATATAATATTCATGAGCTAACCAAGGTTCTTATGCCATTTTGAGCTTATTATGGTATTTTGGAGCTAAATGGGCTAATTATGTCATTGTTGGAGAAATTAAAGCAAGGATAATATGAAAGAGGAGAAGAAAGAGGAGGAGGAGGAGAAGAAGAAGAAATCAAGAAGGAGGAGAAGGAGGAGAAGGAGGAGGAGGAGAAGGACTAGAAGGTCCTTGGCCTTCTCCTCCTTCTCCTCCTCCTCCTTCTCCTCCTTCTCCTTCTTCTCTTCTTCTTCTTCTTCTTTATTTTTATTTTTCCTATTTCTTCTCCTCTTGTTGGAGCTAAATTACCTAATTATGTCTTCTTGGAGCTAAATGGGCTAATTATCTCATTTTAGAGGAAAACAAGCTAAGTTTGGAGGAGAAACTTACCGTAGTGGTCATCAAGGAGGAGAAACACCACGGTTGCTTGCGGCGGCTTCGTTTGGAGACGGTTGCCCCGGAGAAGGGTCGTGCAATGCCGCTCGGGAGTTATTCTGCAGAAAATATATTTTGCAATGTCTCAGTTAGCATGATGACACTAAAGTATTAATACTAGTTTATAATGAAACTCACCGTGCCAATCGAAGAGAAGACGGGCATCGGCGGAGGGACTTGACCGCTCTTCTCGCACAGACCCTGAAGAGTGGGTTGTATTAGTTAGTAATGAAACAGACATTACACACATGATTTGGCTAATGTGAAAAAAAACATACCACAAAAATCTCGTACAGGGCCCGTTGATTCGCCTCATTCCGGGCCCTCTCCTCCTCAAGCAATCGTAACGTGGTCTGGTCCCTCTCATCAAGAGCAGCCTGAAGAGCAGCCTGGCTTGCCAATCTCTCTTTCTCAAGAGCAGCCTGGTTTGCCGCTCTCTATTTCTGAAGAGCAGCCTGAAACACCATTCCTCGTTACCATAGTAATGATATATGGTGACACACATAATGAAATGGATGAAAGTGTTCTTAGTCCGTACAACTAACCTCGATGGCAAGTTCGACTGGCCGTGGACGACGCGTTATCTCACGACAGCTGCTCGACTGGCGCGCCTTGATCTCCGGAAGAGTCAATGGACAACGTATTATCCCATCTCCAATGGCTATCGAGCCATGGGGCCTCCCGCCACCAGATATCATCACCAGCTCTCGATCCAAAGGTTCCTGGCTAGGGTTAAAGTCATCCCCTTTCGTAGCCTTCCCCGCGTCCCTGTATGCCACGAGCTTCTGGTGGGATGATATGTTGGTGAAGTTATTGGGATCATCCAGGTCAGACTCAGAGAATGCCTTCGCCTTCTTGTACGAGGCAGTATGGGCCATGCCATAAAGGTCGTACAAGTGTGGCATCTCAGTCTTATTGTGATGCGCCTAAAAGAGAGGAACAAAATATTAGCATCAAGAATGAATTGCATGAATCATGAAGCAAATCACATACCCAGTTTCGTACAAACTGAAGTAAGTTGGCGCTGCCTTGATGGTGTGGCACACCAACCATTTGGCTACGCCGATCCTTCGCATTCTCATGGACGGCTCGCCAGCTGCCTGTGCACCACTCATCAACCAACGCCTTCCAACAATCCATCTTATCCGCACACCATCTCGGGGGCACCTGTAAGTTATTAGAAAGAATTTTCAGCGCTACTCCTATGAATGAAATCAAGAAAACTACGTAGAAGGACTTAAGAATAGGTAATTACCTTCATGTATTGCTCCTTCTTCAGAAACTTTCCGCGGCAATCCTTCTTCTGCTTCTTAATACCACGCATGGCTTAGTAATCTCGAATAGCCTACGGCCGAGCCTCGTGGCGCATGTTCTGTAGTAACCACCTACACTCGGCCTCGAGAACCCTGGCCGCCTCCTCCTCATATCCATCCTCACACCTATAGAAGGTCTGCAATCAAACGTGAAAACACCGATTAGTACAATAATTAGCTATATTGTTAATTTTAGATTCTGTAAAAGGATAATTTACCCAAAAGCTCTTGATCACCATCTCGGCCCTCGTGTGGAACAAGACACCATCTATAATCTCCTCCGACGGGGCCTGCGCAGCATGGTAGTGCTCCCAGGTAAATCCTAGTGTAGGAACCTGACCCTCACCAGGCAACGTGACAAACCCCGGGAAATTTGTCCGGCAAAGCACACCAAGGACGGAGTTCGGCCTACGGACTCCAAGAGGGTGTACCCATCCCCTGCAGTATGATAAGGTCAACGCATTAGATATTTGAACAAACTTGAAGGCAAAAGCTAAAAAAGGGTAAATGTACTTACCTATCTCCTTCAGGTTTAATCACCGGCCTATGCTCGTGGGTAGCCGGGGCGACCGGGAGACGTGTACTACCACGCTTGTACACGATGGCCCCGTCCACCTGCACATCGCCCTCACTATCCGTAAGCTCATCCCCGCCATCCCCGCCCCCTGAGCCACCCGGACCCTCGGTCCAATCCGGCAACTCGGTACGATCCGACCAGGTCTCCCATCCGGGCCTCTCCACGTCGGGTGAAGCCTCCAGAACCGTAGTCTCCTCCGGCTGCTCCTAGGCCGAATGCACCTCGACCCGAGGCTGCTCCTGGACCGGAGTCTCATGGGACGAATGCCCGTCAACAACAGGCTCCTGGAACGGAGTCCCCGTAGCCTCCTCCGCAAACGGGTCAACCATACTAGTCCTATGCTCGGGTGAATGAGCTGGTGGTGGTGGCGAGGACGGCTCAACAGTCCTCCTCGATCTTCTGCGACCACCACCTCTCCCTGTACCCTTCCCCTTCTTCCCTACCCGACCAGCACCTCTCCAAGTGGGCAATGTCGCCGACAAAGAAGAACCCACGGGCGGTGTCGACAGACTGTCTGCCAAGGCTCTACGGAGAGATAGGGGTGGAAGGGAAGTACTACCCCTCGTGTCGGGCGCCTGGGAAGAACCCGTCGAGCGATCTGGACCAGCGCCCACCATCTTTCCACAGCTGGTGACCTGCCATGATAAATATTAAAAGAAATTAGTACAACATAAAAAAATTGAATAACTGACATGAATAATAATATGTACATGAATAATAAAGATTAAAATATATATAATTTAAGTTTTGAATCTTACAAACTAATAATCATCATCAATAAATGCATCATCATCACTATCACGCATGTCTTCATGAATGACGTGCTCGTCGGGTTCAACGGCGTGAAGTTGTGAAAGGCCTTCCTTTAATCGTTGAAGCATTGACAGGTCATCCGCATCAGTAACCTCTACGAGTTCCAGGTCTTCTGGTTCCAGCTTAGGGCTGGAGTCGGATTCATTGTCGTTGTCTACTTCCATGTTCTTGGGTGAAGCACGGCGGTTCCTGAAACGTTTCTTGGAAAGACGTGTTTCTTGGAAGAATTCTCCATCATATGTGTCTGGGTTAATGTGAGGTTCATAATCATGTTCATTTGGGAGAGGTGGTCTGACATGTGGCGGCACTTCATAAACAACATACCAACCTTCCAGATTCTTATCAGTTTGGCATGCCCACGGTAGATAGAAAACTTGGGTCGCCTGTTGAGCCGTAATATAGACATCGGGAACATCTAAATGGGTGTTTGGATTGATTTCGACTAGTCCTATATGTTCATGAGTCCTTCTAGTCTTTTTCGGCTGGAACCAATAACATTTGAAGACTACGACGTTCGGTGGGTTTTCACCATAGAATTGAAGTTCATAAATTGCTTCAACTCTTCCATAATACTCGATAACACCTTCGCCAATAGCAGAGACACCACAATTTGTAGATTTCCGGTCGGGCATAGATAGCTCTTTGCCAAAGGTACGAAAGAGATACCCGTTGATGTTGAATTTCTCAAATGAACGGACCTTATAGTCAAAACCATTAGCGACTTGTCTCAATTCGGCGTCCATAGACTCTGAATTAGCCTACAAGTTTAATACGAAACAATTGTTGCATTAGCCGAAAGTTAGACCAAGAATGAAATGGACCATTATTGATAATTACCGTTTGTTTGAACCAAGAGATGAAACGGGGATAGCCGCCTCCTGTCTTTGATAGAAGCTCATACTCTTCGACGGAATCATTTTCGATCACCACTCCATCCAAGAATTTGACGACATAACGGCTGTTTGAAATATCTGGGAATAAGAGTAGTTCAAATGAATTAGAAGTTACGGGAAAATGTGCCGAGAACTCACTCGATGTACGGCCGCACTTCTGTTAGGTTGTTGAAGATATACAACGAAATGTTCCGCCATGCTTCGACATCGAACGTTATTGGTTTCGAACCACCGGCTGGTGCGAGCTTCCCTTTTGATAGGCTAAGGTTGGACCCACCTTTTTTAGGGTCTGCATCATTGTGCCGGGGCTTCGGATTATGCAAATGATGATCTTTGGCTTCGTAGTGTGCTCTCACAAAGTTTTCCACCTCCTCAGTAATGAATGCCTCAGCCATCGATGCTTCAATTCTACGCTTATTTTTACATTTAGCTCGAAGGGTCTTCTGCATCCTCTTAGTTGCATAGCACCAACGATCTTGCACGGGCCCACCCAATCTTGCCTCGGTCGGTAGATGTAAAATCAAATGATGCATTGGATTAAAGAAGCCCGGTGGAAAGATATTCTCTAACTTGCACAACAACTCCGGTGCAAACTCCTCCATGTCTTCTACCACGCCAGACGACAATTCTTTCGCACAAAGAACACGGAAGAAATAGCTCAGCTCCGCCAGTACTAGCCATTCATCCTGAGGAATAAAGCCACGTAACATCATCGGCATTACCCGCTCTAGCCATATGTGCCAATCATGACTCTTGAGACCAAAGATTTTTAATTTTTCAAGACTCGCTCCCCTCTTTAGATTCGCTGCATACCCATCGGGGAACATCAAGTGCATTTTGACCCACAAGATAATTTCCCTCATAGCTGGCCTTCCAAGATTGAACCAGGCCTTTGGCTTCGACCACTTCTGCTTTCCTTTGCCTTCTCGCATGTTTTGTAACGGTCTATGCATAGTGTCTCTTGATCGACTCTAGGCTTAATATTATCCTTTGTCTTCCCATCTATGTCGAACAATGTACCAAAAATAGCCTCTCCGATATTCTTTTCAGTGTGCATCATGTCGATATTGTGTGGAAGAAGGAGGTCTTTGAAGTAAGGCACATCCTAGAAGCATGGCATGCGAGTCCAGGCGTGTTTTTGAATTATACCCCTTGAAATACCCTGGATGGTCTGGATCAGGCTCGAGGGCGTTTAACTGATCCAGGATCTGTTGGCCTGTGAACGCAGGTGGTGCCAAGTTTTTGACAACTTTACCTTTGGTAAAGTTCTTCTTGTCTTTTCTAAACTGATGGTCAGGATCCAGGAACTGTCTATGCAACTCAAAGCAAGAATACTTCCGACACTCCTGCAACCAATGAAACTGAAGAGCTGCCTTGCATTGGGGGCACGGGAACCTTCCATGCACACACCATCCAGAGAATAGCGCATACGCTGGCAAGTCATGCATAGAGTACATGTACCACACATGCATTTTGAAGTTTTATTTTCTAGCGGCATCGTATGTCTTGACCCCATTTTCCCAAGCTTCTTCCAATTCATCCTTAAGCGGTTGTAGGTACACATTCATATTCTTCCCCGGATAATTGGGCCCTAGAATTATCAACGTCAGAAATATGTTCTTTCTTTGCATAATCTGCCCGGGGGGTGGGGGAGATTGAGTGGAATGACAAATACAAGCCAACAACTGTATTGGGTTGCCGTCATGCCGAAGGGATTAAAACCATCCGTGGTGGCGCAGACTCGAGGATTCCTTGGATCTGCCGCTTTATCCTGATGCAATCCATCGAAATGTTTCCATGCTTCCCCATCCGATGTGTGTACCACCATCTTATTCCCATCCGCATCTAGTTCGGTTCTTTTGCCCAATTTGTGCCATGTCATCTGTCTGGCTGTCTCTTCGACCATGAAAATACGTTGAAGTCTTGGTACGATTGGCATATACCGAAGAACACTAACTGCGATTTTGGTCTGCCTATTCTCACCCATACCGTTGTCTACCACAAGATACCTGCAAGACTCGCAATTGGGACAATAGTCCAAGTGTGCATACTCCTTCCTAAATAAGACACATCCTTTCTCACATGCATCTATCTTCTCATAGGGCATCTTAAGTACACGAAGTATTTTGTCCGACTGGTACAGGTTTGCAGGCATGACATGGCCTTTGGGTAGGAAACGTCCAAATAGTGTCATCATCCCGTCGTAGCATTCTCTTCCCAAGTTGAACTGAGCCTTCAGAGCCATTACTTGTGCAATTGCATTTAGCTAACAGAGCTCAGTGTGCTCATGGAGAGGACGTTTTGAAGACTCCAACATTTCATAAAAGGCCTTTGCAGATTCCTCCATCTCATCTTCCGAATCCCGAGCATCATCAAAGTCTTGCACCATGTCTTCGATCCCGGTACCGTGCGATGACGGACCACCTCAGCTCTTGCGCGTTTTATAGACTCACCATTAAAATGTCCACACCGTATAATTAGGCTTAAAACCCCTCCTCTGCAGGTGTTTAATCATTACAGCCTCTGTCGTCTTTTTATAGTTGTCGCATCCAGGACAGGGGCAATAGTTTCTTTCCTGGCCATTTGCGAATGCGGCTTTCACAAATTCGTTTGGTTTTACAAACCATTCTTTCGTCATCTCTTTCTGACTAGGGTGACCGGTATACATCCACGCACGATCATCACTCATCTTGCGTAGCTACTAAAGATAGAAGAAATATATTTATATATAATTTAGCATTTATATTCATCGGTTAATCAGGTTCGCCATTTTTATTACGTCCAGGCAACCTACACGCTAATAGGTAAAGATAGGTCCTAATCCCACCCGAGTATGTGTAGATTGGGTTCGTTTTCCCATGCTCTGCTCCGGATCCAACGCAAAATTTCGGCAGCACCTCCCGTTGTTCTCCTAATACACGTCTCCACAATAAACAGAGAGGATGTGCATCCGGAGAACAACGGGGGAGGCACTGACGAAATTCCGCATCGGATTCAGAGCACAGCATACGGGAAAACGAACCCAATCTACACATACTCGGGCTATCCATGGATAATGTTGGACAATTCGAAAGGATGGCGGTTATAAATACGCAAAGACATGCATATTTATAGATGTCGCCCTTTCGAACGGGAGACGCATACTGGTCACGCATACTGATAAATTAATTGAATTACCTAAATCTAGAAAGTTTCATCCGGAAACCGAGCCACAGTAAATGAAGGGGCGGGGATGAGATGAAATTTGTACTGACCCACGAATGCAGGGGCGGAGCTCGTACAACGCACGGGCAGGTCTTCGCACAGCAGACCTCACAACGATGAGACAACTATGTCTCAAGTGACTCCAAAAGTCCATCGGCATGGAGTTTCTTCATGCGCTTTACACCAATATGACCTAAGCGGCAGTGCCACAAAAATATGGCGCTATCATTGTTAACTCTAATTATTTTGGTCTCAATGTTATGTATGTGTGTATCACTATCAAGATTCAATATGAACAATCCTCTCACATTGGGTGCATGACCATAAAAGATGTTACTCATAGAAATAGAACAACCATTATTCTCTGACTTAAAAGAGTAACCATCTCGCAATAAACAAGATCCAGATATAATGCTCATGCTCAACGCAGGAACTAAATAACAATGATTCAAGTTCATAACTAATCCTGATGGTAACTGAAGTGAAACTCTGCCGACGGCGATTGCATCAACCTTGGAACCATTTCCTACACGCATCGTCACTTCATCTTTCGCCAGCCTTCGTCTATTCCGCAGTTCCTGTTTCGAGTTGCAAATATGAGCAACAGAACCGGTATCGAAACCCAGGCACTACTACGAGAGCCGGTTAAGTACACATCAATAACATGTATATCAAATATACCTGATTTTTCTTTGGCCGCCTTCTTTTCAGCCAGATACTTGGGGCAGTTGCGCTTCCAGTGACCCATACCCTTGCAATAGTAACACTCTGTTTCAGGCTTAGGTCCAGCTTTGGGTTTCTTCGTCGGACTGGCAATAGGCTTGCCGCTCTTCCTTGAATTACCCTTCTTGCCTTTGCCGTTTCTCTTGAAACTAGTGGTCTTATTCAGCATCAACACTTGATGCTCTTTACGGAGTTCAGACTCTGCGACTTTCAGCATCGCAAACAACTCGCCCGGTGACTTGTTCATCCCTTGCATGTTGTAGTTCAACACAAAGCCTTTATAGCTTGGCGGCAGTGATTGAAGGATTCTGTCAGTGATAGCCTCTTGCGGGAGTTCAATCCCCATCTCAGCCAGACGGTTTGAGTACCCAGACATTTTGAGCACATGTTCACTGACAGACGAGTTCTCCTCCATCTTGCAAGCATAGAATTTATCGGAGGTCTCATACCTCTCGATCCGGGCGTTCTTCTGAAAGATGAACTTCAACTCCTGGAACATCTCAAATGCTCCATGACGCTCAAAGCGACGTTGAAGTCCCGGTTCTAAGCCATACAAGACTGCACATTGAACTACTGAGTAGTCCTCCTTACGTGTTAACCAAGCGTTCTTAACATCCTGGTCAGCCGTAGCGGGTGGTTCATCTCCTAGCGCAGCATTAAGGACATAATCCTTCTTCCCAGCTTGTAAGATTAGCTTAAGATTACGAGCCCAGTCTACAAAGTTGCTTCCATCATCTTTCAACTTAGCTTTCTCTAGGAACGTATTAAAATTCAGGGTGACTGTCGCGTGAGCCATGATCTACAACACAAATATATTCAAAGTGGACTTAGACTATGTTCAAGATAATTAGAGTTTAACTTAATCAAATTACCGCTAAACTCCCACTCAAAAAGTACATCTCTCTAGTCATTTTAGTGGTTCATGATCCACTTACACTAGCTCAAGTCCGATCATCACGTGAGTTGAGTATAGTTTCAGTGGTAAGCATCCCTATGCTAATCATATCATCTATATGATTCATGATCGACCTTTCGGTCTCATGTGTTCCGAGGCCATGTCTGCACATGCTAGGCTCGTCAAGCTTAACCCGAGTGTTCCGCGTGTGCAACTGTATTGCACCCGTTGTATGTGAACGTTGAGTCTATCACACCCGATCATCACGTGGTGTCTCAAAACGACGAACTGTAGCAACGGTGCACAGTCGGGGAGAACACAATTTTGTCTTGAAATTTTAGTGAGAGATCACCTTATAATGCTACCGTCGTTCTAAGCAAAATAAGGTGCATAAAAGGATTAACATCACATGCAATTCATAAGTGACATGATATGGCCATCATCACGTGCTCCTTGATCTCCATCACCTAAAGCACCGGCACGATCTTCTTGTCACTGGCGCCACACCATGATCTCCATCAACGTGTCGCCATCGAGGTTGTCGTGCTACTCATGCTATTACTACTAAAGCTACATCCTAGCAAAATAGTAAACGCATCTGCAAGCACAAACGTTAGTTTAAAGACAACCCTATGGCTCCTGCCGGTTGCCGTACCATCGACGTGCAAGTCGATATTATCTATTACAACATGATCATTTCATACATCCAATATATCACATCACATCGTTGGCCATATCACATCACAAGCATACCCTGCAAAAACAAGTTAGACGTCCTCTAATTTTGTTGTTGCATGTTTTACGTGGTGACCATGGGTATCTAGTAAGATCGCATCTTACTTACGCAAACACCACAACGGAGATATATGAATTGCTATTTAACCTTATACAAGGACCTCCTCGGTCAAATACGATTCAACTAAAGTTGGAGAAACTGACACTTGCCAGTCATCTTTGAGCAACGGGGTTACTCGTAGCGATGAAACCAGTCTCTCGTAAGCGTACGAGTAATGTCGGTCCAAGCCGCTTCAATCCAACAATACCGCGGAATCAAGAAAAGACTAAGGAGGGCAGCAAAACGCACATCACCGCCCACAAAAACTTTTGTGTTCTACTCGAGAAGACATCTACGCATGAACCTAGCTCATGATGCCACTGTTGGGGAACGTCGCATGGGAAACAAAAAGTTTCCCACGCGCACGAAGACCTATCATGGTGATGTCCATCTACGAGAGGGGATATTCGATCTACGTACCCTTGTAGACCGCACAGCAGAAGCGTTAGTGAACGCGGTTGATGTAGTGGAACGTCCTCACGTCCCTCGATCCGCCCCGCGAACCGTCCCGCGATCAGTAGCACGATCTAGTGCCGAACGGACGGCACCTCCACGTTCAGCACACGTACAGCTCGACGATGATCTCGGCCTTCTTGATCCAGCAAGAGAGACGGAGAGGTAGATGAGTTCTCCAGCAGCGTGACGGTGCTCCGGAGGTTGGTAATGATCTTATCTCAGCAGGGCTCCGCCCGAGCTCCGCAGAAACGCGATCTAGAGGTAAAACCATGGAGATATGTGGTCGGGCTGCCGTGGCAAAGTTGTCTCAAATCAGCCCTAAAACCTCTGTATATATAGGGGGAAGAGGGGGAGCCTTGCCTTGGGGTTCAAGGACCCTCAAGGGGTTCGGCCGAGCCAAGGGGGGCAACCCTCCCCTTCCAAACCGAGTCCAACTAGGTTTGGAAGGAGGAGTCCTTCCCCCTTTTCCCACCTCCTCTTTTTTTTCTCTTTGATTTTCTTCCTATGGCGCATAGGGCCTTCTTGGGCTGTCCCACCAGCCCCCAAAGGGCTGGTGCGCCACCCCCAAGGCCTATGGGCTTCCACGGGATGGGTTGCCCCCCCCCCCCCCCGCCGGTGAACACCCGGAACCCATTCATCATTCCCGATACATTCCCGGTAACGTCGAAAACCTTCCGGTAATCAAATGAGGTCATCCTATATATCAATCGTCGTTTCCGGACCATTCCGGAAACCCTCGTGACGCCCGTGATATCATCCGGGACTCCTAACAACATTAGGTAACCAACCATATAACTCAAATACGCATAAAACAACATCGAACCTTAAGTGTGCAGACCCTACGGGTCAGAGAACTATGTAGACATGACCCGAGAGACTCCTCGGTCAATATCCAATAGCGGGACCTGGATGCCCATATTGGATCCTACATATTCTACGAAGATCTTATCGTTTGAACCTCAGTGCCAAGGATTCATATAATCCCGTATGTCATTCCCTTTGTCCTTCGGTATGTTACTTGCCCGAGATTCGATCGTCAGTATCCGCATACCTATTTCAATCTCGTTTACTAGGAAGTCTCTTTACTCGTTCCGTAATATAAGATCCCACAACTTACACTAAGTCACATTGCTTGCAAGGCTTGTGTGTGATGTTGTATTACCGAGTGGGCCCCGAGATACCTCTCCGTCACACGGAGTGACAAATCCCAGTCTCGATCCATACTAACTCAACGAACACCTTCGGAGATACGTGTAGAGCATCTTTATAGTCACCCAGTTACGTTGCAACGTTTGATACACACAAAGCATTCCTCCGGTGTGAGTGAGTTATATGATCTCATGGTCATAGGAACAAATACTTGACACGCAGAAAACAGTAGCAACAAAATGACACGATCAATATGCTACGTCTATTAGTTTGGGTCTAGTCCATCACGTGATTCTCCTAATGACGTGATCCAGTTATCAAGCAACAACACCTTGTTCATAATCAGAAGACCCTGACTATCATTGATCAACTACCTAGCCAACTAGAGGCTTGCTAGGGACAGTGTTTTGTCTATGTATCCACACATGTATATAAGTCTTCATTAGATACAATTATAGCATGGATAATAAACGATTATCTTGATACAGGAATTATAATAACAACTATATTTATTATTGCCTCTAGGGCATAATTCCAACAACTATCACATGTAAATCCACCCGATCAACACAAATATTCCAATTATGTCATTTTAGAGGAAAACAAGCTAAGTATATAATATTCATGAGCTAACCAAGGTTCTTATGCCATTTTGAGGTCATTATGGCATTTTGGAGCTAAATGGGCTAATTATGTCATAGTTGGGGAAATTAAAGCAAGGATAATATGAAAGAGGAGAAGAAATAGGAGAAGGAGGAGAAGAATAAGAAATCAAAAAGGAGGAGAAGGAGGAGAAGGAGGAGGAGGGGAAGAAGGAGAAGGATGAGAAGGTATTTTTCTTCTCTTCTTCTCTTCTTCTTCTTCTTCTTTCTTTCTTTTCATTTTTCCTATTTATTCTCCTCTTCTCCTCTTGTTGGAGCTAAATTACCTAATTATGTCTTTTTGGAGCTAAATGGGCTAATTATCCCATTTTAGAGGAAAACAAGCTAAGAATATAATATTCATGAGCTAACCAAGGTTCTTATGCCATTTTGAGCTCATTATGGCATTTTGGAGCTAAATGGGCTAATTATGTCATATTTGGGTTAATTAAAGCAAGGATAATATGAAAGAGGAGAATAAAGAGGAGGAGGAGGAGAAGAAGAAGAAATCAAGAAGAAGGAGGAGAAGGAGGAGAAGGAGGAGGAGGAGAAGGACTAGAAGGTCCTTTGCCTTCTCCTCCTCCTCCTCCTCCTTCTCCTTCTTCTCTTCTTCTTCTTCTTCTTTCTTTTCACTTTGCCTATTTCTTCTCCTCTTCTCCTCTTGTTGGAGCTAAATTACCTAATTATGTCTTTTTGGAGCTAAATGGGTTAATTATCCCATTTTATAGGAAAACAAGCTAAGTATACAATATTCATGAGCTAACCAAGGTTCTTATGCCATTTTGAGATCATTATGGTATTTTGGAGCTAAATGGGCTAATTATGTCATTGTTGGGGAAATTAAAGCAAGTATAATATGAAAGAGGATAAGAAAGAGGAGGAGGAGGAGAAGAAGAAGAAATCAAGAAGAAGGAGGAGAAGGACTAGAAGGACTAGAAGGTCCTTTGCCTTCTCCTTCTCCTCCTGCTCCTCCTCCTTCTCCTTCTTCTCTTCTTCTTCTTCTTCTTCTTCTTTCTTTTCATTTTGCCTATTTCTTGTCCTCTTCTCCTCTTGTTGGAGCTAAATTACCTAATTATGTCTTTTTGGAGCTAAATGGGCTAATTATCCCATTTTAGAGGAAAACAAGCTAAGTATATAATATTCATGAGCTAACCAAGGTTCTTATGCCAGTTTGAGCTTATTATGGTATTTTGGAGCTAAATGGGCTAATTATGTCATTGTTGGGTTAATTAAAGCAAGGATAATATGAAAGAGGAGAAGAAAGAGGAGGAGGAGGAGAAGAAGAAGAAATCAAGAAGAAGGAGGAGAAGGAGGAGAAGGAGGAGGAGGAGATGGACTAGAAGGTCCTTGGCCTTCTCCTCCTCCTCCTCCTCCTCCTCCTCCTTCTCCTTCTTCTCTTCTTCTTCTTCTTCTTCTTCTTTCTTTTCATTTTGCCTATTTCTTCTCCTCTTCTCCTCTTGTTGGAGCTAAATTACCTAATTATGTCTTTTTGGAGCTAAATGGGTAATTATCCAATTGTAGAGGAAAACAAGCTAAGTATATAATATTCATGAGCTAACCAAGATTCTTATGCCATTTTGAGCTTATTATGGTATTTTGGAGCTAAATGGGCTAATTATGTCATTGTTGGGTTAATTAAAGCAAGTATAATATGAAAGAGGAGAAGAAAGAGGATGAGGAGGAGAAGAAGAAGAAATCAATAAGGAGGAGAAGGAGGCGAAGGAGGAGGAGGAGAAGGACTAGAATGTCCTTGGCCTGCTCCTCCTCCTCCTCCTCCTCCTCCTTCTCCTCCTCCTCTCCTCTTCTCCTCCTCCTCCTCTCCTTTTCTCCTCCTCCTCCTCCTCTCCTCTTCTTCTTCTCCTCCTCCTCCTCCTCTCCTCTTCTCCTCCTCCTCCTCCTCTCCTTTTCTCCTCCTCCTCTCCTCTTCTTCTTCTTTCACGGGAAATTTTGGCATGACATGTCCCAATTCGAAATATCACGTGTCCAAATCACATGTCCACATATGACATGTCCACTTCAAATTTTTATATAATAGGAAGAACAATATAGAACTTGAAGCAAAATGCAAGAGTCTTTTTTCTTCGCAATATTTGGAACTAGTGGTAATCAATTCTGTTTTTTTTCTTTAAATGACCTATATGAAACTTGAAGAAAAATTTGCAACCCTAAGTAACTTAACCTAAGAACCTAATAAAAATTAACCTAAGTAAATTAACCTAAGTAACTTAACTAAATTAACCTAAACAACTTAAAGTAAGAACCTAATAGCAACAAGAACCTAATAACAATAACCTAACTAAATTAACCTAAGTCACTAAACTTAACCAAATTACCCTTAGCAAAGAGGCAAAGAGAGGAAAGGAGGGCCGGAGGACTTACAAGTGGCTAGGGGAGACGTCAACGACAAGGTGGAGCTCGGGGGAAATGCCGGCGGCAAGGTGGACCAGGGGCACGGAGAGGAGGGGCGGTGGTGGAGCAGGGGTCGCAGGGAAGAGGGGGCGCTGGTGGAGCAGGGGAACGGAGAGGAGGGGGCGGTGGTGGAGCAGGGGCACGATGGTGGAGGAGGGGGTCGCAGGGAGGAGGAGGGGCGAGCTCCGGCGGTGGGTCGCGGGGAGGAGGGAGGAGGGAGGACGAGCTCCGGCGGCGGTGCACGGAGAGAGTCGGGGGCGGTGGTGGAGCAGGGGAACGGAGAGGAGGGGCGGTGGTGGAGCAGGGGCACGATGGTGGAGGAGGGGGTCGCAGGGAGGAGGAGGGGCGAGCTCCGGCGGCGGGTCGCGGGGAGGAGGGAGGAGGGCGGACGAGCTCCGGCGGCGGTGCAGGGAGAGAGTCAGGGGTTGTGGTGAGCCGTTACGGGGGGAAAGGGGTGGGGTGGGGGTTGACGACGTTAGGTCTAGTGCGCGCTTTGCCGTCTGCCCCCGACGGCAAAGGGGTAACAGGCTGACGGCAAAGAGGTGGACCGTTATGGGTTAGAGGGCGGTGTGGGGTGGGTTCTTTGCCGTATGCCTGCATGTGCTTTGCCGTCAGTTGGGAGACGGCAAAGAGGCAGCAGATGGCAAAGACACTCTTTGCCATCAGCCTGCTCTTTGCCGTCAGGTTTTGGGTAGCTGATGGCAAAGAGTGTCATTGCCATCAGGCAGCAGACGGCAACGAAGCAGCACATGGCAAATTCTCTGATTCCAGTAGTGAGTTTTGATGGGGATTGATCCCTCGTATCCACTATGTTCTGAGATTGATGTTCCTACTACTTTACCATGCTTAATGCTTGTCACTAGGGCCCGAGTGCCATGATTTCAGATCTGAACCTATTATGTTGTTGCCAATATATGTGTGTTTTAGATCCTATCTTGCAAGTTGTAGTCACCTACTATGTGTTATGACCCTGCAACCCCGGAGTGACAATAGCCAGAACCACTCCCGGAGATGACCATAGTATGAGGAGTTCATGTATTCACCATGTGTTAATGCGTTGGTTCGGTCCTTCATTAAAAGGAGAACCTTAATATCCCATAGTTTCCATTAAGCATGGGGATGGACAATAGATGTCATGCAAGTTCTTTTCCCTAAGCACGTATGACTACATACGGAATACATGCCTACATTAGATTGACGAACGGGAGCTAGTTACTTATCTCTTCGTGTTATAGCTCTTACATGATGAATCACATCCGGCATACTCATCCATCACCGATCCACTGCCTACGAGTCTTTTACTACTGGTCCTTGCTACGTTACTTTGTCGCTGCTACTGTTGCTACTGCTGTTACTCTGCTGCTACTGGTTACCGCTGTTACTTGCTCCTGTTGTCATTACTGCTGTTCCTTGCTACTGTTGTCACTACTGTTGTTACTTGTTACTTCGCTGCTACTTGTTGCAAGACTTTTCTAGGCGCCATTGATACAACAAGTTAGGAATAGTCCTCCGTCAACAGACCTTTTTCTGGCACCGTTGCTATCATACCACTTTGCTACTGATACTTTGCTTGCAGATACTAATCAGTCAGGTGTGGTTGAATTGACAACTCAACTGCTAATACTTGAGAATATTCTTTTGCTTCCCCTTGTGTCGAATCAATAAATTTGGGTTGAATACTCTACCCTCGAAAACTGTTGCGATCCCCTACACTTGTGGGTTATCAACCACCACCTTCATCTTCACCACTAAAGAAGGAGACTTGAGTACACGGGTATGGGCACTCCCCTTGGCTTGTGCCAAACTTGGGGCGGCGCCTCGATATCATATCACCATCACCCTTCTTTTTCTTTATCCATCCTAGTTTGATCTTTAGCTATTCTGAAATTTAGCCAAATAAACTTTAATTCAATCTTTTTTCCTTTTGAGTGCTAATTTTGTGATCTATCTATCTGTCTATGTAATCAAGTGAGAGTTATATAATAAAGTTAAGTTTGAGTTTTGCTTCTCTACTTCCTTGCTGCAATAAAAATAAAGGAAAATAATGAAAAAGATCATATGCCAATCTTATAGTAAGTAGTGACATCACATAAGGAAAAGTACAAGTGGTAAAATTTGTTGAGGATTGACAAACATAGCATTGGCCGGTGATGCAACACATGAAAGAATTAATAAAGGAAGAGAAGAATTACATGCAAAACATTATCCTTGACATCTTTTATGATTGTGAGCCTCCATTAATTATAATATGCCAAAACTGTTGACATTGAACAAGGAATACAACGTAATGATTTATGCTTGTTCACATTCACATAGAAGTTATATTGTTATAGATCCTCTAACATGTGGTGCTTCCCCAATACCTTTGCTGGCCAAAATACTCCGCTCTAAGTAGAGATACTACTTGCGCATCCAAAACCTTAAACCCAAACCTATGTTTCAAGGGTCCACCATACCTACCTATGGATTGAGTAAGATCCTTCAAGTAAGTTGTCATTGGTGCACAAAGCAATAAAAATTGCTTCTAAACATGTTTGATCATTTAGAGTAAGGGAAACTAAGTGTTTTATAATGTTGTGATGGCGATAATAGAAGCGATGGACTGCATAATAAAGGTTCCCATCACAAGGGGCAATATAACATAATGTTCCTTTGCACTAAGAGATTTAGCATACAACCAAAAAGTGCATGACAACCTCTGCTTCCCTCTACGAAGGGACTATCTTTTACCTTTATGTTTTTACTTTTGTGCAAGAGTCAAAGTATTTTCCTCTACTTCCTTTATCTTATCTTTGGCAAGCATCATGTGGTGGGGAAAGATCTAAACATATATATCCACTTGAATGTGGGTGGTCATGAGTTATTACTGTTGACATCACCCTTGAGGTGAATACATTGGGAGGCAACACTATAAGCCCCTATCTTTCTATGTGTCCGATTGAAACCTTTTGCTCATATGTATGCGGTGAGTGTTAGCAATCATAGAAGATTAAATGATGGTTGGGTATGTAGACTTGCTTAAAAGCTCCGACATGTGACCTTTCCTAAAAATATGATGAATTGTGTTGCAAAGTTGACTCAGAACATAGTTTGTTAGTTTTCAATAGAGTTTATGCTTCATACTTCAATGTTGTGATGAATTGCTACTTGTTTATAAGAAGCCTTTATGATCAAATTTATATGATGGGAATGCTATGATGAAGTATTTTATAAAGTTTTATTTGTTGTTATAATAAAGAGCATGATGGTGCTATGTTCGTATTTTGTTTTATCCACACCTCTCTCCCAAAGCATGTGGTCATGATTCTCGCTATCGGCTTTCGCTTGAGGACATGAGAGGTCTAAGCTTGGGGAATTGATACATCCATTTTGCATCATGTTTTGTTACTGTTATTTATATTGTTTTTATGCATTTTACCACTCGGTGGAGTAATTCTAATGACTTTTCTCTCATAATATGCAAGGTTTACATCAAGTGGGAGAATGTCGGCAGATGGAATTCTGGACCTGAAAAAGCTACATCACAGATACTATTCTGCACATATCCAATTGGGATGAAACTTTATGGAGATTTATTTTATAATAAATAAAAAATACTGGAATGAAGAAGTGTCGGAGGGGGACAACAGGCGGGCACTAGACACTAGGGCGCGCGAGGCACCACACGCGGGGCCTAATGTCTAGTGGGCTACCTAGCCCACCTCTGGTGCCCATATTCCGGTATAAATTCTCCTTCGACCTAAAAAATTAAGGGGGGGGGGGAATTTTGGGACGAAGTGCCGCCGTCTCGAGGCAGAACCTGGGCAGAAGGACTTTTTCCCTCTGGCGGAGCGATTCCGTCGGAGGAACTTCCCTCCTTGAGGGGGAAATCGAGGCCATCGTCATCACTAGCAACCCTCTCATCTTGGGGAGGGCAATCTTCATCAATATCTTCACCAGCACCATCTCCTATCCAAACCCTAGTTCATCTCTTGTACTCAGTCTTGTATCGGAACCTCGAATTGGTAAGTGTGGTGTGTCTAGTAGTGTTAATTACATCTTATAGTTGATGCTTTATGGTTTACTTGGTGGACGATCATATGTTCAGATTCATTATGCTATATAAACCTCTCTGATCATGAACATGTTTATCACTTGTGAGTACTTACTTTTGTTCTTGAGGCCACGGGAGAAATCATGTTGCAAGTAGTCATGTGAAGTTGATATTAGTTTGATATTTTGATGATATAAATGTTGTGATTCCCTTAGTGGTGTTATGTGAATGTCGACTACATAACACTTCACCATATTTTGGGACTAAGGGAATGCATTATGGAGTAGTAATTAGAGGGTGGGTTGCGAGAGTGACAAAAACTTAAACCCCAGTCTAGGCACTACTTCGTAAGGAGCTGATTTGGATCCCTATGTTTAATGCTATGGTTAGAATTTATTCTTAATAATTTTCTCGTAGTTGCATATGATTGCGGAGGGTTAATCATAAGTGGGATGTTTGTTCAAGTAAGAACAACAGCCAAGCACCGGCCCGCCCACATATCAAATTATCAAAATATCAAACGCAAATTACCCCAACATGACGGAAGTGACTAGATAAAATTCCTATGTGCCCTCAAGAACGCTTTGCCTATTATAAGAAATTGTTCTTGCATGTCCTTTGCCACAAAAGGATTGGGATACCTTGCTGGACCTATTGTTACTATTGCTACTTGTCACTTGTTACAATTATCTCGCTGTCAAACAGCTTGTTACCACTATTTCAGTGCTTGCTGAAATTACCTTGTTGAAAACCGCTTGTAATTTCCTTCTGCTCCCCATTGGGTTCAACACTTCTACTTATCAAAAGGACTATCATTGACCCCCTATACTTGTGGGTCATCACCGGCTGCCGACGACGAATGGTTTTGGGAATGGGGGTACCCAGACCTGCCTGCCTACGGCCTAGCGCTGGCCCACTTCATCGACCTAAAACCAACGGGCCCGGCACCACTCAAGACAAGGCCCTCGCGAGGGGCCATGCCTCGTGAGGAGCAACTACATCAAGACCCACAGGGGGCCTCCTCGGGACCCCTCCGGAGCGGCGGATATTCCGAGGCGAGGCCCGGCCTCAGGAGTCAAGGATGACACAAGGGAAAGACAGGCAAGCAGCAGACAGCAGGACTAAGCAATTTCCCCTTTGGTGCAAAGGGGGCAAGGACGAATGCACGTTCCCAAGGCATCTTCTAAAGGTTTCCATTCTGGTGCAACAAGACCATGGTCGCCCGCCGGTAGTGTTGGGGATGTGACATGTGGATGACCCGCCCTAATTGGGCCGGGTTATCCAGCGAGCGATTCATCCAGATATTTAGTTGGGCCTTGTCTGGGCCGAATCAAAGTCATACGATGAGTATGGCTCTTGGCGGGTCTCCTAGCTTTGGAAGATGGCGACTTAAAAGACCACAATGGTCATGAGTTGTAGGAAGGAAGGAATCCTTGTAAACCCTACGGAGTCGACCTGTATATAAAGGCGAGGTCTCGGGGGACAGAGGTAGGTGAAAAATCATCGAGTGCTAGGTTTAGGCGAGTTACGCCTTCCTTGTAATCGAATCCACATCAATACACACAAAAGCAGGACGTAGGCTGTTACCTCTTCTCGAGGGGCCGAACCTGGGTAAATCGCCGCGTCTCTCCCGCTTAACCCCTTTGAGTCGCCACCAAGGTGCGATGTCTCCAATATCAAGTCCTTTCACGAGGACATCTGCCGTGAAAAAACCACGACAGTTGGCGCCCACCGTGGGGCCTGCGCACGGTGGAGTTGAGTTCTCAAAGGGAGCCCTGCCAGAGTTTGGGAGCTATGCGACGGCGCTCATGACTCGGAGCCGCCGTGGGATAAACTACATCGACAACCAGCAATGGGGACCTGAAGCGAATTCAATTGAATCTGGCTACAGGGTTCCCTTCGGCAAGATCAATATCTTCATCGTCATGATCGGATCATCCGTTCCTGAGCCGGACGTCTCCGCCGACATCGTCGAGCCGGCCAGGTACGTCCGCCCAGTCATAAAACCAAAGTTAACTCGCCCGGTCTTTGTGGGATTCACGCAGGGATCGGAGGAGCCAGAGCACTTGGCGACTCAGGAAGTTACCCCGGTCAACTCTGACGACGAGTCATCCATGGGCGACTCAGATTCCATCCGGTCTCTCCATGGGGACGGTCTCGGAGGCTTGTCGCTGGCCATGGATCCGGAAGTCCTTGACCGAACCCGCCGCCAGATCGCCATCTACATGGCTCGGGTAACTCAACCCGCACAAAACTCTACCGGAGGCGATGGGACCGGCGGGAAATCCAGAAGTGCATCCGCAGTCCTGGTGGATTTAGCGGCGGAAATCACGAGACTAATGGCGACTCCTCTCACACCAGAGAACCAAGAGGAGATAAACGCAGAGTTACCAAAGCTCAGAGAGGCGGTGGCAAAGGCCCACCAGGATGCTGAGATGGAGTCCGCCAGGATCGAGACTCGACAAGCCCAAATTGTGGCCGAAAGGATGCGATTAAACACTGACAACTGGCGGCTCGAAAGACAGCAGCGCGCGTCCGACGCCGTCCATTCGCGGAGACACCAGGGTCGCCTGCCCCATGACCTCAACCCGACCCGTCTGTTCGACACTCCACGAACCCCCGGGATGGGAGCCGCCCCGGCAGGAGGACCGGGCCGCCCACCTAACCCGCCGGATCAGCCGATTGAGGGTCAAATTCCTCGTTTCCGGACCCCTCAAGGCCACTTCTCCAACCCGGTGGATAACGTGCTTGCCGCAACTCGCCACCTGGAGTCCCTTCCGATTCACGGCAACACCCCAGCTGAGATTGAAGCGAGGCACGCCATCGAGATGTTGAAAACAGCGGTGGTTCAAAACGCCCAGTTCTCGCATAGCCTCGAGAGGTTGCACTCCACCCCTCAGACAAGTTATACCAGGAGCAGGCCGGAGGACCAGCCTGCCGTAAAAAGTGGGCTGCGACACTTCTCGCAGGACAACCTGCCCGAGCGGAACCCGCCGGGTCGAGATCTCCCGAATATCCAAGACGCTCCGGCTCCCCTCGTAGGGGGCGGAGGGCGAGTTGGGGTACCATGCTTATCCCCGGCCCTGCGGAGCGAAAGGATTCCCAAGGACTTTAAGGGACCAAGGAAAGTGCCTAATTATACACCAGACCTCGAACCAACGTCATGGATCGAGGGTTACGAGATTGCCATAGACATGCTCGACGGGAACGAGGCAGTTTGCGCCCGATACTTCACGATGATGCTCGAGGGGTCGGCACGCACCTGGTTGAAAAACTTGCCTCCCAATTCCATCCAGTCCTGGGCCGAGTTAAAAGATCGTTTCATCAAAAACTTCCGGGGAACCTGCAAACGCCCAATGACGGTTGTCGATCTACAACACTGTGTTCAGCGCCCGGACGAATCGGCCCACCATTGGTCACGGCGGGTGGCAGAAATTATTCATTCGTCAGATGGTATTACGGCGGCTCAAGCTGTGCTCATCCTCGAGCACAATTGTCATTATGAGCCCTTAGTATAGAAGTTGGGGCGACTCAAACGGAAGGTCCAAGACATGGGCGAACTAATGGACACCCTCACTAGGTATGCCGAGGCCGATGATACTAAGGATCCCGGCGAGGATGGCAAGGTTAACTCGCCCAAAAAGGGCGAGTCATCCAAAAATCATACCCGTTTCCAGGGGCGCAACCGTCACAATCCGGGGACCAATGGCAAGCGTAGACCGCAGGAGGAGCCCTCGGACTTGGTCGCCAACACCAATGCTAATGATGGCAAAAAGAAGTACCGAGGCTTCAGTGGGAAAAGGTCGCGTAACTATGAAGAGTTACTCAAGGGCCCTTGCCCGCACCACGCCACGGCAGACGGCCCGGCGAGTCATTCTTGGGAAAACTGTTTCGTGATGCGAGAAGTTCGGGCGGAGGCAATCAAGAAGAGCCAAAACGATGATCCAAACCGGCGCCAGAACCAACTCGCCGCGTCCAACCAAAGATAGAACCCCTTCGGCGGCTTTCCCGAACAGGGGGCTCAGGGAGGCCCGCAACCAGGTGGCGGCTAGTACCCGGTACACCACCAGCGGCGGTACAACCCGCCGGGAGTTTTCCAGCAGCCGCCCCCACAGGGGGCTCCACAGGACCAGGATGACAATGGGGGTTTCCGCAGCAATCCCAAACAGCTAAGTAATGGGCAGTAACACGTTTTCACCACTAATGCTTGCAGGCGTGATAAAAAGGTAAGTCATCGGGCGTACATTATAACTGAGCCGGCGATTCCCAGATATCTCCACTGGTCCGAGCAGACCATAACATGGAGCAGGGAGGATCACCCGCCAAGAATAGATAACCCGGGCGACCTGGCATTGGTCGTGGCTCCCCAAGTGGGGGGTTACACCCTATCAAAGGTGTTAATGGATGGTGGCAGCAGCATCAATATCCTATACTTCGACACCTTCCAGAGGATGAACCTATTGGATAAAGACTTGATGCCTTCGACCACGGTTTTCCACGGAATTGTCCCGGGCAAGTCGGCTTATCCCATAGGCCGGGTCAGGCTCTCAGTAGCATTTGGAACTGCGCAGAATTACAGGTCGGAGTCTCTAATCTTCGAGGTGGTCAAGCTGAAAAGCCCATACCATGCGCTGTTCGGGCGACCGGCTTACGCCCGCTTCATGGCCCGCCCATGCTATGTCTACCTCAAGCTCAAAATGCCTGGTCCTAAAGGACCCATCACGGTTGATGGAGATAGAAGGATCGCAAAGGAATGCGAAGAAGGGGACGCGGCTTATGCGGAAGTCGCCTATGCGGCGGAAGAGCTCAAGCACCATCGGGCCAATGTTGACCCGGCTGACATGTCACCACTCAAGAAGCCGACTACAGATTCTGAGTCGCCCCTCAAGTTCAAGCCGACGGATGACACTAAGACAATCAATTTCGTGCCTGGCGATTCATCCAAGCAGTTCACCATTGGGACAGGTCTGGACCCCAAATAGGAAAGCGCGCTCATCGAATTCATCCTTGAGAATCGGGACATCTTCGCACGGAAACCTTCTGACATGCCTGGTGTACCGAGAGAATTCGCTGAGCACCATCTTAACGTTGACCCAATATGCAAGCCTGTCCAGCAGTACCTTCGCAGATTCAACGAGGAACGACGCAAGGCGATTGGAGAAGAAGTCGCCCGCCTTTTAGCCGCCGGGTTCATCGTGGAAGTTTTTCACCCCAAATGGCTGGCTAACCCGGTGTTGGTGCTCAAGAAGAATGGCACTTTCCGTATGTGCATTGACTATACAGACCTCAACAGAGCTTGTCCCAAAGATCCCTCCGCTCTTCCCCGCATCGATCAAATCATTGACTCGGTGGCGGGATGCGAACGATTGTGTTTTCTGGACGCCTATTCAGGATATCACCAGATCAAGATGGTCGTGGAAGATCAGGAGAAGACGGCCTTCATAACCCCCTTCGGGGCCTTTTGCTATGTGTCCATGCCCTTCGGACTCAAAAGCGCGGGGGCGACTTATCAACGCTGTATCCAGAATTGTCTTTGTAACCAAATTGGTCGCAATGTCATGCCTATGTCGACGATATTGTGATCAAGACTCGCCAGGGGGAGACACTATTGGAAGACCTTAAGGAGACCTTTGATAATTTACGGGTATATCAAATGAAGTTAAATCCTACCAAGTGCGTTTTTGGTGTACCTGCAGGAAAATTGTTGGGTTTCTTGGTATCGGAGCGCGGCATCGAGGCTAACCCGGACAAGATCGAAGCGGTTACCTCTCTTGGAAAGCCGACGAATGTTAATCAAGTTCAACGGCTGGCAGGTCGCATTGCGGCTTTAAGTCGTTTTGTGAGTCGCCTAGGGGAAAAGGCGATTCCTCTTTATCAATTATTAAGGAAGTCTGATCGATTTGTGTGGACAAATGAGGCAGACCATGCGCTTGAGGCCCTGAAACGCCAATTGGTTAACCCGCGGGTCCTGGCAGCCCCGACTGAAAAGGAGCCTATGCTTCTGTATATCGCGGTGAATTCCAAGGCAGTAAGTGTGGCCGTGGTCATTGAAAGAAAGGAAGAAGGGAAGGAATACCCAGTGCAACGCCCAGTATATTTTATCAGCGAGGTGTTAACTCTTTCCAAATAGCGATACCCGCATTGGCAAAAACTGGTCTATGGGGTGTTTATGGCGAGTCGAAAACTTAAGCATTACTTCCAGGAGCACCCGATCACAGTGGTTAGTTCTGCTCCCCTTGGTGACATTATCCAGAATCGGGAGGCAATAGGGAGAATCGCCAAATGGGCGATAGAGCTTGGGTCTCATCACATACAATATACTCCCCGCACAGCTATCAAATCCCACGCACTAGTTGATTTCGTTAACAACTGGACCGAGCTACAGGCTCCGGAAGACCGGCCTGACCTTACTTACTGGACTATTTACTTTGATGGATCTAGGCAGCTGGAAGGCTCGGGGGCTGGTGTGGTGTTAGTATCCCCTCAAGGAGATAAGTTCTGTTACGTTCTCCGACTCATGTTTCCCTGCACCAATAATGCGGCGGAATATGAAGCTTTGCTTCATGGCTTGCGACTCGCAAAAGAGATGAACCTAACACGAGTCAGATGTTTTGGCGACTCCGATTTGGTGGCGCAACAAGTTTCGGGTACCTGGGACTCTCGGGATCCCATGATGGCGGCTTACAGACGAGCTGTGTCTGACGTGGCGGGTTATTTTCATGGCTATCAGGTGGACCATATTGACCGGCGCCTCAACGAGGCAGCTGATGCCCTCTCGCGACTCGGCTCACAGAGAAAACCGGTTCCCCCTAATGTTTTTCTGGATATCTTGCATAAACCATCCGTGGTTTTACCCTCAGAGGAGGAATTGGCGATACCAGATCCCGAGTCTCAGCTCGTGGCAGCTCTCCATGTCATTCCGGATTGGGTTCTCCCTTATCTGGCTTATCTCACTCGCGGCGAGTTACCCACCGACGAAGTTTTGGCTCGCCAGATCGTTCGGCGCAGCAAATCCATGGTCATCATTAATGGCGAGTTGTATAAACGGAGCGCTTCTGGGGTTTTTCAGCGATGTGTCTCCCCCGAAGAAGGATGCGAGATCCTGAATGACATTCATTCCGGAGACTGTGGACATCACGTCGGGTCACGTTCTTTGGTATCAAAGGCTTTTCGTCATGGTTTCTTTTGGCTGACGGCTCATGCAGATGCAGAAGGCATAGTTCGTCGGTGCAAAGGGTGCCAACGTTATGGGAGGCAGGCTCATGTGCCGGCTCAAGAATTGAGAATGATTCCCATTACTTGTCCTTTTGCAGTGTGGGGGCTGGACATGGTTGGTCCCTTTAAAATGTCCTCCAACAAGAAACCTCACCTATTGGTGGCGGTTGATAAATTCACCAAGTGGGTTGAGACGGAACCTGTTGGAGCTTGCGATGCGGAGACAGCGGTCAAATTTTTGAAGAAGTTGATTTTCCGGTTTGGATATCCGCACAGTATTATTACTGATAATGGTACTAACTTGTCCCAAGGGGCGATGCTGGATTTTTGTCGTCGAGAACATATCCGACTTGATATTTCTGCGGTCGCTCACCCGCAATCTAACGGGCAAGCAGAACGGGCGAATCAGGAGGTCTTGCGAGGGATCAAGCCCCGACTCATGGTTCCCCTGGAAAGGACTCCAGGGTGTTGGGTTGAAGAGCTACCTTCGGTACTGTGGAGTATCCGGACCACCCCGAACCGGTCCACGGGATTCACCCCTTTCTTTTTGGTCTATGGAGCAGAGGTTGTTCTTCCTACGGACATAAGGCATGACTCCCTTAGAGTTGCCGCATATGTGGATCAAGATAATGAGCTGGCGCGTCAAGATTCTTTGGATGCCTTGGAGGAGGCGCGTGACCTGGCTGCGGCTCGTTCGGCTATCTACCAGCAAGATTTGCGGCGTTATCAGAGTCGCCGGGTTAAGTGTCGGACCTTTCAGGAAGGCGACTTAGTGCTTCGTCTAATACAAGATCGAGCAGGCATGCACAAGTTGTCACCCCCTTGGGAAGGGCCGTTCGTCGTCAGCAAGAACCTCCGCAATGGGTCTTACTATTTGGTGGATCTTCGGCCTAATCGACCGACCACGGAGGCTGAGTCAACTCGCCCGTGGAATATTGCCCATTTGCGGCCTTACTACACTTAAGCTCTTAAGCTTTACACTTTGTAAGTTTTTTAGTTTCATTATGAAGTAATAATATTTTCCCCGACTTGGGGGCTTCTCTGTTAAAATGCAAATTGTGTCATCCTGTTGCGGCCGTATGAGTCGACAGAATCTGCATTTACGGTGGGTGCACGAGCTTTCTGACTCGCCTCCCCCTGTCGCGACCTTATGAGCCGACGAAACCTGCATTTAGGGTGGGTGCACGAGCTTTCTGACTCGCCTCCCCCTGTCGCGACCTTATGAGCCGACGAAACCTGCATTTAGGGTGGGTGCACGAGCTTTCTGACTCGCCTCCCCCTGTCGCGACCTTATGAGCCGACGAAACCTGCATTTAGGGTGGGTGCACGAGCTTTCTGACTCGCCTCCCCCTGTCGCGACCTTATGAGCCGACGAAACCTGCATTTAGGGTGGGTGCACGAGCTTTCTGACTCGCCTCCCCCTGTCGCGACCTTATGAGCCGACGAAACCTGCATTTAGGGTGGGTGCACGAGCTTTCTGACTCGCCTCCCCCTGTCGCGACCTTATGAGCCGACGAAACCTGCATTTAGGGTGGGTGCACGAGCTTTCTGACTCGCCTCCCCCTGTCGCGACCTTATGAGCCGGCGAAACCTGCATTTAGGGTGGGTACACGAGCTTTCTGACTCGCCTCCCCCTGTCGCGACCTTATGAGCCGACGAAACTTGCATTTAGGGTGGGGTCACGAGCTATTTGACTCGCCCCCCCCCCCCCCCTGTCGCGACCTTATGAGCCGACGAAACTTGCATTTAGGGCGGGGTCACGAGCTATTTGACTCGCCCCCCCCCCCCTGTTCCGACCTTATGAGTCGACAAAATTATTACTGCTATTTTTCGTTGTGGCATAGCCCTGAAGGTTTTAAGCCTTTTCTTTCTGATGCTTGTTGAAAATATCTATAGTTTGTTTGTTTTCACATATGCTATTCTCAAGGCTTAAGACAGGAGGGTGATAAGAATTGTTTCATCCATGGCGAATTAGGCGCTATAAAAGACTCTTATAAAAGGCGGGTCAAATATTTCAAATCGCCTTAAGGGCGATATAAAGGTTCTTGCAAAAGGTATCATCAAAAACAGTACTGACTTATGGAAAAGGGACCTATTACATGGCTCTCAGGCCAAACTCAATAAAATTTACTTTGCTGGCGCTTCGGGATCATCCTGATGTGAGCTCTGGCCGACTTCGATTTGCAAGTCGCCTAATACCCAATTGCACTTGGCCAAAGCAGCAAAGTCATCTTCATCAGTCGGAATTGATGCCAGGTCTGCTTCCAAGTCGAAAGGATTCTTGGGTCGCCGAGGAGTTAAACTGGTCGTCACGAAGGTTGGCGGGTTGACCTTCTTGTTTCTGCTATCATAAGCCACCTGGTATTTTGTTAAGTCAAGGCTTGCGGCAAGTTGAGTCGCAGCCATTCGAGAGTCCTTGACGACTCGTTGATAGTCCTCTTCAACAAATTCAGACCCATCGTCCTTGAGCTGAGGAAAGCCCGCGGCTACTTCTTCTACGTTGATCTCTAGGGCATATGCCAAACAGCGACTCAGGGCAGTCAGAATACCTCTCCGGGCGGCTGACCGAGTTAACTCACCAATCTGAGGGGTAAGTGTGGATAAGCAGCCAAGCACCTTCTTGATGGAAGTGATAGGTTCTTTGGCACCCATCACAGCTTTAACTGTCAAGACACTGCCTGTGTATAATTGCTCTGTCAGCGTGTAAATCGCCTTCAGCATCAACACACAGTCTTCTTGCAGGTTGGCGGCTCTTGGACCTGAATCATGATGATTAGCAACTTATCATAACTAAAACAAAAAAAGAGAGGAGGAGATCAAAGATTTAAGTAAAGCTTACCAAAGACGGCTTGCGTCATGTTGCAGATATGACGCTTTAAGCCGGACAATTCCTGTTGTACAGTGGCCAGCCTAGCTTCAGCCTTCTCTGCCCTCTTCAAGGCGGCATTTTGTTCAACCTGAGCTTCTTTCAACTCGGCCTTGAGTTTTACTAGTTCGGTCAAGGCCAATTGACATTTTTCCTCCGACTTAGCTCGGGCGTCTTGTTGTCCAGCTAAGTTTTTCCTTAAATCGCCCAGCGCCGATTCGGTCTGAGCAAGGTGTTCCTATTGAAAGTTTAAAATAAGGGCAAGTCTCAGAATTACTGCAAAGCAATATCCCTGACACTTGGGGGCTAATGTATAATTTTTTTAGGTGAAATTATACAAAAATCAAGACCCGGCTCATCTTTTTACTGATGACCCGGCCCTTGGGGGTTACCGGTCACGAAGTTTTTTCTAAATTTTCAAGACCCGGATCATCTTTTTACTGATGACCCGGCCCTTGGGGGTTACTGGTCGCGAAGGTTTTTCTAAAATTTTCAAAGACCCGGCTCATCTTTTTACTGATGACCCAGCCCTTGGGGGTTAATGGGAATAATATAAGTATAAAAAAATTTACCTCATGTTTGTTGTTTAACATCTTCAATAGGTTTTTCTCCATCTCATAGCTCGCCTCCAGGCGACTTGCAAAGCGAGAGCAGAGTTCCTTACACTCCAAATTTGCATAGTCGGAAAGTTTCGCCTTGGAGAGCCCAGACTCGGGAATGGCCTGCGAGGAGGATGCTACATGTTTGGACAAAACTGTCGCCGCCGGCTTAGAAAAGCCAGAGCCAGTAATAACTACAGCATCTGGGTCTTCTGTTGTCATCAATGGGTTCGGCGATTTAGAGGCATCCATTGTTTCCTTCGGCGACTCAGGAAGATCCACTTGAATCGCATGCTCAGCCTAATCCGGATTGTCTTGAGTCAGAGTTGATTTCTTCGGGGGTTCTGAAGTTGCATCGGGAGTTGATCCACTGGTTTTTCTTTTCTTGGCTTGTGCCCTGACAAAAGGGAATAAGCACGTTAAGGAATTGAAAAGATCGTTATTCTCAAAAGTCGAGGCAAGGTTATCAAAAGACTTACCCCGGAACTTGAATCATTGGTGGAAGTGTTGACATCACTGAGTCGCCGGAAGTGGGAGGAGAGTTCTGCAAGAGTTATACGTCAATAATACAGGCGGGTTACAAATGTGATCCAAAGAAGCATGAATAATGGTTACTCATAAAAGTAACTCGCTTGGCTTTCTTTTGTTCGTTGCTGGTAAGCCAGATACCAGATGGCCAGAGTGACTTCGTGTTTTCCGATTTGAGGCGTGCTGTGCTTTCTTCAGTAGGAAATTTGGGTCCAAATAAGCATTTGGATGTGAGAAGGGAACTTTCCCACATATTCGCCGGGCCGGCTTAGGTGGAGAAGGAGATGAATCGGAGGAAACAGAAATTACCTCAACAGAGTCTTCTTGGCTTTCGTTATCTTCATTCTATTACAAGGAGAGGAAGAGATATAAATGCGAAGGTTAACAACAATGAATGGCGAGTGAAAGGAGGACGAATTTTACCTCTGAAAGTGCATCGCCGACTTGAGATTCGTCAACTTCGGATGGCTCAGTTGCGGCAGATTTGCCCTTACCCTTGGTTTTCTTTGAGGGCGGCTTAGCACTTTTCATGGCTTGTTTTTTGGGCTTCCTGTACCAGAACTTATCGCCTTTCTGAAATGGCATATGTTACAAAACTACAAACACAAATGAAGCATAAAGCATAAAGACCAAAGGTGGTTTAGGTTTGTTTACCTTGGGTGCCGGGTTAGTTTTGCAGAAAGGCTTGAGGCCGATTTGGCCACATTTTCCCGCAGGCTCGCCAGTCAGCTTTTTGATAATGGTAACAATGTCCTTCTCTGTTAAAGACGTATGGAAGTAGCATTGAAGATGATCCAGGGTACCATCAAATTCACACATCAGCCTGTCCCGGCGGCTCAGAGGAAGGATGCGCCATTCGATCCAATAGCGGATTAGGTCGACCCCGGTAAGCCCGTTGTTCGTCAAGGATCTTAACTCGGACAATATTGGGATGAACTCCGATTCTTCCTCCTCGGTGAGCTTGTCTGGGAGCTTGAAATTGGTTGGAAGGCGAGTTGGCCTGTAGCCCAGAAGCTTGTTCTCGCCAGCAGGAGATGTCTCTTGACAGTAAAACCAAGACTCGCCCCAGCCCTTGGGATGGCTAGGCATGATAAGTGAGGGGAATAGGCTATCCCTGCGGTGCTGGACGTTGACACCACCAAGTTCCAAGCTGGGGCCGTTGCGGAATTCCGTTTGGCGATTCAGATGGAAAAAATGCCAGAATAAGGGGACAGAAGGCTCGATCCGCAGATAAGCCTCACAGAGAACTTGGAATTGGCACAAATTACTTATAGAGTTGGGTCCCAGATCCTGGAGGCGGACGTTCATGAAAGATAAGGCGTCTCTAAGAAACTTTGATCCGGACGGCTTAAAACCTCGCTCCAGGTGTTCAACAAAAACGACTATCTCCCCTTATTTGGGGTTAGGGAGGTCTTCTCCGAACCCGGTGCGCCGGCCAATAACGTTCTGAGGATCCAAGCTGCCCGTTTTCACATAATCGGCTAAAATGGAGTCATCAACCTTGGTAGGAAGCCAGTCACTCTTGAAAACGGCGCCCATGCTACAAATAAGTAAAGTATGATATTATATGTCTTGGATGCCTGTTGTGTGGGATAAAATCAGTTCATTTAACCCGCCGGGTGCTTTGGTTAAAAAAGGGTTTTTGACCCGCCAGATCAAAGGGCCGGGTTGGGTCACTATGGCGACTTATGGAAGGGTGGCTATCCCCAAGGGCTACATTCTGGGGACGGTGAAGGCATTCGTTTGAAGTACCAGGAGATGAAGACTATAAACAACTTTTTGCAAACAGTAAAAAAGGAGTGGATCTACCAGACAGATGCGAAAACCTAGAGAAAATGACTAGTCGCGACAGTTTATTATCAGATGGTGCCCATCGCTTGGTGAAGATGTTGTTTTCAAAGATTCACAAGTACAGCGGATAAGTGAAAATATTCGGGGCATTAAGCTATTAGACCGACACTTGTGTTAATCGATTCGAAGCAGGTAGCATCTATATGCAACAAGCTTCAAGAACGCGGCAATGGCAGAAGCTCAAACAGAAAGTAAATCTACTCCTAAAGATAGGCGAAAGCCTAACCTGATGTTGTCGGGAGAGAAGAGTCGACGGAGAAGCGCGGGCGTCCCGTTGAGCAGAGAAGTTTCCGGCGGCGGCAAGGTTCGAGGGTAATGGCGAGGTGGCCGACGGCGATGCAGTCGACGATGCCAATGGCGGATGTGTTGATTGCGGCGCGAGGGTGGACGATGGCGAAAGCTCACAGGCGGCATCGGAGCTCCTCGCGTGAAGGCCGAAGCCACGGTCGACGGCGGATTCCTCGGGGCGATGCGGTTTTCTCACTGTGCCGATGGGGAGGAAGGTGACGGGACTGGTAGGTGAGAAGCGACGGTTCTGTTCCCCCCCCCCCCCCCCTCGGCCTATTTATCGAGGCAGGTGCAAGAATCGAGGCACCATGAGCGGGAACCGTCGGGAGATAATGTGCGCCGAAAATTTCGGGATAAAAGATGCGCTAAAAGATCCGTTGGAGTTGCGGCGGTTTTCCCGGAAAAAGAGGAAAAGGAAAAGGCCAGTTAGTAATGATCTGGCGGCTTAAGGGATCGTCGACGCCCAAAGGCGATGGCGGGTGTGCAATTTTTTGACAAGATGAAGAGAGATAGGGGATGAATCGCCTTCAATGGGGCAGAGATATTGGCATGAAGCAGAAAAGTTCAAGTCAATTTGGGGCCTAATGTTGGGGATGTGACCTGTGGATGACCCGCCCTAATTGGGCCGGGTTATCCAGCGAGCGATTCATCCAGATATTTAGTTGGGCCTTGTCTGGGCCGAATCAAAGTCATACGACGAGTATGGCTCTTGGCGGGTCTCCTAGCTTTGGAAGCTGGCGACTTAAGAGACCACAATGGTCATGAGTTGTAGGAAGGAAGGAATCCTTGTAAACCCTAGGGAGTCGACCTATATATAAAGGCGAGGTCCCGGGGGACAGAGGTAGGTGAAAAATCATCGAGTGCTAGGTTTAGGCGAGTTACGCCTTCCTTGTAATCGAATCCACATCAATACACACAAAAGCAGGACGTAGGCTGTTACCTCTTCTCGAGGGGCCGAACCTGGGTAAATCGCCGCGTCTCTCCCTCTTAACCCCTTTGAGTCGCCACCAAGGTGCGATGGCTCCAATATCAAGTCCTTTCACGAGGACATCTGCCGTGAAAAAGCCACGACACATAGGATGGACGTCACCCCTGAACCAGCCCCTATAGTGCTGGCAGTTACTTTGCACGCGAAGACCACTTTTGGACAGGGGAAGCACGTTCCCGTGTCCCCCTTCAAAATTTCCCATTGTGGGATCCCTTCCCGCCGAAACGATAAGTGAAGAGGACCGGGACCAACACTATAAATAGAGGTTGCTTCGTAGAAGGGGGTCGGAACAAAGGGGATCCCGAACCATTCATTCACCCATCTTCACACCACTAAGGCCGCCTAGCCTCACGAGGCCGAAGAACACTGTACTAGTTCATCCACCAACCTCCACAAGAGGCAATCCACCAAAGCAAGAGTAGGGTTTTATGCTTCTCAGCGGCCCGAACCTTCGTAAACTGTTGTGTTCTGTGTTTCCCTCACCATCGAGTGAGTTCCTCATTGTTCCCATCAAGTAGCGTGCTAGGCGAAGTTCGGCCGTGAGAGATCTTCGTACATGCCCCTGAGTTTGAATATTTAGGGTTTTGCGGAGCCCGAAATCCGACATTTGGCGCACCAGGTAGGGGGCATGTTAAGGTCTTCTCCGAGCTTCATCGTCCCTAAGCCCGCTGCTCCGATGGCCGGTGCCCAACCAGCTTCTTCGAGCCACGTCGAGCTGGCCTCCAACCGCCACATCACAGCGACCGGAAGCACACATACCGGTGTTGTGGTACCAGGCGGCTCATACCAGATCGACAACATCGTCTCCACCGTCTCAACCACCCGCGCCACCCAGACGACGGCAGCTGGGCGGCTCCCCGGCACCCATGACGCGCCGCATCAACTTGGGGGACCTCGGCGCGCACGACGCGTTGCAGATAGCGAGTGAGATGCTCCGCCAACGACCAACGCAAGGGGGCTTCGACGCCTGGGCGGACCACATCATGGAGTTGATCGCCATCGCCCACAAGACCATCCAACCCCGCTCTTCTTCAAGGCCGCAGGTGCCAGGCGCTGGGGGCTCGCACCTCGTGTCGGCCCTCGGGTCGGCAAGCCATGGTGCCCTTCCTGCACCGGGCGGGGCTGAGAGAGACGCGCCTCATGCTTCCTTCATCCTCCTCTAGATTCCGGTGGCCAGCTCCGAGGCACATCACGTTGACAACCACTAGGGGCACGAAGAGTACGGCGGGACGTTCGATTCACACACTGGTGCGCATCACCAAGACCAGATCGGCCCCCGACATTCGGGGTGGCCAGACAGGAGCGCTCCCTTTGGCACAGCCAGCAGTAGGTGGAGGCGGAGGCGTGGGCCAACTACGACAACGGAGACACGCCGGGGCACCAAGGGGGGATTCAGCACCGGGCGGTGCCGGGACCAACCAACGATAGCAACAGGAACAAGCGACTTCACGCAGAGGCTTATCGCAGGAAGATCTTCGAGCAGCACGGCCCGGGGGATCCCCCTCCACCACCGAGAGGGACCGCCACCGTCGCGTTGTTGAACAACTTCGGAGGATGATCGAAGGCCTACATGGAGTCATAAGTACCGGAGTATGCGGCATCACCTAACCCTCCCGACGAGGAAGAGCCTCAAGCGTCCACCCTGGGTGTGCCTATCTTCCTCAGGGCGAGGAACGCTTTGGGGCCCCTCCTTGAGTCGGGCCCTGATACGTCTCCAACGTATCTATAATTTTTTATGGTTCCATGCTATTATCTTGTCAACTTTGGATGTTTTATATGCATGAATATGCTATTTTATATCTTTTTTGGGACTAACCTATTAACTCAGTGCCAAGTGCCAGTTTCTGTTTTTTCCGTGTTTTTGACCCTTTTTCAGACGGAGTCCAAATGGAATAAAACTTCCGCGCTGATTTTTTTTTGACCAAAAGAGACCCCCGAAGCTTGGGAAGAAGGCCAGAAGAGCCACGAGGGAGTCACAAGCCCAGGAGGCGCCCCCACCCCCCTAGGTCGCACCTACCAGGCTTGTGACCTCCTCGTGGGCCCAACTAACGTAATTCCACCGCCATAAATTCCTGTAAATACAGAAACCCCCAAAAAGAAACCTAGATCGGGAGTTCCGTCGTCGCAAGCCTCTGTAGCCACCAAAAACCAATCTGGAGCCCGTTCCGGCACCCTGGCGAAGGGGGAATCCATCTCCGGTGGCCATCTTCATCATCCCAGCGATCTCCATGACAAGGAGGGAGTAGTTCACCCTCGGGGCTGAGGGTATGTACCAGTAGCTATGTGTTTGATCTCTCTCTCTCTCGTGTTCTTGAGATGTCATGATATCGATGTACCGCGGGCTTTGCTACTATAGTTGGATCTTATGATGTTCTTCCATCTCTCCCTTCTGGTAATGAATTGAGTTTCCCCTTTGAAGTTATCTTATCGGATTGAATCTTTAAAAACACTTGATGTATGTCTTGCACGTGTCTATCTGTGGTGACAATGGGATATTCATGTGAGTACTTGATGTATGTTTTGGTGATCAACTTGCGAGTTTCATGACATTGGGAACCTATGCATATGGGTTGGCACACGTTTTGACTCTTCGGTAGAAACTTCGGGGCACTCTTTGAAGTTCTATGTGTTGGTTGAATAGATGATACTGAGATTGTGTGATGCATACCGTATAATCGGGCCCACGGATACTTGAGGTGACAATGGAGTATCTAGGTGACAATAAAGTCTTGGTTGATATGTGTCTTAAGGTGTTATTCTAGTACGAACTCTATGATGGATCGAACGGAAAGAATAGCTTCGTGTTATTTTACTATGGACTCTTGAATAGATTGATCAGAAAGAATAACTTTGTGGTGGTTTCGTACCCGACAATAATCTCTTCGTTTGTTCTCCGCTATTAGTGACTTTGGAGTGACTCTTTGTTGCATGTTGAGGGCTAGTTATATGATACAGTTATGTTATCATTGTTGAGAGAACTTCACTAGTGAAAGTATGAACCCTAGGCCTTGTTTCCACGCATTGCAATACCGTTCGTGCTCTCTTTTACTATTCGTTACCTTGTTGTTCTTGTAATTTCAGATTACAAAAACCTATATCTACCATCCATATTGCACTTGTATCACCATCTCTTCGCCGAACTAGTGCACCTATACAACTTACCATTGTATTGGGTGTGTTGGGGACACAAGAGACTCTTTGTTATTTGGTTGTAGGGTTGCTTGAGAGAGACCATCTTCATCCTACGCCTCCCGTGGATTGATAAACCTTAGGTCACCCACTTGAGGGAAAATTGCTACTGTCCTACAAACCTCTGCACTTGGAGGCCCAACACGTCTACAAGGAGAAGGTTGAGTAGTAGACATCAACTCTTTTCTGGCGCCGTTGCCGGGGAGGTTAGCGCTTCAAGGTATATCTTTAGATCTTGCAACTGAATCTTTTAGTTTCTTGTTTTATCACTAGTTTAGTCTATAAAAAACTACAAAAAATGGAATTAAGGTGGCCTCATATGCTTCATCTTTTCAATGTCTTTCGTGAAAATGATGGGAAGGAAAATTGTGCTCAAGTGCTAAAAGAAGAATTATATAGAATGCTTGGCATAAAATATGTGAATGATGAGCATGATTGCAATGTTGTTGGTATGAATACTTTGAATATCCATGATGCCAATGATGATTGCACCATTCATGATGAAAATGTTTCCTATAAGCATGTCGATTTCTGTGGAGTGCCTAGAGTTTGCAAAAATATACCAAAAAGGGAAAATAGATTTTGCAAGAGGCATAAGTATTTAGAAACTAAATGGTTGCATCAAAGGCTAGCTTATTGTGGTGAAGAATTTCATTTTCTTCGCAATACTTGTGATCTTTGCAATGAAAAAGGCCGTTTTAATTTCCAATGCAAATTCTTTCATGATCAAGTGGTGTCCAAAAATTGTGATAACTTCATTACCCTCAAGCATCGTAATGAACATAGTCTACTTTTGGGGTATGAAGACATGAAACATAAAACTAAGAGCCTTCCAGATTGGGCTATCATGAAAGTGCTTGATTTTGATCTAGAAGAAATCTATTTATATTGTGCGGTGAATTGGATTGAGAATCCCTACATTGCCAATTACTTAAAGATAAGGAAACAAATAGAAGATAAAGATAATACTAACGAAGGGGAAGAGGTTTCCCAATACCTTCCTATTATCTCTTATGATGAATCAGGTAACGAGGAGGAGCTTTCTATTAAACCAACCTCTCCAAAAAGAAGCTTGGAAGAATTAAGTAAATCTTCACATGGGGTGAAGAAGAAGAAAAGAAGAAAAAGTAAAGGTAAAGAGGTATCTCTCCCAAATATTGTTGCTCCTACTATTGATATGCCTCATGAGAATGAATTAAAAATAAATGTGGAGGATGACAATAATTGCTATACTCTTGGTGCTATTCGTACTATTAATGATGAGAGTGATTATGTCTATGATATGCAAAACCACAAGCTTGGGGATGCTATGTTTGACGAGAATGACATGTTTGAGAATATATTTGCTAAAATTAAAGTTTGTCCCAAGCTTGGGGATGCTTCGTTAAATGAAGATGATTCTTTTAGTCCCCCCACTTTGAGTGATCAAATTTACTATGAATTTTGCATACCTCCTATCTATGATGATTATTGTGGTGATACTTATGCTATAGAGAAGAATGATAATAAAACTTGTCACAATTATGAGTACCCCTTTGCTAAACCTTGCTTTTTCAATGTGGAAACTATTTGTAGTATCCAAGTCTTTTATGGTACTCCCACTACTATTGATGACAATGAATTTCCTTATGTGGAGAGTAGTAAAATTTCTATGCTTGTAGATCATGAAAAGAATGCTTTAGGTGCTGGTTATATTGTTGAATTCATTAATGATGCTACTGAAAATTATTATGAGAGAGGATCATATGCTTCTACGTATCGCAATAATATCAAGTTTCCTCTCTATGTGTTGAAAGTTTTGAAGCTATGCTTGTTTTACCTTCCTATGCTAGTTGATTCTTGCTCCAATAAATTGTTTGATCACAAAATCCCTATGCATAGGAAGTGGGTTAGACTTAAATGTTCTAGTCATATGCTCCATGATGCTTCCATTATGTTTCAATCCTTATCTTTTATGTGAGCATCATTGAAATCATCATGCCTAGCTTGAAAGGCATTAAAGAAAAGTGCTTGTTGGGATACAACCCAATATGTATCCTTACTGTTTTTGTGTGTTCACATGATTAAGCTACTGTATTAATCACGTTTTGTTGCCTTAGTTTCAATAAAGTGCCATGTAAAGCCTTTATGATTACTTTGGGTGATAGTTGTTTGATCATGCTGAAAAAGACAGAAAACTTGCGCTCACGAAATTATTTTGCATTCCTATAAAGAGAGTGCTTTTAGGTTGATTATTTTTGCTGCTGATTTATATAAAAATTTCCCTAATTTTCATAATTTTTCAGAATTTTTCGGAGGTGCAGAAGTATGGTCATTGTTCAGATCATTATAGATTGTTCTGTTCTTGACAGATTCTGTTTTCAATGCATAGTTTGCTTGTTTTAGTGTTTCCATAGATTATATTGAGTAATATATCTTGTGGAAATAGTAAGATACAGTAGGCATTGTGTGAAAAATAATTATGAGTCTTTTTTTGACAATATCCAAGTGATTGATTTGCTCGTTATCATACTAACCCATCTCACGAAGTTCCGTTAAGTTTTGTGTTGTGAAGTTTTCAAGTTTTGGGTAGAGTTTCGATGGACAATGGAACAAGGAATGGCAAGAGCCTAATCTTGAGGATGCCCAAGGCACCCCAAATCCATATTCAAGGACACCAAAAAGCCTAAGCTTGGGGATGCCCCAGGAAGGCATCCCCTCTTTCGTCTTCAATCCATCGGTAACTTTACTTGGGGCTATATTTTTATTCACCACATGATATGTGTATTGCTTGGAGCGTCATTTTATTTTGTTTGAATAAGGTACTTAGGATCTGACATTCTTAGATGGGAGAGGCTTCACATAGCCAAATAATTATTCAACTACTCATTGAGCTTCACTTATATCTTTTGGAGTAGTTTGCCTTTTGCTCTAGTACTTCACTTATATCTTTTTAGAGCACGGCGGTGTCATATTTTGTAGAAATAAAAACTCTCGATCTTCACTTATATCTTTTTGAGAGTGCTCTCTCTAAGTAACTTGGTAATTGGTGTGTGCTATGAAATTAGTTCCAAATATGATAGGCATCCAAAGAGGATATAATAAAAACTTCCATATCCAAGTGCATTGATTAGTAAGAGAAGTTTGATTCCTCACAATTAGTTTTGAGATATGGATATGGTAATATTAGAGTTATGTTAGTAGGGTGTTGTGAATATAGAAATACTTGTGTTGAGGTTAGTGATTCCCGTAGCATGCATGTATGGTGAACCGCTATGTTAGGAAGTCGGAGCATAATTGATTTATTGATTGTCATCCTTTGTGTGGCGGTCGGGATCGCGCGATGGTTAACACCTACCAACCCTTCCCCTAGGAGTATGCATTTAGCACTTTGTTTCGATTACTAATAAAACTTTCGCAAAAAGTATATGAGTTCTTCATGACTAATGTGAGTCCTTGGTATAGATGCACTTTTACCTTCCACCATTGCTAGCCTCTCTAGTACCGCGCAATTTTCGCCCGTGCACAAACCCACCATATACCTTCCTCAAAACAGCCACCATACCTACCTATTATGGCATTTTCATAGCCATTCCGAGATATATTGCCATGCAACTCCCACCATTCCGTCTCAAGACATGTGTCATCACTTTCATATTGCCATTACATGATCGTAAGATAGCTAGCGAGATGTTTCAACGTCATACGCTAAGCTAGATCGTTGCACATCCCGGTACACTGCCGGAGGCATTTCATATAGAGTCATCATTGCTCTAGGTATTGAGTTGTGAGTAAATAAAAGTGTGATGATCATAATTATTACAGCATTGTCCCATGTGAGGAAAAAAGACCAAATATGCCCACCAAAAAAAATGAAAAAAAGAGGCCAAAGAGCCCAAACAAAAAAAAGAGAAAAAGAGAGAAGGGACAATGCTACTATCTTTTTCCACACTTGTGCTTCAAAATAGCACCATGTTCTTCATGATAGAGAGTCTCTTGTTTTGTAACTTCCATATACTAGTGGGAATTTTCATTTTATAACTTGGGTTGTATATTCCAATGACGGGCTTCCTCAAAATTGTCCTAGGTCTTCGTGAGCAAGCAAGTTGGGTGCACACCCACTAGTTTTCCTTTTGACCTTCCATACACTTATAGCTCTAGTGCATCCGTTGCATGGCAATCCCTACTCATTCACATTGATATCTATTGATGAGCATCTCCCTAGCCCATTGATATGCCGAGTCAATGTGACAATCTCCTCATTTTTGCCTCACAACCTCCACCACACTCTATTCCACCTATAGTGTTATATCCATGGCTCACACTCATGTATTGCGTGAGAGTTGAAAAGGTTTGAGAAAGCAAGAGTGCAAAAACAATTACTTGTCCAATACCGGGGTTGTGCATGATTTAAATTTGTTGTGTTGGGATGATGGAGCATAGCCAGACTATATGATTTTGTAGGGATAACTTTCTTTGGCCTTGTTATTTCAAAAGTTCATGATTACTTTGCTAGTATGCTTGAAGTATTATTGTTTTCATGTCAATAGTCAACTATTGTTTTGAATCTTATGGATCTGAACATTCATGCCACAAGAAAGAAGTTACAAAGGACAACTATGTTAGGTAGCATTCCACATCAAAAATTCAGTCTTTATCAATTCCCTACTCGAGGACGAGTAGGAGTTAAGCTTGGGGATGCTTGATACGTCTCCAACGTATCTATAATTTTTGATGGTTCCATGCTATTATCTTGTCAACTTTGGATGTTTTATATGCATCAATATGCTATTTTATATCTTTTTTGGGACTAACCTATTAACTCAGTGCCAAGTGCCAGTTTCTGTTTTTTCCGTGTTTTTTACCCTTTTTCAGATCAAGTCCAAATGGAATAAAACTTTCGCGTTGATTTTTTTGGACCAAAAGAGACCCCCGAAGCTTTGGAAGAAGGCCAGAACAACCACGAGGGAGTCACAAGCCTAGGAGGCGCCCCCACCCCCCTAGGCCGCACCTACCAGGCTTGTGACCTCCTCATGGTCCCAACCGACGTAATTCCACCGCCATAAATTCTTATAAATAAAGTAACCCCCAAAAAGAAACCTAGATCGGGAGTTCCGCTGCCGCAAGCCTCTGTAGCCACCAAAAACCAATCTAGAGCCCGTTCCCGCACCCTGCCGGAGGGGGAATCCATCTCCGGTGGCCATTGATGACCCACAAGTATAGGGGATCAATCATAGTCCTTTCGATAAGTAAGAGTGTCGAACCCAACGAGGAGCGGAAGGATCTGACAAGTGGTTTTCAGCAAGGAAATATCTGCAAGCACTGAAATTAGCGGTAACAAGTGATTGTGTAGTGAGATGATTTGTAGCAAGCAACAACTAACTAAAGTAGCAACGGTGCAAACAAGTGGCCCAATCCCTTTTGTAGCAAGGGACAAGCCTGGACAAAGTCTTATAGGAGGAAAAACACTCCCGAGGACACACGGGAATCTGTCATGCTAGTTTTCATCTTGTTCATATGATTCGCGTTCGTTACTTTGATAGTTTGATATGTGGGTGGACCGGCGCTGGGGTACTGCCCTTACTTGGACAAGCATCCCACTTATGATTAACCCCTCTCGCAAGCATCCGCAACTACCAAAGGAGAATTAAGACAAAGTCTAACCATAGCATTAAACTAGTGGATCCAAATCAGCCCCTTACGAAGCAACGCATAGACTCGGGTTTAAGCTTCTGTCACTCTAGCAACCCATCATCTACTTACTACTAGCCAATGCCTTCCTCTAGGCCCAAATATGGTGAAGTGTTATGTAGTCGACGTTCACATAACACCACTAGAGGAAAACACAACAGATAGCATATCAAAATACCGAACGAATACCAAATTCACATCACTATTATCAGCATGACTTATCCCATGTCCTCAGGAACAAAAGTAACTACTCACAAAGCATAATCATAATCATGATCAGAGGTGCAATTACTAGCATCAAGAATCTGAACATAAACTCTTCCACCAAGTAATCTAACTAGCATCAACTACAAAGAGTAATCAACACTACTAGCAACCTTACAAGTACCAATCGTAGTCGCGAGACGGAGATTGGTTACAAGAGATGAACTAGGGTTTGGAGAGGAGAAGGTGCTGATGAAGATGTCGATGGAGATGACTCCCCTCCGACGAGAGGAGTGTTGGTGATGACGATGGCAATGATTTCCCCCTCCGGGAGGGAAGTTTCGCTGGTAGGATCGTCCTGCCGGACCTCTAGATTGGTTATGCTCAAGTTCCGCCTCGTGGCGGCGGAGAATCCACGAAAAAGCTCCACCCTAACTTTTTCCCGAACGAAACCCTTCATATAGCAAAAGAGCGGGGGGGGCAGTGGGCCACCAGGGTGCCCACAAGCCCTGTTGCCGCGGCCAGGGGGGTAGGCCGTGGCCACCAGGCTTGTGGGCCCCTGGCACTTCTTTCGCCCAATATTTTTTATATAATCCCAAAAAATTCCACGTTGATTTTCAGGGCATTTGGAGTTGCGCAGAATAGAGGACTCAGACTTGCTCCTTTTCTAGTCCAGAATTCCAGCTGCCGGTATTCTCCCTCTTCAAATAAACCTTGCAAAATAAGAGAGAAAAGGCATAAGTATGATACCACAAAGTATAATAATAGTCCATAAAGCGATAAATATCAACATGAAAGCATGATGCAAAATGGACGTATCAACTCCCCCAAGCTTAGACCTTGCTTGTCCTCAAGCGAAAACCAAGATCCATGAACATGTCCACATGTTTAGGGATGAAGGTGTCGATAAAACATAATACAGACATGAGGGCATCATGATCACACATAGTACAGCAATACATCATAAAGATTCTAATGGGAAAGTAACAATTCCTTCACAAAGCAAAGTCTGAAACAAAAACCTTACCGAGAAGTAGCCAACAACAGTCCATAGTCATTGAAGCAATTGCAATTTATCATATCATCAGAAAGAGTCAAATAAGAGCTTGTAAAACAAATCCACATACTCAATCATCTCTTTTGTTTTCCACAATTGTTACAACTCACGTGATACTCATGGTATCAAAGTTTCAGTTGGACACACAGAAAGATAGGGGCTCTTAATTTTGCCTCCCAACCATTTACCTCAAGGGTAAAGTCAACAATAATAAAGCATAAGTACTCATCTCCAAGTTGATATATGAATATAGATATTTTCCAAGCATATGACGGTAGCCAAGATGAAGGCAAAAGAGGGAATTGGTGAAGATCACCATGACTCTTTCAAGGGCAAAAAGTAAAGGTATAAGATAGGCCCTTCGCAGAGAGAAGCAGAGGTTGTCATGCGCTTTCGAGGTTTGGATGTGAGTCCTCTTAGTGCGGAGGAACGTCACTTTATATTACCCCCTGTGATAAAGAACTTTATTATGCAGTCTGTTGCTTTTATGTCTTCCTCATCACAGGTTTGTATAAAGCTTATTTTCCACACACTAATAGATCATACATATTAGAGAGCATTTTTATTGCTTTCACCGATGAAAACTTACTTGAGGGATCTTATTCAATCCATTGGTAGGTATGGTGGACTCTCATGGCAAAACTGGGTTGAAGGTTTATGGATGCACAGGTAGTATATCTACTTAGTGCGGGAGTTTTGGCTAATATGAGGTGGAACAAGATCTCTAAACATATAACATTGTTTGGAACCAAGCAAACACAATTCATTATGTTGTCTTCCTTGTCCAACATCTACTTCTAAGCATGTAATAGTTTGGTGAGTGCTCACAATTATAGAAAGTGTCTAAGATGATATATTTATATGTGAACCTCTCTTTCCTTATTACTTCTTATTAATTGCAACAATGACTGGGGTCTATGTTGGTCTATTCTCAACAAGTTTCAATCATCATAATTGTTATATGTGAAGCTATCACTTTCCAAAAGATCATCTCATGATCTTTCATGTTATCGTTCTTTTCATACTTTTGATCACGGCACAAAATAAAGCCCTTGACTAAGATACTCTTTACTATATAGCTCGCAAGCTCGAATACATCAGGGGAGACACAAGGCAAAAGACTCAAACTAAACAGTAAAGACTTATTCCACTAAGAGAAGAAATAAAAACTCAAAAGGAAAGAACTAAACCAAAGGTAAAAGCATATAAAGGTGATACGATACCAGGGCAACTCCCCCAAGCTTGGCATAAGCCAACGGAGTTGCCCATACCAATGCTTAGTTGCCTTCCTTTGGTGGTGATGGTGGTGGAGTTGCAACATGAGTTTGATCCTCCGTCTTCCAAGGCATAGGTGATCCATCATGGCAGGATGAACGAGTCGCCGGAATCCTAAAATCTGCAGCCATCCGTATTGATTTAAATCTATACTCATACTCACAGTTTTGGTTCTGCAGGTCATAGTTCTCGCCCTGGAGTTGATCAACCCTATCATAGAACCTGGAGAGGTGCTTCCCAATGTCAATGGCATCCATCTTGTGATTGTTGGTGAACTCCGTGATCATCATGTGGTTGGCGTTGAGCCCGCGCTCCACCATCCCTTGGCAGTTGAAGACTTGTTGCTCCATTGCTTCGAGCCTCGTCTCCACGCTTCCGGTCTTGTTAGGCCCCTCAACATCACGGATGTGCAACATCCCCTCACTCATCTTGATAGATTGAGGGTGTTGAAACACTTCCGCGAGGTAAGGATTGATGACCTTCTTGAAGATCTTGTCCTTAGGAGCTTTTGGGGAAGTCATGACGATCTAGATCTGCAACAGAAATAGGCTCGAAACGAAAATAGAGGAAAACTGTGCGATACGGAGATCAAAACCCTCGGGCGTATAAATAATGATTTTTTCTGGACTAGAAGGAGTGCTCCGCAAGAAAACGGAGTCTGGGAGGCACACGAGGTGCCCACAAGCCTTGTTGCCGCGGCCAGGGGGCCGCGGCGACCAAGCTTGTGGCGCCTCGTGCGTTCTCCGGACTGCTTTTTATTTTTCTATTTTTCCATAAATTCCAAAACGGAGAAAATTTCCTACTGGAAAAGTTTCGGACTCCAATTACTTACCGAAACACATACCTCTTCGTTTTCAGGGTCTGAAACAAGCTGATAAACATCCCTTATGTACTCCTCTGGAGTTATGATATTGATGATATTGGTCTTAACATTTATGGGAGTACGAGAGATATAATGCTTGATTCTTTGCCCATTTACCACTCTAGGACAATTACCTTCCGTGTTATTGATTTTGATGGCACCGAAACGATATACTTCCTGGACAATGTAGGGACCTTCCCATTTAGAGAGAAGCTTGTCTGCGAAGAATCTTAAGCGAGAATTGTATAGCAGGACATAATCACCTACATTGAACTCCCGTTTTTGTATTCTTTTATCGTGCCATCTCTTAACCTTTTCCTTGAACAACTTGGCATTCTCATATGCCTGGGCCCTCCATTCATCTAATGAGCTGATATCAAACAACCGCTTCTCACCAGCAAGTTTGAAATCAAAGTTGAGCTCTTTGATTTCCCAATAAGCTTTGTGTTCCAGCTCAAGAGATAAATGACAGGCCTTATCGTAAACCATTTTATACGGCGACATGCCCATGGGATTCTTATAAGTAGTCCTATAAGCCCATAGTGCATCGTCAAGTTTGCTAGACCAATTCTTTCGAGATCTATTGACAGTCTTTTGTAAGATCAATTTGATCTCCCTATTACTCAACTCCACTTGACCACTACACTAAGGATGATAAGGAGATGCAACTCTATGGTTGACATCATACTTAGCAAGCATCTTGCGGAAAACACCATGAATGAAGTGTGAACCGCCATCAGTCATCAGATATCTAGGGACTCCAAATCTTGGGAAAATGACATCTTTAAGCATCTTAATAGAGGTGTGGTGAGCAGCATTTCTAGTGGGGATAGCATCTACCCACTTAGTGACGTAATCCACGGCAACAAAGATGTGAGTATACCCATTGGAACTCGGGAAGGGTCCCATATAATCAAAGCCCCAGACATCAAATGGTTCAATGACAAGTGAATAGTTCATAGGCATTTCCTAACGCTTACTGATGTTCCCTATTCTTTGACATTCGTCACAAGACAAGAAAAACTTACGGCATCCTTGAAGAGAGTGGGCCAATAGAAACCTGATTGCAATACCTTATGAGCAGTTCTATCTCCAGCATGGTGTCCTCCGTAGGCTTCGGAATGACACTTCTGCAGGATCTGTTCCTGTTCATGTTCAGGCACACAATGTCTAATAACACCATCTACTCCTTCCTTATAAAGGTGAGGATCATCCCAAAAGTAGTGTCTCAAATCAAAGAAGAATTTCTTCTTTTGCTGGTAGGTGAAACTGGGTGGTATGTATTTGGCTACGATATAGTTTACGTAATCAGCATACCACGGTGCACTATGTGAAGTGCTGATGACATTCAATTGCTCATCAGGAAAGCTGTCATCAATAGGTCGTGGTTCATCAAGGACATTCTCTAGCCTGGACAAGTTATCTGCTACAGGGTTATCAGCACCCTTTCGGTCAACAACGTGCAAATCAAATTCCTGTAGCAGGAGAACCCATCTAATTAGCCTAGGCTTAGCATCCTTCTTCTCCATAAGGTACTTAATAGCAGTATGATCAGAGTGAATAGTGACTTTGGAGTCAACTATATAAGATCTGAACTTTTCACATGCAAACACGACTACTAAAAACTCCTTCTCCGTAGTGGCATAGTTTCTTTGGGCACTGTCTAGAGTTTTACTAGCGTAGTGAATGACATTCAACTTCTTGTCAACTCTTTGTCCTAGAACAGCACCAACAACATAATCACTAGAATCGCACATGATTTCAAAGGGCAAGTTCCAATCCGGTAGTTGAACAATAGGTGCAGTTATCAAGGCCTTCTTAAGTACTTCGAAAGCTTCCTCACAATCCTCATCAAAAACAAAAGGAACATCCTTCTGCAAGAGGTTGGTAAGAGGCCTAGAAATCTTAGAGAAGTCTTTAATGAACTTCTATAGAAAACAGCATGACCTAGGAAACTTCGTATACCTTTGATATCTGTGGGGCAAGGCATTTTATCAATTGCATCAACCTTAGCCTTATCAACTTCAATGCCTTTCTGAGAGATTTTGTGTCCTAAGATGATGCCTTCATTAACCATGAAGTGGTACTTCTCCCATTTCAAGACGAAGTTGGTATCTTTGCATCTCTGTAAGACTCGATGAAGGTTGCTGAGGCAATCGTCAAAGGAAGAACCGTAAACGGAGAAATCATCCATGAAAACCTCAACAATCTTTTCACAAAAGTCAGAGAATATTGCCATCATACATCTTTGAAAGGTGGCAGGTGCATTGCATAAGCCAAAAGGCATACGTCCACAAGCAAAGGTACCGAAGGGGCAGGTGAAAGTGGTTTTCTCCTGATCAGATTGTGCAACAGGTATTTGCGAGAAATCTGAATAACCGTCTAGAAAGCAGAAGTGTGTGTGTTTAGATAGCCTTTCTAGCATTTGGTCGATAAACGGCAAAATATAATGGTCTTTCCTTGTTGCCTCGTTTAGTTTCCGGAAGTCTATCACCATCCTATAGCGAGTAATAATCCTTTGTGGGATTAGTTCATTCTTATCATTAGGAACGACGGTGATACCTCCCTTCTTAGGTACGCAATGTACTGGACTTACCCAATCACTATGAGCAACATGATAAATGATTCCTGCTTCCAGAAGCTTTAATATTTCTTTTCTCACGACCTCTTTCATCCTCGGATTTAATCTCCATTGATGATCAGCAACTGGCTTAGAATCAGGATCGGTTTTAATCTTGTGCTGACAGAGAGTGGGACTAATACCCTTAAGATCATCAAGAGTATATCCAATAGCAGCATGATGCTTCCTCAAAGTTCTTAATAACTTCTTCTCTTCACGATTCGAGAGGTGAGCACTAATAATAACAGGATATATCTCCTTCTCATCAAGATAGGCATACTTAAGAGTATCTGGTAACTGTTTTAGCTCGAACACAGGATCACCCTTTGGTGGGGGAGGATCCCCAAGAAGTTCAACAGGCAGATTATTCTTGAGAATAGGATATTGTTCTAAAACAATTTTATCTATCTCATCTCTTTCATCCATATGCATATCATTTTCATGCTCAAGCAGATATTGCTCTAAAGGATCCGTAGGAGGTACGGCAATAGAGGCAAGAGCAATGATTTCATCCCTACCAGACGACTCTTTTTCATGGGGTTGTCTTCCAAACTTGGAGAAGTTAAATTCATGAGACACACCCTGTTTAATGCAATCAATATGAGCATTGACAGTGTTGAGAAAGGGTCTACCAAATATGATGGGACAAAAGCTATCTTGTGCAGTAGCAAGGATGAGGAAATCAGTAGGATACTTCCTCTTACCACACAGGACTTCTGCGTCTCTCACAATTCCCACAGGGCAGATAGTGTCTGTATTAGCCAGCGTAATAGTGACATCAATGGGTTCTAACTCAGCAGGTGCAATCTCATCTTTGATTTCATCATATAGGGACCGGGGTATTGCACTAACACTAGCACCCATATCACATAAACCATGATAACAGTGATCTCCTATCTTGATAGAAACAACGGGCAGGCCAACTACAGGTTCGTATTTGTCTTTCGCGTGAGGTTTAGCAATTCTAGCGGAGTCCTCACAGAATTTGATAACATGCCCATCTATGTCTTCGTCTAAGAGATCTTTGATAATAGCAACACTAGGTTCAACTCTAATTTCCTCAGGGGGTGCAAGTGGTCTAATGTAACCCCTACGTATCACAGTTGGAGCTTTAGAATAATCCTTTTTCCTAGCAGGGTAAGGTGGTTTCTCAGCGTAGGCACACGGAACAATAGGATCACTAAAGGCAATGACTTTCTCTTTAACAAGATTGGGTTTAACTATGTTGACTTCTATAGGATGATGATACTTAAACCACTTCTCTTTGGGAAGATCAATATGAGCAACAAAAGATTCACAAAGAGAAGCTACTATCTCTGAGTCAAGTCCATACTTAGTGCTAAAATCTCTAGAAGTGTTTGTTTCAACAAAAGATTTAACGCAATCAAACTGGAAATTCATACCTGACTCCTTACCTTCTTCAAGCTCCCAATCTTCAGAGTTACGTTTGATTATTTCCAATAAATTCCACTTGTGGTCAATATCCTTCTTCATAAAAGAACCGGTACAAGAAGTGTCAAGCATGGTACGATTTTCATGGGAAAGGCGAGCATAAAAGTTTTGAGTGATAATTTCTCTCGAGAGCTCATGATTGGGGCATGAATATAGCATTGATTTAAGCCTCCCCCAAGCTTGAGCTATGCTTTCCCTGTCACGAGGCCAAAAGTTATAAATATAATTCCGATCACGATGTACAAAATGCATAGGATAAAACTTTTGATGAAATTCCAATTTCAACCGATTGTAGTCCCATGATCCAGTATCATCACATAGCCTATACCATGTCACCGCCTTATCCTTCAAAGATAAAGGAAAGACTTTCTTCTTTACCTCATCCTCGGGCAAACCTGCAAGCTTAAATAAACCACAAACTTCATCTACATAGATCAGATGCAAGTCTGGATGTGATGATCCATCTCTTGTAAAAGGATTAGCCAGCAGTTTCTCAAGCATACCCGAAGGAATTTCATAAAAGATATTTTCAGTAGGTACCTCAGGTTGAGCAGCAACCCCTCGTGCTTCCGTTCGTGGTGAAGATACCCCGAACAAATTCCTCAAACAAACAGTTTCCATAGTGACAAGTGACAATAAATTTCAGCACAGTATCTAAATGTTTCCTTACCAAATTCCACTTACCAAAGGCGCTTCCCTCCCCGGCAATGGCGCCAGAAAAGGGTCTTGATGACCCACAAGTATAGGGGATCTATCGTAGTCCTTTGGATAAGTAAGAGTGTCGAACCCAACGAGGAGGTGAAGGCTCTGATAAAAAGTTTTCAGCAAGGTAATAACTGCAAGCACTGAAAGTAGCGGTAACAAGTGATGTTGTAGTGAGGTGAAACGTAGCAAGTGAAAAGTAACAAGTAACAAGTAGTAGCAACGGTGCAGCAAAGTAGCCGAATCCCTTTTGTAGCAAGGAACAAGCCTGAACAAAGTCTTATTAGAGGAAAAATGCTCCCGAAGACACACGGGAATTTCTGTCATGCTAGTTTCATCATGTTCATATGATTCGCGTTCGTTACTTTGATAGTTTGATATGTGGGTGGACCGGCGCTTGGGTACTGGCCTTACTTGGACAAGCATCCCACTTATGATTAACCCCTCTCGCAAGCATCCGCAACTACGAAATAAGAATTAAGACAATGTCTAACCATAGCATTAAACTAGTGGATCAAAATCAGCCCCTTACGAAGCAACGCATAGACTGGGGTTTAAGCTTCTGTCACTCCAGCAACCCATCATCTACTTACTACTCCCCAATGCTTTCCTCTAGGCCCAAATATGGTGAAGTGTTATGTAGTCGACGTTCACATAACACCACTAGAGGAAAAGACAACATACAGCATATCGAAATACCATACGAATACCAAATTCACATGACTATTATCAGCATGACTTATCCCATGTCCTCAGGAACAAAAGTAACTACTCACAAAGCATAATCATAATCATGATCAGAGGTGTAATGAGTAGCATCAAGGATATGAACATAAACTCTTCCACCAAGTAATCCAACTAGCATCAACTACAAAGAGTAATCAACACTACTAGCAACCTTACAAGTACCAATCGGAGTCGCGAGACGGAGATTGGTTACCAGAGATGAACTAGGGTTTGGTGAGGAGATGGTGTTGATGAAGATGTTGATGGAGATGACTCCCCTCCGACGAGAGGAGTGTTGGTGATGACGATGGCGACGATTTCCCCCTCCGAGAGGGAAGTTTCCCCGGTAGGATCGTCCTGCCGGAGCTCTAGATTGGTTCTGCTCAAGTTTCGCCTCGTGGCGGCGGAGAATGCACGAAAAAGCTCCACCCTGATTTTTTCCTGGACGAAACCCTTCATATAGCAAAAGAGGGGGGCAGTGGGCCACCAGGGTGCCCACAAGCCCTGTTGCCGCGACCAGGTGGGTAGGCCGCAGCCACCAGGCTTGTGGGCTCTTGGCAGCTCCCCTGTGGCACTTCTTTCGCCCAATATTTTTTATATAATCCCAAAAAAATCCACGTTGATTTTCAGGGCATTTGGAGTTGCGCAGAATAGAGGACTCTGGCTTGCTCCTTTTCCAGTCCAGAATTCCAGCTGCCGGTATTCTCCCTCTTCAAATAGACCTTGCAAAATAAGTGAGAAAAGGCATAAGTATGATACCACAAAGTATAATAACAGTCCATAAAGCGATAAATATCAACATGAAAGCATGATGAAAATTGGACGTATCAGTGATGAACTATGGTTTGTAGATGAGATGGTGCTGATGAAGATGTTGATGGTGATGAGTCCCCTCCGATGAGAGGAGTGTTGGTGATGACGATGGCGGTGATTTCCCCCTCCGGGAGGGAAGTTTCCCCGGCATGATCATCCTGCCGGAGCTCTAGATTGGTTCTGCTCTAGTTCCGCCTCGTGGCGGCGACGAATCCACGAAAAAGCTCCTCCCGGATTTTTTCCTGGACGAAACCCTTCATATAGCAGAAGAGGGGGCCAGTGGGCCAGCAGGCTGCCCACAAGCCCTCATGGCGCGGCCTGGGGGTGGTCGCGCCGTGCAGGCTTGTGGCCACCTGCACGCGCCCCTCTGGCACTTCTTCGGCCCAGTATTTTTTATAAATCCGGAAAAAAATCGTCGTTGATTTTCACGGCGTTTGGAGTTGCACAGAATAGGTATCTCAACTTTACTCCACTTTCAGGCCAGAAATCTATTTGCCGGCATTCTCCCTCTTCATGTACACCTTGCAAAAATAAGAGAGAAAAGGCATAAGAATTGTACCGTGAAGTGAAATAGCAGCCCAAGAAGCGATAAATATCAACATGAAAACGTGATGCAAAATGGACGTATAAACTCCCCCAAGCTTAGACCTCGCTTGTCCTCAAGCGAAAGCCTAGCTCAATAAATATGTCCACATGTTTAGGGAGAGAGGTGTCGACAAAACAAGATACGAACATGCATGCATCATGATCATGATCAGAACATCAATACCAACATATAATCTCTCATGCTAAAGTGATAATTCCTTCACAAAGTAAAGCATGGATCAAGAACCTTACCGAGAAGTAACAACCGATAGCCTTTAGTCATTGAAGCAATTGCAATTTATCACAACATCAGAAAGAGTCAAGTAAGAGCTTGTAAAGCAAATCCACATACTCAATCATTCTTTCGTTCTCTACAATTGCTACAACTCATGTGGTACTCATGAGATCAATGTTTCAGCTGGACACAGAGAAAGATAGGGGCTTACAGTTTTGCCTCCCAACTATTCACCTCAAGGGTAATGTCAACAATAATAACTCATGAATGCCTATCTCCAAGTTGACATATGAATATAGATTTTTCCCAAGCATATGACGTTAGCCAAGATAAAGGCGAAATAAGGAATTGGTGAAGATCACCATGACTCTTTCAGGGACAAAAAGTAAAAGGTACAAGATAGGCCCTTCGCAGAGGGAAGTAGAGGTTGTCATGCACTTTTGAGGTTTGGATGCGTGTCCTCTTAGTGCGGAGGAACATCACTTTATATTGCCTCCTGTGATAAAGAACTTTATTATGCAGTCTGTCGCCTTTATGTCTTCCTCATCACAGGTTCGTACAAAGCTTATTTTCCACACACTAATAGATCATATATATTAGTGAGCAATTTTTATTGCTTGCACCGATGACAACTTACTTGAGGGATCTTATTCAATCCATAGATAGGTACGGTGGACTCATATGGAAAAACTGGTTGATGGTTTATGGATGCACAAGTAGTATCTCTACTTGGTGCGGGAGTTTTGGCTAATATGAGGTGGAAGCAATCGTCACATGCTAAGGGATCTCTAATCATATAACATTGTTTGGAGCCAAGCAAACACAATTCATTATGATGTCTTCCTTGTCCAACATCTAGTTCTAGGCATGCAATAGTTTAGTGAGTGTTCACAATCATAGATGGTGTCAGAGATGATATATTTATATGTGAACCTCTCCTTCTTTATCACTTCCTATTAATTACAACCATGACCAAGGTCTACGTTTGCCTACCCTCAAAAAGTTTCAATCCTCATTCTTTTTATATGTGAAGCCATCACTTCCCATAAGATCATTACAGGATCTTTCATGCTTTTGTTCTATTCTCACTCTTTTGATCATGGCAAGAGGCAAAGCCCTTCAACTAAGACATTCTTTATTATATGGCTCACGATCTCGAATACATAGGGGGTGACACAAAGAAAAACTCATGACTAAAACACTAAGACTTTTAATCTACTAGAGAAAGAGAAAACTGAAAAGGAAAACTAAAACAAAGGTAAAGGCAAAAGATGTGATGGTGATACGATACCAGGGCAACTCCCCCAAACTTGGCTCAAGCCAAGGGGATTGCCCATACTAATGCTCAGTAGTCTTCCTTTGGTGGTGATGGTGGTGGATTTGTTGAAGAGGTCTTGAGCTTGTTTAATTTCCACTTGAGCATAAAATCATGCTCCCGCAGATCATCATTTTCCTCTTCAAGCTTCAACACCCTTTGGCATAATTCCTGCTTACTCTCCTGCAAGAAACGAGAAGGGATAAACAAGGTCTTAGGCTTCTTCCTTGAGTCAGGGAGGCACGACTTCTTGAACTCCACATGTGTGTGTCCAGGTTGAGGTAAAGGAGCCTCCTCTTCATTGGAACTTGTTTGTTTCTTCCCCTTCGGATCATTATCTTCTTCCTCATTAGTGGTCCAGCCATAAGGATCCAAGTCCCCATAGGCCTTGGGATTAGCAAGGTAATCTGCCACAAAGCTCTCCCCCTCTGAATCTTGAGAAGACACCTTGCCCTAAATCTGCGGCAGAAAAAAGGCTCGAAATGAAAAACAGAGGAAATCTGCATGATGTAGGGGTCAGGCCAAACGGGAGTATATATAATGATTTTTTTCAGACCAGAAGGAGTACCCCCACGAAAACGGAGTCCAGGAGGCGCACGAGGTGGCCACAAGCCCTCACGGTGCGACCAAGGGGTGGGCCCGCGCCGTGCAGGCTTGTCGCCTCCTCGCGCACTTTCCGAACTACTTCCAATTTTTGTATTTTTTCAAGTATTCCAAAACGGAGAAAATTTCCTACTGGAAAAGTTTTGGACTCTGTTTTCTTACCGAATCACATACCTCTTCATTTTCAGAGTCTGAAACAGGCTGATAAATATCCCTTAGGTATTCTTGCGGAGTTATGGTATTGATAATATTGCTTTCAACATATATGGGAGTACCTGAGATATAATGCTTGATTCTCTGCCCATTTACCACTCTCGGACAATTACCTTATGTGTTGTTGATCTTGATAGCACCGGAACGATATACTTCCTCAACAACATAGGGACCTTCCCATTTAGAGAGAAGCTTGCCTGCAAAGAATCTTGAACGAGAGTTATATAGCAAGACATAATCACCTACATTGAACTCACGCTTTTGCATCCTCTTATCATGCCACCTCTTAACCTTCTCTTTGAACAGCTTGGCATTCTCATACGCCTGAGTTCTCCACTCATCAAGCGAGATAATATCAAATAACCTCTTCTCACCGGCAAGTTTGAAATCAAAGTTGAGCTCTTTAATTGCCAAATAAGCTTTATGCTCTAGCTCAAGAGGTAAATGACATGCGTTACTGTACACCATTTTGTCCGGAGACATGCCCATGGGATTCTTATAGGCAGTTCTATAAGCCCACAGTGCATCATCGAGCTTCTTAGACCAATTCTTTCTAGACCTGTTGACAGTCTTTTGCAGAATCAGTTTAATCTCTCTATTACTTCGCTCTACTTGACCACTGGACTGAGGGTGATAGGGAGACGCAATTCTATGGTTGACATCGTACTTAGCAAGTGTTTTACGGAAAGCACCATGAATGAAATGTAAACCACCGTCGGTCATTAGATATCTAGGGACTCCAAATCTAGGGAAGATAACTTCTTTAAGCATCCTGATAGAGGTCTTGTGATCAGCACTACTAGTGGGGATAGCTTCTACCCACTTAGTGACGTAATCAATAGCAACTAGCATATGAGTATACCCATTGGAGTTTAGAAAAGGTCCCATATAATCAAAGCCCCAAACATCAACTAGTTCAATGACAAGTGAATAGTTCATAGGCATTTCTTGACATTTACCGATATTACCTATTCTTTGACATTCTCACAATACAAGACAAACTTACGGGCATCCTTGAAGAGAGTGGGCCAATAGAAACCTGATTGCAATACCTTGTGTGCAGTTCTATCTCCCGCATGGTGTCCTCCGTAGGCCTCGGAGTGACACTTCTGTAGGATCTGTCCCTGTTCATGTTCAGGTACACAACGTCTAATAACACCATCTACTCCTTCCTTATAAAGGTCAGGATGATCCCAAAAGTAATGTCTCAAGTCAAAGAAGAATTTCTTCTTTCGCTAGTACGTGAAACTAGGTGGTAAGTATTTGGCAACGATATAGTTTGCATAATCAGCATACCACGGTGCACTACGTGAAGCATTGATGACAATCAATTGCTCATCAGGAAAGCTATCATCAATAGGTTGTGGGTCATCAAGAACGTTCTCCAACCTAGAAGTTATCTGCTACTGGGTTATCAGCACCCTTTCTGTCGACAACGTGCAAATCAGATTCTTGTAGCAAGAGAACCCATCTGATAAGTCTAGGTTTAGCGTCTTTCTTCTCCATGAGGTACTTAATAGCAGCATGATCAGTGTGAATAGTAATTTTGGAATCAACTATGTAAGACCTGAACTTTTCACATGCAAACACGACTGCTAAAAATTCCTTTTCCGTAGTGGCATAGTTTCTTTAGGCACTGTCTAGAGTTTTACTAGCATAGTGAATAACATTCAACTCCTTATCGACTCTTTGCCCTAGAACAGCACGAACAACATAATCACTAGCATCACACATGATCTCAAAAGGCAAGTTCCAATCAGGTGGTTGAACAATAGGTGCAGTTACCAAAGCCCTCTTAAGTATTTCGAAGGCTTCCTCACAATCATCGTCAAAGAAAAAAGGAATATCCTTTTGCAAGAGATTGGTAAGAGGCCTAGAAATCTTAGAGAAGTCTTTGATGAACCTTCTATAGAAACCAGCATGACCAAGGAAACTTCTTATCCCTTTGATATCTGTGGGGTATGGCATTTTCTCGATTGCATCAAACTTAGCCTTATCGACTTCAATACCTCTTTTAGAAATTTTATGTCCTAAGACGATGCCTTCATTAACCATAAAGTGGCACTTCTCCCAATTCAAGACAAGATTGGTGTATTTACATCTCTGTAAGACTCAATCAAGGTTGCCGAGGCAATCAGCAAAGGAAGACACGTAAACAGAAAAGTCACCCATGAAAACCTCGACAATATTTTCACAAAAGTCAGAGAATATAGCCATCATACATCTTTGGAAGGTGGCAGGTGCATTACATAAGCCAAAAGGCATACGTCTGTAAGCAAAGGTACCGAAAGGGCAGGTGAAAGTGGTTTTCTCCTGATCAGATTGTGCAACTGGTATTTGGGAGAAACCAGAATATCCGTCTAGAAAGCAGAAGTGTGTGTGTTTGGACAGCCTTTCTAGCATTTGGTCGATAAAAGGCAAAGGGTAATGATCTTTCCTAGTGGCTTTATTCAATTTCCTAAAATCGATCACCATCCTATAGCCAGTAATAATCCTGTGTCGGATCAATTCATCCTTATCATTAGGGACAACGGTAATGCCTCCCTTCTTAGGGACGCTATGCACCGGACTCACCCAATCACTATGAGCAACAGGATAGATGATACCTGCTTCCAGGAGCTTTAGTATTTCTTTTCTCACTACTTCTTTCATCTTAGGATTTAATCTCCTTTGATGATTAGCAACTGGTTTGAAATCAGGATCAGTTTTAATCTTGTGCTGACATAGAGTAGGACTAATGCCCTTAAGATCATCAAGAGTATATCCAATAGCAGCACGGTGCTTCCTCAGAGTTTTTAGTAACTTCTTTTCTTCATGTTCTGAGAGGCTAGCACTAATTATAACACGATATATCTCTTTTTCATCAAGATAAGCATACTTAAGAGTAGCAGGCAACTGTTTAAGCTCGAACACAGGATCACCCTTTGGTGGGGGTGGATCTCCAAGCAGTTCAACAGGCAACTTATTCTTAAGGATAGGATGTTATTCTAAGACAACTCTATCAATCTCATCCCTCTCATCCATATGCATATCATTTTCGTGCTCAAGCAAGTATTACTCGAAGGGATCAGTAGGAGGCACGGAAATAGAGACTAAGGAAATAGTTTCATCCCTACTAGGCAACTCCTTTTCATGAGGTTGTCTACCAAACTTAGAGAAATTGAACTCATGTGACACACCTTCAAAGGCAACAGTGACAGTTTGCTTCTCACAATCAATATGAGCATTGACAGTATTGAGAAAAGGTCTACCAAATATGATGGGAAAAAAGCTATCTTGTGCGGTAGCAAGAATGAGGAAATCAGCAGGATACTTCGTTTTACCACACAAGACTTCAACATCCCTAACAATTCCCACGGGGCAGATAGTATCTCTATTGGCAAGCTGAATAGTGACATCAATAGGCTCTATCTCAACAGGTGCAATCTCATCTTTGATTTCATCATATAATGATTGAGGTATTGCACTAACACTAGCACCCACGTCACATAAGCCATGATAACAATGATCTCCTATCTTAACAGAAACCACAGGCATGCCAACAACGGGCCTATGTTTGTCTCTAACGTGAGGTTTAGCAATTCTAACAGCATCTTCACAGAAGTGAATATTATGTCCCTCAACATCGTCGGACAGAAGATCTTTGATTATAACAATGCTAGGTACAACTCTAATTTTCTCAGGGGGTGTAGGTGTTCTAATACAGCCTCTACGTATGACAGTTGAAGCTTTGGAATGATCCTTTATCCTAACAGGGAAAGGTGGTTTCTCAATGTAAGCAATGGGAACAACAGGATCATTATAGGCAATGACTTTCTCTTCAACTGGAGTGGGTTTAACTACATTGACTTCTAAAGGAGGATGATATTTAAACCACTTCTCTTTGGGGAGATCAATATGAACAGCAAAGGATTCACACAATGAAGCTACTATGTCAGAGTCAAGTCCATACTTAGCGCTAAAGTCACAAAAAGTATTTGTCTCAACATAGGATTTAACGCAATCAAGCGTGAAATTCATCCCTGGCTCCTTACCTTCTTCAAGCTCCCAATCTTCAAAGTTGCGTTCAATTCTCTCCAATAAATTTCATTTGAAGTCAATATCTCTTCATAAAAGAACCGGTACAAGAAGTGTCAAGCATGGTGCGACCATCATGAGAAAGCCGAGCATAGAAGTTCTGAATGATAATTTCTCTCGAGAGCTCATGATTAGGGCATGAATATAACATTGATTTAAGCCTCCCCCAAGCTTGAGCGATGCTTTCTCTGTCACGAGGCCAAAAATTGTAAATATAATTCTGATCACGATGTACTAAATGCATAGGATAAAACTTTTGATGAAATTCCAATTTCAACCGATTGTAGTCCCATGATCCAGTATCATCACATAGCCTATACCATGTCAACGCCTTATCCTTCAAAGATAAAGGAAAGACCTTCTTCTTGACCTCATCCTCAGGCAAACCTGCAAGCTTAAATAAACCACAAACTTCATCTACATAGATTAGATGCAAGTCTCGATGTGATGTTCCATCTCCTGTAAAAGGATTAGCCAGCTGTTTCTCAAGCATACCCGAAGGAAATTCAAAGCAAATATTTTCAGTAGGTGCAAGTGGTTTTCAGCAAGGAAATATCTGCAAGCACTGAAATTATCGGTAACAAGTGATTGTGTAGTGAGATGATTCGTAGCAAGAAACAAGTAACAAAAGTAGCAACGGTGCAGCAAAGTGGCCCAATCCCTTTTGTAGCAAGGGACAAGCCTGGACAAAGACTTATAGGAGGAAAAACGCTCCCGAGGACACAGGGGAATCTGTCATGCTAGTTTTCATCATGTTCATATGATTCGCGTTCGTTACTTTGATAGTTTGATATGTGGGTGGACCGGCGCTTGGATACTGCCCTTACTTGGACAAGCATCCCACTTATGATTAACCCCTCTCGCAAGCATCCACAACTACAAAAAAAGAATTAAGACAAAGTCTAACCATATCATTAAACTAGTGGATCCAAATCAGCCCCTTACAAAGCAACGCATAAACTAGGGTTTAAGCTTCCGTCTCTCTAGCAACCCATCATCTACTTACTACTTCCCAATGACTTCCTCTAGGCCCAAATAATGGTGAAGTATTATGTAGTCGACGTTCACATAACACCAATAGAGGAAAAACAACATACAACATATCAAATTACCGAAGGAATACCAAATTCACATGACTACTATTAGCATGACTTATCCCATGTCCTCAGGAACAAAAGTAACTACTCACAAAGCATAATCATATTCATGACCGGAGAGGTAATGAGTAGCATCAAGGATCTGAACATAAACTCTTCCACCAAGTAATCCAACTAGCATCAACTACAAAGAGTAATCAACACTACTATCAACCTTACAAGTACCAATCGGAGTCGCGAGACGGAGATTGGTTACAAGTGATGAACTAGGGTTTGGAGATGAGATGGTGTTGATGAAGATGTTGATGGTGACGAGTCCCCTCCGATGAGAGGAGTGTTGGTGATGATGATGGCGACAATTTCCCCCTCCGGGAGGGAAGTTTCCTCGGCAGGTTCGTCCTGCCGGAGCTCTAGATTGGTTCTGCTCAAGTTCCGCCTCGTGGCGGCGGCGAATCCATGAAAAAGCTCCTCCCTGATTTTTTCCTCGACGAAACCCTTCATATAGCATAAGAGGGGGGCCAGTGGGCCAGCAGGCTGCCCACAAGCCCTCATGGCGCGGCCTGGGGGGTGGCCGCGCTGTGGAGGCTTGTGGCCACCTGCACGCGCCCCTCTCGCACTTCTTCGGCCTAGTATTTTTTATAAATCCGGAAAAAAATCCTCGTTGATTTTCACGGCTTTGAAGTCGTGCAGAATAGGTATCTCAACTTTGCTCCACTTTCAGGCCAGAATTCCAATTGTCGGCATTCTCCCTCTTCATGTAAACCTTGCAAAATAAGAGAGAGAAGGTATAAGAATTGTACCGTGAAGTGAAATAACAGCCCAAGAAGCGATAAATATCAACATGAAAACATGATACAAAATGGACGTATCAGCCATCTTCCTCATCCCGGCGATCTCCATGACGAGGAGGGAGTAGTTCACCCTCGGGTAATCATGCCCACGGATACTTGAGGTGACAATGGACTATCTAGGTGACATTAGGGTCTTGGTGATATGTGTCTTAAGGTGTTATTCTAGTACGAACTCTATGATGGATCGAACAGAAAGAATAGCTTCGTGTTATTTTACTACGGACTCTTGAATAGATTTATCAGAAAGAATAACTTTGTGGTGGTTTCGTACCCGACAATAATCTCTTCGTTTGTTCTCCGCTATTAGTGACTTTGGAGTGACTCTTTGTTGCATGTTGAGGGCTAGTTATATGATCCAATTTTGTTATCATTGTTGAGAGAACTTCACTAGTGAAAGTATGAACCCTAGGCCTTGTTTCCACGCATTGCAATACCGTTCGTGCTCGCTTTTACTATTAGTTACCTTGCTGTTTTTGTAATTTCAGATTACAAAAACCTATATCTACCAACCATATTGCACTTGTATCACCATCTCTTCGCCGAACTAGTGCACCTATACAACTTACCATTGTATTGGGTGTGTTGGGGACACAAGAGACTCTTTGTTATTTGGTTGTAGGGTTGCTTGAGAGAGACCATCTTCATCCTACGCCTCCCGCAGATTGATAAACCTTAGGTCACCCACTTGAGGGAAAATTGCTACTGTCCTACAAACCTCTGCACTTGGAGGCCCAACAACGTCTACAAGGAGAAGGTTGGGTAGTAGACATTAGGCCCAAGAGGCGTGGGCATGGAGGCGCCCTCGAGCCGCGAGGCATGGCGCGAGCCACCTCCCCTGCGGAGGAACTACGAAGGGTCGAACCCCAGACCTCAGGAGGACGAGTCAGATGCAGCGACGAGACACCTGTGGCGCGGGCCACCCGCGGCAACCACGATGCAGGCATGGGCACCGAGGGCCAGGCCTCGCGACGCGCTCCTCAGGCACAAGGAAGCTATTTGAGGTAATTTTTTGGGTTTACAGCCTTAGGAAGCATCTGCTGACCGCATGGACTTCAAATATTCAGGGCATGCCTCTGCCCGACATATCAAATGTGCAAGCTTCCATAACTTCTTTTGCATCTATTCGACCTGACATCTTGCCTTGATTGCACCTTTGGGCGATCCACCCCCCCCCACCCCCGCTCGTGGGCTCCAGTCGGTGCATGACACCCCGTCACGGGACCTTGGGAGGCCTCACGGCTCCCTAGGGCCACAACCAACAGGAAGAGATGGGGGCCGCTTGAGCGTCCATAGAGGGCTCCTAAGCATTGCACCTTGCTACTATGACAACAAACCTTCCCTGGTACGGCGCCAGGAATCCTGCTGCTACGGCTAAGCCTTTAGGGGCTTCCTTGGCAAATATGCAAAGGATTTCCCCGCGGCCTTGGAGCCTTGCGTTGGTGTTCCCTTGAAGAGGAAAGGGTGATGTAGCACAGCGGCGGTAAGTATTTCCCTCAGTTTTGACAACCAAAGTATCAATCCAGTAGGAGGAGAATTCAAGTATCTGCACAAACACAAAGAGCTTGCACCCAACGCTATGAAGGGGTTGTCAATCCCTTGTAGATTGTTTGCAAAGTGAGAACTGAAAGCAAAACGTAAACAAAGCAAAGTAAACGTGAAAGTGGAAACGATAGTTGTGAATAGACCCGGGGGCCGTAGTGTTCACTAGTGGTTTCTCTCATGAAAGCAAGTAGACAGTGGGTGAACGAATTACTGTCGAGCAATTGATAGAACCGCGCAAAGTCGTGATGTTATCTAAGGCAATGATTATATCTATAGGCATCACGTCCAAAACAAGTAGACCGATACTTTCTGCATCTACTACTATTACTCCACACGTCGACCGCTATCCAGCATGCATCTAGTGTATTAAGTTCATGAGAACAGAGTAACGACTTAAGCAAGATGACATGATGTAGATGGACAATCTCATATCTACGATAAAAGCCCATCTTGTTACCCTTGATGGCAACAACACGATGCGTGCCTTGCTGCCCCTTCTGTCACTGGGAAAGGTCACCACACGGTATGAACCCAAAACCAAGCACTTCTCCCATTGCAAGAATCATAGATCTAGTTGGCCAAACAAAACCCAAGACTCGGAGAGACTTACAAGGATATCAAATCATGCATATAAGAAATCAGAAAAGACTCAAATATAATTCATAGATAATCTGATCACAAATCCACAATTCATCGGATCTTGACAAACACACCGACAAAGAGGATTACATCGGATAGATCTCCATGAAGATCATGGAGAACTTTGTATTGAAGATCCAAGAGAGAGGAGAAACCATCTAGCTACTAACTATGGACCCGTAGGTCTGAAGTAGACTACTCACGAATCATTGGAGAGGCGATGATGTTGATGTAGATTCCCTCCAACTCCAAAGTCCCCTCCGACGGGGCATCGGGAAGGGTCTCCAGATGAGATCTCGCGGAAACGGAAGTTTGCGGCGGCGGAAAAGTGTTTTCGTGGATGCCCGCATTTTTTTTGGATTTTTAGGGAATTTATAGGCCAAAGAGCTAGGGCAGGGGAACGCCAGGGAGGCCACAAGCTTGGTTGCCGCCCCCTTGGCCATGGCAACAGGGCTTGTGGGCTCCTTGTGGGGCCCCTGCCTTGGCCCTCAAGTCTCCCGATCTTCTTCCGTTCTGGAAAAATTTATTTCGGGGATTTTATTCCGTTTGGACTCCCTTCCAAAATCAGATCTGAAAAGAGTCAAAAATACAGAAAAAATAGGAACTGGCACTTGGCACTGGATTAATAAGTTAGTCCCAAAAAAAGATATAAAAGGTAAACAATACATCCAAAGTTGACAAGATAACAGCGTGAAACCATCAAAAATTATAGATACGTTTGAGACGTATCACGCCTCAGGGGCCTTACCAGTAATAAGGCCACCTACCACCCTTGATATCATCCACGGACATTCGATCGTTATCACGGGTGGCAGGGCTTGACCTTGTAGCTACATTCATTCACTCGGTCACACGCAACGGCGGTTGGGAAATGTGCGGGACTGGATCTTGGCGACGCAGAGCCACTCGAATGTGAAAGGGGGCTCCTGAGCATCGCGCCTCAGGAGCCTTACTGGTCACAAAGCCACTTGGCCTCTGGGTTAGGGCCTTGCCCCGTGAGGCGCCTCCCGGTGGCAGGGAAATATGCGGGACTGGATCGTGCCAACGTAGAGCAATAGAAAAGCCATCAACCGGTCTAAGGAGAACGAGCGCGCGGGATCTGCGCCAACCCACGACAACTCTGCATCGTCCCTTAATCCTTCCGGAACCTACTTCATCCCGTGACATCTCACGTAATAACGGGCGAGGCTGTATATGCCCAGGCCCCCCGAGGACGCGGAAGGGGTCCACCCCACGCCTAGTGGTAGCCCTATGCTCCGCGCTGGGAGAATACGGCGATAATCAACATAGTCCACCAATGACTTCCGGAATCAGGCGCCTAATGCCTCGGTGGTAGGGACACTCACGAGGCCAAAGCGTTCTCCTGACCTCCCATATACACCCCCACCGTGACACTCTCACGTAATAACAAGTCGAGGTTGTATACACCCAGGGCCCCACGAGGACGCGGAAGGGGTCCATCCCGCGCTTAGTGGAAGCCCTATGCTCAGCGCTGGGGATGGGGGCACCCACTCCAGTCCACCAATGACTATGCCCCCAGCTGGCAAAGGAACCAACTCAGTCCACCAATAACTGTGCTAGCTTAGGTGCCGGACGCGGCGTTATGCTTGCTTCTTCTTGGGTCTTGAACTATCTTCCGCTGAACTTAAACTTGCCGATTTCAAAAGTTGGTTTTTAATTCTCAGTACCCGACGCTTGAAAAACAAAAGAGGGGGAACCTTATCTTGCGCTTTCTTGTTTCGCCGGCTTTAAAGCCTTCTTTTTTGGATGACATTTTTTGGAGATGAACGCTCCACACCGCCCCTAGGAGTCAAGGATCATGAAATCTAGGACTTACCTCCCCAGGGGAAAACATTTTTCAGCGGTCAGCCCCCGCTCGGGGGTCCGGACCGAAACTTGATGCCACAACAAAGAGTCTCGGGAGGCCCTAGGGCCCCCCAGGGAGATGACCAAAGGAACGAAGTGCGGAATTGCTCGAGCGCCAAAAGGGGGGCTCCTGGGCACCTCCTCAGGAGCCTTATTGGTCATAATGCCACTCGTCACTATTGGTGCCGTCCCAGAGCTCCGGTCGGCGTCAGGAGTGGCGGGGCCCCGCCCTATGAAGTGCGAACCTAACGGCGGTGGGGAAATGTGCGGGATTGGGGCCTGTCGACGTAGAGCGGCTTGAGTGTCAAGGGGGGCTCCTGAGCAGTATGGCTCAGGGGACTTACTGGTCCCAAGGCCACTCGGCCACCCAGGTGTCGACCACGTCGGCACGTTGGGCGCCGGGGCTTTGCCCCATGAGGAACAACCTTGGTAACGGGTTACGCCTTATGGAGGCAAGGAAATGTGTGTGACCGGGACCTGCAGACATAGAGTGCCTAAAGGGTCTTCACCTCATCCCACCTACAAAACAGGAGCTACTCGGGAGGAGATACGCAAGAGACCGGCGCAAACCCACGAGCTAAGTACCCCGCAGGCCTAGACCGGGACCATCTGGTTTCACGTCATACTAACAATGAATTAAAAACATGCGTACTAACAAAAGGGTGCAAAGCCTAAGGATTCAGCTATGGCGAGGAAGGAGGCCATCGACCAAGCGTGCGGCGGCACGGACGGAACCTCGGGAGGACGGGGCCTCCTGAGGGCCCTAGCCGCCGTTACCCCCGAGTGATGGCTGGGGCAGCGATGATCCCTGTGCAAGGAAGCCGAGCCGCAATGACTACCGGCAAGCGAGCAATTTACACACGAGAAAAAGGAAAAACAGAGAATGACGAAGGTAACAAACAAAAGGTTAACGCCCAACAGGGCAGAGTTCTTGGCCTAACATTACAAGGGAAGGAAACGGAAGCTGGGGGACGCCTAGGGGAGAGGCCGCCGACGCCGCCCTTGGCGCATGTGGGCTCGACATCGGAGCCCTCCTCCTCGCTGGAGACAGGCGCCAGGATGTACTGCTCCACCAGGGCGTCCACGTGTGGGCGCACCTCGTCCCAGAGAAGGAACCGAGGCTCAGGCACCGGCTCAACGATGCACTGGAGATCGAGCTCCGGGACAAGGTGGCGAGGTTGGAGAAGACAAGCGTCAAGGCAAGGCCTAGAAGCTCACGCGCGTTGTACAGGCTCTCCTCCTCCACCCGGGAGATGCCGGCCGCCAACGCCTCCACCACCTTATCGAAGAAGGCGAGGTAGCCCCCGTCGCTCCTCACGTTTGGCAGCGCCGAGGCCTCCCCCGCAAACCGGCACATCACGTTAGCCGCCCGGCAGGAGATGCTCGCGAACTGCTTGGCACGCTGGGACGCCATCATCCGGGCGAACGATGCATCATCCTTGGCGGCCAAGATGGTGTCGGTCGCCTTCTGGACCTGCTTCTGCAGCGAAGTTAGCTCGGCCTTGGCCTCCGCTTCGCCCTCGCGGGTGGCCTCGAGGGCGGCCTCAGCACTCGCGAGCTGAGCCCGCAGCCCTTCCACCTCCTCCTGAAGCTCGCCTAGCTAAGCTTCTTGGTCGAGGGTACTTTAGAATAAAGGAAAGATCAATCGACAAGTAGTGGATGGGACGACAAGGAGATGAGACACAGACGAGGGACTTACTAGTCGCTAAGGGCCCAACGGTGGCGGACGCATGACAACTCAGAGGGCCCTCCGCCGCTACCCCCGGGGACGGACGGAGGCGCGGAAGGCGCCGCGCGGTTCCCTGGCTGAGATCACCTCTGGGAGACGCCATGAAGACGAGGAACGAAGGGGAGAAGAGGTTTTTTCGCGGCAAAGCAGAGGAAACAGAGAGGGAGCTCAGGGTTGCGGTGCCTCCACCTTGCCAGTGGTGGGGCAGATTTATAGACGAATGATACGTCCATTTTGCATCATGCTTTCATGTTGATATTTATCGCTTTATGGGCTGTTATTACACTTCACGGTACAATACTTATGCCTTTTCTCTCTTATTTTGCAAGGTTTACATGAAGAGGGAGAATGCCGGCAGCTGGAATTCTGGCCTGAAAAAGGAGCAATTTGAGATACCTATTCTGCGCAACTCCAAAAGCCATGAAAATCAACGAGAATTTATTTTGGAATTTATAAAAAATACTGGGCCGAAGAAGTACTAGAGGGGAGCCAGCAGGAGGCCACAAGCCTGCTAGGCGCGGCCTACCCCCTTGGTCGTGCCTTGGGGGCTTGTGGGCTCCCTGCTGGCCCTCTGGCCCCCCTCTTTTGCTATAAGGAGGGTTTCATTCCAGAAAAAATCAAGAGGAGGCTTTCGAGAGGAATCGCCTCCGCCACGAGGCGGAACTTGAGCAGAACCAATCTAGAGCTCCGGCAGGGTCGTCCTGCCGGGGAAACTTCACTCCCGGAAGGGGAAATCGTCGCCATCGTCATCACCAACACTCTTCTCATCGGAGGGGACTCATCACCGTCAACATCTTTGTCAGCACCATCTCATCTCCAAACCCTAGTTCATCTCTTGTAACCAATCTCCGTCTCGCGACTCCGATTGGTACTTGTAAGGTTGGTAGTAGTGTTAATTACTCTTTATAGTTGATGCTAGTTGGATTACTTGGTGGAAGATTATATTTTCAGATCCTTGATGCTATTCAATACCTCTCTGGTCATGAATATTATTATGCTTTGTGATTAGTTACTTTTGTTCCTGAGGACATGGGATAAGTCATGCTATAAGTAGTCATGTGAATTCGGTATTCGTTCGATATTTTGATGTGTTGTATGTTGTCTCTCCTCTAGTGGTGTTATGTGAACATCGACTACATAACACATCGTAGATGATGGGTTGCTAGAGTGACAGAAGCTTAAACCCTAGTTTATGCGTTGCTTCGTAAGGGGCTGATTTGGATCCACTAGTTTAATGCTATGGTTAGACTTTGTCTTAATTCTTCTTTCGTAGTTGTGGATGCTTGCGAGAGGGGTTAATCATAAGTGGGATGCTTGTCCAAGTAAGGGCAGTACCCAAGCGTTCGTCCACCCACATATCAAACTATCAAAGTAGCGAACGTGAATCATATGAACATGATGAAAACTAGCTTGACAGAAATTACCATGTGTCCTCGGGAGCACTTTACCTCCTATAAGAGTTTGTCCAGGCTTGTCCCTTTCTACAAAAGGGATTGGGCCACTTTGCTGCACCATTGTTACTCTTGTTACTTGTTACTTGTTGCAGATCATATTATCATACAACTATCTATTACCGACAATTTCAGTGCTTGCAGAGATTACCTTGCTGAAAACCACTTGTGAGATCCTTCTCCTCCTCGTTGGGTTCGACTCTCTTACTTATCGAAAGGACTACGATAGATCCCCTATACTTGTGGGTCATCAAGACTCTTTTCTGGCGTCGTTTCCGGGGAGTGAAGCGCCTTTGGTAAGTGGAATTTGGTAAGGAAACATTTATATAGTGTGCTGAAATTTATTGTCACTTGTCACTATGGAAACTAATCCTTTGAGGAGCTTCTTCGGGGTATCTTCACCTCGAACGGAAGCACAAAGAGTTGCTCCTCAACCTGCTGCACGTACTGAAAATATTTTCTATGAATTTCCTTCGGGCATGCTTGAGAAACTGCTGGCTAATCCTTTTACAGGATATGGAACATCACATCCCGACTTGCATCTAATCTATGTAGATGAAGTTTGTGGTTTATTTAAGCTTGCAGGTTTGCCCCAGGATGAGGTCAAGAAGAAGGTCATTCCCTTATCTTTGAGGGATAAGGCGTTGACATGGTATAGGCTATGTGATGATACTGGATCATGGAACTACAATCGGTTAAATTGGAATTTCATCAAAAGTTTAATCCTATGCATCTAGTACATCGTGATCGGAATTATATTTATAATTTTTGGCCCCGTGACAGAGAAAACATCGCTCAAGCTTGGGGGAGGCTTAAATCAATGTTATGTTCATGCCCCAACCATGAGCTCTCGAGAGAAATTATCATTCAGAACTTCTATGCTTGGCTTTCTCATGATGATCGCACCATGCTTGACACTTCTTGTACCGGTTCTTTTATGAAGAGAGATAATGACTTCAGATGGAATTTATTGGAAAGAATTAAACGCAACTCTGAATATTGGGAGTTTTATGAAGGTAAGGAGTCAGGTATGAATTTCAATTTTGATTGCATTAAATCCTTTGTCGAAACAAATACTTTTTGTGATTTTAGCGCTAAATATGGACTTGACTCTGAGATAGTAGCTTCATTGTGTGAATCGTTTTCTGCTCATATTGATCTCCCTAAAGAGAAGTGGTTTAAATACCATCCTCCCTTAGAAGTCAATGTAGTTAAACCCAATCCAGTTGAAGAGAAAGTCATCGCTTATAATGATCCTATTGTTCCGAGTGCTTACATTGAGAAACCACCTTTCCCTGTTAGGATAAAGGATCATTCTAAAGTTTCAACTGTGATACGTAGGGGCTACATTAGAACACCTACACCCCCTGAGCAAATTAGAGTTGAACCTAGCATTGCTATTATCAAAGATCTCCTATCCGACAATGTTGATGGCCATGATATTCATTTCTGTGAAGATGCTGCTAGAATTGCTAAACCACATGCTAGAGACAAACATAGGCCTATTGTTGGCACGCCTGTTGTTTCTGTTAAGATAGGAGATCATTGTTATCATGGTTTATGTGACGTGGGTGCTAGTGTTAGTGTAATACCTCAATCCTCATATGATGAAATTAAAGACGAGATTGCACCTGTCGAGATGGAACCTATTGATGTCACTATTCAGCTTGCCAATAGAGATACTATCTGCCCTGTGGGAATTGTTAGAGATGTTGAAGTCTTGTGTGGTAAAACGAAGTATCCTGCTGATTTCCTCGTTCTTGCTACCACACAAGATAGTTTTTGTCCCATCATATTTGGCAGACCCTTCCTCAATACCCTCAATGCTCATATTGACTGTGAGAAGCAAACTGTCATTGTTGGCTTTGAAGGTGTGTCACATGAGTTCAATTTCTCCAAGTTTGGTAGACAACCTCATGAAAAAGAGTTGCCTAGTAAGGATGAAATTATTGCCCTAGCTTCTATTGTTGTGCCTCCTACTAATCCTTTCGAGCAATACTTGCTTGAGCATGAAAATGATATGCATATGGATGAAAGGGATGAGATAGATAGAGTTATCTTTGAACAATATCCTATCCTTAAGAATAATTTGCATGTTGAACTGCTTGGAGATCCACCCCCACCAAAGGTTGATCCTGTGTTCGAGCTTAAACAGTTGCCTGATACTCTTAAGTATGCTTATCTCGATGAAAAACAGATATATCTTGTTATTATTAGTGCTAGCCTCTCAGAGCATGAAGAAAAGAAGTTACTAAAAACTCTGAGGAATCATCACGCTGCTATTGGATATACTCTTGATGATCTTAAGGGCATTAGTCCCACTCTATGCCAGCACAAGATTAAAACCGATTCTCATTCCAAACTAGTTGCCGGTCATCAATGGAGATTAAATCCTAAGATGAAAGAGGTGGTAAGAAAATAAATACTAAAGCTCTTGGAAGCAGGTATTATCTATATTGTTGCTCATAGTGATTGGGTGAGTCTGGTGCATTGCGTCCCTAAGAAGGGAGGTATTACCGTTGTCCCTAATGATAAGGATGAATTGATCCCCCAGAGGATTATTACTTGCTATAGGACGGTGATCGATTTTGGAAAAATGAATAAGGCCACTAGGAAAGATCATTACCCTTTGCCTTTTATCGACCAAATGCTAGAAAGACTGTCTAAACACACACACTTCTGCTTTCTAGATGGTTATTCTGGTTTCTCCCAAATACCAGTTGCACAATCTGATCAGGAGAAAACCACTTTCACCTGCCCTTTCGGTACCTTTGCTTATAAATGTATGCCTTTTGGCTTATGTAACGCACCTGCCACCTTTCAAAGATGTATGATGGCTATATTCTCTAACTTTTATGAAAAGATTGTTGAGGTTTTCATGGATGACTTCTCCATTTACAGGTCTTCTTTTGATGATTTCCTCAGCAACCTTGATCGAGTCTTGCAGAGATGTAAGGACACCAATCTTGTCTTTAATTGGGAGAAGTGCCACTTTATGGTTAATGAAGGCATCGTCTTAGGACATCAAATTTCTGAAAGAGGTATTGAAGTCGATAAGGCTAAGGTTGATGCGATCGAGAAAATGCCATGCCCCACAGATATCAAAGGTATAAGAAGTTTCCCTGGTCATCTGGTTTCTATAGAAGGCTCATTAAAGACTTCTCTAAGATCCCTAGGCCTCTTACCAATATCTTGCAAAAGGATATTCCTTTTGTGTTTGACAAGGACTGTGAGGAAGCCTTCGAAATACTTAAGAAGGCCTTGATAACTGCACCTATTGTTCAACCACCTGATTGGAACTTACCTTTTGAAATCATGTGTGATGCTAGTGATTATGTTGTTGGTGTTGTCCTAGGACAAAGAGTTGATAAGAAGTTGAATGTTATTCATTATGCTAGTAAAACTCTAGATAGTGCCCAAAGAAAATATGCTACTACGGAAAAAGAATTTTTAGCAGTCGTGTTTGCATGTGAAAAGTTCAGATCTTACATAGTTGATACCAAAGTCACTATTCACACTGATCACGCTGCTATTAAGTACCTCATGGAAAATAAAGACGCTAAACCTAGACTTATCAGATGGGTTCTCTTGCTACAAGAATTTGATTTGCATGTTGTCGACAGGAAGGGTGCTGAGAACCCCATAGCAGATAACTTGTCTAGGTTGGAGAATGTTCTTGATGACCCACAACCTATTGATGATAGCTTTCCTGATGAGCAATTGAATGTCATCAATACTTCACGTAGTGCACCGTGGTATGCTGATTATGCAAATTATATCGTAGCCAAATATATACCACCTAGTTTCACATACCAGCAAAAGAAGAAATTCTTATTTGATTTGAGACATTACTTCTGGGATGATCCTCACCTTTATAAGGTAGGAGTAGATGGTGTTATTAGACGTTGTGTACCTGAACATGAACAGGGACATATCCTACAGAAGTGTCACTCTGAGGCCTACGGAGGACACCATGCGGGAGATAGAATTGCACACAAGGTATTGCAATCAGGTTTATATTGGCTCACTCTCTTCAAGGATGCCCATAAGTTTGTCTTGTCTTGTGATGAATGTCAAAGAATAGGTAATATCAGTAAACGTCAGGAAATGCTTATGAATTATTCACTTGTCATTGAACCATTTGATGTTTGGGGCTTGGATTATATGGGACCTTTTCCAAAATCCAACGGGTATACTCATACCCTAGTTGTTGTTGATTACGTCACTAAGTGAGTAGAAGCTATCCCAACTAGTAGTGCTGATCACAACACCTCTATCAGGATGCTTAAAGAAGTTATTTTCCCTATATTTGGAGTCCCTAGATATCTAATGACTGATGGTGGTTCACATTTCATTCATGGTGCTTTCCATAAAACGCTTGCTAAGTACGATGTCAATCATAGAATTGCATCTCCCTATCACCCTGAGTCCAGTGGTCAAGTAGAGCTAAGTAATAGAGAGATTAAACTAATTCTGCAAAAGACTGTCAATAGGTCTAGAAAGAATTGGTCTAAGAAGCTCGATGATGCACGGTGGGCTTATAGAACTGCTTATAAGAATCCCATGGGCATATCTCCGTACAAAATGGTTTACGGTAAAGCATGTCATTTACCTCTTGAGCTAGAGCATAAGGCTTATTGGGCAATCAAAGAGCTCAACTTTGGTTTCAAACTTGCTGGTGAGAAAAGGTTATTTGATATTAGCTTGCTTGATGAATGGAGAACTCAGGCATATGAGAATGCCAAGTTGTTCAAAGAAAAGGTTAAGAGGTGGCATCATAAAAGGATACAAAAGCGTGAGTTCAATGTAGGTGATTATGTCTTGCTATATAATTCCCATTTAAGATTTTTTGCACGCAAGCTTCTCTCTAAATGGGAGGGTCCCTACATTGTTGAGGAAGTATATCGTTCCGGTGCCATCAAGATCAACAACACGGAAGGTAATTCTCCGAGAGTGGTAAATGGGCAAAGAATCAAGCATTATATCTCAGGTACTCCCATAAATGTTGAAAGCAATATTATCAATACCATAACTCCGGAGGAGTACATAAGGGATATTTATCAGCCTGTTTCAGACTCCGAAAACGAAGAGGTATGTGATTCGGTAAGTAAACCGACTCCAAAACTTTTCGAGTAGGAATTTTTCTCCGTTTTGGAATTTTTGAAAAAATAGAAAATTTTAAAGCAGTCCGGAAATCACACGAGGAGGCGACAAGCCTGCCAGGCGCGGGCCACCCCCCTAGCCGTGCCTGGGGGTTTGTGACCACCTCATGTGCCTCCCGAACTCCGTTTTCTTGCGGAGTACTCCTTCTGGTCAGAAAAAAATCATTATATATTCTCCCGAAAGTTCGGACCCTCGTATCACGCAATTTTCCTCTGTTTTCGTTTCGAGCCTGTTTTCTGCCGCAGATTTAGGGCAAGATGTCTTCTCAAGATTCAGAGGGGGAGAGCTATGTCGCCGATTACCTTGCTAATCCCAAGGTCTATAGGTACTTGGATCACTATGGTTGGACCACTGATGAGGAAGAGGATTTTCTTCAACCTTACCTCCACCTTTTACATCCATCCTTGATCGAGCTCTTGAGGTTATGTGAAATAACTCGTGTTCGTAATACTTATGTCACTCGTGAAATTGTTTTGCTGGAGAAACATATCACAGAGCTCCAAGGTATAAATCAAAGATTGATGGTCCTCTTGGAATCAAAGGACAAAACAACTCCACCACCGTCACCTCCAAAGGAAGACAACTAAGCATGGGTATGGGCAATCCCCTTGGCTTATGCCAAGCTTGGGGGAGTTGCCCCGGTATCGTATCACCATCACATCTTTTGCCTTTACCTTTTCTTAGTTCGATCCTTTTTTGGTTTTATCTTTCTCTAGTAGAATAGAGTTCTTAGTGTTTTAGGCTTGAGTTTTGCTTTGTGTCACCCCCGATATATTCGAGCTCGTGAGCCATATAATAAAGAGTGTCTTAGTTAAGGGCCTTGCTTCATGCCATGATCTGAAAGAAAAGAATGATAAAAGAACAAAAGCATGAAAGATCATCTAATGATCCTATGGAAAGTGATGGCTTCACATATAAAAAGAATGATGATTGAAACTTGTTGAGGGTAGACAAACGTAGACCTTGGTCATTGTTGCAATTAATAGGAAGTGATAAAGAAGGAGAGGTTCGCATATAAATATATCATATTTGACACCATCTATGATTGTGAACACTCACTAAACTATTGCATGCTTAGAAGTAGATGTTGGACAAGGAAGACAACATAATGAATTATGCTTGCTTGGTTCCGAAAATGATTATATGACTAGAGATCCCTTAGCATGTGACGCTTGCTTCCACCCCATATCAGCCAAAACTTCCGCACCAAGTAGAGATACTACTTGTGCATCCATAAACCTTCAACCCAGTTTTGCCATGAGAGTCCACCATACCTACCTATGGATTGAATAATATCCCTCAAGTAAGTTGTCATCGGTGCAAGCAATAAAAATTGCTACCTAATTACGTATGATCTATTAGTGTGTGGAAAATAAGCTTTGTACGAACCTGTGATGAGGAAGACATAAAAGCGCCGGACTGCATAATAAAGTTCTTTATCACAGGAGGCAATATAAAGTGACGTTCCTTCACACTAAGAGGTCGCACATCCAAACCTCAAAAGCGCATGACAACCTCTGCTTCCCTCTGCAAAGGGCCTATCTTGTACCTTTACTTTTTGCCCCTAAAAGAGTCATGGTGATCTACACCAATTCCTTATTTCGCCTTTTTCTTGGCTAACGTCATATGCTAGGGAAAGATCTATATTCATATGTCAACTTGGAAGTAAGTATTCATGAATTATTATTGTTGACATTACCCTTGAGGTAAGCAATTGGGAGGCAAAACTATAAGCCCCTATCTTTCTTTGTGTCCGACTGAAACTTTGATCTCATGAGTACCACGTGAGTTGTAGCAATTGTAGAAGACAAAAGGATGATTGAGTATGTGGATTTGCTTTACAAGCTCTTATTTGACTCTTTCTGATGTTATGATAAATTGTAATTGCTTCAATGACTTTAGGCTATTGGTTGTTAATTCTCAGTAAGGTTCTTGATCCATACTTTACTTTGTGAAGGAATTGTCACTTTAGCATGAGAGATTATATGATAATATTGTTGTTCTGACTATGATCATGATGCGTGCATGTCCGTATCTTGTTTTGTCGACACCTCTCTCTCTAAACATGTGGGCATATTTATCGATCTCGGCTTTTGCTTGAGGACAAGCGAGGTCTAAGCTTGGGGGAGTTGATATGTCCATTTTGCATCATGCTTTCATGTTGATATTTATCGCTTTATGGGCTGTTATTACACTTTATTGTACAATACTTATGCCTTTTCTCTCTTATTTTGCAAGGTTTACATGAAGAAGGAGAATGCCGGCAGCTGGAATCCTGGCCTGAAAAAGGAGCAAGTTTGAGATACCTATTCTACGCAACTCCAAAATCCGTGAAATCAACAAGGATTTATTTTTGGAATTTACAAAAAATACTGGGCCGAAGAAGTACCAAAGGGGAGCGAGCAGGAGGCCACAAGCCTGCTAGGCGCGGCCTACCCCCTGGTCACGCCTAGGGGGCTTGTGGGCTCCCTGCTGGCCCTCTGGCCCCCCTCTTTTGCTATAAGGAGGGTTTCGTTCCGGAAAAATCAAGAGGAGGCTTTCGGGAGGAATCGCCGCCACGAGACGGTACTTGAGCAGAACCAATCTAGAGCTCCGGCAGGGTCGTCCTGCCGGGGAAACTTCCCTCCCAAAGGGGGAAATCGTCGCCATCGTCATCACCAACACTCCTCTCATCGGAGGGGACTCATCACCATCAACATATTCATCAGCACCATGTCATCTCCAAACCCTAGTTCATCTCTTGTAACCAATCTCCGTCTCGCGACTCCGATTGGTACTTGTAAGGTTGCTAGTAGTGTTAATTACTCTTTGTAGTTGATTCTAGTTGGATTACTTGGTGGAAGATTATATGTTCAAATCCTTGATGCTATTCAATACCTCTCTGGTCATGAATATTATTATGCTTTGTGATTAGTTACTTTTGTTCCTGAGGACATGGGATAAGTCATGCTATAAGTAGTCATGTGAATTTGGTATTCGTTCGATATTTTGATGTGTTGTATGTTGCCTCTCCTCTAGTGGTGTTATGTGAACGTCGACTACATAACACTTCACCATTATTTGGGCCTAGAGGAAGGCATTGGGAAGTAGTAAGTAGATGATGGGTTGCTAGAGTGACAGAAGCATAAACCCTAGTTTATGCGTTGCTTCGTAAGGGGCTGATTTTGATCCACTAGTTTAATGCTATGTTTAAACTTTGTCTTAATTCTTCTTTCGTAGTGAATAAAAATATATAGCCCCAAGTAACGTTACCGATGGATTGAAGACGTGAGAGGGGATGCCTTCCCGGGGCATCCCCAAGCTTAGGCTTTTACAGCATCCTTGAATCTCTTGGGGTGCCTTGGGCATCCCCAAGCTTGAGCTCTTGCCACTCTTTATCTCTTTGTCCGTAAGAACTTCACCCAAAACTTGAAAACTTCACAACACGAAACTTAAACAGAAACTCGTGATAACATTAGTACAAGAAAGCAAACCGCCACTTCCTTAGGTACCGTAGCAAACTTAAATTCTACTTGTTCTGATGTTGGGTTACTGTACTTTCAATCTTCCATGGCTAATACCCCCCGATACTATCCATAGTTTCATCAAAATAAGCAACCAACACAACAAAAACAGAATTTGTTAACAGCAGACTAGTCTGTAGCAATCTGGATATTTCGTATACCTACGGTACTTCAAAAATTCTGAAAACTTACGACGGTCTGAAGAATTTGCGTAGGAATCAACAGAAAAAAGAATCAACTCAAACGCTCTTACAGAACAAAAACGAAAATTCTTTTCGTGAGCAGAAAGTTTCTGTCTTTTCCAGCATCACCAAACGATCATCCCTAAGACTAATCATAACGGTTTTGCCTGGCACAAACGCAAAAGGAAACACAAAAAACACAATCGTAACAGAATTATGAAAGTTTGGAAAACACAAAACATAAATAAAAATGATAGATTCGTTGGGTTGCCTCCCAACAAGTGTTTTTGTTTAACGCCCTTAGCTAGACGAAAGTGATGGAATCACGTATAGTCATCTTTGGTGCTCAAACCATAGGTAGCCCTCATCATAGATTCATAAGGCAATCTTATTTTCTTTCTAGAAAAGTGCTCCATGCCCTTCTTTAAAGGAAATTGAAATTTAATATTCCCTTCCTTCATATCGATGATAGCACCAATAGTCCTTAGGAAAGGTCTACCAAGAATAATGGGACATGAAGGATTGCAATCTATGTCAAGTACAATGAAATCCATGGGTACATAGTTCTTATTTGCAACAATAAGAACATCATCGATCCTCCCCATGGGTTTCTTGACAGTAGAATCCGCAAGATGCAAATTAATAGAACACTCTTCAATCTCATGAAAACCAAGAATATCACATAAAGACTTTGGAATCGCGGAAGCACTAGCACCCAAATCACACAAAGCATTGCACTCATAGTTTTTTATCTTGATTTTGATATTAGGTTCCCACTCATCATGAAGTTTTCTAGGTATAGAGACTTCTAGTTCGAGCTTCTCTTGAAGAGATTTCATCATAGCATCTACGATATGCGCGGTAAAGGCTTTGCTTTGGCTATAAGCATGTGGAGAGTTTGCAATGGATTGCATCAAAGAAATGCATTCAAACAAGGAGCAATTATCATAATTGAATTCCTTGAAATCCAAAGTGGGAGTTCCATTACTACCCAAAATTTTGACTTCTTCTACTCCACTCTCCACACCTTTATCATCAAGATAGGTGGACTCCGAATCATTGGGGAGTTTTTCAACCAAAGTGGATTCATATCTAGCCCCTCCATAAGTAGGTTTGACACGCGAAAACAAAGATTCAAGAGGAGACACACCAAGCACTTTAAGATCTTCGTGATTTGCATCACTAGAACGCACCCTTTTAAACCATTCATGTCTAGGGCGAATTTGGGCGGTTCTTTCTTTGCTCTCATTCATGGAGATACGCATAGATTTCAAAGTTTCATCCAAGTTGACCTTGGGAGGAGCGCATCTAACTTTCAAAGCATCAATATCACAAGACATCCTATCAACGCTCTTAGCCAAATCGTCTATTTTGAGTAGTTTTTCCTCTATGGACGCATTAAAAATCTTTTGAGAGTTGATGAACTCTTTGATATTACTCTCTAAATCAGAGGGTAATTTGTTGTGATTTCCATAAGTGTTGCCGTAGGAATTGCCATAATTGTTAGAGGAGTTACTAGGAAAAGGCCTAGGAACATAGTTTCCTCTAAAAGCATTGTTGTTGCCAAAATTGTTCCTACCAACAAAATTCACGTCCAAACTAGCGTTGCTACTCTCAATCAAAGAAGATAGTGGCATGTCATTAGGATCTACGGTAGCGTTTCTACTAGCAATCAAAATCATCAACTCGTCCATCTTAGCACTAAGCGAGTTAATCTCTTCTATAGCGTGCACCTTTTTGCTAGCAGGCGACCTTTCAGTGTGCCACTGAGAGTAGTTGATCATGATATTGTCTAGGAGTTTTGTAGCGTCCCCTAACGTGATTTCCATGAACGTTCCATCTGAGGCGGAGTCCAAGATATTGCGAGAAGTGAAATTCAAGCCAGCGTAAAAGATTTGTATAATCATCCACAAACTCAAGCCATGAGCGGGACAATTTCTAATCATAAGCTTCATCCTCTCCCAAGATTGTGCAACGTGTTCATGATCAAGTTGCTTGAAATTCATGATATCGTTACGTAAGGAGATGATCTTAGCCGGCGGAAAATACTTGGATATGTAAGCATCTTTGCACTTATCCCAAGAATTGATACTATTTTTAGGCAAAGAAGAAAACCAAGTTTTTGCACGATCTCGCAACGAGAAAGGAAAAAGTTTCAACTTAATCACATCATTATCCACATCTCTTTTCTTTTGCATATCACAAAGCTCAATGAAGGTATTGAGATGGGGTGCGGCATCTTCACTAGGAAGGCCAGAGAATTGCTCTTTCATAACAAGATTCAGCAAAGCTGCGTTGATTTCATACGATTCCGCACTAGTGGCGGGAGAAATTGGAGTACTAATAAAATCATTATTATTAGTGCTCGAGAAGTCGCAAAGTTTGGTGTTTTCAGCCATGATGACTTCAACAAACAAACAAGCACACAAGCAAGCAAGAAAACTGGCAAAGGAAAAAGAAAACGGCGAAGGCGAAAGGCGATTGAAAACGGAAAATGTGAAGTGGAGGAGAGGAAAACGAGAGGCAACTGGCAACAAAAGTAAATGCAAGAGAAGAGTTTGTGAGACCTACTTGGATAGATCTTGATTTCTCCTCCCCGACAACGGAGCTAGAAATACTTCTGATGTTTGCTGTGTATCCCCGGCAACGGCGCCAGAAATACTTCTGATGTTTGCTGTGTATCCCTGGCAATGGTGCCAGAAATACTTCTGCTACTGCAACAAAAGACCTTCCAACGGCGCCAGAAATAGGCACGTCGACGGGAGAATACTTGGCTTGATCTTTCTGCTGCGGCTACGCCTTAAGGGACTTCCTAGGAAAGTATGCAAAGGATTTCCCCCATGGCCTTGGAGCCTTGCGTTGGTGTTCCCTCGAAGCGGAAAGGGTGATGTAGCATAGCGGTGGTAAGTATTTCCATCAGTTTGAGAACCAAGGTATCAATCCGGTGGAGGAGTATCTCAAGATCCTGCACAAACACAACAGGTTGCTCCCAACGCTATGAAGGGGTTGTCAATCCCTTATAGATTGTTTGCCAAGTGAGAACTGAAAGCAACAAAGTAACAAAGCAAAGTAAAAGCGGAGGTGTAAACGATGGATGTGAATAGACCCGGGGGTCGTAGTGTTTACTAGTGGGTTCTCTCATGAAAGCAAGTAGACGGTGGGTGAACAAATTACTGTCGAGCAATTGATAGAACCGCGTAAAGTCGTGACGATATCTATGCAATGATTATTTCTATAGGCATCACGCCCAAAACAAGTAGACCGGTACTGTCTGCATCTACTACTATTACTCCACACGTCGACCGCTATCCAGCATGCACCTAGTGTATTAAGTCCATGAGAACAGAGTAACGCCTTAAGCAAGATGACATGATGTAGAGGGATAATCTCAAACCGATGATAAAAAACCCATCTTTATACCCTTGATGGCAACTACTTGATGTGTGCCTTGCTGCCCCTACTGTCACTGGGAAAGGTCACCACATGGCAGAACCCAAAACCAAGCAGTTCTACCATTGCAAGAATCATAGATCTAGTTGGCCAAACAAAACCCAAGACTCGGAGAGACTTACAAGGATATCAAATCATGCATATAAGAAATCAGCAAAGACTCAAATATATATCATAGATAATCTGATCACAAATCCACAATTCATCGGATCTCGACAAACACACCGCCAAAGAAGATTACATCGGATAGATCTCCATGAAGATCATGGAGAACTTTGTATTGAAGATCCAAGAGAGAGAAGAAGCCATCTAGCTACTAACTACGGACCCGTAGGTCTAAAGTGAACTACTCACGAGTCATTGGAGGGGCGATGATGATGATGAAGAAGCCCTCCATCTCCAAAGTCCCCTCCAGCAGGGCGCCGGGAAGGGTCTCCAGATGAGATCTCGCGGAAACGGAAGCTTGCGGCGGTGGAAAAGTATTTTCGAGGCTCCCCTGATTTTTTGCGGAATATTTGGAATTTATAGGCCAAAGACCTAGGTCAGGGGGCGGCCAGGGAGGCCACAAGCCTGCCCACTGCCGCCTCCCCCCTGGTGGCGGAGTGGGGGCTTGTGGGCTCCCTGGAGCCCACCTGGCCTCGCCCAAAGGCCTCCTGGTCTTCTTCCGTTAGGGAAAAAATCATTTCGGGGTTTTTATTTCGTTTGGACTCCGTTCCAAAATCAGATCTGAAAAGAGTCAAAAACACGAAAAAAAAAACAGGAAGTGGCACTTGGCACTGAATTAATAAGTTAGTCCCAAAAAAGATAAAAAAAAGGTACATAAAACATCCAAAGAAGACAAGATAACAGCGTGAAACCATCAAAAATTATAGATACATTTGAGACGTATCAAGCATCCCCAAGCTTAACTCCTGCTCGTCCTCGAGTAGGGAAGTGATAAAGAATGAATTTTTGATGCTTTCATGCTACCTAGCATAGGTGTCCTTTGTAATTACTCTTATGTGACGTGAATGTTCAGATCCATTAGATTCAAAACAATAGTTTGCTATTGACGTGGAAACAATAATAATTCAAGCAAACTAGCAAGGTAATCATGAACTTTCAAAATAACAAGGCCAAAAGAAAGTTATCCCCACAAAAGCATATAGTCTGGCTATGCTCTATCATCATTGCACAACGAATTTAAATCATGCACAACCCCGGTATTGGCCAAGTAATTGTTTCACACCTTTACTTTCTCAAACCTTTTCAACTCTCACGCAATACATGAGCGTGAGCCATGGTTATAGCACTATAGATTGTGTGGAATGTAGTGGAGGTTGCAAGACAAAAAGGAGAATATAGTCACATTAACTAGGCATATCAATGAGCTGTGGAGATGCTCATCAATAGATATCAATGTGAATGAGTAGGGATTGCCATACAAATGATGCACTAGAGCTACGAGTATGTGAAAGCTCTTAAAGAAAACTAGTGGGTGTGCATCCAACTTGCTTGCTCACGAAGACCTAAGGCAATTTTGAGGAAGCCTATCATTGGAATATACAAGCCAAGTTATATAATGAATATTTCCCACTAGCTATATGGTGGTGACAAAACGAGAGACTCTCAATCATGAAGATCATGGTGCTTAATATGCACAAGTGTGGAAAAAGTGGTAGCATTGTCCCTTCTCTCTTTTTCTCTCATTTCTTTATATATATATTTTTTTTGTGGGCTCTTTGGCCTCTCTTTTTTTGGTGGGCTTCTTTGGCCTCTTTTATTTCCTCACAAGGGACAATGCTCCATTAATGATGATCATCACACTTTCAACTCAAAACTTAGAGTAACGATGACTCTATATGGAATGCCTTCGGTAGTGTACCGTGGCAATGATCTAGCATGGCATAGACATCAATGGAAACATCATGCTAGCTATCTTACAATCGTGCAAAGGCAAAGTAGACGTGGTGGCACATGTCATGGTGGTAGTTGCATGGCAATATATCTCGAAATGACTTTGAAAAAGCCATAGTAGGTAGGTATGGTGGCTGTTTTGAGGGAGGCTAATGGTAGGTTTTGTGCACCGGCGAAAGTTGCACGACACTAAGAAGATAGTGATGGTGGAAGGTGAAAGTGCATCTAAACCATGGGCTCAACATTAGTCATGAAGAACTCATATACTTGTTGCAAAAGTTTTATTAGTAATCGAAACAAAGCATTCAACGCATAATCCTAGGAGAAGGGTTGGTAGGTATAAACCATCGTGCAATCCCGACCGCCACACAAAGGATGACAATCAATATACTAATCATGCTCAGATTTCATCACATAGCGGTTCACCATACGTGCATGCTACGGGAATCACTAACTTCAACACAAGTATTTCTAGATCCACAACACCTTACTAGCATGACTTCAATATTACCATAACCACAACTCAAAACTAATTGAGATGAATCAAACTTCTCTAACTATTCAATGCACATGAAGGTGGAAGTTTTCGTATCCCTTTGGATAACTACCCCTTTTGAGACTACTTTCAAAGCATAGTTCAACTACCAAGCCACGCACCGCTGTGCTCTAAACGATATAAGTGAAGCACATAGAGCAAAAGTATCTAGCTCAAAAGATATAAGTGAAGCGCATGTGAGCTGAATTGTCTACCAAAGGATATAAGTGAAGCTCGACAAAATAACGGTGTGTGCATGTCTCTCTCTCTAGGTGTGCAGCAAGGATGATTGTGACACAACAAAAATAAAAGACTCCTACGATACAAGACGCTCCAAGCAAAAACACATAACATGTGGTGAATAAAAATATAGCCCCAGGTAACGTTACCGATGGATTGAAGACGAGAGAGGGGATGCCTTCCCGGGGCATCCCCAAGCTTAGGCTTTTACGGAATCCTTGAATATCTTGGGGTGCCTTGGGCATCCCCAAGCTTGAGCTCTTGCCACTCTTTATCTCTTTGTCCATAAGAACTTCACCCAAAACTTCAAAACTTCACAACACGAAACTTAAACAGAAACTCGTGATAACATTAGTACAAGAAAGCAAACCACCACTTCCTTAGGTACTGTAGAAAACTTAAATTCTACTTGTGCTGATGTTGGGTTACTGTACTTTCAATCTTCCATGGCTAATACCCCCCGATACTATCCATAGTTTCATCAAAATAAGCAACCAACACAACAAAAACAGAATCTGTTAACAGCAGACCAGTCTATAGCAATCTGTATATAACATGTAACTCTGGTACTTCAAAAATTCTGAAAGATTACGAAAGTCTGAATAATTTGCGTAGCAATCAGCAGAAAAAATAATCAACTCAAAAGCTCTTACAGAACAAAAATGAAAATTCTTTTCGTGAGCAGAAAGTTTCTGTCTTTTCCAGCATCACCAAACGATCATCCCTAAGACTAATCATAACGGTTTTGCTTGGCACAAACGCAAAAGGAACACAAAAAACATAATCATAACAGAATTATGAAAGTGTGGAAAGCACGAAACAGAAAGAAAAATGATAGATTCGTTGGGTTGCCTCTGTTACTCTGTTACAAGGATATCAAATCATGCATATAAGAAATCAGCAAAGACTCAAATATATATCATAGATAATCTGATCACAAATAAACAATTCATCGGATCTCGACAAACACACCGCCAAAGAAGATTACATCGGATAGATCTCCATGAAGATCATGGAGAACTTTGTATTGAAGATCCAAGAGACAGAAGAAGACATCTAGCTACTAACTACGGACCCGTAGGTCGAAAGTGAACTACTCACGAGTCATTGGAGGGGCGATGATGATGATGAATAAGCCCTCCAACTCCAAAGTCCCCTCCGGCAGGGCGCCGGGAAGGGTCTTCAGATGAGATCTCGCGGAAACGGAAACTTGCGGCGGCGGAAAAGTATTTTTGAGGCTCCCCTGATTTTTTGCGGAATATTTGGAAATTTATAGGCCAAAGACCTAGGTCAGGGGACGGCCAGGGAGGCCACAAGCCTGCCCACCGCCGCCTTCCCCCTGGTGGCGGAGTGGGGGCTTGTGGGCTCCCTGGAGCCCACCTGGCCTGGCCCAAAGGCCCCCTGGTGTTCTTCCGTTCAGGAAAAAATCATTTCGGGGTTTTTCTTCCGTTTGGACTCCGTTCCAAAATCAGATCTGAAAAGAGTCAAAAACACGGAAAAAACAAGAACTGGCACTTGGCACTGAATTAATAAGTTAGTCCCAAAAAAGATATAAAAGGTACATAAAACATCCAAAGAAGACAAGATAACAGCGTGAAACCATTAAAAATTATAGATACGTTTGAGACGTATCAGGAGCGGGATCGTCGCCACATGGCTGCTGGACACGTGTGTCGTATGGCCCGCGAGAAAATAGGGAATGCGATGCTTAAGGCTGCCCTCAAGGCTTCGCCAAGAAGCCAACCCAGGCGCGCCTTGGGCCCGGGGGCTACTGTCGGCATTCTAGGAATGGGGGGTACCCAGACCTGCCTGCCTGCGGCCCAGGGCTGGCCCACTTCATCGAGCTAAAACCAACGGGCCCGGCACCACTCAAGACTGTTGGTGAGCGTCGCATGGGAAACAAAAAAATTCCTACACGCACGAAGAACTATCATGGTGATGTCCATCTACGAGAGGGGATTTCCGATCTACGTACCCCTGTAGATCGCACAGCAGAAGCGTTAGTGAACGCGGTTGATGTAGTGGAACGTCCTCATGTCCCTCGATCCGCCCCGCGAACCGTCCCGCGATCCGTCCCATGATCAAGTGCCGAACGGACGGCACCTCTGCGTTCAGCACACGTACAGCTCGACGATGATCTCGGCCTTCTTGATCCAGCAAGAGAGACGGAGAGGTAGATGAGTTCTCTGGCAGCATGACGGTGCTCCAGAGGTTGGTGGTGATCTAACCTCAGCAGGGATCCGCCCGAGCTCCGCAGAAACGTGATCTAGAGGTAAAACCGTGGAGGTATGTGGTCGGGCTGCCTTGGAAAAGTTGTCTCAAATCAGCCCTAATAGCTCCATATATATAGGAGGAGGGAGGGGAGGCTTGCCTTGAGGCTCAAGGAGCCCCAAGGGCTGCGCACCAAGGGGGGAGGAGTCCTCCTCCAATCCTAGTCCAACTAAGGTGGAGTCCTTCTCTTCCTTCCCACCTCCTTTTTTTATTTTCTCTTTGATTTACTATCTATGGCGCATAGGGCCTTCTTGGGCTGTCCCACCAGCCCACCAAGGGCTGGTGCGCCACCTCCAAGGCCTATGGGCTTCCCCGGGGTGGGCTGCCCCCCCCCCCCCCCCCCCGGTGAACATCCGGAACCCATTCGTCATTCCCGGTACATTCCCGGTAACTCCGAAAACCTTCCGGTAATCAAATGAGGTCATACTATATATCAATCTTCATTTCCGGACCATTCAGGAAACCCTCGTGACGTCCGTGATCTCATCCGGGACTCCGAACAACATTCGGTAACCAACCATATAAGTCAAATACGCATAAAACAACGTCGAACCTTAAGTGTGCAGACCCTGCGGGTTCGAGAACTATGTAGACATGACCCGAGTGACTCCTCGGTCAACATCCAATAGCGGGACCTGGATGCCCATATTGTATCCTACATATTCTACGAAGATCTTATCGTTTGAACCTCAGTGCCAACGATTCATATAATCCCGTATGTCATTCCCTTTGTCCTTCGGTATGTTACTTGCCCGAGATTCGATCGTCAGTATCCGCATACCTATTTCAATCTCGTTTACCGCAAGTCTCTTTACTCATTTCGTAGTACAAGATCCCGCAACTTACACTAAGTCACATTGCTTGCAAGGCTTGTGTGTGATGTTGTATTACCGAGTGGGCCCCGAGATACCTCTCCGTCACACGGAGTGACAAATCCCAGTCTCGATCCATACTAACTCAACGAACACCTTCAGAGATACCTGTAGAGCATCTTTATAGTCACCCAGTTACGTTGCGACGTTTGATACACACAAAGCATTCCTCTGGTGTCAGTGAGTTATATGATCTCATGGTCATCGGAACAAATACTTGACACGCAGAAAACAGTAGCAACAAAAATGACACGATCAACATGATACGTCTATTAGTTTGGGTCTAGTCCATCACATGATTCTCCTAATGATGTGATCCCGTTATCAAGTGACAACACTTGCCTATGGTCAGGAAACCTTAACCATCTTTGATCAACGTGCTAGTCAACTAGAGTCTTACTAGGGACAGTGTTTTGTCTATGTATCCACACATGCACTCTGTTTACAATCAATACAATTATAGCATGGATAATAAATGATTATCATGAACAAAGAAATATAATAATAACTAATTTATTATTGCCTCTAGGGCATATTTCCAACAAAGACAAGGCCCTCGCGAGGAGGAACGACAGGGGAAGCATGTTCCCTTGTCCCCCTTTGAAATTGGCCGTTGTGGGATCCCTTCCCGCTGAAACTATAAGGTAAGAGGACCGGGGCCGCCAGTATAAATAGAGGATAGGTTGCTTCGTAGAGGGGGGTCGGATCAAAGGGGATCCCGAACCATTCATTCACCCATCTTCACACCACTAAGGCCGACTAGCCTCAGGAGGCCGAAGAACACTGTACTAGTTCATCCACAAACCTCCATGAGAGGCAATCCACCAAAGCAGGAGTAGGGTTTTACGCTTTGCATCGGTCCGAACCTGGGTAAACTGTTGTGTTATGTGTTTCCCTCACCATCGAGTGAGTTCCTTGTCGTTCCCATCGAGTAGCGTGCTAGGCGAGGTTCGGCCGTGAGAGATCTTCGTACACGCCGCTGAGTTCGAATCTTTAGGGTTTTGCGGAGCCCGAAATCCGACAGCCACCACATTTTGTTTCATCCCCTCGCTGACGCATATCAGCGCCGACTTTCACGATGTTGCTCGATTGGGCATTCCTGCAAGATTTTTTGTGGGATTGGGCCAGCTTTTTTCTAATGTAGAACCAATTAATTAATTTTGTTCAATATTTGAGCATCCCTTATTGTAATTCGTATGTCCCTGTCAATCACCCGGGGGAAATAGTCGTCGATGAACTTTTCTTGTAGTTGATTCAAGGGTTTTCATTCGTAGTGTCCACGGTGCAAGCAAAAATCATGCAAGTGTGATGGCCGCGTCTAGAGGGATAATAAGTTCTATCTCACCATATTAGACAACTTCAGGGGGCACGCGGTATGTTTAGTCTCACCCTACCATTGTTGGCATGGCCTAATATTATGAGCTTGTACTATAGATTGCTAAATTTGGGTAAAAGGTGTCACATGCAGCATAGACGTCAAAGACTATTTTTTTCTATATTATGAAAGTTTATGTTGTAGTGTTCTTTCAATTACCCTCATATTTGCATGCCATCTTGGTTACATTATATGTTTAATTACATATTTGTGTACTTTGATTTCATCTATTGTTGTGTTATGTTCTCTCAATTTCTCCCATATGAGCTTTGTTGCTCTATTATATGTAACAATCTTATCATTTCCTCAAGTACATCCCGTGCTTTGCAAGAACACACGTACATGGAAATCTTGGACATTACTTAGTTGCTGACTCCATTGATGTCATATTGACCATGAACCATGGATGTACAATGAAAGTATGGGTAAAAATGATAACGTTGGCCGCCCCTATTTTAATGTGTGTCTCTGAAGGAAATTATCTCTGTTTTATGGACTTAAAGATGACAGTAAAATCTAGTGCATACACTGAAGCCTGGTTTTTACATGGATGTTTACTTCCCCAACGGCATCATCCAACCAGATTTTGATCCATGTTAGTGTTCTTTCTACTCTCTTTCCTAGCCAGCAACCAATTAGGATTTCCTTTTGTGACTTTGTTTCCTAGCGAGCAGCAACTTCTAATTACCAATGTATGCCCACTATTCCTATGCACTATCCTGAATAAACAAGCACCTTCAACTTTTTACGCAGGATATGCTCAATGCATAGCTAAAAATTTGTATGTTACTCACCATACCAACTTTCACTTGAAAGATTTCGAGCATGTCATAAGGTTTGTTCAAAACCTACCAGTAGAACATTTGAATGTTGTGTTTCGGATGGGAACAAATCTGTCACTAGTGCACACATTGAACAAGACCAATTGTGTCAACAAAATGCTGGTACAAAAAACTATTTTTATGTTGTCGTTCATAAACTATAGATAGCTTCAATAGTAGGTTACAATTGGTTTTTGTTCTTCATGGCAACAGAAATTACCCGCTGCTCTTGAAAATATTCCCCGGTGTGGTCCTATCAAACTTGTGCCTACTAGGAATGCCAAAGTGATTGCAAGGATGCACTTCCCGCACAAATGGAACCATTCAAATTAATAGGTTCTCCGTTGTCCTGGCAATGTGTCCACATTTGAAAATTGGAGACACTGATATACTCATGCTCTACAAAGGCACTGAAGGGATCTTCCTTTTCATTCACGAGATGCCAAAATGTCGTGATCAAGCTGCTTCTAGTGTATAGTGGTAGTTGTTGACCTTGTGCTTCATAAAATGTGTAGTTTGTTATTATCTTACGTATGTAGTTATTGATCATATGGTTGTCAAGATTTTTAAGGTCAGATTTGTTAAGTACCATGTTAACCTGCGTACACTACAATGATGTTTATTAAGTTCTTAAATTTTCATGGATTATATTAGTATATCACACAATTATTCAGTTTAAGCACGTGCCGGTTAGAGCATATGATATCCACGTGTTTCCAAGTGGTGATCACCGCCGATTTCCAGAAGGCATTTATCATATTAATTGTTCACATTCCAAAATGAGATAATATACATAGATAGGCCAGCACATACAGTTAACACATTTGGCATGCATGAACAATTAAATCAAGCATTTACATGCTCAAATCTGTAGAGTGCATAGTTTCTGGAGTAATTTACAAAACATCGCTATAATACATCAATATGATAGATATGAACTGCGCGCGCACAAAAGTGCTACTGCCCCTAACGGCCGACCCAGCAAGCACAGCTGCCATCATATGTCGATATCGTGTTCGGCTCAGGAGGACAGGAGGTCGCCAAGTCGATGACCTACACCTTGATCGATCGAGGCAGGGTTAGCCTCGACATTGGTGATCGCCGATACTGCCTGTAGCACAGCTCTCACCAGGACTGTCGCCTCCGTAGGGTCTTCGTACATCGTCCCAGCGGCCTACAAGATCCTAGCTATCGCCTGTGCTGCAGCAACCGCCAAGAGGCAACCCCCAGCGTCCAGAGTTGCGTACTCCTTCATCTCTGACATAAGCCTTCGCCTCGTGCGGTGACCACTACCGCAATTGTCCTTGCGGCGTCGCGGTTCCTCCTCCGTCGCCCGCGCCATCCGACGCACTCTGCGTCGAGCTCACAATATCACCTGTCGACAATCCCTATATGCTTTCAAGAAGACCCTGGCTACCTTCTGTCTTGCTCATGTCATTATTTATGCCTCATGTGGATGTCGCCGGGAGAGGTGGCGGCATAGCCGTCGACCCTCAAGCTGGCCATCACACCGACAACCTCGATTCCGCCGTCTCCAAACTTCATCCTGTCGTTGACCATGGGAGTTTGATGGTATGTGTGGCAACTAGTGAGGTGACCACTGAATCGCCACTGGTAGCCATCGTTGTGGTTATTTATAGCTATCTATTGTCAAAGGGATTGGGGATTGTACAATTTACCATTGTGGCTGGCGCTTGCACTTGCGCGGGAATCATTGGCTCAAGCACGGGAAGACTAAATGGAGGCCACGAGCAACGACCAACCACCATTGGTGAGGGTATAGGCGATGACGAGCGGTGAGTCGTGGCACACAATTGTTACTTTACACACGTGTGTGGTTGCGAGACTCATTGGAGGCACTTCATATTATACACTTGGGTGTGATATATCATACATCTATTCTGCATGACACACGGTTTGCATGGTGTATAACATCATTAATTTATGCACCGGGGTGTGGGGGCGGTTTTTCGGTAGCACACGTCTTGTTTCATCAACCATGCACACTCTTTTATTACTACCACCCACGCTTCTTTTACTTACATTGTGTGCCCGTTAGATCACATATTTTTTTTGAAAAGGAGGATGACTCCTGGCCTTTGTATCTGTATGATGCATGCAACCACTTTATTAATTAATCACAAAGATCTTAGAAAATAATACATCAATATGTCTGAAGCCTCCATCTTGACAACATTTGTCACTACTTATATCCATTGATGAAGGATGCAGAAACTGTGGGCCAAATATCGAGACATCTCACCAAAGCCTAACAACTAAAGTCGGAGGCCCAACCAATCTGAGGGGGTCCGGGGCTAAGGGGTCCTCGGGCCGCCGTCCTATCTCTACGAGTCGGACTCATGGGCCACTTCAGACAACCGATGACATATACGAGGAAGATTCCCCAAGACTTGGTGATCAAGACAAGAACTCCTCTACACCGACATAGCTGACTAGAACTCTTGTTATCATAGGCATATGGTACATTATATAAACTGGGGTCAGGCTATTCGATTGACAATATCAGACTGAGACACATTAAGCTCATTACGATTAAGGTTTTAGACCACAACATACGATCTCGACATAGATCAACTTTGTACTCTGTAGTGCTTCATCAATACAAGAAGAGCATGACGTAGAGTTTTACCTCTATCAAGAGGGCTCAAACCTGGGTAAACATCGTCTCCTTCCTCCCTTGTTATCTATCAATCAAAGATCCACAGTTCGGACCCCCTACTGGAGATCAGTCGGTTTTGACACCGACATCGGTGCTTTCATTGAGAGCTCTGCTCTGTAATCGGGACAAGGATTGATGGCTCGTGTGCAAATAGATTGCAGCTTTTTCTGGACAGCGAATGTATATTCATTGTCCCCGTTTCCTTGAGCGTCGCCTTGACGATTGCTTGAGTCGCCTTGATGATTGTGTGGAATTGTATCTACAACAACCCTGCAAAATTTCTTCGCGTTTCCATGGAGGAATCTTCGGCGATCTCCAGTATACCAGAGCAGTATCGAATATGGAAGGGATTTTGGATGAGTTTAGGATGAGGCGTTGAGTATCCATCTCGGACATCCGTTGGAAAATCTCATCGTCCATCGGCTGCAGAATTCCTATATCGATCACTCCTCAAAATTTGAGTCCAATCCGACCATACAAACTCTAAGAAACATCCGATGAGTACAACAAATTTCAAATTTGTTTTCTGCGTGAAAACAAATCCGACCCGAGTTCATCTTTCTTTCATGAACGGGGTATTGGACATCCTTTTTGGAGGATTTTTTTAGTATATCATATGTTGTTCTAAAACACATGTCCATAGATCTTGAGACTTTTCCAAGGCAATCTTCACCGTCGGGCCAGTGTCAAACTGGCCCGATAATGTTACTCCACGGCTTCTGAGTTGTGTCGGCATCGACTATGCTGCCACTCTATCGAGCTAACGACAACCATCTCGGATCATCATTTTGGTCAGTCGACCAAGAGTTTGGCATCGTGAGAGCCAAATAATCATTAAGAGAACCTCGTCACCCACGGGTTGCAAGGTTCAGGCATGTCGTTGCTTCATCAAGCCAGCATTGACCGCGTCACAAATTTAGACTTGCGCCAGCATCGATGCATCGTCGATTTCTTCAAACCGATGTTTAACATGCCGACCTACTTCGACACATCGGTTGGCATGGGGGCTCCAAAGTCACCATACTGACTTGCTCCGTCACCTCGGCTAGACCACGGGCTTCGCCATCTCTTCATCAACCAGCTCCGAGGACTCCGACGTCACCAGCCGACCAACTTCATCGTGTTAGCTGGATCAGGGGCTTCGCCTCGCCACATCGACCGTGTTGCGTCGCCACTTCATCAAGCCGAGGTCATTGCTCGGGCACCTCGGGACCGGCTTGGGGGTGATACTCGTGATCTGCATTGGGTTTTTCGTGAAAAGGATGGGTTATCACATCACAAAGTGGGTAAGTATTTCCCTCAATTATGAAACCAAGATTTATCGAACCAAAAGGAATATGAACCACAACCGTCTTGAGCGGCTGCACACAAAAGAACAAACAACTTGCACCCAACACGGGCAAGATGGTTGTCAATCCTCTTATCTTGTTATTTGCAAACCAGTGAGGTGTGTAGATAATTGTAGATAGCGAGGTAAAATAAAAACAAGTAAATGGCAACAAGGTATTGAAGGTTTTATCAATATGTTGTGAATAGACCCGGGGGCCATAGCTTTCCCTAGTGACATCTCTCATGAAAAATATCATACGGTGGGTAAACAAAGTATTGTTCGGCAATTGACAGAAACGCAGATAGTTATGCGATATTCACAACAATAATCATGTGTATATAGGCATCACATCCATAAACAAATATGCCAACTCGTGCCTGCACCTATTACTATTTCTCCACTCATCGACCGTTATCCAGCAAACATCTATAGTATTAAGTAAACAGAGTAATGCATGGAGTAAGATGACATGATGTAGACAAAGTAGACTGGAGCAATATGAATGAAACCCATCGTTTTATCCTTAGTAGCAGCAACACAAGGATGCATCTTGTCCCCTTCTGTCACTAGGATATAGAAATTCGCCAGGTTGAACCTACCACAACACACCTCCCTCACCGAAGATCATTGTATTGAAGATCAAAAAAGAGAGAGAGATTGTCATCTAGGTACTGCCACGGACTCGTAGGTGTGTGGTGAACTACACACACATCATCGTGAGGGTAGCAAGGTTGATGAAGAGGCCCTCCATGATTGATCCCTGATACGTCTCCAACGTATCTATAATTTTTGATTGTTCCATGTTGTTATATTATCATTCTTGGATGTTTTATGATCATTCTATAGCAACTTTATATCATTTTTTGGGACTAACCTATTGACATAGTGCCTAGTGCCAGTTGTTGCTTTTTGTTGTTTTTTTCCTTCACAAAAAATCAATATCAGATGAAGTCCAAATGCCACGAAACTTTATCGAGATTTTTTTGGACCACCAGGAACCTTGGGAGCCAAGATGGACCACCAGAGGAGGCCCAGGCGGCCCACTAGACTCCAGGGCCCGCCCAGGGCCCCTAGCATGGCGTGGTGCCTAGTGGGGGCCTCGGGCATCTCCTCCGCCGCCTGTGAGCTCTACAAATACCCCAATATTTATAAAGCCCTAGGGGAGTCAACGAAAAATCATTTCGGCCGCCGCATGTTCCACAAGCCACAAAATAGGGTTCACCATACACTCATTGGTGCTCCTCCGAAGATGCGTGAGTATTTCATATCAGAGCTACGGGTCCGTAGGCAGTAGCTATATGGCTTTCCCTCTCGTTTTGTTTCTCAATACAATGGTCTCTTGGAGATCCATATGATGCAACTCTTTCTTTTGCGGTGTGTTTGTTGGGATCCGATGAATTGTGCGCTTATGATCAGATCTAAGAATATTCATGTTTGATTATTATAGCCTCGTATTTCTTATCCTATTTGGTTTTTGTCTGGCCAACTTGATCGTTCATCTTGCAATCAGAAGAGGTGCTTTGTGATGGGTCCGATCTTGCGGTGCTCAATCTCAGTGACAGAAAGAGACATGACACGCATGTATCGGTGCTCTCAAGGATAAAACTATGGGATTTATTCCTACATGAATATATGTTGTCTACATCATGTGATTGTTCTTAAGGCATTACTCCGTTTCTCCAAGAACTCAGTACACTAGATGCTTGCTGGATAACGGTTGATGTGTGAAGTAATGGAAGTAGATTCGGGGAGAAGTCGGTCTACTTGTCTGGGACATGATGCCTATATACATGATCATTGTCTTGAATATCTTCATAATTATTTGCTCTTCTATCAATTGCCTAACAGTAATTTCTCACCCATCGTTTGCTATTTTCTCGGGAGAAGCCACTAGTGAAACCTACGGCCCCCGGGTCTACTTCAGATCATCTATTTGCAATCTCTACCTTGCTATTTGCGTTTATATTTTATTTGCTCTTTTATTTTCAGATCTATGTTATCAAAAAACCAAAAAATACCTTGTTGTATTTTGTTTGTTATCAATCTTATTTGCATCTATCAATCTATCCTTATTTTACCCATGAGGGAATGACAACCTCTCCACGCGTTGGGTTGCGAAGATTTGCTATTTGTGTGCAGGTCCTGCTTACATAGTCTTGTGGATCTTCCTACCGGATTGATACCTTGGTTTCATATGTGAGGGAAATACTTGCCGTCGATGTGCTACATCACCCTTTAAGCTTGGAGGGAAACCAACACAATCAGCGAGGAGTAAAGATTTCTGGCGCCGTTGCTGGGGAAGATCTAGTCAAGATCTACCACGTTCCTACACACAACTCTCATATCCTTGCAATTACATTATTTGCCATTTTCCTCCCGTTTTCCTCTCCCCCTCTTCACAAGATTTGCCTTTTTATTTGCCTCCTTTCTGTTTGTTGTTTTCTTGTTGGATCTCTTTTTTGCTTGTGTTCTTGTTTGCATAGTCACGATGACTCAAGAAAACACTAAGTTGTGTGATTTTTCCAATACCAATAACAACGATTTTATTAGCACTCCGACTGCTCCTCTTGCCACTAGTGCGGAGTCTTATGATATCAATGCCGCTTTTGTTGAATCTTGTCATGAAAGAGCAATTTTCTAGCACTCCTAATGAGGATGTCGCGTCCCATCTGAACACTTTCATAGAATTGTGTGATATGAAAAATAAGAAATATGTGGACAGTGGTATTGTCAACTTGAAATTATTTCCATTCTGTTTGCGCGATCGTGCTAAAATTTTGTTTTCTTCTTTGCCACGAAATACTATCGATTCTTGGAAGAAGTATAAAAATGCTTTTATCATGAAGTATTTTCCTTCCACGAAAAATATTTCTCTTAGAAATCAGATTATGAATTTTAAACAGCTTGAGCATGAGCATGTTTCCCAATCTTGGGAAAGGATGAAATTGATGATAAGAAATTGCCCAACTCATGGTTTGAATTTGTGGATGATCATACAATTCTTTTATGCGGGATTGAATTTTGTTTCTAGAAATCTATTGGATTCCGCCGCAGGGGGTACTTTATATGGAAATTAATTTGGGTTATGCTACTAAATTTCTTGATAATATTATGGCTAATTATTCACAATGTCATACTAAAAGTGCTCCTACTAGTAAAAAACTATTGAAGAGATTGATGCTTTGGGTGATAAAGTTCATGCTCTTATGAAAGTGGTTTCTAGTAAGCATGCTCCTATTAATCCTAATGATGTGGCTTTGTCTACTTTGATTGTGCAAAATAATGATCCCGTAGATGTGAATTTTGTCTTGCGAAACAACTTTAATAATAATGCTTCTAGGAACAATTTTAATCCTAAGTCGTGTCCTGGAAGTTCTTCAAATAATTATGGTAATTCCTATGGTAATTCTCATAATAATAATGCTAGGATACCCTCTGATCTTGAGAGTAATATTAAGGAATTTATCAATGCACAAATATCTTTCATACTACGATAGAAGAAAAGTTGAATAAGATTGATGATATGCTAGAAGCATTGATAGAATTTTGCATGATGTAGAAAATCTCAAGAATAATTTTTTTCCTAAGGTTTATATTAATGAATCAATTAAACATTTATATGTTTCCATAGATGTAAGTAAGAAAAGAACCGCTATGCTTAGAACTAAAAGCAAATTTCTAAAAAGAGCATTTCCTGATTGCTTTCATAAAAATGATGAAGAGATTAAAATGATTGGTGTTTCTTCTATTGATTCCATGTTTAGTAATGTTAAAATTAATTATGAGGGAAATAAAGAAGAGTCAACATTAGCTAGAGGGTGTACCCATGATTTGGAGCATGAAAATCCTATTGAAATATTTGATAAAAGTGGGATTGAAGAGGTCAAAACTTTAGCTAGTGATGCACCCACTATTTCGGATTGCAAAAACTTTATATTTCATAGCTGATTTTTGATTGAGTGTATTTCTATGTTGAAATTTATGATAAATTCACACAATGCCTTTGAACAAAATAAAGCTTTTACTAAACAAATTATGGATGCGGTAATAAAAGCTTTGGAAGAAAAGTCAGAGCTAGAGATTTCAATTCCTAGAAAATTACATGATGAATGGAAACCCACCATTAAGATCAAGATTAAGAATTTTAATTGCTATGATTTATGTGATTTTGGTGCTAGTGTTTCAACAATTCCGAAATCTCTTTGTGATGTGCTTCGTCTTACCAATATTGAAAAATATTCTCTCAATTTGAACTTGGCGGATTCTACTGTTAAAAACCTATGGGAAGAATTAAAGATGTTCTTATTCTTGCAAATAGGAATTACGTGCCCATAGATTTTTTGTGCTTGATATTGATTGCAATCTGTCTTGTCCAATAATTCTTGGTAGACCGTTCTTGCATACTATAGGGGCCGTGATTGATATGAAAGAAGAGAATATTAAATTTCAGTTTCCACTAAGAGGAGGCATGGAGAAATTCCCTAGAACTAAGATTAAATTACCATATGAATCAATCATGAGGGAAACCTACGGATCAATCACTAAGGATGGCATCACCTAAAATCTATGCTATATGCCTAGCTAGGGGCATAAAACGATAACGCTTGTTGGGAGGCAACCCAATGACTAAAATTTATTTTTCACGTTTCCTTTCTTTTCTTAAGTGTTTGAAAAATTATTATACTATTATAATTGTGTTTTTTGTGTTTTATTTAGTGTTTGTGCCAAGTAAATCCTTTGGCATCATGTGGGGTGTTAGTTTTTTTTAATCTTGTTGAAAAACAGAAACTTTTGCGTCTAGTTGAAAAAATCCTAAAAATCACTGAAACGTCAAAAGTTTCTGAATTTTTTACACAAGATTGATATATAAATTCCCTATGGTTTCCTAATTGTTCAGTGTTTTTGGAGTTATAAAAGTATGCGTAATATTCGAGTCTTTACAGACTGTTTTGTTTTTGACAGATTATGTTTTCTTTGCGTTATGTGCTTGAGGATGCCACATGGCACCCCAAGGTAATATCTAAGGAGTACCAAGCAACTAATCTCGGGGATGACCCGGAAGGCATCCCCTCTTTCTTCTAACAAACATCGGTAATTTTACTTGGAGCTATATTTTTATTCATCACATATCATGAGTTTTGCTTGGAGCGTCTTGTATCATTTGTGTCTTTGCTTTCTTTTCTGGTTAGTTTGTCATAATAAACCTTTCTGGACACACCCATTTGAGAGAACCAAATTATGCTATGATTTGTTAGAATCGCTCTTTATGCTTCACTTCATTTTTTTGAGCTATGGAATTGCTCAAGTGCTTCACTTATATATTTTTGAGCACGGTGGTGTTGTTATTTTGAAGAAATTTGCTCTCATGCTTCACTTAGATTATTTTTAGGGTAGTAGAAATTTTGAAGAAATCCTGTCTTGCTTCACTTATATTATTTGAGAGTTGAATTTTTTAAAGAAACTTGTGCTCTCGTCCTTCACTTATATTTGTTTGAGAGCTTGTTATTTGCAAAGGCAATTTGCTTTAAATGAAATTAGTCCCAAAGTGATGAATGTACAGGAAAGATATAATAAAAGCTTTCATGAAGATCATTGGATATTAAACTTGATTCTTTGCAATAGCTTTGCTATATGAAGATAGTGATATGCGAGTTATGTTGATGAGTAATTATGCTTTAATAAGAATATAGGTGTTAAGGTTTGTGATTCCCCATGCATGTACATGAAGTCAATAATTATGTTATGAAGTTACATCCTACTTGTGTTACATTATTCGGTGTTAGTTATGTTTACCGTTCACTTATGATGATTTTCGTTCCTTGGTTGGGCTCTTCTCAATCTATTTGCTAGCCTTCACTTGTACTAAGCTGGAATACTGCTTGTGCATCCAAATCCTAAACCCAAAGTTGTGCCAAATGAGTCCACCTTACCTACCTATATGCGGTATTTCAACGTCGTTCCAAGTAAATTTGCAAGTGCCAACTCTAATGTTCAAAACAAATTTCTGTTTTGTGTGCCCGTACCGCTCATGAAGCAGCGAGGGGTGGTTGGTATCTTCCATGTTAAATAGGTTATTCTCAAGATGAGTGTTTATTCACTTGTCATTACATGAAAGTATGACGGTAATAGGGATGCCCAGTCCCAAAATGCAAAAAAATATAGTTTATGTTGTCAAATAATAAATTCCTTGGAAAGTGTTGGTATGGACGGTACCCGTGGATACGTCTAGCCATGGAATGTGAAAGAATGGTGGAAAAATGAATAAACTTTATTTTTAGTTTGGGAACCGCCTATAATTTGTTTAGCATTGAGGATATTGGAAACTCTTAGTCGTTTTCGTTGACAGGAAAAGCATACCAGCCAAAAATAATTTATCTCTAAACTTTTCACTTTGAGCTCTGGCACCTCTACAAATCCCTGCTTCCCTCTATGAGGGGCCTATCTATTTACTTTATGCAATTTTTATTTTTTTGAATGTGAGTCTTCATCTTCTCTTATAAAGCACCAACTGAGGAACACCATTATCATACTTGAGCATTGGATGTAGTTAATATTTAGGTGTGTTGCATGACTGGATCAATGATGGAGCATGATGGGCTAAGGATAGTGTACTTTAGCATTGATATTTTGAAAGACTTGGTTGCTTGTTCATATGCTCGAGTATTAAAATTTTCATGCCAAACTATAGACTATTGTTTTGAATCATCTACAAGTCCATATGTCCATACTAAAAAGAAAAAGAATATGATGAACATGTGAGGTAGCATTCCACATCAAAAAATATGTTTTTATCATTTACCTACTCGAGGACGAGTAGAAGTTAAGCTTGGGGATGCTGATACGTCTCAAATGTATCTACGATTTTTGATTGTTCCATGCTGTTATATTATCATTCTTGGATGTTTTATGATCATTTTATAGCAACTTTACATCATTTTTTGGGACTAACCTATTGACATAGTGCCTAGTCCCTGTTGGAAATATGCCCTAGAGGCAATAATAAATTAGTTACTATTATATTTCTTTGTTCGTGATAATCGTTTATTATCCATGCTATAATTGTATTGATTGGAAACTCAAATACATGTGTGGATGCATAGACAAAACACTGTCCCTAGTAAGCCTCTAGTTGACTAGCTCGTTGATCAAGGATGGTCAAGGTTTCCTGACCATAGACAAGTGTTGTCACTTGATAACGGGATCACATCATTAGGAGAATCATGTGATGGACTAGACCCAAACTATAAACGTAGCATATGATCATGTCATTTTGTTGCTATTGTTCTGCATGTCAAGTATTCATTCCTATGACCATGAGATCATGTAACTCACTAACATGGAGGAATACTGATACGTCTCCAATGTATCTATAATTTTTGATGGTTTCATGCTCTTATCTTGTCAAACTTTGGATGTTTTGTATGCCTTTTATATCTTTTTGGAGACTAACCTATTAACTCAGTGCCAAGTGCCAGTTCCTGTTTTTCCCACGTTTTTGACCACTTTCAGAGGAGGATTTTAAACGGAGTACAAACGGAACGAAACAGCCAAAAAGATATTTTTCAAAACAGAAAAAGATCGGGAAGCCTCAGAATCACGGCACGGGGCCACCAGGGACCCCACAAGCCCCCTAGCCGCTGCCAGGGGGGCCCGCGCCTCCCAGGCTTGTGGACTCCCTTGGCCTCCTCTGCCCTAGGTCTTTCACCTATAAATTCCCTAAAATCCCAGAAAAAATCAGGAGATCATCGAAAGTACTTTTCCGCCGCCGCAAGCTTCTGTCTCCGCAAGATCCCATGTGGGGCACGTTCTGGTGCCCTGCCGAAGGGGGGTTTCGGATACGGAGGGCTTCTTCATCAACACCATGACCTCTCTGATGATGCGTGAGTAGTTCACCATAGACCTATGGGTCCATAGCTAGTAGATAGATGGCTTCTTCTCTCTCTTGGATCTTCAATACAAAGTTCTCCCTGATCTTCATGGAGATTTATCTGATGTAATCTTATTTTGCGGTGTGTTTGTCGAGATCTGATGAATTGTGGATTGATGATCAGTTTATCTATGAATATTATTTGAGTTTCTTCTGATCTCTCTTATGCATGATTTCATATCCTTGTAATTCTCTTCGAGTTGTGGGTTTTGTTTGGCCAACTAGATCTATGATTCTTGCAATGGGAGAAGTGCTTAGTTTTGAGTTCATACCGTGCGGTGACCTCACCCAGTGACAGAAGGGGTAGCAAGGCATGCATCGTGTTGTTGCCATCAAGGGTAAAAAGATGGGGTTTTCATCATTGGTTTGAGTTTATCCCACTACATCATGTCATCTTGCTTAAGGCGTTACTCTGTTCGTCATGAACTCAATACACTAGATGCATGCTGGATAGCTGTCAATGTGTGGAGTAATAGTAGTAGATGCAGAAAGTATCGGTCTACTTGTCTCGGACGTGATGCCTATATGTATGATCATTGCCTTAGATATCGTCATGACTTTGCGCGGTTCTATCAATTGCTTGACAGTAATTTGTTTACCCACCGTGATATTTGCTATTTTGAGAGAAGCCTCTAGTTAACACTATGGCCCCCGGGTCAACTCCACACCATATTTCCAGCCTTACACTTTTTCTTCATTTCACTTTCCGCCTTCAGATCTCACTTTGCAATCAATCTTGAAGGGATTGACAACCCCTTTATAGCGTTGGGTGCAAGCTCTTTGTGTTTGTGCAGGTACTCTGGACTTGACGAGATTCTCCTACTGGATTAATACCTTGGTTCTCAACTGAGGTAAATACTTACTGCTCCTGTGCTGCATCACCATTTCCTCTTCAAGGGAAAAGCCAACGCAAGCAAGTCTCCGTCAACGTGTCAAATTCTGGCACTGTTGTTTGAGAAGTAGCAGAAGGATTTCTGGCGCCGTTGCCGGGGAGGATCAAGTCAAGAACTCATCCAAGTAAGTGTCGCAAACTCATCTCTTGCATTTACTTTGTTTGCCAGTTGCCTCTCATTTTCCTCTCCCCCACTTCTGAAAAACAAAAATTTACAAAAAAAAATCTTTGCCTTTTTCGTTTACCTTTTTCATTCGCCTTTTCGTTCGCCCTTTTCTCTCGCTTGCTTTCTGTCCGCTCGTCTGCCCGCTAAAACCCACATGGCCCAACCAAGGGATTTTGATGCTCACTATGCAAGGTTGGAAGAGATTGAAACTAGTGTTAAAGGCTTCATGTCTACACAGTTTGAATACAACAGTTACTTTCGTAGAGAACTTAAGGAGCAAAATTCTTTTTTGGCTTTTATGAGTAGAGAAGTTGATGATATGGCCAAAGAATTCCTTGCACTAAATTCTCAGTTTGCTCGTCTTGAAAAGTTGGTAGGCCAGATCTCTGATAAGCAGGCTACCTTAGTCAATAAATGGCTGCTAAACCTGAAACTTTGAAAGCTATGCGTGTTTCGATGATTAAGAGCAAATAAAGAACCGCCCAAATTCGTGCTAGACATGAATGGCTTAAAAAGGCGTGTTCTCGTGATAAGAATCACGAAGATCTTAAAGTGCTTGGTGTGACTCCCATTGAATCTTTGTTTTCTTGTGTCAAACCCTATGATGAAGGGGCTGGATATGAATCCACCTTGGTTGAAAAACGCCCCAATGATTCGGAGTCCATCTATCTTGATGCTAAAAGCATTGAAAGTGGAGTAGAAGATATTAAAACTTTGAGTAGTAATGAAATTACTACCTTGGATTTCAAGGAATTCAATTACGATAGTTGCTCCTTGATTGAATGCATTTCCTTGATGCAATCCATGCAAAACTCTCTGCACGCTTATAGGCAAAACAAGGCCTTTACCGATCATATCATCGAAGCCATGATAAAATCTCTTGAAGAGAAACTTTAATTGGAAGTCTCTATCCCTAGAAAGCTTCATGATGAGTGGGAACCTACTATCAAAATCAAAATAAAAAACTATGAATGCAATCCTTTGTGTGATTTGGGTGCTAGTGTTTCCGTGATTCCAAAGTCTTTATGTGATGTTCTGGGTTTTAATGAGATTGAAGAGTGTTCTCTTAATTTGCATCTTGCGGATTCTACTACCAACAAAACCCATGGGAAGGATCAATGATGTTCTTATTTTTGCAAATAGGAACTATGTACCCGTGGATTTCATTGTGCTTGACATTGATTGCAATCCTACATGCCCTATTATTCTTGGTAGACCTTTCTTAAGGACTATCGGTGCCATCATCGATATGAAGGAAGGGAATATTAGATTTCAATTTCCTTTCAAGAAGGGCATGGAGCACTTTCCTAGAAAGAAAATAAGATTGCCTTATGATTCCATGATGAGGGCCACTTATGGTTTGAGCACCAAAGACGACGATATGTGATTCCATCGCCTTATGCCTAGCTAAGGGCGTTAAACAATAGCGCTTGTTGGGAGGCAACCCAATGAATTTATCTTTTTTCCTTTCTGTTTTTTTGCGTCCACACTATCATAGTTCTGTTGTGATAGTGTATTTTGTGTTTCTTTTTGTGTTTGAGCCAAGCAAAACCTTTATGATTAGTCTTGATAATGGTTGTTTGATCCTGCTGGAAAAGACAGAAACTTTTCGCTCACGAGATGATTTTTAATTTTTATTCAGAAAGATCTTTTGAGTTGATTCTTTTTGCTGCTGGTTGATATTCCTTTTGCCCATGTCGTCATAATTTTTAAGAATTTTTGAGGTACCAGAAGTATACGAAGTATACAGATTGCTACAGACTGGTATGTTTTTGACAGATTCTGTTTTTGTTGAGTTGGTTGCTTGTTTTGATGAAACTATGGTTAGTATCGGGGGGTACTAGCCATGGAAAAGTGAGAATACAGTATCCCAACACCAATATAAATAGAAATCAAGATTTCTACAGTACCTAAAGTGGTGGTGGTTTGTTTTCTTGTGCTAATGTTATCACGAGTTTCTGTTTAAGTTTTGTGTTGTGAAGTTTTCAAGTTTTAGGTGATGTTCTCATGGACAAAGAGATAAGGAATGGAAAGAGCTCAAGCTTGGGGATTCCCAAGGCATACCAAGCCAAATTCAAGGATACCAAAAAGCCTAAGCTTGGGGATGCCCCGGGAAGGCATCCCCTCTTTCGTCTTCAATCCATCGGTAACATTACTTGGAGCTATATTTTTATTCACCACATGATATGTGTTTTTCTTGGAGCGTCTTGTATCGTAGGAGTCTTTTCTTTTTGTTGTGTCACAATCATCCTTGCTGCACACCTTTTGAGAGAGACATGCACTCATCGCGATTTTGCTAGAATGCTCATTATGCTTCACTTATATCTTTTGAGCTCGATAATTTTGCTCTGTGTGCTTCACTTAGATCTTTTAGAGCACGGTGGTGCGTGACTTGGTAGTTGACTTATGCTATGAAAGTAGTCCCAAAGGTGATAGGTATCCAAAGAGGATACAAAAACCTCCATCTTCATGTGCATTGAGTAGAAAGAGAAGTCTTGATTCCTCTCAATTAGTTTCGAGACGTGGATTTGGTAATACTAAGAGTTATGTTAGTAGGGTGTTGTGAATCTAGAAATACTTGTGTTGAAGTTAGTGATTCTCGTAGCATGCACGTATGGTGAACCGCTATGTTAGGAAGTCGGGGCATAATTGAACTATTGATTGTCATCCTTTGTGTTGAGGTCGGGATCACGCGATGGTTAACACCTACCAACCCTTCCCCTAGGAGTATGCGTTTAGCACTTTGTTTCGATTACTAATAAAAACTTTCGCAACAAGTATGTGAGTTCTTCATGACTAATGTGAGTCCATGGTATAGGTTCACTTTCACCTTCCACCATTGCTAGCCTCTCTAGTGCCGCGCAATTCTCGCCGGTGCACAAACCCACCAAATGCCTTCCTCAAAATAGCCACCATACCTACCTACTATGACATTTTCATACCCATTCCGAAATATATTATCATGCAACTCCCACCGTTCCGTCTCATGACTTGTGTTGTCACTCTCATATTGCCATTGCATGATCGTAAGATAGCTAGCGAGATGTTTCAACGTCATACGCCAAGCTAGATCGTTGCACATCCCGGTACACTGCCGAAGGCATTTCCTATAAAGTCACTTCTAAGCTTTGAGCTGCGAGTAAATAAAAGTGTGATGATCGTCATTGTTAGAGCATTGTCCCATGTGAGGAAATAAAAAAAAGAGGCCAAAGAGCCCAAATAAAAAAAGAAAAAAAAGAGAGGCCCAAGAGCCCAAAAAAAGAGAAAAAGAGAGAAGGGACAATGTTACTATCTTTTTCCACACTTGTGCTTCATAATAGCACCATGTTCTTCATGTTTGAGAGCCTCTCGTTTCGTCACCACCATATGCTAGTGGGAATCTTCATTATATAACTTGGCTTGTATATTCCAAGGATGGGCTTCCTCAAAATTACCCTAGGTCTTCGTGAGCAAGCAAGTTGGATGCACACCCACTAGTTCTCCTTTTGAGCTTTCACATACTTATAGCTCTAGTGCATCCTTTGTATGGCAATCGCTACTCATTCACATTGATATCTATTAATGGGCGTCTCCATAGCCTTTTGATATGCCGAGTCAATGTGACCATCTCCTCCTTTTTTGTCTCACAACCACCACCACACTCTATTCCACATATAGTGTTATATCCATGGCTCACGCTCGTGTATTGCGTGATAGTTATAAAAAGTTTGAGAAAGTAAGAGTGCGAAAACAATTACTTGGCCAATACCGGGGTTGTGCATGATTTATATTAGTTGTGTGAGGATGATGGAGCATAGCGAGACTATATGATTTTGTAGGGACAACTTTCTTTGGCCTTGTTATTTTGAAAGTTCATGATTACCTTGCTAGTTTGCTTGAAGTATTATTGTTTTCATGTCAATAGCAAACTATTTTTTTGAATCTTACGGATCTGAACATTCATGTCATATGAAAGAAGTTGCAAAGGACAACTATGTTAGGTAGCATTCCACATCAAAAATTCATTCTTTATCACTTCCCTACTCGAGGACGAGTAGGAGTTAAGCTTGTGGATGCTTGATACGTCTCCAACATATCTATAATTTCTGATGGTTTCATTCTATTATCTTGTCAAACTTTGGATGTTTTGTATGCCTTTTATATCTTTTTTGAGACTAACCTATTAACTCAGTGCCAAGTGCCAGTGCCTGTTTTTTCCATGTTTTTGACCCCTTTCAAAGGAGTATTTTAAACAGAGTCCAAACGGAACGAAACTGCCAAAAAGATTTTTTTCGAAAGAGAAAAAGATCGGGAAGCCTGAGAATCAGGGAAGGGGGCCACCAGGGACCCCACAAGCCCCCTAGCCGTGGCCAGGGGGCCCGCGCCTCCCAGTCTTGTGGGCTCCCTCGACCTCCTCTGCCCTAGGTATTTCACCTATAAATTCCCTAAAATCCCGGAAAAAATCAGGAGATCATCGAAAGTACTTTTCCGCCACCACAAGCTTCTGTCTCCGCAAGATCCCATCTAGGGCACGTTCTGGTGCCCTGCCGGAGGGGGGATTCGGATACGGAGGGCTTCGTCATCAACACCATGACCTCTCTGATGATGCGTGAGTAGTTCACCATAGACCTACGGGTCCATAGCTAGTAGCTAGATGGTTTCTTCTCTCTCTTGGATCTTCAATACAAAGTTCTCCATGATCTTCATGAAGATCTATCCGATGTAATCTTCTTTTGCGGTGTGTTTGTCGAGATCAGATGAATTGTGGATTTATGATCAGATTATCTATGAATCTTATTTGAGTTTCTTCTGATCTCTCTTATGCATGATTTCATATCCTTGTAATTCTCTTCGAGTTGTGGGTTTTGCTTGGCCAACTAGATCTATGATTCTTGCAATGGGAGAAGTGCTTGGTTTTGGGTTCATACCGTGCGGTGACCTCACCCAGTGACAGAAGGGGTAGGGAGGCACGCATCGTGTTGTTGCCATCAAGGGTAAAAAGAAGGGGTTTTCATCATTAGTTTGAGTTTATCCCTCTACATCATGTCATCTTGCTTAAGGTGTTACTCTGTTCGTCATGAACTCAATACACTAGATGCATGCTGGATAGCGGTCGATGTGTGGAGTAATAGTAGTAGATGGAGAAAGTATCGGTCTACTTGTCTCGGACGTGATGCCTATATGTATGATCATTGCCTTAGATATCGTCATGACTTTGCGCGGTTCTATCAATTTCTCGACAGTAATTTTTTTACCCACCATGATATTTGCTATTTTGAGAGAAGCCTCTAGTGAACACTATGGCCCCCGGGTCTACTCCACACCATATTTTCAGCCTTACACTTTTTCTTCGTTTCACTTTCCGCCTTCAGATCTCACTTTGCAATCAATCTTGAAGGGATTGACAACCCCTTTATAGCGTTGGGTGCAAGCTCTTTGTGTTTGTGCAGGTACTCTGGACTTGACGAGATTCTCCTACTGGATTGATACCTTGGTTCTCAACTGAGGGAAATACTTACTGCTCCTGTGTTGCATCACCCTTTCCTCTTCAAGGGAAAAGCCAACGCAAGGAAGTCTCCGTCAACGTGTAAAATTCTGGCACTGTTGTTTGAGAAGTAGGAGAAGGATTTCTGGCGCCTTTGCCGGGGAGGATCAACTCAAGAACTCATCCAAGTAAGTGTCGCAAACTCATCTCTTGCATTTACTTTGTTTGCCAGTTGCCTCTCGTTTTCCTCTCGCCCACTTCTGAAAAATAGAAATTTACAAAAAAAATCTTTGCCTTTTTCGTTTGCCTCGGTAATACAAGATCACACACAAGCCTTGAAAACAATGTGACTAAGTGTAAGTCACGGGATCTTGTATTACAGAACGAGTAACGAGACTTGCCGGTAACGAGATTAAAATAGGTATAGGGATACTGACGATCAAATCTCGGGCAAGTAACATACCGAAGGACAAAGGGAATGTTATACGGGATTATATGAATCCTTGGCACATAGGTTCAACTAATAAGATCTTCGTAGAATATGTAGGATCCAATATGGGCATCCATGTACCGCTGTTGGATATTGACCGAGGAGTCTCTCAGGTCATGTCTACATAGTTCTCGAACCCGCAGGGTCTGCACACTTAAGGTTCGATGATGTTTTACTATAGTTCAGTCATATGTGTTGGTGACCGAAGGTTGTCTGGAGTCCCGGATGAAATCACGGATGTCACCAGGGTTTCCGAAATGGTCCAGAAACGAAGATTGATATATAGGAAATTGGTGTTTGGATTCCAGAAAGTTTTCGGGCATTGTCGGCAGTGTACCGGGAGTGACGAATGGGTTCCCGGGGCCCACTGGGTGGGCCCACCACGCCTCAAGTGGTCCACATGGGTTTATTGGATGTACAACAAGGTATGATGGGCTGACAAAGTCATCCAAGGAAAGCCCATGAAGAAAAAGTGGAAAAACCAAAATAGGTGGGAAAATAAGGAAGGAGTCCTAATCCAAGTGGGATTGGAGAAGGACTCCTCCCTCCCACTTCGGCCGACCCAAGGAGGGCCACCTTTGGCCGGCGCCCTAGGGCTTTGCCCCACCCCTTGGCTCCTCCTATATATACTAGAGGTTTAGGGTTTTTTGAGACACAACTTTGCCACGTGCAACTCAAACCTACACCTCGTAGTTCTTCCTATAGATTAGATTTCTGTGGAGCTCGGACAGAGCCCTGCAGGAATAGATCATCACCAACACCGGCGCATCGTCACGCTGCCGAAGAACACATCTACTTCTCCGTCTCTCTTGCTGGATCAAGAAGTCCGAGATCGTCATCGAGCTGCACGTGTGCTGAACGCGGAGGTGCCATCCGTTCGGTGCTAGATCGGAACGGATCGTGGGACGACGGTGATTTGAATCACAAAGCTGTACCACTACATCAACCAAGTTTCTTAATTCTTACCACTGAGCGATCTACAAGGGTATGTAGATCTAATCTCCCTCTGGTAGATGAACATCACCATGATAGGTCTTCGTGTGCGTAGGAAATTTTTTGTTTCCCATGCAACGTTCCCATCAGTCCCACCTGTTTTTTTTGCTATTTTTTCCTTCGCAAAAAATCAATATCACATGAAGTCCAAATGCCACAAAACTTTACGAAGACTTTTTTGGACCACAAGGAAACTTGGGAGCCAAGAAGGACCACCATAGGAATACCACGCGACCCACTGGAGAGTAGGGCGCGCCGAGGGCCCCTAGCGCGGCCTGGTGCCTAGTGGGGGCGTCGGGCATCTCCTCCACCACCTATGAGCTCTATAAATACCCCAATATTCAGAAAACCCTAGGGGAGTCGATGAAAAATAGTTTCAGCCACCGCAAGTTCGAGAAGCCACGAATCCAATCTAGATCCCATTCCAGAGAGGAACATGATCACGGAGGGGGTCACCATCCTCATTTGTGCTCCTCCGATGATGCGTGAGTAGTTCATATCAGACCTACGGGCCCGTAGGCAGTAGTTAGATGGCTTTCTCTCTCATTTTTTTTCTCAATACAATGGTCTCTTGGAGATCCATATGATGTAACTCTTTCTTTTGCAGTGTGTTTGTTGGGATCCGATGAATTGTGACTTTATGATTAGATCTATGAAATCATATTCATGCTTGATTGTTATAGCCTCGTATTTCTTCTCTGATATTTGGTTTTTGTCTGGCCAACTTGATCTTTTATCTTGCAATGGGAAGAGGTGATTTGTGATGGGTTCGATCTTGCGGTGCTCAATCTCAGTGACGGAAAGAGACATGACACGCATGTATCGTTGTTATCAAGGATAAAACAATGGGGGTCTATTCCTACATGAATAGATCTTGTCTACATCATGTCATCATTCTTATGACATTACTCTGTTTCTCCATGAACTCAATAAACTAGATGCATGTTGGATAGCAGTCGATGTGTGGAGTAATAGAAGTAGATGCGGGCAGAAGTCGGTCTACTTGTCTTGGACATGATGTCTATATACATGATCATTGTCTTGAATATCGTCATAATTATTTGCTCTTCTATCAATTGCCCAACAGTAATTTGTCTACCCACCGTTTGCTATTCTCTCGAGAGAAGCCACGAGTGAAACCTACGCCCCGAGGCCTACTTCACATCATCCATTTGCAATCTCTACTTTGCTATTCGTGTTTCTATTTTATGTGCTCTTTTATTTTTAGATCTATATTATAAAAAAATACCTTGGTGAATTTTATTTGCTATCACTCTTATTTGCATCTATCAATCTATCCTTAGTTTACCCACGAGGGATTGACAACCCCTCCACGCGTTGGGTTGTGAGGATTTGCTATTTGGTTGCATGTGCCGCCTACATAGTCTTGTGGATCTTCCTACTGGATTGATACCTTGGTTTCATAACTGAGGCAAATACTTTTCGTCGTTGTGTTACATCACCCTTTAAGCTTGAAGGGAAACCAATGCAATCAGTGAGGAGTCAATCCCCCCTCCGACATGGTGCCGAAGTGGAGCTCCATATGGCCTCCCGCCGGAACAGAAACTTTCGGTAGTGTTTTTCGGATAGATGAGAATTTATAAGCCAAAGAACAGAGTCGGGAGGGCCACGAGGGAGGCACAAGCTATCAGGGCGCGCCCCCGAGGATGCGCCCTGTTAGCTTGTGGGCCCCTCGTGAGGCCTCCAGCCTTCTTCCGATGCTTGTTGGTCTTCTTTTGGTCCAAAGAAATCACCACAAAGTTTCATGGCAATTGGACCCTCGTTTGGTATGGAAAACCTGCAAAGTGAAAAACACGCAGAAAACATCAACTAGCACTCGGCACTGGGTCAATAGGTTAGTGCTCCAAAATAATATAAAATGGTAATGAATACCCCAAAATCATACTAGAATGATAATATTTAGCATGGAACAATAAAAAATTATAGATACGTTGGAGACATATCAAGCATCCTCAAGCTTAATTATTGCTCGTCCTCGAGTAGGTAAATGATAAAAACAGAATTTTGGATGTGACATGCTATCGATGATGTAACTTTATGCATGTATGCTCATTGAGAAACAATGAATTAACAAACATTAACATAGCAATACTTATAGGTATAAGCATCAAATCATTAATCTTTCAAAGTATTCGATCCTCAAAGATTGTTTTACCCCCCCGGTCCATATTTATTATATTAGCAAGACATAGCTCCATCTACACCACATTAATAGAAATGTCAAGCACCACGGTGTTCAAGTCAGTCAATTGGATCGTAATTTTTTAATATGCATCAACTTTTTATTCTTCACGCAATACATGAGCATGAACCATTGAACATAGCATAAAGGTGGAATAGAATATGGTGGTAGGTTTCAAAGGGGTAAAACTGGAGAAGATAGTCTCACATCAACTAGGCGTACCAACGAGCTATGGAGATGCCCATCGGTAGATATCGATGCGAGGAGTAGGGATTGACATGCAAACGATGGACAAGAGCTATAAGTGTATGAAAGCTCCACTGAAGCAAAGTGGGGTGTGCATCCAACTTGCTTGCTCATGAAGACCTCGGGCATTTGAGGATGCCCGTCATCGGAATATACAAGCCAATTTTATGAAAAAGTGATTCCCACTAGAATATGAATGATGTAACATGAGACTCTCTGCATGAAGAACAAGGCGCCACTTTGAGGCACAAGTGTGGTAAAGGATAGTAGCTAAGTCCCTTCTCTCTGTTTCTCCCATTCATTTTTTAATTATGGTGGGCTCATCCCCCCCCCCCATTTTATTTCCTCAGTGGGACAATGCCCTAATAATGATGATCATCACAGTTTTATTTACTTACAACTCATTGACAACTCGATATGATGAACTATGAAGCGAAATGACTCCAATATGAATGCCCGTGGCAGTGTACCAGGATGTGCAATGATCTAGCGTGACATGTATCAAAGATATGATGGACGGTGGATTTGCCACAAATACTATTTCAGCTCTATATGATCATGTAAAGCAAAATGATGATGAACGAACTAGTCATGTGAAGTGACGATGGCATTTGCATGGCAATATATCTCGGAATGGCTATGAAAATACCATGATAGGTAGGTATGGTGGATGTTTTGAAGAGGATATAAAAAGGTTTATGTGAAACAAAGCATGTGATGTAACGGGGTTTGGATGCACCGACGAAAGTTGCACAGATCCTCAAGGTGGGAACGAGCGATGCACGGTAGTGAAGAGGCTAGCAAATATGAGGAGGTGAGAGTGTGTATGTCCATGGTCTCACATTAGTCATGAAGAACTCGTATACTTATTGCAAAGTTTTATTAGTTTTATCACAAATCAAAGTACTACTCGCATGTCTCGAGGGAGAGGGTTGGTAGGAATTAACCATTGCGCGACTCTGACTCAAAACAACACTAGGATTTCAACAATGAATAGAAATGCTCACACATCATCACCATGCCTTTTTAATCTTTTTAGATGAACAAGAAGTTTAACATCTCTTAGTATCGACACCTATCTGAATTAATAATAATGCACTTACACCTTTTTCATATCACCACATCAATATCATTAACCAAGAATTTCTCTATATGTGCTACATGATGGTTTTTATCATCACTCATTGGATACTCATTATTTTTTATCTAGTCTTATGACCCATGCAAATTACCGTCACTATTTGTCCATCTCTAAAACAAAAATAAGTGAAGAATGAGAGCATAATAGTTTTATAAAATCTACAAGCCACCATGCTCAAAAGGATATAAGCTCATCTTCGAAAAACCGAGAGGGGCACCAAGATATGTGAAAGGAAAAAACTCAACATGATGGCCAAGAATGTGAGGAAGTCCTTGAAATTTCATCATGATGCACATTTATAGTTATCAAAACAAAATTTTGATAATTTACTTTCAAACCAAAGCTTTGGAAAAAAGATCAACTAGGCCTTTGAGTTGTGTGAGTTGGAGAGGGAGAGCTTGTAAACCTATCAGAGTATTATTTGCATATTGAAGAGCGGGAAGGTCTGGACATGAAAAAAATTTGGCAGGTGGTTGAATGACTCGTGTCTCCATGTCATCATTTCGAATTGTTCAAGAAATTAAACGCCAACACAAATAGAAGTGGGGAGAGAGGATCACCCTGTTTTACTCTCCCTCTACATTTAAATTGAGATCCTCGGCACAACTTAGAAGGACAATAGAGATAGTTGAGGACAAAATTTGATTACTACAGTAACACCATTTATTCCCAAACCATTACTGCCTAAGTATGGCCATAAGCAGTTCATGCTCCAGTTTATCAAAAGCCCTCTCAAAATCTAGCTTTGAAACAATAGTATGATGTTTGCTCTTATGGATTTGAACATATACTCATATGCCCAAGCAATACAACATTGGATATACCTTGGTTTGATAAAACCATATTGGTTAACTTGCATCAATTCCACGACGATGGATTCCCATATGTTAGCTATCAGCTTAGTAAGGAGATTGATAGTGAAAATCAAAAGATAAAAGGGCCTAAAATCAAAAGAGAAAAGGGCCTACAATCATTGACTCAAGAATCACATGTCTTTTGGAGATTATAGAAATTAAAGAGTCGTTGATACTTTGAAGGCTCAAGCCCCCCTTATAAAACCGGTCAAAAAGATCATATAAATCTTTTCTTCAAACAGTCCATTTTTTGGATGAAGTTTGTCTAAAACCATCATTTCTAGGCGATTTATTAGAAGGTAGTTCCTTGATGATAAAATCAATCTCTTTTTGGGTGAATTGTTCGCCTAAAATATCCAAGCGAGCATGAGGCTCCAAGAGATTGAGAAGTTTAGGAGGAATATCAAAATTGCTAGACTAACCCAATCTTTCTTTAAAAGCGTCATGTAATAGGGCCGCCTTATTAGCATCATGATTAGAAACAACATACCCATTAGGACAGACTAGAGTGGCAATGTTATTATTCCTATTGTGTACTGTAGCCACAGAGTGAAGAAAATATGGAATTCTCACTTCTTAAATGCACCCATTTAACTGCCTACCAATAGTCTTCTCCCGCTAAAGCAACAAAGTCGGGTGGGCCTCAAGATCTTTCCTAAGAGCTTATTTACAACTTGTGAGATCTCTCCATTTTTTAGTAGAATCAACCAAGCTAATCAGAGCATTGACATTAGTAATAGGCTACTTAAGAATTAGACAAGATTTGGTCCCAAGTTTTTAAGCTTTTCTTGAGAATATCCATCTTTTTCGCATTAACCATCTTAGTAGCATCTACATATTGAATGCTCTTAGTCCAAACAGATTTCACTAAAGATAGAAATCGATAATGATCCATCCATCGTTTTTCAAACCTTAAAATGTTTCTCTCGGGCATAGAGGTTTGAATGTGAACAACATAAGGCACATGGTGAGAAATTATCACATCTAAAGGAAAAACTAAAGTATCTGCGTAAGGTAATGTCCAGGATGCTGAAGTGAAGAACTAGTACAATCTCTATGAAAAGGGCTAGATTGCATATTGCTCGAGGTGAAATGTCTTGCCTTTAAGTGGGATATCAATGAGACCAAGCTGGTTAATTACCACATTGAAATGCAATATGTGAGTGAAATTCCCCCAAGGTTTGCTTCTATCACCAGTCAATTTGCATCATCAGGGATATGAATTGTGAGAGTCTATTTTTGTGAGAGTCTCGAACTAAAAAATTGTCATGAGGGATATGAATACCATCCAACCAACTAAAGAATTCTAATTTTTTAATCTTTGTGACATGGGGCGTAGATGTTTGTGAGGGTCTCGAAGTCCCCACATTTGTTTGCTGAAGCACTATATATTGCAAATTCATTCTAAAAATGGTTCACTTGAAGTGGGAAAAACACCAAATAGTGGAAATTCCACTCGATCTACCAATAAATGGTAAAAAAGCAAATGCATCAAATTTTGGAGGACAAAAATTCCTAATGAAGGGTATGCTGATATGCTCTTTTTTAGTTCCCTGGAAACACACTACAAGGCAACCACTCTCTTCAATCTTGTTCTGAATATGCAACCATTATGTGGGGAGTTCAAACTTCTAATATTGCAATTAAGAACTTTCTAGGATTGTGTAGTCATTACAAAATTCTTGAGAAAGAAGTTGACATTACAATAAACCACAAGCCCTTGCATGAGACAACGAATCAGAACCTAAGTAACACCAGACCTTGGATGGGACCAGTGCCAGGACAATACAAAAGCCTGGATAAGATCAACATAAGCAAGTGAACATCCAAACAATGCATACAACAAACATAGAGGTTGTAACCAAACTTGACATATGGTTAGTATATGATAGTAGTGGCGGTGCGAGGATACAAAGTATGTGATATCACAAGGTCCCATGTAGTCAATTCCTTCATGTAGTTTGTTCAGCAGTATGGTATGCATACCTATAGTTAATTTGATTTGTCAAATTCCTGTGTAGTCACATAACTACACAACTACGGTGGCTTCGTCACTGTATCATAGCATAAAAAACTATAATATTCCGAAGTACATATAGACTCTGAAAGAAAGAAAGAAAGGCCTAACACAAATGATCCATCCAAAGAAACACTATGACACAAGGCATACATGCTTTCACAAATGTGATTTTGATTAATATATAACATTGCATAGTTTATCATATGTAACATGCTCTGCTGTTATGTTGCGAAACTGAATTTAGATTACTAAAAAGAGTTTAATAATCTAACAAACATGACATCGACGGTTTTAATTTTATAAAAATCATCAGAATTCAAAGGTGCAAAGCACGTCAGAGTGAGCGTGCCGCTGGAAGAAGGAACTCGAATGTGGCTGAACACAACAATAATATGGCGATGCCAAACAGGAATGTAGCTAGTTACTTGGTGTTGCAAAGTTACCATGATGTTTCAAACAAGGGATTAGTTTGGCCATATTTAATGGAAGGCATGGCAGTACGTAGCAATTAACTATGCCAACCCGCACATGACCTCTTCCATCATGCATGCGAGCTGTTAATCCACGATCGGAAATCACATGGTTAAGTTTATATGCGAAGGAACCCAGAAAACCAGAGGAAATTACCACGCGAGTCCACGCCGCCACCTCCGCACGACGCAGTGAAGGTGAGGTCGGGAGGAGGACTTGGTTTGATTGAACACCAGTCTGATACCAATCAGATCGGCAGCAGCGGCAGCGGCAGCGGCTGCATCTGCATCTCCGCCCGGGCTCCAGACCCCCGCCCCGCCCCGCCGGCCATGTCTCCCTCCGGGGAGGTGGTCGCATCCGTCTCCTCCGCGCTCGCCGTCCTGCTCGTCCTCCTCGCCTGCGTCGAGCTCGGCGACGCGGCCGCCGCCGTCGGCGTCTACCGCCTCATCCAGTACGACCTCGCTGGTGCCCCGCTCGGCTCCCGCGCCGCCGCGCTCAACCACCACGCCGCCGCCTTCCCGCTCCCCGCCGGGGCCGATCTCTCCCGCTCCGCGCTCGTCGCGCCGCTGCTCGACCTCCCGCTCTCCTTCCTCCGAGGTACTCCTCCTCCCTCCTACGCCCCATCCTCCCAGTACCAGCACGCTGTAGTAGATGAGACGAGCTTTTCACCGGCTCTAGTTAGAATTGAGCTCGATCTGTGTGCCTCTTCGCATTGCCGATCGAGATGTGTGTAGTGTTTGCGATATACTTTCTGATCTCGTAAGATTCTGGTGTCGGTGTGTATCTGTTACTTTCGTGTTTCTAGTTTCTACACGGCTCATGCTGCTCGTTTAGTTACAGCAACCAGATCACAGCCAGGATACGCTCTATGTATGGGCTTTCAAGTATGGCTTTAGTTATCATCTGACTTGTTTGCTACTTACTCTTGCCAAAATGTATGCACTCACTCATGTGGCATTACGAACTGCCGAGTCGTGGCATCTAAACTACAACAATCATGACTCAACGATGGTGTTCCATCATGCATGACCCATCCGAAAAAGATCATGTTTCTTCAATGAACCACAGTATTATTTTTTATTTTGCGCATGAAATTTGATTGAAATAATAGTGTTGACAAACTGTTGTTTCATTACCTACTACTCAGAGTACCTGGCAGAGAAAAAACATCTTGGAGGGTTGCTTGTTCTGCTCCCGAGAAACATTAGCGCTAAGAACGTTGAGGGAAACAACGATGACAAGGGTGAACCAAAGAATGTGCTGGCTGAGCTAGAAAAGTTGCTCATGCATGAAGAAGTGCCGGTAAGTTATAAATTTCTTAGGCAGTTATGTCTCTATCTCTGCTTGTGATTTATATGTTCCATTACTTATCCAGTATCTAGTCAGATATATCACAAGACTCCACGGACAGAACATTTTGAAGTACAAATTAACGCTACAAAATACAAATATGCATTGAGCTTCTGCAATCTGTATTGTAAATTTGTAATTGGGAGGTAGCTCAACAAAACTAATATTATAGTTGCATTTCAAATCCTGAGTGATGCTTTTAGCTGTTTACCAAACTTCTCTTTGTTTTGAAACATGCACTCTTTAAATTGCTATGGGCACATCATCAACAGTTTTGGTGATCCCCTTTACTGTATAACGTTTTTTATAAATCATGACTTTCCATTCGAATTTGCTCATGTTGTTTTTTCGTCTAAATATGTCCTGCTCCCTCTTTGTTCAATGATCAACTTTTAATATGATATAATATTTCAGCTAACTCGTGTGCGTTACTCAATGCAGTTTCCAGTGTACTTCGCTTTCCATGATGAAAATTTGGATAACCTATTGGAAGATATTCGTAAAATTGCCTCTTCAGGCCAGCCAGCCTCTGCATCAACAGGAGGGTAATACTTGAAGAAGAAACACAGCATACTCTTGAGTGTCCAGCATTTCTCACAATAATTAATGTAACACTTGACTATAAATTGTCAGCCTCCTCCATGCTCTTGATTGTCTTTTGGACTTGTAGATACAAGCTTGTTGTGCCTTCTGCGGAACCTAAAAAGGTGTCATCTCCAACCATTTCAAATATCCAGGTAGCTGCTTTGACATGAATTTCCTGTCTACTTTTGCATTTATCAGGTTGGTCTTATTTACTTTATATAATTCACTGGAATGTCTTATAGATCTGTTTTCTTTTGAAACAAACAATTAAGTAGGCCACGATGAATGGCTGGCTGTATGCCAGAAGTGATCGCTACACCTGATATCTGACTCATAAATATAGCAGTGTTTCCCATCTTTCATGAGATGTATACATCCCTAAGTTTAATACCTTTGAGTTGCAGGGATGGTTACCTGGATCGAAAGGAGAGGGCGATGCTGAACAGCTTCCAACTATTGCCATAGTTGCAAACTATGACACTTTTGGTGCTGCACCTGTATGTAACCCAGAAAAAGTGTTTCAAGAATTTTTTATGTTATTTTCGATATTTTCATAATACATATGTTTTCAGGCGCTTTCCGTGGGAAGTGACAGCAATGGAAGTGGAGCTGTGGCTCTTCTAGAAATTGCAAGGATCTTTTCACGCCTCTATTCAAGTCCTAAGACCAGAGGCAAGTTTAATCTTCTCTTTGGATTAACATCTGGCGGACCCTACAATTACAATGGAACTAGCAAGGTTAGTGCTCATCTTGCGCCATTATGGAAGCTTTCTGGTGCATATTCATGGTCAACTCACAGATGTATGGTTTCCAAATTTTGTTACAGTGGCTTAGAAGTTTCGATCAGCGTGTCCGTGAGAGTATTGACTATGCAATTTGCTTGAATAGCGTTGGTTCGTGGAGCAATGATCTCTGGATGCATGTGTCAAAGCCTCCAGAGAACCCTTACATCAAGCAAATCTTTGAAGTACAGTAGCCATTCCAAATTTTTTGGTCCATAAATTTTTGCCTGCAATGATAAGTCATTCACAACTTGAAGTTTGTTTGCTTCAGGATTTTTCAGATATCTCCAAGGAAATGGGCATTTCAGTTGGCATCAAGCACAAGAAGATTAACGTGTCAAATTCTAGAGTATGTTCTTGCCTTTTGAAGGATTTACACCGTCATTAGGTCTGGATCCCATCAGGATTTCAGATAATCCATCTTACATGTACCTACTGTTGTACTAGTATGATGGCATTTGATATATTTATTGCTGAATCAGTTCTTCTGGTATGGTAGCCTGACATATTTCGGGTGCAGGATCAAGAATTAGCTTAGTATTGGCATCAGGGCTGATTTAGAAATGAGTTCAGAATTATATGCTATTTCTAGAAATTAATATGCTTGTTTAGTATGTACATTTTGGAATCTAGAAGCCTGGAACTGCTTTAGTATTGCTGATTAAGTATTATATTTTGTTAATTTTCAAGCTTGCCAAGTGATGTGCTTGCAATCTTGCAGGTAGCATGGGAACATGAGCAATTCTCGAGGTTTAGGGTGACTGCGCTAACTCTTTCGGAATTGTCTACACCTCCTGAATTTTTGGAAAGCACTGGTGGTCTGTACGACACTAGGTGAAGTCACTTCTAATGCACCCTAATTCTTTTTTTCACTGTCTTAGTTTTTTATATTTACTTGTATATTTTTCTTCTTTCAGAGAATCAGTAGATGTCGAGTCAGTAATGAGAACTGTCAAATTAGTTTCTGAGAGCCTTGCGGTAAGCTAAACTATTTGCTCTGAATTTTTTCATTTTACTTTGCAATTTGCACACTAGTTAGATAATGTTGATGAAGTTATGGTTTCTTCAGCGTTAGAGATGTGTATGTGTTAATGTTTTGTAGACATTTTTTCATTCCATGTAATAATCTCCAAAGCTGGCGAATGACCGCTTCTGTGATACATCTCTTGTCAGTGCTTCGGCAAATGTTCATTGAAATATTTGTTTGTCTGGGAAAATGTGTTAGTACGGACTAATCAAATTTTTAGCTGGGTTATAAATTTAGATATAAATATCCACAGCAGTAGCATGTATGTATCCCCTGCAAAAAAATGTACTCCCTCTGATTGGAATTAATTGATCCAACCTCTATACAATGCCATTTTACATTGTAGAGAGGCTTCGTCAATTATTTCAGATCGGAGGGAGTATTTCAGATAATATAACTGTTCAACTGATTTTAACTTAGCATGAAATTTCTCTTGAAATATGTCAACAGAAAATTCATTTAGTTACTTTGGTGCACCAGTTACACTCCAATCTCTAGCTGAGTAGAAATACCAGTTTAGGAGATTATGTCGTTCATCCATGTTACAATGCTTTCGTGTTATAAGCATGTTTGAATGTGATGCGAAAAATCACTAGAAATGCAAATTGCTGCTATGATAAGTGTTTGGAAGAACCAAATTTACTGGCTACCTCTTGCTGTTTTCTGAACCAGGATTCTAATAGTTAGACGAAGGTTTAGGAGATTCTGCTGTCCATCCATGTTTCAGTTGTACTAAATGAGCGACAATTAATATGGATCGGAGGGAGTAGCATGTTTGAATGTTAAAATGATTAGTTATACAAAATGCTGCTATGATGAGTGATTGGAAGAACTAAAGTTACCGTCTGCTTCTTGCTCTTTTCTGAACCAGGGTTCTTTTAATTAGATGAAGTCTGATATTAATACTAATAATGCCTCTTCGCAGAGACACATCTACGGATTGAGAGGGAGGAACATTGATGTTTTTGCTGATAACAGCAGCTTAGCCATTAGTCCTCACTATATCCGGTCCTGGTTGGATCTTTTCTCACGGACACCACGGGTTGCACCTTTTCTTCAGAAGAATGACCCCTTTATCGTAGCACTTAAAAAGGTTGTGTACCTACTATCAGTAATCTCATCTAGTTCACATTGTTCATAGTTGTTCCCTCGCAAGCCATGACACTATCTGCATATTGGTGCAGGAACTGTCTGAGCATACTACTGATGTGCATGTTCAAAATGACGTCCTTGATGGCATGTTCACTTTCTATGATGCAACAAAATCGACTTTAAACGTATATCAGGTAAGTGTGTAAGCTTCATGTCACACTTCTCCATGTTTTGCCTTGTGATGTGTCATTCAACGGATGAATTCCCTTATTACTTGCTCAATTTTTAAGTTTTATCCCACCTTTTAAGTTGCTTTTCTTAATATGATGACAATGAACTAACCTCAACCGGCCTTTGATTCTTCAATTCACAGGTTGCAAGCGTTACTTTCGACCTGTTGTTCCTTCTGGTGCTCGGTTCCTATCTAATTGTTCTCTTCAGTTTCCTAGTAATCACGACACGGGTATGGACCGACTCATTTCTGTAAACATAACTAGAATCTTTCTTTCCCTGCGACTGAGATGATACCTTTCTCCTGAACAGGGCCTCGATGATCTCATTAACATATTCCGACGGCCTCCATCACGTAAAGTCAAGGGAGCATAGGCTAGATCATCATGTTTTGTGTATTAGTAACGAGGAGAAGTGCATGCCTAGTTAGAAGAGCTAGACACCAGGATTACGGCAAGCTAGCTTTCCACAGCAGATAGACCTGAAACTTTTGAAATTACCCTTTGTTCTCTAGCCAGTGTGAGCGGCGTCAGATTCGCCAGTCCAGGGCGAAAACATTTTCTTCTGCACACAAGGAATTTTGGCTGTAATTTGTTGTCTGTTTTTTTCTTTTTTCTTTTTTACATTTCTGGCTACTGTGAAGTAGAAGGCCTATCTGCATAATATAATCATGGCAATGTGTTACTATGTTATGTATGGATAGGGCACGACGCTGTACTCCCAAATCTGTACTTGGGTACGGTGAAATACATCTTCTGAATACACTTGAAGCAGGACCGCATCCTGTTTCATACCTTGTTTTCATGTACTTCTAGGAGGTGTTTGGTTCGTAAACGCAATCGCTTTACAGCGTCATTGTAAATGGATTTAGTAAATGTTGAAGTTTGTTTGGTTACCTACGAGTACTATATAACGTCTATCAATACCGGTATATACCTAGTAATTTGCTGACGAACAGCGGCAGAGCAGAGTGTAAGTAGGAGAAAAAGTATGTTGTGTTCTTTCACGCTTGACGTCCCGGTTTGTAGCGACCGGTGGCCATCTAGATCGTCCGGGACGCCGGCGAGAGCCCAAGGCAACATCGCTTGTCCAGGGTGGCCAACCATCGCTGCCGGTGGACGGCGACCTGTCTTCAAGGCTGAAGGCCAAGCTTCGGCCAGGGCGTCAGGAAGCACACAGCCGCCGGCGTGCTGCTGTACGTGGGTAACGAGGAAGAATATCGCATCTTGTAGTCAGTTTTGTACTACTCGGATTTCATAACATGTACTCCCTCCGTCCTAAAATAAGTGTCTTAAGCTTAGTATAATTTTATACTAGAGCTAGTACAAAGTTGAGACAGTTATTTACGGACGGAGGGAGTATTCAGATTACAGAGCGGCCGAAACAAACATGAAACTCCTAAGGCCTCGTTTGGTTAAGGGGGATTGGAAAGGTTTTGAGAGGAAAATCCCCGGGGAGCTCAGGAACTCCACAGTCCTCGGGCGCCTATTTGGTAGGAGGGGTTTGCTTAGCCCAATCCCCTCCGTTCCCCTTCAGGCCTCGTTTCGTTAAGGGGGGTTGGGGAGGGTTTGAGAGGAAAATCCCCTGGGGGCCCAGAAACCCCACAGATCCTCGGGCGCCCATTTGGTATGAGGGGTTTGCTTAGCCCAATCCCCTCCGTTCCCCTTCAATCCCTTCCTATCCATGTGTTTCAAAACCCTCCTCGGGGGACTAGTGGAAGCAAAACCCCGGGGATTGGGAGGAACAAAGGGATTCACCCAATCCCCTGAAATCCCTCCCTCTCAAAACCTCCCCAATCCCCCTTAATCAAACGAGGCCTCAATCTCTTTCTATCCATGTGTTTCAAAACCCTCCTCGGGCCTCGTTTGGTTAGGGGGGATTGGAGAGGGTTTGAGAGGAAAATCTCCGGGGGGTCCAGAAACCCCACAGATCCTCGCGCGCCCATTTGGTAGGAGGGGTTTGCTTAGCCCAATCCCTTCCGTTCCCCTTCAATCCCTCCCTATCCATGTGTTTCAAAACCCTCCTCGGGGGACTAGTGAAAGCAAAACCCCGGGGATTTGAGAGGATTGGGTGGAACAAAGGGATTCACCCAATCCCCTGAAATCCCTCCTTCTCAAAACCTCCTCAATCCCCCTTAACCAAACGAGGCCTCAGGGGACTAGTGGAAGCAAAACCCCGGGAATTTGAGAGGATTGGGTGGAACAAAGGATTCACCCAATCCCCTGAAATCCCTCCCTCTCAAAACCTCCCCAATCCCCCTTAACCAAACAAGGCCTAAGGGCTTGCTCGTTTAATACCTCCCCCAAGGGGATTGTAGAGGTTTGAAGGGGATTGGAAAGAAATTTGATTTAGGCCTTGTTTGGTACTAGTGTATTTTAGGGAATTTGTGGGGATTATCCCGGTCAAACCCCTCAATCCCCACATATCCCATAACACCATTTGGTTCTAGTGTATTTGACATGTTTCATCCCTACATTTCCCCTCAAATACCCAAATTATAGTGCATTTTTCTCAATACCCAATACACTACCCCTACCTAGTGTATTGGGGATAAATGGAGATTTGGAGGGATTGGGTGAAGGTTGGGGTGTCACCCAATCCCTTGGGGGATTATCCCCACCAATCTCTTAAAAAACACTAGTACCAAACAAGGCCTTATGGGGATATAATCCCTCACAATCCCCTTTATTTCCTGTTGAGCATGCAAATTTCCCGATGAATTCCTTGCTTCCTCTTTTGTAAAATTTCATCAGATTTCCGTGCTGCAAAACTCCAGGATATATGTAGCAAAAAATGCATGGACGTTGTACTATATTGATCAACCAGCCGAACACTGAAGATAAAAGTTGGTCAAATACTACCAGGAGTACCATCTTTCTAATCTCAAACATGGGATACGAGACATTAAGCATTTTATAGAACAGTTCACATATAGACATTACTACTGACTAAAAGTTCAGCCAAACATGACGAAAGAAAACCTCTCAGGCTCACCCATAAATACGCATACTGTACATAATGGTTGCTAACCTAAAAGATACCACACCAACTGTTGAAATTTGGAGGTGGGCCTTAGGCCCATTAGAGAATTTCAGAAAATCTACAAGGGCCCATGTAGGTGGTGGCATGGCAAGGTGGTGGGAGTTTAGTCCCACCCCGCTAGTGGAGGAGAGTTTGGACCCCTTTATAAGGATCTCTCTTCCACATGCTATTGGAGAGTGAGAAGAGAAGGTGCCCTCGCGCACTCCTCCTCCGCCGCCGCCCGCCTCGTCGCGCCGCGCCGCGGGTTGCGGGAATGAGCCGAGTCGAGCTCATACCTACTAGCAGTACTACTTGTTTGCATAGATGTATCCACTATATGCGTAGTATGTGCTAGGTTAGCTCAAGATCAGTATGTCATTAGTCTGCTGCACTGAAACAGGATAAGTTTACCGGTACTTTTTTCAAGCGTTGGCAAACGAGAACCACCTTATGGCTCACGGCTATGAACGTGTTCTGGGTAGCCGGTGTCACTCCTACGGAAACTATCACTCCTGAACAGGAGAAGATGTTTAAGGAGGCCACCGTCCTATTCCTTGGAGCAGTCATTAGCGTGATCGGAGATAAGCTGGTTGATGCATATTTACATATGCATGTTGCCAAGGACTTGTGGGAGGCGCTCGAATCTAAATTCGGGGCCACCGATGCTGGGAGTGAGATGTATGTTATGGAGCAGTTCCACGATTACAAGATGGTTGACAACCGTTCTGTATTGGAACAAGCTCATGAGATAATATGCATAGCTAAGGAACTTGAGGTTCTTAAGTGCAATTTGCCGGGCAAGTTTGTCGTGGGCTGTATAATTGCTAAGCTCCCTAATTCCTGGAGGAACTTTGCTACTACTCTAAAACATCAGAGGCGTGAGTTCTCAGTAGAGGACATCATCGGCCATCTGAGTGTTGAGCAGAACTCGAGAGCAAAGGACTCCAATGGAAAAGCGGTGGAAAGCTCTTCTGCTGCCAATATGGTACATCAGAGGAACTTCAATTCTCACAAGCCCAAGGGAAAGAACTCTGTCCAACAGAATACCGACTTCAAGAAGAAGGGGAAGAAGCCCTTCAAGAAGAATAAGAAGGGAGATGGCTGCTATACTTGTGGTTCAGAGGAACATTGGGCGAACAAATGCCCAAACAAGTACAAGAAGCCGGCGCAGGACTCCAAGTCTGCAAACATGATTGTGGGCAACAATGAAAGTGGTGCATCTGGGTACGGTAATTTACTTACTGTATTTACAGTTTGTCAGTCCACCGATTGGTGGGTGGACACGGGTGCAAATATTCATGTGTGTGCTGACTTATCTTTGTTCTCTTCTTATCAGGCCACCGGTCGCGGGTCCGTATTGATGGGGAATGGCGCGAGTGCTTCTGTTCTTGGTGTTGGCACGGTCGATCTGAAGTTTACTTCGGGAAGGATCGTGCAGCTGAAGAACGTGCAGCATGTCCCCGCCATCAAGAAGAATCTCGTTAGTGGCTCCCTTCTGTGTAGAGAAGGGTTTAAGTTGGTGTTCGAGTCTAATAAAGTAGTAGTTACGAAATATGGACTTTTCGTTGGAAAAGGTTATGAATGCGGAGGTCTGTTCCGCCTTTCTCTAGCAGATTTTTGTAATAAAGTCGTGAACAATATTCATTCGAGTGTTAACGAATCTGAAGTTTGGCATTCACGTCTTTGTCACATAAGTTTCGGTGTTATGTCGCGGCTAGCAAAACTGAATTTAATCCCAACTTTCACTTTAGCCAAAGGTTCTAAGTGCCACTCGTGTGTGCAAGCAAAGCAACCTCGCAAGCCTCACAAGGCTGCAGAGGAGAGACACTTGGCACCATTAGAACTCATACATTCTGATCTTTGTGAGATGAATGGTGTGTTGACTAAAGGTGGAAAGAAATACTTCATGACATTGATAGATGATTCCACTAGATTTTGCTATGTGTATCTGTTAAATACTAAAGATGAGGCTCTACACTACTTTAAAATCTATAAGGCAGAAGTTGAGAATCAACTTGAAAAGAAAATTAAACGAGTCCGGTCTGATCGTGGTGGAGAGTACTTCTCAAACGAATTTGATTCATTTTGTGCGGAACACGGCATTATTCATGAGAGGACGCCTCCCTATTCACCCCAGTCAAACGGGGTTGCCGAGCGGAAAAACCGTACTCTAACTGATTTGGTTAACGCCATGTTAGATACATCGGGTTTATCCAAGGCATGGTGGGGGGGGGGGGGAGGCTATATTGACCGCGTGTCATGTCCTGAATAAAGTTCCTACAAAAGATAATGAGGTCACTCCCTACGAGGAGTGGTCGAAGAGAAGGACGACATTCTCGTACTTACGTACTTGGGGCTGCTTGGCGAAAGTCAATGTACCGATCCCCAAGAAGCGTAAGCTTGGACCAAAGACTGTGGATTGCGTTAATTTGGGATACGCTAAGAATAGCGTAGGCTATAGATTTCTAGTAGTGAAATCTGAGGTACCTGACGTGAAGGTCGGTACAATAATGGAGTCGAGGGATGCTACATTCTTTGAGGATATATTTCCCATGAGAGATATGCAAAGCACTTCTAGACAAGAATCCGAGATAACTCCTGAGCCTGCCATTCCTATGGAATATTATGAACAAACACATGATGAAAATCCTGAGGAGGATGACGAGGAAGCCCGTGGTAGGGGCAAGAGACAAAGGACTGCAAAGACCTTTGGTGATGATTTCTTCGTATACCTCGTGGATGATAATCCCACTTCTATTTCAGAAGCGTATGCTTCTCCAGATGCTGATTACTGGAAAGCTGCTGTCCGTAGCGAGATGGACTCCATCATGGCTAACGGGACATGGGAAATCACTGATCGTCCCTATGGTTGCAAACCATTGGGATGCAAGTGGGTGTTCAAAAAGAAGCTTAGGCCCGACGGTACGATTGAAAAGTACAAGGCTAGGCTTGTGGCCAAGGGCTATGCCCAGAAAGAAGAGGAAGATTTCTTCGATACTTATTCACCTGTGGCTAGACTGACCACCATTAGAGTACTACTCTCATTGGCGGCCTCTCATGGTCTTCTCGTTCATCAAATGGACGTTAAGACGGCTTTCCTGAATGGAGAGCTAAATGAGGAAATCTATATGCAACAGCCAGATGGCTTTGTGATAGAAGGTCAGGAAGGAAAGGTGTGTAAGTTGCTGAAATCTTTATATGGTCTGAGACAAGCACCTAAGCAATGGCATGAGAAGTTTAATACAACTCTGACATCTGTTGGCTTCGTTGTTAATGAAGCTGACAAATGTGTATACTATCGCCATGGTGGGGGCGAAGGAGTTATATTGTGCTTGTATGTTGATGACATACTGATATTTGGAACCAACCTCAAAGTAATTGAGGAGGTTAAGTCTTTTCTGTCTCAAAACTTTGAGATGAAGGACCTTGGGGTGGCTGATGTTATCTTGAACATCAAGCTGTTGAGAGATGATGAGGGTGGGATTACACTTCTGCAATCCCGCTATGTTGATAAGATTTTGAGTCGCTTTGGATATTCAGACTGCAAAATTTGTCAAACACCATATGATCCTAGTGTGCTTATTCGAAAGTTTAAAGGCACAGCTATAGATCAATTGAGATTCTCTCAAATTATCGGTTCACTTATGTACCTAGCTAGCGCAACGAGGCCTGACATCGCGTTTGCTGTGAGCAAACTTAGCCGGTTTGTTGCAAACCCGGGCGATGTTCATTGGCGTGCTGTTGAAAGAATTATGCGCTACTTGAAAGGTACTGTCAACCACGGGCTTCACTATACGGGATTCCCATCGGTACTTGAAGGGTATAGTGATGCGAATTGGATCTCTGATGCTGATGAGATGAAGGCCACTACTGGGTATATGTTTACTCTTGGGGGTGGTGCTGTTTCCTGGAAGTCTTGCAAGCAAACGTTCTTAACAAGATCGACAATGGAAGCAGAATTAACAGCATTAGACACATCTGGTGTCGAAGCAGAATTTCTTCGAGATCTTTTGATGGACTTACCTGTGGTTGAGAAGCCGGTTCCGGCTATCCTTATGAAATGCGATAATCAGACGGTTATTGTTAAAGTGAAGAGTTCAAAGGACAATATGAAGTCCAACAAACATATAAGAATGAGATTGAAGTCTGTCAGACGTTTGAGAAACTCCAGAGTGATAGTGTTGGATTATATCCAAACGGCTAAGAATCTGGCAGATCCCTTTACTAAAGGGCTATCACGTGTTGTGATAGATAGTGCATCGAGGGAGATGGGTATGAGACCCACATGAGTTGCCATGGTAGTAACCTAACCTATATGATCGGAGATCCCGTGAAGTAGGACCTGGGAAAATAAGCCAGTGGTGAACTGAGGAGAGTAACTTTACTAACCCACTCCGTTGGAGATGCAATACTCTCGGATACTGTACGGTAGGATGACTACTGTCTTAATGTGTTCTAAAGCTTACATGTAAGCAAGATGCTGTCCTACAGAGCGATCTTTGGAGGAACACACCTATATGAGCTTGACTGCTGGTCACAGTCTATGAGGTTTGGGTGATCTCTAGTAAACTCATGAATAGGCCAGGAGTGTGACTAATATGCTCCACCCGAGGGGTCACCTTCGGCAGTCTAGTACTAGTAAGACTTGTGGTGAAGCTCTTTTACGCCAAGCTGACAATTCAAGGCATAGTCCATTGTTCAGTTGTAAAGGAGTGTAGCTACTTGTTCTAGGTGAAGCTCAACCTTAATAGGTCTTCACTGAAATGCTGGTATATTAAAACAGTGACTGGAACGAGGGAACACGATGTGCCCTTGAGATCTGGTGGGGGATTGTTGAAATTTGGAGGTGGGCCTTAGGCCCATTAGAGAATTTCAGAAAATCTACAAGGGCCCATGTAGGTGGTGGCATGGCAAGGTGGTGGGAGTTTAGTCCCACCCCGCTAGTGGAGGAGAGTTTGGACCCCTTTATAAGGGTCTCTCTTCCACATGCTATTGGAGAGTGAGAAGAGAAGGTGCCCTCGCGCACTCCTCCTCCGCCGCCCGCCTCGCCGCGCCGCGCCGCGCCGCGCCGCGCCGCGGGTTGCGGGAATGAGCCGAGCCGAGCTCATACCTACGCGCTTATTTTTGCCGGTCAGGAACGGAGAATACGTAACGGACAAGGAACGATCCGAGACGTCGGATCGTGGCTGTTACCGACTCGGACGTGGGCTTGGCCCACGTCTCTCCACCCAGCCGCCTTTATAAGCACGCGATCGCCTACCCTAGCCGTCACGAGAATCAGATCACATCTGCCTCACGCCTTCGTTCCTTGACTGCTGCTGCCGCCGGTTTAGATACTTGTTATGCACGGTCGACGGGATAGCCTAGCCGTCCCGTTTACCGCGTACACGGTCGACGGGAGAGCAGGCCTCCGAAACCTCGCGATTAGGTTTTTGGGGAGCGATCACGCGACTGCTCGCCTTCGTCCGTCTGCTTCGTCTACGTCCGCGTCGCCCTCGTCATCGCCATGTCTTCACCAAGCGAAGCTGATCGTCTCCGTGAGGAAGCCGAGAAGAAGACGACAGAGGATACTGCCGCCGCTACTACGGCCAACTGGCCGATTGGAGGGTATGACTCGTTTATCCTCATGTTCGTATTTATTCTAGCAGTACTACTTGTTTGCATAGATGTATCCACTATATGCGTAGTATGTGTTAGGTTAGCTCAAGATCAGTATGTCATTAGTCTAGTCAATGCCATGCTAGTTATTATTTTGTGGATTAATGTACTCGGAAAATTGCCTATTTACTCAACACCAACTACCAATTATTAATGTAATAAAAATACAACGCATCATGGAATGTAGTCCTGATCCAGAAATTCCATCAGAGGTTGCTCCAGCGCCTCCATTACAGCCTCCCACCCAGCATGTGTCGGGTGTGTCTCGTCCCAGTAGAACCTCTTGTCGGGATTTTCGCATAGATCGTACAGGTGCTTGCCTGAGCTGCTACGCTCTCCACAGTACCCTCCCTCATAGGAACTCTTGCAACATGGGGTCAGCTTGCGCTTGAAATCCTTGGACCGATCCGACCCTTCACCTGCATATGAACGCATTAGAAGCAAGATTTGACTTACAACATCCACACGGATATATATATATATATATGCATGTACTCCCTCCGATTCCTAAATATAAGAGGTTTCACTAGAAAACTACATACGGATGTATATAGACATACTTTACAATGCACATTCATTTATTTTACTATGTATCTAGTCACTTAGTGAAATCTCTAAAAAGACTTATATTTAGGAACGGAGGGAGTATTTACCAGGGGCGTGATTGACTATATCGGTGAAGGCAGTGTAGAGGTCCAGTATGTGGACGTTGTCCCTTTCTCCGATCATTTGGTTTAGATACTTGTTATGCACGGATGCGCCATAGTTGGCGAGAAGGTCACATGTGGTATGGTTGTTGGAGCTAGTCTGCAAAGGAGTGCAACCAACGGGATGCAAATTGTTTACTAGCACCTTTCTCACACCAAGCATCTGCAGCTGTGCCACATTATCTAGGATCTCAGTCGCCACGTTTCCCATGTAAGTGTCGAGCTGCAATTGCATGCATGAAAAGTTAATAATAATTAGTGAGGTGAAGATCCATATAAGTAGTAATTGATGGTTTAATTGCTTGAGTTTCTTAGGAACTACTCCTACTCACATCGTCGAAGCTCGAGTAGAAGCCACTGTTGGCGTCGGAGCCAGTCATGTAGTCATTGCCGGAGATGGCGATGAGCGCAACAGAGTGATGAAGCTGTCGTGTTGGGATGACCCCGTCGTTGACTAGCCTCTTGAAAGCTTGGACCTGTGCGGCAAGGGTCCGCACTTTCTTCTCCGTCACCTTGAAGACACCAGCGCCGCCAAAAGCAAAGGTCATGCCAGATGAGTCGCAAGATTGGTCTGATGTGAGCTCGTAGGCTGGAGGGGCTTCATTGAGGCCCAACATCCTTGCTGCAAGGACAAGGCAATATATATGATCGATTATAGAGGTATAATGATACATGTCATAGCACACTAGCAGTAGTCCATCTAATAGTTCTAGCAATATATATTTAGAAGTTCTAAAAGTTCAAGTCCACTGGAATTAATGGTATAGCATAGCACGTACCGATGAAATCTGACTGCATCCGGTAGTTGGAGAAGCGTCCTGTTGGAACAGGAGCTCCAGACCAACTGGAGTTGCGGTAAGCGCCGTACGGGTAGCTCCATTGCCGCGACGTCTTCTCACCGATGATGTTGGGAACGTTGCCGTTGTCGACAAAGTCGTCGCCGAAGACGAACATGCTGGACCACTGGCGGTGTGCACCATGACCCCTGGGTGCGCCTCGGGCCTCCACATCTGTCAACAGTGTATATAGGTCGTGGATCACGTCAGTACATGAAGAGCTCGATGCGATTGAGGTAGTATACGGATAGGAAAAAAGCAAGGCTGTACCATCCAATGCAAGGACGACTAGGAGGAGAAGGAAGACGGTCGGAAGGAGCTTCATGTTGCCAGGGTCGCCGGCCGGCCGGCGTCCCGAGAGGAGGCAGATGATGGAGGGTGTTGCGGAGGGAAGGAGGAGAGGAAGGGATGGGATGGGATGGTGGTATGGCCGTGCTATGTATTTATAGAAGAATGTACGTACGGACGTACATCATGAGGACTTCACATGGAGGGCTCTCCCTCGGTTTGGACGTATGTTTAAGTGATCCTAGCTAGCTAATTGATCTCTCGTCCTCAAAAAATAAAAAGCTAATTGATCTCTCGCTCTCACCTGCACGACGATGGGACTCATGTTTAACTTTCAAAGTCGTATCCAACCACTTGAACGTAAGGAGGATTCCAGCTTACCTGCCGACGCATGGTCCTATTTTGAATTTTCAGATTTATTATATCTTAGATTTAAAAGATAAGCAGAGGTTTCCTACCTCGTCAGCGGTGGATGTGCAAGCTCGTGTGTTCGCCGCCGGGATTCTGCATTTGGGTGCATGTTAGACAAAGACATTGATGGTCATGTCGCTCTAATCAGCCCAGAACTGGAGACTGCAACCCCGGTAACCAAGGAAAATAGCATGCACCACTCCATGTGCTCACTGTTAAACGATGTATATAGTTAGAATACGGTATTGTTGTAAACCGTACCTAACTCCTAATGATGTGATTTATTTTAAAGATAGATTGTAGTTTACTTGGAGATCAATCCTAAGATAAACCTGAGTTGTAACCGCATGTAAATCCTGGCTTGGTGCCCTATATAACACGAACGCGTCCCTGCCGAGGTGTATACGCTTGCATCCAGTTTTTCACATGGTATCAGATAGCTAGGCTCTTCCACCACGTCTAGCTCGCACCATCGCACCCTGCCCTCGCTGCCCTCCATCGCACCGCGCCCCTTGCCATGTCGTCCTCATCCTCCGCTGTCACCATGGCTGTTCCCTCCATTGCTTCCTTGGGTCACACCATCACTGAGAAGCTCACGAGGGATAACTTCCTCATATGGCGGGCGCAGGTGCTGCCGCACGTTCGTGCCGCCGGCATGCTAGGGTTCCTGGATGGGTCTCACAAAGAACCCGTTGCTGAGATCCTCCTGGAAAAAGAAGTTGCTGGCAAGAAAGAAATCTCCGCCATCCCCAACCCCGAGCATGCGGCTTGGGTCACGCAGGACCAACAGGTGCTTACCTTCCTATTGGCCTCCCTCTCGCGCGATGTTCTGATGCAGGTCAGCAACTGCGAAACGGCGGCTCAGGCATGGAAGGAGCTTCTCCAAAGCTTCTCCTCGCAGTCTCGGGCTCGCATCATCCAACTCCGCTCTCAGATCACCACCACCCGCAAGGGCGATCTGTCCGCCGCCGCCTACTTCACCAAGATGAAGGGACTCGCCGACGAGCTTGCAGCCGCCGGAAAACCCCTGGATGAAGATGACGTTGTGTCACACATCCTTCAGGGACTGATGCACGAATCCGAGTACAACGGGTTCGTCTCTGCAATCTCCACTCGCACTATCACCGATCAGCCGATCGGCCTTGGGGAGTTGTACTCCCTCCTTCTTGCAGCCGAAGGATGCATCACCGCTCAGGCCCCCGCCTACTCCGCTAACCTCGCCGCCAAAGGAGGCGGCCGTGGTACCTTCGGCCGTTCTGGGAACGGCAACAATGGCTCCCGTGGCTTCTCCAACAACAACACGGGGGGCCCTCGCTTCAACGACAACTTCAATGGCGCTGGTGGCTCTGGAGGTGGTCGTGGTGATCGCGCTACTCGCGGTGACCGCAACACCAACAGAGAGAACTGCCAGATCTGCAAGGAAGTCGGGCATGGTGCCTGGCGTTGCGCGAGACGCTTTGATCGCAACTACAACAACAATGTCCGCAACCCTGCAGGTAGTGGAGGTGGAAACAGAACCGCCAACACTGCCCACTCCTATGGAGTTGATACCAACTGGTATCTTGACACCGGTGCAACAGACCATGTGACTGGTGAGCTGGAGAAGCTGGCTGTGTGTGACCGCTACACCGGCACGGAACAAATCCACACTGCGAGTGGTCAAGGTATGGACATTGCTCATGCTGGTCACTCTGTTTTGTCTACCCCCTATGGCTCTTTGAAACTAAACAACATTCTTCATGCACCTAAAGCTGATAAAAGTCTCCTCTCTGGTTGGCAACTTATTAAAGATAATCATGCTTTCCTTGAGGTTTACCCTGAAATTGTTTTTGTTAAGGATTGGGGCACTCGGAGAACCATTCTTCAAAGCAAGAGTAAGGGTCGCCTATTCCCAGTTTCTGGTCGCCATGATGCTCCCCAACGTCAAGTCCTTGGTGTGGTTAAACCATCTACTTCAAGATGGCACAAGCGCCTAGGTCATCCAGCACTACCAGTGGTTCAGAAAATTCTTCGTGATTTCTCCCTTCCAGTATCAAATAAAAAGGATCACCTACCAGTGTGTGATTCATGAAAATGGCTAAAAGCCATCAACTTCCTTATTCTCGTTCTACTAGTGTGTCAAAGGCTCCTTTAGAGCTTATTTTTTCCGATGTGTGGGGTCCTGGGCCTCTCTTTGTAGGCAAACAAAAATACTATGTTAGCTTTATTGATGATTTCAGCAAGTTTAGTTGGATCTATTTGCTTCAGCATAAATCTGATGTGTTTGCCAAGTTTCACCTCTTTCAACAACATGTTGAGCGTTTGTTTGACCGCAAAATTTTAACCGTGCAAACTGACTGGGGAGGTGAATATCACAAGCTTAATGTGTTCTTTGAACGCATAGGTATCACCCACCATGTCTCATGCCCCCATGCTCACCAGCAGAATGGATCAGCTGAAAGGAAACATCGACACATTGTCGAAGTTGGCCTCTCCCTTCTTGCACATGCTTGTATGCCACTCAAATTCTGGGATGAGGCGTTTCTTACTGCTGTATACCTCATTAATCGTGTTCCTAGCAGGGTCATCCACAACCAAACCCCTCTTGAGCGTCTCTTCAAAACAAAACCCAACTATACTTTCCTCCGTATTTTTGGGTGTGCGGTTTGGCCCAATCTACGCCCTTTCAACAAACACAAGCTTGAGTTCCGATCCAAACAGTGTGTCTTCCTCGGCTATAGCACTATGCACAAAGGTTATAAATGCCTTGATATTACTTCTGGCCGGGTATATATTTCCCGCGATGTTGTGTTTGATGGACAAGTATTTCCTTTCTCCACACTCCATCCTAATGCCGGTGCCCAGCTTAGAAAAGAACTTGTGCTCCTTCCATCACACCTTCTTCCATCGCCACTTTTTCTCCCTAGGGGGCTTGATACTGCTGATGACCGCATGACTATGTCCAATAATACCGTGCTCGATGATCTTTCTACTAATGATGTGCAGGCAACAGATGAAGAAATCGGTGAAAACAGTCGTGATTTTATGTCTACTGGTGCACTAGGGATGGCCACAGAGAATCCCGCCTCGGAGTCTGGCGCAGATCCTGCCTAGAATCTCTCGGGATCGGGTTCCGCGTCAGGCGCTGTTCCTGCGGGGGCTGATGGCGACAGGAGATACTCTGCGGGCCCGGTGGCCAGTCCCGCCGCGCCACGCGAACGCCTGCACCATTTGCGGCCACACCGTTGTCGGGCTTCGATGCGCGTGCTGCCCCCTCTGCACCAACCGCCCCGGCAGGTGGGCCGGTTTCTCCGTCGCCTAGCACGGTTCCTCCGTCGCATGCAGGCGCTGATTGGGTGCCGAGCGGGTCGCCCTCGGCTCCCGGGCTGGCCCCACTCAGCGAATCGGCCTCGGTGTCTCGAACTCCCACGTCTGCTGCTACGTCCAACCCGACATCTCCCTCGACAAATCGCCTCCAGTAGCAACTCGCTCAACCGGCTTTGCCTCCACCTGCTCGGGCGCACACACGTTCCCAGGGCGGTATTATCAAACCAAAAGTGTTTACTGACGGCTGTGTGCGCTGGGGTTCTTTTTGCTCTACATGTGAACCACAAAACCTTGGCGAAGCGCTTGGTGACCATAGATGGAAAGCAGCAATGGATGAGGAGTTTTCTGCCCTCATGAAAAATTAGACGTGGCGCCTTGTTCCCCCTGCTTCTGGCAGAAATATTATCGACTGTAAGTGGGTTTATAAAGTCAAACGGAAATCCGATGGTACCATCGATATGTATAAAGCACGTCTTGTTGCTAAGGGATTTAAGCAACGATATGGATTGGATTATGAAGACACTTTTAGCCCTGTTGTTAAAGCTGCTACTATTCGATTAATTCTCTCAGTTGCAGTCTCTCGTAACTGGTGCATGCGATAGCTAGACGTGAAGAATGCGTTCTTACATGGCATTCTGGAAGAGGAAGTCTTTATGCGTCAACCTCCCGGGTATGAGAATGCTCACTTACCACGTCATGTATGCAAACTGGATAAAGCTCTGTATGGACTCAAACAAGCTCCTCGAGCCTGGTACTCTCGTTTAACTTCTCAGCTACAGTCTCTAGGGTTTGTTCCATCCAAGGGGGATACATCGCTCTTCTTTTATCATAAAAATGGGATCACTATGTTCATGCTTATTTATGTTGATGATATAGTGGTTACCAGCTCATCAACTAAGGCAGTTGAGGCACTCCTCAAAGACTTAAGCAAAGATTTTGCTCTCAAGGATTTAGGTGATTTACACTTCTTCCTTGGCATTGAAGTTATAAAGCTACCCACTTGGATCATGTTGTCACAAGAAAAATATGTTCAAAAAATACTTCAGAGAGTAGGTATGAAAGGATGCAAACCCTCCTCTACACCTCTATCTACATCTGAGAAGCTGTCTCTCCATGATGGGGAGGTGCTTGGAGCAGAAGATTCCACCAGGTATAGAAGTATTGTAGGAGCACTACAATATCTAACACTGACTCGACCAGATATTTCTTATTCAGTAAATAAGGTATGTCAGTTTTTGCATGCTCCTACTAGTACACATTGGACAGCTGTCAAGTGAATACTCAGGTATCTACAAGGGTCAAGAAGTCATGGTCTCAAGATTAATAAGTCAGATTCTATGCTTGTTAGTGCCTTTTCTGATGCAGATTGGGCAGGATGCCCTGATGACAGGAGGTCTACAGGAGGTTTTGCAGTATTTTTAGGAGGCAACTTAGTATCATGGAGTGCTCAAAAGCAACCTACTGTGTCTAGGTCAAGCACGGAAGCAGAATACAAGGCTTTAGCTAATGCTACTACTGAGATTATCTGGGTTCAGAACATGTTGACTGAGTTGGGGATACGCCATCCCAGAGCTGCATCTCTCTGGTGTGATAATTTGGGTGCTACATACTTGTCTGCTAATCCAATATTCCATGCCAGGACAAAACATATAGAGATTGATTATCACTTCGTTCGTGAACGAGTGGCAGATAAACTGTTGAATATTAGATTTGTGCCTACAAGTGATCAAGTTGCTGATGGTTTCACTAAACCACTTACTCTCAGGCAGCTAGAAGGATTTCGTCGCAATCTCAACTTAGATAGCTGTGATAAGTTGTGATTGAGGGGGAGTGTTAAACGATGTATATAGTTAGGATACGGTATTGTTATAAACCGTACCTAACTCCTAATGATGTGGTTTATCTTAGAGATAGATTGTAGTTTACTTGGAGATCAATCCTAAGATAAACCTGAGTTGTAACCGCATGTAAATCCTGGCTTGGTGCCCTATATAACACGAACGCGTCCCTGCCGAGGTGTATACGCTTGCATCAAGTTTTCCACACTCACGAGGGTTTTGGTACCAACAATACTACACGTACTGTCTTCTTAGTTGGTGTGGGGGGTGGGGGGTAGTTTAGGAAGGATCCCTAAACATGCCCATGCGTTACGGAAGATGATTGTTTCCGTGAGAAATAGCAAGAGAGATAATTAATGTGTCCAACAAAAATGGTCTCCACATCGAGGAGTTGCAGTTTTCTTCCGGGTTATGTTTGTCCTCTGATATCTTGGTAGTGGTGGGGTTTATTTCATACGACGCCGTAGCCGGATGAATTGCTAATATGTGCATAGATCTCGTTTCATTAGCTTAATCAGCTTATAATCAAGTATGAATGTCTCATATTTGTGAGGGTTTATCTCGGCCAGCTCACTAGCAGGCACCAAAACAATGTGTGTTTGTAAGGCACAATATTTTTTTTGAAAGGCATTGAAGAATTGAATTCAAGACCTCAAAATGGCGTCATGAAACGTAGTGTGAGATTCGAAACATTTTTTTCGTGTTATTGCTTCTTTCTGATCTTTCTAAATAATAATAAAAATTATGAAGTGCCGAATATTTCTTGAAACGTGTTTTTTAAATCATAATCATTTCTAGAAAATACGAATATTTTTTTTGAAAACTACGTATGTTTTTGGAAGAACACAAAAGCAATTAAAAGTGATTTTTTTTGTAATTGACATACATTTTATGAAAACATTAATTTTTTACTAAAAATACAAACATCTGTAAATTTGTGAACAACTTAAAAACGGGAACAGGTTTGTACATTCATAACAATTTTACAAAATATATTTTAAAAGCAAACATTATTTTATTTTTGTTAATATTTCAGTAAAATAAAAATTTCCAATTTAGAAACAACTAAATACATTTTTTCAAAAAAATATTGCTGTTTTTGGGAAATAAGCAATTTTTGAAAAATGGTTCTATTTCAAAATTTTAGAATTTTAACTTTTGATTTTGAATTTGTGAATCAGTTTTTAACGAGAAAAGATTGAAAAATGTAAAAAAAGCTCGGAAGTAAAAGGTAACGGAAAATAAAAAGGAAAATTAACAGGAAAAATAAAATAAAAATAAACACAGAAAATATTGAAAATGGACCGGCCGAGTCTGTGGCGCACTCCGTACATTTTTAGAAAAACACGAACACAATTTGAAATGAGAACAATTTTCGTAACTAACAAATAATTTTTGAAAATATTAAAATTTTAAGAAAAATATTAAAATTTTAATAAAAATACGAATCTTTTTTTAATTTTTGAACAATTTGAAATGAAGCCGTGTGCACCGTCAGTTTCACGCTGGCTTCTCGCGGCTGGCTCCGTGTGGCTGTGTGTGTTGTTCGATCTGCCCGGACGGTGCACACCCGGGTCGTGTGCCTGAGGGGTCTAGGATAGTGTGGACTACGCGCTCCGTCGGGGCCAGCTCCCACGGTGTTTTTCAGCACGCCCGCGTGTGCTCTTTTGCACACGGTTCTGGTCGTCGGGGGGGGGGGGGTGGGTGGGTGGGTGGTGAGGTGAGTCCTCCTATCAGCATCCTTCAATTCCGGGTGGGCTAGTTGGCCTCACATGATGGATGGCTCACATCGAGAATGTTTTCCATGAGGCCAATGATGCATGTGCCGAGGGCGCTAGTGGGCCACCCCTCTATGGAGGATTTTGTTGCGCCTGTGACAAGCGAGGCGTGGTGAGCTTGTTAGCGTCCTTTGCCATGATAGAGCTACTCCGCTTGCACCAACCACGATATGCATCCTGCCCCTGCACCAGCTCCTGTGCTACCCCGTGTTGGAAATATGCCTTAGAGGCAATAATAAATTAGTTATTATTATATTTTCTTGTTCATGATAATTATTTATTATCAATTCAAGAACTGTATTGATCGAAAACTCAGATACATGTGTGGATATATGGACAAACACAATGTCCCTAGTGAGCTTCTAGTAGGCTCGCTCGTTGATCAAAGATGGCTACAGTTTCCTAGCCGTAGACATGACTTGTCATTTGATAACGGGATCACATCATTAGGAGAATGATGTGATGGACAACACTCAATCCTTAAGCATAGCGTTTGATCGTATCCTGTTTACTGCTATTACTTTCTGCATGTCAAAGTATCTGTTCCTATGACCATGAGGTCATGCAACTCACTGACACCGGAGGAATGCCTTGTGTGTATCAAACATCACAACATAACTGGGTGACTATAAAGATGCTCTACATGTATCTTTGAGGGTGTCTGTGAGTTGGCATGGATCAAGACTGGGATTTGTCACTCCGTGTGGCGGAGAGGTATCTCGGGGCCCACTCGGTAATACAACATCACAACAAGCTTGCAAGCAATGTGACTAAGGAGTCATTCACGAGATCTTGTATTACGGAACGAGTAAACAAACTTATCGGTAATGATATTGAACTAGGTATGTAGGTATCGACGGTCGAATCTCGGGCAAGTAACCTACCGATGGACAAAGTGAACTGCATACGGGATTGATTGAATCTTTGACATCATGGTTCAAACGATAAAGATCTTTGTAGAATATGTAGGAGCCAATATGGGCATCCAGGTCCCACTATTGGTCATTGACCGGAGAGTGTCTCATTCATGTTTGCATAGTTCTCGAACCCGTAGGGTCTACACACTTAAGGTTCGATGATGATTTGGTATTAATGAGTTATGTATGATGGTGACTGAAAGTTGTTCAGAATCCCGGATGAGATCCCGGACATCATGAGGAGTTCCGAAATGGTCCGGAGACAAAGATTGATATATAGGAAAGAGGTATTCGGGTTCCGCAAAGGTTTCACGTGTTTCCAGTATTGTATCGGGAGTGCCGAAAGGGTTCTGGTGGTCCACCGGAGGGGCCTACCAATCCCCGAGGGGGGGGGAGTCGATGGGATGAAGAGGTGGTGCACCAGCCCCTGGTGGGCTGGGCAGCCGACCCCAAGGGCCCATGTGCCCCAATGATGGTAAGTGGGAGGAGTCCTAGAGGAGAGGGACTCCTCCCTAGGGTGCGCCCCACCTCCCTTGTAGGAGGTGGACACCTCCTTGGCCGCCGGCCCTAGGGGGAAGCCCTAGGGCGCCACCCCCTCCCTCCTGTTGGAAATATTCCCTAGAGGCAATAATAAAATGGTTATTATCATATTTCCTTGTTGATGATAATCGTCTATTGTTCATGCTACAATTGTATTAACAGGAAACAGTAATACATGTGTGAATAAATCGATCACAATGTGTCCCTAGCAAGCCTCTAGTTGGCTAGCTTGTTGATCAATAGATGATCATGGTTTCCTGATCATGGACATTGGATGTCATTGATAACGGGATCACATCATTAGGAGAATGATGTGATGGACAAGACCCAATCCTAAGCATAGCACTAGATCGTGTTGTTCGTATGCTACAACTTTTCTAATGTCAAGTATCTTTTCCTTCGACCATGAGATTGTGCAACTCTCGGATACCGTAGGAGTGCTTTGGGTGTATCAAACGTCACAACATAACTGGGTGACTATAAAGGTGCACTAAGAGTATCTCCGAAAGTGTCTGTTGGGTTGGTACGAATCGAGATCGGGATTTGTCACTCCGTCTGACAGAGAGGTATCTCTGGGCCCACTCGGTAGAACATCATCATAATGAGCTCAATGTGACTAAGGAGTTAGTCACGGGATGATGTGCTATGGAACGAGTAAAGAGACTTACCGGTAACGAGATTGAACAAGGTATAGGGATACCGACGATCGAATCTCGGGCAAGTTCTATACCGACAGACAAAGGGAATTGTATACGAGATTGTTTGAATCCTTGACATCGTGGTTCATCCGATGAGATCATCGTGGAACATGTGGGAGCCACCATGGGTATCCAGATCCGTTGATGGTTATTGACCGGAGAGGTGTCTCGGTCATGTCTGCATGCCTCCCGAACCCGTAGGGTCTACACACTTAAGGTTCGATGACGCTAGGGTTATAGGGAATTGTTGTACGAGGTTACCGAAGGTTGTTTGGAGTCCCGGATGAGATCCCGGACGCCACGAGGATGGTCCGGAGGTAAAGATTTATATATAGGATGGATGGGTTTGGACGCCGGAAATGTTTCGGGCTCCACCGGCGATGTGCCGGGACCACCAGAAGGGTTCCGGAGGCCCACCGGGAGGGGCCACCAGCCCCGGGAGGCTACATGGGCCAAGCGTGAGAGGGAGCCAACCCCTGGGTGGGCTGGTGCGCCCCCCACACCCAGCCCAAGGCGCCCAAGGGAGGAAGGGGGGGGGGGGAACCCTAGCACAGGTGGGCCTAAGGCGGACCCAGGGGTGCGCCACCCCCCTCTCCTCCCCTGACCGTCGGCCTCACCTCCCATCTAGGGATGCCGCACCCTTTGGGGGTGGGAACCTTAAAGGGTGTGCCACCCTCCCCTTCCCCATATATATAGTGGGGGTTTTGGCCATTGGAGACACATGATTTCTCTCTCTCTCGGGCTCAACCCTGCTTCTCTTGTCCCTCCTCTCCCACTGTGCTTGGTGAAGCCCTGCCGGGAGACCTAGTCGCTCCATCGCCACCACGCCGTCGTGCCGCCGGAGCTCTTCCACAACCACTCCCTCCTCCTTGTTGGATCAAGGTGCGGGAGACGTCACCGGGCTGCACGTGTGTTGAATGCGGAGGTGCCGTGGTTCGGCACTAGATCGGAATCACACCACGATCTGAATAGCAACGAGTACGACTCCATCAACCGTGTTCTAGCAACGCTTCCGCTTAGCGATCTTCAAAGGTATGAAGATGCTCTCACCCCTCTCTCGTTGCTGGTTTCTCCATATGAAGATGCTCTATCACACTCGATCATCATGGGTGTAAGCCAGATTTACACATGCGAAACACTTAGGTTGACTCGACAAGCCTAGCATGTACAGACATGACCTCGAATACGAGAGACCGAAAGGTCGAACATGAGTCGCATGGTTGAATCCGATCAACATGAAGATGCTCACCATCGACGACTAGTCCGTCTCACGTGATGATCGGACACGGGTTAGTCGGCATGGATCATGCAACACTTAGATGACTAGAGGGATGTCGATTTAAGTGGGAGTTCATACATAATTTGATTAGATGAACTTAATTATCATGATCTTAGTCTAAAAGTTGTCTTTACAAATATTGTAGATCCAATGGCCAACGCACATGTCAACCTCAATTTCAACGCGTTCCTAGAGAAAAACAAGCTGAAAGATGATGGTAGCAACTATGCAGACTGGGTCCGTAACTTGAAGCTCATCCTCATTGCATCCAAGAAGGCTTATGTCCTTGATGAGCCGCTAGGTGATCCTCCTGTTCCCGCGGCAGCCCAAGATGTTCAGAACGTCTGGCAAACGCGGAGTGATGACTACTCTCTGGTTAGGTGTGGCATGCTATACAGTTTAGAAATGGGGCTCCAAAGGCGTTTGAGAAATACAGAGCATATGAGATGTTCGAGGAGATGAAGCTAGTTTTTCAAGCTCATGCCCGGATCGAGAGATATGAAGTCTCCGACAAGTTATTTAGCTATAAGATGGAGGAGAACAGTTCTGTGAGTGAGCATATACTCAGAATGTCTGGGTTGCATGGTCGTCTGATTCAGCTTGGAGTCGAACTTCCGGATGACGCTATAATTGACAGAATCCTCTAGTCTCTCCCACCTAGCTACAAGGGTTTAGTGCTGAACTACAACATGCAAGGGATGGAGAAGACCTTTCCCGAGTTGTACTCGATGCTGAAATCTGCAGAAGTAGAAATCAAGAAAGAGCATCAAGTGTTGATGGTCAATAAGACCACCAGTTTCAAGAAGGGCAAGGTTAAGAAGAACTTAAAGAAAGACAGCAAAGCCGTTGCCGCGCCCAGTAAGCCAGCTGCCGGGAACAAGACGAAAAAGAATGGACCGAAGCCTGAGACTGAGTGCTTCTATTGCAAGGGAAACAGTCACTGGAAGCGGAACCGCCCCAAGTACTTTGCGGATAAGAAGGCCGGCAACGTCAAAGGTATATATGATATACATGTTATTGATGTGTACCTTACCAGCGCTCGTAGTAGCTCCTGGGTATTTGATACCGGTGTTGTTGCTCACATTTGCAACTGAAAGCAGGAACTGCGGAATAAACGGAGTCTAGCTAAGGATGAGGTGACTATGCGCGTCGGGAATGGCTCCAAGGTCGATGTGATCACCGTCGGCACGCTGCCTCTACATCTACCTTCGGGATTAGTTTTAAACCTTAATAATTGTTATTTAGTACCAGCTTTGAGCATGACCATTGTATCAGGGTCTTACTTAATGCGAGACGGCTACTCATTTAAGTTAGAGAATAATGGTTGTTCTATTTATATGAGTGATATGTTTTATGGTCATGCTCCGCTGGTGAATAGTTTATTCTTGATGAATCTCGACCGTGATGTTACACATATTCATAGTGTGAATACCAAAAGGTGTAAGGTTGATAATGATAGTCCCACATACTTGTGGCACTGCCGCCTTGGTCATATCGGTGTCAAGCGCATGAAGAAACTCCATACTGATGGACTGTTAGAGTCTCTTGACTTTGAATCATTTGACACATGTGAACCGTGCCTCATAGGCAAGATGAATAAGACTCCATTCTCAGGAGTGATGGAGAGAGAAACCGACTTATTGGAAATAATACATACTGATGTATGTGGTCCAATGAACGTTGAAGCTCGCGGCAGCTATCGTTATGTTCTCACTCTCACCGATGATTTGAGTAGGTACAGATATATCTACTTGATGAAGCATAAGTCTGAAACATTTGAAAAGTTCAAATAATTTTAGAGTGAGGTTGAGAATCAACGTGACAAGAAAATAAAGTGTCTACGATCTGATCGTGGAGGAGAATATTTGAGTCACGAGTTTGGCACACACCTAAGGAAATGTGGAATTGTTTCACAACTGATGCCGCCTGGCACACCGCAACGTAACGGAGTGTCTGAACGTCGTAATCACACTTTATTAGATATGGTACGATCTATGATATCTCTTACCGACTTACCGCTATCATTTTGGGGATACGCATTGGAAACTGCAGCATTCACTTTAAATAGGGCACCGTCTAAATCGGTTGAGAAGACACCGTATGAATTATGGTTTGGCAAGAAACCTAAGCCATCGTTTCTAAAAGCTTGGGGCTGCGATGCTTATGTGAAGAAACCTCAACCAGAAAAGCTCGAACCCAAAGCGGAGAAATGCGTATTCATAGGATACCCTAAGGAAACTATTGGGTACACCTTCTATCTTAGATCCGAAGGTAAAATCTTTGTTGCCAAGAACGGATCCTTTCTAGAGAAAGAGTTTCTCTCGAAAGAAGTAAGTGGGAGGAAAGTAGAACTTGATGAGGTAATTGCACCTCCTCTCGAACCGGAGAGTAGCGCAACACGGGAAGATGTTCCTGTGGCGCCTACGCCAACTTAAGAGGAAGTTAATGATGATGATCATGAAGCTTCGGATCAAGTTTCTACTGAACCACGAAGGTCCACAAGGGTACGTTCCGCACCAGAGTGGTACGACAACCCTGTGATGGAAATCATGTTGTTAGACAACGGTGAACCTTCGAACTATGAAGAAGCGATGGCGGGCCCAGATTCCAACAAATGGCTTGAGGCCATGAAATCCGAGATAGGATCCATGCATGAGAACAAAGTATGGACTTTGGTGGACTTGCCCGATGATCGGCGAGCCATAGAAAATAAATGGATCTTCAAGAAGAATACTGACGCAAACGGTAATGTGACCATTTATAAAGCTCGACTTGTCGCAAAGGGTTTTCGACAAATTCAAGGAGTTGACTACGATGAGACTTTCTCTCCCGTAGCGAAGCTGAAGTCAGTCCGAATCATGTTAGCAATTACCGCTTTTCATGATTATGAAATTTGGCAAATGGACGGCAAAACAGCGTTCCTTAACGGGTATCTTAAGGAAGAGCTGTATATGATGCAACCAGAAGGTTTTGTCGATCCTAAGAGTGCTAACAAGGTATGCAAGCTCCAGCGCTCCATCTATGGGCTGGTGCAAGCATCTCGGAGTTGGAACATTCGCTTTAATGAGGTGATTAAAGCGTTTGGGTTCATACATGTTTATGGAGAAGCCTGTCTGTACAAGAAAGTGAGTGGGAGCTCTGTAGCTTTCCTCATACTATATGTGGATGACATATTATTGATGGGGAATAATATAGAGTTAAACTCTATTGGAGAGCATAAAGGCCTACTTGAACAAGAGTTTTTCAATGAAGGACCTTGGAGAAGCTGCATACATATTAGGCATCAAGATCTATAGAGATAGATCAAGACGCCTCATAGGTCTTTCACAAAGTACATACCTTGATAAGATATTGAAGAAGTTCAATATGGAAAACTCAAAGAAGGGGTTCTTGCCAGTTTTGCAAGGTATGAGATTGAGTAAGACTCAGTCGCCGACCACGGCAGCAGATAGAGAGAAGATGAGTACTGTCCCCTATGCTTCAGCCGTGGGCTCTCTAATGTATGCCATGCTGTGTACCAGACCTGATATAAACCTTGCCATAAGTTTGGTAGGGAGGTACCAAAGTGATCCCGGTATGGAACACTGGACAACGGTCAAGAATATCCTTAAGTACCTGAAAAGGACTAAAGAAATGTTTCTCATTTATGGAGATGACGAAGAGCTCGTCGTAAAGGGTTACGCCGATGCTAGCTTCGACACAGATCCAGATGACTCTAAGTCACAAACCGGATACGTGTATGTTCTGAATGGTGGGACAGTGAGCTTGTGCAGCCGCAAGCAAGACGTGGTGGCAGCATCTACATGTGAAGCGGAGTACATAGCTGCTTCGGAAGCAGCTCATGAAGGGATCTGGATGAAGGAGTTCATCACCGACCTTGGAGTGGTTCCAAGCGCGTCCGGTCCAATGACACTCTTCTGTGATAACACTGGATCCATTGCCATAGCCAAGGAGCCTAGATTTCATCGGAAGACCAAGCACATCCAACGCCGCTACAAATCCATCCAGGACCAGGTCTAGAGAGGAGTCATAGATATTTGTAAAGTACACAGGGATCTGAATATTGCAGACCCGTTGACTAAACCTCTTCCACGAGCAAAACATGATCAACACCATAATGCTATGGGTGTTCAATTCATCACAATGTAACTAGATTATTGACTCTAGTGCAAGTGGGAGACTGTTGGAAATATGCCCTAGACGTAATAATAAAATGGTTATTATCATATTTCCTTGTTCATGATAATCGTCTATTGTTCATGCTACAATTGTATTAACAGGAAATAGTAATACATGTGTGAATAAATAGATCACAATGTGTCCCTAGCAAGCCTCTTGTTGGCTAGCTCGATGATCACTAGATGATCATGGTTTCGTGATCATGGACATTGGATGTCATTGATAACGGGATCACATCATTAGGAGAATGATGTGATGGACAAGACCCAATCCTAAGCATAGCACTAGATCGTGTTGTTCGTATGTTACAACTTTTCTAATGTCAAGTATCTTTTCCTTCGACTGTGAGATTGTGCAACTCCCGGATACCGTAGGAGTGCTTTGGGTGTATCAAATGTCACAACGTAACTGGGTGACTATAAAGGTGCACTACGGGTATCTCCGAAAGTGTCTGTTGGGTTGGTACGAATCCAGATCAGGATTTGTCACTCAGTGTGACGGAGAGGTATCTCTGGGCCCACTTGGTAGAACATCATCATAATGAGCTCAATGTGACTAAGGAGTTAGTCACGGGATGATGTGCTACGGAACGAGTAAAGTGACTTACCGGTAACGAGATTGAACAAGGTATAGGGATACCGACGATCGAATCTCGAGCAAGTTCTATACCGATGGACAAAGGGAATTGTATACGGGATTGATTGAATCCTTGACATCGTGGTTCATCCGATGAGATCATCGTGGAACATGTGGGAGCCACCATGGGTATCCAGATCCCGCTGATGGTTATTGACCGGAGAGGTGTCTCGGTCATGTCTGCATGCCTCCCGAACCTGCAGGGTCTACACACTTAAGGTTCGACGACGCTAGGGTTATAGGGAGTTGTTGTACGAGGTTACCGAAGGTTGTTCGGAGTCCCGGATGAGATCCCGGACGTCACAAGGAGCTACAGAATGGTCTGGAGGTAAAGATTGATATATAGGATGGATGGGTTTGGACGCCGGAAATGTTTCGGGCTCCATCGACGATGTGCGGGGACCACTGGAAGGGTTCCGGAGGCCCACCGGGAGGGGCCACCAGCCCCGGGAGGCTACATGGGCCAAGTGTGAGAGGGAACCAGCCCCTGGGTGGGCTGGTGCACCCCCCACACCCAACCCAAGGTGCCCAAGATTGGGAAGGGGGGGGGGAACCCATAGCGCAGGTGGGCCTAAGGCCCACCCACGGGTGCGCCACCCCCTCTCCTCCCCTGGCCGCCGGCCTCAACTCCCATCTAGGGCTGCCACACTCTTTGGGGGTGGGAACCCTAAAGGGTGCGCCACCCTCCCCTTTCCCCTATATATAGTGGGGTTTTTGGCCATTGGAGACACACGATTTCTCTCTCTCTCTCGGTGCAACCCTGCTTCTCTTCTCCCTCCTCTCCCACGGTGCTTGGCGAAGCCCTGCCGGGAGACCACGTCGCTCCATCGCCACCATGCCGTCTTGCTGCTGGAGCTCTTCCCCAACATCTCCCTCCTCCTTGCTGGATCAAGGTGCGGGAGACGTCACCGGGCTGCACGTGTGTTGAATGCGGAGGTGCTGTGGTTCGACACTAGATCGAAATCACACCACGATCTAAATCGCAGCGAGTACGACTCTATCAACCGCGTTCTAGCAACGCTTCCGCTTAGCGATCTTCAAAGGTATGAATATGCTCTCACCCCTCTCTCGTTGCTGGTTTCTCCATAGGAAGATCTAAGTATGGCGTAGGAAATTTTTGAATTTTTGTTACGTTACCCAACACCTCCCCCCTATATATAATTGAGAGGAGAGAGGGCAGCCGCACGATAAGCCACGATGCAGCATCTCCCTCCCCTCTAGATCAGTTTCTCCTCTAGATCGTCAAAGTAGCGCTTGGCGAAGCCCTGCCAGGACAACTGCACCAGCACGACAGACACACCGTCGTGATGCTGGAGAATTCATCTACCTCTCCGACCTCGCTTGCTGGATCAAGGGGGCGGAGACGTCATCGAGCTGTACGTGTGCTAAACGTGGAGGTGCCAAACTTTCGGCGCTAGATCGGGACACATCGTGATAGGATCGTGGGACGGATCATGATTGGATCGCGAAGCCGTTCGACTACATCAACCGCATTATAAACGCTTCCTCTTAGATATCTACAAGGGTATGTAGATGCACTCCCCCTCTCGTAGATGTTGATCTCCATAGATTGATCTTGGTGAGCGTAGGAATTTTTTTGTCTCCCATGCGACGTTACCCAACAGTGGCATCATGAGCAAGGTCTATGCATAGGTAACATGCACGAGCAGAAAACATAAGAGTTTGTGTGTGTTGATGTTCATATTGCTTACTTCCTTAGTCTTATTTTGATTCAGTGGTATTGTGGGATGAGGCGGCCCAGACCAACCTTACTCGTCCATGTACGAGAGACCAGTTCCATCGACTCAAATGCAACTTGTTGCATAAAGATGGCTGGTGGGTGTCCGTCTCTCCCACTATAGTTGAATCAGATTTGATAGTGGCAGTCCTTGCAGAAGGTTAAATAGCAACTTGAATATCATCTTGTGGCTTTGCGTAACTAAGAACGGTTCTTGCTAGTTACCCATAGCAGCCATGTAAAACATGCAACAACAAGTAGAGGACGTCTAACTTGTTTTTGCACAGTATGTTGTGATATGATATGGATAATGACATGATGAGATATATGTGATGTATGAGATGATCATGTATTGTATAGAATTATCACTACTTTCATATCGATCAGTACGGCAACCGACATGAGCCATAGGGTTGTCTTTAATTATTTGTGCCTTTTGCTTTGCTTGATCACTATGAGTTAGCAATAGTGGTAGAAGCATAGTTGGCGCGACAACCTAAATGGCGACACGATGATGAATATCATGATGATGGAGATCATGGTGTCATGCTGGTCACGATGAAGATCATGCCGGTGCTTTGGAGATGGAGATCAAAAGCACAAGATAATGATGGACATATCATGCCATTATTATGATTTGCATGTGAATGTGATGTTAATCCTTTTATGCATCTTATTTTGCTTAGGACGATGGTAGCATTATAAGATGATCCCTGACTAAAATTTCAAGATAAAATTGTGTTCTCCCCAAGTGTGCACGGTTGCGAAGGTTCGCTGTTTCGAGGCACCACGTAATGATCGGGTGCGATAGACTGTACGTTCGCATTCAACGTGTAAGTCAGTTTTGCACCTGGATAACACTTGGGTTAAACTTGACGAGCCTAGCATGTACATACATGTCCTTGGAGCACATGAGATCGAAAGGTCGAACATGAGTCATATAGTAGATATGATTAACATGGAGTTGTTTATCATTGAAACCACCTCATCTCACGTGATGATCGGACTTGGGTTGGTGGATTTGGATCTTGTCACACTCGAACAACCTGAGGGATGTTGATTTGAGTGGGAGTTCTTAAGTAATATGATTAATTGAACTTATTATTGTGAACATAGTATAAGTTGTCTTTAGAAAAAATATGTTGTAGAACAATACCTCGCGTTGTAGCTCCCCTGTATTTTTGATGCGTTCCTAGAGAAAACTAAGTTGAAAGATGATAGTAGCAATTATGCGGACTGGGTCCGTAAACTCAGGATTGTCCTCATTGCTGCACAGAAGGCTTATGTACTTAATGCACCACTCGGTGTGCTACCCCGCATGCGTCGTGTGTGGATGTTGCGAACACCTCACATACACATTTTGATAACTACATGATAATTCAGTGCGTCATGCTTTACGGCTTAGAATTGAGGCTCCAAAATATTTTTGAACGTCACAGAACATATGAAATGTTTGAAGAGCTGAAATTAGGATTTCAGGCTCGTGCCCGTGTTGAGAGGTAAGAGGCCTCTGACAAGACACTTTGCCTAAAAGATGAAGGAGAATAACTCAATTGATGAGCATGTGCTCAGATTGTCCGGGTACTACAATCGCTTGAATCAAGTGGGAGTTGATCTACCAGATAAGATAGTGCTTGACATAGTTCTCCAAAGTCACTGCCACCAAGCTACTGGAGCTTCGTGATGAACTATAACATATTAGGGATGGAGAAGATGATCCCTGAGCTATTCGCGATGGTTGACACCACGAATGTATAAAAATCAAGAAAGAGCATCAAGTGTTGATGGTTAGTAAAACCACTAGTTTCAAGAAGGGCAAGGGAAAAAAGGGAAACTTTGAGGATGACAAGCCAGTTGTTGCTCTAGTGAAGAATCCCAAGGTTGAACCCAAACACGAGACTGAGTGCTTCTGCTATGAGGGGAGTGGTCACTCGAAGCGGAACTGCCCCACATACTTGGCAGATAAGAAGGCTGGCAATGTCAACAAAGGTATATTTGATATACATGTGCCTTACTAGTGCTTGTTGTACCCCCTGGGTGTTTGATACCGATTCAGTTGCTAATATTAGTAACTCAAAACAGGAGTTATGGAATAAACAAAGACTAGTTAAGGAAGAGGTGTCGATGTGTGATGGAAGTGTTTCCAAGGTTGATGTGATCACCATCGCACGCTCCATCTACCTTTGAGATTAGTGGTAAACCTAAATAAATGTTATTTGGTATCTGCGTTGACCATGAACATTATATTGATTTTTTATTGCGAGATATTATTCATGTAAGTTAAAGAATAATGGGTTATTCTCTTTACATGAATAATATCTTTCATGTTCATGCACCCAATGTGCATGGTTTATTGAATCTCGATCGTAATGATACACATGTTCATAGTATTTATGCCAAGAGATACAAAATTAGTAATGATAGTACCACTTACTTGTGGCACTGCCATTTAGGTCATATTGGTATAAAACGCTTGAAGAAACTCCATGCCGACGGATCTTTGGATTCACTCGATTTTAAATCGTTTGAGACATGCGAACCATGCCTATTGGTGTAAACGCATGAAGAAACTCCATTATGATGGGTCTTTTGGACTCACTCGATTTTGAACCACTTGGGACATGCAAACCATGCCACATGGACAAGATGACTGAAGCCCTTGGTTTTCCAGTGAGATGGAAGGGGCAAGTGACTTATTGGAAATAGTACATTTTGATCTATGCAGTCCAATGAGTGTTGATGCACGTAGTGTATGTCGTTATATCCTTACTTCATAGATGATTTAAGTAGATACAGGTATATTTACTTGATGAATCACAATTCTGAAATGTTGGAAAGTTCAAGCAATTTTAGAGTGAAGTTGAAGATCATCATGACAAGAGGATGAAATGTCTACAATGTGATCGTAGAGGTGAATATCTGAGTTACGAGTTCGGTATACATTTAAGATAATGTGGAAATTGATTCACAACTCATTCCACCTGGAACACCATAGTGTGATGGTGTGTCCGTACGTCATAGCCATGCCCTATTGGATATGGTGTGTACTGTGATGTCTCTTACCAATTTTACACTATAGTTTTGGGGTTATGCATTAGAGACAACCACATTCACTTTAAATAGAGAACCATATAATTCTGTTGAGATTACACCGTATGAACTATGGTTTGGCTAGAAACCTAAGCTGTCGTTTCTTAAAGTTTGGATCTGTGATGCTTATGTCAAAAGGCTTTAGGCTAATAAGCTCGAACCCAAAGCGGATAAATGCATCTTCATAGGATACCCAAAGGAAACAGTTAGGTATACCTCCTATCTCAGATTCGAAGGTAAAGTGTTTATTGCTAAAAATGGGTCATTTATCGAGAGAAAGCTTCTCTCGAAAGAATTGAGTGGGAGGATGGTGGAACTTGATGAGGTTATTGAATCACCACTTCAACTAGAGAGTAGCATGGCACATGAAGATGTTCTGTGGAGCCTACACCACTTGAATAAGAAGCTAATGATGGTGATCATGAAGCTTCAGATCAATTTACTACCAAACCTCATAGGTCGAAAAGGACACGTACTACTCCAGAGTGGTACGGTAATCCCGTCTTGGAGGTAATGTTGTTGGAGAATAATGAACCTACGAGCTATGGAGAAGCGATGGTGGGACCGGATTCTGACAAATGACTGGAGGCCATGAAACTCGAGATAGTATCCATGTATGAGAAGAGAGTGTGGAGTTTGGAATAACTACTTGATGGTCGCAAGGCTATTAAGTAGAAATGGATCTTAAAAAGGAAGACAAACGATGATGGTAAATGTCACCATTTAGAAAGCTCGACTTGTCGTAAGAGGTTTCCGACAAGTTCAAGGAGTTGACTACGATGAGACTTTCTCACCCGTAGCGATGCTAAAGTCCGTTTGAATTATGTTAGAATTTGCTGCATTTTTTAATTATGAAATGTGGCAGATGGATCTCAAAACATTGTTTCCTTAACGGTTTCCTTGAGGAAAGGTTGTATGTGATACAACAAGAAGGTTTTGTCGGTCCTAAGGATGCTAAAAGGCATGCAAGCTCTAGCGATCCATTTATGGACTCGTGCAAGCATCTTGAAGTTGGAATAAGTGCTTTGATGAGTGATCAAAGCTTTTGGCTTATACAGTGTTTATGAAGAAACTTGTATTTACAAGAAAGTGAGTGCGAGCACTATAGATTTTCTGATAAGTATATGTGGTTGACATATTGTTGATCGGAAATGATGTAGAATTTCTGGAAAGCATATAGGGTTGTTTGAAAGGAGTTTTTCAAAGGAAAACCTGGATTAAGCTACTTTAACATTGGGCATCAAGTTCTATAGAGATGGATCAAGACACTTGATAAAACTTTCAATGAATACATACCTTGACAAGATTTTGAAGGAGTTCAAAATGGACCAGTCAAAGAAGGAGTTCTTGACTGTATTGTAAGGTGTGAATTTGAGTAAGACTCGAAGCTCGACCACGACGGAAGAAAGGGAAAAGACGAAGGTCGTCCCCTATGCCGTAGCCGTATGCTCTATAGTATGCCATGTTGTGTACCGCACCTGATGTGTGCCTTGCCATGAGTGTGTCAAGGGGTACAAGAGTGATCCAGGAGTGGATCACTAGACAACGGTCAAAGTTATCCTTAGTAGCTAGAGGACTAAGGAAATATTTCTCGATTATGGAGGCAATAAAAGAGTTCGTAGTAAAGGTTTACGTTGATGCAAGCTTTGACACCAATCCGGATGACTCTGAGTAGAAAACCGGTTTCGTATAGTGGAGTAGTCATTTGGAATAGTTCCAAGTGGAGCATGGTAGCAACATCTACCATATGACAGAGATTTGTAAAGTACACATGTATCTAAATGTTGTAGGCCCGTTGACTAAAACCGCTCTCACAAGCAAAACATGATCAAACCCCATAACTCATTGGGTGTTAATCACATGGTGGTGTGAACTAGATTATTGACTCTAGTGCAAGTGGGAGATTATTGTAAATATGCCCTAGACGCAATAATAAATTAGTTATTATTATATTTCCTTGTTCATGATAATCATTTATTATCCATGCAAGAAATGTATTGATCGGAAAATCAGATACATATGTGGATACATAGACAAACACAATGTCCCTAGTGAGCTTCTAGTAGACTGGCTCGTTGATCAAAGATGGCTAAGGTTCCCTAGACATAGACATGAGTTGTCATTTGATAACATGATCACATCATTAGGAGAATGATGTGATGGAAAAGACCCAAACCTTAAGCATAGCGTTTGATCGTATCCAACTTAGAAATATTGCTTTGGGCATGTCAAAGTATCTGTTCCTATGACCATGAGGTCATGCAACTCAGTAACACCGAAGGAATGCCTTGTGTGCATCAAATGTCACAACGTAACTGGGTGACTACAAAGATGCGCTATAGGTATCTCTGAGGGTCTCTCTGGAGTTGGCATGGATCAAGACTGGGGTTTATCACTCCGTGTGATGGAGAGGTATCTCGGGCCCCACTCGGTAATACAACATCACAACAAGCTTACAAGCAATGTGACTAAGGATTTAGTCACGGGATCTTGTTTTACGGAACGAGTAAAGAGACTTGCCGATAACAAGATTGAACTAGGTATGTAGGTATCGACGATCGAATCTCGGGCAAGTAACAATCCGACGGACAAAGTTAACTGCATACGAGATTGATTGAATCCTAGAAATCGTGGTTCAACCGATAAAGATCTTCGTAGAATATGTAGGAGCCAATATGGGCATCCAGGTACCACTATTGTTTATTGACCAGAGAGTGTCTCGGTCATGTCTGCATAGTTCTCGAACCCGCAGGGCCTACAAACTTAAGGTTTGGTGACGATTTGGTATTAATGAGTTATGTATGACGGTGATCGAAAGTTATTCGGAGTCCCAAATGAGATCCCAAACATCACGAGGAGATCCAGAGTGGTCTGGAGACAAAGATTTCTATATAGGAAAGAGGTATTCAGGTTCCGGAAAGGTTTCAAGTGTTTCCAATATTGTACCGGGAGTGACAAAATGGTTCCGGGGGTCCACTTGGAGGGGCCCACCCATCCCGGGGGCCACATGGGGTGAAGAGCTGGCGAACCAACCCCTGGTGGACTGGGCAGCCGACCCCAAGGGCCCATGCGCCCCAATGGTAGTAGGTGGGTGGAGTCCTAGAGGAGAGGGACTCCTCTCTAGGGCGCGCCCCACCTCCCTTGTAGGAGGTGGATACCTCCTTGGCCGCCGGCCCTAGGGGGAAACCCTAGGGCGCCACTCCTCCTCCCTTCCTCCTATATATAGTGGAGAGGAGAGATGGAAGCTGCATGATAAGCCACGACACACCCTCTCCCTCTCCCTCTAGATCGTAGCGGTAGCGCTCGGCGAAGCCGTGCCGGGACAACTCCACCAACACCGCTGCCACACCGTCGTGCTGCCGAAGAACTCATCTCACTCTCCGACCTCGCTTGCTGGATCAAGGAGGCAGACACGTCATCGACCTGTACATGTGATGAATGAGGAGGTGCTGTCCGTTCGATGCTAGATCATGACAGATCGTGGGACTAATCGTGATTGGATCGCGAAGATGTTCGACTACATCAACTGCGTTATATACGCTTCCGCTTAGTGATCTACAAGGGTATGTAGACGCACTCCCCCTCTCGTAGATGTTGATCTCCATAGATTGATCTTCGTGAGCGTAGGTGTCGTGGGTATAAGTCTGACAGTAGATGTGTAGGGTACGAAAGGATGGACAGAGCCTTAACTACGGCGAGGTTGTATGAGTTCAGACCCCTCTACGATGGAGGTAAAAGCCCTACGTCTCAGTGCTCTTGGGAGCTTAGTGTCGAGTGGAATATCAGATTACAGTAAATGCCAACCCCTACACCAGTGGGGAAGGGCGGCTTATATAGAGTGCGCTGCCCTCCACAACGGCCCGGTGGACAGGGGTGGAATAGTGGCGAATAAATGCCTACGTTACAGGTAACGTATCGCTTAAATGCTAATAATGGTGTATGAAAACGTATGACCGTTGCCCTCCTGGGAGGTTACGATGTACAGAGTGGAATTCAGTCGGTACGTTAAATACGCTCCGAATGCTCGTCACCGACTGGATGATGGGGGAGTCCTTAGTTCAGTCGGAACTGTCTAAGGGCCTTATCCTCTATGAAGGGTAGTCCTTGGGTAGGACCTATAGGGCAGGCCTATGACCCTACCCTCGGACTATAACCCCATCATTAGTCCCCGAATGGATCGGGGTTGGAATGACGAAGTGATGCCTCGAGTACGGATCCGACTGGTATGGATGTGACTTTGGCGTTGTTTGCCTCGATCCATTTTATCCTTTCGACCAGTGATCCGAGTGAATATACCAGCGAAACGAACCGTCAGGGACCGAGTGCTTCCGCGAAATCTTTCGATGTGACCGGTCAAACTGACAGCGGCGGATTTTCCGGGATCCTCAAATTTCGGTTGCCGCGCGCTCAGCGGGGATGACGACATCGCCATCGAGTAGTTTCTGCCGCCTCGATTACCGCGCTGTTATCTTCTCCACTAACATCACAGCAGCCTGTCGGGGGGATAAGATTTCGTGGCCACCTGCTAGCGACTCAGTCGGAAGCTTATTTAAGCCCTTCCGGCGGGGGTTTCTTGTTGCGCTGCCCTTGTTACTCGCATTCACCTCGCTCCTCCCGTAGCTCCCTGCGCGCTCCAAGCCTCCTCCTTCCTCTCCTCCTCTGCGGATCTGTTGCCTACACCATGACGAAGGGGCAGACCAGCAAACTCGAGCCGCAGAAGAAGAAGAAGGGGGCGGCCCCTGCTCAGCGGCGACAGCGGGCACTGCCGGCGGGTTGGATCCAGGGGGATTTCCTCCCCTCCACGGTGACGGCGGACGACTTGCTGGAGCTAGTGGAGCACGGCATGATCGCGAACAAGTCGTGGAGGCTGCCGGCGGAGGGCGAGACGGTGCCGGCGCCGTAGGGGGGGAGCGCGTCCTGCTGCTCAGCCACGTGTTCAGGGGCTTCTCCTTGCCTCCCCACCCCTTCTTCAGAGGTATTATGAATCACTTCGGGGCGCAGCTCCATCATTTTCCTCCGAACGCGATAGCCCATCTTGCCGCATTCGTCACCCTTTGCGAGTGCTTTATTGGATGTCCCCCATTGGGGGCTCTTTAAGTACATCTTCTCCGCTAGGTCCCAAACACCCTCTCCAGTTGTCCGAGTCAGTTAGGAACTGGTAGTCGACCTGGTTCTATTGCCAAGACATCGCTTGTCCGAATGCTGCGACTGGGTTGCCACCTTTTAGCCTAGACCGTCCGGCTCCTCCCAGGCAGCTTGCGCTCTCAAAGGTGGAAAAGATCCAGATCCAACCTCTGGTCGACACGCTGATAGCTGTCGTCCGCAAGGGAGTCACCGACACGGATTTGTTGGAGACTTTTCTGGGTCGGCGCATCCAGCTGCTGCAAGCCCGACACCACGCCATGTGGCACTACGCGGGGCCAGAGGATTCCATTCGGACTCATCCAGAATGCGTGACCGGGGAGGTTGTGACAGCGTGGGTCTGCGGCATCACAGGCGCATGCGACAACCCCCGAGGAGCCCGGCGTGTGAAGCCCTTCCGTGCCGATAATCCTCCTCCAAATGAGGTGAGCACATCTTGTCGAGTGCTTTCAATCTTCTTAGATTTATCGCTTTTCTTGCACCACCGCCTGACGTCTGACGTTGTCGACTGTGTTTTGTGCAGGAGTGGACCAACTGGCACTCTCCCGTCTCGAATGGGAATCCAGCTGAGGAAGAGGAGGGCAGCCAGGAGGGTAGCGTGGATAGCGCCGAGTACGTCTCTGACAGTGGGGAGACGGAAGAGGGGACTGAAGAGGAGGAGGGGGAGGTTGGGGAGCAGAGCTCGCCACCTCCACCATCAGAGCATCGAACTAAGCGCCGTCACGAACCCGTGGCTCCACCGGCTCCTCCAGCGGCCCCGAGTGCTCCGCCAGCCTCTCCAGTGGCTCCGAGTGCTTGGAGCGTGAAGAGGACTAGGGACGCTGCTGCCGAGCCCACGGACAAGCCGTCCAAGGTGGCCAAACCTAGCGGGCCCAAGCCTCGGAAAGCTTTGCCTCGGATGAGGATCGCTGTTCCAGTCGCCTCAGCGTAAGTGTCTTGTTCTCCCATCTTCCTTCAGTCTCTAGTTGAACTCATGCTTATCCGTCGAGTGGATTTTACTCGACAGAGCTGCTACCTCCGCCACCTCTCTGCCGCGCCAGGACGATGATCCCATGGATACGGATAACGCTGCCACATTCCAGCAAGGTACGTTGTCCCGACTCCGAGAGTTTGTATTATTGTTTCGCGAGTGCTGCCTTTAATCTTGCCCTTTTTCTGTAATTTCATGTTGTTCAGTCGGGCTTCCTTCGAAGGTGATTCATCTAGAGGATGACGACCAAAGGGGGTCAGGGCCAGCTTTAGCGCCTGTCCTTGAGGTTGTCCCATCTGCTGCTGCTCCCACCACGGCCGTGCTGCCGACCGAGACGATGCCGCCGACTGAGACGGTGCCCCTCGCGGCGGAACCGACTGGAGCGGAGCTTGGGATGCCCAAGGAGTCTTCTACCGTGCCGGGTCCGTCAACCATTCAGTATGATGTCCGACATCTCCCGGAAGACCAGGTGGGGGCCGCCAAGGACGCCATGGTGCAGGTGGAGTTTATGGCGGGTGATGCCAAGGGAGCGTACGACTCCATCGCGTCTTTGTACAAGAGAAGCTTGGAGCTCCGGGACGATATCTGAGTAAGTGCGCTAGTAAGTGTTTACTTTCCTCTTGTCACCCACTCGGGGTTGCAGTGATAGACCCGGATACAGTAGGATGATTTTGCAGTGGGTTCACTCCGAGTGAACCTAGTGGGTGTAGTCCCCGAGACTTCTGTTGAGTGCTTGCACCGACAGTTGTCTTTAGATGCATTTTCCGTTACCTAAGCGGATCAGAGCTGATCTGCCCGAATGGTTCCAGTGGGGGCAGTCCGAGTGCACCCACTGGGTGTAGTCCCCGAGAGTAGTGTTACTCAGGTCGAGTGATAGTAGTGTCATAGATTTGTCTATTTGTCATGTAGCTCAATAGGGCCGGCCTGTTCGAGCTTCATGCCAGTGGGGTCACTCTTAGTGAACCCACTGGGTGTAGTCCCCGAGACCGCTGTCGATTGCTTGCATCGGCAGGGGTCTGAAGAACTTTGAGCTTTGTTTGTTTTCCTTGTTGAATGTGTCTGATCTTCCCTTTGCGCTGATTTGGCAGAAGACTTGCGAAATGGGATCCGCGTACAATGCTGTGAAGGCTGAAAAGATTCAGCTTGCTGCGGAATTGGAGGCGGCTGTGAATGACTTGGCTGGTGTGAAGGGGGCTCTTGCTGACCGAGAGAAGTCTTTGGAGGAGTCCCCCGGAGACCAACAAGGCATTGGTGGCCGAAATTGAGAAAATGGGCAATCAAAGAACCGAACGGATGGGTCAGCTGAAGTTGATGAACAATCGGTGCATGGCGCAGGAGAAGTACGTGAGCGACTGGGCAAGGAAGATGATTGCACTGCTTGGTGGTAAGCTTTTTGCCGAGTGCTTCTTGTCTTTGGAGTTTATTCTGCGCTTACTTTCTGCTTGTCTTTTCTTGGCAGATTTTTGTCTGGACGCTGAGGCTGAAGCAGCCGACATTGAACGGTCGGTTGTTCCGAACGTTCCACTCGGCGACGAAGTCAACCGGGACATGCTCCAAGCGCATATTCGCCTTGGCAGAGTGGGACCTTTCATTGGCCGCCTGAGAGAAGTCATCGGCCGGATCGACAAGGAGCTGTGGCCCGAAGAAGATTCCCGACAAGAAATAGAAGGGTTGATGACTTGTCTGGAGGACGTCCCGAACAGAGTGCAGGCATGGAAGAAGTCTGCCGCTCGTTGTGGTGCGGACGTGGCACTATCGCTGGTCCGAGTGCACTGCAAGGAAGCTCGCGAAGAAAAGCTGAAGACGTTGCAGGTCGCCAACACCAAGAAGCTTTGATTCGAAGATTTCATGGAGACCTTCCTCGAGACAGCCACTCGCATCGCAGACGGGATCGACCTTGACACCTTTGTGAAGCCTGCCAGTCCCGGTGACGCTTGAAAAACTTTACCTCAGTATGCCGAGCGGTATCTGTATCAAACTTTGGCCACTGCTGTTGGCCGTTACATTCATGGTTCGGTGTGGATAAGCTTGATCCATACCGAGCCGACTGATCGTAGATCCAACATTGAATTCGAATCAAATATTTTGCTCTTCTTTCGCCAAGTTTTTTTTGACACGATTTTGGCTCGTGGTTTTTGTTTGGCGTTTCTTGGTGAAGCCAATGGCAAACATGCGGAGCATGTAGTTGTCAGTTGTCTTCACATCCACATGAGCCTCAATGAGGGTCTGCTAAGCCTCCGAGTGGATCTCGAGGATACACTCGTAGGATGCTTTTTACTTAGGCGATTCTGGATCGCAGCTAAGTCCCCGAGTGCGGCTTTTAGTGCGCACTCGGAGCGAGTATGTACTTAGGCGATTCTGGGTCGCAGCTAAGTCCCCTAGTGCGGCTTTTAGTGCGTACTCGGAGCGAGTTTTTACTCATGTAGTTGTCAGTTGTCTTCACATCCACATGAGCCTCAATGAGGGTCTGCCAAGCCTCCGAGTGGATCTCGAGGATACACTCGAAGGAAGCTTTTTTACTTAGGCGATTCTGGATCGCCGCTAAGTCTTCGAGTGTGGTTGTAAGCTCGCACTCGAAGCGAGTTGTTACTCATGTAGTTGTCAGTTTTGTTCACATCCACATGAGCCTCAATGAGGGTCTGCTAAGCCTCCGATTGGATCTCGAGGAAACACTCGAAGGAAGCTTTTTTACTTAGGCGATTCTGGATCGCAGCTAAGTCCCCGAGTGCGGCTTTTAGTGCGCACTCGGAGCGAGTTTTGTACTTAGGCGATTCTGAATCGCAGCTAAGTCCCCGAGTGCGGCTGTTAGTGCACACTCGGAGCGAGTTTGTACTTAGGCGATTCTGGGTCGCAGCTAAGTCCCCAAGTGCGGCTTTTGGTGCGCACTCGGAGCGAGTTTGTACTTAGGCGATTCTGGGTCGCAACTAAGTCCCCGAGTGCGGCTTTTAGTGCGTACTCGGAGCGAGTTTGTACTTAGGCAATTCTGGGTCGCAGCTAAGTCCCCGAGTGCGGCTTTTGGTGCGCACTCGGAGCGAGTTTGTACTTATGCGATTCTGGGTCGCAGCTAAGTCCCTGAGTGCGGCTTTTGGTGAGCACTCGGAGCGAGTTTGTACTTAGGCGATTCTGGGTCGCAGCTAAGTCCCCGAGTGCGGCTGTTAGTGCACACACGGAGTGAGTTTTTTACTTAGGCGACTCTGGGTCGCAGCTAAGTCTCCGAGAGCGACTTTTAGTGCACACTCGGAGAGAGTTTTTTTACTTAGGCGACTCTGGGTCGCAGCTAAGTCCCCGAGTGCGGCTGTTAGTGCACACACGGAGTGAGTTTTTTACTTAGGCAACTCTGGGTCGCAGCTAAGTCTCCGAGTGCGACTTTTAGTGTACACTCGGAGAGAGTTTTTTACTTAGGCGACTCTGGGTCGCAGCTAAGTCTCCGAGTGCGACTTTTAGAGCACACTGGAGAGAGTTTTTTACTTAGGCGACTCTGGGTCACAGCTAAGTCCTCCAGTGCGACTTTGAGTGTGCACTCGGAGCGAATTTTTTTAGACCGGAGTCTGCAAACGCGGAAGAATTTTTTAGACCGGAGTCTGCAAGAAATCAATCTGCTTTGTATTACTTCAATGATACTTGTTCTTTACATTGCCCCCGTCGGCGGTCATGTGTAGAACGCTTCAGGAGATCTCCATTCCATGCTCGCGGCTCGTCCGTTTCCCTGTTGAGGTTGTAGAGTCGATACGCCCCATTGTTCAGCACCTTAGAGATGATGAAGTGTCCTTCCCAGGCGGGAGCCAACTTGTGTGGTCTCTGCTGATCCACTCGGAGCACCAGGTCTCCTGCTTGGAATGTGCGACTCCTGACGTGTCGCGCGTGAAATCGCCGCAGATCTTGTTGATAAACTGTTGAGCGAGTCAGTGCCATCTCGCGGTCTTCTTCTAGAAGATCCACTCCATCTTGCCGGGCTTGTTCTGCTTCAGCTTCAGAGAAGACTTCGACTCGTGGAGAGTTGTGAAGAAAGTCACACAGAAGGATTGCCTCTGCTCCATAAACGAGGAAGAACGGGGATCGCCCTGTAGATCTATTCAGAGTTGTGCGGAGGCCCCACAACACCGAAGGCAGTTCAGTGACCCATGCGCCGGCGGCATGTCCAACTTCTCGCAGGAGTCGAGGCTTCAACCCTTGAAGAATAAGCCCATTCGCCCGCTCTGCTTGCCCGTTTGTTTGGGGATGCGCCACAGATGCAAAATCCACTCGTCTACCTTGGCCTGTGGAAAAACCTTTGAATCTGTCCGAGTCAAAGATTGTGCCATTGTCGGTGATTATGCTGTGCGGAACCCCAAATCTGGCGATGATGTCTCTGACAAATTTGATGGCCGTAAGGGCGTCAAGCTTCTTGATGGGCTTGGCTTCAATCCACTTGGTGAACTTGTCGACTGCTACCAACAGATGAGCGAATCCTTCTTGGCCTGTTCTGAATGGTCCGACTGTATCTAATCCCCACACTGCGAACGACCAAACAAGAGGAATTGTCTTCAGTGCAGATGTTGGCTTGTGGGACTTGTCCGAATAGAACTGACAGCCTTCGCATCGGTCGACCATATCTTTTGCCATTTCATTCGCCTGCAATCAGAAGAAACCAGCTCTGAATGCTTTGGCGACGATTTCTCTCGAGGAAGCATGATGGCCGCAGGTTCCCGAGTGAATTTCTTCCAGGATTAAATGTCCCTCCTCAGGGGAGATGCACCGCTGAAGGATGCCTGAAACACTTTCCTTGTACAACTGGCCATCAATGACGGTGAAGGACTTCGACCTGCGGACGATCTACCTAGCTTGGACTTCGTCTTCTGGTAATTCTTGCCTCAGGATGTACGCAATGAACGACACAGTCCAATCGGGGATGAGAGCAAGAATCTCCATGATTAAATCAACCACAGCAGGGACCTCGACTTCAGTCGGATCTGTTGAGCTCTTCGGTTGTACTGGTTCCTCTGTGAAAGGATCTTCTTTTACTGAGGGAAGGTGTAGGTGCTCGAGGCAGACATCACTCGGGACCGGTCTCCGAGTGGATCCAAGTTTTGCCAATTCATCAGCTGCTTGGTTTTTCAGTCGCGGAACATGGTGAAGTTCCAGACCTTCAAACTTCTTCTCGAGTTTCCTTACTGTGTTGCAGTATGCAGTCATGGTGGGGTTCCTTACATCCCACTCCTTCATCACTTGATTAACCTCCAGATCTGAATCGCCATAGACCATCAGGCGACGGACGACGAGTGTGATGGCCATGCGCAATCCATAAAGGAGAGCTTCATACTCTGCCTCATTGTTGGAAGAATCGAAATGTATCTGCAACACATACTTAAGTTTATCACCTTTTGGAGATATGATCACTACACTAGCGCCGGAGCCATTCAACATCTTGGACCCATCGAAGAACATGGTCCAATGAGCCGAGTAGATGTGAGTCAGTTGCTGTTGTTCTACCCATTCTGCTATGAAGTCAGCCAGAGCTTGAGACTTTATAGCCTTCTTGGCTTCGAACTTGATGTCGCAGTATAACATCTCCATTGCCCACTTCGCCACTCAGCCTGATGCGTCTCCATTGTGGAGGATTTCCGACAATGGAGCATCAGAAATGACACACACCGAGTGGTCTTGGAAATAATGAGCCACCTTCTTTGCAGTCATGTAAATCCCGTAAATAAGTTTTTGATAATGGGGATACCTCTGCTTGGAAGGAGTCAGGACTTTAGAGACATAATATACTGGCCGCTGAACCTTGTACGCTTTGCCTTCTTCTTCGCGTTCGACTGTGAGAACAGTGCTGACGACTTGATTTGTAGCCGCGATGTACAGAAGAAGGGGTTCTTTACTGAGCGGGGCTGTAAGAACCGGCTGGGTGGAAAGCAGGGCTTTGAGGTCGTCGAATGCAATTTGGGCTTCGTCTGTCCACTCGAAGGTATCTGATTTCTTCATGAGTCGGTACAGAGGTAGCGCCTTCTCGCCGAGTCGAGCGATAAACCTGCTCAAAGCCGCTAGGCAACCTGTGAGCCTTTGAACATCATGTATTCTGACCGGCCACTCCATTCGGACGATGGTCCCGATCTTTTCGGGGTTGACATCGATCCCTCGTTCGGAAATGAAGAAACCGAGTAACTTTCCGCTGGGAACACCGAATGAACACTTGGCAGGGTTGAGCTTGATATCGTACCTATGAAGGTTGGCGAATGTTTCTGCCAAGTCAGTCAGTAGGTCGGAACCTTTGTGTGACTTGACTACGATATCATCCATATATGCCTCCACATTTCGACCGATCTGGTCAAGGAGGCATTTTTGGATCATGCGCATGAAAGTTGCTCCTGCATTCTTCAAACCGAATGGCATAGTGATGTAGCAGAAACACCCGAATGGGGTGATGAAGGCTGTTTTTAATTCATCCGGACCATACAGACGGATCTGATGATAGCCCGAATAGTCATCAAGGAATGATAAACGCTCGCAACCCGCAGTCGAATCAACAATTTGATCAATGCGGGGGAGCGGGAAATGATCTTTCGGGCAGACCTTATTGAGATGCTTGAAGTCGATGCACATACGGAGAGACTTGTCCTTCTTGGGCACCATGACAACATTGGCGAGCCACTCGGAGTGGTGTACCTCGCGAATGAAGTTGGCTGCCAAAAGTTTAGCCAACTCCTCTCCGATTGCCTTCCTTTTGTGCGCGGCGGACCGACGCAAGCGTTCTCGGACGGGCCGAGCAGTAGGATCCACATACAGTCGGTGCTCAGCCAACTCCCTGGGTACACCTGGCATGTCAGCGGGCTTCCATGCAAAAATGTCCCAGTTCTCACGGAGGAATTGGATGAGCTCGGCTTCCTATTTTGGATCAAGGGTGGTGGAGATGTTCGTCGGGGCAGCGGTGTCGTCCGTCGGGTGGATGCTGACTTTCTTCGTGTCTCCCGCCGACTGGAATGCGGACTCCGAAGCTGGCTTCTTCGAACGCATCAAGTCAGCGGGGTCGGCTGTCTTCTTGTACTCATCCAGCTCGAGGATAGCCATCTGCTGATCGGCAATCCGCGACCCCTGCTGCAGACACTCCTCGGCCCGCTGCCGATTGCGTGTGACCGTGATCACACCTTTGGGACCCGGCATCTTCAGCTTCAAATACACGTAACATGGACGGGCCATGAAACGCGCATACGCTGGACGGCCCAGAATCGCATGGTATGCACTCTGGAAGTCCACCACCTCGAATGTCAGCTTTTCCTTGCGGAAGTTCTTGTCGGAGCCGAAAAGGACGTCCAACGCGATCTGGCCGAGTGACTTGGCCTTTCGTCCTGGGACGACTCCGTGGAACTGCATGGTGCTCTCGCTGAGTTTGGACATCGGAATGCCCCATCCCCTTGAGAGTGTCAGCGTACATGATGTTCAAGCTGCCGCCGCCGTCCATGAGGACTTTGCACAGTCGGACTCCTTCCACCACTGGGTTGACGATCAGAGCCTGCCTCCCTGGGGTGGGCACGTGTGCTAGATGGTCTGACTGATCAAAGGTGATCGCAGTCTGAGACCATTTAAGGAACATGGGGTTGGTTGGGGTTGCCATGTTCACTTCCCTGTTCACCAGCTTCAATCGACTCTTGCTTTCCACGTCAGCAAAAATCATCAATGTTGCATGGACTTGGGGGAACGGATCCTCCTTGTCCTCATCATCCTGCTCGTTGTCCTTTTCACTCGGCTGCCCTTCGCCGAACCCTTGGATCAGGAGGCGACATTTCCGAGTGGTGTGCTTCGGGAATATGGCATTGCCTTCTTCGTCCATCTTCGTGTGGATTGGACTTGGCTGATCCAGGATGGAATTCCCGAACTGTTTCTTCTTGGGGGTGTACTGAGCTTTCCCCTTGCCCTTGAACTTGGCATTGGTAACGGCTGCTGCCTCTGCCTGCGGAGTGGACGAAGCTTTCTGCTTCTGCTTCCGATTGCTGTTCCCATCTCCATCGGCGACTGCCTTATGCTTGTCGCTACGTATGCGGTCCTCTTCTTCACCATTTGCATAGCGTGCGGCTATCTCCATCATCTTGCTCATGGAGATGTCGCCTGTCCGACCGAACTTTAGGTACAGATCTCTATACCGCACGCCTGCCTTGAAGGCGCAGACTGCTTGGTGCTCTGTAACGTTCTCCACCGTGTGGTAGAGGGTCATCCAGCGCTGGATGAAATCGCGCAGGGGTTCATTCTGCTTCTGGACACAGTGCTGGAGCTCCACGAGACCAGCAGGGCGTTTGCACGTGCCCTCGAAGGTCCTGATGAAGACTCGAGACAGATCTGCCCGGCTATAGATGCTCGATGGAGCCAACTGGTTCAGCCACGCTCGTGCCGAGCCATCGAGCATCAGGGGGAGATGTTGCATGGCGACCTGGGCATCTTCGCCACCGATCTGGACCGCCACTCGGTAGTCGTCCAACCACGTTTCTGGCTTGGACTCTCGTGTGAACTTGCTGATCCCCATCGCCAATCGGAACTTGGGAGGGATATCAGCTGAACGGATGGCCCGATTGAAGCACTCGGGACCAGAGACGATGGTCCTGCTTCCACTCGGACGGTCTCTATCGTGACCATCACGGTGGGCTCGACTCCTGTCGACCTTCCTCTGGGCGATGTACCCTCTTGCGTCGGGCCTTGGATCATACGCGTCACCGACTGAACGCCGATCATCATGATGTCGGGGCCCGTAAGGCCCACCCCGCGGAGGGGTGCGTGAACGGCGACGATCTTCAGGATTCATGGAACGGCTGCCCCCTCTGCGTCGCTGATGAGAGTCGGGGCTGAAAACCAACCGATACGTGTTCGCGTGAACAGAACTGTTGTGGATCCTATTGTGCGACTGGGAGACCGCCGAATTCTGCTGCTGCGCCGTGTGCAACAGGGCACGGATTTGCTCGATCCGTCTACCAGCCTCTGAATCAGTCGGTTGGAGGGAATCGGCTATCTTTGCAGCGGCAGCCAGGTTGAGGACGGGTGTGCGGAACACCTCGACGTTGCTCTGGCGAGTGCGTCGACTGGCAGAATGGTGGTGTTGATGACGAGCGCCGGATGATTCGCCGACCTCATGCTCGTTCCGACCAGTTCGGCGGGGACTTTCATGGGAATCGGCCGTGAGAACTTCGACTGCGGGCCCGTGACCCAAGTACTCGGAAGGTAACTTAGTCGGAACTGAGTCGAAGCACTGGGACGGCGGCGCGACCACAACCGACTCGAGGACCGCCACTTGAGAGGACGCGTTCTGTCGCGCTGGGCGTGTCGCACCCAACGCTGGAGCCGCGGACGGCGGGACCGCTTGTTGCGGCGCGTGACGGGGGCGAAGATCGACACCGGGGCCGATTGCTGGAGAAGAAGGACGCCGCGGGCACCGGCACGGAAGTGCGTAGCCCCGCGACTGGGGAGCGCCTCGGCGTCGAGAGGCGCATCCCGAAGCCATGCCGAATCATCGACGATGAAGGAGAGTGCGTCGAAGAGGATCTCCTGACCCATGCACAAATCTCCGTCGGACGACATGATGAAAAAGATGGAGTCGCAAACTCGCCGGAAGTCGCTTAGACGCCTGCCCCACGGTGGGCGCTAACTGTCGTGGGTATAAGTCTGACAGTAGATGTGTAGGGTACGAAAGGATGGGCAGAGCCTTAGCTACGGTGAGGTTGTATGAGTTCAGGCCCCTCTACGGTGGAGGTAAAAGCCCTACGTCTCAGTGCTCTTGGGAGCTTAGTGTCGAGTGGAATATCAGATTAAAGTAAATGCCAACCCCTGCACCAGTGGGGAAGAGCGGCTTATATAGAGTGCGCTGCCCTCCACAACGGCCCGGTGGACAGGGGTGGAATACTGGCGAATAAATGCCTATGTTACAGGTAACGTATGCCTTAAATGCTAATAATGGTGTATGAAAACGTATGACCGTTGCCCTCCTGGGAGGTTACGATGTACAGAGTGGAATTCATTCAGTACGTTAAATACGCTCCGAATGCTCGTCACCGACTAGATGATGGGGGAGTCCTTAGTTCAGTCGGAACTGTCTAAGGGCCTTATCCTCTATGAAGGGCAGTCCTTGGGTAGGACCTATAGGGAAGGCCTATGACCCTACCCTGGGACTATAACCCCATCAGTAGGAATTTTTCCCATGCGACGTTCCCCAAGACCCCGCGAGCCTCGAGTGAGGCTAGTGTCGGTGCTAAATCCAGTGGATCTCAGGTAGGGGGTCCCTAGCTGGTGATCTTGGCATCATGGTAACCTATAGTAAATGGGACACATTATTTACCCAGGTTCGTGCCGTGTCAAAGAGCTAAAACCCTATGTCATACTCTTATTGTATTGATTGTGGATGGGGTACAAAGTAGGATGATCTACCTCCACATCGTATGAATGTGTTCTAGTCTAAAAACCTTGCATCTATGGACTAAACCCCTCGGCTTATATATGCACCGGGGTATCTACGGTTACAAGTATGTTGAATACAACTAGGGATAACATGCCGATCATTTTAATATGCCTTGAAGTGTACGCAAAGTATTTGAAGGATTCCATCTTGAGAACATCGAGGGTCACTATTCATGTGGCCCATGCTTTGGTTGTTGTTGGGCCCTCGGTCTGTCCCATGAATGGCAAACATATGTGGTGAGTTATAGGACACTGTCAGTAGCCCTGAACTGGTCTTCAAGCTGAGTACCCCAACTTCGTACTTAGGGAAATTCGTTCCATCTGCTCTTGGACCTTGTAGATGAGTTCCATTTTCTACCTTGGTATTTTAAATCGAGGGAACTAGCTGGATCTGAGGATTTTTTTATATCCCCCATTGTTTTTCCCTAAGTTATGACCTGGCCGTAATGTTGGCATTATAATTTATCCTGGGAGATAAGGGGCACCTTTTAACAAGATCCTCCCCCCTGCCACTTCATTTTATGCCAAGTCTGGGACTCCATTCGCTTAGCTGTGAAGTTTTGCCATGTGGATCTAGTTGGTTGAGCCTGAAAAATTTATGCTCGAAAACTAAAATGCCACCGCTCTACTATGGAACCAAATCGCCCCATCAATTAGTCAATAGTGTGCATATTGTGGCCTAAGATATTTTCTGTTAGCACGCCCCATCTGTAAAGAGATAGTTCATTGGATTTTTAGGGATATTAATAAGAATCCCTCAATTCCTGTGCGCATATATTGCATGATGTATTAGGAACTATCGACTTTTACTATGAGGCATGGCGACTCTTGGTCTTTTACTGACTTATAAAGGGGAAATGACGAGCAAGTCTTTAGGAGACTTCCCCCCTCCCTTCGGGCCTCCCTGCAGAGGGAGGCTCGAGGGATCCCTCCTTTCGTTCGCCATCACCCCCCTCAGATCTCCCCTCCTCATCATTGCCGGAGGCAGTCGCCCCCCCCGTGTGGTCGCTGATGAGGGCAGCGATGGAGTTTTCTGTCGCTCTACTGTTGGGCACTGGCTAGGGGTGGGCCAGCGGCCCCTGGTTGTGCGGGCGACGTCCTTTGGCATGGTTGGCCACCTCCACCCGATTGTGTGGGCGGTGGGCCAACGATAGATTCGAGTGGCTTCTCGCCAGCTCCCCATAGTCGTCCTTCTCTAGGTCCTAAGACGCCTCCTCTCGCATGTGCAACGACCTATCCCACACCTTGTTTGGTTGGATGAAGTGGTCGAACTCATGGTGGTGGGGTGAGGAGCCCTAGATGTGGGCAACCTCTTGGCCGCCAATGGTGATCACATTGTCGGCAACGCTAGGGTGCTGCTCCCCTTCGCGAAGTCGACTATGAGTTCCATCTCCGTCCCCTCCTCCTTCCCATACTCTCAGGTGAAAATACACAACCCTTTGGTTGTGATAGAGGTGAAGGTGTCCCATCTTCCGATGAGACGTGACTATCATTTTTGGTGGAGTAGACTTTTACGATTCGACTACGAACGTGTGAGGACGTTGCACCTTAGCAATCACTAAACCAACTTCGAGAGGTTGTTGATCATGCAGAAGCATGAACAACCTGACCACGAGGGTCTATTTCCTGCACACAAATGAAGAACAAGCAAGAAACTGAAGTTGCAATCTGGATATTATGAATATAAGGGGAAACTTTATTGATGAAAGTGGGGTCCTTTGAACACAAACGAATGATGCAAAGTTGCAGCTGTGGCGAACTTTGAATCTAAACAAAACCCAAGTCTAAATGGTGCTTTAAGGGCTGTATTTATAGGGTAAAAGGGAGGGGATTTCCTCCACCCTTGGCAAGGTGGGACAAAAACACCTCCTGAGTCGTTTCCCCTACAATACAAACTCTAGAACCAGCCTATGAAGTTGTATTTCAAAATTACATGGGCCTGGCCCGAAAATAAGGTGGCACAATACCTGTAATAAGCTATGGAAGAAATTTTTGAAAGGGCATCTTGTATATTTTGTCCATGTCCATGTATGCCATCAAGGGGGCTTCAAAGTGCTGAAATCTGCACTAGAAACATCAATCTGGTTCCCAACGCACGCGCCTTCATCTCCATATTTGATCCTGCTCCAATGTTCATCCCTCTTGTCCATGGTAGGCCCTTCATTAGTAACATCACAAATGTGTCCAATTTAGGCATCATCATATCCTCACGAACTTTAGAATTTTTACCAAGAAAGGAAAGTACCTGGTAATTCAATTGGCATGTGTGAGGTCTAGTAATTGGTCCAGTATGTATAGCAGCATGGGTTGTGGATGTAACAACGATATTGTTGTCCTCATCGTCCTCCCCTTCTTGAAATGAAGTCATCCTCAATGGAAGCTCACATTCATCACCCAAATAAGGCTTCAAATCTACAATGTTAAAAGTGGGACTAACCCTAAATTTGCAGGCAACTCAAATTTATATGTATTATCATTTATTTTCTCTAACACCTTAAAATGACCATCAACACGTGGCATTAGCTTTGATTTGCAAAAATCAGGAAACCTATCCATACAAAATGTAACCAAACAAGATCTCCAGGTGCAAAGACAATAAGTTTTCTATCAAGATCTGTGGCAAGTTTATATTTAGCATTCATACACTCAATGTTTTACTTAATTAACTCATGCATCTTTAAGATCAATTCAACATGTTGTTTAGCATCAAAATTAACCTTCTACGAAGATGGAAGAGGCAACAAATCAATAGGTGCATGAGGTAGGAAACCATACACAATTTCAAAAGGGAACATCTTAGTAGTAGAATGGAGCGAACGATCATAAGCAAATTCAATATGAGGCAAGCATTCTTCCCACATTTTCAGGTTATTCTTCAAAACGGCCCTAAGCATACTAGACAATGTTTTATTGACTACTTTAGTTTGTCCATCAGTTTGAGGGTGACATGTAGTACTAAAAAGCAGTTTAGTCCCCAACTTAGCCCACAAACATCTCCAAAAGTGGCTAGCAAATTTAGTATCATGATCTAAAACAATGGTATTTTGCACACCAAGCAAGCGTATAATTCCACGAAATAACAAATCAACAACATTAGAAGCATCATCACTTTTATGACATGGTATAAAGTGTGCCATTTTCAAAAATCTATCCAGAACACAAAAAATGCTATCCCCCCTTATTTGTTCGAGGTAAACCTAAAACAAACTCCATAGTTATATCCTCCCATGGAACACTAGGTATAGAAAAAGGTATATGTAAACCATGAGGATTGAGTCGTGACTTAGGTTTTTGACATGTAGTGTAGCGAGCAACAAAACACTCAACATACCGTCCCATCTTTGGCCAAAATAAACGTGTACAAGTACGTCCTCCATCTTCTTCATGCCAAAGTGTCCCATTAATCCTCCTCCATGCGCCTCCTGTAACAACAAAAGATGAACGAAGCTCGCTGGAATGCATAACAACAAAAGAACACAAATCCATCATTAATGACGGACTTGTTCCATGTTCCCCTTCTTTACAATTTTGCATCACATCTTTAAATTCACAGTGAATAGCATAAAACTACCACTTTCTGCGTCTGGGTTCTGATACGTCTCCATCGTATCTACTTTTCCAAACTCTTTTGCCCTTGTTTTGGACTCTACTTTGCATGATTTGAATGGAACTAATCCGGACTGACGTTGTTTTCAGCAGAATTCCCATGATGTTGTTTTTGTGCAGAAATGAAAGTTCTCGGAACGTCCTAGAAATTTACGGAGAATATTTTCAGAAATTATGAAAAATACCTGCGCAAAGATCCACCGGAGGGGATGGGCCAGTGGGCCACAAGCCCTGTTGCCACGCCCCCTGGCCGCGACAACCAAGCTTGTGGGGCCCATGTGGGTCTGCCGCCCCCAACTCCAGCTCTATAAATTCACTTTCGTCCAGAAAAAAAATCAAAAGAGAAGATTTCGTCGCGTTTGCGATACGGAGGCGCCGCCACATATTGTTCTTCATCTAGAGGGCAGATTTGGAGTCCGTCTTGGGCTCCGGAGAGGGGAAATCGTCGCCATCGACATCATCAACCTTCTTCCCTCTCCAATTCCATGAAGCTCTTCATCGTTCGTGAGTAATGTATTCGTAGGCTCGCTGGGTGGTGATGAGTAGGATGAGATCTATCATGTAATCGAGTTAGTTTTGACGGGGATTGATCCCTAGTATCCACTATGTTCTGAGATTGATGTTGCTACTACTTTGCCATGCTTAATGCTTGTCACTAGGGCCCGAGTGCCATGATTTTAGATCTGAAATTATTATGTTGTCACCAATATATGTGTGTTTTAGATCCGATCTTGCAAGTTGTAGTTACCTACTATGTGTTATGGCCCGACAACCCCGGAGTGACAATAACCGGAACCACTCCCGGTGATGACCATAGTTTGAGGAGTTCATGTGTTCACCAAGTGTTAATGCGTTGTTCCGGTTCTTTATTAAAAGGAGAACCTTAATATCCCGTAGTCTCCTTTTGGACCCCGCTGCCACGGGAGGGATGGACAATAGATGTCATGCAAGTTCTTTTCCCTAAGCACGTATGACGACACACGGAATGCATGCCTACATCACATTGACGAACGGGATCTAGCCACATATCTCTCCGTGTTATAACTATTGCATGATGAATGTCATCCAAACGAATCACCGACCCATTGCCTACGAGTTTGTCCCACTGCTGCTGTTACTTGCTTTGCTCCGCTGCTGTTACTACTGTTGCTGCTACTATTACTTGCTGCTGCTGTTACTTGTTTTGCCTTGCTACTACTGTCACTACTGTTACTTGCTACTCTTGTTACTCGCTACTATTGCTACTTGCTACTGCTATCACTACTGCTGCTCCTTGCCACTGCTGTTACTCGTTACACTGCTGCTACCTGCTACAATACCTTTCTGGCGCCATTGATACAACAATTAGGAATAGTCTGCCGTCAACAGATCGTTTTTGGCACCGTTATTATCATACTACTCTGCTACTGATACTTTTCTTGCAGATACTAATCTTTCAGGTGCGGTTGAATCTGACACATTCAGCTACTAATACTTGAGAGTATCCTTTCACTTCCCGCCTGGTGAACCAACAAATTTGGGTCGAATACTCTACCCTCGAAAACTGCCGCGAACCCACATGCTGGTGGGCCATTGCAAGACAATTACTAATTGTTGAGCAACTGGGAGCAGTTCTGGCTCTGTTGCCGCGGAGGCATCAAGTCAGGCACACGTCAACAACATTCTTCTAGTGTCGTTGCTGTGGACTGCTAGCAAGCAGCTCTTTTCTGGCACCGTTGCCGGGGAAGGATTGCTATATTCTCTGAGTCACTTGGGATTTATATCTGCTGATCACTATGAAGAATCTAAAAGATCCAAAAACCAAAGTCTTGCCATCAACTATGAGGGGAGGTAAGAAACTACCATCTAGCTCTGCACTTGATTCACCTTCAGTTATGAGTAAGTTTGCGACATCACCTCCTGCTAGAAATCTTGATATGTCTCCCATGCTTGATGATGCTTATGATGCTACTATGCTTGATGATGCTATGCCTGATACTGCTAGAGATGCTATGCCTGATACTGCTAGAGATGCTATGCTTGATACTGCTTTGCCTGATGATGCTAGAGATGCTATTTTGCCTGATGATGCTATGCTTGATACTGCTAGAGATACTACTTTGCCTGATGTGCCACTAGGGGTATTCCTTGATGCTCATATTGCTAGAGTTACTGCAAATGCTCGTGATGCTTCTGAAACTGCCGATACTATTGAGACAGAACCTGCTTTTGCTCCTGCTAGATCTAGCTCTCCTAGATATGAATTGCCTGATATACCTGAGGGTTACGTTATGGAGGGAGAGATAGCTGAGGATTTTTTTGCGTGTAAGGATGCCTATGACACTGAGAAATTACTTCTCAAGTGGAAGGAAAAATCTCTGAAAGCCAGGATGAAATACGACCCGAAGTTTGCCACTTCACCTATCTTTATCACCGATAAGGATTATGAATTCTCTATCGACCCTGAGATAATCTCTCTAGTTTAATCTGATCCTTTTCACGGTTATGAGTCTAAAACGGTCGTAGCCCATCTTACCAAACTACACGATATAGCCACCCTTTTCACTAGTGAGGAGAAGATCCGCCACTACTATATCCTTAAGCTGTTTCCTTTCTCTCTAAAGGATGACGCTAAAGCCTGGTTCACTTCTCTTGCTCCTGGATGTGTGAGTAGTCCCCAAGATATGGTCTATTACTTCTGTGAGAAATATTTCCCTACCCATAAGAAGCAAGCTGCCTTGCAGGAAATATACAACTTTTCTCAACTCAAAGAAAAGAGTCTCCCACAAGCTTGGGGGAGGCTCGTCCAGCTACAGAATGCTTTGCCTGATCACCCTCTTAAGAAGAATGAGATACTTGATATCTTCTGTAACGGACTTACCGATGCTTCTAGAGACCACCTAGATAGTTGTGCCGGTTGTGTTTTTAGGGAACGAACTATAGAATAAGCTGAGACTCTACTGAATAACATCTTGATCAACGATAATGCTTGGACTATTCCCGAACCACCTCCTAAGCCAATTCCGAAGAAAAGAGGTATTCTATTCCTCAGTCCCGAAGATATGCAAGAAGCCAAGAAATCTTTGCAAGAGAAAGGCATTAGATCTGAAGATGTTCAATGATTATGTTAGCAGACATTTGGAACAAAGTACTCGTATGCTTAGTCATTTAAGTGTTTGTGCAGACAGAAATATCAATGATCTGAAGCTTCTGAGTAAACATGCCTCTATGATTACTACTCAGGTAGAACAAGTACTTAAAGCTCAGAATGACTTGCTCAATGAATTAAATGACAACTATGTTAGAGTCATTACTAGAGGAGGCAAAATGACTGAGGAACCTTTGTATCCCGAAGGTCATCCTAAGAGAATTGATCAAGATTCTCAAGGAATTAATGCTGATACACCTAGTCATCCTAAGGAGACGAAGGATGATAGAAACCTGCATGTTAGTTCACCGAATATTGTCACACCTGAAGAACCAAATGATATTTCTGCATCTGATGCAGAAACACAATCTGGTGATGAACATGAACCTGGTGACAATATGGACAGCGATGTTCATAATGATGCTCAACCTAGCAGTGATAAGGATGTGGAGATTGAACCTACGGTTAATCCTGATAACCCACAACCTAAGAGATACGATAAGACTGACTTCACTTCTAGGAAGCATGGTAAAGAAAGGGAGCCTTGGGTTCAGAGACCTATGCCCTTTCCTCCTAAGACATCCAAGAAAAAGGATGATCAGGATTTTGAGTGCTTTATTGAAATGATAAGACCCGTCTTTCTGCAGATGCGGTTACTTGTTATGCTCAAAATGTCTCCGTATGCCAAGTACATGAAAGATATCATGACTAATAAACGGAAGATACCAGATCTTGAGATCTCCACCATGCTTGCCAATTACACTTTCAAAGGTGGAACTCCTAAGAAACTTGGTGATCCCGGAGTGCCCACTATACCTTGCTCCATTAAAGTAAACTACGTAAAAACTGCCTTATGTGACCTTGGAGCCGGAGTTAGTGTTATGCCTCTCTCTCTTTATCGTAGACTTGAACTGGATAAGTTGACATCCACTGAAATTTCTCTCCAAATGTCCGACACATCAACTGCTTTCCCTGTCGGCATTTGCGAGGATGTGCCTGTTGTGGTTGCTAATACCACTATCTTAACAGACTTTATTATCTTGGATATTCCCGAGGACGATGCCATGGCTGTCATCCTCGGAAGACCCTTTTTAAACATTGCAGGGGATGTTATAGATTGCAACAAAGGCAATATCACTTTCCATGTCAACGGTAATGAGCATACCGTGCACTTTCTGAAGAAACGATATCAAGTACATTGCATCAATGTTATCGAAAAAACTTCATCGATTCTTATTGGGAGCTTTGAATGCCCTATTCCTCGTGTCAAGATGAAGTATGATTTGCTTGTTGGGAGAGATACAGATCCCCATTGAGGTGACCTAGTGGCTATTCGAAAATTCTCCGTTCTCTTTTGCGATTCGAGGAAGTTTTGTCATAAGGATTTGATCAACCCCATTGACGGATTTCTTTCGATGACCATGAAATGGATGAATCAAAGAGTCACATACCTTTGTTTTAAGCTTTCACTTTCTTTTTCTTAAAAGAAAAATGATAGATTTAGTTTACTCTTTCCTGTTTCTTGTTTTAGCGTCCCGTAGAAAAATACCCGAAAATAAAAGTTCTCCGATGGTCTTGAAAATTTAGTATGATTTTTTCTGGAATATTTGAAAAATACTGGGACTGAGAGTTGGCCTGGGGGCCACACTAGTGGGCCACAAGCCCTGTCACCGCGGCCACCCCCCTGGCCGTGGCAAGCAAGCTTGTGGGGCCCACAGGGGCCCGCTCCACTCATTCTAGCTCCCATCCTCTTCCTCTACCTCCAGAAAAAATCGTTTCGCAGCTCAAACCCGTGTTCTTGCTCATTTGGCTGTGATTTTCGATCTCCTTGCTCAAAGCATCATTCTCCGAACTGTTTTGGGGAAATTACTCCTTGGTAAGTGACTCCTCCATTGGTCCAATTAGTTTTTGCTCTAGTGCTTTATCCTTCGCGTATTCTTGCTACCTTGGTGACCCTGTTCTTGAGCTTGAAATGTTAATTTTAGCTGGTCCCAAGTAGTTTTAGCGCGTGATACGGTCTCTAGGCACTAGTAGGAGTAGTTTCTACAAGGTGTGGTTGGTCTTTATTCACTTTTCTCTTGAACTTCAAAAATTTCCGCAAAAGAAATTATGTTCAGGAGGAAGTTTCATGGTGGTTCCTCAAGTAAGAAGGGTCCCCGTCTTTCTATTGAGGAGCCCGATCCTTATCAACTAAGGGACGCACCGGTACAACCATGTGAATGGCCTTCCGATGAGTTTATGATCGAAGGAGGCTTCAAGGATGAGTTTGAAACACTTGTCCGCAATGCCGGGTTAGAAGAATTCCTCTCAGATCAATGTGAACAGTATGCTTTGATCACTGCCTCTTTCGTGCGTAGATTTAAATTTTCAGTTGGCCGTGACTCATCCATACTGTTTGATCTGTATGATAAATCCTACACCATGGATTTGGAGGATTTCAATAGGATTTGCAAAATACCCGATGGGGGTAATCTTAAAGATCCTGCTAAATCTTCAGTTAGAGATTTTTTCTCTAGTATATCTGTTGGAGAAACTAGAGACATTACGCAAGCTACCAGAGGAAATATTCATTTCCCTGCCTTGCACTACTTTGCCCTCTTCATAGGTAGATGCATTAACGGTAAGGTTGAACATTGTCACCTATGCGCATCCGACCTTAGTATCCTTAAGAGCGCAGTTGTGGGTGAGAAAAGCTTCAAAATGGGAGCTATTATAGCAAGGAGGCTGAATAAGAATGCTATTGAGGGGGATTTCTTTGGCGGCATCTATGCCACTCGCATAGCAAATTTCCTTGGAGTACCCATCCGCGCACGAGGTCCCCCGCTCCATACAGCTTTTCTTGACCGCGTCGCTTTGACACGCTACCAGTTCCTTGAGAGGGATGTTGAATCCCTCCTATACCAATTGATATTTAACCGACAACGTGTTTTCCATATTACCCTTCCTGCTCCTGCTTTCTTTGACTTTCAGGTAAAACGGAGATACTACATAACCATAGGAGAGGCAGAGGAGTATGAGAGGGAGGCGACGGCTGCTCGTCTTCGTGAGGCAGCTATTCAGGCAGCGGCTGCAACGCTCCCGTATAACCCCGATTATGATTTTGGATTTTGCCTGGACCGTCCTTGGGAGTAGATCAAGCTAGGCCAAAAGCCTAAGCTTGGGGGAGTATGTGTTCTTACCGACCTTACATTCATGCTTATGCTTTCACCTTGTTAGCCGGTGTTTACACTTTGCCACTGCATTATCCATGCTAGTTTATTTTCGTTTTCTTGTTTTGTGTCCTTTTGAGAAAACCCAAAAGATTTTCCTTTCTTCTTTTGCTTGTTGGGAGCTTTCCCGTGTAAATAGTTTTCTTTTTCTTTGGGTCAAGGTAGAAGATATTGGTTACAATGTTTATTGGCTCTTGTATGCATACCCATTTAGCTTTCAAAGAGCCATATTACTTTGTCTTCTCCTTTGTGTTTGCCTGCAGATTCAGCTTTGTCCAATGCACGAGCACTCTTATTATTGTTCACATCGTTCGATTGTGCAAGTGAAGGGCAATAATGATGATATATGGTGAAGTGAATGAGACTCGAAAAGCTAGTATGAACTCTATCTATTTTGTTTTTGTAAATATGACTAGCTTGTCGTCCCAGATTCAGCTTTGTTGTGAGAGAACCATGTTTGCAATGACAACTTAGAGATCATAGTTTCTGATGCCATGCTTAATTAGCTAGGAGCTTATAATGGTTTGTCTTGAATGCCAACATAGATTTTGAGATGACTATGATGTAGTATGATAGGATGGTATTCTCCTTTGAATGATTCAAGTGGCTTGACTTGGTGCATGTTCATGCATGTAGTTGAAACAAAATCAACATAGCCTCTATGATGTTCGTGTTCATGGTGATTTATATCCTGTTCATTCTTGCACTCTATGTTAGTCAAACTCATTGTATCTTGATGACTGTTGTAGCTCTCTAGTTGGTCGCTTCCCAGTCTTTTGCTAGCCTTCACTTGTACTAAGCGGAATACTGCTTGTGCATCCACTTCCATAAACCCAAAAGTTTTTCCATGAGAGTCCACCATACCTACCTATTTGCGGTATTTATCTGCCGTTTCAAGTAAATTTGCATGTGCCATTCTCTAAACCTTCAAGAAATAATCTGTTTTGCATGCCCGAACCACTCATGTGGTGACTGGGGGCTATTGGTATCTTCCATGCTAGGTGTGTTATCCTCGATATGTGTTTATTCACTATCATTCAGAGAAAGGGGCCGGTAATTGGAATGCCCAGTTCCACGCTTAAATCGAAAACATAACTGTAAAACAAGACTCCCCCCAGATTGATGTTAGTATGGACGGTACCCGAGGATTCGGCTAGCCGTGGAGTGTGATTGACTGGTGGTGGGGGAGTTAAAACTTTACTTTTCTGTTTGGGAACCGCCTATAGCATGAGTAGTGTGGAAGATATTGAGAACTCTTGGTCATTGCGTTGACAATGAAAGCATGCCACCCAAAATTATTGTCTCTGTTTTCAAAGCTTGAGCTCTGGCACCTCTCCAAATCAATGCTTCCCTCTGCGAAGGGCCTGTATATTTATTTTCCTGTTGAGTCATCCTCTTCTTATATAAGCACCAATTAGAGAGCACCTCTGTCATTTTTATGCTTTGCTTTTGATTGATATTGAGTATGACTATGACTGGATCTTCGTTGCTATGAATTACAATGTTTAGTCAGCCCTTGATCTTTGAAAGTGCTCTGCATTTATGTTTTGCGATCTCAGAAAGAGCTAGCGAGATACCACCTATTCATATTGCTTCATGCTTGTTTTGATTGAATTGTTAGTATCTGAAACTCATTATTATTTGCTCGCTAGCTGATTATGCCATTGATATTAGTTTATCGTGAGACCTTTGTGTTACTGGCTTATGTGGTTAACTTGTGATCTTGCTGAAATTCTGGTTATGAGTTAGACATAGTTGCAACAACAAGATCAAACAGAGTTTGTCAAAGTTTTTCTTTCTCTTTTAGTGTGTCAACTAAGTTGCTTGAGGACAAACAAGGTTTTAAGCTTGGGGGAGTTGATACGTCTCCATCGTATCTACTTTTCCAAACTCTTTTGCCCTTGTTTTGGACTCTAATTTCCATGATTTGAATGGAACTAACCCGGACTGACGCTGTTTTCAGCAGAATTGCCATGGTGTTGTTTTTGTGCAGAAATGAAAGTTCTCGGAACGTCCTGAAAATTTACGGAGAATATTTTTGGAAATTATGAAAAATACCTGCGCAAAGATCCACCAGAGGGGATGGGCCAGTTGGCCACAAGCCCTGTTGCCGCGGCCCCCTGGCCGCGGCAACCAAGCTTGTGGGGCCCATGTGGGTCTGCCGCCCCCAACTCGAGCTCTATAAATTCAGTTTCGTCCAAAAAAAATCAGAAGAGAAGATTTCGTCGCGTTTGCGATACGGAGGCGCCACCACATCCTGTTCTTCATCTTGAGGGTAGATCCGGAGTCCGTCTTGGGCTCCGGAGAGGGGAAATCGTCGCCATCGTCATCATCAACCTTCTTCCCTCTCCAATTCCATGAAGCTCTTCATCGTTCGTGAGTAATATATTCATAGGCTCGCTGGGCGGTGATGAGTAGGATGAGATCTATCATGTAATCGAGTTAGTTTTGACGGGGATTGATCCCTAGTATCCACTATGTTCTGAGATTGATGTTGCTACTACTTTGCCATGCTTAATGCTTCTCACTAGGGCCCGAGTGCCATGATTTCAGATCTGAAATTATTATGTTGTCACCAATATATGTGCGTTTTAGATCCGATCTTGCAAGTTGTAGTTACCTACTATGTGTTATGACCCGGCAACCCCGGAGTGACAATAACCGGAACCCTCCCGGTGATGACCATAGTTTGAGGAGTTCATGTGTTCACCAAGTGCTAATGCGTTGTTCCGGTTCTTTATTAAAAGGAGAACCTTAATATCCCGTAGTATCCTTTTGGACCCCGCTGCCACGGGAGGGATGGACAATAGATGTCGTGCAAGTTCTTTTCCCAAGCACATATGACGACACAGGAATGCATGCCTACATCACATTGACGAACGGGAGCTAGCCACATATCTCTCCGTGTTATAACTGTTGCATGATGAATGTCATCCAAATGAATCACCGACCCATTGCCTACGAGTTTGTCCCACTGCTGCTGTTACTTGCTTTGCTCTGCTGCTGTTACTACTGTTGCTGCTGCTGTTACTTGTTTTGCCTTGCTACTTCTGTCACTACTGTTACTTGCTACTGCTGTTACTCGCTATAGTTGCTACTTGCTACTGCTGTCACTACTGCTGCTCCTTGCCACTGCTGTTACTCGTTACAATGCTGCTACCTGCTACAATACCTTTCTGGCGCCATTGATACAACAGTTAGGAATAGTCTGCCGTCAACAGATCGTTTGTGGCACCATTGTTATCATACTACTTTGCTACTGATACTTTGCTTGCAGATACTAATCTGTCAGGTGCGGTTGAATATGACACATTCAGCTGCTAATACTTGAGAGTATCCTTTCACTTCCCGCCTGGTGAACCAACAAATTTGGGTCGAATACTCTACCCTCGAAAACTGCCGCGAACCCACACGCTGGTGGGCCATTGTAAGACAATTACTAATTGTTGAGCAACTGGGAGCAGTTCTGGCTCTGTTGCCGCGGAGGCATCAAGTTAGGCACACGTCAACAACATTCTTCTAGTGTTGTTGCTGTGGACTGCTAGCAAGTAGGTTCCAAAAAACTACCGGAAATTTGTTTGTGACTGATACCTACCACTTTTCTCATCGGTTGTTTCAAAAAACAAAAATTGCCACTTTCTAGCAATTAAAACCGTTTTCTGACCGAAATGGCCGGCTTGCAAGGCCATACCATCACTTCAAGTGATGGCGATGCCGTTAACGACCATTACCAGACGGTTCGGTTGGACCGCACCTGCTCGCTCGCTAGCCTCTCTCTCTCCTCTCTCTGTCTCCTCTGTGTGTGTGTATTTGTGTGTGTGTGTGGACAACTTACTCTCTCCTTTCCCCTCATGCTCTGTCTATCCCGATGAAGGATACAGTGCAACATCCAATGTCTCCCACGAGGGTGCCTGAAACTCCAGTTTTTCTAGGCAGAGGTAGGTATATATATATTTAACACATTTGAGTTTGTAGGAAGATTCCCCGCTCTGAATTTTTTTCTATTTGGAGCTTCTTCCAAAGAGGTTGGGATTCTAGTTTCAATTGGATGTGTCCCGGTAAGATCGTTAACGACTGATATACTGCCTGAGACAGGAAGAAGAACGATGATAGCGAGCCTTTGGTCCCTAGAGCGACCACCAACGGCGAGGGTAGTTCTCACTTTGAGGTTTACAAGTGGCTAGGGAACGCTATTTTCCCGACCCAACACTCACAGGGGCGACATACACAGGAGGCCCAGATCTTGTCGCGGTTCCGCACGGCTAGGGCACTGGCCACATTTATCCTCGTGGATTCAGCACACGGGCACCATTAAGTTATTCCTTCTTTTCAATTTCTTTGGTACTGTATTTGTGAACTAGGGTTGGGATTAATTTTAGATTTCTCTGTCGGTATATTTACGAATTAGTGCCCTTTGGTAGATTATTATGTATACATTGTAAGAAAATTATGAACCAAGGTTATGATTTGATAAGTGAAGTTTAGGATTTGTTCATTGAAACTGTTCAAATATGATGTTTACATAGGATGTTGCATATTATTGAACTCCATATCATCACATATCAGAAATCTGAATGTTTGTATATTTGTTTTTGCATAGTTTGAATGATGAAGTATGGGAATCGAGGATGCATTTTCAAGGTAGAGACAATATGGAAATGAAGTTTTCCTTATCAAAAATAAATTACCAGTTATTGTTAGCACTCGTTGAATTTGAGGGCTATGGGTCGGATACCTATTTGTCTTATGCTAAGGATGAGAGTAAGGGGTTGGAGGGGATTGAGGTTTTGGACAGTGATGAGAATGTGGAGGAGATGCTACATTTGTTTGCTAAGAAGAAATTATTGAACATAACAACGGGACAAGCTAGTGATCCAAATCCAGCAGATGTAAACATGGACTACACCTTGCTTGAAGAGCAGATTCAAATCAGTCAAGTTGGTGAGCCCATTGTTTATAGTGTTTCCCAAGAAGGTGTCCTTTTCCCTGCCTCAAATTCTTCACAACCTCCAGTTATGCCTTATGAACCATATCTTAACACACAACAGAGTTGTAATTTGAACAAGGAAATATTGAAGTATAAGATCAAGATGAAGATGAGTTGAGCAAATTCTCTTCACATTTTGAGTTTGATAGGGGTGATTACAAATAGAAGGAAATTTCATACAAGTATTGGGCTAGGGGACAAGATGAAGGCGGTGAAGGAACAAGTAACCACTATAGGGAAGAGGAAGAGTTGTCTAACCAATATTTTGGGGCTGCTTCATAAGCTTTAGAGTTTTGGGAGATGGAAAATGCTTCTGAAGAAGATGATGATGAAGAAGCTTCAGTTCATGTGTGAAGTGTGGCACATAATTTGAAACCTGTGATAAAACAAGGCCCAACAAGCAGATCACAAGGTGAGCATGAGCACATTTAGTTTGAAGATTTTTTGCCTGAAGTTGATGAGTACTGCTTTCCAAGTGATGATGGCATTTCTGATGAAGAAGATGACACACCTAGGTTGCCTTCTGGAAGGAGGAGAAATTTGAACACAAAGAAGGAGAGAATATGGTATTATTCCTCTAGGCCTGATGCACATGAACAATCTAGTATCCATTTGTGCTTTGAAAATGTGGTAGAGTTCATAAAAGCTTTGAGAAACTACCATGTCAGGACATTCAGGAACTTTGAGTACCATAATAATGATCCAAGTAGGATAATAGCTTGGTGCTCACATAGAAAGCATGGTTGTGAGTTTTATATTACTTCTTCTAAGATTTTCCATGAGGCAACCTTTAGCATCAAGAAGATGAATCTTGATCATACCCGTGGAGCAAGTGGAGAAAACACAATGGTTACCATGAAGTGGGCTGCAAAGGCTGTTGAGGATACTACAAGATCCAATCTTGGTGCAGGTGTTGAGACTATAATGAGTTATACAAAAAAATGGAGTACATGTTCCAAAAAGTTTGGCCTACAGGGCAAGGAGGAAAGCAGTTGATTTTGTGCAAAGGGATCACAAGACATAGTACTACAGTTAAGGGACTATCTGAAGTGTGTTCTAGATAAAACCCTGGTAGTGGGTGTGTGGTGACAACAAAGGAATTTGAACTTAACCCAGCACCTACCCCAAGGTTTCATTACATGTTTTACTGTCTGTTTGGTTGTAAGGAGGGGTTCCAAAATGGCTGCACACATTTCATAGGTAAATCTTGTGTGTATATTGCTTAAATAGCAATTGCATAACAGAAGCTACTACTAAAGGCTTAAAATGCAGGCCTTGATGGATGCTTCATCAAACTAAGCACTAAGCAGAAAATCTTAGCAACAACAGTGAGGGATGGCAACAACAACACCTTCCCTATTGCATTTGGTGTTGTTGACAAGGAGGAGCCAAATAGTTGGGCTTGGTTTCTTACACGGTTTAGGACATTAATTGGTAGTGGCAGCAAGTTTGGAACTTACACAATTATGTCAAACACGTAAAAGGTGCAACTAATTCATGTTTTCACTATTTTTTTCTTGCACTATGTAATGCTTTCACTACTTAGTTCACTAGTTATCAATACAAAAGAAGACAACAACTAACTCCATCAGTAAACAGGGTTTGCTCAATGCAATCATTGATGTATTTCCTGATTCCCCTCAAAGCTTTTGTTTAAGACACATACTTGCCAACTTCCAATCAACTAGGCTTAGAGGGGGTGAATTGAAAAACATGTAGACCTGGCTACATATTCTTTCACTAAGAATGATCATGATCTAGGCATGGAAGCTTTGAAGAAAGAGAGTGAGGAGGCATGGAAGTGGTTGTCAAATATACCAGTTGATACATCTCCAACGTATCTATAATTTTTGATGGTTTCATGCTATTATCTTGTCAAACTTTGGATGTTTTGCATGCCTTTTATTTATTTTTTGGAACTAACTTATTAACTCAGTGCCAAGTGCCAGTTCCTGTTTTTTCCATGTTTTTGACCCCATTTAGAGGAGATTTTGAAACGGAGTCCAAACGGAAGAAAATCCCCGAAAATATTATTTTGGAATGGAAGAAGATCGGGGAACTTGGGAGCCAAGGCAGGGGAGCCCCAGGGGCCCCACAAGCCCCCACCCCGCGGCCAGCGGGGGGGGGGGGGGCGCCATCTAGGCTTGTGGCCCCCCTGGAGGTCCCCTGACCAAGGTCTTTCGCCTATATAATCCCAAAAATTCCAGAAAAAAATCAAGAGATCATCGAAATTACTTTTCCGCCACCACAAGCTTCTATCTCCGCAAGATCCTATCTGGGGCACATCCTGGTGCCCTGCCGGAGGGGGCATTCGGACACGGAGGGCTTCTCCATCAACACCATGACCTCTCCGATGATGCGTGAGCAGTTCACCATAGACCTACGGGTCCATAGCTAGTAACTAGATGGCTTCTTCTCTCTCTTGGATCTTCAATACAAAGTTCTCCATGATCTTCATGGAGATCTATCCGATGTAATCTTCTTTTGCGGTGTATTTGTCGAGATCCAATGAATTGTGGATTTATGATCAGATTATCTATGAATCTTATTTGAGTTTCTTCTGATCTCTCTTATGCATGATTTCATATCCTTGTAATTCTCTTCGAGTTGTGGGTTTTGTCTGGCCAACTAGATCTATAATTCTTGCAATGGGAGAAGTTCTTGGTTTTGGGTTCATACCGTGCGGTGACGTCACCCAGTGACAGAAGGGGTAGCGAGGCATGCATCATGTTGTTGCCATCAAGGGTAAAAAGATGGGGTTTTCATCATTGGTTTGAGATTATCCCTCTACATCATGTCATCTTGCTTAAAGCATTACTCTGTTCGTCATGAACTCAATACACTAGATGCATGCTGGCTAGCGGCCGATGTGTGGAGTAATAGTAGTAGATGCAAAAAGTATCGGTCTACTTGTCTCGGACGTGATGCCTATATGTATGATCATTGCCTTAGATAACGTCATGACTTTGCGTGGTTCTATCAATTGCTCGACAGTAATTTGTTCACCCGCCGTAAAACTTGCTATTTTAAGAGAAGCCTCTAGTCAAAACTATGGCCCCCAGGGTCTACTCCACACCATATTTTCAACCTTACACTTTTTACTTCGTTGCTCTTTCCGCCTTCAGATCTCACTTTGCAAACAATCTTGAAGGGATTGACAACCCCTTTGAAGCGTTGGGTGCAAGCTTGTTTGTGTTTGCGCATGTACTTTGGACTTGACGGGGCCCTCCTTCTGGATCGATACCTTGGTTCTCAAACTGAGGGAAATACTTACTGCTCCTGTGCTGCATCACCCTTTCCTCTTCAAGGGAAAAACCGACGCAAACCAGAGAAGTAACAAGAAGAATTCGTTAGCGCCAGGGAAGGACTTTTGTTGCCGCAGCAGAAGAATTTCTGGCGCCGTTGCCGGGGAGGAAGATCATGTCAAGAACACATCCAAGTAGGTGTCACAAACTCATCTCTTGCATTTACTTTGTTTGCCAGTTGCCTCTCGTTTTCCTCTCCCCCACTTCACCAATTTGCCTTTTTCGGTCGCCCTTTTCGTTCACCCCTTTTTCTCGCCTGCTCTTTGTTTTCTTGTGTGCTTGCTTGCTTGCTGAAGTCACCATGAATGAAAACACCAAACTTTGTGACTTCTCGAATACTAATAATAATGATTTTATAAGTACTCCGATTGCTCCCGCCACTAGTGCGGAGTCATACGAAATCAATGCCGCTTTGCTGAATCTTGTTATGAAAGAGCAATTCTCTGGCCTTCCTAGTGAAGATGCTGCATCCTATCTCAATACCTTCATTGAGCTTTGTGATATGCAAAATAAAAAAGATGTGGATAATTACGTGATTAAATTGAAGTTTTTTTCCTTTCTCGTTCCGAGATCGCGCGAAAACTTGGTTTTCTTCTTTGCCCAAAAATAGTATCGATTCTTGGGATAATTGCAAAGATGCTTATATATCCAAGTATTTTCCACCGGCTAAGATCATCTCTCTCCATAATGATATCATGAATTTCAAGCAACTTGATCATGAACATGTTGCACAAGCTTGGGAGAGAATGAAATTAATGATTAGAACTTGTCCCGCTCATGGCTTGAGTCTTTGGATGATTATTCAAATATTTTATGGTGGCTTGAATTTCGCTTCTAGAAATATCTTGGACTCCGCCTCAGGTGGAACGTTCATGGAAATCACGTTAGGAGAAGCCACAAATCTCTTAGACAACATCATGACAAACTACTCTCAGTGGCACACTGAAAGGTCACCTACTAGTAAGAAGGTACACGCTATAGAAGAAATTAACTCGTTGAGTGCTAAGATGGACGAGTTAATGAATTTGGTTTCTAGTAGAAGTGCTCCTTTGGATCCTAATGATATGCCTTTGTCTTCTTTGATTGAGAGTAGCAACGCTAGCTTGGACGTTAATTTTGTTGGTAGGAATAACTTTGGCAACAACAATGCCTTTAGAGGAAACTATGTTCCTAGGCCTTTTCCTAGTAACTCCTGTAATAACTTTGATAACTCCTACAACAATACTCATGGAAATTACAATAGATTACCCTCTTATCTAGAGAGTAATATCAGAAAAAATCAAGGAAGGGCATGTAACACTTTCCTAGAAATAAAATAAGATTGACTTATGAATCCATGATGAGGACCACTTATGGTTTGAGCACCAAAGACGACGATAAGTGATTCTATCGCTTCTATGCCTAGCTAAGGGCGTTAAACAATAGCGCTTGTTGGGAGGCAACCCAATGAATTTATCTTTTTCTTTCTGTTTTGTTGCATCCACACTTTCATAATTCTGTTGTGATTGTTTTTTTTTGTGTTTCTTTTTGTGTTTGAGCTAAGCAAAGCCTTTATGACTAGTCTTGGTAATGGTTGTTTGATCTTGCTGGGAAAAGACAGAAACTTTTCGCTCACGAGATGATTTTTCATTTTTATTCAGAAAGAGCTTTTGAGTTTATTCTTTTTGCTTCTGATTGATATGCTTTTTTCCTAAGTCGCCGTAATTGTTCAAATTTGTTGAGGTACCAGAAGTATACGAAGTATACAGATTGCTACAAACTGGTCTGTTTTTGACAGATTCTGTTTTTGTTGAGTTGGTTGCTTGTTTTGATGAAACTATGGTTTGTATCGGGGGTTACTAGCCATGGAAAAGTGAGAATACAGTAGCCCATCATCAATATAGATAGAATTCAAGTTTTCTACAGTACCAAAAGAAGTGGTAGTTTGTTTTCTTGTACTAATGCTATCACAAGTATCTGTTTAAGTTTTGTGTTGTGAAGTTTTTAAGTTTTGGGTGATGTTCTCATGGACAAAGAGATAAGGAGTGGAAAGAGCTCAAGCTTGGGGATGCCCAAGGCATCCCAAGCCAAATTCAAGGACACCAAAAAGCCTAAGCTTGGGGATGCCCCGGGAAGGAATCCCCTCTTTCGTCTTCAATCCATCGGTAACATAACTTGGAGTTATATTTTTATTCACCACATGATATGCGTTTTGCTTGGAGCGTCTTGTATATTAGGAGTCTTTTCTTTTTGTTGTGTCACAATAATCCTTGCTGCTCACCTTTTTGAGAGAGAGAGAGACATGCACTCATCGTGATTTTGCTAGAATGCTCATAGTGCTTCACTTATATCCTTTGAGCTAGATACTTTTGCTCATGTACTTCACTTATATCTTTTGAGCTAGACACTTTTGCTCTTGTGCTTCACTTATATCTTTAGAGCACGGCGGTGCGTGATTTGGTAGTTGGCTTATGGTATGAAAGTAGTCCCATAGGCTAGGTACCCAAAGAGGATGCAAAAACCTCCATCTTCATGTGCATTGAGTAGGAAGAGAAGTTTCGATTCCTCTCAATTAGTTTTGAGACATGGATTCGGTAATATTAAGAGTTATGTTAGTAGGGTGTTGTGAATCTAGAGATACTTGTGTTGGAGTTAGTGATTCCCGTAGCATGCACGTATGGTGAACCGCTATGTTAGGAAGTCGGAGCATAATTGATCTATTGATTGTCATCCTTGGTGTTGATGTCGGGATCGCGTGATGGTTTACACCTACCAACCCTTCCCCTCGGAGTATGCGTTTAGCACTTTGTTTAGATTACTAATAAAAACTTTAGCAACAAGTATGTGAGTTCTTCATGACTAATGTGAGTCCATAGTATAGATGCACTTTCACCTTCCACCATTGCTAGCCTCTCTAGTGCCGTGCAATTCTTGCCGGTGCACAAACCCACCAAATTCCATCCTCAAAACAGCCACCATACCTACCTACTATGGCATTTTCATAGCCATTCCGAGATATATTGCCATGCAACTACAACCGTTCCGTCTCATGACTTGTGCCGTCACTCTCATATTGCCATTGCATGATCGTAAGATAGCTAGCGAGATGTTTTCAACGTCATATGCCATGCTAGATCGTTGCACATCCCGGTACACTGCCGGAGGCATTTCCTATGGAGTCATCATCATTGTGATCTTTGAGCTGTGAGTAAATAAAAGTGTGATGATCATCATTATTAGAGCATTGTCCCATGTGAGGAAATTAAAAAAAGAGAGGCCAAAGAGCCCAAAAACAAAAAAAAGAGAAAAGAAAAAAAAAGAAAAAAAAAGAGGCCTAAGAGCCCAAATGAAAAAAAGAAAAGAGAGAAAAAGAGAGAAGGGACAATGCTACTATCTTTTTCCACACTTGTGCTTCATGTTAGCACCATGTTCTTCATGACTCAGGGCTTCTTGCTTTGTCACTACCCTATGCTAGTGGGAATCTTCACTATATAACTTGGCTTGTATATTCCAATGACGGGCTTCCTCAAAATTGCCCTAGGTCTTCGTGAGCAAGCAAGTTGGATGCACACCCACAAGTTCTCCTTTTTGAGCTTTCACATACTTATAGCTCTAGTGCATCTCTTGTATGGCAATCCCTACTCATTGACATTGATATCTATTAATGGGCATCTCCACAACCTATTGATAGGCCGAGTCAGTGTGACCATCTCCTCCTTTTTTGTCTCACAACCACCACCACACTCTATTCCACCTATAGTGCTATATCCATGGCTCGCGCTCAAGTATTGCGTGATACTTATAAAAAGTTTGAGAAAGTAAGAGTTCGAAAACAATTACTTGGCCAATTCTGGGGTTGTGCATGATTTACATTAGTTGTGTGAGGATGATGGAGCATAGCCATACTATATGATTTTGTAGGGATAACTTTCTTAGGCCTTGTTATTTTGAAAGTTCATGATTACTTTCCTAGTTTGCTTGAAGTATTACTGTTTTCATGTAGATAGAAAACTATTGTTTTGAATCGTACGGATCTCAACATTCATGTCACGTGAAAGAAGTTGCAAAGGACAACTATGCTAGGTAGCATTCCACATCAAAAATTCATTCTTTATCACTTCCCTACTCGAGGACGAGCATGAGTTAAGCTTGGGGATGCTAGATACGTCTCCAACGTATCTATAATTTTTGATGGTTTCATGCTATTATCTTGTCAAACTTTGGATGTTTTGCATGCCTTTTATTTATTTTTTGGGACTAAATTATTAACTCAGTGCCAAGTGCCAGTTCCTATTTTTTCCATGTTTTTGAACCCTTTCAGAGGAGATTTTGAAACGGAGTCCAAACGGAAGAAGATCCCCGAAAAGATTTTTTTTAGAACGTAAGAAGATCGGGGAACTTGGGAGCCAAGGCAGGGGAGCCCAGGGGCCCCACAAGCCCCCACCCCGCAGCCAGGGGGGCCGCGCCATCCAGGCTTGTGGGCCCCCTGGAGGTCCCCTGACCTAGGTATTTCGCCTATATAATCCCAAAAATTCCAGAAAAAATCAAGAGATCATCGAAAGTACTTTTCCGCCGCCACAAGCTTCTGTCTCCGCAAGATCCCATCTGGGGCACGTCCTCGTGCCCTGCCGGAGGGGGGATTCGGACACGGAGGGCTTCTCCATCAACACCATGACCTCTCCGATGATGCGTGAGTAGTTCACCATAGACCTACGAGTCCATAGCTAGTAACTAGATGGCTTCTTCTCTCTCTTGGATCTTGAATACAAAGTTCTCCATGATCTGCATGGAGATCTATCCGATGTAATCTTCTTTTGCGGTGTGTTTGTCGAGATCCGATGAATTGTGGATTTATGATCAGATTATCTATGAATCTTATTTGAGTTTCTTCTGATCTCTCTTATGCATGATTTCATATCCTTGTAATTCTCTTCGAGTTGTGGGTTTTGTCTGGCCAAGTAGATCTATAATTCTTGCAATGGGAGAAGTGCTTGGTTTTGGGTTCATACCGTGTGGTGACCTCACCCAGTGACAAAAGGGGTAGCGAGGCACGCATCATGTTGTTGCCATCAAGGGTAAAAAGATGGGGTTTTCATCATTGGTTTGAGATTATCCCTCTACATCATGTCATCTTGCTTAAAGCGTTACTCTGTTCGTCATGAACTCAATACAGTAGATGCATGCTGGATAGCGGTCGATGTGTGGAGTAATAGTAGTAGATGCAGAAAGTATCGGTCTACTTGTCTCAGACGTGATGCCTATATGTATGATCATTGCCTTAGATATCGTCATGACTTTGCGCGGTTCTATTAATTGCTCAACAGTAATTTGTTCACCCACCGTAATACTTGCTATTTTGGGAGAAGCCTCTAGTGAAAACTGTGGCCCCCAGGGTCTACTCCACACCATATTTTCAGCCTTACACTTTTTTACTTCGTTGCTCTTTCCGCCTTCAGATCTCACTTTGCAAACAATCTTGAAGGGATTGACAACCCCTTTGAAGCGTTGGGTGCAAGCTTGTTTGTGTTTGCGCAGGTACTTTGGACTTGACGAGGCTCTCCTTCTGGATCGATACCTTGGTTGTCAAACTGAGGGAAATACTTACTGCTCCTGTGCTGCATCACCCTTTCCACTTCAAGGTAAAAACCGACGCAAACCAGAGAAGTAACGAGAAGAATTCCTAAGCGCCAGGGAAGGACTTTTGTTGCCGCAGCACCAGTCACTACTAGAATCAGAGAATTTGCCATCTGTCAGTTCTTTACCGTCTACTAGCTGACGACAAAGGATGTCTTTGCCCTCAGCTTCCAAAAAACAGACGACAAAGAAGGGACTCATAGCAAATAAGTTATTTGCCATCTGCCAGTTCTGTGCCGTGTGCTAGAGGATGACAACAAGCCCAAAAGGAGATGTCAAAGGACCCAGATGGGCCCTGGACCTGGTTAGGTCAAGTTATTTGCCATGTTTCCTTTCTTTGCCGTCTGCTAGCGGATGGAAACAAGCCCAAAAGCAAATGACAAAAGACCCAGATGGGCCCACTGGGCCCTAGACCTGGTTAGGTCAAATGGGTGCCTTCTTTGCCGTCCGCTAGCAGACGACAAACTTTCTTTGCCGTCTGCTAGAGGACGGCGAAGCTCACCACCGTTAGCCCGCCCCCACCCCCCTCTCTCTCTCATTCTACCTCAGCTCCCTCCTTCCCGCCGCTCCCAGACGCCCACCACCCGCCGCCCCCACCCACAGGCCTCCCTGCCGCATCGCAGCGAGTCCCCCTCCCCACGGCCCCTTTCCCTCTCCCTCCCTCCCGCTGCTCCTCGATGCCCACCGCCCGCCGCCCTCACCCATGGCCGCCCCGCCGCCACCACCCATCGCCCCCTATGTCCCCCTCTCCCCACCTATCTTTCTCTGCCCCACAACCACATCTCCTGCATCCGCGGCAGCACCCCACCGGCGGAGCCAACCCCTCCCCCGCGGCGAGCCCCCCTCCCTGTGTCGCCCCACCTCCTCCCTCCCACCGTGGAGAGCCCCCCTCCCCTATGCCGGCCCTCCTCTAGTGAGTTTAATTTCTTTTTTTCTTTTTTTCATTTCATTGCATGTTTTAGTTGAGGTTGCCGTTAGTGTTAATTAGGTTATTGTTAGTTTAGGTTAATTGGGTTAGTGCAAAAAAGAAGAAAATTAAGAATAGGAAGAACAATAAGAAGAAAAAGAAGAGAAGAGGATAAGAAGAAGAGGAGAAGAATAGGAAAAAGGAAAAAAAGGAAGAAGAAGAAGAAGAAAAAGAGGAGGAGAAGAAGAAAGGAAGAAGAAGAAGAAGATGAAAAGAAGAAGAAGAAGAATAAGAAGAATAAGAAGAAAAAGAAGAGAAGAGTAGAAGAGGAGAAGAATAAGAGGGGAAGAATATGAAAAAGGGAAATAAGGAAGAAGAAGAAGAAAAAGAAGAAGAATAGAAGGAGAAAAAAGAAGAAGAAGAAGAAGAAGAAGAATAAGAAGAAGAAAATGAGGTGAAGAGGAGAAGAAGAAGAGGAAAAACAGAAGAAGAGAAGAAAGAAGAAGAAAAAGAGGAGAAGAAGAGGAAAACAGAACAAGATGAGAAAGAAGAAGAAAAACAGGGGAAGAAGAACAGGAGAAAAAAAATAATAATAAGAAGAAGAGGAGAAAATAGAAATGGAAAAGTAGTTATATATATAGATTTTTCTATCAGGATGTAATATTCGTGTTGATCGTGTGGATTTAAAAGTGCACTTGTTTTGCCGCTTTGAAGGTTTGGTATTCGACAAACTTCTCGTGCGACTACCTCGCCTAGACGGTCTAGTGGTTAGAAATACTACCATCTCCTCCCCGACCCTAACCTATTTTCTTTGTTCCGGTTGTTATGCCGATGTCACTTCATTCTATTTTCATGTCAAGTCTCGTAACCTAGGCGTCTCCCATTCGAAAGGGTGGCATCTATAAATATGCATGTCTTTGCATATTTATAACCGCCATCCTTTCGAATTGTCCATGTTATCCATGAACAGCCCGAGTATGTGTAGATTGGGTGTCATGTCCCGTGCTCTACTTCGGTTTGAGGAAAAACTTTGTCAACACCACGCCGTTGTTCTCCGGGTACACATTCTCTCGGCTTGTTGCCAAGATGTGTATCAGGAGAAGAGTGCGGAAGTGCTGTCAAATTTTTTCATCAGATCCGGAGCAGAGCATGGGAAACAAACCCGATCTACACATACTCGGGTGGGATTAGGACCCATCTTTAGCTATTAGAGATAAATTCAATCCATGAATGCCCATTTCCCTTTTGTATGGTAACAAAATGAACTGTGGTGTAAAATATATAACAAAAGTAATTAGTTCTGTATCTAGTCATAATTACATTCTACATAACTTGATGAATATGAATTTGGTGCACCTACTATAAGTGCAAGTACCATCATGGGTGATCGTGCGTGGATGTACACCGGTCACACTAGTCAGAAAGATATGACCAAAGAATGGTTAACAAAAACCAAGGAGTTTGTGAAAACCGCATTTGCGAATGGCGAGAGAAAAACCCGGTGCCCCTGTCGTGGGTGCGGCAACTTCAAAAAGATACATAGGATGAAATGGGTAAACACCTGCAATAGAGCGGTTTTACATCTGATTATACAGTGTGGACATTTCAATGCGAGTCTATCCAATGTACCAGAGCTGAGATGGTTCATCGTCGCACCGACGAGCATGGTACCGGGATCGGAGATATGGTTCAAGACTTTGATGATGCTCGAGATTCGAACGATGACATGGAGGAATCTGCAAAGGCCTTCTATGAAATGTTGGAGTCTTCAAAATGTCTTCCCCATGAGCACACTGACCTTTGTCAGCTGGATGCAATCACACAAGTAATGGCTCTGAAGGCTCAATCCAACTTGGGTAGAGAATGCTACGAGGTGATGATGACACTATTTGGACGCTTACTACACAAAGGCCAAGTCATGCCTGCAAACCTTTACCAGTTGGACAAAATATTCTATGTACTTAAGATCCCCTATGAGAAGATAGATGCTTGTGAGAAAGGATGTGCCTTATTTAGGCTTGAGTATGCGGACTTGAACTATTGTCCCATTTTCAAGTCTTCGAGGTATGTTGTGGTAGAGAACGGTATGGGTGAGAAGAGGCGGACCAAAAGCCCAGTTAATGTTCTTTGGTATATGCCAATCATACTAAGACTTCATTCATGGTCAAATAGACGGCCAGACAAATGACATGGCAAAAATTGGGCAAAAGAACCGAACTAGATGTAGATGGGAATAAGATGTTGGTACGCACATCAGATGCTTTTGTGTGGACGCACTTCGATGCATTACATTTGGATAAAGCGGCAGATCCAAGTAATCCTCGAGTCTGCGTCGGCAAGGATGGGTTCAATCCCTTTGGTATGACGACAACCCAATACAGTAGTTGGCCTGTATTTTTCAATCCACTCAATCTCCCCCAGATAGATTATGCAAAGAAAGAATATATTCCCGACGTTGATAATTCCAGGGCCCAACTATATGGGGAAGAATATGAATGTGTACATGGATCCACTTAAGAATGAATTGCAACAAGCTTGGGACAATGGGTTTAAGACATACGACACCGCTACAATTTTTTTTTCAAAATGCATGTCTCGTACATGTACTCGATCAATGACTTGCCGGCGTATGCGCTATTCGCTGGTTGGTGTGTGCATGGAAGGTTCCTGTGCCCCACATGCAAGGCAGATCTTCAGTTTCATTGGCTGCAGGCGGGTCGGAAGTATTCTTGCTTCGAATTGCATAGAGAGTTCCTGGATCCTTGCCATCAGTTTGGAAAAGACAAGTAGAAATTTATCAAAGGTAAAGTTGTCGGAAACTCAGCACCACCTGCGTCGATAGGCCAACAGATCCTGGATCAGTTAAACACTCTCGAGCCCTTATCGAGAGCGTCCACGGTATTTCAACGGGTATAATTCGGAACACACGTGGACTCACAAGACATGCTTGTGGGATCTGCCTTACTTAAAATACCTCCTTCTTCCACACAACATCGACATGATGCACACTCAAAAGAATACCGGAGAGGGCATTTGTGGTACATTGTTCGACATAGAGGAGAGGCCAAAGGATAATCCTAAGGCTAGAGTTGATCAGCACACTCTATGTGATAGACCATTACAAAACATGCGACAATTGAAAGGAAAGCATAACTGATCAAAGGCAAAGGCCCGGTTCAACCTAAAAAGGGGATCTATGAGGGAAATTATCTTGTGGGTCAATATGCAGTTGATGTTCCCCGATGGTTATGTAGCTAATCTAAAGAGGGGAGCGAGTCTTGAAAAATTGAAAATATTTGGTCTCAAGAGTCATGATTGGCACATATGGCTTGAGCGGGTAATGCCGGTGATGTTGCATGGCTTTATTCCTCAAGATGAATGGCTAGTACTGGCAGAGCTGAGCTATTTATTCCGTGTTCTTCATGCAAAAGAACAATCACCTCGCGTGGTAGATGGCATGGAGGAGTTGGCGCTGGAGTTCCTCTGCAAGTTAGAGAAGATCTTATCATCGGGCTTCTTTACTCCAAATGCAGAATTTAATTTTACATCTCCTGACCGAGGCAAGATTGGGGGGCGTGCAAAATCGTTGGTGCTTTGCAACTGAGAGGATGCAGAAGATGCTTTGAGTAAAATGTAAAAATAAACGTAGAATTGAAGCATCAATGGCTGATGCATTCATTATTTAGGAGGTGGCAAACTTTATGACATCACACTACCAAGCCAGAAATCATCATTTGCATAATCGAAAGCCTCGGTACAATGATGGCGACCCTAAAAAAGGTGGACCCATCCTCAACCTATTCAAAGGAAGCTCGGACCAGCCGGTGCTTCCAAACCAATAGCATCTGATGTCGAAGAATGGCAGGCCATTTCGTTGTATATCTTCATCAACCTGACATAAGTGAGGTTGTACATCGAGTAAATTCTCGGTACTTTTTTCGGCAACTTCTAGTTTCTTTGAAATGCTCTTATTCCCAGATATTTGATACAGTAGACACGTCGCCAAATTCTCGGATGGAGCTGTGATCGAAAAGTTTCTCATAAACCTTGTATAAACCAAAAAGCTTTGATCATCTCATCAAAGCGTATATACCAACTCCGAGATGCTTGCGCCAGTCCATAGGAGGATCGCTGGAGCTTGCATACTTGTTAGTATCCTTAGGATCGAAAAAACCTTCTGGTTGTATCACATACAACCTTTCCTTAAGGAAACCGTTGATGAAACAATGTTTTTACATCGTATGTGCAATATTTCATAAATAATGCAGCAACTGCTAACACAATTCCAACAGACTTTTAGCATCGCTACGACTGAGAAAGTCTCATCATAGTCAACTCTTTGAACTTGTCGAAAACATCTTTGCGATAAGTCGAGCTTTTCTTAATGGTGACTTTTCACCATCATCGTCTGTCTTCCTTTTAAAGATCCATCTTTACTCAACAGTCTTACGACCATCAAGTAGTTCTTCCAAAGTCTACACTTTGTTCTCATACATGGATTCTCTCTCGGATTTCATAGCCTCCAGCCATTTGCCGGAATTCGGGCCCACCATCGCTTCTCCATAGCTCGTAGGTTCATTGTTGTTCAATAACATGACCTCAAAGGCAGCGTTACCGTACCACTCTGTAATAGTACGCGACTTTTTCGACCTACAGGTTTGTAGTAACTTGATTCGAAGCTTAATGATCACAATCATCAGCTTCCACTTCAATTGGTGTAGGCACCACAGGAACAACTTCCTGCGCCCTGCTACACACTGGTTGAAGTGACGGTTCAATAACCTCATCAAGGTCCACCACCCTTCCACTCAATTCTTTCGAGAGAAACCTTTCCTCAATAAAGGACCCATTTCTAGAAACAAACACTTTGCTTCCGGATCTGAGATCGGAGATGTACCCAACTGTTTTGGATATCTTATGAAGATGCATTTATTCGCTTTGGGTTCGAGATTATCAGACTGAAACTTTTTCACATAAGCGTCGCAGCCCCAAGCTTTTAAGAAACGACAACTTAGGTTTCTCCAAACCCTATTTAAAGTGAATGCGGTTGTCTCTAATGCATAACCCATAAACGATAGTGGTAATTCGATAAGAGACATCATAGTATGCACCATATCAAATAGGACGCGACTATGACGTTCGGACACACCATCACACTATGGTTTTCTAGGTGGCATGAATTGCGAAACAATTTCCACATTGTCTTAACTATGTACCAAACTCGCAACTCAGATATTCATCTCTATGATCATATCGTAGACAGTTTATCCTCTTGTCACAATGATCTTCACTCTGAAATAGCTTTGAACTTTTGAATATTTTAGACTTTGTGATTCATCAAGTAAATACTCCTGTATCTTACTCAATTTGTGAGTGAAGTAAGAACATAATGATATCCACTGCGCGCCTCGGCACTCATTGCTTCCAAAAAGCTACTTTCTTGTTCCATGTGGTATGATTTTGCATGTCTCAAGTGATTCAAAATCAAGTGAATCCAAACGATCCATCCGCATGGAGTTTCTTCATGCGTTTATACCAACATGTATGGTTTGCATGTCTCAAACGTTTCAAAAATGAGTGAGTACAAAGATCCATCAACATGGAGCTTCTTCATGCATTTTACAGCAACACGACTCAAGTGACAGTGCCACAAGTAAGTGGTAATATCATTATTACTTTGTATATTTTGGCACCAATACTACGAACATGTGTAGCACTACGATCGAGATCCAATAAACCATTGAAGGTAAATATTCAAGAAAATAGAACAACCATTATTCTCTTTAAATGAATAATCGTATTGCAATAAACACAATCCAATCATGTTCATGTTCAACGCAAACACCAAATAACAATTATTTAGGTTTAACACCAATCCCGATGGTAGAGGGAGTGTGCTATGTTTGATCACATGAACCTTGGAAACACTTCCAACACTTATCGTCACCTCGCCTTTAGCTAGTCTCCATTTATTCCGTAGCTTTTATTTCGAGGTACTAATCACTTAGCAACCTAAGTAGTATCTAATATCCTCGTGCTACTAGGAATACTAGTAAACTACACATCAATATCATGTATATCAAATATACTTCTGTCGACTTTGCCAGCCTTCTCATCTACCAAGTATCTAGGATAGCTCCACCTTAGTGACCGTTCCCCTCATAACAAAAGCACTTAGTCTCGGGTTTGGGTTCAATCTTGGGTTTCTTCATTAGAGCAGCAACTGGTTTGCCGTTTCATGAATTATCCCTTCTAGCCCTTGCTCTTCTTGAAACTAGTGGTTTTACTAACCATCAACAATTAATGCTCCTTCTTGATTTCTAATTTCGCGGTGTCAAACATTGCGAATCGCTCAAGGATCATCATATCTATCCTTGACATGTTTATAGTTCATCACTAAGCTCTAGCAGCTTGGTGGGAGTGACTTTGGAGAACCATCACTATCTCATCTAGAAGATTAACTCCCACTTGATTCAAGCGACTGTTGTACTCAGACAATCTGAGCACATGCTCAACGATTGAGTTTTTTCTCTTTTACTTTGTAGACAAAGAATCTTGTCCGAGGTCTCATACCTCTCAACAAGGGCACGAGCATAAGATCTCAATTTCATTTCTTAGAACATCTCTTATGTCCCGTGACGTTGAAAACGTCTTCGGCGCCTTGCTTCTAAGCCGTTAAGTATTACGCACTGAACTATCACGTAGTCATCAAAAATGTGTATGTCAGATGTCCGCAACATCTACAGACGACGCTCGAGGTGCAGCACACCGAGCGGTGCATTAAGGACATAAGCCTTTTATGCAGCAATGAGGACAACCCTCAGTTTACGGACTCAGTCCGCAAAGTTGCTACTATCGTCTTTCAACTAAATTTCTCTAGGAACATATAGAAACAGTAGAGCTACAACGCAAGCTACAACATAATTCGCAAAAATATTTTGACTATGTTCATGATAATTAGAGTTTAACTAATCAAATTACTTAATAAACTCCCACTCAAAAAGTACATCCCTCTAGCCATTTGAGCGGTGCATGATCCAAATTCACTAACTCAAGTCCGATCATCACGTGAGTTGAGTATAGTTTCAGTGGTAAACATCTCTATGCTAATCATATCAACTATACGATTCATGCTCGACCTTTCGGTCTCTTAAGTTCCGAGGCCATGTCTGCACATGCGAGCCTTGTCAAGTTTAACCCGAGTGTTCCGCGTGTGCAACTGTTTTGCACCCGTTGTATGTGAACGTTGAGTCTATCACACCCGATCACCACGTGGTGTCTCGAAACGATGAACTGTCACAACGGTGAACAGTCAGGGAGAACACAATTTCATCTTGAAATTTTAGTGAGGGATCACCTTATAAGGCTACCGTCGTTCTAAGCAAAATAAGGTGCCTAAAAGGATTACCATCACATGCAATTCATAAGTGACATGATATGGCCATGATCTTGTGCTTCTTGATCTCCATCAGCAAAGCACCGACATGATCTTCATCGTCACCGGCGCCACACCATGATCTCCATCATCGTGCCGCCATCGAGGTTGTCGTGCTATCTATGCTATTACTACTAAAGCTACAACCTAGCAATATAGTAAACGCATCTGCAAACACAAACGTTAGTTTAAAGACAACCCTATGGCTCCTGCCGGTTGCCGTAGCATCGATGTGCAAGTCGATATTAACTATTACAACATGATCATCTCATACATCCAATATATCACATCATGTCTTTGGCCATATCACATCACAAGCATACCGTGCAAAAACAAGTTAGACGTCTTCTAATTTGTTGTTGCAAGTTTTACATGGTTGCTATGGGTATCTAGTATGATCGCATCTTACTTACGCAAACACCACAATGGTGATGTGCAAATTTCTATTTAACCTCTCTCCAAGGACCGCCTCGGTCAAATCCAATTCAACTAAAGTTGAAGAAACAAGCACCCGCCAGTCATCTTTATGCAACGTGTTGCATGTTAGTTGATGTAACCAGTCTCTCGTAAGCGTACGAGTAATGTCGGTCCGGGCCGCTTCAATCCAACAATACCGCTGAATCGAGAAAAGACTAAGGAGGGAAGAAAATCAAACATCAACGCCCAAAAAATCTTTTGTGTTCTACTCGAGATAACATCTACGTATGAACCTAGCTCATGATGCCACTGTTGGGGAACATTGAATGGGAAACAAAATTTTTCCTACGCACACGAAGACCTATCATGGTGATGTTTATCTACGAGAGGAGATTAGATCGACATACCCTTGTAGACCGCTCATCGGGAAGTGTTAAGAAACGCGGTTGATGTAGTGGTACAACTTCGTGATTCAAATCACCGTCGTCCCACGATCCGTTCCGATCTAGCGCCGAACGGACGACACCTCCGCGTTCAGCACACGTACAGCTCAATGACGATCTCGGCCTTCTTGATCGAGCAAGAGAGACGGAGAACTAGATGAGTTCTCCGACAGCGTGACGTCGCGCTGGTGTTGGTGATGATCTATTCCTGCCGGGCTCCGCCCGTGCTCCGCATAAATCCGATCTAGAGGAAGAATTACGAGGTGTAGGGTTGAGTTGCATGTGGCAAAGTTGTGTCTCAAACAACCCTAAACCTCAAGTATATATAGGAGGAGTCAAGGGGTGGGGCAATGTACACGTACAGCTCGATGACGATCTCGGCCTTCTTGATCCAGCAAGAGAGACGGAGAAGTAGATGAGTTCTCCGACAGCGTGACGTCGCGTTGGTATTGGTGATGATCTATTCCTGCAGGGCTCCGCATAAATCCGATCTAGAGGAAGAACTACGAGGTGTAGGTTTGAGTTGCATGTGGCAAAGTTGTGTCTCAAACAACCCTAAACCTCAAGTATATATAGGAGGAGTCAAGGGGTGGGGCAATGTAACACCCCGGACACACCCGCCGGCGGTCGTTACTCCTGGCAGGATCTAGACTGGCCTCACATATCAATACTAGTCTTTTCTGTGCACTTTGTCCTCACTCATGCGCACCCGTGATCAACTTCCCGGTCGGTCACCCATCCTAGAACTACTCCAAGCTGAGCACGCTTAACCTGCGAGTTCTGTTCGAATGGGCTCCTGTAAAAGAAGGAATTCCTTATTGATATGAGTAGTCTATTATCCCTAATAAGGCAGGCTATCACATACACCACCACTCAAAGGAACTGACGTCCTCGTCGGGCCACAGGAGCGTTCAGTTATGGAATCAAACACCGGTTATCGAAACTAAGGTGGCAATACCGGAACAAATCACCCGGCAAAAGGCTAGGCCTTCCGTCATTTACCAAGTATATAGGTGGATTAACTAAATAGTAGTTTAAACATAATGATATCAATATTACTCATGTTATCTCATGAGATAGCTGGCACCTACAACTAGCAAAGCTATCCATTAGATGTTGAGCAAGCCTACTTAGCCAAACAACATTAGCTAGGAGGGGAAGGTGTTTGGGTTTCATGGCAATGACATGTGGAATTTTTATCAAGTGGTAGGCAGCGAGCATATATCGAAGGTAACGTGATTCTAAGCATAACAAAGCTAGATACGGTATCAAGGCCACGATCATCTTGCCTGTGAATTCTTCAGCTTGGAACTACTCTTGATCTTCCTGCACGTACTCTCCAGAATCCACGTACTCGCTCTCCGATCCCTAATCTACCCAAGATAAAAATAACATCCAATGAACACCAACACAACATGACGCAACAAACAATATGATGCATAAGTGAAGAAGGAAGCATGCATCACTATTCTAGTCACTTTCATATGCATTAGTTGAGTTAATAAACTTCTGGACAGAACTTCATATTAAGTTACCTTGACATGCATGATGATGGCATGAACATGTGCATCACGAGAAAACGAAGCAAAAACATATAAATAACGTAGTGAACGGAGCTACGGATCAACCGGAAACTACGAAACAAGATATGAAGACCTACGGTTCAAATCCACCACAAGCACACTCCAATGGAACTCACGTGGTGCTACGAGGTTGCCACATGATCAAACAATCAAATACAAGTGGGGTGGTGCATGGAAACACCCCACACCATCAACAATGCCCACACAAGCTTCAAAACTACTAAAACATGCAATCTGTTTTTAACATCATCATAGCAGTTTGTCCACAACATTTAAAGTACCTACAACCACCCAAATGAGCCAAACAAGATATGAGGCCAAAGCCATTCAAAAGCTCTACAAGCCTGTGAAAGAATTTTATACATAGGAGTCACACATGAGCAGATCTATAGGCACCAAAATGGACAAAACATTACAGATTCTGGGACTTAGTGAAAATCTCAGATTTTCACCAGCTGCTTATGCTTTGAAGCATTTTGGCAGCCTCCAAAATGATATCTACAGGAAGTGTATAAGCATGAAATTTAACAGGGAGCTAGACAAACACAAAAGCTCACAAACCTTAGTTTGTTGCATGGGCTGATTCCCAAAACGTGAGCTTGTGCAACCACATCAACAAGGGAAGAAAATAACAACAGATTCTTAGACTTCGTGAAAATCACAGATTTTCACAAAGCTGTCAGTTTCAGCCAAGTGTCAACTTTGACAAGGCACAACAAGTACATACAAATTCCTATGAACAAAAGAAAGACCCCATGCTGTAGAGGGGTTCACCCACTACTCCTACATCTAGGATTCATCCTAATAGGGTCAAAGCACTACATAATACAAAGCTCTAAACATGGCGTCAAGACAGAAAATGACAGTTTATGAAGTTGCTCTAAAGTGAAATCTGATTTCACCACTGGATTCTTGGGATGATTCTACCCCAAAAGCATATATAATACATGGGTACTTGCATGTAACATGTAGGCACAAAGCTAGCTCGAAAAACAACCTAGAAATCAATATGACCAACTAGGAACATTATCACATGTAACTTAGCACTTGTAGTATCCACTACTCCTACATATGCACACACACAAGGCCCATACACCACCACCACATCACCATATTGGCAAGCATGAGGGGTTAGCCCTCATGCACAAGTGCATATGTGCACCCATGCCCACACACACACACGCATGAACACATACACACAAATATAGGTGCTCACACACACACACACACTACAAGAGGTGTATCAGAAGTGGCTAGGCCCTCTTGCACATATGCATGTGCCACCACATTCACACACACATACACACACTCAGATGCACATGTGTGCACATCTCACTCATGTGCACACACATACACAACCACACACATAGACACACTCATGCACACTCCACCTACACACACTAGTGCATACACTAGCACTTGCACACACACATACATGGTCCTAGGAAGTAAATAATACTCACCAAAACTCTATATAAAAGAAAAACAATCATGCTTGCTGCCCAAGAAAATAAATAGAGCCAAAATAACAAAGGAACAAAAATAAAAAAGGGGGGTTGCTGGATTCGAATCCAGGACCCCCTTGTGGCACAACCCACCTGCTACCACCCTGCTAGCACTCGACTACTGCACTAGTAGGGGCAGCAGAATAGGTGATCTAACTCTGTCGATCTACCACTGTCCTAAAACAAAATAAAACAAAAGGGGGTCTACAGGGATCGAACCCACGACCTGTGGCACCAACACACACACACAAACCAGTTGGGCTACGAACAGAGGCTTGACAGGGAGGGGGAAGGTGCTCTTTTGAGCATCTCTCTCTGCTCCTAATGCACACATGCGGCGGCCGGAACAGGGGAGACCTCCGGACGACACTCCGGTGACTCTAACCCTACGACTACTATGGCGCGGTGCACGGGAGAATGGGGGAACTCATTCCCACGCCAAACTCCATCGGAGATGGCCCGTGATGGCGGCGCGATGGAGCGGTGGCTACGGAACAGATGGAGCTCGATGCTGGCGACGTACGAGCTCAGAGAGGGGGAACTAAGCGCGGGAAGAAGAGGAGAGGGAGCTGCTCACCCAGAGAGGCTTGTAGGCGCGCTCGATGGCGAGGAAGAAAGGACGAGGCGACTCAGCGGCTCTGCTCCGCTCCTGCCTGACGAAGCCATCGTGGAGGGGGCAGCAGAGGAGGGGATCTGCCCTCCTAGCTCCGGGAATGGAACGAGGGAGGATCCGCCCTCCTCCGTGTGCGCGCAGAACATCGAGGAAGCGCCGGCGACGAGGAAGAACAACGGCGAGGCGACGGCGCGTGGCTGCACTTCTCTGAACTTACCTCCCCTTTCTCTGATCTGACTACCGAGGGGAACAGGGGAAAAGAAAGAGGTGGCGGCGGCGAGGAGGGGAACGTGGAACCCTAGGCAGAAGGGGCATGCACACCGAGGTTAAATAGCCCTCGACATCCGGGTACTCACGGCGTCGGGCGCCGATCTCTCTCTCTCGCTCTCACTCTGTCTGACGGGAGAAACATAACGCCGTCAGAGAAGAAGGAGAGGGAGATGGGCTGCGTGGGGGAGAGGAGAAGGGATGGGCCAGGAGGAAAAGGAGGGAGCCAACCAACCTGGCACCAAATAGTAAAACAAAAAATGGTTTTGTCTCTTTTTTTAAATACACACCTCAAAACAAAATTCACACAGCCCTACAAGGGTTTGAAGAAAACAACCTAAAAATATCTACGGCATAGGAGAATTATGACCTATTTAAATAAAGTAAAACACTGATTTTTGGAGCAACTATTTTAAATGCAAAAACAGAATTCCTATGCTGTTTTTGTATTTAAACTCCCATTCATTTAAGTTTAAAAACCCCCAAACAGTACCCCTCATGCACAAGATAGCACACTAAAATAACAACATTTTTAAAACAGGTTTTGAGCAAGTCAAATATGAGCTCAATTAAATAGTGGAGAAGGGGTTATTTGAAACCTAGTTGAAAGCAACAATGTTTTGAAAACATCACCACATCAAACACAACACACTCCACTCATGATGGATCAAGTAACAACATCATCACAATGGAATTGACATGGATGCAATGAATGCCATGATGCAAAGGTGATGAGACAAAACTAAGCCACATGAAATGACCACATGAAATGATAACTCTTATAGCAATGACATCATGATTGAAAATAGGAAAGGGTTCCAAATATGGCAAGGGTTACATCTAGGGCATTACAAACTCTCCCACACTACAAGAAGATCTCGACCTGAGATCTAGGACTGAAAGAACTCTGGAAATTCAGAACGGAGGTGATCCTCGCGCTCCCAAGTGGCCTATTTATCGGAATGATGTGAACACTGCACCTTGAGAAACTTGATTGACTTATTACGGGTCTTGCGCTCAGTCGTCTCAAGAACTGCAACTGGATGCTCACGATAGGATAGGTCGAGTTGAAGGTCGATATCCAGAAGATCAACTGTGCGCTCGGGAGTCTTGAAGCATCTCCGGAGCTGAGAGACATGGAACACGTCATGCACATTTGCGAAGTTTGAAGGGAGCTCTAGTTGATACGCAAGGTCGCCTCTCTTGCCAACAATTCTAAAAGTCCCAACAAAATGAGGAGCAAGCTTGCCTTTGATGCCAAAACGCTGAGTGCCCTTCATAGGAGACACTTTGAGATAGACGAAGTCATCGAGCTCATAAGACATGTCACGATGCTTGCTCTCATAGTAGCTCTTATGACGGGACTGCGCTGCTCTGAGATTATCCCGAATGACCCGACACATTTCTTCTGCTTCTTCAATCAAGTCATTCCGAAGAATCTGTCGCTCGCCAGTCTCTGACCAGTTGAGCGGGGTACGACACTTACTGCCATAGAGAATCTCAAATGGAGCTTTGCCTGAACTTGCATGATAGCTGTTGTTATAAGAAAACTCAGCAAAAGGTAGGCAGTCTTCCCACTTCATGCCAAAGGAAAAGACACATGCTCTTAGCATATCCTCGAGGACCTGATTGACTCTCTCAACTTGCCCACTAGTCTAAGGATGAAAGGCTGTGCTGAATCGAATCTTAGTACCCATCGCAGACTGAAATGAGCCCCAAAACTTGGAAGTGAAGATGCTTCCGCGATCTGAAGAAATCAACATTGGAACGCCATGCAAAGAGACTATCCTCGAAGTGTACAACTCTGCAAGCTGAGCTGCCGAGATAGACTCCTTGACTAGAAGGAAATGAGCAACTTTTCTCAACTTGTCGATGACGACGAAGATGGCATCGTTACCCTTCTTGGACTTCGGAAACCCGGTGACGAAATCCATCTCAATATGGTAGAACTTCCACTCGGGAATGGAAAATGGATGCAAAAGACCTGCTGGATGTTGATGCTCTGCTTTCACCCTTCGACATACATCACATTCATTTACGAACTGAGCAATCTCACGCTTCATGCGAGTCCACCAGAAGGTCTGTTTCAAATCCTGATACATCTTGGAACTCCCTGGATGTATGGAGAGAAGAGAGTTATGAGCTTCTTCCATGATAACCTTTCTGAGATCCCCTTTCGGAATGACAAGACAATCCTCAAAGAATAATGTATCTCTGTTATCAACACTGAAGCACTTATATTTGGGGACTCCCTTTGCCAAGCCAATCTTAAATTTCTTCACCATTGCATCAAGAGGTTGAGCTTGTCGGACCTGGTCTTCCAAGGTAGGAGAAATCTGAAGATTTGCAAGAAATCCCTGAGGTACTAACTGAAGGTTGAGCTTTCTGAAAGATTCACAAAGGTCAGGCTGGAGAGGCTTCAGTATCAGACTATTGTAGTAAGCCTTCCTGCTCAAAGCATCTGCCACGACATTAGCTTTGCCTTGAGTGTACTCAACGCTCAGATTAAAATCTTGGAGCATTTCCACCCAACGAGTTTGCCGAAGATTGAGGTTAGGCTGGGTGAAGATGTACTTGAGACTCTTGTGATCGGTGAACACTTCAACATTTATTTCCAACAAGAGGCGTCTCCAAGTCATCAGAGCATGTACCACTGCTGGCAACTCAAGAACATGAGTGGGGTAATTCTTCTCACTTGGCTTCAACTTCCTCGAGGTATAAGCTACCACTTTCTTGTCTTGCATGAACACTACACCAAGACCTTGAAGAGAGGCGTCGCAGAACACTTGATAAGGTTTGGAGTCATCAGGAGGAACCAAGACTGGAGTAGAAGTGAGCTTCTCTTTGAGTGTGTCGAAAGCCAACTGACACTCTGGAGACCAGACATACTTCACACCCTTCTGAAGAAGAATTGAGAGAGGCTTAGCAATCTTGGAGAAATTCACAACGAATCTTCTACAATAGCTTGCAAGCCCGAGAAAGCTTCGAAGCTGCTTCACATTTTGCGGAGGCTCCCACTCAACAATGGCCTGCACCTTCGACCGATCAACTTTGATGCCCTCGGCAGAGATGATGTACCCAAGGTAGACAACTTCTTTCAACCAGAACTCACATTTGGAAAACTTAGCATAGAACTTATGCTCCCTTAGCTTATCAAGCACAAGCCTGATATGTTCTTCATGCTCTTCCTCAGTTTCCAAAAAGACCAACATATCATCAACATACAACAAGACGAATTCATTCTTGAATGGGAAGAAGATATAATTCATCATCCGACAAAAGGTCGGTGGAGCATTGGCCAGCCCGAAAGACATCACTGTATACTCATACGAGCCAAAGCTTGTTCTGAAAGCAGTCTTTGGAATGTCCTCTTCACGAATGTGAATCGGATGATAACCCATCCTGAGATCAAGCTTCGAGAAGATCTTAGCCCCTTTCAATTGCTCGAACAACTCATTGATGTTAGGAAGTGGATACTTGCTTTTAATCGTCTTCTTATTCAATGGGCGGTAATCGACACAGAGTCGTTCCGTACCATCCTTCTTCTTGACAAAAAGAACTCCACAGCCCCACGGAGATGAGCTTGGTCTGATCAAGCCCAGACGCTCTTGCTCATCAAGTTGTTTCTTCAGCTCCTTCAGCTCTTCTGGACCCAATTTGTACGGCCATTTGCACACATGCTCAGTACCCGGTTCAAGCTCAATTACGAACTCAACTTCTCGGTTCGGAGGCATTCCTGGCAGTTCTTCCAGAAAAACATCTTCATATTCGCAGACCACTGGGACTTGCGAAATTGGAGATATCTCACCCTTATCATTCAAGGAAAACAGACGGACCGTGTCATCACGCGCTGTGAAGATAATCACGTCCTCCGAAGAATGAGTTAGCTTCACTTATTTAGCTTCACAATCAATAGATGCCTTGTTCATAGCCAACCAATCCATCCCAAGGATCAAATCAATATCAGAATTCCTAAGGACAATAGGAGAAGCCAGAAAGGCATAATCACCCATCTTGATAGTGACACCCCGAACCACTTTGTTGGCGCTCATAAGAGTGCCGGGAGACACCACACGCAAAACCTTGCTCAAATACTCAAAATCAAAATCATGCTCAGAAAAGAACATTCTAGACATGAATGAATGAGAAGCACCAGAATCAAACAGAACCTTAGCAGGAATATCATTAACGAGGAGATTACCCATAATCACGTCCGAGGAGTTCTCTGCTTCAGCTGCATTCACCATATTGACTCTCGCAAACGTGGGGTTGAACTTCACTATAGAATCGCTTGGAGGCTTGCCTCGAGGAGGAGGCGGAAGGCGCAGGTGAGAGGTGCACTTGTTGGCTTGTGACCCTTCTTCCCACACTTGTGACAAGTAACATCTGCTGGCTGAGGGAACTGCGTCTGAGGATTCCCTTGCTTCCACTGCTGAAACCTTTGCTGAAAAGCTGGGTTGGGTGGGTGGGAGGAACCACGACCACCTGATTTCTTGAACTGCTGAGTGTGCCGACGAGGAGGAGACACCCAGTATTTCTGCTGCTTTTGGACCACGTGAGTAGAGTGCGACGAACTGGACTCTCTGAAACGCTTCTTCGAATTCTCCACCCTGAGCAAAGCTGCCTCAGCCCTGAGAGCCAAGTTATAGAACTTATCAAACTCATCAGGATCATGCAAGGGGAGGGCCAGCTGCAAGTCCTCTTTCAAACCACCTCTGAACTAATAGATCTTGCTCTTCTGATCGGGAATGTCCTGCAAGGCATATTGAGCCAGCTCGTGGAACTCGACGTTGTACTTGTACATGGAGGAACCACCTTGCTTCAAGCGTCTGAACTTCTCACGCATCTCTTCCACAAAGCTAGACGGGATATAGTGGGACCTGAAATCTCTACAGAACTCATCCCAACTGATCAATCTGGCACCCTTGGAGTCCTTCAACTGCTGCCACCAAACTGCTGCGTGCCCCTTGAGCTAAAACGTTGCAAACTAGACGAAGTCCTCTGGACGGACATTGCTGCACTCAAAGTGTTTGTTCATGTCCCGAATCCAAGCCTGAGCGTCAAACGACTGATCACACGATGTGAAGGTCTTCGGCTGGTTTGCGAGGAATTGACTCAGAGATGCAAACTAATTACCACCATGGTCGAAATTGCCCTGCTGCTAATTTGTCCTCTCTTGCAATAGCTGGATTAACATATGAGTGTTAGCATTTGTTGCAGCCATCACCGCTTGCCAAGCCTCTGCAAGAGGAGGCGGTGGAGGAGGAGGAGGCAGAGGGGGTGGTGGCGGCATTTCAACACCCTCACGACACAGATTCTAATGAGTTGGTGGAGCCATCCTGAAGACGGACAACACATTAGACCAGAGAATAATATTGAAGGTAAAGCTGAATCAAAAGGCAGGAATATCTGAACAAGAATATTAGCAATTGCACTCGAACAAAATAGTAAGAATGCTTCCTCAAAGTGACTGTCGACAAAATTCTGATTAAAGACCACTTGCAATCCAAGTATGAGCTAGAACTGCTCGGAACAAACGTATGATCGAGATTCCATCCGATATCTTCGTGGATATGATCGCACAGGCTCGAATTTACAGTAGCCATCCTGTGCAAGGCAGTGCACACGACTTATGAAGCATCCTCGAGTCGTAGCAAGCTACAAGGACTCTTTAAGACACAACGAGAACCGCTGTAAAACGACCGCGAACAAACGTACCCACTGAATGTCGAATCCCAACATCTCATCATGCATCTGTAGGAAGATTGTCCTATAAGTCATTACTTGATATCCCACCTATGAATTCCCGAAATATCTAGTCATGCAATCTGGTATACGGATACAAGGGGTGGTGGCGGCATTTCAACACCCTCACGACCCGGATTCAGATGAGTTGGTGGAGCCATCCTGAAGACGGACAACACATTAGACCAGAGAATAATATTGAAGGTAAAGCTGAATAAAAAGGCAGGAATATCTGAACAAGAATATTAGCAATTGCACTCGAACAAAATAGTAAGTATGCTTCCTCAAAGTGACTGTCGACAAAATTCTGATTAAAGACCACTTGCAAACCAAGTATGAGCTAGAACTTCTCGGAACAAACGTATGATCGAGATTCCATCCGATATCTTCGTGGATATGATCGCACCGTATCGAATTTACAGTAGCCATCCTGTGCAAGGCAGTGCACACGACTTACGAAGCGTCCCCGAGTCGTAGCAAGCTACAAGGACTCTTTAAGACACAACGAGAACCACTGTAAAACGACCATGAACAAATGTACCAACTGAATGTCGAATCCCAACCTCACATCATGCATCTGTAGGAAGATTGTCCTATAAGTCACTACTTGATATCCCACCTACGAATTCCTGAAATATCTGGTCATGCAATCTGGTATACGGATACAAGGAGTAATATTTCACACAACTCCTATACTAACCCGTCCAGTGTATCACATCCGTCAACACATAACCAGAATCTCGGACCTTCGTCTACTACAGACCCTCGTGATCACAACGATACACAGTGTGGCGATACCTCCGGAACTCTCTGCACCAGTACTGGGGAAGCCGGTCTCCTCTCGTCACAACTAGTATTAAAGCAATTACGAACATCCTCCGACGTGAGATACTAAGAAATTTGAATGATGGCGATGTGCACAAGAATCCCCTCGAGCTCAACTCCCCGGAAGAAATCAAGTTAGACAGGAGGCACCAAGACAGAACTCCGTCACATCGATATCATATAGATTTCAAAATACCCGTGTGATCCTAAATTTTTTTTGAGCGAGAAGAGGAGTAGAATCAAGATTTCCTACGTCGAGAACCTCATGAGAGCATAAAAGAGGAGAAAAAAAGAAACCTACTCTCCGATATAACTAAGACTCAAAACATTTTACTAGAATCGACTTGGCCAAGTTCGATCACACAAATGCTCATATGGTCGTCTAGCTCTGATACCAACTTGTAACGCCCCGGACACACCCGCTGGTGGTCGTTACTCCTGGCAGGATCTAGACTGGCCTCACATATCAATACTAGTCTTTTCTGTGCACTTTGTGCTCACTCATGCGCACCTGGGATCAACTTCCCGGTCGGTCACCCATCCTAGAACTACTCCAAGCTGAGCATGCTTAACCTGGGAGTTCTGTTCGAATGGGCTCCCAAAAAAGAAGGAATACCTTATTGATATGAGTAGTCTATCATCCCTAATAAGCGAGACTATCATAGGCAACCCCTTAGGGCGCCGGCCAAAGAGGCCCTCCTTGGGTCGACCGAAGTGGGAAGGGAGGAGTCCTTCTCCAATCCCACTTGGATTAGGACTCCTTCCTTATTTTCCCACCTCTTTTGGATTTTCCACTTTTTCCTCATGGGCTTTCCTTGGATGACTTTGTCAGCCCATTATACCTTATTGTGCATCCAATAAATCCACGTGGACCCCTTGGGGCGTAGTGGGCCCACCCAGTGGGCCCCCGGAACCCATTCGTCACTCTCGGTACACTGCCGGCAATGCCCGAAAACTTTCCGGAATCCAAACACCAACTTCCTATATATCAATCTTCGTTTCCGGACCATTCCGGAAACCCTAGTGACATCTGCGATCTCATCTGGGACTCCAAACAACCTTCGCTCACCAACACATATAACTCAACTATACTAAAAACATCATCGAACCTTAAGTGTGCAGACCCTACGAGTTCGAGAACTATGTAGACATGACCCGAGGCACTCCTCGGTCAATATCCAATAGTGGGACCTAGATGTCCATATTGGATCCTACATATTCTACAAAGATCTTATCGGTTGAACCTCTGTGCCAAGGATTCATATAATCCCGTATAACATTCCCTTTGTCCTTCAGTATGTTACTTGCCCGAGATTTGATCGTCGGTATCCCTATACCTATTTCAATCTCGTTACCGACAAGTCTCTTTACTCATTCCGTAATACAAGATACCGTGACTCACACTTGAGTCACATTGCTTGCAAGGCTTATATGTGATGTTGTATTACCGAGTGGGCCCCGAGATACCTCTCCGTCACACGGAGTGACAAATCCCAGTCTTGATCCATGCTAACTCAACGGATACCTTCGGAGATACCTGTAGAGCACCTTTATAGTCACCCAATAATGTTGTGACGTTTTATACACACAAGGTATTCCTCCGGTGTCAGTGAGTTACATGATCCCATGGTCATAGGAATGAATACTTGACACGCAGAAAACAATAGCAACAAAATGACACGATCACATGCTACGTTCATAGTTTGGGTCTAGTCCATCACATGATTCTCCTAATGATGTGATCCCGTTATCAAGCGACAACACTTGTCTATGGTCAGGAAACCTTGACCATCTTTGATCAAGGAGCTAGTCAACTAGAGTCTTACTAGGGACAGTGTTTTGTCTATGTATCCACACATGTATTTGAGTTTCCTAACAATACAATTATACCATGGATAATAAACGATTATTACGAACAAAGAAATATAATAATAACTAATTTATTATTGCCTCTAGGGGATATTTCCAACAATCACATGGTATGGCAAGCATTGTCCATAACGCTTGTGTGTACTAACCCATGGTCTTCGTGAGAGTTCTATGTGGGGTCAGGTATGTTTCCATAGGTTTGCGTCAAGAGAGAGATCTCATTCAACCTATGAAGGATGACATCAAGTGGTGATCTTCATCAAGATTGCGGTGTGCAAGTTCAAGTGGAGCATCACGAAGATATCATGCTTGAAGCTTGCCGTCCATTGTGGTGGCAATGGACTTGTGAAGATGTGTTGAAGAGTGGCTCACCCATAGTGAGTATGGGGGAGCAATCAACTAGTATTCATCAAACCAACGCAGAATTGCCATGGTGTTGTTTTTGTGCAGAAATAAAAGTTCTCGGAATGTCCTAAAAATTTACAGAGATTTTTTTTGGAATAAAAGAAAAATACCTACGCAAAGATCCACCGGCGGAGGTGGACTAGTGGGCCACAAGCCCACAGGCCGCGGCCACCCCCCCGGCCGCGCCGTGAGGGCTTGTGGGGTCCACGTGGCTCCACCGCCCCCAAACTCATCTCTATATCTTCCGTTTCGCCCGAAAAAAAATCAGAGAGAAGGTTTCGTCACGTTTTGCGATATGGAGGCGCCTCCACATCCTGTTCTTCATCTGGAGGGCAGTTCTAGAGTTCGTTTCGGGCTCCAGAGAGGGGAAATCGTCGCCATCGTCATCATCAACCTTTCTCCATCGACAATTCCATGATGCTCTTCATCGTTCGTGAGTAATCTCATCGTAGGCTTGCTGGACAGTGATGAGTTGGATGAGATCTATCATGTAATCGAGTTAGTTCTTGACGGGGATTGATCCCTAGTATCCACTATGTTCTAGATTGATGTTGCTACTACTTGGCTATGCTTAATGCTTGTCACTAGGACCCGAGTGCCATGATTTCAGATCTGAACCTATTATGTTGTTGCCAATATATGTGTGTTTTAGATCCTATCTTGCAAGTTGTAGTCACCTACTATGTGTTATGACCCGGCAACCCCAGAGTGACAATAGCCGGAACCACTCCCGGAGATGACCATAGTATGAGGAGTTCATGTATTCACCAAGTGTTAATGCGTTGGTCCGGTTCTTTATTAAAAGGAGAACCTTAATATCCCGTAGTTTCCATTAGGACCCCGCTTCCACGGGAGGGATGGACAATATATCTCATGCAAGTTCTTTTCCCTAAGCACGTATGACTACATACGGAATACATGCCTACATTAGATTGACGAACGGGAGCTAGTTACATATCTCTCCGTGTTATAGCTGTTACATGATGAATCACATCCGCCACACTCATCCATCACCGATCCACTTCCTACGAGTCTTTTACTACTGGTCCTCGCTACGTTACTTTGTCTAGGCTTGTCCCTTGCTACAAAAGGGATTGGGCCACTTTGCTGCTACTGTTGCTACTGCTACCACTTTGCTGCTACTGTTGCTATTGCTGTTACTTTGCTGCTGGTGCTACTGTTGTTCCTTCCTACTCCGATGTTACTTGTTGCAAGATCTTTTCCGACACTATTGTCGGGGAAGAATAGTTACTCGTCCACGGGCAACTTACTGGCGCCATTGGAATAGTCTGTCGTTAACAGATCGTTTCTGGCACCGTTTTTATCATACTACTTTGCTACTGACACTTTGCTTGCAGACACTAATCTTTCAGGTGCTAATACTTGAGAATATTCTTTCGCTTCCCTTGGAGAACCAACAAATTTGGGTTGAATACTCTACCCTCGAAAACTGTTGCGATCCCCTACACCTGTGGGTTATCAAGGCTATTTCTGGCGCCGTTGCCGGGGAAGCACAACTATATTCTCTGAGTCACTTGGGATTGATGTCTACTGATCACTATGAGGAATCCGAAATATCCAAGAACTAAAATCTTGCCTTCCACAACGACGAGAGGTAAGGAACTGCCATCTAGCTCTGCACTTGGTTCACCTTCAGTTTTGAGTAAGTTTGCGACATCGCCTCCTGCTAGAAATCTTGATATGTCGCCTATGCCTGATGATCCTATGCTTGATATTATGCCTGATGATGCTATGCTTGATACTATACCTGATAATGCTATGCTTGATACTATGCCTGATGATGCTATACTTGATACTATGCCTGATACTGCTTTGCCACTAGGTGCCCTTGATGCACATATTGCTAGAATTGCTGCTAGATGTGATGATACTTCTGAAACTGCTGATACTATTGAAGTAGAACCTGCTACTATGCCTGAATTGCCTGTTATGCCTGATACGCGTTATGTTATGGACGGAGAGATAGCTGAGGATTTTCTTGCGTGTAAGGATAGCTATGATGTTGAGAAATTACTGCACAAGTGGAAAGAAAAATCTCTGAACGCTAGGATGAAATACGACCCGAAGTTTGCCACTTCGCCTATCTTTGTGACCGATAAGGATTATGAATTCCTTTCGATCCTGAGTTAATCACTCTAGTTGAATCTGATCCTTTTGATGGTTATGAGTCTGAAATGGTTGTAGCCCATCTTACCAAACTGCACGATATAGCCACCCTATTCACTAGTTAGGAAAAGATCCGCCACTACTATATGCTCAAGCTATTTCTTTTCTCGCTAAAGGATGATGCTTAGACTTGGTTCACTTCTCTTGATCCTGGTTGTGTGAGTAGCCCCCATGATATGGTCTACTACTTCTCTGAAAAATATTTCCCTGCCCATAAGAAGCAAGCTGCCTTGTAGGAAATATACAACTTTGCTCAAGCTGAAGAAGAGAGTCTCCCACAAGCTTGGGGGAGGCTTATCCAACTACTGAATGCTTTGCCTGATCACCCTCTTGAGAAGAATGAAATACTTGATATCTTCTATAATGGACTTACCGATGCTTCTAAATACCACTTAGATAGTTGTGCCGGTAGTGTTTTTAGGGAACGAACCGTAGAACAAGCTGAGATTCTGTTGAACAACATCTTGTGCAATGAGAATGCTTGGACTATTCCCGAACCACCTCCTAAGCCAACTCCGAAGAAAAGAGGTATTCTATTCCTCAGTCCTGAAGATATGCAAGAAGCCAAGAAATCTATGCGAGAGAAAGGCATTAAATCTGAACATGTCAAAAATCTACCACCTATCGAAGAGATCCATGGTCTCGATAACCCGATACAGGTAGTAGAAGTAAATTCTCTGCGTAGGTTTGATGAGAGTGATATTCCTTTTGATAAACCTGCTAGCTTATGCTTGGATGAATTTGATAACTTCGTTGCCAAACAACAGAGTTTCAATGATTATGTTAGCAGACAATTGGAAAAGAATGCTCGTATGCTTAGTCATTTAAGTGCTTGTGTAGACAGAAATGTCAATGATCTTAAACTTCTGAGTAAACATGCTTCTATGGTTACTACTCAGGTAGAACAAGTACTTAAAGCTCAAAATGACTTGCTCAATGAGTTGAATGACAATTCCGTCAGAGTCGTCACTAGAGGCGGTAGAGTGACTCAGGAACCTTTGTATCCCGAGGGTCATCCGAAGAGAATTGAACAAGATTCTCAAGGAGTTAGCACTGATGCACCTAATCATCCTAGAAAGAAGAAGAAAGATGATAGGAACCTGCACGCTAGCAACCCTGTTGCTGCTACACATGAGAGTCCGAACGATGCCTCTGTCTCTGATGATGAAACACAATCTGGTGATGAACATGAGCCTAATGATAATATCACTAGTGATGTTCATGAAGATGCTCAACCTAGCAATGAAAAGGATGTGGAGATTGAACCTGATCTTGATAACCCACAACCTAAGAATAGGAGATACGATAAGAATGACTTCGCTGCTAGGAAGCACAGTAAAGAAAGGGAACCGTGGGTTCAGAAACCCATGCCCTTTCCTCCCAAACCATCCAAGAAAAAGGATGATGAGGATTTTGAGCGATTCGTTGAAATGATCACACCTGTCTTCCTGCAAATGCGTTTGACGGATAAGCTCAAGATGTCTCCGTATTCTAAGTACATGAAAGATATTGTGACTAATAAGAGGAGGATACCCGAGGTTGAGATTTCCACCATGCTCGCTAATTATACCTTCAAAGGTGGAACTCCTAAGAAACTAGGTGATCCCGGTGTGCCCACTATACCTTGCTCCATTAAATGCAACTACGTTAGAACTGCGTTATGAGATCTTGGAGCCGGTGTTAGTGTTATGCCTCTCTCTCTTTATCGTAGGCTTGAACTGGATAAGTTGACACCCACTAAAATCTCTCTGCAAATGGCCGGCAAATCAACTGCTTTCCCTATCGGCATTTGCGAGGATGTGCCTGTTGTGGTTGCTAACATCACTATCTTAACAGACTTTGTTATCTTGAATATTCCCGAGGACGATGCCATGGCTGTCATCCTCGGAAGACGCTTTTTAAACACTGCAGGAGCTGTTATAGATTGCAACAAAGGCAATGCCACTTTCCATGTCAATGGTAATGAGCATACGGTGCACTTTCCGAAGAAACAATATCGAGTACATTGCATCAATGCTATCGAAAAAACTTCATCGATTCTTATTGGGAGCTTTGAATGCCCTATTCCTCGTGACAAGATGAAGTATGATTTGCTTGTTGGCGAGATACACATCCCCATTGAGGTGACCTAGTGACTATTCTAAAATTCTCTGTCTTCTTTTGCGATTCGAGAAAGTTTTGTCGAGGGGATTTGATCAACCCCATTGATGGAATTGTTTCAATGACCATGAGATGGATGAATCAAGGAGTCACAAACCTCTGTTCCAAGCTTTCACTTTAGGTTGCTTAGAATAAAAATGATAGATTTAGTTTAGTTTTCCCTGTTATCTGTTTTAGCGTCCCGTAGAAAAGTACCCCGAAAATAAAAGTTCTCCGAACGCTGTGAAAATCAAGTATGATTTTTTCTGGATTTTTTTGAAAAATACTGGGACAAAGAGTCTGTCTGGGGGCCACACCAGTGGGCCACAAGCCCTAGGGGCACGGGCACCCCCCTGGCCGCACCACCCAGGCTTGTGGGGCCCACAGGCACCCCCTCCACTCATTCTTGCTCTCATCTGGTTCTCCTTCCTCCAGAAAAAATCATTTCGCAGCTCAAACGCGTGTTCTTGCTCCTCTTGCTGGGATTTTCGATCTCTTTGCTCAAATCACCGTTATCCAAACTGTTTTTGGGAAATTACTCCTTGGTAAGTGACTCCTCCATTGATCCAATTAGTTTTTGCTCTAGTGCCTTATACTCCGCGTATTTTTGCTACCTTGGTGACCCTATTCTTGAGCTTTGCATGCTAATTCTAGTTGGTCCCAAGTAGTTTTGATGCGTAATATGGCCTCTAGGCACTTGTGGGTGCAGTTGCTATGAGTTTTGTTGAGCCTTATTCAGTTTTCCTTAGAATCACTAAGAAATTCAGAAATTTTCAGAGATAGAAAAGGGAAAAGATGAGGAGGTTCTTAAGAGGCTCGTCAAGCCGTGACCCCAAGGATGATGGGAGTGAGAAGAAGCCCAAGTATTTGGTCCCTCGAGTCGCAGAAGTTCGAGCGTGTGAGTGGCCAAGCGACGTGTTCTTACGCGCCGCTGGAATTTATGAGGACTTTTATCACTTGGTGGAGAACGCAGGCCTTACCGCCTTTGTTGTAGATAAGTGTCCGCAATACCTCCTCCTCACTAATATCTTCGTACAAAGCTTTAACTTCTATCCGAGGAAGAATCCTCCTATGGTTGAGTTTTAACTTTATGATATCCCCCAGCGCATATCACTCCAGGATTTTTGCAATTTTTGCAAATTACCTTTTGTTGGGGATATTCATGAACCTCGTCCACGAGACTTGGAAGCTTTCATCGATACAATTGCTGTAGGAGAGGAGAGAGGAGTGTCTTGCGCTAGAGCTGCTAGCATTCATTTTCTCGTGCTTCGGTACTTCTCACTATTTGTGGGAAAATGTTTGATTGGCCATGGGAAAGATGAGTCACTTAGTTCCCCAGATCTTGCGGTCCTGCGCGAAGCCCTTTATAACGATAAAACTTATAGCTTAGGCGCTATAGTAGATCAACAGTTGAACACGAACCGTTCTAAGGGCATTGTCTATGGAGGTATCTATTCTACTCGTCTTGCTAGACACTTTGAGATAACTATTAGAATGGATGAGGAAGAAGAGATTCTTCTTCCCGAGAGATATCTAGATTACGATAGCATGGTTCGCCATGACTTTCTTGATAGAGACATAAATAGAAGGATGATTTATAACTTGGTATTTAGTCAGGGTACTCGTGAGACTATTACTTTGCCTGCTCCTTCTTTGTTCAATCTTCATGCAGGCAGGTACACTATTATGCCCTCGGACATCTACGCATATTGGGGCTTACCCCAACCACAGGTGCCCGTGCCCGAGCCGCGAGTCGAGTACCAGACGCTGGTTTATCAGTGGGAGCGAGAGGAGCTCACACAACAGTGGCATCCTCAGTCCACTATGGAGTACCCCGGAGCTGGTTATTTCCCTCCTTGGGAGTAGACAAACTTAGGCCAAAAGCCTAAGCTTGGGGGAATATGTGTTTCTCACCAACTTTACATTCTTGCTTATGCTTTCACTTTGTTAGCCGGTGTTCACACTTTGCCACTATATCATCCATGCTAGTTTATTTTCTTTTTCTCGTTTTCTTTTCGTGTGTATGTCTAGTTTGAGAAAACCAAAAAGATTTTCCTTTCTTCTTTTGCTTGTTGGGAGCTTTCCCGTGTAGATAGTTTTCTTTTTCTTTGGGTCAAGGTAGAAGATATTGGTTACAATGTTTAGTGTCTCTTGCATGCATACCTGTTTAGCTTTCAAAGAGCCATATTACTTTGTCTTCTCCTTTGTGTTTGCCTGCAGATTCCAGCGTAGTCCAATGCACGAGCACTCTTATTATTGTTCACATCGTTCGGTCGTGCAAGTGAAAGGCAATAATGACGATATATGATGAAGTGACTGAGCTTGGAAAAGCTGGTATGAACTCGATCTATTTTGTTTTTGTAAATATGACTAGCTCACTGTTCCTAGTTCAACTTTTTCGTGAGAGAAACATGTTTGCAATGACAACTTAGAGATCATAGTTGCTTATGCCATGCTTACTTAGCTAGGAGCTTATGATGGTTTGTCTTGGATGCCCACATGAATGTTGAGATGACTATGATGTAGTGTGATAGGATGGTATCCTCCTTTGAATGATTCAAGTGGGTTGACTTGGCGCATGTTCACGCATGTAGTTGAAACAAAATCAACATAGCCTCTATGATGTTCATGTTCATGGTGATTTATGTCCTACTCATTCTTGCACTCAATGTTAGTTAATCTCAATGCATTTTGATGACTGTTGTCGCTCTCTAGTTGGTCGCTTCCTAGTCTTTTGCTAGCCTTCACTTGTACTAAGAGGGAATACTGCTTGTGCATCCACTTCCATAAACCCAAAGTTGTGCCATACGAGTCCACCATACCTACCTATGTGCGGTATCAACCTGCCGTTCCAAGTAAATTTGCATGTGCCACTCTCTAAATCTTCAAGAAATAATCTGTTTTGCATGCCCGAACCGCTCATGTGGTGACAGGGGGCTATTGGTGTCTTCCATCCTAGGCGTGTTATCCTCGATATGTGTTTATTCACTATCATTCACGAGAAAGGGGCCGGTAATTGGAATTCCCAGTTCCATGCTCAAATCGAAAAGATAATTGCAAACAAAACTCCCCCAGGATTGATGTTGGTATGGACGGTACCCGAGGATTCGGCTAGCCGTGGAGTGTGATTGATTGGTGGTGGGGGAGTCAAAACTTTACTTTTCTGTTTGGGAACCGCCTATAGCATGTGTAGCGTGGAAGATGTTGAAAAATCTTAGTCATTGCGTTGACAATGAAAGCATGCCACCCAAAATTATTATCTCTGTTTTCAAAGCTTGAGCTCTGGCACCTCTGCAAATCAATGCTTCCCTCTGCGAAGGGCCTGTCTATTTATGTTCTTGTTGATTCATCCTCCTCTTACAAAAGCACCAATTAGAGAGCACCTATGTCATTTTTATGCGTTGCTTTTAACTGTGTTGAGTATGACTATGATTGGATCTTCATTGCAATGAATTACAAAGTTTAGTTAGCCCTTGGTCTTTGAAGGTGCTCTGCATTTATGTTTTGCGGTCTCAGAAAGAGCTAGCGAGATACCATCTATTCGTACTGCTTCATGTTGTTTTGATTAAAGTGTTGACATTTGAGGCTTATTATTATTTGCTTGCTAGTTGATTATGCCATTGATATGAGTTTACCATGAGACCTAGATGTCATTTCCTTATGTGGTTTGCTTGTGATCTTGCTGAAATTCTGTTTATGAGTTAGACATAGTTGCAACAACAAGATCAAACAGAGTTTGTCAAAGTTTTTCTTTTGTCTCTTTCAGTTTGTCAACTGAATTGCTTGAGGACAAGCAAGGCTTTAAACTTGGGGGAGTTGATACGTCTTCGTCGTATCTACTTTTCCAAACTCTTTTGCCCTTGTTTTGGACTCTAATTTGCATGATTTGAATGGAACTAACCTGGACTGACGTTGTTTTCAGGAGAATTGCCATGGTGTTGTTTTTGTGCAGAAATAAAAGTTCTCCGAATGTCCTAAAAATTTACAGAGATTTTTTCTGGAATAAAAGAAAAATACCTGCGCAAAGATCGACCGGAGGAGGTGGACCAGTGGGCCACAAGCCCACAGGCCGCGGCCACCCCCCTGGCCGCGTGATGACCCACAAGTATAGGGGATCAATCGTAGTCCTTTCGATAAGTAAGAGTGTCGAACCCAATGAGGAGCAGAAGGATCTGACAAATGGTTTTCAGCAAGGTAAAATGTGCATGCACTGAAATTGTCGGTAACAAGTGATTGTGTGGTGAGATGATTCGTAGCAAGCAAGAAGTATCAAAAGTAACAACGATGCAGCAAAGTGGCCCAATCCCTTCTGTAGCAAGGGACAAGCCTGGACAAAGTCTTATAGGAGGAAAAACGCTCCCCAGGACACATGGGAATTTCTGTGATGCTAGTTTCATCATGTTCATATGATTCGCGTTTGTTACTTTGATAGTTTGATATTTGGGTGGACCAACGCTTTGTTACTGCCCTTACTTGGACAAGCAGCCCACTTATGATTAACCCCTTTCGCAAGCATCCGCAACTACGAAAGAAGAATTAAGACAAAGTCTAATGATGACCCACAAGTATAGGGGATCAATCGTAGTCCTTTCGATAAGTAAGAGTGTCGAACCCAACGAGGAGCAGAAGGCTCTGATAAACAGTTTTCAGCAAGGTAATAACTGCAAGCACTGAAAGTAGCGGTAACAAGTGATGGTGTAGTGAGGTGAAACGTAGCAGGTGAAAAGTAACAAGTAAAAAGTAATAGCAACGGTGCAGCAAAGTGGCCCAATCCCTTTTGTAGCAAGGGACAAGCCTGAACAAAGTCTTATAGGAAGTAAAGCGCTCCCGAGGACACACGGGAATTTCTGTCATGCTAGTTTCATCATGTTCATATGATTCACATTCGTTACTTTGATAGTTTGATATGTGGGTGGACCGGCGCTTGGGTACTGCCCTTACTTGGACAAGCATCCCACTTATGATTAACCCCTCTCGCAAGCATCCGCAACTACGAAAGAAGAATTAAGACAACGTCTAACCATAGCATTAAACTAGTGGATCCAAATCAGCCCCTTACGAAGCAACGCATAAACTAGGGTTTAAGCTTCTGTCACTCTAGCAACCCATCATCTACTTACTACTTCCCAATGCCTTCCTCTAGGCCCAAATAATGGTGAAGTGTTATGTAGTCGACGTTCACATAAAACCACTAGAGGAAAAACAACATACAACATATCAAAATACCGAACGAATACCAAATTCACATGACTACTATTAGCATGACTTATCCCATGTCCTCAGGAACAAAAGTAACTACTCACAAAGCATAATAATATTCATGATCAGAGAGGTAATGAGTAGCATCAAGGATCTGAACATAAACTCTTCCACCAAATAATCCAACTAGAATCAACTACAAAGAGTAATCAACACTACTAGCAACCTTACAAGTACCAATCGGAGTCGCGAGACGGAGATTGGTTACAAGTGATGAACTAGGGTTTGGAGATGAGATGGTGCTGATGAAGATGTTGATGGTGACGAGTCCCCTCCGATGAGAGGAGTGTTGGTGATGACAATGGCGACGATTTCCCCCTCCGGGAGGGAAGTTTCCCCGGCAGGATCGTCCTGCCGGAGCTCTAGATTGGTTATGCTCAAGTTCGGCCTCGTGGCGGCGGCGCCTCCTCGAAAAAGCTCCGCCTTGATTTTTTCCAGACGAATCCCTTCATATAGCAGAAGAGGGGGGCCAGTGGGCCACCAGGGTGCCCACAAGCCCTGTAGCCGCGACCAGGGGGGCAGGCCGCGGCTACCAGGCTTGTGGCCCCCTGGCAGCTCCCCTCTGGCACTTCTTTCGCCCAGTATTTTTTATATATTCCCAAAAAATTCCACGTTGATTTTCTGGGCATTTGGAGTTGCGCGGAATAGAGGACTCAGAGTTGGTCCTTTCCCAGTCCAGAATTCTTGCTGCCGGTATTCTCCCTCTTCAAATAAACCTTGGAAAATAAGAGAGAAAAGGCATAAGTATGGTACCACAAAGTATAATAACAGTCCATAAAGCGATAAATATCAACATGAAAGCATGATGCAAAATGGACGTATCAACTCCCCCAAGCTTAGACCTCGCTTGTCCTCAAGCGAAAACCAAGACCCATAAACATGTCCACATGTTTAGGGATGAAGGTGTCGATAAAACATAATACGGACATGAGGGCATCATGATCACACATAGAACAACAATACATCATCAAGATTTTTCTGGGAAAGTAACAATTCCTTCACAAAGCAAAGTATGAATCAAAAACCTTACCGAGAAGTAGCCAACAACAGTCCATAGTCATTGAAGCAATTGCAATTTATCATAACATCAGAAAGAGTCAAATAAGAGCTTGTAAAGCAAATCCACATAATCAATCATCTCTTTTGTTTTCCACAATTGTTACAACTCACGTGGTACTCATGGTATCAAAGTTTCAGCTGGACACAGAGAAAGATAGGGGCTTATAGTTTTGCCTCCCAACCATTTACCTCAAGGGTAAAGTCAACAATAATAAAGCATAAGTACTCATCTCCAAGTTGAAATATGAATATAGATCTTTCCCTAGCATATGACGTTCCCCAAGATGAAGACGGAATAGGGAATTGGTGTTGATCACCATGACTTTCACAAGGACAAGAGTAAATGTACAAGATAAGCCCTTCGCAGAGGGAAGCAGAGGTTGTCATGCGCTTTTAAGGTTTGGATATACGACCTCTTAGTATAAAGGAACGTCATTTTATATTGCCCCCTATGATAAAGAACTTTATTATGCAGTCTGTCGCTTTTATGTCTTCCTCATCACAGGTTCGTACAAAGCTTATATTCCACACACTAATAAATCATACATACTTTAGGTAGCAACTTTTTATTGCTTGCACCGATGACAACTTACTTGAAGGATCTTACTCAATCCATAGGTAGGTATGGTGGACTCTCGTGGCAAAACTGGGTTCAAGGTTTATGGATGCACAGGTAGTATTTCTACTTAGTACGGAAGTTTTGGCTAATATGAGGTGGAAGCAATCGTCACATGCTAAGGGATCTCTAGACATATAACATTGTTTGGAATCAAGCAAACACAATTCATTATGTTGTCTTCCTTGTCCAACATCTACTTCTAAGCATGTAATAGTTTGGTGAGTGCTCACAATTATAGAAAGTGTCTAAGATAATAAATTTATATGTGAACCTCTCTTTCCTTATTACTTCTTATTAATTGCAACAATGACTGGGGTCTATGTTGGTCTATTATCAATAAGTTTCAATCATCATACTTGTTATATGTGAAGCTATCACTTTCCATAAGATCATCTCATGATCTTTCATGCTATCGTTCTTTTCATACTTTTGATCACGGCACAAAACAAAGCCCTTGACTAAGATACTCTTTATTATATAGTTCGCAAGCTCGAATAGATCGGGGGAGACACAAGGCAAAAGACTCAAACTAAACACTAAAGACTTATCCCACTAAGAGAAGAAATAAAAACTGAGAAGGAAAGAACCAAAACAAAGGTAAAAGCAAAAGATATAAAGGTGATACGATACCAGGGCAACTCCCCCAAGCTTGGCACAAGCCAAGGGAGTTGCCCATACCAATGCTTAGTTGTATTCCTTTGGTGGTGATGGTGGTGGAGTCTTTCCCTTTGATTCCAAGGGAGCTATCAATCTTTTATTTATACCTTGGAGATCTGCGACATGATTCTCCAGCAAAACAACTTCACGAGAAAGGGAAATATTGCGAGCACGAGTTGTTTCGCAAAACCTCAAGAGTTCAATCAAGGATGGAGACAGCATGTGGAGGAAGGGTTGGAGAAAATCCACTCCTTCAAGGTCTTCAATGTTGAACATAGGTTGAACTTCCTCCCTAGCTTGGGTTTTCTCCTTAGCTTTGTCCCTGGCTTCCGTGACTTTTACTCTTTTCAGATCAGCATCTACTTCTTCATGAACTTGAGGGAGATTATTCTCCCCAACAGATTCCTGAGACATCTTTGCTCTAAATCTATGGCAGACAACAGGCTCGAAACGAAAACAGAGGAAAACTGCCCGATACGGAGATCAAAACCCTCGAGCGTATATATAATGATTTTTTCTGGACCAGAAGGAGTGCTCCGCAAGAAAACGGAGTCCGGGAGGCACACGAGGTGCCCACAAGCCCTGTAGCCGCGGCCAGGGGGAGGCCGCGGCTACCAAGCTTGTGGCCGCCTCGTGCGCTCTCCGGACTGCTTTTTATTTTTCTAATTTTCCATAAATTCCAAAACAGAGAAAATTTCCTACTAGAAAAGTTTTGGAGTCCAGTTACTTACCGAAACACATACCTCCTCGTTTTTAGAGTCTGAAAGATGCTGATAAACATCCCTAATGTACTCATGTGGAGTTATGATATTGATGATATTGGTGTCAACATTTATGGGAGTACCACAGATATAATGCTTGATTCTTTGCCCATTTACCACTCTCGGAAAATTACCTTCCGTGTTGTTGATTTTGATGGCAGCGGAACGATATACTTCCTCGACAACGTAGGCACCTTCCCATTTAGAGAGAAGCTTGCCTGCGAAGAATCTTAAGCGAGATTTGTATAGGAGGACATAATCACCTACATTGAACTCACGTTTTTGTATTCTTTTATCGTGCCATCTCTTAACCTTTTCCTTGAACAACTTGGCATTCTCATATGCCTCGGCCCTCCATTCATCTAATGAGCTGATATCAAACAACCGCTTCTCACCGGCAAGTTTGAAATCGAAGTTGAGCTCTTTGATTGCCCAATAAGCTTTGTGTTCTAGCTCAAGAGGTAAATGACAGGCCTTACCGTAAACCATTTTATACGGCGACATGCCCATGGGATTCTTATAAGCAGTCCTATAAGCCCATAGTGCATCATCAAGTTTGCTAGACCAATCCTTTCGAGATCTATTGACAGTCTTTTGTAGGATCAATTTGATCTCCCTATTACTCAACTCTACTTGACCACTAGACCGAGGATGATAAGGAGATGCAACTCTATGGTTGACATCATACTTAGCAAGCGTCTTGCGGAAAACACCATGAATGAAGTGTGAACCGCCATCAATCATCAGATATCTAGGGACTCCAAATCTTGGGAAAATGACTTCTTTAAGCATCTTAATAGAGGTGTGGTGATCAGCATTTCTAGTGGGGATAGCTTCTACCCACTTAGTGAATTAATCAACAGCAACTAAGATGTGAGTATACCCATTGGAACTTGGGAAGGGTCCCATATAATCAAAGCCCCAGACATCAAATGGTTCAATCACAAGTGAATAGTTCATAGGCATTTCCTGATGTTTACTGATGTTCCCTATTCTTTGGCATTCGTCACAAGACAAGACAAACTTACGGGCATCCTTGAAGAGAGTGGTCCAATAGAAACCTGATTGCAATACCTTATGAGCACTTCTATCTCCAGCATGGTGTCCTTCGTAGGCTTCGGAATGACACTTCTGCAGGATCTGTCCGTGTTCATGTTCATGCACACAACGTCTAATAACACCATCTACTCCTTCCTTATAAAGGTGAGGATCATCCCAAAAGTAGTGTCTCAAATCAAAGAAGAATTTCTTCTTTTGCTGGTAGGTGAAACTGGGTGGTATGTATTTGGCTACGATATAGTTTGCGTAATCAGCATACCACGGTGCACTATGTGAAGTGTGGATGACATTCAATTGCTCATCGGGAAAGTTGTCATCAATAGGCCGTGGGTCATCAAGGAAATTCTCTAGCCTGGACAAGTTATCTACTACAGGGTTATCAGCACCCTTTCGGTCAACAACGTGCAAATCAAATTCCTGTAGCAGGAGAACCCATCTGATTAGCCTAGGCTTAGTGTCCTTCTTCTCCATAATGTACTTAATAGCAGCATGATCAGAGTGAATAATGACTTCGGAGTCAACTATGTAAGATCTGAACTTTTCACATGCAAACACGACTGCTAAAAATTCCTTCTCCGTAGTGGCATAGTTTCTTTGGGCACTGTCTAGAGTTTTACTAGCGTAGTGAATGCCATTCAACTTCTTGTCAACTCTTTGTCCTAGAACAGCACCAACAACATAATCACTAGCGTCGCACATGATTTCAAAGGGCAAGTTCCAATTAGGTGGTTGAACAATAGGTGCAGTTATCAAGGGCTTCTTAAGTATTTCGAAAGCTTCCTCACAATCCTCATCAAAAACAAAAGGAACATCCTTCTGCAAGAGGTTGGTAAGAGGCCTAGAAATCTTAGAGAAGTCTTTAATGAACCTTCTATAGAAACGAGCATGACCTAGGAAACTTCGTATACCTCTGATATCTGTGGGGCAAGGCATTTTCTCAATTGCATCAACCTTAGCCTTATCAACTTCAATGCCTTTCTCAGAGATTTTGTGTCCTAAGACGATGCCTTCATTAACCATGAAGTGGCACTTCTCCCAGTTCAAGACGAGGTTGGTATCTTTGCATCTCTGTAAGACTCAATCAAGGTTGCTGAGGCAATCGTCAAAGGAAGAACCATAAACGGAGAAATCATCCATGAAAACCTCAACAATCTATTCACAAAAGTGAGAGAATATTGCCATCATACATCTTGGAAAGGTGGAAGGTGCATTGCATAAGCCAAAAGGCATACGTCTATAAGAAAAGGTACCCAAGGGGCAGGTGAAAGTGGTTTTCTCCTGATAAGATTGTGCAACAGGTATTTGCGAGAAACCTGAATAACCGTCTAGAAAGCAGAAGTGTGTGTTTAGATAGCCTTTCTAGCATTTGGTCGATAAATGACAAAGGATAATGGTCTTTCCTGGTTGCCTTGTTCGGTTTCCGGAAGTCTATCACCATCCTATAGCCAGTAATAATACTCTGTGGGATTAGTTCATTCTTATCATTAGGAACCATGGTGATACCTCCCTTCTTAGGTACGCAATGTACTGGACTTACCCAATCACTATGAGCAACATGATAAATGATTCCTGCTTCCAGAAGCTTTAATATTTCTTTTCTCATGACCTCTTTCATCCTATGATTTAACCTACGATGATGATCAGCGACTGGCTTAGAATCAAGATCGGTTTTAATCTTGTGCTGACATAGAGTGGGACTAACACCCTTAAGATCATCAAGAGTATATCCAATAGCAGCACGGTGCTTCCTCAAAGTTTTTAATAACTTCTTCTCTTCGTGATTCGAGAGGTGAGCACTAACAATAACATGATATATCTCCTTCTCATCAAGATAGGCATACTTAAGTGTATCTGGTAACTGTTTTAGCTCGAACAGAGGATCACCCTTTGGTGGGGGAGGATCCCCAAGCAGTTCAACAGGCAGATTATTCTTAAGAATAGGATATTGTTCTAAAACAATTTTATCTATCTCATCTCTTTCATCCATATGCATATCATTTTCATGCTCAAGAAGATATGGCTCTAAAGGATCCGTAGGAGGCACGACAATAGAGGCAAGAGCAATGATTTCATCCCTACCAGACGACTCTTTTTCAAGGGGTTGTCTTCCAAACTTGGAGAAGTTAAATTCATGAGACACACCCTCGAAACTAACAGTGGAAGTCTGTTTAATACAACCAATATGAGCATTGACAGTGTTGAGAAAGGGTCTACCAAATATGATGGGACAAAAGCTATCTTGTGCAGTAGCAAGCACGAGGAAATCAGTAGGATACTTCGTCTTACCACACATGACTTCTACGTCTCTCACAATTCCCACACGACAGATAGTGTCTCTATTAGCTAGCGTAATAGTGACATCAATGGGTTCTAACTCAGTAGGTGCAATCTCATCTTTGATTTCATCATATAGGTACCGGGGTATTGCACTAACAATAGCACCCATATCACATAAGCCACGATAATAGTGATCTCCTATCTTGACGGAAACAACAGGCATGCCAACTACATGTCCGTATTTTTCTTTCGCGTGAGGTTTAGCAATTCTAGCGGAGTCCTCACAGAATTTGATAACATGCCCGTCTATGTCTTCGGCTAAGAGATCTTTGATAATAGCAACACTAGGTTCAACTCTAATTTCCTCAAAGGGTGCAAGTGGTCTAATGTAACCCCTACGTATTACGGTTGGAGCTTTAGAATAATCCTTTTTCCTAGCAAGGTAAGGTGGTTTCTCAGTGTAGGCAGAAGGAACAATAGGATCATTATACGCAATGACTTTCTCTTCAACTAGATTGGGTTTAACTATGTTGACTTATACGGGAGGATGATACTTAAACCACTTCTCTTTGGGAAGATCAATATGAGCAGCAAAAGATTCACATAGAGAAGCTACTATCTGAGAGTCAAGTCCATACTTAGCGCTAAAATCTCTAGAAGTGTTTGTTTCAACAAAAGATTTAACGCAATCAAACTGGAAATTCATACCTTACTCCTTACCTTCTTAAAGCTCCAAATCTTCAGAGTTACGTTTGATTCTTTCCAATAAATTCCACTTGTGGTCAATATCCTTCTTCATAAAAGAACCGGTACAAGAAGTGTCAAGCATGGTATGATCTTCATGAGAAAGCCGAGCATAAAAGTTTTGAGTGATAATTTCTCTCGAGAGCTCATGATTGGGGCATGAATATAGTATTGATTTAAGCCTCCCCCAAGCTTGAGCTATGCTTTCCCTATCACAAGGCGAAAAGTTATAAATATAATTCCGATCACGATGTACTAAATGCATAGGATAAAACTTTTGATGAAATTCCAATTTCAACCGATTGTAGTCCCATGATCCAGTATCATCACATAGCCTATACCATGTCAACGCATTATCCTTCAAAGATAAAGGAAAGACTTTCTTCTTTACCTCATCCTCGGGCAAACCTGCAAGCTTAAATAAACCACAAACTTCATCTACATAGATTAGATGCAAGTCTGGATGTGATGATCCATCTCCCGTAAAAGGATTAGCCAGCAGTTTCTCAAGCATAACCGAAGGAATTTCATAAAAGATATTTTCAGTAGGTACCTTAGGTTGAGGAGTAACTCCTCGTGCTTCCGTTCATGGTGAAGATATGCCGAACAAATTCCTCAAAGGAACAGTTTCCATAGTGACAAGTGACAATAAATTTCAGCATAGTATATAAATGTTTCCTTACCAAATTCCACTTACCAAAGGCGCTTCACTCCCCGGCAACGGCGCCAGAAAAGAGTCTTGATGACCCACAAGTATAGGGGATCAATCGTAGTCCTTTCAATAAGTAAGAGTGTTGAACCCAACGTGGAGCAGAAGGCTCTGATAAACGGTTTTCAGCAAGGTAATAACTGCAAGCACTGAAAGTGGCGGTAACAAGTGATGATGTAGTGAGGTGAAACGTAGCATGTGAAAAGTAACAAGTAACAAGTAATAGCAACGCTGCAGCAAAGTGGCCCAATCCCTTTTGTAGCAAGGGACAAGCCTGAACAAAGTCTTATAGGAAGTAAAGAGCTCCCGAGGACACACGGGAATTTCTGTCATGCTAGTTTCATCATGTTCATATGATTTACGTTCGTTACTTTGATAGTTTGATATGTGGGTGGACCGGCGCTTGGGTACTGCCCAATGGTGAAGTGTTATGTAGTCGACGTTCACATAACACCAGTAGAGGAAAAACAACATACAACATATCAATATACCGAACGAATACCAAATTCACATGACTACTATTAGCATGACTTATCCCATGTCCTCAGGAACAAAAGTAACTACTCACAAAGCATAATCATATTCATGATCAGAGAGGTAATGAGTAGCATCAAGGATCTGAACATAAACTCTTCCACCAAATAATCCAACTGGCATCAACTACAAAGAGTAATCAACACTACTAGCAACGTTACAAGTACCAATCGGAGTCGCCAGATGGAGATTGGTTACAAGTGATGAACTAGGGTTTGGAGATGACGTGGTGCTGATGAAGATGTAGATGGTGACGAGTCCCCTCCGATGAGAGGAGTGTTGGTGATGACGATTTCCCCCTCCGGGAGGGAAGTTTCCTCGGCAGGATCGTCCTGCGAGAGCTCTAGATTGGTTCTACTCAAGTTCCGCCTCGTGGCGGCGGCGCCTCCTCGAAAAAGTTCCGCCTAGATTTTTTTACGGACGAAACCCTTCATATAGCAGAATAGGGGGCCAGTAGGACACCAGGGTGCCCACAAGCCCTGTAGCCGCGGCCAGGGGGGGAGGCCGCGGCTACCAGGTTTGTGGGCCCCTGGCAGCTCCCCTCTGGCACTTCTTTCGCCCAGTATTATTTATATATTCCCAAAATATTCCACGTTGATTTTCAAGACATTTGGAGTTGCACATAATAGAGGACTCAGAGTTGCTCCTTTCCCAGTCCAGTATTCCAGCTCCCGGTATTCTCCCTCTTCAAATAAACCTTGCAAAATAAGAGAGAAAAGGCATAAGTATGGTACCACAAAGTATAATAATAGTCCATAAAGCGATAAATATCAACACGAAAGCGTGATGCACAATGGACGTATCATCTAACCATAGCATTAAACTAGTGGATCCAAATCAGCCCCTTACGAAGTAACGCATAAACTAGCGTTTAAGCTTCTGTCACTCTAGCAACCCATCATCTACTTACTACTTCCCAATGCCTTCCTCTAGGCCCAAATAATGGTGAAGTGTTATGTAGTCGACGTTCACATAACACCACTAGAGGAAAAACAACATACAACATATCAAATTACCGAACGAATACCAAATTCACATGACTACTGTTACCATGACTTATCTCATGTCCTTAGGAACAAAAGTAACTACTCACAAAGCATAATCATACTCATTGTCGTGGTTTTGTCACGGCAGATGTCCTCGTGAAAGGACTTAGTGTTGGATCCATCACACCTTGGTGGCGACTCAAAGGGGTTGAACGGGAGCGGGACTCAGGTTTACCCAGGTTCGGCCCCTCGTGAGGAGGTAAAAGCCTACGTCCTGCTTTGTGCTGTATTGATGATGATTCGATTACAAGGAGGGCGTAACTCGCCTGACCTAGCTCTCGATGATTTCTAACCTGCGCTCTCCTCCCCTGGGACTCGCCTTTATATACAGGTCGAGCCCTTAGGGTTTACAAGAGTCCTTGCCATTACGCAAGTCATGATTCTTTCTATCTCTAATTCGCCGTGCTTTCCAAGACTTGGAGATCTTCCCAATGACTGATTCTCCACAAGGATCTTGAACCGCCATCCAGCTCCTAGGCTTATTGGGCCAAAGCTTGACTCGCCAAAGGATAAGTAGCCCGCTTGGTGACCCGGCCCAACTAGGCCGGGTCACACAACAGATAATATCCCCAACATTAGGCCCCAGATTGACTTGAACCCGTTCACGCTAACTCTTACCTAGTTAGGGGCGACTCACTCTGCTCTTTTTACGCATCATACGCTTAATCCGCCACCCTTCATGGAAATATCCAAGTCACCGAACCGTTTCTTGTTGACACCATCTTATCCCTTTAATCTCGGAAGAAATGATGACGCAATCCCCAGCGGATCTTTCGACATAGATATCCCGAAAATCTTGGCGCTATTATAGTGAATCTTTATCCTGTCTTCAGTTCCCGCGCGAGGCGCCTTGATTCCAGCACCCGACCCAATAAATAGGCTCGAACATCCCCACCTACCCATTTCGTCGGCCCCTTCTTCCTCGCGACAGCACCAAGAACTCCATTGCCACCCGAGGACCTCCGTCTTCGGCCACCGCGTCCGACGCATCTCCAGGCCGACCAAGTGCGCAACACTCGCCGCGGATCTTCCTCGGTCGCCTCCGGACGCCATCATCAGGCCAGTCCTTCGCCATTAGAGACAGATCTTAGCTCCTCGATGTTCATCGCCTGCCGGTTCCTTAGAACACCTGAATGCCCCCATTGACGCCGATTGGTTCGCAATAACAGTAATAGGCACAGTAGCATCGACCACATCCTCAGTCGATTAGCCCCTGTTTGAGGATCTAAAAAGGCTTCTGTCAAATCCCCTTCAATGTTTTTATCCTAGCCATAGACTGTTTCACCTTATCCAGGTCTTTTTCCATTCATTTTAACTTGCTCGTAGATCTATATTTTGCTGCCTATCGTGTAGAAACCTGTTTATTAATCCTGATGCCCTGAGATGTCTTCTCTAAACCATAGGAAATTCTTAAGACGCCCCTGTGCCCAGATCTGGTCCTTTATTGGTGAGTTAACAAACTCCTTTAGCCACTCAACAAATATTTGGCGGGTTAATAGATCTTCTTAGCCACTCAATAAGTATTTAGCGGGTTAATAGATCCTCTTAGCCGCCCAACAGGTGTTCGGCGAGTTAATTTACCAGTGAACCTTTCCTCTGTAGCTATGGGCACTGTGTTCAAGGCTGATTGGCTCCCGACAAAAGTTGACGACGCCTTCCTCAATGACTGTGTGAAAACGGGGAATCTTGACCCGAAAGAAGTTATCGGGTGGCGATCCGGATTAGGCGAGGAAATCCCCAACCCAAAGGAAGGGGAGATAGTTGTTCTTGCTGAGCACCTCGAACGGGGTTCTAAGCCGCCAGGATCAAAATTCCTCAGAGATGCTATGGCCTTCATGAACGTCCGCCTCCAAGACCTGGGCCCCAACTCGATCAGCAACATATGCCAGTTCCAAGTATTCTGTGAAGGCTACTTGCGGATGGAACCATCGGTCCCTTTCTTTTGGTATTTCTTACATTTGAATCGCCATACCGAATTTGTCAATGGCCCTAGCTTAAAACTTGGAGGGGTCAACGTTCAACGCCGCAGGGACAACTCATTCCCATCACTCGCCATGCTTAGCCATCCCAAAGGCTGGGGCGAGTCTTGGTTTTACTGCCAGGAAACTTCCCCTCCGGGTGAGAACAAACTCCTTGGCTATAGGAAACAACGTCTTCCCACCAACTTCAAACTCCCAGACAAGCTTAGTGAAGAGGATGAGGCGGATTTTATCCCAGTGCTATCCGAGTTACGATCCTTAACAAACAACGGTCTTACTAGAGTTGACTTGATCCGCTGCTGGGTGGAGTGGCGCATCCTTCCCTTGAGTCGCCGAGACGGCTTGATGTGCGAGTTTGATGGGACTTTGGACCACCCCCAATGTTACTTCCGCACAACACTTACAGAAGAATACATTGTGCTCATCATCAAGAAGTTAACCGGCGAGCCTTTGGCCAAGTGCAGCCAGATAGGGCTGTAGCCGTTCTGCAAGATTAACCCGGCACCCAAGGTAAATAATTTAACCCGCCCTTGGTTCATTCCTTCCGACTTATTCAGATTCTGACTTGCATACGGAAAATTCCTCCTCAGAAAGGTGACCGATTCTGGTCAAAGAGGCCGAAAAAGATGGCCCTGAAGCAAACCAGACCACCTCCAAAGAGGAAAACCAAGGGGAAGAACAAAGCAGTCATCACCGAATCGTCCGATGTGGACGAATCCCAAGTCGGCGATGCGTCTTGAGAGGTAAAAATTCTATCTTCTTTGTCTTGACATCTGTTGCTCCAATTTGTGCTTACATCTCTGCATCTCTTATGTATAGAATGATGGTAACGAAAGCCAAGATGACACCATAGAGGTAATTTCTATTTCTTCTGACTCATCTTCTCCTCCGCCTAAGCCGGCCAGGCGGGTTTGTGGGAAAGTTCCCATGTCTCACCCGAATGCTTGTCTGGATCCTAATTTCCTTTTGAAGAAGGCGCAACACGCTTCCTATCGGAAGACTCGGAGCCACTCAGGAGAGTTGGTATCCGGGTTACCAACGAAAACTCCTACCAAGAAACGGCAGAATGAGGTATCCTTTAGCAACGCCCCCCTTTGTTTTCTTTTGGATCATGCTTGTAACTTTCTCATATTTTGAGATATTACTTTTGCAGAATTCTCCCCCTTCGCCGGGCGACTCACTAATGTCAGCCCTTCCGCCAACGATTCGCGTTCAAGGGTAGGTCCTTATAATACTTACACTTGTCTTGATGATGATGATGCTTGCTTTTAAGCATAATCCTTTCTCTTTTTGGAGCACAAGCGAAGAAGAGGAAAACTGGCGGATCAACTTCCACTCTAGCTCTAGAGCCTAAAGAAAAGCCGGCGCCGGCTAATGCTAACCCGGTAAAGGATAAACTTGATGACCAGGCGGGCCTCCCAAGTTCTCCCAAGGAAGGCACGGAAACGCCCAACCCGCCAAGTCCGTTGAAAACAGCTGAAGATCCGGATGCTGTAATCATCACTGGTACTGGCTTCTCTAAGCCGGCTTCGGCAGTCTTGTCGAAGCATGTATCAACATCATCCCAGCCTTCTACTGGACATGAAATTTCCAAGGCCAAACTTTCTCAGTATGAGAATCTTGAATTTAAAGAGCTCTGCTCCGGCTTCGCAAATCGCCTGGAGACAAGTTATGAAATGGAGAAGAATCTGCTCCTTATGATGAAGAATAAACATGAGGTACGCCTTAATACATATCCTCCTCATTAACCCCCAAGGGCCGGGTCATCTTTTGAAAGATGAGCCGGGTCTTGATGTTAGAAAAACATTCGACCTGTAACCCCCAAGGGCCGGGTCATCTTTTAAAAGATGAGCCGGGTCTTGATGTTAGAAAAACTTTCGACCTGTAACCCCCAAGGGTCGGGTCATCTTTTGAAAGATGAGCCGAGTTTTGATGTTAGAAAAACTTTCGACCTGTAACCCCCAAGGGCTGGGTCATCTTTTGAAAGATGAACCGAGTCTTGATGTTAGAAAAACTTTAGACCTATAACCCCCAAGGGCTGGGTCATCTTTTGAAAGATGAGCCAGGTCTTGATGTTAGAAAAAATTTCGACCTGTAACCCCCACGGGCCGGGTCATCTTTTGAAAGATGAGCCGGGTCTTGATGTTAGAAAAACTTTTGACCTCTAACCCCCAAGGGCCGGGTCATCTTTTGAAAGATGAGCCGGGTCTTGATGTGGTATAATTTTGTCTAAAAAATTATACATTAGCCCCCAAGTGTCAGGGGTGTTGCTTGCAATAATTCTGAGACTTGCCCCTTGATAATATGTTTGACATGAATCTCTTGCCCAAGATGAGTCGACGTTGGGCGACTTAAAGAAAAGTTTAGCCGACCAGCAAGACGCGCGGGCTAAAGAGGAAGAAAAATATCAGGTGATCTTATCTGAGATGGAAAAGCTGAAGGCCGCCAACAAGAAGGCTCAAGCTGATCAAGCCGACGTACTACAGCGAGCGGAAAAAGCTGAAACAAAATTGGAGGCCATGCAACAAGAGTTGGCCGGCTTAAAGCAACATATCTCCAACATGGCACATGCTATCTTTGGTAACAAGGAATCCATGATCTTGTATTTTGTAAAAGAAAAACTTAGTGTGAAGAAATGACTGACCATTATTGTCCCTTATACAGGTCCGAGAGCCGCCAACCTTCAGGACGACTGCATCTTGAGGTTAAAGGCGATTTACACATTGACGGAGTAGCTGTATACTGGAAGTGTGCTAACCGTGAAGGCAGTGATGGGCGCCAAGGAAACCATAACATCAATCAAAAAGATGCGTGGCTGCTTATCTACCCTTCCGCCTCAGATAGGTGAGCTAACCCGATCAGCCGCCCGAAAAGGGGTGCTGACTACGCTGAGTCGGTGTTTAGCATATGCTCCAGAGCTGAAACCCGAAGAAGTAGCACCAGGCTTTCCACAGCTCAAGGACGACGAGTCAGAATTTACTCAAGACGATTATCAGCGTGTTGTCAGAGAATCACACTCGGCGGCGACTCAGCTGGCAGCAAGCTTGGATTTCTCAAAGTACCAAGCTGCTTATGATGACAAGAACAAGAAAGTAAACCCGCCAACCTTTGTGAGAACCTGCTTGACTCCTCGTCGGCCCAAGAACCCTTTTCATTTGGAGGCAGACCTCTCAACATTCTTCAATGATGAAGATGAATTCGCCGCTCTATCCAAGTGCAATTGGGTGTTTGGCGACTTACAACTTGAAGTCGGCCAGAGCTTAGGGCAAGCTGACCCGGAGGCACCAGCAGAGTAAATCTTTACGGAATTGGCCATCCGAGCGATGTAATAGGTTATGGTAGAAAACAAATCCCTTCTGGCGATCTTTTTTTTAAACCTTATGTCGCCCTTGGGGTGCCTTATGCTGCTTGACCCGCCATGTCAGTAGAGATTTTGATCATTGACCTGTTGGGCTAAAAATATACATCAAACCATCTCAATGAGTAATGGATGATAAATAATAACCGACTCAAGGTGTTCTGTCGAATTATATGCACAAGAGCCTGGTTCAAAAAGATCCGACGAGTCATAATAATTTATGAAACCTCGTGGCAGTGCCAGGAAGGTGAGAGTAAGAATTTCGTCGGCTCGTTCAAGTCGCGACAGGATAGGACGAGTTAGATAAACTCAAGTGCTACCCGAGGGAGACTTTTTTTGTGTAAAAAAGTTCAAGTATTTAGACCGGCTGATCATGCGCGAGTCAAGCTTCAGTGAAGCAGGTACAATGAACCAATGGTTTCTCTATTTTCCATGTGGGGCGCTAGCCGGTACCATACATGTTTTAACCAAGGTGAGTTCAGGGTCCATAGAGCGGATTGACTCGCCAAGAGTTCATGGGTCCATATGGCGATTCGGCCAACACACAGTCTAGTATAACCATTTGTAATGCGGTAATTTTTCGCTAGCCAAATGGGTAGTTAGGCTGATCTCAGTGAGAGGAAGCCCCCAAGTGACCAATGATTAGGGGAAAGGCCGGTCATAGGATTGTAGAAGCGTATACACTCTTACCACAAAACGACTCGGGAGCTGATAGCCCCCAAGTAAGCCCGCCTAATCCTCAAAATCATATAAGGCGCCCATGTTTGAATCGTGCGCTTGTAGCAACTTGATCCTCTTTGGCTTATCGATACCCAGTGTTGTAATAAGTGCAGCATGGCGACTTATGCTCTTTGGTATTGATAGCGTCCATGCTTGGGCGACTTTATCGAAGAGCAATAAAGATCCATGCTTTCAAGAAGATGAAGTGGCAGGAAAGACCTAGAATTTCTTGGGTATCAACTTTATTTCTTTATATAAATGAAAGACTTACAAGCTTAAAAGATGAGAGAGAAAAGATAAAACGGAGCCAAAAGCTCAAGTGTAGTAAGGCCGCATGTGGGCTATGTTCCAGGGGCGAGTTGACCCAGCCTCCGTGGTTGGCCGATCAGGCCGAAGATCCACCAAATAGTATGACCCGTTGCGAAGGTTTTTGCTGACGACGAACGGTCCTTCCCATGGTGGTGACAACTTATGCATGCCACTGCGATCTTGGATCAAACGGAACACTAAGTCGCCCTCCTGAAAAGCTCAGCTCTTGACCCGGCGGCTATGATAACGCGCAAGTCCTTGTGATAGATAGCCGATCGGGAGGCAACCAAATCGTGTGCTTCCTCCAAAGCGTCCAAAGAATCCTGACGTGCCAACTCGTTGTCCTGTTCCACATAAGCAGCGACTCTGGGCGAGTCATGCCTAATGTCGCTGGGAAGAACGACTTCTGCTCCGTACACCAGGAAAAAGGGAGTAAAACCCGTAGAACGGTTTGGGGTGGTTCGGATGCTCCATAATACTGAAGGCAACTCCTCAACTCAACACCCTGGGGTGCGCTCTAGGGGATCCATAAGTCGGGGCTTGATTCCTCGCAGTACTTCCTCATTCGCCCGCCCAACCTGCCCATTACATTGTGGATGAGCGATCGCAGATACATCAAGCCGGATGTGCTCACGATGGCAAAACTCCTGCATCGCTCCTTGTGATAGATTGGTACCATTATCAGTGATAATGCTGTTTGGATATCCAAACCGGAAGCTCAACTTTTTCAAGAACTTGACTGTTGTTTCTACATCACAGGTGCCAACAGATTCTACTTCGACCCACTTGGTGAATTTATCAACCGCCACCAGTAGATGAGTGTTTTTATTGGATGACATCTTAAAGGGGCCAACCATGTCTAACACCCAGGCCGCGAAAGACCAAGTGATAGGTATCATCCTTAGTTCTTGAGCCGGCACATGAGCCTGTCGTCCGTAACGTTGACAGCCATCACATCGACGAACTATCTCTTCTGCATCCGCATGAGCCGTCAACCAAAATAATCCATGTCGGAACGCCTTTGAGACCAAGGAACGTGACTCGCATGATGCCCACAATCTCTGGCATGGATGTCGTTCAGAATTACGCACCCTTCATCGAAAGAAACGCATCGTTGGAATACCCCAGAAGTACTTCACTTATATAATTCGCCGTTGATGATGACCATGGATTTGCTCCGACGAACGATTTGGCGAGCCAACACCTCATCCGAAGGTAACTCGCCTCGTGTAAGGTATGCCAAATAAGGAAGAACCCAATCCGGCGTAACACGGAGAGCCGCCACAAACTGGGACTCAGGATCTGGTATCGCCAACTCCTCTTCTGAGGGCAACCTCATGGAAGGATTATGCAAAATATCCAGAAAAACACTAGGAGGAACCGACTTACGTTGCGAGCCGAGACGTGAGAGGGCATCAGCTACTTCGTTAAGTCGCCGATCGATATGATCAACTTGGTAGCCGTGGAAATGACCCGCCACATCAGACACGACCCTTCTGTAAGCCTCCATCAAGGGGTCCCGGGAATCCCATGTACCTGAAACTTGTTGAGCCACCAGATCAGAATCGACAAGACATCTGACGCGTGTGAGGTTCATCTCCTTGGCGAGTCGCAAACCATGAAGCAAGGCTTCATATTCTGCGGCGTTATTGGTACACGGGAACATGAGTCGGAGAACATAACAGAATTTGTCTCCCTGGGGTGAAATCAACACCACGCCAGCCCCTGAGCCTTCCAATTGCCTAGACCCATCAAAATAAATAGTCCAGTTCGTGAGGTCGGGTCTGTCTTCCGGAATCTGCAACTCGGTCCAATCATTGATGAAGTCGACCAATGCCTGGGACTTGATGGCCGTGCGAGGTGTATACCGCACGTGGTGCGGCCCAAGCTCAATCGCCCATTTGGCGATTCGCCCCGTTGCTTCTCGGTTCTGGATGATGTCCCCAAGAGGAGCGGAGCTAACCATCGTGATAGGATGTTCTTGTAAATAGTGTTTGAGCTTCCGACTTGCCATAAAGACCCCGTAAACGAACTTCTGCGAGTGCGGGTAACGTTGTTTTGAGAGGGTCAGCACCTCACTGATAAAATACACCGGACGCTGCACCGGGTATTCCTTTCCTTCTTCCTTCCGTTCGACAGCCACTGCCATGCTCACCGCTTTGGAATTCATCGCGATGGATAAAAGCATAGGCTCCTTTTTAGTCGGGGCGGCCAGAACCGGCGGGTTGACCAACTGCTGCTTGAGAGCTTCAAAGGCTTCGTTGGCTTCGTTAGTCCAAACAAAACGATCGGCCTTTTTGAGCAACTGGTAGAGGGGAATTGCTTTCTCATCCAGGCGGCTTATGAAGCGACTCAAGGCCGCAATGCGACCCGCCATGCGTTGAACTTGATTAATATTTGCTGGTTTCCCGAGCGAAGTAATTGCCTTGATTTTGTCCGGGTTGGCTTCAATGACACGTTCAGACACCAAGAAACCCAACAGCTTTCCTGCGGGAATGCCGAAGACACATTTGGCGGGATTAAGCTTCATCTGATATACCCGCATATTGTCAAAAGTTTACTTGAGATCCTCCAAGAGCGTCTCCTTCTTGCGAGTTTTAACTACGATGTCATCGACGTAAGCATGAATGTTACGTCCGATTTGGCCGCGGAGGCAGTTTTGGATACAGCGTTGGTAAGTCGCCCCAGCGCTCTTGAGCCCGAACGGCATGGATAGGTAGCAAAAAGCCCCAAACAGGGTTATGAAAGCTGTCTTCTCCTGATCTTCTACAGCCATCCTGATTTGGTGATATCCGGAATAGGCGTCCAGGAAACACAAACGCTCGCAGCCCGCCACCGAATCAATGATTTGATCAATGCGGGGAAGGGCGAAAGGATCCTTTGGGGAAGCCTTGTTGAGGTCGGTGTAGTCGATGCACATGTGGAAACTGCCATTCTTTTTGAGCACCAGGATTGGGTTAGCCAACCACTTAGGGTGGAAAACCTCCACGATGAATCCGGCGGCCAAAAGATGGGCGACTTCCTCTCCGATCGCCCTGCGTCGCTCCTCATTGAACCTGCGAAGATATTGCTGAATCGGCTTTGCTTTAGGGTCAACATTAAGATGTTGCTCAGCGAATTCTCTCAGTACACTAGGCATGTCAGAAGGTTTCCATGCGAAGATGTCCCGATTCTCACGGATGAATTCGATGAGCGCACTTTCCTATTTGGGATCCAAACCCGCCCCAATGGTGAACTGCTGGGATGAATCGCCGGGCGTGAAGTCCACCATCTTGGTGTCATCGGTCGGCTTAAATTTGAGGGGTGGTTCGACATCAGTTGTTGGCTTCTTGAGGGGTGACATGTCTGCCGGGTCAACGTTGGCTTGGTGATACTTGAGCTCTTCTGCAGCACAGGCGATTTCCGCATAAGCCGCGCCTCCTTCTTCGCACTCCTTTGCTATCCTCCTGTCACCATCAACCGTGATGGGTCCCTTAGGGCTAGGCATCTTGAGTTTAAGGTAGACATAACAGGGGCGAGCCATGAACCGAGCGTAAGCCGGCCGCCCGAACAACGCATGATAAGGGCTCTTTAGCTTGACCACCTCAAATAAAAGCGACTCGCTCCTCTGATTGGATGTTGTACCAAAAGCCACATTAAGTTTGACCCGCCCAATTGGATATGCCGACTTACCTGGGACGATACCGTGGAATACCGTGGTAGGCGGCATTAGGTCTTTCTCCGAAAGGTTCATCCTTCGAAAGGTGTCGAAATATAATATGTTGATGCTGCTGCCACCATCCATAAGAACCTTCGAAAGGGTATATCCCCCGACTTGGGGGGCCACGACCAATGCCAAGTCGCCGAGATTGTCGATTTTGGGCGGGTGATCCTCCCTACTCCACGAGATAGTCCGCTCAGACCAGTGGAGATACCTGGGGAGTGCCGGCTCGGACACGCTATACGTCTGGTTCTTCACCTTCTTGTCTCGCTTAAAGGCGCTGGTGGTAAAAACATGGTATTGTCCGCTGCTTAACTGTTTGGGATTGCTGCGGAATCTGCCATTATCATCTTGCCCCTGCGGAGCCCCTGCAGGGGTGGCTGTTGAAACAATCCGGGCGGGTTATATCGCTGCTGGTTATGCACAGGGTACTAGCCACTGCTTGGTTGCGGGCCGCCCTGGGCCCCTGGTTCGGGAAAGCCGCCGAACGGATTCTGACGTTGATTAGGCGCACCGAGCTATTCCTGCCGTTGGCCCTGGTCGCCGGTTTGGCCCTTCTTGATTGCCTCCACCCGAAATTCCTGCATTACGTAACAGTCTTCCCAAGAGTGAGTCGCCGGTCCGTCCGCCATGGCGTGGTGTGGGCAGGGGCCCTTAAGTATCTCGTTGTAGTTGCGCGGCTTCTTGCCGCTTTAACCCCTCTTCTTCTGGCGCTAATTGCCGTCGTTAGCATTGGTGTTGGCGATGAAGTCCGTTGATCCTTCCTGCTGCGTTCTCTTGCCGTTTCCACTATGATTATGGTGGGCGTGTCCCTGAAAATGGGAGTGATTCTTGGATGACTCACCTTTCCTCGGCGAGTTGGCCTTGCTGTCGTCCTCTCCTGGATCTTTGGTATAGTGAGCTTCGGCGTACCGAGTGAGGGTGTCCATCAATTCGCCCATATCCTGGACCTTGCGCTTGAGTCGCCCCAGCTTCTGTACCAAGGGCTCATAGTGGCAGTTCTGCTCCAGGATTAGCACGGCTTGAGCCGCCGTGATGCCATCTGATGAGTGAATGATTTCCATGACCCGCCGCGTCCAGTGGTGGCCGACTCATCAGGACGCTAAACGCAGTGCTGTAAGTCGACGATCGTCATCGACCGTTTGCAAGTTCCCCGGAAGTTTTTGATGAATCGTTCCTTCAGTTCAGCCCAAGTCTGGATGGAATTGGGTGGCAGGTTTTTCAACCAAGTGCGCGCCATCCCTTCGAGCATCATTGTGAAGTATCTGGCACAGACCGCTTCACTTACGTCGAGCATGTCCATTGCGAGTTCGTAACTCTCTAACCATGATGCCGGCTCAAGGTCCGGTGTGTAGTTGGGCACCTTCCTCTGTCCTTTAAAGTCCTTCGGCATCCGCTCGTTGCGTAGGGCAGGGGCCAAACATGGCACCCCTACTTGCCTGCCGTCTCCGCTAAGTGGCGCTGGGCGGGTTTGGATGTCCTGGTGGTCCTGGCAAGGCGGGTCCCGCTGGTCGGGCGGGTTACGGTGAGGTAGGTGTCGCGGTCCGCTGGTTATGGCGGGTTGGTCCTCAGGCCGGCTTCTGGTGCGACTCGCCTGGGGGTGGAATGCAGTCGATCGAGGCTGTGTAAGAATTGCGTGTTCTGAACCACCGTTGTTTTCAACATCTCAATGGCGTTCCTTGCTTCAATCTCTGCCGGAGTGTTGCCATAAATCGGAAGGGATTCTAGGTGGCGAGTTGTGGCAAGCACGTTGTCCACGGGGTTGGAAAAGTGGCCATGAGGCATATGGAAACGGGGGACGTGATTATCTGCTGGCTGAAGCGGCGGGTTTGGTGGGTGAGCCGGCCCTCCTCCCGGAATGGTTCCGGCCCCGGGGGTACGCGGAGTGTCGAAAAGGCGGGTAGGGTTCAGATCAGGGGGTAAACGCCCCTGGTGCCTCCTCTGATGGACAGCGTCGGACGCGCGCTGATGTCTTACCAGTCGCTAGTTCTCGGTGTTCAAGCAGGCCGTCTCAGCGGTGATCTGAGCTTGGCGAGTCACGATTTTGGCGGCCTCTGCCTCTGCGTCTCACTCGGCTTTTGCCAACTCATCTCGCAGCTTTGCCAACTCGACGTTTATCATTCCTTGGTTTTCTGCCGTTACTGGGGTCGCCATGATCCTTGCTATCTCCGCCGTCAGGTCCACCAGGACGGCAGCTGGGCCCTTGGATGGTTCGCCAGCCTCGTTGTTGCCTGCGGGATTTTGCTGGGACTGTGTCGCCCCCGCCACATACATGGCAATCTGGCGGTGGGCCGGTCGAGGACATCGGGATCCATCGCCAGCGACAGATCTCCGAGGCGGCCCTCGTGCAGAGACTGAATTGAATCTGTGTCGCCCATGGATGACTCGTCATCAGTGTTGACCGGCGTAGTCTCTTGAGTCGCCGATCGCTCTGGTTCATCAAATCCCTGCGTGAAGCCAACGAAGACCGGGCGCGTCAGGTTTGGCATCGCGACAGAGCGGACGTACCTGGCCGGCTCGACGATGTCGGTGGAGATGTCCGGCTCAGGCACGGGTGATCCAACCATGCCGACGAAGATGTTGATCTTGCCGAAGGGGACTCTGTAGCCGAATTCGATTGAATCGGCCTCGGGCCCCCACAGCGAGTTGTTGATGTAGTACTTTCCGCGGCGACTCCGGGTCATGAGCCCAGCCGAGTAGCTCCCTGACCCTGGTGTGGCTCCCTTTGAGAACACAACTCCACCGTGCGTAGGCCCCATGGTGGGCGCCAACTGTCGTGGTTTTGTCACGGCAGATGTCGTCGTGAAAGGACTTAGTGTTGGAGCAATCGCACCTTGGTGGCGACTCAAAGGGGTTGAACGGGAGCGGGACTCAGATTTACCCAGGTTCGTCCACCCTTGCAGAGGTAAAAGCCTACGTTCTGCTTTGTGCTGTATTGATAATGATTCGATTACAAGGAGGGCGTAACTCGCCTGACCTAGCTCTCGATGATTTCTAACCTACGCTCTCCTCCCCTGGGACTCGCCTTTATATACAGGTCAAGCCCTTAGGGTTTACAAGAATCCTTGCCATTACGCAAGTCATGATTCTTTATATCTCTAAGTCGTCGTGCTTTCCAAGACTTGGAGATCTTCCCAATGACTGATTCTCCACGAGGATCTGGAACCGCCATCCAGCTCCTGGGCTTATTGGGCCAAAGCTTGACTCGCCAAAGGATGAGTCGCCCGCTTGGTGACCCGGCCCAACTAGGGCGGGTCACACAACAAATAATATCCCCAACACTCATGATTAGAGAGGTAATGAGTAGCATCAAGGATCTGAACATAAACTCTTCCACCAAATAATCCAACTAGCATCAACTACAAAGAGTAATCAACACTACTAGCAACCTTACAAGTACCAATCGGAGTCGCGAGACGGAGATTGGTTACAAGTGATGAACTAGGGTTTGGAGATGAGATGGTGCTGATGAAGATGTTGATGGTGACGAGTCCCCTCCGATGAGAGGAGTGTTGGTGATGACGATGGCAACGATTTCCCCCTCTGGGAGGGAAGTTTCCCCGGCCGGATTGTCCCGTCGGAGCTCTAGATTGGTTCTCCTCAAGTTCCGCCTCGTGGCGGCGGTGAAACCACGAAAAAGCTCCTCTCTGATTTTTTCCTGGACGAAACCCTCCGTATAGCAAAAGAGGGGGGCCAGTGGGACACTGGGCTTCCCACAAGCCCCCATAGCACGGCCTGGGGGGGGTAGCCGCGCCGTGCAGGCTTGTGGGCACCCCCTGGTGCCCCTCTGGCACTTCTTCGGCCCAATATTTTTGATAAATTGGGTAAAAAACTCCGTTGATTTTCACGGCGTTTGGAGTTGCATAGAATAGGTATCTCAACTTTGCTCCATTTTCAGGCCAGAATTCCAATTGCCGGTATTCTCCCTCTTCATGTAAACCTTGCAAAATAAGAGAGAAAAGGCATAATAATAGTACCGTGAAGTGCAATAACAACCAAAGAAGCGATAAATATCAACATGAAAACATGATGAAGAATGGACGTATCAACTCCCCAAGCTTAGACCTCACTTGTCCTCAAGCGAAAGCCTAGCTCCATAAATATGTCCACATGTTTAGGGAGAAAGGTGTCGACAAAACAAGATACGAACATGCATGCATCATGATCAAGATCAGAACACCAATACCAACATATAATCTCTCGTGCTAAAGTGATAATTCCTTCACAAAGTAAAGCATGGATCAAGAACCTTACCGAGAAGTAACAACCGATAGCCTTTAGTCATTGAAGCAATTGCAATTTATCACAACATCAGAAAGAGTCAAATAAGAGCTTGTAAAGCTAATCCACATACTCAATCATTCTTTCGTTCTCTACAATTGCTACAACTCACGTGGTAGTCATGAGATCAAAGTTTCAGCTGGACACAGAGAAAGATAGGGGCTTATAGTTTTGCGTCCCAACTGCTTACCTCAAGGGTAATGTGAACAATAATAATTCATGAATACTTACCTCCAAGTTGACATATGAATATAGATCTTTCCCAAGCATGTGACGGTAGCCAAGACAAAGGCAAAATAAGGAATTGGTGAAGATCACCATGACTCTTTCAAGGATAAAAAGTAAAGGTGCAAGATAGGCCCTTTGTAGAGGGAAGCAGAGGTTGTCATGCAATTTTGAGGTTTGGATGCGTGTCCTCTTAGTGCGGAGGAACGTCACTTTATATTACCCCCCGTGATAAAGAACTTTATTATGCATTCTATCGCTTTTATGTCTTCCTCATCACAGGTTCATACAAAGATTATTTTCCACACAGTAATAGATCATACATATTAGAGAGCAATTTTTATTGCTTGCACCGATGACAACTTACTTGAGGGATCTTATTCAACCCATAGGTAGGCATGGTGGACACTCATGGCAAAAATGGGTTGAAGGTTTATGGATGCACAAGTAGTATCTCTACTTGGTGCGGGAGTTTTTGGCTAATATGAGGTTTAAGAAATCGTCACATGCTAAGGGATATCTAATCATATAAAATTGTTCAAAGCCAAGCAAACACAATTCGTTATGCTGTCTTCCTTGTCCAACATCTACTTCTAGGCATGCAATAGTTTGGTGAGTGTTCACAATCATAGATGGTGTCAGAGATGATATATTTATATGTGAACCTCTCCTTCTTTATCACTTCCTATTAATTGCAACAATGACCAAGGGCTACGTTTGCCTACCCTCAACAAGTTTCAATCCTCATTCTTTTTATATGTGAAGCCATCACTTCCCATAAGATCATTACATGATCTTTCATGCTTTTGTTCTATTCTCACTCTTTTGATCATGGCAAGAGGCAAAGCCCTTCAACTAAGACACTCTTTATTATAAGGCTCACGAGCAAGAATACATTGGGGCTGACACAAAGCAAAACTCAAGACTAAAACACTAAGACTTTTAAACTACTAGAGAAAGAGAAAAATGAAAAGGAAAACTAGAACAAAGGTAAAGGCAAAAGATGTGATGGTGATACGATACCGGGGCAACTCCCCCAAGCTTGGCAAAAGCCAAGGGGATTGCCCATACCAATGCTCAGTTGCCTTCCTTTGGTGGTGATGGTGATGAAGTTGTTGCAACCTTTGATTCCAAGAGGGCCATCAGTCTTCGATTTATACTTTGGAGATCTATGATATGTTTCTCCAGCAAAACAACTTCACGAGTGAGACAAGTATTGCGAGCATGAGTTGTTTCACAAAACCTCAAGAGTTCAATCAAAGATGGAGACAGTAGGTGGAGGTAAGGTTGGAGGAAATCCACTTCTTCAACTTCTTCCTTGTTGAGCACATATTGCACTTCGTCCCATGCCTGATCCTTCTCCTTAGCCTTGCCCTTGATTTCTTTAGGTAGCCTCTCCTTAGCCTCCATGACCTCCATCCTTTTCAGATCAGCATGAACTTCTCCATAGATTTGACAGAGGTTGTTCTCCCCCACAGATTCCTGGGACGACATCTTGACCTAGATCTGTGGCAGAAAACAGGCTCGAAACGAAAAACAGAGGAAATCTGCATGATGCAGGGGTCAGACCAAACGGAAGTATATATAATGATTTTTTCCAGACCAGAAGGAGTCCCGTGCACGAAAACGGAGTCCGGGAGGTGCACGAGGTGGCCACAAGCCCTCACGGTGCAGCCAGAGGGTGGGCCCGCGCCGTGCAGGCTTGTCGCCTCCTCGCGCACTTTCCGGACTACTTCCAATTTTTGTATTTTTCTCAAATATTGCAAAACGGAGAAAATTTCCTATTGGGAAAGTTTTGGACTCTGTTTTCTCACCGAATCACACACCTCTTCGTTTTCGGAGTCTGAAACAGGCTGCTAAATGTCCCTTAGGTATTCTTCCGGAGTTATGGTATTGATGATATTGCTTTCAACATTTATGGGACTACCTGAGATATAATGCTTGATTCTCTGCCCATTTACCACACTCGGACAATTACCTTCCGTGTTGTTGATCTTGATAGCACCGGAACAATATACTTCCTCAACAACATAGGGACCTTCCCATTTAGAGAGAAGCTTGCCTGCAAAGAATCTTAAACGAGAGTTATATATCAAGACATAATCACCTACATTAAACTTGCGCTTTTGTATCCTCTTATCATGCCACCTCTTAACCTTCTCTTTCAACAACTTGGCATTATCATATGCCTGAGTTCTCCACTCATCAAGCGAGCTAATGTCGAATAACCTCTTCTCACCGGCAAGTTTGAAATCAAAGTTGAGCTCTTTGATGGACCAATAAGCTTTATGCTCTAGCTCAAGAGGTAAATGACATGCTTTCCCATACACCATTTTGTACGGAGACATGCCCATGGGATTCTTATAGGCAGTTCTATAAGCCCACAGTGCATCATCGAGCTTCTTAGACCAATTCTTTCTAGACCTGTTGACAATCTTTTGTAGAATCAGTTTAATCTCTCTATTGCTTAGCTCTACTTGACCACTGGACTGAGGGTGATAGGGATACGCAATTCTATGGTTGATATCCTACTTAGCAAGTGTTTTACGGAAAGCACCATGAATGAAGTGTGAACCACCGTCGGTCATTAGATATCTAGGGACTCCAAATCTAGGGAAGATAACTTCTTTCAGCATCTTGATAGAAGTGTTGTGATCAACACTACTACTGGGGATAGCTTCTACACATTTAGTGACGTAATCAACAGCAACTAAGATGTGAGTATACCCATTGGATTTTGGAAAAGGTCCCATATAATCAAAGCCCCAAACATCAAATGGTTCAATGACAACTGAATAGTTCATAGGCATTTCCTGACTTTTGCTAATATTACCTATTCTTTGACATTCGTCACAAGACAAGACAAACTTACGGGCATCCTTGAAGAGAGTGGGCCAATAGAAACCTGATTGCAATACCTTGTGTGCAGTTCTATCTCCCGCATGCTGTCCTCCTTAGGTCTCGGAGTGACACTTCTGTAGGATCTGTCCCTGTTCATGTTCAGGTACACAACGTCTAATAACACCATCTACTCCTTCCTTATAACGGTGAGGATCATCCCAAAAGTAATGTGTCAAGTCAAAGAAGAATTTCTTCTTTTGCTGGTACGTGAAACTAGGTGGTATGTATTTGGCAACGATATAGTTCGCATAATCAGCATACCACGGTGCACTACGTGAAGTATTGATGACATTCAGTTTCTCATCGGGAAAGCTATCATCAATAGGTTGTGGGTCATCAAGAACGTTCTCCAACCTAGACAAGTTATCTGCTACTGGGTTATCAGCACCCTTTCCGTCGACAACGTGCAAATCAAATTCTTGTAGCAAGAGGACCCATCTGATAAGTCTAGGTTTAGCGTCCTTCTTCTCCATGAGGTACTTAATAGCAGCATGATCAGTGTGAATAGTGACTTTGTAATCAACTATGTAAGACCTGAACTTTTCACATGCAAACACGACTCCTAAAAATTCCTTCTTCGTAGTGGCATAGTTTCTCTAGGCACTGTCTAGAGTTTTACTAGCATAGTGAATAACATTCAACTTCTTGTCAACGCTTTGCCCTAGAACAGCAGCAATAGCATAATCTCTAGCATCACACATGATTTCAAAAGGTAAGTTCCAATCAGGTGGTTGAACAATAGGTGCAGTTATCAAAGCCCTCTTAAGTATTTTGAACGCTTCCTCGCAATCCTCGTCAAAGACAAAAGGAATATCCTTTTGCAAGAGGTTGGTAAGAGGCCTAGAAATCTTAGAGAAGTCTTTAATGAACCTTCTATAGAAACTGGCATGACCAAGGAAACTTCTTATCCCTTTGATATCTGTGGGGTATGGCATCTTCTCAATTGCATCAACCTTGGCCTTATCGACTTCAATACCTCTTTCAGAAATTTTATGTCCTAAGACGATGCCTTCATTAACCATAAAGTGGCACTTCTCCCAATTCAAGACAAGATTGGTGTCTTTACATCTCTACAAGACTCGATCAAGGTTGCTGATGCAATCATCAAAGGAAGACCTGTAAACGGAGAAGTCATCCATGAAAAACTCAACAATCTTTTCACAAAAGTCAGAGAATATAGCCATCATACATCTTTGAAAGGTGGCAGGTGCATTACATAAGCCAAAAGGCACACGTCTATAGGCAAAGGTACCGAAAGGGCAGGTGAAAGTGGTTTTCTCCTGATCAGATTGTGCAACTGGTATTTGGGAGAAACCAGAATAACCGTCTAGAAAGCAGAAGTGTGTGTGTTTGGACAACCTTTCTAGCATTTGGTCGATAAAACGCAAAGGGTAATGATGTTTCCTAGTGGCTTTATTCAATTTCCTAAAATCGATCACCATCCTATAGCCACTGATAATCCTCTGGGGGATCAATTCATCCTTATCATTAGGGACAACGGTAATGCCTCCCTTCTTAGGAACGGAATGCACCGGACTCACCCAATCGCTATGAGCAACAGGATAAATGATACTTGCTTCCAGGAGCTTTAGTATTCCTTTTCTCACTACTTCTTTCATCTTAAGATTTAATCTCCTTTGATGATCAGCAACTGGGTTGAAATCAGGATCAGTTTTAATCTTGTGCTGACACAGAGTAGGACTGATGCCCTTAAGATCATCAAGAGTATATCCTATAGCAGCACGGTGCTTCCTCAGAGTTTTTAGTAAATTCTTTTCTTCATGCTCTGAGAGGCTAACACTAATTATAACAGGATATATCTCCTTTTCATCAAGATAGGCATACTTAAGAGTATCAGACAACTGTTTAAGCTCGAACACATGATCACCCTTTGGTGGGGGTGGATCCCCAAGCAGTTCAACAGACAAGTTGTTCTTAAGAATAGGATATTGTTCTAAGACAACTCTATCTATCTCATCCCTTTCATCCATATGCATATCATTTTCATGCCCAAGCAAGTATTGCTCTAAGGGATCAGTAGGAGGCACGACAATATAGGCTAAGGCAATAGTTTCATCCCTACTAGGCAACTCCTTTTCATGAGGTTGTCTACCAAACTTAGAGAAATTGAACTCATGTGACACACCTTCAAAGCCAACAGTGACAGTTTGCTTCTTACAATCAATATGAGCATTGACAGTATTGAGGAAGGGTCTGCCAAATATGATGGGACAAAAGCTATCTTATGCGGTAGCAAGAACGAGGAAATCAGCAGGATACTTCGTTTTACCACACAAGACTTCAACATTCCTAACAATTCCCACAGGGCAGATAGTATCTCTATTGGCAAGCTAAATAGTGACATCAATTGGCTCTATCTCAAGAGGTGCAATCTCATCTTTGATTTCATCATATAAGGATTGAGGTATTGCACTAACACTAGCACCTACGTCACATAAGCCATGATAACAGTGATCTCCTATCTTAACAGAAACCACACGCATGCCAACAACAGGCTTATGTTTGTCTCTAGCGTGATGTTTAGCAATTCTAGCAGCGTCTTCACAGAAGTGAATATTATGTCCCTCAACTTCTTCAGACAGAAGATCTTTGATAATAGCAACACTAGGTTCAACTCTAATTTTCTCAGGGGTGTAGGTGTTCTAATATAGCCTCTACGTATCACAGTTGAAGCTTTAGAATGATCCTTTATCCTAAAAGGAAAAGGTGGTTTCTCAATGTAAGCACTGGGAACAACAGGATCACTATAGGCAGTGACTTTCTCTTCAACTGGAGTGGGTTTAACTACATTGACTTCTAAAGGAGGATGTTATTTAAACCACTTCTCTTCGGGGAGATCAATATGAGCAGCAAAGTATTCACACAATGAAGCTACTATCTCAGAGTCAAGTCCATACTTAGCGGTAAAATTACTAAAGGTATTTGTCTGAACAAAGGATTTAACGCAATCAAACGTGAAATTCATACCTGACTCCTTAACTTCTTCAAGCTCCCAATCTTTAGAGTTGCGTTTAATTCTCTCCAATAAATTCCATTTGAAGTCAATATCTCTCTTCATAAAAGAACCGGTACAAGAAGTGTCAAGCATGGTGCGATCATCACGAGAAAGCCGAGCATAGAAGTTCTGAATGATAATTTCTCTCGAGAGCTCATGATTGGGGCATGAATATAGCATTGATTTAAGCCTCCCCCAAGCTTGACCGATGCTTTCTCTTTCACGAGGCCAAAAATTGTAAATATAATTCCGACCATGATATACTAAACGCATAGGATAAAACGTTTGATGAAATTCCAATTTCAACCGATTGTAGTCCCATGATCCAGTATCATGACATAGCCTATACCATGTCAATGCCTTATGCTTCAAATATAAAGGAAAGACCTTCTTCTTGACCTCATCCTCGGGCACACCTGCAAGCATAAATAAACCACAAACTTCATCTACATAGATTGGATGCAAGTCTGGATGTGATGTTCCATCTCCTGTAAAAGGATTAGCCAGCAGTTTCTCAAGCATACCCGAAGGAATTTCAAAGCAAATATTTTTAGTAGGTGCAGCGGGTTGAGGTGCAACCATTCGTTCTTCCGCTCGAGGTGAAGATACCCCGAACAAGCCCCTCAAAGGATTAGTATCCATAGTGACAAGTGACAATAAATTTCAGCACACTATATGAATGTTTCCTTACCAAGTTCCACTTACCAAAGGCGCTTCACTCCCCGGCAACGGCGCCAAAAAAGAGTCTTGATGGCCCACAAGTATAGGGGATCAATCGTAGTAGTTTCGATAAGTAAGAGTGTCGAACCCAACGAGGAGCAGAAGGATCTGACAAGTGGTTTTCAGCAAGGTAAAATCTGCAAGCACTGAAATTGTCGGTAACAAGTGATTGTGTGGTGAGATGATTCGTAGCAAGCAACAAGTAATAAAACTAGAAACGATGCAGAAAAGTGGCCCAATCCCTTTTGTAGCAAGGGACAAGCCTGGACAAAGTCTTACAGGAGGAAAAACGCTCCCGAGGATACACGGGAATTTCTGTCATGCTAGTTTCATCATGTTCATATGATTCATGTTTGTTACTTTGATAGTTTGATATGTGGGTGGACCGGCGCTTGGGTACTGCCGTTACTTGGACAAGAATCCCACTTATGATTAACCCCTCTCGCAAGCATCCGCAACTACGAAAGAAGAATTAAGACAAAGTCTAACCATAGCATTAAACTAGCGGATCCAAATCAGCCCCTTACGAAGTAACACATAAACTAGGGTTTAAGCTTCTGTCACTCTAGCAACCCATCATCTACTTACTACTTCCCAATGCCTTCCTCTAGGCCCAAATAATGGTGAAGTGTTATGTAGTCGACGTTCACATAACACCACTAGAGGAAAAACAACATACAACATATCAAATTACCGAACGAATACCAAATTCACATGACTACTATTAGCATGACTTATCCCATGTCCTCAGGAACAAAAGTAACTACTCACAAAGCATAATCATACTCATGATTAGAGAGGTAATGAGTAGCATAAAGAATCTGAACATAAACTCTTCCACCAAATAATCCAACTAGTATCAACTACAAAGAGTAATCAACACTACTAGCAACCTTACAAGTACCAATCGGAGTCGCGAGACGGAGATTGGTTACAAGTGAGGAACTAGGGTTTGGAGGTGAGATGGTGCTGATGAAGATGTTGATGGTGATGAGTGCCCTCCGATGAGAGGAGTGTTGGTGATGACGATGGCGACTATTTCCCCCTCCGGGAGGGAAGTTTCCCCGACAGGATCGTCCTGCCAGAGCTCTAGATTGGTTCTGCTCAAGTTCCGCCTCATGGCAGCGGTGAAACCACGAAAAAGCTCCTCTCTGATTTTTCCTGGACGAAACCCTCCATATAGCAAAAGAGGGGGGGCAGTGGGCTAGTGGGTTGCCCACAAGCCCCCATGGCGCGGCCTGGGGGGTGGCCGCACCCTGCAGGCTTGTGGGCACCCCCTGGTGCCCCTTTGGCACTTCTTCGGCCTAGTATTTTTGATAAATTGGGAAAAAATCCCCGTTGATTTTCACGGCGTTTGGAGTTGCGTAGAATAGGTATCTCAACTTTGCTTTCAGGCCAGAATTGCAGTTGCCGGTATTCTCCCTCTTCATGTAAACCTTGCAAAATAAGAGAGAAAATGCATAAGAATAGTACCGTGAAGTGAAATAACAACCAAAGAAGCGATAGATATCAACATGAAAACATGATGCAAAATGGACGTATGACCGCGCCGTGCAGGCTTGTGGGGCCCACGTGGCTCCACCGCCCCCAAACTCAGCTCTATATCTTCCGTTTTGCCCGGAAATCAGAGAGAAGGTTTCATCATGTTTTGGGAAACGGAGGCGCCGCCACATCCTGTTCTTCATCTGGAGGGCAGATCTGGAGTCCGTTTCGGGCTCCTGAGAGGGGAAATCGTCGCCATCGTCATCATCAACCTTTCTCCATCGACAATTCCATGATGCTCTTCATCGTTCGTGAGTAATCTCATCGTAGGCTTGTTGGACGGTGATGAGTTGGATGAGATCTATCATGTACTCGAGTTAGTTCTTGACGGGGATTGATCCCTAGTATCCACTATGTTCTAGATTGATGTTGCTAGTACTTGGCTATGCTTAACGCTTGTCACTAGGGCCCGAGTGCCAAGATTTCAGATCTGAACCTATTATGTTGTCGCTAATATATCTGTGTTTTAGATCCTATCTTGCAAGTTGTAGTCACCCACTATGTGTTATGACCCGGCAACCCCGGAGTGACAATAGCCGGAACCACTCCCGGACATGACCATAGTATGAGGAGTTCATGTATTCACCGCGTATTAATGCATTGGTCCGGTTCTTTATTAAAAGGAGAACCTTAACATCCCATAGTTTCCATTAGGACCCCGCTGCCACGGGAGGGATGGACAATAGACGTCATGCAAGTTATTTTCCCTAAGCACGTATGACTACATACGAAATACATGCCTACATTAGATTGACGAACGGGAGCTAGTTACATATCTCTCCGTGTTATAGCTATTACATGATGAATCACATCCGTCATAGTCATCCATCACCGATCCACTGCCTACGAGTCTTTTACTACTGGTCCTCACTATGTTACTTTGCCTAGGCTTGTCCCTTGCTACAAAGGGATTGGGCCACTTTGCTACTGCTGTTACTTGCTACTTTGCTGCTGCTGCTACTGCTGTTGCTTGCTACTTCGCTGTTACTTGTTGCAGGACTTTGTTGGAGCCATAGCCGGGGAAGTATTCTTCTCAAGAGTATTCCCCCGTCAACGTGCTGGCGCCATTGATACAACAGTTAGGAATAGTCTGCCTTGTCACCAGATCGTTTCAGGCACCGTTGCTATCATACTACCTTGCTACTGATACTTTGCTTGCAGACACTAATCTTTCAGGTGTGGTTGAATCTGACACATTCAGCTGCTAATACTTGAGAATATTCTTTCTCTTCCCGGATTGGCGAATCAATAAATTTGGGTTGAATACTCTACCCTCGAAAACTTCTGCGATCCCATACGCTTGTGGGACATCACCCGACCATGGTAGAAGAATGAGAATGGACGAAGTTCGCCCCGTATGCTTTAGCCGTAGGCTCTATAGTATGCCATGCTGTGTACCGCACCTAATGTGTGCCTTGCCATGGGTTTGTCAAGGTGTACAAAGAGTGATCCATGAATGAATCACTGAACATCGGTCAAAGTTATCCTTAGTAACTAGTGGACTAAGGAATTTTTCTCAATTATGGAGGTGATAAAAGAGTTCGTCATAAATAGTTATGTCGATGCAAGCTTTGACACAAATCCGGATAACACTGAGTAGTAAACCGAATTCATATAGTGGAGCAGTTGTTTGGAATTGTTCCAAGTGAAGCGTGATAGAAGCATCTGCAGTATGACATAGAGATTTGTAAAGTACACATGGATCTGAATGTTTCAGACCCATTGACTAAAAACCTCTATCGCAAGCAAGACATGATCAAACCCCAGAACTGCATGGGTGTTAGATTCATTACAATGACATAGTGATTGAACTAGATTAATGACTCTAGTGTAAGTGGGAGACTGTTGGAAATATGCACTAGAGGCAATAATAAATTGGTTATTATAATATTTCCTATTTCATGATAATCATTTATTATCCATGCTAGAATTTTATAGATTGGAAACTCAAATACATGTGTGGATACATGGACAACACATCGTCCCTAGTGAGCCTCTGAAGGACTAGCTCGTTGATCAAAGATGGTCAAGTTTCCTGGACATAGACATGAGATGTCGTTTGATAACGGGATCAAGTCATTAGGAGAATGATGTGATGGACAAGACCCAAATTATGAATGTAGCATATGACCGTGTCAGTTTATTGCTACTGTTTTCTGCATGTCAAAGTATCTGTTCCTATGACCATGCGATCAAGCAACTCCCGGACACCGGAGCAATACCTTGTTTGTATCAAATGTCACGATGTAACTGGTGTCTATAAAGGTGCTCTACAGGTATCTTCGAAGGTGTCTGTTGGGTTGGCATGGATCAAGACTGGGATTTGTCACTCCGTCTGACGGAGAGGTATCACGGGGTCCACTCGGTAATGCAACATCACAAAAAGCCTTGCAAGCAATGTGACTAAAGAGTTAGTCACAAGATTTTGCATTATGGAACGAGTAAAGAGACTTTTCGATAACGAGATTGAAGTAGGTATAGAGATACCGATGATCGAATCTCGGGCAAGTAACATATCGATGGACAACGAGAATAGTATACGGGATTAGCTATATCCTTGACATAGAGGTTCAATCGATAAAGATCTTCGTAGAATATGTAGAAGCCATTACGGGCATCCAGGCCCCGCTATTGGTTATTGACCGGAGAGTGTCTCGGTCATGTCTGCATAGTTCTCGAACCCGCAGGGTCTGCACACTTAAGGTGTGGTGATGTTTCGATATAGTTGAGTTATGTATGTTTGGGACCGAAGATTGTTCGGAGTCCCGGTTGAGATCATGGACGTCGCGAGGAGTTCCAGAATGGTCCGGAGATGAAGATTGATATATAGGAAGAGGGTATTTAAACTCTGGAATGGTTTCGGGTATTTCCGGTAGTGTACCAGGAATGGCGAATGGGTTCAGGGGGTCCATCGAGAGAAGTCCACCCACCCCACGGGCCACATGGGCCTAAGACGTGGTGCACCAGCCCTTAGTGGGCTGGGCAGTGATACGTCAATTTTGCATCATGCTTTCATGTTGATATTTATTGCTTATTGGGCTGTTATATTACTTGTGGTACCATATTTTTGCCTTTTCTCTCTTATTTTGCAAGTATTATTTGAAGAGGGAGAATTCAGGCAACTAAAAAGGAGCAAATCCTAGTCCACTATTCTACACATCTCCAAATGCCCTCAAAATTTACGTGGATTTTTTCTGGAATATATTAAAAATATTGGGCGAAAGAACTACTGGAGGGGGGCCACCAGGGCCCCACAAGCCCCCACTCCGCCACCACCCCCCTGGTGGCGGTGGGCAAGCTTGTGGGCTGCCTGAAGGACCACTAGCCCCCCTCTTTTGCTATATGATGCGTCCTGACCTGGAAAAAAAATCATACGGGAGCTTTTTCGTGGTTTTGCCGCCGCCACGGGGCGAAACTTGAGCAGATCCAATCTAGAGCTCCGGCAGGACGATCCTGCCGGGGAAATTTCCCTCCCGGAGGGGGGAATCGTCGCCATCGTCATCACCAGCAATCCTCTCATCAGAGGGGAGGCATCTTCATCAACATCTTCATCAGCACCATCTCCTCTCCAATCCCTAGTTCATCTCTTGTAAGCAATCTCCGTCTCGCAACTCCGATTGGTACTTGTAAGGTTGCTAGTAGTGTTGATTACTCTTTGTAGTTGATGCTTGTTGGATTATTTGGTGGAAGAGTTTATGTTCAGATCCTTGATGCTATTCATTACAGCTCTGGTCATGATTATGATTATGTCTTGTGAGTAGTTACTTTTGTTCCCGAGCACATGGGATAAGTCATGCTAATAATAGTCATGTGAATTTGATATTCGTTCGGTATTTTGATACGATGTATGTTGTTTTTCCTCTAGTGGTGTTATGTGAATGTGGACTACCTAACACTTCACCATATTTGGGCCTAGAGGAAGGCATTGGGAAGTAGTAAGTAGATGATGGGTTGCTGGAGTGACAAAAGCTTAAAACCCAGTTTATGCGTTGCTTCGTGAGGGGCTGGTTTGGATCCACTAGTTTAATGCTATGGTTAGACTTTGTCTTAATTATTCTTTTGTAGTTGCGGATTCTTCCAACAGAGGTTAATCATAAGTGGGATGCTTGTCCAAGTAAGGGCAGTACCCAAGCACCGGTCCACCCACATATCAAACTATCAAAGTAACGAACGCGGATCATATGAACATGATGAAACTAGCATGACAGAAATTGCCGTGTGTCCTCGGGAGCGTTTTTCCTCCTATAAGACTATGTTCAAGCTTGTCCCTTTCTACAAAAGGGATTGGGCCACTTGCTGCACCGTTGCTACTACTTGTTACTTGTTACTCTTTGCTTGCTACGTTTCAGCTCGCTACACAATCACTTGTTACCGCTACTTTCAGTGCTTGCAGTTTGGTGAAATCCATCTATCAGAGCCTTCTGCTCCTCATTGGGTTCGACACTCTTACTTATCGAAAGGACTATGATTGATCCCCTATACTTGTGGGTCATCAAGACTCTTTTCTGGCGCCGTTGCCGGGGAGTGAAGCGCCTTTGGTAAGTGGTAATTGGTAAGGAAACATTTTTATACTGTGCTGCAATTTATTGGCACTTGTTACTATGGAAACTCTTCCTTTGAGGAGTTTGTTCGGGGTATCTTCACCACGAATGGAAGCATGAGGTGTTGCTCCTCGACCTGAGGTACCTACTGAAAATATCTTTTATGAAATTCCTTTGGGTATGCTTGAGAAACTGTTAGCTAATCCTTTTACAGGAGATGGATCTTCACATCCAGACTTTCATCTAATCTATGTAGATGAAGTTTGTGGTTTATTTAAGCTTGCAGGTTTGCGCGAGGATGAGGTAAATAAGAAAGTCTTTCCTTTATCTTTTAAGGATAAGGCGTTGACATGGTATAGGCTATGCGATGATGCTGGATCATGGGGCTACAATCGGTTGAAATTGGAATTTCATCAAAAGTTCTATCCTATGCATTTAGTACATCGTGATCGGAACTTTATTTATCACTTTTGGCCTCATCACAGGGTAAGCATAGCTCAAGCTTGGGGGAGGCTTAAATCAATGCTATATTCATGCCCCAATCATGAGCTCTCGAGAGAAATCATCACTCAAAACTTTTATGCTCGGCTTTCTCATGAAGATCGTACCATGCTTGACACTTCTTGTGCCGGTTCTTTTATGAAGAAGGATATTGATCACAAGTGGAATCTATTGGAGAGAATCAAACACAACTCTGAAGATTGGGAGCTGGAGGAAGGTAAGGACTCAGGTATGAATTTCCAGTTTGATTGCGTTAAATCTTTTGTTGAGACAAACACTTCTAGAGATTTTAGCGCTAAGTATGGACTTGACTCTTAGATAGTAGCTTCTCTATCTGAATCTTTTTCTGCTCATGTTGAACTTCCCAGAGAGAAGTGGTCTAAATATCATCCTCCAGTAGAAAGAAACATAGCCAAAACCAATCTAGTTGAGGAGAAAATCATAGCTTTTAGTGATCCTATTGTTTCTTGTGCTTACACTGAGAAACCACCATACCCTGCTAGAATGAAGGATTATTCTAAAGCTCCAACTATGATACGTAGGGGTTACATTAGACCACTTGCACCCCCTCAGGAGATTAGAGTTGAACCTAGTGTTGCTATTATCAAAGATCTCTTAGCCGAAGACATAGACGGGCATGTTATTAAATTCTGTGAGGACTCCACTAGAATTGCTAAATCTCACGCGAAAGACAAACACATACCTATAGTTGGCCTGCCCGTTGTTTCTGTTAAGATAGGAGATCACTATTACCATGGTTTATGTGATATGGGAGCTAGTGTTAGTGCAATACCCCGTTCTCTCTATGATGAAATCAAAGATGACATTGCACCTGCTGAGATAGAACCCATTGATGTCACTATCACGCTAGCTAATAGAGACATTATCTGCCCTCTAGAATTGTGAGAGACGTAGAAGTCCTGTGTGGTAAGACGAAGTATCCTACTGATTTCCTCGTCCTTGGTACTGCACAAGGTAGCTTTTGTCCCATCATATTCGGTAGACCCTTTCTCAACACTGTCAATGCTCACATTGATTGCATTAAGCAGACTGTCATAGTAAGTTTCGAGGGTGTGTCTCATGAATTTAACTTCTCCAAGTTTGGAAGACAACCCCATGAAAGAGAGTCGTCTAGTAGAGATGAAATCATTGCTCTTGCCTCTATGGCCGTACCTCCTACGGACCCTTTAGAGCAATATCTGCTTGAGCATGAAAATGATATGCATATGGAGGAGAGAGATGATATAGATAGAATTGTGTTAGAACAACATCCTATTCTCAAGAATAATCTGCCTGTTGAACTGCTTGGGGATCCTCCCCCACCAAAGGGTGATCCTGTGTCCGAGCTTAAACAGTTGCCTGGTACTCTTAAGTATGCCTATCTTGATGAGAAGGAGATATATCCTGTCATTATTAGTGCTCTCCTCTCAGAGCGCGAAGAGAAGAAGTTACTAAAAACTCTGAGGAAGAACCGCGCTATTATTGGATATACCCTTGATGATCTTAAGGGTATTAGTCCTACTCTATGTCAGCACAAGATTAAAACCGATCCTGACTTTAAACCAGTTGCTGATCATCAAAGGAGATTAAATCCTAAGATGAAAGAGGTCGTTAGAAAAGAAATATTAAAGCTTCTGGAAGCATGAATCATTTATCATGTTGCTCATAGTGATTGGGTAAGTCCAGTACATTGCGTACCTAAGAAGGGAGGTATCACCGTCGTTCCTAATGATAAGGATGAACTAATCCCACAAAGGATTATTACCGGCTATAGAATGGTGATAGACTTCCGAAAACTGAACAAGGCAACCAGGAAAGATCATTATCCTTTGTCGTTCATCGACCAAATGCTAGAAAGGCTATCAAAGCACACTCACTTCTGCTTTCTAGACGGTTATTCAGGTTTCTCGCAAATACCTGTTGCACAATCTGATTAAGAGAAAACCACTTTCACCTGCCCTTTCGGTACCTTTGCCTATAGACGTATGCCTTTTGGCTTATGTAATGCACCTGCCATCTTCCAAAGATGTATGATGGCTATATTCTCTGACTTTTGTGAAAAGATTGTCGAGGTTTTCATGGATGACTTCTCCGTTTATGGGTCTTCCTTTGATGATTGCCTCAGCAACCTTTATCAAGTCTTACACAGATGCGAAGAAACCAACCTCGTCTTGAATTGCGAGAAGTGCCACTTTATGGTTAATGAAGGTATTCTCTTAGGACACCAAATTTCTGAGAGAGGCATTGAAGTTGATAAGGCTAAGGTTGATGCAATTGAGAAAATGCCTGGCCCCACAGATATCAGAGGTATACGAAGTTTCCTAGGTCATGCTGGTTTCTATAGAAGGTTCATTAAAGACTTCTCTAAGATTTCTAGGCCTCTTACCAACCTCTTGCAGAAGGATGTTCCTTTTGTTTTTGATGAGGATTGTGAGGAAGCTTTCGAAATACTTAAGAAGGCTTTGATAACTGCACCTATTGTTCAACCACCTGACTGGAACATGCCCTTTGAAATCATGTGTGACGCTAGTGATTATGCTGTTTGTGCTGTTCTAGGACAAAGAGTTGACAAGAAGTTGAATGTCATTCACTACGCTAGTAAAACTCTCAACACTGCCCAAAGAAACTACGCCACTACGGAGAAGGAATTTTTAGACGTCGTGTTTGCATGTGAAAAGTTCAGATCTTACATAGTTGACTCCAAAGTCACTATTCACTCTGATCATGCTGCTATTAAGTACCTTATGCAGTAGAAGGATGCTAAGCCTAGGCTGATCAGATGGGATCTCCTGCTACAGGAATTTGATTTGCACATCGTTGACCGAAAGGGTGCTGATAACCCTGTAGCAGATAACTTGTCTAGGCTAGAGAATGTCCTTGATGACCCACTACCAATTGATGACAGCTTTCTTGATGAGAAATTAAATGTCATCCGCACTTCACTTAGTGCACCGTGGTATGCCGATTATGCAAACTATATCGTAGCCAAATACATACCACCCAGTTTCACCTATCAACAAAAGAGGAAATTCTTCGTTGATTTGAGACACTACTTTTGGGATGATCCTCACCTTTATAAGGAAGGAGTAGATGGTGTTATTAGACATTGTGTGCCTGAACATGAACACGGACAGATCCTGCAGAAGTGTCATTCCAAAGCCGACGGAGGACACCATGCTGGAGATAGAACTGCCCATATGGTATTGCAATCAGGTTTCTATTGGCCCACTCTCTTCAGGGATGCTCGCAAGTTTGTCTTGTCTTGTGACGAATGCCAAAGGATAGGGAACATCAGTAAGCGTCAAGAGATGCCTATGAACTATTCACTTGTCATTGAACCATTTGATGTCTGGGGCTTTGATTATATGGGACCCTTCCCGAGTTCCAATGGGTACACTCACATCTTAGTTGCTGTGGATTATGTTACTAAGTGGGTAGAAGCTATCCCCACTAAAAATGCTGATCACCACACCTCTATTAAGATGCTTAAAGAAGTCATATTCCCAAGATTTGGAGTCCCTAGATACTTGATGACTGATGGCGGTTCACACTTCATTCATGGTGTTTTCCGCAAGATGCTAGCTAAGTATGATGTCAACCATAGAGTTGCATCTCCTTATCATCCTCAGTCCAGTGGTCAAGTGGAGTTGAGTAATATGGAGATCAAGTTGATCCTACAAAAGACCGTCAATAGATCTCGAAAGAACTGGTCTAGCAAACTTGACGATGCACTATGGGCTTATAGAACTCCTTATAAGAATCCCATGAGCATGTCACCATATAAAATGGTTTACGGTAAGGCCTGTCATTGACCTCTTGAGCTGGAACACAAAGCTTATTGGGCAATCAAAGAGCTCAACTTTGATTTCAAACTTGCCGGTGAGAAGCGGTTGTTTGATATCAGCTCGTTAGATGAATGGAGAGCCCACGCATATGAGAATGCCAGGTTGTTCAAGGAAAAGGTTAAGAGATGGCACGACAAACGGATACAGAAACGAGAGTTCAATGTAGGTGATTATGTCTTGCTATACAATTCTCGTTTGAGATTCTTTGCAGGCAAGCTTCTCTCTAAATGGGAAGGTCCCTATGTTGTCGAGGAAGTATATCATTCCGGTGCCATCAAAATCAATAACACGGAAGGAAATTTTCCTAGAGTGGTAAATGGGCAAAGAATCAAGCATTACATCTCTGGTACTCCCATAAATGTTGAGACCAATATCATCAATGTCATAACTCCAGAGGAGTACATAAGGGATGTTTATCAGCCTGTTTCAGACCTTGAAAACGAACATGTATCTGTTTCGGCAAGAAATTGGACTCCGATACTTTTCCAATAGGAAATTTCCTCAGTTTTGGAATTTTTGGAAAATTAGAAAAATAAAAAGCAGTCCGGAGAGCAAACGAGGAAGCCACAAGGGCCCACTCCGCCACCACCCCCCGGTGGCGGTGGGCAAGCTTGTTGGCACCTCGTGTGCCTCCCGGACTCCGTTTTCTTGCGGAGGACTCCTTCTGGCCCAAAAAAATCAATAAATAATCGCCCGAAGGTTTTGATCTCCGTATCGTGTAGTTTTCCTCTATTTTCGTTCGAGCTTGTTGTCTGCCGCAGATTTAGAGGAAATGTCTCAAGAATCTGTTGGGGAGAATGATCTTCACCAAGTTCATGAGGAAGTAGATGCTGGTCTGAAAAGAGTAGAAGTTACGGAAGCCAGGGACCAAGCTAAAGAGAAAACCCAAGCTAAGGAGGAAGTTCAACCTATGTTCAACGTTGAAGACGTTGAAGGAATAGACTTTCTCCAACCCTTCCTCCACATGCTGTCTCCATCCTTGATTGAAGTCTTGAGGTTTTGCGAAACAACTCGTGCTCGCAATATTTCTCTTTCTCGTGAAGTTGTCTTGCTGGAAAACCATGTCACAGATCTCAGAGGTATAAATCAAAGGTTGATAGCTCTCTTGGAATCAAAGGCGACAACAACACCATCACCACCAAAGGAAGACAACTAAGCATTGCTATGGGCAATCCCCTTGGCTTCTGCCAAGCTTGGGGGAGTTGTCCTGGTATCGTATCACCTTTTTGTATTTTGCTTTTACCTTTGTTTTAGTTCTTTCCTTTTCAGTTTTTATTTCTTCTTTTAGAGGAATAAGTCTTTAGTTTTTAGTTTGAGTCTTTTGCTTTTGTCTCTCCCCCGATGTATTCGAGCTTACGAGCTATATAATAAAGAGTGTCTTAGTCAAGGGCTTTGCTTTGTGCCATGATCAATAGTATGAAAAGAACGATAGCATGAAAGATCATGAGACGATCTTATGGAAAGTGATAACTTCACTTGGGACACGTATGATTATTGAAACTTGTTGAGAATAAATCAACATAGACATTAGTAATTGTGGCAATTAATAAGAAGTGATAAGGAAAGAGAGGTTCACATATAAATATATCATCTTAGACACTTTTTACAATTGGGAGCACTCACCAAACTATTACATGCCTAGGAGTAGATGTTGGACAAGGAAGACAACATAATGAATTGTGTTTGCTTAGTTCCAAACAATGTTATATGATTAGAGATCCCTTAGCATGTGACGATTGCTTCCACCTCATATTAGCCAAAACTCCCGCACCAAGTAGAGATACTACTTGTGCATCCATAAACCTCCAACCAGTTTTGCCATGAGAGTCCACCATAACTACCTATAGATTGAATAAGATCCTTCAAGTAAGTTGTATCGGTGCAAGCAATAAAAAATGCTCTCTAATATGTATGATCTATTAGTGTGTGGAAAATAAGCTTTGTACGAACATGTGGTGAGGAAGACATAAAAGCGACAGATTGCATAATAAAGTTCTTTATCACAGGAGGCAATATAAAGTGACGTTCCTCCGCACTAATAGGACACGCATTCAAACCTCAAAAGCGCATGACAACCTCTGCTTCCCTCTGCAAAGGGCCTACCTTGTACCTTTACTTTTTACCCTTGTAAGAGTCATGGTGATCATCACCAGTTCCCTTTTTGCCTTTGTCTTGGCTACCGTCACATGTTTAGGAAAGATCTATATTCATATATCAACTTGGGGTTGAGTACTCATGCTTCATTGTTGTTGACTTTACCCTTGAGGTAAACCGTTGGGAGGCAAAACTATAAGCCCCTATCTTCCTTTGTGTGTAGCTGAAACTTTGACACCATGAGTACCACGTGAGTTATAACAATTGTGGAAAACAAAAGAGATGATTGAGTATGTGGGTTTGCCTTACAAGCTCTTATTTGACTCTTTCTGATGTTGTGATAAATCGCAATTGCTTCAATGACTATGGAATATTGTTGTTTACTTCTCCGTATTGTTTTTGCTTCATGCTTTGCTTTGTGAAGGAATTGTTACTTTCCCATAAGAATCTTTACGATATATTGTTGTTCTATGTGTGATCATGATGCCCTCATGTCCGTATTATGTTTTATCGACACCTTCGTCCCCAAACATGTGGACATGTTTATGGAACTTGGTTTTCGCTTGAGGACAAGCGAGGTCTAAGCTTGGGGAGTTGATACGTCCATTTTGCATCATTCTTACAAGTTGATATTTATTGCTTTTTGGGCTGTTATATTACTTGTGGTACCATATTTATGCCTTTTCTCTCTTATTTTGCAAGGATTATTTGAAGAGGGAGAATTCAGGCAGCTGGAATTCTGGACTGGAAAAGGAGCAAATCCTAGTCCACTATTCTACACATCTCCAAATGCCGTGAAAATTTACATGGATTTTTTCTGGAATATATTCAAAATACTGGGCAAAAAACTACCGGAGGGGGGCCACTAGGGCCCCACAAGCCCCCACTCCGCCACCACCCCCTGGTGGCGGTGGGCAAGCTTGTGGGCTGCCCGAAGGCCCACTAGCCCCCCTCTTTTGCTATATGATGCGTCCTGACCTGGAAAAATCATACGGGAGTTTTTTCGTGGTTTCGCCGCCGCCACGGGGCGGAACTTGAGCAGATCCAATCTAGAGCTCCGGCAGGACGATCCTGCCGGGGAAATTTCCCTCCTGGAGGGGGGAATCGTCGCCATCGTCATCACCAACACTCCTCTCGTCGGAGGGGAGGCATCTTCATCAAAATCTTCATCAGCACCATCTCCTCTCCAATCCCTAGTTCATCTCTTGTAACCAATCTCTGTCTCGCAACTCCGATTGGTACTTGTAAGGTTGCTAGTAGTGTTGATTACTGTTTGTAGTTGATGCTTGTTGGATTATTTGGTGGAAGAGTTTATGTTCAGATCCTTGATGCTATTCATTACACCTCTGGTCATGATTATGATTATGTCTTGTGAGTAGTTACTTTTGTTCCTGAGGACATGGGATAAGTCATGCTGATAATAGTCATGTGAATTTGATATTCGTTCGGTATTTTGATATGATGTATGTTGTTTTTCCTCTAGTGGTGTTATGTGAACGTCGACTACATAACACTTCACCATATTTGGGCCTAGAGGAAGGCATTGGGAAGTAGTAAGTAGATGATGGGTTGCCGGAGTGACAGAAGCTTAAACCCTAGTTTATGCGTTGCTTCGTGAGGGGCTGATTTGGATCCACTAGCTTAATGCTATGGTTAGACTTTGTCTTAATTCTTCTTTTGTAGTTGCGGATTCTTGCAAGAGAGGTTAATCATAAGTGGGATGCTTGTCCAAGTAAGGGCAGTACACAAGCGCTGGTACACCCACATATCAAACTATCAAAGTAACAAACGTGAATCATATGAACATGATGAAACTAGCATGACAGAAATTCCCGTGTGTCCTCGGGAGCGTTTTTCCTCCTATAAGACTTTGTTCAGGCTTGTCCCTTGCTACAAAAGGGATTGGACCACTTGCTGCACCGTTGCTACTACTTGTTACTTGTTACTCTTTGCTTGCTACGTTTCACCTCGCTACACAATCACTTGTTACCGCTACTTTCAGTGCTTGCAGTTATTACCTTGCTGAAATCCATGCATCAGAGGCTTCTGCTCCTCGTTGGGTTCGACACTCTTACTTATCGAAAGGACTACGATTGATCCCCTATACTTGTGGGTCATCAGACAGCCAGCCCCTAAAGCCCTTGCGCCAAGGAGGTGGGAGGAAGGCCAAGTGGGAAGGAATCCTACTAGTTGTAGGATTCCACCTCCCTTAGTGGAGGAGGACTCCTCCTCTCTTGGTGCGCCAACCATTGCTTTTCCTCCTATATATACTAGAGGGGAGAGAGGGCAGCCAACACCTTATTCCAAGGCGCAGCCCCTCTCCCTCCCTCTAGTTCATTCTTCCTCTAGAATAGATTCTGCAGTGCACGACGAAGCCGTGCAGGATTGGCTCCACCACCATCGCCGCCACGCCGTTAGGCTGTCGGAGAACTCAGCTACCTCTCCGCTCCCTCTTGCTGGATCAAGAAGGTGGAGATCGTCATCGAGTTATACGTGTGCTGAACGCGGAGGTGCCGTCCGTTCGGCACTAGATCAGGATGGATCGTGATGAGATCGCGGGACGGATCGTGACGAGTTCGTGGGACTGATCCTAATAGGATCGCAGGACAGATTGCGATTTGGATCGCGAACATGTTCGACTACATCAACCACGTCATATACGCTTCCGCTTAGCGATCTACAAGGGTATGTAGATGCTCTCTCCCCCTCTCGTAGATGGTCATCACCATGGATAGATCTTATGTGCGCGTAGGAGTTTTATTTTGTTTCCCATGGGTCGTTCCCCAACATGTGTGAATCCTTGAACTAATTCATGTGGTTGGAGTTGATTCCATATAATTCTTGCCAAAATAAATAAGTGTGAATTTCATTGGCGGAGTCACCCCTCAATAACTTTCTAGTTCTTCCTCTTGGGGACCCACATCACCTTGATGGGGATCCTTGGAGTTGTGGTAGCACTAGATGAGGTAGTACTAGAAGTGTCCTTGGGAACCAACTCGACCTTGGCTTGGGGTTCTTCCTCAAATGAGTCAATCTCCTATTGAAGCTTGCCCTTGCCCTTGTGGTCTTGTGGTAGAAGGCCATATTGAGGGCTTGTTCCCTTGGGGGAGCAGGATCATACTTCTCCTCTTGCGGAACAAACTTGGGAATGGGATATGGACCTTCTTCTCAAACATCTCCGTTGACGTTGAAGTAGCCAGCTCCTTGCTTCTTTCGATGTCCTCCTTGCTTGCTCACAATTTCCTCGAATTGCTTACTTCCGGCAAGACTCTTGTAGACACCTCCCTCTATAATCCATTTCAATAAATCATTTTCTTGCTCAAGTGTAACTTGGCTAAGAGAATCATTAGTGGAATCAAGAGAGCTACTAGAAACAAAATAATTTTATCTAGCTTTAGCATTGTTGTTACTAGACGAAGAAACTTTCTTGCCCTTGTTACTAGTGTTCTTAGGTTTAACTTGTGGGACAAAGGTAGACAAGAGTAATTGTTTGGCTAGATAAGAGGAACTCTTCTTTCGAAGATCGTCATTGATTGCTTTCAGGAACTCATGCTCTTGCTATATATTTAGCTTCTCGGAGCGTAGCTTCTCATGAGTTCCTGCAAGCTCTTTGTGATCTTCTAGAGTAGTTTCATGAGCTAACTTAAGAGTTTTTAATCCTTTAGTTAGTCGTTCAATCTCTTTCTTTTCATCATAATTCGATTTTTATTGACTAGCATAATTACTTTCAAGTTCATTTTCAATCTTATCACTAGTCTTATCAAAGAGAAAGTCATCTTCCCCTAACAAGTCATCCTCATCACTATCAAAGTCAATGTACTCGATCTGTGATACCTTGGGGCCTTTTGCCATGAATCAGTTTCCAATCCCTTCATTTGGTGAATCAAATAAGTTGTCGGAGTTTGAGGAAACGAGTGCAAGACCGGCAACACCTTCATTTTGACCGTAGTCGGAGTTGGAGTGATGACTTCTCTCGGATAGGTTGTCACACTCGGAGCCAGAAACCCATTCATCAACGTGAGCTTGATGTCTTCTTCTGGAACTGCTCTTCATGTACTTGTCCTTCCTCTCCGATTCTTTGCCTCTCCGAGAGTGTCTTAATTCATAATGATCTTCTCTACTCCTTCTCTCTCTGTGAGGTGACTCATCTCTTGAGCTTCATCTTCTAGGTGACTCTTCTCTTCATTTGTGGAGAGCCGAGCACTCATTGGAAAAGTGTATGGGTTTTCCATAGTTGTAGCAGTTTCGGTCGTGACTAGACAGACGCTTCTCATCATATCTTGAGTTTGAGTTTCTTTCTTCGCCTCTACTCTTGTAGAACTTGTTAAATTTTCTGACCATGAGGATGACCTCTTTATTGATAACAAGGTTGTCACTTGAAGTAGTAGGAGTATCACTTGAGGCTTTGTAAGCACCGCTTGACTTGTTGTGCAACTCATCTTTGTACTTGAGATACATTTCATGAGCAACCATCCTTCTAATGACTTCAGTTGGCTTGATATCCTCATAGTTTGGCATCATTTGGATTAATGTGCACACGGTGTCGTATCTTCCATCCAAGGATCTAAGTATCTTCTTGATGATGAATTTGTTGGTCATCTCTTCACTTCCTAAGCATGCAATCTCATTTGTGATGAGAGCTAGCCTAGAATACATCTTAACCACTCCTTCACCATCCTTCATCTTGAACTTCTTAAGATGACTTTTAAGAACATACAACTTACATTCCCTGACAGAATTGATACCTTCGTGCATATCAACAAAAGTATCCCAAATTAACTTTGCATTCTCAAGGCCACTGATTTTCTTTGAATTCTTCGGGACACAAGGAGTTGAATAGGATATCACAGGATTGAGCATTGTATTGCAACATCTTTACCTCATCCGTTGTTGCATCACGATCTCGTTATTTTCCTTCTCCAAAGAAATCACCTTGCACACCAATACGAACAACAACACAAACGGCTGGATTGTGACCAAGAATATGCAGTTTCATCTTATGCTTCCCACTAGCAAAATTAGTACCATCGCTATATGGACCTCTACAGTGATAATTTCCCTCACTATACGTCATATCGTCCTAGGTTGTGAAAACAATGCAATGGAGACTAAAGCTCTGATACCACTTGTAGGATCGAAAGTATGTCTAGAGGGGGTTATTAGACTACTTGACAAGATAAAAACTTAGCCTTTTCCTAATATTAGTTGTGGGCCAGTTTTAGCAATTATGACTAGTCAAGTACACCCTACACATGCACATCTAACAGTATAGCAGCGGAAAGTAAGACATCGAAATGTAAATTAGAGGGTTAGGTATGGAGATCAAACGAAAATGTTGACACGGTGATTTATGGCATGGTTTCGATAGGTCGCGCTACCCTACATCCATGTTAGTGGATACTTCAACCCACGGAGGGTAACGACCGTGAGAGGACACGAAGGGATCGACCCCACAAGGGGGTGCACGAAGAAGCGTCCTTGTCTATTCCACTACGGCTTCTGTCCACACAGGACTTGCCTCCCACACGGTAGATCTTCACGAAGTAGGCGATCTCCTTGCCCTTACAAACATCTTGGTTCAACTCCACAACACGAAGTAGGAGACTCACAAGAAACACCTAACCAATCTAGGATGCACCACCCTCCAAATGGTAATAGACGTGGTAGAATGAACTCCTTGCTCTTCTGCTTCTAAAGATAGTCTCCTCAACACTCAATCACTCTCTCTCAGATATGGCAGGGGTAGGAGAGATTGATCTTGTGGAAAGCAACTTGGGAGGTTAGAAATCAAGGTTAAAATGGTTGGAATGGAATATCTTGATCTCAACACATGAGTAGGTAGCTCTCTCTCAGAAAAATGGATCTAGCAAGTGTAAGTGTGTTGTGAGTGTTTCCTTTGCGAATGAGAGGTACGTGGAGGGGTATATATAGGCATCCCCCAAAATCCAACAGTTACAACATTTTTGCCCAACTCTGTGACACCGAGAAGAAGAATTTTGGTGGTACCGAATTGCACTAAGTGTGGCAGCTTTTGAATTCTCACTGAGAACGATACACGAATCTAGGTGGTACCGATATGATGACCTAGACCAGTTTCCAAATCTTGGTGAGACCGATTTCAAACTTAGAAATTATGATTCTTGAAATCTTCTCAACATAAAGTTGGTCACTGAATCTCGATGGTATAGATGTGAAAGTTCGTGGTACCGAGATGGTAGGGTTTGTCATAGGATCTGTCAAGTGTAAAATCAGTAGGGTCGAGTGGAAATTGTTGGTGCCACCAATTTTGCTGGTTTAGCTTTAGACAGAGATATTTTATGGGGGAGTGGCTCAATATTTTTTGGTGGCTACCTCTAAACACTTAGAGCAATCAATTCATCATAATACCTCATTCCCTTTTAATAGTATTGTCTTTCCTATGGACTCAAAGTGATTTCTCAGAAATGTAGAATGTAGAGTCTTCTTGCTTGAAGCTTGAGACAATCCTATTCCTTCCTTGCATCAAGGGGCATCTCCTCACAATCCTATTGCCAAGGCATCTTTGAACTTTTCTGAAATATACTTGAATAAACTCATTAGTCCAATGATGCATATGTTGTGATTAATTACCAAAACCACCTTAGGGAGCAATTGTGCTTTCCAAGGGGTACTTCCATTCCACCCCAATCTATCCGTAGAGCGTTGGTAGACAGTCTGGGGACACCCACTTGTGCTTCTTTGTCGGTGTCGTTGCCCACCGGGAGAGGAGGTCGGGTAGTTAATAAGGCAAAGGGTATAAGACGTAGCCGCGGCAGAGGTAAGCGGACTGCTACGCCGTCATTGCCGCCACCCCCATCTCATTCACCCGAGCACATGAATACTAGGGTGGACCCTTTGAGGTGGAGGCTAAGGGGACTCCGGACCATGAGCCTCGAGCCGACGGGCCTTCGGCCCATGAGACTCCAGTCCTAGAGGCTTTGGCCCACGAGACTCCTGTACTAGGGGCTACATCCCAAGAGACTCCGGTCCCAGAGGCTTTGGCCAACGGGACTCGGGATACAGGGGCTACGTCCCAAGAGACGTCCGGATGGGGTACCTGGCTGGATTAGACTGAGGGGCCGGGTGGTCATGCTGATGGTGGTGGGGATGAGTCTACTGATAGTGAGGGAGAGGTGGTTGAGGGGGTCACCGTGTACTAGCGTGGTGGTACACGTCTCCCGTCCGTGATGGTGACCCGCGAGCACGGGCTGGTGATTAGGTCTAATGGGGAGAAGTAAGTGCATTTACTCTTTTTGTACCTTTGCCTTCACATTTCTTCAAATATCTAATGCGTTGACCTTATCATACTGCATGGGTTGGGATTACCCCTATGGGGTCACTAAGCCGAACACCATCCTTGGTGTGCTTTGCCGGCTAAATTTCCCAGGGTTTGTCATGTTGAGGGTGAGGGTCGGCTTCCTCAACTAGGATTTAGCCGGGAGCACTACAAGGCTGACCCATCGGAGGAGATGATCGATGGTGCCTTGTTTCACATGAGGGACGACATGGTGATCAACAGATTTTGGGTAATTTCTCCTTTTACACAATCTAAAATTAACAATATAGCTAGTTATTGTACTAATCAGTGTTGTCCTGTTTGATTGCAGACCTTCTATAGGTGTGCGGAGGGATATGAGGAGGTGGCGGCCAAGGTTATCGATACCGAGTGCAAGCGCCTATTACAAAACTTACACCACGAGGCTCGGGTGCATGCTGTTTGAGACTACTAGGCATCACATAGTATTAAGAAGGACAAGTCGTTGTGCCGTGAAAAGTTTCTGTGGAAGGAGCGGTACATGAAGGTAATTACCTATTCTTAAGGCCTTGTATTTAGTTTCCTTGGTTTGATTCATAGGCGTAGCTCTCAAATTTCTATTTACTAACTTATAGGTGCCCCCGAGATGGTGTGCAGATAAGATGGATTGTTGGGAGGCCTTGGTGGATGAGTGGTGCACAAGCCAATGGCGAGCTGTCCATGACAATACGAAGGCCGGCGTGCCCAAATGGTTGGCGTGTCACACCATCAAGGCAACGCCAACTTATTTCAGTTCGGGGAGAACTATGTATGTGATTTGCATCATGATTCATGCAATTCATTCTTCATTCTAGTTTGAGCCCTTTATTAATACTTGGTTGATCTCTTTTAGGCGCATGACAATAAGACGGAGGTGCCAGGTGTGTATGAACTCTATGACATGGCCCATACTACCTCCTACAAGAAGGCCAAAGCATTCTCTGAGTCGGACCTCAATCATCCAAAGAAGTTCACAAACATCTCCTCCCACCTCAAGCTCGTGAGTTACAGGAGGTGGGGACGGCAAGGAAAGGGGAGGACTTTAACCCGAGCCAGTAAGCTTTGGATCCAGAGCTCGTGATGGTATTTGGTGGAGGGAGGCCCCATGGCTCGATAGCCATTGAAGATGGTCTGATACATTGTCCTTTCACTCTCCAGTAGATGAAGGTGCGCCAAACGAGCTCTTGCCCTCGTCCATGGTCAATCGATCTCGCCATCGAGGTTAGTTATACGGGATTAGAAAACTTTCCTCCATTACATTGTGTGTGTGTGTGTCCATCGATGATTACAATGGTAATGATGAGTGGTGTTGCAGGCTGATCTTCAAAGAGAGAGAGAGAGAGAGAGCGACAACCCAGGCTGCTCTGCAAGAGCTTCTGCAGGAGAGGGGCCTGGTGGCGGCGGAGATTTCTCGAGCCGTAGAGGAGAAGACGGCTTGGTTGTTGGAGCAGGAGAGGGCACAGAATGAGGCGGCTAACAAGGCCATATTAACCAAATCATGCATGTAATGTCCATTTCAGTATTAACTAATAAGAATGACTCGTCAAAACCAGATGTGCATTCTATGTGCGAGAAGACCGGTCAAACCCCTCCGCCGATGGTAATCATTTCCGCGGTTAGAACCATGAGTTTCATTTGAATGGTCATTAGTTATAGTATTAACATTTTAGTGTCATCATGCTAACGAGACATTGCAAATGATCTTTGGTGCAGAATAACTCCCGAGCCGCATCGCACAACCCTTCTCTAGGGAAACCTTCTCTAGGTGAAACCACCCAAGCAACCCGGTGCTTCACATCCACGATGACGACGTGGGTAAGTTTTCTCTAGTGTTCTGCTTAACAAATGCACACTTAGCTTCGTACATTCTAGTTAGCCCTATTACACCACATACTTACTTATTTTCCCCCAGTAAAGACATACTTAGCTAATTATCCTCCAAAATAACATAATTAGCTTATTTAGTTCATTTATGACATAATTAGCTTAGTTAGGTCAAAAAATGGCATAACAAGCTTGGTTAGCTCATAAATGTCATATACTTAGCTTATTTTCCTCCAAAATGACATATTAAGCTCAAAAATGGAATAAAAAGAAAAAGAAAGAATATAAGAGGAATGAGAAGAAAAGAAAGAATATAAGAAGAAGAATGAGCTTCTTCTTTCTTTATTATTATTATTATTTTCCTTCTCTTTCTTCTTCTTCTAACTTTCTTATTCTCATTTTGTAGATTTGATTCACTTCATGGAAGCTGTCATTGTCAGACTGCTACTGTTTTATTTTTATTTCGATTTGTACGGATGAATAGTGTGATGTTTGAAACTATGTGTATATATGGATGACTGATAACCTAGAAGTATAGGGGATCGCAACAGTTTTCGAGGGTAGAGTATTCAACCCAAATTTGTTGATTCGACACAAGGGGAAGCAAAAGAATATTCTCGAGTATTAGCAGTTGAGTTGTCAATTCAACCACACCTGAAATACTTAGTATCTGCAACAAAGTTTCAGTAGCAAAGTAGTGTGATAGCAACAGTAGCAACGGTAACAGTAGCAGCAGTGACAGCAGTAGCGGTAACAGTAGCAGCAGTGACAACAGTAGCGGCAAAGTAACGTAGCAAGTACCAGTAGGAAAAACTCGTAGGCATTGGATCGGTGACGGATAATTATGCCGGATGACATTCATCATGCAACAGTTATAACATGGGGAGATATGTAACTAGCTCCAGTTCGTCAATGTAATGAAGGCATGTATTCCGTATATAGTCATACATGCTTATGAAAAGTACTTGCATGACATCTAATGTCCATCCCTCCCGTGGCAGAGGGTCCTAATGGAAACTACGGGATATTAAGGTTCTCCTTTTAATAGAGAACCTGAACAAAGCATTAGCACTTCGTGAATACATGAACTCCTCATACTACGGTCATCTCCGGGAGTGGTTCCGGCTATTGTCACTCCGGGGTTTCCGGGTCATAACACATAGTAGGTGACTACAACTTGCGAGATAGGATCAAGAACACACATATATTGATGAAAATATAATAGGTTCATATCTGTAATCATGGCACTCGGGCCCTAGTGACAAGCATTAAGCATGGCAAAGTAGTAGCAACATCAATCTCAGAACATAGTGCATACTAGGGATCAATCCCCATCAAAACTAACTCGATTACATGATAGATCTCATCCAACCCATCACCGTCCAGCAAGCCTATGATGAGATTACTCATGAATGGTGAAGAGCATCATGGAATTGGCAATGAAGGAAGGTTGGTGATGACGACGGTGACGATCTCCCCTCTCCGGAGCCCAGAACGGACTCCAGATCTGCCCTCCAGAGGAAGAACAGGTGGTGGTGGCGCCTCCTTATCGTAAAACGTGATGAACTCTTCTCCTTGATTTTTTTCTGGGCGAAAGGGACTAAATAGAGCTGGAGTTGGAGGCGGCGGAGCCCCGAGGGCCCCACAAGCCTGTCAGGCACGACCAGGGGGCGCCAAATGGGATTGTGGGCTCCTCGCTCCACGTCTCCGGTTGATTCTTGCGCCAGTATTTTTATATATACCACAAAAATCCACGTAAATTTCCAGGTCATTCCGAGAACTTTTATTTCTGTGCAAAAACAACACCATGGCAATTCTGCTGAAAACATCGTTAGTCCGGGTTACTTCCATTCAAATCATGCAAATTAGAGTCCAAAACAAGGGCAAAAGAGTTTGGAAAAGTAGATATGATGGAGACGTATCAACTCCCCCAAGCTTAAAGCCTTGCTTGTCCTCAAGCAATTCAGTTGACAAACTGAAAGAGACAAAAGAAAAACTTTTATGAACTCTGTTTGATCTTGTTGCTGTAATTATGTCTAACTCATATTCAGATTTTCAGCAAGATCATAAGCTAACCACATAAGCAATGACATTTAGGTCTCAAGATGTACTCATATCAATGGCATAATCAACTAGCGAGCAATAATAATAAGTTTCAAACGTCAACACTTCAATCAAAACAATCATGAAGCAATATGAACAGATGGTATCTCGCTAGCTCTTTCTAAGACCGCAAAACATAAATTCAGAGCACCTTCAAAGACCAAGGGCTGACTGAACATTGTAATTCATGGCAAATAAGATCCAGTCACAGTCATACTCAATAAAAACTAAAAGCAAAGCATAAAAAATGACGGAGGTGCTCTCTAATTGGTGCTTTTATAAGAAGAGGATGACTCAACAGAAACATAAATAGATAGGCCCTTCGCAGAGGGAAGCATTGATTTGCAGAGGTGCCAGAGCTAAAGCTTTGAAGACAGAGATAAATAATTTTGGGTGGCATGCTTTCATTGGCAACGCAATGACCAAGAGTTTTCATCATCTTCCATGCTACACATGCTATAGGTGGTTCCCAAACAGAAAAGTAAAGTTTTGACTCCCCCACCACCTATCAATCACACACCACGACTAGTCGAATCCTCAGGTTCCGTCCATACCAACAACAATCCAAGGGGGTTTTCTTTGTAATTATCTTTTCGATTTGAGCATGGAACTGGACATTCCAATTACCGGCCCCTTTCTCGTGAGTGATAGTGAATAAACACATATCGAGGATAACACGCCTAACATGGAAGATACTGACCGCCCCTTTTCACCACATGAGCGGTTCGGGCATGCAAAACAGATTATTACTTGAAGGTTTAGAGACTGGCACATGCAAATTTACTTGGAACGGCAAGTAGATACCGCATATAGGTAGGTACGGTGGACTCATATGGAACAACCTTCGGTTTATGGAAGTGGATTCAGAAGCAGTATTCCCGCTTAGTACAAGTGAAGGCTAGCAAAAGACTGGGAAGCGACCAACTAGAGAGCGATAACAGTCATCGATATGCATTGAAATTAACCAACATTGAGTGCAAGCATGAGTAGGACATAAATCACCATAAACATGAATATCGTAGAGGCTATGTTGATTTTGTTTCAACTACATGCGTAAAAATGCGCCAAGTCAAGCCACTTGAATCATTCAAAGGAGGATACCATCCTATCATACTACATCATAATCATCTTGAAATTCATGTTGGCATCCAAGACAAACCTTTATAAGCTCCTAGCTAATTAAGCATGGCATCAGAAACTATGATCTCTAAGTTGTCATTGCAAACATGTTTCTGTCACAACAAAGCTGAATTAGGAACGATGAGCTAGTCATATTTACAAAAATAAAATAGATCGAGTTCATACCAGCTTTTCCAGGCTCACCCACTTCGTCATATATCGTCATTATTGCTTTTCACTTGCATGACCGAATGATGTGAACAATAATAAGAGTGTTCGTGCATTGGACTGAACTAGAATCTTCAAGCAAACACAAAGGAGAAGACAAAGTAATATGGCTCTTTGACAGATAAACAGATATGCATGCGAGAGCCACTAAACATTGTAACCATGGTGTTCAACCTTGACCCAAAGAAAAAAAAAACTATTTACACGGGACAGCTCCGAACAAGCAAAAGAAGAACGGGAAATCTTTGTCGGTTTTCTCAATCTAAACAAACACACGAGAAGAAAGCGAGAAAAAGAAATAAACTAGTACGGATGATATAGTGGCAAGGTGTGAACACCGACTAACAAAGTGAAAGCGTGAGCAAGAATGTAAAGTCGGTGAGAAACACGTACTCCCCCAAGCTTAGGCTTTTGGCCTAAGTTGGTCTGCTCCCAAGGAGGGAAGTAACCATCTCCGGGGTACTCTGGAGTGTACTGAGGGTGCCACTGCTGGGTGAGCTCCTCTGGCTCCCATTGATAAACTGGCGTCTGGTACTCGACTGGTAGCTCGGGCACGAGTGCTTGTGGTGGTGCTATGCCCCAATATGCGTAGATGTCCGAGGGCATAATAATGTACCTGCCTAGATGAAGATTGAACAAAGAAGGAGCAGGCAAAGTAATAGTCTCACGAGTACCCTGACTAAATACCAAGTTATAAATCATCCTCTTATTTATATCTTTATTAAGAAAGTCATGGCAAACCATGCTATCATAATCTAGATATCTCTCAGGAAAAAGTATCTCTTCTTCCTCGTGTAGTCTAATAGGTATGTCAAAATGTCTAGCAAGACGGGTAGCATAGATACCTCCATAAACTGCGCCTTTAGTATGGTTCGTGTTCAACCGTTGAGCCACTATAGCGCCCAAGCTATAAGTTTTATCATTATAAAGGGCTTCGCGCAAAACCGTAAAATCTGGGGAGCTAAGGACCCCAAGTTTCCCATGGCCAATCAAACATTTTCCCACGAATAATGAGAAGTACCGAAGCATGGGAATATGTATGCTAGCAACTCTAGCGCAAGACACTCCTCTCTCCTCTCCTACAACAATAGTATCAATGAAAGCCTCCAAGTCACGTGGACGAGGTTCATGAATATCCCCAACATAAGGTAATTTGCAAACATTGCAAAAATCATGAAGTGACATGCGCTGGGGGATATCATATAACTTGAACTCAACCGTAGGAGGGCTCTTCCTTGGATAGAAATTAAAGCTTTGCACGAACATATTAGTGAGGAGGAGGTATTGTGGACACTTATCTTCAACAAATGCGGTAAGGCCTATGTTCTCCATCAAGTAATAAAAATCCTCATAAAGACCGGCGGCACGTAAGAACACATCGCTTGGCCACTCGCATGCTCGAACTTCTGCAACTCAGGGGACGGGATACTTGGGTTTCTTCTTCTCATTTTCATCATCCTTGGGGTCACGGCTTGAAGAGCCTCTTAGGAACCTCCTCATCTTTTCCTTTTTCTTTCTCTGAAAATTTCTGAAATGTTTAGTGACTCAAAGGAAAAGTGAACAAGGCTCAACGAAACTCATGGCAACTACTCCTACAAGTGCCTAGAGGCCATATCATGCATCAAAACTACTTGGGACCAACTAAAATTAGCATGCAAAGCTCAAGAATAGGGTCACCAAGTCAACAAAAATACGCAACGAATAAGGCACTAGAGCAAAAACTAACTGGACCAATTGAGGAGTCACATACCAAGGAACAGTTCCCCCAAAACAGTTTGGTGAATGTGGCTTTGCACAAGGAGATCGAAAAATGCAGCAAGAAGAGCAAGAACACGGGTTTGAGCTGTGGAATGATTTTTTCTGGAGGTAGGAGATGGAGATGGGAGCTGGAATAAGTGAAGGGGGGCCACGTGGGGCCCACAAGCCTGGTAGGCCCGGCCAGGGGGTGCCCGCACCTCCTGGGCTTGTGGCCCACTGGTGTATCCCCCTGACTAGCTCTTTGTATCAGAATTTTTCAAAAATTCCAGAAAAAATCATACTTGATTTTTAGGGCATTTGAAGAACTTTTATTTTTGGGACACTTTTCTAAGGGACGCAAAAAGCAGAAAACAGGAAAAACTAAAGCTAGATCTATCATTTTTCTTCTAAACAACCGAAAGTAAAAGTTTGGAACAAAGGGTTGTGACTCCTAGATTCATCCATCTCATGGTCATCAAAAGAAACCCGTCAATGAGGTTGATCAAGTCTCCTTGACAAACTTTTTTCGAATCGCATAAAAACGGAGAATTCTCGAATAGTCACTAGGTTACCTCAATGGGGGTGTGCATATCCCCAACAAGCAAATCATACTTCATCTTAACAGTAGGTATAGGGCATTCAAAGCTCCCAATAAGAATTGATGAAGTTTTTTCAATAGCATTGATGCAATGTACTCGATATTGTTTCTTTGGGAAGTGCACCGTATGCTCATTACCATTGACATGGAAAGTGACATTGCCTTTGTTGCAATCAATAACAGCCCCCGCAGTGTTTAAAAAGGGTCTTCCAAGGATGACCGCCATGGCATCATCCTCGGGAATATCCAGAATAACAAAGTTCGTTAAGATAGTAATGTTAGCAACCACAACAGGCACATCCTCGCAAATGCCGATAGGGAAGCAGTTGATTTGTCGGCCATTTGCAAGGAGATTTCAGTGGGTGTCAACTTATCCAATTCAAGTCTATGATAAAGAGAGAGAGGCATAACACTAACACCGGCTCAAAGATCGCATAAGGAACTTCTAACGTAGTTTCCTTTAATGGAGCAAGGTATAGTGGGCACTCCGGGATCACGTAGTTTCTTAGGAGTTCCACCCTTGAAGGTGTAATTAGCGAGCATGGTGGAAATCTCAACCTTAGGTATCCTCCTCTTATTAGTAACAATATCCTTCATGTACTTAGCATAAGGAGACATTTTGAGCATATCTGTCAAATGCATTTGCAGAAAGACAGGTCTAATCATTTCAACAAATCGCTCAAAATCCTCATCATCCTTTTTCTTGGATGGTTTGGGAGGAAAGGGCATGGTTTTCTGAACCCATGGTTCCATTTCTTTACCATGCTTCCTAGCAATGAAATTGTTCTTATCGTATCTCCTATTCTTAGGTTGTGGGTTATCAAGATCAACTAGTTCAACCTCCACATCCTTATCATTGCTAGGTTGAGCATCATCATGAACATCACTATAGATATTATCATTAGGCTCATGTTCATCACCAGATTGTGTTTCGGCATCAGAAACAGAGATATCGTTTGGATTCTCGGGTGTAACAGCAACGGGGTTGCCTGCAAGTTCCTATCATCTTTCTTTTTCTTCCTACGATGACTACGTGCCTCGGTGCTAACTCCTTGAGAATCTTGTTCAATTCTCTTAGGATGACCCTCAGGATACAAAGGTTCCTGGGTCATTCTACCACCTCTAGTGCTAACTCTAACAGACTTGTCTGCTCATTGAGCAAGTCATTTCGAGCCTTAAGTACTTGTTCTACCTGAGTAGTGACCATAGAGGCATGTTTACTCAAAAGCTTAAGGTCATTGACATTTCTATACACACAAGCACTTAAATTACTAAGCATACGACCATTCTGTCCCAATCGTCTGCTAACATAATCATTGAAACTTTGTTGTTTGGCAACAAAGTTATCAGATTCATCTAAGCATAAGCTAGCAGGTTTATCAAAAGGAATATCACTCTCATTGAATCTACGAAGAGAATTTACCTCTACTACCTGTGTCGGGTTATCAAGACCATGGACCTCTTCGATAGGTGGTAGATTTTTGACATCTTCAGATTTAATGCCTTTCTCTTGCATAGATTTCTTAGCTTCTTGCATATCTTCAGGACTGCAGAATATGATACCTCTTTTCTTCGGAGTTGGCTTCGGAGGTGGTTCGGGAATAGTCAAAGCATTCTCATTGCACAAAAAATTATTCAATACAATCTCAGCTTGTTCCACAATTCATTCCCTGAAAACACAACCAGCACAACTATCTAGGTGGTCCCTAGAAGCATCGGTTAGTCCATTATAGAAGATATCAAGTATTTCATTCTTCTCAAGAGGGTGATCAGGCAAAGCATTCAGTAGCTGGACAAGCCTCCCCCAAGCTTGTGGGAGACTCTCTTCTTCAACTTGCACAAATATATATATATCCTGCAAGGCAGCTTGTTTCTTATGGGCAGGAAAATAATTCTCAGAGAAGTAGTAGATCATATCTTGGGGACTACGCACACAACCAGGAGCAAGAGAAGTGAAAGGAAACATCATAAGTCTTAGCATCATCCTTTAGCAAGAAAGGAAACATCTTAAGGATATAGTAGTAGCGGATCTTTTCCTCACTCATGAATAGGGTGGCTATATCGTGCAGCTTAGTAAGATGTGCTACAACCGTTTCAGACTCATAACCATGAAAAGGATCAGATTCGACCAAAGTGATTAACTCAGGATCGACAGAGAATTCATAATCCTTATCGGTCACAAAGATAGACGAAGTAGCAAACTTAGGATCGTATTTCATTCTAGTGTTCAGAGATTTTTCTTTCCACTTGCGCAGTAATTTCTCAAGATCATAGCTATCCTTACAAGGAAAAAAGTCCTCAGCTACCTCTCCCTCCATAACATAACCCTCAGGTATATCAGGCATTTCATATCTGGGAGAGCTAGTTCTAACAGGTGAAATAACAGGTTCTACTTCAATAATCTCAGCAGTTTCAGAAGTATCATCACATTCAGCAACAACTCTAGCAATTTGTGCATCAAGGAATACACCTAGTGGCAAAGCAGTATCAAGAAAAGCATCATAATAAGCATCATGGATAGAAGAAGTAGTATCATCAAGCACACGCGACACATCAGAATTTCTAGCAGGTGGTGGTGTCGCAAACTTACTCATAACTGAAGGTGAATAAGGTGCAGAGCTAGATGGAAGTTCCTCGTAGTTGAGGGCAAGACATTAGTTTTCGGATCTCTCGGATTCCTCATAGTGATCAACAGACGTAAATCCCAAGTGACTCAGAGAATAGAGCTAGGCCTCCCCGGCAAAGGCGCCAGAAAATAGTCTTGATAACCCACAAGTATAGGGGATCGCAATAGTTTTCGAGGGTAGAGTATTCAACCCCAATTTGTTGATTCGACACAAGGGGAAGAAAAAGAATATTCTCGAGTATTAGCAGTTGAGTTGTCAATTCAACCACACCTGAAAGACTTAGTATCTGCAGCAAAGTTTCAGTAGCAAAGTAGTGTGATAGCAACAGTAGCAACGGTAACAGTAGCAACAGTGACAACAGTAGCGGCAAAGTAACGTAGCAAGGACCAGTAGGAAAACTCGTAGGCATTGGATCGGTGATGGATAATTATGCCGGATGACATTCATCATGCAATAGTTATAACATGGGGAGATATGTAACTAGCTCCAGTTCGTCAATGTAATGTAGGCATGTATTCCGTATATAGTCATACGTGCTTATGAAAAGAACTTGCATGACATCTATTGTCCATCCCTCCCGTGGCAGCGGGGTCCTAATGGAAACTACGGCATATTAAGGTTCTCCTTTTAATAGATAACTGGATCAAACATTAGCACTTAGTGAATACATGAACTCCTCATACTATGGTCATCTCCGGGAGTGGTTCCGGCTATTGTCACTCCGGGGTTGCCGGGTCATAACACATAGTAGGTGACTACAACTTGCAAGATAGGATCAAGAACACACATATATTGATGAAAATATAATAGGTTCAGATCTGAAATCAAGGCACTCGGGCCCTAATGACAAGCATTAAGCATGGCAAAGTAGTAGCAACATCAATCTCAGAACATAGTGGATACTAGGGATCAATCCCCATCCAAACTAAATCGATTACATGATAGATCTCATCCAACCCATCACCGTCCAACAAGCCTACGATGAGGTTACTCACAAACGGTGAAGAGCATCATGGAATTAGCAATGAAGGAAGGTTGGTGATGACGACGGTGACGATCTCCCCTCTCCAGAGCCCAGAACGGACTCCAGATCTGCCCTCCAGAGGAAGAACAGGTGGCGGCGGCGCCTCCGTATCGTAAAACGCGTTGAACTCTTCTCCTTGATTTTTTTCTGGGCGAAAGGGACTAAATAGAGTTGGAGTTGGAGGTTGTGGAGCCCCGTGGGCCCCACAAGCCTGCTAGGCGCGACTAGGGGGGCTTGCGCCTCCTGGGCTTGTGGGCTCCTCGCTCCACGTCTCTGGTTGAGTCTTGCGCTAGTATTTTTTATATGTTCCACAAAAAATCCTCGTAAATTTCTAGGTCATTTCGAGAACTTTTATTTCTGCGTAAAAACAACACCATGGCAATTCTGCTGAAAACAGCGTTAGTCCGGGTTAGTTCCATTCAAATCATGCAAATTAGAGTCCAAAACAAGGGCAAAAGAGTTTGGAAAAGTAGATACGATGGAGACGTATCAATGACCAATGTGAAGCTACCCTATTTGTTGTCTGGCTTAATATTTTCATGATGATGTTGGATACATGGCCTATGCTTCTTCTATGATGTTTGAAACTATATATGATGTTTGAAATTATATATATCATAGGTGTATTCTGAAAATGCGGGGAAATAACTGAAAAGAAACAAAAAATGGCAATACAAGCATTTTGCCGTCTACCAGCCGACGACAAATGCCTTTGTCGTCTGCCAGCTGATGACAAATGCATTGCCTCTACCAGCTGATAGGAAAGGTGCCACGTGGCAGCTACCTTTGCAACCTGGGAGCAGCAGGTCTAACCCATATGGTCACTTTGCCTTCAGCTAGAGTCAGCCACACGACAAAGGACCACCAAGGCACACAACAAAGGACCAACAAGGCAGACGACAAAGGACCACCAAGGCAGACGACAAAGGACATGGCACGTAGCTGGCTCGCGGAGCTAGTGGTCACGTCAACTGACAGACGGCAAAGGCTGCCGTCAGCTAGCGGACGACAAAAGGTGTCGTTAGCCACCTAACGGGGCTGACAGATATCCAATGTCGTCTAGCCCCTTTGTTGTGTGCTGGTCTAGTTAGACCGACGATAAAGATCTTTGCCATCCGGTGCCACCCAACAGACGACAAAGAAAGACTTTATCGTGACTTTCAGTGCCTAAAATTTTGCCGCCAGCCAGCGGACGACACATGTCTTTGCCATCCGTGGAATGGCCCTTTGTCTTCTGCTAAGCAGATTCCTGTAGTGAGTCAATACTTGAGCCAGCCAAAGAATGGATACTATCTGCAAGACATGCCTTCTTCTAAACAATCTTAGTGAAGTTTTCAACAAGATGATTCTGGATGTTAGTAACAATCCCATCAAGACAATGCTTGAAGGAATAAGGACAAAACTCATGATCAAGTTTGAGAGGATTAGGGAGAAGACAAAGACATGTATGTGGGATATCACACCCACATACTATGAGATATTGGTGGAGGCCAAGAAGTGAGCAAAATACTATGATACATACATGGCTAGACCAAGCAGTTCGGAAGTAACAAGTAGCTCAGAAAGGACCTATGGTATACACCTAAACAACCATGATACGTCTCCAACGTATCTATAATTTTTGATGGTTTCATGCTATTATCCTGTCAAACTTTGGATGTTTTGTATGCCTTTTATATCTTTTTTGGGACTAACCTATTAACTCAGTGCCAAGTGCCAGTTCCTGTTTTTTCCATGTTTTTGAGCCTTTTCAGAGGAGGATTTCAAACGGAGTCCAAAAGGAATAAAACTTACGAAAATATTTTTTCTGAAACAGGAGAAGATCGGGAAGCTTGAGAACCAAGGCAGGGGGCCACCAGGGACCCCACAAGCCCCCTATCCGCGACCAGGGGGCCCGCGCCTCCCAGGCTTTTGGGCTCCCTGGGCCACCTCTGCCCTAGGTTTTTCGCCTATATATTCCCAATCATTCTAGAAAACATCAGGAGATCATCGAATGTACTTTTCCGCCGCCGCAAGCTTCTGTCTTCGCAAGATCCCATCTAGGGAACGTTCTGGTGCCCTGCCGGAGGGGGGATTCGTATACGGAGCGCTTCTTCATCAACACCATGACCTCTCCGATGATGCGTGAGTAGTTCACCATAGACCTACGGGTCAATAGCTAGTAGCTAGGTGGCTTCTTCTCTCTCTTGGATCTTCAATACAAAGTTCTCCATGATCTTCATGGAGATCTATCCGATGTAATCTTGTTTTGCGGTGTGTTTGTCGAGATCCGATGAATTGTGGATTTATGATCAGATTATCTATGAATATTATTTGAGTTTCTTCTGATCTCTCTTATGCATGATTTCATATCCTTGTAATTCTCTTCGAGTTGTGGGTTTTGTTTAGCCAGCTTGATCTATGATTCTTGCAATGGGAGAAGTGCTTGGTTTTGGATTCATACCGTGCGGTGACCTCACCCAATGACAGAAGGGGTAGCGAGGCACGCATCGTGTTGTTCCCATCAAGGGTAAAATGATGGGGTTTTCATCATTGGTTTGAGTTTATCCCTCTACATTATGTCATCTTGCTTAAGGCGTTACTCTGTTCTTCATGAACTCAATACACTAGATGCATGCTGGATAGCGGTCGATGTGTGGAGTAATAGTAGTAGATGCAGAGAGTATTGGTCTACTTGTCTCGGACGTGATGCCTATATGTATGATCATTGCCTTAGATATCGTCATGACTTTGCGCGGTTCTATCAATTGCTCGACAGTAATTTGTTCACCCACCGTAATATTTGCTATTTTGAGAGAAGCCTCTAGTGAACACTATGGCCCCCGGGTCTACTTCACACCATATTTTCAGCCTTACACTTTTTCTTCGTTGCACTTTTCGCCTTCAGATCTCACTTTGCAATCAATCTTGAAGGTATTGACAAATCCTTTATAGCGTTGGGTGCAAGCTCTTTTGTGTTTGTGTAGGTACTCTGGACTTGTCGAGATTCTCCTACTGGATTGATACCTTGGTTCTCAAACTGGGGGAAATACTTACTGCTCCTGTGCTACATCACCCTTTCCTCTTTAAGGGAAAAACCAACGCAAGCAAGTCTCCGTCAACGTGTCAATTTCTGGCGCTATTGTTTGAGAAGTAGCAGAAGCATTTCTGGCACCGTTGCCAGGGAGGATCAAGTCAAGAACTCATCCAAGTAAGTGTCGCAAACTCATCTCTTGCATCACCTTTTTTGCCTCTCGTTTTCCTCTCCCCCACTTTTGAAAAACAAAAATTTACAAAAATATTTGCCTTTTTCGTTTGCCTTTTTCGTTTACCCTTTTCTCTCGCTCGATCTTTGTTCGCTTGTGTGCTTGCTTGCTTGCTGATGTCACCATGACTGAAAACACCAAACTTTGTGACTTCTCGAATACTAATAATTATGATTTTATTAGTACTCCGATTGCTCCCGCCACTAGTGCGTAGTCATACGAAATCAATGCCGCTTTGCTGAATCTTCTTATGAAAGAGCAATTCTCCGGCCTTCCTAGTGAAGATGCCGCATCCCATCTTAATTCCTTCATTGATCGTTGCGATATGCAAAAGAAGAAATATTTGGATAATGATGTGATTAAATTGAAGCCTTTTCCTTTCTCGTTGCGAGATCGAGCAAAAACTTGGTTTTCGTCTTTGCCCAAAAATAGTATTGATTCTTGGAATAAGTGCTAAGATGCTTACATATCCAAGTATTTTCCGCTGGCTAAGATTATCTCTCTCCATAATGATATCATGAATTTTAAGCAACTTGATCATGAACATGTTGCACAATCTTGGGAGAGGATGAAATTGATGAATAGAAATTGTCCCGCTCACGGCTTGAGTCTTTGGATGATTATACAAATCTTCTACGCTGGCTTCAATTTCTCTTATAGAAACATCTTAGACTCCGCCTCCGGTGGAACGTTCATGGAAATCACGTGAGAAGAAGCCAAAAAACTCCTAGATAATATCGTGACGAACTACTCTCAGTGGCACACTGAAAGGTCACGTACTAGTAAGAAGTTACACGCTATAGAAGAGATTAACTCGTTGAGTGCTAAGATGGATGAGTTAATGAATTTGGTTGCTAGTAGAAGTGCTCCTTTACATCCTTATTATATGCCCTTGTCTTCCTTGATTGAGAGTAGCAACGCTAGCTTGGACGTTAATTTTGTTGGTAGGAATAATATTGGCAACAACAACGCTTTTTGTGGAAACTATGTTCCTAGGCCTTTTCCTAGTAACTGCTCTAATAACTTTGTCAACTCCTACAACAATACTCATGGAAATTACAATAGATTACCCTCTGATCTAGAGAGTAATATCAAAGAGTTTATTAACTCACAAAAGATTTTCAATGCGTCCATAGAGGAAAAACTACTCAAAATTGACGATTTGGCTAGGAGCGTTGCTATAATGTCTAGTGATATTGATGCTTTGAAAGTTAGATGTGCTCCTCCCAAGATCAATATGGATGAAATTTTGAAAGCTATGCGTGTTTACATGAGTGAGAGCAAAGAAAGAACCGCCCAAATTTGTGCTAGACATGAATAGCTTAAAAAGGCGTGTTCTCGTGATAAGAATCACGAAGATCTTAAAGTGCTTGGTGTGACTCCCATTGAATCTTTGTATTCTTGTGTCAAACCTAATGATGATGGGGCTGGATATGAATCCACCTTGGTTGAAAAACGCCCCAATGATTCAGAGTCCATGTATCTTGATGCTAAAAGCATTGAAAGTGGGGTAGAAGATATTAAAACTTTGAGTGGTAATGAAATTACTACTTTGGATTTCAAGGAATTGAATTATGATAGTTGCTCCTTGATTGAATACATTTCCTTGATGCAATCCATGCTAAACTCTCCACACGCTTATAGCCAAAACAAGGCCTTTACCGATCATATCGTCAAAGCTATGATATAATCTCTTGAAGAGAAACTTGAATTGTAAGTCCCTATCCCTAGAAAGCTTCATGATGAGTGGGAACCTACTATCAAAATCAAAATCAAAAACTATGAATGCGATGCTTTGTGTGATTTGGGTGCTAGTGTTTCCGCGATTCCAAAGGCTTTATGTGATGTTCTCGGTTTTAATGAGATTGAGGAGTGTTCTCTTAATTTGCATCTTGCAGATTCTACTGTCAAGAAACCCATGGGGAGGATCAACGATGTTCTTATTATTGCAAATAGGAACTATGTACCTGTGGATTTCATTGTGCTTCACATTGATTGCAATCCTACATGCCCTATTATTCTTGGTAGACCTTTCCTAAGGACTATCGGTGCTATCATCGATATGAAGGAAGGGAATATTAGATTTCAATTTCCTTTAAATAAGGGCATGAAGCATTTTCCTAGAAAGAAAATAAGATTGACTTATGAATCCATGATGAGGGCTACTTATGGTTTGAGCACCAAAGACGACGATACGTGATTCTATCGCTTTATGCCTAGCTAAGGGCGTTAAACAATAGCGCTTGTTGGGAGGAAACACAATGAATTTATTTTTTATTTCTGTTTTGTTGCGTCCACACCATCATAATTTTGTTACGATTGTGTCTTTTGTGTTTTGTTTTGTGTTTGGGCCAAGCAAAACCTTTATGACTAGTCTTGGTGATGGTTGTTTTATCCTGCTGAAAAAAGACAGAAACTTTTCGCTCACGAGATTATTTTTCATTTTTATTCACAAAGAGCTTTTGAGTTGATTCTCTTTTCTGCTGGTTGATATGCCTTTTTCCCAGGCAGTCGTAATGTTTGAGAATTTGTGAGGTACCAGAAGTATACGAAGTATACACATTCCTACAGACTGGTCTGTTTTTGACAGATTCTGTTTTTGTTGAGTTGGTTGCTTGTTTTGATGAAACTATGTATTGTATCGGGGGGTACTAGCCATGGAAAAGGGAGAATACAGTAATCTAACACCAATATAAATAGAAAACAAGTTTTCTATAGTACCTAAAGAGGTGGTAGTTTGTTTTCTTGTGCTAATTTTATCACGAGTTTCTGTTTAAGTTTTGTGTTGTGAAGTTTTCATGTTTTGGGTGATGTTCTCATGGGAAAAGAGATAAGGAGTGGAAAGAGCTCAAGCTTGGGGATGCCCAAGGCATCCCAAGCCAAATTCAAGGACACCAAAAAGCCTAAGCTTGGGGATGCCCCGGGAAGGCATCCCCTCTTTCGTCTTCAATCCATCGGTAACATTACTTGGTGCTATATTTTTACTCACCACATGATATGTGTTTTGCTTAGAGCGTATTGTATTGTGGGAGTCTTTTCTTTTTGTTTTGTCACAATCATCCTTGTTGCACACCTTTTGAGAGAGACATGCACTCATCGTGATTTTGCTAGAATGCTTATTGTGCTTCACTTAGATCTTTAGAGCACGGCGGTGCGTAACTTGGTAGTTGGCTTGTGCTATGAAAGTAGTCCCAAAAGTGATAGGTACCCAAAGAGGATACAAAAACCTCCATCTTCATGTGCATTGAGTAGAAAGAGAAGTTTTGATTCCTCTCAATTAGTTTTGAGACGTGGATTTGGTTATATTAAGAGTTATGTTAGTAGGGTTTTGAGAATCTAGAAATACTTGTGTTGAAGTTAGTGATTCCCGTAGCATGCACGTATGGTGAACCGCTATGTTAGGAAGTCGGAGCATAATTGATTTATTGATTGTCATCCATTGTGTTGCGGTCGGGATCGCGCGATGGTTAACACCTACCAACCCTTCCCCTAGGAGTATGAGTTTAGCACTTTGTTTCGATTACTAATAAAAAATTTGGCAACAAGTATGTGATTTCTTCATGACTAATGTGAGTCCATGGTATAGATGCACTTTCACCTTCCACCATTGCTAGCCTCTCTAGTGCCGCGCAATTCTCACCGGTGCACAAACCCACCATATGCCTTCCTCAAAACAGCCACCATACCTACCTACTATGGCATTTTCTTAGCCATTCCGAGATATATTGCCATGCAACTCCCACCGTTCCGTCTCATTACTTGTGACGTCACTCTCATATTCCCATTGCATGATCGTAAGATAGCTGGCGAGATGTTTCAACGTCATATGCCAAGCTAGATCGTTGCACATCCCGGTACACTGCCGGAGGCATTTCCTATAGAGTCATAATCGTTCTAAGCTTTGAGTTGTGAGTAAATAAAAGTATGATGATCATCATTATTACAGCATTTTCCCATGTGAGGAAAGAAAAAAAAAGAGAAGAGGCCAAAGAGCCCAAATAAAAAAAGAGAAAAAAAGAGGCCCAAGAGCCCAAATAATAATAAAAAAACAGAGAAGGGGCAATGCTACTATCTTTTTCCACACATGTGCTTCATAAATGCACCATGTTCTTCATGATTGAGAGCCTCTCGTTTCGTCACCACCATATGCTAGTGGGAATCTTCATTATCTAACTTGGCTTGTATATTCCAATGATGGGCTTACTCAAAATTGCCCTAGGTCTTCGTGAGCAAGCAAGTTGGATTCACACCCACTAGTTCTCCTTTTGAGCTTTCACATACTTATAGCTCTAGTGCATCCTTTGTATAGCAATCCCTACTCATTCACATTGATATCTATTAATGGGCATCTCCATAGCCTTTTGATATGATGAGTCAATGTGACCATCTCCTCCTTTTTTGTCTCACAACCACCACCACACTCTATTCCACCTATAGTGTTATATCCATGGCTCACGCTCATGTATTGCGTGATAGTTGTAAAAGGTTTAAGAAAGTAAGAGTGCAAAAACAATTACTTGGCCAATACCGGGGTTGTGCATGATTTAAATTAGTTGTGTGGGGATGATGGAGCATAGCCAGACTATATGATTTTGTAGGGATAACTTTCTTTGGCCTTGTTATTTCGAAAATTCATAATTACCTTGCTAGTTTTCTTGAAGTATTATTGGTTTCATGTCAATAGAAAACTATTGTTTTGAATCTTACGGATCTAAACATTCATGTCACACGAAAGAAGTTGCAAAGTAGAACTATGCTAGGTAGCATTCCACATCAAAAATTCAGTCTTTATTACTTCCCTACTCAAGGATGAGCAGGAGTTAAGCTTGGGGATGCTTGATACGTCTCCAACGTATCGGTTTCATGCTATTATCCTGTCAAACTTTGGATGTTTTGTATGCAATTTATATCTTTTTTGGGACTAACCTATTAACTCAGTGCCAAGTGTCGGTTCCTGTTTTTCCGTGTTTTTGACCCTTTTCAGAGGAGGATTTTAAACGGAGTAAAACTTCCGAAAAGATTTTTTCGGAAACAGAAGAAGATCGGGAAGCTTGAGAACCAAGGCAGGTGGCCACCAGGGACCCCACAAGCCCCCTAGCCGCGGCCAGGGGGGCCGCGCCTCCCAGGCTTGTGGGGCCCCTCGGCCACCTCTGCCCTAGGTCTTTGGCCTATATATTGCCAATAATTCCAGAAAAAATCAGGAGATCATCGAAAGTACTTTTCCACAGCCGCAAGCTTCTATCTCCGCAAGATCCCATCTGGGGCATGTTCTGCTGCCCTGTCGGAGGGGGGATTCGGACACGAAGGGCTTCTTCATCAGCACCATTGCCTCTCCGATGATGCGTGAGTAGTTCACCATAGACTTTTGGGTCCATAGCTAGTAGCTAGATGGCTTCTTCTCTCTCTTGGATCTTCAATACAAAGTTCTCCAGGATCTTCATTGAGATCTATCCGATGTAACTTTCTTTTGCGGTGTGTTTGTCGAGATCTGATGAATTGTGGATTTATGATTAGATTATCTATGAATATTATTTGAGTCTCCTCTCATCTCTTATATGCATGATTTCGTATCCTTGTAATTCTCTTCGAGTTGTGGGTTTCGTTTGGCCAACTTGATCTATAATTCTTGCAATGGGAGAAGTGCTTGGTTTTGGGTTCATACCGTGCGATATCCTCACCTAGTGACAGAAGGGGTAGCGAGGCATGCATCGTGTTGTTTCCATTAAGGTTAAAAAGATGGGGTTTATATCTATTGCTTGAATTTATCCCTCTACATCATGTCATCTTGCTTAAGGCGTTACTCCGTTTGTTATGAACTTAATACACTAGATGCATGCTGGATAGCGGTCGATGTGTGGAGTAATAGTAGTAGATGCAGAAAGTATCGTTCTACTTGTCTCGGACGTGATTCCTATATGTATGATCATTGCCTTAGATATCATCATGACTTTGCGCGGTTCTATCAATTGCTCGACAGTAATTCGTTCACCCACTGTAATACTTGCTATCATGAGAGAAGCCTCTAGTGAACACTATGGCCCCCGGGTCTACTTCACATCATATTTTCAGCTCTACACTTTTACTTTGTTGCACTTTCCACCTTCATATCTCACCTTGCAAATAATCGTGAAGGGATTGAAAACCCCTTTATAGCATTGGGTGCAAGTTTGTTTGTTTTTGCGCAGGTACATAGGTGACTTGTCTTGATACTCCTACTGGATTGATGCCTTGGTTCTCAAACTGAGGGAAATACTTACTGCTACTGTACTGCGTCACCCTTTCCTCTTCAAGGGAAAAACCAACGCAAGCTCAAGAGGTAGCAATTCCCAAGTGTTCGTATGATGAGGAACCACGCGCGCAAGCTTGTGAAGGTGATGACGGAGGATGAAAAGCTCTGAGCTTTCCCCGGTGGCAAAAACGTCCCTCCTGCGACGATCCTCCTGTTGGCAATGCACGAGGTGTAGTGCTACATCGACCCTAGGAAGCGTACGCGATGGTGGATGTACCGCTCATCCACCATGGCGCCGACCCATAAGGATCCTACGCACATTGCGTCGAGGACCCAACACGTAAATGGTTGTCCTTGCTCTGCCTACGCCTGTCAACACCGCCTACTCGGACCGCCACAATCCTTCTATCATCGAGCCGACCGACGCCTCCAATGATGAATCATCTAACAAGGTGGTGGAGGTGGACAAGGTCGTCATCCTCTCAAACAATGAGTCGGAAGTCCATACGCGTGCGTTGGTCGTCGCCGCCATGTAGGGTGACAAGAACCTCCCCATTGACATTGAGGAGCTTCCTGAACTAGCAGATTTGCGTGGAGCCCTCTTCATGAAGCAGGAAGTTTAGGAGGAGGATTGGGCGCTCACGGCTGAGGAGGCAAGAAGAAGAAGGTGGGGAAGAGGGCTATTGCTCGGGAGGTGTGCCGCTTCGAACGCCTAAAGCTGATGAAGAAGGATTGAAGACACAACTCTATTCTACACGAGTTGGTAAGGTATGATGTTATAGTGTAACATATAAGTTATAATTATGGTGGTAATGGTAGATAGATATGCTGGTATACTGCAACATATAAGTTAACACTATTTTGGCAAAGTTGGTTAGGTGTGCTACTATATAACAACACATAAGTTATATGTAATGAAGTGGTTTGCAAACTCAGTTCAATTATGCATGATGTGGTGCTAAGTTCCTTTGCTTTAGATGTTGCTATGAAGGAGTAGTGTGCTTCTATTTTAGGTGTTGCTTGTTTCTTTCTGTATGTGGTCTCATTGATACAACATGATGGCACCACCATGTACAGTTTACTACAAATAGCAATCACCTCATACATTCAGTTAACTGGCAGATAACAGAAAAGCATTTTGTGAATTTGACCTTGGCAACCACAGATAACTGACACAATCTCTCAGCCACACCAATTCAGTTAACCAAGTGCATCAAGTAATTAAGATAAATGACAAAAAGTTACTACAGATTAACCTAATTTAATAAGTTCACATATATAACTTAACATAATTAATGTATTTCACTAAAGGAAACAACTCTACTATAGATCTTCACCAAAGGATCACTCAAATTCATCCAGTATCTCCCTAACCTTCCTTAACTTGCACTTTGTGTCTTCTTTATGCTTGAATAATTCACCAGTCATGTACTCTAGCTTCTTTTTCTCTTTCTTCAATTCATCCCTCTCTTGCATCATCTGATCTCTCTCTTACTCTGCTTTAGCCCTGGTCACCTCATGAATGTTAGTTGCATATTTGTCAGACATCTTCTTCTTCTGAAACACTTGCTTTAGGCCAGAAAGTGCAATCTGTGTACTGCGCAATTGGGTTATTTCATCCTCCTTGTAAGCCACCAGTTTAGCAACATCTTATTTTAAAAACCTAAGATCCCGTCCATCTTTTCCTTCTCTCCAATGGTTTTGAGGTTTTCTTCAGCATTGGCAACATTTTTCCTCAGCCTTGGAATGACCTCATCTTCATACATGCCCCAGATCCTATCTAGACTCCATTTCAATTGAGGAGGCCACCCAGGATCAACCCAATGCACATATCTGCATTTAGGTCCTTCTTAGCATTAACCGACACAAACAAATTACACTCAAAAAATATGAACAAACCTAAAATTCAGTTAACTCACCAAAATTCAGTTATGTTACAAAAATTTATTTAACTGACTAAAATTCAATTAACTAACATAACATTCAGTTAACTAGCCTAAAATTGTGTTAACTCACCAAGATTCAGTTAACTTAGCAAAATTCATTTAACTGGAAACATTGAGTTAACTTAGCAAAATTTAGTTAACTCACAACATTCCATTAACTAAGCAAAATGTAGCTAACTGACAACAATTTAGTTAACTTATGAAACAAGCATCCAATTAACTAAAGAAAAAAATAGTTTATGCAGAGCACGGATCCAATATAATAGCAAAAGCATGTACACTTAAAATGGTAGTAGCATCTACATCTAACCTTAGACTACCATGGTAACTGAATGTGCAGCTAACTGAAGATCTAAAATCTACTAACCTTTTGTGCAAAAACCAGGAATCTTTTTCTAGTGTCTAGTGACTCAAAGGCCGCAAACTTCTCACATACAGCTTGGTGTTCACATCTAGATGGTAGATCTGCAACAAGGCCTCTCCATTCGGAGCAGAAAAAGGTGGAAGGAGCCTAAAACAAAAAATGCTCAATTTTTTCTGGATTTTGCTAACCTTACATGCCACAGGTGCAGGGAGTGGAGCTCACCAAACTGGTTACTAAGTCATTGTCCGTCGAGGAGCTGCTGGATGCATCACTCCAGGAAACCATTGTGAGGTAGACGGCGGCTACGAGCTGGACGATGGCGAACTGGAAGGTGAGCTTAGAGAGCAAAGGGAAGAGAAAGAGAGTGGGGAGAGGAGCATGGTCTAGATTGAGGGAGCAATGGGCGTAGTGCGCCAAAGTAATTAATTCAGGTTCTAGCTAAGGCACACCGGTGTTGTGTTGTGGGTTAAGTAACAATGAGTCTAGTTTTTTTCCAAAAGCCCGGGAGCTGATTGATTGGCCCTAGACAAAAAATGCATGTTGGTTGCAAGTTATAGGACCAAATCATCACAACCTGCACAAGTTGTAGGGAGCCTACCACATCTTCACCAACCAAGAACGCATGATCATCCATTTCCTCTCTAGCAAAGAACAACAGATCAACAACAACCAGTAGAGGAGGCATAGATGTGATGTTATAAGGCCTAGGTTAGTAAATCTAACTGGGATAGAAAGCCCAGGTAGAAAGAAGAAACAAACACACATCAATTATCTAAAAGGGAAAAAATTGAGCATATCGGCAAGGCTTATCACTTACTCCATAGCATAGCATAAAAGGTTCAAATTCAGGCAGAAGATTCATTACAACATACTTGATAACTTAGCATTAAAGGTTCTAACTTGATACAATGCAATTCTTAACATTGCCATAGACTAGATTAACTTCACATTCCCCAAAATGTACGCCCCATATCTTTAGGTCAGATTGTTAGTCCAGATACTTATAAAGGCCTTCGATGTACTTCAACATCTATATCACACACTTAGAGAATCAAGGATGGCCTTGATTTTCTCTAGCTTCTCCTTGCTTCCATACCTATCTTTCAGCAGCTCATTCGCCACATGATCAAGCTTTGCCTTCTCTTTCTTAAGAAAATCTCTATCATGTTCAACCTCCTGATTTTCCTTCTTGGTGTTCTTGACAATGTCAGCTTGACTCTGTAAAATGCACCTATGTTCTTTGGCAAGTTTGAGCTTTTCTAGTTGAACCTCCAACCTAGCACTCTCTTCTAGATATTTCTTTCTCTTCTGAAACTGTTCCTCCTCAACTACATTCTGGTACTCCATGTGGTCTACCTTACCATCCTGCCAATCAAACATCTTGGATACATCTTGGACAAGCTTTGTGTACTAAGTGGCCAACTTATCATTTTCACTCTTAAGCTTGGCCAACTGCTTCTCAAATTTCTACTTATAAAGTACCCTTCCATAATTTTGTTCAGGGAACATTTCCCACAACCTCACCAAGCAATTCTGAAGAATGGGAGGCCAAATCTAGTCAACCCACTCAGTAACACCATAGTTAACACCTACATCATGCATTTGGAAATTAATTTGTACATAACTAAGTGCACTGAATCTCATAACGTATCACATCATATTAAGTAACTTAAAGTGAGGCTTACTTAAATTGAATATGTTGTTTAATATAACTCAAATTGTGCCTTACTATAACTAAAACTATTATGCATGTACAAGTTTACTCACAAATATATGCTTCCTATACAAAAGCATATTTCACAGTAAATAGTAACTCTCAATAGCGTAATACAAGGCATATTTTAGTTCATCCCTATAAATAGTGTATGGGTTGAAAAGTGCAACTTGTCTACATAATACATGTGCTACTAACATTTGAGATACTGTGACTACTTAAGGTACTATACCTGATGTACTGGATAACCATAGAAATGCCTTCCAGTTAAACTTTCATCAAATGCCACACACATAATTGGCCTCATGTGTAGAATCATGCAGGTGGGTTCAGAAATCTCGATCTTGCCACTAAAGAGAGGCTCCACAGCGGTGTCAGGGGTCTCCTCATCCACACATCAACAAAACCACATTAAGTGACCAACCACACATATATTGAAAACATAATTCCTCAATCCAGCAAGGACCCTAGCCCTAACCTTAGTTTTGTAGCATACATAAACCTAGCTCCACCAACAACCATAACCTTGACTAATAAAAAACAGAAACCCTAGGTCAACAGACCTAATCTAGCTCCAAGATGAACCCTAACCCTAGCTCACAAGAACCCTAACCCTAGCTCACGAGACCAAAGAAACTTACCCAAAGAGCCATGTCCATGCTTGTGATGTAGCCACTACTGTAGGATGGTCCAAACGCGACCCTACAATCAGAGACCCTTCGATGAAACTGTCTATGATGCATTAATTGCAAACGATGCTGTAAAAAACCCGTCAAAAAAGATGCAAACTGTTTGCGATGGCACAAACATCAAACACGATTCAGATTAGAGTTGTGTGTGTGATGCGTGGCATACGGTTCAATCCAATGAAATATTTGCGATGAGGCGGAACAACAGAAACGGCCATCCAAATGAAGGTGTGTGCGATCAAGAAACACAACAGAAATGGTCAGCGAGATCAAAGTGTGGGCGATATACGACATACGGTTCACTAGGACGAACTATTTTTGATTAGGAAGCACAATAGAAACGGTTCAGTTTTAGCAAGATATGTGTGATATGCGATATACAGTTCACACAGATGAAATGTTTGCGATGAGCCAAAAGAACGCAAACGATTTGCGATGAGAAAAAATAACACATATGGTTACTACCGTTAATTCATGTGCGATTCTTTGTGTAGAAAAAACTTTGCAAAATGCAAACTACTTAAGCATCCAAATAACAACATGATTGCATAACCTAATTAATCATCGAAATACATAAGTGACTATGGACATAACATTGCCACACATCTCAATATACCATTGCATGCATAATAAGATTTGCCTACTGAAAGTATAAATATTTTGGCACAGAGTGAGTATGGGAAATGATCAACACATCATCTACTTCCTGTGACACTTGCCGCCACCACTCTACTTGTGGCTCGATCCCTTGACGTATTCACATAGGAGGTAGTTCCTCATGTCAATGATCCACCTGAACATCTCGTAGAGTGTGTATGCTTCCTTGGCTATGGTCTGGAGGTGATGTTCATCCAGTCTCTTCACCCAGGCCATGTGCCAGACAACCTTGTTCTTCTCGGACTCAGCCTTCATGCCTTCATAGTAGGGGTCGATGATGGCCTTGGACAGGTCAACATGGAGTCCATGTCCTTCTTGCTGCCCCAGATCTTGTAGTGGTCGTGAATGTGGACAAGCTTCTAACAGGCCAAGCCCGAAATCTTGAGCACCTTTCGATTGTTGGTGGTGTCCACCATAGCGAACCTGTAGTTAGGGCTATTGACAAACCTGGTGAAACGCTCGCAAGGCACTATGGCCAGACGGTAGTGGCAGAGTAGAACATGATGGTGCATGCAAAACTTGGTGACAGCAACGTTCTGATCATGCTCAGCACGATCGCCGATGTAAGCGAGGTTGAAGCCGACCACTTTGTACTTGTCATCCTCAGCAAGCAACTGCTCCACAGAGTTGACGGAGTCCTCCACCATGACCGGGTCATTGGTGTACACCACCATGAGGTCCATCTTCCTAATGTGGGTCTCCAAAACATGTGTAACATCCCAATTTTCCTAATTGGGAATGTTTTACATTGTAGCTAAGCATCTATGCATATTGAGTGAATTAAACTTAGCACGTGATTTCTTTCGTCTTTTTGATTTGCATTTCCATTTTTCCTCGCACGAGAAAAAGCCCGGAGAGAGCGGAGGAAATGACCCTCCAATGTGAGGGCAAATTTCTGAAATGTTGGAGCCAAGAAAATCCAAGGATTATTTGCAAAAATAATTGCAAAAAGAAATAAAGCAAATTTGGGAATTTCTGAAAAAAACATTTTTTTAAGTTTTTATTTTTGCTTTGGAAAAATGTTATTCGGGTAGAGAATATTTTTCTGATTTTTTTGGTATATAATACCCTATATTAATATTTTGGTTTATTTCCTTTTTATTAGCTTTTGTTTTCTCTTTCGGAAAAAGTTATAAATAGGAAAGTTCTTTTTTTTTCTTTAGAACCGCCCCCGAGCGCTTTTTAGACTTGGGCCGAGATCCCCAGCCCCTGGGATTAAATCCCTTTGATTCAGGCCGACCGCCCCTTCCCTCCCAGCCTCTCCCTCACTGTCGAGCGGGCCCCCTGGCCGAGCCTTCCCTCCCCAGCGGTCACCCTTCTTCCTCCCATTCCTTGTTTCTGCCCGAGCCGAGCCCTCCCCAGGAAACTCGCGATTCCTACCCCGATTCTCTCCCTCTCCTTCCTTAGCTCTCCCCTCCCATGGCCTATATATACTGCCCTCCTCGCCGCAGCCCCGTTCCCACCCTCGCCGCCACCCTGCCCCGTCCCCTCGCCGCCCGAGCCTAGCCCGTCGGAGCAAAGCTGCTGCCACCCTTCGGCCCTTCTGGAGCAGCGCCCCAGGCCCCTCTCCGCCCCCCCGAGCGCCTCCCCGAGGAGGAGGACTGCCCCGCCGCCGCCGCCCCCGACTCTCCACTGCCCCCCCGGAGCTCCCTCCCTCCCCGGCGACGCCCCTCGCCGGAGTACTGCCCCAGCACGGTAGCTCTCTTCTTCCCTCTCTGTTCTTTCTCTTTTCTTAGTTTGTAACCGTTAGATCTTGGATATATGGTTTAGATTAGATCTTGGATAACTGTTCGGTTAGATTAGAAAAAACCAGCGGTTTATTTTCACTTACTCAATTAGCCAGCAGGTTTTGCTTAGCTTCGGCCGTTTGCTCCTAGCCATGCAACAAACGCCCTCCGCAGCCAATAGCAACATGCCACGTGTACCCTCCTTTTAGTACTAGTTAGCTCTATATTTTTCTGCCTATTTGCAAAAACATAAAGTTTCTGTATTGTTTTAGGCACGACTTTTTATAACGATGTCCAATGACATTGATTCTTTTTCCAGTAGCTCACAAATTTCCTATAGTTTTGAAAAACATATAATTTGTCTATGTTTGAAATTTTCAAATATAAGTTAGAGCAGATTTAGTTTAAACCTTGTTTTGCCTATTCCAGGAGTTTAAAAAATGATTTTGAGTTGATTCTTTTTGCTACTGCTTACTAGTGATAAAATCTTACTGTGGTAGAAGTTTCAAATTTTTTAAAGTATTTTTACTTGTGTTTTCAACAGAAAGAAGTTTCTGCCATACCGGCGCGTGATGAATTCTTTTGCTTAGGCTTTCGCAAATCCTTACTTGTGATGTTATTTTTACTTGTGGCTTGATTGAAGTGCTTATGGTGTGCTTTGTGTTTGTATCGGTAGATCATCCGGAGTGCGAAGCGTGTTACTTAGAAGCGCTCGAGCAAGACAACTATCATCAAGGCAAGTCATTTTGATCATGATATTTTACCTATGTTTTCGATGCATGGTAGATCACCTTTCTTTGCCCAATTGCATGTTGCCTAGGTACTTGGAAACTTTAGTATAAGTTGTAGTATCATGTGGTAGGAACACAAAACCCCCGATACATGGCCCCGGGACGACAATTTCTTAATGCTATGCTTGAGTAGATGGGTTATCGGTTGAGTGTATATCACGAGTGATGCGAGGTTGATATATTAATCCAGACCGGCTAAGACAAGATTTTCAAGACCTCGGACGCAATGCAACTCTGGGTGAAGGACGTTTGGTCGGCTCCCTGGAGAACCTAGTGGATGCCCGGGATGCTGGAGAGGCCATGTCATCCTGCGGAAAGCATCATCCAGGATCGAAGAGACGGACGGAGACTTCAAGACTCAAAGCTTACCTGCACAGCCACAAGTCATTATGGGCTCTGGCTTGGTTGGACAACGCGGCGACTCTGGACATGCGGTGCTAGCAGATGTAGACGAACGGTAGGAATGGATGGGCACCGACAGGAATTCAGAGGGACCCGTTGAAAGACCATGTTTTGATCATCCGGTCTTCAAACACCCTGAAGTGCGAGGACAAACCCGGAAGCGATCAAATCTTGTTGGGAACGTGTGCAAAACTCTGCAGAGTGCCCAACCTAATCGATTAGTCGTGTCCACGGTCATGGACAACTTGAGCCGAAGGCATTGAATTTCCCCTGAACTCTCGACACAACTTAATAATGATGTGGGTGTTAACAACTATTCGGGTACGAGAAATGGTTGGCGGAACCATCTCGTTAACTACAAACAATGTAGTAATATTTTGATTCCAACCCCTCTTGTTGTAGGATAAAACTAGCTTTATGCAAAACTTAGCCCCAACGGCGAAAAATGCATGTAGAGATAGTTGATTATTATTTTTACCCCTCTCTTTGATGACTTGCCAGCATATTCAATATGCTGACCTACACGGCTGCAACGTATCATGTTGCAGAGTACTTTTCCGACCAGGAGTGAGGCTACGATCTATGCTCAGCGACATGCCCTTGGAGTCGGAGGGACTCGTCTACCTGATGCTTCCGCTAATCTTTGTTAGATATCTCATGAGTTGGCCTTCAGCCACTTTATTGTAATCCTTTATTGTAATAAAGTACTCTTTATGAGATTTCGATTAATAAAGTTGTGTGATTGAACTCTTGAATATATACATTATGTACTAGGTGTGTACCAGCATGATCTTGGGATGGTACGGAAACACCACAGGCTTGACTCGTCTTGAGTCGGGTCGCTACAGAAATGGTATTCAGAGAACACGCTGACCTTAGGACGTAACCTCTAGGAATGGAAAAGCCTTAGGAAGAAAACTATTTTCTCGTATGTCTATAAATCTTCTATTTCCTCTTCTGATCATTTCTGACTTCTCTCCGATTTTCCAATGTTTAGATGGCCACCTTCATCCCTGTTAAGTTCACGGAGTTTTGCCAGCCCGACACCACTATGCCGTTCGGAAAGGAGCTTGTGCAGATCACCAAGGACTTGAGGATTGCTCTGCCGACTATCACTGGGAAGCCAACTTCGTCTTACCCGGAGGATTCACGCTACAGGATCGAGGTGCATATTCCTGGAAGGACATTCCAGCCGCACACTGAGCCGATGGATTTCAAGTTCATCGCACCCAACTGGATTCTCGGAAGGGACATGGCGATCCATTGTGCCCTCGGACGTATCAAGGAAGAATACAAAGGCTGCCCTATTTCTCTAGACCTATTCACCGTATCCCGGAGAAACGAAGACGGAGAAATCATCTCAAGCAAGACCAAGGACGCTCTCTTGTCTTATGCTCAGACCTTGGAGAAGTACAGCGGGACTCTGGAGCATCACGTGATCAAGGACGCCAGGAAGATCAAGAAACTGTCACTCCGCGAGCTTGAACTTGAAGAAGCAGCCCGGGAAGCCCACTATGAACATGAACTAGAGGCGAAGGACTTTCTGGAGCGGATCGAGAAGCTGAAGACTCGAGTTGCATACCTGGAGGAGGAACTGGACATGGGCGAGAACCTTCATCCCGAAGGAGACGTACCCCCTTGATCAGCAACGACGAGGACTATGAAGAAAGCTCCACCGAAGGACCCGTCACCATGCTTTTCTGAGGAGGACACTTAGACTAGACCACCAAATTTACTTTATCGTTATACGTTTTAGGCCGATGTTTAGGATTATCGAATTTTGTATCCTCGTGTGAACCTTTGTGATGATATTGAATAAAATGTGTGGTGTGATACTTGTGTGTTGCATTCATATGGGTAGTGAAATTCCTCTTAGACCATTGTTCTATGCTAATCTCGCCCCTCCACAAACATCAGATGCCTCCGAGACGCGCCCCTGAGTCCAACTTTCCGCCGGAACTCACCCAGTTGATCCAGCAACAAAACACCCTGATGCAGCTGATCATCCAGAACCAGAATAATAACAACAACCTTCACCCACCCCAGGCCGACAATCTCACCCGTTTCTTGAGGTTGAACCCTCCAACTTTCTCCAGCAGCATTGAGCCCATTGTGGCAGATGATTGGCTCCGCAAGATGGAGCGTGAACTTATCACTGCTGGTTGTACTGAAGCTGAGAAGGTGCGTTTTGCCGCGCATCAACTTGAAGGCCCTGCAGCTGCTTGGTGGGAGAACTACACCACCACTTATCCCATTGCTGGAGTCACTTGGGAGCAATTCAAGCAAGCCTTCCGCACCGCGCATGTCTCAGCTGGTGCAATGAGTCTGAAGAAGCGTGAGTTTCGCAACTTACGCCAGGGGAATCGCTCTGTGGCTCAGTATGTCGATGAATTCAGCATGCTCGCCCGTTATGCACCTGGAGATGTGGCCGATGATGCGGCCAAGCAGGAAATGTTCTTGGAAGGACTCAATGATGAGCTAAGAATTCAGATGACGGTAGCCACCTTCAACAACTACCAGGAGCTGGTTGATAAGGCCCTCATCTTGGAGGGCAAACACCAGCAGATGGAGAACCGCAAGCGAAAGTATGGGGTTGGAAAGTTCAACTCCGGCACTCAGCAGAAGCCTCGCTACACCCCCTATCCAGGGAATACCGGGACTGGATCCGGTAAGTTTGGAGGACACGTTCATCATAACCACCCGGTGCACAACCATGGAGGCCACAACCATGGAGGAAATGGGAACCACCGCAACAACAACAACTTCAAGAATGGCGGTACTGGCACTCAGCAGCATTCAGCTCCAGCTCAGAAGGATCTGACTCACATCACCTTCTTCAAGTGTCAGAAGACGGGACACTATGCCACTGAATGTCCCCAGAACAAGCAGGGAAATGGAAACGGCAACGGCAACTCTGCAGCAAAGAAGCCCAATCCTTTTCCTCGAGCTCAGGTGAACCACATTGATGTTGAAGAGCTCTATGATCACCCCGATACTGTGGTTGGTATGTTTTTGCTAAATTCACATCCAGTATTGGTACTTTTTGATTCTGGTGCAACGCATTCATTCATATCAAGGGTAGTTGTGGAAAAGTATAGTTTGCCAACTAGAACCCTCAGCCAGCCTATTAAGGTCAGTTCCCCAGGAGGCATGATGACAGCCGGGATAGGATGCCATGCTTTGAGTCTCAACATCGGGAACCATAATTTTCCCACCGACCTCATCGTATTAGAGTCCCAAGGATTGGATGTAATCCTAGGCATGGATTGGTTGGCCAAGTATGAAGGGAATATCGATTGTGCCCTTAAGTCTATTTTGCTCACCACCCCCGAGAAGAAGCGGATTAAGTACGTGTCTCAGCGCCCGACACGGAGTAAGAGAGTAAACTCTCTCATGGGAGTAGTCCAGGAGGAAGTACCGATTGTACAGGAGTACCCAGATGTATTTCCGGAGGAATTGCCAGGCATGCCACCCGATAGAGAGATTGAGTTCTTGATTGAGCTATTACCCGGAACAGCCCTGATATCCAAGAGACCTTATCGGATACCCGCAAATGACTTGATAGAAATCAAGAAGCAAATTAAGGAGTTATTGGACAAAGGGTATATTCGCCCAAGTTCTTCACCTTGGGGAGCCCCAGTGCTCTTGGTTGAAAAGAAGGACAAGTCCTTGAGAATGGTTGTCGATTATCGTGCATTGAACGATGTGACCATCAAGAACAAGTACCCCTTGCCGATGATCAATGATCTGTTTGATCAGTTAGTTGGAGCTCGCGTATTCTCAAAGATCGATCTTCGATCCGGGTATCATCAGTTGAAGATTCGTGAACAGGATATACCCAAGACAGCCTTCACCACTCGGTACGGCTTGTATGAGTACACGATCATGTCATTTGGACTGACTAATGCTCCGGCATATTTTATGAATCTGATGAACAAGGTATTTATGGAATACTTGGACAAGTTTGTCGTGGTGTTCATCGATGACATACTGATATTCTCCAAGAACGAAGAGGAACACAAGGAACACCTGTGTCTAGTTCTGGAGAAACTTCGAGAGCATAAGCTATATGCAAAGTTTAGCAAATGTGAGTTTTGGTTGAAGGAAGTCAGATTCCTCGGACACGTCATCTCAGGAGAAGGAATAGCAGTGGACCCTGCCAAGGTCGCAGCAGTCACCGAATGGTTAGCACCCACTTCAGTCAAGGAGATCTGCAGTTTCCTCGGACTTGCCGGATATTACCGGAGGTTCATTGAGAATTTCTCAAAGATTGCCAAGCCCATGACAAAGTTGTTGAAGAATGAATCCAAGTATATTTGGACTGAGGAATGTGAAACCAGTTTTCAAGAGCTGAAGAAACGTCTTGTTTCAGCCCTAGTGCTGATATTGCCGAACATTCGGAAGGATTTCCAGGTTTACTGTGACGCTTCTCGTCAAGGACTCGGAGGAGTGCTCATGCAAGAAGGCAAAGTTGTAGCCTATGCATCCAGACAGCTCAGACCTCATGAGTTGAATTATGCCACACATGACTTGGAACTAGCAGTCGTAGTGAACGCTCTCAAGACCTGGAGACATTTCCTGATCGGAAATAGTTGTGATGTTTACACTGATCACAAGACCCTGAAATATATCTTCACGCAGAAGGAGTTGAACCTCAGACAGAGGCGATGGCTAGAGTTGATCAAGGACTATGACATGAGATTGCATTATCACCTAGGCAAGGCAAATGTTGTAGCCGATGCGTTGAGCCGCAAGAGTTATGTGAACACGCTCACAGTTGGAGGATTGCCCCAGGAGTTAGTCGATGACCTCCGAGAGCTAAAATTGGAAATAATTCCAAGAGGATTTGTTGCCACACTGGAAATTTAGTCTACCTTGACAGAAAAAATCCGCGAAGCACAGAAATCAGACAAGGAGATAGCTGAGATTAAGCAGAAACTGGAAGACGGGAAGGCTAAAGGTTTTCGTGAGGATGAACACGGAACTTTATGGTTTGAGGATGGCATCTATGTGCCCAATGATCCCGAACTCCGGAAGTTGATACTTCAGCAGGCCCATGATTCCCCGTACTCGATACACCCCGGCAACACCAAGATGTATCTGAATCTGAAAGAAAGTTTCTGGTGGAGAGGATTGAAGAAAGACATTGCCGAGTTCGTAGCAATATGCGATGTTTGTCAGCGAGTAAAAGCCGAGCATCAGAAACCAGCAGGTTTGCTCCAACCTCTGCCGATACCCGAATGGAAATGGGAAAACCTTGGTATGGACTTCATCACAGGATTACCTCGGACCCATTCTGGCTATGATTCTACTTGGGTTGTGGTCGATCGTTTGACCAAGGTAGCTCACTTCATTCCGGTGAAGACTACTTACACGAGTGCCAAGCTGGCCAAGATATATATGACGAGGATCGTATGTCTGCACGGAGTACCGAAGAGCATTGTGTCCGATAGAGGGACTCAGTTCACATCAAAACTTTGGCACCAACTGCATGAAACCTTGGGAACGAGATTGGAGTTCAGTACAACTTTTCACCCGCAGACAGATGGACAGACCGAAAGAGTCAATCAGATTCTGGAGGACATGTTGAGAGCTTCTGCACTAGACTATGGGTCTAGTTGGGATGACAATTTACCTTATGCCGAGTTCTCATACAACAACAACTACCAGACCAGTCTGAAGATGGCCCCTTTCGAAACTCTATACGGAAGAAGGTGCAGAACACCGTTGATGTGGGATGGAGTTGGAGACCGACAACTTTTTGGTCCCGACCTTACCCGAGATTCTGAAGAGACGGTCAAGCTAATTCGTGACCGACTCAAGATAGCTCAGTCCAGGAAGAAGAGTTATGTCGACAGCAAACGCAAGGAAGTAACGTATGAAGTGGGAGACCGAGCATATCTTCGGGTGTCTCCACTTCGAGGAATCAAGAGATTCGGTGTGAAAGGAAAATTAGCACCACGTTTCATTGGCACCTACAAAATTCTTGAACGTAGAGGCGAAGTTGCATACAAAATGGAACTCCCGGAAGGATTGTCCGGAGTTCATGATGTTTTTCATGTTTCCCAGTTGAAGAAATGCCACGCTGAGATGGTCGATGTTCCGTTGAGAGATACAGTGCCCCTAGAGGCCATACAGCTTGACAGTGATCTGACGTATGAGGAGAAACCCGTCAGGATTCTCGAGACTGCCAACAGAGTTACCCGCAGCAAGATCATCAAGTTCTGCAAGGTGTTGTGGAGCCACCACACCGAGGAAGAAGCCACCTGGGAACGAGAAGAGGATCTTCATCGAGACCACCCGCACCTGTTTTCTAGCCAACCCAAATCTCGAGGGCGACATTCATCTTAAGGTGGGTAGGTTTGTAACATCCCAATTTTCCTAATTGGGAATGTTTTACATTGTAGCTAAGCATCTATGCATATTTAGTGAATTAAATTTAGCACGTGATTTCTTTCGTCTTTTTGATTTGCATTTCCATTTTTCCTCGCACGAGAAAAAGCCCGGAGAAAATACTCTCTTGCACGCAAGAGAGAGAGCGGAGGAAATGACCCTCCAAAGTGAGGGCAAATTTCTGAAATGTTGGAGCCAAGAAAATCCAAGGATTATTTGCAAAAATAATTGCAAAAAGAAATAAAGCAAATTTGGGAATTTCTGAAAAAAATCATTTTTTTAAGTTTTTATTTTTGCTTTGGAAAAATGTTATTCGGGTAGAGAATATTTTTCTGATTTTTTTGGTATATAATACCCTATATTAATATTTTGGTTTATTTCCTTTTTATTAGCTTTTGTTTTCTGTTTCGGAAAAAGTTATAAATAGGAAAGTTCTTTTTTTTTCTTTAGAACCGCCCCCGAGTGCTTTTTAGACTTGGGCCGAGATCCCCAGCCCTAGGGATTAAATCCCTTTGATTCAGGCCGACCGCCCCTTCCCTCCCAACCTCTCCCTCACTGCCCAGCGGGCCCCCTGGCCGAGCCTTCCCTCCCCAGCGGTCACCCTTCTTCCTCCCCTTCCTTGTTTCTGCCCGAGCCGAGCCCTCCCCAGGAAACTCGCGATTCTTACCCCGATTCTCTCCCTCTCCTTCCTTAGCTCTCCCCTCCCATGGCCTATATATACTGCCCTCCTCGCCGCAGCCCCGTTCCCACCCTCGCCGCCACCCCGCCCCGTCCCCTCGCCGCCCGAGCCTAGCCCGCCGGAGCAAAGCTGCTGCCACCCTTCGGCCCTTCTGGAGCAGCGCCCCAGGCCCCTCTCCGCCCCCCGAGCGCCTCCCCGAGGAGGAGGACTGCCCCGCCGCCGCCGCCCCCGACTCTCCACTGCCCCCCACGGAGCTCCCTCCCTCGCCGACGACGCCCCTCGCCGGAGTACTGCCCCAGCACGGTAGCTCTCTTCTTCCCTCTCTGTTCTTTCTCTTTTCTTAGTTTGTAACCGTTAGATCTTGGATATATGGTTTAGATTACATCTAGGATAACTGTTCGGTTAGATTAGAAAAAAACCAGCGGTTTATTTTCACTTACTCAATTAGCCAGCAGGTTTTGCTTAGCTTCGGCCGTTTTCTCCTAGCCATGCAACAAACGCCCTCCGCAGCCAATAGCAACATGCCACGTGTACCCTCCTTTTAGTACTAGTTAGCTCTATATTTTTCTGCCTATTGGCAAAAACAGAAAGTTTCTGTTTTGTTTTAGCCACAACTTTTTATCCCGAAGTCCAATGACATTGATTCTTTTTCCAGTAGCTCACAAATTTCCTATAGTTTTGAAAAACATATAATTTGTCTATGTTTGAAATTTTCAAATATAAGTTAGAGCAGATTTAGTTTAAACCTTGTTTTGCCTATTCCAGGAGTTTAAAAAATGATTTTGAGTTGATTCTTTTTGCTACTGCTTACTAGTGATAAAATCTTACTGTGGTAGAAGTTTCAAATTTTTTAAAGTATTTTTACTTGTGTTTTCAACAGAAAGAAGTTTCTGCCATACCGGCGCGTGATGAATTCTTTTGCTTAGGCTTTCGCAAATCCTTACTTGTGATGTTATTTTTACTTGTGGCTTGATTGAAGTGCTTATGGTGTGCTTTGTGTTTGTATCGGTAGATCATCCGGAGTGCGAAGCGTGTTACTTAGAAGCGCTCGAGCAAGACAACTATCATCAAGGCAAGTCATTTTGATCATGATATTTTACCTATGTTTTCGATGCATGGTAGATCACCTTTCTTTGCCCAATTGCATGTTGCCTAGGTACTTGGAAACTTTAGTATAAGTTGTAGTATCATGTGGTAGGAACACAAAACCCCCGATACATGGCCCCGGGACGACAATTTCTTAATGCTATGCTTGAGTAGACGGGTCATCGGTTGAGTGTATATCACGAGTGATGCGAGGTTGATATATTAATCCAGACCGGCTAAGACAAGATTTTCAAGACCTCGGACGCAATGCAACTCTGGGTGAAGGACGTTTGGTCGGCTCCCTGGAGAACCTAGTGGATGCCCGGGATGCTGGAGAGGCCATGTCATCCTGCGGAAAGCTTCACCCAGGATCGAAGAGACGGACGGAGACTTCAAGACTCAAAGCTTACCTGCACAGCCACAAGTCATTATGGGCTCTGGCTTGGTTGGACAACGCGGCGACTCTGGACATGCGGTGCTAGCAGATGTAGACGAACGGTAGGAATGGATGGGCACCGACAGGGATTCAGAGGGACCCGTTGAAAGACCATGTTTTGATCATCCGGTCTTCAAACACCCTGAAGTGCGAGGACAAACCCGGAAGCGATCAAATCTTGTGGGGAACGTGTGCATAACTCTGCAGAGTGCCCAACCTAATCGATTAGTCGTGTCCACGGTCATGGAAAACTTGAGCCGAAGGCATTGAATTTCCCCTGAACTCTCGACACAACTTAATAATGATGTGGGTGTTAACAACTATTCGGGTACGAGAAATGGTTGGCGGAACCATCTCGTTAACTACAAACAATGTAGTAATATTTTGCTTCCAACCCCTCTTGTTGTAGGATAAAACTAGCTTTATGCAAAACTTAGCCCCAACGGCCAAAAATGCATGTAGAGATAGTTGATTATTATTTTTACCCCTCTCTTTGATGACTTGCCAGCATATTCAATATGCTGACCTACACGGCTGCAACGTATCATGTTGCATAGTACTTTTCCGACCAGGAGTGAGGCTACGATCTACGCTCAGCGACATGCCCTTGGAGTCGGAGGGACTCGTCTACCTGATGCTTCCGCTAGTCTTCGTTAGATATCTCATGAGTTGGCCTTCAGCCACTTTATTGTAATCCTTTATTGTAATAAAGTACTCTTTATGAGATTTCGATTAATAAAGTTGTGTGATTGAACTCTTGAATATATACATTATGTACTAGGTGTGTACCAGCATGATCTTGGGATGGTACGGAAACACCACAGGCTTGACTCGTCTTGAGTCGGGTCGCTACAGAAATGGTATTCAGAGAACACGCTGACCTTAGGACGTAACCTCTAGGAATGGAAAAGCCTTAGGAAGAAAACTATTTTCTCGTATGTCTATAAATCTTCTATTTCCTCTTCTGATCATTTCTGACTTCTCTCCGATTTTCCAATGTTTAGATGGCCACCTTCATCCCTGTTAAGTTCACGGAGTTTTGCCAGCCCGACACCACTATGTCGTTCGGAAAGGAGCTGGTGCAGATCACCAAGGACTTGAGGATTGCTCTGCCGACTATCACTGGGAAGCCAACTTCGTCTTACCCGGAGGATTCACGCTACAGGATCGAGGTGCATATTCCCGGAAGGACATTCCAGCCGCGCACTGAGCCGATGGATTTCAAGTTCATCGCACCCAACTGGATTCTCGGAAGGGACATGGCGATCCATTGTGCCCTCGGACGTATCAAGGAAGAATACACAGGCTGCCCTATTTCTCCAGACCTTTTCACCGTATCCCGGAGAAACGAAGACGGAGAAATCATCTCAAGCAAGACCAAGGACGCTCTCTTGTCTTATGCTCAGACCTTGGAGAAGTACAGCGGGACTCTGGAGCATCACGTGATCAAGGACGCCAGGAAGATCAAGAAACTGTCACTCCGCGAGCTTGAACTTGAAGAAGCAGCCCGGGAAGCCCACTATAAACATGAACTAGAGGCGAAGGACTTTCTGGAGCAGATCGAGAAGCTGAAGACTCGAGTTGCATACCTGGAGGAGGAACTGGACATGGGCGAGAACCTTCATCCCGAAGGAGACGTAGCCCCCTTGATCAGCAACGACGGGGACTATGAAGAAAGCTCCACCGAAGGACCCGTCACCATGCTTTTCTGAGGAGGACACTTAGACTAGACCACCAAATTTACTTTATCGTTATACGTTTTAGGCCGATGTTTAGGATTATCGAATTTTGTATCCTCGTGTGAACCTTTGTGATGATATTGAATAAAATGTGTGGTGTGATACTTGTGTGTTGCATTCATATGGGTAGTGAAATTCCTCTTAGACCATTGTTCTATGCTAATCTCGCCCCTCCACAAACATCAGATGCCTCCGAGACGCGCCCCTGAGTCCAACTTTCCGCCGGAACTCACCCAGTTGATCCAGCAACAAAACACCCTGATGCAGCTGATCATCCAGAACCAGAACAATAACAACACCCGTCACCCACCCCAGGCCGACAATCTCACCCGTTTCTTGAGGTTGAACCCTCCAACTTTCTCCAGCAGCATTGAGCCCATTGTGGCAGATGATTGGCTCCACAAGATGGAGCGTGAACTTATCACTGCTGGTTGTACTGAAGCTGAGAAGGTGCGTTTTGTCGCGCATCAACTTGAAGGCCCTGCAGCTGCTTGGTGGGAGAACTACACCACCACTTATCCCATTGCTGGAGTCACTTGGGAGCAATTCAAGCAAGCCTTCCGCACCGCGCATGTCTCAGCTGGTGCAATGAGTCTGAAGAAGCGTGAGTTTCGCAACTTACGCCAGGGGAATCTCTCTGTGGCTCAGTATGTCGATGAATTCAGCATGCTCGCCCATTATGCACCTGGAGATGTGGCCGATGATGCGGCCAAGCAGGAAATGTTCTTGGAAGGACTCAATGATGAGCTAAGAATTCAGATGACGGTAGCCACCTTCAACAACTACCAGGAGCTGGTTGATAAGGCCCTCATCTTGGAGGGCAAACACCAGCAGATGGAGAACCGCAAGCGAAAGTATGGGGTTGGAAAGTTCAACTCCGGCACTCAGCAGAAGCCTCGCTACACCCCCTATCCAGGGAATACCGGGACTGGATCCGGTAAGTTTGGAGGACACGTTCATCATAACCACCCGATGCACAACCATGGAGGCCACAACCATGGAGGAAATGGGAACCACCGCAACAACAGCAACTTCAAGAATGGCGGTACTGGCACTCAGCAGCATTCAGCTCCAGCTCAGAAGGATCTGACTCACATCACCTTCTTCAAGTGTCAGAAGACGGGACACTATGCCACTGAATGTCCCCAGAACAAGCAGGGAAATGGAAACGGCAACGGCAACTCTGCAGCAAAGAAGCCCAATCCTTTTCCTCGAGCTCAGGTGAACCACATTGATGTTGAAGAGCTCTATGATCACCCCGATACTGTGGTTGGTATGTTTTTGCTAAATTCACATCCAGTATTGGTACTTTTTGATTCTGGTGCAACGCATTCATTCATATCAAGGGTAGTTGTGGAAAAGTATAGTTTGCCAACTAGAACCCTCAGCCAGCCTATTAAGGTCAGTTCCCCAGGAGGCATGATGACAGCCGGGATAGGATGCCATGCTTTGAGTCTCAACATCGGGAACCATAATTTTCCCACCGACCTCATCGTATTAGAGTCCCAAGGATTGGATGTAATCCTAGGCATGGATTGGTTGGCCAAGTATGAAGGGAATATCGATTGTGCCCTTAAGTCTATTTTGCTCACCACCCCCGAGCAGAAGCGGATTAAGTACGTGTCTCAGCGCCCGACACGGAGTAAGAGAGTAAACTCTCTCATGGGAGTAGTCCAGGAGGAAGTACCGATTGTACAGGAGTACCCAGATGTATTTCCGGAGGAATTGCCAGGCATGCCACCCGATAGAGAGATTGAGTTCTTGATTGAGCTATTATCCGGAACAGCCCTGATATCCAAGAGACCTTATCGGATGCCCGCAAATGACTTGATAGAAATCAAGAAGCAAATTAAGGAGTTATTGGACAAAGGGTATATTCGCCCAAGTTCTTCACCTTGGGGAGCCCCAGTGCTCTTGGTTGAAAAGAAGGACAAGTCCTTGAGAATGGTTGTCGATTATCGTGCATTGAACGATGTGACCATCAAGAACAAGTACCCCTTGCCGATGATCAATGATCTGTTTGATCAGTTAGTTGGAGCTCGCGTATTCTCAAAGATCGATCTTCGATCCGGGTATCATCAGTTGAAGATTCGTGAACAGGATATACCCAAGACAGCCTTCACCACTCGGTACGGCTTGTATGAGTACACGGTCATGTCATTTGGACTGACTAATGCTCCGGCATATTTTATGAATCTGATGAACAAGGTATTTATGGAATACTTGGACAAGTTTGTCGTGGTGTTCATCGATGACATACTGATATTCTCCAAGAACGAAGAGGAACACAAGGAACACCTGTGTCTAGTTCTGGAGAAACTTCGAGAGCATAAGCTATATGCAAAGTTTAGCAAATGTGAGTTTTGGTTGAAGGAAGTCATATTCCTCGGACACGTCATCTCAGGAGAAGGAATAGCAGTGGACCCTGCCAAGGTCGCAGCAGTCACCGAATGGTTAGCACCCACTTCAGTCAAGGAGATCCGCAGTTTCCTCGGACTTGCCGGATATTACCGGAGGTTCATTGAGAATTTCTCAAAGATTGCCAAGCCCATGACAAAGTTGTTGAAGAATGAATCCAAGTATATTTGGACTGAGGAATGTGAAACCAGTTTTCAAGAGCTGAAGAAACGTCTTGTTTCAGCCCTAGTGCTGATATTGCCGAACATTCGGAAGGATTTCCAGGTTTACTGTGACGCTTCTCGTCAAGGACTCGGAGGAGTGCTCATGCAAGAAGGCAAAGTTGTAGCCTATGCATCCAGACAGCTCAGACCTCATGAGTTGAATTATGCCACACATGACTTGGAACTAGCAGTCGTAGTGAACGCTCTCAAGACCTGGAGACATTTCCTGATCGGAAATAGTTGTGATGTTTACACTGATCACAAGACCCTGAAATATATCTTCACGCAGAAGGAGTTGAACCTCAGACAGAGGCGATGGCTAGAGTTGATCAAGGACTATGACATGAGATTGCATTATCACCTAGGCAAGGCAAATGTTGTAGCCGATGCGTTGAGCCGCAAGAGTTATGTGAACACGCTCACAGTTGGAGGATTGCCCCAGGAGTTAGTCGATGACCTCCGAGAGCTAAAATTGGAAATAATTCCAAGAGGATTTGTTGCCACACTGGAAATTTAGTCTACCTTGACAGAAAAAATCCACGAAGCACAGAAATCAGACAAGGAGATAGCTGAGATTAAGCAGAAACTGGAAGACGGGAAGGCTAAAGGTTTTCGTGAGGATGAACACGGAACTTTATGGTTTGAGGATGGCATCTATGTGCCCAATGATCCCGAACTCCGGAAGTTGATACTTCAGCAGGCCCATGATTCCCCGTACTCGATACACCCCGGCAACACCAAGATGTATCTGAATCTGAAAGAAAGTTTCTGGTGGAGAGGATTGAAGAAAGACATTGCCGAGTTCGTAGCAATATGCGATGTTTGTCAGCGAGTAAAAGCCGAGCATCAGAAACCAGCAGGTTTGCTCCAACCTCTGCCGATACCCGAATGGAAATGGGAAAACCTTGGTATGGACTTCATCACAGGATTACCTCGGACCCATTCTGGCTATGATTCTACTTGGGTTGTGGTCGATCGTTTGACCAAGGTAGCTCACTTCATTCCGGTGAAGACTACTTACACGAGTGCCAAGCTGGCCAAGATATATATGACGAGGATCGTATGTCTGCACGGAGTACCGAAGAGCATTGTGTCCGATAGAGGGACTCAGTTCACATCAAAATTTTGGCACCAACTGCATGAAACCTTGGGAACGAGATTGGAGTTCAGTACAACTTTTCACCCGCAGACAGATGGACAGACCGAGAGAGTCAATCAGATTCTGGAGGACATGTTGAGAGCTTCTGCACTAGACTATGGGTCTAGTTGGGATGACAATCTACCTTATGCCGAGTTCTCATACAACAACAGCTACCAGACCAGTCTGAAGATGGCCCCTTTCGAAGCTCTATACGGAAGGAGGTGCAGAACACCGTTGATGTGGGATGGAGTTGGAGACCGACAACTTTTTGGTCCCGACCTTATCCGAGATTCTGAAGAGAAGGTCAAGCTAATTCGTGACCGACTCAAGATAGCTCAGTCCAGGCAGAAGAGTTATGTCGACAGCAAACGCAAGGAAGTAACGTATGAAGTGGAGACCGAGCATATCTTCGGGTGTCTCCACTTCGAGGAATCAAGAGATTCGGTGTGAAAGGAAAATTAGCACCACGTTTCATTGGCCCCTACAAAATTCTTGAACGTAGAGGCGAAGTTGCACACAAACTGGAACTATCGGAAGGATTGTCCGGAGTTCATGATGTTTTTCATGTTTCCGAGTTGAAGAAATGCCACGCTGAGATGGTCGATGTTCCGTTGAGAGATACAGTGCCCCTACAGGCCATACAGCTTGACAGTGATCTGACGTATGAGGAGAAACCCGTCAGGATTCTCGAGACTGCCAACAGAGTTACCCGCAGCAAGATCATCAAGTTCTGCAAGGTGTTGTGGAGCCACCACACCGAGGAAGAAGCCACCTGGGAACGAGAAGAGGATCTTCATCGAGACCACCCGCACCTGTTTTTTAGCCAACCCAAATCTCGAGGGCGAGATTCATCTTAAGGTGGGTAGGTTTGTAACATCCCAATTTGCCTAATTGGGCATGTTTTACATTGTAGCTAAGCATCTATGCATATTGAGTGAATTAAATTTAGCACGTGATTTCTTTCGTATTTTTGATTTGCATTTCCATTTTTCCTCGCACGAGAAAAAGCCCGGAGAAAATACTCTCTTGCACGCAAGAGAGAGAGCGGAGGAAATGACCCTCCAAAGTGAGGGAAAATTTCTGAAATGTTGGAGCCAAGAAAATCCAAGGATTATTTGCAAAAATAATTGCAAAAAGAAATAAAGCAAATTTGGGAATTTCTGAAAAAAAACATTTTTTTAAGTTTTTATTTTTGCTTTGGAAAAATGTTATTCGGGTAGAGAATATTTTTCTGATTTTTTTGGTATATAATACCCTATATTAATATTTTGGTTTATTTCCTTTTTATTAGCTTTTGTTTTCTGTTTCGGAAAAAGTTATAAATAGGAAAGTTCTTTTTTTTTCTTTAGAACTGCCCCCGAGTGCTTTTTAGACTTGGGCCGAGATCCCCAGCCCTAGGGATTAAATCCCTTTGATTCAGGCCGACCGCCCCTTCCCTCCCAACCTCTCCCTCACTGCCCAGCGGGCCCCCTGGCCGAGCCTTCCCTCCCCAGCGGTCACCCTTCTTCCTCCCCTTCCTTGTTTCTGCCCGAGCCGAGCCCTCCCCAGGAAACTCGCGATTCTTACCCCGATTCTCTCCCTCTCCTTCCTTAGCTCTCCCCTCCCATGGCCTATATATACTGCCCTCCTCGCCGCAGCCCCGTTCCCACCCTCGCCGCCACCCCGCCCCGTCCCCTCGCCGCCCGAGCCTAGCCCGCCGGAGCAAAGCTGCTGCCACCCTTCGGCCCTTCTGGAGCAGCGCCCCAGGCCCCTCTCCGCCCCCCGAGCGCCTCCCCGAGGAGGAGGACTGCCCCGCCGCCGCCGCCCCCGACTCTCCACTGCCCCCCCGGAGCTCCCTCCCTCACCGACGACGCCCCTCGCCGGAGTACTGCCCCAGCATGGTAGCTCTCTTCTTCCCTCTCTGTTCTTTCTCTTTTCTTAGTTTGTAACCGTTAGATCTTGGATATATGGTTTAGATTAGATCTAGGATAACTGTTCGGTTAGATTAGAAAAAAACCAGCGGTTTATTTTCACTTACTCAATTAGCCAGCAGGTTTTGCTTAGCTTCGGCCGTTTTCTTCTAGCCATGCAACAAACGCCCTCCGCAGCCAATAGCAACATGCCACGTGTACCCTCCTTTTAGTACTAGTTAGCTCTATATTTTTCTGCCTATTTGCAAAAACAGAAAGTTTCTGTTTTGTTTTAGCCACAACTTTTTATCCCGAAGTCCAATGACATTGATTCTTTTTCCAGTAGTTCAAAAATTTCCTGTAGTTTTAAAAACATATAATTTGTCTATGTTTGAAATTTTCAAATATAAGTTAGAGCACATTTAGTTTAAACCTTGTTTTTCCTATTCCAGGAGTTTAAAAAATGATTTTGAGTTGATTCTTTTTGCTACTGCTTCCTAGTGATAAAATATTACTATGGTAGAAGTTTCAATAAATTGAAAGTATTTTTACTAGTGTTTTTAACAGAAACAAGTTTCTGCCATACCGGCGCGTGATGAATTCTTTTGCTTAGGCTTTCGCAAATCCTTACTTGGGATGTTATTTTTACTTGTGGCTTGATTGAAGTGCTTATGGTGTGCTTTGTTTTTGTATCGGTAGATCATCCGGAGTGCGAAGCGTGTTACTTAGAAGCGCTCGAGCAAGACAACTATCATCAAGGCAAGTCATTTCGATCATGATATTTTACCTTGTTTTCGATGCATGGTAGATCACCTTTCTTTGCCCAATTGCATGCTGCCTAGGTACTTGGAAACTTTAGTATAAGTTGTAGTATCATGTGGTAGGAACACAACAACCCCGATACTTGGCCCCGAGATGACAATTTCTTAATGCTATGCTTGAGTAGACGGGTTATCGGTTGAGTGTATATCATGAGTGATGCGAGGCTGATATATTAATCAAGACCGGCTAAGACAAGATTTTCAAGACCACGGACGCAATGCAACCTAGGTGAAGGACGGTTGATCGGCTCCCTGGAGAACCCAGTGGATGCCCGGGATGCTGGAGAGGCCATGTCATCCTGCGGAAAGCTTCACCCAGGCTCGAAGAGACGGACGGAGACTTCAAGACTCAAAGCTTACCTGCACAGCCACAAGTCATTATGGGCTCTGGCTTGGTTGGACAACGCGGCGACTCTGGACAGGCGGTGCTAGCAGATGTAGACGAACGGTAGGAATGGATGGGCACCGACAGGGATTCAGAGGGACCCGTTGAAAGACCATGTTTTGATCATCCGGTCTTCAAACACCTTGAAGTGCGAGGACAAACCCGGAGGCGATCAAATCTTGTGGGGAACGTGTGCAAAACTCTGCAGAGTGCCCAACCTAATCGATTAGCGTGTCCACGGTCATGGACAACTTGAGCCGAAGGCATTGAATTTCCCCTGAACTATCGACACAAATTAATAATGATGTGGGTGTTAACAACTATTCGGGTACGAGAAATGGTTGGCGGAACCATCTCGTTAACTACAAACAATGTAGTAATATTTTGCTTCCAACCCCTCTTGTTGTAGGATAAAACTGGCTTTATGCAAAACTTAGCCCCAACGGCCAAAAATGCATGTAGAGATAGTTGATTATTATTTTTACCCCTCTCTTTGATGACTTAGCAGCATATTCAATATGCTGACCTACACGACTGCAACGTATCATGTTGCACAGTACTTTTCCGACCAGGAGTGAGGCTACGATCTACGCTCAGCGACATGCCCTTGGAGTCGGATGGACTCGTCTACCTAATGCTTCCGCTAGTCTTCGTTAGATATCTCATGAGTTGGCCTTCAGCCACTTTATTGTAATCCTTTATTGTAATAAAGTACTCTTTATGAGATTTCGATTAATAAAGTTGTGTGATTGAACTCTTGAATATATACATTATGTACTGGGTGTGTACCAGCATGATCTTGGGATGGTACGGAAACACCAGAGGCTTGACTCGTCTTGAGTCGGGTCGCTACAACATGCACGCCAAAATCCATTGCAGCACTGCTGGATATCCTCTCTGTATGCGTCGTCGAGGGTGTGATTATTGTGTTGTGGGAAATGATTGAAAGTGTGAAGAAATTATAGTTCATGGTCGTGGGTATAAATGGGGTCGGACATCTTGGAAAACCGGCACGCGGCAACAGTCATGGCACAACCGCATGCATCTGGCACCCTAAACGTGATTGTGGGCAGGCCCCAACCGTTGGTAGAGCGTCATACGGTTCACTCGGCAGAACTATTTTTGTTTAGGGAACACAACAAAAATGGTTCAACTTAACAAGATGGCTTGTGCGCCGGCCCCAACCGCTAGTACAGCATGCACGGAGGGACACGACTAAGCGTGACTTGGTGCCTAAACATCGAGCAGAGCGCGCCGTGGCCGCCTAAACGGCGAGTGCACATGCATAATTATTGCATATAGCAGTTGAACATAGCCATATGAAGGTGTGTTTCGGGCTTCAAGCCCAGAACCATCAATAAGTTTTGAGCTTGTTTCTCGTCACATTCCATGTTACCACATAATAAGTAATTGCAAATCTGTCCACACCGATCAAACCTAAACTTCTTCACACTTAGCACTGGGATATAAAAACTACCCACTCGAAAATTACTTCTCATTTCCTCTCCTTGTCACCCATTATACATAGCTTTCCTATCAAGTTGTTCCACCATGACCGGTCGGAGGAGTTTCGGGTGTACATATAACTAGGGAGCAAAGACCAAAGCTATAGAAGCAATAGAGAGGTCTCGCTGCTGTGTGACAGATGCAACAAAGATGTCCTGGTGGGCCATGGAGCCCTAGAACGAGGTCTCACCGGCAGGCGAGGGATCTCGCAAGCACACTCTCCGCTTCGACGAACGTGAAAAAATGGCGGTGCTGAATTTCTTGGCCATCCACTATGCTAGTGTCGCTCGCCTAATTAGGCATGAGGAGGCGGTCGACGGATTGGTGAAGAAGCCCAAGATTAGCGATGCCTCAGCTGAGAAGGCAACTAGCCTCGTTGTGCGACTCATGGATGACAATGCAAAGCTCCTCAAGGAGCTTTCCAAGTAGAAGGAGGAGGCCGCCGGCTGGAAGAAGCTGCATGAGGAGAGAAGTGCCTCGGGGATGACAATGAAAGTGGTTGTCAAGGAACTTATGGATGACTTGAGGAAGCTCACATCGAGCACGACCAGGAGTTGGAGGAATCCATGGCTTCTGTCAAGGAAAGTCGTGATGATTTTAAGAAGGAGCTAGAGGAACTCGTCGCGCGGGGATACATCGAGGAGTAGATACAGTAGCGACCCAGATTGTTGTGTGTTATTTCCTTCCTCTCTTGTCCGTGTGTCTTTCGTGCCTTGTCGTGTGTGGCATTTAAAATTGTCAGGAATATGTAATACAATTATTATGTGTGACATGGTAAATTTTTCCTTGTATTATCCATTGCCATTTTATTTTGTCATCGTATTATGCGTTGCCGCATGTGGAATTTTAAATTATCCAGAATACGAGTTGGAAACAGGCTAAAATCATGTTCTAAGTGAGGCACGAAAAAAGCAACTACTTAATGTTGATCGGGGCCATGGGATCGCAAGCGAACACCCTTTGTCCAGGTGCTTTAATTAAACGCATGTTAAACAGCGGCTCGGGTTGCTCGCACGTGTCCCGTCGAGCCTGGGCGGTGGACTGCTCACGCTCGTCCCTTCAAATCAAACAGATGCGTGCACGCCATAGACTATGGTTAAATTTTTGCACAAAATACAAAGAGGACCAATGAACCAGGACTGAGGTAGTACTCTCCAATAAAAAGAGGGATGCGTGGCCGCACTTAAATCGGTACAGAAACACACATAGTTCACAAAATTCAACCGTTTACGATAGTATCGTGTGAGCTATTTGTTCCAAAGGACTACGTTGCGTATTAATGTGTGCGCCTTATCTTAAATTGGACGATTTTTTTTAAAACGTCATATATGCTCCATGTCATGAAACCATGCCAAGTGTCATGATTTTTGGGTGAGCTTGCAAGAGGCTTGCCATAAATCTTGCCCCAAAATGGACAATTTTTTTCATGACACATAGGTGTCCTGTCGTGACACAATGTCAAGTTTCATGATTTTAGGATGAGTATTGGATTTATGGGATTCAAAAGCCGAGATTCTAAGTGTTCGAGGCCAAGCCAGACACCTAGACGGTTCTATTTCATTCTCATTCTTCGCATGGGACCCAAACATGCACCCAGGGACACATGTACATTTTTTAGACATTTTAATGCACTCGAGCATGTATGTGTAGTTCAAATTTGAATTATTGGCAATAAATGCCTAGAAAACTTAATTAGTGTAAAATATCCAAATGAACCCTGCATAATTTCAAATTTCAGCACGAATCTCATGTTGTCCCATGTTGCGTGTAGAAAAATACAATGCGAGAAGAGGCAACAATTGTCGTTTCGCCGAGAAGGGTGTCTCATTTCCATATCAGAACCGAGGGTTCTTGCGATAAGCTCCGGTTTATAAGAGGTTTGTATTAAAGATTGACCCAAATTAGACAATTCTTTTACGACAACAAATATGTGCCATGTTGTGACACCATACCAAGTTTCATGCTTTTCTGGTGAGTTTTGGATTTACGAGGACATAAAAACCGAGATTGTTAGTATTTGAGGCCGAGCCAGGACACCGATATGGTTGTAATCCATTCTCATTCCTTGCATGGGACTTAAACATGAACCTAAGGGCACATATATGATTTTTCTAGACATTTTAATGCACCATAGCATGTATTTATAGTTCAAATTTGAATTATGGACATTAAATGCCTAGAAAACTCAATTAATGTATAAAAAAGGTTGAACGAATTGTGAATAATTTCAAATTTCAGCACGAATCTCATGTTGTCCCATGTTGCCTCTAGAAAAAGTACAAGGCGAGAAGAGGCAGCGGTTATCGTTTCACCCAAAAGGTGGACACGTTTCCCTATCGGAACCACGAGGCTTCTTGAGAGAGAAACTACGGTTTGTAAGAGGCATGTAATAAAGCTTGTCCCAAAATGGACAATTTTTTTCCACGACAGATATGTGCCATGTCGTGACACCAAGCCAAGTTTCACGATTTTCAGATGAGTTTTGGATTTATGGGGATTTAAAATTAGATATTCTCGATGTTTGCGGCCGAGCTAGACGCCGAGACGGTTGTATTTCGTTCCCATTGTTCGCATGGGACCTAAACAAGCATCGAAGGACACATGTACGATTTTTGTAACCATCTTGGTGCACTGGAGCATGTATTTGTAGTTAAAATTTGCTTTATGCACATTAAATTAATGCTTAGAAAACTTAATTATAATGTACAAAAAAGGCCAAACGAACCGTGAATACTTTGAGTGGTTCTGGTCAGCTGTCTGGCACCCGTGGGTAAGCACTGTGCGCATGCTTCGTGCTAGCTTGCGCTTCCTTCTTTACTAAGTTTTCCATATTATTGGTTTTATATATATCCAAACACGGTACTGTTTCCAGCCACTCCTCCCATCGGTTTCCCACATCTTCTCCCATCGGTTTCCTAGAGCCACCGTCAATGCTCATATAGTAAAATTCCAATAACTGAGGCATTTAAACCGTCGCCCTCCCTCGCCCACCACCATCTCCACCCACCATTACTTAAATTTTTAGTAGTCACGTCTTATCTTGAAACAACACCCCACGTCCCCTACTTCACAGTCCCCCAGCCCCTCCGACAGTTCCACCCCCTCCCACTCGATCCCTAGATCACCGGAACCGCCATCATCAGCGCCTACAACCCCTGTCGGTCTGCATGTGCCTCCGAGCTTAGATAATAAAGTTTAGGTTACTCAACGATTCCCATATTGTCACCCCCTAAGTTTTTGGATGAGGCATGTGGTGTCCCTCCCTGTCAGATCCACATCCCCTACTCCAGAGAGTCGCAGCCTAAGCCTGACCATGTATCCCAGGGAGCCTGACGAGCGTTCGGACAAAAAGAGGTTTATCATGGCCTCTCAAGTGGACGTTGGCGAGCTGACCACCATTCGCCCCGACATGTCGATCCCGGAGCAACACCTCATCGTGGAATACGGCGAGGACGTTGACTAGGTTACCATGCTGAAGGCTTCACGTCAGCAGGTTAGCATATTACTATATCTCTAGAAAACTGGCTACGACATTAAGCTCATCGACAACGACGACTTCATGTGGGCCATGTCACAGGTTAAGTGGTCCATCCCCAACCCCTCTGGTTCAACCACCGTCGATCTCTTTGAAGGCCCTGCCACTGATATCCTCCATCACACGGTCAAGGATTTGCAATCCTTGTGCGCCATCAAGCCCATTTTGTCATTTCTAAAGTACACGTTGTGCGGTGGCGGCTTGGGATCCCCAATTGCCAAGTAAGATCTCATCGACCACGACCACGAGGAGGGCACCCAAAAAGGGTCTTCCAAGGTGAAACGGTGCATCATCGGCATCAGAGAGCGCACCATGGGTCTATGCTCTTCCAACTGGAAGGATCCCGTCCATGACAAGTGAGGCAACATCCTATCAGCAAATCTTACTTTCTCTAACTAGCCAAATTGTACCCTTTGTTGTATTACATTTTTCCATGAAGTGTTTTAACTGTGCCATGTTTAATTATTTTAGTTATGCAAAAATGTAATGTTCGGTAGGGCTATGTAATGTTTAACTATGAATTGTCCATTTCAGTTTCATGAATGGCTATATTTGCTTGTTTATAGTGAGTTGATGCCTTGTTTGTGTGTATTTAGTTGTTAGGTTGGCTGAAGTGAGCATTTATCTAGTTTGCAGGCAGATGCCTCTCTTATCTGTATTTGCTTGTTAGGCTGGTTCAAGTGATCATTTCTCCAGTTTTCAAGAAACTACCTTTTTTATATAAATTTGCTTGTTAGGCTGGTTCTAGTGAGCATTTGTCTAGTTTTCAAGTATATGCCCTGTTTATCTGTATTTGCTTGTTGGGTTGGTTGAAGTGAGCCTCTGTCTAATTTTCAATGGCTATATTTGGTTTTCATACTGATCATATATGCCTTGTTTATTTTAGTTATTCACAATGTGATGTTCATTATGTGCAAGTCAGAACTGTGTAGTTTGATTTCATCAATACCAGTCAACTGACTATATTTGGTTCCTGCTATATTCGCACAAAGCGTTTGTCCAGTTTTCAACCATATACTACACATGTTATTTATTTCAGTTTTACACATTTATCCAGTGTAATGTTTAAGCATGAGCTATGTTCTAATCATTTTCAACAATACCAGTTTGAATTACAATATTTGGTGGCTGTTAAGCCTGTTGTAGTATATTATCTTTATCATTTGGATATGATGTTGTTTACCTTGTCTATATTTGTTTGATGTTAAGGTTGTTGTACTTATCATGCCTTTCCACTACTTATGCAGGACAACAACGGGAGTGGCCAGAATTTTCCGCCGAGGTTAGTTTCATCCCAAGGCGAGAACCCTATCGCCCACACTCACTAGGCTATGGTTTAAAATGCCATCACAGAAAGGGGTTAAAACTGTTTGTATAGCACATCATTGCAGCACTGAGCATTCGTCCTCTAAGCTCGTTTATCTGTCATTCCAGGAAGGCATGGTGGCGATGGAGCTTCCATGGTGCTAGTTGTCGCCGGCGTCGAAGACCAGAGGGGAGACATAGAGTGAGATGAGAGAGGAGTGTGAACAGGGGAGGTGAGTTAGAGGGAGGGGCAATGAATTAACAGGTCCAGCAAGTGCGGTCCGACCGCACCGGTCTGGTAACGTCCGTTAACGGCCTCGCCGTCACTTGAAGTGATGACATATCCTGACAGACGGGTCCTTTTGGTTAGAAAATAGTATAAATTGCTAGCAATTGGCAATTTGGGTTTATTAAGACAATTGACGAGAAAAGTGGTAGGTATAAGTCGCAAACAAATTTTCGGTAGTTTTTTGGAACCCTAACGCGAAAAGTGGTAGTTTTATGCTATTCACTCTCAAATTCAACATCATGCACATATTGATATTTGATGGTCTCCAAGCCGAATATTTTAAAGTCAAGTTGTGAAAGCATAGTATAACAACGAGACAATGCATCAACAATAATATTTTCTTTACCCTTCTTGTGTTTAATGACATAAGGGAAAGACTCAATGAATTCAACCCATTTAGCATGTCCACGGTTCAGTTTTGCTTGGCTTTTAATATGTTTCAGAAATTCATGATCAGAATGTATAACAAATTCTTTGGGCCATAAATAATGTTGCCATGTTTCCATAGTCCGAACAAGTGCAAGTAATTCCATATTATAAGTCAAATAATTCACACTAAGCTCACTCAATTTTTGAGAAAAATATGCAACAGGTGTACCATCTTGTAATAACACACCTCCTAATCCAATCCCACTAGCATCACGTTCAAGCTCGAAAGTCTTATCAAAATCAGGAAGTTAGAGTAAGGGAGCGTGTGTTAACTTATCTTTCAATACCGTGAAGGCTTATTCCTGTGCAGACCCCAAGAAAAAGGCACATCCTTCTTTGTAAACTCATTAAGAGGTGCAACAATGGTGCTGCAATCTCCCACAAAACGCCTATAGAAACTAACAAGGCCAAGAAAACTCTCCACTTGTGTGTCGTTTTGGGTTTCGGCCTACTCTCAATAGCTTCCATCTTGGCTTTATCAACTTCAAATCCTCGTGGAGTGCACTTCCCGGGGTTACCAAGGTGCAAAACGCCTATAGAAACATAGCCGAGAAAAGATACTCGATCGGTGCAAAAGGTGCACTTCACAAGGTTACAAAACAATTGTGCATCACGTAGAGCAATAAAAACAACACGTAAATGTTCCAAGTGTTCCTCCAAAGATCTCCTATAAATCATTATATCAGCAAAATAGGCTAACACAAATCGTCCAATGAAAGCACATAAAACCTCGTTCATTAATCTCATGAAAGTTCTTGGTGAATTAGTTAACCCAAAAGACATGACTAACCACTCATATAATCCATCTTAGTTTTAAATGTTGTTTTCCATTCATATCCCAATTTCATACGAATTTGATTGTATCAACTACACAAATCAACTTTAGGGAAAATGGTAAAGCCACTTAATTCATTAAGCATAACATCGAGCCTAGGAATATGATGACAATAACGAATAGTAATATTATTAATGCTTCTACAATCAACACACATACACAATGTACCATCCTTTTTCGGCACGAGAATAATAGGAATAGTACATGACTAAGGGATTCACGTATATAACCTTTGTCGAGCAGCTCATGTACTTGATGCATAATCTCCTTCATCTCTGCTGGATTGGTACTGTATGGTGCATGGTAGGGTAGCGATGCATCAGGAATTAAGTCAATCTGATGGCCAATCCCACTAAGAGGTGGTAATCCTAGTGGCACGTCTTGACAAAAGACATCGGTGAACTCCTGCAAAATGTTAGTGATAGCAGGAGGCAATGAGGGAGGCATGTCCTCAAATGAAAATAATACATCCCTACGCAGAAAAGCATAACAAATAGATTTAGTAAAATATAGATCAGTAATATCAGATTTGGTGGCAAGTAAACATCCACTTTTGAAATTTATTTCATATGCAACAATAGATAATTGTTTATTAGGTTTTTTGTGTTGCTCAAATTCCTTTGCCACAATCTGACTCCACTCTTACTTTGCTGATGTTTTTCTTTACTATCTCTAGCAATGTCATCTTTCATAATATGTTCAGGAGACGGAGGAAGCAAAGTAATATTTTTTATCCTCATGAAGAACAATATACAGATTTTTCCTACCATGGTGTATAGAATTTTTATCAAATAGCCATGGTCTACCAAGAAAAACGGAGCATGCGTACATGGGTACCACATCACAATCAACATAATCAGCATAGGTAGCAATGCTAAAATGCACACGAACAGTACGTGTTAGCTTAACCTTGCCACTATTGTTGAACCATTGGATGTAATAAGGTTGAGGATGTGGTGTGATGGTGACGGACAGCTTCTCCACCATCTTCATGCTAGCCAAGTTGTTGTTGTTGTTGTTGTTTTTGTTGTTTTTCCATAATTGAAGAATGGGCCACTATCGTTGGTGCTCCAAAAGTATATGAAGAAGACTTGGATGTGTATTCAGGTCCTAAGATGAATCAAAAATCCATGGGTAACATGTAAAAGCTAGTGCCAAATGACTATTTGCCGTCTCACAAGCTTGGTTTTGTCTATTTCTTGCAAGCAGGGATAACCACTACATACACTATCTTGAGACATACACAGAGATCATTCGATCAATATGTTGCATCATCTAGACACCCACACTCGCTTCAAGGTGATGGATTTGATTCCTGAGACTGTCAGGAGAACTTCTGCAGATCACAAGAGATCATGTGGATATGCACCATACATTCAGATGCTCAGCAATGCCAACATTAGCAAGCATGCATATCAGCTTGATCATCCTCATTTTCCACTTCAGCCTGAATTTGAGAACAATGAAGATGTGATGGATGACACCCATCCCAACTCAGCTACTGCTAGAGAGGCAGCAGAGGCAGCACCTGCAGAGGCTGCTAGAGATGCTCTAGCTACACCACCCTAGCTCAAAACCAACAAGAGCAGATGTCTTTCTTGGATAGAACCATCCAAGGGATGGAGAAGAAAGTTCCAGAGATCTTGCAGAACCAGGAGAGCCGAGAGAGGATTGTGGAGACAATATTCCATGTCCTGGATGTGAAGCTGATGGAGTTGATCACCACTGTTGAGGAGCTTTAGCATGAAGTTGACTCGATGGAGTTTCCATGCTCTAGTGATGATGATGACGATGATGATGATGATTCGCCTCTTCGTACTACCACTCGGTTCACGACCTAGACCAGGTGAGTAGATGTGCCAATACAGGAAGCAAGACCATCTTCATCAAATCAAGCTTCAGCTCCTGCTCCAGCACCTCCAGTGTCTACACCTCCAGCTCCAACTCCAGCGACATCTGCAAAAGCATCCGTCGATGCTCTCTTGTTTACTCCAACTTCGACTACCAGAGGAGATCGCACCTAGAGATATTCTTAGACAAGACCTTTGAATTTTTCGGCACATGTTGTCAAAGGGGGAGAAGTGTATAGATCAATAGGGCTTCAAGAGAGAGAGTTGTTGACCTTATTTGCCCTCGTTTGGTTTTCCAAAACTTTTGGTCTTTTGGATGACTTTATCCGTTTCGAGATATGTTTGATCATACACTTTGATTGTTTCATGCTACCATGTTATTAACTTTGAGCTATCTACATGATGATCATTCACTTATAACACCAAACAAGACATGTGTTATGTGCATTACTATTCATTCATATCATTTAAGCGCACCACCAAGTTGTATGTGACATGGAATAGTAACCCGTGATCCTTCTCAAAGCAAATTTAAAATAATGCACTAATATAGGGGAAGCTCTTGCTTTTCACATACTTCTCAAAGCGTCGATGTTAATCCTTGATTATATCTTTCATCAAAGCTTTGATCTATATGTTGTCATGAATTACCAAAAAGGGGGAGATTGAGAGCACAATTGCTCCCTAAGGTGGTTTTGGTAATTAATCACAGCATATGCATCATTCGACTATTGATCTTATGCAAGTATATTTCAGAAAAGTTCAAAGATGCTTTGGCTATAGGATTGGCTAAAGCTTCAAGCAAGAAGACTCTTCATTTTATACTTTGTGAGAAATCACTTTGAGTCGATAGGAAAGCCAATACTATTAAAAGGGGGTGAGGTATTGTGATGAATTGGTTGCTCAAGTGCTTAGAGATAGCGAGCAAAAATACTTAGTGACTTTCCCACAAAATATTTCTGTCCCCAGCCACATATGCAAAATCTGTGCCACCAACATTTCCTACTCGGCCAAACCGATTTTATACTTAGAGATATCCTATGTCAACCCACTATCTCGGTACAACCAATATTCCTATCGGTGCCACTGATATTGGGTCACCAACATTCTGTTGAGATGATTTCAAATTTTGGAGTTTCCGAGTTTGAAGTCGGTCTCGCCAAGTTTTGGAAACCATTCTAGGTCATCATATCGGTACCACCAAGATTCCTATATCGGTCTCACCGAGAATTCAAAAGTTGCCGCATTTAGTGAAACTCAGTACCACTCAGTTTCATTTCGGTGTCACCGAGTTGAGCAATAATGTTATAACGGTTGGATTTTGGGGGATGCCTATATATACCCCTCCACCTACCTCTCACTCGTAGAGGAAGCACTCAGAGCACACTTTCACTTGCCAGATCCATTTTTTCTAAGAGAGATCTACCTACTCATGTGTTGAGATCAAGAGATTCCATTCCAACCATTTGAACCTTGATTTGTAACCTCCCCAAGTTGCTTTCCACAAAATCCATCTCTCCTACCCATGCCAAATCTGAGAGAGAGTGATTGAGTGTTGAGGAGACTATTTTTTGAAACACAAGAGCAAGGAATTCCTCGTTCTACCACATCTATTACCTTTTGGAGGGCGGTGCCTCTTAGATTGGTTAGGTGTCGCTTGGGAGCCTCCTACTTCGTGTTGTGGGGTTGAACCAAGATGTTTGTAAGGGCAAGGAGATCGCCTACTTCGTGAAGATCTACCGGCAGAGAGGCTAGTCTTGTGTGGACGGAAGCCGTGGTGGAAGAGACAATGACGCTTCTTCGTGGACCCCTTGTTGGTGGAGCCCATCGTGGACTCGTGCAGTCGTTACCCTCCATGGGTTAAAGTCTCCACTATCATGGACATACGATAGCGCCACCTATTGGAACCACGCCAACAATCGCCGAGTCAACCTTTGCGTTTGATCCCTTACCTTATCCTCTACTTTACACTCACATGTTTTACTTTCCGCTGCAATACTCTTAGTTATGCATGTTTACGGTGTACTTGACTAGTCATAATTGCTAAAATTGGCCCACACTTAAAATTGGAAAAGGCTAAGTTTTTATCTTGTCAAGTAGTCTAATCACCCCCCATCTAGACATACTTTCGATCCTACAAGTGGTATGAGAGCTTTGGTCTCCATTGCATTGGTTTCACAACCTAGGGTAGTATGGCGTCGAGTGAGGGAAATTATCACCGTAGAGGTCCATATTTCAATGGCACTAATTTCGCTAGTTGGGAACATAAAATGAAAATGCATATTTTTGGTCATAATCCTATCGTTTGGGTTGTCGTTCGTGTTGGTGTGCAAGGTGATTTCTTCGGAGAAGGAAGAGAACCGGATCGTGATGCCAAGGGAGACGAACTGAAGATGGTGCAATTCAATGCTCAAGCCTGTGACATCAGTCGGCTTGAGAATGCAAAGAAATTTGGAAATACGTTGATTGATATGCACGAAGGTACTTATTCTATCCGAGAATATAAGTTGGATGTGCTTCAAAGTCTGGCTGACAAGTTCAAGATGAAGGATGGTGAACGATTCGCTAAGATGTATTCTAGGCTAGCTCTCATCATAAATGAGATTGCCGGCTTAGTACATGAAGACATGACCGACAAATTCATCATCAAGAAGATACATAGATCTTTGGATGGGAGATACGACACCGTGTGCACATTGGTCCAAGTGATGCCCAACTACAAGGATCTCAAGCCTACTTAAGTCATTGGAAGGATTGTTGCTCATAAAATGTTAATCAAGGACAAAGATGAGTTGCACAACAAGTCAAGCGGTGCTTACAAAGCTTCAAGCGATGCCCCCTCTACTTCAAATGACAACCTTGTTACCAATGAAGATGCGAGCCTCATGGTCAGAAAATTCAACAAGTTCTACAAGAGTAGAGGCAAAGAAAGAAGCTCAAGCTCAATACATGATGAGAAATGTTCATCTAGTCCTAACTGACACTGTTACAACTATGGAAAGCCCGTACACTTTTCAAAAGAGTGAACGGCTCCCCAGAAACGAATAGAAGAGTCACCTAGAAGACAAATCTCAAGAGATGAGTCACCTCGCGGTGATAGAAGGAGCAGATAAGATCATTAATATTGAAGGCACTCCTAGAGAGGCAAGGAATCAGAGAAGAAGGACAATTACAACCACTCTGAGAGAAGTTATCACTCCAACTCTGACTATAGTCAAGATGATGTTGTTGCCGACATAGCACTCGTTTCCTCCAACTCCTACGCCTTATTTGATTCACCAAATGAAGGGATTGGAAACTGCTTCATGGAAAAAGGCCCCAAGGTATGAACACCCCTAGTATTTTGACTTTGATAGTGATAAGGATGAATTTTTAGGAGAAGATGACTTGCTCTTTTATAAGACTAGTAATAACATTGAATATGAACTTGCTAATAATCACACTAATCAAGAGATATCGAATGATGATGATAAGAGAGAGATTGAACGACTAACTAAAGAATTAAACACTCTTAAGTTAGCTCATGAAACTATTCTAGAAGATCATAGAAAACTTGTAAGAACTCATGAGAAGCTACACTTCGAGAATCTAAATTTAGAGCAAGAGCATGAGTCCCTAAAAGCAATCAATGATGATCTTCGAAAGAAGAGTGCCTATTATCTAGTCAAACAATTACTCTTGTCTAATTTTGTTCCATGTGTTAAACCTAAGAACACTTGTAACAAAGGCAAGAAATTTTATTCATCTAGTATCAACAATTCTAAAGTTAAATCAAATGATGTTGTTGCTAGTAGATATCTTGATTCCACTAATCATTCTCTTAGCTAAGTTACACTTGAGCAAGAAAACGATTTATTGAAAGGGATTATAGGGAGAGGTGTCTTCAAGAGTCTTGTCAGAAGTAGGCAATTCGAAGAAATTGTGTGCAAGCTAGGAGGACATCGGAAGAAGCAAGGTGTTGGCTACTTCAATGTCAAGAGAGATGTTTGGGAAGAAGGTCCATATATCATTCCCAAGTTTGTTCCTCAAGAGGAGAAGTATTATCCTACTGCTCCCAAGGGAACATGCTCTCAAGATGGACTTCTACCACAAGACCACAAGGGCAAGGGAAAGTTTCAAGAGGAGTAAGAAACACCAGCTGAGGTCCCTCCTCCAAAGAAGAAGAAGCTTATGGTTGATTCCATGCCCAAGAAATCTGCACCAAAGTCTTTAGCTCCTAAGAAGCATGTAGCTCCCAAGAGGACTACATAGGACATACATGCAGCTGTCAAAGAGAAAGGCACTGCTTCCAGAGCCTTTGCTGCGGAGGAAGAAGAAGAGGGTGCACCCATTATCATGATGCTAATTGTTGAGGATATGAAGAAGACGAGAGATGCAGGGTTGAGGAAGTGGAGATCTGTAGATCCATATGATGTGAGGAGATGAACTGCTGTTTATCCTCGCTTTCACAAAAGGGAACAACGTGATTTCTATGAGAATATTTTGTTTGACAAGAGTCTAGCAGTCAGCGACATGAGATATGTCGACTGGGAATACATCAAAGCCAATGAAGATTTATTTCCCCATGCGACAGAAAACTTCAATCTTGTTGACATTAAAGATTTTGTTGGCAGAGAGATCACTTCATGGAATGATGAGATGATTATGCAATTCTACTCAACAGTTCATTTCTATGTAGATGGCACAATTGTGTGGATGACTGATGGTCATAGATATGAAGCCATAATTGAAGAATGGGCCAGTATCATTGGTGCTCCCAAAGCATGTGAGAAGACTTGTATGTGTATTCATATCCTAAGATGAATCACAACTCCATGTATAACATGTACAAGCCAGTCCCAAATAACTATTTGCCGTCTCACAAGCTTGGCTCTATCATTTTCTTGCAATCAGGGATAACCACTACAAACACTATCTTGAGACATACCGTGATGCCCAAATCAGTTGATGACAAAATGATTAGAGGTTATTCCATCAATATGTTGCATCATCTATACACCCACACTCGCTTCAAGGTGATGGATTTGATTGTTGAGACTGTCAGGTACTGTTGCAGATCAGAAGAGATCATGTGGATATGCACCATACATTCAGATGCTCATCAATGCCAACATTGGCAAGCATGCAATTAGCTTGATCGTCCTCATTTGGCACTTCAGCCTGAATTTGAGAACAATGTAGTTGTCATGGATGACACCCATCCCAACTCAGCTACTTCTAGAGAGGCAGTAGAGGCAACACCTGCAGAGGCTACTAGAGATGCTCTAGTTCAACCACCCTAGCTCAGAACCAAAGGAGAGAAGATGTATTTCTTGGTCAGCACCATCCAAGGGACGGAGAAGAAAGTTTCAGAGATCTTTCTGAACCAGAAAAGTCTAGAGAGGATTGTGGAGCAAAATTCCATGACCTCGATGTGAAGGTGACGGAGTTGACCAGCACTTTTGAGCAACTTTAGCATGAAGTTGACTCGGTCTTGATTCCATGCTCTAGGGATGATGATGACAATGATGGTGATGATTCGCCTCTGCATACTACCACTAGGTTCAAGACCTAGACTGGGTGAGGATATGTGCCAGTACCGGAAGCAAGATCATCTTCATCAACTCGAGCTTCATCTCCTACTCCAGCACCTCCAGTGTCTACACCTCCATCTCCAGCTCCAACGACATCTGCAAAAGCATTCGTCAATGCTCTCTTGTCTACTCCACCTTCGACTACCAGAGGAGATCGTGCCTAGAGAGATGCTTAGACAAGACCTTTGAACTTTTTGGCACTTGTTGCCAAAGGGGGAGAAGTGTATATTCAATGGGGCTCAAGAGAGAGAGAGTTGTTGACTTTATTTGCCCTCGTTTGGTTTTTAAAAACTTTTGGTCTTTTGGATGACTTTATCCGTTGAGAGATGTGTTTGATCATACACTTTGATTCTTTGATGCTACCATGTTATTACCTTTGAACTATCTACATGATGATCATTCACTTATAACACCAAACAAGACATGTGTTATGTGCATTACTATTCATTCATATCATTTATGCGCACCACCAAGTTGTATGTGGCATGGAAGAGTAACCCATGATCCTAATCGATTGTGCATTTGCATTCAAACGCAAATTTAAAATATGCACAAATTTAGGGGGAGCTCTGGAATTTCACATACATCTCAAAGCGTCAATGCTAATCATTGATTATATCTTTCATCGAAGCTTTAGTCTATATGTTTTCATCAATTATCAAAAAGGGGGAGACTGAAAGCACAATTGTTCCCTAACTTGGTTTTGGTAATTAATCACAACATATGCATCATTGGACTAATGATCTTATCCAAGTATATTTCAGAAAATTTCAGAGATGCTTTGGCTATAGGATTGTGTGGAGATGTCCCTTTGATGCAAGGAAGGAATAGGATTGGCTAAAGCTTCAAGCAAGAAGACACTTCATTTTATACTTTGTGAGAAATCACTTTGAGTCCATAGGAAAGCCAATTCTATTAAAAGGGTGTGAGGTATTGTGATGAATTGGTTGCTGAAGTGCTTAGAGATAGCCACCAAAAATACTCAGCCACTTCCCACAAATTATAAATGTCCCAAGCCACATATGCAAAATCGGTGCCACAAACATTTCCTACTTGGCCATACCGATTTTACACTTAGACATATCCTATGCCAAACCCACCATCTCGGTACAACCAACATTCCTATCGGTGCCACCGAGTTTGAAATCGGTCTCACCGAGTTTTGCAAACCAATCTAGGTCATTGTATCGGTACCACAGAGATTCCTATATCAGTCTGACCGAGAATTCAAAAGTTGCCACATTTAGTGAAACTCGATACCACTAAGATTTAGTTCGGTGTCACCAAGTTGAGCAATAATGTTGTAATGGTTGGATTTTGCGGGATGCCTATATATACCCCTCCACCTACCTCTCACTTGTAGAGGAAGCACTCGGAGTACACTTACACTTGCGAGATCCATTTTTTCTGAGAGAGAGCCACCTACTCATGTGTTGAGATCAAGAGATTCCATTCCAACAATTTGAACCTTGATTTCTAGCCTCCCTAAGTTGCTTTCCACGAAATCAATCTCTCCTGCACATGCTCCATCTGAGATTGATTGAGTGTTGAGGAGACTATCTTTTGAAGCACAGGAGCAAGGAGTTCATCGTTCTACCACATCTATTACCTTTTGGAGGGTGGTGCCTCCTAGATTAGTTAGGTGTCACTTGGGAGCCTCCTGTTTGTGTTGTGGAGTTGAACCAAGATGTTTGTAAGGGCAAGCATATCGCCTACTTCGTGAAGATCTACCATGAGTGGGGCTAGTCGTGTGTGGACGGAATCCGTGGTGGAATAGACAAGTCCGCTTCTTCATGGACCCCTTGTGGGTGGAGCCCTCCGTGGACTCCCGCAGCCGTTACCCTCCGTGGGTGGAATTCTCCACTAACATGAACGTACAATAGCGCCACCTATCAGAACCATGCCAAAAATCGTCATGTCAACCTTTGCGTTTGATCCTACCTTATCCTCTACTTTATACTCGCATGTTTTACTTTCCGCTGCAATACTCTTAGTTATGCATGTGTAGGGTGTACTTGACTGGTCATAATTGCTAAAATTGGGCCACACTACAAATTGGAAAAGGCTAAGTTTTTATCTTGTCAAGTAGTCTAATCACCCCCTTATAGACATACTTTCGATCCTACACATGGCCTCTCCAAGATTGGTCTCCAAGTCTTGCACCTGTTCGCCCATCATTTTGTTGAAATTTATCATGGAGCTACTTGTTCGTCATGCTGTCCTAGTCTATCTCGTCGGCTTGTGATCCTATCATGGCTAATAGCAATAGGAACAGACACAATATGAATAAACCCCAACGTATTACCCTTAATGGCACGAATACAATACGTGTCATGTCCCCATCTGCCACTCGGATCGAGAACCGCAAGATTGAACCCATCACAATGTACCACTCTCACTGAAGATACATCAGTCTAGTTGGACAAACCAATCCGATAGATCGAAGAGAAATATAAAGCTATCTTAATCATGAATATATGAAATGCCAGCAAAGACTCAATATATTCTCATGAATAATATGAACATAAACGCAAAATTCGTCGTATCCCAACGAGCACACGACAAACAGGATTATATAGGATAGATCACCGTGGGAATCGTGGTGATCTTTGCATTGAAGATCATAGAGAGAGAGAGAGATACATCTAGGTACTAACTACGGACGTGTAGGTCTATCGTAGACTACTCACAGATCACCATGGGAGCAGCAAGGTTTGATTTAGAGTCCCTCCATGATCAACCCCCCCTCCAACAGGGCACCAAAATAGGGCTCGAGATGGGATCAAGGCAAAACAGAAGCTTGTGGCGGCAGTAAAAGTATTTCGGGTGGCTCTATGGTGTCTTCCCATCAAAATATAATTTATAGGAGTGGAATAAGGTTAGGAGGCCGAGAAGGTGGTCCCAAGCGATCAGGGCATGGCCACCCCCTCGGCGCGCCCTGATGGCTCAACGCTACCCCGTGTGACCTCCAGTCTTCTTATGAAGCTTACATGTCTTAATTTTTCTCCTAAATGTTTTATCAAAAAGTTTTGTTGCATTTGGAATCCATTTAGTACTGATTTCCTCAAACGCTAAAACACGCAAAAATGAAAAACTGGCACTAGGTTAATAGGTTAGTTCTAAAAAATGATATAAAACAACATATAAATGCATATAAAGCATCCAAGATTGATAATATAATAGCATGTAATAATAAAAAATTATAGATACTTGAGGATTTATTAGTATCCCCAAGCTTAATTACTGCTCCTCCTCGAATATCTATGTGATAAAGACATAATTATTGATATGACATGCTACCTAACATGATATTTTTTAGGTATGTTCATTGAGAAACAATGAATTAATAAATATCAACGTAGTAACATCCATAAGCATAAGTAACACAATCATCAACTTTCAAAATATATGATCCAAAAGAATGTTTACTCCCGATTCATTTTATCATATTAGCATGGCATGGCCCACTCCGCACCACGTAAATACAAATGTCAAGCACCACAGTGTTAAGTTAGACAATTGGATCATATTTTCTAACGTTCTTCAGCATTTTATACCTCACTCGATACATGAGCGTAAACCATGGACATAGTATATAGGTGGTATAGAATATGGTGGTAGGTATCAAAGGAGTAAAGGTGGATAAGAAAGTCTCGCATCAACTAGGTAGACCAATGGTCTACGGAGATGCCCATCAATCGATATAAATGCCGGGATTAGGGATTGTCATGAAACCAATGTACTAGAGCTATAACTGTATGAAAGCTCAATGGAAGCTATGTGGGTGTGCATCCAAATTGCTTCATCATGAAGACGTCGGGCATTTGAGGAAGCCCGTCACTGGATTATACAAGCCAAGTTCTACAATGAAAAATTCCCACTAGCATATGAAAATTACAAGACATGAGACTCTCTATATGAAAACATGGTGTTTTCACTAAGCACAAGTGTGGAAAAGAGATACTAGCGCTGCCCCTTCTCTCTTTTCTCTCATTTTTTTTGTTTTTCTTTCTTTTTCTCTCTTTATTGTCTTTGACATTCTTTCTCTTTATTCTTTTTCTTGTTTTCTTTCTTCCCTTTTCTATTTTTTTTCTTTTTGTCCAAAGTCTCATCCCTACTTGTGGGGGAATGATTGTCTCCATCATCATTTCCTCACCGAGACAGTGCTCTAATAATGATAAACATCACACTTCTATCTACTTACAACTCGATATGAAAAACTGCTGAAAGATATGACTCTATATGAATGCCCCCACAGTGTACCAACATGTGCAATGATCTAGCGTAACATGTAAACAATGATGAGCGATGGCTTTGCTACAAATACTATTCCAGCTACATGGTCATGAAAAGCAATATGATGATGAACACAAAAGGCATGAGACGTAACGGTGGAAGTTGCATGGAAATATATCTCGGAATGGCTATGGAAATGCTATAATATGTAGGTATGGTGACTGTCTTGAGGAAGATATAAGGTGGCTTATGTGCAACTGAGCATATCATGTCATGGGATTTGGATGCACCAGTGAAGTTGTACCATTCCTCAAGGTGAGAATGGGCAATGCACGGTACCGAAGAGGCTAGCAAATATGGAAAGGTGAGTGTGCGTACATCCATGGATTCACATTATTCATAAAGAAATCATATACTTATTGCAAAGCTTCATTAGCTATCTTGAAGCAAAGTACTACTCGCATGCCCATACGGAGGAGGTTGGTAGGAGTTAACCATTGCGTGCCCCTGATAACCCACAAGTGTAGGGGATCGCAACAGTTTTCGAGGGTAGAGTATTCGACCCAAATTTGTTGATTCGCCTCAAGTGGAAACGAAATAACATTCTCAAGTATTAGTAGCTGAGTTTGTCAGATTCAACCACACCTGAAAGATTAGTGTCTGCAAGCAAAGTATCAGTAGCAAAGTAGTATGATAGCAACGGTGTCAGAAACGATCTGTTGACGGCAGACTATTCCTAACTGTTGTATCAATGGCGCCAGTAAGTTGCACGTGGGCGGAGAACTATTCTTCCCCGACAACGGTGTAGAAAAAGGATCTTGCAACAAGTAACCGCAAAGTAGCAAGGAACAGCAGTAGCAGCAGCAGCAGAGTAACAGTAGTAGCAAAGTGGCCCAATCCCTTTTGTAGCAACGGACAAGCCTGGACAAAGTAACGTAGCAAGTACCAGTAGTAAAAGACTCGTAGGCAGTGGATCGGTGATGGATGAGTATGACGGATGTGATTCATCATGTAACAGCTATAACACTGAGAGATATGTAACTAGCTCCCGTTCCTCAATCTAATGTAGGCATGTACTCCGTATGTAGTTATACGTGCTTAGGGAAAAGAACTAGGATGACATCTATTCTTCATCCCTCCCGTGGCAGCGTGGTCCTAATGGAAACTACGGGATATTAAGGTTCTCCTTTTAATAAAGAACTGAAACAACGCATTAACACGCGGTGAATACATGAACTCCTCATACTATGGTCATCTCAGGGAGTGGTTCCGGCTATTGTCACTCCGGGGTTGCCGGGTCATAACACATAGTAGGTGACTACAACTTGCAAATAGGATCTAAAACACACATATATTGGTGACAACATAATAGGTTCAGCTCTGAAATCATGGCACTCGGGCCCTAGTGACAAGCATTAAGCATGGCAAAGTAGTAGCAACATCAATCTAGAACATAGTGGATACTAGGGATCAATCCCCGTCAAAACTAACTCGATTACATGATAGATCTCATCCAACTCATCACCGTCCAGCAAGCCTACGATGAGATTACTCATGAACGATGAAGAGCATCATGGAATTGTCGACGGAGGAAGGTTGATGATGACGATGCCGATGATTTCCCCTCTCCGGAGCCCAGTACGGACTCCAGATCTGCCCTCCAGATAAAGAACAGGAGGTGGCGGTGCCCCCGTATCGTAAAACGCGATGAAACCTTCTCTCTGATTTTTTTCCAGACGAGACAGAAGATATAGAGCTGAGTTTGGGGGCGGTGGTGCCACGTGGGCCCCACAAGCCCTCACGACGCAGCCTAGGGGGTGGTCGCGGCCTGTGGGCTTGTGGCCCACTGGCACACCCCCTCCGGTGGATCTTTGCGCAGGTATTTTTCTTTTATTCCAGAAAAAATCTCCGTAAATTTTCAGGACATTCTGAGAACTTTTATTTCTGCACAAAAACAACACCATGGCAATTCTGCTGAAAACAACGTCAGTCCGGGTTAGTTCCATTCAAATCATGCAAATTAGAGTCCAAAACAAGGGCAAAAGAGTTCGGAAAAGTAGATACGACGGAGACGTATCAACTCCCCCAAGCTTAAAGCCTTGCTTGTCCTCAAGCAATTCAGTTGACAAACTAAAAGAGACAAAAGAAAAACTTTGATGAACTCTGTTTGATCTTGTTGATGCAACTATGTCTAACTCATATCCAGAGTTTCAGCAAGATCACAAGCAAACCACATAAGCAAATGACATCTAGGTCTCACGGTAAACTCATATCAATGGCATAATCAACTAGCGAGCAAATAATAATAAGCCTCAAATGTCAACACTTCAACCAAAACAACACGAAGCAGTACGAATAGATGGTATCTCGCTAGCTCTTTCTGAGACCGCAAAACATAAATGCAGAGCACCTTCAAAGACCAAGGGCTGACTAAACATTGTAATTCATGGCAAAGAAGATCCAGTCACAGTCATACTCAACACAGTTAAAAGCAAAGCATAAAAATGACAGAGGTGCTCTCTAATTGGTGCTTTTGTAAGAGGAGGATGACTCAACAGGAACATAAATTGACAAGCCCTTCGCAGAGGGAAGCATTGATTTGAGAGGTGCCAGAGCTCAAGCTTTGAAAACAGAGATAATAATTTTGGGTGGCATGATTTCATTGTCAACGCAATGACTAAGAGTTCTCAACATCTTCCATGCTACACATGCTATAGGCGGTTCCCAAACAGAAAAGTAAAGGTTTGACTCCCCCACCACCAATCAATCAAACTCCACGGCTATCCGAATCCTCGGGTACCGTCCATACTAACAACAATCCTGGGGGATTTTTGTTTGCAATTATCTTTTCGATTTGAGCATGGAACTGGGAATTCCAATTACCGTCCCCTTTCTCGTGAATGATAGGGCATAAACACATATCGAGGATAACACGCCTAGCATGGAAGATACTAATAGCCCCCTGTCAGCAGATGAGCGGTTCGGGCATGCAAAACAGATTATTTCTTGAAGGTTTAGAGAGTGGCACATGCAAATTTACTTGGAACGGCAGGTAGATACCGCACATAGGTAGGTATGGTGGACTCATATGGAACAACTTTGGGTTTATGGAAGTGGATGCACAAGCAGTATTCTCGCTTAGTACAAGTGAAGGCTAGAAAAAGACTGGGAAGCGACCAACTAGAGAGCGACAACAGTCATGAAAATGCATTGAGATTAACTAGCATTGAGTGCAAGCACGAGTAGGACATAAATCACCATGAACATGAATATCATAGAGGCTATGTTGACTTTGTTTCAACTACATGGGTGAACATGCGCCAAGTCAAGCCACTTGAAACATTCAAAGGAGGATACCATCCTATCATACTACATCATAGTCATCTCAACATTCGTGTTGTCAACCAAGACAAACCATTATAAGATCCTAGCTAAGTAAGCATGGCATAAGCAACTATGATCTCTAAGTTGTCATTGCAAACATGTTTCTCTCACAACAAAGATGAACTAGGAACAATGAGCTAGTCATATTTACAAAAACAAAATAGATCGAGTTCATACCAGCTTTTCCACGCTCAGTCACTTCATCATATATCGTCATTATTGCCTTTCACTTGCACGACCGAATGTTGTGAACAATAATAAGAGTGCTCGTGCATTAGACTAAAGCTGGAATCTGCAGGCAAACACAAAGGAGAAGATAAAGTAATATGGCTCTTTGAAAGCTAAACAGGTATGCATGCAAGAGCCACTAAACATTGTAACCATGGTCTTCTACCTTGACCCAAAGAAAAAGAAAAGTATTTACACGGGAAAGCTCCCAACAAGAAAAAAGAAGAAAAGAAAATCTTTTTGGGTTTTTCTCAAACTAGACAGACACACGAAAAGAAAACGAGAAAAAGAAAATAAACTAGCATGGATGATACAATGGAAAAGTGTAAACACCGGCTATCAAAGTGAAAGCATAAGCAAGAATGTGTAGTCGGTGAGAACACGAACTCCCCCAAGCTTAGGCTTTTGGCCTAAGTTGGTCTACTCCCAAGGATGGTCCTGGCGAAACCCAAAATCATAATGGGGGTTATACGGGAGCGCTGCAGCCACTGCGTGAATAGCTGCCTCACGGAGACGAGCAGCCTTTAACTCCCTCTCATACTCCTCTGAATCTCCTCTGGTTATGTAGTATCTCCGTTTTACCTGAAATTCAAAGAAAGCAGGAGCAGGAAGGGTAATATGGAAAACACGCTGCCGGTTAAATATCAGACGGTATAGGAGGGATTCGTCATTCCTCTCAAGGAACTGGTAGCGTGTCAAAGCGACGCGGTCAAGGAAAGCTGTATGGAGCGGGGGTCTCCTTCGCGGATATGGGTACTCCAAGAAAATTTGTTACGCGAGTGGCATAGATCCCACCAAAGAAATTGTGGGGACCCCGACTAGCAAGTCGAGTTTGCCGTGCCCAGTGACCCCAAGGATCAATGTTCACTGAACACAGATACTGAATAATAGAGTCTTACATCCAAGTACCAAATTATTACATCAATTGACCAGAAGGTCGGGTTCAAGAGCAAGGCCTAAAGCCAAATAAAGGGATACATCGAGTAGCGGAAACTCGTAAGGGTTAAGCGGTGCCCATGCCATCAAGCCTACACCGACAGGCATTCTGACTCGGAAGCGTCCTAGATCGTAGGTCCGTCTCCGAAGGCGTACTCATCGCCAAACTCCGGTCCTTCCATGTCTGGTCAATAACATAACCAGTGGCAAGCCAATGATTACTTTGAATGTACTCGCAAACAGCCCATGACATAAATGGTAATGAATAACAGTGACAGTTATCTTGAGTGGAATGCGATGAGGTGGTATGATCATGTATATGCATCAGGTTAAAGAATTGCTTGTGAATATCAGGTTACAAATATTGACATATCCGTAAAGGGTTGAACACACCGGGTTCACACTAAATGCCAAAGTCATCGGACTTGTCATAATCTCAAGGTATTAATGAGGGCTAAACCATCCGGGTTTACCCTATATGTTAAGTCACCGAACTTGATAATATTATTGTGATTATCATGATTATAACGACACCTTTTTAACACCACACACACACACTTGGTTTATGCGGAAACTCAGGACGTAGTTTAAGCAGCACCACCCAACTGTCCTTGACCGTGGACACGGCTATTCGAATAGTTTAAACTCTGCAGAGGTAGTACGCTGGACCCACGAGAAACGGAATACTTTCGTGTCATCCACGACTCGCGGTATATCACATATACCCGAGGTAAGTATCCGATCATCATCTTTCCCCTGACGATACTAGACAAAGAGATCCACTCGATTGGTACCCAGCCCACATGTTGTAGGTCTTACGAGCACCGACTCTGGACTGTAACAACCATGCAGGGACCAACGGTGTGCCTGGAACTCATAATAATGGCATAGTCGTCCTACCTGGCACGACCCCATCACGAGAGTGACACCGATCACTCCCGCCACTAGTAATGTGGCTCTTTGCTAGCACTGACCAGAGTAATCAACAAAGCCCCGTCCCATAAAGGGGTATCGTGGTCGTACTGGGTAAGGTTGGGACGGTCGACACATCATAAATCTAATCCATTTCCGAAACCATACTCACACCAAAATCACCGGTGCATCACTTCACCAAAAGTGATCACCAACTCATCATCACCCTCGGGCATTAGTGGCACCCGATGGGGTTTTCATAAACTCTTTATTTTACTCATCATTATGCTTGAGATGATATGACTTAACATTACTTGTCAACATGAAAATATCATGACCCTCACGGGGTAGGGTCAAGCTCAATGCAGTGATTATACTCTACTAGTCAACATAACAGTAGCATGATCCTCGTAGATGGTAGGATCAAGCTCATCATATTTGTGCTCCGAGGAGCTATGTGAATATCACTACTATAATGCAAGGGCTTCGAAGAAGCCTTCGGTACCATCACATCAATGATGAACCGGCATCGTGATTACATGCAACGGAAAATACTTGCTATTCTAGCATGCATCATTTTATTTACTTAAGTCATGGCAAAAGGGTTGCTTGCCTTGGTCAGCTAGGTATCCGGGGTCTTCGAGGTCTTCCGCTCCGGATCCTCCGTCACTCGGTAACTCTACCGTCGAGAAAGGAATAAATAAATACTAGCTTTTACTAAAACAGTTCACAAAGTGCTTTTAAAAATGTTGCAAGGCTTGAATAAATTCAGGTTATTATTTTGAAAAATGTTCCCTACTGTTTTATTAGCTAAGCATATTTATTTAAAAGCAAACATAAGGAAACAAGTGCTTTTATATATCATTTTGTTATACCAAAATAGTTTCTGTTATTGATAAATGTCAACTATTACAGAATCAAATACTACTCATTTTTAGAAAAATACTGGTGGAAGAATTATATTTTTCTACTGGCTAAATCTTTTTATAAAAATCATTTAGTTTGCTGGATTAAAACAATAGAATAAGGCCAGGGAAACAGATCCAGCCGGCCCAGCCAGCAGGCCTGGCCACCAGGCGCGCGCGGGCCAGGTTCAAACTTGACCTGCGGGCCCCTAGGGTCAGCGTCAGCGGCTGCGCGCGCTGGTTGCCCCAGGACACCGACAGGTGGGATCCACCTGTCGGGTCCTTCTCCTACCTCTGGCCAAAGAGGTGGAGATGGACGCCGGCGAGGCTGCCGTTGTCCTCAGGCCTAGCTAGGAACGGGAACGGGTTCCTCGTGCCTCCGCCTACCTGCTCGTGGTCGGGACGTCACCAGAGGTGGTCTGGGTCGCCGGCGACGAGGTGCTCGTGGCGGAAGGGTTTTGGGTTCGTGTTGAACTAGGGGCTAGAGGTATGGATTTGCTCAGGAGAGTTAGGGGAAACGTTCCTGGTGTCGAGGGGAGTGTAATGAGAGGTCGGGCAGCGCAGGAGCCGACGTGTAGTCGGAGATCGACCGGAGCTCCGAGGCGGAGGGGCCTCGGTCGATCTCGAGCACCGGGGCTCTGCGAGCTCGATTGGGCGGCTAGGGAGTGTCTACTGGTTGTGCTGAAGCTGCTTGGAGGGTGCTGGAGTGCCGGGGGGGTCTATTTATAGGCCAACGACGGTGACCCGACTCGGGCACGCCGGTGACTCACCGTGGCACGCGTGCAAGCACAGTGAGGCGCTGGCCGCGAAACCACGGGTTCAGGACGTGGTTTAGGGCCTCCGGATGCAACGGCCACAGAGGGAAAGTGAGTGGGGACGAGCTGCAGCAACCGTGCATGCTCGGCCGCGTCGGGCGCGCACGGGCACGCGTCGCCTGAGCTCTTACGCGAGGGGGAGAGGGTCCCTGGGGTAGCTTTGCACTGAGGGGCTGTCGGGGGAGTGCTTGGACACAACTGGGGAGGTTGGGACCGGCCGGAGCTTCGGCCCCTTGCGGGTGGCTCTCTGCAGCTCGCCCAGAGTGCAGTTTTCGCATGCCACGGCATACTGGCTCGCTCTGGGGCACTTGGGACGTGTCCCCCATGTCCTGATTGTTGCTGGGAGTGTGCCTAGTCGTTGTGGTTTAGTGGGAGCTCGAGCTGGTCAAGGGAGCAAGGAACACTAGTGTTGCCAGTACTGTCCTGCAGCTCAAATTGGAGTTCTTGTCACTTGTTCTTGGAATTGGGGAGGGGCTGGTTGACTGGGTGCTCAGGGTGTTCTGGTGCTCTAACCCACCAAGTTTGGGGCCTTGACATTGGGTAAAACAGTGGCTAGGAAGGTTTTTACCTTCCTGTCAGTAGGTGTTCGACAGTGACTTGGGGTGCTTCCACTCCACCACTGTAAATGAAACTTAACAGGTTTGGTCTTGGGGTAAAAACATGGGGTTCCACCAAATATGAGCTCCATTGAACAAGTTTGCCTTTGCAAACTTGAAAATGTCTCAAAGTGACCAGTACTGTCCCTTACAAAGGAAGTGTGGTCAAACAGAGTCTCAAAAATCCCATTTTTGGTGTGGAGTCCTCATTTGGGGTGTTAAACACCTCTGCAAAGTTTTAGCTCTATTGGAGAAACTTTGCAATGTAGAGTTGTTCCAACTCTACTCTGGACGGAGAGGGTTTTGGTCTCTCTAAGTGCACTTACCCACCTTGGATCAAGGTGAGATTTTAGGTGAGCACCTAATATGGTTTGGGAGGGCTCCTGTAATTTTATGGGAATTTACTGAGATACTTTCCTTTGGAAACATCTCAAAAAGCTAAAACAGACAGAAATGGTTTTCAGGGTTTTACCCAAATAATATTAATATAAAATAGGGTTGAAAATCTTATGTATGGAAAATATATGTCCTTCTGAGCTTCCATGAATTTACTCAGAATTTCCTAAGGCAGGAAAGTAATTTTCCTTGTGGAAATATCATTACTGGCCTTGGAAATAGACATAGATATAAAATAGAAAAATAATATTTTAAATCACTAAATAGTGTTTTTAATGAATGAAAATGATATTAGGATCAGATCACCAACTTTAGTTGAAAGTGCCACTTGGCTTCATGAGCTAGTAGTGTATCCCAACATGATGAAGGTGATCTTGATGTAAAGGAAAAAGGGTTTTTGATGAGAGCAAAATAATAAGTTTTTCATGGGTTGAGTCATCAAACAAGCAAGCATACACTCAAACAAGGGTTGACATTGCTCTCACAACATTATTTGGAAAAGTTTTAACAAGCTCTGGTTTTTGCAATACAGAAGACTTGGGGTGGAAAACAGGGTGTGACAGAAATCCCCTTCATAGCATTCTTATTCAGCCTCCTTGCTATTATAGCTCCGATGTTGAAGCTTTTGTCACACGTCACTTCGCTCTTAAGGATACAAAGGTCGGATGCACAGAGGTGACAATGCTCAATCTTTCCATTCATGCATCTGCCTATGAAGAGGGCAAAGTAATGCAAGGCAGGAAAATGAATACTCCCCATGGTAGCTTGCGTAATGTCTCTAGTTTCTCCAACAGTAATACCGGAGAAAAAATTTCTAACCGAAGATTTAGGAGGATCATTGAGGCTACCCCAATAGGTATTTTGCAAATTCGATTGAAATTCTCTAAATCCATGGTATAAGATTTATCATAGAGATCAAACAGTACCGATGGCTCACGACCAGCTGAAAATTTGAATCTACGAACAAAAGAGGCAGTGAGAGCAACATACTGTTCACATTTATCGGAGATGAATTTTTCGAGTCAGACGTTGTGAACAAGTGCATCAAACTCATCTTTGAAACCTGTCTCAATCATAAATTCATCAGAAGGCCATTCACATGGTTGTACCTGCGCGTCCCTAGGTTGGTAAGGATTAGGCTCCCGAATCACAAGACGGGGACCTCTCTTGCTTGAGGAACCACCATGAAAGTTTCTCCTGAACATCTTCCTTTTCTGAAATTTTCAGTGGCCCAAAGGAAAAGTGAACAAGGCTCAACTAAACTAGTAGCAACTACTCCCACAAGTGCCTAGAGGCCAAATTACGCATCAAAACTACTTGGGACCAGCTAGAATTAGCCTGCAAAGCTCAAGAATATGGTCACCAATGCAGCAAAAATACGCGGAGTATAAGGCACTAGAGCAAAAACTAATTGGACCAATGGAGGAGTCACTTACCAAGGAGTAATTTCCCCAAAACAGTTCGGAGAATGGTGATTTGAGCAAAGAGATAGAAAATCCTAGCAAGAGGAGCAAGAAAACGGGTTTGAGCTGCGAAACGATTTTTTCTGGAGGTAGGAGAACCAGATGAGAGCAAGAGTGAGTGGAGGGGGTGGCTGTGGGCCCCACAAGCCTGGGTGGCGCGGCCAGGGGGGTGCCCGCGCAGTCAGGGCTTGTGGCCCACTAGTGCAGCCCCCAGACAAGCTCTTTGTCTCAGAATTTTTCAAAAATTCCAGAAAAATCATACTTGATTTTCAGGACGTTCGGAGAACTTTTATTTTAGGGGTACTTTTCTACCGAACGCTAAAACAGAAAACAGGGAAAACTAAACTAAATCTATCATTTTTCTTCTAAGCAACCGAAGATGAAAATTTGGAACAGAGGTTTGTGACTCCTCGATTCATCCATCTCATGGTCATCGAAAGAAATCCGTCAATGTGGTTGATCAAATCCCCTCGAGAAAACTTCTCAAATCGCAAAAGAAGACGGAGAATTTTCGAATAGTCACTAGGTCACCTCATTGGGGATGTGTATCTCGCCAACAAGCAAATCATACTTCATCTTGACACAAGGAATAGGGCATTCAAAGCTCCCAATTAGTATCGATGAAGTCTTTTCGATAGCATTGATGCAATGTACTCGATATTGTTTCTTTGGAAAGTGCACCGTATGCTCATTACCGTTGACATGGAAAGTTACATTGCCTTTGTTGCAATCTATAAAAGCCCCTGCAGTGTTTAAAAAGGGTCTTCCGAGGATGACAGCCATGGCATCATCCTCGGGAATATCCAAGATAACAAAGTCTGTTAAGATAGTGGTGTTAGCAACCACAACAGGCACATCCTCGCAAATGCCGATAGGGAAAGCAGTTGATTTGTCGGCCATTTGCAGAGAGATTTTAGTGGTTGTCAACTTATCTAGTTCAAGCCTACGATAAAGAGAGAGAGGCATAACACTAACACTGGCTCCAAGGTCGCATAACGCAGTTCTAACGTAGTTGCCTTTAATGGAGCAAGGTTAGTGGGCACACCGGGGTCACCTAGTTTCTTAGGAGTTCCACCCTTGAAAGTGTAATTGGCAAGCATGGCGGAGATCTCAAGATCAGGTATCCTCCTCTTATTAGTCACAATATCTTTCATGTACTTAGCATACGCAGACATCTTGAGCATATCCGTCAAACGCATTTGCAGAAAGACAGGTCTGATCATTTCAACGAATCGCTCAAAATCCTCATCATCCTTTTTCTTGGATGCTTTGGGAGGAAAGGGCATGGGTTTCTAAACCCATGGTTCCCTTTCTTTACCATGCTTCCTAGCAGCGAAGTCATTCTTATCGTATCTCCTATTCTTAGGCTGTGGGTTATCAAGATCAGGTTCAATCTCCACATCCTTTTCATTGCTAGGTTGAGCATCTTCATGAACATCACTATTGATGTTATCATTAGGCTCATGTTCATCACGAGATTGTGTTTCAGCATCAGAGACAGAGGCATTGTTTGGACTCTCAGGTGTGGCAGCAACAGGGCTGTTAGCGTGGAGGTTCCTATCATCTTTCCTCTTCTTTCTAGGATGACTAGGTGCATCAGTGCTAACTCCTTGAGAATCTTGTTCAATTCTCTTCGGATGACCCTGAGGATACAAAGGTTCATGGGTCATTCTACCGCCTCTAGTGACGAATCTGACAGAATTGTCATTCAACTCATTGAGCAAGTCATTCTAAGATTTAAGTACTTGTTCTACCTGAGTAGTAACCATAGAGGCATGCTTACTCAGAAGCTTAAGATCATTGACGTTTCTGTCCACACAAGCACTTAAATGACTAAGCATACGAGCATTCTTTTCCAATTGTCTGCTAACATAATCATTCAAACTCTGTTGTTTGGCAACGAAGTTATCAAATTCATCCATGCATAAGCTAGCAGGTTTATCAAAAGGAATATCGCTCTCATCAAACCAATGCAGAGAATTTACTTCTACTACCTGTATCGGGTTATCAACACCATGGATCTCTTCGATAGGTGGTAGATTTTTGACATCTTCATATTTAATGCCTTTCTCTCGCATAGATTTCTTGGCTTCTTGCATATCTTCAGTACTGAGGAATCGAATACCTCTTTTCTTCGGAGTTGGCTTAGGGGTGGTTCGGGAATAGTCCAAGCATTCTCATTGCACAAGATGTTATTCAGTAGAATCTCAACTTGTTCTACAGTTCGTTCCCTAAAAACACTACCAGCACAACTACCTAGATGGTCTTTGGAAGCATCGGTAAGTCCATTATAGAAGATATCAAGTATTTCATTCTTCTCAAGAGGGTGATCAGGCAAAGCATTCAGTAGCTGGATGAGCCTCCCCCAAGCTTGTGGGAGACTCTCTTCTTCAGCTTGAGCCAAGTCGTATATTTCCTGCAAGGCAGCTTGCTTCTTATGGGCAGGAAAATATTTTTCAGAGAAGTAGTAGACAATATCCTGGGGGCTACGCACACAACCAGGAGCAAGAGAAGTGAACCAGGTCTTAGCATCATCCTTTAGCGAGAAAGGAAACAACTTGAGGATATAGTAGTGGCGAATCTTTTCCTCACTAGTGAATAGGGTGGCTATATCGTGCAGTTTGGTAAGATGGGCTACAACCGTTTCAGACTCATAACCGTGAAAAGGATCAGATTCGACCAGAGTGATTAACTCAGGGTCGACAAAGAATTCATAATCCTTATCGGTCACAAAGATAGGCGAATTAGCAAACTTCGGGTCGTATTCATCCTAGCGTTCAGAGATTTTTCTTTCCACTTGCGCAGTAATTTCTCAACATCATAGCTATCCTTACACGCAAGAAATTCCTCAGCTATCTATCCCTCCATAACATAGCGCATATCATACCTAACAGGCAATTCAGGCATAGTAGCAGGTTCTACTTCAATAGTATCAGCAGTTTCAGAAGTATCATCACATCTAGCAGCAACTCTAGCAATATGTGCATCAAGGGCACCTAGTGGCAAAGCAGTATCAAGCATAGAATCATTAGACATAGTATCAAGCATAGCATCATCATGCATAGTATCAAGCATAGCATCATCAGGCATAGTATCAAGCATAGCATCATGGGCAGCAGAAGTACCATTATCAAGCACATGCGACATATCAAGATTTCTAGCAGGAGCTGAGGTCGCAAATTTAGTCAAAACTAAAGGTGAATCAAGTGCAGAGCTAGATGGCAATTACTTACCTCTCCTTGTAGTGGAAGGCAAGATTTTAGCTCTTGGATCTTTCGGATTTCTCATAGTGATCAGCAGACATAAATCCCAAGTGACTCAGAGAATATAGATGTGCCTCCCCGGCAACGGCGCGAGAAAAAGGTCTTGATAACCCACAAGTGTAGGGGATCGCAATAGTTTTCGAGGGTAGAGTATTCGACCCAAATTTGTTGATTCGCCTCAAGGGGAAACGAAAGAACATTCTCAAGTATTAGCAGCTGAGTTTGTCAGATTCAACCACAGCTGAAAGATTAGTGTCTGCAAGCAAAGTATCAGTAGCAAAGTAGTATCATAGCAACGGTGTCGAAAACGATCTATTGGCGGCAGACTATTACTAACTGTTCTATCGGCGGAGAACTATTCTTCCCCGACAACGGTGTTGAAAAAGGATCTTACAACAAGTAACGGCGAAGTAGCAAGGAACAGTAGTAGCAGCAGCAGCAGAGTAACGGTAGTAGCAAAGTGGCCCAATCCCTTTTGTAGCAAGGGACACGCCTGGACAAAGTAACGTAGCAAGGACCAGTAGTAAAAGACTCGTAGGCGGTGGATCGGTGATGGATGAGTATGACGGATGTGATTCATCATGTAACAGCTATAACATGGAGAGATATGTAACTAGCTCCCGGTCGTCAATCTAATGTAGGTATGTATTCCATATGTAGTCATACGTGCTTAGGGAAAAGAACTTGCATGACATCTATTGTCCATCCCTCCCGTGGCAGCGGGGTCCTAATGGAAACTACGGTATATTAAGGTTCTCCTTTTAATAAAGAACCGGACCAACGCATTAACACGCGGTGAATACATGAACTCCTCATACTATGATCATCTCCGGGAGTGGTTCCGGCTATTGTCACTCCGGGTTTGCCGGGTCATAACACATAGTAGGTGACTACAACTTGCAAACTAGGATCTAAAACACACATATATTGGCGACAACATAATAGGTTCAGATCTGAAATCATGGCACTCCGGCCCTAGTGACAAGCATTAAGCATGGCAAAGTAGTAGCAACATCAATCTAGAACATAGTGGATACTAGGGATCAATCCCCGTCAAAACTAACTCGATTACATGATAGATCTCATCCAACTCATCACCGTCCAGCAAGCCTACGATGAGATTACTCATGAAAGATGAAGAGCAACATGGAATTGTCGATGGAGGAAGGTTGATGATGACGATGGAGACGATTTCCCCTCTCCGGAGGCTAGAACAGACTCCAGATCTGCCCTCCAGATGAAGAACGGGAGGTGGCGGCACCTTCGTATCGTAAAACGCAATGAAACCTTCTCTCTGATTTTTTTTCGGGTGAGACGGAAGATATAGAGCTGAGTTTGGGGGTCGGTGGTGCCACATGGGCCCCACAAGCCCTCACGGCGCGGCCTAGGGGCTGGTCGCGGCCTGTGGTCTTGTGGACCACTGGCACACCCCCTCCGCTTGATCTTTGCGCAGGTATTTTTCTTTTATTCCAGAAAAATTCTCCGTAAATTTTCAGGACATTCCGAGAACTTTTATTTCTGCACAAAAACAAAACCATGGCAATTCTGCTGAAAACAGCGTCAGTCCGGGTTAGTTCCGTTCAAATTATGCAAATTAGAGTCCAAAACAAGGGCAAAAGAGTTCGGAAAAGTAGATACGACGGAGACGTATCAGCCCCCGACGTGAACAACACTAGGATTTCAACGAGGAAGAAGAATGCTCACACATAATCCCCATGACATAACCAATATATAGATGAACAAAAAGTTAACAGCCTTTAAATATTTATATTTCTAATAACAAACAACCATGGATTCACGCCCTTTCATATAACCACATCAATATCATTAACCTAGAATTTCCATTTTGTCTGCTACATGAAAGTTATTATTATATCAACCTTGAATACCTATCCTTTTTGCACTAATCTTATATATCATGCAAATTACCATTTCCCCTATTAAGATCTCAAAAAATATAAGTGAAGAACGAGAGTGCAATTATCTGTAAAAGTGACACGCCTTCGTGCTCAAAAAGACATAAGTGAAGTACTAGAGCAACTGCCTAACTCAAAAGATATAAGTGAAGCACAAAGAATATTCTAATAAATCTTGGTGAACATGTGTCTCTCTCAAATAGGTGTGTCCAGAAAACAATGATTGTGGAAAACTAAATCAAAATCAAACTATAAAACATAATTCTCCAAGCAAAACACATATCATGTGAGGCATAAAAATAGAGCTCCAAGTGACATACCGATGGAATGGAGCCGAAAGAGGGGATCCCTTCTAGAGTATCCCCAACTTAGATGCTTAACTCTTCCTAGGATATTACCTTGGGGTACCTTGTGCATCCCCAATATTAGGTTCTTACTACTCCTTATTCCTTCATACATCGTGATCGCACCCAAAACTTGAAAACTTCACCACACAAAACTCAACAGAAACCCCGTGACATCCATTCGTATGATAGGCAAATCATAAACTTTAGGTATTGTTATAAATTGATTATTATTTAATTATTGCATAAGCTACTATATTATACCTTATCCAAGGCTTATACCTCCCAATATAATCCATAGCATCAACAAAACAAGCAAATTATGCAAGCAAAAATATAATTTATCTAAAACAGAACAGTGTAAAGATCTGCGCAAACACCATACTTCTGTAACTTCGAATATTCTAACCGTTTAGGACAATCTCGGGAATTTGTATATAAATTTTGTGTAAAAAAATTAGATCAAAAATGTGTTCTAGTAAATGACAGAAATTCTTCACTCAACCTAGAAGTTTGTGTTTTGCACAGAATCAAATCTACTTATCACCCAAATCACCCCAAAGGCTTTACTTGGTACAAACACTAATTTAAGCATTAAAACACAATGTATACAATAGAAATAATCATTATAATAAAAAATAATATAAAGTAAAATAGAAAATATAGATAACTATTGGGTTGCCTCCCAACAAGCGCTATCATTTTACGCCCCTAGCATGGCATAATGCATAGTTTCAAGTGTTGTCATCCTTGACATTCATTCCATAAGTGGCCCTCATGATAGATTCATAAGGTGGTTTAATTCTCTTCCTAGTAAAGTGTTCCATCCATTTATTTAATGGGAACTAGAATCTTATGTTTCCTTCCTTCATATTAATAATAACACCTATAGTTCGTAAGAAAGGTCATCCAAGTATATTGGACAAGAAGGATTGCATTAAATATCAAGCACAATGAACTCTACATGCACATAATTTCTATTATCAAGAATAAGTACATAAATTTATTCTACATAAAGGTTATTTAATGACTGAGTGTGCAAGATGCATGTTAAGGAAAAAATCTTGCATATCCGTGAGACCAAGCACATCACAAAGAGATTTAGGTATAGTTGAAATACTAGCACCAAGGTCACACAAAGCATTACATTCATATTCCTTAAGCTTTATTTTAGTAGTAGGTTCCCACTCGTCATGCAATTTTCTACGTATAGAAACTTCTAGTTCAAGTTTCTCCTCATCAGGTTTTATCATTGCTTTTACATTATATTTAGTAAAAGCATTATTTTGTTCATAGGCATTGGGTGAGATAATTATGCATTGTAACTAGGAAATAAATTGAACCAAACAACAACTATCATGATTAAAGTTCTTGTAATCCAAGATAGTGGGCACATCACTAGTGAAAGTTTTGACCTCTCCAAACCCACTTTTTCAATTTTAATATTAAGATCATCACCCTTCGAACAAACATGACAGCTTCTAGCTAAAGTTAATTCATCTCCAGGCCCTTTATCATCAACTTTCAGATTAGTAAATAAATATTCAATGGGAGAAATGCCAATAATTTTAATATCTTCATCATGATTACGGTAAAAACCGGTGGAAGAGTTTTTTCTAAGAACTCTCGCTTAGCTCTCAACCTAGCGGTCCTTTCCTTACTTTTATTTATATATATTTGGATAGATTTAATTCACTCATTAAAATAATACTTAGGTTGTCATGGTTTTGTCACAGCATATGTCCTCGTGGAAGGACTTAGGTGTGAGGCCATCGCAAATACGTGGCGGCTTGAGAGGGGTTGATGAGAATCGAGAGACACGAGTTTACCGAGGTTCCCCTCCCCCCCCCCCCCCCCCCCCGCCCCCGCCCCCCCCCCCCCCTCGCTGGAGCTAAAAACCTACGTCCTTCTTTGTGTGTATTGATGATGATGATGATCTTGATTATGAGGGTGCGGAATCGCTACCTTTAATCTTGAGGGTTTCTAATCTATCCATCCCTATTGACTTCTCTTTACCACACTTAACCTCCCCTCTTGGGGTGACCTTCCCCACCTTATATAAGTTGGAGGGGAAGACTTACATAAAGTCCTACTAGGACTTGGACTAGCTTCTCTTGAATCCTTATTCAGGTCTCGCTTCTCTTGGAGGGAATTCCTCCTCTTCTTGGGCCTTCTCTGTGAACCGCCCTCCAGGCCTCTCCATGAGCCACCTTATGTCGGCCTGCACGTTGGGCCTTTCCGTCCAGGTTAACCTGGTAAATGAGATGACACATGGGCCGCCAAAATGTGGGCCGGGTTATTCCTCCTTGCCGAGTTAGACTGTGGGGTATATCCCCAACATAGGTGGCAATTTTTTATTTTTAAGAGTTAGGATTTACCTCCTTCTTCTCTCTTGACAGTCAGGACTGTACTGACAACTTGATTGGTGGCTGTGATGTATAGGAGCAGTGGTTCTTTGCTGTGTGGAGCAACAAGCACCGGCTGGGTGGAAAGCAGAGCTTTGAGATCTACAAATGTTGCTTCTGCTTCATCATTCCACTCGAATACATCCGACTTCTTCATCAATCGGTACAAAGGCAGTGACTTCTCACCGAGACGAGATATAAACCGACTCAATGCTGCCAGACATCCTGTAAGTTTCTGGACGTCATGCACTCGCACACGGCTCTGCATTCTGATGATGGCGCCAATCTTCTCAGGGTTAACGTCGATCCCTCATTTGGAAATGAGAAAACCGAGTAACTTGCCCCCAGGAACGCCAAAAGTGCACTTAGCAAATGTCATATTTTCTCAAATTAGCAAATGTTTCTCCCAAGTCAGTCAGTAGGTCGGAAACTTTGCTTGACTTGACAACAATGTCATCCATGTATGCTTCAATATTTCAACTGATCTTGTTGAGCAAACACTTCTGGATCAAGCGCATGAAGGTTCCACCAGCATTCTTCAGACCGAAAGGCATAGTGATGTAACAGTAACACCCGAAAGGGGCGATGAAGGCTGTTTTTACTTCATCTGGGCCAAACAGAAAGATCTGATGGTAACCAGAACAAGCATCCAAAAAAGACATACACTCACACCTTGCAGTTGAATCGACAATCTGATCAATGCGGGGGAGCAGAAAGTTGTCTTTCGGACAGACCTTATTAACGTTTTTGAAGTCAATACACATGTGAAGTGAATTATCCTTCTTGGGAACCATGACAACATTTGAGAGCCACTCAGAGTGGTAAATCTCCCGAATGAATATGGCTTCCGAGAGCTTCGCTACCTCCTTGTCGATTGATTTCCTCTTCTCTGACGCAGATCGTTCCAGGCGCTCCCTGACAGCCTTTGCCTTTGGATCCACTCGCAAATGGTGCTCAGCCAGCTCCCTGGGTACACCTGGCATGTCAGCAGGCTTCTATGCGAAGATGTCCTTGTTCTCACGGAGGAACTGGATGAGCTCGGCTTCCTATTTGCTGTCGAGTGTCGTGGATATGTTGGTTGGAGCTGCATTGGGATCACTTGGATGAACGTTCACTTGCTTGACCTCTCCTGTCGACTGAAAAGTAGACTCAGAAGCTGGCTTCTTAGAGCGCATTAGATCAGCTGGATCGGCGGTCCTCCGATACTCTTCCAATTCTACCACAGCCATGTGCTGATCTGCAATCTTCGAACCTTGCTGCAAGCACTCTTCAGCTCTCTGCCGATTGCCGGAAACAGTGATGACCCCTTTAGGGCCTGGCATCTTCATCATCAGGTACACGTAACATGGTCGTGCCATGAAATGTGCATAAGCAGGACGACCCAGAATAGCATGATATGCACTCTGAAAGTCCACCACTTCAAATGTCAGCTTCTCTTTGTGAAAATTCCGGTTAGAGCCGAAAAAGACATCCAGTCCGATCTGACCGAGTGACTTGGCCTTCTTCCCTGGGATTACTCAATGAAAGGACATGGAACTTGCACTGAGTCGGGACATCGGAATGCCCACCCCCTTGAGAGTTTCTGCATATAGGATATTGAGCCCACTCCCTCCATCCATCAAAACTTTGCGGAACCGAACACCTTCGACAACTGGATTGACTACCAGAGCCTGGCGACCTGGAGTCGGAACAACAACTTGATGGTCCGACTGATCAAACAGGACGGGAGTTTGTGACCACTTCAGGCATGTTGGGGTAGTTGGTACTGCCATGTTGACCTCCGTGTTAATGACTTTCAGTCGACTTTTGCTCTCTACATCAGCAAAAATCATCAGAGTTGCATTTACCTTGTGGAAGTCCTCCTTCTCTTTGTTATCCTCCTCTTCACACTCTTTTCCACTCGACTCACCCTTGAACTCCAGGACCAACAATTGGCACTGTCCAGTGGTATGCTTTGGCAATATCAGGTTGCCTTCATCATCTTTCTTTGTGTGAAAAACACACGGCTAATCTAAAAGATCTAACTGCATCTGGGATTTCTTCACGGGGAACGGTGCCTTGGCCTTTCCCTTAAAATTTCTCGCTCCGAGGGCAGCTGCTTCTGCTCGGGTCGCATTATCCACCTTCCGCTTATGCTTCCAATTGGAATTGGTTTCGGTGTTGTCGACTGCTTTACCCTTGCCGCTACGGAGGCGGTCTTCTTCTTCCCCATTTGCAGAACGGGTGGCTATCTCCATCATTTTACTCATCGACATGTTGCCTGAGCGACCAAACTTCAGATACAGCTCTCGATACCTGACACCTGCCTTGAAGGCGCAGGCTCCTTGGTGCTCGGTAACATTCTCCATTGTGTGGTGAAGAATGGTACAGCGCTGGATATAATCGCGCAAGGACTCACTCGGCTTTTGTACGCAGTGTTGTAGCTCAGAAATGCCAGCAGGACGCTTGCACGTGCCCTCGAAGGTCTTTATGAACACTCGGGCCAGATCTGCCCAACAATATATATTTCAAGGAGCCAATTGATTCAACCATGCATGGGCTGAGCCATCTAGCATCAGGGGCAAGTGCTTCATTGCAACATTGTCGTTGCCGCCGCCAATCTGTACTGCAACTCTATAATCGTCCAACCAAGTATCGGGCTTAGACTTGCCTGTGAACTTACTCACTCCAGTTGCCAACCTGAAGTTGGGAGGAATATCAGCAGAGCGGATTGCTCTACTGAAACACTCGGGACCAGAAATTCAGGTTACACTTCCACTCGGTTGATCTCTGTAGAGACCTTCCCGGTAGGCTCTGCCTCTGTCAATCCTTCTGTGCGCAAGTACATCTCTTGTATCAAATTCGGGGTTCCGCTCGTCACCGAACGGACGCCGGTCATAAAGTGTCGGGGCACATACGAGCCGCTCCTTGGAGTTGAATGCACTCGACGATGGTCATCATGGTGACGACGAAGGGGAAACTGGTTCGGACCGTGGTCTCTGTGCTGATACTCTCAGTAACCTCCGTCTCTGTGACGCTGGGGTGAACCTGGACTGTATACTGACCGGACTGTCTCCGCCCTTGGAGAATTGCTATGTAATCTATTGATCGACTCTGATACAGCTGAATTCTGTTGTTGTGCTTCTTGAAGCAAAGCGCGAATCTATTCTAAAACTCTGCCTACCTCTGAATCTAAAGGCTGAATCGAATCTGCTATTTTGGTTGTGGATGCGGCATTGAGTACCGGAGTATGATATACCTCAGTATTGGCGCGATGGCCGCCTGAGAAGAGTTGCTGCTGACGCCGACTGGAAGTTTGATGACGGCGATGACCGCGTCCAGATGATGGTTCACCGGCCTCGTGCTCGCCGCGACCGAACCTGAGTGGGCTCACCATGGATCCCTCCATGAAGACCTCTGCTGCTAGGTTGCAGCTCTCGCACTCGGAAGGAACGTTAGACTAGACTGACGCCGAGTGGATCAGGTCCTGAAGAGGTACAGAAGGCTCGATGGCTGCAACCTGAGGGGTCGACGTAGACAAAAGCCTGACGGGCCACTGCGTGCTTCACCCACCGCTGGAGTCGAGAGCGACCGAATCGCTTGCGATGACGAACCGCGGAGTGAAGAGCTGACAACAGAGTCGATGGCTCCAGAAGGAGAACGCCGTAGGAGTTTGCACGGAAGTGCGTCCCTCCATGGACTGGGAGCGTCTTGACGTTGAGTGGCGCTTCTGGGAGCCATGCCGAGTCGTCGGCGACGAAGATGAGGGCGCCAAAATGGATCTCACTACCTACGAATGAACTGCCGCCGGAAGACATGATGAAGAGTGAAAAAATGCAAACTTGCCGGAAGTCGCTTAGATGCATGCCCCATGATAGGCGCCAATTGTCATGGGAATAAACGTGACCGTAGAGGTGTAGGGTACGAATGGAGAGGGCAGAGTCCTAGCTACGGCAAGATTGTATGCAAGATGTATGAGTTCATGCCCCTCTCTTAGAGGTAACATCCCTACGTCTCAGGTGCTCAGGAGCTCTTGTAGGGTGGTTTGTGTAACACAGGGGGTGTGAACCCTTGTGCCAGAGGGGAGGGATGGGTTATATAGAGTGCACCACCTCTCATCAATACCTCAGCATCTAAGGGCTCAATCAATATGAGTTAAAGATATACGTTACTGATAACGTAAGTGGGTAATAAATGCTACTAAAGACCATTGGTTGAACGTGTGTCCGTTGGCCGTCGTGGGTGACTTCTGATCTTCAGTACTGACTGGAATCCTTCCGATTGTATATGGGTTGTCAAGTGGATGTAAATATAATCCGAGTGCCTTCGTACCGAGTGACTTTTAAGCACCATCTTCATCCAGTCGGAGTCTTCTGTTTGACCCTTGGCCTAATAATGAGGTGCCCTTGGGTAGGACATTTTGGTCAGGCCTATGACCTTACCCTAGGTACGTATCCCCATCACTTCTAACAAGTCATTCTCAAAAAAGAGGCTTTTCCCCAAGGAGAGAAAACGTCATTTCTAAGACTAGAACCATTTTTCTATTTTTTCAAAAGATCCTTATAGAATTCACTAGCTATGTTCAGCATGACTTTGATGTTAGTAACTGGGTCATCACGGCCATCAAGGGACTGAATGAGGGTTTTCCTCCTCCTTTGGTTAGCAACTACAAGCATGGAAGTATGGAGTATTCCTATCTCTTTCCTTAGTGTATTTATCTCTAGATCTCTATTTAGATTTGCTTTCCTCTTGGAACCAGATTGTCTGGATTTCGGCATGAATGAATTTCATTCTAGCAAACTCAACTTCACAAAGATCACAGGATTCTGACTTGATGTCTAGGGTGTAAAAATCTTCAAGAAGAATTGTCTTGTATCTCCTAAGGTTGGATTCTTCCTTGAAGCTCCAGCATTTAGTAGTTTTCCTAAGTTTCCTACTTTTTATCTGCTAGTGCTCCAATGCAGAGCGAGAGCTGGTGGGTTCTGACCAAATTTTCCTGACTAAATCATAGAAATCTTCCCTAAAGAGCCACCGCTTTTCAAACTTATAACTATTCTTTGTAGGTAGGTGGTTCACCCGAGAGTCCAAAAGAAGGGGTGTGTGGTTACTCCCACATCTAGGAAGTGCCTTACATGTAGACAAGGAAAAAAGCTTATCCATGTCAGTGTCATAGAAAATCCTATCTATGATGGACATTATGAGATCTACCTGATTACTAGCCCAAGTAAATTTTCTACTAAAAAGTTTGGTTTTTGAAAGATTCAAGATCTTAATCCAAACACTAAAGTCGTCACTCCACTTGTGATTGATCACTCCATTAATTTTATCGGTAGCATTCCTAACCAGGTTGAAATCTCCCCCAATAAAAGTAGATGTGTCAACATCTACAAATAAGGTATGGAGTTTAGAAATAAAAGCATCTCTACCTTCATCACAGGGAGACCCATAAACAGTAATAACACTAAAAGTCTGACCATTATACTTCATCTTCACCAAACAACTAGAAAAAAATCTAAATGAGACTAGGAAATAACATAAAAAAATATCCAGGTCAACTCCTAAAAGGACGTGGATTTCGCCTAGAGGGGAGAGTGAATAGGCGCTTTAAAATGATTACAGTTTAGGCTTGAACAAATGCAAAATAAAACTAGCGTTTAATTAGTTAGGTACAAAACCTAAAACAACTAGGATCACCTATGTGCACCAACAACTGATGCTAAACATGATAAACAACTAAGTGATAGAAAGATATATAACAAGAAACAATAGAGGTATCACAACATAAAGTGCATAAGTAAAGAGCTCGGGTAAGAGATAACTGAGGTACGTTGAGATGATGATGTATCCCGAAGTTCACACCCTTGCGGATGCTAATCTCTGTTTGGAGCGTTGTGGAGGCACAATTCTCCCCAAGAAGCCACTAGGGACACCGTAATCTCCTCACGCCCTCACACAATACAAGATGTCGTGATTCCACTAAGGGACCCTTGAGGGCGGTCACTGAACCCATGCGAATGGCAAACCCTGGTGCGGTCACCGAACCCATACACTTTGGCAACCCTTGGGGCGGTCACTGGTACCCGTACAAATTGCTCGGGGCGATCTCCACAACCTAATTGAGGACCCCCGGCGCTTTCCCGAAGCTTTACACCATAATGATTGAGCTCCAAGACACCACCAACTGTCTAGGGTGCAAAGGAACCCAAGAGGAACAAGATCTAGGGTGCACAAATACCCAAGAGTAATAAGCTTCTCAAACTTCACTTCCACGTATCACCATGGAGAACTCAAACCTATGCACCAAATGCAATGGCAAGGGCACACGGAGTGCACAAGTTCTTCTCTCCCAAATCCCACCATGATAAGTAATGCTATGGAAGAAAATGAGAGGAAGAACGAAGAAGAATACGAAGAACTCCAAGATCTAGATCCAAGGGGCTCCCCTCACATAGAGGAGAAAGTGATTGGTGGAGATGTGGATCTAGATCATCTCTCTCTCTCTCTTTTCCCTCAAGAACTAGCAAAAAGCATTGGATGGATTGAGAGTTAGCAAGCTCGAAGAAGGTCAACAATAGGGGAAGAACACGAGCTCAAAGGATAAGATCCACTAGGGAAGAAGACCCCCTTTTATAGGAGAGGGAAAATCCAACTGTTACCCCCTCAGCCCACACACAAGCGGTAGTACCGCTCCAAAGAGCGGTACTAACGCCAATAAGAGGTAGTTTCACTATTGGGAGAAGTACTGCCACCGGAGCGGTAGAGGCACAAATCTGAGGGTAGCCAGGCAAGTGGTAGTTCCACCGGAGCGGTACTACCGCTACCAGTAGCGGTACTACCGCAGATAAGAGGTAGTACCACCTCCTACTATCGCTCAGGATCCGCTGAAGATTCCAGCCCGAGAAAACATGGGCGGAAGTGGTACTATCGCCGGTGAGAGGTACTACCGGCCAGAAACTATCCAGTCCGACACGAAAAATGTTGAGATCCCAGGGCAGCGACATAACCAGCGGCACTGGCCAGGCACTACGGGAATCAGCTTCTTTGTCGTCCGCCATAACAGACGGAAGGAGAACTCCACCGACGGCATTGATTAATCCACAGACGGCAAAGAGAACACCTGTCACCAAAGATTCTACGTCAGCTTACGACGACATTGTAGCTTCTTTGCCATTAGCCTACCCTAAGTGGATGGCAAAGCTCTTTGCCGTCAGTATCTGGCACCGAGCAGTCGGCAAATAATTTGAGACGGCAGCCAACAGTTGACGCCTCCGTTAGGGATAACGGAGGCTTTGTCGTCTGCCTCCCTCATCCCATTTGTCGTGTGCCTCCCCGGGCAGCAGACAGCAAAGAAGCTATATGGCTAGCTGCTGTTGTCCCCAGGGTGCACAGCTGGGTGCCATGTGGCACCTTTGCCGTCTGCGAGCTAATGGCAAAGGGCGGCAAAGAGTCCATATAGATTCTGCTTTGTTTGTTTTTTATTATTTCACAACACATATATACATATATATATTTCACAACACATATATATAGTTCACCACACATATATGATATACATATAAAGTTCATCAATGTACATCCCATATATCGAAAGAACCAACATACAAAGTTTTACACTATTCATCCATAGATACATATACATATAGTTCGACATTGTTCATCAACTCAAATGAAAACTAGAACTAATAAGGCACTCCATGAATGCCAGCTTCCATGCATGTAGTACACCCAATCTGCAAAAATGTGAATAAGAAAGTCAGAAGAAGAACAACATATAATGTTTTTGAGCTAATTATGTCATTTTGGAGGAAAACAAGCTAAGTATATAATATTCATGAGCTAACCAAGGTTCTTATGCCATTTTGAGCTTATTATGTCATTTTGGAGCTAAATGGGCTAATTATGTCATTGTTGCGGAAAATAAGGTAAGGAGAATATGAAAGAGGAGAAGAAAGAGGAGGAGGAGAAGAAGAAGAAGAAATCACGAAGAAGGAGAAGAAGAAGGAGAATTAGAAGGAGGAGAAGGTCTTCTCCTCCTTCTCCTTCTTCTCCTCCTCCTCCTTCTCCTTCTTCTTCTCTTCTTCTTCTTCTTCTTCCTTCTTTTCATTTTTCCTATTTCTTCTCCTCTTGTTGGAGCTAAATTATCTAATTATGTCTTTTTGGAGATATATGGGCTAATTATGTCATTTTAGAGGAAAACAAGCTAAGAATATAATATTCACGAGCTAACCAAGGTTCTTATGCCATTTTGAGCTTATTATGTCATTTTGGAGCTAAATGGGCTAATTATGTCATTTTTGGGGAAAATTAGGTAAGGAGAATAAGAAAGAGGAGAAGAAAGAGGAAGAGGAGGAGAAGAAGAAGAAATCAAGAAGAAGGAGAAGAATAAGGAGAAGGAGGAGAAGGAGGATGTCTTCTCCTCCTTCTCCTTCTTCTCCTCTTCTTGGAGCTAAATTATCTAAGTATGTCATTTTGGAGCTAACTATGCTTATTAAGCCATTTTGGAGCTAGCTATGCTAATTATAGGCCATTTAATAGCTAAGTTAGGGGGAATAGGTCATCTTGGAGCTACGTAAGCCTTATTATGTCATTTAGGAGAAAACTTAGCTAAGTATAGGATGTTTTTTATTAAATAGGCCATTTTGGAGCTAACTAAGCTAATTATGTCATTTAGGTGGTAGCCTAGCTAACATTAGGTCATTTTGGAGCTAACTTCGGTAAAATATGTCATTTTGGAGCAAACTATGCTTATTAAGCCATTTTGAAGCTAGCTAAAATAATTATAGGCCATTTAATAGCTTAGTTAGGGGGAATAGGTCATCTGGGAGCTATGTAAGCCTTATTATGTCATTTAGGAGAGAACTTAGATAAGTATAGGTCATTTTTTATTAAATAGGCCATTTTGGAGCTAACTAAGCTAATTATGTCATTTAGGTGGAAGCCTAGCTAACTATAGGTCATTTGGGAGCTAACTTGGGTAAAATATGTTATTTTGGAGCAAACTATGCTTATTAAGCCATTTTGGAGCGAGCTAAACTAATTATAGGCCATTTAATAGCTAAGTTAGGGGGAATAGGTCATCTTGGAGCTACGTAAGCCTTATTATGTCATTTAGGAGAGAACTTAGCTAAGTATAGGACATTTTTTATTAAATAGGCCATTTTGGAGCTAACTAAGATAATTATGTCATTTAGGTGGTAGCCTAGCTAACTATAGGTCATTTCGGAGCTAACTTGGGTAAAATAGATCATTTCGGAGCTAACTATGCTTAGTAAGCCATTTTGGAGCTAGCTAAGCTAATTATAGGCCATTTAATACCTAAGTTAGGGGGAATAGGTCATATTGGAGCTACGTAAGCCTTATTATGTCATTTAGGAGAGAACTTAGATAAGTATAGGTCATGTTTTATTAAATAGGCCATTTTGGAGCTAACTAAGCTAATTATGTCATTTAGGTGGAAGCCTCGCTAACTATAGGTCATTTCGGAGCTAACTTGGGTAAAATACGTCATTTCGGAGCAAACTATGCTTATTTAGCCATTTTGGAGCAAGCTAAGCTAATTATAGGCCATTTAATAGCAAAGTTAGGGGGAATAGGTCATCTTGGAGCTACGTAAGCCTTATTATGTCATTTAGGAGAGAACTTAGCTAAGTATAGATCATTTTTTATTAAGTATGCCATTTTGGAGCTAACTAAGCTAATTATTTCATTTAGGTGGAAGCTTAGCTAACTATAGGTCATTTCGAAGCTAACTTGGGTAAAATAGGTCATTTCGGAGCAAACTATGCTTATTAAGCCATTTTGGAGCTAGCTAAGCTAATTATAGGCCATTAAATAGCTAAGTTAGGGGGAATAGGTCATCTTGGAGCTCCGTAAGCCTTATTGTGTCATTTAGGAGAGAACTTAGCTAAGTATAGGTCATTTTTTATTAAATAGGCCATTTTGGAGCTAACTAAGCAAATTATATCATTTAGGTGGAAGCCTAGCTAACTATAGGTCATTTCGGATATAACTTGGGTTAAATAGGTCATTTCGGAGCAAACTATGCTTATTAAGCCATTTTGGAGCTAGCTAAGCTAATTATAGGCCATTTAATAGCAAAGTTAGGGGGAATAGGTCATCTTGGAGCTACCTAAGCCTTATTACGTCATTTAGGAGAGAACTTAGCTAAGTATAGGCCATTTTTATTAAATAGGCCATTTTGGAGCTAACTAAGCTAATTATGTCATTTAGGTGGAAGCCTAGCTAACTATAGGTCCTTTCGGAGCTAACTTGGGCAAAATAGGTCATTTCGAAGCAAACTATGCTTATTAAGCCATTTTGGAGCTAGCTAAGCTAATTATAGGCCATTTAATACCTAAGTTAGGGGGAATAGGTCATCTTGAATCTACGTAAGCCTTATTATGTCATTTAGGAGAGAACTTATCTAAGTATAGGTCATTGTTTTATTAAACAGGTCATTTTGGAGCTAACTAAGCTAATTATGTCATTTAGGTGGAAGTCAAGCTAACTATATGTTGTTTTGGAGCTAACTTGGGTTAAATATGTCATTTTATAGGAGGAGGAGAAGAATAAGAAAAAAAATCAAGAAGATGGAGGAGGAGAAGGAGGAGAAGCCCTCCTTCTCCTTCTTCTCCTCCTCCTTCTCCTTCATCTCCTCCTCCTCCTTCTCCTTCTTCCTCTCTTCTTAGTCTCCTTCCTTCTTTTCATTTTTCCTATTTCTTCTCCTCTTCTCCTCTTCTTGGAGCTAAATTATCTAATTATGTCAAAAATGTACTAGAGAAAACTTATCGTCGTGGTCATCAAGGAGGAAAAACACCAGGGTTGCTCGCGGAGGCTTTGTTTGGAGATGGTTGCCCTGGAGAAGGGCCGTGCGATGCCGCTCGGGAGTTATTCTACAGAAAAGATATTTTTCAATGTCTCAGTTAGCATGATGACACTCAATTGTTAATACTAGTTTATAATGACCATTGAAATGAAACTCACCGTGCCAATCGCAGAGAAGACGGGCATCGACACGGGGACTTCACTGTTCTTCTCGCACATAATCTGAAGAGTTGGTCGTATTAGTTAGTAATAAAATAGACATTACACACATGATTTGGCTAATGTGAAAAAAACTTACCACAAAAAGCTCGTACAATAATCATCATCAATAAATGCATCATGATCATCACTATCACGCATGTCTTCATGAATGACGTGCTCATCGGGTTCAACGGCATGAAGTTGTGGAAGGCCTTTCTGTAATCGTTCAAGCATTGACAAGTCATCCGCATCAGTAACCTCTTCTAGTTCCAGCTCTGCTGGTTCCGGCTCGGGGTGAAGTCGGATTCATTGTTGCTGTCTACTTCCATGTTCTGGGGTGAAGCACGGCGGTTCTTGAAACGTTTCTTGGAAAGATGTGTTTCTTGGAAGACTTATCCATCATATGTGTGTGGGTTAATGTGAGGTTCATAATCCTGTTCATTTGGGAGAGGTGGTCTAACATGTGGCGGTACTTCATAAACAACATACCAGCCTTCCAGATTCTTATCTGTTTGGCATGCCCATGGTAGATAGAAAACTTGGGTCGCCCGTTGAGCCATAATATAGACATCGGGAACATCTAAATGGGTGTTTGGATTGATTTCGACTAGTCCTATATGTTCATGAGTCCTTCTAGTCTCCTTCGGGTGGAACCAATAACATTTGAAGACTACAACATTCAGTGGGTTTTCACCATAGAATTGAAGTTCATAAATTGCTTCAACTCTTCCATAATACTCGATAACACCTTCACCGATAGCAGAGACACCACAATTTGTAGATTTCCTGTCGAGCATAGATAGCTCTTTGCCAAAGGTACGAAAGAGATACCTGTTGATGTTGTATTTCTCAAATGAACGGACCTTATAGTCAAAACCATTAGCGGCTTGTCTCAATTTGGCGTCCATGGACTCTGAATTAGCCTACAAGTTTAATACGAAATGATTGTTGCATTAGCCGCAAGTTAGACCAAGAAAGGAAATGGTCCATTATTGATAATTACCATTTGTTTGAACCAAGAGATGAAACCGGGATAGCCGCCTCCTGTCTTTGCCAGAACCTCATACTCTTCGACGGAATCATTTTCGATCACCGCTCCATCCGAGAATTTGGTGACGTATCGGCTGTATGAAATATCCGGGAATAAGAGCAGTTCAAAGGAATTAGAAGTTACGGGAAAATGTGCCGAGAACTTACTCGATGTACGACCGCACTTCTCTTAGGTTGTTGAAGATATACAACGAAATGTTCCGCCATTCTTCGACATCCAACGTTATTGGTTTCGAAGCACCGGCTGGTGCGAGCTTCCCTTTGAATAGGCTAAGGTTGGACCCACCTTTTTTAGGGTCTGCATCATTGTGCCAAGCCTTCGGATTATGCAAATGATGATTTTTGGCTTCGTAGTGTGTTGTCACAAAGTTTGCCACCTCCTCAGTAATGAATGCCTCAGCCATCGATGCTTCAATTCTACGCTTATTTTAACATTTAGCTCGAAGCGTCTTCTGCATCCTCTCAGTTGCATAGCACCAACGATTTTGCACGGGTCCACCCAATCTTGCCTCGGTCGGTAGATGTAAAATCAAATGCTGCATTGGATTAAAGAAGCCCGGCGGAAAGATCTTCTCTAACTTGCACAACAACTCCAGTGCAAACTCCTCCATGTCATCTACCACGCTAGGCGACAATTCTTTCTCACTAAGAACACGGAAGAAATAGCTCAGCTCCGCCAGTACTAGCCATTCATCCTCAGGAATAAAGCCACGTAACATCACCGGCATTACCCGCTCTAGCCATATGTGCCAATCATGACTCTTGAGACCAAAGATTTTTAAATTTTCAGGACTCGCTCCCCTCTTTAGATTCGTTGCATACCCATCGGGGAACATCAAGTGCATTTTGACCCACAAGATAATTTCCCTCATAGCTGGCCTTCCAAGATTGAACCAGGACTTTGGCTTCGACCACTTCTGCTTTCCTTTGCCTTCTCGCATGTTTTGTAACGGTCTATGACATAGTGTCTCTTCATCGACTCTAGCCTTAGTATTATCCTTTGTCTTCCCATCTATGTCGAACAATGTACCAAAAATAGCTTGTCTGATATTCATTTCAGTGTGCATCATCTCGATATTGTGTGGAAGAAGGAGGTCTTTGAAGTAAGGCAGATCCCACAAGCATGGCTTGTGAGTCCAGGCGTGTTTTGAATTATACCCCTTGAAATACCCTGGATGCTCTGTATCAGGCTCGAGGGCGTTTAATTGATCCAGGATTTGTTGGCCTGTCAATGCAGGTGGTGCCAAGTTTTTGACAACTTTACCTTTGGTAAAGTTCATCTTGTCTTTTCTGAACTGATGGTCAGGATCCAGGAACTGTCTATGCAAGTCAAAGCAAGAATACTTCCGACCCTCCTGCAACATATGAAACTGAAGGGCTGCTTTGCATTGGGGGCACGGGAACCTTCCATGCACACACCATCCAGAGAATAGCGCATACGCAGGCAAGTCATGCATATAGTACATGTACCACACATGCATTTTGAAGTTTTGTTTTCTAGCGACATCATATGTCTTGACCCCATTATCCCAAGCTTCTTCCAGTTCATCCTTAAGCGGCTGCAGGTACACATTCATATTCTTCCCCGGATAATTGGGCCCTGGAATTATCAACGTCAGAAATATGTTCTTTCTTTGCATAATCTGCCCGGGGGGAGATTGAGTGGAATGACAAATACAGGCCAACAATTGTATTGGGTTGCCGTCATGCCGAAAGGATTAACACCATCTGTGGCGACGCAGACTCGAGGATTCCTTGGATCTGCCACTTTATCCTGATGCAATCCATCGAAATGTTTCCACGCTTCCCCATCCGATGAGTGTACCGCCATCTTATTCCCATCCGCATCTAGTTCGGTTCTTTTGCCCAATTTGTGCCATGTCATCTGTCTGGCTGTCTCTTCGACCATGACAAGACGTTGAAGCCTTGGTACGATTGGCATATATCGAAGAACACTAACTGTGATTTTGGTCTGCCTCTTCTCACCCATACCGTTGTCTACCACAAGATACCTGCAGAACTCGCAATTGGGACAATAGTCCAAGTGTGCATACTCCTTCCTAAATAAGACACATCCTTTCTCACATGCATCTATCTTCTCATAGGGCATCTTAAGTACACGAAGTATTTTGTCCGACTGGTACGTGTTTGCAGGCATGACATGGCATTTGGGTAGGAAGCGTCCAAATAGTGTCATCATCGCGTCGTAGCATTCTCTTCCCAAGTTGAACTGAGCCTTCAGAGCCATTACTTGTGCAATTGCATCCAGCTGACAAAGCTCAGTGTGCTCATGGAGACAATGTTTTGAAGACTCCAACATTTCATAGAAGGCCTTTGCAAATTCCTCCATCTCATCTTCCGAATCCCGAGCATCATCAAAGTCTTGCACCATGTCTTCGATCCCGGTACCATGCTCGTCAGCGCTGAAAAGACCTCGAGGACGCCTAGAGGGGGGTGAATAGGCTATTTAAAAACTTCTTCGGATTTGGCTTGAAACTACTACGGAAATAAACTAAGAGGGTACTTGTCAAGCACAAATTCTAAATGCACTAGGCACTGCAATGTGTATCAACAACACGATCTACCAAGATGGACACAATACAGTTACTAACAAGCACAAGTAAGTTACACAAACTTACTTGAGCTATATCACAGACAAGTAGGTGAACAACACAAGATACTAGATCACACTATATCACACGATATATCAAAGGCTGCAAGTATGAACGTGTCGATATAGAGGGTATGCTTGAATGATTAATCTTGTACAAGAAATAGCCAACACAATATAATGAGCACAAACAATATGCACTGTATGTATGCTCAAGTAACACAAGTAAACCACAAGTAAGGAGTTATGGTTAAGGATAACCAAGGTCACTGGGACGAAGATGTATCCCGATGTTCACTTCCTTGGAGGGAAGCTAGTCACCGTTAGAGAGGTGGATGTTGCCACGAAGGCTCACCCTATTCTCCCTTTGAGATAACACCACGAAGGCGTTTCTCAACCACTAGTGGTAAGCCTTTGAGGTGGCTTCCAAACCCTCACAAACTTTTCCGGGGGGTAATCACACGGATTGATTCCTCTCCGAAGAACTCCTACCGCCTAGGAGTCTCCAACCTCCAAGAGTAACAAGATCACGGGAATGCTCAAAACTTGCTCAAATCTCAAATAGCTTGGGTTGAGAGGAGGAGAGGGAGACGATCTATCTTTTGATTGGAACAACTCTCAAAGGGGCTCACAAATGCTCTTGGGATCTAAGATTTGGTGTGAGCAAGAATGTGTGAGGTAGATGTGTGTTCTTATGAGGATAAGACTGTGTTGGGCTACCCTCTCACGAAGTGGGAGGGGGTATTTATAGTGGGGAGAGAAAAACAGCCGTTGGGGACACTTTAAGTCACCCAGGGTCCGGACGTCCGACAGTTTCCGGAAGTCCGGGCGTCCGCGAGGGGTCGGACGCCCGACAGGGGTCGGTCGTCCGAGGCCTGTAGATATCACTGAAAATACTGTGAATTGAACAGCGACCGGACGTCCGGAGAAGACCGGAAATCCGAGTTATTCGACTCAACTTCTTCTGGTGGGAGGTTCTGGATTTCCAAAAGGGGACGGACGTCCGGGCCTCGGACGTCCGGAGGGAGCCGGAAATCCAAGTTATAGAGCTTATGTTCTTCTAGTGCAGGGCTCCGGATTTCCGAAGCTGGTCGGACGTCTGGCGCTCGGATGTCCGGAGGGAGCCGGAAATCCGAGTTATAGAACTCAAGTTTCTGTGATGCATAGTTCCGGATTTCCGAAGCTGGTCGGACATACGAGCCTCGGACGTCCGAAGGAGGGCCGGAAGTCCGAGTTATATGGCTCTGATTTCTCTGGTATAGGATTCCGGATTTCCGAAGCAGTCGGTCCTCCGGCCCTCGGACGTCCGGAGGAAGCCGGATGTCCGAGGCACTGGTTCTATTTTCAGATAACAGTAGAGCAGTGGAGATGTGGTCTGAGCAGAACAGTGGAGATGTTGTTTGAGCAAGTTCATCGCAAAACCTGTGATCCCCTCTTAATAGTGCGGGATCCCTAAAGACTCAAGAATCATAAAAGGGGATACTGATGATCCATACTTGAGTGTATACTTTTATTCGCTGATCATCACTCCGCACAACTAACGTCAAAGGAACTGATACCTTTGAGTTAGCCCTTTCACTTGAGCTTGATGTTGTTGTTCCTTCTTGACTCAAGTTGAAAGCAAGACATGATGAAGTCTTCAAGTAGCTCTCCCATACACAATGTGGAAAGCCTAGCTTATGTATTCATCTTCATTTGTCCATCATGTGAACATCCACAAGAATCAAGCATGTAGTGCTCAGGAATGCTTATCTTGATCTTGTCCTTGTTAGCACATGAGCTTGTCCTTATCAACACATGATCATTAACAATAGTTTCAATGATATATTTGTGATGATCCACTTGAACTTGCACACCACAATCTTGATGACGATCGCCACTTGACGTCATCCTTCATGGGTTGTATGAGATCTTCCTTTTGACGCAAGCCCATGGAAGCACACCTAACCCCCACATAGGATTCTCACAAAGACCATGGGTTAGTACACAAACACGTAATGGACAATGCTTACCATACCATGGGATCGCTTGATCCCTCTCGGTACATCTTATACGCTTTGTGTGTTGGTCATCTTGATTTACTCTTTGTCTGAGATCTTGATCAACCTAGTGTCTCTATGACCATTCTTTGGATAATACCTTGAATACCATCTTGGTCATCATATAAACTCCTTGAACCCAACAGATGGACTTCAAGAAGTGCCTATGGACAAATCCTATAAATATAACTTAAGGCAACCATTAGTCCATAGGAATTGTCAACAATTACCAAAACCACATATGGAGATATATGCTCTAACAATCTCCCCCATTTTGGTAATTGAAGACAACCACTTCAAGAGAGTTTATATAAGGAAATAAGCATAACCAAGCGCACACATACAAGGTAATAATGCATGTGTGCAAGATGTAAATTCTTATGCAATAAAAGCTAAACCCTCTAAACATATCCAAAGTAAACTCTCTAAACTTCTCCCCATTGGCATCGATTGCCAAAATGGACGAAAAGTTTAGAAAGCCAATATAGTAGGTGGTCCTCCAAAAAGTGTGTACTTCTCAGCAAATGAGTGCAGAAAAATACACAAATACAATGATAAGTAGTTGGAGGAAAACAAACTATATTGAGGACCCAAAGATTGCAAATAAAAGGATCGTATGCCACAAGGACATACAAAGATAGAGGCAAGCAATCAAAAGATTCCAGATGGAACAAACAATCATATGGTCCTTCAGACCACATGAATAGAAGATATTATGATAAAGGTAACAGAGTGTTTTATCAAAAACTAGAGAAGCTCCCCATGATTTGTGCACTAATACGAGATTTTTGTATTTGATACAGGTGCAAAAAATAGGATCGTTGCTCCCCCAAAATTAATAAAATCACACAACGAGTGCAAGAAGATAGATGAGACAATAAGCATATCAATTGCACAAAACAAATGGTTGAGCAACATATAAAGGAAGCAACTTAAGAATAAGCTCAACCAAAGTAATGTGTGTGAGTCATGGCAAAGCACTTAAGAAGACTAAGATAAGGATGAGCATTACTCATCACATAGTCTTGATGAAATGAGATACAAAGTGCAAGACATATCATTCCCACACACACATACTAGAAAATGGGTTCACAAGCTTACTAATAAACAAAATAAGAACCAACGCTTGTGACAACCCATTGTGAAGATAGGAAGTAAGAACCTTATCAAGAGGAGGGATACTAATTGAAATGGAAAAACCCTCATCAAGACAAGCATGAGGAAAAATAATCTTCACGGCAAAAGAGTGCATCAAGATGTAGGAAAATAAGATACGCACTCAAAACAAATCCTTTCACGAAGTCACCAAAAACTGAAAAAAGAAATGTAACGATGGACGTGTAAAAGAAAAGAGGATATCAATTAGAGATGTAACTTCTCTTATGTGTAAAAGATTCTAAGTAGAAGACAATCATGATGATATATATCCACAAAGAAGGATATACACACAAAATGGTTACAAGAAGGAACAAACTAGATATCCAAAAAGGAAGTCATAAATATATCAATGAGATCTTTTGCTTGGAAGCATAGCACATGGCCTAATCTTTTCTTATTGTATAATATGAACTTCCAACATACGAACATCAACGACATCCCAACTAGTAGTAAGACATCATCGTTCGGATGCTTTGAGAAGGCAAACAAGTACTACAAGAACGAATCAAGAGATTCATGCTATGATGCAACCTGGAAAAGAAAAGACACGTTGGGGCCTTTGCAAGAAAAGAATGCATGAAGTGGATACTTGTTACCGAGACAACATTGGATTGATGTAGTAGATAGTTATTCTTTGATCATCCTAACTTAGATCCAATAATCACATGGTCTCAACACCTTCCTTATAGGTGAGTCGAGCATCCAATGCATCTCTAGTTGTTCCTCGAACAGCAAAACAAACAAAATGGTGCCCAAACTCATTGGGACCAAAGAGTTAGAAAACCAGCAATACATAGGACAAACTCCACATACATATGTGCATATAGATATGAATTTGAATTTCATGCACACTTTAGCCAATTTATGACACGGCGGAGTTTCCCCTATATATTGGGTCAAAGAAGGAAAGCAAGCAAAAGAAGTTGTATATAGTAGCTAGATACGCATGCTCAAGACTCTCAAGAATCAACTCAACACAAAGTTGATAAGTCACCAAAAGACAAGATATCAAGTGATAATAAGATCCTAAAACAAAAAGAACTATCACTTGAAGGATATCAATTAAAAGATACCTCAAGGAATGAGATATCCATTGACACATGCCAAATAGAAGGCAACAAGAAACCAATTGAAGGAAAACAAACACGAGGTATCTCGTTTCCAAAAGAGAGCTAGGTTCCAACAAACCAAGCCCTCGACAAATTTTCATGATGGCACAAAGCATCATAAAGAGCAAGACTTGCCTCCCATCAACACATACTTGATGGGGATCAAAAGATGTTATGATGGGTGAATAAAGAGAGTGTTCTAAGGAAAATAGGATAGCTCCCCCAAGGGACGTGCATTATATAGAATTTGCATTTGAATACAAAACGCACACGATGGGATCATCACTTTCTCTATATCTATAAAAACACTAGACATGTTAAAATAGATTCATAAGAGGCAAGGAAGACAAACGAAACACAAAATCCAATGTAAAGATGATTAGCAATTCCTATCACATGATGGGAATACCAATTGTCAAGGACAAGAAGTATTTTTGAAGTGATACTCATTGGTAGATCACAAATATATCCAAGATCATTTTTACCCATAAGATGCAAGCAAATGACACTTGTAGAGCTAACATGGCACCTAGGAACAAGATGATTTACAATATCAACACTAAGTGGCAACACGTCAAATGTACACATTTTCTAGGTTTGTAATATGCACATACATATTACTCCCCCATAATGTGACAAACCAACAACATTAACAAGTGGCAAATTAAAACCAACAAGAGATACTTAATGGACCATATAGAATTTGAATTTCTCATCAGTAAGACATACCACATAGAAACTAGATAATCTTGAAGTATCAAAACTAAGTGGTATTCCCCATGTATACACATTTATAGGATTGTGAGGTGTGCAAAGCACATCACTCCCCCACAATGGGATAATCCATTAATCTCTCACAAGAGCCAACAAAAAAAATATAAACAAGATGCAAAAAGGCTCAATACAAGACTCACATGTACATGATATGCAAACCAACATACCCATACTCGATTACTCAAGATAAGCAAGTTGGAAGCACAACATATACAAACGCATGCAAGGTACAAAACCACAACATGCAAAGGGGCAAGCACCTAACAATGTAAAAAGTTTAAGTATAAGTTACCGTAAGGAGGCACATTGGATATAAGATAGAAACTCGATAATCCAATTGACTTGGTTTGAGATATTATGAATGATGAAGACCCCTCAATTCTTCATTATGTATCCAAGTCTCTAATGTCCTCCATAGTCACCTATTGATCAAGTTTGAGCTTGTTGGTCCCCAACTACGTTGGGTCCTAAGAGGTTAATCACAATAGGCTTGGCAACCCAAATGGTTCTTTTCTTGACACCATTTTGAGTACCAACAAACTTGGCAAACACATTGCCAACCTTATCCTTCCCAAGGGAATAGGTATCATCAATAGTGATTGGGTTGGATAAGTTACCTCTCGTGCAAGACGAAGCGACGTGACCCTTCTCACGACATAAGTAGCAACATCTACCCTTTGTTTTCTTCCCAGTTGATTTCTCACCTTGGGGAGTGTTGGCTTGGGTCTTATTGGGAAGAGGCCTTCCTTCAACTTGTAGTTGAATATGTGATTGAGTTTGTGGCCGCTTCCCTTGTTGCTTGTGAATTCTAGACTTCGTCTTCAGAGGGCAAGATCTAACATGGTGCCCTTTAACTTTGCACTTGAAGCAAATGATTTTGGCCGAATTCTTGACTTGTTCTAGGCCCCTCTTGTTCTTGTTTGAGTTTACTCCAACATCATTTTTGTCATTCGGAGATGTTTGATCACACAGGACGTTGTTGAGTGTGGACATCCCGTCATGACACTGTTCCAAGTCTTTCTTCAAAGAAGTGACTTGGGCCTTGAGCTCTTCGATTTCCTCTGCACGGTTAGTATCAATGCAAGTACCAGAGGAAGTGTAAGCTTCAATGTTAGAGCAACAAGGCAAGGAAAGTAATTCATCACACGAGGTAGCAACATTACGGTTAGACGAATTACGAGGACTAGCACATGGAAATATAGTACTTTGACTAGAAGTAGTGCCATTGTCCACATGAGGCTCACTTGATGTTACCTTGGTGATGATAGCCTCATGAGCTAACTTTTGCACATTATGGGATGTTAGAAGATCGGCATGAGAGCTTGTGAGCATTACATGGTTTTCTTCCAACTTCCCATAATTGCTAGTTAGTAAATCAAGTTGAGCACGTAGCTCAACATTCTCCTTTAATGTTGATACTTCAAAAGAGATAGGGTTAGATGTACAAGTATCATCAACAATATGAGAGGAGTAAGTAGCAATTAGAGACTTCTCATGAGTAGATTGAAGCTCCTCAAATATCTTAGAGGTTTTGACGAGCTCTCCCTTGACATTCTTGCATTCAATGAGAAGGACCTCAAAATCCCTTTTAAGTTTATCATGAGCAACTTCAATCTCTCCTTTTGAAGATCTTAATTCTCTACATGCTTGATGACTCTTCTCAAGTTCATGTTCAAGTTGTTCACTTTTAGCTTGTTCATGATTAAGTGAATCATTACAATTTTCAAAGTAAGCAAGAACATCTTGGAACCTTTGAAGAGCGTTATTTTTAGCTTTATGAAGAATTTTACTAATCACATAGATATTTTCAGTCAAGTCATCATCATCATCCTCATCGCAAATATCATCGTTATTGCACAGGGAAGATGATACCTCATTATTACCTCTTGCCATGAGGCACATGTGAACTGGAGGAGTTGATGATGATTCTTTTGGTGAATCAGATTCTTCATTAGTCAAAAGTACTTCATATTTCTTGATTTCCCCTAAATGATTAGTCATAGAGCAACTAGGGAGAAACAAGATATTTTGATCAAGAGGACACGAGGAAGCAGGCATATCACCACAGACATTGGTCAAGGGATCTTTAGGTGAAATGCATGACCTATCAGCACAATAATTTACACTATGTGTGGTGCTAGATATGCTCGTGTCCATAGAGGCTATAACATTTTCATCAACATATATTTCTTCACTCACCATGTCATTACCTTGTGAGATTGAAGATGTTGAGGTGTGCAAGCAATCGGATATGGAAGTAGTGGTGGACTCTTTAAGATCGAAAAGAGTGAAGAGCTCATGCACCAACTCCTTCATCATAATACCGTCTTCATCAAGATTGGACCCACCATATATATCTTCAAGTTTAGTCCAAACTTCATGAGCTGACTTGCAAGTCGAGATAGACTTAAACACTTCAGGACTTATGGTTCGATGAATGGCAAGAAAAGCCTCACAATCAAGATACATTTCATTAGTAGATGAAGATGCATCATCCTTTTTGTCGGAAATCCCTACAAGAACAATTCATAAAGTATTTGGGCCCATGGTCCGAAAGTGATGAAGCATACGAATTCTCCATAGGGTATAATTTGTGCCATCAAAGTCAAAGATGCCATTGTGCACTAATCCAATAGTCGACATCGATACTCTCTAGGTCGTGAAACCTAATTAAAGAGAGACCTAGCTCTGATACCAATTGAAAAGACCTCGATGACGCCTAGAGGGGGGGTGAATAGTCTATTTAAAAACTTCTTTGGATTTGGCTTGAAACTACTGCGGAAATAAACTAAGAGGGTACTTGTCAAGCACAAATTCTAAATGCACTAGGCACTGCAATGTGTATCAACAACACGATCTACCAAGATGGACACAATACAGTTACTAACAAGCACAAGTATGTTACACAAACTTACTTGAGCTATATCACAGACAAGTAGGTGAACAACACAAGATACTAGGTCACACTATATCACACGATATATCAAAGGCTGCAAGTATGAACGTGTGGATATAGAGGGTATGCTTGAATGATTAATCTTGTACAAGAAATAGCCAACACAATATAATGAGCACAAACAATATGCAGTGTATGTATGCTCAAGTAACACAAGTAAACCACAAGTAAGGAGTTAGGGTTAAGGATAACCAAGGTCACTAAGACGAAGATGTATCCTGATGTTCACTTCCTTGGAGGGAAGCTAGTCACCGTTAGAGAGGTGGATGTTAACACGAAGGCACACCAATGCCACGAAGGCTCACCCTATTCTCCCTTTGAGATAACACCACGAAGGCGTTTCTCAACCACTAGTGGTAAGCCTTATAGGTGGCTTCCAAACCCTCACAAACTTTTTCGGGGGGTAATCACATGGATTGATTCCTCTCCGAAGAACTCCTACCGCCTAGGAGTCTCCAACCTCCAAGAGTAACAAGATCACGGGAGTGCTCAAAACTTGCTCAAATCTCAGATAGCTTGGGTTGAGAGGAGGAGAGGGAGACGATCTATCTTTTGATTGGAACAACTCTCAAAGGGGCTCACAAATGCTCTTGGGATCTAAGATTTGGTGTGAGCAAGTGTGTGTGAGGTAGAAGTGTGTTCTTATGAGGATAAGGTTGTGTTGGGCTATCCTCTCACGAAGTGGGAGGGGGGTATTTATAGTGGGGAGAGAAAAACAGCCGTTGGGGACACTTTAAGTCACACAGGGTCCGAACGTCCGACAATTTCCGAAAGTCCGAGCGTCCGCGAGGGGTCGGACGTCCAACAGGGGTCGGTCGTCCGAGGCCTGTAGATATCACTGAAAATACTATGAATTGAACAGCGACCGGACGTCCGGAGAAGACCGGAAATCCGAGTTATTCGACTCAACTTCTTCTGGTGGGAGGTTCCGGATTTCCGAAAGGGGACGGACGTCCGGGCCTTGGACGTCCGAAGGGAGCCAGAAATCCGAGTTATAGAGCTTATGTTCTTCTGGTGCAGGGCTCCGGATTTCCGAAGCTGGTCGGACGTCCGGTGCTCGGATGTCCGGAGGGAGCCGGAAATCCGAGTTATAGAACTCAAGTATCTCTGATGCATAGTTTCGGATTTCCGAAGCTGGTCGGACGTCCGGGCCTCGGAAGTCCAAAGGAGGGCCGGAAGTCCGAGTTATATGGCTCTGATTTCTCTGGTATAGGATTCCGGATTTCCGAAGCAGTCGGTCATCCGGCCCTCGGACGTCCGGAGGAAGCCGGATGTCCGAGGCACTGGTTCTGTTTTCAGATAACAGCAGAGCAGTGGAGATGTGGTCTGAGCAGAACAGTGGAGATGTAGTTTGAGCAAGTTCATCGCAAAACCTGTGATCCCCTCTTAATAGTGCGGGATCCCTAAAGACTCAAGAATCATAAAAGGGGGTACTGATGATCCATACTTGAGTGTATACTTTTATTCGCTGAAGGAACTGATACCTTTGAGTTAGCCCTTTCACTTGAGTTAGCCCTTTCACTTGAGCTTGATGTTGTTGTTCCTTCTTGGCTCAAGTTGAAAGCAAGACATGATGAGGTCTTCAAGTAGCTCTCCCATACACAATGTGGAAAGCCTAGCTTATGTATTCATCTTCATTTGTCCACCATGTGAACATCCACAAGAATCAGGCATGTAGTGCTCAGGAATGCTTATCTTGATCTTGTCCTTGTTAGCACATGAGCTTGTCCTTATCAACACATGATCATTAGCAATAGTTTCAATGATATATTCGTGATGATCCACTTGAACTTGCACACCACAATCTTGATGACGATTGCCACTTGACGTCATCCTTCATGGGTTGTATGAGATCTTCCTTTTGACGCAAGCCCATGGAAGCACACCTAACCCCCACATAGGACTCTCACAAAGACCATGGGTTAGTACACAAACACGTAATGGACAATGCTTACCATACCATGGGATCGCTTGATCCCTCTCGGTACATCTTATACGCTTTGTGTGTTGGTCATCTTGATTTACTCTTTGTCTGAGATCTTGATCAACCTAGTGTCTCCATGACCATTCTTTGGATAATACCTTGAATACCATCTTGGTCATCATATAAACTCCTTGAACCCAACAGATGGACTTCAAGAAGTGCCTATGGACAAATCCTATAAATATAACTTAAGGCAACCATTAGTCCATACGAATTGTCATCAATTACCAAAACCACATATGGAGATATATGCTCTAACAGGCGCGACGATGGACCACCTCAGCTCTGGTGCGTTGTATAGACTCGCAATGAAATGTCCACACTGTATAATTAGGCTTAAAACCCCTCCTATGCAGGTGTTTAATCATTACAGCCTCTGTCGTCTTTTTATAGTTGTCGCATTCAGGACAGGGGCAATAGTTTCTTTCCTGGCCATTTGCAAATGCGGCTTTCACAAATTCCTTGGTTTTTAGAAACCATTCTTTCGTCATCTCTTTGTGACTGGGGTGACCGGTATACATCCACGCACGATCACTCATCTTGCCTAGCTACTAAAGAGGCAAGAAACATATTTATATATAATTTAGAGTATATATTCATAAGTTAATCAAGTTCACCGTTTTTATTACGTCCATGCAACCTACACGCTAATAGGTAAAGATAGGTCCTAATCCCACCCGAGTATGTGTAGATTGGGTTCGTTTTCCCATGCTCTGCTCCGGATCCAACGCCAAATTTTGGCAGCACCTCCCCGCTATTCTCGTGATACACGTCTCCGCAATAAATAGAGAGGATGTGTATCCAGAGAACAATAGGGAGGCACTGATGAAATTATGCATCGGATCCGGAACAAAGCATATGGGAAAACGAACCCAATCTACACGTACTCGGCTGTCCATGGATAACATTGGACAATTCGAAAGAATCACGGTTATAAATATAAGCAAATGCATGCATATTTATAACTGTAACCCTTTTGAACGGGAGACGCATACTGGTCACGCATACTGATAAATTAATTTAATTACCTAAATCTAGCAAGTTTCATCCAAAAACCAACCCATAGTAAATGAAGGGGCGAGGAGGAGATGACATTTGTACTGACCCAGGAATGCAGGGGCGGAGCTCGTACAACGCACGGGGAGGTGTTCGCACAGCAGACCTCAGAGCGACGAGACAACTGTCACATGTAAATCCACCCGATCAACACAAATATGTCAATTATGTCCTTTTGGAGCTATATGGGCTAATTATGTCATTTTAGAGGAAAACAAGCTAAGAATATAATATTCATGAGCTAACCAAGGTTTTTATGCCATATTGAGCTTATTATGTCATTTTGGAGGATAATTAGCTAAGTTGTGAGCTAAACAAGGTTCTTATGATGTTTTTACCCTAACTAAGCTAATTATGTCATTTTGGAGGATAATTAGCTAAGTATGTCTTTGTTGGGGAAAATAAGCTACGTAGAAGAAGAAAGAGAAGAAGCAAGAAGAGAAGAAGGAGAAGGAGGAGAAGGAGGAGGAGGAGGAGGAGAATAAGAAGGAGGAGGAGGAGAAGGAGAAGGAGAAGAAGGAGGAGAGAAGAAGGAGAATAAGAAGGAGAAGAAGGAGGGAGAAGAAGAAGGAGAAGGAGGAGGAGAGAAGAAGGAGAAGAAGGAGAGCTCCTTCTCGTCCTCCTCCGTCTGTGTAACGACTCAGATGCGGTCTGATACGTCTCCATCGTATCTACTTTTCCAAACTCTTTTGCCCTTGTTTTGGACTATAATTTGCATGATTTGAATGGAACTAACCTAGACTGACGCTGTTTTCAGCTGAATTGCCTTGGTGTTATATTTGTGCAGAAATCAAAGTTCTCCAAACGTCCTGAAAATTTACGGGGAGCAGTTTTGGAAAATATCAAAAATATCTACGCCAAGTTCCACCTCACGGGGTGCGTGCTACCTCAAAAAGATCCACGGCAGCGGGCCGGAAATACTTCTGATTGTTCTGCTGTGTATCCCTTGCAACGGCGCCAGGAAGTAGTTGTGTCGACGGCACCAGGAATCCTTCAGCTATGGCTACGCCTTAAGGGACTTCCTAGGCAAGTATGCAAAGGATTTCCCCCGTGGCCTTGGAGCCTTGCGTTGGTGTTCCCTCGAAGCGGAAAGGGTGATGTAGCACAGCGGCGGTAAGTATTTCCCTCAGTTTGAGAACCAAGGTATCAATCCAGCGGAAGAGTATCTCAAGATCCTACACAAACACAAAATCTTGCATCCAACGCTATGAAGGGGTTGTCAATCCCTTATAGATTGTTTGCCAAGTGAGAACTGAAAGCAACAAAGTAACAAAGCAAAGTAAAAGCGGAGATGTAAACGATGGATGTGAATAGACCCGGGGGCCATAGTGTTTACTAGTGGCTTCTCTCATGAAAGCAAGTAGACGGTGGGTGAACAAATTACTGTCAAGCAATTGATAGAACTGTGCAGAGTCGTGACGATATCTATGCAATGATTATTTCTATAGGCATCACGTCCGAAACAAGTAGACCGATACTTTCTGCATCTACTACTATTACTCCACACATCGACCGCTATCCAGCATGCATCTAGTGTATTAAGTCCATAAGAACAGAGTAACGCCTTAAGCAAGATGACATGATGTGGAGGGATAATCACAAACCAATGATAAAAACCCCATCTTTTTACCCTTGATGGCAACTGCTTGATGTGTGCCTTGCTGCCCCTACTGTCACTGGGAAAGGTCACCACATGGCAGAACCCAAAACCAAGCACTTCTCCCATTACAAGAATCATAGATCTAGTTGGCCAAACAAAACCCAAGACTCGGAGAGACTTACAAGGATATCAAATCATGCATATAAGAAATCAGCAAAGACTCAAATATATATCATAGATAATCTGATCACAAGTCCACAATTCATTGGATCTCGACAAACACACCGCCAAACAAGATTACATAGGATAGATCTCCATGAAGATCATGGAGAACTTTGTATTGAAGATCCAAGAGAGAGAAGAAGCCATCGAGCTACTAACTGCGGACCCGTAGGTCTGAAGTGAACTACTCACGAGTCATTGGAGGGGCGATGATGATGATGATGAAGCCCTCCAACTCCAAAGTCCCCTCCGGCAGGGCGCCGGGAAGGGTCTCCAGATGAGATCTCGCGGAAACGGAGGGTTGCGGCGGCGGAAAAGTATTTTCGAGGCTCCCCTGATTTTTTGCGGAATATTTGGGAATATATAGGCGCAAGATCTAGGTCAGGGGGCGGCGAGGGTGGCCACTAGCATGCCCACCGCCGCCACCCCCGTCGTGGCGTGGTGGGAGCTTGTGGGCTCCCTAGGGCCCACCTGGCTTGGCCCAAAGGCTCCCTGGTCTTCTTTCGTTCGGGAAAAAATCATTTCGGGATTTTTATTCCGTTTGGACTCTGTTCCAAAATCAGATCTGAAAAGAGTCTAAAACACGGAAAAAACAGGAACTAGCACTTGGCACTGAATTAATAAGTTAGTCCCAAAAAGATATAAAAAGGTACATAAAACATACAAAGAAGGCAAGATAACAGCGTGAAACCATCAAAAATTATAGATACGTTTAAGACGTATCAGTGGGCCAGTGGGCCACAAGCCCCTGCTCCTTCACCACCCCCCTGGTGGCGGTGGGCAGGCTTGTGGGGCCCACAGGCACCTGCCGCCCCAACTCCAGCTCTATAACTTCTCTTTCGTCCCAGAAAAAATAAAAAGAGAAGTTTTCATCGCGTTTTCGATACGGAGGCGCCGTCGCCACCTGTTCTTCATCTGGAGGGCAGATCTGGAGTCTGTCTTGGGCTCCGGAGAGGGGAAATCGTCGCCATCATCATCATCAACCTTCTTCCCTCTCCAATTCCATGAAGCTCTTCGTCGTTCGTGAGTAATCTATTCGTAGGCTCGCTGGGCGGTGATGAGTAGGATGAGATCTATCATGTAATCGAGTTAGTTTTGATGGGGATTGATCCCTAGTATCCACTATATTCTGAGATTTGATGTTGCTACTACTTTGCCATGCTTAATGCTTGTCACTAGGGCCCGAGTGCCATGATTTCAGATCTGAAATTATTATGTCGTTACCAATATATGTGTGTTTTAGATCCGATCTTGCAAGTTGTAGTTACCTACTATGTGTTATGATCCGGCAACCCCGGAGTGACAATAACCGGAACCACTCCTCGTGATGACCATAGTTTGAGGAGTTCATGTGTTCACCAAGTGCTAATGCGTTGGTCCTGTTCTTTATTAAAAGGAGAACCTTAATATCTCGTAGTTTCCTTTTGGACCCCGCTGCCACGAGAGGGATGGACAATAGATGTCATGGAAGTTCTTTTCCCTAAGCACGTATGACGACACACGGAATGCATGCCTACATCACATTGACGAACGGGAGCTAGCCACTTATCTCTCCGTGTTATAGCCGTTGCATGATGAATATCATCCAAACAAATCACCGACCCATTGCCTACGAGTTTGTCCTACTACTTTTGTTACTTGTCTTGCTCTGCTGCTACTACTATTGCTACTGCTGTTACTTGTCTTGCTCTGCTGCTACTACTGTTGCTACTGTTGTTGCTACTTGCTATTGTTGTTCCTTGCCACTGCTATTGCTCGTTACACTGCTACTACCTGCTACATTGTTGATTCGCCTGGCCATTGACGGGAATTGACAGCTTCCATCAATGCGGCCACAGAAGCGCCATTGATACAATCGTTAGGAATAGTCTGCTGTCAACAGATCATTTCTGACACCGTTGTTATCATACTACTTTGTTGTTACTACTGTTCTTGCAGATACTAATCTTTCATGTGTGGTTGAATCTGACAAATTCCGCTGCTAATACTCGAGAGTATTCTCTCACCTCCTTTAGGCGATCTACAAATTTGGGTCGAATACTCTACCCTCGAAAACTGTTGCGAACCCACGCGTTGGTGGGCCATCAACAACATTCTTCCAGTTTCATTGCCGGGGAGTGCTATCAGCATTCTTCTAGTGCCGTTGCAGGAGAAGGTTTGTTGTTATAAGCATTCGTCTAGTTAACGTTAGAGATTGCTCGATCAGCATTTTTCTGGCGCCGTTGCTGCGGAGGTATTGCTATATTCTCTGAGTCACTTGGGATTTATATCTGTTGATCACTATGAAGAATCTGAAGGATCCGAAGACCAAAGTCTTGCCCTCAACTACGAGGGGAGGTAAGGAATTGCCATCTAGCTCTGCACTTGATTCACCTTCAGTTATGAGTAAGTTTGCGACTTCACCTCCTGCTAGAAATCTTGATATGTCGCCTGTGCTTGATGATGCTTGTGATACTACTCCTAGAGATGTTATGCTTGATACTATGCCTGATGATACTATGATTGATACTATGCTTGATACTGCTAGAGATGTTATGCCTGATACTGCTAGAGATGCTATGCTTCATACTGCTTTGCCTGATGATGCTAGAGATGCTATTTTGCCTGATGATGCTATGCTTGATACTGCTAGAGATACTCCTTTGCCTAATGTTCCATTAGGAGTGTTCCTTGATGCTCATATTGCTAGAGTTACTGCCAATGCTCGTGATGCTTCTGAAACTACCGATACTATTGAGATAGAACCTGCTTTTGCTCCTGTTAGATCTAGCTCTCCTAGATATGAATTGCCTGATATACCTGAGGGTTACGTTATGGAGGGAGAGATAGCTGAGGATTTTCTTGCATGTAAGGATGCCTATGACGCTGAGAAATTAATTCTCAAGTGGAAGGAAAAATCTCGGGAAGCTAGGATGAAAAATGACCCGAAGTTTGCCACTTCGCCTATCTTTGTCACCGATAAGGATTATGAATTCTCTGTCGACCCTGAGATAATCTCTCTAGTCGAATCTGATCCTTTTCATGGTTATGAGTCTGAGACAGTCATAGCCCATCTTGCCAAGTATCTGAAATAGCCAACCTTTTCACTAATGAGGAGAAGATCCGCCACTACTATATCCTTAAGATGTTTCCTTTCTCTCTAAAGGATGACGCTAAAGTCTGGTTCACCTCTCTTGCTCCTGGATGTGTGCGTAGTCCGCAGGAGATGGTCTATTACTTCTGTGAGAAATATTTCCCTGCCCATAAGAAGCAAGCTGCCTTGCAGGAAATATACAACTTTGCTCAACTCCAAGAAGAGAGTTTTCCACAAGCTTGGGGGAGGCTCGTCCACCTACAAAATGCTTTGCCTGATCACCCTCTTAAGAAGAACGAGATACTTGATATCCTCTATAACGGACTTACCGATGCCTCTAGAGACTACCTAGATAGTTGTGCCGGTTGTGTTTTTAGGGAACGAACTGTAGAACAAGCTGAGACCCTACTGAATAACCTCTTGATCAACAATAATTCTTGGACTATCCCCGAACCACCTCCTAAGCCAACTCCAAAGAAAAGAGGTATTCTATTCCTCAGTCCTAAAGATATGCAAGAAGCCAAGAAATCTATGCAAGAGAAAGGCATTAGATCTGAAGATGTCAAAAATCTACCACCTATCGAAGATATCAACGGTCTCGATAACACGATACAGGTAGTAGAAGTGAATTCTTTTCGTAGGTTTGATGAGAGTGATATTCCTTTTGATAAACCTGCTAGCCTATGCTTTGATGAATTTGACAACTTTGTTGCCAAACAACAGAGTTTCAATGATTATGTTAGCAGACATTTGGAACAAAGTACTCGTATGCTTAGCCATTTAAGTGCTTGTGTAGACAGAAATGTGAATGCTCTGAAGCTCCTGAGTAAACATGCATCTATGATTACTACTCAGGTAGAACAAGTACTTACAGCTTAGAATGACCTGCTCAATGAATTAAATGACAACTCTGTCAGAGTCATTACTAGAGGAGGCAAAATGACTCAGGAACCTTTGTATCCTGAAGGTCATCCTAAGAGAATTGATCAAGATTCTCAAGGAATCAATGCTGATACACCTAGTCATCCTAAGGAGAAGAAGAAGGATGATAGAAGTCTACACGCCAGTTCACCAAATACTGTCACACCTGAAGAACCTAATGATATTTCTGCGTCTGATGCGGAAACACAATCCGGTGATGAACATAAACCTGGTGACAACATGGATAGTGATGTTCATAATAATTCTCAACCTAGCCATGATGAGGATGTGGAGATTGAACCTACGGTTAATCCTGATAATCCACAACCTAAGAGATACGATAAGAATGACTTTACTGCTAGGAAGTATGGTAAAGAAAGAGAGCCATGGGTTAAGAGACCTATGTCCTTTCCTCCTAAGCCATCCAAGAAAAAGGATGATGAGGATTTTGAGCGCTTCGTTGAGATGATAAGACCCGTCTTTCTGAAGATGCGGTTAACTGATATGCTCAAGATGTCTCTGTATGCCAAGTACATGAAAGATATCGTGACTAATAAACGGAAGATACCAGATCTTGAGATCTCCACCATGCTTTCCAATTACACTTTCAAAGGTGGAACTCCTAAGAAACTTGGTGATCCCGGAGTGCCCACTATACCTTGCTCCATTAAAGGAAACTATGTAAGAATTGCCTTATGTGATCTTGGAGCCGGTGTTAGTGTTATGCCACTCTCTCTTTGTCGTAGACTGGAGTTGGATAAGTTGACACCCACTGAAATTTCTATGCAAATGGCCGACAAATCAACTGCTTTCCCTATCGGCATTTGCGAGGATGTGCCTGTTGTGGTTGCTAATACCACTGTCTTAACAGACTTTGTTATCTTGGATATTCCCGAGGACGATGACATGGCTATCATCCTCGGAAGACCCTTTTTAAACACTGCAGGGGCTGTTATAGATTGCAACAAAGGCAATGTCACTTTCCATGACAACAGTAATGAACACACAGTGCACTTTCCGAAGAAACGAGATCCAGTACATTGCATCAATGCTATCGAAAAGACTTCATCGATTCTCATTGGGAGCTTTGAATGCCCTATTCCTCGTGTCAAGATGAAGTATGATTTGCTTGTTGGGGAGATACATTGTGACAGCCCGATGCCGACGTTCCAGAAGATTCCCCTTTTCCTTTCCGTTTCCGTTGTGTGGGTATTTTTACTTGTTGCATCATCATGTAGTTTCATCATCGCATCATGCATGCCATCTTGCATCGTCTGTCACGTGGGGTGTTTTGAGTGTTGTGCTTCGAGTGATCACCGAGTCGTAGTGCGATAGTAGCTCCCCCTCTCCCCTCTTATTTTGTTTTGTGGTTTGGCTAATGTTTCGTTTTAACCCCTTTTAAAAATTCGTCTTCTTTTAAAAGGGTTCGTCTTCTTCTTTTCAAATAAACGTTCCTTTTATTAAATGTGGGGGCAACCCCTTGGGTTTTCTATATTTTCTCCTTTTGTTTTATTTTAAAAACCGTCTCATTTTCTTTTCTCTTTTAAAACACTTCTATTTTGTTCTTAAAATAAAAAAAAGGTTTTAATTTTAATTCTTCAAAGATTTTGTTTTATTTCTTTTAACAATGCCCAATCTATTTATTATAGATGGGTTATGTTTTTAAAGAGTCAAAAGTATTTATTTTATTTTATTTTGTTTAATCCTTTTTATTTTGTGTGTATTTCTATTTAAAAAAACAAATCAAGTTGAGAGAGAGGGAAGGAGGAGCCGGCCCAGGCCAAGGCCTTCCCGGCCCGCAGCCAGCTGCCCTCTCTGACCTAGCACAGGCAGCCCCCTCGATCCCCATCTCCCTCTCGTTCTTTCCTCCTTCCAGCGCCTCCTTCCTCCTGTCCTCGCGCTCGATCCTCTCCACCTCGGCCCCGCAGCAGCCGGTTGCTCGCCGCCCTGCCATGGCCTTGAGCTCGCCGTGCCCCTGCCCGAGGTGCCCCGCGCCTGCCTGCTCCACCCCGCGTCCAACACTCCACCCCGCGAGCCATGGCCTCTCCCCGCCTCCCCGCGCCACCAGCAGCCGGTGCCCCGTGTGCCGCCCTCGCTCCCACCGGTCGCCGCCTCTGTGCTCCCCGCGCCCCGCCGAGGTCGCCGAGCCCGGCTCGCCCCCGTGCCCCACCGTCACCCGCGCGCCGCCTCACCGTCTCCTCCCGCCGGAGTTCCTCGCGTGCCAGCGCCCTTGGCCCCGCGCCGCCCCGCCGCCATGCTATTCCCTGCCGCCGTTTCCCATACGCTGGTGCCGAGCATGTAGCTTGCATGTGTTCCTGCTGCCGAGCTTGCCTCCTGTCGCTATACATCCGGTTGCTATTGCCCGATTTGCTAGCTGTTGTTGCGTTTTGCTGCTGCTGGTAGCCGTTGCGTGCATGTGCTTTGCTGCTAGGTAGTTGTTGCTTGCCTGCTGGATGATGTTGCCCATTGCTTGCTATTTTCCTGATGTTGCTCTTGCTGTTTGCTAGTAGCTGCTATTGCTAGCTTGTTGTAGTTGTTGTTGCTTGCTGCTTAGCGCTTGCTGCTGCCTTGCTTGCTTTGCTAGAAGCTAGTTGTTGTAGTTGCTGCGGGCTGCTGCTTACCGTCGATGCCGCTAGGTTGCTGTCGTAGTTGCCTGATGTTGCTGTTGTGTCGCTTGCCGTCGCCGCTTAGACCCTCCCCGCCGCCGTGGAACCGACAAGATCGGCGAGTACCACGACGTCCTCGACGACCCCCGGAACGTGTTCGACTACCGACGCCGAAGACCCTGTGCCGACGAGAAGAACCGTGTCCAACTACCATCGACGAGACCGTGCACGACTACTTCCACGACGACCGTTGTTCCCCTTCACCGAACCGAACCGCTCCGATTCGCACGCGTCGAAGGTATACCGATGAGACGTGTCGTGTAACGAATGTGATGTATGAGTTGTATGTATGTTGCACCGTATGTTTGCGCCTGTATGTGTTGCCCATTGCATGTTGTCCCTCTATGTTGTGCCCGACACATGGGAACCCGAGATACGGGATCACCCCATATTTACTTACCGTTCCCGCACGCGTTCCCAGTACGTTGGCACCATATCTCGACGAGTTATGGGGATAGGTACGTTGCCGTGGCATCGTTTCCGTCTTGTCGACATAGTTCCCCTTTCGCTCGCCGTGGCGACACCTGTTTCTTTCCCTTCTTGCCCATGTTCAAACTCGCATGCATGACGCATTCATGGCATATGATCTTGAGTTGCATGTCTCTCGTGTCGTAGCTCCGTTCTATGCTCCGCGTGATAACCGACTAGAACATGTAGGATCATCGCTACACCCTTGCCATGTTAAAAACTTTTAATATTGTCGTGTAAATAATCGGGAATGAATTAAACAATTAATCATGGAGTTTCGTCGATATGCAACCGTTGCATATCGAGCTTCACTTAATGTGTAGAGTTTGTGTGAGGTGAATTGCCATGCCATGCCTTGCATTTTAACGTGTTCATGCATCATACTAGGTTCTGCATCATGTTGTGCATCGTGTGGTGAATATCTGTGTTGATGTTGTTTTCGGTTTGCTCCGTCTCGATAGAGTTCCGCAAGCGTGTCCGAATGTGAGGACCCGTTCGACTATGTTGGTTCGTCTGCTTCACCGAGTTGTTCTTCTTCCAAGCGGGATCTCAGGCAAGATGACCATTTCCCCAGATATCATTACTATCATTGCCATGCTAGCTTATCGCTTCTATCGTTTATGTCTCGTTGCCTACCACATGTTTAATATCAGCCTCTCAACAATGCCATGAAAACCATCAACCTGTTCAACCTAGCAAACCACTGATTGGCTATGTTACTGCTTGCTTAACCCTGTTGATAGCGTTGCTAGTTGCAGGTGCAGTTACTTCCATGTGATTACATGGGTTCCTTGTCATATCACCATATTAAATGCTATTTAATTTAATGCACCTATATACTTGGTAAAAGGTGGAAGGCTCGGCCTTTCTAGCCTGGTGTCTTGTTCCACCTTTGCCCCCTTAGTTTCCGGCTACCGGTGTTATGCTCCATAATTGAGCGCTCCTAACACGATCGGGGTTGTTATGGGGACCCCCTTGATAATTCGTTTTAGATTAAAGCTGGTCTGGCAAGGCCCAACATTGGTACTACATTTGCCTAATCACCTAATAAACTTGCATAGGGACTTTCCAGACCCCGAGGATAATTTAATCAACCCCCGGGCCAGTGCTCCTCATGAGTGTTGGTCCAAAACAGAGCACTGTGCGGGGCCACCGCGAGGAAACTCGAGGTTTGGCACTTGTACGCGTCGCTTATCCGCCGTGTCCTGAGAACGAGATACGCGGCTCCTATCGGGATCGTCGACACGCCGGGTGGCCTTGCTGGATTAGTTTTACCTTGTCGGAATATCTTGTCCATCGGGATTCTAGTGATACTTTGGGTAATCTCAGAGTTGAGGTTTTCCACTAGGGAATCCGACGAGATCGCGAGCTTCGTGATTGAGGATTTCTATGCGGCTTGTGGTAATTTGTGATGGACTAGTTGGAGCACCCCCGCAGGGTTAAATCTTTTCGGAAAGCCGTGTCCGCGGTTATGTGGCAACGTGGAAACTTTGTTTTAACACTGGTTCTAGATAACTTGAAGTTAACTTAATTAAAACTTGCCAACTGTGTGTGTAACCGTGACTGTCTCTTTTGTGAGTTCCTTCTCCGATCGAGGACACGGTGGGGTTACGTCTGACGTAGGTAGGTGTTCAGGATCATTCATTTGATCATCAGTAGTTCACGTCCGTTATGCGTAGATCTTCCCCCTCTTATTTCTTGTACTCGTAAGTTTAGCCACCAAATATAGGCTTAGTCGCTGCTGCAACCTCACAACTAAACCATGCCTCACCCATTAAGCTTTGCTAGTCTTGATACCTTTGGAAATGATATTGCTGAGTCCCCTGTGGCTCACAGATTACTACAACACCAGTTGCAGGTACAGGTAAAGGTTACTTGACGCGAGCGCGTTGATTGTACATTTGGAGTTGCTTCTTCTTCTTCTTCTTCATCGATCTAGGATGGGTTCCAGGCCGGCAGCCTGGGATAGCAAGGATGGACGTCGTTCTTATTTTTCTCGTTTGTTTTCGTCCATAGTCGGACCCTGCTCTTACCCTTGATGATTATGTAATGTACTGATGTGACTCTGATGTAGCTTGTGGCGAGTATAAGCCAACTCTGTATATATATCTCTTCTTTTTCAGTACATGTACTTGTGACGATATCCATTCTTGCGACACGACGAGATGCGCTTCTATCCCTGACGAGGCCTTCGTGCCAAATTGAGGATAGGGTCGCATCTTGGGCGTGACAAGTTGGTATCAGAGCAGTACCGACCTAGGAGCCCCCTTGATTGATCGAACTTGGCCGAGTCGAGTCTAATGAAAAAATACTTTGAGTCTAGTTATATATCGGAGAGTAGGATTCTTTTTTATCCTCTTCTATGCTCTGGTGAGTAATCTTGACGTAATATTTTAATTCTACTCCTCTTCTCACTCAAATTTTTTTTAGGATCACGCGGATATTTTTGAAATCTATATGATGCTGATGTGACGGAGTTCTGTCTTGGTGCCTCCTATCTGCTTTGAGTTTCAGCGGAGTTGAGATCCAGGGGATTCTTGAGCACATCGTTATCATTCAGATTTCTTAGTATCTCAGAACGAAGGATGTTCGTAATTGCTTCAATACTAGTAGTGACGAGATAACCCCGATGTCCCCAGTACTGGTGCAGATTGTTCGGGAGTACTGCCATACTTTGTATCGTTGTGATCACGAGGGTCTGTTGTAGATGAAGGTCCGAGATTCTGGTCGTGTGTTGACGGATGTGATACAGTTGACGGGTTAGTATAGGAGTTGTGTGATATTACTCCTTGTATCCGTGTACCAGATTGCATGACCAGATATTTCGGGAATTCATAGGTGGGAATTCAAGTACTTACTTATAGGACATTCTTCCAACAAATGCATGATGTTAGGTTGGGGTTCGACATCTAGTGGATTCGTTTGTTCATGGTCGACTTATAGCGGTACACGTTGTGTCTTAAAGAGTCCTTGTAGCTTGCTATGACTCGGGGATACTTCGTATGTCGGGTGCACTGCCTTGCACTTGATGGCTACTGTAAAATCGAGCCCGTGCGATCCTGTCCACGAAAATATCGGACGAAATCTTCCTCATGAGTTTGTTCTGGCTTGTTTCATAAGCCTCATCCCTTTGTTTTGCTGAATATGGTAATTTGTGTTGCTTCGATGTCAAGTGGTGATTTCAGATCTTTCCTAATCTGTGTTCTCATATTTTTTTGTGAATGCAAATTCTTTGCTCATTCAGATCGTCTTATCAATTCCATTCAACCGGTGTGTTTCTCTCCAAGTGAACTCAATCCTCTCCAATTTTGCAAGATCATTCTCTCATTTTATTCCGGAGTTCATCTCATCTAGCCCAAGTTGTCTTTGTTTTTCCCCACCCTCCCGCCCTTTTTCTCAGTGATTCAATTTTCATCCAAGAGTTTTCTTTTCATTGTGCTTCCACTGTCTGTGCTTTTCTCTCTTACCCGGTGATTCGTGATTCATTGTGAAGATTCTCAGGAGATTCCTGTCATATGTGTTCATTCTGTCATCCTTACCGGTGAATTTAATTCAGCTATCCGTGTTCATCATATCCTAATTATCCTTGTAATTCTTTTTCATGTTGGAGGTTCTTTTCAGCCTATGTTGTTCTTTTATTACTCTCTTTTTGATCCAGAGCGTTGAAGTTATCTCAGTAATTTTTGTTTTTAATCTTTTCAATTATTTCGAGGTGCTCAACCTCATCTAGTTTTCTTTTCACCGGTGCAATATCAATCTTTCTAGCAATATTTTCTAACGGTGGTTTCTTCGAGTGGGCCCATAACCCACAGGTTCCTTCCCAGGATCTTTCCTGGCTCTTTTAATCTTTTCCCGGAGATCATTAATTCTTTTCAACTATGACGTAAGTATGAATTTCATCAGTCATATTCCTTCTTCAAGATCTATTTGAATTAATTCTCATATTTGGCTCAACCTTGCATTCTTCTTTATTCCGGAGTGTCTCATTAATTCTTGGTGGTGTTCTCCTCCTCATTCTTAGCTTGCCATCCGAAGGAGTGTTTCTCTCAAATCTTTCTTCTTTCTCTTGGAGAGTCGTCATTTCAGCTTGGTGTCATCATCTTGATTGTTATCAATCATGAGTAATCCCTTTCGTGCTATCCGGTGCATTTCTGAGTTGTTTTTATTTCTCGTTCCTCCGAAGGCCATCATTTCAGAAGATTCTTCGTTCTCAGCTTTCAGCTTTCATCCTCAATTCCTCTCCATTGTTGTCTCTTCGTTCGTCTCTCAATTATTATGGTGCCTTGTTCTAGTTTTATTTCAGGTGGATCTTGATCTCTTCATTCTCATGTATCTCCATTAATTCGTGGTGTTCCCATTCAATTGTGATTTCTTACCGGTGCGTCTTTCAATCATGCCTCAAGTGGTGCTTATCTCTCTGCCTCTTCAAGATTCTTTCAAGAGGAATAAGTGCTGTGCTAAATCCATTGCTTGTCATCAATTAAACTTGATGAAGGATTAGCATAACATAATTCTTATTCTTGTTTCATCAAGTCATCTGAATTCTTCTTCCGGAGTGGCTCTTGGTTTCAATTCTTTTCTCGTGTGCTTATCTTTCTTTTTCGGAGTTCCAAGTTCTTTTAAGTATCTCTTTATGAGGCTTCATCTAAATCTTGGCAAGGTCATAATCTTATTCTTTTCTACCTTCATATCGTTGCATCATTCATTCGTATACGGAGGTCTTCATGGTGGTTCATCAAGGTTTCAATACATTCTCAAGTGTTCTTCAAGATTCTTGTTGGAGAACCTCAAGCATTCTTTCCCTTGCATTTCAGTGCATTTGTTCTTCCTTTATCCTTTGAGGTGGTATTATGGCATTCTTGTTAGTGTAGGAGTTTTGAAAAGTTTTCCTTTCAAGAATGAGATAATTAAATCCACCAATTCTAGGATCATGAGATATTTTCAACCCATGATTTCTTCATTGAGCTATCTTGGTTTGGATTTCACCTAAAGCTTTTCCTATGGATTTTTGCTGTTATGGTGCTTGTCATTAATCCAAGTTCTCAATGTATCCTCTTGATGTAAGAAATTGTTCATATCTTGTTTCTCCCAAGCAATCCTTGTTTCTTTTAGTGGTTGGTTGTCACTTCATTAGTTTGAAAGGTTTCCATAAGCCCACTACTATCTTGTCCTTTTCGTTGTTGTTTTTCCAACAACTCGGTTCAATTCTTCTCGCAAGGATGCTTGTCAAGTTCATTGGAGTTAGTAGTTGTCATTCTTTTCTTCTTTCTCTTCTTCCGTATGAGATAGTTCATATTCTCTTGTTCCGGAGTCATTGTGATGTTGCTCTTTTGGGTCTATCTTGTTCTTCTATCAAGATCTTGGTGTTACCTTGCTCTATTTAGTTGTTTGTTATGAATATTGTCTATTTCTTTCATCTTATCGAATTTTTTGTCCCACTTTCCTACCGAAGTGCTGCCGAAATTTTCCGTGAATTCTTGCTTCTTTCTCATATCATTCCTCATCTCTTTGCAACTTTCAAGGATCGTTGGTTTCACTCATTTGTCAAAGAAGCGACTAAGCTTTTACCTCTTGTTCTTCCTCATCCTCTTCCCCTTTCATTCTTGGATCTCGGGGCGATATCCTCTTGTAGTGTAGGAGAATTGTGAAAGCCCGATGCCGACGTTCCAGAAGATTCCCCTTTTCCTTTCCGTTTCCGTCGTGTGGGTATTTTTACTTGTTGCATCATCATGTAGTTGCATCATCGCATCATGCATGGCATCTTGCATCGTCTGTCGCGTGTGGTGTTTTGAGTGTTGTGCTTCGAGTGATCACCGAGTCGTAGTGCGATAGTAGCTCCCCCTCTCTCCTCTTATTTCATTTTGTGGTTTGGCTAAAGTTTCATTTTAACCCCTTTTAAAAATTCATCTTCTTTTAAAAGGGTTCGTCTTCTTCTTTTCAAATAAAAGTTCCTTTTATTAAATGTGGGGGCAACCCCTTGGGTTTTCTATATTTTCCCCTTTTGTTTTATTTTAAAAACCGTCTCATTTTCTTTTCTCTTTTAAAGCACTTTTATTTCGTTCTTAAAATAAAAAAAGGTTTTAATTTTAATTATTCAAAGGTTTTGTTTTATATCTTTTAACAATGCCCAATCTATTTATTATAGATGGGGTATGTTTTTAAAGAGTCAAAAGTATTTATTTTATTTTATTTTGTTTAATCCTTTTTCTTTTGTGTGTATTTCTATTTAAAAAAACAAATCAAGTTGAGAGAGAGGGAAGGAGGAGCCGGCCCAGGCCAAGGCCTTCCCAGCCCGCAGCCAGCTGCCCTCTCTGACCTAGCATAGGCAGCCCCCTCGATCCCCATCTCCCTCTCGTTCCTTCCTCCTTCCAGCGCCTCCTTCCTCCTGTCCTTGCGCTCGATCCTCTCCACCTCGGCCCCGCAGCAGCCGGTTGCTCGCCGCCCTGCCATGGCCTCGAGCTCGCCGTGCCCCTGCCCGAGGTGCCCCGCGCCTGCTGTGCTCCACCCCACGTCCAACGCTCCACCCCGCGAGCCATGGCCTCTCCCCGCCTCCCCGCGCCACCAGCAGTCGGTGCCCCGTGTGCCGCCCTCGCTCCCGCCGGTCGCCGCCTCTCTGCTCCCCGCGCCCCGCCGAGGTCGCCGAGCCCGGCTCGCCCCCGTGCCCCGCCGTCACCCGCGCGCCGCCTCGCCGTCTCCTCCCGCTGGAGTTCCTTGCGTGCCAGCGCACTTGGCCCCGCGCCGCCCCGCCGCCATGCTGTTCCCTGCCGCCGTTTCCCATGCGCTGGTGCTGAGAATGTAGCCTGGATGTGTTGTTGCTGCCGAGCTTGCCTCCTGTCGTTGTACATCCGGTTGCTATTGCCCGATTTGCTAGCTGCTGCTGTTGCGTTTTGCTGTCGTTAGCTGCTGCTGGTAGCCGTTGCGTGCGTGTGCTTTGCTGCTAGGTTAGCTGCTACTTGCCTGCTGGATGATGTTGCCCGTTGCTTGCTATTTGCCTGATGTTGCTCTTGCTGTTTGCTAGTACCTGCTATTGCTAGCTTGTTGTAGTTGTTGTTGCTTGCTGCTTAGCGCTTGCTGCTGCCTTGCTTGCTTTGCTAGAAGCTAGTTGTTGTAGTTGCTGGAGGCTGCTTCTTAACATCGATGCCGCTAGGTTGCTGTCGTAGTTGCCTGATGTTGTTGTTGTGTCGCTTGCCGTCGCCGCTTAGACCCTCCCCGCCACCGTGGAACCGACAAGATCGGCGAGTACCACGACGTCCGCGACGACCCCCAGAACGTGTTCGACTACCGACGCCGAAGACCCTGTGCCGACGAGAAGAACCGTGTACGACTACCATCGACGAGACCGTGTACGACTACTTCCACGACGACCGTTGTTCCCCTTCACCGAACCGAACCGCTCCGATTCGCACGCGTCGAAGGTATACCGATGAGACATGTCGTGTAACGAATGTGATGTATGAGTTGTGTATATGTTGCACCGTATGTTTGCGCATGTATATGTTTAACGTTGCACGTTGTCCCTCTATGTTGTGCCCGACACATGGGAACCCGAGATACGGGATCACCCCATATTTACTTACCGTTCCCGCACGCGTTCCCAGTACGTTGGCACCATATCTCGAGGAGTTATCGGGATAGGTACGTTGTCGGGGCATCGTTTCCGTCTTGTCGACATAGTTCCCCTTTCGCTCGCCGTGGCGACACCTGTTTCTTCCCTTCTTGCCCGTGTTGAAACTCGCATGCATGACACATTCATGGCATATGATCTTGAGTTGCATGTCTCTCGTGTCGTAGCTCCGTTCTATGCTCCGCGTGATAACCGACTAGGACATGTAGGATCATCGCTACACCCTTGCCATGTTAAAAACTTTTAATATTGTCGTGTAAATAATCGGGAGTGAAATAAATAATTAATCGTGGAGTTTCGCCGATATGCAACCGTTGCATATCGAGCTTCACTTAATGTGTAGAGTTTGTGTGAGGTGAATTGCCATGCCATGCCTTGCATTTTAACCTGTTCATGCATCATAGTAGGCTGTGCATCATTTGTGCATCGTGTGGTGAATTTCTGTGTTGATGTTGTTTTCGGTTTGCTCCGTCTCGATAGAGTTCCGCAAGCGTGTCGGAATGTGAGGACCTGTTCGACTACGTTGGTTCGTCTGCTTCACCGAGTTGTTCTTCTTCCAAGCGGGATCTCAGGCAAGATGACCATTTCCCCAGATACCATTACTATCATTGCCATGCTAGCTTATCGCTTCTATCATTTATGTCTCGTTGCCTACCACATGTTAAATATCAGCCTCTCAACAATGCCATGAAAACCTTCAACCTGTTCAACCTAGCAAACCACTGATTGGCTATGTTACTGCTTGCTTAACCCTGTTGATAGCGTTGCTAGTTGCAGGTGCAGTTGCTTCCATGTGATTACATGGGTTCCTTGTCATATCACCATATTAAATGCTATTTAATTTAATGCACCTATATACTTGGTAAAAGGTGGAAGGCTCGGCCTTTCTAGCCTGGTGTTTTGTTCCTCCTTTGCCCCCTTAGTTTCCGGCTACCGGTGTTATGTTCCATAATTGAGCGCTCCTAACACGATCGGGGTTGTTATGGGGACCCCCTTGATAATTCGTTTTAGATTAAAGCTGGTCTGGCAAGGCCCAACATTGGTACTACATTTTCCTAATCACCTAATAAACTTGCATAGGGACTTTCCGGACCCCGAGGATAATTTAATCAACCCCCGGGCCAGTGCTCCTCATGAGTGTTGGTCCAAAACAGAGCACTGTGCGGGGCCACCGCGAGGAAACTCGAGGTTTGGCACTTGTACGCGTCGCTTATCCGCCGTGTCGTGAGAACGAGATACGCGGCAGCTATCGGGATCGTCGACACGCCGGGCGGCCTTGCTGGATTAGTTTTACCTTGTCGGAATATCTTATGCATCTGGATTCCAGTGATACTTTGGGTAATCTCAGAGTTGAGGTTTTCCACTAGGGAATCCGACGAGATCGCGAGCTTCATGATTGAGGATTTCTATGCGGCTTGTGGTAATTTGTGACGGACTAGTTGGAGCACCCCTGCAGGGTTAAATCTTTTCGGAAAGCCGTGCCCGCGGTTATGTGGAAACGTGGAAACTTTGTTTAACACTGGTTCTAGATAACTTGAAGTTAACTTAATTAAAACTTACCAACTGTGTGCGTAACAGTGACTATCTCTTTCGTGAGTTCCTTCTCCGGTCGAGGACACGGTGGGGTTATGTCTGACGTAGGTAGGTGTTCAGGATCATTCATTTGATCATCAGTAGTTCACGTCCGTTATGCGTAGATCTTCCCCCTCTTATTTCTTGTACTCGTAAGTTTAGCCACCAAATATATGCTTAGCCGCTGCTGCGACCTCACCACTTAACCATGCCTCACCCATTAAGCTTTGCTAGTCTTGATACCTTTGGAAATGAGATTGCTGAGTCCCCTGTGGCTCACAGATTACTACAACACCAGTTGCAGGTACAGGTAAAGGTTACTTGACGCGAGCGCGTTGATTGTACATTTGGAGTTGCTTCTTCTTCTTCTTCTTCTTCATCGATCTGGGATGGGTTCTAGGCCGGCAGCCTGGGATAGCAAGGATGGACGTCGTTCTTATTTTTCTCGTTTGTTTTCGTCCGTAGTCGGACCCTGCTCTTACCCTTGATGATTATGTAATGTACTAATGTGACTCTGATGTAGCTTCTGGCGAGTGTAAGCCAACTCTGTGTATATATCTCTTCTTTTTCAGTACATGTACTTGTGACGATATCCATTCTTGCGACACGACGAGATGCGCTTCTATCCCTGACGAGGCCTTCGTGCCAAATCGAGGATAGGGTCGCATCTTGGGCGTGACATACATATCCCCATTGAGGTGACTTAGTGGCTATTCAAAAATTCTCCATTCTCTCTTGCGATTCGAGAAGGTTTTATCATAAGGACTTGATCAACCCCATTGACGAATTTCTTCCGATGACCATGAAAACGGATGAATCACAGAGTCACATACCTCTGTTTTGAGTCTTCATTTTCTGTTGCTTAGAAGAAAAATGATAGAATTAGTTTAGTTTTTCCTATTTTCTGTTTTAGCGTCCCGGAGAAAAATACCTTGAAAATAAAAGTTCTCTGATGGTCCTGAAAATTTAGTACGATTTTTTCTGGAATTTTCGAAAATTTCTGGGCCTGAGAGCTGGTCGGGGCCTGACCAGTGGGCCACAAGCCCCCCCACCGCCACCTACCCCCCTGGTGGCGGGGTGCAAGCTTGTGGAGCCCACAGGCACCCCCTCCACTCATTCCAGCTCCCGGCCTCTTCTTCCACCTCCAAAAAAAATTGTTTCGCAGCTCAAACTCGTGTTCTTGCTCATTTGGCTGTGATTTTCGATCTCCTTGCTCAAAGCACCATTCTCCGAACTGTTTTGGGGAAATTGATCCTTGGTAAGTGACTCCTCCATTGGTCCAATTAGTTTTTGCTCTAGTGCTTTATCCTTCGCGAATTCTTGCTACCTTGGTGACCCTGTTCTTGAGCTATAAATGTTGATTTTAGCTGGTCCCAAGTAGTTTTAGCGTGTGATATGGTCTCTAGGCACTAGTAGGAGTAGTTGCTAGAAGTTGGGTTGATCCTTGTTCACTTTTCTTCCGAAGTCTCTAAAAATTTCAGAATTTTTCAGAGCTAGAAAAAGGAAAAGATGAGGAGGTTCTTGAGAGGCTCTTCAAGCCGTAACCACAAGGAGGATGAGAGGAACCACCCCAAGTACGTAGTCCCTCGAGTCACAGAAGTTCGAGCGTGTGAGTGGCCAAGTGATGAATTTTTGCGCGCCGCCGGACTTTATGAAGACTTTTATTACTTGGTGGAGAACGTAAGTCTTACTGTGTTTGATGAAGATAAGTGCCCACAATATCTCCTCCTCACCAATATTTTCGTTCAAAGCTTCAACTTTTATCCGAGGAAGAAACCTCCCATGGTTGAGTTCATGATATACGATGTCCCCCAGTGCATGACGCTACAGGACTTTTGCAATGTATGCAAATTACCTTATGTTGGGGATATATGTGACCCTCGTCCACGGGACTTGGAGGATTTCATTGGTTCTATTGCTGTTGGAGAGGAGAGAGGAGTGTCCCGCGCTAGAATTGCTAGCATACATTTTCCTATGCTTCGGTACTTTTCGCTATTTGTGGGAAAATGTTCGATTGGCCGTGGGGAGGCTGGATCACTTAGTTCTCCAGACCTTGCGGTTTTGCGCGAAGGCCTTTATAACGATAAGACTTATAGCCTGTGTGCTATAGTATCTCAACGGTTGAACCTGAACCATTCTAAAGGTGTTGTCTATGGAGGTATCTATGCTACATGTCTTGCCAGACATTTTGAGATACCTATTAGACTGGGAGAGGAAGCAGAGATGCTTCTCCCTGAGAGATATCTGGATTATGACAGCATGGTTCGCCATGATTTTCTGGATAGAGATGCTAGTAGAAGGATGATTTATAACCTGGTGTTTAGTCAGGGTACTCGGGAGATTATTACTTTGCTTGCTCCTTCTTTGTTTGATCTTCATGCAGGCAGGTACACTATTATGCCCGCGGACATCTGCGCATATTGGGGCTTGGCCCAAACACAGGCGCCCGTGCCCGAACCGCCAGTCGAGTACCAGACTCTAGTTTATCAGTGGGAGCCAGAGGAGCTCACACAGCAGTGGCATCCATAGTCTGCTCCGGAGTATCCCGGAGCTGGTTATTTCCCACCTTGGGAGTAGACCAAGCTAGGCCAAAAGCCTAAGCTTGGGGGAGTACGTGTTCTCACCGACTTTACATTCATGCTTATGCTTTCACTTTGTTAGCCGGTGTTTACACTTTGCCACTGTATTATCCATGCTAGTTTCTTTTTGTTTTCTTGTTTTGTGTCCTTTTGAGAAAACCCAAAAAGATTTTTCTTTCTTCTTTTGCTTGTTGGGAGCTTTCTCGTGTAAATAGTTTTCTTTTTCTTTGTGTCGAGGTAGAAGATATTGGTTACAATGTTTAGTGGTTCTTACATGCTTACCTGTTTAGCTTTGAAAGAGCCATATTATTTTGTCTTCTCCTTTGTGTTTGCCTGCAGATTCAGCTTAGTCCAATGCGCTTATTATCGTTTTCATCGTTCGATCGTGCAAATGAAAGGCAACAATGATGATATATGATGAAGTGACTGAGACTGAAAAGCTGGTATGAACTCTATCTATTTTGTTTTGGTAAATATGACTAGCTTGTCAACCCAGATTTAGCTTTCTTGTGAGAGAACCATGTTTGCAATGACAACTTAGAGATCATAGTTTCTGATGCCATGCTTATTTAGCTAAGAGCTTATAATGGTTTGTCTTGATTGCCAACATAGATTTTGAGATGACTATGATGTAGTATGATAGGATGGTATTCTCCTTTGAATGTTTCAAGTGGCTTGACTTGGCGCATGTTCATGCATGTAGTTGAAACAAAATCAACATAGCCTCTATGATGTTCGTGTTCATGGTGATATATATCATGTTCATGCTTGCATTCAATGTTAGTCAAACTCATTGCATCTTGATGACTGTTGTCGCTCTCTAGTTGGTCGCTTCCCAGTCTTTTGCTAGCCTTCAATTGTACTAAGCGGGAATACTGCTTGTGCATCCACCTCCATAAACCCAAAAGTTTTTCCATGAGAGTCCACCATACCTACCTATTTGCGGTATCTACCTGCCGTTCCAAGAAAATTTGCATGTGCCACTCTCTAAACCTTCAAGAAATAAATATGTTTTGCATGCCCGAACCGCTCATGTGGTGACAGAGGGCTATTGGTATCTTCCATGCTAGGAGTGTTATCCTTGACATGTGTTTATTCACAGTCATTCACGAGAAAGGGGCCGGTATTTGGGATGCCCAGTTCCATGCTTAAATGGAAAACATAACTGTAAAACAAGACTCCCCCTGGATTGATGTTAGTATGGACGGTACCCGAGGATTTGGCTAGCCGTGGAGTGTGATTGATTGGTGGTGGGGGAGTTAAAACTTTACTTTTCTGTTTGGGAACCGCCTATAGCATGAGTAGCATGGAAGATATTGAGAACTCTTGGTCATTGCGTTGACAACGAAACCATGCCACCCAAAATTATTATCTCTGTTTTCAAAGCTTGAGCTCTGGCACCTATGCAAATCAATGCTTCCCTCTGCGAAGGGCCTGTCTATTTATTTTCCTGTCGAGTCATCCTCTTCTTATATAAGCACCAATTAGAGAGCACCTCTATCATTTTTATGCTTTGCTTTTGATTGATATTGAGTATGACTATGACTGGATCTTCGTTGCTATGAATTACAATGTTTAGTCAGCCCTTGACCTTTGAAAGTGCTTTGCATTTATGTTTTGCAGTCTCAGAAAGAGCTAGCGAGATACCACCTATTCATATTGCTTCATGCTTGTTTTGATTGAAGTGTTGGTATTCGAAACTGATTATTATTTGCTCGTTAGCTGATTATGCCATTGATATTAGTTTACCGTGAGACCTTTGTGTCATTTGCTTATGTGGTTAACTTGTGATCTTGCTGAAATTCTGGTTATGAGTTAGACATAGTCGCAACAACAAGATCAAACAGAGTTTGTCAGAGTTTTTCTTTCTCTCTCAGTTTGTCAACTGAGTTGCTTGAGGACAAGCAAGGTTTTAAGCTTGGGGGAGTTGATACGTCTCCAATGTATCAACTTTTCCAAACTCTTTTGCCCTTGTTTTGGACTATAATTTGCATGATTTGAATGGAACTAACCTGGACTGACGTTGTTTTCAGCAGAATTGCCTTGGTGTTATTTTTGTGCTGAAATCAAAGTTCTCCGAACGTCCTGAAAATTTACGGGGAGCAGTTTTGGAAAATATCAAAAATATCTGCGCCAAGTTCCACCTCAGGGGGTGGGCCAGTGGGCCACAAGCCCCTGCTCCGCCACCACCCCCCTGGTGGCGGTGGACAGGCTTGTGGGGCCCACACGGACCTGCCGCCCCCAACTCCAGCTCTATAAGTTGTCTTTCGTCCCAGAAAAAATAAAAAGAGAAGTTTTCGTCGCGTTTTCGATACGGAGGCGCCGCCACCACCTGTTCTTCATCTGGAGGGCAGATCTGGAGTCCGTCTTGGGCTCCGGAGAGGGGAAATCATCGCCATCGTCATCATCAACCTTCTTCCCTCTCCAATTCCATGAAGCTCTTTGCCATTTGTGAGTAATCTATTCGTAGGCTCGCTAGGTGGTGATGAGTAGGATGAGATCTATCATGTAATCGAGTTAGTTTTGATGGGGATTGATCCCTAGTATCCACTATGTTCTGAGATTTGATGTTGCTACGACTTTGCCATGCTTAATGCTTGTCACTAGGGCCCAAGTGCCATGATTTCAAATCTGAAATTATTATGTTGTCACCAATATATGTGTGTTTTAGATCCGATCTTGCAAGTTGTAGTTACCTACTATGTGTTATGATCCGGCAACCCCGGAGTGACAATAACCGGAACCACTCCCGGTGATGACCATAGTTTGAGGAGTTCATGTGTTCACCAAGTGCTAATGCGTTGGTCCGGTTCTTTATTAAAAGGAGAACCTTAATATCCCGTAGTTTCCTTTTGGACCCCGCTGCCACGGGAGGGATGGACAATAGATGTCATGCAAGTTCTTTTCCCTAAGCACGTATGACGACACATGGAATGCATGCCTACATCACATTGACGAACGGGAGCTAGCCACTTATCTCTCCGTGTTTAGCTGTTGCATGATGAATATCATCCAAACAAATCACCGACCCATTGCCTACGAGTTTGTCCTACTACTGCTGTTACTTGTCTTGCTCTGCTGGTACTACTGTTGCTACTACTGTTACTTGTCTTGCTCTGCTGCTCCTACTGTTGTTACTGCTGTTACTTGTCTTGCTGTGCTGCTACTACTGTTGCTACTGTTGTTACTTGTCTCGCTCTGCTGCTGCTACTACTGTTTCTACTACTGTCGCTTGCTACTGTTGCTACTTTCTACTGCTGTTCCTTGCCACTGCTATTGCTCGTTACACTGCTACTACCTGCTACACTATTGATTCACCTGACCGTTGACGGGAATTGACAACTTCCGTCAACCCGGCAACGGAAGCGCCATTGATACAATCGTTAGGAATAGTCTGCTGTCAACAGATCATTTCTGACACCGTTGTTATCATACTACTTTGTTGTTACTACTATGCTTGCAGATACTAATCTTTCAGGTGTGGTTGAATCTGACAAATTCAGCTGCTAATACTCGAGAGTATTCTCTCACCTCCTTTAGCTGATCTACAAATTTGGGTCGAATACTCTACCCTCGAAAACTGCTGCGAACCCACGCGTTGGTGGGCCATCAACAACATTCTTCCAGTTTCATTGTCGGGGAGTGCTATCAGCATTCTTCTGGTGCCGTTGCAGGAGAAGGTTTGTTGTTATAAGCATTCGTCTAGTTAAGCCAGAGATTGTGCGATCACGATCCTTTCCGATTTAGGGAACGAGGCCCCAAAATGGAAAGAAGCGCATCTAAGCGTTTCGCAAGCACGATAACATAGCACATACATAATAATAGAATGACAAATAGGGATTCATCTTCCATCTCATAGATAATATCAAAGTTTACATCACACATTTATTCAGACAAGGTAGTTCCACTACAGACTACATAACATGAGAAAAGGCTATGCTACCCTGCATGCTTGCCCACGATCACGACCACGCCTCAGTCTTCTAGATAGTTCATGTACAAGCGGTCGTTCTCCTCATCGTACTGCCATGCCAACTGCGTGCCGTCGGGATCACCTGTGTCGGGCGTACCTGTACCTGTTGGTGTGTTGAAGTAATCTGTGAGCCACGGGGACTCAGCAATCTATGACCTCGGTGCCAGAACTAGTCAAGTTATTAGGTAAGGAAAGTTCGGTGTTTAGGTTGCAGCATCCTAAGCTTTATGGTGGCTAACTTACGTAGAACAAGTTATTGATGGTGGTCTATACTAGCGGGCGAAATCTAGCTGATCACTAAGTGATCCTGAACACCTACTTACGTCAATCATAACCCCCACCGTGTTCCCGATCGAAGAGAGGTCTTCGAAGGGGACAGTCACGGTTACGCACACAGTTGGCACTTTTATTAGATTAGGTTCAAGTTATCTATAAACGTATGTTAACAAATATTCCAAGTTGCCACATAACCGCGGGCACAGCTTTCCAAAAGATTAAACCCTGCAGGGGTGCTCCAACTAGTCCATCACAAACGGTCACGGGCCGCAAAGTAATCCTCTATCACGAATCTCGTGATCTCGTTGGATTCCTTAGAGGAAAACCTCAACTCTAGGGTGAACCAAAGCTTCACTGGGATTCCCATATGCATGATATATCGTTAAGGTAAGACAAGACTAGCAGGACCTCCCGACGTGTCGACGACCCTGATAAGAGCCGCGTATCTCAGTCTCAGGATACGCCGGATAAGCGAAGCATACAGTGGCCAGAGAAATCTCCCGAGTTACCCCGGGATGGCCCCGCACGGTGCTCTAGTTTGGACCAACACTCATGAGGAGCACTGGCCCGGTTTGTTTATTACTTCCACGGGGGAGCTATTCCCTATGCAGATTATTATTAAATGATTAGCAAATTAACACCAATGTTGGGTCGTGCCGGACAAGTCTTAACACTACACGATTTATCAAGGGGGTCCCCATAACAACCCCGAACATGTTAGGAGCGATCAGTTATGGAATCAAACACCGGTAGGCGGAAACTATGGCGGCAATAACGGAACAAAACACCCAGAAAAAGGCTAGGCCTTCCATTATTTACCAAGTATATAGGTGCATTAATTAAATAACAGGTTTAACATAATGATATCAAACTCATGTTATCACATGAGACAAGGCACCTGTAACTAGCAACGCTATCATTAGAAGCTGGGCAAAGCCTACTTAGTCATTCAATATTTGCTAGGAGGGGGAAACTGTTTGGGTATCATGGCAATATCAGGAGGCAATTATTTCAGTGGTAAGCAGCGAGCATATGACGAAGGAAACGTGAAACTAGCATAACAAGTCTAGAGATGGAATCAAGGTCATATCATCTTGCCTGTGATGTCTTCAGCTTGGAACTGCTCTTGTTCGTCCTGCACGTACTCTCCCGGATCCACGTAGACGCTCTCCGATCCCGGTGCTACCCAACATAAAAATAGCATCCAATGAACAACAGCACCACAAGATGCAACAAGCACATGATGCATGAGATGAGAATGAACATGCATCTCTATTCTAGCTACTTACACATGCATGAGAAGAAAATACAACTTCTGGACAGAACTGCACCCTAAGCTATCTTGACATGCATGAGGATGACATGAATAGATGCGTCACGCGAAAACAATGCAAAAACATATAAAGAATGTTACGCAGAGAGCTACGGATCAACCGGAAACAACGAAACAAGAAATGGAGTCCTACGTATCAAATCCATCGCAACACACTCCAATGGCATACTTCTGGTATTCCCAGGTTGCCAAATCACAAAACAACCAAGTATGGATGGGGTGGTGCAAGGAATGTCACCACCATCAACTATGCACTCACAAGCATCAAAACATAAAAACTATACATTCTGTCCTAAACAGCATCATAGCAGTTTGAGAGCTACATGCAATGCACCTACAGCCACCCAAATGTGCCAAATAAGATATGTGGCAGAAGCTATTCAAAATATCTACAAGCATGGGCAAAAAGATAATACAAAGGAGTTACACACAGAAAGTTCTACAGCTGCTAACTTGGACAAAAATATCAGTTTTCAGGGACTTAGTGAAAATCTCAGATTCTCACTAGTTGTTTATGCTCTGAAGCATTTTGACAGCACCCAAAACAATATCTACAGGAATCCAAATGGAATGAAAATTGACAGAGAGCTACATAAACACAAAAGCTACAACTTCTCAGTTGATTGCAGGGGTTGATTCCCAACACATGAACTTTTGCAATCACAGATTTTCACTAGGCTGAAATTATCAGCCACATGCCTACTTTGACTAGGCACAACTTGCACATAAAAACTCCTAAGCATGAAACAACACCACCATACTATAGAGGGGTTCACCCTCTACTGCCACAACAAGGAATCAACCTCTTGGGCTCACCACATCACATGGAACAAAGTTCTAAACATTGAACAAAACAGAAATATGACATTCCCAGAAAGTGTTCCAAAGTGGAATCTGATTCCACCATTGGATTCCTGGGATGATTCTACCCCAAAAACATATATAATACATAGGCACTTGCATAGAACAATTGGGCACAAACTTGAAAGGAAAAACTACATGGAATCACATAGAGATAAATAGTGCTTATCACATGTGTTCCCACTAGCTCATCTCCTACATATGCACTTGCACACTCTCATCACTCCATAGGTGCACATGAGGGGTAGACCTCATGTTCATGTGCCTTAGCACACCACCACACACACACTTACATCAAGCACAAACATAATAAGCACCTACACATGCTAGTTAAAACACACACACACTACTTACACTCACATCATGCTTCCTACACCTACACATACAAACTTGCCATAAGTGCTTATCAAGGCACATCAAGCCTTGGCCATGTGTGACACACACACACATGCACACACACACACCACAAGAACATCACCTACACTACTCACAAGGTATGTGGGGGGGACCCACACACACACACACACACCACATACTTGCACAAGCTAGTGCTCAAGTTCATCACACATGCACAAGAGTAACACACACGCACACACATGGTATCTCACACATACATCCCTAGTGCATCACACACTTACCTACACACTCACATACATGAGCTAGCTCACACCTACACATATGCACACAAAGCCTACACATGCATATCTACACTTGCTAGCAAAATACTAGGAACACCTACTTGCTATGTGGGAAGAAAATACCACACAAGGTGATATAGCACCCCACAGCAACTCTGCAAGCAAACAAATACAAAACAGAAAAGAAATGGAAAAAAAGGAATGGGGGGATTCGAACCCAAGACCCCCTGCTTACCAACAGCAGCTAACACCACTCCAGTACACACTCTGGCTCGACAGGAACAGATAAGGGAGCAGGGTATGCTCTCTCTCTAAAGTTACTATGCCGAAAAACAAATAGCAAAAGGGGTGCGCACTGCGGGACTCGAACCCACAACCGCCCACTGCACCAAAACGCACCTACCACTCTGCTACTCGCTTGGATATTAACAGAGTAGGGGAGGTAACTCTATTGAGCATCCCCTCTAGTATTTCCTCTACCCGATGGTGGCCGGAACAGGGGAAGCACCTCGTCGGCGTTCTACATCAAATTGGACTGTCGCTCGTCGATGGAAGGGAGTAGGGACTCCCACGGTTCCATTTCCCTAGCTATCTCTCCACGAGGAGGCCTACTGCTACGGCTCCTCGTTGCGCGGCGGCGGCGGTGACAGAAAGGGGAACGGCGACGAAGCTACAGCCCTATGCGCTGGATCTATCGACAGGAAGGGGGAAGGAAGGCTTGGGCTCACCCACTGGACGAGGGCGTCGTGCCTGTCGGAGAGGAAGAAGAGGAAGGAGTGGAAGAAGCCGCGTCGGGGAAGATCGTCAGGGAGGAAGTTGCCATCGTCGAAGAAGGGGAAGCAGTGCAGATCCGCTCATCCTAGCTACGGGAACGGGTTCCTTGAAGGTCCCACGTGCTCGCCGAGGGGTTGGGGAGGACGCAGAGGCACGGGAATGACAGCTGGGACCTTCTCAGGTCACGGCCATGGCGGAGAAGCTCGCTCTCTTACCTGATGCAGAACGACAGAGAGGGAGGAGGAGATGGGAAAGAGGTGGCGGCGCTAGGGAGGAACCCTAGCCTTGCACGGATTCCAAGGAGGTATATATGGAGGAGTAGGAGGCGAGGGACGCGTGCCTCGACGTCCGTGAGACGGCGTTGCTTGCTGGCGCGCAGTCTCTCTCTCTCTGATGAACTGACGGAGGAGGAGGAAAGACGGCGCCGTCTACAGGGAGGGCCACGCCCGAGAGGGAGGTTGGGCCGGCTAGTGGGAGGAAGCCCACTTGGTGGCGCTAGATAGAGAAAAGAAAACCCTCTGGGGTTTTCTATTTACAAAATAAACAGAAGCAAAACAAAAGCACAGGCAACTCTGTTGAGGCTAAAAATTAAAAAAATGCCCTTGGTCATAAGGAATTATGACCTATTTAAATAAAATGGAAAAGGAGTATTTGGAGCAAATAAATATTAACAAAACAGAATTTAATCCACTGTTTTGTGAATATTTTGCACCTCTCAAACAAATTTTCAAATCACTAAAACCATAGCATCACATCCACCACAAATCATACTAAAACATGGGCATTTTTGAAACAAGGAAGGAACAAGTGAATCTTGAGCTAGAGATAAAAGAGAGGAAGAAGTTTTGAATCCTATTGCAATCCACATAGTGCTTCCTACTTTCAAACAATGCCCACATCATTTCACATATCATCATCACATCATCACATGTCATCACACCACATACACATGATCACAAGGCAACAAACACAAATAGGCATGGATGAATTGGATGCATGCATGCAAAGGAAAACAAGACAAGGTGACATCACATGAAATAACACATGCATTGATCTCTCATGGCACTGACGAGATGGACCCACATACAGAAGGATCCAAATAAGGCAAGTTACACTCTTGGGGCATTACATTCTCCTTCTTCTCCTTCTTCTCTCCTCCTTCTTCTCCTTCTTCTTCTCTTCTTCTTCTTTTCTTCTTTTCATTTTTCCTCTTTATTCTCCTCTTCTCCTCTTCTTATTCTTCTTCTCATCCTCTTCTCCTCTTCTTCCTCCTCCTCTTCTTCTTCTTCTTCCTCTTATTTACATTTCTATTTTTCTTTATCTACTTTTTCTACTTATTCTTCTTTTCTTCTTTTTTCTCTTCTTCTCCTTCTTATTTTTTCTTCTTCTCTTCTTCTCTTCTTCTTTTCTTCTTCTCCTTCTTATTTTTTCTTCTCTTCTTCTTCTTATTCTTCTTCTTCTCCTCCTTCTTATTTTTTTCTTCTCATCTTCTTCTTCTTCTTCTTCTTCTTCTTCTCCTCCTCCTCCTCCTCCTCTTCTTCTTCTTCCTCTTCTTTCTATTAAGCTAACTAACTAGTGGAAGATGGTCTTTATATGAAAATCTAAGAACTAAATAACAACTACAATAACATCAACCACTACTACAACAACTACTACAACAACTACAATAATAACAACTACTACAACAACTACAATAACAACAACTACTACTACAACAACAATAAAAAATCAACTTTGTAGTTATAATCTAATTCCAAAAAACTAAATAACAACAAGTTAATTTTCCCATGGGGGGTGGGGTGTGGGGGCTCACCGGCAGGGGCGGATGTGGCGTCGTGGGCGGCGGGGTCGGGGGTGTTGGGCCGGCGGGGTGGTGCCGGGCGTGTTGGGGCTGTGGGGCGGCGGCGACGCAACGGTGGCGGCGGCGGTGGGCGTCGTGGGAGAGGAGGGAAGAGAATGGCCGTTAGTGAGAGAGAGAGAGAGAGGGCCGCGGGGTGGGGGCCGGACGGCCGTTACAGAATACTAAGGCTTTGTCGTCTGCTGGCGGACGGCAAAGGGTCTAGACTCTTTGTCGTATGCCTCCGGACTCTTTGACGTACGCTAGCAGACGGCAAAGAAGAGACTATAGTTTGACCTAACATCCCCTTGGCCAGGTGGGCCCAGTCCTAAGCTTTGTCGTCTGCTGTCCTAATCTTTGCCGTCTGCGGCTGACGGCAAAGAAGTGACTGATGGCAAAGACGTACTATGCCATCAGCCAGTTCTTTGTCGTCTGCTTTGTGGCAGCTGACGGCAAAGACACTCTTTGTCATCAGCCACCAGACGGCAAAAAACTGAATTCCAGTAGTGAGGGACACTACCGCCCAAGAGCGGTACTAACGCAGAATAGGGCGGTACTACTGCACATAAGTGGTAGTACCACTGCTGGTAGCGGTACTACCGTTGGTATCTTTCCGGACCAGAACAAAAGCAACACATGAATGCAGGAACACGAGAACTACCATAACTTCTACAAATGAGCTCTAAATTGAGCAAACTCAAGTTTGTTGGATTCACGACGACAAGTTTGTTTGGTTATCCTAAGAAGATGCATTACGAAAATGCCAATGATGTAGAGATGTGAACTCTCTATGAATGAAGAACCGGCAAAAACTCCGGCATCGAAAACATCATAGATGATGCATATGGACTCCATTTTCTATTAACTCGAGCTTGTCATGAAGATGACCATAAGCTCTAAAACTCACACAGAGAAACACCAAACAAGAACCAAGAAATATGATGCAAGGATGCAAGTGGTTTGAGCTCTCAACGAACGATATGATCAAGCTACTCACTTGAGAGCCTCCCTTGATAGTACGACAATCGATCCTATAACTCGGTCTCCTAACTACCACCATGAGACCGGTAAAATAAAGAACCTATCAAGGGAAAATCTATACCTTGCACATAGTCCACTTGAGCTAGATGATGACGATCTTGACTTCCTCAAGTTGGACCCCCTTTCTTGATTGTGTTTGCCCGATGAAGACTAGTTGATTGCTCCCCCATACTCCAATATGGGTGAGCCACTCTTCGACACATCTTCACAAGTCCATTGTCACCACAATGGACGGCAAGCTTCAACAATGACCTCTTTGTGATGCTCCACTTGAACTTGCACACCGCAAACTTGATGACGATCACCACTTGATGTCATCCTCCATGGGTTGTATGAGATCTTCCTCTTGACACAAGCCCATGGACACATACCTAACCCCGGATAGAACTCTCACGTATATTATGGGTTAGTACACAAAGCGTAATGTTGAATGCTTACTGTACCATGGGATCACTTGATCCCACTTTGTACATCTTGTACGGTTTGTGTGTTGATCAACTTGATTCACTCTTTGACTTAGTTTTGATCAACCTTGCATCTTATCTTCTCAATGACCAATCTTTGGATAAAACCTTTCATACCACCTTGATCACCATATAAACTCCATGAAACCAACAGATGGACTCCAAGAAGTGCCTATGGACAAATCCTTCGAATATAACTCTATAATAACTCAAGGCAATCATTAGTCCATAGAAATTCACATCAATTATCAAAACCACACATGATGAAATATGCTCTTACAACTCCCATCTTGATGCCTCCAACAGAACCTTTAGATGGTAAGTGATGCCAAAAAATTCTCCCACTCCAACAAGGAACTTTAAGTAAGGGCCTGCTTGGTTGGTCGTTTTAGGCCTGAATACATTTGTAAAATATACACATGTGAAAAAAATACAGATGGGCTGCTTGGTTGGTCGTTTTTGGGCCGTAAGATTTACACTCGTATTGGAGTTTACACCTGTAACAGGCCCGTATTCGATACACACCACATCCCATCATTTTTCTCCACACCCCGTCATTTTTCCTCTCGCTGGAAACCTAGATCGGATCGAGGGTGCGCCTCCGGGGGCGCCAGCACCGGTGTCCGCGAGGCACGACGAGACGAGGCGAGGCGCCACGAAGCAACGACGACGAGGATTCGCTCCTGACCTCGACGAAGACTCGCTCACGACGACGGCAACTCCCTCCTCCTCCACGGCCTACTCCAACCGCGACGGTGACTCCCTCCTCCACGGCCTACTCCAACCGCGACGGTGACTCCAACTGCGACGGCGACTCCCTCCTCCTCCACGGCCTACTCTCCTCCATCGAAGGTATGTTCCTTCCTCTTCTGCCCTCCTCTACTAGAGTGATCGGCACCTCTTCTTTTTTCCTCCGGGATGGCAGCGCTCCATGGCCCGATGAATTTTATTCGAACCTCTAGGCCTGCGAGCAAGGCCTCCTTGGTGAGTGGGTTCAGCCAAGTTCGGTCGTGCGTGTGCATGAACTGAATCAACTCTGAATCAGAAACATCTTGGCTAGTGGGTTCAGCCAAGTTCGGTCGTGCGTGTGCATGAACTCTTAACATGTTCTGCTCTACAGGATATGATCTGATTCGACCGTCTGCTACCTCTTGAGATTGTGTTGGTTTTTCCCTTAAAGAGGAAAGGGTGATGCAACACAGTAGAAGTAAGTATTTCCCGCGGTTTTGAGAACCAAGGTATCAATCCAGTAGGAGAATCAAGCCAATTGTCCAGAGTACATGCGCAAACACAAACGAGCTTGCACCCAACGCTATAAAGGGGTTGTCAATCCCTTCAAGATTGATTGCAAAGTGAGATCTGAAGGCGGAAAATGCAACAAAGTAAAAGTGTAAGGCTGAAAATATGATGTGAAGTAGACCCGGGGGCCATAGTGTTCACTAGAGGCTTCTCTCAAAATAGCAAATATTACGGTGGGTGAACAAATTACTCTCGAGCAATTGATAGAACCGCGCAAAGTCATGACGATATCTAAGGCAATGATCATTCATATAGGCATCACGTCCGAGAAAAGTAGACCGATGCTTTCTGCATCTACTACTATTACTCCACACATCGACCGCTATACATCATGCATCTAGTGTATTGAGTCCATGACGAACAGAGTAACGCCTTAAGCAAGATGACATGATGTAGAGGGATAAACTCAAACCAATGATGTAAACCCCATATTTTTACCCTTGATGGCAACAACATGATGCGTGCCTCCCTACCCCTTCTGTCACTGGGTGACGTCACCGCACGGTATGAATCCAAAACCAAGCACTTCTCCCATTGCAAGAATCATAGATCAAGTTGGCCAAACAAAACCCACAACTCGAAGAGAATTACAAGGATATGAAATCATGCATATAAGAGATCAGAAGAAACTCAAATCAGATTCATAGATAATCTGATCATAAATCCACAATAAATCGGATCTCGACAAACACACTGCAAAATAAGATTACATCGGATAGATCTCCATGAAGATCATGGAGAACTTTGTATTGAAGATCCAAGAGAGAGAAGAAGCCATCTAGCTACTAGCTATGGACCGAAGGTCTATGGTGAACTACTCACGCATCATTGGAGAGGCAATGGTGTTGATGAAGAAGCCCTCCGTATCTGAATCCCCCTCCGAGAGGGCACCAGAACGTGCCCGAGATGGGATCTTGCGGAGACAGAAGCTTGCGGCGGCGGAAAAGTATTTTCGTGGATCTCTCCCATGGTTTTGGATTTTTCGGGGATTTATAGGCGGAAGAAGTAGGGTAGACGAGCCACAGGGGGCCACAAGCCTGCTAGGCGCCCCCTGGCCGCGCCTAGGGGGCTTGTGGCCTCCCTTGGTGGCTTGTGCCTTGGTTCTCACGCCCCCTGCGTATCTTCTGTTCTGGAAAAAATCTTTTCGGAAGTTTTATTCCGTTTGGACTCCATTTAATATTCTCCTCTGAAAAGGGTCAAAAACATGGAAAAACAGGAACTGGCACTTGGCACTGAGTTAATAAGTTAGTCCCAAAAAAGATATAAAAGGCATACAAAACATCCAAAGTTTGACAAGATAATAGCATGGAACCATCAAAAATTATAGATACGTTGGAGACGTATCAAGCATCCCCAAGCTTAACTCCTACTCGTCCTCGAGTAGGGAAGTGTTAAAGACTGAATTTTTTATGTGGAATGCTACCTAGCATAGTTGTCCTTTGTAACTTCTTTCATGTGACATGAATGTTCAGATCCATAAGATTCAAAACAATAGTTTGTTATTGACATGAAAACAATAATATTTCAAGCAAACTAGCAAGGTAATCATGAACTTTTGAAATAACAAGGCCAAAGAAAGTTATCCCTACAAAATCATATAGTGTGGCTATGCTCCATCATCCCCACACAACTAATTTAAATCATGCACAACCCTGGTATTGGCCAAGTAATTGTTTTCGCACTCTTACTTTCTCAAACCTTTTTCAACTCTCACGCAATACATGAGCGTGAGCCATGGATATAGCACTATAGGTGGAATAGAGTGTGGTGGAGGTTGTGAGACAAAAAGGAGGAGATGGTCACATCGACTCGGCATATCAAAGGGCTATGGAGATGCCCATTAATAGATATCAATGTGAATGAGTAGGGATTGCCATACAACGGATGCACTAGAGCTATAAGTATGTGAAAGCTCAAAAGGAGAACTAGTGGGTGTGCATCCAACTTGCTTGCTCACGAAGACCTAGGGCAATTTTGAGGAAGCCCATCATTGGAATATACAAGCCAAGTTATATAATGAAGATTCCCACTAGCATATGGTGGTGACAAAACGAGAGGCTCTCAATCATGAAGAACATGGTGCTATTATGAAGCACAAGTGTGTAAAAGATAGTAGCATTGTCCCATCTCTCTTTTTCTCTCTTTTTGGGGCTCTTTGGCCTCTTTCCATATCTCTCTTTTTTTGTGGGCAACTTTGGCCTCTTCTTTTATTTATTTTTATATCCTCACATGGGAAATGCTCTAATAATGATGATCATCACACTTTTATTTACTCACAGCTCAAAGCTTAGAACGATGATGACTCTATAGGAAATGCCTCCGGCAGTGTACCGGGATGTGCAACGATCTAGATTGGCGTATGACGTTGAAACATCTCGCTAGCTATCTTACGATCATGCAATGGCAATATGAGAGTGACGGCACAAGTCATGAGAAGGAACGGTGGGAGTTGCATGGCAATATATCTCGGAATGGCTATGAAAATGCCATAGTAGGTAAGTATGGTGGCTGTTTTGAGGAAGGCATATGGTGGGTTTGTGCACCGGTGAAAATTGCGCGGCACTTGAGAGGCTGGCAATGGTGGAAGGTGAAAGTGCATCTATACCATGGACTCACATTAGTCATGAAGAACTCACATACTTATTGCGAATGTTTTATTAGTAATCGAAACAAAGTGCTAAACGCATACTCTCAGGGGAAGGGTTGGTAGGTGTTAACCATCGCGCGATCCCGACCGCAACACAACGGATGACAATCAATAGATCCATTATGCTCCGACTTCCTAACATAGTGGTTCACCATACATGCATGTTACGGGAATCACTAACTTCCACACAAGTATTTCTAGATTCACAACACCCTACTAACATAACTCTTAATATTACCAAATCCACGTCTCAAAACTAATTGAGAGGAATCAAACTTCTCTTTCTAATCAATGCACATGAAGATGGAAGTTTTGTTGTATTCTCTTTCGGTGCCTATCACCTTTGGGACTTGTCGGGGATATACCCCGCAGTGTAACCCGGCTTGGAGTATGACCCGCCAAAGGACTTGGCGACTCACCGGCGACTCAGCAGTGACCTGGCGGGCGAAACATACTTGCCCCCATAGGCGACTTAGATAAATGACGAAGGCCCAAGGCCCAGTGTGCACCCTGGCATAAGGCGACTCATAGAGAGGCCAGGAGGGCCGACTCACAAGAGAAGGCCTAAGAAGAGGAGAGACTCCCTCACAAAGGAAACAAGACCCGGATTAGGATTCAAGAGAGACTAGTCCTATCCCTACTTCTAGTAGGACTCTACATGTAAACCTACCCCTTCCACCTATATAAGGAGGGGTAAGGTGCCCCAAGAGGGACAACTTAGGTCTAGACAAGACAAATCATGAGATAGACAGATTAGACACCCACGAGATTAGAGGTGGCAATTCTGCACTCTTGTAATCGAGATCATCATCTTCATCAATGCAACACAAGCAGGACGTAGGCTTTTACCTCCATCGAAGGGGCCGAACTTGGGTAAACTCGCGTCTCTCGATTTCGACCAACCCCTTCAAGCCGCCACATGGTTGCGATGGCCTCACACCTAACTTCTCTCACGAGAACATCTGCCGTGACAAAACCACGACAGTTGGCGCCCACCGTGGGGCCGATCGCACGGTGGTATTGTGTTTTGAAGGGAACTTTTTCAAGGATTGAGAAGCAGTTGATAATACAAGATCTATTGAGTTGAAGGAAAATTAGGGTTGCGCTTACGTGCGCCATCATGTGTAATCGGGTGATCTGTGATTGTTTTCCGTTGCATCGTCCTAAGTCGCCGAGACCGGCTACAGACCGGACACCTCATTCGACAACGAACCGAGTTGCTACTGCTGCTAGCTTCAAGACCCGAGGAAATCTATCGATCCGCCATGTCCAATTGTTGTTGTTCGATCCATCGAGACGTACAAGTTCAAAGTCGTTGAGACCTGTAAACTTTGTTCCCGTGCACTCCTACGCATGGATCAATACAGAGGCTGCTCCTCGATCGTGACGTGAAGACAGAGAATCAACTACTAGTACTATTCGTCCAGTAAAAAAAGAGGAGATTCATCTGGTATCAACAATGGTGCCCAATCAAAGCAGCAGCTAGCGCACAAGGTGTTTCTCCTGGCGTGCAATCCGAACATATGCTAAAAAGACCCAATCCCATACGAAGAAGATTTGCTGGACAGGCGACATTGGACAGAGGCATAGGATAGCACGAAGAATCAATCTACTTTGGAATCCATCTCGGTCGCGACCTCGTCTCCGAGCTACCTTCGCCCCGCTTCCGCCGATGCTTCTCCGAGTCGGCCTCGTTTCGCCTCGCCCTTGTGCGTATATATACCTAGCCGGCTCCGTCGCCGCTCGCCGATGTGGCTCCGCCTCACCCTTGCGCCCACCTACGCACAGCTAGCTCCGCAAGGCCTCACCACCGCAGCCTCTGCCTCACGCGCCGGCTCCATCGCGCCTTACCACCGCGGCCTCCACCCCGCACGTCGGCCGCCGCTCCCGCCTCGCCCGCTCGCCGAGGCGGCCGTCGTTCCCGCCTCGCCCGCTTGCTGAGCCGGCCACCACTGTGGCTGCCGTTCCTGCCTCACCCGCTCGCTGAGCCGAGCTGGCCGTGGGGCTGCCGCTCCGCCTCACCGCGCGCGCGCCAGCTCGTCACCTCGCTATTCGCAGCATTTCTCCGCCTGCCTCCGCACCAGGTTGACGCACCTCGATGTACTTCGTCGCGCTCGCCTCCAATCGCCTCCATGCGCTAGGGCAGCACCCGCCTCCGCTCACGCCGCAAGTCGCCTCGCCATCGTAGCCGCACTTCGTTCCAACCTCGCCCGACCGCGTCTGCGCCGCCGCACGCTGGCTCCATCACATTGCACCGCGCCCTCCGCTGCAGCCAAGCTTTGCGTTATCGCCTCTCTCGTGGCTCAACTCTCCTCGCCCCTCCGCGCATGCATCCACCACCATGGCTCTTGTACGATTGTCATGGAGGCTCTGAAACTCGGACTGAAAACAGTGAGAAGCAAGGAGGAATTGCCAGAAGAGAAGGAAGCATAACCAAGCCGATATGAATAATTGTCGCAGCACTATTGGCACAATGGCAGCAAACGACCCATCGCCATCGACCGGTCAACCATCCTGGTGAAGGGATGATAACTGCTAGTTTCAGAGAAAGATCCGAGATTTTGGATGGAAATAATGAAGCTTTTGACGAAGTTCTTGACCCTGATTTTGCAAAATCAGCCGTTGGGCAGGTAGCATCTGTCAACTCTCGGCTTTTGGGTGGCTAACTCTATTAAGGGCATTTGTCAAAAATAAGGAAAGATGAAGGAATGACACCTCGGGGCTACATCTCTCGTGTGTATGTTTGACCCAATCTGGATTGGCTACGAGAGCAGGTGGACGGTGCAAGCAGCAATACCATATGATTGAATTCCCAAAACAACGGCCTCAAGCACCACCATTAAGAGATTCACGTCTCAAAAATATATATTTAAAGGCCACTACTCGGTCAAATTGCTATGCAATTGCAACGTCCGAACGAAAATATCAGGTAATATTTATCTTATTTGTTTTTTACATATTTCATCTGAGCACAATTACATTGTCCTAGCACATATTTTTGCGCAGGACAATTATTGAAAGTGTGATTATATCACGGATATGGGGCACGCGCCAGCATCATTCCGCACTTCGTCCGTGTCGCATTGCTCAACGGACTCACGCAACGGCTTACAATGACGCGGCAAACTCTCATGTCCGTGTGACCAAAACAGCTTACAACGCCACAACCGATTCTCGAGTCCGTGCCAAATCGCTAGACAACTCTCGCATTCAACTCAACCTGCCAAGCCTTTGCATTGAGCCAGCCAACTCTGAGCCGCCGTTTCCATGGCCCGCCGCCGTCAATCATTCTTGCCGTCATGGATGCGTCTCCGAGCCGCCGTGGGCAATCTTGGTTGCTCCGGCCGTCGCGCGTTGAGCCGCCCGGCCGCCTCAGCTGCCTCGCTTCCAATCACACGTCGCCGATAAAGCTGCCGTCGGCTTCCTGTCGCTGAGCAGCCGTTGTTTCAGTCGCAGTCCTCACCTCCGAGCGGCATGAGCCTGTGCTGAACCTCCCATCCGAGCAGCCATGGCCCGTTGTTCGCACCTCCTTGTCGCTGGGGACCAAGACCACCAGCTGCAAGAGCCTTGCGCGTGCATGGAGCCCAAACACCAGACGCCAAACACACTCAGCAAGCCTCACGGTCGAGTTGCGATCGAGTCTTGGTTGCCTTTCCCATCAGCAAAAAGAAAAGAAGAAGAATAGGGCCCTACGTGGAGAAACTTGGAAGCTGTACATGAGCTCGTTCTGCTCGCGTATGAAGCATACGGCTCACCTAGTCCATCACCACGTGAGACAATCTCCAAGCAGAATAGTATCAAGAATTGATCATGTCATCAGGACATGTCCGAAAATCTAAAGCCTGAGGCAGTACCTGCGTACAGAGGAAAAATCAATTGGCCGCTACTTCAATATGACGCTCCCAGGCAGTCATTACTAAAAAAAAGAGAAGATCACGTTGATACAACTACTACAATTAGAAATACATCTTATGCGGTCGTCCGACTGTGTCCGTCATTATCTAATACCAGCATTCGTGTTCAATCGACAAAATATCAGGTGATATTTCTCCTATCTATTTTTCCATATATATATTAAATTCCTTTGAGAATAATTCCTTTTGGCTTGTAATATGTTACTATGCAGGACGATTGTTTATTAAAAATGACTTCATATTACGAGTACGAAGCTCGTGTCAATCGACGCGCCACAGCCAATTCGTCGTCCGTGTTGACCTACAACGCCATGGGCGATTCGCCGTCCCCGCCGTCCTACAATGACACGGGCGACTCGCCAAACAAAAACGGCTTACAATGACGCGGCCAACTCTCATGTCTACACAACTAAGACGGCTTACAATGCCATGACCAATTCTGGAGTCCATGCCAAAACGCAAGTCGACGTCCTCACGGCCCGGATTATATCAACCCGCCGGTGCAGTGCTCGCTTATACGAGCCGCCCAACAAAGGATGCAAGACGCCACCCTCACGGCCCAGATTACATGAACCTGCTGGTGCAATGCTCGCCTGTATGAGCCGCCTAACAGAAGGACGCAAGTCGCCACCCTCACGGTCCGGATAACATCAACTTGCCGGTGCAGTGGCTTTATATCTCGGAGATGGAGCGAGTACCAGTATCTTTTCTCTGCCGGTTTATGCCACAATCAAGTATGGAGACTCTCAAGCCGCCTCCTTGAGTCGACTTAAGACTCGGGGGCTACATGGACATGGCTCGGCAGGCTCAACTGGGATGAATAATTCAAGAACCCCGGGTCATTACAGAAAAATTAAGCCGGTCTAAATACTTGAGCTTTGATACGAAATTGCTATCTTGGGTGGCGCTTGAGCTTTCTGACTCGCCCCATCCTGTCGCGACCTTATGAGCCGACGAAACCATCATTTAGGGTGCGCGCTTGAGCTCTCTGACTCGCCCCATCCTGTCGCGACCTTATGAGCCGACGAAACCATCATTTAGGGTGCGCGCTTGAGCTTTCTGACTCACCCCATCCTGTCGCGACCTTATGAGCCGACGAAACCATCATTTAGGGTGCGCGCTTGAGCTTTCTGACTCGCCCCATCCTGTCGCGACCTTATGAGCCGACGAAACCATCATTTAGGGTGCGCGCTTGAGCTTTCTGACTTGCCCCATCCTGTCGCGACCTTATGAGCCGACGAAACCATCATTTAGGGTGCGCGCTTGAGCTTTCTGACTCACCCCATCCTGTCGCGACCTTATGAGCCGATGAAACCATCATCTAGGGTGGCGCTTGAGCTTTCTGACTCGCCCTATCCTTTCGCGACCTTATGAGCCGACGAAATCATTCTTGGGTGGCGCTTGAGATTTCTGACTCGCCCCATCCTGTCGCGACCTTATGAGCCGACGAAACCATCATCTAGAGTGGCGCTTGAGCTTTCTGACTCGCCCCATCCTATCGCGACCTTATGAGCCGACGAAACCATCATCTAGGGTGGCGCTTGATCTTTCTGACTCGCCCCATCCTGTCGCGACCTTATGAGCCGACGAAACCATCAACTAGGGTGCGCGCTTGAGCTTTCTGACTCGCCCCATCCTGTCGCGACCTGATGAGCCGCCTTCCTGGCACTACCACAAGGTTTTTCAGGTTTTTTCTGACTCGCCTCAAAATATCTTGGGCCGATTGCTATTTATTATCACCCATTACTCACTGAGGTGCTAGCCACCGTGACTCACTGAGCTGGCTTATTTAAAATAGCTTGATGCCATACTTATCATACCATATACATGCATCATATTGCATTGCATCACACATCATACGTACATATCATGCCGGTCTTCAAACCGGGTCAAAGCATAAATTCTTGCAGGTGCAGATAAATCTTTGAATAGCCAATTTGGCTGGATTTTTATCATGGTTTATCATAACCAGTGTTAAATGATTGGGGGTTTTTAAAGCCAGCTCAGAAGAATTGACTATTGTCAAAGAGCCGCCCTATCACATATAATGCCGAGTCATCTAATTGACCGGCCCTTGGATTTCTTCAACTTGTGTTCTGTAGTAAATTGCAACACTTATGGATTTCTCCGACATATGGATTTCTCAAGGATATATTTGTCGGGTTACATTGAAACCACGATCAAGGATTTCTTTTATCACAAAGGCATCATCAGCTCACAGAGTGGATATGATTTTATTCTACAATGGAAGGAATAGCCCCGATTCGCTGCAGGCACACAACCCGGCACTTGGGGGCTACATTATTCAAATCAAGATTACATCAAAGTATGGAAGTCCCATGTCGCTGCAAGCATACACCATGACACTTGGGGGTTAATGCAATCTGCTTTTCAAATCATCACATCATCAACAGACCCGGCTACCTCAAGGAGATAAGCCGGCCTTGGGGGCTACAGGTCGCTCTTTATTTCAAATATGGAATCAAGAAAGAACCGGCTCATCATTTTTATAATGACCCGGCCCTTCGGGGCTACACATTGCCGCTCAAGTTTACATTCAGATCTACAAAGTCCCTGCTCATTATTGCATAATGACCCGACCCTTGGGGGCTACATCATATGATGTTTTATTTTCAAAGGAGAAGAACGTGGAAGTCCCGAGTCGCCGCAAGCAATTGACCCGTCACTTGGGGGCTACACTATTCATATCATAATTTCTAAAGTCTCAGGTTGCCGCAGGCAAGACAACCCGGCCCTTGGGTGCTGCAACACTAAGTTGTTTCACAGATCATGAGGTTCAAATTGAAGATCCGGACCATCACACACTGATGACCCGGCCCTTGGGGGCTACAGGTAATATGGATATATGAAAACAAAATTTGAAGAGCACATTTCGTTTTGTCATGGAGGTGAAGTATTGGGAGACCGGCTCAACATCACACGGATTTCTTTATCCCCAATAATTCTATATAGTCAATTGGAGTTCAGTTCTTTGACTGGGCATTACCAATAATCATGACCCGCCATTAGCAATCATGACCCGCCATTGTCAATCATAACTCGCCGAAGCTAGAGAAGCCGGTTCAACATTATGTGGATTTCTTATTCCCCAAATTTACATCAAGCCAAAGCATTGGAGGCCGCCTCAATGGCATATATATTTTATTGCAAAGGACACGCACCTACGAGATGATTGAAGGCGGCTCGAAGAAACCCGGATTTTTTAAGGAGCCATTTCAGTAAATCAAGCCGGCTAGAGGAGCAAGCCGGTCCCTTAACTTATTTATTATTCTTATTTCAGGAGCTTACCATGAACAAATTCAAGCTAACCTTGGGGGCTAATGTTGGGGATATACCCCGCAGTGTAACCCGGCTTGGAGTATGACCCGCCAAAGGACTTGGCGACTCACCGGCGACTCAGCAGTGACCTGGCGGGCGAATCATACTTGTCCCCACAGGCGACTTAGATAAATGACGAAGGCCCAAGGCCCATTGTGCACCCTGGCATAAGGCGACTCATAGAGAGGCCGGGAGGGCCGACTCACAAGAGAAGGCCCAAGAAGAGGAGAGACTCCCTCACAAAGGAAACAAGACCCGGATTAGGATTCAAGAGAGACTAGTCCTATTCCTACTTCTAGTAGGACTCTACATGTAAACCTACCCCTTCCACCTATATAAGGAGGGGTAAGGTGCCCCAAGAGGGACAACTTAGGTCTAGACAAGACAAATCATGAGATAGACAGATTAGACACCCACGAGATTAGAGGTGGCAAGTCTGCACTCTTGTAATCGAGATCATCATCTTCATCAATGCAACACAAGCAGGACGTAGGCTTTTACCTCCATCGGAGGGGCCGAACCTGGGTAAACTCGCGTCTCTCTATTCCGACCAACCCCTTCAAGCGGCTACATGGTTGCGATGGCCTCACACCTAACATCTCTCACTAGAACATCTGCCGTGACAAAACCATGACGGGACTACTTTCATAGCACAAGCCAACTACCATGTTCCGCACCGCCGTGCTCTAAAAGATCTAAGTGAAGCACATAGAGCAAAGTTATCTAGCTCAAAGGATATAAGTGAAGCACATGTGAGCTAAATTGCCTAACTCAAAAGATATAAGCGAAGCTCAATGAGTATTCTAGCAAATTCACGATGAGTGCATGTCTCTCTCAAAAGGTGCGCAGCAAGGATGATTGTGACACAACAAAAAAAAGACTCCTACGATACAAGACGCTCCAAGCAAAACACATATCATGTGGTGAATAAAAATATAGCTCCAAGTAATGTTACCGATGGATTGAAGACGAAAGAGGGGATGCCTTCCCGGGGCATCCCCAAGCTTAGGCTTTTTGGTGTCCTTGAATTTGGCTTGGGATGCCTTGGGCATCCCCAAGCTTGAGCTCTTTCCACTCTTTATCCCTTTGTCCATGCGAACATCACCCAAAACTTGAAAACTTCACAACACAAAACTTAAACAGAAACTCGTGATATCATTAGTACAAGAAAACAAACTACCAACTCTTGAGGTACTGTAGCAAACTTGATTTCTATTTGTATTGGTGTTATATTACTGTATTCTCAATTTCCCATGGCTAATACCCCCGATACTATCCATAGTTTCATCAAAACAAGCAATCAACACAACAAAAACAGAATTTGTCAAAAATAGACCAGTCTGTAGCAATCTGTCTACTTCGTATACTTCTCGTATCTCAAAACTTCTGAAACATTATGATAGCATGGGAAATGGAATATCAACCAGCATCAAAAATAATCAACTCAAAAGCTCTTTCTGGATAAAAATGAAAAATAATTTCGTGAGCGAAAAGTTTCTGTCTTTTTCCAGCATGATCAAACAACCATCACCAAAACTAGTCATAAAGGTTTTACTTGGCTCAAACACAAAAAGAAACACAAAAAACACAACCATAACAGAATTATGATGGTGTGGACGCAACAAAATAGAAAGCAAAAAAGCAAAGATAAATTCATTGGGTTGCCTCCCAACAAGCGCTATTGTTTAACGCCCTTAGGTAGGCATTGATAATTCAATGATGCTCACATAAAAGATAGCAATCGGACACAAAGAGAGCATCATGAAACATGTGACAAACATTTCTATGTCTAACATACTTCCTATGCATAGGCATTTTAAAGGAAAACAAATTGTCAAGACAACCAATAGTTAACATATGCAAGGAAGAAGAAAGAGACAGAAGCAATCTCAACATAACGAGAGGTGAATTAGTGATATGAAAGTTTCTACCACAATATTTTCCTCTCTCATAACAATTACATGTGGGGATCATATTCAAATTCAACAATATAACAAAGGATATTCTTTTCATGATCCACATGCATGCAAAAATTGACGCTCTTCAAAAATAGTGGGATTATCATCAACTAAAGTCATAACTTCTCCAATCCCACTTTCAATATTATTGCAAATATCATAGTCATCATGAGGCTTAAACAAATTTTAAAGATCATAAGAAAAAATGTCACCCCAATCACGATCATTGCAACAAGTAGTGGACATAGCAAAACTAGCATCCCCAAGCTTAGGGTTTTGCATATTTTTAGCATGATTGCCATTAATAGAATAAATAGTGAAACCATTGTGAAAAGGACGTGGATGTCGCCTAGAGGGGGGTGAATAGGCGCTTTAAAATAGTAAAGGTTTAGGCTTGAACAAATGCAGAATAAAACTAACGTTTAATATGTCAAGCACAAAACCTACAAACAACTAGGCTCACCTATGTGCACCAACAACTTATGCTAAGTAAGATAAACAACTAAGTGATAGCAAGATATATTACAATAAACAATATGTCTATCACAAAGTAAAGTGCATAAGTAAAGGGTTCGGGTAAGAGATAACCGAGGCACGGGGAGACGATGATGTATCCCGAAGTTCACACCCTTGCGGATGCTAATCTCCGTTAGAGCGGTGTGGAGGCACAATGCTCCCCAAGATGCCACTAAGGCCACCGTAATCTCCTCACGCCCTCGCACAATGCAAGATGTCGTGATTCCACTAAGGGACCCTTGAGGGCGGTCACCGAACCCGTACAAATGGCAACCCTTGGGGGCGGTCACCGAACCCGTACACGTGGCAACCCTTGGGGGCGGTTACCGGTACCCGTACAAATTGCTCGGGGCAACCTCCACAACCTAATTGGAGACCCCGACGCTTCCCGGAGCTTCACACCACAATGATTGAGCTCCGAGACACCACCAAGCTTCCAGGACGCCAAAGCATCCACGAAGAACAATATCAAGGGTACTAAGTACCAAAGGTAGTAAGCTTCTCAACTTCTCACTTCCACGTATCACCGTGGAGAACTCAAACCGATGCAACTAATGCAATGGCAAGAACACACGAAGTGGTCAAGTCCCTCACACTCAAATCCCTCCACAACAACAAAAGCTATGGAGAAATATGAGAGGAAGAACAAGGAGCTCACAAAGAACTCCAAGATCAAGATCCAAGGGGTACCCCTCACATAGAGGAGAAAGTGATTGGTGGAGATGTGGATCTAGATCTCCTCTCTCTTTTCCCTCAAGAACAAGCAAGAATCATTGGAGGGACTGAGAGTAATCAAGCTCAAAGAATGTCAACAATGGAGGTAGAACAAGAGCTCAACAGATGGATAAGGCCAAGGGGGAAGAAGACCCCCTTTATATAGTGGGGGAAAGAATCAGACCGTTACCCCCACTCTCTGCCCGAGCTGCAGCGGTACTACCGCTGGCTGCAGCGGTACTACCGCTGGCACTCCAGCGGTACTACCGCTGGCTAGCGGTACTACCCCTGGCTGCAGCGGTACTACCGCTGGCACTCCAGCGGTACTACCGCTGGGCCCCTGGTAGTGCAAAGGCACTACCACCGCCAAGAAAGTCTTTGCAAAAAGGTCCGTCCACGAACAACCGCTAGGCAGGCGGTACTAAGCTCCTGGAGCGGTACTGCCGCTGACCAGGGGCGGTACTACCGCGAGCCAACGGTACTACCGCTAGGGCCAGCGGTACTACCGCCAACTCTAGCGGTACTACCGCTAGGTCCAGCGGTACTACCGCTCGCCACTGAAACAGCCATAACTTTCGCATACGAGCTCCGAATCGAGCAAACCCAAGCTTGTTGGATTCAGGACGACAAGGGCTATCCAAATAGAGATGGAAATCTTAAGACCATGCGGTTATGAATATGCCAAAGATATAGAGATGTGAGATCTCTATGAATGAAGAACCGGCAAAAACTCCAACATCGAAAACATCATAGTAGATGCATATGGACTCCGTTTTCGATGAACTCGAGCTTGTCACGAAGATGACCATAAGCTCTAAAACTCACAAAGAGAAACACCAAACAAGAACCAAGAAGTATGATGCAAGGATGCAAATGGTTTGAGCTCTCAACGAACGATACGATCAAGCTACTCACTTGAGATCCCCCCTTGATAGAACAGCAATCTATCCTAACCAGAAAACCTATCAAGGGCAAACCTATACCTTGCACCTCGTCCTCTTGAGCTAGATGATGATGATCTTGGCTTCCTCAAGATGGACCACCTTTCTTGATTGTGTTGGCTTGATGAAGACTAGTTGATTGCTCCCCCATACTCACTATGGGTGAACCACTCTTCAGCATATCTTCACAAGTCCATTGCCACCACAATGGACGGCAAGCTTCAAGCATGCTATCTTCGTGCTGATCCACTTGAACTTGCACATCGCAATCTTGATGACGATCACAACTTGACGTCATACTCCATGGGTTGTATGAGATCTTCCCTTTGACGCAAGCCCATGGAAACACACCTAACCCCCACATAGAACTCTCACAAGACCATGGGTTAGTACACAAACACGTAATGGACAATGCTTACCATACCATGGGATCACTTGATCCCTCTCGGTACATCTTGTACGCTTTGTGTGTTGATCATCTTGGTTTCCTCTTTGTCTGAGATCTTGATCAACCATTAATGATGATCACAACTTGACGTCATACTCCATGGGTTGTATGAGATCTTCCCTTTGACGCAAGCCCATGTAAACACACCTAACCCCCACATAGAACTCTCACGAAGACCATGGGTTAGTACACAAACACGTAATGGACAATGCTTACCATACCATGGGATCACTTGATCCCTCTCGGTACATCTTGTACGCTTTGTGTGTTGATCATCTTGATTTACTCTTTGTCTGAGATCTTGATCAACCATGTGTCTCTATGACCATTCTTTGGATAATACCTTGAATACCATCTTGGTCATCATATAAACTCCTTGAACCCAGCAGATGGACTTCAAGAAGTGCCTATGGACAAATCCATACCATGGGATCACTTAATCCCTCTCGGTACATCTTGTACGCTTTGTGTGTTGATCATCTTGATTTACTCTTTGTCTGAGATCTTGATCAACCATGTGTCTCTATGACCATTCTTTGGATAATACCTTGAATACCATCTTGGTCATCATATAAACTCCTTGAACCCAACAGATGGACTTCAAGAAGTGCCTATGGACAAATCCTATAAATGTAACTTAAGGCAACCATTAGTCCATAGGAATTGTCATCAAGTACCAAAACCACATATGGAGATATATGCTCCAACACATTGCAATCATGCTTTTCATTCAAGGAGCCCTCGTGAATCACTTCATAAATTTATTCATCACGATTTTCAGATTCACGCATCTCAAGCAAAACTCCATAGAGAAAGTCAAGTGCACTCAACTCACTAGCAATTGGATCAACATAATTGGATCTCTTAAAGAGATTAGCAAGTGGATGAGGATCCATATCAATAGATTTTCAGCAAGCGAAGATGCAAGCATATTGAAGGCACATATCACACAAGCAAAGAAAAGGCAAATGAAAAAGGCAAAAAAAATTGTAAATTTTTTTTTTTCAGAAGTGGGCGAGAGGAAAACGAGAGGCAAAAGGAAAAAAAAGTAAATGCAAGATATGAGTTTGCGACAACTACTTGGATAAGGTTCACTTAGAATAATCCCCGGTGCCAGAAATTGACACGTTGGAGGAAGACTATTCTTAACTTGGTGCTCCCCGGCAACGGCGCCAGAAATCCTTCTTGCTACCTCTTGAGCTTGCGTTGGTTTTTCCCTTGAAGAGGAAAGGGTGATGCAGCACAGTAGCAGTAAGTATTTCCCTCAGTTTTGAGAACCAAGGTATCAATCCAGTGGGAGAATCAAGCCAAGTGTCCAGAGTACTTGCGCAAACACAAATGAGCTTGCACCCAACGCTATAAAGGGGTTGTCAATCCCTTCAAGATTGATTGCAAAGTGAGATCTGAAGGTGGAAAGTGCAACAAAGTAAAAGTGTAAGGCTGAAAATATGATGTGAAGTAGACCCGGGGGCCATAGTGTTCACTAGAGGCTTCTCTCAAAATAGCAAATATTACGGTGGGTGAATACATTATTGTCGAGCAATTGATAGAACCGCGCAAAGTCATGACAATATCTAAGGCAATGATCATTCATATAGGCATCACGTCCGAGATAAGTAGACCGATGCTTTCTGCATCTACTACTATTACTCCACACATCGACTGCTATCCAGCATGCATCTAGTGTATTGAGTTCATGACGAACAGAGTAACACCTTAAGCAAGATGACATGATGTAGAGGGATAAATTCAAACCAATGATGTAAACCCCATCTTTTTACCCTTGATGGCAACAACACGATGCGTACCTCGCTACCCCGTCACTGGGTGAGGTCACCGCGCGGTATGAACCCAAAACCAAGCACTTCTCCCATTGCAAGAATCATAGATCAAGTTGGCCAAACAAAACCCACAACTCGAAGAGAATTACAAGGATATGAAATCATGCATATAAGAGATCAGAAGAAACTCAAATAAGATTCATAGATAATCTGATCATAAATCCACAATTCATCGGATCTCGATAAACACACCGCAAAAGAAGATTACATCGGATAGATCTCCATGAAGATCATGGAGAACTTTGTATTGAAGATCTAAGAGAGAGAAGAAGCCATCTAGCTACTAGCTATGGACCGAAGGTCTATGGTGAACTACTCACGCATCATCGGAGAAGCAATGGTGTTGATGAAGAAGCCCTTTGTATCTGAATCCCTCCTCCAGCAGGGCACCAGAACGTGCCCTAGATGGGATCTTGCGAAGACAGAAGCTTGCGGCGGCGGAAAAGTATTTTCGTGGATCTCTCCCGTGGTTTTGGATTTTTCGGGGATTTATAGGCGGAAGAAGTAGGGCAGAAGAGCCACAGGGGGACCACAAGCCTGCTAAGCGCCCCCCTGGTCGCGCCTAGGAGGCTTGTGGCCTCCCGTGGTGGCCTTTTCCTTCGTTCTCACGCCCCGTGCGTATCTTTTGTTCCGGAAAAAATCTTTTCAGAAGTTTTATTCCATTTGGACTCCATTTAATATTCTCCTCTAAAAAGGGTCAAAAACATGGAAAAAACAGGATCTGGCACTTGGCACTGAGTTAATAAGTTAGTCCCAAAAAAGATATAAAAGGCATACAAAACATCCAAAGTTTGACAAGATAATAGCATGGAACCATCAAAAATTATAGATACGTTGGAGACGTATCACCGTCCTCTGCAAATAGTCTGGTTGATTGCATGCAAATATTCTGCATAATATTAGGCATGCCACAACAGAACAATTTTGGAGTAAAAGCTCAGATGCACTCACACAGAAACAGTAGAGCCAGTCGCAGTGCCGAATAGCCCATCCATCCAGTAAGGTACCAATTCCCTGAATGCACATGTTTGACAGTCAATTATTATGCATTGTAAAGTTTCATTTCTTTTCAGAAAAGCTCAGCGGTGATTATGGAGTAGTTGTACAACCATAAAAAAATCCCCAAGAATGGCTAGTGATGATATTATAGATTGAACATGTTGTTTCTTTGTGTATACTAATGTGCTTGTGATCCTTTTATTTCCATTGTCATAACATAGATTATATACACTGTTGTATTTACTTTGAAGGAGAGTTGAGGTATTTATTTTGTAATCTCTTCTCGCTAGATAATGGATACGAGTAACCATGATGATGGATATGAGTCATGTACTGATTCTAAAGAGGAGGAGGAGGAGATGATGTTTCTTGTCTTCCCAACATTATATTGTATATCTTCTAGGAGACAAAAAATCCAATGAACACATCAATTCTTACGGGAGCTAAGTATATCCAAGAAATATTGGATGGCCACCCTCAACGGTGCCTTGATATTCTTAGGATGGAATCCCACATCTTCCAAGCTCTATGCAACAATCTTAGATCCAGAAAACTTCTATGAATTCAAAAGGAGTCAGTGTTGAAGAGCAACTAGGGATGTTTATGTACATGCTTTCCAGTAATGCGAGTTATCGTACGCTGACTGATAGATTTCAGCACAGTCCAGAAACGGTGCATAGACATATCAATGGATGCTTCAACGCTATGAGTTCATTGGCATTTGACTTTATCAAGCATGGTTCGCTAGATACTCATTGGAAAATATCAAAAAATCCCCATTTTTGGCCTTTCTTTGAGGTACACGCCATCCCTTGATATGTACTTTAGGAATTTATATCATCCCTTAGTATCACATATACTAACCATAACTTGTTTAATGCAGAACTACATAGGGGCAATAGATGGGACTCATGTTCCCATGACCATAACATCCAATGAGGCTGCTCCATACAGGAATAGAAAGGGGACCCTCTCAAAAAATGTGATGGTCGCCTATGACTTCGATCTCAACTTCGTTTATGTGTCAGCTGGTTGGGAGGGGTCTGCCTTAGATGCTGGAGTACTGAAATCTGCCATTCAATCTGGTTTTCATGTACCTCTCGGCAAGTACTATTTGGTGGACAGAGGCTACGCAAATACGCCACAGTTTCTAGCTCCGTACCGTGGAGTCCCTTATCATCTACAAGATTTTGGTAGAGGTGGTCCTCGTCCAAAGAATCTGAAAGAACTTTTCAATCTAAGGCATGCCCGCCTACGGAACCATATAGAGCGCACGATTGGTGTCTGGAAAATGCGATTTCCTATTTTAAAAGTTGGCACGCATTACCCAATTGACACTCAAGTCACAACATAATACGGAGTCACAGAGGTGATGAACAATGGCTAGATACACAACAAATGCAGATTGATCCTCTTTTATTTGTCACTCTTCCTGATGGAGATGACAGACCTCGACATGTGACTACACCCTCAAGCAATCAAAGGGACCTTGGTAATTCCATGAGAGATGAAATTGCCAACAGGATGTGGACGGACTATCAAAGAATTCTAAGAGAAAGATCGTCACGGAGATCTGTTGGCTAATGAATTTAGATTTTATTTCTATCAAAGTAATTTATTGTAATGATGTGGAATTTGAGATATAATATGACATTTTAGTTATGTTATTAGGATCGGTCTAATGTATTACTTGATGTGATTTTGCATTTTCAGATTCTTATATTTCTTAACGTTTGAGATATGTTGCTTGATGTTGATTTATTGCTAAAGTTACATTGTCATAGGTTCAATATGACGCAAAATAGGGCTAAGTGGACAGCAAGATATGAGAAAGGTCTTGTCGAGATACTTACAGAGTACAATCTATCTCATTATCATGGCCAAAATGGGTGGACTACTGAAGGATGGAATCAAGTTGTTAAAGAATTGAACAATTTATATCCAGAGGCAAGATTTACCAAGGATCAGGTCCAGGATAAGGAAGCTCAACTGAAGAAGCACTACAAAAATATCAAGTCCATAGTCAATCATTCTGGAATATCGTGGAATGATGTTGCATGTGTGATTAACACAACACCTGAAATATGGGAGGAGATCATTGCGGTAAGTTTGTATTCCTTGTAGTGCATGTACTTTCCTTTGCCTATGCATGATCTGCTCAACCTTTCTATTGATTATATAGGAGGATTCAAAGCTCAAAATGTATGAAGGAAAAAGTTTCCCCTTGTATGAGGCATTGGGTGTGCTCTATGAAGGGCATATTTCTCAAGGAAGGCATTGTCTCACATCAAGGAAACCTCCGACTATCACAAAATCAGGTAGCAACTTTGGAGCAAAGGAGAAGATGGTTGCCAGCACCAGCAAGAGAAATACAAGAGATCGAAGCGATGACAGCATGAGGACTCCTTTGATAATTGACATCAATGATGTTCCTGCATGGGATGATGCTGATGGAGATGTTGAAAGAGAAAACACTGTCCGTGACGAGGAAGAATTTGACAGTGAAGATGCTGATGGAGACCTCCACAAATAAGTGAATCAAGTGCCAAAGGAAGGAGACCCAAAAAACAGAAAAGTGCCACATCTGTACAACGCCTTGAAGATTCAATGATGGCGTATGTGAATTTCAAGAAAGAGCAAGCTACTAAGAAAGAGAGAGTGTCACAACAAGGAAAACAACCCTCAATTACAGAATGCTTGGAAATCTTGAATGATATGGAAGATGTGCCCGACGAGGTGAAAATCTTTGCCTCTGATGTTTTCAAAGATGCAGCAAACCATGAGATTTTCCTGGGTTACAACTCAAGATTGCGGGGTATGTGGTTAAAGAAGGAAGTCGACAAGATCAATCCTTAGCCTCCTCCTTGTAAGTCCCATAAAACATGGTTTTTTGCATTTATTCTCCCCACTAAAGATAAGTTTCCAAGGCTTATTTGAGTGAGTATTCCTTTGCAGCTCGGTTTACACCTGGCGATATTCCTTCAATCAATCTGGTGATTTGATCATAGGTATTGTCCTTGCTCCCTCTCCTGTTGTTTCTTTGTGTATACTTCAGTTTGTTATCGTAGGTGTTAGTATACTTCAGTTTGTTATCCTGCTGTGTTAGATGAATTGATTTTTATCTTTAATTGCAAGCTACATATGGCGACTTGATATATTATACTGAAAATAAATTCACTTAGATTTTTTTGGGCATTTAGCAAATTATCAAGCATATGCATAGATATTCAGAACTGCATGAAACAAAATAAGCACAACAAGTAGTAAGTAGCCACACTAGAATCGTATGCGGAGAGTAGGTACCAACACTGAGACATTCTGAAATGTGAAGAATTAACAGAGTACATTGCATGATTCATGATTTTGTAGGAGACCAGTAGTAGAAATTTGATTGGGAGCTCTCCATTTCACTAGCGGCCCACTTCCTTTTATCAGCAGCATGTGCATCACTGCATTAGGGCATTTTTCAGGTGCAACAATGAATGCATCGGGTCCTGCATTGCATAGTGGGATACTAACTTTACAATCTTTGCAAGCCTTGGCTCCCGTCTGTGTCATCACAATCAATAGAGTGAGCAAGCTACTGACACTGAGCCGAGTATGTGCCAACTGCCAACTATCTAGAGAGAGACTTTACAACCACTCGTACCACAAAATCTACATGTCTGTAACCAATCGAACTGAAAGGCAGCAACCAACTAAATAACATAGTAGTACCGTAAAAGCTTTGGAATAACGAAGCCACGCCTGAATATAAAAAACTACAAGAAAGAACTCCGTCATGTATGTTACTACAAAGTGCAAAATATTAACACCAGTACCAGCTGGCACGGGAAAAGAATATTATGCTATATATTATGTTGTGTTAGCATATCTATATAGTATATGCTGTATTTTCCTTTCTAGTACCATTCTTGAGCTAGCACAGTTGAAAATTAACACCAAACAATTTTTTGGGCGGCAGGAAGTCTGAATACTAGCTAGATGGAAATGGTCCAGAATAACACCGGCCGGCTGGGCAGTAGGATTCATCATACAGTACAATAATATGGATTATTTAAGATGACTTAGCACTCTATAGAGTCAATACTCCTTGTTGTAAACAGGGAGCAGAAACACAGAGCAGTAACACTAGAGTGATAGATAGCATAGCAAATTAAGTGCCAGAATGCCTAGTTGCAGCTCAAAATGACTGCCTTGCTGAGTCATTTCATTCAAAGCACCTCCTGGAGACTCTAATGTTACTGCTCTCTGTTTCTGCTCCGAAAAAATTAAGTTCCAGAATTGTTTTTTTATATTTTGTATTAAAATGTCCGAAAAAACTTGCATTTAGAAAGGGAGGGAGAGAACTAGAGATGTTGCTCGTGCGGTTGTCTAGCTTCTGATCACATTTTGTTGTTGTCTAGCTTATCGAGTACGATTTGAGTGAATTTTCATGCGATTATGATGGATTATCTCCTTGCTCTTTTTCAACTGTTTCTGAACTTTTGTTGTTGCTTGTGCTAATTTTGTTCCTCCATGCATCAGTTATTGTTTAGATAGTTTAGTTTAATTCCAACTCCGAATCATCCTATGCATGCATATAAGGAACGTTGTTCGGTTGGTAGGATTATGTCGTTCTTGTTCTGTTTGAAACGCGTGTGTGTTTGATGTTTGGTCGGGAACAGGCACCGATGTTCCAAACTCACTGCAACGATCTTTTAGTTCTTGTTTAGTTATGATGTAGTACTAAACTGAGTTTGCAGATGATCTTGTGATGGTTTAATCTGCAAGATCTTTATGTACTTTAGTTTGTTCTAGTCATCCTTACCATCTGCGTATCTTGTGTTTTGCACCATGGATTGTGCAATATCTTTGATATCCCCCTTCCGGTTTTGACACGTGATGTGATTTTTTTTGAGAGAACTAGTCAGCATTTCTAGGATTGATAGCTATCTTGGATCATGACAATCTCTTATTACTTATGCAGATGTTGCTCGTGTTACTTATCCAGATGATCTTTTCTAGCCTGGTCAGATATGTCTTGTTTCCAAGGATTACTCTTCTGCCCCGAAGCTGCTTCACTGCTTGAACTATTACCGAGGATTAATCTTTCTGAAATACTTTATGTCTAAATGCACAATGATTGAACAATTGTGAGTCCTAACTTTGGTTATGTAGCAATGGACGAGACGAGACACGTATGCCTCATTAAATTTGTAATTTAAATTGTTGATTTTGAGCACTATGAGTTATCGGAACTATGTTCGAATGGATGGATGCAAAAATATTATATTTTGTTTATGTTGTGGTACTGTTATATAAATAGAAAAATTATCTCATTTTATACGTGTGCAATATGTGTGGGAGTGCAGTCTGTGCTGTTTTCAAGTCTGTATGTGCATATTTGAAAATTTATGTTGTTAAAAGTGCACTTTGTGTTGTTGAAATTCTACTGTTGTTGAAAGTTTGTGCTTTTGAAAGTTTAGGCTATGGTAGCCAGGTTACAAGGGTGGGAGAAAAACAACAATCCAAACGGAGGATGGGAAGCGGAATGGAAATACAATCCTGACATGTATTTTGATTGTAGGCTAGTATAATACAAGTGTAAAATATTACAAAGGTATAGAAAAAAACAACGTTCCAAACGAAGCCTAAAAGGTAAGAAAAAAGCTCTTTTTGGTATCTTGAAAACCCAAAATAGTAGCATGGGTTTTAAGAATAGTGTCAATGATCGGTTTTGTCCCACATACAGAAATCCCCCTATCATTTCATAAAGGAGCATTCATAGAGAACCCTAGTCATGGGATGCTGGCCCCATCCATGTTTTCGTAAACGCAACATAATTTGTCATCTCAGATGTTAGAACTATTAAAATTAATCCGAGGCACTTCGTCGATCTACCGAGGACAAAGCAATCACACAAGAACGACACCGAGATTTGTTAACGAGGTTCACTGATATGGCTACATCCCCGGGGCCTGACTACGGGCGCTCCTCCCCGTGACACCGTCACAATACCGCACCTCGGCAGCCCGGGTGCCGGCACACGCCGCCGGCTCCCCCGCGTATCTGTGCTATTATGTTGGCATAGGTTACATCGTGTGTCTAGCCCCGCTATATATAAGAGGCCTAGGATACAAGTGTCCTATTAGGACACGACCCCATATCTTGACTAAACACAATACTACTCAGAGTCCAACTGTAACCTACCTTGTACAATAATATTCGACACAACTCTAACAAACTCCACCTTGGCGAATATTCTCCACCACCTTGAGTTCATCCATGCGTCAAACTTCCATGTACATTGGACTTGAGATACGTCATGAGCACCACTGCTACTCCCAGACTCCATGTGACTCCACCTGCAACTGTAGTCCCTTCTCGTCTTCTTCACAGTCAACCCTCGAGCAAAGTTAAGTTCCTTATTTCTCTACTTTGTGCTTCCAACTGAACTCAACATCCTTGCTCTTTCTTGACCGTCTGTATGAAACTTGAAGAAATTTCACCGTCGCCTTGTGTCACCCCGAGTCTAATTCGCAGCTATCTCACCCTTTTCCGAGATAGTCTCTGACATGTCCCACAACTATAGCACTCCGCCTCCTTCTGTACTTATCATACACACTTTGCCATGTGTACTGAACCCCACAGAATATACTGCCATATACTCTCTCCGCTTATGACAATTTCAGATTTTCCGTCACTTTCTCAGATTCTCCATGGTCAACTCTTGTCCATCAACTAGCACCGATAGACCCATTCACCAACTTCAATCTGGTACTCGTCAACACTGCTTGAGTACCCTTTACACACTTTGTCTGACAACATGTCTGACCACCAGTGCCTTGTTCTATCGTTGTGTTCCATGCTTACCGCACACCTCGTCGCTATCACCGTGTCGAGCCTCTGTTGTCCTGGTCAAGTTTTCCAAGGTCGCGAACCCACACCACTCAACCCCCACTGCAGAGAACCACCGATCATCACCGACCGATGTCGAGTATGACGTCTCCATCAGACCACTGGTAGCCAGTCCAATCCACGTGTCTCTCGCTATCCCACTGAAATATGCTACGATTCTCCGAAATCTTACGCCGTAGCCCCTCCATCAGCACAGAGTGAAGTCTTCCACCAGACTCCAGCTCCACCTTCAACAGGACTCCATGTAGCTGGCCATGCTACCCCGCGCCTCCTTGACTTCAAGCTCTCATGTGTACACCGCCTTGAATCAACCTTGCGCCATGGTCCGTCGAAGCCGCACAAGCCCACGTGTTTCCACACCCCAGAAATCGACCACCATCAGCATCAAGCTCCTATGTCGCTGTCGTTGAAATCACCGCCGTCTTCTGCTTTGACTGACATCCCCATCGATCCGTCAGACAGTCCAGTCCGACCCAGCCGAAAATATCCGACTGCAACCATGCTCCACCCTGTGTCGTGTTCGTCCCGCACATCTTTGTGCATTGCTCGACGCCCTGTGTATGCATGATCTTGCCACGACGCACTCGAGTCTCCTTCGAGCATTATACGCACGCCGCCATCCTTACCACTATAGACCCTCACGCTACCATCCACATACACAACAGCACCAGCGTACTCCGCGTGCACAACAAGCCTTTCTCCCACTTGCGCCATAGCTGCGCGCAGCAGCCGACCCCACCTGGGTCAGCCCGCCTGCTCCACGCATTGCTGGTCCGGCTACACACCATGCAACTTGGCTTCCACGCGCACCGCAGATGGACCGGCCGCCCGAGCTAGTACCCGCTGCAATTCTGCGTGTCCGCCTTCGCCTGTTGTATGCTCGACCGATCGCCGCATGTCAAGTCAACTGGGCCTCGCCTTGCACGGGCCTCGCCTTGCACGAGCAGCCGCGGTCGTCTCGTTCACGTCGCCTCCCACATGCACACGGTCCATCTTCTGTCGACGCCGCTGCTTTTGATCGATCAAGACCGACCTGCATCGATGCCTCGTGCTGCCACGCGTACATGCGCCTCGGTTGGACGCTCGCCGGATGATCCGCTGATCGATTGCCATATGTTTCGCCTGCCACGATTCAACCTCTAGATCAACACAACGCAGCCTCCGAACAACCTAGCTCATGATACCACTTGTTACGCAATCCCGGGTCCGCTAACACCAGCGTTTTCGAACCACATGCGTCAACAGGCCCAACCGAAGAGCAACACCGACTTATGACAGCCCTTGGGCCCTCTCCCCCCAAAAGACTAGCCTGTTAGGAGGGGACACCCTCACCCTTATAAGTCGTGTTATGTCTCCTCCCACAACCGATGTGGGACTAAACCCAACAATCTCCCCCTCACACATCGGTCACCATGGGCCCGCTAATACCAGCATCTCCAGCCCACCAACCATGACCGATCACCCGTGAGTCCACCGAGAATTATTCCCACCCGTGAGCCCACCGAGATTTATTCCGGGCACCTGGGCTCCGATGTGTGAGGGGGAATTGTTGGATTTAGTCCCACATCGGTTGTAGGAGAAGACATAACACGACTTATAAGGGTGAGGGTGTCTCCACCTAACAAGCTAGTATTTTTGGGGGGGGGGGGAGGGGGGGAGAGGGCCCAAGGCCTGTCATAAGTCGGTGTTATGTCTCCTCCCACAACCGATGTGGGACTAAACCAACAAGAACATCTTTGTATTGAAATCCAAGAAAAAGGCACCTCAAGAAAACGACAAGAAAAAGACGTTTGTGTGCATGAGTATGAGCATTGGAGGAGCCGAGACGTTCAAAGTTCAAACTGAACTTTGAAAGGCTGCCACTCCCCTGTTCCGCTCAGCTCTGCGCCTTCTCCAGCAGACTGCACCACGCCAACCATCCCACGCTCCGCTTTTCCCACTTTCCTTCGCGAGCCCAGATGGCGCAGCCGCCGTCGTCGTCCCCCTCGCCGTGGGTCATCCTGGGCAGCATCCCACGCGTCTCCGCGCTGGCGGACGGCGGCGACGCCTCCGTGGCGCTCACGGCGCCGCCGCGCGCCTCGATCCTCACCGTCTCCCCGCGCGTCTTCCCGGAGCCCCCCACGCCCCACTACTTCCCCTTCGTCCTCACCGCCGACCCCTCCGGCCTTCTCCTCCTCCAAGCCAACCTGCGCCGCGACCCGACCCAACAAGTCATCGACCGCCCCGGCTGCCAGTCCGTCAGCTGGAAATTCAACCACCCGCGCTACTTCGTGATCGACGCCACCGCCGCCACGGCATTCCACCTCCCCGACCCCGAGGGCACCACCATCCAGCACCAGGCCCTCCTCGGCCTCCTCGCCTCCCCCGGCGGCGGCGGCCACTACATGGTCGCCGAGCTCCGGCCCATCATCGGCTGCGACCACGCCACGCTCCTCTGCTTCTCCACGGAGGTCGGGGAGTGGGTGGCGAAGCGCGTCCGCTACCCGCTGCCGCCGCGGCCGCTGGTCCCCATCTGCGTGGTCTCGTACCACGGGAGGCTCTGGTGGGTCGACCTCACATGGGGAGTCATCACCTGCGACCCCTTCGCCGACGAGCCGGTCCTGGGCTTCGTCCCGCTCCCGCCGGAGAAGGTGCTCGGGTGCAGGGAGGCTTGGGGCGTCGCCGACAAGTACCGCTACGTGGGGGTGAGCGGCGGCAAGCTGCGTTTCGTCGACATGTACATGGGTAAGCGTTCCCGTGCTCGTGCTCGTGGCGGCGGCGCTCGCACGCCCACGGTGAGCGTGTGGACGCTGGCCGATCCACACTCCAGGGAGTGGACGCTGGGGCAAGAGGCGAGCTTTGCAGAGATCTGGGCCGATGAGAGCTACAAGGCGGCCGGGCTGCCCAAGAAGATCCCCACGCTCGCGCTCATCCACCCCGAGAACCCCGACGTGGTCTACTTCTTCCTCAAGGAGCACCTCTTTGGCGTTGACGTGCGTGCTCGCAAGGTCGTGGAGTGCCAGGTCTATGGTCTCGTTGCGCCGCCGAGCATCTGCATGGCCAGCCGCTTCGTTCGGGCTTGGGAGCTGCCACGGGCGCTCTCCTCAGGTAATGCATGCATGCTACCAATCATCTTTGTCTTGATCTGACTGTCTTGCTGTATGTCCAATTTGTTCCCCTCCTAAATTAGCCAGCTTTTAGTAGTATTCTCGATTGTTACACGAGTGGTGTAAATGTTGCTTGAAAAATACGTCTTTTCTGATTGATATGTTTGTTTCATGCCTCTACGCCACCATTTCGTCGATCGTCATACCATATACAGTACATGTCATTTCTACCATAGATCAACAAGTCCGGTAGTCCCACTCCCTCATTTTTATTTGCCTCTGAGCCTTCTTGATCTAATGTTCATTTGTTAGTGTCAATGCGATACACTTACCAACTTATCCTGCTATATGTTAAGAGCATAACTAGTCTACTACATCTGGATATTTCTGCACAAGCATTTTTTTTTTTGTGGATATAGGTGTGGCTTCTCTACTTGTTCACGATTCAGTTGACATATTCAAACAGTATCGGTTTGCTCCCTTGTGTTGCTTAATGCCATATGGAGAGTGTGCACTAATATTCGTCTTAGGGTCCCAAAATGATGAACATGATAACCTTTTTTTTTTAACGAAAGGGGTTTTCCCCCTACCCCACTTTTTATAAATGGAGCAGAAAAAGCCCATAAACCAGCTACACAACAGTTAACACACCGACCGAAAATAACCACAGGCAGACCCAAAAACAAAGGAAGCTGTCCTGGAAAGTGCAAAGTAGTCTACTTTTATTACAAGCCAAGATAAACTACCAAGGGAGAAAAGAAACTAAGGATAAGGATAGGTCTTCAGATCATCGCCAAGCAATCCTCAGGATCTCCCCCGGACGCTTGTCCAGCAGTCGAATGAACTGCTTCAGTTCGGTTTGCTGAGCAGCGCCACAAAGAACTTCCCATCGAAGCAAAATCCCTCTTAACTTGACAATGTTGCAGTCCAGACTTTTCCATTTGCGCCCCTGGAAATAGAATTCATTTCTTAATTTCCATATATTCCACAAGGAGGCAGCAATTACCAAGTTAAGAACAGGTTTCTGTTTATTAACTTTCCAAAAGGAAGCAACCTCACTAATGCAACTTATTCTGCAAATCTTAACGAAATCAGATATAATATCCCAAATCAGGTTAGAGTTCACACACTCAAAAAATAAATGCTGGATAGATTCATTTTCACTACAAAATAGGCAAGACTTATCCTCAATTGTTTTCCTTTTAGCCACATTATCTCTAGTCAAGGATTTGTTATATAAACACAGCCACAAAAACACATGTATTTTCTGAGGACACAAAATTTTCCATAAAGAGTCTCCAAAAGGAAATACCACACCTCCAAAGTTGATACAATTATAAAAAGACTTAACAGAGTAAATGCCTTTTGATTCCAAATCCCAAACAGGAGTATCAAGAGAATCAGATAAAGGATAATTCTTTATATGATTAATAAGCATTCCCCAATTACTTAGTCCACTATGATCAACACACCTTCTAAATGATAGTCTAAGTGTCACCCCATCCCAAACTTGGGCCACAGCACATCCTTGTTGATTACAGATGTCAAACAATTTCCAAAACCTTACTTTAAGGGAACACTCCCCAGCCCAAACATCATGCCAGAAACTTATATTAGCACCATTTCCAATTTTCCAGTGATAAAAATTCCTAGATGCTTGTAAAGCCCAGGAAACACTTTTCCAGAAAGGAGATCCAAATTTTGTTTTGGTCCAAAAAATATTTGGACAAGTCACATCATACTTATAAGCAATCACATTTTTCCAGTCTCCAGAATTATTCCTAAAAAATCTTTTTCCCCAGGAAGCCAATAGAGCCATATTATAATCTCTAATATTAGGGATCCCTAAACCTCCAAAATCCTTCTTTCTAGACACCAAACCCCATTTGGCCAAATGGAACTTATGTTGATCCCCCATTTGGCCATGATAACCTATTACCTAGGGCTGGTATTGGATAACCCCCTCTTTGTATTTGTTTTTGCTCTATTTGAATATATGTAATTTGATATACTAATATATGAAAATACCATCATGTTCATCATTTGTACTTATGGTTCTGGGCATTAAAAAAATAAACATGATGATCATATCAATAATATCAATTTTATTGTACAACTACTTCTGCATGTGCTTAACTTGACTACTTGAGGTACTAGTAATCTCCACTAGGGGAATTAGACAAACGCCTTACTATTAACTATGAATGGGTGAGAATTAATCAGATTTCTAATGGAATGATTGTACTCGATAATAGATATATCTATAAGCTTGCAAATGAGAATATATTATTAGTTAGAAAAATTAGCATCATAATCAAACAATCATTTCCACTTCATATGTATAAATGTAGTTTGGCTTGTACTTGATGTTTGCTAGCAAGATATGTAGAAAGAAAGGAAAAAGGTAGTAATATTACATTGCTTTGTCAAGAAAATACTACATTGGTTTTCAGAAAAAATACTACATTGATTTGTCATCTGATTGATATGTTTGTTTCATGCCTCTACGTGACCGTTTCATCAATCCTGACGCCCATACCATTTACATACATGGTATTTCTACCATAGATCAACAAGTCCGGCAGTCCCACACTATCATTTTTATTTGGCTCTACGCCTTGTTGATCTAATAGTATTATTGGGTAATGTCAATGCGATGCACTTACCAACATTTCTTGCGGATTAAGAGCATAACTAAATCTACTGCATCCAGATATTTGTGCACAATCATTCTTCGTGGATATAGGGGCAAAACACAAAAAATTAATCCAAAAGTGAACTAATTTATAAAATGAACTGTCCGCGAAAAAAATTCACCCAACGGACCCTTTTTTATGACGTCTTTGTCTTAGGCGCCACACTACACTGTGTGACGCCCGACACTACGTTGTGTGACGCCCGAGACCTAGTGTGACGCCTAAGACATAGGCGCCACACTACACTGTGTGGCTTCTAAGGCAAAGGCGTCGCACAGTATAGTGTGGCGCCTGACTGTCGGGCGCCATACAAAAGGGTCAGCTGCGTGAACATTTTTCAAACATGGTTCAGTTTGTGAAATACTTTTGCTCCTGGGTCAAATTTGTCTAATTTGCCGGATATAGGCGTGGCTTCTCTAGTTGTTCAGTATTTATCTGACATATTCAAACAGTTCATGCATGGACTACTTAATGATCAGTTTGCTTCCCTTGCGGTGCTTAATGCCATAGAGTGTGCCAAAAATGATGAACGTGATGATCGTATCAATAATATCAGTTTAGCTGTACAACTACTAATAGATGTGTATAACTGATGTTGAGGTACTAGTAATCTTCACTAGGGGAATTAGAACGTCTTGCTGTTAAGTTATGAAAGGGTGATAATTAATCAGATTTCAAACGGAATGAATGTACTCGATAATAGATATTAGAATATATTATTAGTTAGAAAAATTAGCATCATAGCTAGACAACCATTTCCAGTTCATTTGTATAAATGTGTCGTTTTGTTTATACTTGAGGTTTGCTAGCAAGATATGTAGCAAAAAGAAGAAGAAAAAGGTAGTAATACTATATTGATTTGTCATCTGACAAATGCTCCTTGTCTTTGAAGGGGAGTGGTGTAATGGCATGGACTTGGCTGAGAGCGCTAATGCACGCCCGTACACGCCATCGCCAGGGGATTACCACTTGCTGGGAAATACCAGGCAGACATTCATCGGATGAATTGGAGGAACATGAAGCAGATGCAGTGCTGAATCAAGTTTTGGAATGGTGCGTCCTGGTATCATCGACCATGCATGGATGCTTTTGGCGTCTTCGCGCGAAGTAGCTTACCGTTGTTGTCTCTCGGTGCATCAGACGGTGATTCGAAATGCTGCGGAAAAACTTCCTGTTGCTTAGTTTTGTATCTCGGTTGGGATGGAACTTGTACTGGAAGTATGACTTTGGTGCGCCATCGATGGTTCCGGTGGTCGATCACTTGAACCGGGAAGCTGGGAATCTCTTCGGTGATCGGTTGCTGTTTAATTCGTCTTCGTGCATTTGATCGGTGTTGCATGCTTAATTTTTGTTCATCACCTGCGTGCAATGGTAATACCACACGCTTACATGCGCTGTTCTGTGTTGAGTCCCTGTGTGGCACTGTGCACAATAGTGTAAGAGTTTCGGTCATTTTTGTGGTTGGTCCTGATCGAGAAAGAGCATCAGTGATGCAGCTGGGCTTCAAGAGGAGGACGGTGTTATGAGTGAGTCGGTGACAAGGTGGATGAACGGCGGCAGTGGCGAAACAGGCTGCCTGAGGTGCAGTTATTATATATCAAAATGTCGGCAAGGAAAGCCACATTGTGCAACAAGTTATTGTGAGTGGAAATCAAGCTCAATGTCAAAATGACACGGAAACGGATACCATGATTAGATGTCAGGATGCAATGCTGAGGCTATGTTGAACAGTCCCTACGACTACGGTTGAAGCACACCTAACACAAGAAGCCGTGAACTGATAGCAGTTCGTTTACAACATGCCATTGGCGACCATCTCCACAAGCGGCATCAAGAACATAGTGTGTCACTGTACTGCTCCTAATGCTAACAAGGCATCTTAAGCAACCACGCTGTTGGGAGATCTCCGGCCAGTCCCCATGCTAATCATATGCAACCACACCGCCAGAGATCTCTGTCAAGTCATGCTAACATGGCATCATATGCAACCATGCCATCAGATCTGTCCTCGGTAACATGGCAACCTATGCAACCACACTGTCAGAGAACATCAGTCCTCGTCCATCACATCAAGAGCAGGTATTCGTCTGAAGCGTCCACCGTGCCTTAGGTCTACTGATATTGGTGATCTTCCCTCGATTCTTTTCTTCTTAGGCGTAGAATGTTCGCCAGCTACTGATTCAAAGAGTTCTCCCATATTTGACATGTTGGGCCTCTTCTTATCCGGCTCCTCTTTCAGGAAACTGAACACATGCACCCGTAGAAAATGTTAGCATGTTATATGTCTACATTCCGAAATTGAGCACTGTCTCACTACTAAAGAGTTACAGGCCAGCAAGAAAAAAGTCAATTCCAAGGAAAGCAACAAAATGTACCTCTCTCGGATGATCTTAAACGCTGCCATTGTTGCATAAGGTAATCCCGTCTTTGGATCACGGTATCTACAAGGAAGTAAAACCTCAAATAAGATTATCACTTTAAAACAACCATGGAGACATAACCCACTCAGCGTGTAACAGAATGCATCAGTTCAGGTGTACTAATGTAGGAGTTCAGGTGTAAATGCACGAGTATGTTCATTTCAAATCACTGAATGAAGCACCTTGCCTATTTCATCATGACAAAATAAACTGAAGAGTACAACAATTGCTAGAACTAGGACGTGCAATTTATATGGGATTGCTGGATTTTACATAATATGGCACTCTCTAACCAACAGACACATATATCGCAATACAACAAACCACTACCAACCAACACTGCAACACCTGACTGTAAAAATACACAGCAATTAAGCAACAGAAACATGTGTGCATAATTTTATCAAGTGAAATATGTAACTGCCAGGGAAAAGGGAAGGAAGCTCCAACTTCACATACAAGGGAAAAGGAACATGAATTAAGGAATGAGCAAATTAGTGTACAGAAAACATACTTGGCAGGAAGTCCTGTTACAACACAAACAGATTTCTCCGGATCTGCAGTAATAATAATTAATACAGGACTACATTGAATTCAAACTGTCAAGTCTACAAATATATTCTATGGTAACTGCCAGATAAATAAAGTACATCACCAAAGAGAAACCAACACTTACAAGGAGTTGAAGTTGTACAAAGTTCAGACCCAAATGATGCCCCATTAATGAATTCCAGACGTGATTCCCCTAATTCAGAATGATGATAATTAGCACAAAAAGAAGTAGCTTCTAAGTTCAGTATTCACATGTAAGCAGATATGTGTACAGTAGTTACCATCCCTAGAGTGAAATCGAAGTGTAGGACCCTCATAGACAGCTTTCTGAACAACAGCTTTTTTCTTCACCTCCTCCTCTCTTGCCAGTACACGTTCAAGATTTCTCATGTTCATGATCTCTAATAGACAAAGGTAAAATACTCAAGCAAAAGCGGTATGTTCCATCTATATCTCTGGGAAAAGCAGAAGAAACAAGGAAAACAGACCAGTTTCAGCTGCTTCCAAGAGCATCTCTTCTTGTGTCATGCGTTTTTCTTCTCCCTCTTTTCTCTTCTTAATTGGCTGGAACAGTATAAAAGAGGGAAAACAATCAATTAGCCTGAAAACGCCATTTTTTGAGTACTATACAAGATTCTGTTGTCCCTGAATACTAATAACCATGAACGTAAGAAGTGGAGGGCTGCTGTATGGATACAGACCTTAGCAGTTGCTTGCTTTTCAGCACGTATTGCTTCTCGTTCAGCTTGTCTCACAATGACAGCTGTTCTGGTCGATTTCCTGATTGTTTTCTCAGACTCCCATTCATCAGGAACATCTGATTGTTTGGATGAAGTTGTCTTATCAGGAGCCTTGTCATCTATATCGTCATCCTCTAGTTTGATGAACTTATTCTTCTTCTTCTTTTTCTTGGCTTTCATCTTTTTCATTGTCTTCCCAGGGAAAACTAGCCGCTTCTTAATAGGTAATCTGGTCCACAATCGGGGCACGATTTAGAATATACTCCCTCTGTGCCACAATACTTGTTGTTGGGGAGAACTAATCTAGTTCCCCCCAACAACAAGTATTTAGGAACAGAGGGAGTATAACTGAGTGTTATGCAGTGCATGACTGTGCTCTGATATGCTTATGAGCTAACATGAAACATGTGTTACCTCTCACTCACTTCCTTCTCTGGGTCGTCGTCAGGTTGAGGTTCCTGGAAGGGGTTGGATTAGCAGAGGCAGTGAGGAAATTATTATGAGCAAAGAGAAGACCAACTTTACAAAAACTACTACACAATAAATAAGCAAACCAATTGAACAGATTGGACGGAGCAGAAGCAGGGATCTCACATCTTCATCGAAATCACTGTCGAATACGTCACCAGCATCCTGCTCTTCCTGATAGTTATCATCCTCCTCGTCCTGCCAGAAAGGACGGAGCGGTTGAGGCACAGTAAACAGCTTATGAAGATGAGCAGAAGGGATGATTCCGTGGCAACCGACGGACCTCCTTGAGGGCGTCTTGGCCCCAAAAAGCCTCGTCGTTCTCGACCTCCTCCTCGACGAGCTTGGTTATCCTGCGCAATCAGAGGGGGGACATACAGCGTAAGAAGTAGGGAAGAGAGGTACGGCGGGGGAGGAGCGCGGGGCACCTCTTTCCTCGGGTGGCACGCGCCGCGCGTTCGAGCAGGACGGGCGGCTCCTGCTCGTCTGCGGCGTGGTCGGCCATGGCGACTTCACCGGCGGCGAGATGGCGATGGGTTCCGTCAGTCTCGCGGCGGCGAGTGGGGGGATTTTGGGGGAAGGGAGGAGAAGCAACGAGTGGAGACGACCGGACGAGTGACGGCCCAAGTCTAAGTTCCCACTACCGGCCCAAAAGACACCCAATGTTTTCTTGAGCTGGAAAGCCCAAATCTTCAGTATAAACAGAAAAGATTCTATTTCCCCGTTTCTAAGGTTTTTTTTAAGCCGCTGCTACGGATCATCCGGTTGATCCCAGCGAAAAATAAACCGCCTCGGAGGCCCTACAATTAGACGTTTGCCAGCCGTTCGATTAGAGGGTGTTTGGTTACAGGGACTTAGAACTTATAAGCCATGACCCGCCGTTTGCAACGTGGTCAATGTTGTGCTCGGTAAGTTTGCAACTCAGCAGACGTTGCAAACACTCGCCGGCCGTCTGACCTCACATGGGTGAAACACATCACATATTTTCCTTTTTCTCTAGCAGGACCGTGTTTTCTGGGTGATGTTTGGATCAAATTGGCTGCTTGGATAGCCATTTGGATGGCGTGCATGAGAACCGTTTAATCTTTGGCCCCTGAGTCGCAACCGTTTGCAACAAGAACCGTGTTGTGGTTGGGAATTTGCAACACGAGTTGTGTTGCAGTCCATTTCGTTCATCATTGGGAACATTGCAACATGAATCATGTTGTGGCCAACCATGGCAATATGGACCATGTTATGGTCAACCATCGCAACATGGACGATGTCACAGTCACCCATAGCTTGCTATGAATTCACCCATTGCAATTGAGACTATGTTATGGTCACCTATTGCAACATGGATCATATTGTCGTCGCCTCGACATCATCGAGTAGGCCCCAGCATGGCGATGACGACTTCTAGCGGGTCCTTGTACCTACGTCTGGCGGGTTTGCAACAACGGACGGTACTTTGCTATGCACCACCGGTTTGCAGCAGTGGGCGGTCCTTGCCCAAGATTGCAGCAACATGGGAACATATTTTTATGTGGACATGGGAATAATATTTCTTTTTTCAAAGTGAACATGGCAACATTTTTCTGAAGAGACCAACAAAATCTTGTACTTTCTAAGGGTACTAGCTAGTGCATGAGCTAATATTATGGCGTGAAAAAATGGTGTAAAATTATCAACTAGATATGTCATAGGCAACTGGGACAACACACCTGATAAAGCACACGAAAACTGTGCATGCATGTCCGTCGTGATTCAGCTAAGAGCATGGTTAATAGTATAGCCAACTGCTGGCTATAAACAGTCTTATAGTCCATCTTACAGCTAGTTTGTACAATAGTTAGCTATAAAAGAGTATTACTTTTATCATATATGATCCACCTTTCATTCCCACAAAGCACCTAGGAGAACGTGCTAGAGTTAACTCTTAACGAAGAGCCCGCTTCCCTTCTTTCTCCTCTTCTCTCTCATCCAACTCAGCAAACATATAGTATTTTAATCCTTACAGCCTGCTGAGTGTACCTTATTGTACTTGCTCTAATCGGGCTCGGGCTGATCGGACGACGCAACACGCGGCTTACGTGTTCGCTGTAATCAGTCGGCTGATTTAAAACCTTTTCTTTTTTTTAACACAATACAGACGCAGTGCTTATATATACGTGAAAACCAACCTGTGGTTAGATGGTTAGAGGGACAGTGGTATGCCCAGTCCACCAGGGTTCAAATCCTAGTGCTTGCATTATTTCTGAATTTATTTCAGGATTTTCGGTGATACGCTTTCAATGGGAGGGGACGTTCCGTTGATGACGAGGCGCCTACGATGACTTCGTAAATCTCAAGATGATATACCGGCTTAGTCTTTCGGAGGTGCTCATAGGGGTAGGTCTCCTCGTTGGGAACGTTTTCTTTCATTAAACGCACATCGTTAAAAATCCTAAAATAAGACAGGAAATGCTAGCATCGGGCCTTAAACGGTTAAATCCTAATGGATTAAGGGCTAAGGATACTACTATTCCTCTAACAATCTAACTACATATTGGTTCGCACTGGTGTCTTTAAAATTAATTCCCGTAATGAGTATCACATACTAATATCATGCATATCATATTATAATATGGTATTTCTTTCATATTTTATGTTATAGTTTGACCATGACTTTAACAAATACCATGACTTTAACAAATAAAATATAAGTTATACGTAGCAAAAGTAATATTATCAAAAATTATATTCAAATACAAACCCACTAATATAATTTTCAATGACATGCATTAACATTTTATTAGCAAACTATGTGGTCAAATTTTCAAAAAAAATATGATGGAGAGTAATAAACCGGACGGAGATAGTAGTTTTGACACTCGATGTTCAACACGGTCATATGAACTCCTAAAATCTCAACTACTACCTCTCATCTATACTACTATTAAATAAGGAAACTAATTATTTCTTAAATCCACACTACGTATGTACACAATTTGATTAACACCACACGATTAGTCCCACTAAATTTAATCTAACAGCCAGCCTTAACTTAATTTGTTCTCTCGTGTTCACTTAGTAATTTATGTTGGCTGAACCTGGTTCACCGCAGAGGAATATTCGAAGCTCCATCCTCCACCTACGCAATTCCTACGATCACGCAATGGCAGAAAAGAAAAAGGAAACCGATCGGAATCGTCTCACCTTGCTCGCTAACTTCCTCGTCAGGCCGCGACCCACGCCACGTGCCTCTGGCCACCGGACAAGGGTCGGACATGTATACCACACGCTTCGCCGGCTGACCCCCTCTGCCACTGCTGAACCGACAAGCGCACCGCACCTCTCCCACCGCGACCCGCGATGCCGGCAGCACCTCCCATCCCCTCATGTCATCTTCCCTATCCCCTACCCAGCCGACGACCAAAGGAGGTGGAGTTGACGTCTCCCTCCTTCACCTACAACGACGATGAGCTGAGACGGCGCCTTCTCGCCGTGCACGCCCTTGATTTGGACGACACCACGGAGCCCATGGTCCTACTCCGCGGTCACCGGATCCAGCCAAGATCCGTCCCATCCTCCCACATCGGCCACCATGGTCATCCTCCTCTGCATCCAGGCTTTGTCCATAAGCTCCATGTGCATTACGAGGTTTGAGCCTGCTATTTTGATCGTGCAAGTCACAGGAGCTTGCCGGCAACACACAGTTTTTGATTTGGTTTGTTGTTCATCTCAGGTGATTCTTTTTGTCGAAAATAATTTGGAACGTTAAAAACTGCATTTTCAAATGGTTCTTGCAAACTGAATTTATGAATAAGACAGTCGTATTTGCTTTCAGATGTTTTGGTGTATCAAATCCCTATTCACTGCATACATTGGGATTGAAACGATGCCATGATAGGTGGCATTCACGTTTCAGGTATGAGATCATCTCAATCATCTTCAGTTAGTTTTGTTTCTTGTTATCTAGGTCTTCGAACAGCACGCAATTTTTGAACAAGGGGTGTATCGGAGTACACAGTTTGGACCCCTCTGTAGATTGAAACATTTCCTTGATATATAAGTTTGCAATTAGTTTTCTTTCTCGGAGGTAGAAAGATCAGAGTGCTCATGTGGAAGGTTTGGGCACGGGGAAAGATCAATGTTTCTTTGGCTGCTGCACCAAGACGGGCTTTGGTGCGATGACCAACTACAAAGGAGGGGTTGAGAAAATGGATACTTCTGTCCTCTCTGTCTCAGAAACCTCGAGACCTCCATTCAGCCTGTAATGCCCAAGATGCGATCATATCCTCAATTTGGCACGAGGACCTCGTCAGGGATAGAAGCGCATCTTGTCGTTTCGCAAGAATGGATATCGTTACAAGTACATGTACTGAAAAGATGAGATATATGGAATTGGTTTACACTCGTCACAAGCTACATCGGAGTCACATCAGTACAATACATAATCATCATGAAGAAGAGCAGGGTCCGTCTATGGACGAAAACAAACGAGAAAAGAAGAACGACGTCCATCCTTGCTATCCCAGGCTGCCGGCCTGGAACCCATCCTAGATCGATGAAGAAGAAGAAGAAGAAGCAACTCCAAATGAACAATCAACGCGCTCGCGTCAAGTAACCTTTACCTGTACCTGCAACTGGTGTTGTAGTAATCTGTGAGCCACAGGGGACTCAGCAATCTCATTTCCAAAGGTATCAAGACTAGCAAAGCTTAATGGGTGAGGTATGGTTAAGTGGTGAGGTTGCAGCTGCGGCTAAGCATATATTTATGGTGGCTAACTTACGAGTACAAGAAAAAGAGGGGAAAGATCTACGCATAGCGGACGTGAACTACTGTTGATCAAATGAATGATCCTGAACACCTACCTACGTCGGACATAACCCCATCGTGTCCTCGATCGAAGAAGGAACTCACGAAAGAGACAGTCACGGTTACGCACACAGTTGGCAAGTTTTAATTAAGTTAACTTCAAGTTATCTAGAACCAGTGTTAAACAAAGTTTCCACGTTGCCACATAACCGCGGGCACGGCTTTCTGAAAAAGATTTAACCCTGCAGGGGTGCTCCAACTAGTCCATCACAAATTACCACAAGCCGCATAGAAATCCTCAATCACGAAGCTCGCGATCTCGTCGGATTCCCTAGTGGAAAACCTCAACTCTGAGATTACCCAAAGCATCACCGGAATCCTGATACACAAGATATCTCGTCAAAGGTAAAACTAATCCAGCAAGGCCGCCCGGCGTGTCGACGATCCCGATAGGAGCCGCGTATCTCGTTCTCAGGACACGACGGATAAGCGACGCGTACGACTGCCAAACCTCGAGTTTCCTCGTGGTGGCCCCGCACAGTGCTCTGTTTTGGACCAGCACCATCAGCACTGGCCCTCCTTGTATTATGTGGAATTACTCCTCGGGTAGCGCTAACTCCCTATGCATTTCAGTTTACCAGAATTATTATGTTGGGCAAATAGTACCAATGTTGGGCCTTGCCAGACCAGCTTTAATCTAAAACGAATTATCAAGGGGTCCCCATAACAACCCTGATCGTGTTAGGAGTGCTCGATTATGGAACATAACACCGGTAGCCGAAACTAAGGGGGCAAAGGTGGAACAAAACACCAGCCTAGAAAGGCCGAGCCTTCCACCTTTTACCAAGTATATAGGTGCATTAAATTAAATAGCATTAATATGGTGATATGACAAGGTGTTGGAATTATGCCCTAGAGGCAATAATAAATGTATAGTTATTATTATAATTCCTGTATCAAGATAATAGTTTATTATCCATGCTATAATTGTATTGAATGAAGACTCATTTACATGTGTGGATACATAGACAAAACACCGTCCCTAGCATGCCTCTAGTTGGCTAGCCAGTTGATCGATGATAGTCAGTGTCTTCTGATTATGAACAAGGTGTTGTTGCTTGATAACTGGATCACGTCATTAGGAGAATCACGTGATGGACTAGACCCAAACTAATAGACGTAGCATGTTGATCGTGTCATTTTGTTGCTACTGTTTTCTGCGTGTCAAGTATTTATTCCTATGACCATGAGATCATATAACTCACTGACACCGGAGGAATGCTTTGTGTGTATCAAACGTCGCAACGTAACTGGGTGACTATAAAGATGCTCTACAGGTATCTCCGAAGGTGTTAGTTGAGTTAGTATGGATCAAGACTGGGATTTGTCACTCCGTGTGACGGAGAGGTATCTCGGGGCCCACTCGGTAATACAACATCACACACAAGCCTTGCAAGCAATGTAACTTAGTGTAAGTTGCGGGATCTTGTATTACGGAACGAGTAAAGAGACTTGCCGGTAAACGAGGTTGAAATAGGTATACGGATACTGACGATCGAATCTCGGGCAAGTAACATACCGAAGGACAAAGGGAATGACATACGGGATTATACGAATCCTTGGCACTGAGGTTCAAACGATAAGATCTTCGTAGAATATGTAGGATCCAATATGGGCATCCAGGTCCCGCTGTTGGATATTGACCGAGGAGTCTCTCGGGTCATGTCTACATAGTTCTCGAACCCGCAGGGTCTGCACACTTAAGGTTCGACGTTGTTTTATGCGTATTTGAGTTATATGGTTGGTTACCGAATGTTGTTCGGAGTCCCGGATGAGATCACGGACGTCACGAGGGTTTCCGGAATAGTCCGGAAACGAAGATTGATATATAGGATGACCTCATTTGATTACCGGAAGGTTTTCGGAGTTACCGGGAATGTACCGGGAATGACGAATGGGTTCCGGGAGTTCACCGGAGGGGGCAACCCACTCCGGGGAAGCCCATAGGCATTTGGGGGGGTCACACCAGCCCTTAGTGGGCTGGTGGGACAGCCCACCAATCCCCTATGCGCCAAGAGAGAAAAAAATCAAAGGAAAGAAAAAAAAGGAAGAAGTGGGAAAGGGGAAGGACTCCCTCCCACCAAACCAAGTAGGACTCGGTTTGGGCGGGGAGAGTCCTCCCCCCTGGCTCGGCCGACCCCTTGGGGATCCCTTGGACCCCAAGGCAAGGTCCCCCTCCCTCCTCCTATATATATGGGGCTTTTAGGGCAGATTTGAGACGACTTTCTCACGGCTGCCCGACCACATACCTCCATAGTTTTCCCTCTAGATCGTGTTTCTGCGGAGCTCGGGCGGAGCCCTGCTGAGACAAGATCATCACCAACCTCCGGAGCGCCGTCACGCTGCCGGAGAACTCTTCTACCTCTCCGTCTCTCTTGCTAGATCAAGAAGGCCGAGATCATCGTCGAGCTGTACGTGTGCTGAACGCGGAGGTGCCGTCCGTTCGGTACTAGATCGTGGGACTGATCGCGGGATTGTTCGCGGGGCGGATCGAGGGACGTGAGGACGTTCCACTACATCAACCGCGTTCTCTAACGCTTCTGCTGTACGATCTACAAGGGTACGTAGATCACTCATCCCCTCTCGTAGATGGACATCACCATGATAGGTCTTCGTGCGCGTAGGAAAATTTTTGTTTCCCATGCGACGTTCCCCAACAGTGGTATCAGAGCTAGGTTCATGCGTAGATGTCTTCTCGAGTAGAACACAAAAGGTTTTGTGGGCGGTGATGTGCGTTTTGCTGCCCTCCTTAGTCTTTTCTTGATTCCGCGGTATTGTTGGATTGAAGCGGCTTGGACCGACATTACTCGTACGCTTACGAGAGACTGGTTTCATCGTTACGAGTAACCCCCTTTGCTCAAAGATGACTGGCAAGTGACGGTTTCTCCAACTTTAGTTGAATCGGATTTGACCGAGGAGGTCCTTGGATGAGGTTAAATAGCAACTCATATATCTCCGTTGTGGTGTTTGCGTAAGTAAGATGCGATCCTACTAGATACCCTTGGTCACCACGTAAAACATGCAACAACAAAATTAGAGGACGTCTAACTTGTTTTTGCAGGGTATGATTGTGATGTGATATGGCCAACGATGTGATGTGATATATTGGATGTATGAGATGATCGTGTTGTAATAGAAATATCGACTTGCACGTCGATGGTACGGCAACCGGCAGGAGCCATAGGGTTGTCTTTATACTAACATATGTGCTTGCAGATGCGTTTACTATTTTGCTAGGCTGTAGCTTTAGTAGTGATAGCATAAGTAGCACGACAACCACGATGGCAACACGTTGATGGATGATCATGGTGTGGCGCCGGTGACAAGAAGATCGTGCCGGTGCTTTGGTGATGGAGATCAAGAAGCACGTGATGATGGCCATATCATGTCACTTATGAATTGCATGTGATGTTAATCCTTTATGCACCTTATTTTGCTTAGAACGACGGTAGCATTATGAGGTGATCTCTCACTAAAATTTCAAGACGAAATTGTGTTCTCCCCGACTGTGCACCGTTGCTACAGTTCGTCGTTTCGAGACACCACGTGATGATCGGGTGTGATAGACTCAACGTTCACATACAACGGGTGCAAAACAGTTGCGCACGCGGAACACTCGGGTTAAGCTTGACGAGCCTAGCATGTGCAGACATGGCCTCGGAACACATGAGACCGAAAGGTCGATCATGAATCATATAGTTGATATGATTAGCATAGGGATGCTTACCACTGAAACTATTCTCAACTCACGTGATGATCGGACTTGGGATAGTGTAAGTGGATCATGAACCACTCAAATGACTAGAGAGATGTACTTTTTGAGTGGGAGTTTAGCATATAATTTGATTAAGTTGAACTCTAATTATCTTGAACTTAGTCTAAGTCCACTTTGAATATATTTGTGTTGTAGATCATGGCTCACGCAAGTGTCATCCTCAATTTTAATACGTTCCTAGAGAAAGCTAAGTTGAAAGATGATGGAAGCAACTTTGTAGACTGGGCTCGTAATCTTAAGCTAATCTTACAAGCTGGAAAGAAGGATTATGTCCTTAATGCTGTGCTAGGAGATGAACCACCCGCTACGGCTGATCAGGATGTTAAGAACGCTTGGTTAGCGCGTAAGGAGGACTACTCAATAGTTCAATGTGCAGTCTTGTATGGCTTAGAACCGGGACTTCAACGTCGCTTTGAGCGTCATGGAGCATTTGAGATGTTCCAGGAGTTGAAGTTTATCTTTCAGAAGAACGCCCGGATCGAGAGGTATGAGACCTCCGATAAATTCTATTCTTGCAAGATGGAGGAAAACTCGTCTGTCAGTGAACATGTGCTCAAAATGTCTGGGTACTCAAACCGTCTAGCTGAACTGGGGATTGAACTCCCGCAAGAAGCTATCACTGACAGAATCCTTCAATCACTGCCGCCAAGCTACAAAGGCTTTGTGTTGAACTACAACATGCAAGGGATGAACAAGTCTCCCGGCGAGTTGTTTGCGATGCTGAAAGTCGCAGAGTCTGAACTCCGTAAAGAGCATCAAGTGTTGATGGTGAGCAAGACCACTAGTTTCAAGAGAAACGGAAAAGGCAAGAAGGGAAATTCGAAGAAGAGCGGCAAGCCTGTTGCCAATCCGCCGAAGAAACCCAAGGCTGGACCTAAGCCTGAAACAGAGTGCTTCTATTGCAAGGGTATGGGTCACTGGAAGCGCAATTGCCCCAAGTATCTGGCAGATAAGAAGGCGGGCAAAGAAAAATCAGGTATATTTGATATACATGTTATTGATGTGTACTTAACCGGCTCTCGTAGTAGTGTCTGGGTATTTGATACCGGTTCTGTTGCTGACATTTGCAACTCGAAGCAGGAACTGCGGAATAGACGAAGGCTGGCGAAAGACGAAGTGACGATGCGCGTAGGAAACGGTTCCAAGGTTGATGCAATCGCCGTCGGCACAGTGTCACTTCAACTACCATCGGGATTAGTGATGAACTTAAATCATTGTTATTTGGTGCCTGCGTTGAGCATGAACATTATATCTGGATCTTGTTTATTGCGAGACTGTTACTCTTTTAAGTCTGAGAATAATGGTTGTTCTATTTCTATGAGTAACATCTTTTATGGTCATGCACCGAATGTGAGAGGATTGTTCATACTGAATCTTGATAGAGATACGCATATACATAACATTGAGACCAAAAGAGTTAGAGTAAACAATGATAGCGCCATATTTTTGTGGCACTGCCGCTTGGGTCATATTGGTGTAAAGCGCATGAAGAAACTCCATGCTGATGGACTTTTGGAGTCACTTGACTTTGATTCACTTGACACGTGCGAACCATGCCTCATGGGCAAGATGACTAAGACTCCGTTCTCCAGAACAATGGAGCGTGCAAGTGACTTGTTGGAAATCATACATACCGATGTGTGTGGTCCAATGAGCATGGAGGCACACGGCGGATATCGTTATTTTCTCACCTTCACTGACGATTTAAGTAGATATGGTTATGTCTACTTGATGAAGCACAAGTCTGAAACATTTGAAAGGTTCAAGCAATTTCAGAGTGAAGTGGAAAATCATCGTAACAAGAAGATCAAGCTCCTACGGTCTGATCGTGGGGGTGAATATCTGAGTTTCGAGTTTGGTACTCACTTAAGACAATGTGGAATTGTTTCGCAGTTAACACCGCCTGGAACACCACAGCGTAATGGTGTGTCCGAACGTCGTAATCGTACTTTGTTAGAAATGGTGCGATCTATGATGTCTCTTACTGATTTGCCGTTATCGTTTTGGGGTTATGCATTAGAAACAGCTGCATTCACTTTAAATAGGGCACCATCGAAATCCGTTGAGACGACACCATACGAACTGTGGTATGGCAAAAGGCCAAAGTTGTCGTTTCTTAAAGTTTGGGGATGTGATGCTTATGTCAAAAAGCTTCAGCCTGAAAAGCTGGAACCCAAAGCGGAAAAGTGCGTCTTCATAGGTTACCCAAAAGAGACAGTTGGGTACACCTTCTATCTCAAATCCGAGGGCAAAGTGTTTGTTGCTAAGAACGGAACTTTTCTCGAGAAGGAGTTTCTCTCGAGAGAATTGAGTGGGAGGAAGATAGAACTTGACGAGGTTGTCGAACCTCTCATCCCTCTGGATGGTGGCGCAGGGCAAGGGGAAACCTCTGTCATTGCGACGCCGGTTGAGGAGGAAGTTAATGATGATGATCATGAAACTCCAGTTCAAGTTTCTGTTGAACCACGCAGGTCGACGAGATCACGCGCTGCTCCAGAGTGGTACGGTAATCCCGTCTTATCAATCATGTTGTTAGACAACAATGAACCTGCAAATTATGAAGAAGCAATGGTGGGCCCAGATTCCAACAAATGGCTAGAAGCCATGAAATCCGAGATAGGATCCATGTATGAAAACAAAGTGTGGACTTTGGAGATGCTGCCTGAGGGCCGCAAGGCTATTCAGAACAAATGGATCTTTAAGAAGAAGACGGACGCTGACGGTAATGTGACCGTTTATAAAGCTCGACTTGTGGCAAAGGGTTTTTCACAAGTTCCAGGAATTGACTACGATGAGACTTTCTCTTCCGTAGCGATGCTTAAGTCCGTCAGAATCATGTTAGCAATAGCTGCATTTTTCGATTATGAAATCTGGCAGATGGATGTCAAAACGGCGTTCCTTAACGGTTTCCTTAAGGAAGAGTTGTATATGATGCAACCCGAAGGTTTTGTCGATCCTAAAAATGCTGACAAGGTGTGCAAGCTCCAGCGATCCATTTATGGACTGGTGCAAGCATCTCGGAGTTGGAACAAACGCTTTGATGAGGTGATCAAAGCATTTGGGTTTATACAAGTGGTTGGAGAATCTTGTATTTACAAGAAAGTGAGTGGGAGCTCTGTGGCCTTTCTAATATTATATGTGGATGACATATTACTGATTGGAAACAACGTAGAGCTTTTGGAGAGCATAAAAGGTTACTTGAACAAAAGTTTCTCTATGAAGGACCTAGGAGAAGCTGCTTACATTCTAGGCATTAAGATCTATAGGGATAGATCAAAACGCCTGATAGGACTTTCACAAAGCACGTACCTTGATAAAGTTTTGAAGAGGTTCAAAATGGAACAATCCAAGAAAGGGTTCTTGCCAGTGTTACAAGGTACGAGATTGAGTAAGACTCAGTGCCCAGCAACTGATGAAGATAGAGAGCATATGCGCTCCGTCCCCTATGCTTCAGCCATAGGCTCTATCATGTATGCAATGCTGTGCACTAGACCGGATGTTAGCCTGGCCATAAGTATGGCAGGTAGGTTCCAGAGTAATCCAGGAGTGGATCACTGGACGGCGGTCAAGAATATCCTGAAATACCTGAAAAGGACTAAGGAGATGTTTCTCGTGTATGGAGGTGACGAAGAGCTCGCCGTAAAAGGTTACGTCGATGCAAGCTTTGACACAGATCCGGACGACTCTAAGTCGCAAACCGGATACGTATTTATTCTTAATGGGGGTGCAGTAAGCTGGTGCAGTTCCAAGCAAAGCATCGTAGCAGATTCTACATGTGAAGCAGAGTACATGGCTCCCTCGGAGGCGGCTAAGGAGGGTGTCTGGATGAAGCAGTTCATGACGGATCTTGGAGTGGTGCCAAGTGCACTGGATCCAATAACCTTGTTCTGTGACAACACTGGTGCCATTGCCTTAGCAAAGGAACCAAGGTTTCACAAGAAGACCAGACACATCAAACGACGCTTCAACCTCATCCGCGACTACGTCGAGGAGGAGGACGTAAATATAGGCAAAGTGCACACGGATCTGAATGTAGCAGACCCGCTGACTAAGCCTCTTCCACGGCCAAAACATGATCGACACCAGAACTGTATGGGTGTTAGATTTATTACAATGTAATTCACATGGTGATGTGAGGGATAGATTATTGACTCTAGTGCAAGTGGGAGACTGTTGGAATTATGCCCTAGAGGCAATAATAAATGTATAGTTATTATTATAATTCCTGTATCAAGATAATAGTTTATTATCCATGCTATAATTGTATTGAATGAAGACTCATTTACATGTGTGGATACATAGACAAAACACCGTCCCTAGCATGCCTCTAGTTGGCTAGCCAGTTGATCGATGATAGTCAGTGTCTTCTGATTATGAACAAGGTGTTGTTGCTTGATAACTGGATCACGTCATTAGGAGAATCACGTGATGGACTAGACCCAAACTAATAGACGTAGCATGTTGATCGTGTCATTTTGTTGCTACTGTTTTCTGCGTGTCAAGTATTTATTCCTATGACCATGAGATCATATAACTCACTGACACCGGAGGAATGCTTTGTGTGTATCAAACGTCGCAACGTAACTGGGTGACTATAAAGATGCTCTACAGGTATCTCTGAAGGTGGTAGTTGAGTTAGTATGGATCAAGACTGTGATTTGTCACTCCGTGTGACGGAGAGGTATCTCGGGGCCCACTCGGTAATACAACATCACACACAAGCCTTGCAAGCAATGTAACTTAGTGTAAGTTGCGGGATCTTGTATTACGGAACGAGTAAAGAGACTTGCCGGTAAACGAGGTTGAAATAGGTATACGGATACTGACGATCGAATCTCGGGCAAGTAACATACCGAAGGACAAAGGGAATGACATACGGGATTATACGAATCCTTGGCACTGAGGTTCAAACGATAAGATCTTCGTAGAATATGTAGGATCCAATATGGGCATCCAGGTCCCGCTGTTGGATATTGACCGAGGAGTCTCTCGGGTCATGTCTACATAGTTCTCGAACCCGCAGGGTCTGCACACTTAAGGTTCGACGTTGTTTTATGCGTATTTGAGTTATATGGTTGGTTACCGAATGTTGTTCGGAGTCCCGGATGAGATCACGGACGTCACGAGGGTTTCCGGAATAGTCCGAAAACGAAGATTGATATATAGGATGACCTCATTTGATTACCGGAAGATTTTCGGAGTTACCGGGAATGTACCGGGAATGACGAATGGGTTCCGGGAGTTCACCGGAGGGGGGCAACCCACTCCGGGGAAGCCCATAGGCATTTGGGGGGGTCACACCAGCCCTTAGTGGGCTGGTGGGACAGCCCACCAATCCCCTATGCGCCAAGAGAGAAAAAAATCAAAGGAAAGAAAAAAAAGGAAGAAGTGGGAAAGGGGAAGGACTCCCTCCCACCAAACCAAGTAGGACTCGGTTTGGGGGGGGAGAGTCCTCCCCCCTGGCTCGGCCGACCCCTTGGGGATCCCTTGGACCCCAAGGCAAGGTCCCCCTCCCTCCTCCTATATATATGGGGCTTTTAGGGCAGATTTGAGACGACTTTCTCACGGCTGCCCGACCACATACCTCCATAGTTTTCCCTCTAGATCGTGTTTCTGCGGAGGTCGGGCGGAGCCCTGCTGAGACAAGATCATCACCAACCTCCGGAGCACCGTCACGCTGCCGGAGAACTCTTCTACCTCTCCGTCTCTCTTGCTGGATCAAGAAGGCCGAGATCAGCGTCGAGCTGTACGTGTGCTGAACGCGGAGGTGCCGTCCGTTCGGTACTAGATCGTGGGACTGATCGCGGGATTGTTCGCGGGGCGGATCGAGGGACGTGAGGACGTTCCACTACATCAACCGCGTTCTCTAACGCTTCTGCTGTACGATCTACAAGGGTACGTAGATCACTCATCCCCTCTCGTAGATGGACATCACCATGATAGGTCTTCGTGCGCGTAGGAAAATTTTTGTTTCCCATGCGACGTTCCCCAACACAAGGAACCCATGTTATCACATGGAAGCAACTGCACCTGCAACTAGCAACGCTAAGACAGGGTTAAGCAAGCAGTAACATAGCCAATCAGTGGTTTGCTAGGTCGAACAGGTTGAAGGTTTTTATGGCATTGTTGAGAGGCTGATATTTAACAGGTGGTAGGCAATGAGACATAATCTATAGAAAAGGTAAACTAGCATGGCAATGATAGTAATGGTATCTGGGGAAATGATCATCTTGCCCGAGATCCCGCTTGGAAGAAGAATGCCTCCGTGAAGCAGACGAACCGACGTAGTCGAACGGGTCCTCACATCCGACACGCTTGCGGAACTCTATCGAGACGGGGAAAACCGGAAATAAGCATCAACACACGAAATTCACCACACGATGCACAACACATATGATGCATGAGTAGTTGAATACATGCAAGACACGGCATGACAATTCACACAATCAAACACTACACATTAAGTGAAGTTCAATATGCAACGAGTTGCATATTGACGGTACTCCACGTACGAATTATTTAGTTCCCTCTTGATTAGGTACACGACAATATTAAATGTTGTTAACATGGCAAGGGGTGAAGCACAAGTTAATCTACCTAACTAGGCATTTTAAATGACACCGGAAACGTCATATAGCATCTCCGAAATGACCCCATGTGTTAAATCTTAATACTGTCCAGATTTGTCCTAAACACATTTTAGGTTATCTAAACGGCAAAACAAAGTGGTTCACGTGATTCTACTCGTCGTTCTGCTCCATTTACATATATGGCACATCTCCAACGGAGCTATGGACAAATAGTTACGACCTAAACCGTTTCCAACACGTCGACACGCAAACCGAAGCAAACAACACACTAACAGTTCTAATTATGCATGAGAGTTGGAAATTATTAACCTACGCGATATTCTAGACAAGTTACGAATTTGAATCACTTCGAACCGATGCACGGTTTAGAAACTACGCTCGTTTGAAAAACAAAGCTTTTCCTGAAATTAGCAAAGTCCCTCGAAATTGGAAAATCACACGATGTAAAAAAACATAGTGGACCGCATTGCACCATAGTGCGGTGGCCCAGGGCTGAAATCGGCCCAAGACAGCTGCGTGCAAGAGAAAAAAAACCTATGCGCTGTTGTTGAGACGTTGGTACAAGGCGGGTATATACCTAATATGCATCACACCGAGGCTCTAATCTAAATATCACAAAAAATAGGCATGGCTGGGATTCGAACTAGAGACCTCATGGTTGTAACCAGACGGAACAACCACACCGTCTACTACATATGTTGTGCCAAAACTTAATGGCCGCTCGAGATAACCATTGCAGCAAAAACAAACAGATCTAGAAAAGCTTCTCGTATGGGACTCACAGCGGAGACGCAGAGGCTGCAGCCATGGCAGGAAGATGCAGAGGGAGACCGAGATGAACTCGAGGAGACACTCATCTGGGCTTGGGAACTCGGTCCGGACCCGTTCCCGCCAAGAGACGAGGCCCCGAACGGTGGAGCTCCTTGCTCCTATGGTCTTCACCGGCGAGCTCCAGTTCCTGTTCGTCTCCAAGCCGTCTGTTCCTGACAACGAGAGAAAGAATTCAGAGAGAGAGAGACTTGAGGGGAGAGGGAAGGGAGTGCAATTGGCCCACCTGCTGGTGGAGCTCCGGCGAGGAGGTCCTTGGGGCGGCCGGGGCAGACCTGCAGTAGCGGAAACATGACACGCTAGCCATGGCGGCTCCTGTGGCTGCGAGCTCTGTTCGTTCCCGGACAGAGAAGGGGAAAAAACCAAGAGAGAGAGAGAGAGATTGGAGGAGGAAGGATATGGGAAGGAGCGGGAGGAAGGACAGAGAGCACGGGACGGCGGTTCGGCTCACCGGTGGGAGGACGACGCGGGCGGAGGAGACTCCAGCGGCGCTTGCGGCACGCGACGGCGGTAGGGCCTGAGCGGCAGAGGATACGCGGGCGAGGAGCTCCCGGCTGCTTTGCTCACGAGGAGCTCCGCAGAGGCGAGGGACGAAGTAGGGAGATGGAGGCCCACGAGATCCCGCCGACGAGAAGGTCCCTGGCGATGCTCGGGTCGGCAGCCATCCATGGCGTCACGCATGGCTCCTGAAGATCCTATAGAAAGAGAGAGAGACCATGAGGTGAGGAGAGAAAAAAAATAGGAAGAAGAGATATTGGGACAAGCAGGAGAGGGATGCGGCGCCTCGAGGTGGTCGCCGGTGGAGCTTGCTCCGGCGACTCGGCCATGGTTGGCTCGGAGATGGAAGGCAGGAGGGTTCAGGCAGGGTCTTTGCAGGTGGATCGGGAGCTGTGTGATGGTTGGCTAAGGAGGGGATCGATGGGGATATTTCTTTCTGGATCGGGTGGGATCCCGATGTGGAGAGGTGGAGTGGCGGCGCTGATGGGACAGGGGGAGAATTTCTAGGGATTGGTCTAGGGTTAGACTAGGTGTTCTATATATATAATAGGTGGGTTAGATAAGGGGTTATTTGGACCCTCCGATTGAAATCGGACGGTCGAAAATATTAGGTTAGAGAGTCCAATGAACAAACCGATGACGGTTTGTGGTAAAATGGGGTTGATCCGGATCCGATGGTCATGACCGTCGGGTTCGGGTTTCGGGAGGTCTCCGGACTAGGCTACGCGTATGGTCGGTGCAATGTGTAGAGGGGCTCAGCAGGGATGAGAGGGAAAACGGGCGGCCCGGCAACGATTTTTAAAACATCGACACACGTCCGACGGTAGGCCGAATATGGTGCCGCTACAGTCGACCGTTCGGGTACCAGACGGACTCCGATTGCGACGAAATTCGACAGGCGGCCTAGCTATAACTAATCACGACCGCATGCCAAGTTTCACCTCGATCAGAGAAAGTTTTACGCACACTTTTAAAACAGGGTTTCGACGATGCCGCGGGCGCGTGCGTGTGCAGTCGGGCTCAGAACAGACAACTACGCGAACCGACAACTAACAACGGATGCAAGTTTTGAAAACGGGCGGCAACGGGATGCCGATGCAATGCTGATGATGCGCATGATGCGATGATGATGCAACAAATAATAATACCCACACGACGGAAACGGAAAGGAAAGGGGAATCTTCTGGAACGTCGGCATCGAGCTGTCACAAACTAGTCCATCACAAATTACCACAAGCCGCATAGAAATCCTCGATCACGACACTCGCGCTCTCGTCGGACTCCTTAGTGGAAAACCTCAACTCTGAGGTTACCCAAAGCATCACCGGAATCCCGATGCACAAGATATATCGTCAAAGGTAAAACTAATCCAGCAAGGCCACCTGGTGTGTCGACGAACCCGATAGGAGCCGCGTATCTCGTTATCGGGACACACCGTCTATGTATAGTGGACGGTAGCCAAATGCTCGAGTTGCCCCAAGGTGGCACCGCCGACTGCTAGGTGGATGGACCAACACTCATGCGGAGCACTGGCCCGGGGGTTGATTAATTATCCTCGGGGTCTGGAAAGTCCCTATGCAATTTAATTAGGTTATTAGGCAAATGTAGTACCAAAGTTGGGCCTTGCCAGACCAGCTTTAATCTAAAACGAATTATCAAGGGGGTCCCCATAACAACCCCGATCGTGTTAGGAGCGCTCAAATATGGAACATAACACCGATAGGCGAAACTAAGGGGGCAAAGGTGGAACAAAACACCAGGCTAGAAAGGCCGAGCCTTCCAGCTTTTACCAAGTATATAGGTGCATTAAATTAAATAGCATTAATAGGGTGATATAACAAGGAACCCATGTTATCACATGGAAGCAACTGCACCTGCAACTAGCAACGCTAACACAAGGTTAAGCAAGCGGTAACATAGCCAATCAGTGGTTTGCTAGGTTGTGAACAGGTTTAGGTTTTCATGGTATTGTTGAGAGGCTGATATTTAACAGGGGGTAGGCAACGAGACATAGCGATAGAAAGGATAATATTAGCATGGCAATTATAGTAATGGTATCTGGGGAAATGGTCATCTTGCCTGAGATCCCGCTTGGAAGAAGAATGACTCCGTGAAGCAGACGAACCGATGTATTCGAATGGGTCCTCACAATCCGACACACTTGCAGAACTCTATCGAAACGAAGCAAACCGGAAACAAGAATCGACACATGATATTCACCAGACACATGCACGACAAGATGCAATCCACATATGATGCATGAACACCTGAATATATGCAATACATGGCACAGCGTTTCAGAACACTCAAACAATACACATTAAGTGAATTTCAATATGCAACGAGTTGCATGTTGACGATACTCCACATACGGATTATTTAGTTCTATCCCGATTAGATACACGGCAATATTAAATGTGGTTAAACATGGCAAGAGATGAAGCGTAGTTAATCTACCTGTCTAGGCATTTTAAATGAGGTCGGAAATGACATATAGCACCTCCGAAACGACCTCACACATTAATTTATATTTCTGTCCAGATCTTAACTAACACGTTTAAATGTTTGTTAAACAGCGAAACAAATAGGTTCACGTGATTCTACGCGTCGTTACAAGCAATTTACACATAGAGAACATCTCCAACGGAGCTACGGTTCAAAAGATACGAGTATCGCAAGATATGATGGCATGAATGCAATATGTGTGCAAATGGCAGTCACAAGCATCTCAAAACACACAACCAGAAAGATAATGTGAAACTACACGAGATTCTAAGCAAGTTTCATATAGGACACGATCAAAACGGAGCAACGGTTCAACAACTACGGGCTAAACAAGAAATCACTACAATCTGCCAAAATCAGCCACATAGCATTTTCTACGCCCCACAACAACGAGCTACACAAATCCAATATACTCAACAAAGGCATGAGGCGTTAGAGGGCAATAAGCACTACCACATACAACTAACAACATGTAGCATGGAAGCATGGATCACTAGGAAAAGAAGTCACAAAATGACATCTCACACACTATTTCAGACTTAGTGAAAATCACAGTTTATGAACGTGCAGTTTTCGATCTGAAGGCATATTGATAGCAGCAAAACCATAAGCTATAAGACTCCAAATGGCATGAAAATTGACAGCATGCTAGAGAATCCTAAAGTCTACAACTAACTCCATTGCATCATCCTCAAAAGAGCTATAGATCACCAGATAAACTCATGCAAAGACAGCAACAAAATATAACAGATCTCAGACTTGGAAATATTTCAGCCCCTCCAAAACAACACTATTTCCTAGAAAGTTGAGAGCAAGCAAAGCACACCTAAACATGGATTTCTATTGCAACCAAAATTACCAGGGGCTAGTCTAAACATCCAAGAGCAACACTCTAGTTGACAACTCCCTCATATCAAGCACGAATTAAATCACACAAAATAAACAAAAGGGCATCACGGCAACATATCACGCGCACTAACTTGCTCAAAAGCTAATACTAAATACACAGTTAAATTCTATGGATTTTTCTACCCCGAAAACATATATAACATGAGGGGTTGCAAAATAAAAACAACACCACACGTATAAGCGGGAATATGTCCTAAACACGGTATAATAAACTAGGTACGAAATCATACATGCAAAAATACCAATGACTACTCTAAAATACATGGCAAAAGGGTTCCCAAAACATGAGATTTTATCTACGGGGTTTGACCAATCCAGACACGCACGCAAAATAAATACGGGATAATTCCTATTAGGATAGCATGCTAAACTAGGCATATGGCAAGCCAAACTACGTCAAACATGCATGCAAGTTGCAAATTACGAATCTACGCGCAAAACTACACGAGATACGTATTTAAATCGTTGCGATCCGACACTCGGTTTAGAAACTACGGTCATTTTAATATATCTATATTCCTGAAAATAACTAATTCGAAAACTCTAAAAAAAACTATCGGGCCGAATCTATACATGGGCTGAACTGAGCATGGGCGCAAATCAACTAAACAATGCACTGGACGCTAGATAGCAGGGACACTCACCTTCGCTCTTGGGCCGGATCTGAGAGGAGGTGGGTCTCGGTCGGCTTGGAGCAGGGGAAGGCCGAGGCGGGGCGAGGCGGCCGGGCCTCATGGGCGCTTGGGCCGGCGTGGCGGCTGGGCCGACGCGGGAGAGGCTGACGGGCCCTGGTCAACTCCGTCGTCCCGATCCGATCTGGATCGGGGACGAGGTGGCGGCGGTTGCGGCGAGCGCCAACAGGGGCTGCGGCCGGTCCGGGCGGCGAAGGGGCGACATCGGCTGGCATCTCCGGCGAGGGCCTGCCGGGATCCAGCGAGGCGGCGAGATCCGGCGCGCACTGGGAGCTCGGGCGGCGGGAGGACCGGATGACGGTGGGGAGTCCAGGCACGTCGGCGAGCAGAGGCGCTCCGGCCTCCGGCGGCGGAGCTTCTGCAGATCCGGCGGGAGGTGACCCGCAGGTCCGGCGGCCAGCATGAGGGTGGCGGCCGGCGAGAGAAGGTGTGGATCGGGGCTCGGGCAGGAGCTCGGGCGTCTCGGGCACGCAAAGGCGGCTCTAGATGGGCCCGAGAGGGCCGGCGATGGCCTCGGCGGGTCCTGCAAGCTGGTATGAGGAGAGAGAGGGGGGGTGGGCTGCTGTGCCGGCTAGGGTTGGAGGCACGGTTTTTGAGGAGGAGAGAGGGAGGCAGAAATGGAAGGGGAGACCCTTCCTTTTATAGTTGGGGGTCCTATTTCTAACAATGGGGGGCTAGGTTTAGCAGTTTTTCGCCCCGGTTTAAACCGCGCGGTCGGAATCGAACAATTCCGAATGCGGGACGGGCTAAGTGGCCGTGTAGAGTAGGTTAGCCGGAGAAGAGAGGGAAAGGGCACCCGACAACATATTTTAAAACACCGACAAACGTCCGACGATAGACCGAATACGGTGCCGCTACGGTCGACCGTTCGGGTGCCAGACGGACTCCGATTGCGACGAAATTTGGCAAGCGGTCTACCTATAATATATTAAGACCGCACGTCAAGTTCAAACCCAATCAGAGAAAGTTTTAAACACACTTTTGAAAACAAGATTTTACGATGCCGCGGGCGCGTGCGAGTGCGGTCGGGCTTCGAACGGACAAGAATGATTACCGGCAACTAACAACGGATGCAAGTTTAGAAAACTAGCGACAATGGAGTGCCGATGCAATGCGGATGATGCGCATGATGCGATGATGATGCGACAAATAAAATAAACACACGACGACAACAGAAAGAAAAGGGTAATCTTCTGGAACGTCGGTCTGAGGCTGTCACACACCCGCTATGGGAGTGCCCAGTCCGTTGCAGGTATGGAACACGGCGACAACCTCGACTGGCTGTTGCGCTCCCAGCCCACAAGTGTGGAACGGTGGAGGCTCGACGACCGACCGCCAAACTAATTGTCGTCGCTGCATCCACAAACATCAGGAAGGGCACAAAATCAATGTTTTCTTATTGCGACCTAGAGTCGATGGATTCTATGGTTGTAACTTGCCATAATTTCTATGTTTAATTCTATTATGTGTTGGGTTTATTAGCAAGACTTGGTACGTTTAGATAGAATTTCATTCTCCTTGCCATCTACCAGTATTCTCCTTGCCATCTACCAGTTAGTGTTCCATCGCAATAATTTACTTGGAAGCAACTGTTATTGAGATTGAGAATTTATGGCTAGGTTGTCGCACGTATTTAACTTACGCTTTTAGTTTGAGATACAACAGGCAATCTGAAATCAGTACTGCTGCTCAGACAATCTAGAGGGTTTATAAAATTTCTTTGCAAAGCTTGTATAGAATCTTAAGAATATGTGAGCTACTTTTTTTGAGGAAAAGAATATGCCTGCTACTTTGGGATATTGAGGTGTTAAATGACCGCTTCATAAACCATAATATGAGATGGTCTTTCATCAACCAAACACAAAGAATATTGCAACACAAAAAGGAAGAATATTGGTCAACCAAACACGAAGAATATTTGAACAAATTCCCTTGATGTTGCAATTTTTTTCCTTTAAGATTGGTTTTAGATGGAGAGTTGTTGGGCCCAGTTTGGATGCCAATGTTGGTTTCTAGATCAGCCAATGGTTCATTGCAGGTTGCAGCATGTGTTTACCATATAATTTTATATCCAATCTTTTGATGCTAACTATTACTCCCTCTATTTATAGTTATAAGACATTTTGAAGATTCCAATATAGAGTACATGTGATAATTGTCCATTGATATGAAAGATATACAATTGACGCAAATGTGTGTTATTTTTATTTTAGGAAGAATGTTGATTCACGAAGGATGATATTACAAAATACTTGTATGATTCATGAATTAGGTGTTGTGCACTCTGTGAAATTTCATTTTTTAAATAAATCTATTCAATATTTGGTAAAGTTTCATAGCATGCGTGCGTTGCACGTGCATGCTTACTAGTTCATATTATACACGTTGATTTAGGAGTAACAAAAATTTCAAACCCATATCCATAAAAAAAACATGTCCATAAACTGCAACTAGCCGTGTAAATTATCATTTTTTAGGAAAACACTCTTTTTAAACCGGATGAAAACTCTCTCATAAGCCACTCTTCTCGTCCCGTCACATGCCCTGATGGGACCTTCCCACCGCTCGCGACGCTGCAGACGACATTGAAGCGTCATTGGAGGCTGATGGAGCAATGCTGGGTCGTTGAAGCTCTGCTAGAGCTGCAATGAAGCGTCGTCGGACGCCATTGATGCTGCATTGGACCTTTTTGTTGTACCATGCAGTGATGCAGTGGAGCTTTTTGTCGCGCTTTGCGGGAGCAACACATGGTGGGCTCTTGGTGTTGCGATGCAACGGTCGCCAAGAGTTCTTAGAGTTGCGATACAGCATTTGCCAGTGGCGTCGGTACTGCGAGGTTTTCGACGCAGATGCCCCGGCGTAGGTTCTTTTTAACTACGCGCGGATGGTTGATGATGCGCATGGTGGATGCAAGACCAGAAAAAGAAAGATGACATGTTGTGTTTGCTTTGATCGAACGGTCACCACCATCAGATAGGACCGAACTAGATCCCATGTTGATATGTTTCAATGAAAAAAAATCAGCCATGATGGACATTAGTTAAACCAAAATGGCGGCGTGATTAGTAAGTACTAGCAGGGTTTGTAGAAGTGCGATGGCACGTACCACGGGTTGGCAGTGACTCGGTGAGGTCGCGGTGGGGCGACAACGGTGGGGCGGATGGCGGGCGGCTAGGGATGGGGACGAGGTCGTGATTGCAATCTCTGGCGATGGCTAGACAAATGCTGATGACAACAAACCTTCCCTTGCAACGGCACCAGAAGAATGCTGCTAGCACTCCCCGGCAACGGAACTAGAAGAATGTTGTTGATGGCCCACCAGCGCGTGGGTTCGCAGCAATTTTCGAGGGTAGAGTATTCGACCCAAATTTGTTGATAAGCCCGACAGGAGGTGAGAGAATACTCTCGAGTACTAGCAGCTGAATTTGTCAGATTCAACCACACCTGAAAGATTAGTATCTGCAAGCAAAGTATCAGTAGCAAAGTAGTATGATAACAACGGTGTCAGAAACGATCTGTTGACGGCAGACTATTCCTAACGATTGTATCAACGGCGCCAAGTTGCCGCGTTGACGGAAGTTGTCAGTTCCCGTCAACGTCTAGTGAACCAAAAGTGTAGCAGGTAGCAGCAGTGTAACGAGTAACGGCAGTGGCAAGGAACAGCAGTAGTGACAGCAGTAGCAAGTAGCAACAGTAGCAAGCGACAGTAGTAGCAGCAAAGCAAGACAAGTAATAGCATCAGCAACAGTAGTAACAACAGCAGTAGGACAAACTCGTAGGCAATGGGTCAGTGATTTGTTTGGATGATATTCATCATGCAACAGCTATAACACGAAGAGATATGTGGCTAGCTCCCGTTCGACAATGTGATGTAGGCATGCATTCCGTGTGTCGTCATACGTGCTTAGGGAAAAGAACTTGCATGACATCTATTGTCCATCCCTCCCGTGGCAGCGGGGTCCAAAAGGAAACTACGGGATATTAAGGTTCTCCTTTTAATAAAGAACCGGACCAATGCATTAGCACTTGGTGAACACATGAACTCCTCAAAATATGGTCATCACCGGGAGTGGTTCCGGTTATTGTCACTCCGGGGTTGCCGGATCATAACACATAGTAGGTAACTACAACTTGCAAGATCGGATCTAAAACACACATATATTGGTGACAACATAATAATTTTAGATCTGAAATCATGGCACTCGGGCCCTAGTGACAAGCATTAAGCATGGCAAAGTAGTAGCAACATCAATCTCAGAACATAGTGGATACTAGGGATCAATCCCCATCAAAACTAACTCGATTACATGATAGATCTCATCCTACTCATCACTGCCCAGCGAGCCTACAAATAGATTACTCACGAACGACGAAGAGCTTCTTGGAATTGGAGAGGGAAGAAGGTTGATGATGATGATGGCGACGATTTCCCCTCTCCGGAGCCCAAGACGGACTCCAAATCTGCCCTCCAGATGAAGAACAGGTGGTGGCGGCGCCTCCGTATCGAAAACACGACGAAAACTTCTCTTTTTATTTTTTTCTGGGACGAAAGGGATCTTATAGAGCTGGAATTGGGGGCGGTAGAGCCGTGTGGGCCCCACAAGCCTGCCCACCGCCACCAAGGGGGTGGTGGCGGAGCAAGGGCTTGTGGCCCACTGGCCCACCCCCTGAGGTGGAACTTGCGCAGATATTTTTCTTATTTTCCAAAACTGCTCCCCGTAAATTTTCAGGACGTTTGGAGAACTTTGATTTCTGCACAAAAATAACACCAAGGCAATTCTGCTGAAAACAGCGTCAGTTGAAGTTAGTTCCATTCAAATCATGCAAATTAGAGTCCAAAACAAGGGAAAAAGAGTTTGGAAAAGTAGATATGATGGAGACGTATCAACTCCCCCAAGCTTAAAACCTTGCTTGTCCTCAAGCAACTCAGTTGACAAACTGAGAGAGAAAGAAAAACTTTGACAAACTCTGTTTGATCTTGTTGTTGCAACTATGTCTAACTCATAACCAGAATTTCAGCAAGATCACAAGTTAACCACATAAGCAAATGACATAAAGGTCTCACGGTAAACTAATATCAATGGCATAATCAGCTAACGAGCAAATAATAATGAGTTTTAAATACCAACACTTCAACCAAAACAAGCATGAAGCAATATGAATAGGTGGTATCTCGCTAGCTCTTTGTGAGACCGCAAAACATAAATGCAGAGCTTTCAAAGATCAAGGGCTGACTAAACATTGTGATTCATAGCAACGAAGATCCAGTCATAGTCATACTCAATATCAATCAAAAGCAAAGCATAAAAATGACAGAGGTGCTCTCTAATTGGTGCTTATATAAGAGGAGGATGACTCGACATGAAAATAAATTGACAAGCCCTTCGCAGAGGGAAGCATTGATTTGCACAGGTGCCAGAGCTCAAGCTTTGAAAACAGAGATAATAATTTTGGGTGGCATGCTTTCATTGTCAACACAATGACCAAGAGTTCTCAATATCTTCCATGCTACTCATGCTATAGGCGGTTCCCAAACAGAAAAGTAAAGTTTTAACTCCCCCACCACCAATCAATCACACTCCACGGCTAGCCGAATCCTCGGGTACCGTCCGTACTAACATCAATCCGGGGGGAGTCTTGTTTTACAGTTATGTTTTCGATTTAAGCGTGGAACTGGGCATTCCAATTACCGGCCCCTTTCTCGTGAATGACTGTGAATAAACACATGTCGAGGATAACACTCCTAGCATGGAAGATACCAATAGCCCTCTGTCACCACATGAGCGGTTCGGGCATGCAAAACAGATTATTTCTTGAAGGTTTAGAGAGTGGCACATGCAAGTTTACTTGGAACGGCAGGTAGATACCGCAAATAGGTAGGTATGGTGGACTCTCATGGAAAAAACTTTTGGGTTTATGGAAATGGATGAACAAGCAGTATTCCGCTTAGTACAAGTGAAGGCTAGCAAAAGACTGGGAAGCGACCAACTAGAGGGCGACAACAGTCATCAAGATGCAATGAGTCTGACTAACATTGAATACAAGCATGAACAGGATATAAATCACCATGAACACGAACATCATAGAGGCTATGTTGATTTTGTTTCAACTACATGCATGAACATGCGCAAGTCAAGCCACTTGAAACATTCAAAGGAGAATACCATCCTATCATACTACATCATAGTCATCTCAAAATCTATGTTGGAAATCAAGACAAACCATCATAAGCTCTCACCTAAATAAGCATGGCATCAGAAACTATGATCTCTAAGTTGTCATTGCAAACATGGTTCTCTCACAACAAAGCTAAATCTGGGTCGACAAGCTAGTCATATTTACAAAAACAAAATAGATAGAGTTCATACCAGCTTTTCAGTCTCAGTCACTTCATCATATATCATCATTGTTGCCTTTCATTTGCACGATCGAACGATGAAAACGATAATAAGCGCATTGGACTAAGCTGAATCTGCAGGCAAACACAAAGGAGAAGACAAAGTAATATGTCTCTTTGAAAGCTAAACTGGTAAGCATGCAAGAACCACTAAGGATTTTAACCAATATCTTCTACCTTGACACAAAGAAAAAGAAAACTATTTACACGGGAAAGCTCCCAACAAGCAAAAGAAGGAAGAAAAATATTTTTGGGTTTTCTCAAAAGGACACAAAACAAGAAAACATGAAAACAAAAATAAACTAGCATGGATAATACAGTGCAAAGTGTAAACACCGGCAAACAAGGTGAAAGCATAAGCATGAATGTAAAGACGGTGAGAACACGTACTCCCCCAAGCTTAGGCTTTTGGCCTAGCTTGGTCTACTCCCAAGGTGGGAAATAACCAGCTCCAGGATACTCCGGAGCAGACTATGGATGCCACTGCTATGTGAGCTCCTTTGGCTCCCACTGATAAACTGGCATCTGGTACTCGACTAGCGGCTCGGGCACCGGCGCCTGTGGTTGGGCCAAGCCCCAATATGCGTAGATGTCCGAGGGCATAATAGTGTACCTGCCTGAATGAAGATCGAACAAAGAAGGAGCAGGCAAAGTAATAGTCTCTCGAGTACCCTGACTAAATACCAGGTTATAAATCATCCGTCTACTAGCATCTCTATCCAGAAAATCATGGCGAACCATGGTGTCATAATCCAGATATTTCTCAGGAAGAAGCATCTCTCCTTCCTCTCCGAGTCTAATGGGTATCTCAAAGTGTGTGGCAAGACGGGTAGCATAGATACCTCCATAGACGACACCCTTGGGACAGTTGGTGTTCAACCGCTGGGCTACTATAGACCATCAGAGAACTTTTTTTTTCGAGGTATTTTTCTCCAGGACGCTAAAACAGAAAACAGGGAAAGCTAAACTAATTCTATCATTTTTCTTCTAAGCAAAAGAAAAAGAAAGATAAAACAGAGGTATGTGACTCCTTGATTCATCCGTTTCATGGTCATCGAAAGAAATCCGTCAATGGGATTGATCAAGTCCTTATGACAAAACCTTCTTGAATCGCAAGAGAGAACGGAGAATTTTCGAATAGCCACTAAGTCACCTCAATGGGGATATGAATCTCCCCAACAAGCAAATCATACTTCATCTTGACACACGGAATAGGGCATTCAAAGCTCCCAATGAGAATTGGTGAAGTCTTTTGGATAGCATTGATGCAATGTACTTGATATCGTTTCTTCGGAAAGTGCACTGTGTGCTCATTACCGTTGACGTGGAAAGTGACATTGCCTTTGTTGCAATCTATAACAGCCCCTGCAGTGTTTAAAAAGGGTCTTTCGAGGATGATAGCCATGAAATCGTCCTCGGGAATATCCAAGATAACAAAGTCTGTTAAGATAGTGGTATTAGCAACCACAACAGGCACATCCTCGCAAACGCCGATAGGGAAAGCAGTTGATTTGTCGGCCATTTGCAGAGAAATTTCAGTGGGAGTCAACTTATCCAATTAAAGTCTACGATAAAGAGAGAGCGGCATAACACTAACACCGGCTCCAAGGTCACATAAGGCAGTTCTTACGTAGTTTCCTTTAATGGAGCAAGGTATAGTGGGCACTCCGGGATCACCAAGTTTCTTAGGAGTTCCACCTTTGAAAGTGTAGTTGGCAAGCATGGTGGAGATCTCAAGATCTGGTATCTTCTGTTTATTAGTCACGATATCTTTCATGTACTTGGCATACAGAGACATTTTGAGCATATCAGTTAACCGCATCTGCAGAAAGACGGGTCTTATCATCTCGACGAAGCGCTCAAAATCCTCATCATCCTTTTTCTTGGATGGCTTAGGAGGAAAGGGCATAGGTCTCTGAACCCATGGCTCCCTTTCTTTACCATGCTTCCTAGCAGTGAAGTCATTCTTATCGTACTTCTTAGGTCGTGGATTATCAGGATTAACCGTAGGTTCAATCTCCACATCCTCATCATTGCTATGTTGAGCATTATTATGAACATCACTGTCCATATTGTCACCAAGTTCATGCTCATCACCAGATTGTTTTTCTGCATCAGGCGCGGAAATAGCATTAGGTTCTTCAGGTGTGACAGTATTTGGTGAACTGGCGTGTAGGTTTCTGTCATCCTTCTTCTTCTCCTTAGGATGACTGGGTGTATCAGCATTGATTCCTTGAGAATCTTGAGCAATTCTCTTAGGATGACCTTCACGATACAAAGGTTCCTGAGTCATTTTGCCTCCTCTAGTAATGACTCTGTCAGAATTGTCATTTAATTCATTGAGTAGGTCATTCTGAGCTTTAAGTACTTGTTCTACCTGAGTAGTAATCATAGAGGCATGTTTACTTAGAAGCTTCAGATCATTGACATTTCTGTCTACACAAGCACTTAAATGGCTAAGCATACAAGCACTTTGTTCCAAATGTCTGCTAACATAATCATTGAAACTCTGTTGTTTGCCAACAAAGTTGTCAAATTCATCAAAGCATAGGCTAGCAGGTTTATCAAAAGGAATATCACTCTCATCAAACCTACGCAGAGAATTCACTTCCACTACCTGTATCGGGTTATCGAGACCATGGATCTCTTCGATAGGTGGTAGATTTTTGACATCTTCAGATCTAATGCCTTTCTCTTGCATATATTTCTTGGCTTCTTGCATATCTTCGGGACTGAGGAATAGAATAGCTCTTCTCTTCGGAGTTGGCTTAGGAGGTGGTTCGGGAATAGTCCAAGCATTATCGTTGATCAAGAGGTTATTCAGTAGAGTCTCAGCTTGTTCTACAGTTCGTTCCCTAAAAACACAACCGGCACAACTATCTAGGTGGTCTCTAGAGGCATCGGTAAGTCTGTTATAGAGGATATCAAGTATCTCATTCTTCTTAAGAGGGTGATCAGGAAAAGCATTTTGTAGCTGGACGAGCCTCCCCCAAGCTTGTGGAAGACTCTCTTCTTGGAGTTGAGCAAAGTTGTATATTTCCTGCAAGGCAGCTTGCTTCTTATGGGCAGGGAAATATTTCTCAGAGAAGTAATAGACCATCTCTTGGGGACTACGCACACATCCAGGAGCAAGAGAGGTGAACCATACTTTAGCGTCATCCTTTAGAGAGAAAGGAAACAGCTTAAGGATATAGTAGTGGCGGATCTTCTCCTCATTAGTGAAAAGGTTGGCTATTTCGGATAGTTTGGCAAGATGGGCTATGACCGTCTTAGACTCATAACCATGAAAAGGATCAGATTCGACTAGAGAGATTATCTTAGGGTCGACAGAGAATTCATAATCCTTACCGGTGACAAAGATAGGCGAAGTGGCAAACTTCGGGTCATTTTTCATCCTAACTTCTCGAGATTTTTCCTTCCACTTGAGAAGTAATTTCTCAGCGTCATAGGCATCCTTACACGCAAGAAAATCCTCAGCTATCTCTCCCTCCATAACGTAACCCTCAGGTATATTAGGCAATTCATATCTAGGAGAGCTAGATCTAGCAGGAGCAAAAGCAGGTTCTATCTCAATAGTATCGGCAGTTTCAGAAGCATCACGAGCATTGGCAGTAACTCTAGCAATATGAGCATCAAGGAACACTCCTAGTGGAATATCAGGCAAAGGAGTATCTCTAGCAGTATCAAGCATAGCATCATCAGGCAAAGCAGTATCAGGCATAGCATCTCTAGCAGTATCAGGCATAGCATCTCTAGCAGTATCAGGCATAGTATCATCTGGCATAGTATCAAGCATAACATCTCTAGCAGTATCAGGCATAGTATCATCAGGCATAGTATCAAGCATAGCATCTCTAGTAGTAGTATCACAAGCATCATCAAGCACATGCGACATATCAAGATTTCTAGCAGGAGGTGATGTCGCAAACTTACTCATAACTGAAGGTGAATCAAGTGCAGAGCTAGATAGCAATTCCTTACCTCCCCTCATAGTTGAGGGCAAGACTTTGGTCTTCGGATCCTTCAGATTCTTCATAGTGATCAGCAGATATAAATCCCAAGTGACTCAGAGAATATAGCAATACCTCCCCGGCAACGGCGGCAGAAAAATGCTCATTGCAATCTCTGGCGATGGCTAGACGAATGTTGATGACAACAAACCTTCTCTTGCAACGGCACGAGAAGAATGCTGCTAGCACTCCCCGGCAACGGAACTAGAAGAATGTTGTTGATGGCCCACCAGCGCGTGGGTTCGCAGCAGTTTTCGAGGGTAGAGTATTCGACCCAAATTTTTTGATAAGCCTGATAGGAGGTGAGAGAATACTCTCGAGTATTAGCAGCTGAATTTGTCAGATTAAACCACACCTGAAAGATTAGTATCTGCAAGCAAAGTATCAGTAGCAAAGTAGTATGATAACAACGGTGTCAAACGATCTGTTGACGGCACACTATTCCTAATGATTGTATCAATGGCGCCAAGTTGCCGCGTTGACGGAAGTTGTCAGTTCCCGTCAACGTCCAGTGAACCAAAAGTGTAGCAGCTAGCAGCAGTGTAACGAGTAACAGCAGTGGCAAGGAACAACAATAGTGACAGCAGTAGCAAGTAGCAACAGTAGCAAGCGACAGTAGTAGCAACACTAGCAGCACAGCAAGACAAGTAATAGCAGCAGCAACAGTAGTAACAGCAGCAGTAGAACAAACTCGTAGGCAATGGGTCGATGATTTGTTTGGATGATATTCATCATACAACAGCTATAACACGGAGAGATATGTGGCTAGCTGTCATGCCCAAGATGCGACCCTATCCTCAATTTGGCACCAAGGCCTCGTCAGGGATAGAAGCACATCTCGTCGTGTCGCAAGAATGGATATCGTTACAAGTACATGTACTGAAAAGAAGAGATATATATAGAATTGGCTTACACTCGCCACAAGCTACATCAGAGTCACATCAGTACATTACATAATCATCAAGAGTAAGAGCAGGGTCCGACTACGGACGAAAACAAACGACAAAAGAAGAACGACGTCCATCCTTGCTATCCCAGGCTGCCGGCCTGGAACCCATCCTAGATCGATGATGAAGAAGAAGAAGAAGCAACTCCAAATGAACAATCAACATGCTCATGTCGAGTAGTCATTACCTGTACCTGCAACTGGTGTTGTAGTAATCTGTGAGCCACAAGGGACTCAACAATCTCATTTCCAAAGGTATCAAGACTAGCAAAGCTTAATGGGTGAGGCATGGTTAAGTGGTGAGGTTGCAGCAGCGGCTAAGCATATATTTGGTGGCTAACTTACGAATACCAGAAATAAGAGGGGGAAGATCTACGCATAGCCGACGTGAACTACTGATGATCAAATGAATGATCCTGAGCACCTACCTACGTCAGACATAACCCCACAGTGTCCTCGATCGGAGAAGGAACTCACGAAAGAGACAGTCACGGTTACGCACACAGTTGGCATATTTTAATTAAGTTAACTTCAAGTTATCTAGAACCAATGTTAAACAAAGTTTCCACGTTGCCACATAACCGCGGGCACGGCTTTCCGAAAGATTTAACCCTACAGGGGTGCTCCAACTAGTCCATCACAAATTATCACAAGCCGCATAGAAATCCTCGATCACGAAACTCGCAATCTCGTCGGATTCCTTAGTGGAAAACCTCAACTCTGAGATTACCCAAAGCATCACCGGAATCCCGATGCACAAGATATCTCGTCAAAGGTAAAACTAATCTAGCAAGGCCGCCCGACGTGTCGACGTACCCGATAGGAGCCGCATATCTCGTTTTCAGGACACGACGGATGGAACTAGCTACGAGTGCCAAACCTCGAGTTTCCTCGCGGTGGCCCTGCAGGCAGACCGTTTGGGACCAACATCATCAGCACTGGCCCCTCCTGTTTATGTAAAATTACTCCTCGGGTAGCGCTAACTCCCTATGCATTTCAGTATTATCAAATTATTATGTTGGGCAAATGTAAAACCAATGTTGGGCCTTGCCAGACCAGCTTTAATCTAAAACGAATTATCAAGGGGTCCCCATAACAACCCCGATCGTGTTAGGAGCGCTCAATTATGGAACATAACACCGGCAGCCAAAACTAAGGGGGCAAAGGTGGAACAAAACACCAGGCTAGAAAGGCCGAGCCTTCCACCTTTTACCAAGTATATAGGTGCATTAAATTAAATAGCTTTAAATATGGTGATATAACAAGGAACCCATGTTTTCACATGGAAGCAACTGCACCTGCAACTAGCAACGCTAACACAGGGTTAAGCAAGCGGTAACATAGCCAATCAGTGGTTTGCTAGGTCGAACAGGTTGAAGGTTTACATGGCATTGTAGAGAGGCTAATATTTAACATGTGGTAGGCAACGAGACATAATCGATAGAAACGGTAATACTAGCATGGCAATGATAGTAATGGTGTCTAGGGAAATGATAATCTTGCCTGAGATCCCGCTTAGAAGAAGAATGCCTCCGTGAAGCAGACGAACCGACGTAGTCGAACGGGTCCTCACATCCGACACGCTTGCGGAACTCTATCGAGACGGGGAAAACCGGAAACAAGAATCAACACACGATATTCACCACACGGTGCACAACACATATGATGCATGAGCAGCTGAATACATGCAAGTCACGGCATGACAATTCACACAATCAAACACTACACATTAAGTGAAGTTCAATATGCAACGGGTTGCATATTGACGAAACTCCACGTTTAATTATTTAGTTCTATCCCGATTAGGTACACGACAATATTAAATGTTGTTAACATGGCAAGGGGTGAAGCGGTGATTCTACATGTCATCCTAGTCGGTTAACACGTGAAACATAGAACGGAGCTACGTTCAAGATACATGCACAACAGGAAGCACTAACTAAAATGATGCATGGATGCTCAATCCCTAACTATGTTCTTACCCCAACCTACAAAGGTAATCAAGTGCCACCTCATCACCAGTGACACTTCTCCGGAACTGTTCAGAACTGGAAACTAGTGTCTCCATTGGATTCCTTGGGTTCTCCTACCCCAAAACCATATATAACACTGCTATATATGCGTGCAGAAAAACACCAGAAACAGCAAAGTAAAAACTACACATGATCAAACTACGCTAGTAACAAGAACAGGGGATGTTCTTGATATGCCAGACTTGGCACATTCCTCTTCTAGAATATTCCAGATTTGGAAATACATCACAAAACTAAACTAAACAAAAAAAAGCATATAAACATCAGGGGGTCCCACTGGTCATACTCACCAGGGCCCCTAGTGGGTGTATGCTAGTGGGCCATACCCCCACAATACACACACACCCCAACTACTGCACCACACACCTAAAGGAAAATAAAAAATGGGGTGCAGGGGGAATCGATCCCAGAACCTGGGGTACCCTAGGCACAACACCACACCACTATGCTACTGCAGCGCAGCTGACCACATATGGAAACTTAACCTAGATAAACTAACTCTACTGCTACTGCAACAGGAAATAAAAATGAAATAAACAAAAGGGCGCCGACAAGATTTGATCCCTGGACCTCAGCTTGCTAGGTTGTTGGTTGACCAGCTGGGCTAGGTGGAATACTTGTGGAAAAAGAGATTCCTTTGCTACATGAACAAGCAACACGCCGACCCTGAACCAAAATCAAACCACACGGCAAGAACAACAGGTTGTCTAGGATTCGAACCCCAGACCCAATGATTCACGCGCAGATCGGCTACCAGCTAGGCTAGCAACAAGTTGTGAATGAAAACAACGCCGATGCTTTCTATTAAGCGCACATTCGGACTTCTACAGGAAACGAAAAAACGCAGGCACAACCTGCAGTGACGGGCGCGATGCGGGGCTTCAGTTCGTCAGGGACGAGCACATGGCAGCGCGTGCGACTGGAGGGGCAGCTCCGAACGTCAGGGATGGGGCGCTAGATCGCGGAACCATCCGCAAGGCACCGGATCCAAAGGGAGTTGGGGTGGAGGTCCCATGGCAGGGTGCTCCATCGACGCCATGAGCGAACCTGAAGCTCCTGCCCATCAGAGAAGACATGGAGAGTGGGGAAGGTTAGAGAGAGAGAGGAAGGAGGGCAAGAATAAAGGAGAGGGTGCTATGAGACCGGCCTGTCAGCAGGGTTGATGACGGGGAGACACTGCTGGAATCGTGGCTCACTGGCCAATGGTGGCGCCGGCTCCTGACTGGAACAACAAGGGGTGGTGGAGCTTGGACGTTGGGCACGAAGCAGAGGACAAAGGACCGCATCGGAAAGCCAGCGACGGTCACCATGGCGATGCAGAAGCTTGGGACGGGGCTCTTCCATAGAGATGTTGTTGCCTGAAGAAAGAAAGAAAAATACAGGGGTAGATTCAGAGAAGAAATAGGGAGGGAAGAAGAAATGAGAGAGGGAGGAGGAAGGAGGCGTGAGGGACTAGCCTGATGGCTGGCTCATGGGGGTTGGTCGACGGGGTCGTGCTGGAGGCCGGGGTAGCAGGGTGCAGCAGGAGCTGCCGCTGTTGGTCGCCGACTCGGGCAGAGGAGCTCGCCTGCTCGCGCTAGGGGGAAAAACAAAGGAGGTCGCGGGTCTCGATCTCCTCGTGGTCGTCCATGGAACACAGGGAGAAGGTTGCGGCAGGAGGCCGGAGGCTGCGGGGGTTGGTCGGGCACGGAAACAAAGGAGGTGGGTGGCGGCGCGAGGAGGATTGGATGGGACAGATCGCTAGGTTCTAGGGTTGGAAGCTATATATATATATATAACTGGGTTAGGGCTAGGTTCATCTGGACCCTCCGATTTAGATCGGATGGTCGAGATAATTAGGTTCCGGAGTGCAATGGACAAACCGATGACGGTTTACGGTAAAACGGGGTTGATCCGGATCCAACGGTCACGACCGCCGGGTTCGGGTTCCGGGAGGTTTTCGGACTGGGCTGCGCGTAGGGTCGATGCACTGTGGAGAGGGGCTAGGCATAGAAGAGGGGGAAAACGGGCAACCCGGTGACAGAGTTTAAAACACCGAAACGTCCGACAATTGACCGGCTATAGTGCCGCTATATAATAAATGGCACGGGTAACAAACGAGCTCCGATCATGATGAAATTTGACAAACGGCCTACCTACACTAAGTAAGACCGCACGCCAAGTTCCAGCTCAATCGGAGAAAGTTTTATACACGTTATAAAAACAAGGTCTTGACGATGCCGCGGCGCGTGCGTGTGTGGTTGTTCTCGAAACGCTCAATGACGAGAACTGGCAACTAACAACGGATGCAAGTTTGAAAACTGGCGGCAACGGGGTGCCGATGCAATGCGGAAGATGCGAATGATGCGACAAAAGAAAAATAGACACACGACGAAAACGGAAAAAAGGGGGAATCTTCTGGAACGTCGGTCTCGGGCTGTCACACTAGCTCCCGTTCGTCAATGTGATGTAGGAATGCATTCCGTGTGTCGTCATACGTGCTTAGGTAAAAGAACTTGCATGACATCTATTGTCCATCCCTCCCGTGGCAGCGGGGTCCAAAAGGAAACTACAGGATATTAAGGTTCTCATTTTAATAAAGAACCAGACCAACGCATTAGCACTTGGTGAACACATGAACTCCTCAAACTATGGTCATCACTAGGAGTGGTTCCGGTTATTGTCACTCCGGGGTTGCCGGATCATAACACATAGTAGGTAACTACAACTTGCAAGATCGGATCTAAAACACACATATATTGGTGACAACATAATAATTTCATATCTGAAATCATGGCACTCGGGCCCTAGTGACAAGCATTAAGCATGGCAAAGTAGTAGCAACATCAATCTCAGAACATAGTGGATACTAGGGATCAATCCCCATCAAAACTAACTCGATTACATGATAGATCTCATCCTACTCATCACCGCCCAGCGAGCCTACGAATAGATTACTCACGAACGACGAAGAGCTTCATGGAATTGAAGAGGGAAGAAGGTTGATGATGACGATGGCGACGATTTCCACTCTCCGGAGCCCAAGACGGACTCCAGATCTGCCCTCCAGATGAAGAACAGGTGGTGGCGGCGCCTCCGTATCGAAAACGCGTCAAAAACTTCTCTTTTTATTTTTTCTGGGACGAAAGGGATCTTATAGAGCTGGAATTGGGGGCGGCAGAGTCGTGTGGGCCCCACAAGCCTGCCCACCACCACCAGGGGGGTGGTGGCGGAGCAAGGGCTTGTGGCCCACTGGCCCACCCCCTAAGGTGGAACTTGGCGCAGATATTTTTCTTATTTTTCAAAACTGCTCCCCGTAAATTTTCAGGACGTTTGGAGAACTTTGATTTCTGCACAAAAATAACACCAAGGCAATTCTGCTGAAAAGAGCGTCAGTCCAAGTTAGTTCCATTCAAATCATGCAAATTAGAGTCCAAAACAAGGACAAAAGAGTTTGGAAAAGTAGATACGATGGAGACGTATCAGGTCGTAGTGGGTCGGCGACGGTGGGGCGGATGGCAGGCGGCAAGGGATGGGGCAAGATCATGGTGGGCGCCGATGGTGGGGCGGAGGCGGGGGCTAGGGACGGGGGCGAGGTCGCGGTGGGGCGGATGGCAGGCGGCGAGATCGCGATGGGGCGGCTATGGCTGGCGATGAGATTGTGGAGGGGCGGCTAGGTTGCGAGGCAACATAGTTGTAGGGTGGCTAGGGCGGGCGATGTGATCGTGTGCATGAGCACTCGCAAATCATGGGCCCCCGGACTAATTCAGTGCCACGTGTTCCTAAAATAATTATCGGAAATATTCCCTAGAGGCAATGATAAAGTGGTTATTATTTTATTTCCTAGTTCATGATAATTTTCTATTATTCATGCTATAATTGTATTAACCGGAAACCGTAATACATGTGTGAATATATAGATCACAATGTGTCCCTAGTGAGCCTCTAGTTGTCTGGCTCGTTGATCAATAGATGATCATGGTTTCCTGATCATGGACATTGGATGTCATTGATAACGGGATCACATAATTGGGGAATGATGTGATGGACAAGACCCAATCCTAAGCCTAGCACTAGATCGGATTGTTCGTCTGCTAAAGCTTTTCTAATGTCAAGTATCATTTCCTTAGACCATGAGATTGTGCAACTCCCGGATACCATAGGAGTGCTTTGGGTGTATCAAACATCACAACGTAACAGGGTGATTATAAAGGTACACTACAGGTATCTCCGAAAGTGTCTGTTGGGTTGCATAAATCGAGACTCGGATTTGTCACTCCGTGTGATGGAGAGGTATCTCTAGGCCCACTTGGTAATCCATCATCATATTGAGCTCAGTGTGACTAAGGAGTTAGCCACGGGATGATGTGTTGCAGAATGAGTAGAGAGACTTGCCGGTAACGAGATTGAACAAGGTATAGGGATACCGATGATTGAATCTCGGGCAAGTATCATACCGGTAAACAAAGGGAATTGCATACGGGATTGATTGAATCCCCGACATTGTGGTTCATCCGATGAGATCATCGCCGAACATGTGGGAACCAACATGGATATCCAGACCCCATTGTTGGTTATTGACCGGACAGGTGTCTCGGTCATGTCTGCATGGTTCCCGAACCCGTAGGGTCTACACACTTAAGGTTCAATGACGCTAGGGTTATATGGGAATGGTGTACGTGGTTACCGAAGGTTTTTCGGAGCCCCGGATGAGATCCCAGACGTCATGAGGATTTCCGGAATGGTCCGGAGGTAAAGATTCATATATAGGAAGTGAGGATTTGATCACCGGAAATGTTTTGGGCGACACTGGTAATGTACCGGGACCACCGAAAGGGTTCTGGGGGTCCACCGGGAAGGGCCACCAGCCCCGAAGGGGTATATGGGCCTAAAGGTGGATGGGAACCAGCCCATATGTGGTCTGGTGCGCCACCACAAGCAGCACAAGGCGCAAGAAGAGGGGAAGTGGGCTAACCCTAAGCGTGGTGGGCTTGCCCACCCTAGGGCGCCACTCCCTCCACCCCTCGGCCGCTGCCCCTTTGCCCTAGATAGGTTGCCGCACCCCTTAGGGTGGGAAACCCTAAGGGTGGGCACCCTCCTCCCTCTCCTCCTATAAATAGTGGAGGGTTTGGGGTAGATTTGAGACAACAATTGCCTCTCTCTCGGTGCAGCCCTACTCCTCCTCCTCCTCGTCCTCCGTAGTACTTGGCGAAGCCCTGTCAGAGTGCCACGTAGCTTCACCGTCAACATGCCGTCATGCTGCCGGAGTGTAAGTGCATCTAGTGCTCCTTAGTGATTTTGGTGGTTTGAAGACTTATAGGTTAAGTATATAATGTGTTCTTGAGTGTACACAGGATCTATAAGTCGCTAAGGAGTTTGAAATATTCGATGAATATCGACCCCTTAAAATGTATATCTTTGGTTGAAGAAATTGGTCTGAAGCTGAAGACTTGAATCGCGAAGAATTTGCGTTGAAATTGATATTCCTCATGAAGATATTGAAATTTAGGAATTCGGTGTGTCCTGAAGAAAATCATTATGAAGACTTTGAAGCATGAAGATTTATTCTTTCTGTTTTGTTTTCTTCACACTTGAGTAATAGGAACACCGTACTGTTAAAGGGGGGTCGAGGTAACACATTGGAATGAATTTCCTCATGATGCTCAACCCAAGCCTAATCCTACCAAAAGCCTCAAGTGAGGAATATGAGTGACATGAGGACTCTCACAGTTGAGGGTCCCGACCGTTATTGATAGCCACGCCACATCATTGGTCTTATCCACACCAACGGTCATATTATTTAAGGGCATTAATTTCAAATCATGTCGGGATGCTCCCAGGCTATAAATAGCCGCCCCCACAACCATTAGCTGGTTGGCTGCTTCGTTAGAAACTGACACTTGTCATAAGAGCAACCCAAATTCCTCAGAGACTTCGAGAGTAATTCATCAGTGAGGAAATACCCCAAACACCAAACAACAAACCGAGAACCAAGTGATTGAGCATCACTGAAGAAGTTGTTCCTGTGTGGGACTGAAGCCTTTTACCTTTGAGGACTGTGCATCCTCCACACGGTTAGGCGTCATGGTCTAGAGCAATCCAGCAGTAAATTGTGGATCACCGGGTGACCAAGTTTGTGAGGGTTTGGAAGTCTGCCCTGAAGACTTACCACGAGTGTTGGGCGAGGACTGTGTGTTCTTAGCCCAAGGAGAATACGATAGGGACTGTGTGCCCCGGGACTGTGTGTCTTTTGGTTTCAATACCAAGCCGCTCCAAACCAGATGTACAACTGTCACAGTAGTTGGAACTGGGTCATCAACCACTGTCTTCACTGTGAAACAGGTTCTATTTCCTCAACTCTTTATATTCCTCAGATTGTGTGTTGATGATTTTCAATCTCACTGTTTGAAGAATTTGCTGAAGACTTTCTCTGAAATTCCTCAACCCCAAATTCTTCACGCAATTTAATCCTCATCTGTTTGTTGCGTGCGTGCATACTGTGCAAACTGTTTTCATATTCTTCATCCTGAAAAACTACTGTAGTGAAACTTTGCACTCCTGATCCTTTGCTGTTTCCGCTGTAAGTTAGTCATCAGTGAGGAATTTCTTCAAAAGGAATTTCCTCAGTGATGAAATTCTAAAAATCCCCTATTCACCCCCCTCTAGTCGATATAACGCACTTTGAATTGGTATCAGAGCAAGGTACTCCCTTGTTCTGTGTGATTTTGGTTTAACCACCTCGAGTTTTAGTTATGTCGACTGCAGGCATGATTAAGGTTACTGCAGCATGTCCTACTTTCGAAGGAAAGGACTTTCCCTTCTGGAAGACCAAGATGCAGATGCGTCTACAAGCTATTGACAATGATCTATGGTATATTGTGGAACATGGCGTCCCCATCATCTCTGCTAGTATCTCTGCTACTGATGTGAAGAAATTCAAGCAACTCGATTCTCAAGCAAAGAATATCATTTTTGGCCATTTGAGCAAAGGCGAGTATGGCAGAGTAATTGCTTTGGGCTCAGCGAAACTTATCTGGCAAAGACTGTCCAAAGTTAATGAAGGAGTATCAACCCAGCGTGATTCTCGTGTTGATGTTCTTCACAATCTCTTCAATCGCTTCAAGAGGTTTGACAATGAAAGCTGCCAAGATACCTTTGATCACCTCACTGACATATCAAATGAACTGCAAGCACTAGGAGCTCAAGACATTACTGATCACGAAGTTGTGAATAAACTACTAAGATCTTTGGATTCTTCATTTGATACTTTAGTTCTGATGATTCAAGAAAGACCAGACTACAAGATGCTTGATCCAGCTGATATACTCGAAAGACTCAATACTCATGAATTCCAACAAGAAGAAAAGAGAGATCTATATGGACCAAGCTATTCTAGACCACGTGCACTGAAGGCTAGAGCAATTTCCTCATCTGAAGAAGAAGACTTGGATGGTAGCATTGGTGATCCTGAAGAATTTCGACAGGAGCTTGCAATGCTCGTGAGGAAATTCCAGAGGTTTACACGACGTGGCCAGTTCGGTAAATCTTCAAGAAGAGATATGAGGAAATCAAAATCTTCATCTGAGGACTACAAGAAAAGAACTTGCCACAAATGCAAGAAATCAGGTCATTACATTGCTGATTGTCCTCGTTGGGGAAAGGAATCAAAGAAGAAGAGATACAAGGATGACAGTTCTGATGACTCGAAGAAAAAGAAGAAATCTTCAAAATCCTCATCTTCAAAGTCCTCATCGCACAAGAAGACTAGTTTCAGAAAGGCTCGGGCACTTATTGGCAAGGAAATGGAGTCCGAGACAGAATCTGAGGAATGTGATGAAGAGGAGGGTTCTCATGAAGACTCAGAATCCGGACACGCTAGTCTTGCACTTGCAACCACATTCGTCAGCAAGTCAATCTTCAACCTTGAAGAAAATGATAACACCATCCACACTGATGACTATGCTGATGACTTCGCTCCAACCTATTGCTTCATGGAAAAAGGTTCAAATGTATTGAATGATGCTTCCTCCTCTGATTCAAGTGACTATGAACCTGATGATTATAAAAAACCGAGTTACAGTAAACTTGCTATCATTGCCACTAAACAACAAACTGCCTTGGAAAAGCTTCAAAAACTGCTAGATAGAAGTGATGATCTGTTGAATGATGAAATGAATCTCACCCAAATCTTCACTGATGATATGAAAAGTCTTTAGTCTAGATTTGATAACCTTCAAGATCGTCATGTTACACTCCTCGCTAATCATGAGAAACTTTCCTATGAATTTCTTCAAAGGAAGCTTGATCTAGAGAAGTTGAGGATTTCTCATGATGATCTTCGAATGGAAAATGATTCATTACTAGCTCAACATATCAGCGTTGCTCAAGCTGAATTCATTCCTCCGTGTCTTAAGTGCATTGAACGTGAAACTGCTAATTTTCCACCAGAATCATCAAATGCTACAAACTCTTCAACTGCTCCTGTAGTGTCAAATTCCTCACTTGAGGAAAACACAAATGTCACTGATGAAAATGCAGGGCTGGAGGAATTGTATGTGACAGGCATATACAAAAGTCCCAAAGGACATCAAACCCTTTGTGATGTGCTCAAGAAGCAGATCTTGAACAGGAATCCGAGGAAAGAAGGAATTGCCTTTGAGAGGAAATTGAATGCTGATGGATCTTATTAGAAACGTGAGCAGTATCCCAAAACCTCATGGGTTGCTTCTACTGGGCCTCCTTTTGATCCATCCAATCTAACTGGGTTTTCATGTGAATTATCCTATTCCTTAGATGAGTCATTGGACTCCAACTATAAACTGTTCAAAAATCAATTTGGTGAAGTATTTGCTCGATATGTTGGAACTAACTGCAGGAATGGCCCTCCCTTGAGGAAAATCTGGGTTCCCAAAAGTTGCCTTGAAAATCTTCACGTGAATGTCTTCATGACACCGCCGATGAAGAACTTGAACCCCAGATCAAATTCCTCAGGAGGACCAAAGTCTTCAAGAGGATCAAAATCCTCAACTGGTCAAAACTATGCTCGTACCCGTGCTAATGCTTCTAACATGCAGGGAAACTACAAGGAATATGAATATGAGCGTTATTCTTCAAATCATTATGTTCATAAATCTTTAAACCAGTTCTCTGCATATTCATATGAGTACTTTAACCCCCCTACTGTTAAGAGAAGTGCATTAGCTTCAATGCCCCCTTTCTCATATGGTGCTCGCAGGATGATGAAGGCTTTACCACCCCTTCAGATGTGGATGGTGAAGAAATCGAACTAATCACTTCTGCAAGTGAGGTCTCCAGATGAAAATCATCATCTGAATAATTTGCTGGAGACCTGAGGAAAATGCTTGATAGGACGCAAGCTAATATTGATGAAATAGAAATATTTCACATGTCCTTATAATTCTGTTATGATGAAATTCCTATCTGATGAAATTGATATCATATTCTTCAAGTCTCAAGCATATGAGATGGTAAGCTATACTAATTCATCTGCAGAATGACAAACCCAAGAGTACTGAGTGGGTTCTTCATAGTGGCTGCACACATCACATGTCTGGTGATAACAGCTTGCTGATGAATATGCCACTAACTCCATCACCTCTGAAGCAAATTACATATGCTGACAAAGGTAAAAGCAAGATATTGGGACTTGGCAAAGTGGCTATTTCCAAGGATAGGCACATGGACAAAGTGATGTTTGTTGAATCCCTTGGATTTAACCTCATGTCAGTCTCGATGCTTTGTGATCTTGATATGATTGTTATCTTTGGTAGATATAGATGTGTTGTCATCATGGAATCTGACAGATCCAAAGTCTTCGAAGGTGTCAGAAGAGGGGATTTGTACATTGTTGATTTCTCTACAGGTCCTCAACCAGCCACTTGCTTACTAGCAAAAACCTCAGAAGGGTGGCTATGGCATCGAAGACTCGGTCATGCAGGCATGAGGAATTTGCACACGCTCGCGAAGAAGAAGCATGTCATCGGCATCGAATCAGTCAAATTCCTCAAGGATCACCTCTGCGGTGCCTGTGAATCTGGGAAAATGACCAGATCCAAGCATCCCTCGAAGACTATCATGACCACTACTCGTCCATTTGAATTGCTTCACATGGATCTATTTGGACCTACTCATTATGCCACACTAACAAATGCAACATCTTTATATGGCTTCATCATAGTTGATGATTATTCCACATATACATGGGTGCATATCATTCTATATAAAACTGAAGTGGAGGAAGTCTTCAAACGATTTTCTTCAAGGGCCTCGACGAACTTCGGCATCAAGATCAAACATATCAGGAGTGATAATGGAACAAAGTTCAAAAACACTGGTCTTGATAATTATCTTAATGAACTTGGTATTACTCACGAATTATCTGCTCCTTATACTCCTCAACAGAATGGTGTTGTTGAAAGGAAGAACAGGACTCTGGTAGAGATGGCAAGAACCATGCTTGAAGAATATTAGACTCCTCGTCGCTTTTGGCCTGAAGCAATCAACACTGCGTGCCATATCATCAACAGGGTATATCTTCACAAATCCTCAAGAAAACCTCATATGAACTCCTCACTGACAAGAAACCCAATGTAAGTTATTTCAAAGTCTTCGGTGCAAAATGTTGGATTAGAGATCCTCACCATAGCTCAAAGTTTGCACCTAAGGTACATGAGGGTTTTATGCTCGGTTATGGAAAGGACTCGCACACCTACAGATTCTTCAACAACTACCACAACAAAGTTGTTGAGACTCTATATGTGCGGTTCGATGAAACTAATGGCTCGCAAAGAGAGCAATTGCCTCCTGATCCAGATAAGTTGTCTCCTGAGGAAGCAATAAAGCTCAAAGCTACTGAAGACATTGTTCCCACTGAGGAAATTGATGAAGAAATCATTCCCATCACTGATGAAAATCAAGAAGATGCTCGTGAGGAAATTTCTCTAGAACCAATTCCTCAGTCCAGACAAAATCCTCAACCGGCTCATCCGAGGATTGCAAATGAAGTGGAACTTGACAAAATCCTCAATGACATCAACGCGCCAGGTCCTCTCACTCGCTCAAAAGCTTCACACTTAGTTAACTTTTGTTGGCATTTCTCCTTTGTCTCTATCACATAACCTTCAAAAGTTGCTGAGGCTTTCCTGGAACCGGAGTGGATCCAAGCTATGCAAGACGAACTTCTTCAATTCAAGCTGAATGATGTATGGGAGCTCGTCAAACGACCAGATCCTCGCAAGCACAATATCATCGGAACCAAGTGGATTTTCTGAAACAAGCAAGATTAGGATGGTCAAGTGGTGAGGAATAAGTCACGACTTGTAGCCCAAGGCTACACACAGGTTGAAGAATAGATTTCGATGAAACTTTTGCACCTGTTGCTAGACTTGAAGCTATTCGAATACTAATTGCTTATGTTAATCATGATAACATCATCTTATATCAAATGGATGTGAAAAGTGCATTCCTCAATGGTAAGCTTGAGGAAGAAGTATATGTTGCTCAGCCCCCAGGTTTTGAGGATCCAAATAATCCAGACAAAGTCTTCAGACTCAAAAAGGTGCTCTATGGTCTCAAGCAAGCCCCTCGGGCATGGTATGATACATTGAAGAAATTCCTCATGAAGAAAGGCTTCAAACCTGGTTCACTCGATCCAACTCTTTTCACTAAATCCTATGATAATGAGCTATTTGTGTGCCAGATATATGTCGATGACATTATATTTGGCTGTACTGACAAACAATACAGTGATGAATTTGCTTACATGATGAGTGAAGAATATCAGATGTCTATGATGGGGGAGCTGAAATTCTTCTTAGGTCTTCAAATGCGTCAACGTCGCAATGGAATCTTCATATCACAGGAGAAATACCTCAAGGATGTGCTGAGGGAATTCGACATGCATGATTGGAAAGGTGCCAAGACTCCAATGCCTACCAACGGCCACCTCTGCACTGACAAAAATGGTAAAGAATTCGATCAGCAGGTATATCGCTCTATGATTGGCTCTTTATTGTATTTATGTGCATCTAGGCCAGATATAATGCTTAGTGTTTGCATGTGTGCACGTTTTCAAGCAAAACCGAAGGAATCACACCATAAGGCTGTGAAGCATATTCTTCGATACTTAGCTCACACACCAACACTAGGATTATGGTACCCCAAGGGCTCAAATCTTCATCTTGTGGGATATTCTGATTCTGACTATGCTGGTGACCGTGTGGATCGCAAGTCAACCTCTGGCACATGTCATTTCCTCGGAAGATCACTATTTTGCTGGTCCTCAAAGAAGCAAAACTGTGTTTCACTCTCCACTGCCGAAGTTGAGTACATTGCTGCTGGTTCATGATGTGCTCAATTGCTATGGGTGAAGAAAACCCTCAAGGACTACGGCATTAACATGAAGAATGTGCCTCTCTACTGCGACAATGAGAGTGCAATCAAGATTGCATACAACCCAGTACAGCACTCGAAGACCAAGCACATCCAGATTCGTCATCATTTTCTTCGGGACCATGTCCTCAAGGGCAATATCCTCATCGACCATGTGAAGACTGATGATCAACTGGCAAATATCTTCACTAAGCCCTTGGATGAGAAAAGGTTTTGCAAGTTGCGGTGTGAGCTAAATATCTTAGAATCTTCAAATGTTTTGTAAAAACATGCACACATCCTAACACTTCCGCAAAATTGATGACTTAGATGTGCAACACATGATGAATCGATTTTCTTCAACTAATGAAGAATATCACTCTAAGTGTGAAGAAATCAACGAAGAAATTGATTCTCAGGGCCCTGCGACAATTGTACGCGGCGTCTGTAATCAACATTCTTATATGGTGGGTCACGCCACCACCCCAACGTGAAATTCCTCAAGTTGAATTTCTTCAAAGCTGAATTTCTTCAAAATTTGATTTTCTTCAAAATAGTTGTTCTTCAAAATCGTTTTTCTTCAAAACTGAAATTCATCATAGTGACGATTTGTCACAAAATCCTCAAGTTATTAGAAATCCTCAAAAACACTTGATGATTTTCGTTTACCTAGATAGACTGTGATTTCAAGTCCTCAACAACATTCAGTTATATCTATTTCTTCAATTTGATATTTCATCTAAATGAATGTGATCGGACCCTACTTTCCCTCTATGCTATTCTCACCTAGTCTATTCAATTCTTCATATGCGTTCTACTTGAAACTTTGTTCGAAATCCTCACTGCGTCCTTGTCAGCTGATGATTTTGTAGCAAAATCCTCAAATCTTCAAAAATGTTCTTTAATACACAGTAACTGAACCCCACTTTCCTCGTTCGGATAACCACGATCTCCACGATCTTCACGATCTCCACCGCTTCTCTCGTGAGCTACACGTGTCCTGCGGAGATGTAGAGACAGGGGTTATTTGGTCCGATATTTTCGCGCCAACAGTTACCGCCTGACTATAAATATGTCCCCATCTCCCTCGGTAAAATCTTCTTCGTCCCATCGCCCTCCTGCTACAGCAAAGCTCCAAGCCCTAGCGCCACCGCTAGAAGTCTCGACGCCGGCGAAGAAGAGCTTGACTGCCTCGACCTCTCCGTCGTCGAAACTACGCCGGAGCCGAACCATCTTCGTCCGCCGCCGCCATAGTCGTCCTCTGCTGCCGAGTTAGGCGCATTGGACACGCACCGAAAGAGCATCTACTGCTACTACTTCTCTCTTCTCCGTGCGCGCCATCTAGGGTAAATAAAAACCCTATTTTTACAGCCAGTTTGATCTACTATTTTACCTTTGAGATGTGAAATCTGTTTTTCCTCAAGAATCCTTCAGTTTCTTTTCCTCAAACACTGCCTATCACCAAACTATTGATGAACTTCACTAAGCATCTAAGATTTTCACGAGATTCCTCAGTTGTGCGAATTTTTGGATCTGTACAACTCTGGAACCCAAGAACAGTATGCTTAGACGAATTCCTCAACCACTGGTAAAATTCCTCAACTGTCAAAAAATTTCATTTCATCAAATCTGAGAACGCATATGACCTCTCCAAATTCCTCGCAACTATACTTTGTTCACATGTACACACATGTCAGCTGATGAATCTCTCTGTTCTCATCAAATTAACTCATTTGCAGCGTTTCTTGAAGAAAATCTACAAGTCTCATCAGAATCCTCAAGAGTTCAATCTCATCAGCAAAAGCCTCAGCTGAAGAAAATGGAGGATGAAAGAAAGCAAAAAGGAGGCAAGAAACTTGAGCAGAACACTGCCACAGATATCCCTGAGGATATATACCTGGATTACTGCACTCCTGATGAAAATGAAACTATGTCCAAGAGAAAGATCCGGCTTCAAAAGATACAACGTCGATGGGCTAAGGAGTGGAAGGAGTACAGATTCGTCACTCCCAAATACGCGAAGAAATTCGCTCTAAAGCCTCCTGGCAAACGGGCTCCACTTGAGGATTATCAAGAAGCACACCCCTCAAGCCTCAAAACAATTGATGACTATCCTGAGGAAAAGTGAAAACACTTGTCAAAGCTTCAAAAGCAAGCAGAGGCTGCTATGAGGAAGTTTAATGAAGAATCTGTTGCTACTGCAACTACCGCTACTTCCTCTGCAGCTGAGACTTCTGGTACGGCAATTCCTCAACTGAAGTCTGTGCCACCAAAACCAAAGGCTTCAAAGCCTCAAGAGAAAACTGCACCAGCATCAGCACCAAAACCCTCAGCTCCAAAGGCTTCAAAGCCTGAACAGAAGCCAATAGTGAAGCCATTGCCCGTTGTCCCCATCTCCTCAGTCCCATCTGCAACAAGCTCGGAGAGAAAATCTTCACCAACTCCTCTAAAGACTAAAGTGACTGCTGGGAGAAGAACAAGACCAAGCCCAAGCAAAATCATCAAGGTCCCTTCTGCATCAGAAGGTAGTGATGAATTTGATGATGACACTCTGTAGGCCATCATCAGAAACAAGCAAGAGGGGGTAGCTCAAGCTTCTGGCAGCTCCATTCCTCTGGCCATGGACCCAAAAGTCCTCCTCGACTACATCAACATCTGGTATGAGGACCCCAACACTCCACTTGATGATTTGAAACTTCCCCCAGGCATCAGCCACATGGTGGCCACATTCATCAACGAGGCCAAGTGGAAGGAGCAGCAAGCCAAACAGGCCAAGGTTGCCAAGCTCAAAAAGGAGAAATTTCTCAGGCATAATCTCCTCAACCTGACGCCTGATGCACTTGTGTCAACACAGGCTAAGTTGAAGACTTTGATAGATAAGTACTCTAAACTCTCTGACCGTCAAAGTCTCAAAAGCAACTTCATCAAATTTGTCACTAAAGTTGTTGACGACTACAACAAGAAGGCTGCCCCTCCTGTACCAACTCCTCAGCCTCTGATTGAAGAACCAGCTGATGAAACTGCTCATGCTGAGGACATTCCCTCAAGGAAGCCGTGTGGATGAACCGGCGATTGAGAAAATCACCAAGGAAAATCCAGCTGATGACTCTTCTACAGCTGGTGAGACTGACCCTGCTCCAGCTGATGCTTCAAAGCCAGCTGATGACTCTGCTCCAGCTGGTGCCTCAAAGCCAGCTGATGAAAATGTCTCTGCTGAGAAAACACCTTCACCAAAAGCTTCAAAGGTGAAGAAAATGACTCTGTCTGCATCAGACGTGAAAAAGACCAGGGCTGCTGAAAAGGAAGCCAAGAAGAGAAAAGCTTCATTAGCAGTAGAACACACTGAGGCCAAGCGCCTCAAAGCACTTGAAGAAAATGCTCCTCTGGATCATGTGCCTCTTAACAACGCTCCTTCTTACGAGATGATTCCCTTCGCAAGAGAAGACCAGGAGCAAGGGCCAGATGAGGAAATAAAGAATGTTGAATCTGAGGAACATATTGATGAGAAAATTCGCATTGACGACAGTCCTCAGCCTTCCATTCCTCATGAAGAAACTGCACAAGGATCAGCTGCACCAGCTGATGAATCTGGCTCCGTCACCAAGCAAGCTGAGGAAGAACAAAGTGAAAATCCTCAGCCTGATGAAAGTCACAGTCCTGAGCAAAATCCTCAACCTGAGGATCAGGCTGACCCAACTCCTCCTCCTCCTAAGCAAAACCCTCAAGTTGAGGCTCAGGATGAACCTATTCCTCCTCAAGAGAAAAACCCCCAACAGGATGCTCCAGTTGACGACATTCCTCAGCCTGAAGCTCAACCAGACCACATTCCTCAGCCTGAAGCTCAACCAGAGCATGTTCCTCAGCCTGAAGCTCAAGTTGATGAAATTCCTCACCCTGAGAACCATGCTGAGGAAAATGCACCAGACCCAGAAAATGCATTTGTCGTCCTCAACCCAGAGTCTGCAATAGTTGCCTCCCCTCAAGTCCAGCCGCAAAATCTTCAGCCAATGCAGCGTCAGCCGTTCTCCAAGCGGCCAAAGTTTTAAAAGGAGTCCTTCTTTGAAGAACGCATGTTATTCATCGGAGAAAATCCCTATGACAAGCCTCGCATCAGGCATCTGAAGTTTTGGACAAGGACACGGCTCAACTACTATGCCTCTGTGTTGTGTGGAAGGAACAAGATTTTCCAACACGGGCATATTCCTCATGTTGAGCTTGAAGAAATACCATGCTTTGCTCCAGTCCTCAACGTCCTTTTTGAAGATGGACTCCTCCCAATGTGCTCGGATATTTGTGATTGGAACAGTGAGCTTATTCTTCAATTTTATGCAACTCTTCACATCTCAGGAGATCCAACAGACATCAACACATGGGTGCTCGATTGGATGACGCAAACCACACACTTCAAGGCTCCTGCCAATGAGCTGCTGGGTGAACTACAAGTATCAATTCCCTCAGAGCAGGCCGTGAAGCTTTATGATGAACGTGAGCTGCCTAACAAGCTGATGGATGTCCTCATGAAGCCTTTGGCTAAGAGGCAACCACCAAGAACAACCTTCCTGATCCATGAGCTCAAATATGAACCCAGGACGGTTTACAGAATCCTCTCCAGCGTTCTTGCGTCAATCAAGGGCCATGATGATGAAGAAGATGTTGTAGGCATCATGAAGAATATCCTCTTCAACATCTTACATGGTATTCCCATCAACATTCATGATTTCTTCTTCAAGACTTTGGCCGAGAATGCAATGTCTCCTTTTGACCACAAGATATATGCTCCATGGATCATGAGATTCATCAGAACAAGGTCAGGCATCAATTATCACGCTGATTTCAACAACCATGTCGGTTATATGCCTCCTATAAGGGTCAACAAGAAGACTTTCGAGCCTGTTGAAGGAAAAGGCAAGTCCGTCATTGATGAAGGCAGTCGGCCCCTTGATGGCCAGTTCAGAGAGCCCGAAGCTTATTCTTCATGGGATGACACCGAGACCCATCCTCCAAGTCATGTTGCTCCTCGGGTGATGAATACCAGAGAGCTTCTTCTCAGTCTTCACTAGAAGGTGGATCGGAATCACAAGTGGGTCAAACGCCAGTTCGGCGCCATTGTGAAAACCCTCAATGAAACATAGAATGCTGTGAAGCTTAACCATTATTATCTTCATGAGGTTTTTGATCGCACCTGGGCTACACTAGCTCATCTGAAGACTCCGGCAGAACTTGAAGAATTGGAGTTTGTGCGGGACTTCGACTGGTCGTGGCCAACAAAGAAGAAATTCAGGCCAATTCCAGTTCTAGACCTTGAGGACAGTTCTTTTTCTTCATTCCGCACTGCCGAATCTGATGAAGAACAACAAGACACTGCCACCGGTCCAAGGAGGAAGACTGCTCCCAAGAATCCTCACGCGTCTTCATCAACTGCCAAGGAGTGAAAGTCTTCACGGGCGTTAGTCCTCAGTTTGTCCCTTTTTGTCACTTGATGACAAAGGGGGAGAAACTTGAGAGTTAGTCTTCACGCGGGATATTTTGGGGGCTTATGAACTATATTTAAGATACAAACTCTTGGCTCTTCTGAAGTGTTTATGTAATGAGTTGTAACTTAAGACCGATGGTACTCTCAAGCTTTTGAACGTTTTTGTTCGCATGCTTATTCCTCAAAATTTTAATGCACGCACGCAGCCCTACTCCTCCTCCTCCTCCTCCTCCGTAGTACTTGGCGAAGCCCTGTCGGAGTGCCACGTAGCTTCACCGTCACCATGTCATCATGTTGTCGGAGTGTAAGTGCATCTAGTGCTCCTTAGTGATTTTGGTGGTTTGAAGACTTATAGGTTAAGTATCTAATGTATTCTTGAGTGTACACAAGATCTATAAGTCGCTGAGGAGTTTGAAATATTCGATGAATATGGACCCCTAAAAATGTATATCTTCAGTTGAAGAAATTGGTCTGAACCTGAAAACTTGAATCACGAAGAATTTGGGTTGAAATTGATATTCCTCATGAAGATATTGAAATTGAGGAATTCGGTGTGTCCTGAAGAAAATCATTCTGAAGACTTTGAAGCATGAAGATTTATTCTTTCTGTTTTGTTTTCTTCACACTTGAGTAATAGGAACACCGTATTGTTAAAGGGGGTCGAGGTAACAAATTGGAATGAATTTCCTCATGATGCTCAACCCAAGCCTAATCCTACCAAAAGCCTCAAGTGAGGAATATGAGTGACATGAGGACTCTCACAGTTGAGGGTCCCGACCATTATCGATAGCCACGCCACATCATTGGTCTTATCCACACCAACGGTCATATTATTTAAGGGCATTAATGTCAAATCATGTCGGGATGCTCCCAGGCTATAAATAGCCGCCCCCACAACCATTAGCTGGTTGACTGCTCCATTAGAAACTGACACTTGTCATAAGAGCAACCCAAATTCCTCAGAGACTTCGAGAGTAATTCATCAGTGAGGAAATACCCCAAAAACCAAACCACAAACCGAGAACCAAGTGATTGAACATCACTGAAGAAGTTGTTCCTGTGTGGGACTGAAGCCTTTTACCTTTGAGGACTATGCATCCTCCAGACGGTTAGGCGTCATGGTCTAGAGAAATCCAGCAATAAATTGTGGATCGCGGGGTGACCAAGTTTGTGAGGGTTTGGAAGTCTGCCCTGAAGACTTACCACGAGTGTTGGGCGAGGACTGTGTGTTCTTAGCCCAAGGAGAATACGGTAGGGACTATGTGTCCCGGGACTGTGTGTCCCGGGACTGTGTGTCTTTTGGTTTCAATACCAAGCCGCTCCAAACCAGATGTACAACTGTCACAGCAGTTGGAACTGGGTCATCAACCACTGTCTTCACTGTGAAACGGGTTCTATTTCCTCAACTCTTTATATTCCTCAGATTGTGTGTTGATGATTTTCACTGTCACTGTTTGAAGAATTTGCTGAAGACTTTCTATGAAATTCCTCAACCCCAAATTCTTCACGCAAGTTAATCCTCATCTGTTTTCTGCGTGCATGTATACTGTGCAAACTGTTTTCATATTCTTCATCCTGAAAAACTGCTGTAGTGAAACTTTGCACTCCTGATCCTTTGATGTTTCCACTTTAAGTTAGTCATCAGTGAGGAATTTCCTCAAAAGGAATTTCCTCAGTGATGAAATTCGAAAAATCTCCTATTCACCCCCCTCTAGTCGATATAACGCACTTTCACAGAGCTCTCCATCAACCTCTCCTCCCTCCTTGCTGGATCAAGGCGTTGGAGACGTCACCGGGCTGCACGTGTGTTGAACGCGGAGGCGCCGTTGTTCGGTGCATAGATTGGAATCCACCGCGATCTGAATCGCTGCGAGTACGACTCCATCAACGGCGTTCTAGCAACGTTTCCGCTTTGCGATCTTCAAATGTATGAAGATGCTCTATTCCTTTGCTCGTTGCTGGTTTCTCCTTAGATAGATCCTTGTGAAGCGTAGGAAAATTTTGAAATTACTACGTTCCCCAACAAAATTTAGTTCCATGTGGCGGGTCCAGATTGGTTAAGCGTATGTGTTCATTAAACCCTACTTCAAGGATATGCGGGATTATTATGAATCTCAGTTTCCCACGACTGAAACTCGCTCAATTGTTTTTCACATGCTGGCATGGCCACCACAAGCATCCATGCCAGTTTTCGGCCGCTTCCTATGTTGCATGCATTTTCTACTATTTTCTAGAGGAAAATACCAGAAAATACCGGCCGGACATGACGCAACACGTGTTTGGTTTCGGAATTCGTTCATTGTTTGTGTGGTGGGCTAGATTGGATATTGGCATGTGCTCCCAAAAGTTGGTGTCTTTTCATGCGTGACATGATGCAGACCATGTACAAGCACTACCGATTCACTGTGCCGGTAGGGCACGTGTCCAACACGTTCTTTGTTTTCCATGACTGAAACTCGTTCAATTTTTTTCACACGCTCGCATGGCCATCACAGGCATCCATGCCAGTTTTCGACCGTTTCCTAAGTAGCATGCATTTTCTACGGTTTTCCAGAGGAAAATACCCCAAAACACCGGCCGTACATGACGCAAGGTGCGTTTGGTGTCGGAATTCGTTCATTCTTTGTGTGGGGGCTAGATTGGGTGTTGGCACATGGTGCCAAAAGTTGGTGTCTATGTGTGACATGATGCAGACCATTTACAAGCAGTACCGACTCACTGTGTCGTCCAATGCGTTCTCCGTTTACCATGACTGAAACTCGCTCAATTTTTTTCGCACGCTCGCATGGCCATCACAAGAACCCATGCCAGTTTTCGATTGTTTCCTACATTGCATGCATTTTCTACGGTTTTCCACAGGAAAATACCCGAAAACACCAGTCGACGTGACGCAATTATTCGTTTGGTGTCGGAATTCGTTCATTCTTTGTGCGGGGGGCTAGATTGGATGTTGGCATGTGCTGTCAAAATTTGGTGTCATTTCATGCGTGACATGATGCAAACCATGTACAAGCAGTACCGACTCACTGTGCCGATAGCGCACGTGTCCAACACGTTCTCCGTTTCCCGTGACTAAAACTCACTCAATTTTTTTTCACACATTGGCATGGCCATCACAAGCAGCCATGCCAGTTTTCGACCGTTTCCTACGTTGCATGCATTTTCTACGGTTTTCCAGAAGAAAATACACGAAAACATTGGCCAGACGTGACACAACCTCACAACGTGCGTTTGGTGTCAGAATTCGTTCATTATTTGTGTGGGGGCTAGATTGGATGTTGGCACGTGCTGCTAAAAGTTGGTGTCATTTCATGCGTGACATGATGCAGACCATGTACAAGCAGTACCGACTTACTATGCTGGTATGGCACGTGTCCAACACGTTCTCCGTTTCAAACGACTAAAACTCGCTCAATTTTTTTCACACGTTGGCATGGCCATCACAAACATCGATGCTAGTTTTCGACTGTTTTCTACGTTACATGCATTTTCTACGATTTTCGGGAGGAAAATACCCGAAAACACCGGACGGACGTGACGCAATTTACGTTTGGTGTTAGAATTCGTTTAATTTTTTTTATTAACTTGTACCATCATGACAAGCATGAATGCCAAGTTTCATAGATTTTTAACAAAATATGCATTTTATACAATTTAACAGGATGAAGAAACCCTACAATAACGCCTAGACGTGACGCAACGTGCGTATTTTGTCGGAATCGGAAGAAATTTTGCCATGAGTACTTTGTTGAGCATGTCAACCCGCTTGCAAAATATTAGGTCATTCTAAAGATGACCAAAATTTGACCTTCTTCTGCGGAGGCCATTCGGGTAGGATCGGAGGGCCCATCACGGAAACACATTTTTTCGACATCCTTTAAATGAACTCAATTATTTATGCACTTGTACCATTATGACAAGCATGAATGCCAAGTTTCATTGTTTTTTAGTAATGCATGCATTTTATACAATTTTACGGGTGAAAAAACACTAAAACAACGCCAAGACGTGACGTAACGTGTGTATGTTGTCAGAACCCGATGAAATTTTCCACTGAGTACTCTCTTGCACATGTCAACCCGCTTGCAAAATATGGGGCCATTCTGAAGATGGCCAAAATTTCACCTTCTTCTGCCGAGGTTGTTCGGGTAGGAGCGAAAAGGCCCGTTGCGAAATACGCTTTTTTCGACATCCTTCAAATGAACCCAATTTTTTTATGCACTTGTACCATCATAACAAGCATGAACGCCAAGCTTCATAGCAATATATGCATTTTATATAATTTTACACGTGAAAACCCCCTAAAACAACACCCAGACGTGACGCAACATGCGTATGTTGTCGGAACTCGATCACATTTTGCATTGAATAGTCTGTTGGACATGTCAACCCGCTTGCAAAATATATGGTTATTTTGAAGATGACCAAAAAATGATCTTCTTTTGCCGAGGCCTTTCGGGTAGGAGTGAAGGGTCCGTCTCTAAGCACATTTTTTCGACATCCTTTAGATGAAACCAATTTTTTATATCATCATGACAAGCATGTATGCCAAGTTTCGTAGCTTTTCAACACGGTATGCATTTTATACAATTTTATTGGTGAAAAAAACCTATAACAACGCCCGGACATGACGCAGCGCGCGTTTGGTCTCTATTTTTGATCGAAATCTTGGCTGGGGTCATTCTTTGGTCATGCACACATGGTCGTAATTTTTTATTTTACTATGCACTTAAGTATTATGCAATTTAAATAAGTAAACATAAACGTATCATATTTTACATAGTTTATGACAATATTTGTCAATACTTTTCGATTCAATCCAATTAAAATTTTAAAAACAAATTGAAACCAGTTAATAATAAACTAATAAAATATTAAAACATTACATAATTCATAAAAGCAACACAATTTCGTTCATATTTTAGGATATCTTACATCATTTATTGAACGAAATTTTGCATTCGAAATTTAGATGATGAAATAAAACCAAACTATCCCTAGTCGCTATCGACAAGATCCACAACTTCTACAGCGCCGCCGCCATCTTCACCATCGTCTGAGTCGTCAAAGTCGTCGGTGCCGTCGGGTGCACCAAAGTGCGCAAAAAACTCTTCATTTGACGCCGCCTCCCACGCTAGCATATCCATCGAATTCCTTATCGCCTGCCATAACTCCGGCTCGCCGCCGGATCCCTTGGGTCAACCAACTCTGGCTGTGGAACCTAGGTCGTCTCCCTCGTTGAGTCTCACATCGTGCGGATTAAACCCGGTGACTCTAAAGGATCTCCTTCCTCCTGCATAACGGCAAGCTTGGAAGGAATGTTCGGTGGCTTGGCTGGGGCCGCGGCGAGAGCGGTTGGGGGGCACGTGCTCGGCGGACCGGACGTAGGGCCGGGACGGCGGGGGGCGCCACGGGAGCGTTTTGCCCGTCGGCGCGAAGGCCCCGAGACTTGTAGAAGGTGACGACAGTGTCGAAGTCGCGGCCCTCCCAAAACGCTTGGCGGCCCTCGGGATTCCACGGGCCTGCTTGAGCGGGGCCCGGCGTGGCATAGCCGTCCGTCACCACGTGCCACCAGTGCGCTAGGCGGCACGACGGTGGGACCATGATGCCGTGACGGTAGATGTCAACCGTCTGAGGCCCCGTAAGGCTCGACGACCAGTAGCATGCTGGTGCGGTGGCTACTCCTATTGCCGCCAACGCCATCTCCACGACGGCTGCTGCCGGCCCTGCATCCAAACCACCGGCGTCCGAAGCAGCCACGTCCGCGTGGCATCGTCGACGACGGAGGGGCTGCGTGATCTGCTCGACGGCGGGGGAGTTGCGAGATCTGCTAGGTGGCGGGGGAGTTGCGAGATCTGCTCGGCGGCGGGGGAAGAAGAAACGAAGGGGAGGCCTGGGAGACCAGCGATGCTAACGGCGATGCATGAAAGGCAGGCACACGGAATGCGCGCCAATCGGCAAAAACAGTGGCACATTGCGTCCGTGCGGGCTGACGTGGCGACAATAATTAAAAAACAAAAAACACACGTCTAAACCGAAATACAATCGGTATTACTCCGTCTGTTCCTAAATACTTGTTGTTGGGGAGAACTGTGACACCCTGGCGCCGACGTTTCAGAAGATTCCCCTCTCTTTCCGTTTTCGTCATGTGATTTATTTATTTGTCACATCATCATCGCATCATGCGCATCATCTGCATTGCATCGGCATCTCCGTTGCCGCCCGTTGTCAAAACTTGCATTCGTTAGTAGTTGCCGGTTCTCGTCGTCGTTCGTTCTGAGTCCGACCGCACACGCACGTGCCCGCGGCACCGTCGAAACCCTGTTTTTAATGTGCGTTTTAAACTCTCTCTGATCGAGGTGAAACTTGACACGCGGTCGCGATTAGTTTTAGCTAGGCCGCCTGTCGAATTTCGTCGCGATCGGAGACCGCCTGATACCCGAACGGTCGACCGTAGCGGCACCGTCTTCGGTTACTCGTCGGGCGTCTGTCGGTGTTTTAAAAGTCGATGCCGCGCCGCACCACTTCCCTCTCATCTTAGCCAACGCCACTCTACACACCTAACCCTAACCCGCCTCTCCGATCGGACCGCACGAACGCGTCCAGAGGGTCGAAAAACCCCAGATACCCTCCACCCTAGCCCATTTTCCCTATTTAAGCACCCCTCCCTGCCTATTTTGGGCGCCCCCCTAATCCTCCTCGGGATCCGCGCCATAAACCTAACCCTAGCCGCCACAGCCTCTCCTCCCTCTCCCTGCCCGCCACCGGCCCGCGAGGCCCATAGCAGGCCCGCTCCAGGCCCGGATCCGGCCGCCGCCGCCCGTGCACGCAGCAGCAGCCGAGCTGCGCCAGCCGCCGCCTCGTGGAACCCGCCGCCGCCGGGACCTCGCCCTTCGGCCGCGCCGCCGCGCCTCCTCGCCGGCCACTGGCAAGCCCGCCGCCGCCTCCCTTCGGCCACCGGCCCGCCGACGCAGGCCGGCCTCCCCACCGGTATGCCCCCGCACGAGATCCCGCGCAGCCGGCATCGACCTCGCCGCCGGCCTACCCCGCAGCCCCGCCGGCTCTCCCTCCGCGTGCGCCGCCCTCGCCTCCCCGTCGTGGCCCTGCGCCCCTGGTGGTCCCCCCCCTCGCCGGCCGCCGCGGCAGGAGCAGTCGCGCCGCCGCTCGGGATCGAGAGTGGAGACGGCAGCGCCTCCTGCGCCCGCGCGTGGGCCTCCTGCCGAGCCGGCCCAGCTGGCACCGCTCTCCCCGGCCCACCTCCAAGCGCCCCTGGCCGAGCGAGCCGAGCCACCGGCCAGGCCCAGTTGGCCGCCTCGGCATGCCACCGCCCCTCCCAGGCCGGCCCAACCGAGATGAGCAGCTCGTACTCCTCGCCTAGGCGACAGGTAACTAAGCCGCGCCCCCTGTTCGGCCCAATAGCTTATTAGGCATTTTGGAATTGTAATTAATTCCAGAGATATACGTAAATTTCAAACGCATGTATCTTTTCTTCCGTTAGTCGGATCGAGGTGATCGGTATATCGTTTTGGCGTACAATTTCACGTAGAATATGATTTTGAAACTTGCATATTTATTTGACGCCATTGAGAGTGCCTAACGCGTGGATTTACGTGCTGTCTCCATGAGCAGGTGCCCGCATTTATTTTCCTCGCGTGTTTGAGTTACTCGAATGCCAAGATAGAAATGCCTATGGTTTAGGGGTCATTTTTGCATGCATTTTAGAGTGGTCTTTTGTATTGTTGCATGTAGGGGATTGCCGGTAGTTGTTTTTCCCGTATATAGGTTTTCTCCCGCATTATTGTGTGGCTTTATTTTGCGTTGCAAACCCCACTTATTGTATATGTTTCCGGGGTAGAAAAATCCCATGGAGTTTTCTGTGCAATTAGTTTTAGCTTTTGAGGAAGTTAGTTCGCGAGATATTTTGTCGTGAAGCCCTTTTGTTTAATTCGTAGGATTTATTCCGTGCCTCGTTTGAATTAGTTGTCAACTAGAGAGTTGATCTCGGATGTTTTGATTAGCCCCTGGTATTTTTAGTTGCAATAGAAATGCATGTTTAGGTGTTGTTTGACTGCCCTCTAGTTGCTAGAAATAGTGCTGATTTGGAGGAGCTGAAATATTTCTAAGTCTGGGTTCTGATATTATTTTGTTGCTGTTTTGTTTTGCTTCTAGCTTGTGATCTGTAGCTCTTTTGGGGTTGGTCCAATGGAGTTAGTGGTACCCCTTATGTTTCTCTAGCATGCTGTTAAGTTTCATGCCTTTTGGAGTCCTGTAGCTTTAGGTTTTGCTGCTGTCAATATTGCTTCAGGCTGAAAAGTGCACTTTCAGGAGGTGTTATTTTCACTAAGTCTGAAATAGTGTGTGAGATGCCATTTTGTGTCTTCTTTTCCTAGTGCTCCTTGTTGCCATGCTAGTTGTTGTTAGTTGTTTGTAGTTGTGACTTTTGCCCTCTTCCGTGCCATGCCTTGCTCGAGCTCATCGGAGTTGTGTAGCCGTAGTTGTGGGGCGTAGAAGATGCTATGTGGCTGATTTTGGCAGATTGTAGCGTTTTCTTGTTTTGCTCGTAGTTTCCGAACCGTAGCTCCGATTTGGTCGTGTCCTACATGAAACTTGCTTAGAATCTCGTGTAGTTTCATTTTCTCTGGCTGTTTGTATGTGATGAAGTGCTTGTAGCCGCCATTGCACACATTTTGCATTCATGCCATCATATCTTGCGGTGCTTGTATCTTTTGATCCGTAGCTCCGTTGGAGATGTTCTGTACGTGTAGATTGCCTGCCTTGACGCGTAGAATCACGTGAACCTATTTGTTTTGCTGTTTAACGACCAATTAAATGCATTAGTTCAGATCTGGACAGAATTGTAAATTAACATGTGAGGTCGTCTCGGAGATGCTATATGTCATTTCCGACCTCATTTAAAATGCCTAGATAGGTAGGTTAATTTCCGCTTCACCTCTTGCATGTTTGACAACATTAATATTGTCGTGTAGATAACCGGGAGTGAACTAAATAATTAACGTGCAGTTTCGTCAATATGCAGCTCGTGCATATTGAACTTCACTTAATGTGTAGGTGTGATTGTGTGAATTGTCATGTCGTGACTTGCATGTATTCAGTAGCTCATGCATCATATGTGTTGTGCATCGTGTGGTGAATATCGTGTGTTGATGCTTGTTTCCGGTTTCCCCGTCTCGATAGAGTTCCGCAAGCGTGTCGGATGTGAGGACCCGTTCGACCACGTCGGTTCGTGTGCTTCACGGAGTCGTTCTTCTTCCAAGCGGGATCTCAGGCAAGATGATCATTTCCCCAGATACCATTACTATCATTGCCATGCTAGTTTACCGCTTCTATCGTTTATGTCTCGTTGCCTACCACCTGTTAAATTCAGCCTCTCAACAATGCCATGATTACCATCAGCCTGTTCGACCTAGCAAACCACTGATTGGCTATGTTACTGCTTGCTTAACCCTGTGTAGCGTTGCTAGTTGCAGGTGCAGATGCTTCCATGTGAAAGCATGGGTTCCTTGATATATCACCATATTAATGCTATTTAATTTAATGCGCCTATATACTTGGTAAAAGGTGGAAGGCTCGGCCTTTCTAGCCTGGTGTTTTGTTCCACCTTTGCCCCCTTTAGATACCGGCTACCGGTGTTATGTTCCATAATTGAGCGCTCCTAACACGATCGGGGTTGTTATGGGGACCCCCTTGATAATTCGTTTTAGATTAAAGATGGTCTGGCAAGGCCCAACATTGGTACTGCATTTGCCTAATCACCTAATAAAATTGCATAGGGACCCGCCGGCACCCGCGGACTATTTTAATCAACCCCCGGGCCAGTGCTCCTCATGAGTGTTGGTCCAAAACAGAGCAGCTTATTAACGCTACCCGGGGCAACTCGGCGTTTGGCGTGGTAACCATAGCTCATCCGTCGTGTCCTGAGAACGAGGTACGCGACTCCTATCGGGATCGTCGACACGTCGGGCGGCCTTGCTGGATTAGTTTTACCTTTGACGAGATATCTTGTGCATCGGGATTCTGGTGATGCTTTGGGTAATCTCAGAGTTGAGGTTTTCCACTAGGAGATCCAACGAGATCGCGAGCTTCGTGATTGAGGATTTCTATGCGGCTTGTGGTAATTTGTGATGGACTAGTTGGAGCACCCCTGCAGGGTTAAATCTTTCGGAAAGCCGTGCCCGCGCTTATGTGGCAACGTGGATACTTTATTTAACACTGGTTCTAGATAACTTGAAGTTAACTTAATTAAAATATGCCAACTGTGTGCGTAACCGTGACTGTCTCTTTCGTGAGTTCCTTCTCCGATCGAGGACACGGTGGGGTTATGTCTGACGTAGGTAGGTGTTCAGGATCATTCATTTGATCACCAGTAGTTCACGTCCGTTATGCGTAGATCTTCCCCCTCTTATTCCTGGTACTCGTAAGTTAGCCACCAAATATGTGCTTAGCCGCTGCCGCAACCTCACCACTTCATCTTGCCTCACCCATTAAGCTTTGCTAGTCTTGATACCTTTGGAAATGAGATTGCTGAGTTCCCTGTGGCTCACAGATTACTACAACACCAGTTGAAGGTACAGGTAAAGGTTACTTGACGCGAGCGCGTTGATTGTTCATTTCGAGTTGCTTCTTCTTCTTCTTCTTCGTCGATCTAGGATGGGTTCCAGGCCGGCAGCCTGGGATAGCAAGGATGGACGTCGTTCTTCTTTTGTCGTTTGTTTTTGTCCGTAGTCGGACCCTGCTCTTACTCTTGATGATTATGTAATGTACTGATGTGACTCTGATGTAGCTTGTGGCGAGTGTAAGCCAACTCTGAATATATATATCTCTTCTTTTCAGTACATGTACTTGTAACGATATCCATTCTTGCGACACGACGAGATGCGCTTCTATCCCTGACGAGGCCTTCGTGCCAAATTGAGGATAGGGTCGCATCTTGGGCATGACAGGTTGGTATCAGAGCAAGGACCGACCTAGGAGCCCCCTTGATTGATCGAACTTGGCCGAGTCGAGTCTAGTGAAAAACTATTTGAGTCTTAGTTATATATCGGAGAGTAGGATTCTTTTTTCTCCTCTTCTATGCTCTGGTGAGGAATCTTGACGTAATAATTTATTCTACTCCTCTTCCCACTAAAAAAAAATTAGGATCACCCGGATATTCTTGCGATCTATATGATACCGATGTGACGGAGTTCTGTCTTGGTGCCTCCTGTCTGACTTGATCTTCTTCCGCGGAGTTGAGCTCCAGGGGATTTTTGAGCACATCGTTATCATTCAGATTTCTTAGTATCTCAGAACGAAGGATGTTCGTAATTGCTTCAATACTAGTAGTGGCGAGATAACCCCGATGTCCCCAGTACTGGTGCAGATTGTTCGGGAGTACTTCCATACTTTGTATCGTTGTGATCACGAGGGTCTGTTGTAGATGAAGGTCCGAGATTTTGGTCGTGTGTTGACGGATGTGATACAGGTGACGGGTTAGTATAGGAGTTGTGTGATTATTACTCCTTGTATCCGTGTACCAGATTGCATGACCAGATATTTCGGGAATTCATAGGTGGGAATTCAAGTGGTTGCTTATAGGACAATCTTCCAACAAATGCATGATGTTAGGTTGGGGTTCGACATCTAGTGGATTCTTTTGTTCACGGTCGACTTACAGCGGTACACGTTGTGTCTTAAAGAGTCCTTGTAGCTTGCTACGACTCGGGGACGCTTTGTTTGTCGGGTGCACTGCCTTGCACTTGATGGCTACTGTAAATCGTGCCCGTGCGATCCCGTCCACGAAAATGTCGAACGAAATCTTTCTCATGAGTTTGTTCTGGCTTGTTTCGTAAGCCTCATCCTTTGTTTTGTTGAATATCGTAATTCAAGTTGCTTCGATGTCAAGTGGTGATTTCAGATCTTTCCTAATCTGTGTTCTCATATTTTTTATGTGAGAATGTAAATCCTTTTGCTTAATCAATTCTCTTGTTAATTCTTGTCAACCGGAGTCGTCATGTTAATTCTTTTCCAACCGGTGTGTTTCTCTCCAAGTGTAATCAATCCTCTCCAATTTTGCAAGATCATTCTCTCTTTATTCCGGAGTTCATCTCATCTGTCCCATGTTGTCTTTGTTTTTCCCACCCTCCCGCCCTTTTTCTCAGTGATTCAATTTTCATCCAGGAGTTTCTTTTCATTGTGTTTCCGCTATCTCGTCTTCCTTTCGTAGCCGTCAAAACCAGACGCAGAGGAAATCTCCGGACACTACAAGAAATAAGGTCAATTATGACTCCCTATATTGGTCATTGATTCGTCATTGTTGTCGTTTTTTGACCAAATTTACAACGTCAACAGTTGGCCGTCAAGAATGAACAAACATGACCTTTCTAAAATTTTGGGCAGAGGTTTCTATCGACCAAAATTTTGGTTTGGTCATTAGCCATTTATGTGAGCAACTTAGGATCTGACGTGGCCAAGCTGATGTGGCATTGCTAGTGACCAAATGGAATCATCATAACTTACAGATCCCTGTCCACCAATCTAGCTACATGGGCCTGGCCGAATACCTATTTTACTATTGAAAATGTCTGATTTGTTTGGGTTGAAGCATTTTTTTTTGCTAGAAGCATGCATATCTCAGGATAGGCCCATCAAAAATAAGTACAACAGAATAAAAGATTGCAAATAAAATGTATATTTCATTTCAGTAGCATATCACATCAAATACAATACATCATCCACCGACTCCATGCATATTAAGGTTCAACGCCTAACAAGGGCACATCAAAATAATTTTACATGTACACAACAGGATACTTCTGCAAGTCCAAGTGCACAGAAAAGGGACCCAACAAATGCACAATCGCACATAAAGAAAGTTCCACAAAGATTGGATGAGAACCACAAGTTTCTTCTCATCCTCTTCCTCTGCATAATATGCTCTTGCCATTGCCACCTGCAAGAAGAAAATGATTGTAAGGCTTTCAGAACAAGGAAACTATTCGTCACGCAGGGTGAAGAATTGTTAACATAAGTATTGTTGCTGCCATCAATACATAAGAATTATGCCACTAGTAAACTAGTACCCAACATTAATCGTGGCCTCATGTAGCCATAAAATAAAATAAGTACTATAATTAATATGTGTGACAAATTATACAAGGTAGTCCGTTAACACATTTGGTCTTTGTCCAAGGAATTCACTACATGTTACAACCATCATCATGTTATTCGAATAAAAACACACATGAGGTAAAAATGTTGTCTGCAGAATAATCTCATTTAAAAATATGCAAGAAGAATCCTAATAGGAATAGATATGATAAGCAGCCCACTTTACAAGCTTAGGAAGGCTTTTGCTGAAATGATTATTACAGATGAGCTCCCTTTTGCATTTTCTGAGAAAGAAGGGTTTAGAAAGTTTATGTCCAAGGCATGCCCACGTTTTAATGTGCCATCTAGGAGAACAACTACTAGAGAAGTTGTTAGCATGTTCAATGTGTAGAAACAGAAGCTGAAAAAAATCTTTAAGGAAACATGTGAGAGAGTATGCCTCACCACTGACACATGGACTTCTGCCCAGAAACAGAACTATATGTGTGTTATAGCACATTTCATTGATGGTGACATGGACTTTGCCCAGAAACTAGTATTGCTGAAGGGAAGTATCTTCATATGAGATGTGCTGCACATGTTATAAACTTGATGGTTACTGATGGACTAAAGGAAATCGACTTTTCAGGGGCACGTGTGCGAGCTACTGTACCTATTAGATGGAACTCAACATACCTTATGTTGAGAGCTGCATCAATCGTATGAGCAGGTTTTCTATAGGTATGTTGATGATGACCCATACTATGCACTTGATTTAAATGGTGAGAAAGGTCCTAGAGTTCGAGAAGCCGCAGATTGGGTTAATGCAAGAAAGATGACAGAATTTTTGGAACACTTCTACGAGCTTACTGTTCGTGTTTCCGCATCACTACACTGTACAACTCACATATTTTTTCATGAGATAGCTGATGTTATCATCTTCCTGCGGCAATGGTGTGAAAGCGAAGATTCTTTGCGTAGGGACATGGCTAAAAGGATGATAGCTAAGTACAATAAATATTGGGGGATCATAAAAGCTTCCTATATCTTCGGTTGCATCGGAGTCGGCCTTCAGCACTGGTGGTCGTATTTTAGATCAATTCAGGAGCTCCCTAACTCCATTCATGGTTCAAGCACTTGTGTGCACACAATATTGGTTGAGGCGATCTATTTCTATAAATGACGAGGAGGACACTACAGAATTAACTAAGCTAGAGGAAGGTAAGTCGATAATTTACTTGAGTTATTTTTCTTTAAGTTCTCCCATGTCACTTGTTAATTAATTTTTTTATATATATTTTCAGCATTACTTGAAGAAATTAATATTTCTAACAACAACTCCAATAAGGTTAATTCGACCATCGTCGATGATTCTACTTCCTAAATATGGTGCGGACCCTTACTAACTTTACTACAGCTTATCAGGTTCAAAAATATACATTTTTTCATGTAGTTGCAACCGAGGTATGCTGGCAAATTTATTGTACAAAATCCTCAGATGTTTGTTTCCGGCAACCTTGTCGTATGAAGCCATGGAAGTAGTACTGCAGATCTGAGAGCTTGAAGCCTTGTTCCTGTGATGAAGTCCCATTTATTCACGTTTCTATCACCAGTCATCTATTTTACATCATTTCATTTGATTTCCCTCCACTTGTGTGTGAGAAAATAAGAATTATGCTATTTTTTTGCTGCTACATAAGCGAGACTATTTGTTATACGTTCCTACGTGAGACTTTGTTCTCTATTTGTTATACGTCCCGGCTTTGATGGGTTCATGTATTTTGGTTTTCCGGTTAACCGAATAAACCAAACCAATATATTTTGGTTAATATGGTTCGGTTGCTAATTTCTGTATGATTATTTCGGTGGCCACTTCAACAAAATCGAAATTATAAAACACCGAATAAACCGAACCGTATTAACCACATTAACCGAACGCCCAGCCCTAGATACACCACCAAGGAAATGACAAGAACATGCAACACTATATATATAACTGGTGGAGTAACCAACAATCACAGTACTTGAGAATCATTATTAGGAGGAATGACAACATGGTTACCAACCTGGCTTTTCTTGGCGTGGATGCCGAACGTGACCTCGATCTGTGGCGAGCCCTTGTTGCTGGTGGAATGCCGACTAGGTCAAACTTGCCCAGCGGTTTGTTGTCTATTGCCATCTCATGCTCGCCTTGCAACACTTTCATACCCACTTGTGTCTGGTTGTCAGCAATGGTTGAGAACACCTGCAGAAGCACATACATAGCTAAGTATGATGCCAAAATAATATGGACATGGCAAGCAAGCCAATATAGATCAGATGAACAGAAAATAAATTTCTATTGTATCAAGGCAAAATTTCAGGTTCTTATGGAATGGACCAGTAATGCTATGGAGAAGCCAGATCCATGAATACCATCAGAAGGCACAATCCTAGCTAATGCTAATCAGTCCTCTTAGGGAAGTGTGTCAATAGGTGAAAGCAAGCAAGCTCATATTACATAGATTGATAGAAGAGAAAAACCTACCAGAGAACATTTCTCAAAAATAATCCAAAGTTCAATTGTGGAATAACAATCCTGACTATAGCTGAGGAGTCGGCACCATATCTATCAATGACTCTTGACACAAAGGCCAAAGCCATCACATAAACATCTCAAGTAATATAACGAACTAACTAAAGAAAGTAAAATAATGATACCAAACAGAGGAAGATCAGTGAGACACCACCAAAAAGAAAAGCAAAAACGTATACACAACTACATAACTGACAATCATACTTGCATGTACAGAAGACAATCATACCTGCATGGATAGTTTGTAACGATTTGTTCAACACATTTGAGTTGCAAACAATCTGTAACGAAACACCAATACTTCTTATCGACATCAAAAATTTAATCCAGCTATTATGTATGTTTGCTATTAAAATCCCAATAGGCAAGGATAGAGAAGGGATGAGATGCGGGGGACGAACCTGTATGTCGTGCTCGAGGCAGTAAAGTTCCCAGCACGCGTTGCCGACCTGGATGCCGGCCTTCCCCATCCCCATCCATCCATCCCTCCATGGGCGGGTGGGTGAGGGGCTAGGTCCTTCGGGTGCTGTCGCCTCGCCAGTTCGCGGGTCGGACCTGAGGTCGCCGGTGGTGATGGGGTAGGAGGATACGGTCCCAAGTGGGGGTGCGGTTGGGGATCGTCGTCGGAGGCGGTGGGTTTGGAGAGGAGTAGCGCGAGTGCATCTCCGGCTAGAGAGGGGAGGGGGAGGTGGCACCGACGGGCTCTGGTGTTTTCTCACACCAAATACGCTTGGGGATTGGAGGGGATTTGGTGATCCCCTCCCCTCCACCAAATCCCCTCAATTCCCCAATAATCCCCCACCCCAGACCTTGTTTGGTACTAGAGTTTTCAGATAACTGCTGAAAAGGTTTAAAACTAATATATCTAACCAGAATGTGCATCATCAAAAAAATAAAAATAGCAGACACCAAATGACATAACTTAGCAGACATCAAGGGGCATAAAATAACTGTTGATATGGTTTGGAACAGACACCAAATGACATAAAATAGCAGACATCAAGGGGCATCATCAAAGATCCGAGGTCGACAATTTATTGAAAATCATGTCATCATCAATAGCAAACTGACTCCTAGGAGAAATGAAACATTCCATTTGTGCAACAAGTAGGCATTGAAAATAGAAAGCGACTCCCAAATAAGGTCAACCTAGTTTGCTTTATTTTACATGACATAAGATCAGCAGGAGGCTCAAAACGAGTGCTGGTAAAATGCCAGTTTATGAGATGAACCACTTTCTGGCAGATCTAAGGGGCTAACACCGACTGCGCTTTTCTTTATTGGGTGCTTGTTGCCAGTGCAACGATCTCATAGCTGCAGGCTGCGGAACAAAACAAAACAAACAGCAGTCAGTGTAACTGTCAATGATCACCCATAATGAGAAAGTAAAAGCATCAACTGTTTTTGTACTAATTTTTGTACCACCACCACTGCTCCTGTACTACCACCACTACTGCTATTTTTGACAATGAACCTAATTTTTGTACTACCACCACTGCTCCTGTAGATTTGACCACGTCGAGGTGGTCAGGTACAGATTTTACATGAGGTATACTTTCATCGAGGCAAAGCATCAGTTTATAGGCCTTCATGCAATCAAGTGGTGGGGCGAAACCCCCTGGAATGTGGAAGACTATGCTAGGCGTACTTTCATCCAGGCAAAGCATCAGCCACCCTGAAAATTGTATGTCTAGTATACTGTCTGTTGGCCTGTAACTAATGAATCAGTCAAATCATTGCATGACTTCAGCACAACAATTGTCCATACCAGCTACATTATTCTCAAAAATTTATAGAAACGAACCAATAATTGTAGCTTTATATTCTCATTTGTTTTGATTAAACTATACTTTTGACAGTGCAAACAGCTCGGGGATACCATCTTCTATGGACAGGTATGGGAGCACAACTTGCACGTGATGTCCCCTTTTCAGCTATATGTTGGACGGTTCTTGAACCAGTAAGCTACTCTACCGAGCTTTAGTATATTATATTATGATTTAGATAATTTGAATTCAGCAAAACCTGTAGAGCTAACTACCTTTTCCACGTGTAAATGCTTTCTGTACAGACTAGAAGACACTGCCTGGAATGTGGTTTAAAACTAACTAAAGATCTGAATTCTAGAGCATTCGACGTTATGTTATCAAACATAACATCGTTTGCAAAAGGATCTGAGTTGAACCACTGCCTCCACATGGTGAATCTCCCAAAATTTAACTAATATATCACAGAATTATATAACAAGGAAGTTATGTCTGCAAGTTTTATCAACTATCACAGAATTATAACAAGGAAGAGATGTAATATACCATCAACTATCAGAGAATTATAACAAGGAAGAGATGTAATATACCATCAACTATCACATAATTATATAACAAAGAAGTTATGTCTGCTACCTGTCTTGAACATACCTCATGGGGACATTTGGCTCCGAAGCCACATAACAGCAGTATCTTTATCATCATCAGCGGCATTGATGAAAATCTCACGGTTTGCAGCATCCTTGAAGACGTTGAATGCTTTGATCTTCTCGACGCGGGTCACATCCTCCATTTTTTTCAACACATCCATGCACTTGGTGATAGAGAATTCATGTAATTTTGTTGCATCTGCCTTTTCATTGGCCAAATATGTAGCTTCATCATCTACTTGCCTTTTCTTCAACTCTATATACTTCTCTAATGCTCCAGCAATCACATCACCACTGTTCTTGCGCTTCTCCTTCTTGGGTTTCATTGATAGCACCTATACAATTCTGTAAAAAAAACAGATTTGCTAATTAACTTTTGAGATTTTAATGGAGAAAGGTAAGGAATTTTTAAGTGTCAAGATAAGAACCTTGAAGTATGGATAGAATCGTTCATCGGTAGCAATTACTGGATGTGGTTCGTCAATGCGTGGAGGCTCCACAAAGCGAGTACATAGGGCAGGGATGATATCAAAGAACTCGTTGATGTACTCATGAAAGGTGGATCCACTATGCCTGAATTCCAGTTGCATATCTTCATATGATGAATTATGTGACAACATGTACAGGAAGAATGCTAACTTCTCCTCCACCTTGAGTCTTGTGTCTTTTATCAATTCTTTCCTTCTAAGATATGATGCTAAAGACTTAAAGATGTATGGTTCCATCCTAAAAGCTACCAAGCAATTCTTCACATGTCCTTCAAGAAGTTCGTCAACACGTTGCTTGCCATAAAGGATCGAGCTATGCCTTTGTTTTTTTCACCCCGTCCTCTACTGTCCATTAAGTACGAGTGCAATAATGGAAGGATGAAAAGGACCATCTCATCATCATCTTCCTCTCTTCTCTTCCTAATATGATCTAGACCCCGTGACTTCATTTCAAAACTAATACCGAAGCAATCAAGAAACAATGACAAGAATTAGAAAGCTAACAAGAATTAGAGAGCTAACAAGCCCTAGTAAATACAAGGCATACCAAACTTTGGCGTCTTAACGGATCCCACGAAGGTGGCGGCTCGTCCACTCCCACTATAAACCAAGGCTCGGGTACCTATAAAGAAACAAAACTGTTGGTCTAAGGTATAAAAAAACAAAACAGCAACATAATTGAGAAAGCATGTGTCGACATGTAAATATATAGCATCTTCTCCGGTTAAAAGAACAAATTCACATAACAAATTCCAACTAGCAACACGATCCATATAATTATAACAGCATTAGCACTTGACGATATCTACAGAGCAAGAGGTACAGAACCACCTTCCACTTTAACTAGAAGCTGGTTAATGAACTAGAATCTTAACTAGAATCTTAAAAATGCGTGTCCTAATTTGGTTTCAGGCATCGAGGGCGCTGGAGAGGGTGAGATTATGGGGAGGGCAGCACGAGAAGCTTCCCACAACAGACAAGGAAGACACTAGCCAGCTAGCTAGCTGATTAAATTCAGAAACTGTGTAGTAGTAGAGCTTAGTTTCAGTTTTTTTTTACAGATAGTGTGTAACATCAGTTCATTAATCAGACAGGTTCTAACTAGAATCAATTAATCAGTTTTCTTTTACAGAACCACCTTCCACTTTAAGCCTGTGAATCTTAACTAGAATCTTACCATTCTGCTTTGCCCCTTTACATACAGACCTCTGAATCTTAACTAGAAGCTGCACCCCAACCCGCTGCATCCCTGTACCCACAACCCGCTGCATCCCTGTACCCAAAACTTCTACTACTAACCGAAGGAAAAACCTGATTTAAATGCAAGAACCTGATTTAAATGAAACCAGAGCATCTGCCGGCTGTCAAAGAATCATAGGAGCACCGAGGGGAGGGGAGGGGTGAGGTGAAACCAGTCCATACCGGCGAAAATGACACGTTTTCGGAAGGATCTGCCGTCGGAGCGCGGACGGCAGCGGCAACGGAGGCCAAGAACCAAGAGGCCTCGGCGCGGACGGCAACGGCAGCGGCAACGACGACGTCAAGAGCCAAGAGGCCTCGGGATCTGAGGCAGCATCTGGCTCGGCTTGGATCCCGGCGGCGAACTACGGGAGGGAGGAGGGCGGAGGAGGCGGCGCCGTCACAGCCGGGGGAGAAATTTCACGAGGGTTAGGTCGCGTCTCCTCTCACACGAATACTGGAGGGTTTGGGGTGTAATTTTCGGGATGGGCCGGTCCAATACCGTGGTACCGAATGGACCTGCTGGGAATTTTCGGGATTCCTACACCGACCGGTAAAATACCCGTTGAAGCCTGCGAATACACCAGAGCCGAACGAGGCCTTAATGTATAAGGGGTCTACCAAAATAAAAGTGTTTTAACATTGGCAGATAACCCGACAACCTGTGCAACAGAATTAGTGGCGGGAAGAAACCTAAGGTGACAGCCGGGAAGGATAAGCAAGCAGTCCATGGCCACAGGAGTCCGAAGGCATCAGCACACCAGCCATGCAACAACCGCAGCTGCAGCCCCGCCTCCGCGCGCGCACTTTCCTCCACGCCGCCGTCAAGCTCAACCCGAGGAGGAACCCGTTCCTCCTGCGCCGTCCCGCCGCGTCGGCCGGCGGCGCCGTCGCGGGCGTCCAGCTGACGGTGTCTGACTCGGAGCTGTCTTCCCGGGGCTTCGCGGTGCGGCGCACCGCGGAGGGCCTGGACGTGGCGGCGCTGAACGAGGTGTTTGCGCGCGTGGGGTTCCCTCGGCGGCAGGAGGAGCGTCTCCGGCGCGCGCTGGAGCACAGCGAGGTGGCGTGGCTGGCGTCGGAGGCGACGGGGCGCCCCGTGGCGTTCGCGCGCGCGGCCGGGGACGGGGTGTTCAATGCGGTGGTGTGGGACGTGGTGGTGGAGCCGTCGTGCCAGGGCCTCGGGCTCGGCCGCGCCGTCATGGAGCGCCTGGTGGCGGAGCTCCGGCGCAAGGGCGTCGGCAACATCGTGCTCTACGCCGAGCCCAGGGTGGTCGGGTTCTACCGCCCGCTGGGATTCGCCATGGACCCCGACGGCATCCGGGGCATGGCCTACTACCGCAGCAAGCAAAACCAGAAGCAACAGTGATCTAATCTACTATCTATATTCTATATAATGTGCCATCATCATTCATCCATGCATCTCTGCTGTGCATTTCTTTCTTTCCTCTTCCTTGTTCTGCCAGCTGATTGATTGGAGACAGGTCGGAAATGTTGAAATTGATTGATACACTTGTATAGTAGTTACATTGCACAGTGATCGACGAACAATTGATTGACGAACACCTTACACCAGAGGACACTGGAGTATATGAAACGACGCAGTTCACTCATGAGCACGACCAAATCAAAGTAAAGTAGAGAAAGGGCAATCAAGACCAGAATTGTTTCGAAAGCGTCTCGAGCGATCGACCTCGGTCGGCGATGGCACGTAGGCAGCCTAGCGTTGTCTGCGGATCGCGCAGGCGGAGAGGAGGACGAGGACGATGAAGACGAGGACGGCGAGGAAGGAGGCGACGACGGCGCCGCTGGTGCGCTGGCAGAAGCCGTGGAACTGCATGCAGATGGGCACCCAGTTGGCGCGGCGGCTCCCTTCGTGCGCCACGTACACGATGGCCGCCGCCGCAGACGCAGCAGCCGTCACCAGCACCACCATCACCGTGTCGCAGACGAGCAGCAGCAGCCTGACGCCGGTCGCCTTGGGCCGGATGATCCCGACGATGGAGAAGGGGAGGGACAGCACAAGGTACCCCGCGGCGACGGCGTTGGCGACCATGAAGAAGGTGAAGGCCGGGAAGTCGTCGAACCTGGCACGGAACTGGAAGAACTCGGTGAAGACGGAGAGCGTCTCGTCGGAGGTGCCCGTGGAGATGGCCGCCGCGAGCGTGGGCCCGAAGGCCACCACCCTGAGCAGCAGGTCCACGAAGGCCATGCAGCGACGGAAGCCCTCGGCGCCGCTGCGCAGGATGAACGGCACGCCGCCGCCGGACTTGCGCTGCTGCTGCTGCACCGGCGCGGCTGCGGCAGCTGGCGGTGGTGCAGACGTGACCGGTGCCTTGCCGGTGGTGTCGTCCATGTGGATGACGGTGGCCTCGTTGGTGCTGCTCATGCTGGCTAGGATGGCTAGCTGCTAGGTACGTCCTGCTTGTTTGGGAGATTGAGATGGAGATGAAGATTGCTTGTTGCGTAGATGCCATGCCGCAATGCAGCATATATGCAAGCAGGCACCATGCAGATCGGGTACAGAGGTAATGGAATAGTTGGAAGAATGATTGATCGAAGAGCTTGATGGTGAACAAGTTGAGTGTGGTTGGGTTTGCAGGAGTGGTTGCTTTAGTTTGCTGGAATTTGCTTTTCTAACTGCTCTGCATTCACCGATACCGGAACGGGAGTACAGGACAGGACCGGGAGCAGTTCAACTGAAAAAACGAAGCGTACAGATATCCTCACACATATTTTAGCGGGAAAAAGAGAGGCAAAAGTTCAAACAAGGTGGCCGGCATCGCAAAAGATGTACTCCCTCGGGTTTTTAGTCTGCATATAAAATTTATCTCAAGTCAAATTATAAGGGAAACGCTACGCGTCTGTTGAATGATTTATAAAAATTATCCGTCACCTAGCCAGCCGTTGGATGCCCGAGCTAACATCCGTCTGATCTAACATCCGCATCCCGCCGCATGGCCAGTCCTTATTTTCCGCAACAACCGGTTTGTTGCGGAAACTAGACACTCTTCCTTGGCCTCTACACAGCTGTGCCCCACGCGAAGCCGTCGCCAGCCCGTCGTAAAATTAGTCCGCCGTCGACGTGTAGGAGCTAAACTACCGTCTTCGAGAAGATGGCATCAAGAAGCCTGGGTTAATTTTTGAAACATCATCTCCGTCGCGGAAATAATGGCCATGTTGTAGAAATAATTCCTGAAACAACAGTCGCGTTGTATAAACAACAACCGCGTTGCAGAAATAACTCCTGAAACAAATAGTCAGTGGATCGCCGTCCTAATCTCGCAATCTAGCGGTCGCCTGTGGTCCTTTATTTTTGCAACAAAGATCATGTTGCAGAAACATTTTGTAACATAGATCTTGGTAAATAAATTTTTGCAACACAGATAATGTTACAAAAAAAATTCGCAGCAGAGATCATGTTGCAGAAAGAGGAGCAGAGAACCAAGCGGTGGAGGAAAGCAAATTGACTGAGCAAGAATAGAGTGGAGCCAGACGAGCCCCAGAAACATCCCTACTGTTATCCAGTATCAAGAATACGTATCCTGAAACAATAGGCCAGTTGCAGGAAATGAAAGCGGCTTTGGCAGACGCGGGATGTTGTGCGACTGTCTGATCAAATCGAACGGCTACGGAGCTGGCGGACAGCCGCGCGCGATCGACCGATGAAAGGTAATCGTTTCCCAAATTATAAAGCTTGACTAACTTTATATAAGAAAAGTAGCAGCACTGAAATCCCTAAACATCACTTCAACAAACACCGTATATTATACGGTACCAGTAAGCAACATGCAGTAATAAGAAGGCCAACCACCAAGTTAGAAATCATTGACACACCAGTTTAACATAACAAGTGAATGTACTAGTCAGTTAAAGATCTCAATTGTAAACTTGCTTTGTGTTATCCAATGCTTCAATTTGTTTCAATGGGGCTGTCTGTTTTGGATGCAGCTCGTCATATTGCACAAACGAAGTCTGAAATTCTTCAATTATGGGACATAAATTCAGTTCAGGCCCCGCTTGGATGGTTTGATATTTTCTACCCGTGTAAATCTATACGCCTGTAATTTACAGGTCACCAACAGAATACCCCCACCAGTTGTATTTATAATACAGATGTGGGGAGAGGTGTATCACATACCAGCCTCAGTGCATTATGTGAGTCAGTTATAAGGAGCGAATCGCGTTGCCCAGAAGCTAAGCAAGTTAGTGTCCCCGCTCCAAGATAGCATTTCTAGTTAAATTGGTTTCAAGTAATACTATCAATCAGTACAAAGCTTTGGCAAGGTTCATAAATTCATTTGGTTGAACAAGAAAAAATCGGATACCTGAAGGATTTTTGGCAAGGTTCATAAATTCATTTAGTTGAACAAGAAAAAATGGATACCTAAAGGATTTTTGGCAAGGTTCATATATTCATTTGGTTGAGCAAGAAAAAATCCGATACCAGAAGGATTTTTGGCAAGGTTCATAAATTCATTTGGTTGAACAAAAAAAATCGGATACCTGAAGGATTTTTGGCAAGGTTCATAAATTTGTTTGGTTGACCAAGAAAAATCAGATACCTGAAGGATTTTTAGCAAGGTTCATAAATTCATTTGGCTGGCCAAGAAAAAGTCGGATACCTAAAAGATTTTTGGCAAGGTTCAAAAATGCATTTGGTTCAACAACAAAAAATCGTATACCTGAAGGATTTTTGGCAAGGTTCAAAAATTCATTTGGTTGAACAACAAAAAATCGGATACCTAAAGGACTTTTGGCAAGGTTCATAAATTCATTTGGTTGAACAAGAAAAAATCGGATACCTGAAGGATTTTTGTCAAGGTTCATAAATTTATTTGATTGAAAAAGAAAAAGTAGAATACCTGAAGGATTTTTGGCAAGGTTCATAAATTCATTTGCTTGAACAAGAAAAATTAGATACCTAAAGGATGTTTTGGCAAGGTTCATAAGCTCATTTGGTGGAACAAGAAAGAATCGGATACCTGAAGGATTTTTGGCTTCATAAATTCATTTGGTCATACAAGAAAAATCGGATACCTGAAGGATTTTTGGCAAGGTTCGTAAATTCATTTGGTTGGCCAAGAAAAAATCGGATACCTAAAGGATTTTTGGCACGGTTCAGAAATTAGTTTGGTTGAAAAAAAATTCGTATACCTGAAGGATTTTTTGAAAGGTTCAAAAATTCATTTGATTGAACAAGACAAAAAATGGATACCTGAAGGATTTTTGGCAAGGTTCATAAATTCATTTGGTTGAACAAGAAAAAATCGGATACCTGAAGGATTTTTGCCAAGGTTCATAAATTCATTTGTTTGACCAAGAAAAAGTTGGATACCTGAAGGATTTTTGGCAAGGTTTGTAAATTCATTTGGTTGAACAAGAAAAAAGAGGATACCTGAAAGGATTTTGGCAAGGTTCATAAATTCATCTGGTTGAACAATAAAAAATAGGATACCTAAAGGATTTTTGGCTTCATAAATTCATTTGGTTGAACAAGAAAAAATCGGATACCTGAACAATTTTTAGCAAGGTTCATAAATTTATTTGGTTGGCCAAGAAAAAATCAGATATCTAAAAGATTTTTGGCAAGGTTAAAAAATTCATTTGATTGAACAAAAAAATCGTATACCTGAAGGATTTTTGGCAAGGTTCAAAAATTCATTTGGTTGAACAAGAAAAAATCAGATACCTGAAGGATTTTTGGCAAGGTTAAAAAATTCATTTGGTTGAACAAGAAAACATCAAATACCTGAAGGATTTTTGCCAAGGTTCATAAATTCATTTGATTGAACAAAAAAATCGTATACCTGAAGGATTTTTGGCAAGGTTCAAAAATTCATTTGGTTGAACAAGAAAAAATCAGATACCTGAAGGATTTTTGGCAAGGTTAAAAAATTCATTTGGTTGAACAAGAAAACATCAAATACCTGAAGGATTTTTGCCAAGGTTCATAAATTCATTTGATTGAACAAGAAACAGTTGGATACCTGAAGGATTTTTGGCAAGGTCCATAAATTCATTTGGTTGAACAAGAAAAAATCGGCTACCTAAAGGATTTTTGGCAAGGTTCATAAATTCATTTGGTGGAACAAGAAAATAAATCGGTACCTCAAGGATTTTTGGCTTCATAAATTCATTTGGTCAAACAAAAAAATCGGATACCTCAAGGATTTTTGGCAAGGTTCATAAATTCATTTGGTTGGCCAAGAAAAAATCGGATACCTAAAGGATTTTTGGCAAGGTTCAAAAATTCGTTTGGTTGAACAAAAAATTCGTATACCTGAAGGATATTTTGCAAGGTTTAAAAATTCATTTGGTTGAACAAGAAAAAATCGGATACCCGAAGGATTTTTGGCAAGGTTCGTAAATTCATTTGGTTGAACAAGAAAAAATTGGATACCTGAAAGATTTTTGGCAAGTTTCATAAATTCATCTGGTTGAACAAGAAAAAATTAGATACCTGAAGGATTTTTGGCAAGGTTCATAAATTCATTTGGTTGGCCAAGAAAAAATTAGATATCTAAAGGATTTTTGGTAAGGTTGAAAAATTCATTTGGTTGAACAAAAAAAATGTATACCTGAAGGATTTTTGGCAAGGTTCAAAAATTGATTTGGTTGAACAAGAAAAAATCAGATACCTGAAGGATTTTTGGCAATGTTCAAAAACTCATTTGGCTGAACAATAAAAAATCGGATACCTCAAGGATTTTTGGCAAGGTTCATAAATTCATTTGGTTGAACAAGAAAAAAAATCAGATATCTGAATTCACTTAAACCGTTAGAGTGGAATTCAAGGTTAGAGTGGAATTCTGCGGCAGAATGACATACGTGTTTGCCGCAGAATGCAAACCGCAGAATGCAAACACGAATGCCGCAGAATGCAAATGCCGCAGAATGCAAACACGTATGTTATAAATTCTTACTAATTTATAAGACAAATCTTTAAAAGGTTCTATATTTACAAACAGAAAGAGTAGATTGAAATAGACATATAGACATATAGTGAGATATCACATCACCAGTCTTTACTGTCATTCAATCTACTTCATGTAATGAAGGGAACAACACAACACAGCAAGTAGTTCTTAGCACCCTCACATTCAGAGCCATTACCAACAGAACAATATCCCGCAGAAATATACCGCAGAAACATCGGAAGTAGAACTACCAGTACGCAAAGAAACTTTGATGTATTGATGCAAACACGTATGTCTCGCAAATCTGTCCATTCTACACACCCATTGTGCCAGAAGCACAACAATGAAGAATGTAAACCAGTTTCATGGAACCATTACATGTCAGGTTTCTCTTCTGATAAGCTTAACAACCCAGCTTTGTGTTTGAGCTATATACTACCAAAGTTCTGGTATGTGATTACCTATTGATTCCAAGATAAACACATGAACAGACTAAAACATTCCGAGGCAGGTTTGAAATTTCTAGCACGTGGTAAGCTAATACTGTTGGGGAACGTCGCATGGGAAACAAAAAAAATTCTACGCGCACGAAGACCTATCATGGTGATGTCCATCTACGAGAGGGGATGAGTGATCTACGTACCCTTGTAGACTGTACAGCAGAAGCGTTAGTGAACGCGGTTGATGTAGTGGAACGTCCTCACGTCCCTCGATCCGCCTCGTGAACAATCCGCGATCAGTCCCACGATCTAGTACCAAACGGACGGCACCTCCGCGTTCAGCACACGTACAGCTCGACGATGATCTCGGCCTTCTTGATCCAGCAAGAGAGACGGAGAGGTAGAAGAGTTCTCCGGCAGCGTGACGGCGCTCCGGAGGTTGGTGATGATCTTGTCTCAGCAGGGCTCCGCCCGAGCTCCGCAGAAACGCGATCTAGAGGAAAAACCGTGGAGGTATGTGGTCGGGCTGCCGTGGAAAAGTCGTCTCAAATCAGCCCTAAAACCTCCGTATATATAGGTGGGAGAGAGGGGACCTTGCCTTGGGGCTCAAGGATCCCCAAGGGGGTCGGCCGAACCAAAGGGGGGAAGGACTCCCCCCCCCCCCAAACCGAGTCCTACTTGGTTTGGTGGGTGGAGTCCCTCTTTCCTTTCCCACCTCCTCCTTTTTTTTTCTTTTCTCTTTGATTTTTCTTCCAATGCGCATAGGGCCCTTTTGGGCTGTCCCACCAGCCCACTAAGGGCTGGTGCGCCACCCTCAAGGCCTATGGGCTTCCCCGGGGTGGGTTGCCCCCCCCCCCCCCCCCGTGAATTCCCGGAACCCATTCGTCATTCCCGGTACATTCCCGGTAACTCCGAAAACCTTCCAGTAATCAAATGAGGTCATCCTATATATCAATCTTCGTTTCCGGACCATTCCGGAAACCCTCGTGACGTCCGTGATCTCATTCGGGACTCCGAACAACATCCGGTGACCAACCATATAACTCAAATACGCATAAAACAACGTCGAACCTTAAGTGTGCAGACCCTGCGGGTTCGAGAACTATGTAGACATGACCCGAGAGACTCCTCGGTCAATATCCAATAGCGGGACCTGGATGCCCATATTGGATCCTACATATTCTACGAAGATCTTATCGTTTGAACCTCAGTGCCAAGGATTCATATAATCCCGTATGTCATTCCCTTTGTCCTTCGGTATGTTACTTGCCCGAGATTCGATCGTCAGTATCCACATACCTATTTCAATCTCGTTTACTGGCAAGTCTCTTTACTCGTTCCGTAATACAAGATCCCGCAACTTACACTAAGTTACATTGCTTGCAAGGCTTGTGTGTGATGTTGTATTACCGAGTGGGCCCCGAGATACCTCTCCGTCACACGGAGTGACAAATCCCAGTCTTGATCCATACTAACTCAACGAACACCTTCGGAGATACCTGTAGAGCATCTTTATAGTCACCCAGTTACGTTGCGACGTTTGATACACATAAAGTATTCCTCCGGTGTTAGTGAGTTATATGATCTCATGGTCATAGGAACAAATACTTGACACGCAGAAAACAGTAGCAACAAAAATGACACGATCAACATGCTACGTCTATTAGTTTGGGTCTAGTCCATCACGTGATTCTCCTAATGACGTGATCCAGTTATCAAGCAACAACACCTTGTTCATAATCAGAAGACACTGACTATCTTTGATCAACTGGCTAGCCAACTAGAGGCTTGCTAGGGACAGTGTTTTGTCTATGTATCCACACATGTAAATGAGTCTTCATTCAATACAATTATAGCATGGATAATAAACAATTATCTTGATACAGGAATTATAATAATAACTATATTTATTATTGCCTCTAGGGCATAATTCCAACAAATACTTCCAGGTTTTGTTCTAACAGTTTGGCCAACAAAAAATTCAGGCACTGAAAATTGCAACCTTGGGTGGAGCATGACCGCGTTTTGGCGAAGTGCCGGCATATGAGTTCCAGCTTAGTAAAATGTCTGCAACGTGGTGTTACTTTCAGCGGGATCTTTGCACATAAAAATTGCATTTTCTTTATTGTTCACTGCCTCCCCAAACCGCTTGTGTGAAAGGTGCTACAAAAATCCTCATGTTTCTCTTTTCTTCAGTCTTCACCCGAGTTCCACCACCACAATTCCTTGCGTTTTATTCTGCCAATCATTCTCAAGTCTCAACTGATTATTTCCTCGCTCGATCTCCTACAGCCGCATAGGAGGAAGCAGGGCAGAGGAGCTTTACCTCCACCTAAAAACTTAACATTCATCTCCATCCCCACCGCTCTCTCTGCTATCAAAAGCAAAAAAACAAACTACACCGCTCCTCTCTTCCGTTCTGTTGCTCCATCCGCTTTCTCGTTCCTATCCACAAAACATTAAGAATTCTTTATAAAACATAATGCAGAAGAATAAGAGAATACATAGTCAGTACCAGTTATTCCTTGCATGGCACCACTGACAACATGTTGAGCGGCAACATCATATACCTGCTGTGTTGTCGTAGTTGGTCCAAACACACGATCTGGTTGCAAATTTCACATTAGCCACTTAGAAGAGAATTTTGAAATTGAAAACAGAGTTTGCTGTTACTTAATGAATGCGGCAACGATTTCAAGCAGAAACATTTGGTCATTCCATTGAACAATCTGCCTACACAATTATATATCAACATTTCTGTATAATTTATCGACTGTGTTACACTATTACTCAACATATGTGCAGAAGACCAGAATTGTGGCATTGTTCAGAAGGTAGCAGTTATGCTTCTGTTACTACTTCGGGCCCTCAAGCAATCCACTCATCCTTCAACACTTCAAATTTAGTGAGTCTCACCATCAATCACTCGGTTTACATACCGTAGGCATAAGCGATGTTGGGATTGTGCTCGCTGCGCACGACAGTCTCGCCGTCCGCGTACCACGCGATCTCCTCCCCCTGCCCAATCTCCCGCGAGCTTCCACACACACACACACACACACACACACACACAAACACAGATTTCCTTCCACCACTCCCCTCCCCTCCCCTGCTCCGACGACCGACTGACCGGCCAAGAAGCCCACCGCCTATCCCTCAAGCCGGATCCGCCATGGCGCTGTACTGCCGCGCGGCGTCCGCTATCCGGCGGCGCGGGGCCCCGCCCATGCTCCCAGCGCGGGCCATGGCGTCGCTCCTCGGCCACGCCGAGCCGACGCCCAAGGACCCCATCCTCGGCGTCACGGATGCCTTCCTCGCCGACCCCTCCCCCGACAAAGTCAACGTCGGCGTAGTGCGTCCTCTCTCTCAGGACGGGAATGGATAAGCCGGGGAGGGGGTTTATGTAAATGAGCGAAACATTTTTTTATAACTTAAAAACGCGGGTTGAATATCGGAAAAGCAAGGGATGTTTCTGCAAAATGACCGACGACGTACGAAAGAAGCTATGCGTGCTTTATTATTAGGGGAGATAAATTTTATTTTTTATTGTAACCGTTGAAAAAATTACTGCATTGTGTCGAATTTTTGCTACATCGAAGAAAAAAATGTTGCATGAAGATCCAACAGTGCGGACGCGCGGGAGTTGGTGGATCGTGCGGCCCGGCCAAAACTTTCGGCCGGCGCAGAGCACTGCCCAAAGCGTAACAGTGGCAGCACCTCGCCCTCGCCCTGTCGTTTGCAGGGAGTAAGTGGGAAAGCCCACCAAGTCCCGCATATTTTTTTTCCTACTATGGGTGTCGACAAATGCTATTTTTGTGGGCTTGGATGTGGACACCGGGGACAGCCCACATCCAGTTGCAGCCTGAGCTGCTTCCACAGCAACCAGGATGTAAGCCGAGCACAGAAATATTCAGATCAACAGACGTTACTGCTTCCAAAACATCCATCCCAATACAGCTGACAATTTGCTCAACATCCAAGCACAAGCAGAGCAAGCAAAAGAACATAGAAGAAAGAAAACATACTCTGTTCAGTGTTCACATCTTTTCCAGAAAGGAAAGTACTATACATCAGTAAAAATTTCCGCAAACCAGTGCACCGAACGACTCTTGACTATTGCCACAAACATACCCAAAGAAGCACAAACGACATTTCATACTGTACACGCAGACCCGGTTTTGTACAAACATTTCATATCGACTTGTATGAGCAAAAACAATCTACCGAGAACTCAACTACGAATCTGTCGACCAAAACATAGGGTTTTCGCCTTGGAAGCTGAGCCAAACTTGGAACATCATGTATGGTGTCAAGCTGGTGTTCTATGATCTGCACGATGGAAGGGACAGGCCTCCGCAGAAAGCAGCAATGATAAGGTAAAGTAGCAGCACAATGACCGCCGTCAACACCGCCCTGCAACAAACGCAGAACAAGGAACATCTCAGGGGCTGCCAAACAGGTTGAACTGACATGTAGAAGTCAAAACAAATAAAACTCTGGTGTTATAGACAGCTACTGCTTAGCTGCACTTGCCAATACAGAGCTCTAGAATTTAGTTGAACAGGGGTTTCCTAGTCAGAACAGGGGTTTCAGTGATTTCAGTCATGACACACTAACTTAAGCAATTCAACTAGAGTGTTGGGGGATGTTTGGATGAGCTCTAGAATTTAGTTCAAATTACGAAAGCTCCTCTAAAATTACACCTTACCCGAACAGTGTAATGTACTCTTATCTGTATAATTTCCCCATATTTTCTTTAAGCAAAGCACATATCTTGCATTTCTCATAAAACTAACAGTTGCTTTTGATCGGAAACGACAGTTTCCAGCTAGACTGAATCTGGGGACATGGAAAACTATAACTGGCTGGAATCTGGTCATGTAGATGCCAGATCTGGAGGTGCTTTGTGGTATCAATAGGGACTTGCACACAAACTTTCAATGGCCATGCTACTGATCCATAGCTGGCGGCCAGTGTCCTCAAAAGTTAACAAGAAGGAAAAGAAAGTAAATCACTGAAGATGTAGATGTGTAGCACTTACAGAAGCTTGACATTCTTCATCCATAGAGCTCTTCGAAGTCTCTTGGATTGCTTGCGGAAGTGAAAGCCGCTGTCCTGCATTGTGGAGGTCTTGTCTACAAGAAGCGAGATGCGGTCGCCTCTGTCCAGAATCTTGTCTATGTTATCAACCATGACCGTGTGTATCTGCAGTTTTTCGCAAGCACAAGCATTGTAAGCTCAGCACTGCAAATTAAGAACATAATAGGACAGAAATGTCCCAAATGCAAACATTTTGTGGCACTCACCTCGCTGACTTCGCCCCGGAGGCGGTTGAGCGTGTCGGCGCTGGGGTTACTGGAGAAGAACTCCATTTGCTGGTGGAGCACCCTGGCGAACTCGTCGTTCATGGCATAGGCCAGCGCGGAATGGGCGACCCTGCCGTAGTTCTTCATGAACCTCATCTGGATGTCCTCGAGATAAATGAAGGGAACTCTCCCTGCATCACGAACAGACGGCATGCCAAAGTGTTAACAACGAGCAGAGCGATTACAGATAAGCTACTAGATGCTGGCAAGGCATGATGATCTATAATTGGTTGCTTCAGTACACAAAACTTGAGTATGCAATTCTATCCCAAAAATCCGAGATCATGTCGTGGCTGGGAGCAAAATCTCCCTACACAGGGGAGAAAACTGATATAGCTACAGCTCGATCGGCTAAAGTACAGAACTGGAGACTCAAGGAGGAGGAGGAGGAGGAGGAGGGGGTTAGTCGTAAGTACTGACGTCCGAAGGTGTCGTTGGCCATGCAGAGGAAGGTGAGGCCGTCGGCGGGGGAGCGGAGGACGTGGAAGATGTAGCGGTCCTGCGCGAAGCAGAGGCGCGCCTCGGCCTCGGAGGGGAGCTTCTCGAGGATGCGGCGGGCGACGGCGCCGGCGTTGCCCGAGACGGCGGCGAACTCGGCCAGCACCACCGTGCCCCGCGCCACCAGCGCGTACACGATCGCCATCCTCCTCCTCCTCTTCCCAAGGGGCGGGGGTGGAAATCGAAATTGGAAGTGGAACTGGGAAGCGGAGGCGGCCTGAGCTGATCTGATCTGACCTTGGGTCCAGGAAGAGGGGAGGGAGGCGTCTAGTATAACTGATTGGGAGGAGAGGTGCGATGGATGTGGGAAGGGGTTTCGGGATTTCGAGCGGCGCCGTGCCGTACTGCCGTCGACTACCCTTTTCTATTCTATTCTTCTACATTCACGCTTTTCTTCGCCCAATTTTCTTTCCTTTCGTTTCCCTCCCTCGCTCCCATCATTTGCTTTATACTCATAACTAATACTCCCTCCGTTTTTAAATATAAGTCTTTTAAAAGATTTCATTAAAAGTCCACATACGAAGCAAAATGAATGAATCTACACTCTAAAATATGTCTATATACATCTGTATGTAGTCTATTAGTGGAATCTCTAGAAAAACTTATATTTAGGTACGATGAAAGTAGTATAAAAGTATTTAGACAACTAAAATAATGATCTAAACGTTTTTATATTAGTTCACGAAGAAAGTATTATTCCACACCTATCTGTGCTATCTGTTTGCTTGTTAGCCAGGCTGCATGGGATCTCATTTTGTTAGCCCATGTAAAATGTGATGTGTTGGTGTGAAATGAATTGTTTTCTCCTTAAGCATTTGTGCTTTTTTTTATAATTAAACAAAAATTTCATTCACAGGACTTAGCAATATCGCTGGCTATCAAATCTAATAAAAAAACTAGCATATCCTCAACCATACTCATTGATTGATAGTACGGGTGTTTGCCCAGGTACCTATGGTATAGAAATAGGCACCCTGGTTAAGCGAAAACCAATTTGTATTTATAATTAAAAGCATGTTACATTGTATTTTTTTTATATTTAGGTACAGAGGTAGTACATGATTTTATACCGATCGTATCAAAAGTAAAAAATTAAAATACCTTGTATTTAACACGTATGTTGTTGCCCTATTGCTCAGAATGCCCAACTCAATTGTATTGGAAAATCGCAAGCAGTCACCATAGGCAATGATATATTCATCAACTATATATTGATATATAAATTTCGAAGGAACATATAACCGGAAGTCTATAATTATTAACATACATTTCTCAACTAGATTGAAAAAAGCTTTCAAGTGATTGAGATCCAAAGACCATAGCCATGGCAAAGTGTGAACAACACTTGGACTAAACTCAAGCAAATGGTATAATTTAGGTAGAAATAATCTTACTCAATAATTGAAAAGTATTCACATAAGAAATGCCTACACCAATTTTCTTTTAAAAATATAATTGAGAACAAGGTGGTGAAACATAGAGCAAGTATTGTAGCACAAGGGTTCACGCACATACCCAATTATTCTCGACAGGTGGAATCTTTTTTCGATAACTTATAGCATTGGCGGTACAAAATTATCTATCTATGCAGTTGATAGATGTAGTGATTACATATCCATGTGGATCACTAGATTCAGACATAGATGGTTCCCATTGGAATCTCGCTTCTGAATCAAAATGCAAAACGCGACATACATTGTGTAAAATCAATAAGTCACCATATGACTTATTATTATCGTCGCAACATTTGGTACAAGCGACGTAATGAGTTCCTTATGCATAAGGATTACTTCTACGATGAGGTTACCCATTCATGTTAAGCATCTGATCATCTAAATGACGGAATTTGAGATGAAAGATTTGGGTGAAAACTCGAACACCTTCACCCATATAATATGGTACACCATGTTGTCTATATCCAGATTCTATTGAAGGAATTGATTATGGACAAGTATTATCCATTCATAATTTCCATGGTTATTCGTTCTCTAGACTTAGAGAATGATTCATCTATACCATGAGGAGATGGAAATAAGATGTTGGGACCTATGGTTCCATATCACCGTGCATGCATTGGATCCACCAAACACAATTGGTTGAGACTCAAGAATATCTTTCGATATCTCCAGTGCATTGAACATTTTGTCCTAATCTTTCAGTTTCAGAGAAATCTAGACACCAATTGGCAAAGGATTGTGAGGAGATTCCCTAGGTGCAAGGAACATCAATTGGCAACAAGCTTCAAGACTCTACATTTTGCTTCTATGTGAGAAATCACAATTGAGTCCATAGGAAACCCATACCATTAAAAGGGGATGAGGTATCTGTAGGGAAACGTTGCATGGGAAACAAAAAATTTCCTACGCACACGAAGACCTATCATGGTGATGTCCATCTACGAGAGGAGATTTGGATCTACGTACCCTTGTAGATCGCATAGTAGGAAGCGTTAAGAAACACGGTTGATGTAGTGGAACGTCTTCACGTCCCTCGAACCGCCCCACGAACCGCCTCACGAACCGTCCCGCGATTCGTCTCGCGATCCGTCCCACGAACCATCTCGCGATCCATCTCACGAACCGTCTTGTGATCTGTCTCATGATCCGTTCTGATCTAGTGCCGAACGGACGACACCTCCGCGTTCAGCACACGTACAGCTCGACGATGATCTCGGCCTTCTTGATCCAACAAGTAGGACGGAGAAGTAGATGAGTTCTCCGGCAGCGTGACGGCTCTTCGATGATGGTGACGATCTACTCCTGCAAGGCTCCGCCCGAGCTCCGCAAAAATACGATCTAGAGGAAGAACTATGGTGTCTAGATCTGAGTTGCACGTGGCAAAAGTTGTCTCAAATCAGCCCTAAATCACCACTATATATAGGAGGGAGGGGGAGGAAGCTTGCCTTGAGGACCAAGTCCTCAAGGGTGCGCCGGCCAGGAAGAGAGGAGCAATCCTACTCCAATTAGGATTGGAAAGTGGAGTCCTTCTCTTCCTTCCCACCTCCCCTTTTTTTTTCTTTGGTTTTTTCTCTTCTTGGCGCCAAGGCCTTATTGGGCTGTCCCACAAGTCCACTAAGGGCTGGTGAGCCACCCTCAAGCCATTGGGCTTCCTCCGTGTGGGTTTCCCCCCTCCCGGTGAACTTCCGGAACCCATTCATCATTCCCGATACAATGCCGGTAATGCCCGAAAATCTTCCGGTAACCAAATGAAACCATCATATATATCAATCTTCGTTTCCGGACCATTCCGGAAACCCTCGTGACGTCCGTTATCTCATCCGGGACTCCGAACAACATTCGGTAACCACACATATAACTCAACTATACTAAAACATAATCGAACCTTAAGTGTGCAGACCCTGCGGGTTCGAGAAATGTAGACATGCCCCGAGGTACTCCTCGGTCAATATCCAATAGCGGGACCTGGATGCCCATATTTGATCCTACATATTCTCCGAAGATCTTATCGGTTGAACCTCAGTGTCAAGGATTCATATAATCACGTATGTCATTCCCTTTGTCCTTCGGTATGTTACTTGCCCGAGATTCGATCGACTGTATCTGCATACCTATTTCAATCTCATTACCAGCAAGTCTCTTTAATCATTCCGTAATACAAGATCCCGTGACTTACACTTAGTCACATTGCTTGCAAGGCTTATGTGTGATGTTGTATTACCGAGTGGGCCCCGAGATACCTCTCCGTCACATGGAGTGACAAATCCCAGTCTTGATCCATACTAACTCAACGGACACCTTCGGAGATACCTCTAGAGTACCTTTATAGTCACCCAGTTACGTTGTGACGTTTGATACACACAAGGTATTCCTCCGGTGCCAGTGAGTTATATGATCTCATGGTCATAGGAATAAATACTTGATACGCAGAAAACAATAGCAATAAAATGACACAATCAATATGCTACATATATAATTTGGGTCTTTTCCATCACATGATTCTCCTAATGATGTGATCCCGTTATCAAGTGACAACACTTGCCTATGGCCAGGAAACCTTGACCATCTTTGATCAACGAACTAGTTAACTAGAGGCTAACTAGGGACAGTGTGTTGTCTATGTATCCACACATGTATTTGAGTTTCCAATCAATACAATTCTAGCATGGATAATAAACGATTGTTATGAACAACGAAATATAATAGTAACTAATTTATTATTGCCTCTAGGGCATATTTCTAATAGTATCTATGATAATATCGTTGCTCAAGTGATTAGAATTAGCCACCAAAAATCCTCATGAAATTCTCCCACAAATATTCTGTCCAAAGCCTAAGTACTCAAATTCGGTGCCACCAATATTTCCAAATCGGCCCTACCGAGTTCTGCCCTAGACAGAATCCAGAGCCAACCCAACAATCTTGGTACCACCAAGTCTTGATTTTGATGCAACCGAAAAAGAGTGACCAACTCCGTGATTACCATTTGCTGAAAATCAGAATTTCTGATTTTTGCAAATCGGTGCCACCGAGTGTGGATAACTGCCTAGGTCAGCCAAATCGGACCACCGAGATCTATATATCAGTCTCACCGAAATGCCAAAAGTTGCCACATTTTGCACTAGTCGGTGCAAGTGAATTTTTGCTTTGGTTTCACCGATTTGGGCAATAATGTTGTAACGGTTGGATTTTTGGAGATGCCTATATATACCCCTCCATCTACCTCTCATTCGTAGAGGAAGCACCCATAACATACCAACACTTGCCCCATCTATTTTCTGAGAGAGAACCACCTACTCATGTGTTAAGATCAAGATATTCCACTCCAACCATATGGATCTTGATTTCTAGCCTCCCCAAGTTGCTTTCCACCCAATCAATCTCTTTTACCAATAAAAATATCTGAGAGAGTGCTTGAGTGTTGAGAAGACTATTTTTTGAAGCACAAGAGGAAGGAGTTCATCATACTTACCACATCTATTACCTTTTGGAGAGTGGTGTCTCCTAGATTGGTTAGGTGTCACTTGGGAGCCTCTGACTTCGTGTGGAGTTGAACCAAGAAGTTCGTAAGGGCAAGGAGATCGCCTACTTTGTGAAGATCTACCCCAAGTGTGGCTAGTCCTTCGTGGACGTAAGCCATGATGGAATAGACAAGGTTGTTTCTCCGCGGGCCCTTCGTCGGTGGAGCCCTCCGTGAACTGTCGCAGACGTTACCCTCCGTGGGTTGAAGTCTCCATCAACATGGACGTACAATAGCACCACCTATCGGAACCATGCCAAAAATCTGTGTGTGAACTCCGCGTTTGATATTCCTATCCCTACCCTCTATTTACCTGTGCAGGTCTTTACTTTCCGCTGCTATACTCTTAGACTTGCATGTGTAGGGTGTGCTTGACTCGATATAATTTCTAAAAATTTCCAATTATTAAAATTGGTAAAAGGCTAAGTTTTTATTTGGTCAAGTACTCTAATCACCCCCCTCTAGACATAATCCGGATCCTATAAGTGGTATCAGAGCATTGGTCTCCATTGCATTGGTTTCACAATCTAGGAGAGTATGAAATCTAATGAGGGAAATTACCACCGTAGAGGTCCATATTTTGATGGTATAAACTTTGCTAGCTGGAAGCATAAGATGAAAATGCATATTCTTGGTCATAACCCCGCCGTTTGGGCTGTTCTTCGTGTTCGATTGCAAGGTGAATTCTTTGGTGATGGAAAGGAACCGGATCGTGAAGCGAATGCAAATGAATTGAAGATGTTGTAATACAACTCTCTACATTCTATTTAATTGTCTATGCCCCGAAGAGTTCAACAAGATTAGTCGTCTTGAGAATGCAAAGAAAATTTGGAATATTTTGGTTGATATGCATGAAGGTGCCGAATTCGTCAGGGAATCTAAGTTTGATGTGCTATAAAGTCAACTTGACAAGTTCAAGATAAAGGATGGTGAAGGAGTCGCTGAAATGTACTCTAGGCTCGCTCTCATCACAAATGAGATTGCCGGCTTAGGAAGCGAAGAGATGATTGACAAATTCATCATCAAGAAGATTCTTAGAGCCTTGAATGGAAAGTATGCCACCATGTGCACATTGATCCAAATGATGCCAAACTTCGCAACAAGTCAAGCGGTGCATACAAAACTTCAAGTGGCACTTGTCGGTGTCAAAACCGGTAGATATCGGGTAGGGGGTCTCGAATTGTGGATTTTGGATCAATAGGTAAGAGGAGACAAAGGAGACGATGTTTACCCAAGTTTGGCCCCTCTTGATGGAGGTAAAACCCTACGTCATCCTCTTGTTTATATTGATGGTGGGGTATCGAATACAGAGTTGACATACCTCGAGATTGTATGTTGTGGTCTAAAACCCTATGAGTAATGATCTTAACCTCCTCTATGAACTAAAGCCGTACGATTTATATAGATACCGGGGGTAGCAAGGTTACACAATGTCGGTTATACCAAGTAGAACACATCCCGATTATTATCTTGCCATGGGGTGCACACCAAGTCTCCAAAGAGTCCGTCTTGGATATAGTGTTGTCTTGTAATTTGGATTCTAGTGATAGTTATAGGACGACCAAGGATTTTGGCCCATGAAAGTAGGTAAGCGGCCCGAGGACCCTTTATTCCCGGACTCTCTGAGTAGCCCCTGAACTAGCATCCAATGTCGCAGTCTTGATCTAGCATCTTTACGCGTCCAAAGTCTTCATCTTGCGAGACGAGTTCCCCTCATCCCCTATGTTTGGCTGACTCGAGTCCGGCTTGCATCGCATTCTCGATTGTCGAAATGTCGCATGGTTCACAAAATTAATTTTCTTATACAGGGTTAATCACACCCCTCAGTTCTCGTGCGCCAACAAGAGATAGGCGGTTCCAATAATATTTTCACAAAAGTCCTTCACGTGTAATCGGGAAAACCGCTTATTACATAAGCCAAGCATGCTTCCAGCAACACACCGTGTCTCCCCAGCCGTCGAGAAGAACACTGATATGTCTCCAACGTATCTATATTTTTTGATGGTTTCATGCTATTATCTTGTCAAACTTTGGATGTTTTGCATGCCTTTTATATATTTTTTGGGACTAACTTATTAACTCAGTGTCAAGTGCCAGTTCCTGTTTTTCCATGTTTTTGACCCCTTTCAGAGGAGATTTTGAAACAGAGTCCAAACGGAATAAAATCCCCGAAAAGATTTTTTTCGTAACGAAAGAAGATCATGAGACTTGAGAGCCAAGGCAAGTGGGCCCTAGGGGCCCCACAAGCCCTCACCCCGCGGCCAGGGGGGAGGTTGCGGCCCTCAGGCTTGTGGGGCCCCTGGACCTCCTTTGCCCTAGGGTTTGCGCCTATATATCCCCAAAAGTTCCACAAAAAATCAGGAGATCATCGGAAGTACTTTTCCGCCGCCGCAAGCTTCTGTCTCCGCAAGATCCCATCTTGGGCACGTTCTGGTGCCCTGTTGGAGGGGGGATTCGGATACGGAGGGCTTCTTCATCAACACCATGACCTCTCCGATGATGCGTGAGTAGTTCACCATAGACCTACGGGTCCATAGCTAGTAACTAGATGGCTTGTTCTCTCTCTTGGATCTTCAATACAAAGCTCTCCATGATCTTCATGGAGATCTATCCGATGTAATCTTCTTTTGCGGCGTGTTTGTCGAGATCAGATTATCTATGAATCTTATTTGAGTTTCTTCTGATCTCTCTTATGCATGATTTCATATCCTTGTAATTCTGTTCGAGTTGTGTGTTTTGTTTGGCCAACTAGATCTATGATTCTTGCAGTGGGAGAAGTGCTTGGTTTTGGGTTCATACCGTGCGGTGACCTCACCAAGTGACAGAAGGGGTAGCAAGGCACGTATTATGTTGTTGCCATCAAGGGTAAAAAGATGGGGTTTTCATCATTGATTTGAGATTATCCCTCTACATCATGTCATCTTGCTTAAGGCGTTACTCTGTTCGTCATGAAATCAATACACTAGATGCATGTTGGATAGCGGTCGATGTGTGGAGTAATAGTAGTAGATGCAGAAAGTATCGGTCTACTTGTCTCGGACGTGATGCCTATATGTATGATCATTGCCTTAGATATCGTCATGACTTTGCGCGGTTCTATCAATTGCTCGATAGTAATTTGTTCACCCACCATGATATTTGCTATTTTGAGAGAAGCCTCTAGTGAACACTATGGCCCCGAGGGTCTACTCCACACCATATTTTCAGCCTTACACTTTTTACTTTGTTGCACTTTCCGCCTTCAGATCTCACTTTGCTAACAATCTTGAAGGGATTGACAACCCCTTTAAAGCGTTGGGTGCAAGCTCTGTTGTGTTTGCGCAGGTACTCTGGACTTGACGAGATTCTCCTACTGGATTGATACCTTGGTTCTCAAACTAAGGGAAATAATTACTGCTCCTGTGCTGCATCACCCTTTCCTCTTCAAGGGAAAAACCAACGCAAGCTCAAGAGACGACAGAAGGATCTTTGGCACCACTGCCGGGGATGGAGTTTTGTTGACGTAGCAAACACCAGAAAGCCCAGAGGCATGGCGAGTTCTCTAAGCTCCTCTTCGCGTTCTGATGGCCCTCCCCGAGGCGACTCGGCAAGATGTTCTATCTCTCGTCTTCGTTTGTGTGAATTAGAGGTGCAAGGGTATCTCCCTTCCTCGGATCTGGTGCCTTCCCATTTCGGATTAACTTCTGCAAATGGCAAAGCTTTCGCACAAAAATTCCCTACTCCCCGCAAGGAAGAGAGGGTATGTTCCATTCCCTTCCTCTTACGAGTCTTGGGCTTCCCAATTCACCCTTTATTAAGGGGTTTATTAGAATTCTACGGGATTCAACTCCACCACCTCACCCCAGGATCCAGTCTTCACATCTCGGGCTTTGTTGCCCTTTGCGAGATGTTTCTCGGTTGTGAAGCCCATTTCGATCTGTGGAGGAAGTTTTTATTCCTCGTCCCTCGTACTCAAGGAGGAACAATTTGTGAAGTAGGCGGAGACAAAGTATGGCGCATAACTCGGACGGGATATCCGGGAGAGACCCCAACAAAGCCTCCGAAGAGTGGACCTCCGGATGGTTCTATGTTGAGGACGTTCCTCTATTCGCTCTTGTTTGGCACTCGAATTCTCAACCATTCCCGTAAAGAAGATCTTCAACTGGCGCTCGAAGAGTCCTTTCGAGGAGGATAGTTCATAAGTGAGATAGTTGGTTGCCAAGTTCAGACTGTTGGCACACTTCAAGCTGACCATTATTGATGTGATGACCGCGACCATAAACCAATGTGTACAACCTCTTTAACAAAGATCCCATCCTCTCTGGCATTATAATGGCTCAAGTGATGCCACACAGTACAAACGGGAAGGTCCCGCCAACCAGGTAGTGACATCTGCTATATTAGCCAACCTCTTCAAAGGAGAAAAGGAAGACTTCATCAGTATGAGCATCAAGGAAGGCTACTCAAATCATAACCCCATCGAATGGGTGAGCATAACCCTACTTTCATAATTCTAATTTTCTTTTATAGTAATTTTGGCTGATTGGACCCTTGAAAATTTTAAAATAGGAATGGAGGCACTCGATAGAAGAAGTTAACCGCCCTCCCCCCAACCGAAAAATTATGCCCAGAATGACAATCCGAAGACGTCGAGAGGGTTCAAGGTAATGATCGCAAGCCAACACATTCCACGGTAGCATGAGGTAATGCCGAGGTTCTTGCTGCAAACCAACTTCCATAGGATCCAGAGGAGGTTTCGGTTACTAATTCCTAAGTTGAAAGCGTTATAGGTCATTGTCGTCGAAAAGAGTCACTACACCATCCTAAGTTTTCCGAACATGAGTTTAACGCTTTGAGTTTGGTGGATGAAAACCTCGAAGCTTCCTGAGCGGGACTTAAGGGAGTCGCCAACCGCATGTTAACCAGTCTCAAGGTATGTGTTTGATTTTGACAACTGCACACAAATCCCAACCCAGTAGCCCCCAAGCCTTAAGTTGGTCGGGTAAGCCTAGTTAGGGGTCTAAAAAACCATGTTGCCATGTTTTACAGGTTGTGAGAGATGAAAAAAAGTTGTCCAACGACCTTGAAATCCACCGAACACAGCTGGAGGCTGCGAAGGCCAAATTGGAGGAAGTGAAGAAATTCAAAAGGGAAGCATACGGTGAGAAATTACTCCAAAAGGTTCACAGTTTCAGTTTTACATTTCCTAATTAAAGTTTACTTTATAGTAGCCGAGTCCATAGGTCAATTGCAAAAAGATCTGGACACGGCCAAAGAATCGCAAAGATATGCTGAATCGCATCACGACACCGGTTGTCGGTTATTGTTCCGGAGTATTGATGAAAAGAAAATACTTGAGGCAGAAAACTAACAACACGCAAGTGATACATCTCAAACGTATCTATAATTTTTGATGATTTCATGTTGTTATCTTGTCAACTTTGGATGTTTTATATACCTTTTATATCTTTTTTGGGACTAACTTATTAATTCAGTGCCGAGTGCCAGTTCCTGTTTTTCTGTGTTTTTGACTCTTTTCAGATCTGATTTTGGAACGGAGTCCAAACGGAATAAAATCCCCGAAATAAATTTTTCTAGAACAGAAGAAGATCGGGGGACTTGAGGGCCAAGGCAGGAGGCCCACAGGGAGCCCACAAGCCCTCTGGCCGCGGCCAGGGGGGCCCGCAGCCACCAGGCTTGTGGACTCCCACGCGCTCCCCTGCCCTAGCTCTTTGGCCTATTTATTCCCTGAAATCCCAGAAAAAATCAGGGCGTCCACGAAACCACTTTTCCGCCGCCGCAAGCTTCCGTTTCTGCGAGATCTCATGTGGAGACCCTTCCCGGTGCCCTGCCGGAGGGTACTTTGGAGTTGGAGGGCTTCTACATGAACATCATTGCCTCTCCAATGACTCATGAGTAGTCCACTTCACACCTACGGGTCCGTAGTTAGTAGCTAGATGGCTTCTTCTCTCTCTTGGATCTTCAATACAAAGTTCTCCATGATCTTCATGGAGATCTATCTGATGTAATCCTCTTTGGCGGTGTGTTTGTCGAGATCCGATGAATTGTGGATTTGTGATCAGATTATCTATGATTTATATTTGAGTCTTTGCTGATTTCTTATATGCATGATTTGATATCCTTGTAAGTCTTTCCGAGTCTTGGGTTTTGTTTGGCCAACTAGATCTATGATTCTTGCAATGGGAGAAGTGCTTGGTTTTGGGTTCATACCGTGCGGTGACCTTTCCCAATGACAGAAGGGGCAGCAAGGCACGCATCGTGTTGTTTCCATCAAGGGTAACAAGATGGGCTTTCATAATAGATTTGAGATTGTCCATCTACATCATGTCATCTTGCTTAAGGCGTTACTCTGTTCTTATGAACTCAATACACTAGATGCATGCTGGATAGCGGTCGACGTGTGGAGTAATAGTAGTAGATGCAGAAAGTATCAGTCTACTTGTTTTGGACGTGATGCCTATAGATATGATCATTGCCATAGATAACGTCATGACTTTGCGTAGTTCTATCAATTGCTCGACAATAATTCGTTCACCCACCGTCTACTTGCTTTCATGAGAGAAGCCACTAGTGAACACTACGGCCCCGGGTCTATTCACAACTATCATCTCCGCTTTTACTTTTACTTTTGTTTGTTTAATTTTTGCTTTCAGTTCTCACTTTGCAAACAATCTATAAGGGATTGACAACCCCTTCATAGCGTTGGGTGCAAGCTCTTTGTGTTTGTGCAGGTACTTGTGACTTGACGCGATCCTCCTACTGGATTGATACCTTGGTTCTCAAACTGAGGGAAATAATTACCGCCGCTGTGCTACATCACCCTTTCCTCTTCAAGGGAACACCAACACAAGGCTCCAAGGCCACGGGGGAATCCTTTGCATATTTGCCAAGGAAATCCCTATAGGCGTAGCCAGCAGCAGCAAGTAAACTTGAGAGTTTAAATACTCAACTAGCACATGCCACCGAAGAGAACCATAGATTGAAGGGTGGCATGTTTGGTAATTAAAACTCTGAACTTGAAGTTCTATATACATACAATCCCGAACTAAGAAATATACCACTTCTCTTTGTAGCTCTCCTAACTCGTCGTCGTGACGAAGAAGCGAGCTCGTTTATAGGTAACCTTTTAAAGGAACTCTCCATTGTGCATGAGCGAGGGAAAAAGGCAATGAAGAGCATGATCAAGGCACTATGGCCGATCAAGAAGCCCGAGAGGAGAAGGCCAAACTGACAGACCGCTTTAAAGGGACTCGATGCTGGTTTGAATTATGGAAAACGTCAGCCTGCCAAGAAAGGTGCATGAGAGGCATGTGCAATGGTGAAGACCAGGTTCACCAAACTTGACCGAGAGCAACTGGCTCAAGTTGGGCCGATAGGGCGAGATGGTCACGAGGTGCCTCTCCACTTGGTTTATGGTCAAGTGATGTGTGTTGCGCGCCTCTTGCAATAAGACTGTCATTTGGACATGATAATAGATAATCTAGATCAATGGCCAGATGTGTCATTTGATGTAACTATGTACTTTAGATCACATATTCCTCCATCCAATTTGTATGTGTTGCCTTAACCGGCCATCGACTTCTACCTCCCTTGATAGTAGTCGGCGAGTGTTCCGTACTATGTAACCTGTGATAATGGGGAAACAGTTTGAAGAACCAGGGTATCCGACTATATGGTGCTAATAGATAGATCATGATTGTGGAGTTATGTTGTATTACTTTTATAACATAAGAAACTTCTTCCCAAGAAAATAGTTCCTCCATGGGATCTTTTCTTTGGGTTGCTACGCTAACGTAGACATGATAACTGAATATCCATAGTATGCGGATGATGGTTACTTTGGAAAAAATAGCCCCCGGTTTTGGTGATGCTCACCTAATTATTTTTTACTTCCTTTGTGCCTGATCAATTATTTCCTTACGAACCCTAGATTTCGTCTTCACCCGTCTCAGGTACATTTCCGACTGACCCGACCGCAACAATTGCAGTGGTGCTCCCTTTACCCTCTAGTCGAACAATCAGGAACGTAGAGGATAATCATAGGAGCAAGGCAACCTAGCTTGGCCAAATCTTAAGTCAAATAGATGCATATAATGGCTTTAAAACAATATAGGAAGGACACATACATCATAAAGGCGAAAAATCGATGCACACTTTGATCAGCTTTTACTAAGAGGCCCCTAGGTGTTACGCGAAAATACATTTTCATGAAAATAGTTCGATCTAGCCGAACATAGCCTCAGATATGCTAATCAATCTTAAAAGGAAAAGAAGGTACATAAAAATTGAAAAGATAAAAGAAAAACTAGTTGAGTTTGACGACACGAGTCTAGTTGTAGAAACGCCGAAGACGAGCTGCCTTCCATGGATTTGGTTCAAGGTGATTATCTGAGTGGATGCAGAGAATATACGCTCCTTCTGCAAGTACCTCATCAATTATGAAGGGCCCCTCCAATTTAAGTCCAAGTTTACTCTTCCTCTTCTCCGGGTGGCATAGCACAAGCTCGCCCACATTATATGCTCTCGCTTGAACTTCCCTGCTCTCGTAGCTCCAAGCCCGCTGTTGATAAAAGGTGGAACGTGCGAGAGCTATACCGCGTTCTTATTCTAGTGCATTCAAGTTGTCCTGCCGATCTAGATCGGCCTCTTTTCCCTCGTACATGCGCGCTCTAGGTACATCATGGATGATATCGCATGGGAGGACCGCTTCCGCCCCGTATACCATAAAAATGGAGTATGCCCCGTTGACCGGTTTGGGGTGGTGCGCAACCCACAGTATGGAGTCGATCTCCTCTACCCAATGGCAATCAGACTCCACCGGAGGTCGCACGAGGCGCGGTTTGATTCCTCTCATGATGAGTTTGATGGCTCGTTCAACATGTCCATTGGTTTGTGGGTGATACACAGAGGCGTAATCAAGCTTGATGCCCAAATTAGCATCAGTCCTTCACTTCTCGAGCTCTCAAATTGGACCCATTGTGCGTTATTACACTACGGGGGACACCATAACGGTGAACCACACCGGATATAAAATCAATAACTGGTCCGGACTTGGCAAAAGTGACCGGTTTGGCTTCAATCCACTTAGTGAATTTACCAACCATAACCAGTAAATATTTATTTTTCTTAGACCCCCTTTGAGTGGTCCCACCATGTCCAACCCCACACCGCAAAAAGCCAAGTGGTCGGTATCATCCTACGAGCCGTTGTGGGCATGTGGCTTTAATTTGCAAAAAGCTGACAACCAACACAATGTTGGACGAGTGTGTGAGTGTCTCCATGAGCTCTTGATACGCTCTGTTGTATCTTTAATTTGTGATTGTTTCATGCCAATGTTCTACAACTTTCATACACTTTTGGCAATATTTTTTATTATATTTGGGACTAACTTACTTATCCAGCACCCAGTGCCACTTCTTGTTTTTGTGTGTTTTTTGTTTTGCTGCAATTCCATACAAATGGAGTCCAAACGCGACAAAAATTTACAAAGATTTTCTTGGAATATATGTGAATTTTGGGAAGAAGAATCAACGACACACGATGCCTAAGGCTCCCACAAGGCAACATGGCGCGACCAGGGGGTGGTTGCGTCCTGATGACTTGTGTCCACCCCTTAAGACGGTTGGAGCTCTACTTCGGGCGCAAGAAAGATATTTTCAAAATAAAAATCGCCTCAAAATTTCAGATTGATCAGAGTTAGGTATCTCCGGATATTTAAGAAACGGTGAAGGGCCAGAAAAGAGGAGCGAAAAAGAAAAGAGAAACTGAGAGATAGATCCAATATCGGAGGGGTTCCTGCCCTTCTGGATCCATGGAGGCCATGGACCAGAGGGTAAACCCTCCTCCCACCTAGGGAGGAGGCCAAGGTGTTGGAAATTTGCCCTAGAGGCAATAATAAATTACTCCCTCCGTTAACTTTTGTAAGGCGCTAGAGGTGGTCACGTACAACTTTCGTCACGTTCAATTTCTTTTCAAGTTTCCTGATTTGCCCTCACTCCGGGCGTTTCTTTTTCACTATCGCTTTGCGCACCGCTCGCCCACACACTCTCTCGCTCCTCTCCGCCGCCGGCATTGCCGCCCTTCGCGGCCCCAGTCGTCGCCCATCCATGGCCCCGTATCACTGTCGCCCTACCCTCCCTCTCTCCGTCGGCATCTTCCTCTCGCTCCCAACCGCAGGCTCTCTCCCGCAGTCCTTTCAAGGTCAAAGCTCACGTTTTTACCCGCTGGATCTGCAGGAACGACGGACATGATGCCGGCGCGTCCGGGTCGGGGGTGGATGCCACCACCGCCAGCTTCTCCAACAACTACCTGGAGTCCACGTCGCTGGAGACACGAAAGGGGCGCGCGGGAGTTTGCTACTCAAGGTGCTTCGCCTCCTTCCTCGTGGGCTGTTGCGCTTTGATGTCAGCTGTGCTTCCCTTGCAACGGTGCCAGAAATACTTTTTCTATCTCAAAAAGATCTCCGGCAACGGCGCCGGAAATTTTCGTGTCGACGGCACCAGGAATCCTTCAGTTGCGGCTACGCCTTAAGGGACTTCCTAGGCAAGTATGCAAAGGATTTCCCCCGTGGCCTTGGTGCCTTGCGTTGGTGTTCCCTCAAAGCGGAAAGGGTGATGTAGCACATCGGTGGTAAGTATTTCCCTCAGTTTGAGAACCAAGGTATCAATCCGATGGAGGAGTATCTCAAGATCCTGCACAAACACAAAAACTTGCTCCCAACGCTATGAAGGGGTTGTCAATCCCTTATAGATTGTTTGCCAAGTGAGAACTGAAAGCAACAAAGTAACAAAGCAAAGTAAAAGTGGAGGTGTAAACGATGGATGTGAATAGACCCGGGGGTCGTAGTGTTTACTAGTGGCTTCTCTCATGAAAGCAAGTAGACGGTGGGTGAACAAATTACTGTCGAGCAATTGATAGAACCGCGCAAAGTCGTGACGATATCTATGCAATGATTATTTCTATAGGCATCACGTCCGAAACAAGTAGACCGATACTGTCTGCATCTACTACTATTACTCCACACGTCGACCGCTATCCAGCATGCATCTAGTGTATTAAGTCCATAAGAACAGAGTAACGCCTTAAGCAAGATGACATGATGTAGAGTGATAATCTCAAACCAATGATAAAAACCCCATCTTTTTATCCTTGATGTCAACTACTTGATGTGTGCCTTGCTGCCCCTACTTTCACTGGGAAAGGTCACCACATAGCAGAACCCAAAACCAAGCACTTCTCCCATTGCAAGAATCATAGATCTAGTTGGCCAAACAAAACCCAAGACTCGGAGAGACTTACAAGGATATCAAATCATGCATATAAGAAATCAGCAAAGACTCAAACATATATCACAGATAATCTGATCACAAATCCACAATTCATCGGATCTCGACAAACACACCGCCAAAGAAGATTACATTGGATAGATCTCCAGGAAGATCATGGAGAACTTTGTATTGAAGATCCAAGAGAGAGAAGAAGCCATCTAGCTACTAACTACGGCCCCGTAGGTCTGAAGTGAACTACTCACGAGTCATTGGAGGGGCGATGATGATGAAGAAGAAGCCCTCCAACTCCAAAGTCCCCTCCGGCAGGGCGCCGGGAAGGGTCTCCAGATGAGATCTCGCGGAAACGGAAGCTTGCGGCGGCGGAAAAGTATTTTCGAGGCTCTCCTGATTTTTTGCGGAATATTTGGGAATTTATAGGCCAAAAACCTAGGTCAGGGGGCGGCCAGGGAGGCCACAAACCTGCCCACCGCCGCCTCCCCCTGGTGGCGGAGTGGGGGCTTGTGGGCTCCCTAGAGCCCACCTGGCTTGGCCCAAAAGCCCCCTGGTCTTCTTCCGTTCGGGAAAAAATCATTTCGGGGTTTTTCTTCCGTTTGGACTCCGTTCCAAAATCAGATCTGAAAAGAGTCAAAAACACGGAAAAAACAGGAAGTGGCACTTGGCACTGAATTAATAAGTTAGTCCCAAAAAAGATATAAAAGGTACATAAAACAACCAAAGAAGACAAGATAACAGCGTGAAACCATCAAAAATTATAGATACGTTTGAGACGTATCAAGCATCCCCAAGCTTAACTCGTGCTCGTCCTCGAGTAGGGAAGTGATAAGAATGAATTTTTTATGCTTTCATGCTACCTAGCATAGGTGTCCTTTGTAATTCCTCTTATGTGACGTGAATGTTCAGATCCATTAGATTCAAAACAATAGTTTGCTATTGACGTGGAAACAATAATAATTCAAGCAAACTAGCAAAGTAATCATGAACTTTCAAAATAACAAGGCCAAAAGAAAGTTATCCCTACAAAAGCATATAGTCTGGCTATGCTCTATCATCATTGCACAATGAATTTAAATCATGCACAACCCCGGTATTGGCCAAGTAATTGTTTCACACCTTTACTTTCTCAAACCTTTTCAACTCTCACGCAATACATGAGCGTGAGCCATGGTTATAGCACTATAGATGGTGTGGAGTATGGTGGAGGTTGCAAGACAAAAAAAGGAGAAGATAGTCACATTAACTAGGCATATCAATGAGCTGTGGAGATGCTCATCAATAGATATCAATGTGAATGAGTAGGGATTGCCATACAAATGATGCACTAGAGCTATGAGTATGTGAAAGCTCTTAAAGAAAACTAGTGGGTGTGCATCCAACTTGCTTGCTCACGAAGACCTAAGGCAATTTTGAGGAAGCCTATCATTGGAATATACAAGCCAAGTTATATAATGAAAATTTCCCACTAGCTATATGGTGGAGACAAAACGAGAGACTCTCAATCATGAAGATCATGGTGCTTAATATGCACAAGTGTGGAAAAAGTGGTAGCATTGTCCCTTCTCTCTTTTTCTCTCATTTTTATTTATTTTGGTGGGCTCTTTGGCCTTTTTTTTATATGGTGGGCTTCTTTGGCCTCTTTTATTTCCTCACATGGGACAATGCTCCATTAATGATGATCATCACACTTCCAACTCAAAACTCGGAGTAACGATGACTCTATATGGAATGCGTTCGGTAGTGTACCGTGGCAATGATCTAGCATGGCATAGACATCAATGGAAACATCATGCTAGCTATCTTGCGATCATGCAATGGCAATGTAGACGTGGTGGCACATGTCATGGTGGTAGTTGCATGGCAATATATATCGGAATGACTTTGAAAAAGCCATAGTAGGTAGGTATGGTGGCTGTTTTGAGGGAGGCTAATGGTCGGTTTTGTGCACCGACGAAAGTTGCACGGCACTAAAAAGATAATGATGGTGGAAGGTGAAAGTGCATCTAAACCATGGACTCAACATTAGTCATGAAGAACTCATATACTTGTTGCAAAAGTTTTATTAGTAATTGAAACAAAGAATTCAACGCATACTCCTAGGGGAAGGGTTGGTAGGTATAAACCATCGCACGATCCCGACCGCCACGCAAAGGATGACAATCAATAAACTAATCATGCTCAGATTTCATCACATAGTGGTTCACCATACGTGCATGCTACAGGAATCACTAACTTCAACACAAGTATTTCTAGATCCACAACACCTTACTAGCATGACTTCAATATTACCATAACCACAACTCAAAACTAATTGAGATGAATCAAACTTCTCTAACTATTCAATGCACATGAAGGTGGAAGTTTTCGTATCCCTTTGGATAACTACCCCTTTTGAGACTACTTTCAAAGCATAGATCAACTACCAAGCCACGTACCGCTGTGCTCTAAAAGATATAAGCGAAGCACATAGAGCAAAAGTATCTAGCTCAAAATATATAAGTGAAGCACATGTGAGCTGAATTGTCTACCAAAAGATATAAGTGAAGCTCGACAAAATCACGGTGTGTGCATGTCTCTCTCTCTAGGTGTGCAACAAGGATGATTGTGACACAACAAAAATAAAAGACTCCTACGATACAAGACGCTCCAAGGAAAAACACATAACATGTGGTGAATAAAAATATAGCCCCAAGTAACGTTACCGATGGATTGAAGACGAGAGAGGGGATGCCTTCCCGGGGCATCCCCAAGCTTAGGCTTTTATGGCATACTTGAATCTCTTGGGGTGCCTTGGGCATCCCCAAGATTGAGCTCTTGCCACTCTTTATCTCTTTGTCCATAATAACTTCACCCAAAACTTGAAAACTTCACAACATGAAACTTAAACAGAAACTCGTGATAACATTAGTACAAGAAAGCAAACCACCAACTCCTTAGGTATTGTAGAAAACTTAAATTCTACTTGTGCTGATGTTGAGTTACTGTACTTTCAATCTTCCATGGCTAATACCCCCCCGACACTATCCGTAGTTTCATCAAAATAAGCAACCAACACAACAAAAACAGAATCTGTTAACAATAGACCAGTCTGTAGCAATCTGTATGTTTCGTATACCTGTGGTACTTCAAAAATTCGGAATAATCACGACAGTCTGAAGAATTAGCGTAGCAATCAGCAGCAAAAATAATCAACTCAAAAGATCTTACAGAAAAAAATGAAAATTCTTTTCGTGAGCAGAAAGTTTCTGTCTTTTCCAGCATGACCAAACGATCATCCCCAAGACTAATCATAACGGTTTTGCTTGGCACAAACGCAAAAAGAAACACAAAAGACACAATCATAACAGAATTATGAAAGTGTGGAAAACACAAAACAGAAAGAAAAAGGATAGATTCATTGGGTTGCCTCCCAACAAGCGCTTTTGTTTAACGCCCTTAGCTAGGCGAAAGTGATGGGATCACGTATAGTCATCTTTGGTGCTCAAACCATAGGTAGCCCTCATAATAGATTCATAAGGCAATATTATTTTGTTTCTAGGAAAGTTCTCCATGCCCTTCTTTAAAGGAAATTGAAATCTAATATTCCCTTCCTTCATATCGATGATAGCACCAATAGTCCTTAGGAAAGGTCTACCAAGAATAATGGGACATGAAGGATTGCGATCTATGTCAAGTACAATGAAATCCACGGGTACATAGTTCTTATTTGCAACAATAAGAACATCATCGATCCTCCCCATGGTTTTCTTGACAGTAGAATTTGCAAGATGCAAATTAAGAGAACACTCTTCAGTCTCATGAAAACCAAGAATATCACATAAAGACTTTGGAATCGCGGAAACACTAGCACCCAAATCACACAAAGCATTGCACTCATAGTTTTTTATCTTGATTTTGATAGTAGGTTCTCACTCATCATGAAGTTTTCTAGGTATAGAGACTTCTAGTTCGAGCTTCTCTTCAAGAGATTTCATCATAGCATCTACGATATGCGTGGTAAAGGCTTTGCTTTGGCTATAAGAATGTCGAGAGTTTGCAATGGATTGCATCAAAAAATGCATTCAAACAAGGAGCAATTATCATAATTGAATTCCTTGAAAACCAAAGTGGGAGTTTCATTACTACCCAAAATTTTGACTTCTTCTACTCCACTCTCCACACCTTTATCATCAAGATAGGTGGACTCCGAATCATTGGGGCGTTTTTCAACCAAAGTGGATTCATATCCAGCCCCTCCATAAGTAGGTTTGACACGCGAAAACACAGATTCAAGAGGAGACACACCAAGCACTTTAAGATCTTCGTGATTTGCATCACAAATTTCAGGTTTAGCTGCCATCTTATTGACCAAGGTAGCGTGCCTGTCAGAAATTTGGCCCACCAATTTTCAAGGTGAGCAAACTGAGAACTAAGTGCCAGGAAATCATTGGGCATATCATCAACCTCTTTATTCAAACAGACAAAAAAGCAATTTTGCTCTTTTAATTCCCTACGGAAGTAACTATTTTGGTCAAACTGAGAAGACATGAAACTTTTGACATTAGTTTCAGTCTCTTCCAATTTTTTGAAATAGTTTGGTTTGGCCATGAGGAAAGTTCTCTCACGAGCAGACCTAAGAGCGTACGGGCGAAAGGGAACGGAAAGGAAAAAGAAAACGGCGAAGGCGAAGGGCGAATTAAAACGGCAAATGTGAAGTGGGGGAGAGGAAAACGAGAGGCAACTGGCAACAAAAGTAAATGCAAGAGAAGAGTTTGTGAGACCTACTTGGATAAATCTTGATTTCTCCTCCCCGGCAACGTCGCCATAAATACTTCTGATGTCAGGTGTGCTTCCCTTGCAACGGTGCCAGAAATACTTTTGCTATCTCAAAAAAGATCTCCGGCAACGGCGCCGGAAATGTCGTGTCGACGGCACCAGGAATCCTTCAGCTTCAGCTACGCCTTAAGGGACTTCCTAGGGAAGTATGCAAAGGATTTCCCCCGTGGCCTTGGAGCCTTGCGTTGGTGTTCCCTTGAAGCGGAAAGGGTGATGTAGCACAACGGTGGTAAGTATTTCCCTCAGTTTGAGAACCAAGGTATCAATCCGATGGAGGAGTATCTCAAGATCCTGCACAAACACAAAAACTTGCTCCCAACGCTATGAAGGGGTTGTCAATCCCTTATAGATTGTTTGCCAAGTGAGAACTGAAAGCAACAAAGTAACAAAGCAAAGTAAAAGCGGAGGTGTAAATGATGGATGTGAATAGACCCGGGGGCCGTAGTGTTTACTAGTGGCTTCTCTCATGAAAGCAAGTAGTGTTGGCGAACATCGCGTGGGAAACAAAAATTTTCCTACGCGCACGAAGACCTATCATGGTGATGTCCATCTACGAGAGGGGATTTCCGATCTACGTACCCTTGTAGATTGCACAGCAGAAGCGTTAGTGAACGCGGTTGATGTAGTGGAACGTCCTCACGTCCCTCGATCCGCCTCGTGAACAATCCTGCGATCAGTCCCACGATCTAGTACCAAACGGACGGCACCTCCGCGTTCAACACACGTACAGCTCGACGATGATCTCGGCCTTCTTGATCCAGCAAGAGAGACGGAGAGGTAGATGAGTTCTCCGGCAGCGTGACGGCACTCCGGAGGTTGGTGGTGATGTAATCTTAGCAGGGCTCCGCCCGAGCTCCGCAAAAACGCGATCTAGAGGTAAAACCGTGGAGGTATGTGGTCGGGCTGCCGTGGCAAAAGTTGTCTCAAATCAGCTCTAAAACTCCACTATATATAGGAGGGAGGGAGGGGAGGAGGCAGCCTCAAAACCTAAAGTTTTGGCCGAAATTGGAGGTGGAGGAGTCCTACTCCAATCCTACTTGGAGTAGGATTCCACCTTCCCACTTGGAAACTCTTTCCACCTTGTGTTTTTTCCTTCTCAAACCTTATGGGCCTTAGTGGGAACTTATTCCAACCCACTAGGGGCTGGTTTATCTCTTCCCATAGCCCATGAGACCCCTTGGGGCGTGACACCCCTCCTGATGGTCCCCGGCACCCCTCCCGGCACTCCCAGTACAGTACCGATGAGCCCGAAACTTTTCCGGTAATACACGAAAACCTTCCGGTAACCAAATGAGGTCATCCTATATATCAATCTTCGTTTCCGGACCATTCTGGAAACCCTCGTGACGTCCGTGATCTCATCCGGGACTCCGAACAACATTCGGTAACCAACCATATAACTCAAATACGCATAAAACAACGTCGAACCTTAAGTGTGCAGACCCTGTGGGTTCGAGAACTATGTAGACATGACCCGAGAGACTCCTCGGTCAATATCCAATAGCGGGACCTGGATGCCCATATTGGATCCTACATATTCTACGAAGATCTTATCGTTTGAACCTCAGTGCCAAGGATTCATATAATCCCGTATGTCATTCCCTTTGTCCTTCGGTATGTTACTTGCCCGAGATTCGATCGTCAGTATCCGCATACCTATTTCAATCTCGTTTACCGGCAAGTCTCTTTACTCGTTCCGTAAAACAAGATCCCGCAACTTACACTAAGTCACATTGCTTGCAAGGCTTGTGTGTGATGTTGTATTACCGAGTGGGCCCCGAGATACCTCTCCGTCACACGGAGTGACAAATCCTAGTCTCGATCCATACTAACTCAACGAACACCTTCGGAGATACCTGTAGAGCATCTTTATAGTCACCCAGTTACGTTGCGACGTTTGATACACACAAAGCATTCCTCCGGTGTCAGTGAGTTATATGATCTCATGGTCATAGGAACAAATACTTGACACGCAGAAAACAGTAGCAACAAAATGACACGATCAACATGCTACGTCTATTAGTTTGGGACTAGTCCATCACATGATTCTCCTAATGATGTGATCCCGTTATCAAGTGACAACACTTGCCTATGGTCAGGAAACCTGGACCATCTTTGATCAACGAGCTTGTCAACTAGAGGCTTACTAGGGACAGTGTTTTGTCTATGTATCCACACATGCACTGTGTTTCCAATCAATACAATTATAGCATGGATAATAAACGATTATCATGAACAAAGAAATATAATAATAACTAATTTATTATTGCCTCTAGGGCATATTTCCAACAGTCTCCCACTTGCACTAGAGTCAATAATCTAGTTCACATCACCATGTGATTCCAACGAATCCAACACCCATATAGTCATGGGGTCTGATCACGTCTTGCTCGTGAGAGCGGTTTTAGTCAACGGTTCTGAAACTTTCAGATCCGTGTGTTCTTTACAAATCTTTATGTCATCTTATAGATGCTGCTACTATGTGCTATTCAGAAATACTCCAAATATCTACTCTACTATACGAATCCGTTGCACTACTCATAGTTATTCGTATTAGTGTCAAAGCTTGCATCGACGTAACCCTTTACGACGAACTTTTTAACCACCTCCATAATCGAAAAAAATTCCTTAGTCCATCAGTTACTAAGGATAAATTTTGACCGCTGCTAGTGATTCAATCATGGATCACTCTCTGTACCTCTCAACAGACTTTGAATTAAGGTACACATCAGGTGCGGTACCCAGCATGGCATACTTCAGATTCTACGGCCAAGGCATAAAAGACGACCTTCGTCTATTCTCTTTATTCTGCCGGGGTCGGGTTTTGAGTCTTACTCAAATTCACACCTCACAACGCAACCAATAACTCCTTCTTTGCTGATCTATTTTGAACTCCTTCAAAAACTTGTCAAGGCATAGATCTTGTTGAAACTTCCATTAAGCGCTTTCGATCTATCTCCATAGATCTTTGATGATCAACGTTCAAGTAGCGCAATCTAGGTACTCCTTTGAAAACTCATTTCAAACAACCTTGTATGCTTTACAGAAATTCTATATTACTTCTGATCCACAATATGTCAACCACATATACTTATCAGAAATTCTATAGTGCTCCCACTCACTTCTTTGGAAATACAAGTTTCTCATAAACCTTGTACAAACCGAAAATCTTTGATCATCTCATCAAAGTGTATATTCCAACTCCGAGATGCTTGCACCAGTCCATTGAAGGATCGCTGGAGCTTGCATACTTGCTAGTATCTTTAGGATCGACAAAACCTCCTGGTTGTATCACATACAATGTTTTCTCAAGGAAACCGTCGAGGAAACAATGTTTTGACATCCTATGTGCAATATTTCATAAATAATGCAACAACTACTAACATAATTCTAACACACTTTTAGCATCGCTACGAATGAGAAAGTCTCATCATAGTCAACTGTTTGATCTTGTCGGAAACATCTTTGCGACAAGTCGAGCTTTTCTTAATAGTGACTTATCACCATCATCGTCTGTCTTCCTTTTAAAGATCCATCTTTACTCAATAGTCCTATGACCATCAAGTAGTTCTTCCAAAGTCTACACTTTGTTTTCATACATGGATCCTCTCTCGGATTTCATGGCCTCCAGCCATTTGTCGGAATCCGGGCCCACCATTGCTTTCTCCATAACTCGTAGGTTCATTGTTGCTCAACAACATGACCTCCAAGACAGGGTAACCGTACCACTCTGCAGTAGTACGCGACCTTGTCAACCTACGAGGTTTGTAGTAACTTGATCCGATGCTCGATGATCACCATCATCAGCTTTCACTTCAATTGGTGTAGGCGCCACAGGAACAACTTTCTGCGCCCTGCTACACACTGGTTGAAGTGATGGTTCAATAACCTCATCAAGTTCTACCACCCTCCCACTCAATTCTTTCGAGAGAAACCTTTCCTCGAGAAAGTATCCGTTTCTAGAAACAAACACTTTGCTTTCGAATCTGAGATAGGAGATGTACCCAACTGTTTTGGATATCCTATGAAGATGCATTTATCCGCTTTGGGTTCGAGCTTATCAGACTGAAACTTTTTCACATAAGTGTCGAAGCCCCAAACTTTCAAGAAACGACCATTTAGATTTCTCTAAACCTCAGTCTATACTGTGTCATCTCAACGGAAATACGCGGTGCCCTATTTAAAGTGAATGCGGTTGTCTCTAATGCATAACCCATAAACGATAGTGGTAATTCGATAAGAGACATCATAGCATGTACCATACCAAATAGTGCGTGGCTATGACGTTCAGACACATCATCACACTATGATGTTCCAGGTGGCATGAACTGCGAAACAATTTCCACATTGTCTTAACTGCATACCAAAACTCGTAACTCAGATATTCATTTCTATGATCATATCGTAGACAGTTTATCCTCTTGTTACGACGAACTTCACTCCGAAACAGAATTGAACTTTTCAATATTTCACACTTGTGATTCATTAAGTAAATACTCTTGTATCTACTCAAATCGTCATTGAAGTAAGAACATAATGATATCCACTGCGTGCCTCAGCACCCATTGGTCGGCATACATCAAAATGTATCACTTCCAACAAGTTACTATCTTGTTTCATCTCAATGAAAACAAGGCCTTGCTCATGTGGTATGATTTGCATGTCACTAGTGATTCAAAATCAAGTGAGTATAAAGATCCATCAGCATGGAGCCTCTTCATGTAATTTATACCAACATGACTCAAGCGGCAGTGCCACAAGTAAGTGGTTCTATCATCATTACCTCGTATCTTTTGGCACCAATATTATGAACATGTGTAACACTACGATCGAGATTCAATAAACCATTGAAGGTGATTTATTCAAGCAAATAGAGTAACCATTATTCTCTTTAAATGAATAATCGTATTGCAATAAACACGATCCAATCATGTTCATGCTTAACGCAAGTACCAAATAACAATTATTGAGGTTTAACACCAATCCCGATGGTAAATGGAGTGTGCGATGTTTGATCATATCAACCTTGGAAACACTTCCAACACGTATCGTCACCTCGCCTTTAGCTAGTCTCCGTTTATGTCGTAGCTTTCATTTCGTGTTACTAATCACTTAGCAACCGAACCAGTATCCAATACCCTCGTGCTACTAGGAGTACTAGTAAAGTACACATCAACATCATGTATATCAAATATACTTCTTTCGACTTTTGCCAGCCTTCTTATCTACCAAGTATCTCGAGTTGCTCCGCCTCAGTGACTGTTCCCCTCATTACAGAAGCACTTAGTCTCGGGTTTGGGTTTAATCTTGGGTCTCTTCATTAGTGCAGCAACTGTTTTGCCGTTTCACGAAGTATCCCTTCTAGCCCTTGCCTTTCTTGAAACTTAGTGGTTTTACTAACCATCAACTATTGATGCTCCTTCTTGATTTCTACTTTCGCAGTGTCAAACATCGCGAATCGCTCAAGGATCATTGTATCTATCCTTGATATGTTATAGTTCATCACGAAGCTCTCACAGCTTGGTGGCAGTGACTTTGGAGAACCATCACTATCTCATCTGGAAGATTAACTCCCACTCGATTCAAGCGATTGTCGTACTCAGACAATCTGAGCACACGCTCAACGATTGAGCTTTTCTCCTTTACTTTGTGGACAAAGAATCTTGTCGGAGGTCTCGTACCTCTTAACAAGGGCACAAGCATGAAATCACAATTTCATCTCTTTAGAACATCACTTATGTTCTGTGACGTTTCAAAACGTCTTCGGCGCCTTGCTTCTAAGCCATTAAGTATTTTGCATTGAACTATCGTGTAGTCATCAGAAACGTGTATGTCAGATGTTCACAGCATCCACAGACGACGCTCGAGGTGCAGCACACCGAGTGGTGCATTAAGGACATAAGCCTTCTGCGCAGCAACGAGGACAATCCTCTGCAAAGTTTGCTACTATCAACTTTCAACTAAATTTTCTCTAGGAACATATAAAAACAGGAGAGCTATAGCGCAAGCTACATCGTAATTCGCAAAGACCGTTAGACTATGTTCATGACAATTAGTTCAATTAATCATATTACTTAAGAACTCCCACTCAAAAAGTACATCTCTCTAGTCATTTGAGTGGTACATGATCCAAATCCACTATCTCAAGTCCGATCATCACGTTAGTCGAGAATAGTTTCAGTGGTAAGCATCTCTATGCTAATCATATCAACTATACGATTCATGCTCGACCTTTCGGCCTCATGTGTTCCGAGGCCATGTCTGCACATGCTAGGCTCGTCAAGCTTAACCCGAGTGTTCCGCGTGTGCAACTGTTTTGCACCCGTTGTATGTGAACGTTGAGTCTATCACACCCGATCATCACGTGGTGTCTCGAAACGAAGAACTGTCGCAACGGTGCACAGTCGGGGAGAACACAATTTCGTCTTGAAATTTTAGTGAGAGATCACCTCATAACGCTACCGTCGTTCTAAGCAAGATAAGGTGCATAAAGGATTAACATCACATGCAATTCATAAGTGACATGATATGGCCATCATCATGTGCTTCTTGATCTCCATCACCAAAGCACCGGCACGATCTTCTTGTCACCGGCGTCACACCATGATCTCCATCAACGTGTCGCCATTGGGGTTGTCGTGCTACTCATGCTATTACTACTAAAGATACGTCCTAGCAATATAGTAAACGCATCTGCAAGCACAAATGTTAGTTTAAAGACAACCCTATGGCTCCTGTCGGTTGCCGTACCATCGACGTGCAAGTCGATATTAACTATTACAACATGATCATCTCATACATACAATATACCACATCACATCGTTGGCCATATCACATCACAAGCATACCCTGCAAAAACAACTTAGACGTCCTCTAATTGTTGTTGCATGTTTTATGTGGTGACCATGGGTATCTAGTAGGATCGCATCTTACTTACGCAAACACCACAACGGAGATGTATGAATTGCTATTTAACCTCATCCAAGGACCTCCTCGGTCAAATCCTATTCAACTAAAGTTGGAGAAACTGACACTTGCCAGTCATCTTTGAGCAACGGAGTTACTCGTAGCGATGAAACCAGTCTCTCGTAAGCATACGAGTAATGTCGGTCCAAGCCGCTTCAATCCAACAATACCGCGGAATCAAGAAAAGACTAAGGAGGGCAGCAAGACGCACATCACCGCCCACAAAAACTTTTGTGTTCTACTCGAGATTACATCTACGCATGAACCTAGCTCATGATGGCACTGTTGGGGAACGTCGCATGGGAAACAAAAAATTTCCTACGCGCACGAAGACCTATCATGGTGATGTCCATCTACGAGAGGGGATTTCCGATCTACGTACCCTTGTAGATCGCATAGCAGAAGCGTTAGTGAACGCGGTTGATGTAGTGGAACGTCCTCACGTCCCTCGATCCTCCCCGCGAACCGTCCCACGAACCGTCCCGCGATCCGTCCCATGATCCGCTCCGATCTAGTGTCGAACGGCCTACACCTCCGCGTTCAGCACACGTACAGCTCGACGATGATCTCGGCCTTCTTGATCCAGCAAGAGAGACGGAGAGGTAGATGAGTTCTCCGGCAGCGTGACGGCGCTCCGGAGGTTGGTGGTGATCTAATCTCAGCAGGGCTGCGCCCGAGCTCAGCAGAAACGCGATCTAGAGGTAAAACCGTGGAGGTATGTGGCCGGGCTGCCGTGGGAAAAGTTGTGTCAAATCAGCTCTAAAACCCCACTATATATAGGAGGGAGGGAGGGGAGGAGGCAGCCTCAAAACCTAAAGTTTTGGCCGAAATTGGAGGTGGAGGAGTCCTACTCCAATCCTACTTGGAGTAGGATTCCACCTTCCCACTTGGAAACTCTTTCCACCTTGTGTTTTTTCCTTCTCAAACCTTATGGGCCTTAGTGGGAACTTATTCCAGCCCCCTAGGGGATGGTTTATCTCTTCCCATAGCCCATGAGACCCCTTGGGGCGTGACACCCCTCCTGATGGTCCCCGGCACCCCTCCCGGCACTCCCAGTACACTACCGATGAGCCCGAAACTTTTCCGGTAATGCACGAAAACCTTCCGGTAACCAAATGAGGTCATCCTATATATCAATCTTCGTTTCCGGACCATTCTGGAAACCCTCGTGACGTCCGTGATCTCATCCGAGACTCCGAACAACATTCGGTAACCAACCATATAACTCAAATACGCATAAAACAACGTCGAACCTTAAGTGTGCAGACCCTGCGGGTTCGAGAACTATGTAGACATGACCCGAGAGACTCCTCGGTCAATATCCAATAGCGGGACCTAGATGCCCATATTGGATCCTACATATTCTACGAAGATCTTATCGTTTGAACCTCAGTGCCAAGGATTCATATAATCCCGTATGTCATTCCCTTTGTCCTTCGGTATGTTACTTGCCCGAGATTCGATCGTCAGTATCCGCATACCTATTTCAATCTCGTTTACCGGCAAGTCTCTTTACTCGTTCCGTAATACAAGATCCCGCAACTTACACTAAGTCACATTGCTTGCAAGGCTTGTGTGTGATGTTGTATTACCGAGTGGGCCCCGAGATACCTCTCCGTCACACGGAGTGACAAATCCCAGTCTCGATCCATACTAACTCAACGAACACCTTCGGAGATACCTGTAGAGCATCTTTATAGTCACCCAGTTACGTTGCGACGTTTGATACACACAAAGCATTCCTCCGGTGTCAGTGAGTTATATGATCTCATGGTCATAGGAACAAATACTTGACACGCAGAAAACAGTAGCAACAAAATGACACGATCAACATGCTACGTCTATTAGTTTGGGTCTAGTCCATCACATGATTCTCCTAATGATGTGATCCCGTTATCAAGTGACAACACTTGCCTATGGTCAGGAAACCTTGACCATCTTTGATCAACGAGCTAGTCAACTAGAGGCTTACTAGGGACAATGTTTTGTCTATATATCCACACATGCACTGTGTTTCCAATCAATACAATTATAGCATGGATAATAAACGATTATCATGAACAAAGAAATATAATAATAACTAATTTATTATTGCCTCTAGGGCATATTTCCAACAAGTAGAAGGTGGGTGAACAAATTACTGTCGAGCAATTGATAGAACCGCGCAAAGTCGTGACGATATCTATGCAATGATTATTTCTATAGGCATCACGTCCGAAACAAGTAGACCGATACTGTCTGCATCTACTACTATTACTCCACACGTTGACCGCTGTCTAGCATGCATCTAGTGTATTAAGTCCATAAGAACAGAGTAACGCCTTAAGCAAGATGACATGATGTAGAGGGATAATCTCAAACCAATGATAAAAACCCCATCTTTTTACCCTTGATGGCAACTACTTGATGTGTGCCTTGCTGCCCCTACTGTCACTGGGAAAGGTCACCACATGGCAGAACGCAAAACCAAGCACTTCTCCCATTACAAGAATCATAGATCTAGTTGGCCAAACAAAACCCAAGACTCGGAGAGACTTACAAGGATATCAAATCATGCATATAAGAAATCAGCAAAGACTCAAATATATATCATAGATAATCTGATCACAAATCCACAATTCATCGGATCTCGACAAACACACCGCCAAAGAAGATTACATCGGATAGATCTCCATGAAGATCATGGAGAACTTTGTATTGAAGATCCAAGAGAGAGAAGAAGCCATCTAGCTACTAACTACGGACCCGTAGGTCTGAAGTGAACTACTCACGAGTCATTGGAGGGGCGATGATGATGAAGAAGAAGCCCTCCAACTCCAAAGTCCCCTCCGTCAGGGCGCCGGGAAGGGTCTCCAGATGAGATCTCACGGAAACGGAAGCTTGCGGTGGCGGAAAAGTATTTTCGAGGCTCTCCTGATTTTTTGCGGAATATTTGGGAATTTATAGGCCAAAAACCTAGGTCAGGGGGCGGCCAGGGAGGCCACAAGCCTGCCCATCACCGCCTCCCCCTGGTGGCGGAGTGGGGGCTTGTGGGCTCCCTAGAGCCCACCTGGCTTGGCCCAAAAGCCCCCTGGTCTTCTTCCGTTCGGGAAAATATCATTTCGGGGTTTTTCTTCTGTTTGGACTCCGTTCCAAAATCAGATCTGAAAAGAGTCAAAAACACGGAAAAAACAGGAAGTGGCACTTGGCACTGAATTAATAAGTTAGTCCCAAAAAAGATATAAAAGTTACATAAAACAACCAAAGAAGACAAGATAACAGCGTGAAACCATCAAAAATTATATATACGTTTGAGACGTATCAGCTTCTTCTACGGCAGGACACCAGGGCAACGGGGAATCAAATGAAAAGGTCAATGGCACACCGACGAGCGGCAACACTAAGGACGGTCGAATCTTGCCAGAAAGGAGGCGGCATCGACGCACTGAAACTTGAGGCCCTTCATCGCGCTCATGTTCGTCGGATTGCAAGGTCAGACTACGCTGACCAACCTCGCCCAATTATCTGTACTCCAACTATGTGCCAAATGTGGAGTAGATGTGGTTATGCACTAGACTGTTCTGGCGCTGGTTCGAATTGCAGATTTGCAGTCACAAAGTGGTGGCTGGAGTTGCAACCGTATAAACTGCGGCCGGAGTGGCAACCATGGAATTACAGTGCCATGTTTGTACACTATACACGCTACAGTTGAAACTAATGTTCAGTTTCAGTAGACTAGTTTCAGTGGTGGCTGGAGTATTAATGTTCAGTTTCAGTTGACTAGTTTGTAGTGTACAATGTGCAGTAATAGACTGTTTCTGAATGTGTTAAATCAACAGAGTTCAGATTTAGTACTCATGCTCTCACACATACTCTTGAAACTAATGTTCAGTTTCAACAAACCTTTACAATTTAATCAACCTTGCTGTGAGAAATATAGTCTATGCTCGAGTAGCTTTTACCTAGAGAAAAGAGAAAATAATGTGCTCTTATCCTACCAATGCAGTTACAAGCACAATCCTACCAAAGTACCAATGCTTGTACACTGAATCAATTGGTCATCTCAAGGTCAAATTTCAAGAAGAGCTTCTCTGTTTTGAGCTCAAGTATGATTATGTTTTGAACTCCAAGTATAAGCTGGACTATATAGCAATATATAGCACAATATGTAGTGTGTGGCAACAATAAATATAAGTTGGAGTACATAATCTTTTGGAAACAATAATCACATGGAATACACAAATACACACATAATACACAACAAACCGGATTAGGATCAGTGTCCTAGCATCTCTAGTGCCATTGCATACACTTCAGGAGGAACTGACACCCTGGGTTGTAGCAATCGTAGCCTTTCTAGCCTTTCCTTGTTCATATGTGGGATTTTGTATTTATTGGCTCCACCATTCTTCATTACTTCGACCATGCAAGTCTGCAGAGTTATGAATACTCTGTTAAGTTTTGCAACTTCATATCCATCAAACTCCTCTTGAACACCTTTAATCAGCTCTGGAATAGTTTTTGGACTTTTTCAGTCCGTTAGCGACTGAATCGAGCTGAAGAACCCAAGATCCACGGCATTCATGTCCGGAGAATTTGGAGGCTGATACATTATTCTAATGTCCAGGCCACTTTCATCCAGAGCTTCTATGAATTCTTGATCATTAGGTAGGATATGTGTTCTTGCGTTATCTTGCTGGATAAAAATGGGCTATCCAGCATCACCTTGAGGCCACAATGCTTGAATTGCTTGTACAACCTTTTGTATAATGTACTCTCTCATCACTTCCCTCGTCACTATGATAGAATTTGTTTCCAATGTCCCCCTTTCCCTATTCTTGCTTCTTTTTTCTGCTGCAGTCACTCTCACAAATGGCCAGACCCCAATTTTCCCGGAAAATGTCATGTTTCCATCTTCATCAAACCGTGGTCTTGCTATTGCCGTGAGAAACATCACTTTCCCAATAGAGTTTTTAATAGGTCTTTCCGTGTCCTCTTCATAAGGCAATAGATAGTAGTTTCTTTTTTTCTTTGTCATGCAGAACCATTTCTCATCAATGTGCACAATATTGTGCATACTCCTGAAACTTGGGCTTACATCTCCTAATGTTGCCTCATCTAGCATGGAGAGGCAAAACTCCACCCTATCTCTCTTATGTTTCTTTGTCAGTACCAGTTTTACATTGTTGGAGTGTCTCCTTATCTTGTTCAGTTTGAACTTCTTGTATAGTGTAGTAGGGCTTACACCGAGTGCATTGGCTAGTGATCGAATAGTTGACCTCTTGTTTAAGGGAATTTTGGGAATGAGAGATAGGATATCATCATAAGGTTTCCTCCCACAATTTCCCTTTCTTTTGTTTGAAACATCCGCCTCCTGACCAAGGCCTTTCTGTATCATTTTTGTCTCCCATATTCTTTGAATAACTCGAACATGTGCTCCAAATATTGCAGCCACCTCCTTCTTATCACTTCTCTTAAACCTGCCTCCTCTACTCTTATGGAGGATTTCCAAGGACATGTAAGCGGCATATCTCTGTGCATCAGTTAGCCAATTCCTTTGACTCTGTACTCCTACAATAGCAATAGAATAATGAAGCTAATTATTGCAAGAATATTAAAAAATGGTTGCTGGAAATGTAAACAAGAGGTCAACAATAGAAATAGCAATTCCATAGGAGTATTGCTTGTTGTAAATATAAACATAAATGTTGCTTGCTCAAAATATATGCTTGCTGAAAACATAAATGTTGCTTGCTGAAAATATAAACATAAATGTTATTTACACACACATACATGCTGTTAGAGTATATGCATATTTACACACACATACATGCTATCAGAGTATATGCATATTTACACACACATACATGCTGTCACTTCATTTTGATTTTTTTCCTACTGGATATTTCTAAATGAGCTGTGAATCACACCGTTGTTATCCTTCCTGACAAGGATACCATGTGGACATCTACGGATCAACAACTCTTTTGCATGATATTTCTTCATGCAAATCGAAGTGAGGGTTCTGGCTGTAGAGGACTTGGGATCTTATGCACCATTCAATCTTAGCAATCCCTTTCTTCTTTGTTATCTGAAGCATAATTTGATGCAAGATCAGCAGAAATTATACCTGCATTTTGACCACCATTGTTGCCTTCTTCTTCAGGTTCTTCATTGCTTCTTCAGGTGGAGTAAAATTGAGGTCTGGGACTACCATGATTTCAATTGGGCCAATGATCTGTTACTGTTGTTGTTGAGGATCTGTTGTTGTTGCTTTTATTAGGGGCTAATGATCTGTTCTTATTGGTTTTGTTGATGATCTGTTGTTATTGCTTCTGCTGATGATCTACTGCTATTGAGACCGGGAGCTACAGTTGAGTATCTACGACTGTTGCCAGGGGAGAATCCAGCATAGAGCACGAGCCTGGAGCAGCTCGCGCGTGAGAGGAGCTCTTCGCCTTCTCCTCTAGGCCTGGGTGAAGTGGACCTTGCTCGCGGCGCGGGGAAGAAGAGAGGAGGTATTGGGCAAGCTTGATCTTGCCGACAAGGTGCTGCTGGAACCGGCGGCCGACGGCCGGCGAGGTGCGCTCGTGGGAACGGCGGCCGGCGGCCGGCGAGGTGCCCTCCTGGGAACGGCGGCTAGCAGGAAGCTGGGCGGCGAGGTGCTTGGACGAGCAGGAAGCTGGGCGGTTAGGAGGAGATCGTGGGTGGAGGAGAAGCTCGGCGAGGTGGGCAGGGGGGAGATCTGGGCGAGGTGGGTGGAGACGAGCTGGGTGAGGCCATCCAGATGTATTTTTCAATTTCAAATGGATCAAAGGGGTATTATTGTCCATTACCGATTTTTGGGGCTGTCAGAAAATGTCTTCCGTGCCTTACAAAAGTGAAGGGAGGGAGTAGTTATTATTATATTTCCTTGTTCATGATAATCGTTTATTATCCATGCTATAATTTTATTGATTGGAAACTCGAATACATGTGTGGATACATAGACAACACACTGTCCCTAGCGAGCCTCTAAGGACTAGCTCGTTGATCAAAGATGGTCAAGGTTTCCTCACCATAGACATGAGTTGTCATTTGATAACAGGATCACATCATTAGGAGAATGATGTGATGGACAAGACCCAAACTATGAACATAGCATGTGATCGTGTCAGTTTATTGCTACTATTTTCTGCATGTCAAGTTTGTGTTTCTATGACCATGAGATCATGCAACTCCCGGGCACCGGAGGAATGCCTTGTGTGTATCAAACATCACAAAGTAACTAGGTGACTATAAAGGTGCTTGATACATCTCCATCATATCTACTTTTCCAAACTCTTTTGCCCTTGTTTTGGACTCTAATTTGCATGATTTGAATGGAACTAACCCGGACTGACGCTGTTTTCAACAAAATTGCCATGGTGTTATTTTTGCGCAGAAATAAAAGTTCTCGGAATGAGCTGGAAACTTATGAGGATTTTTTACGGAATATATAAAAAATACTGGCGCAAGAATCACCTGGAGACACGGAGCCAGGAGCCCACAAGCCTAGGAGGTGCGCCCCCCTAGGTCGTGCCTGGCAGGCTTGTGAGGCCCTCGTGGCTCCGCAGCCTCCAACTCCATCTCTATATATTCTCTCTCGCCCAAAAAAAATTAAGAGAGAAGAGTTCATCGCGTTTCACGACACGGAGCCGTCGTCACCACCCGTTCTTCCTCTAGAGGTCAGATCTGGAGTCCGTTCTGGGCTCCGTAGAGGGGAAATCGACGCCGTCGTCATCACCAACCATCCTTCATCGCCAATTCCATGATGCTCTTCATCGTTTGTAAGTAATCTCATTGTAGGCTTGCTGGACGGTGATGGGTTGGATGAGATCTATCATGTAATCGAGTTAGTTTTGATGGGGTTTGATCCCTAGTATCCACTATGTTCTAAGATTGATGTTGCTACTACTTTGCTATGCTTAATGCTTGTCACTAGGGCCTGAGTGCCATGATTTCAGATCTGAACCTATTATGTTTTCATCAATATATTGTGTTCTTGATCCTATCTTGCAAGTCGTAGTCACCTACTATGTGTTATGACCCGGCAACCCCGGAGTGACAGTAGCCAGAACCACTCCCGGAGATGACCATAGTCTGAGGAGTTCATGTATTCACTATGTGCTAATGCTTTGTTCCGGTTCTATATTAAAAGGAGACCTTAATATCCCTTAGTTTCCATTAGGACCCCGCTGCCACGGGAGGGATGGACAAAAGATGTCATGCAAGTTCTTTTCCATAAGCACGTATGACTAAATACGTAATACAGGCCTACATTACATTGACGAACTGGAGCTAGTTACATATTACCCTACGTTATAACTGTTACATGATGAATGTCATCCGACATAATTATCCATCACCGATCCAATGCCTACGATTTTCCCTACTGGTCCTTGCTAAGTTACTTTACCGCTACTGCTGTCACAATTGCTATACAAGTCACTACTGCTGCTGTTACTGCTGCTACTGTTACTATCACACTACTTTGCTACTGAAACTTTGCTGCAGATACAAAGTCTTTCAGGTGTGGTTGAATTGACAACTCAACTGCTAATACTCGAGAATATTCTTTGCCTCCCCTTGTGTCGAACCAACAAATTTGGGTTGAATACTCTACCCTCGAAAACTGTTGCGATCCCCAATAATTGTGGGTTATCAAGACCTTTTTCTAGCGTCGTTGCCAGGGAAGCATAGCTCTATTCTCTGAGTCACTTGGGGTTTACATCTGTTGATCACTATGAGGAATCCGAGAGATCCAAAAACTAAAATCTTGCCCTCAACTACGAGGACAGGTAAGGAACTGCCATCTAGCTCTGCACTTGATTCACCTTCAGTTATGAGTAAATTTGCGACACCACCACCTATTGGTAATTCTAATATGTCGCATGTGCTTGATGATGCTACTTCTTCTATCCATGATGCTTATGATGATGCTTTTCTTGATAATGATTTGCCGCTAGGTGCATTTCTTGATGCACAAATTGCTAGAGTTACTGCTGAATGTGATGATACTTCTGAAACTGATGAAATTATTGAAGTAGAACCTGCTGTTACACCTATTAGACCTAGCTCTCCAAGATATGAATTTCCTGATATACCTAAGGGTTATGTTATTGAGGGAGAGGTAGCTGAAGACTTTCTTGCTTGTAAGGATAGCTATGATCTTGAGAATTTATTACGCAAGTGGAAAGAAAAATCTCTGAATGCTAGAATGAAATACGATCCTAAGTTTGCTACTTCACCCATCTTTGTTACTGATAAGGATTATGAATTCTCTATCGATCCTGAGTTGATCACTTTGGTTGAATCTGATCCTTTTCATGGTTATAAATCTGAAACGGTTGTAGCACATCTTACTAAACTGAATGATATAGCCATCATATTCACGAATGAGGAAAAAATTCGCCATTACTATATCCTTAAGTTGTTTCCTTTCTCACTAAAGGGTGATGCTAAGACTTGGTTTACTTCTCTTGCTCGTGGTTGTGTGCGTAGCCCCTAGGATATGATTTACTACTTCTCTGAGAAATATTTTCCTGCCCATAAGAAACAAACTGCCTTGTAGGATATATATATAACTCTGTGCAAGTGGAAGAAGAGAGTCTCCCACAAGCTTGGGGGAGGCTTGTCCAGCTACTTAATGCTTTGCCTGATCACCCTCTTGAGAAGAATGAAATACTTGATATCTTTTATAATGGACTAACCGATGCTTCTAGGGACCACCTAGATAGTTGTGTTGGTTGTGTTTTTAGGGAACGAACTGTGGAACAAGCTGAAATTCTATTGAATAATATCTTGAGCAATGATAATGCTTGGACTATTCCCGAACCACCTCCGAAATCAACTCCGAAGAAAAGAGGTATTCTATTCCTCGGTCCTGAAGATATGCAAGAAGCCAAGAAATCTATGCAAGAGAAAGGTATTAAATCTGAAGATGTTAAGAATCTACCACCTATCGAAGAAATATATGGTCTTGATAACCCACACAGGTAGTAGAGGTAAATTCTCTTCGTAGATTCAATGAGAGTGATATTCCTTATGATAAACCTGCTAGCTTATGCTTAGATGAATTTGATAACTTCATTGCCAAACAATAAAGTTTGAATGATTATGTTAGCAGACAATTGAGACAAAATGCTCGTATGATTGATCATATAAGTGCTTGTGTGGATAGAAATGTCAATGATCTTAAGCTTTTGAGTAAACATGCCTCTATGGTCACTACTCAAGTAGAACAAGTACTTAAGGCTCAAAATGACTTGCTCAATGAGTTGAATGACAATTCTGTTAGAGTTGTCACTAGAGGTGGTAGAATGACTCAGGAAGCTTTGTATCCTGAGGGCCATCCTAAGAGAATTGAACAAGATTCTCAAGGAGTTAACACTGATGCACCTAGTCATCCTGGTAATAGGAAGAAAAAGAAAGATGATAGGAACTTGCATGCTAGCAAACCTGTTGCTCTTACACCCAAGAATCCAAATGATGTCTATGTTTCTGATGCCGAAACACAATCTGATGATGAACATGAGCCTAGTGATATTATTGATAGTGGTGTTCATGTTGATGCTCAACCTAGTAATGATAAGGATGTGGAGATTGAACCTGTTGTTGATCTTGATAACCCACAACCTAAGAATAGGAGATATGATAAGAACGACTTTATTGCTAGGAAGCATGGCAAAGAAAGAAAACCATGGGTTCAGAAACCCATGCCCTTTCCTCCCAAAACCATCCAAGAAAAAGGATGATGAGTATATTGAGCGCTTTGTTGAAATGATTAAACCTGTCTTTTTGCAAATGCGTTTGACAGATATGCTCAAAATGTCTCCTTATGCTAAGTACATGAAAGATATTGTGACTAATAAAAGGAAGATACCTGAGGTTGAGATTTTCACCATGCTCGCTAATTACACCTTCAAGGGTGGGACTCCTAAGAAACTAGGTGATCCCGGAGTACCCACTATACCTTGCTCCATTAAAGGAAATTATGTTTGAACTGCTTTATGCGATCTTGGAGCCGGTGTTAGTGTTATGCCTCTCTCTTTATATCGTAGACTCGAATTGGATAAGTTGACACCTACTGAAATGTCTTTGCAAATGGCCAACAAATCAACTGCTTTTCCTATCGGCATTTGCGAGGATGTGCCTATTGTGGTTGCTAACGTTGCTATCTTAACGGACTTTGTTATTCTGGATATTCCCAAGGATGATGCCATGGCGGTCATCCTTGGAAGACCCTTTTAAAACACTGCAGGGGCTGTTATTGATTGCAACAAAGGCAATGTCACTTTTCATGTTAATGGTAATGAGCATACGGTGCACTTTCCGAAGAAACAATATCGAGTTCATTGCATCAATGCTATTGAAAAAATTTCATCAATTCTTATTGGAAGCTTTGAATGCCCTATACCTATTGTCAAGATGAAGAATGATTTACTTGTTGGGGATATGCACATCCCCATTGAGGTAACCTAGTGATTATTCGAAAATTCTTCGGTTTTATGTGATTCGAAAAAAGTTTGTCAAGGAGACTTGATCAACCTCATTGACGGATTTCTTTTGATGATCATGATATGGATGAATCTAGGAGTCACAACCTTCTGCTCCCAACTTTTACTTTCTGTTGTTTAGAAGAAAAATGATAAATTTAGCTTTATTTTCCTGTTTTCTGCTTTTTCCGTCCCTTAGAAAAGTGGCCCGAAAATAAAAGTTCTCCAAATGTCCTGAAATTCAAGTATGACTTTTTCTGGAATATTTGAAAATTTCTGAGATAGAAAGCTAGTCAGTGGGATGCACCAGTGGGCCACAAGCCCAGGAGGCGCGGGCACCCCCCTGGCCGCGCCTGGCAGGCTTGTGGGTCCCACATGGCCCCCTCCACTTATTCCACCTCCCATCTCCCTCTCCTACCTCCAGAAAAAATCATTCCACAGCTCAAACCCGTGTTCTTGCTCTTCTTGCTGCATTTTTCGATCTCCTTGTGCAAAGCCCCATTCACCAAACTGTTTTGGGGAATTGTTCCTTGGTATGTGACTCCTCCATTGGTCCAATTAGTTTTTGCTCTAGTGCTTTATTCGTTGCGTATTTTTGATTTCTTGGTGACCTTGTTCTTGAGCTTTTCATGTTAATTTTAGTTGGTCCCAAGTAGTTTTGATGCATCATATGGCCTCTAGGCACTTGTAGGAGTAGTTGCTATGAGTTTTGTTGAGCCTTGTTCACTTTTCTTTTGAGTCACTAAAAATTTCAGAAAAAGAAGATGTTCAGGAAAAACTATCATGGTGGTTCCTCAAGCAAAAGGGGTCCCCGTCTCATGATTCGGGAGCCCGATCCTTATCAGCCGAGGAACGCACAGGTACAACCATATGAATCGCCTTCCGATGAATTCATGATTGATGCAGGTTTCAAGGACGAGTTTGATACATTTGTTCACAACGCCGGGCTCGAGGAATTCATCTCCAATAAATGTAGATGCATGAACGACAAGTTTGAGCATTGTCACCTCTACGCACCTGACCTTAGTATTCTTAAGAGCGCAGTAACGGGTGATAGAAGTTTCAACATGGGAGTTATAAGTGCGAGGAGGCTAAATAATAATGCTAATGAAGGGGATTTCTTTGGTGGGATCTATGCCACTCGCATAGCAAATTTTCTTGGAATACCCATCCGCGCAGGAGATCCCCCGCTCCATACAGCTTTCCTTGATCGAGCTGCTATGATACATTATCAGTTCCTTGAGAGGGATAATGAATCCCTCATATACCGGTTAATATTTAACCGACAACGTGTTTTCCATATTACCCTTCCCGCTCCTGCCTTCTTTGGCTTTCAGGTAAAACGGAGATATTACATAACCAGAGGAGAGGCAGAGGAGTATGAGAGGGAGGCGAAGGCTGCTCGCCTCTGTGAGGTAGCTATTCAGGCGGTAGATGTCGCGTTTCCTTACAACCCCCATTATGATTTTGGATATCTCCCGGACCAGCCTTGGGAGTAGACCAACTTAGGCCAAAAGCCTAAGCTTGCGGGAGTACGTGTTTCTCACCGACTTTATATTCATGCTCACACGTTCACTTTGATAGTCGGTGTTCACACTTTGCCACTGTATCATCCATGCTAATTTATTTCTTTTTCTCGCTTTCTTCTCGTGTGTTTGTCTAAATTGAGAAAATAAAGAAAATTAGTTGTAAGTTTACTTTCCAGCTTGCTTTGTGGTATTTAAAAGGAAACCCCAAAAATATTTCTCGTTCTTCTTTTGCTTGTTGGGAGCTTTCCCGTGTAAATAGTTTTCTTTTTCTTTGGGTTAAGGTAGAAGACCATGATTAAAATGTTTAGTGGCTCTCATATGCATTATTGTTTATCCGTCAAAGAGCCATATTACTTTGTCTTCTCCTCTGAGTTTGCTTGCAGATTCCAGCTTAGTCCAATGCATGAACACTCTCATTATTATTCACATCATTCGGTCGTGCAAGTGAAAGGCAATAATGACGATATATGATGAAGTGACTGAGCCTGGAAAAGCTGGTATGAACTCGACCTATTTTGTTTTTGTAAATATGACTAGCTCATCGTTCCTAATTAAGCATTGTTATGAGAGAAACATGTTTGCAATGACAACTTAGAGATCATAGTTTCTTATGCCATGCTTAATTAGCTAGGAGCTTATAATGGTTTGTCTTGGATGCCAACATGAATTTCAAGATGATTATGATGTAGTATGATAGGATGGTATCCTTCTTTGAATGATTCAAGTGGCTTGACTTGGCACATGTTCACACATGTAGTTGAAACAAAATCAACACAACCTCTATGATATTCATGTTTATGGTGATTTATATCCTACTCATGCTTGCACTCGATGTTGGTTAATTTCAATGCTTATTGATGTCTGTTGTCGCTCTCTAGTTGGTCGCTTCCAGTCTTTTGCTAGCCTCCACTTGTACTAAGCGGGAATACTGCTTGTGCATCCACTTCCATAAACCCAAAGTTGTTCCATATGAGTCCACCATACCTACCTATATGTGGTATCTACCTGCCGTTCCAAGTAAATTTGAATGTGCCACTCTCTAAATCTTCAAGTAATAATCTGTTTTGTATGCCCGAACCGCTCATGTGGTGACAAGGGGCGGTCAGTATCTTCCATGCTAGGCGTGTTATCCTCGATACATGTTTATTCACTATCACTCACGAGAAAGGGGCCGGTAATTGGAATGCCCAGTTCCATGCTCAAATCGAAAATATAATTGCAAACAAAACTCCCCCTGGATTGTTGTTGGTATGGACGACACTCGAGGATTCGGTTAGTCTTGGAGTGTGATTTATCGGTGGTGGGGGGAGTCAAAACTTTACTTTTCTATTTGGGAACCGCCTATAATATGTGTAGCATGGAAGATGGTGAAAAATCTTGGTCATTGCGTTGACAATGAAAGCATACCACCCAAAATTATTTATCTCTGTTTTAAAAGCTTGAGCTCTCGCACCTCTGCAAATCAATGCTTCCCTCTACGAAGGGCCTATCTATTTACGTTTCTCTTGAGTCATCCTCTTCTTATAATAGCACCAGTTAGAGAGCACCTCCGTCAATTTTATGCTTTGCTATTAATTGACATTGAGTATGTCTGTGACTGGATCTTCTTTGCCATGAATTACAATGTTCAGTCAGCCCTTGGTCTTTGAAGGTGCTCTACATTTATGTTTTGCGGTCTCAGAAAGGGCTAGTGAGATACCATCTGTTCATATTGTGTTATGATTGTTTTGATTGAAGTGTTGACGTTTGATACTTATTATTATTGCTCCCTAGTTGATTATGCCATTGATATGAGTACATCATGAGACCTAAATGTTATTGCTTATGTGGTTAGCTTATGATCTTGCTAAAAATCTGAATATGAGTTAGACATAATTGCAACAACAAGATCAAACAGAGCTCGTAAAAGTTAAGAGAGAAGAGTTCATCGCGTTTCACGACACGGAGCCGTAGCCTCCAACTCCAACTCTATATATTATCTCTCGCCCAGAAAAAATTAAGAGAGAAGAGTTCATCGCGTTTCACGACACGGAGCCGCCGCCACCACCTATTCTTCCTCTGGAGGGCAGATCTGGAGTCCGTTCTGGGCTCCGAAGAGGGGAAATCGACACCGTCGTCCTCACCAACCATCCTTCATCGTCAATTCCATGATGCTCTTCATTGTTCGTGAGTAATCTCATCGTAGGCTTGCTGGGCGGTGATTGGTTGGATGAGATCTATCATGTAATTGAGTTAGTTTTGATGGGGTTTGATCCCTAGTATCCACTATGTTCTAAGATTGATGTTGCTACTACTTTGCTATGCTTAATGCTTGTCACTAGGGCCCAAGTGCCATGATTTCAGATTTGAACCTATTATGTTTTCATCAATATATGTATGTTCTTGATCCTATCTTGCAAGTTGTAGTCACCTACTATGCGTTATGACCCGGAAACCCTGGAGTGACAATAGCCGGAACCACTCCCGGAGATGACCATAGTACGAGGAGTTCATGTATTCACTATGTGCTAATGCTTTGTTCCAATTCTCTATTAAAAGGAGACCTTAATATCCCTTAGTTTCCATTAGGACCCCGCTGCCACAGGAGGGATGGAAAAAAGATGGCATGCAAGTTCTTTTCCATAAGCACATATGACTAAATACGGAATACATGCCTACATTACATTGACGAACTGGAGCTAGTTACATATCAACCTGTCGTATAATTGTTACATGATGAATGTCATCCGACATAATTATCCATCACCGATCCAATGCCTACGAGTTTTTCCCTACTCGTCCTTGCTAAGTTACTTTACCGCTACTGCTGTCACAATTGCTATACAAGTCACTACTGCTAGTGTTAGTGCTGCTACCGTTACTATGGCACTACTTTTCTACTGAAACTTTGCTGCACATACTAAGTCTTTCAGGTGTGGTTGAATTGACAACTCAACTGCTAATACTCGAGAATATTCTTTGCCTCCCCTTGTGTTGTACCAACAAATTTGGGTTGAATACTCTACCCTCAAAAACTGTTGCGATCCCCTATACTTGTGGGTTATCAGTGCTCTACAGGTATCTTCGAAGGTGTCTGTTGGGTTGGCTTGAATCGAGATTGGGAATTGTCACTCTGTATAACAAAGAGGTATCTTTGGGCCCACTCGGTAATACATCACAATGAGCTTGCAAGCAATGCGACTAAGGAGTTAGTCACGGGATCTTGTATTACGGAACGAGTAAATAGACTTGTCGGTAACGAGATTGAACTAGGTATGGAGATACCGATGATCGAATCTCGGGCAAGTAACATACCGACGGACAAAGGAAACAACATACGGGATTGATTGAATCCTTGACATCGTAGTTTGACCGATAAAGATCTTCGTCGAATATGTAGGAGCCAATATGGGCATCCAGGTCCCGCTATTGGTTACTGACCGGAGAGTGTCTCGGTCATGTCTGCATAGTTCTCCAACCCGCAGGGTCTACACACTTAAGGTTCGGTGACGATTTGGTATTGTTGAGTTATATATGTTGGTGACGGAAAGTTGTTCGGAGTCCCGGATGAGATCTCGCACATCACGAGGAGTTCCGGAATGGTCCGGAGGTAAATATTTATATATAGGAAAGTGGTATTCGGGTTCCGGAAATGTTTCGAGTATTTCCGGTAGTGTATCGGGAGTGCCGAAAGGGTTCCGGGGGTCCTTCGGGAGGGGCCCACCCACCCCGGGGGGCACATGGGCCTGAGAGGTGGCGCACCAGCCCCTGGTGGGCTTGGGAAGCCGAGCCCAAGAGGCCATGAGCACAAGGGTAGGTGGGAGGAAGTGCCTTGGTAGAGGAGGAGTCCTCCCTAGGGTGTCCACCTCCCTTGTGGGAGGTGGGCTCCTGCCTAGTTCGGTCGAACCTTCTCTCCTTGGAGGAGGGGCAGAGGCTATCCCTACCTACCCCTTCCTCCTCTAAATAGAGAGGGATAGGGAGGCAACTAACACACAATTGCTTGGCAGCGCCCTACCTCTATCTCTTGTAGTAATCCTCCACCATAGCGATTGCAGCAATGCTTGGCGAAGTCGTGCTGAAATTGCACCACCACCACCGACACCACGTCGTCGTGTTGTTGGAGTACTAAACCTCTACTTCACCATCACTCGCTGGATCAAGGAGGTGAAGGCGTCATCGAGCTGTACGTGTGCTGAACACGAAGGTGCCATCCGTTCGGCACTATATCGGGACGGATCATGATGGGATCGCGGGACGGATCGTGATGAGATCGCGGGATAGATCATGATTGGATCGCAAAGACGTTTGACTACATCAACCGCGTTATATACGCTTCCACTTAGAGATCTACAAGGGTATGTATATGCACTCCCCCCTTCTCGTAGATGTTAGTCTTCATAGATTGGTCTTGGTGAGCGTAGGAATTTTTTTCCCATGCGACATTCCCCAACACAAAGAAGAAGAAGGAGGAGGGTATCTCTCTCACCCTCTCTCCCGGTGGCGCCAGAGCGTAGCCGGGGCAACCATCATGACGACGATCTACACAAACAGCTTCGTCGTCGTCACCAGTAACTTTCTCCCCCTCAATGTAGCGGCGTAAGCCCTCTTCTCCTTGCTGTAATCTCTACTTAAACATGATGCTTAATGTTATATATTATTACCCAAGTATGTGTGGCTATCTTATGATGTTTGAGATCTCTTTTGTCCTACAGGTTAATTGTGGTATGATGTTATTGATATGAGTTGTATGTTGATATGGTGTTGTCCTAAGGTGTCTTCCGTGAGGCACACACGTGAAGGATTCACACTGGAGGGTTTGCAATATGTTCATGATTCGCTTATAGTGGATGGCCAGAGTGACAGAAGCTTACCCCCGAGTAAGGGAGTTGTTTGTGTATGGGAGTAATGAGGACTTGATGTTTAATTCTATGGTTAGGTTTTATATTAATGATCCTTAGTAGTTGTGGATGCTTGCTAGAGTTCCAATCAGAAGTGCATATGAAGCAAGTACGGAATGTGCGTTAGCATATGCAATGTGCGTTAGCATATGCATCTCCCTCATTGCATATGATAAGTATCTATCATGTTACATTCAATTGCCTATGGACAATCTTTCTCTTGCGTTACAAAAATACTTCTACTAAAAACTAACTAAATTTTATTTATTAAACACTACCTAAATTTTATTTCCATGTTCTTTATTACCTTGCATGCCTACCTATTACACTTGCTAAGTACTTCTAGTTTTATTCCCGCAAAGTAGTTTCATATTTGTTCTAGGTAAAGTAAGCGTTAGCATGCGTAGAGTGTATCGGTGGTCGAGAGAACTTCAGAGAATGTTAATTCTACCTTTAGCTCCTCATTGGGTTCGATACTCTTACTTATCAAAAAGGCTACAAGCGATCCCCTGCACTTGTGGGTTATCAAGACCTTTTTCTAGCGCCATTGCCGGTGAGCAATACTGTAGCGGTTGATATCCTTGCTAGCAGTCCCCGGCAACGACACTAGAAGAATGTTGTTGACGAGTCCGTGACTTGATGCCTTCGCGACAACAGAGCCAGAACTGCTCCCAGTTGCTCAACAATTAGCAATTGTGTTGCAATGGCCCACCAACGCGTGGGTTCGCGACAGTTTTCGAGGGTAGAGTATTCGACCCAAATTTGTTGGTACGCCAGTCAGGAGGTGAGAGAATACTCTCGAGTATTAGCAATTGAATGTATCAGATTCAACCACACCTGAAAGATTAGTATCTGCAAGCAAAGTATTAGCAGCAAAGTAGGATGATAACAACGGTGTCAGAAACGATCTGTTGACGGCAGACTTTTCCTAACTGTCGTATCAATGGCGCCAGAAGTTGCCCGTTGACGAAAATTGTCTTTTCCCGTCAACGCCGAGCGTACCAAAATTGTAGCGGGTAGCAGCAGTGTAACGAGTAACAGCAGTGGCAAGGAACGGCAGTAGTGACAGTTGTAGCAAGTAGCAACAGTAGCAAGTAGCAGCAGTAGCAAGCAACAGTAGTAACAGCAGTAGCAAGTAATAACAGTAGTAATAGCAGCAGAGCAAAACAAGTAACAACAGCAGAGCAAAACAAGTAACAGCAGTAGTGGCACAAACTCGTAGGCAATGGGTTGGTGATTCATTTTGATGACATTCATCATGCAACAGTTATAACACGGAGAGATATGTGGCTAGCTCCTGTTTGTCAATGTGATGTAGGCATGCATTCCGTGTGTAGTCATACGTGCTTAGGGAAAAGAACTTGCATGACATCTATTGTCCATCCCTCCCGTGGCAGCGGGGTCCAAAAGGATACTACGGGATATTAAGGTTCTCCTTTTAATAAAGAACCGGAAAAGCGCATTAGCACTTCGTGAACACATGAACTCCTCAAACTATGGTCATCACCGGGAGTGGTTCCGGTTATTGTCACTCCGGGGTTGCCGGGTCATAACACATAGTAGGTAACTACAACTTGCAAGATCGGATCTAAAACACACATATATTGGTGACAACATAATAATTTCAGATATGAAATCATGTCACTTAGGCCCTAGTGACAAGCATTAAGCATGGCAAAGTAGTAGCAACATCAATCTCAGAACATAGTGGATACTAGGGATCAATCCCCATCAAAACTAACTCGATTACATGATAGATCTCATCCTACTCATCACTGCCCAGCGAGCCTACGAATAGATTACTCACAAACAATGAAGAACTTCATGGAATTGGAGAGGGAAGAAGGTTGATGATGACGATGGCGACGATTTCCCCTCTCCGGAGCCCAAAACAAACTCCAGATCTGTCCTCCAGATGAAGAACATGATGTGGTGGTGCCTTCGTATCGCAAACGCGACGAAATCTTCTCTTCTTATTTTTTTTCTGGGCGAAAGTGAATTTATAGAGCTGAGTTTGGGGGCGGTAGAGCCACGTGGGCCCCACAAGCTTGGTTGCCGCAGCCAGGGGGTGGCCACGGCAACAGGGCTTGTGGCCCACTGGCCCATCCCCTCCGGTGGATCTTTGCGCAGGTATTTTTCATATTTTCTAGAAAAATTCTTCGTAATATTTTAGGATGTTCCGAGAACTTTCATTTCTGCACAAAAACAACACTGTGGCAATTCTGCTGAAAACAGCGTCACTCCGGGTTAGTTCCATTCAAATCATGCAAATTAGAGTCCAAAACAAGGGCAAAAGAGTTTGGAAAAGTAGATACGATGGAGACGTATCAATCCTCATGTGTGCTTGTTTGCTTTATCATTAAGTAATTTTTACTTTCTATTCTAATTTGTTTTCTATCTTTAGTTATGGGTAGTAAACGCAAAATACCAAAAAAATGTACTTGCTAACCTAGTGGTTGAGGAACCACCCAAAATGTATCGTATTATTGAAGCTTATTACTTGGATCATCTTTGATCCCTTTGTGCTTCTTGCTAAAAACCTAACTAGCTTAGTTGAGGGAAAACCATTAAATGAGCATGATTATTATGTGAGACATCGCTCATCTGAAAAAGGGAAACTTTCGTGGCATCAAATTAATATTTTGTGATGCTATGCTTGGAATTTATGAGAAATACATGATTTTACTTGTTGATATGAAGAAAAAAAAAACTTCCCTACCAATGGGTGTTTAATGATAATTAAATATTATCTTCTTATGCCAAGGAGGCATGTTGTTATTATGATGTTGAACAAATTGAAGACTTTGTTGCTTTTAAAGGTGCTTATGAAATTGCTACTTTGGTTGAAATGTATGATGCTACTCTTTACAAATCTGAAATTTTTCCTGTACTTAAATATTGCTATGAAAACTACGCTTCTAATGATTATTTTAAAGAATTTATTGAAAGAATGACTTCTTCCTTGCAAGAGATTAATATTTTACAGGAATCTATGGAAGAAGAAATTGTTGAAACTGTGAGATCGTTAGATGAAAAAGATGAGGAGGAGAGAGAAGAACAAAACAAGGAAGAGCGGATTAGCTACCCGTGCCCACCTTATAATGAGAGTAACTCTTCAACTCATACATTGTTTAATTTCCCTTCGCACATACCGAAGGATGAATGATATGATGAATGCTATGATCCCTTGGATTCGTTTGAAATATTCCTTTTTGATGAAGTTGATGCTTGTGGCCATGATGCCAATATGAATTATGATTATGGATATTAACTTGCTATAGTTTCTTATGCTAAGCATGAAATTGTTGCTATTGCACCCACATATGATAGTACCATTATCTTTTTGAATTTTCCCAACTACACCATATCGAAGAAGTTTGCACTTATTAAGGATTATATTAACAGGTTGCGTTTTACCACTACACATGATGATTTTTATGAATATAATATGCATGTGCTTCCTGCTCCTACTTGCAATTATTATGAGAGAGGAACCAAATCTTCACCTCTCTATGTTTCTTGTACGATAAAATTCAAGAAACTACTTATGCTACGTATTGGCCTTCACTTTGTGTGAATGAATTTCTTTTATGACATGCCAATGCATAGGAAGAGAGATAGACTTCATTGCTACATGATATATATCACTTTGTGCTCACTACTAAATTACAAATCATTGTTATTTTAAATTGGCTTTGATATACCATGGGATCCGGGTGGATCCATTACTTGAGCACTATATGTCTAGCTTAATGGCTTTAAAGAAAGCGCTACCAAGGAGACAACCCAGAAGTTTTAGGGGTTCATTTTATTATGTTGTGTTCTTTTAAAATAATTAAAAACAAAAAAATAAAGTGGGGAACCTAAAACTTTTAAAAAAACAAAAGTGAAAGTGAGAAGCACGAGCACCGTTGAAGTGGGGGCTAGCATTGAACTTTGTTCATGCCCATGAAAACTTTATGAATCTTGATTATAGAATTTTTTTAACAAAAATAATTATCCCCTTGTAAAATCCATTGTATTATAAAAATAATGTGCCAAGATTGATCTTTAGGATGTTTAAATTGCTTGTTTGCTTTGTGCTGTGCAAAAACAGAACCTTTGGTTGTAGTGCTTGATTTTTCATATTTTACTGGAACGTAAAAAAATCCTAAATTTTTACATGGTACTTTTATAAAAATGTTTTACCACGTCCTATTTTTTTGGAATTTTCTAAGGTACAGAAGTATACGTTCCATTTGCATTTTTTCAGGCTGTCGTGTTTTTCACAAATTGTTGTTGTAGTTGATTTTTGTGCTTATGTTTGAATTCTTGTTGAGCCCCCATTGACTTGGTAGCCATAGAATTATGATATAATATAGTAGGTAATATCGGGTTATAATTATAAAATAATGTGATGGCAGGACATGATGAGATTTGATCCTATATGAACTAACCTCTCTAATGAAAGTTATGTTAAGTTTTGTGTGGATGAAGTGTTTGAAGATCGAGGAGGTATCGATATGTGAAGAATAAGGAGAGACAAGAGTTCAAGCTTCGAGATGCCCAATGCTCCCCAAGTAAATATTCAAGGAGACTCAAGCGTCTAAGCTTGGCGATGCCTCGGAAGACATCCCATCTTTCTTCTTCAACAATTATCAGTATGTCTCGGTTTTTGTTTTGTTCACATGATATGCGTAAATTCTTTGAGCGTCATGTGCCTTTTATTTTCCTTTTAGATATGCACCATGCTGTTATGGGAAATTCCATGGTTGATTTACAGAATGCTCTTTGCACTTCACTTATATCTTTCGAGTATGGCTTTATACAATGCTCCATGTGCTTCACTTATATCATTTGAAGTTGGATGTTTGTTTCTCTACATATAGAAAAACTGTTATTTGTGGAATTCTCTTTTGCTTCACTTATATGTATCAGAGCATGGACTTTTATAGAAATAATTAAACCCTCATGCTCCAATTATACCTATTTAGAGAGTCAACGGGAATTGGTCATTTACATGGTTAGTCATAAAATCCTACATAAAACTTGTAGATCACAGAATGTGATATGTTTGACTCCTTGCAATAGTTTTGAGATATTAAGATAGTAATATGCGGTGAACTAGTGGATGATTGTGGATTAGTAAGAATATTGATGTTAAGGTTTGTGATTCCCGAAGCATGCACTTATAGTCTCTGGTTATGCGATGACATTGGAGCATAATTTATCCTTGATTGAAATCCTTTGTGTTATTATAATCGGGGGGCGTGATCGTTAACTCCTACCAACCTCCTCCCTAGGGGCATGCGAGTAGTGCTTTGCTTCAATAGAGCTAATAAAATCTTGCAATAAGTTGTTGGGGGTAACGTAGCATAAATTCAAAATTTTCCTACGCTGTATTCAGATCTTCCTATGGAGAGACCAGCAACGAGAGAGGGGTGAGTGCATCTTCATACCTTTGAACATCGCTAAGCGGAAGCGTTGCTAGAACGCGGTTGATGGAGTCGTACTCGCGGCGATTCAGATCGCGGTGTGAATCCGATCTAGTGCTGAACCACGGCACCTCCGCGTTCAACACACGTGCAGCCCGGTGACGTCTCCCGCACCTTGATCCAGCAAGGAGGAGGGAGAGATTGGGGAAGATCTCCGGCAGCACGACGACATGGTGTCGATGGAGAGACGAGGTCTCCCGGCAGGACTTCGCCAAGCACCGTGGGAGAGGAGGAAGAAGAAGAGGAGGGCTGCGCCGAGAGAGAGATGGAAAACCGTATCTCCAAAGGCCAAAAACCCCACTATATATAGGGGGAAGGGAGGGGTGGCGCCCCCTTTAGGGTTTCCCCCTTGGGGGCTGATACGTCCATTTTGCATCATGTTTTCATGTTGATATTTATCGCTTCTTTGCCTGTTATTTCAGTTCACGGTACAATTCTTATGCCTTTTCTCTGTTATTTTGCAAGGTTTACATGAAGAGGGAGAATGTCGGTAACTGGAATTCTGGCCTGAAAGTGGAGCAAAGTTGAGAGACCTATTCTGCGCAACTCCAAACAACGTAAAAATCAACGAGGATTTTTTTCTGGATTTATAAAAAATACTGGGCCGAAGAAGTGCCAAAGGGGCGCGTGTAGGTGGCCACAAGCCTGCACGGCGCGGCCACCCCCCAGGTCGCGCCATGAGGGCTTGTGGGCAGCCTGCTGGCCCACTGGCCCCCCTCTTCTACTATATGAAGGGTTTCGTCTAGAAAAAAATCAGGGAGGAGCTTTTTCGTGGTTTCGCCGCCGCCACGAGGCGGAACTTGAGCAGAACCAATCTAGAGCTTCGGCAGGACGATCCTGCCGGGGAAACTTCTCTCCCGGAGGGGGAAATCATCGCCATCGTCAACACCAACACTCCTCTCATCGGAGGGGACTCGTCACCATCAACATCTTCATCAGCACCATCTCATCTCCAAACCCTAGTTCATCACTTGTAACCAATCTCCGTCTCGCGACTCCGATTGGTACTTGTAAGGTTGCTAGTAGTGTTGATTACTCTTTGTAGTTGATGCTAGTTGGATTATTTGGTGGAAGAATTTATGTTCAGATCCTTGATGTTACTCATTACCTCTCTGGTCATGAATATGATTATGCTTTGTGAGTAGTTACTTTTGTTCCTGAGGACATGGGATAAGTCATGCTAATAGTAGTCATGTGAATTTGGTATTCGTTCGGTAATTTGATGTGTTGTATGTTGTTTTTCCTCTAGTGGTGTTATGTGAACGTCGACTACATAACACTTCACCATTATTTGGGCCTAGAGGAAGGCATTGGGAAGTAGTAAGTAGATGATGGGTTGCTAGAGTGACAGAACCTTAAACCCTAGTTTATGCGTTGCTTCGTAAGGGGATTATTTGGATCCACTAGTTTAATGCTATGGTTAGACTTTGTCTTAATTCTTCTTTCGTAGTTGCGAATGCTTTCGAGAGGGGTTAATAATAAGTGGGATGCTTGTCCAAGTAAGGGCAGTACCAAAGCCCGGTCCACCCACATATCAAACTATCAAAGTAACGAATATGAACATGATGAAACTAGCATGACAGAAATTCACGTGTGTCCTCGGGAGTGCTTTTCCTCCTATAAGACTTTGTCCAGGCTTGTCCCTTGCTACAAAATGGATTGGGCCACTTTGCTGCACCATTGCTACTTTTTTTACTTGTTGCTTGCTACGAATCATCTCACCACACAATCACTTGTTACCGACAATTTCAGTGCCTGCAAATTTTTCCTTGTTGAAAACCACTTGTCAGATCCTTCTGCTCCTCGTTGGGTTCGACACTCTTACTTATCGAAAGGACTAAGATTGATCCCCTACACTTGTGGGTCATCAAGACTCTTTTCTGGCGCCTTTGCCGAGGAGTGAAGCGCCTTTGGTAAGTGGAACTTGGTAAGGAAACATTCATATAGTGTGCTGAAATTTATTGTCACTTGTCACTATGGATACTAATCCTTTGAGGGGCTTGTTCGGGGTATCTTCACCTCGAACGGAAGCACAAAGAGTTGCTCCTCAACCTGCTGCACCTACTGAAAATATTTTCTTTGAATTTCCTTCGGGTATGCTTGAGAAACTGTTGGCTAATCCTTTTACACGAAATGGAACATCGCATCCAGACTTGCATCTAATCTATGTAGATGAAGTTTGTGGTTTATTTAAGCTTGCAGGTTTGCCCGAGGATGAGGTCAAGAAGAAGGTCTTTCCTTTATCTTTGAAGGATAAGGCGTTGACATGGTATAGGCTATGTGATGATACTGGATCATGGGACTACAATCGGTTGAAATTGGAATTTCATCAAAAGTTTTATCCTATGCATTTAGTACAGCGTGATCGGAATTATATTTACAATTTTTGGCCTCGTGATGGAGAAAGCATCGCTCAAGCTTGGGGGAGGCTTAAATCAATGTTATATTCATGCCCCAATCATGAGCTCTCGAGAGAAATTATCATTCAGAACTTCTATGCTCGGCTTTCTCATGATGATCGCACCATGCTTGACACTTGTACTGGTTCTTTTATGAAGAGAGATATTGACTTCAAGTGGAATTTATTGCAGAGAATTAAACGCAACTCTGAATATTGGGAGCTTGAAGAAGGTAAGGAGTCAGGTATGAATTTCACGTTTGATTGCGTTAAATCCTTTGTTGAGACAAATACCTTTAGTGATTTTAGCACTAAGTATGGACTTGACTCTGAGATAGTAGCTTCATTTTGTGAATCATTTGCTGCTCATATTGATCTCCCCAAAGAGAAGTGGTTTAAATATCCTCCTCCTTTAGAAGGCAATGTAGTTAAACCCACTCCAGTTGAAGAGAAAGTCATTGCATATAATGATCCTGTTGTTCCTAGTGCTTACATTGAGAAACCACCTTTCCCTCTTAGGATAAACGATCATTCTAAAGCTTCAACTGTGATATGTAGAGGCTATATTAGAACACCTACACCCCCTGAGCAAATTAGAGTTGAACCTAGCATTGCTATTATCAAAGATCTTCTATCTGACGATGTTGAGGGACATAATATTCACTTCAGTGAAGATGTTGCTAGAATTGCTAAACTTCACGTTAGAGACAAACATAGGCCTGTTGTTGGCATGCCTGTGGTTTCTGTTAAGATAGGAGATCATTGTTATGATGGCCTATGTGACGTGGGTTCTAGTCTTAGTGCAATACCTCAATCCTTATATGATGAAATCAAAGATGAGATTGCACCTGTTGAGATAGAGCCTATTGATGTCACTATTCATCTTGCCAATAGAGATACTATCTTCCCTGTGGGAATTGTTAGGGATGCTGAAGTCTTGTGTGGTAAAACGAAGTATCCTGCTGATTTCCTCGTTCTTGCTACCGCACAAGATAGCTTTTGTCCCATCATATTTGGTAGACCCTTTCTCAATACCGTCAATGCTCATATTGATTGTGAGAAGCAAACTGTCACTATTGGCTTTGAAGGTGTGTCACACGAGTTCAATTTCTCTAAGTTTGGTAGACAACCTCATGAAAAGGAGTTGCCTAGTAGGGATGAAACTATTGCCTTAGCCTCTATTGTCGTGCCTCCTACTGATCCCTTAGAGCAATACTTGCTTGAGCATGAAAATGATATGCATATGGATGAAAGGGATGAGATAGATAGAGTTGTCTTAGAACAATATCCTATCCTTAAGAATAACTTGCATGTTGAACTGCTTGGGGATCCACCCCCACCGAAGGGTGATCCTGTGTTCGAGCTTGAACAGTTGCCTGATACTCTTAAGTATGCCTATCTTGATGAAAAAGAGATATATCATGTTATAATTAGTGCTAGCCTCTCAGAGCATGAAGAAAAGAAGTTACTAAAAACTCTAAGGAAGCACCGTATTGCTATTGGATATACTCTTGATGATCTTAAGGGCATCAGTCCTACCCTATGCCAGCACAAGATTAAAACTGATCCTAACTTCAAACCAGTTGTTGATCATCAAAGGAGATTGAATCCTAAGATGAAAGAGGTAGTAAGAAAAGAAATACTAAAGCTCCTGGAAGCAGGTATTATCTATCATGTTGCTCATAGCGATTGGGTGAGTCCGGTGCATTGCGTCCCTAAGAAGGGATGCATTGCCGTTGTCCCTAATGATAAGGATGAATTGATTCCACAGAGGATTATTACTGGCTATAGGATAGTGATCGATTTTAGGAAATTGAATAAAGCCACTAGGAAAGATCATTACCCTTTGCCTTTTATCGACCAAATGCTAGAAAGGTTGTCTAAACACACACACTTTTGCTTTCTAGACGGTTATTCTGGTTTCTCCCAAATACTAGTTGCACAATCTGATCAGGAGAAAACCACTTTCACCTGCCCTTTCGGTACCTTTGCTTATAGACGTATGCCTTTTGGCTTATGTAATGCACCTGCCACCTTTCAAAGATGTATGATGGCTATATTCTCTGACTTTTGTGAAAAGATTGTTGAGTTTTCATGGATGACTTCTCCGTTTATGGGTCTTCCTTTGATGATTGCCTCAGCAACCTTGATCGAGTCTTGCAGAGATGTAAAGACACCGATCTTGTCTTGAATTGGGAAAAGTGCCACTTTGTGGTTAATGAAGGCATCGTCCTAGGACATAAAATTTCCGAAAGAGGTATTGAAGTCGATAAGGCTAAGGTTGATGCAATCGAGAAAATGCCATACCCCATAGATATCAAAGGTATAAGAAGTTTCCTTGGTCATGCTGGTTTCTATAGAAGGTTCATTAAAGACTTCTCTAAGATTTCTAGGCCTCTTAACAATCTCTTGCAAAAGGATATTCCTTTTTTCTTTGATGATGATTGTGAGGAAGCCTTCGAAATACTTAAGAGGGCTTTGATAACTGCACCTATTGTTCAACCACCTGATTGGAACTTACCTTTTGAGATCATGTGTGACGCTAGTGATTATGCCGTTGGTGCTGTTCTAGGGCAACGAGTCGATAAGAAGTTGAATGTTATTCACTAAGCTAGTAAAACTCTAGACAGTGCCCAGAGAAACTATGCTACTACGGAGAAGGAGTTTTTAGCAGTCGTGTTTGCATGTGAAAAGTTCAGGTCTTACATAGTTGATTCTAAAGTCACTATTCACACTGATCATGCTGCTATTAAGTACCTCATGGAGAAGAAAGACGCTAAACCTAGACTTATCTGATGGGTTCTCTTGCTACAAGAATTTGATTTGCACGTTGTCGATAGAAAGGGTGCTGATAACCCCGTAGCAGATAACTTGTCTAGGTTGGAGAACGTTCTTGATGACCCACAACCTATTGATGATAGCTTTACCGTTGAGAAATTGAAAGTCATCAATGCTTCACGTAGTGCACCGTGGTATGCTAATTATGCAAACTATATCATTGCCAAATACATACCACCTAGTTTCACGTACCAGCAAAAGAAGAAGTTCTTCTTTGACTTGAGGCATTACTTTTGGGATGATCCTCACCTTTATAAGGAAGGAGTAGATGGTGTTATTAAACGTTGTGTACCTGAACATGAACAGGGACATATCCTATAGAAGTGTCACTCCGAGGCCTACGGAGGACACCATGCGGGAGATAGAACTGCACACAAGGTATTGCAATCAAGTTTCTATTGGCCCACTCTCTTCAAGGATGTCCGTAAGTTTGTCTTGTCTTGTGATGTATGTCAAAGAATAGGTAATATTAGCAAACGTCGGGAAATGCCTATGAACTATTCACTTGTCATTGAACCATTTGATGTCTGGGGCTTTGATTATATGGGACCTTTTCCAAAATCCAACGGGTATACTCATATCCTAGTTGCTGTTGATTACGTCACTAAGTGGGTAGAAGCTATCCCCACTAGTAGTGTTGATCACAACACCTCTATCAGGATGCTGAAAGAAGTTATCTTCCCTAGATTTGGAGTCCCTAGATATCTAATGACCGACGGTGGTTCACACTTTATTCATGGTGCTTTCCGTAAAACGCTTGCTAAGTACGATCTCAACCATAGAATTGTGTCTCCCTATCACCCTCAGTCAAGTGGTCAAGTAGAGCTAAGTAATAGAGAGATTAAACTGATTCTTTAAAAGACTTTCAATAGGTCTAGAAAGAATTGGTCTAAGAAGCTCGATGATGCACTGTGGGCTTATAGAATTGCCTATAAGAATCCCATGGGCATGTCTCCGTACAAAATGGTGTACGGTAAAGCATGTCATTTACCTCTTGAGCTAGAGCATAAAGCTTATTGGGTAATAAAAGAGCTCAACTTTGATATCAAATTTTCCGGTGAGAAGAGGTTATTTGATATTAGCTCGCTTGATGAATGGAGAACTCGGGCATATGAGAATGCCAAGCTGTTCAAAGAGAAGGTTAAGAGGTGGCATGATCAGAGGATACAAAAGCGTGAGTTCAATGTAGGTGATTATGTCTTGCTATATAACTCTCATTTAAGATTCTTTGCAGGCAAGCTTCTCTCTAAATGGGAAGGTCCCTATGTTATTCCGGAACTATACCGTTCCGGTGCTATCAAGATCAACTACACGGAAGGTAATTGTCCGAGAGTTGTAAATGGGCAGAGAATCAAGCATTATATCTCAGGTACTCCCATAAATGTTGAAAGCAATATTATCAATACCATAACTCCGGAAGAATACCTAAGGGATATTTATCAGCCTGTTTCAGACTCCGAAAACAAAGAGGTATGTGATTCGGTAAGAAAACAGAGTCCAAAACTTTTCCAGTAGGAAATTTTCTCCGTTTTGGAATATTTGAAAAAATACAAAAATTGGAAGTAGTCTGGAAAGTGCGCGAGGAGGCGACAAGCCTGCACGACACGGGCCCACCCCCTGGTCGCGCCGTGAGGGCTTGTGGCCACCTCGTGCGCCTCCCGGACTCCCTTTTCATGCAGGGTACTCCTTATGGTGTGAAAAAATCATTATATATACTCTCGTTTGGTCTGACCCCTGCATCATGCAGATTACCTCTATTTTTCGTTTCGAGCTTGTTTTCTGCCGCAGATCTAGGTCAAGATGTCGTCCCAGGAATCTGTGGGGGAGAACAATCTCCATCAAATCTATGGAGAAGTTCATGCTGATCTAAAAAGGATGGAGGTCATGGAGGCTAAGGAAAGGCTACCTAAAGAAACCAAGGGCAAAGCTAAGGAGAAGGATCAGGCATGGGACGAAGTGCAATCTGTGCTCAACAAGAAAGAAGTTGAAGAAGTGGATTTCCTCCAACCCTACCTCCACCTACTGTCTCCATCTTTGATTGAACTCTTGAGGTTTTGTGAAACAGCTCGTGCTCGCAGTACTTGTCTCACTCGTGAAGTTGTTTTGCTGGAAAAACATATCGCAGATATCCAAGGTATAAATCAAAGATTAATGTCCCTCTTGGAGTCAAAGATTGCAACAGCTCCACCACCTTCACCACCAAAGGAAGACAACTAAGCATTGGTATGGGCAATCCCCTTGGCTTGTGCCAAGCTTGGGGGAGTTGCCCCGGTATCGTATCACCGTCACATCTTTTGCCTTTACCTTTGTTCTAGTTTTCCTTTTCAGTTTTCTCTTTCTCTAATAGATTATAATTATTAGTGTTTTAGTCTTGAGTTTTGCTTTGTGTCACCCCCGATGTATTCGAGCTCGTGAGCCATACAATAAAGAGTGTCTTAGTTGAAGGGCTTTGCCTCTTGCCATGATCAAAAGAGTGAGAAAAGAACAAAAGCATGAAAGATCATGTAATGATCTTATGGGAAGTGATGGCTTCACATATAAAAATAGTGTTGATTGAAACTTGTTGAGGGTAGACAAACGTAGACCTTAGTCATTGTTGCAATTAATAGGAAGTGATAAGGAAGAAGAGGTTCACATATAAATATATCATCTCTGACACCATCTATGATAGTGAACACTCACTAAACTATTGCATGCCTAGAAGTAGATGTTGGACAAGGAAGACAACATAATGAATTGTGTTTGCTTGGTTCCGAACAATGTTATATGACTAGAGATCCCTTAGCATGTGACGATTGCTTCCACCTCATATTAGCCAAACCTCCCGCACCAAGTAGAGATACTACTTGTGCATCCATAAACCTTCAACCCAGTTTTGCCTTGTGAGTCCACCATACCTACCTATGTATTGAATAAGATCCCTCAAGTAAGTTGTCATTGATGCAAGCAATAAAAATTGCTCTCTAATATGTATGATCTATTAGTGTGTGGAAAATAAGCTTTGTACAAACCTATGATGAGGAAGACATAAAAGTGACAGACTGCATAATAAAGTTCTTTGTCACAGGAGGCAATATAAAGTGACGTTTCTCCGCACTAAGAGGACACGCATCCAAACCTCAAAAGCGCATGACAACCTTTGCTTCCCTCTGCGAAGGGCCTATCTTGTACCTTTACTTTTTGCCCTTGAAAGAGTCATGGTGATCTTCACCAATTCCTTATTTCGCCTTTATCTTGGCTAACGTCATATGCTTGGGAAAGATCTATATTCATATGTCAACTTGGAGGTAGGCATTCATGAATTATTATTGTTGACATTACCCTTGAGGTAAGCAGTTGGGAGGCAAAACTGTAAGCCCCTATCTTTCTCTGTGTCCAGTTGAAACTTTGATCTCATGAGTACCACGTGAGTTGTAGCAATTGTAGAGAACGAAAGAATGATTGAGTATATGGATTTGCTTTACAAGCTCTTATTTGACTCTTTCTGATGTTGTGATGAATTGCAATTTCTTCAATGACTAAAGGCTATCGGTTGTTACTTCTCGGTAAGGTTCTTGATCCATGCTTTACTTTGTGAAGGAATTATCACTTTAGCATGAGAGATTATATGTTGGTATTGTTGTTCTGATCTTGATCATGATGCATGCATGTTCGTATCTTGTTTTGTCGACACCTCTCTCCCTAAACATGTGGACATATTTATTGAGCTAGGCTTTCGCTTGAGGACAAGCGAGGTCTACGCTTGGGGGAGTTGATACGTCCATTTTGCATCATGTTTTCATGTTGATATTTATCGCTTCTTTGGCTGTTATTTCACTTCATGGTACAATTCTTATGCCGTTTTTCTCTTATTTTGCAAGGTTTACATGAAGAGGGAGAATGCCGGTAACTAATTCTGGCCTGAAAGTGGAGCAAATTTGAGATACCTATTCTGCGCAACTCCAAACGCCGTAAAAAGCAACGAGGATTTTTTTCCGGATTTATAAAAAATACTGGGCCGAAGAAGTGCCAAAGGGGCGCGTGCAGGTGGCCACAAGCCTGCATGGCACAGCCACCCCCCATGTCGCGCCATGAGGGCTTGTGGGCAGCCTGCTGGCCCACTGCCCCCCCCCCCTCTTCTGCTATATGAAGGGTTTCGTCCAGAAAAAAATTAGGGCGAAGCTTTTTCGTGGTTTTGCCACCAGCACGAGGCGGAACTTGAGCAGAACCAATCTAGAGCTCCGGCAGGACGATCCTGCCGGGGAAACTTCACTCCCGGAGGGGGAAATCGACGCCATCGTCAACACCAACACTCCTCTCATCGGAGGGGACTCTTCACCATCAACATCTTCATCAGCACCATCTCATCTCCAAACCCTAGTTCATCACTTGTAACCAATCTCCGTCTCTTGACTCCGATTGGTACTTGTAAGGTTGCTAGTAGTGTTGATTACTCTTTGTAGTTGATGCTAGTTGGATTATTTGGTGGAGAAGTTTATGTTCATATCCTTGATGCTACTCATTACCTCTCTGGTCATGAATATGATTATGCTTTGTGAGTAGTTACTTTTGTTCCTGAGGACATGGGATAAGTCATGCTAATAGTAGTCATGTGAATTTGGTATTCGTTCGGTAATTTGATGTGTTGTATGTTGCTTTTCCTCTAGTGGTGTTATGTGAACGTCGACTACATAACACTTCACCATTATTTGGGCCTAGAGGAAGGCATTGGGAAGTAGTAAGTAGATGATGGGTTGCTAGACTGACAGAAGCTTAAACCCTAGTTTATGTGTTGCTTCGTAAGGGGCTGAGTTGGATCCACTAGTTTAATGCTATGGTTAGACTTTGTCTTAATTCTTCTTTCGTAGTTGTGGATGCTTGCGAGAGGGGTTAATCATAAGTGGGATGCTTGTCCAAGTAAGGGCAGTACCCAAGCGCCGGTCCACCCACATATCAAACTATCAAAGTAACGAACGCGAATCATATGAACATGATGAAACTAGCATGACAGAAATTCCCTTGTGTCCTCGGGAGCGTTTTTCCTCCTATATGACTTTGTCCAGGCTTTTCCCTTGCTACAAAAGGGATTGAGCCACTTTGCTGCACCGTTGCTACTTTTGTTACTTGTTGCTTGCTACAAATCATCTCACCACACAATCACTTGCTACCGACAATTTCAGTGCCTGCAGATTTTTCCTTGTTGAAAACCACTTGTCAGATCCTTCTGCTCCTCGTTGGGTTTGACACTCTTACTTATCGAAAGGACTACGATTGATCCTCTATACTTGTGGGTCATCAGGGGGTGGAATCCCTAGATGGGAGAGGGGGGCGGCGGCCAGGGAGGAGATGGGGTGGCGCACCCCTAGGTGGGCCTTAGGCCCACCAGCGCCTAGGGTTTCCCCTCCCTCCCTCTCTGGTGCGCCTGGGCTGAGTGTGGGTGGCGCACCAGCCCACCTAGGTGATGATTCCCTCCCGCACTTGGCCCATGTAGCCTTCCAGGGCTTGTGGCCCCTCCCGGTAGGCCTCCGGAACCCTTCCGGTGGTCCCGACACTTTGCCGGTGGTGCCCGAAACATTTCCTGCGTCCAAACCCATCCATCCTATATATCAATATTTACCTCCGGACCATTTCGGAGCTCCTCGTGACGTCCGGGATCTCATCCGGGACTCCGAACATCCTTCAATAACCTCGTATAACAATTTCCTATAACCCTAGCGTCATCGAACCTTAAGTGTGTAGACCCTACAGGTTCGGGAATCATGCAGACATGACCGAGACACTCTCCGGCCTATAACCATCAGTGGGATCTGGATACCCATGGTGGCTCCCACATGTTCCACGATGATCTCATCGGATGAACCACGATGTCAAGGATTCAATCGATCCCGTATACAATTCCCTTTGTCTGTCGGTATAGAACTTGCCCGAGATTCGATCGTCGGTATACCTATACCTTGTTCAATCTCGTTACCGGTAAGTCTCTTTACTCGTTCCGTAGCACATCATCCTGTGACTAACTCCTTAGTCACATTGAGATCATGAGATGTTCTACCGAGTGGGCCCAGAGATACCTCTCCATCACACGGAGTGACAAATCCAGATATCGATTCGTACCAACCCAACAGACACTTTCGGAGTTACCCGTAGTGCACCTTTATAGCCACCCAGTTACGTTGTGACGTTTGATACACCCAAAGCACTCCTACGGTATCTGGGAGTTTCACAATCTCACGGTCGAAAGGAAAAGACACTTGACACTAGAAAAGCTTTAGCATACGAACAACACGATCTAGTGTTATGCTTAGGATTGGGTCTTGTCCATCACATCATTCTCCCAATGATGTGATCCCTTTATCAATAACATCTAATGTCCATGATCAGGAAACCATGATCATTTATTGATCAACGAGCTATCCAACTAGAGGCTTGCTAGGGACACATTGTGATCTATTTATTCACACATGTATTACTGTTTCCTGTTAATACAATTATAGCATGAACAATAGACGATTATCATGAACAAGGAAATATGATAATAACCATTTTATTATTGCCTCTAGGGCATATTTCCAACAGTCTCCCACTTGCACTAGAGTCAATAATCTAGTTACATTGTGATGTATCGAACACCCATAGCATTGTGGTGTTTATCATGTTTTTCTCGAGGAAGAGGTTTAGTCAACGGGTGTGCAATATTCAGATCCATGTGCACTTTACAAATATCTATTACTCCACTCTAGACATGGTCCTGGATGGAGTTGTAGTGGCGTTTGATGTGCTTGGTCTTCCGGTGACACCTGGGCTCCTTGGCTATGGCAATGGCCCCAGTGTTATCGCAGAAGAGTGTCATCGGACCCGACGCGCTTGGGACCACTCCAAGGTCGGTGATGAGCTCCTTCATCCAAATTCCTTCATGAGCCGCTTCTGAAGCAGCTATGTACTCCGCTTCACATGTACATGCTGCCACGACTTCATGCTTGCTGCTGCACCAGCTCACTGCCCCGTCATTCAAAACATACACGTATCCGGTCTGTGACTTAGAGTCATCCGGATCTGTGTCGAAGCTAGCATCGACGTAACCCTTTACGACGAGCTCTTCGTCACCTCCATAAACGAGAAACATCTCCTTAGTCCTCTTCAGGTACTTAAGGATATTCTTGACCGTTGTCCAGTGTTCCACGCATGGATCACTTTGGTACCTCCCTACCAAACTTATGGCAAGGTTTATATCAGGTCTGGTACACAGCATGGCATACATTAGAGAGCCTACGTTTGAAGCGTAGGGGACAGTACTCATCTTCTCTCTATCTGCTGCCGTGGTCGGTGACTGAGTCTTACTCAATCTCATTCCTTGCAAAACTGGCAAGAACCCCTTATTTGAGTTTTCCATATTGAACTTCTTCAATATCTTGTCAAGGTATGTACTTTGCGAAAGACCTATGAGGCATCTCGATCTATCTCTATAGATCTTGATGCCTAATATGTATGCACCTTCTCCAAGGTCCTTCATTGAAAAACTCTTGTTCAAATAGGCCTTTATGCTCTCCAACAACTCTATATTATTCCCCATCAATAATATGTCATCCACATATAGTATGAGGAAATCTAGAGAGCTCCCACTCACTTTCTTGTACAGACAAGCTTCTCCATAAACCTATATGAACCCAAACGCTTTAATCACCTCATTATAGCGAATGTTCCAACTCCGAGATGCTTGCACCAACCCATAGATGGAGCGTTGGAGCTTCCATACCTTGTTAGCACTCTTAGGATCGACAAAACCTTCTGGTTGCATCATATACAACTCTTCCTTAAGATACCCGTTAAGGAATGCTGTTTTGACGTCCATTTGCCAAATTTCGTAATCATGAAAAGCGGCAATTGCTAACATGATTCAGACTGACTTCAGCTTCACTATGGGAGAGAAAGTCTTGTCGTAGTCAACTCCTTGAATTTGTCGAAAACCCTTTGCGACAAGTCGAGCTTTGTAAATGGTCACATTACCGTTTGTGTCAGTCTTCTTCTTGAAGATCCATTTATTTTCTATGGCTCGCTGATCATCGGCAAGTCCACCAAAGCCCATACTTTGTTCTGATACATGGATCCTATCTCGGATTTCATAGCCTCAAGCCATTTGTTGGAATTTGGGCCCGCCATTGCTTCTTTATAGTTCGAAGGTTCACCATTGTCTAACAACATGATTTCCATCACAGGTTTGTCGAACCACTCCGGTGCGGAGCGTACCCTTGTGCACCTTCGTGGTTCAGTAGCAACTTGGTCCAAAGCTTCATGATAATCATCATTAACTTCCTCTTCAGTTGGCGTAGGCGCCACAGGAACAATTTCCCGCGCTGCGCTACTCTCTGGTTCGAGAGGGGGTGTAATTACCTCATCAAGTTCTACTTTCCTCCCACTTACTTCTTTCGAGAGAAATCTTTCTCTAGAAAGGATCCGTTCTTGGCAACAAAGGTTTTACCTTCGGATCTAAGATAGAAGGTATACCCAATAGTTTCCTTAGGGTATCCTATGAATACCCATTTCTCCGCGTTGGGTTCGAGCTTTTCTGGTTGAAGTTTCTTCACATAAGCATCGCAGCCCCAAACTTTTAGAAACGACAGCTTAGGTTTCTTGCCAAACCATAGTTCATACGGTGTCGTCTCAACGGATTTAGACGGTGCCCTATTTAAAGTGAATGCTGCAGTTTCTAATGCGTATCCCCAAAATGATAGCGGTAAGTCGTTAAGAGACATCATAGATCGTACCATATCTAATAAAGTGCAATTACGATGTTCAGACACTCCATTGCGTTGCGGTGTGCCAGGCGGCGTGAGTTGTGAAACAATTCCACACTTCCTTAGGTGTGTGCCAAACTAGTGACTCAAATATTCTCCTCCACGATCAGATCGTAGACACTTAATTTTTCTGTCACGTTGATTCTCAACCTCACTCTGAAATTCCTTGAACTTTTCAAACGTCTCAGATTTGTGCTTCATCAAGTAGATATACCCATACCTACTCAAATCATCAGTGAGAGTGAGAACATAACGGTAGCCACCGCGAGCTTCAACGTTCATTGGACCACACACATCAGTATGTATTATTTCCAATAAGTCGGTCGCTCTCTCCATTATTCCTGAGAATGGAGTCTTAGTCATCTTGCCCATGAGGCACGGTTCGCATGTGCCAAATGATTCAAAGTCAAGAGACTCTAATAGTCCATCACTATGGAGCTTCTTCATGCGCTTAACATCGATATGACCAAGGCGGCAGTGCCACAAGTATGTGGGACTATCATTATCAACTTTACATCTTTTGGTACTCACACTATGAATATGTGTAACATCATAATCGAGATTCATCAAGAATAAACCATTCACCAGCGGAGCATGACCATAAAACATATCACTCATATAAATAGAACAACCATTATTCTCTGACTTAAATGAGTAGCCGTCTTGCATTAAGCAAGACCCTGATACAATATTCATGCTCAAAGCTGGTACTAGATAACAATTATTAAGGTTTAAAACTAATCCCGATGGTAGATGTAGAGGCAGCGTGCCGACGGCGATCACATCGACCTTGGAGGCATTCCCGACGCGCATCGTCACCTCGTCCTTGGCCAGTCTCCGCTTATTCGCAGTTCCTGCTTTGAGTTGCAAATGTGAGCAACAACACCGGTATCAAATACCCAGGAGCTACTACGAGCGCTGGTAAGGTACACATCAATAACATGTATACCATATATACCTTTAACGTTGTCGGTCTTCTTGTACGCTAAGTACTTGGGATAGTTCCGCTTCCAGTGACCTTTTCCCTTGCAATAGAAGCACTCAGTCTCAGGCTTGGGTCCATTCTTTTTCTTCTCCCTGGTATCTGGCTTACCGGGCGCGGCAACGGATTTTTTGTCTTTCTTGAAGTTCTTCTTACCCTTGCCCTTCTTAAAACTGGTGGTCTTATTGACCATCAACACTTGATGCTCTTTCTTGATTTCTACTTCTGCAGATTTCAGCATCGAGTACAACTCGGGAATGGTCTTTTCCATCCCTTGCATGTTGTAGTTCAGCACAAAACCCTTGTAGCTTGGTGGGAGAGACTGGAGGATTCTGTCAATTGTAGCGTCATCCGAAAGTTCGACTCCAAGTGAAGTCAGACGACCGTGTAACCCAGACATTTTGAGTATATGCTCACTGACAAAACTGTTCTCCTCCATCTTACAGCTAAAGAACTTGTCGGAGACTTCATATCTCTCGACACGGGCATGAGCTTGAAAAACTAGTTTCAGCTCTTGGAACATCTCATATGCACCGTGTTGCTCAAAACGACTTTGGAGCCCCGTTTCCAAACTGTATAACATGCCACACCTAATCAGAGAGTAGTCATCACTCCGCGTTTGCCAGACGTTAAGAATGTCCTGGGCTGCTGCAGGAGCAGGAGGGTCACCTAGCGGCGCATCAAGGACACAAGCCTTTTTAGCTGCTTCGAGGATGAGCTTCAAGTTGCGGACCCAGTCCGCATAGTTGTTGCCATCATCTTTCAGCTTGTTTTTCTCTAGGAATGCGTTGAAATTGAGGTTGACGTTGGCCATCTACAATATTTATAAAGACAACCTTTAGACTAAGTTCATGAATTAAGTTCATTTAATCAAATTAAGCATGAACTCCCACTTAAATCAATATCCCTCTAGTCATCTAAGTGATACATGATCCATGTCGACTAACCCGTGTCCGATCATCACGTGAGATGGACTAGTCGTCATGGTGAGCAACTTCATGCTGATCGTATTCAACCATACGACTCATGTTCGACCTTTCAGTCTCTTGTATTCAAGGTCATGTATGTACATGTTAAGCTCGTCGAGTCAACCTAAGTGTTTCGTGTGTGTAAATCTGGCTTACACCCGTTGTATGCGAACGTTAGAATCTATCACACCCGATCATCACGTGGTGCTTCGAGACAACGATCCTTCGCAATGGTGCACACTTAGGGGAATACATTCTCGATTTTTTTAAGAGGGGTCATCTTATTATGCTACCGTCGTTCTAAGCAATAAGATGAAAAACATGATAAACATCACATGCAATCATATAGTGACATGATATGACCATTATCATCTTTCCTCTTTCGATCTCCATCTTCGGGCATCGCATGATCATCATTGTCACCGGCGTGACACCATGATTTCCATCATCATGTCTCCGTGAATTCGTCACGCCAACTACTACTACTACTATAGCTAACCGTTAGCAGTGAAGTAAAAGTAGTAAACACATGGCGTTGCATCTCATACAATAAATTAAGACAACTCCTATGGCTCCTGTCGGTTGTCATACTCATCGACATGCAAGTCGTGAATCCTATTACAATAACATGATCATCTCATACATCACACATGTAACATCACAACTTAGGCCATATCACATCACATGTCAAACCCTGCAAAAAAGTGTTAGACGTCCTCTAATTGTTGTTGCAAGTTTTTCGTGGCTGATTTGGGTTTCTAGCAAGAACGCCTTCTTACCTACGTGACAGCCACAACGATGATATGCCAAAGCTATTTACCCTTCGTAAGGACCCTTTTCATCAAAACCAATCCGACTAGAGTGGGAGAGACAGACACCCGCTAGCCACCTTTATGCACGGTGTGCATGTCTGCCGGTGGAACCTGTCTCGCGTAAGCATACGTGTAAGGTCGGTCCGGGCCGCTTCATCCCACAATACCGGCGGAAAAGAATAAGACTAGTAGTGGCAAGCAATTGGCAAATCAGTGCCCACAACCTTTTGTGTTCTACTCGTGCATAGAATCTACACATAGAAAACTTGGCTCTGATACCACTGTTGGGGTAACGTAGCATAAATTCAAAATTTTCCTAAGACATATTCAGATCTTCCTATGGAGAGACCAGCAACGAGAGAGGGGTGAGTGCATCTTCATACCTTTGAAGATCGCTAAGCGGAAGCGTTGCTAGAACGCAGTTGATGGAGTCGTACTCGCGGCGATTCAGATCGCGGTGTGATTCCGATCTAGTGCCGAACCACGGCACCTCCGCGTTCCACACACGTGCAGCCCGATGACGTCTCCCGCACCTTGATCCAGCAAGGAGGAGGGAGAGGTTGGGGAAGATCTCCGGTAGCACGACGGTGTGGTGTCGATGGAGAGACGAGGTCTCCCTTCAGGGGTTCGCCAAGCACTGTGGGAGAGGAGGAAGAAGAAGAGCAGGGTTGCGCCGAGAGAGAGATGGAAAACCGTATCTCCAAAGGCCAAAAACCCCACTATATATAGGGGGAAGGGAGGGGTGGCGGCCCCTTTAGGGTTTCCCCCTTGGGGGGCGGCCCCAGATGGGACAGGGGGCAGCGGCCAGGGAGGAGAGGGGGTGGCGCACCCCTAGGTGGGCCTTAGGCCCACCAGCGCCTAGGGGTTCCCCTCCCTCCCTCTCTGGTGCGCCTGGGCTAAGTGAGGAGGGGCGCACCAGCCCACCTAGTGGCTGGTTCCCTCCCGCACTTGGCCCATGTAGCCTTCCGGGGCTTGTGGCCCCTCCCGGTGGCCCCTCCCGGTGGGCCTCCGGAACCCTTCCGGTGGTCCCGGCACTTTGCCGGTGGTGCCCGAAACATTTCAGGCGTCCAAACCCATCCATCCTATATATCAATCTTTACCTCCGGACCATTCCGGAGCTCCTCGTGATGTCCGAGATCTCATCCGGGACTCCAAACATCCTTTGGTAACCTCGTATAACAATTCCCTATAACCCTAGCATCATCGAACCTTAAGTGTGTAGACCCTACGGGTTCGGGAATCATGTAGACATGACCGAGACACTCTCCGGCCAATAACCATCAGCGGGATCTGGATACCCATGGTGGCTCCCACATGTTCCATGATGATCTCATCGGATGAACCACGATGTCAAGGATTCAATCAATCCCGTATACAATTCCCTTTGTTTGTCGGTATAGAACTTGCCCGAGATTCGATTGTCGGTATACCTATACCTTGTTCAATCTCGTTACCGGTAAGTCTCTTTACTCGTTCCGTAGCACGTCATCCTATGACTAACTCCTTAGTAACATTGAGCTCATGATGATGTTCTAACGAGTGGGCCCAGAGATACTTCTCAGTCACACGGAGTGACAAATCCCGATCTCGATTCGTACCAACCCAACAGACACTTTCGGAGGTACCCGTAGTGCACCTTTATAGCACCCAGTTACGTTGTGACGTTTGATACACCCAAAGCACTCCTATGGTAACCGGGAGTTGCGCAATCTCACGGTCGAAGAAAAAGACACTTGACATTAGAAAAGCTTTAGCATACGAACAACACGATCTAGTGTTATGCTTAGGATTGGGTCTTGTCCATCACATCATTCTCCCAATGATGTGATCCCGTTATCAATAACATCTAATGTCCATGATCAGGAAACCATGATCATGTATTGATCAACGAGCTAGCCAACTAGAGGCTTGCTAGGGACACATTGTGATCTATTTATTCACACATGTATTACTGCTTCATGTTAATACAATTATAGCATGAACAATATACGATTATCATGAACAAGGAAATATGATAATAACCATTTTATTATTGCCCCTAGGGCATATTTCCAACATAAGTATGTGAGTTCTTTATTACTAATGTGAATCCATGGATATATGCACTCTCATCTCCACATATTTGCTAGCCTCTTCGATACCGTGCATTGCCCATTCTCACCTCAGGGATCGATGCAAACTTCACCGATGCATCCAAACCCCGCGACATGATACGCTCTGTTGCACATAAGCCACCTTATATCTTCCTCAAAACATCCACCACACCTACCTATCATGGCATTTCCATATCCATTCTGAGATATATAGCCATGCAACTTCCATCGTCATCATATACATGGATTGAGCATTCATTGTCATATTGCTTTGCATGATTGTAAGATAGCTAGCATGATATTTTCATGGCTTGTCCATTTTTTGATATATGTGCTATGCTAGATCATTGCACATCATGGTACACTGCCAGAGGCATTCATATTGAGTCATGTTGTTTCATAGGTGTTCATATCAAGTTGTAAGTAAATAAAAGTGTGATGATCATCATTATTTGAGCATTGTCCCAATGAGGAAAGCATGATGGATACTATGATTCCCCCACAAGTAAGGATGAGACTCCGGACGAAAAATGAAAAAATGGGGGAGGCCACATGAGCCCACCAAAAAAATGGGGGAGGCAGAAAAAAGAAGAGCCCATCATGAAAAAAACAAATAAAAAATGAGAGAAAAAGAGATAAGGCACTTTGCTACTATCCTTCAACACACTTGTGCCTCAAAGTGGCACAGTGTTCTTCATATAGAGAATCTCCTGTTTTTTCACTTTCATATGCTAGTGGGAATTTTTCATTATAGAACTTGCCTTGTATATTCTGATGATGGGCTTCCTGAAATGTCCGAGGTCTCCATGAGAAAGCAAGTTGGATGAACACCCACTTAGCTTCAGTTGAGCTTTCATACACTTATAGCTCTAGTGCATCCGTTGCATGGCAATCCCTACTCCTCGCATTGATATCTATTGATGGGCATTTACATAGCCCGTTGATACGCCTAGTTGATGCGAGACTTTCTTCTCCACTTTTACCCCTTTGAAACCTACCACCATATTATATTCCACCTTTGTTAGAGCATATATCTCCATATGTAGTTTTGGTAATTGATGACAATTCATATGGACTAATGGTTGCCTTAAGTTATATTTATAGGATTTGTCCATAGGCACTTCTTGAAGTCCATCTGTTGGGTTCAAGGAGTTTATATGATGACCAAGATGGTATTCAAGGTATTATCCAAAGAATGGTCATAGAGATACAAGGTTGATCAAGATCTCAGACAAAGAGTAAATCAAGATGATCAACACACAAAGCGTACAAGATGTACCGAGAGGGATCAAGTTATCCCATGGTATGGTAAGCATTGTCCATTACGTGTTTGTGTACTAACCCATGGTCTTCGTGAGAGTTCTATGTGTGGGTTAGGTGTGTTTCCATGGGCTTGCGTCAAAAGGAAGATCTCATACAACCCATGAAGGATGACGTCAAGTGGTGATCGTCATCAAGATTGCGGTGTGCAAGTTCAAGAGGATCAGCACGAATATATCGTGCTTAAAGCTTGTCGTCCATTGTGGTGGCAATGGACTTGTGAAGATATGCTAAAGAGTGGCTCACCCATAGTGAGTATGGGGGAGCAATCAACTAGTCTTCATCAAGCTAACGCAATCAAGAAAGGTGGTCCATCTTGAGGCAACCAAGATCATCATCATCTAGCTCAAGAGGACGAGGTGCAAGGTATAGGTTTGCCCTTGATAGGTTTTCTGTACTATCAAGGGGGGCTCTCAAGTGAGTAGCTTGATCGTATCATTCGTTGAGAGCTCAAACCATTTGCATCCTTGCATCATACTTCTTGGTTCTTGTTTGGTGTTTCTCTTTGTGAGTTTTAGAGCTTATGGTCATCTTCGTGACAAGCTCGAGTTCATCGAAAACGGAGTCCATATGCATCTACTATGATGTTTTCGATGTTGGAGTTTTTGCCGGTTCTTCATTCATAGAGGACTCACATCTCTATATCATTGGCATTTTCATATCTGCATGGTCTTAAGAGTTGTTTGGATAGCTCTTGTCGTCCTGAATCCAACAAGCTTGGGTTTGCTCGATTCGGAGCTCGTATGCGAAAGTTATGGATGTTTCAATGGCGAGCGGTAGTACCGCTGGACCTAGCGGTAGTACCGCTAGAGTTGGCTGTAGTACCGCTGGCCCTAGCGGTAGTACCGCTAGAGCTGGCGGTAGTACCGCTGTCCCAGCGGTAGTACCGCCCCTGGTCAGCGGTAGTACCGCTCCAAGATTTTAGTACCGTCATCTTTGCGGTTGTACTGTGTCGGACATTTTTGCGAAGACTTTCTTGGCGGTGGTTGGCACGGTAGTATCTTTGCGCTACCATGGGCTCAGCGGTAGTACCCCTGCAGCCAGCGGTAGTACCGCTGGAGGGTCAGCGGTAGTACCGCCGGAGGGTCAGCGGTAGTACCGCCGGAGGGTTAGCGGTAGTACCGCTGGGCTCGGGCTGTAAGTGGGGGTAACGGTGTGATTCCTTCCCCCACTATATAAAGGGGGTCTTCTTCCCCCTTGGTATTATCCATCCGTTGAGCTCTTGTTCTACCTCCATTGTTGACATTCTTAGAGCTTGCTAACTCTCAATCCCTCCAATGATTCTTGCTTGTTCTTGAGGGAAAAGAGAGAGGAGATCTAGATCCACATCTCCACCAATCACTTTCTCCTCTATGTGAGGGGAACACCTTGGATCTAGATCTTGGAGTTCTTTGTGAGCTCCTTGTTCTTCCTCTCATATTTCTCCATAGCTTTTGTTGTTGTGGAGGGATTTGAGTGTGAGGGACATGACCACTTCGTGTGTTCTTGCCATTGCATTAGTTGCATCGGTTTGAGTTCTCCACGGTGATACGTGGAAGTGAGAAGTTGAGAAGCTTACTACCTTTGGTACTTAGTACCCTAGATATTGTTCTTCGTGGATGTTTTGGCATCCTAGAAGCTTGGTGGTGTCTCGGAGCTCAATCATTGTGGTGTGAAGCTCCGGGCAAGCGTCGGGGTCTCCAATTAGGTTGTGGAGATTGCCCCGAGCAATTTGTACGGGTACAGGTAACCGCCCCCAAGGGTTGCCACGTGTACGGGTTCGGTGACCGCCCCCAAGGTTTGCCATTTGTACGGGTTCGGTGACCGCCCTCAAGGGTCCCTTAGTGGAATCACAGCATCTTGCATTGTGCGAGGGCGTGAGGAGATTACGGTGGCCTTAGTGGCATCTTGGGGAGAATTGTGCCTCCACACCGCTCCAACGGAGATTAGCATCCGCAAGGGTGTGAACTTCGGGATACATCATCGTCTCCTCGTGCCTCGGTTATCTCTTACCCGAACCCTTTACTTATGCACTTTACTTTGTGAGATACATATTGTTTATTGTAATATATCTTGCTATCACTTAGTTGTTTATCTTGCTTAGCATAAGTTGTTGGTGCACATAGGTGAGCCTAGTTGTTTGTAGGTTTTGTGCTTGACATGTTAAACGTTAGTTTTATTCCGCATTTGTTCAAGCCTAAACCTTAATTATTTTAAAGCGCCTATTCACCCCCCCCCTCTAGGCGACATCCACGTCCTTTTAACCTTTATGCTATATCCATGGTTCACGCTCCTGTATTGTGTGGATAATAAAAATATGAAGCACGTTAAAAAGTACGATCCAATTGCTTGGTTTGCCACCAGGGTGCTCATGATTTATACTTTATGCTAGGAAGACCAAGTATGACGGGCTATATGATTTTGTAGTGATAACATTCTTCGACATTGTTATTTTGAAAGGACATAATTGTTTGCTAGTAAACCTGAGTATGGATGTCTTTTTATCAAATGATAGACTATTGCCTTCAATCACTTGTATCTTAATATTCATGCCATGATTAGACATTTGTTCAAGACTATGTTAGGTAGCATTCCACATCAAAAATTATCTTTTTATCATTTACCTACTCGAGGACGAGTAGGAATTAAGTTGTCGATGTTGATAGGTCTCTGTTGTATCTATAACTATTGTTTCATGCCAATGTTCTACAACTTTCATACACTTTTGACAACATTTTATATTATTTTTGGGCCTAACTTACTTACCGAGTGCCTAGTGTCATTTCCTTTTTTTAGGTTTTTTTGTTTCACATAAATTCCATATCAAATGGAGTCAAAACGCGATAAACATTTCCGGAGATGTTTTTTGGAATATATGTGAATTTTGGGAAGAAGAATAAACATCACACGATGCCCGAGGCGCCCACAAGGCAACAGGACGCGACCAGGGGTGGCCTCACCCTGATGCCTTCTGGCCACCCCTTAAGTCGGTTGGAGATCTAGTTTGGCCACAAGAAAGATATTTCCGTGTTAAAAATCCCTTCAAAATTTTAGCCCGATCGGAGTTATGGATCTTCAGAGATTTACGAAACGGTGAAGGGACATAAAACAAGAGCAAAAAGAGAAGAGAAACAGAGAGATAGATCCAATCTCGGAGGGGCTCCTGCCCTCCAGGAGACATTGTGACCATGGACCAGAGGGGAAACCCTCCTCCCACCTAGGGAGGAGGCCAAGTAAGAAGAATAAGGAGGGGCTCTCTCCCCTCTCTCTCGATGGCGTAGGTGCGCCGCCGGGGCAATCATCGTGACGACGATCTACACCAACAACTTTGCCACCGTCACCACCAAATCTCTCTCCCTCTATGCAGCGGTGTAAACCCCGTTCTATTCTCTACTTAAACATGGTGCTTAATGTTATATATTATTACCCTATTATGTGTGGCCATTTTATGATGTTTGAGTAGATCCCTTATGTCCTATAGATTAATTGTGGTATGATGTTATTGATATGAGTTGTATGTTGACATGGTGTTGTCCTAAGGTGCCTTCCGTGAGGCGCACACATGAAGGATTCACGCTGGATGATTTGCAATATTTTCATGATTCACTTATAGTGGGTGGCTAGAGTGACATAAGCTTACACCCGAGTAAGGGAGTTGTTTGCGTATGGGAGTAAAGAGGACATGATGTTTAATGCTATGGTTGGGTTTTACCTTAATGATATTTAGTAGTTACGGATGCTTTCTAGAGTTCTAATCATAAGTGCGTATGATCCATGTACGGAAAGTGTGTTAGCATATGCCTATCCCTCAGTACATATGATAAGTATCTATCATGTTATATTCAATTTCCTATGGACAATCTTTCTCTTGCATTACAAAAAACTTTCTACTAAAAACTAACTAAATCAATATTTATTAAAACAATACCTAACTTTTATTTCCACATTCTTTATTACCTTGCAAGCCTACCTATTACACCTACTAAGTACTTCTAGTTTTATTCCCGCAAAGTAGTTTCATATTTGTTCTAGGTAAAGTAAGCATTAGCATGCGTAGAGTTGTATCAGTGGTCAATAGAACTTGAGAGAATATTAATTCTACCTTTAGATATTTGTTGGGTTTGATACTCTTACTTATCGAAAAAGTCTACAATAGACCCCCTACACTTGTGGGTTATCAGTCGTGGGCCAAAAGAAGCTAGACCGGAAAGCCTTGCTTACGAGGGCTCGAGCTGCTGCATGGTGAATGCCCATGCGTGCATGTATTTCAACCAAGAGATGTTTCCCCTTCTTCGGATATGCACCACTGGAGGAGTCTGGTAGTACTTTTCTTATATAGCTCCCCCTCATGAACCTTGTAGGCCTTGGATCGCCGAACTATTCGTCTTGCCTCTCTTTGGTCATCGAGGAGCTCTTGGCGGAGAAGATAGTGCGAGAAAAGGCTTAGTCCATGGCACGATTACTGTCATGGTTTCTTGAGCCGGAAGCATTTCCTCAAACGTTGAGCCAACAAGAAGAGTCCATTAGATTAGGCAAACTAAAAAATTTAGGTTATGGTTTCCGCCTTATGCGTCTCGGAGTCACCGAGAGGAAACAAATCAGTGTCACCGATTCGGGTTTTAGGGTTCTGGGAACATTCTTAGTGAGACCGGGTCACTATTTTTGGTGAAACCAAAAATGGTGACCAAGTCTCTATCAAGGAGAATGTATGTCTTGGAGCCTCCAAAAACTAAAACTAGGTGGAACCAAAACCCATATAGCAGAAGTCCGAAACTAAGGTTTTAAGTACAAATTTTGTAACAATAGATGTATTTTGTGATGCTCATCTATTCCACTCATCCCCAACTATTCACAGGGACAAATTGTCAGTGGATCGTGTCGGGATGCGAGGATAGTCAGAATGACTACAAAGAGCAGGGTTTTGAGCTTGATGATTTGCCTAAGGCAGCCACCAGGACTAGGAGGAAACTGAACTCAGATGAGGAAGATGTAGGCTTTATTCCTAAGGAGATGGCCTCCACAAGGAATATTATAAGAAAAGAGTGTGCCATCCCACATGCTATGAGAGCTCCTAAATCTGCAAAGGGAGGAGCAAAATCTATAGAAGCTCCCACTTCCTCCAAGCAGACAAAATTGCTGGCTAAGAAGATTGGGAAGAAAAGGCAGAGAAGCATGTTTGTAAAAGTGGGTGTGCACCCTTAAACACCTAAGAACCCTGATGTTGATGAGGAAGAGGAAGAGGAGGTTCCTGCAGCTAACCCACCTCCTTCCAAGCAAAGAAAGCTAATGAAGGATGACATGCCAAGCAAGCCATCTTCAAAGGCTAAGTCAACTGCTCCGAAGGCCAAGCCTAAGGCACCTAAGCCTGTAGCCTCCAAGCCAAAGAGGACTACCAAAGATATTCCAACACCTGAGAAGAACAAGGGTTTTGCCTCAAGGGATGTTGCTGAGGAAGAATAAGAAAATGCAGTTTTGAGGAAGCTGTGACCTCATCTGCATGAACACAATGATGAACATCTAGTTGCAGAGGATATGAAGAAGAGGAAGGATCAAGGGCTCAAGAAGTGGAGAGCTGCTGATCCATATGCAATCAGGATAAGAACTGTTGTTGATGCTAGCTTCCACACGAAGGAGCGGCATGATTTCTATGAGACTGTCTTATTAGACAAGAGTCCAATAGTTAGTGACATGAGATTTGTTGACTGGAACTACATCAAGGAGAATGAAGATTACTTTCTCCATGTACAATAGAACTTCAGGGCCGTTGACATTGAGAACCTTGTTGGCAGAGAGATGACAACTTGGAATGACAAGATGATCATGCAATTCTATTCCATGGCTCATTTCTATCTAGATGGGAAGATAATTTGGATGACTAAAGGCACCAGGTACCAATATTCTATTTATGAGTGGGCCACCATGTTAAGAGGCCCAGAGGTGCAGGATGGAGATCTTGATGTGTATGCTGAGGCCAAGATGAACCACAATTCCATGGCCAATATGTATAATCGTGTTCCCAAGGAATATCTGAAGTCACACAAGTTAGGCTATGTCTAGTTCTTGCAAGCATGACTACCCACCACCAACACCATTATTAGGTACACCCTAATGCCTAAATCAGGAGATGACAAGATGATCAGGGGGTATTCCATCAATATGCTGCATCATGTAGACACCCACACCAGGATAAGGGTGATGGACATAATTGTAGAGAGAATCAAGAGGATTGATGCTGACCAGAAGAGGTCATGTGGATATGCTCCATATATTCAGATCATGATCAACCCCAAGGTTGGTAAGAGCATGTATCTACTTGATCGTCAACTATTGCCACTTTAACCACATGTCGAGGATAATTTAGTGGTGATGGAACCAAATCATCCCACTTCAGCTATAGCACAGGCTCAGGTTGAGGCCGAGGCCCGGGCAGAGGCAGCTAGAGCCACTAGTGCTCCAGTGCTCAAGACAAGAGTGGCCAAATGGCATTTCTCAACAGCACCATCCAAGGGATGGAGAAGAAGATGAGTGACATTCTCTTGAATCAAAAGATCCTTGAGAGGATTGTGGAAACTAAGTTTCATGACCTCGACGTCAAGGTGACTGAGCTGACCACCCCAGTCAACCAGTTGAAGCACAAGGTAGATGCAGTGCATGCTCCCAGCTCTAGTGATGAGGATGACAGTCCACTCCAGACTCACACTCAGTTCATCACACATGCCAGATCTTCCGTCGTGCCAGTTTCAGAGACGAGACCATGTTCATCAGCACGTGCATCAACTCCATCAGCACATCCAGTGTCTACACCACCACCTTAGAGGACATCAGCTGAAACATTCGCGGACATTGTTCTTTTGACTCTTCCACGGACAACAGAGGACACCATGCCTAAAGCGACGCTTAGCTCTATTCCTTCGACCTTTTTGGTAAATTGTTGCCAAAGGGGGGAAGAGTATAGATCACAGGGCTAAGAGAGAGAGAGTGTGTGTGTTGCATTTTGTTTGCTCTCTTCGTTTTAAAAACATTTGGTTTATCGTGTGGAGGTTCTTAAACTTTGTGGTGTTTGATCAACTCTTTAAGTTTGACGCTACTATTTCCTATCATTGAATTATCTATGTCATGATCATTCATTCATTCTTTTTTGGCGTTATGTGCATTGTGATTCTTCTATATCATTTATGATCACCACCAAGATGTATGTGAAATGGAAGAGTGACCCATGATCCCAATCGATTGTGCATTTGCATTCAAACACAAATTTAAAAATAGTGCACAAATAGGGAGAGCTTTTTCTTATCACATACTTCTCAAAGCGACAATGATATTCATTGCTTTTATCCCTATCGAAGCTTTGATCTATATGTTGTCATTAGTTACCAAAAAGGGGGAGATTGAAAGCACAAATTCTCCCTAGGTGGTTTTGGTAATTAATAACAACATATATTTCATTAGACCAATGATTCTACCAAGTATATTTCAGGAAAAGTTCAATGAATGGATTGGCAAAGGATTGTGAGGAGATTCCCTATATGCAAGGAACAGCAGTTGGCAACAAGCTTCAAGACTCTACATTTTTCTTTTATGTGAGAAATCACAATTGAGTCCATAGGAAAGCCAATACTATTAAAAGGGGATGAGGTATCTGTGATGATCTGGTTGCTCAAGTGCTTAGAGTTAGACACCAAAAATCCTCATGAAATTCTCCCACAAATATTCTATCCAAAGCCTAAATACTCAAATTCGGTGCCACCAATATTTCCAAATCGGCCCTACCGAGTTCTACCCTAGACAGAATCCAGAGCCAGCCCAACAATCTTGGTACCACCAAGTCTTGATTTCGGTGCAACTGAAAAACAGTGACCAACTCCCCTGGTTACCATCTGCTGAAAATCAAAGTTTCTGATTTTTGCAAATCGGTGCCACCGAGTGTGGATAACTGCCTAGGTCGGCCAAATCAGACCCACCGAGATTTATATATCTGTCTCGCCGAAACGCAAAAAGTTGCCACATTTTGCACTTGTCGCTGCAACCGAGTTTTTTGCTTCGGTTTCACTGAGTTGGGCAATAATGTTGTAACAGTTGGATTTTTGGAGATGCCTATATATACCCCTCCACCTACCTCTCATTCGCAGAGGAAGCACTCACAACAAACCAACACTTGCCCCATCTATTTTCTAAAAGAGAACCACCTACTCATGTGTTGAGATCAAGATATTCCACTCCAACCATATGAATCTTGATTTCTAGCCTCCCCAAGTTGATTTACACCCAATCAATCTCTTCTACCCAAGCCAAATATGTGAGAGAGTGATTAAGTGTTGAGGAGACTATCTTTTGAAACACAAGAGTAAGGAGTTCATCATACTTACCACATCTATTATCTTTTGGAGAGTGGTGTCTTCTAGATTGGTTAGGTGTCGCTTGGAAGCCTCCGACTTCATGTGGAGCTGAACCAAGAAGTTTGTAAGGGCAAGGAGATCGCCTAGTTTGTGAAGATCTACCACGAGTGAGGCTAGTCCTTCGTGGACATAAGTCATGATGGAATAGACAAGGTTGCTTCTCCGTGGATCCTTAGTGGATGGAACCCTTCGTGGACTCTCGCGGTCGTTACCCTCCATGGGTTGAAGTCTCCATCAACGTGAAAGTACGATAGCACCACCTATCGAAACCACGCTTCGTGTCAACTTGCATGTGTGCATGTCTACCCTCTACTTGTGTGTGCGTGTCTTTACTTTCCGCTGCTATACTCTTAGACTTGCATGTGTAGGATGTGCTTGACTCGATATAATTGATAAAATTTGCCAACTATTAAAATTGGGAAAATGCTAAGTTTTTATTTGATCAGGTAGTCTAATCACCCCCCCCCCCCCCTCTAGACATACTTCGGATCCTATAGTTTACTATATAGGTTCTCATAAAGGTTTTTAATGAGATAATATCAACAAGAGATAATATGTCATAGTTTCTGTTTTCCCCACCGGGGTTTTTAGGAAAGTATATACGACATAATTATTATCCTCAAAATTCTACGAGTTCCTCGTATTGAGTTAAAAGAGACAATAAGAATTACATGTTGCATCATTTCTTCCTTATTTTTCCCACACGGTTTGAAGGAGTGGAGTTTTAGCAACATATCAAACACCTATCTCCTCATATTTTTTCCACAGGGTTTTGGAGGAGCCTTTTCAAGATGATGATATTTACACAAACAGGCATGGATTAGGGGGGGGGGGTGTTCGGATTAATTAATTATGTTAATCCCTGCTTTTTTTAATTACCAAGGCAATTACTTTTGACGTGTCGGTTGCTCATGTCCCTTTGTACAAACACCCATTGGGGGCACCCTGTGTAATCCTATATAAGACATCACCATCAATGAAGAGTATGCATAGTTGAATCATTTGTTGTCTCACTTGATTGTTTCTTGATTCCTTTCAACAAAAGCAAAAGAAAATCTTAGTCAAGTTTTCTCTCTTCGACTACGAGCTCGGAAGCACCACCACACGTGAGTAAGCACACCTCGCCACATTTTGTTACGATCGTGAGGTGAGTAGCCGTCGACATGTCATGTGGATAACACCATGACAATAGCGAGGCCGGGGAAGAATGCTTTACTCAAGTGGTTAGGGTTGTGACATTGAGTCAAATGAGGGTATAGATTGCGTCGCTATAAATGCTAAACATCAAAGAAGAACCAAGATCACTCTCCTTATAGGCTTCCTTGTAATTTTCAAGATTTAAACTTAACAATAAATCAAAAAATTGAGAGAAATTTTTAGTAAAACATAGGGACTAAATTAGTAAAACAGAAAACATATCACACAGAAGTAGTGCAGAAATGATAAAAATTCATGTATGACGAAATTCTCAAATTTGTTGATTTAGCTATTGGTCAAGTTTATGTCTTGAAATCCATGAGTAATATGTGTAAAACTATGAACCATTAGTCGAGTATAAAAAGGACAAAACAACTTAGAGGAGTCAAACAACTTAGGAGTAGTATTTATGTAATTTAAAATTATCCTGAAAAAAAATCATGGAACGGTATCTCTGGTATTTACAACGTCTAGGTGAACGTATTATTTAGGAAACACAACACATAGGTTCGAGTAAACCTTGGATGTTGTCTATTATACTAGAACAAGAGAGAATAGAAAGATACCCTAACCGATCACAACATACCAGGAAACGCACTGTATGCCACCAACCATTTCATGGCTTATGCCTTATGGGACCAACAAAGTAGCAGCACATGATCTGTTCCGAATAGAGTCTTCTCACAAATATACAAAGCCCACACTGTACCCAAAGATTGAATCATTACAGGAGAACTCATCGATCTTCTCTCAACTACACTCCTAACAATACCAAATCATTACTAATATATGACCCAAATCACAGTGCCCGGCTGAGCTGAGAACGAAGACAAGAGCAAAAAGACCAAACACCACTTGCTCTACAAACCCTACAATCTATTACCAACACTAACATGATCTGATGGGTGATAATGATGTTTGACAGAACAGATGGCCACCTTTTCTTCCTTTCTATATCTCCTCTTTTATGTGGCAGGGTGACCTGGATGAACAGGCTCACCTCCTTTCCCCTTGTTAGCTCCATGTGGGATGTACATTTATTAACCGCTGGTATCTCCTGTCTTTCCCTCTCTCGGGTCAATTCTATCTATGCGTGTTTTTCGTATATACACCACCAATTGTATATGTATCACAAGGCTAACTGACAGTCCCCATGCGCCTAAGCCAGATTAACAACTGCTGTTGTCTCCAACAAATTATGTCCAAATGAGAGCACCTGAGCAAAAACATGTAAGATTCTCACTAGAATAAGATGACGACACTTCAATATCCAAATGATGCTACCATTTTCAATTTTTCTTCTTCCAGAACTTAAGCACTTGTAGCAAATGTTGTTTGGCAGTTTATAGTAACTAGGTTACCAGGCTATGAACACGTCCTTGTGTTTCAAAAGAGGGGAGGGATTATATACCTGATGTTCAGCTATCCATCTTCAATGCCCCTTGCTCCTTGTCTCCACAGCCGAACCATCCTTGAGTGCTTCTCGAGCTTCGTTTTCTTTTCCTAACGAAAATAAGGCCGCAGCCTGAAGATAAAATGCAGTTGGCCATGTAGGAAATATCGCCAGAGCCTGCACTGCATCATCCAGAGCTTGTTGTGGCATGTCATTCATGAGATATGACAAGCAACGCCTCGCATAAATTGTTGGTGAAACCATGGTACCAACATCAATGAACTGCATGACAATTAAGAAGATGATAAAAAATGAACTCCAGGAACAGAGATTTGTGATCAAATAAACCAGCTTAAAGCTACATTTTTCCAAAAGAAAGATATATGGCCAAGCAACTTAATCGTGGTTGTTACAAAAGATGGAGCACACCAAATTCAAGCCATATTATAAAAATCATACATGGTGTCATGGATTAAGTATGACCCAATGATAACAAATGACAACTTAAGAGAAACCAGATAGGCAAATGAGCGGCAACCTGAGAGTAGCAATCAATGGCCATGCTAAAATCCTTTTGTCGAAATGCAGTGTCACCCATCTTCTTTGAGTCAATAGTAGCTTGCATTTGATTAGTCCACATCTGAAATGAGAGCTGCAACCAAAAAGAAACAAGTTAGGTGAAATACTCCTAACAGAAATATTAAAAATCCACTAAACCCTAATACATTGTTATTCATTTATTTAAAACCCAAATAAATTATCATTCGTATAAAATATAAAGAATAAACCTGGACATCTCACCATTAAGTACACATCAAGTAGACAGTGAATCAAAGGGGGAAAAACACTTGCCTCATTTGCTGTTCCCTCATCATCTTTATAGCCAGCTGTTTCTAGGTGTTCATGTATTGCAGTAAGATCCTTTCTGGAGCAAGCTTCAGCAAGAGGAGAAAGATGAATTGATTGAAGAGTAAATGCACCACCACGGGGCTTATCCATCATATCGTAAGATGGGGACTGCAAAACATATCAATAGTATCACAATCTTGACTTCAAAACATTTAAGTAGACAAATTAAGGAACAGGGACATGCTTTAATGCATACTGGAGGTGCATGGCAAGATATATATTCACCTCAACATCCTTCTGAAGAGAAGCCAGTGCAAGAACCAAAGATCTTACATTAGGCCGCTCTCGTGGTTCATAATGCAGGCACCTTGAAGCTAAACGCATCAGTTCTGTTCCTTCTTCATTTGAAAATTGGCCCTCTAAACAGGAGTCTATGAGCATACTGAAGTTTCGATCACGAATCAGGTCAAGAGCCTGGACATATGTGCAGTAAATCAGTAACGTTACAACCAAACATTATTCTGATTATCCTTCTTAAGTTTTATCCAGTTATTAAATATTTTGCACTCCATCGAACTGTCACTTTTCCAAATTATGCAAGTCGAGGCATGTACAGGTGCAGTAAAGTTCAAAGTAAAATACTGGTCTGTTCATTTATCCCACATAGATCCATCATTACAGCGCCCTTCAACATGCTTTCAAGTTTAAACTATGTAAATGATCATGGTCATGACAGAACTACGATGAAAATGATCAGAGTAACATAGATATACTGATAAAGAAATCAAGCCAAGAATATTTACATGGCTAGGAGGAATATGCTTCCCACTAAGAACATCCAACAACAATGTACCAAAGCTGTATATGACACTTTCCGGAGTTATTCTTCCTGCAGGTAAAACTCAACCGTTAGAGGCAAAAAATAGCTTTAAAAGCTCAATGACTAAAATGTATGCTCACATGTGCACTAGGCCAAGGCAATACAAGTTACAAAATGAAAACTCCATTTATTGCAACTAAAAAAATTCAATTCATAATGCCTCCTGCTAACTGCTATTCACATCCAGCACCCACATCTTGGTGAATGGCCAGCCAGTTTCATCACCGTGGTGTTCATTAGGCCTTGCTTCCCATGATCTTTGTGGTTGGGATGGACGTTCCGCATCGCCTGGTCACTGCACCTGAACAGCATGGTTTGCTGGCTGAGGCGAGAGGAGACGAGGTGAGTGTCACACGTCCTTGTATGCTGACCACGTCATTGTAATCCTCGAGCCAGATCACCAGAACTGCAACATCATTCTGCGCCTCCTGGTGTTCTTTGGCATGGCTACAGGTATGCACATGAAAAGCTGACAAGATAGCGGTCATCACCCAGCACCTGACCTGTCCGATCCAAGAATCTCCCATCGAGTATCTTGGAGTGTCCCTCTCAATCTGGAAAGCCAGGAGACTACTAGCCTCTTCTGGATAAGATCGACAGCAAGTTTGCCAGTTGATGGAATGACATGCTGAAAAAAGGAGGGGGCTTAGCCGTGATGCAGTCCGTGATGTCTGTTCCATCTACACTATGCTTGCTGTCGAGATGCTGAATTGTCTTAGGGAAGCCAACGATAAGAAGCAGTGAAACTTCTTCTGGCGTGCTCACCGGGATGCTAATGGCTGCAATTGCACAGTAGCTTGGCGCGAGGTTTGCCGTTCGGTAGAGCTTGGCGGTCTCAGTATCGAAGACACCAGGAAGATAGGATGGCTGCTGCGCGCGCATAGGCCTGACCTCCAAACCTTAGGCAAAATTCCCATTCAAGGTCAACCACCACATCTGTGGTTAAGTGCATGCTGCTTCCAAGGTGGTTGTCAGCGAAAGCAACCGAGCGCTATTCTGGACAGGCCGCTGGATTGAGGGGCAAATCTATCACAGAGCTGGTCCCTATGGTCTTGGCAGTGGTTGGGACTTGTCTGGTCAAGGGGCGGCCGGGTAGTGCTGGGTGGCAGACATCTCAAGGGCGCTCAACATGCAAGGAATTCTTGAATTCCTCCACTTGGTTGAGATCATCGATGCTATGGTTCTGCCCCCCTCAGAAGACCAGTTCATCTGGTGCTTCTCGACATCTGGGCAGTACACGTCAAAGTCTGTACACGCCGAGTTGTTCACCGGTTTGGTCGAATCACCTCTCTGGCATTCAATCTGGTGAGGCTGGGCACCTGGGCTGCTCTCAAGTGCAAATATTTTGCCAGGCTCACCACTAAGAAGGGGTGCAGGAATTCAGATCTCCTGGAGCGTGCCGGCCTGCAGCACCAGGATGCTTGCCCTCTTTGCGACCAGGAAGACAAAACCATCTCTCATCTCTCTCAGGCTGTGCGTTCGCCAGACAAGTCTGTTGAGGGGCTTCGTGTCTTTCATCTTCAGGCCATTGCATCTCAACCTGATGACAACTTCAACACCTGGTTAGAGAATGCGGCAACCCGGGCTGGACCAGACAAGACAAAAGGAGCGTGTTCACTCATCATCCTAAATTAACAATGTGGTGGCTCTGGAACATGCGCAAGGACTGCATGTTCCAAGGTGCTTCACCAGATTGCCCGGCACTGGTTGATCACATCATTAGCGAAATAGTGGATGAACGCTGGAGCTAAAGTGCGCAGGAGACTGCCTCTGCACGCTCGGCTTTCCGACTTAGCTTAGGCTCCTGTCCCTGTACAGTTCCTGTTTTTGTTTTAGCTTTTCTTTTTAGTAGCCTAGGTAGTTTTTTTCTTAGTCGCTTCTTTCTGTTTTCTCTGGTTGTATGGTTTGCGTCATTTCGATGCTCCTCTTCTTAATACAAAAAGACACACAGTCTTCTGCGTGTTCGGTACTAGAATGGTCAAAGAGCAAACTGGTATTGTATTAATTGAAAACATGCATCAATCCCGTGACTAAAAGAAAAGGTTATTACAATATTAATCCCTCCGTAACTTAATATAATATGTTTTCTGGCACAGTCATAGTGTCAAAAACGCTTATATTACGTTATAGAGGGAGTAGAATTTATCTCCTCCCTTCTATGTAACTGCAGAAGGCTATAGTTTGCTATGCAAATACATCAAAATATCACATAACGGTGTAAGCTAATTTCATACACTCACCAGATATACGAGCCACCTTCAGTGAATAGACAAATTAAGTTGCAAAAACACCAAGTTTCTGATAATACTGACAGCATTTTTTGATGGTATTGTAACAAAAATGCCAGACATAAGTCACATAACTAGTGGCCAGTGATATCTGCATAGCAACAAAACCTGACACAAGGCTCTTTCTCTAAACAATCACACTAAAGGTAGCTATTATAAGCTATTTTTAGCACATTCTTGGAATTAAGGGCTCACCAGTCCTCATATATTCAGGAGGAGTGAATGCCAAATTTGTGCTGTAACTTTTGCCATCTCGACTGTTCTTCATTAGGCCGAAACATGAAAGCCTAGGGTTGCAGTCCTGCAGGGTGTCAAATATTAACAATCTCGAAAGTTGCAAACATAGTGATATTGGCAGGGTGATGTCTACATTTGAATACCAGTACACATGATACTCACATCATCAAACAGAACTCTATATGCATTAAGATCATGATAGAGAGCCCGCTCCTTGCTTACGCAGTAGTCTAAAGCCTCGGCAAGATACAGAACAACCCGTAATCTCATGGGCCATACCATTGCCTGTGACTCCCCTGTGAAATGGAAAATGTGATGTGAAATAAGAATCACATCTTGATGAACATAAAAGGAATAACTGAGCAGGGCATAAGTAGTAGTACTGTATAACAGCCATTATACTGTGAATGTGATCGGATTAACAGTGCGAAAATGCTTCTCTTTATGGGTATATCGTTAGCATGAGAAAGATTTCACAAATACGCAAAATAACAGACAACATAGTCTCTTTTCTTTGCTGCAATCAAGCATCCAATTTTATTATGCACATGTTCATTTAAGTACATTTTCAGCACATGACTATGTGCAAACTGCTAAATACTCATCGTGCAAACTACACATCAAAAATCATAATTGCAGCCTCCTACAGAAACATTCTCAACCACGGCTTTGGTGGAACTAAAAGGGGAAATAGATGAAATTAACAAGATTTCTTCACAAAGACATAGCTACAACATCAAGAGATCAACTCACAATGGAACAGATGCTTCGCCAGTGTGTCATTGGGCATGTACTCAGCAACAAGCAATCTTTCATCGGCTTCACAGCAACAACCAAGCAAATTTACGATTCTTTTGTTCCGGAGCTGGCCAACAGACTTAGCTTCTTCCTGAAAGCATAACACCATTTCCTAAGGGTCACTCCTCAGGGTTCTGAATTTTGTACTGGGCCAGTTGCAAAATTTGAAGAAAGATTCTAGTCCAGACAAAAGGACACAATTTGCATTATTAACTCCCTTTTGGGTTGAAGCTAGCAGATGCAGAGTAAGAGTAAATCGGTAAGCTAAATGTAGCAGCTGGTGCATGTAAAATATTTTGGCAGCAAAACATAAATACAGGTGATATCCAAGAAAAGCAACAGGTACCGTCCGAAAACCACCAAAATGCGTGTGGATGACTCTATTTTCAGGATGGAGTGGACTAGAAAACTAGCGAAACGATTAAAGGTGGAGTCTTGTGGATACGCAAGGGATTCCCACCATGAACTGGCGTGGGTCGGGCCAGGCAGAGCGGCTGAAGCGCTTGACGGCGATCCGGCGCTGGGCGTCGAGCTTGCCCTTGTAGACGACGTTAGGCGCCTTGTCGCCGCTTTCGGAGATGATGTTCTCGGCGGCGAAGCCCGAGGTGGCGAGGCGCAGCTGCTGGAAGGTGAACTCCTGGAATGGCGGGAGGTCGTACCAGTCCCCCGCCGCCACCTCCCCATCTGAAATATCCTCAATCAGCACACAGGGCAAGAAGGATGCTCCAGATCAAAATCGAAACCGATAGGGGACGCACCGGCGGCGTCGGGCTTGAGCTTGAGGTCGTCCACCCCATTGTGATCGGACTCGCGGCAGCAGCAGCAGCACAGCAGCCTCCACGGCGGCGCCCCCATTTCCAAGAAACCGAAAGCGGGGGGTGGGGAGATGGGTCTTGGCGGATCTGGGGAAGCGAACAGCGCGAGGGGATGCGGAGTGGGCGGCAGGTAAGGTGGGTTGACGACGAAGCGGCGGGCGCGGGTAGGCGGGCACCGGCACGCGCGGACTTGTTCGTCTTCAACCTCCCTTTTTCGGTTGATTCGGCTCGAGATTTTCGCTTTCCCGCACGCCTAACGAGACTTTTGAGTTGGAGCTGGCGAGTATGAACTCTTCCTCGTTTTTGTTTTCGCTCGCGGGATCCACGCGGAGAGGACCCAGGACGGCATCGCCAGCCATGGCGTAGCGACGGGAGCACCTTTGTGACGGCAGTGGGGCCGGACTTTGACAGCGGTAGTTACAGATACTCCGTATTTGTTTACTGTACTGTACTGGAGAGAATAATTTAGTTCTCATTATGATTGTGACGGTAGAAAAATCTTTAAATTCAGGGTCATGATATTCACCGCGGTATATTAGACTACTCACAATGGGGAGTAATATAGAGTAATAACGTACATATGTTATTAGTCTAAGTTACTATCTTCATAATGAATAGTAACATAGGGGTAGTAATATTGAGTCTATCATTTACTTTCTCCGTTCCTAAATATAAGTCTTTTTAGAGATTTCACTAGAGAGCTACATACGGAGCAAAATGAATGAATCTATACTTAAAATTATGTCTATATACATCCGTATGTAGTCCTTTTAATGAAACCTCTTAAAAGACTTATATTTAGGAACCCCGAGTATTAGGCTATAGACTCATCTTACCTTGCTATCCGTTATGTTACTCATAGAGATAGTAACATGCTAAGTTACTCAATTTCACTTTCTTCTCATTTATTAGTTGACAGATCATACTTTTTGCTTAGGTGGCACTTATGTTATTATCTATGTTACTTCCATTGTGGATAGCCTTAGACATCCGTTCGCACATCGTGTATGTTGTACACAGAAGGCAACACATACGGATTGTGTGTGGGTGAACAATAGAGCTGCCCATATGTGTGGGCGCACCTGCTTCGTGCCACACACACAACAAATACTACCCATTCCCACCCATGTGTGTGGCACGAAGCAAATCTATCCACACGTCCTGCCGTAGCTACGCCAGTTACCCACGGGTTGACACTTTAGTTACCAGCAGGGTGTCACTTTAGTTATCCACGGGATGGCAACTCTAGTTATCTAGGATGACAAATGTAGTTGTAAAAGCATGGCAATTCTCAATGGTTTGGTTAACTATAGTTACCCGCGGGGTGACACTTTAGTTACCCGAAGATAGTTGTTATGTGTGTTTACCTAGTTGTCGCGTGTTGTCCAATCATAGTTGTCATGTATGATTAATCGTAGTTGTCATGTGTGTTTACGTGTTTATCACGAACGTGCAAATGCAGTTGTCATCTAGCAACGAATCATAGTTGTCATGTGTGTTTACGTAGTTGGCACATACACGCAACTGTAGTTGTCATCTAGCAACGTACGAGCGTCATGTGGACGAAGAGAAGTTTGCCGACACACGCGTGGACTAGGTGGTGACTGCGTGGGCAGAAACCGGTTCGCCCACACGGCATAGCTGGCAACCGCGTGTTGTGGATCGTGTAGGCGAACTCTCTAACGCCCACACACACGATGATACCTACGTGGCACTATAATTCCAATGGATTTTTTTAAGATTCATGCAAAATAAAGATCAACATGAATAAATGCGTGTGGGTGAAGTACAAACGCATGCGGACGTTATCATTTGGGTAAATTCACTATATGTTTCTAAAAACAACTCCAACACGACGCAAACATACACCCGTGGTTTGCTCTTTTATTCGTTTGAATCGGTTATGCGTTTTTCAACCAATGCATCCAAAGCAATATAAGCTTTAAAAAAAGTCAACGGTCATGCCAGCGTCCATAGTTCTTGTCGGCCGCAATGCTAGTGGGTGGCATACATGCCGACGCATATGCCAGCGGTCGACACAATTGTCGGTGTGCATGTTATCGGCCGGCACACACAAAAGATGATAGTTCAACCACGCCATACATCTTGGTCATGGTCATGCCGGCACATTACCCGGCATCGACGTGCTATCGGTCATAGATCAATCATCAAGCTTCAGAATCTCCTTTTACATCTTCTCGAATCAAGGCCTTGTTTCTGGAAAACCGTGCTTAAATCCAAAGTCATGATCTCGAACTCCTTCATCATGCAAGCGAATGCCACTTATTTTTGCTTTGGTTTTGGCATTAGTCGTCTCTATCTCGAGCTTCTTCGCTTGCATGTCTGCCTCCATCTCTAGCTTATTTGCTTGCATTTTCGCCTCCATCTTTAGCTCCTCTTTATCTTGTCAACGTTTTCATCTCTTGCTTACTTTTGGGTCATCATGCCTTTGCAAGGCAAATGTTACTGCATTGCGCTTCTCCTCCTTCTTGGAGTTGGTCTTTCCCAGGGCCGCTTCTCTCCCTCAACACGGCCCTTGATGGCCTGTGGCCCTTTATTCTTCTTAAGGACGACATATTTCTCCTTGAAATTCTCATCACGTTGTGAAGGACTAAGCGCAATGCAATGGAAGTTGCGCGACTGCTTCACGGCGGACCACGACCTATAATATGGAGCTTCATCTAAGGTGAGCACATATTTAACATTCATAAATCTCTCTTTTGTGCCCAGGAATGATACATGCAAGCATCCACTAGTGGAGAGACGTCATATACAAAAAGTTTTTAACCCCTTTTAGTGACGCATCTTCAAACCGTTACCTTGCCATTGTGTGTGATGGGGGGTCCATCGCACACGCTACCAAAATTTGTTTGTGATTGGGGATACATCCTACACAATTTAACACAAAACAGTGTGCAATTTGAATTAGCATCACACATAGTTATTTCATAAAAATTGTATGTAATGTGCGAGTCATTACAGACGATTAAAAATACAAAAAATGTGTGTCATGTAAATGCCATCACACACAATTGTATCCAGAAAACTTGTGTGATCTTAACAGCGTGTTAATTAGTCCTAAAATCAGCTAGACAATAATAAATTTACTATGATCATCTTTTGACAAACAAACATAACGTAAAACACGTACATTCAAAATTCATTATATGATTTCTTTTCAAGTTTTGCCATACAATATACAAAAGTACAAACATACCATCTCCAATCACACGACAGCCAACACATACAACTAACAATCATATCTAATATGTCGTAAAGCTTTATCAGTCTCTTGTTTATCAATTACATCATCTGTCAGACCTTCTCGGATTTGTTTTTGTATCTCATTGTGAAAAACAAGAGAAAAGGGTGTCAAGGTCAAAAAAGTACACAACTACGCAAAAGCAACGCTTTGGTGCCAAGGCTCATTTGCACATTCGATGCATAAAAAATTCAAACAAATAGTAAATTTTTTTTAAAAAAACTATTTTTTACATGGTAGAGAATTTGGTGTGCTTCAAATTTCAGATCATTTGAACATTTGAGTAGCCCTCAGCAAAAAGACAAATTTTGGGTTTGTAAAAACTTTACAATTCATGTATTGTTTTGACACAATTTCTCTTTTTAGCTATCAGCTACTCATATTTTCAAATGAGCTAAAATTTGAAGTGTACCTCACGCACTAAATTATCTAACATTAAAAAAATGGATTTTGTATCTATTTTTTATGATTTTTTATATTAGATACTCATGTATCCTACTTGAAGTTAGTTCTTACACTAGTTATGCATACTTTTTTTTCTCAAAAAGTATCGAAAGAGAAAGTTCACGACTTCACAAGAAAGCATTTTGTAATTAGTTTGACGTCTTGGGAAATCTCGATGGATAAGGAGAATTAATAATATATTGAATGGCTAGAGACATCATACTTAGACATATAAAAAACAAGATTATATTAGTACTATCCGGAAAGCTAGCTAGCAGCTAGGCTGATGGATGGATTCTTGGAAAGAAACACACAAGAAGCTAGCTTACATAAGCACGAACTGCGCCTCCATTACATTGCCTCTGGGGTGCAAAACTTGTTGAAGCAGTTGTGCCACCGGACACAGCTCCCGGAGTTGGACGACCGCTTCCTGTTCAATCTCTTCATCAATAAGAATTCAGTACATATGTGTGTGTTTTCTTGCCATTTGATTTGTGTCCTTATATATTAAAAAATTATGAAAACATTTTCAAATTTTTACTACAATATAGTGAGGTCATATATTGATACCATGCCAAGTTTCATATTTATTACATATCATCAACATTTTTCAGAATTAAAATACAAATAAACTTCATGTTCATGATTGATTCTTATCACATAGACATTTGAACTTTATATTTATTTCTTGTATGAGGCATATACATATACGCAATACCCTAAATATGATTTTTAAATAATTTTTGTGTATTGTTTTTTGTACTCGTAGTTCAAACTTGAATGTATCAGTTAAATGACTCGAAATATAGTTAATGACTCGAACATAGCAAATGAGCTTCGAAAAAGTCAAATTTTAATATGAAGGATTCTATGATGTATCTTAATTACAGAAAAGTAAACAAGGACAAATGACAAAGGAAATATTAGTTTGTCATGAACTTGGTGCATTCACTCTCGAAATCATGACCGTTCCTCGGATGTTGATGTACATAAGAAATGTAAAACCTTCTCAAATTTGTACCACTTCATAGTGAGGTCATATCATGACACTATGTCAAGTTTTATATTTTTCAGACTGCATTTATAATTTTTATAATTTAAATACCAATAAACGTCATGTTCGCGGTTGATTACTGCCATATATATATACTACCATACGGGAGTATATATAGTAATTTATTATTTTAATTATGTTCATATACTATATATAAGATTTTTTAAAGTGAGTTACATGAAAAAATTATAAGTTGGCCCATAATTTTTATTATATTTATAAATACGTACATGTTTGTATATAAAAAACACACAAAATATGATACATACTACAAAAAAGTATATATATACTACTTAAACATTATTACATATTATATATTACGCATACATACTCTTCGATTTGATAGATAATATATACAACATACAAAATGCAAGTGCTGGTGTATATATATATAGATATACTTAATACCCTAAATATGATTTTTCAAATCATTTTTGTGTACTATTTCATGCACTCATAATTTAAATTTGAATTATATCCATTAAATGACTAGAAATGTAATTAATGACTCAAATATAGTAAACGAGCTCCGAAAAGTGGTGAATTTTAATATAAAATATTATATGGTGCATGTTAAGTGTAAAGAAAAATTTAAAGTCAAATGCCGAAGGAAAATGTCAGTTCGCCTTCAAACTTATCGCAAAAACCATTATTCTTGAGAAAATAATAATTTCAGACATCACACATGGTTTCATTTAGAAAAGTGTGTACGATGATAGACTACGTCACACACATTATATGCAAGTGTGTAAGACATTACACGCGTTTACGTTTTTAATACCATATGCAATGTTATGCTATATCACACACATACTTTTTGTAAAAACTGTGTGCATCACATCACGGTTGTATTATAATAAATGTGTCTAATGTCAGACTATATCACACACATATTATTTGTAAAAACCGTGTGCGAAGCATCACACACATTTACGTTTTTAAATTGTGTGCAATAATAGGCAACATCACATATGCAATTTTTGCAAAAAAATGTTTGTGCGGCATAAAATTATGTTTTCGAAATGTGTGTGATATTATGACATCGCACACGCATTTTTTTCAAGGACACCGACATCATCGGCACGCCACCATTCTTCTATATTGGCCGTCCACAACGAGTGGAGAACGTCCCCGTAACTACGAAGCCTTGAGGTCTACATCGACGATCTCGTACTGTCGCCATCTTCAAGCAACGCCGCCACATGGTGTCACCCAAGTCTACTCTGACTTATACATCAACACGCTTCCACAACATCGTCCAAGATTCGACGAGGAGAAGCCACTTCACTGACATGTCTTTCTCCAATGAAGCTATCCATATCTTGCCGGGCACCGTCGAGGCGAAGGCAAGACATCCAGTTCGATACCGACGAGGCAGACACCACGAGGCTGAGCACCGACAAGGCGAAAGCAAAACATCTAGTCTGACACCTACGAGGCGGACACCATGAGGCCGGGTGCTGACGAGGCGAAGGCAAGACATCCAGTCCAAACCGACAAGGCGGACACCACAAGGCCTGATACGTCTTCAACGTATCGATAATTTATGAAGCATTCATGCCCTATTTACCCAAGTTTTATATAGTTTTGAGACACTTTTAAATTATTTGGTGGAACTAATCCGGACTGGCCCTATTTTCCGCAGAATTATCATGGTGTTGTTTTTGTGCAGAAAATAAAAGTTCTCGGAATTGAACGAAACTTTTGGCGATTTTTTTTATGGATCAGAAGAGGCCCACGGAGCACCTGAGATGTGCGAGGGGGTGGCCGAGGAGGCCACAAGCCCAAGGGCGCGCCTTCCGAGCTTGTGGGCGCCTCGGGCGCCTCCGAGACTTAAAGCCTACGCCCAAAAATCCTATAAATCCTGGAAACCCCCAAAACAGAAGAAGAACTTACGCTCTGACCGCAAGCCTCTGTTCCGAAGCGATATCATCTGGAGCCTTTTCTAGCACCCTGTCGTAGGGGGAAATCATCACCGGAAGCCATCTTCGTTATCCCGACAGTCTCTGATACGTCTGCGTCGTATCTATAATTTCTGATATTTTCATGCCAATATTCTACAACTTTCATATACTTTTGACAACACTTTATATTATTTTTTGGGACTAACTTACTTATCCAGTGCCTAGTGCCAGTTTCTGTTTTTTGTTTCGTAGAAATTCCATATCAAACAAAGTCCAAACGCGTATTTTTTTTGAAGATTTTGTTTGCAATATATGCGAATTTTGGGAAGAAAAATCAAAGCAACATAGTGCCCGAGGGAGGCACAAGGTAAGAGAGCGCGACTAGGGGGGTGGTTGCGCCCTGGTAGCTTGTGCCTCCCCCTTAAGTCGGTTGGGGCCCTACTTGCTCCGCAAGAAAGATGACTTAGCAAGGGGATTATTGCGTATTGGAGTAAAGAGGACTTGATGTTTAATGCTATGGTTGAGTTTTACCTTAATGATCTTTAGTAATTGATGATGCTTGCGAGAGTTCCAATCATAAGTGCATATGATCCAAGTACGAAAAGTGTGTTAGCGTATGCCTCTCCCTCATTGCATATGATAAATATCTACCGTGTTATATTCAATTGCCTAGGGACAAACCTTTCTCTTGCGCTACAAAAAGCTTTCTACTAAACAACTAACTTAATTAATATTTTTCTACACGACCCCTAAATTTTATTTACTTGTTCTTTATTTCCTTGCAAAACCAATTATTACACCTACTAAGTACTTCTAGTTTCCTTCCCACAAAATAGTTCATACTTGTACTAGGTAGTAAGCGTTAGCGTGCATCGAGTTCTATCGGTGGTCGGTAGAACTTGAGAAATTATTAATTCTACCTTTAGCTCCTCGTTGGGTTTGACACTTGAGGGATTCCGGGACTAAGGGGTCGGACTCATGGGCTGCCCTATGATTATCATTGGAGGCTGAATTACAAGATGACGCGTTATCCAGAAAGGATTGTTCCGAAGCCTTGGTGTACACTCCAAGTCAAGATGATAATATCAGCATGGTTACTCCTTAATGTAACCGACATTGTGTAACCCTAGTACCCCCGGTATCTATACAAACTCCTAGGGTTTTAGACCACAACATACGATCTCGAGGTAGATCAACTATGTATTCGATACTCCATCATCAATATAAACAAGAGTAGGACGTAGGGTTTTACCTCCATCAAGAGGGCCCGAACCTAGATAAACATCGTCTCCCTTGTCTCCTATTATCCATCGATCCAAGATCCACACTTCATGAACCCTATCAGAGATTCACCGGTTTTTACACCGACATTGGTGCTTTCATTGAGATTTTCGCTGAAGGATCGATGGCTCGCTTGATAACCAACGATGGCATCAACACCGGGGACATCTTCGTCCCCGGCCAGCTCCCCGCATTCAACAACGTTGTTTCGCGCATCGAGGCGGTTGGTCTCCCCGTCCGGATCGTCGGGTTTGCCCCGGATCAGGGAATAAAGTTTGGTGACCTAGATTATATCACCAATGCCCGAGGTGATTTGGTTCTCACTGGGCTCTGGACTTCATCTGATGAGCCCATAAACCCCGAAGCCTTGACTTCGGGTCTCCTCCCCGACCTCATCTCCGGGACGGCACCCACCTCGTATCTAGCCTTGAGCACGGATCCAACCATGGCGTTCGAAGATCAGGGGTTAACTATGGCCGAACACACTCCCTGTACCGACGCATCGGAGATCAACTCCGCCAAAACCCCGAAGACTAGTCTAGCCAACCTCTCGCTATCAGACGAGATGCTGCCCTGGATCCAAACTATGGAAACTTTGGATGACTTGGGCTCGACCTACGTTTAGTTCAGCCTCGACCCAGTCGCATGGAATTTTGTTTCCCACCCACCACCCACTTGATTGCCAGTATCGAAGACTTAACCCATATGCTGGACTTCTCCTCAGATGAGGCCGAAAATACGTATATGAATGTCGACGCACATGCTCCTCCCACAACTGGACAATGGACAACCACCTCCACCTACGATGTGTACATGGTGGACACCCCTGGCAATAAGGACAATGGTGCCACAAGGAAGAGGAGAGACGACACCCCGATGGAAAACAGTGGCGACAAGCCACCCAAGCGCCATTGTGAATGCAAAAAATCCAAGGCACGCAAGGACAAGGAAAGCAATACGGGCACGGAAGAAAATGCTACCCCGGACAACCCAGCAAACCCCATTGACCCCGCTGCTCCTGAACAAAAGCTCGATGGTTCGGAGGGGCGTACGAATCTGGAAGAACCCGAGGACCTCAACAATTCTGATGACAACAACTACCTTCCTCGTTCCGAAGAGGAGGATAGTCTCGGAGGCGAGGAATTCATTATCCCCGAAGACCCGCTGGATCAAGAATAGTTCAAGCGGCAACTCATAGCCACCGCGTGGAGCCTCAAGATGAAACAGAAGCAAATCAAAGCCGAACAAGACACCCTCAACGACAGATGGATGCAAGTCCTAGCCGTCGAATAAGGGTACAACCATGAATGGCATGGACAAAACAAAAGTTACCCGCATCACCGGATCCTGCCAAAATTTGACGTTGACACCTTTGATCCCGCACTCCTGAGACAGACTCAGGGCGATTAGCCAAATCGGCCTCTCGAAGATGGATTAGGACAGCTCGAGAAGCCGGAGACCAACCCAAATACCCTCGCAGAAGAAGGAAAGAGCCAACACAGCCCAAACACCCATCCGACCTGCAACACAACTTGAATGCTAAAGCAGGATAAACAAGATCCATCTATGGATCCAGAGGGAGCACTCCCGCTAGACGGGACGAGTACCAAACTCGGCTCGATCAGAACAATAGATTTCGGGAACCACATTGGGCCAGGATTCCATCCGACCTCCAGCATGACGTAGCTCGGGTTAGGGGCGCCGCTCACCCAATATGATTTACAGACGAGGTGATGCAACACCAGTTCCCTGAAGGGCTTAAACCCGTAAATATAGAACAATACGACGAGACAACATACCCAACAGTGTAGATCGAAGACATTCTTCTCCACAATCATATGGCCCGAGGAGATGACCTCCATGCCATAAAATACTTACCATTGAATCCAAAGGGACCAACACGACATTGGCTGAGCAGCCTCCCCGAAAAGTCCAATGGGAGTTGGGAAGAGGTCAAAGATACTTTCCGAGCTAACTTTCAAGGTGTTAGAGCATATATCTCCATATGTGATTTTGGTAATTGATGACAATTCCTATGGACTAATGGTTGCCTTAAGTTATATTTATAGGATTTGTCCATAGGCACTTCTTGAAGTCCATCTGTTGGGTTCAAGGAGTTTATATGATGACCAAGATGGTATTCAAGGTATTATCCAAAGAATGGTCATAGAGACACAAGGTTGATCAAGATCTCAGACAAAGAGTAAATCAAGATGATCAACACACAAAGCGTACAAGATGTACCAAGAGGGATCAAGTGATCCCATGGTATGTTAAGCATTGTCCATTACGTGTTTGTGTACTAACCCATGGTCTTCGTGAGAGTTCTATGTGGGGGTTAGGTGTGTTTCCATGGGCTTGCGTCAAAAGGAAGATATCATACAACCCATGAAGGATGACGTAAAGTGGTGATCGTCATCAAGATTGCGGTGTGCAAGTTCAAGTGGATCAGCATGAATATATCATGCTTGAAGCTTGCCGTCCATTGTGGTGGCAATGGACTTGTGAAGATATGCTGAAGAGCGGCTCATCCATAGTGAGTATGGGGGAGCAATCAACTAGTCTTCATCAAGCCAACGCAATCAACAAAGGTGGTCCATCTTGAGGAAGCCAAGATCATCATCATCTATCTCAAGAGGTCGAGGTGCAAGGTATAGGTTTGCCCTTGCTAGGTTTTCTGTTTTAGGATAGATTGTTGTACTGTCAAGGGGGGGGGGGCTCTCGAGTTAGTAGCTTGATCGTATTGTTCGTTGAGAGCTCAAACCATTTGCATCCTTGCATCATACTTCTTGGTTCTTATTTGGTGTTTCTCTTTGTGAGTTTTAGAGCTTATGGTCATCTTCATGACAAGCTAGAGCTCATTGAAAACGGAGTTCATATGCATCTACTATGATGTTTCCGATGTTGGAGTTTTTGCCGGTTCTTCATTCATAAGAGGTGTCACATCTCTATATCATTGGCATTTTCATATCTGCATGGTCTTAAGATTCGGAGCTCTTGTCGTCCTGAATCCAACAAGCTTGGGTTTGCTCGATTCGGAGCTCGTATGCGAAAGTTATGGCTATTTCAGTGGCGAGCAGTAGTACCGCTGGACCTAGCGGTAGTACCGCTAGAGCTGGTGGTAGTACCACTGGCCCTAGCAGTAGTACAACTAGAGCTGGCGGTAGTACCGCTGTCCCAGTGGTAGTACCGCCCCTGGTCAGCGGTAGTACCGCTCCAGGACTTAAGTACCGTCATCCTTGCGGCTGTACTACGTCAGACTTTTTGTGAAGACTTTCTTGGTGGTGGTTGGCCCGGTAGTATCTTTGCGCTACCATGGGCTCAACGGTAGTACCGCTGGAGGGTCAGCGGTAGTACCGCTGCAGGGTCAACGGTAGTACCACTGCAGCCAGCGGTAGTACCGCTCGGCTCGGGCTGTAAGTGGGGGTAACGGTCTGATTCCTTCCCCCACTATATAATGGGGGTCCTCTTCCCCCTTGGCCTGATCCATCTATAGAGCTCATGTTCTTCCCCCATTGTCGACCTTATTAGAGCTTGCTAACTCTCAATCCCTCCAATGATTCTTGCTTGTTCTTGAGGGAAAAGAGACAGGAGATCTAGATCCACATCTCCACCAATCACTTTCTCCTCTATGTGAGGGGAACCCCTTGGATCTAGATCTTGGAGTTCTTTGTGAGCTACTTGTTCTTCCTCTCATATTTATCCATAGCTTTTGTTGTTGTGGAGGGAGTTGAGTGTGAGGGACTTGACCACTTTGTGTGTTCTTGCCATTGCATTAGTTGCATTGGTTTGAGTTTTCCACGGTGATACGTGGAAGTGAGAAGTTGTGAAGCTTATTACCCTTTGGTACTTAGTACCCTAGAGATTGTTCTTTGTGGATGCTTTGGTGTCCTAGAAGCTTGGTGGTGTCTTGGAGCTCAATCATTGTGGTGTAAAACTCCGGGCAAGCATCGGGGTCTCCAATTGGGTTGTGGAGATTGCCCCGAGCAATTTGTACGGGTACCGGTAACCGCCCCCAAGGGTTGCCATTTGTACGGGTTCGGTGACCACCCTCAAGGTTCCCTTAGTGGAATCACGACATCTTGCATTGTGCGAGAGTGTGAGGAGATTATGGTGGCCTTAGTGGCATCTTGGGGAGCATTGTGCCTCCACACCACTCCAACGGAGATTAGCATCCGCAAGGGTGTGACCTTCGGGATACAACATCGTCTCCGCGTGCCTCGGTTATCTCTTACCCGAACCTTTTACTTATGCACTTTACTTTGTGATAGCCATATTGTTTATTGTCATATATCTTGCTATCACTTAGTTGTTTATCTTGATTAGCATAAGTTGTTGGTGCACATAGGTGAGCCTAGTTGTTGTAGGTTTTTTGCTTGACAAATTAAACATTAGTTTTATTCCGCATTTGTTCAAGCCTAAACCGTAATTATTTTAAAGCGCCTATTCACCCCCTCTAGGCGACATCCACGTCCTTTCACAAGGCACCTATGTCTGCCCCCGGTTTCTGATGACTTGAGCCACATCGTCCAACAGGCCAGTGAGTCACCCCGACAATTGTGGATCCAATTCCTGAGCAAGAAAAATCAAATCATCGGCTGTTCGGACGCTGAGGCACTAGCCTCCTTCAAGAACAATATCCAGGACGAATGGCTAGCACGAACGTTGGGGCAGGATAGGCCGAGAACAATGTCAGCGCTTACCTCGCTTATGACCCGCTTTTGCGCAGGCAAGGACAGTTGGCTAGCTCGTCAAAACAACCCTACCTAAAACCCCATCACTTCTGAAGTTGGGGACAGTGACGGGAAGCCATGATGCAACAAGTATAAGCATCAACACAATGGTGGTGACATCGAATACACGACATTCAATGCATGATTTAGCAACTCAAGGTGTGGATTATGGAAGAAGCCCTCTAAGGGGAATTAGGATGGACCCACCGCACTAGACAAAATACAGGACATGCCCTGCCAGATCCATGGCACGTCAAACAAACCTGCTACCCACACCAACCGTAACTGCTGGGTGATCAAACAGGCAAGCAAACCTACAACCGTGGACCAGGGCAAGATTCCCCACATCAAGGACGATTACGAACCGCATAGGCCAAACAATGGAGGCTTAAAGCAATTCCCTCCCAAGGTCAGAACTGTGAACATGATCTACGTCACACATATACCAAAGAAGGAGAGGAAGCATGCGCTTCGGGATGTCTATGCCATAGAGCATGTGGCCCCGAAGTTGAACCCATGGTCGACATGCCCGATCACCTTTGACCGCACGGACCACCCGACCAGTATTCATCATGGGGCTTCGGCAGCCCTGGTACTTGACCCCATTATCAATGGGTACCACCTGACTAGAGTCCTCATGGACGGAGACAGTAGCCTCAATCTGATTTACGCAGCTACAGTGAGGAAAATTGGCATCGATCCATAAAGGATCAAACCCAGTAACACCAACTTTAAAGGAATAATCCACAACATTAAAGCCCGCTGCTCGGGCACCATAACTTTGGAAGTAGTGTTCGACTCGCCCGATAACTTCTGCAATGAAGACTTGATCTTCGAGATTGTCCCTTTTGACAGCAGCTATCATGCACTTCTCGGTCGTACAATGTTCGCTCGCCTTAACACTATTCCCCACTATGCATACCTAAAGGTTAAGATGCAGGGACCCAAGGGTGTTATCATTGTCAATGGTAACACTAAGCGACCACTCTGAACCGAGAAACATGTAGTGGCTCTGGCAGCCGAAGTCCACATCGTCAATACAACTCCAAAGCTCCAGCTCGTCGTCAAGGAGAGAGGGGTGAATAAGCGAGCCCGAGTCCCATCATAATTCCTGGATTCTTCCCATGCTAAAAACAATTAGGGATACACTCCCCACATCAGTGCCTTGCTAGCCGTAAAATACGTGCCCCGGAGGCACAATTTCGCGCTCAAAATACCATGGGCCAATGTGGGGACCACATACATAAGGACCAAGTATCTGGCTTAACTGAGGTATGGTCAAAACATGTCTTCAGACAATACCAAGTACCTTAAAGGACCTACTCAAGATCATGCTCAACACACTTCGGCGGCTTCTCAAGACCTTCTCTCGCAAAGGCCCGCTCGCTGACAACTACCTCCTCTAATGGGGCACTTCCTCGAGAGCAAAGGTGCATATGTGCATCACAGCGGGGTAAAGGACATCAAGCCATCCACAAAAGATCCGGTGTAAACCTTTCCTTTGTAAATTTATTTTTATAGTATCGATAACAGTTTCTTGGGTAGATCAGATTGTATGGATAGACGTCGCGAGTTCATCAGAAATAAACACCATTTTTTCACGGTCCCATGGCAGTCATTTATATTGCATAGCCTTTTTCCTTTTTTCTCCTTTTCCGCTCTTCGACACCAATACAAGCCAGTTTGATACATATTTTTGATACGATCAGCTAATTGGTCGGGGGCTTGACCATAAAGCTCTCCCCAAGCATCACCCCGACACCATTTTTCTACCATGTTTGTTCGGTGTCTTGGATATTGCGTTATATACATTGGTTCTGAATTATATTTTGGGTCAATAGTTGGGTTGCCCGACTCCTGTGCTTACCCTTTTATGTTCCTCATGTCTGGCTAAAGGGATAAAGGGAGAACCACTGTGATTGTACTTCTAGCTCGCGTACTTAAGTACCTCAGTGGATAAAGCCGAAAAATGACCATCATAATAAGCATGACCAGGTCTGCGATCCAATGACAAGTGTTAAACTAAGAATCAATGGAGGTTCACCGTGTTATACGAAGGGTTTGAAGTTACACAAACCAAGTGCTAAATGTTTTTAACCTTGGTATATCCGAACATCACAAAATACAGGGGGCTAGTAACTAGTCCCCATAGTCAAGCTCCTACGATTAAGTGAAAGAATTAAAGTTGCATAGTCTAATTGCCTTGTTTCCTTCTGCACTACCGCCTCCAGGCACCAAGACGTTGGCTAAGGGTAAGACTGCGGAAGTCTCAAATACAACCCTGATAGCATCTACCAGGGAGCTCGAGCCGATGACTGGAAACTTTCAGGTTAAAACGGCTACACAAGAGTCAAAATTAAACAAAGCAAGGCATGGTATACCATGCAAAGCAACATCATTATATTGCACTAAAAGTTTAACTATCAATACATGATAGTATTTTTACTCAAGAATTACATCCTTCGAGTACTAGGTTTCTATCGCCCGAGCACCATCCATAACGGTGGAGAAGTACAGCTGAGGGCGCCTATGCTCCTTTCTGGGTGGCGGAGGTCTCGTGGGCATTTCGGTTGGCTTTAACTTCGGCCAATGCACCATGGTCTTCGTGAACGCGATTCAAGCTCCCTCGGTGCATACGGAGCGCTTCAAGACGTCAATCCGGGACATGATGGCGATCAACTTTTGCACTAGAATGAGGTAGTTGCTCGGCAGCGGCTCAATAGGCCATAGCCTGATGCAGAGGTTCTTCATGGATGGCTCCGCCATCCGATGCAACTCCATCAGTTGTTTTAGCTGATCGGAGACAAGGAGAGGTTGCTCAGGGGTTTGAAATTGCGCCCAGAACAGCCTCAGCTCAGCATCCCCTTCTTGGGATGCATAGTGGCTTGTCGCATCCGCCGCACTCTTCGGGAGGTCCACAAACGCACTTGGAGAATGTCATACTCGAGTGAGCAACACGAACCTCTTCCCACCAAAAACACATTACAGTAAGTATCTCTTACCTTCCGCAATTCGTTTGATTTGGTGGATCTCCTTCTGGTGGCCTTGCGCCTCCATCCGTGCCTCCTGGATCACTGCGGTCAAATAGGACAGCTCGGAACCTTGGTACTTATTCTTCTTCTCAAGGACCTCACATTTAGGGAAGGAGTCCTTGAGCTCTTGCTGCACTTTAGCAACTCTAGCCTCGTGCTTGTCACGTGCACACTATATTGTCAATAGTTCAACAACTGCTCGTTTGGCAGCTGCCTTTTGTTCGACAGCCTCCTGCTTCGCCTTGTTTAGCTCGTCCTTGGGGTTCTCGACCTCCATAGTGACAACTACAGTTGTCATAAAAAACTCCGCACTTAAGGATACAAGTAAAAATACCTCGTTTTGATGGGGAAACTATTGATAGTAGCCCAGTTTGGACTTACCTTGTGCGTCGTCGAACCACTTTTTGAGAAGGTCAAGCTCTTCCTCAGAGCTCTTAAGCTTCCAGTTCATTTTCGCTAACTCCACAATGTTGGGGGCTGATACTAAAGAAGAGTCTTGCATAAGCAATTCATACGTGTCAGACTCCCAAGTTATCAGATTTTTGAATCCTGTGCGAGGTTTTTCTATCATCCTACGAGAGCCTTGGGGGCTACGACTCATTTTAAATATCATATGTGTGTTTTCCGCACTACTATGCCCCCCACATGAGTTTTTCAAACTCACACAGGGCACAGGGGCTACTTAATATGGGTATTGCATATAAACCCATAAATTAAAATTACTTTCTAAAAGATATTGTGTAAATTACCTTGAAGCCCGTCACAGGTCGTCGAAAGCTTCCTTCAATCCCGTGTCAACGGATTGAATGCATTGCAGAACCGCACCCAGAAGAGTGTGGCGTTCTTCAACAATGGAGGAGTCATTCAAACTCACCTCCATCATGGTCAGCCACCCGATTTGGGGCCGCCTTGTTATGGGCGGCTCCGGGTGCAGCATTGCAGTTTCTCTTCTCGGAGAAGCCAGTGTAGATGATTCCGGAGGCTTGGACGTCTCTAAAACTGTCTTCGGAGAGAGCTCAGGCTGTCCGAGATCTCTCTCCTTGCTTGTCAGGAGGGATACAACCTCGTGGTCTTTGACGACCGAGGTGTTAGCCTCAGCCATGATATCATCAACCCCGTCCCTAGTATCCAGCTTGAGGGGGGAGGTCTTTCGGGATACCACCTCCCTGACATCCTCGGCAACTATGGGAGGTATGTTGCGCGAGGCGGTCCCACTCTCCACCAGATTGGCTGGCAAGGAGTCCCCCTTTGAAGCCTGATCGGTGGGGAAATCACGCGGTGGGCTACAATACGAAAAGTATGCCTATAGTCAATAAGAAAACCTCAATGCAGAAAGATGTTATGATCTTCGAATTCACACCTTTGTGTTGGTGGCTTGACCATGGGGTCCTTTGAGGGATGATACGTCTCCGTCGTATCTATAATTTTTTATTGTTCCATGCCAATATTCTACAATTTTCATATACTTTTGGCAACTTTTTATACTATTTTTGCGACTAACATATTGATCCAGTGCCCAGTGCCAGTTCCTGTTTGTTGCATGTTTTTTGTTTCGCTGATTATCCATACCAAACGAAGTCCAAATGCAATAAAAAACCTACGGGGATTTTTTGGAATATTTATGGTTTTTGGGAAGAAGAATCAACGCGAAACGATGCCCGAGGGGGTCACAAGCCCAGGAGGCACGACCCCCCTAGGCCGCGGCTCACAGGCTTGTGGCCAATCCCTAAGGTGGTTGGTGCCCTTATTTCGCCGCAGGAAAGATAATATCCGGAAGAAAATCGTGTTAAAATTTCAGCCAAATCGGAGTTACAGATCTCCGGGAATTTAAGAAACGGTGAAAGCCAGAATTTGGGAGTGCAGAAACACAAGGACACAGAGAGAGAGATCCAATCTCGGAGGGGCTCCCGCCCCTCGCCTCCATGGAAACGATAGACCACAGGGGAAACCCTTCTCCCATCTAGGGAGGAGGTCAAGGAAGAAGAAGAAGAAGAAGGGGGGGGGGGCTCTCTCCCCCTCTCTCCCGGCGGCGCCGGAACACCGCCCGGGACATCATCGTGTGATGGCGATCTACACCAACACCTCCGTCATCTTCACCAACACCTCCATCACCTTCCCCCATCTATATTTAGCGGTCCACTCTCCCGCAACCCGATGTACCCTCTACTTGAACATGGTGCTTTATGCTTCATATTATTATCCAATGATGTGTTGCCATCCTATGATGTCTGAGTAGATTTTTGTTGTCCTATCGGTGATTGATGAATTGTTATGATTGGTTTAATTTGCTTGTGGTTATGTTGCTGCTCTTTGGTGCCCATCATATGAGCGCCCACGTGGATCACACCATAGGGTTAGTAGTATGTTCATAGGACTATGTATTGGAGGGCAAGGGTGACAGAAGCTTCAGCCTAGCATAGAAATTGATGCATACGGGATTGAAGGGGGACCAATATATTTTATTGCTATGGTTGGGTTTTACCTTAATGAATGTTAGTAGTTGCGGATGCTTGCTAATAGTTCCAATCATAAGTGCATAGAATTCCAAGTAAGGGATGACATGCTAGCAGTGGCCTCTCCCACATAAAACTTGCTATCGGTCTAGTAACGTAGTCAATTGCTTAGGGAGAATTCCGCAATTCCTACCACCACTTTTCCACACTCGTTAAACTAACGTAATTGTTGCTTTATCTAACCAGCTGAAAAGGATCGAGATGGACCTAGGGGGGTGAATAGGTACAGTTCCAAATTTTAATAGTTACTTAGCAATTTTAGGCAATGGTGCGGAATATGAGAGTGAGCCTAATAATTGCAAAGCCAAGAAGTAAGCTATTTAGAGTAAAGTAAGGCAACCGGTAAACTATAATCAAATGCAAGTACGTAATAAGGGTTAACACAAGTAGAGAGTTAGGGTTAGGGATAACCAAAACTCCAAGAGAGACGAGGATGTATCCCGGTGTTCACTTCCTTGGAGGGAAGCTACGTCACCGTTAGAGGGGCGGATGTTACCACGAAGGTACACCAACGCCACGAAGGCTCACCCTATTCTCCCTTTGAGACAACACCACAAAGGCGTTTCTCAACCACTAGTGGTAAGCCTTGAGGTGGCTTCCAAACCTTCACAAACTTTTCGGGGGTAATCACAAAGGTTTGATTCCTCTCCGAAGACTCCTACCGCCTAGGAGTCTCCAACCTCCAAGAGTAACAAGATCACGGGGATTGCTCAAAACTTGCTCAAATCAGAAATCACTTTGGTAGAGAGGAGGAGAAGGAGACGATCTATCTTTTGATTGGAACAACACTCAAAGGGGCTCACAAATGCTCTTGGGATCTAAGATTGGGTGTGGGAAAGAGTGAGTGAGGAAGAAGGTGTATTTGTAAGTGTTCTTCCTGTGTTGGTCAACTTCTCACGAAGTGGGAGGGGTATATATATAGTGGGGAGTCTAAAGTAACCGTTGGGGTCACTGATGTCTGACAGTGGTCGGACATCCGGCAGTTCTCGGATGTCCGGATGCCCACAAGGGGTCGGACGTCCGACAGTGGTCGGTCGTCCGAGGGATGTATATATATCAGGAACCACTGTGTAGTCGAATAGGGACCGGACGTCCGGAGGAAGCCGGATGTCCAAGACTTTGGCTCTGTTCAAGGGCACCGGATTTCTGAAAGCGGTCGGACGTCCGGCCCTCGGACGACAGGGAGAGGCCGGAAGTCCGAGTTATTTGACTCTGGATTTCTCTAGTGCAAGGTTCCGTTTTTCCGAAGTGGTCGGGCGTCCGGCCCTCGGACGTCTGGAGGGAGCCGGATGTCCGAGACTTTGGCTCTGGTATAAGGTTCCGGATTTCCGAAGTGATCCGGCGTCCGGCCCTCGGACGTCCGGAGGAAGCCGGATGTCCGAGGCATTGGTTCTGTTTTGAGATCAAAGTAGAGCAGTGGAGGTGTGGTATGAGCAGAAAAGTAGAGATGTAGTTTGAGCAAATTCATCGCAAAACCTGTGATCCCCTCTTAATAGTGCGGGATCCCTATACTCAGGAATAGTAAATTAAAGGATAGGCTACATCATCTTTTCTCAATCCCAAGCCTTCTTGACATATAAGTCCCGATCTTCTCAAGCCACCTTGACACATAATTCTTGATCCACTAAGAGTACTTTAAAAGCCATCCTGAGATATACTCAACAAATAAGATTAGTTTCTTATGTATGCGTTGTCATTAACACCAAAACTCGATTAAGGGCATGATTGCACTTTCAATCTCCCCCTTTTTGGTAGTTGATGACAACATATACATAGCTCTCAAAAGATTTAACATACATTTTAGCTTTGGAGAGGTTTAGTACGGAGATCCCCCTTAGTATGTGCACAGTAAAAATAACGGAGCTCCCCCTTAATGTGTGTATCGAAGATATCATGTGACTTAGTAGAGATAATAGATCATCATATGAAGAAATAGAGCAAAACATAATAACATACGATGATATCATAGCAATCACGACGTTCATAGGTAACCATACATAGTGCATCACAGTCGTTTATCCATTACATTATTCAAACATGCAAATTGAGTTTAAAAACTAAATCTCCAAAGACTAAAAACTAGGATACATTACTCCCCCTTTGGCATCAAGTACCGTAAAGGGAGGCACCAAAAGCATCAACCATGCTTAGAGATCATCAACACCATCATCCTCATCATCCTCATTCTCAGGCAAGCCACTGCCACCAGCCTCGTCAAGAAAATCAGCCCACTCACGACCAGATGGGAAGCCAAAATCAGAAGGAGGAATAGGAGGAATAGCCTCATCGTCACTGACATCAAGAGTGCCCGAGTCTCTCAGACGAGCCTTGAGGGCATTCTTGGAGGAGATCAAGCGCGAAACCACATCGTGGTTCTGAGCGCACTGGAAGGAGAACACCTTCATCAGGGCAGAATGTGCCTTGCCAATGAATTTGGCAAAGCGACCGAAAGTAGCTGAGCTGGATGAAGGGGTTGCTGACCGGGCACCAGTGCGGCGAGTGGAGGTGGATGAGGTTTTCTTAGGAGCATAGTCATCCGCCATGTGATTGGGAATGGCCCACTTGTGATGCGTGTGAGTGGGAGCAACAGTGAATTCAGCAACATGGTGAATAAAGGCCTGGATGAAGGGGGCATGAGGGAAGGCTCGCTTGTATTGAAGACTAGCGAGCCGAATCTCATGCCAGAGAAAGTGAGGCACATTAATCTTGCGCTTGGGGAACTCGTGTAAATGTGACATGATATCAATACAGTAGCCGCTGCAGGTTCCCCTGTCACCCATCTTGGGATAGATGGTGCAGATAAGACACTGAAATATGATAAAGAAGGGAGAGCGCCAGATGGATACTTGGTTAAGATCCTTCATCCGTTCGTCTGCATCAAGTTCACGAAGTGGTTTGAGGAGAAGGCCACACGCCACAATGGGCTTAGGTGCATGGTTAGGATCACTCTTATGGATTTTGGTGCCGGAGTCGGGGAAACCGAGTGCGGCAACAAACTCAGCATAAGAGGTTGTGAACTCAACATTAGAAGTCATCCAGCTAACAGTGTTGTTTGAGCCAAAGAAACACATGGCATAAAATTGATGAATAGCAGCACTGTTAAAATCGCACCGAAAAGCAAAGGGGGCAGCGAGCCCCGATGACTCAATGAGCTCAATGGCACCCGGGTATTTCGCCGGGTGAGTGCAAATATGCTCAAGATCAATATAATGATGTACTGAGAGACCCTTAGGAATGATGATAGTAGAAAAGATGTCCGCTTGGACGTGTGTGTGGAAACGTGAGTCCATAGAGTCACGTTCAACAGAAAATTGGTTAACATCGCGGCGGAATGTAAAGTAGGAAGACTTAGGAACCTTGGTGAAGTCCTTGACTTCACGACCTAAAGCAGGAGGATGTTCAAGGGAGATGCGACGAGCATCACCTTCGGGCTGTTCAGGAGGAGGCAGTGGAATATATGAGGGCCTGCGATTCCCCGGCTTCGGCATAGTCTTCCGAACGGCAACGTATTCAACACGTTCCTCAGCTGCAAGCTCATCCTCGAAGTCAGAGCCATCAGACGAGGAGCGGGGCTGTGGAGGAGTACGCCGGGCGAGCCGTTTGAAGGGACGGCGTGGTACATCGGAGTCATCTGACCCCGTGCCAGGAGTGGCACGAGCGGATGAGCCAGCAGAGTTCTTCCGGGCAGTGTGCTTAATCTTGGGCATGATGAAAAAATGCCTACACGATTGGAAACCCAATGGGGAACGGTCACGGTCAAAACACATGAACGAACACATGAATTAGTGAGAAGGGGAACCAATCACGAGAGAAATCGAGAGGATACCTACAGATCGAGAGAGGAGAGGAATGGAAGAAGGATCCCACGGAGGAGAACAGCGAGATCGCGGGGCAGGGCCCCTATGGCGGCGAGGTCACAGGGCCGAGCTCCTCAGGCAGCTGGTGGCGGCTGTGGAGGCGGCTGTGAGAAAGGGGGGTGCGTGGGGGCTAGGGCAAGGCCCAGCCCGCGCCCCTCTATTTATAGAGGCTCCCGATGTGTCGGACGTCCGACGGGCGTCGGACGTCCGGAGAGCATCAGCCATCGGACGAGCGACATGTGCCGGACGTCCGGAGTTGTCAGTCGTCGGACGACCGAGAGAGAAGTAGGCAGAGGCAATTTCTAGGATCTCGATGATGAGGTGATTTGACATGATTTATCACAAGGGACACCCAACAGTGTTGCCTATAAGAATTATATATTCTACTTGTGGAAGGTAGTTGATTTATGCATATTATAGGGTTAAAACAAAAATTATGACGTGAGTGCTAGTGTCTCCCACTAAATGCATGCCGACATCAAGACAAGAACATAATGTGAGTGTGTGCATGTGTACAGGATTTCAAGTGATGTTATCAAGCTCCAAGATACCAAGTTCACGCCTAAGTTGACAGAATTTTGCTACGCATAGTGGCTTGGTGAAGATGTCAGCGAGCTGCATGTCGGTACCCACATGAGCAATATCAATGTCACCTTTTTACACATGGTCTCTCAAGAAATGATACCTAATATCAATGTGTTTTGTGCGAGGGTGATCAATGGGGTTCTCGGAGATCTTGATGGCACTTTCATTATCACAGAGAAGATGCACGTGTCGATAAGTGATGCCATAATCCTTTAGGGTTTGCTTCATCCATAGCAGTTGGGTTGCACAGCTTGCGGCTGCAATATATTCGGCCTCGGTCGTGGAGAGAGAAACACAATTCTGCTTTTTCGAGGACCAACTTACCAAGGAACGTCCAAGAAACTGACATGCACCGGAAGTGAATTTCCGTCCCACTTTGTCACCAGCCCAATCCGCATCCGAGTACCCAATGAGATCGAACTTTGCATCCTTAGGGTACCATAAGTCTAACTTTGGAGTGTGAACAAGCTATCTAAGAATATGCTTAACCGTCGTATGATGGCTTTCCCTAGGGGAAGCTTGAAATCTAGCACATATGCATACACTTAACATGATGTCCGGTCTAGATGCAGAAAGATAAAGCAACGAACCAATCATAGAGCGGTAAGTAGATGGGTCAAAAGGAATACTGTAGGTGTCTTCATTTAGAACAACATCTGTGGCCATGGGTGTCTTCATTGTTTTAGCATTTGTCATATCAATTTTTTCTAGAATGTCCTTGAGGTATTTAGTTTGAGACAAGAAAATTCCTTCTTGAAATTGTTGTATTTGAAACCCAAGAAAGAACTTCAAGTCCGTGTTGAGTGACATCTCAAAGGTCTTGGTCATGGAGGCCGCAAACTTCTTGCATAAATGGATGTTAGGAGAACCAAAAATGATGTCATCCACATAGATTTGGCATAAGATCAAATCACCGTTTTCCCTCTTAGTAAAAAGAGTGGGATCGATCACCCCTCTCACAAAGCCATCATTGAGTAAGAACTTCTTAAGATGATCGTACCAAGCACCGAGTGCTTGTTTGAGGCCATACAGGGCCTTGTGAAGTTTGTACACATGGTCTTTGTGATGGGGGTCAGCAAACCCAGGTGGTTGTGATACATATCATCTTCTTGTAGAGGACCGTTAAGGAAAGCACTTTTCACATCCATTTGATGCAAAGTAAAACCATTGAAAGCAACATAGGCCAATAGAATGCGAATGGATTCAAGACGAGCAACAGGGGCGAAAGTCTCACCAAAGTCCAAACCTTCAACTTGGGAGTACCCCTGTGCTACTAACATTGCCTTGTTGCGGAGGACAGTCCCATTCTCATCTTCCTTGTTCTTGAAGATCCATTTAGTTCCAGTGACATTGTGTTCCTCAGTTGGTCGTTCTACCAATGACCATACTTCATTGCGTGTAAAACTGTTTAACTCTTCTTGCATAGCAAGGAGCCAGTCGTTGTCACATAATGCATCCTGAACCCTGTGTGGCACAGTACTAGAGACAAACAAAAAGTGAGCACAAAAGTTTGTTAATTGTTTACGAGTCACTCTACCTTCTGACACACCGATGAGGATTTGATCAATATCAACATGACCGGCCACACGTGGCATGATGGAGGTCAGGGTTTCACGAGGTTCGACTTCGTTTCCATCATCAACGTCCTCAACATATGGATCATTAACGTGCGGTGGAAGATATTCCTCTTCGTGTTGCACCTTTTGAGGTTCATCATCAACCATATCCATACTTTGGTCTAGCTCTTGAAAGTCAACTTGTTCTTGAGTGTGATCAGGGTGAGAGACATGTTCTCCCACTTGATCCTGAACAACTCGCATGATGTGTGTGCTAGTATCTTGTGGAGGTACGGGTAGTGAACTGTCTTGAGGATGAGAAATACTCTCATCATCTTCATCATCATCATGGGGTTTTTGTTCCATGGGAAGAAGTGCACCTACACCCATGTTCAAGATATCTTGCGAGGAATCTTATTCACCTACATCACTTAGATCAACTTGCTCCCCATGGGAGCGGTTAAATTCATCAAACGTCACGTCACAGGTTTCTATAACACATCCATTGAATTTGTTGTAGACTCTGTTGGCGTGAGAGTTCGATCCATAGCCAACAAAAATCCCTTCAGTTGTTTTGGATTGAAATTTTCCTAACCGGTCCCGTTTGTTGAGGATGAAACACTTGCGTCCAAATAAACGAAAGTACTTGACATTGGGCTTGTTCCCGGTTAGGAGCTCATATGGAGTCTTTTCCAATATTGGTCGAAGGAAAAGCCGGTTTGATGCATGACATGCTGTGTTGACAGCCTCAGCCCAAAAACTATGTGGTGACTTGTATTCGTCTAACATGGACCTTGCCATTTCCACAAGTGTCCGGTTCTTCCTCTCTGCTACACCATTTTGCTGAGGGCTGTAAGGTGCGGAGTACTGATATTCAATTCCCTCATCACTAAGAAATTCTTCTAGGGTGTAATTCTTGAACTCGGAGCTATTATCACTTCTTATTGCCTTGATGGCCTTGTCAAACTTGCACTGGACTTGTTTGGAAAAATCAATGAAGGTGATCTTCATCTCGTCCTTGGACTTGAGAAATAATACCCATGTGTATCTTGAGTAATCATCAACAATGACTAGTCCATATTTTTTCCCACCAAGACTTGCCCATGAAGGAGGCCCAAACAAATCCACATGAAGGATCTCTAAAGGCCTTGAGGTGGATACAATATTCTTGGGTGGGTGTTTTGATTGATGTTGCTTCCCAGCTGTGCATGCACTGCACACACGATCTTTCTTAAAAGATACATTAGTTAGTCCAAGGATGTGATTGCCTTTTTAGAGATTTTGAAGATTTCTCATGCCGACATGGGCGAGCCGGCGATGCCACAGCCATCCCATGTCAGCCTTGCCCATCAGACAAGTTGTATGGAAAGTGCTCTCTTTCGAGAAATCAACCGTGTAAAGGTTGCCATCCAACTGTCCAACAAAGGCCACTTCGAGAGTGTCTCTCTTAAAGACTTTCACATCGTTAGTCCGAATAGTGTGTCATAACCAATAGAAGCCAATTGGCAAACTGAAAGCAAATGATATTGAAGAGATTGGACAAGCATGACATTTGCAAGAGACATGTCATTAGTGATTGCCACCTTGCCCAACCCAATTACCTGCCCTTTCGACCCTCCTCCGAATACAATGCTCATGTATGGTCGAATGGCTTGCATGAAGTCATAGAGCAAGTTACTATCTCCGGTCATATGATTGGTGCATCCACTGTCGATCACCCATTTGACTCCTCCGGAGAAAATAGCCTGTACACGAATTAAGACTTGGTTTGAGGTGCCCATTTTGTCATGGGGCCTCTCACATTAGTTACAAGAGTCTTAGGGACACAAATAGCATAAAACCAGAATGCATTACGGGGACCAACGAATTTAGCATAAACCTCTCCTTCCTTTGACTTGCGAAGTACATAGGATGGAGGCAAGAACTCAGTTGTCTTGTTGAGAGTGGGCAAACCCCTAGTGGCCGACCCACTCACAACCTTACCTTTCTCCTTGTGTCCCTCTCGTACAAATGTTTCTTTAAGCGGGGTGGTGCACTTGAGAGGAGATACACTTTTCTTGGCGGTGCTTGGATTAAACCCAAGCCCTTCCCTGGCAAAGACCTCATTGTGTTGACTTAAGATCTCATTGAGAGTCTTTTGTCCTTGTGCGCATGTCACGAGACCTCTATCTAGCGTGCCTTTAGCAAACAGTTTTCCTCAAGAATAGATGCCAGTTCACTACTAGAGTTAGCAGTGCAGGTATCAACATTAATAATAGGTGAGGAGTAAGCCTTAGCTAGAGTGTCAAGGTAAGTAGCCTTGAGTGCCTCAAAGCTCTTTGTAAGAACAGTGAGTTTCTCTTCCTTGTCCTTGAGAGACAAGGATAGGCGCTCACAGTCCTTAGAAAGAGAAGCATGCGAATTCACAAGTCTGTTTTTATCATTTAATAACTCTTTGCACACAGGTTCAGCCTTTTTCAAAGAGGCAAGATCGTTAGCATGTTTATTAAGGTTTTCACCAACTTTTGAGCATAATGCATCATTTTGTGCTTCCTCATACAAGACTTTCTGCTCAAGGATTTCATTCCTTTCCTTCTCCTCAGTGACAAGGGTTTCGAGTTCCTTGATGGTATTGGTGTGCTTACTCACCATTTCCATAAGTATGCGAAACATAGTGAGCTTCTTTCCTTTAAGAGAGCACATAAATTTGTTTATTTTGGCAAACATAGGATGATCTAAGTCATTGTCCTCATAGTGATCCTCCGCATCAAGGTACTCATCAGATGAGGTAGACACTAGACTGAAAGAGTTTAACCGTGGAGTTACCTTAACCTTATCATGGGAGCTTTGGTCTTCCTCATCTTCTATGGCAGTCTTTGCCATCAAACACTTGTGGGCGTTTCCCTTGTAGTCTTTCATATAGTTGTAGTGAACAACATCGCCACTTTTGTTGACGAGCCTCAAGGTGTTTTGTGTATCCTGAGCAACTCCGGCAACCCCACCAACTTCTTCTGGATCTGATTCTTCTTGTGCAACCATTGCTCTTCCATCTCTCCTCTTGAGCTTGGAGTTCATAGGGTTTGGCAATTTCTTATTTACAAAGGTCTTCGGAAACCTTGGTTTATCTTCTCTCTTCTCATAAGGGCAGTCATTTGAGAAGTGGTTGGTTTCCTCACAGTTATAGCATTTTCTTACTTTCTTCTTTGGGAATCTTCCCTTGAATTTTCCTGCACTGAACTTCTTTACAAAGAGAGCAATGTCCTCATAAGATGGGCTTTCATCAGAGTCAGCATCATCACCATCTTTGCAGTCTTCATCACCCTCTTCTTCTTCACTTTCTTCTTCATCACATTCATGCTTGGCTTTCAAAGCAAGATTGATCTTTGATGTTGAAGTACCATGCATGGCAAGGTGCTTTGTTGCATTTGCCTTTGACTCTTCAAATAATTGGAAAGTGGATATGATGTCATCTGGGGTCATTTCTTTGAACCCATGGTGGTGCCTTATGTCCCATACCATTTGATGGTGGTACGGAGCAAGGGCATGAAGTAACTTGTCCACGAGAAATCTCTTGGTCGGGTTGAAACCATCTTGCGTCTTGTCATAGTCATAGGACTCAATGTCCGCGGTGAGAGTCATGAGCCGTTCTAGCAGTTGCTTGGGAGATTCACCCTTTTCCATACAGAAGTTCTGTAATTGCCCCTTGGCAATTTCATATTGAGCAAGCCGAAGAGTGGAGGTACCGGTCTTGGTCCTTATAATGCTATCCCACAGTTCCTTGGCGCTTGTGATGTGTATGTAAGGTCTCCGTTGCTTGTCATTCATCCCTTTTCTTATGCACATGATCGCAGTGTCGTTGAGATGCTTGTCGTAAGTTTCTCTGGGAGTGAGGCACCGTGGATCTACAGGGTGGTAGCCATGCTCGAGGATGTCCAACATCTCATCATTGGCGTACCTAAGATGATCCTGCATACCAACTCTCCATAAAGCAAAATCGGAATTGTCATCAAGCAAAGGAGGTTTTCCTCCAGGATTGTACTTAGGTTTCTCAACTTGAGATCTAGCATAAAGCCATGGAACACTAGTTTAGTTATTGCTTGGAATTTGTTGGCCAAATGAAGAACCGGGCACATTTTGCCCTGAGGCCCTCGGAGACGTGGTTGTCCCCGTGGTTAATGAGGCCAGTCTCATTTGGACCAAGGCCTCAAGAGAGGCATCATGCTCCTCTTTTTGCTTGGCAAGGGCCTGTTCCAGGTCCTCAGAGGTGAAGGACCTGACTTCCATGGAAGTCCCGTCCCTCTCCACTGGAGCTACAGTAATGGGAGTCCCGTCCATCTCGCTCTAAGGCGGTTAAGCCACAAGAATAGAGCACGAGGCTCTGATACCAATTGAAAAGGATCGAGATGGACCTAGAGGGGGGGGGGTGAATAGGTATAGTTCCAAATTTTAATAGTTACTTAGCAATTTTAGGCAATGGTGCGGAATATGAGAGTGAGCCTAATAATTGCAAAGCCAAGAAGTAAGCTATTTAGAGTAAAGTAAGGCAATCAGTAAACTATAATCAAATGCAAGTACGTAATAAGGGTTAACACAAGTAGAGAGTTAGGGTTAGGGATAACCAAAACTCCAAGAGAGACGAGGATGTATCCCGGTGTTCACTTCCTTGGAGGGAAGCTACGTCACCGTTAGAGGGGCGGATGTTACCACGAAGGTACACCAACGCCACGAAGGCTCACCCTATTCTCCCTTTGAGACAACACCACAAAGGCGTTTCTCAACCACTAGTGGTAAGCCTTGAGGTGGCTTCCAAACCTTCACAAACTTTTTAGGGGTAATCACAAATGTTTGATTCCTCTCCGAAGACTCCTACCGCCTAGGAGTCTCCAACCTCCAAGAGTAACAAGATCACGGGGATTGATCAAAACTTGCTCAAATCACAAATCGCTTTGGTAGAGAGGAGGAGAAGGAGACGATCTATCTTTTGATTGGAACAACACACAAAGGGGCTCACAAATGCTCTTGGGATCTAAGATTGGGTGTGGGCAAGAGTGAGTGAGGAAGAAGGTGTATTTGTAAGTGTTCTTGCTATGTTGGTCAACTTCTCACGAAGTGGGAGGGGGTATATATATAGTGGGGAGTCTAAAGTAACCGTTGGGTCACTTAAGTCTGACAGTGGTCGGACATCCGGCAGTTCTCGGATGTCCGGATGTCCACAAGGGGTCGGACGTCTGACAGTGGTCAGTCGTCCGAGGGATGTATATATATATCAGGAACCACTGTGTAGTCGAACAGGGACCGGACGTCCGGAGGAAGCCGGATGTCCGAGACTTTGGCTCTGTTCAAGGGCACCGGATTTCCGAAAACGGTCGGACGTCCGGCCCTCGAACGACAGGGGGAGGCCGGAAGTCCGATTTATTTGACTTTGGATTTCTCTGGTGCAAGGTTCTTGTTTTCCGAAGTGGTCGCGTGTCCGGCCCTCGGACGTCCGAAGGGAGCCGGATGTCTGAGACTTTGGCTCTGGTATAAGGTTCCGGATTTCCGAAGTGATCCGGCGTCCGACCCTCGGACGTCCGAGGCATTGGTTCTGTTTTGATATCAAAGCAGAGCAGTGGAGGTGTGGTATGAGCAGAAAAGTAGAGATGTAGTTTGAGCAAATTCATCGCAAAACCCGTGATCCCCTCTTAATAGTGCGGGATCCCTATACTCAAGAATAGTAAATTAAAGGATAGGCTACATCATCTTTTCTCAATCCCGAGCCTTCTTGACATATAAGTCCCGATCTTCTCAAGCCACCTTGACACATAATTCTTGATCTACAAAGAGTACTTTAAAAGCCATCCTGAGATATACTCAACAAATAAGATTAGTTTCCTATGTATGTGTTGTCATTAACACCAAAACTCGATTATGGGCATGACTGCACTTTCACGAGCGCCTAGTTTTTATTTGCATGTTATTTCTTTTCTTGCAAACCTTTCCTATCACTCCTACAAAGTACTTCTAGTTTCATACTTGTTCTAGGTAAAGCGAACGTAAAGTGTGCATAGAGTTGTATCGGTGGTCGATATAACTTGCGGGAATATTTGTCCTACCTTTAGCTCCTCGTTGGGTTCGACACTCTTACTTATCGAGAAAGGCTACAATTGATCCCGTATACTTGTGGGTTATCAAGACCTTTTTCTAGCACCGTTGCCGGGGAGCAATAGCGTGGGGTGAATATTCTCGTGTGTGCTTGTTTGCTTTATCACTAAGTAGATTTATTTGTTGTTCTAAGTTGTTCTCTATCTTTAGTGATGGATATGGAACACGAAATACCAAAAGAATTAGGTGTACTTGCTACTCATGGAGATAGGGAACCTCCTAAAACCCTCGATGCTTGTTATGTGGAAAATATTATGCACTTCTTTAATAATCCTAAGAAAACCCCATTAAATTATATAATGGTATACACGTTGTATCAACGTGAATACTTTAGGGATTATCGACTCAAAAAGGGAAACTATTATGGGATCAAATTCATATGTTGAAATGGTATGCTTGGGAACTATGCTCGAGATATGATATTACTTGTTGCTCTAGGATGAAGGCTAAACACCTTCCCTTTTCTTGTAAATTTAATGCTAATGAAACCTTGGCTTCTTATGCTAATGGTATATATGATTACTATGATGTGGAACAAATAGAAGAGTTTGTTGCTTATATGGGTGCTTATGAAATTGAAGCTCTGTTTAAAAGGTGTGATGATAATGATGATGCTGCTTACCGATCTGAAAATTTGGTTATACTTCATTATTGTTATACTAATTATGAATATAATGCCCATATTTATCGATTTATGGAGAAATTCTACGCTGCCCAAGAAGAGACTAATATTTTACAGGAAACTATGGAAGAAGAAAATGCTGAAACTGTGAGCTCATTAGATGAAAAAGATGACGAGGAGAGCGCAGAACAAAAGGAGGAAGAGCGGACTAGCTACCCGTGCCCACCTTCTAATGAGAGTAACTATTCAACTCATACATTGTTTAATTCCCCTTGTTCTTACCGAAGGATGAATGCTATGTTGATTGCTATGATCCCTTGGATTCGTTTGAAATATCCCTTTGTGATGAACTTGATGCTTGCTATGCTTGTGTCCATGATGCCAATATGAATGATGCTTATGAATATGAACTTGCTATAGTTCCTTATGTTAAACATGAAACTGTTGCTATCGCACCCACTTATGATAGTCCTATTATCTTTTTGAACTCTCCCAACTACACTATATCGGATAAGTTTGCTCTTATTAGGGATTACATAGATGGGCTGCCTTCTACTATTACACATGATGATTTTGATGAATATAATATGCATGTGCTTGCTTCTCCTACTTGCAATTATTATGAGAGAGAAACTACATCTCCACCTCTCTATGTTTCTAATACGATAAAATTGCAAGAAACTGCTTATGCTATGCATTGGCCTTTACTTGATGTGCATGAATTCTTCTTTTATGACATGCCAATGCATAGGAAGAGAGTTAGACTTCATCATTGCATGATATATGTTACCTTGTGCTCACTACTAAATTAAAATAATTGTTAATTAAAATTGGCTTTGATATACCTTGGGATCCGGGTGGATCCATTACTTGAGCACATTATGCCTAGCTTAATGGCTTTAAAGAAAGCGCTGCCTGGGAGACAACCCGGAAGTTTTAGAGAGTCATTTATTTCTGCTGAGTGTTTTTATATAGTTTAAAAACAACCAAAAAAATATAGAGTGGAACTTAAAACTTTTTCAAAAAGAGAAGCGATTGAAAGGTGATGCATTGTGGAAGTAAGGGTCGACCTTGAACACTTGTGTTCATGCTCATGGAAACAATGTAGAATTTTTCATGGAAGTTTCTCGCAAAAATAATTATCCCCTTTTACAATTCCATTGTATTATAAAAATAATGTGCCAAGTAAAGCCTTTATGATTAGTTTGGGTGATAGTTGTTTGATCATGCTGAAAAAGACAGAAACTTTATGCTCACGAAACTATTTTTATTTCCTATCCAGAAAGAGCTTTTGAGTTGATTCTTTTTGATGATATTGATATGCAAATTTCCCTAATTGTCATAATTTTCAGACTTTTGGAGTATCAGAAGTATGGTATAAGTTCAGATTACTACAGACTGTTCTGTTTTTGACAGATTCTGTTTTCTATGCATTGTTCTCTTATTTTGATGAATCTATGGGTAGTATCGGGGGGGGGGGGGTTATGAACCATGGTGAATTTGGATTACAGTATATATAATGCTAATATGAATTTGGAATGAGTTCACAATAGTACTTAAAGTGGTGATTTACTTTATTATACTAACGGATCTCACGAAGGTTTTGTTGAGTTTTGTGTGATTGAAGTTTTCAAGTTTTGGGTGACACCATGATGGATGAAGGAATAAGGAGAGGCAAGAGCCTAAGCTTGGGGATGCCCAAGGCACCCCAAGGTAATATTCAAGGAAGACTGAAGCGTCTAAGCTTGGGGATGCCCCGAAAGGCATCCCCTCTTTCGTCTACAATCTATCGGTAATTTTACTCAGAGCTATATTTTTATTCGTCACATGATATGTGCAAATGCTTGGAGCGTCTTTTGTGTTTATTTTTCCTTTTTCTTTTATGCACCATGCTAGTATGAGATAGTCCTTGGTTGATTTATAGAATGCTCTTTGCACTTCACTTATATCTTTTGAGTATGGCTTTATAGAATGCTTCATGTGCTTCACTTATACCATTTGAAGTTTGGATTGCGTGTTTCCCTACACATAGAAAACCGCCATTTGTAGAATGCTCTTTTGCTTCACTTATATTTGTTAGAGCGGGGCATATCTTTTGTAAAAAGAATTAAACTCTCATGCTTCACTTATACCTATTTAGAGAGTTAACAGGAGTTGGTCATCCACATGGTTAGTCATAAAATCCTACATAAAACTTGTAGATCACTGAATATGATGTGTTTGATTCCTTGCAATAGTTTTGCGACATGAAGATGTGATATTAGAGTCATGCTAGTGAGTAATTGTGTATTCGTAGAAATACTTGTGTTAAGGTTTGTGATTCCCGTAGCATGCACGTATGATGAACCGTTATGTGACGAAGTCGAAGCATGATTTATTTATTGATTGTCATCCTTTGTGTGGAAGTCGGGATCGCGCGATGGTTAAATCCTACCAACCCTTCCCTTAGGAGCATGCGTGAGTACCTTGTTTCGATGACTAATAGACTTTTGCAATAAGTATGTGAGTTCTTTATGACTAATGTTGAGTCCATGGATTATACGCACTCTCACCCTTCCACCATTGCTAGCCTCTCTAGTACCGCGCAACTTTCGCCGGTGCATTACACCCACCATATACCCTTCCTCAAAACAGCCACCATACCTACCTAATATGGCATTTCCATAGCCATTCCAAGATATATTGCCATGCAACTTCCATCGTTCTGTTTATTATGACACGCACCATCATTGTCATATTGCTTTGCATGATCGTAAGATAGCTAGCATGATGTTTTCATGGCTTGTCCCTTTTTTTGATGTCATTGCTACACTAGATCATTGCACATCCCGGTACACCGCCGGAGGCATTCATATAGAGTCATATTTTGTTCTAAATATCAAGTTGTAAGTAAATAAAAGTGTGATGATCATCATTATTAGAGCATTGTCCCATGTGAGGAAGTAATAAAAGAGGACAATGAAGCCCAAATAAAAAAAGGTCAAAGAAGCCCACCAAAAAAAGAAAGGAAAAAAATTAAAAAAAATGAGAGGAAAGAGAGAAGGGACAATGCTACTATCCTTTACCACACTTTTGCTTCAAAGTAGCACCATGATCTTCATGATAGAGAGTCTCCTGTGTTGTCACTTTCGTATACTAGTGGGAAATTTTCATTATAGAACTTGGCTTGTATATTCCAATGATGGGCTTCCTCAAATTGCCCTAGGTCTTCGTGAGCAAGCAAGTTGGATGAACACCCACTTAGTTTCTTTTTGAGCTTTCATACACTTATAGCTCTTGTGCATCTGTTGCATGGCAATCCCTACTCACTTATATTGATTTCTATTGATGGGCATCTCCATAGCCCGTTAATACGCCTAGTTGATGTGAGACTATCTCCTACCTTTTGTCTTCTCCACAACCACCATATTCTATTCCACCTATAGTGCTATGTCCATGGCTCACGCTCATGTATTGCGTGAAAGTTGAAAAAGTTTGAGAACACTAAAGTATGAAACAATTGCTTGGCTAAAACCGGGGTTGTGCATGATTTAAATACGTTGTGTGGGGAAGATGGAGCATAGCCAGACTATATGATTTTGTAGAGATAACTTTCTTTGGCCATGATATTTTGAGAAGACATGATTGCTTTGTTAGTATGCTTGAAATAGTATTGTCTTTATGTCAAATGATAGACTATTGCTTCGAATCACTCGTGTTTTAGTATTCATGCCATGATTAGATTATATGATCAAGATTATGCTAGGTAGCATTCCACATAAAAAAATATCTTTTTTATCATTTACCTACTCGAGGACGAGCAGGAATTAAGCTTGGGGATGCTGATACATCTCCGTCGTATCTATAATTTTTTATTGTTCCAGGCCAATATTCTACAATTTTCATATAGTTTTGGCAACTTTTTATACTATTTTTGGGACTAACATATTGATCCAGTGCCCAGTGCCAGTTCCTGTTTGTTGCATGTTTTTTGTTTCGCAGATTATCCATACCAAACGAAGTCCAAACGCAATAAAAAACCTACGGGGATTTTTTTTGGAATATTTATGATTTTTGGGAAGAAGAATCAACGCGAAACGATGCCCGAGGGAGTCACAAGCCGAGGAGGCGCGACCCCCTAGGCTGCGGCTGGCAGGCTTGTGGCCAATCCCTAAGGCGGTTGGTGCCCTTCTTTCGCCGCAGGAAAGATAATATCTGGAAGAAAATCGTGTTAAAATTTCAGCCCAATCGGAGTTACAGATCTTCGGGAATTTAGGAAACAGTGAAAGCCAGAATCTGGGAGCGCAGAAACAGAAGGACACACACAGAGAGAGAGAGAGATCCAATCTCGGAGGGGCTCCCACCCCTCCACCGCCATGGAGACCATGTACTGGAGGGGAAACCCTTCTCCCATCTAGGGAGGAGGTCAAGGAAGAAGAATAAGAAGGGGGCTCTCTCCCCCTCTCTCCCGGCGGCGCCGGAACACCGCCCGGGACATCATCGTGTGACGACGATCTACACCAACACCTCCGTCATCTTCACCAACACCTCCATCACCTTCCCCCATCTATATTCAGCGGTCCACTCTCCCGCAACCCGATGTACCCTCTACTTGAACATGGTGCTTTATGCTTCATATTATTATCCAATGATGTGTTGCCATCCTATGATGTCTGAGTAGATTTTCATTGTCCTATCGGTGATTGATGAATTGCTATGATTGGTTTAATTTGCTTGTGGTTATGTTGTTGTCCTTGGGTGCCCATCATATGAGAGCGCGCGTGGATCACACCATAGGGTTAGTAGTATGTTGATAGGACTATGTATTGGAGGGCAAGGGTGACAGAAGCTTCAGCCTAGCATAGAAATTGATGCATACGGGATTGAAGGGGGACCAATATATCTTATTGCCGTCGTTGGGTTTTACCTTCATGAACGTTAGTAGTTGCGGATGCTTTCTAATAGTTCCAATCATAAGTGCATATAATTCCAAGTAAGGGATGACATGCTAGGAGTGGCCTATCCTACATAAAACTTGCTATCGGTCTAGTAACGTAGTCAATTGCTTAGGGACAATTCCGCAACTCCTACCACCACTTTTCCACACTCGTTAAACTAACGTAATTGTTGCTTTATCTAACCAGCCCCTAGTTTTTAATTGCGTGTTCTTTCTTTTCTTACAAACCTTTCCTATCACTCCTACAAAGTACTTCTAGTTTCATATCTGTTCTAGGTAAAGCGAACGTAAAGTGTGCGTAGAGTTGTATCGGTGGTCGATAGAACTTGAGGGAATATTTGTCCTACCTTTAGCTCCTCGTTGGGTTCGACACTCTTACTTATTGAGAAAGGCTACAATTGATCCATAAACTTGTGGGTTATCAAGGGACCCTTTCAAATTTCTTGGACTCATGGGTGGAGTCTGGGACATCATCAAATAGGGACACCTTGGCCCTCCATGGTCTTTTCGGGGTAGTAGGAGCTAGATCTCCCTCGACGTTTTCGGCCGCCGCCCTCTTTTTCGTGTGGGAGGAGCTTATGTCTACTACACAACCTTCTTCTTGAAGACTCGTGTTGGGCCTCCAATCACAGAGTTTTGTAGGACAATAGAAAAATTTCCCTCGAGTAGATGACCTAAGGTTTATCAATCCGTGGGAGGTGTAGGATGATACATCCATTTTGCATCATGTTTTCCTACTGTTATTTATGTTGTTTTTCTTGGAAATATGCCCTAGAGGCAATCATAAATAGTTATTATTATATTTCCTGTTTAAAGATAATTGTTTATTACCCATGTTATAATTGTATTGAATGAAAACATAGATACATGTGTGGATACATAGACAAAACAATGTCCCTAGCAAGCCTCTAGTTGGCTAGCCAGTTGATCAATGATAGTCAAGGTTTTCTGACTATGTGCAAGTGTTGTCACTTGATAACTGGATCACATCATTAGGAGAATCATGTGATGGACTAGACCCAAACTATGAACGTATCATATTGATCGTGTCGTTTTATTGCTATTGTTTTCTGCGTGTCAAGTATTTGTTCCTATGACCATGAGATCATATAACTCACTGGCACCAGAGGAATACCTTGTGTGCATCAAACGTCACAACGTAACTGGGTGACTATAAAGGTGCTCTACACGTATCTCCGAAGGTGTCCATTGAGTTAGTATGGATCAAGACCGGGATTTGTCACTCCGTGTGACGGAGAGGTATCTCGGTGTTGGAGAACGTTGCATGGGAAACAAAATTTTTCCTATGCACACGAAGACCTATGATATGTCTCCATCGTATCTACTTTTCCAAACTCTTTTGCCCTTGTTTTGGACTCTAATTTGCATGATTTGAATGGAACTAACCCGGACTAACGCTGTTTTCAGCAGAATTGCCATGGTGTTGTTTTTGCACAGAAATAAAATTTCTCGGAATGACCTAGAAATTTACGGAGAATTTTTGTGGAATATATAAAAAATACTGGCGCAAGAATCAACGGAGGAAGTGTAGCATGGAGCCCACAAGCCCACCAGGCGCGGGCCCCCCTGGCCGCGCCTGGCAGGCTTGTGGGGCCCACGTTGCTCCACTGCCTCCAATCTCAGCTCTATTTAGCCCCTTTCATTCGGAAAAAATTCAAGGAGAAGAGTTCATCGCGTTTTATGATACAGAGGCGCCGCCACCTCTTGTTATTCCTCTAGAGGGCAGATCTGGAATCCGTTTTGGGCTCCGGAGAGGGGATATCGTCGCTATCGTCATCATCAACCTTCCTTCATCGCCAATTCCATGATGCTCTTCACCGTTCGTGAGTAATCTCATCGTAGGATTGCTGGACGGTGATGGGTTGGATGAGATCTATCATGTAATCGAGTTAGTTTTGACGGGGATTGATCCCTAGTATGCACTATGTTCTGAGATTGATGTTGCTACTACTTTGCCATGCTTAATGCTTGTCACTAGGGCCGGAGTGCCATGATTTCAGATCTGAACCTATTATGTTCTCGTCAATATATGTGTGTTCTTGATCCTATCTTGCAAGTTGTAGTCACCTACTAAGTGTTATGACCCCGCAACCCCGGAGTGACAATAGCCGGAACCACTCCCGGAGATGACCATAGCATGAGGACTTCATGTATTCACTAAGTGTTAATGCGTTGGTCCGGTTTTTTATTAAAAGGAGAACCTTAATATCCCGTAGTTTCCATTAGGACCCTGCTGCCACGGGAGGGATGGACAATAGATGTCATACAAGTTCTTTTCCCTAAGCACGTATGACTACATACGAAATACATGCCTACATTACATTGACGAACTGGAGCTAGTTACTTATCTCTCCGTGTTATAACTGTTACATGATGAATAACATCCGACATAATCATCCATCACCGATCCAATGCCTACGAGTCTTTTCCTACTGGTCCTTGTTACGTTACTTTGCTGCTACAACTGTCACTGCTGCTACAGTTACTCTGTTGCTACTGCTGTCACTTTGCTGCTACTGGTTACTGTTGCTACTATTGCTATCACACTACTTTGCTACTGATACTTTCCTGCAGATACTAAATCTTTCAGGTGTGGTTGAATTGACAACTCAACTGCTAATACTTGAGAATATTCTTTCGCTTCCCCTTGAGTCGAATCAATAAATTTGGGTTGAATACTATACCCTCGAAAACTGTTGCGATCCCCTATACTTGTGGGTTAACAAGACCTTTTTCTCACGCTGTTGCCGGGGAAGCACAGCTATATTCTCTGAGTCACTTGGGATTTACATCTGCTAGTCACTACGAGGAATCCGAAAGATCCAAGAACTAAAGTCTTGCCCTCAACTACGAGGACAGGTAAGGAACTGCCATCTAGCTCTGCACTTGATTCACCTTTAGTTATGAGTAAGTTTGCGACACCACCTCGTGCTAGAAATCTTGATATGTCACCTGTGCTTGATGCTACTACTTCTGCTATCCATGATGCTTGTGATGATGCTATGCTTGATACTGCCTTGCCACTAGGTGCATTCCTTGATGCACCAATTGCTAGAGTTGTTGCTAGATGTGATGATACTTTTGAAACTGCTGATACTATTGAAGTAGAACCTGCTATTTTGCCTGCTAGAACTAGCTCTCCTAGATATGAATTGCCTGATATGCCTAAGTGTTATGTTATGGAGGGATAGATAGCTGAGGACTTTCTTGCTTGTAAGGATAGCTATGATGTTGAGAACTTACTGCTCAAGTGGAAAGAAAAATCTCTAAACGCTAGGATGAAATACGACCTGAAGTTTGCTACTTCGTCTATCTTTGTGACCGATAAGGATTATGAATTCTCTGTCGACCCTGAGTTAATCACTCTGTTCGAATCTGATCCTTTTCATGGTTATGAGTCTGAAACGGTTGTAGCCCATCTTACCAAACTACACGATATAGCCACCCTATTTACAAGTGAGGAAAAGATTTGCCACGACTATATCCTCAAGCTGTCTCCTTTCTCGCTAAAGGATGATGCTAAGACTTGGTTCACTTCTCTTGCTCCTGGTTGTGTGCGTAGCCCCCAAGATATGATCTATTACTTCTCTGAGAAATATTTCCCTGCCCATAAGAAGCAAGCTGCCTTGCAGGAAATATACAACTTTGCGCAAGTTGAAGAAGAGAGTCTCCCACAAGCTTGGGGGAGGCTCGTCCAGCTACTGAATGCTTTGCATGATCACCCTCTTGAGAAGAATGAAATACTTGATATCTTCTATGATGGACTAACCAATGCTTCTAAGGACCACCTAGATAGTTGTGCCGGTTGTGTTTTTAGGGAACGAACTGTAGAACAAGCTGAGATCCTATTCAATAACATCTTGTGCAATGAGAATGCTTGGACTATTCCCGAACCACCTCCGAAGCCAACTCCTAAGAAAAGAGGTATTCTATTCCTGAGTTCTGAAGATATGCAAGACGCTAAGAAATCTATGAAAGAGAAAGGCATTAAATCTGAAGATGTCAAAAATCTACCACCTATCGAAGAGATTCATGGTCTTGATAACCCGATACAGGTAGTAGAGGTAAATTCTCTTCGTAGATTCGATGAGAGTGATATTCCTTTTGATAAACCTGCTAGCTTATGCTTGGATGAATTTGATAACTTTGTTGCCAAACAACAAAGTTTCAATGATTATGTTAGGAGAAAATTGGAACAGAATGCTCGTATGCTTAGTCATTTAAGTGCTTGTGTGGACAGAAACGTCAATGATCTTAAGCTCTTGAGTAAACATGCCTCTATGGTTACTACTCAGGTAGAACAAGTACTTAAGGCTCAAAATGACTTGCTCGATGAGTTGAATGACAATTCTGTCAGAGTCGTCACTAGAGGCGGTAGAATGACCCAGGAACCTTTGTATCCCGAGGGTCATCCTAAGAGAATTGAACAAGATTCTCAAGGAGTTAGCACTGATGAACCTAGTCATCCAAGAAAGAAGAAGAAAGATGATAGGAAGTTGCACGCTAGAAACCCTGTTGCTGTTACACCTGAGAGTCCAAACGATGTCTCTGTCTCTGATGCCGAAACATAATCTGGTGATGAACATGAGCCTAATGATAATATCAATAGTGATGTTCATGATGATGCTCAACCTAGCAATGATAAGGATGTGGAGATTGAACCTGTTGATCTTGATAACCCACATCCTAAGAATAAGAGATATGATAAGAATGACTTTGCTGCTAGGAAGCATGGTAAAGAAAGGGAACCATGGGTTCAGAAACCCATGCCCTTTCCTCCCAAACCATCCAAGAAAAAGGATGATGAGGATTTTGAGCGCTTTGTTGAAATGATTAGACCTGTCTTTCTACAAATACGTTTGACAGATATGCTCAAAATGTCTCCATATGCTAAGTACATGAAGGATATTGTGACTAATAAGAGGAGGATGCCTGAGGTTGAGATTTCCACCATGCTTGCTAACTATACCTTCAAGGGTGGAACTCCTAAGAAACTAGGTGATCCCGGAGTGCCCACTATACCTTGCTCCATTAAAGGCAACTACGTTAGAACTGCTTTATGCGACCTTGGAGCCGGTGTTAGTGTTATGCCTCTTTCTCTTTATCGTAGACTTAAACTGGATAAGTTGACACCCAACTGAAATATCTCTGCAAATGGCCGACAAATCAACTGCTTTCCCTATCGGCATTTGCGAGGATGTGCCTGTTGTAGTTGCCAACGTCACTATCTTAACAGACTTTGTTATTCTGGATATTCCCGAGGATGATGCCATGGCAGTCATCCTTGGAAGACCCCTTTTAGGGGCTATTATAGATTGCAACAAAGGCAATGTCAATTTCCATGTCAATGGTAATGAACATACGGTGCACTTTCTGAAAAAACAATATCGAGTACATTGCATCAATGCTATCGAAAAAACTTCATCGATTCTTATTGGGAGGTTTGAATGCCCTATACCTCCTGTCAAGATGAAGTATGATTTTCTTGTTGGGGATATACACATCCCCATTGAGGTAGCCTAGTGACTATTCGAAAATTCTCCGTTTCGTTTTGCGATTCAAAAAAGTTTGTCAAGGAGACTTGATCAACCTCATTGACGTTTTCTTTCGATGACATGAGATGGATGAATGAAGGAGTCACAAACCTCTGTTCCAAGCTTTCACTTTCGGTTGCTTAGAAGAAAAATTATAGATTTAGTTTAGTGTCTCCTATTTTCTGCTTTTAGCGTCCCGTAGAAAAGTACCCCAAAAATAAAAGTTCTCCGATTGTCCTGAAAATCAAGTATGATTTTTTCTGGAATTTTTGAAAAATTCTGAGACGAAGAGCTAGTCAGGGGGCTGCACCAGTGGGCCACAAGCCCTGGAGGCGCGGGCACCCCCTGGCCATGCCTACCAGGCTTGTGGGGCCCACGTGTACCCCCTCCACTCATTCTAGCTCCTGTCTGGTTCTCCTACCTCCAGAAAAAATTGTTTCACAGCTCAAACCCGTGTTCTTGCTCTTCTTGCTGGGATTTTCAATCTCCTTGTGCAAAGCACCATTCACCAAACTGTTTTGGGGAAATTTCTCCTTGGTAAGTGACTGCTCCATTGGTCCAATTAGTTTTTGCTCTAGTGCCTTATACTTCGCGTATTTTTGCTACCTTGGTGACCCTGTTCTTGAGCTTTGCATGCTAATTTTAGCTGGTTCCAAGTAGTTTTGATGCGTAATATGGCCTCTAGGCGCTTGTGGGAGTAGTTGCTACGAGTTTCGTTGGGCCGTATTCACTTTTCCTTAGAGTCACTAAAAGTTTCAGAAATTTTCAGAGGTAGAAAAAGGAAAAGATGAGGAGGTTCTTAAGAGGCTCTTCAAGCTATGACACCAAGGATGATTGGAATGAGAAGAAGAAACCCAAGTATCCGGTCCCCCGAGTTGCAGAAGTTCAAGCATGCGAGTGGCCAAGCGATGTGTTCTTACGCGCCGCCGGACTTTATGAGGACTTTTACTACTTGGTGGAGAACGCAGGCCTTACCGCCTTCGTTGAAGATAAGTGTCCGCAATACCTCCTCCTCACTAATATTTTCATGCAAAGCTTTAATTTCTATCCAAGGAAGAATCATTCTATGGTTGAGTTCAAATTATATGATATCCCCCAGCGCATGTCACTCCAGGATTTTTGCAATGTTTGCAAATTACTTTAGGTTGGGAATATTCATGAACCTCGTCCACAGGACTTGGAGGCTTTCATAGATACTATTGCTGTAGGAGAGGAGAGAGGAGTGTCTTGCGCTAGAGCTGCTATCATACATTTTCCCGTGCTTCGGTACTTCTCATTATTTGTGGGAAAATGTTTGATTGGCCGTGGGAAAGCCGGGGCCCTTAGGTCCCCAGATCTTGCGATCTTGCGTGAAGCCCTTTATAATGATAAAACTTATAGCTTGGGCGCTATAGTAGCTCAACGGTTGAACACGAACCATTCTAAAGGCATTGTCTATGGAGGTATCTGTGCTACTCGCCTTGCTAGACATTTTGAGATACCTATTAGACTGGACGAGGATGAAGAGATTTTTCTTCCCGAGAGATATCTAGATTATGATAGCATTGTTCACCATGACTTTATTGATAGAGATATAAATAGAAGGATGATTTATAACCTGGTATTTAGTCAGGGTACTCGTGAGACTATTACTTTGCCTGCTCCTTCTTTGTTCAATCTTCATGCAGGCAGGTACATTATTATGCCCTCGGACATCTACGCACATTGGGGCATAGCTCAACCACAGGTGCCCCTACCCGAGCCACAAGTCGAGTACCATATGCCAGTTTATCAGTGGGAGCCAGAGGAGCTCACACAATAGTGGCATCACAAGTACACTCCGGAGTACCCCGGGACTGGTTATTTCCCTCCTTGGGAGTAGACCAATTTAGGCCAAAAGCCTAATCTTGGGGGAGTACATGTTTCTCATCGACTTTATATTCTTGCTTACGCTTTCACTTTGTTAGTCGGTGTTCACACTTTGCCACTGTATCATCCATGCTAGTTTATTTCTTTCTCTCGTTTTCTTTTCGTGTGTTTGACTAGTTTGAGAAAAACCCCAAAAGATTTTCTTGTTCTTGTTTTGCTTGTTGGGAGCTTTCCCGTGTAAATAGTTTTCTTTTTCTTTGGGTCAAGGTAGAAGACCATGGTTACAATGTTTAGTGGCTCTTGCATGCATATATGTTTATCTGTCAAAGAGCCATATTACTTTGTCTTCTCCTTTGTGTTTGCTTGCAGATTCTAGCTTAGTCCAATGCACAAGCACTCTTATTATTGTTCACATCATTCGGTCGTGCAAGTGAAAGGCAATAATGACGATATATGATGAAGTGACTGAGCCTGGAAAAGCTGGTATGAACTCGATCTATTTTGTTTTTGTAAATATGACTAGCTCATCATTCCAATTTCAGCTTTGTGGTGAGAGAAACATGTTTGCAATGACAACTTAGAGATCATAGTTTCTGATGCCATGCTTAATTAGCTAGGAGCTTATAATGGTTTGTCTTGGATGCCGACATGAATTTTGAGATGACTATGATGTAGTATGATAGGATGGTATCCTCCTTTGAATGATTCAAGTGGCTTGACTTGGTGCATGTTTACGCATGTAGTTGAAACAAAATCAACATAGCCTCTATGATATTCACGTTCATGGTGATTTATGTCCTACTCATGCTTGCACTCAATGTTGGTTAATCTCAATGCATTTTGATGACTGTTGTCGGTCTCTAGTTGGTCGCTTCCCAGTCTTTTGCTAGCCTTCACTTGTACTAAGCGAGAATACTGCTTGTGCATTCACTTCCATAAACCCAAAGTTGTTCCATATGAGTCCACCATACCTACCTATATGCGGTATCTACCTGCCGTTCCAAGTAAATTTGCATGTGCCACTCTCTAAATCTTCAAGAAATAATCTTTTTTGCATGCCCGAACCGCTCATGTGGTGACAGGGGGCTAGCAATATCTTCCATGCTAGGCGTGTTATCCTCGATATGTGTTTATTCACTATCATTCACGAGAAAGGGGCCGGTAATTGGAATGCCCAGTTCCATGCTCAAATCGAAAAGATAATTGCAAACAAAACTCCCCCTGGATTGATGTTGGTATGGACGGCACCCGAGTATTCGGCTAGTCGTGGAGTGTGATTGATTGGTGGTGGGGGAGTCAAAACTTTACTTTTCTGTTTGGGAACCGCCTATAGCATGTGTAGCATGGAAGATGGTGAGAACTCTTGGTCATTGCGTTGACAATGAAAGCATGCCACCCAAAATTATTATCTCTGTTTCCAAAGCTTGAGCTCTGGCACCCCTGCAAATCAATGCTTCCGTCTGCAAAGGGCTTGTCTATTTATGTTCCTGTTGAGTCATCCTCTTCTTATAAAAGCACCAATTAGAGAGCACTTCTGTCATTTTTATGCTTTTCTTTTGACTGATATTGAGTATGACTGTGACTGGATCTTCTTTGCCATGAATTACAATGTTTAGTCAGCTCTTTATCTTTGAAGGTGCTCTGCATTTATGTTTTGCGGTCTCAGAAAGAGCTAGCACGATACCATCTATTCGTACTGCTTCATGATTGTTTTGATTGAAGTGTTGACATTTGAAACTTACTATTATTTGCTCGCTAGTTGATTATGCCATTGATATGAGTTTAACGTGAGACCTAGATGTCATTTGCTTATGTGGTTGGCTTGTGATCTTGCTGAAATTCTGGATATGAGTTAGACATAGTTGCAACAACAAGATCAGACAGAGTTCGTAAAAGTTTTTTCTTTTGTCTCTTTTAGTTTTTCAACTGAATTGCTTGAGGACAAGGAAGATTTTAAGCTTGGGGGACTTGATACGTCTCCGTCGTATCTACTTTTCCAAACTCTTTTGCCTTTGTTTTGGACTCTAATTTGCATGATTTGAATGGAACTAACCCGGACTAACGCTGTTTTCAGTAGAATTGGCATGGTGTTATTTTTGCGCAGAAATAAAAGTTCTCGGAATGACTTGGAAATTTACGGAGAATTTTTGTGGAATATATAAAAAATACTGGCGCAAGAATCAACGGAGGAAGTGGAGCATGGAGCCCACAAGCCCACCAAGCGCGGGTCCCCCTAGCCGCGCCTGGCAGGCTTGTGGGGCCCATGTTGCTCCACCGCCTCCAATCTCAGGTCTATTTAGCCCCTTTCGCCCGGAAAAAATAATCAAGGAGAAGAGTTCATTGCGTTTTACGATACAGAGGCACCGCCACCTCCTGTTCTTCCTCTGGAGGGCAAATCTGGAGTCCGTTTTGGGCTCCAGAGAGGGGAGATCGTCGCCATCGTCATCATCAAGCTTCCTTCATCGCCAATTCCATGATGCTCTTCACCATTCATGAGTAATCTCATCGTAGGCTTGCTGGACGGTGATGGGTTGGATGAGATCTATCATGTAATCGAGTTAGTTTTGACTGGGATTGATCCCTAGTATCCACTATGTTCTGAGTTTGATGTTGCTACTACTTTGCCATGCTTAATGCTTGTCACTAGGGCCCGAGTGCCATGATTTCACATCTGAACCTATTATGTTCTCGTCAATATATGTGTGTACTTGATCCTATCTTGCAAGCTGTAGTCACCTACTATGTGTTATGACCCGGCAACCCCGGAGTGACAATAGCCGGAACCACTCCCGGAGATGACCATAGTATGAGGAGTTCATGTATTCACTAAGTGTTAATGCGTTGGTCCGGTTCTTTATTAAAAGGAGAACCTTAATATCCCGTAGTTTCCATTAGGACCCCGCTGCCACGGGAGGGTTGGACAATAGATGTCATACATGTTCTTTTCCCTAAGCACGTATGACTACATACGGAATACATGCCTACATTACATTGACAAACTGTTGCTAGTTACTTATCTCTCTGTGTTATAACTGCTACATGATGAATAGCATCCGGCATAATCATCCATCACTGATCCAATGCCTACGAGTCTTTTCCTAATGGTCCTTGCTACTTTACTTTGCTGCTACTGCTGTCACTGCTGCTACTGTTACTCTGTTGCTACTGCTGTTACTATGCTGCTACTGCTGTCACTTTGCTGCTACTGGTTACTGTTGCTACTATTGCTATCACACTACTTTGCTACTGATACTTTGCTGCAGATACTAAATCTTTCAGGTGTGGTTGAATTGACAACTCAACTGCTAATACTTGAGAATATTCTTTGGCTTCCCCTTGAGTCGAATCAACAAATTTGAGTTGAATACTCTACCCTCGAAAACTGTTGTGATCCCCTATACTTGTGGGTTATAAACCTATCATGGTTATGTCCATCTACAAGTGGATATTAGATCTACGTACCCTTGTAGATCACACAACAGGAAGCGTTAAGAAACACGGTTGATGTAGTGGAACGTCTTCACGTCCCTCGAACCGTCCCACGAACCGTCCCTCGATCCGTGCCACGAACCGTCTCATGGGTAAAAAACGATTATCATGAACAAAGAAATATAATAATAACTAATTTATTATTGCCTCTAGGGCATATTTCCAACAGTCCCCCACTTGCAGTAGAGTCAATAATCTAGTTCACATCACCATGCGATTTTAACGAATCCAACAACCATATAGTTCTGGGGTCTGATCACGTCTTGCTCATGAGAGAGGTTTTAGTCAACGGTTCTGAATCTTTCAGATCTGTGTGTGATTTACAAATCTTTATGTCATCTTATAGATGCTTCTACTAAGTGCTATTCGGAAATACTCTAAATATCTACTCTACTATACGAATCTGTTTTACTACTCATAGTTATTTGGATTAGTGTCAAAGCTTGCATCAACGTAACCCTTTATGACAAACTCTTTAACCACCTCCATAATCGAGAAAAATTCCTTAGTCCATCAGTTACTAAGGATAACTTTGACCGTTGTTCAGTGATTCAATCCTGGATCACTCTCTGTACCTCTTAACAGACTTGTGGCAAGTCACACATCAGGTGCGGTACACAACATGTCATACTGTAGAGTCTATGACTAAGGCATAGGGGACGACCTTCGTCCTTTCTCTTTCTTCTTCCGTGGTCGGGCTTTTGAGTCTTACTCAAATTCACACCTTACAACACAGCCAAGAACTCCTTCTTTGCTAATCTATTTTGAACTCCTTCAAAAACTTGTCAAGGCATGCATTTAATTTGAAAGTTCTGTTTAGCATTTTGATCTATCTCCATAGATTTTGATGCTCAATGTTCAAGTAGCTCTATCCAGGCCTTCCTTTGAAAACCCCCATTTAAACAACCTTTATGCTTTACAGAAATTCTACATTACTTCCGATCAACAATATGTCAACCACATATACTTATCAGAAATTCTATAATGCTCCCACTCACTTCTTTGGAAATACAAGTTTCTCATAAACTTTGTACAAACCCAAAAGCTTTGATCATCTCATCAAAGTGTATATTCCAACTCCGAGATGCTTGCACCAGTCCATGAAAGGATCACTGGAGCTTGCATACTTGTTAGCATATTTAGGATCGACAAAACCTTCTGGTTGTATCACATACAACCTTTCCTGAAGAAAACCGCCGAGGAAACAATGTTTTGACATCTTATGTGCAATATTTCATAAATAATGCAACAACTGCTAACATAATTCCAACAGACTTTTAGCGTCGCTGTGATTGAGAAAGTCTCATGATAGTCAACTCTTTGAACTTGTCGGAAACATCTTTGCGACAAATCGAGCTTTTCTTAATGGTGACTTTTCACCATCATCGTCTGTCTTTATTTTAAAGATCCATCTTTACTTAATAGTCCTACGACCATCAAGTAGTTCTTCCAAAGTCTACACTTTGTCTTCATACATGGACCCTCTCTCGGATTTCATGGCCTCCAGCCGTTTGTCAGAATCCGGGCCCACCATCGCTTCTCGATAGCTCGTAGGTTCATTGTTGTTCAACAACATGACCTCCAAGACAGGGTTACCGTACCACTCTGTAGTAGTACGCGACCTTGTCAACCTATGAGGTTTGTAGTAACTTGATCTGAAGCTTAATGATCACCATCATCAGTTTCCAATTCAATTGGTGTAGGTGCCACACGAACATCTTCCTGCGCCCTGCTACACACTGGTTGAAGTGATGGTTCACTAAACTCATCAAGTTCCACCACCCTCCCACTCAATTCTTTCGAGAGAAACCTTTCCTCGAGAAAGGACCCGTTTCTAGAAACAAACACTTTGCTTCCGGATCTGAGATAGGAGACGTATCCAACTGTCTTGGATATCCTATGAAGATGCTTTTATCCGCTTTGGGTTCGAGCTTATCAGACTGAAACTTTTTAACATAAGCCCCGCAACCCCAAACTTTCAAGAAACAACAGCTCAGGTTTCTCCAAACCATAGTTCATACTGTGTCATCTCAACGGAAATACGTGGTGCCCTATTTAAAGTGAATGCGGTTGTCTCTAATGCATAACCCATAAACGATAGTGGTAATTCGATAAGAGACATCATAGTACGCACCATATCAAATAGGGCGCGTCTATGGCGTTCGGACACACCATCACACTATGGTGTACCAGGTGGCATGAACTGCGAAACAATTTCCACATTGTCTTAACTGATTAGGAAAAACTCGTAACTCAGATATTCATATCTATGATCATATCGTAGACAGTTTATCCTCTTGTGACGATGATCTTCACTCTGAAATAGCTTTGAACTTTTCAATATTTCATACTTGTGACTCATCAAGTAAATACTCCTGTATCTACTGAAATCGTCAGTGAAGTAAGAACATAATGATATCCACTGCGTGCCTCAGCATTCATTGGACTTCACACATCAAAATGCATTGCTTCCAACAAGTTACTTTCTTGTTCCATGTGGTATGATTTTGCATGTCTCAAGTGATTCAAAATCAAGTGAATCCAAACGATCCATCTGCATGGAGTTTCTTCATGCGCTTATACCAATAGGTATGGTTTGCATGTCTCAAACCTTTCAAAAATGAGTGAGTACAAAGATCCATCACTATGGAGCTTCTTCATGCACTTTATACCCACATGACTCAAGCGGTAGTGCCACAAGTAAGTGGTACTATCGTTACTACTTTGTATCTTTTGGTACCAATATTATGAACATGTGTAACACTACGATCGAGATTCAATAAACCATTGAGGGTAATTATTCAAGCAAACAGAATAACTATTATTCCTTTTAAATGAATAATCGTATGGCAATAAACACGATCCAATCATGTTCATGCTCAACGCAAACACCAAATAACAATTATTTAGGTTTAACACCAATCCCGATGGTAGAGGGAGCGTGCGATGTTTTGATCACATCAACCTTGGAAACACTTCCAACATTTATCGTCACCTCGCCTTTAGCTAGTCTCCGTTTATTCCGTAGCTTTGATTTCGTGTTACTAATCACTTAGCAACCGAACCGGTATCAAATACCCTCGTGCTACTAGGAGTACTAGTAAAGTACACATCAATATCATGTATATCAAATATACTTTTGTCGACTTTGCCAGCCTTCTTATCTACCAAGTATATAGGGTAGCTCCGCCCCAGTGACCGTTCCCCTCATAACAGAAGCACTTAGTCTCAGGTTTGGGTTCAATCTTGGGTTTCTTTATTAGAGTAGCAACTGGTTTGTCGTTTCATGAAGTATCCCTTCTAGCCCTTGCCCTTCTTGAAACTAGTGGCTTTACTAACCATCAACAATTGATGCTCCTTCTTGATTTCTACTTTCGCAGTGTCAAACATTGCGAATCGCTCAAGGATCATCATATCTATCCTTGATATGTTATAGTTCATCATGAAGCTCTAGCAGCTTAGTGGCAGTGACTTTGGAGAACAATCACCATCTCATCTGGAAGATTAACTCCCACTTGATTCAAGCGATTGTTGTACTCAGACAAACTGAGAACATGCTCCACAATTGAGCTTTTCTCCTTTACTTTGTAGACAAATAATCTTGTCGGAGGTCTCATACCTCTCAACAAGGGCACAAGCATGAAATCTCATTTTCATCTCTTAGAACATCTCTTATGTTCTGTGAAATTTCAAAACGTCTTCGGCGCCTTGGTTCTAAGCCATTAAGTATTATGTACTGAACTACCACGTAGTCATCAGAAATGTGTATGCTAGATGTTCACAACATCCAAAGACGACGCTCGAGGTGCAACACAACGAGTGGTGCATTAAGGACATAAGCATACTGCGCAACAATGAGGACAATCCTCAGTTTTACGGACTTAGTCCGCAAAGTTGGTACTATCAACTTTCAATTAAATTTCCTCTAGGAACATATAAAAACTGTAGAGCTATAGCGCAAGCTACATCATAATTCGGAAAGACCTTTTGACTATGTTCATGATAATTAGTTCAATTAATCATATTACTTAAGAACTCCCACTCAAAAAGTACATCTCTCTAGTCATTTGAGTGGTACATGATCCAAATTCACTAACTCAAATCCGATCATCACGTGAGTTGAGAATAGTTTCAGTGGTGAGCATCTCTATGCTAATCATATCAACTATACGATTCATGCTCGACCTTTCGGTCTCATGTGTTCCGAGGCCATGTCTACACATGCTAGGCTCGTCAAGCTAAACCCGAGTGTTCCGCGTGTGCAACTGTTTTGCACCCGTTGTATGTGAACGTTGAGTCTATCACACCCGATCATCACGTGGTGTCTCGAAACGACGAACTGTAGCAACGGTGCACAGTCGGGGAGAACACAATTTGGTCTTGAAATTTTAGTGAGAGATCACCTCATAATGCTACCGTCGTTCTAATCAAAATAAGGTGCATAAAAGGATTAACATCACATGCAATTCATAAGTGACATGATATGGCCATCATCATGTGCTTCTTGATCTCCATCACCAAAGCACCGGCACGATCTTCTTGTCACCGGCACCACACCATGATCTCCATCAACGTGTCACCATCAAGGTTGCCGTGCTACTTATGCTATTACTACTAAAGCTACGTCCTAGCAATATAGTAAACGCATCTGCAAACACAAACGTTAGTTTAAAGACAACCCTATGGCTCCTGCCTGTTGCCGTACCATCGACGTGCAAGCCGATATTAACATTACAACATGATCATCTCATACATCCAATATATCACATCATGTAATTGGCCATATCATATCACAAGCGTACCCTGCAAAAAGAAGTTAGATGTCCTCTAATTTGTTGTCGCATGTTTTACGTGGCTGCTATGGGTATCTAGTATGATCGCATCTTACTTATGCAAAAACCACAACGTAGATGTGCAAATTGCTATTTAACCTCTCCAAGGACCGCCTCGGTCAAAACCAATTCAACTAAAGTTGAAGAAATAGGCACCCACCAGTCATCTTTATGCAACGAGGTTGCATGTCAATCAATGAAACCAGTCTCTCATAAGCGTACGAGTTATGTCGGTCCGGGCTGATTCAATCCAACAATACCGCCGAATGGAGAAAAGACTAAGGAATGCAGCAAATCGAACATCACTGTCCACAAAACCTTTTGTGTTCTACTCGATATAACATCTACGCATGAACCTAGCTCATGATGCCACTGTTGGAGAACGTTGCATGGGAAACAAATTTTTTCGTATGCACACGAAGACCTATCATGGTGATGTCCATCTATGAGTGGAGATTAGATCTATGTACCCTTGTAGATCGCACAGCGGGAAGCGTTAAGAAACGCGGTTGATGTACTGGAACGTATTCACGTCCCTCGAACCGTCCCACGAACCGTCCCTCGATCCGTCCCACGAACCGTCCCTCGATCCGTCCCACGAACCGTCTCGCGATCCGTCCCACGATCTGTCCCGATCTAGCGCCGAACGGACGGCACCTCCACGTTTAGCACACGTACAACTCGATGAAGATATCGGCCTTCTTGATCCATCAAGAGAGACGGAGAAGTAGATGAGTTCTCCGGCAGTGTGACACCGCGCCAGTGTTGGTGATGAACTATTCCTGCAGGGCTCCACCTAAGCTCTGTAGAAATCTAATCTAGAGGAAGAACTACGAGGTGTAGCTTTGAGTTGCACGTGGAAAAGTTGTTTCAAATCAGCCCTAAATCACCACTATATATAGGAGGGAGGGGGAGGGGGCTTGCCTTGAGGGCCAAGCCCTCAAGGGTGCGCCGTCTAGGAGGGGAGGAGGAATCCTACTCCAATTAGGATTGGAAAGTGGAGTCCTTCTCTTCCTTCCCACCTCCCCTTTTTTTCTCTTTGGTTTTTCTTCTCTTGGAGACAAGGCCTTCTTGGGCTGTCCCACCACCCACTAAGGGCTGGTGCGCCACCCTAAAGCCATTGGGCTTCCTCCGGGTGGGTTGCCCCCCTCCCGGTGAACTTCCGGAACCCATTCGTCACTCCTGGTACAATGTCGGTAATGCCCGAAAACCTTCCGGTAACCAAATGAAACCATCCTATATATCAATCTTCGTTTCCGGCCAATTCCGGATACCATCATGACGTCCGTGATATCATACGGGACTCCGAACAACATTCGGTAACCACACATATGACTCAACTATACTAAAACATCGCCGAACCTTAAGTGTGCAGACCCTGCAGGTTTGAGAACTATGTAGACATGCACCGAGGCACTCCTCGGTCAATATCCAATAGCGGGACCGGGATGCCCATATTGGATCCTACATATTCTCCGAAGATCTTATCGGCTGAACCTCAGTGTCAAGGATTCATATAATCCCGTATGTCATTCCCTTTGTCCTTCGGTATGTTACTTGCCCGAGATTCGATTGTCGGTATCCGCATACCTATTTCAATCTCGTTACCAGCAAGTCTCTTTACTCGTTATGTAATACAAGATCACGTGACTTACACTTAGTCACATTGCTTTCAAGGCTTGTGTGTGATGTTGTATTACCGAGTGGGCCCCGAGATACCTCTCCGTCACACGGAGTGACAAATCCCAGTCCTAATCCATACTAACTCAATGGACACCTTCGGAGATACCTGTAGAGCACCTTTATAGTCACCCAGTTACGTTGCGACATTTGATGCACACGAGGTATTCCTCCGGTGCCAGTGAGTTATATGATCTCATGGTCATAGGAACAAATACTTGACACACAGAAAACAATAGCAATAAAACAAAACGATCAATATGCTATGTTCATAGTTTGGGTCTAGTCCATCACATGATTCTCCTAATGATGTGATCCAGTTATCAAGTGACAACACTTGCATATAGTCAGAAAACCTTGACTATCATTGATCAACTGGCTAGCCAACTAGAGGCTTGCTAGGGACATTGTTTTGTCTATGTATCCACACATGTATCTATGTTTTCATTCAATAAAATTATAGCATGGATAATAAATGATTATCATGAACAAATAAATATAATAATAACTAATTTATTATTGCCTCTAGGGCATATTTTCAAAACTCGGGGCCCACTCGGTAATACAACATCACACACAAGCCTTGCAAGCAATGTGACTTAGTGTAAGTCTCATGATCTTGTATTAAGGAACGAGTAAAGAGACTTGCCGGTAACGAGGTTGAAATACGTATGCGGATACCAACGATCAAATCTCGGGCTAGTAACATACCGAAGGACAAAGGGAATGACATACGGGATTATATGAATCCTTGACACTGAGGTTCAACCGATAAGATCTTTGGAGAATATGTCGGATCCAATATGGGAATCTAGGTCCCGCTATTGGATATTGACCAAGGAGTGTCTCAGGGCATGTCTACATAGTTCTCGAACCCGTAGGGTCTGCACACTTAAGGTTTGATGATGTTTTAGTACAGTTGAGTTATATGTGTGGTTACCGAATGTTGTTCGGAGTACCGAATGAGATCACAGACGTCACAAGGGTTCCCAGAATGGTTTGGAAACGAAGATTGATATATAGGATGGTTTCATTTCGTTACCGGAAGTATTTTGGGCACTACCAACATTGTGCCGGGAGTGACGAATGAGTTCCGGAAGCCCAATGGCCTTAGGGGTGGCGCACCAGCCTTTAGTGGGCTGGTGGGACAGCCCAAGAGGGCCTTAGCGCCCTAAGAAGAAAACCGAAGAAAAAAAGGGGAGGTGGGAAGGAAGAGAAGGACTCCACTTTCCAATCATAATTGGAGTAGGATTCCTCCTCTCCTCCGTGGCCGGCGCACACTTGAGCTCTTGGCCCTCAAGGCAAGCCTCCTTCCCCTCCCTCCTATATATAGTGGTGATTTAGGGCTGATTTGAGACAACTTTTGCCACGTGCAACTCAGATCTAGACACCATAGTTTTACCTCCAGATCGTATTTCTGTGGAGCTCGGGCGGAGCCCTGCACGAGTAGATCGTCACCAACACCGGAGCGCCGTCACGCTGCCGAAGGACTCATCTACTTCTCCGTCTTGCTTGCTGGATCAAGAAGGCCGAGATCATCGTCGAGCTGTACGTGTCTTGAACGCGGAGGTGCCATCCGTTCGGCACTAGATCGGAACGGATCGTGGGATGGATCGCGTGACGGTTCGTGGGGCTGATCGAGGGACGTGAAGACGTTACACTACATCAATCGTGTTTCTTAATGCTTCATGCTGTGCGATCTACAAGGGTACATAGATCCAAATCTCCTCTCGTAGATGGACATCACCATGATAGGTCTTCGTGTGCATAGGAAATTTTTTGTTTCCCATGCAACGTTCCCCTACAATGGTATCAGAGCTAGGTTCATGCGTAGATGTTATCTAGAGTAATACACAAAGGGTTTTGTGGACAGTGATGTTCGATTTGCTGCCCTCCTTAGTCTTTTCTCGATTCGGTGGTATTGTTGGATTGAAGCGGCCCGGACCGACATTATTCGTACGCTTATGAAAGACTGGTTTCATCGATTAACATGCAACCTCGTTGCATAAAGATGACTGGCGGGTGTCAGTTTCTTCTACTTTAGTTGAATTGGTTTTGACCGAGGCGGTCCTTGGAGAGGTTAAATAGCAATTTGCACATCTTCGTTGTGGTTTTTGCGTAAGTAAGATGAAATCATACTAGATACCCATAACAACCACGTAAAACATGCAACAACAAATTAGAGGACGTCTAACTTGTTTTTGCAGGGTATGCTTGTGATATGATATGGCCAATGACGTGATGTGATATATTGGATGTATGAGATGATCATGTTGTAATAGTTAATATCGACTTGCACGTCGATGGTACGTCAACCGGCAGGAGCCATAGGGTTGTCTTTAAACTAACGTTTGTGTTTGCAGATGTGTTTACTATATTGCTAGGACGTAGCTTTAGTAGTAATAGCATAAGTAGCACGACAACCCCGATGGAGACACGTTGATGGAGATCATGATGATGGAGATCATGGTGTGGCGTCAGTGAAAAGAAGATCGTGCCGGTGCTTTGGTGATGGAGATGAAGAATGTAACGACTAAGATGCGACCCTTTCCTATTTTGGGGGCGATGCCTCAAAAGGGAAAGGGGCGCATCTAAACATTTCGCAAGCGAGATAATCATAACATTACATAACTGAAAGAGTGACAAGTAGGGCATACACTTGCCATCTGATAAGAGTATAGCATTAAGCTTACAAACACACATTATTCAGAGCATAGTTTAGTCCCGCTACGGACAACATGAAACAACTAAAACTTTGACATCCCGAATGCTGGCCCCACGATCATGACCACGGCCTCATTCCTCCGGATAGTTCACGTAAAGACGGCCGGAGTCCTCATCGAACTCCCACTTCAGCTGGTTGTCATCAGTATCTCCTGCGTCGGGCGTACCTGTACCTGTTGGGGTTTGTAGTAATCTATGAGCCACGGGGACTCAGCAATTGAATGACCTTGATATCGAATCTAGCCAAGTTATTGGGTGAGGAAGGTTAAGTGTATGGGTTTGCAGCAACCTAAGCATATATGGTGGCTACCTTACGATGATCAGAGTAATCATATGGTGGTCTACGCGAGCGATCGAAGACTAGATTGATCACTAAGTGATCCTGAACACCTACTTACGTTAAACATAACCCCACCATGTTCTCGATCGGAGAACGATCTCCGAAGGAGATAGTCACGGTTACGCACACAGTTGGCAGTTTTATTAGAGTTACTTTAAGTTGTCTAGAACCGGATGTTAACAAAATATCCACATTTGCCACATAACCGCGGGCACGGCTTTCCGAAAGATTAAACCCTGCAGGGGTGCTCCAACTAGTCCATCACAAACTGCCACGGGCCGCAAAGTAATCCTCTATCACGAAACTCGTGATCTCGTCGGATTCCTTAGAGGAAAACCTCAACTTTGAGGAGATCCAAAGTTTCACCGGAATCCCTATACGCAAGATATATCGCTATGGTAAGACAAATCTAGCAGGACCTCCCGACGTGTCGACGACCCCGATAAGAGCCGCATATCTCAGTCTCAGGACACGTCGGATAAGCTACGCACACGGTGCCTGATAAAAATCACTCAAGTTGCCCTGAGTTGGCCCCGCGCAGTGCTCTAGTTTGGACCAACACTCATGAGGAGCACTGGCCCGGGTTGTTGATTAAATCCTCGGGGTAGCTATTCCCTATGCAAATTATTATTAGGTTATTAGCAGACTAAAACCGATGTTGGGTGTCACATCCCTGACACCTTAATCAAGTTAGCATTGTGCTCATATCTTCTTTGCATTTCATCTAGGAAATTTTCAACAAGAACAAAGTAAGTGGTGAAGCAAAACCCGAAAATCCTAGCCACTTCTCCTATTAAAGGAAATTTCAAACTAGTTAAAAGCAATGAACCCAAAATGGCCTCAAGAAAAGTTCAACTTTTCTGATAATTCTTGAAAGCAAATAAGCAGTGAAGAAAACCATTTTCATAAAACTTTTGTCATTTCAAATAAATGCAAAAAGCTACTGGTTTCAAGTTTAAAAATTTGAATTCAAAAACTTTAAGTTTTCAAAAATGTTGAAAACTTCAGGAATGGTTGGAAATATTCCAACTAATATTCTGGTGTGTTCAAAATATTTGTTATAAACTATTTTGGAGCTGAAATAAAAAGCAACCAAAATAGTTGGCAAATCAGAAAAACAAAACAGAAAGAAAATATAAAGAAGCTTACCTGTCGCCCTCAGGAGGCCCAGCCCACCAGGGGCAGGGGCATCTTCTTCCTCCTGCCTTCTGGCAGAGGAGCGAATGCCCACGGCGGCTCCTCCACCTCCTGCTTCGCTGTGGCACGCTCCGGTGCTCCCTAGGACAATGCGACAGCGGGGATATCCTCCCCGAGCCCGTCTCTATCCGTTCCCCTGCTTCAGTTTCCCCCCTCCTCTCGGGATCTCTCCTCCTTCCTTCTGCCGCCATTGCCAAGAGCTCGAGCTCGAGCCGCCGTGCCTCTAGCCATAGGACCTTCCTCCCGAGTAGTCCAGTAGCTCTGCCTCGACGAGCTGGTTCTCTCTGCAAAGGCCGAAGCCTCCCCAAGCCCTGTAATGTCCCCAACCCCATCGTCTTCAACCTTCGGTCGCCGGCAAATCAACGGTGAAACGCCGGCTATAGCCCCTCCCCGAGTAGTCTGAGCCTAGCTTCACCTCGACCGTGAGCCTGCGATCGTTTCCCCTCTTCTTCCCCTCGGATTCGTGCCCCCTACCCACTGGACCATCGAACCCGTACTCCGGCAGCCGCCCCGGCTCGTCGCCGGCTTGCTCTGGCCACCCATAGCCCTCCCTGTGGCCAGTGCTGGATGAGGTCGAGCCTGGGGATCATCCCAGTGCTCTCGGCAACCATTTCCGAGCACCACAGCACGAGATAGCGTGTCTCCGGCGAAGTTCTACCGCGGATCTGGTCGCCGCCGGTCAGGCTCCGGCGGGGGACGACGTGGCCGGCTTAACCCCAGTAGCTTAGCCCTAATCGCTCGCTGACAGTGGGCCCAAGGCCAAGTCAAACCCACTTAGGGGCTGGTCAGCGCGGGATTAGTTCCTGAGACGCTGACCAGTGGGTCCCCCCTGTCAGGTTTGACCTGATCAGGTCGGTTGACCTGCTGACGCCATGATGATGTGGTGATGACGCAATAAGTGAATTTCTGATTTAAAAGAATTTCAAAAAATGCTAAAACTTCTAAAAATCATAGAAATTAATCTGTAACTCCAATGAAAATAATTTATATATGAAAAAGTATCAGAAAAATTCAAGGAATCTGAATATGTCATTTTCAAACATGTTTGAAAATGTTACTGAACCCAAACATGTAGATTAATGAATAAGTTAATTCTTATAAATACTTTGGAGATGGAATTTGGAAAATATTTAAATTTCACTACAAATGATATCATCAAACACTGTCCAAATTACAAACCAGCAATCTAACATGTCATTCCATGCATGTTAAAAGCAAGTTGATCTGAGCATCAGGTCGAATCAGTTAAAATAGTATTCGAGAATACCTCGTTTGAAGTGATATTTGAATTTGATTCAAATCAACTTCAAACCTACTAAATGTTAACCATAATAATATACCGCCTTGCATCCTCATGCCATGCTCATGCATCATATTGTTGCATATGTTTGTTACTGATTGTTGTCATTCCTTTCGGTAGGCTCTGCTCCTCCGGATTCCACCGAATATCCGACTGCCGGATATTGTCCCTCCTCTGAGCAACAAGGCAAGCAATCATTTTGATCATCCCGAAAAATCCCATGTTCTCGCTCCTGCACTTACTTATTGCATTAGGATCAAATGCTTCAAATGCTTTTGCCACGTTAGTTGAACCTACTTCGTTTGCATGACCTATCCTCGTCACAGTAAATAGCTGAACCTTGCAACCTAGCATACCTGGTAGTTGCTTGAGCCATGATGTGCCTTATCCTGCTATGCATGCTGTGCTTATAGTTGTGTATGGTCTGTCATCTGGGAGATGAACAGAATTATGATAATGTGTTCAGTAAGTAAAGGTTGTGAGTTGAACCTGATTTGGTAAAGGTACCGGTGAAAGGCTGTGTAGGAGTACATGGCGGGTTGTTTCATTGGAACCGTCCTGAGGAACTGAGTTCCGTGTATGTAATCCAAGACGAGATACTACCACATGCTGGGACCTGAAATATGACCCCGCTCGACTTATTAATCGCTTAGTACTCGGTCCAGGAGTTGCAAGTAGTTTCTGGTGGTTATAGTCATGCTGGAGGCCGTGCATGGTGCTGACCTGAGAGGTGGACTGTGATGCGGTAGGCAGTGGCACGGTGTACCAAGTGGCACCCGGATGGTGGGCTTGGGAACCCTGCGCACATCGTTTGGGGCCGTGGCGGAAACCTCGGCCGGACTTCCGTGCGGGTTACCCTCAGATAGGCGATAGACCTGGACTAGGTACTAATGTGGTTAACGGTCGTGGCCGACTTCCTAGCTGGGCTTCCGCTTGAAGGTTGCTGAGGTGCATGACATGCACATGGCGATAAGTGGCGAGAGCGTGTGTGATGAAGTACACCCCTGCAGGGTTATGATCTATTCGAATAGCCGCTTCCGCAGATATGGACTACTTGGAGACATATGTTGTTCATAGATAACTTTAATGGCTACTCATAAAATTGTCAAGATAAGCGTGAGTGTCGTGGACGGCATTTCCGTATGGACAAGAAATGATTCCACGATAGAGTATTGTTGTGGTGTTAGTGGACTCGTGTGCGAGAAATCAAGTTGTCAAAATTATTGAAAAATGCAAGTTGTCTAGCCACGAATCAAATGCTGGCTTTCCGCATGAAACCCCACAATACCTTATTGATACATTGCATGAGTAGATAGTTATCCTAAAGTCTTGCTGAGTACCTCCGTACTCATGTTTGTTTAATAATTGTTGCAGAGGTTGCTAATGACCCTAATGGAGGGTTCTTCACAGACATCGACGACGACGAGTAGCTGGTGTCCCAGCTACGATCTGGCCCTAGGTTGGGTCTGTAGTATAGTCAGGCATGTGCCTTCTAGTTTCACCTGTCTGTACTTAGACAGTTTTAAACACTTCCGCTGGCTTGTAACTGAATGACTGCTATGATGGGTCGTGAGACCTTTACTGTGTAATATTATGTGTGTGGCTCTTCCGAGCCTCTTAAATAAAGCTTGTATGTTATGGTTATGTTGTGATGCCATCGATGTATCTATACATATCGGTATGCCATGCGTACGTGTGTCGTACTTGATATGTATGGGGTTCGATTACCTAGCCGTAAGCTTTAGTAGCACTCCTTACAGGGAAATGCCCCTTTGTGATCCAACGAGCCATGGTAGCTCGCTACTGCTCCGGACACAATGGTTGACCGGCGTGTGTCCTTCTTAGCTGCTGTGTCTGTCCCCTTGGGGAAATGTCACGCGATGTAATGGAGTCCATGTAGCTTGCTACGACTCATCTACATTCGCTGGTGACTGACACCTGCTTTGCTGGGTCATGTATGCCTGTCCTTGTGCGGAACTGCCACTTTGGTTTACGACTAGACATGTCGATCCGGGTTCTTTGTCGTTGGAATGCTAGCAACACAATTGCATACGTGAGTCAAAAGCACAAACGGTCCCGGCTAAGGTAAGGCTGCAGCCGTGGGGTTAACCGTGCGTGAGACCGCAAAGGGATGCGATGTGTTATAGACTGGATTCCTATGGCTTAGGATCGGGGGTCCCGACATTGGGTCTTGCCAAACGAGCATTAACACTACACGATTTATCAAGGGGGTCCCCATAACAACCCCGAACGTGTTAGGAGCGATCAGTTATGGACCCAAACACCGCTAACCGAAACTAAGGCGGCAACAATGGAACAAATCACCCGACGTAAGGCTAGGCCTTCCGTTGTTTACCAAGTGTATAGGTGCATTAATTAAATAGAAGTTTGAACATAATGATATCAAAATACCCATGTTATCACATGGAACAGTTGGCACCTGCAACTAGCAAACCTACTCATTAGAGGTTGAGCAAGCCTACTTAGCCAAACAACATTTGCTAGGAGAGGGAGGTGTTTGGGGTTCATGGAAAAGACAAGTGGCATTATATCAAGTGGTAGGCAGCGAGCATGTAACGAAGGAAACGTGATTCTAAGCATAACAAAGCTAGATACGGTGTCAAGGTCACGGTCATCTTGCCTGTGATGTATAGAGCTTGGAACTGCTCTTGATCTTCCTGCACATACTCTCCAGAATCCACGTACTCGCTCTTCGTTCCGGATGCTACCCAAGGTAAGATAACAGCCAATGAACACTAGCAAGACATAATGCAACAATCAATATGATGCATGTGTGAAGAAGGAAGCATGCATCACTATTCTAGTCACTTTCATATGCATTAGTTGAGTTAATTGAATTCTGGACAAAACCTCATATGAAATTATCTTGACATGCATGAATATGGCATGAGCATGCGCATCACGAGAAAACGATGCAAAAACATATAAAGGACGTAGAGAACGGAGCCACGGTTCAACCGGAAACTACAAAACAAGTTAGGAAGACCTACGGTTCAAAACAATCACAAACACACTCCAATGGGCACTCCCTAGTGTAACCTGGTTGCCACATGATCAAGCAACAAATTATAAGTGGGGTGGTGCATGGGAACACACCACACCATCAACAATGCCCACACAAGCTTCAAAACAATACAAACATACAATCTGTTTCCAACGGCAACATAGGAGTTTGTCTACAATATTTAAAGTTGCTACAACCATCTAAATGAATCAAACAAGATATGAGACACAAGCCATCCAAAAGCTCTAGAACCCTGTACAAGAAGCTAATGCAAAGGACTCACCCATGAGAAGATCTATAGACACTAACTTGGACAAAATATCAAAGTTTCTGGGACTTAGTGAAAATCACAGATTTTCACCAGCTGCATATGCTCTGAAGCATTATGCAGCCTCCAAAATGATATCTACAGGAAGTGTATAAGCATGAAATTAACACGGAGCTAAAACAACATAAAAGGTCACAAACATTAGTTTGTTGCATGGGCTAATTCCCAACACATGAGCTAATTCAGACAAGACAACAGGGGAAGAAAATAACTCCAGTTTCCCAGACTTAGTGAAAATCACAAGGTTTCACAAATCTGACAGTTTCAGCCAAGTGTCCACATTGACAAGGCACAATAGGTGCATACAAATCCCTAAGAACAAAACATAGGCCCCATGCTGTAGAGGGGTTCACCCACTACCATTCCATCAAGGAATCATCCACAAAGGGCCAAAGCACCACCTAATGTAAAGCTCTAAACATGGCATCATACCAGAAAATAACAGTTTTATGAAGTTGCTCTAAAGTGAAGTCTGACTGCACCAATGGATTCCTGGGATGATTCTACGCCAAAATCATATATCATACATGGGTACTTGCATGTAACAACAATGCACAAAGCTAGCTCGAAAATGTCACGTAGAATCATATAAGCTACAAATGACTATCATCACATGTGGAAACTATCACATATTGCATCACCTACACATGCACGTCACTAGGGCAAGAACAACCTATCTAGCCATAGCATGGATTCACTAACATGTCACACCAACATATAGAAATAGGTGTTCATCCACAAACACACACACATGTGCAACACATACACATGCACATGTATAAGTGGACTCACACCAGACCATCCACACCTACACATGCACACACACAATAACTACTCACACAACACCACATGACTATTTGCAAACATGAGTGATTAGGCCCTCTTGCACAAGTGTATATCCACACTCATGCAGACACACATAACACATCCTTTTGCACACACATACACTACACCCTAGTGCTATATGAGTGAAAGGAAAAGAGAGCTACAAGCACACCACCTAATGTAAAATGAAACAACAAAAACAAAATATAACAGCAATAGAAAAGAATGAAATCAACAAAATAAATAAAAGGGGACAGTGTGGGGATCGAACCCACAACCCCCCTGGTGCCACCACAAGCACACACCAATGGGTTACGGCTTCGGCGCTTACCAGAGAGAGGGCCTTAAGAAAGGTAAGCCCTCTCTGGCACTTGCCCTGCGACACGTGAAATAAACGAAAAAGAAAGGCACCCGATGGGATTCGAACCCACGACGCTGGCGACGTGCCATGCTCGGTTGCCACTGAGCTGAGGTGAGTGATCTTAACAGAGAGGGGGTGGTGCTCTTTTGAGCACCCCTCTGCTCTGCTACCTACTACGGCGGCGACCGAAACAGGGGAGGCACTCCGGCGGCTCTCCAACGACTAATTCCTGCTGCGGCTACCACGCGGGGGAAGAGGGAACCCTAGGGGTTCCATTCCCGGGGCTAGCTCCCTGGGAGGAGGCCCACTGCGACGGCGCACCTACCTACGGCAACGGCGGCGACAACCCAGGCCTACGACAAGGGCTCGGCGGTGAAACGGCGAAGGAGAGGGAGGAGGACTACGAGAGGGTCACCTTGAGGGTCTCGATGACGCGCCTGATGCCGCGACGAGGAAGAAGAGGGCGAGGCGACGTCGATACGCCCGATCTGCTCCGGCGGCGACGGGGCCGACGCGGGGAGCGAAGCAGAGGAGAGGACTTGCCCCGCTAGCGACGGGAACGGGCTGGGGAATGACCCAACATCCTTGTGGACGCCTTAGACGCTGCGGGGGAGGCTGCCGGCGACGAGGAGAACGGCGGGGATCGACGGCCTAGGCTCTCTCTGAAACCGCTATCTCTCTGAAGCTTACCTGAGAGGGGGAAGAAGGAGGGAGAAGGAGGTGGCAGCGGAGAGAGGGAACCCTAGGGGGTCGCACGCCGAGGGGGGCTAAATAGGAGCTGGTTGACGGCGTTGGCGTCGGTGCCATGGTGGCAATCTTTCTCACACGCCAACGCTCTCTGACGGAAAGGAGGGGAAAGGGGCGAACGGCGTTAGAGAAACAAGAAGAGGGACGGGGAGAAGGCCGCTCGGGCGAGAAAAGGAGGCGAGGCCCAGGTGGAGAAGGAGGTAGCCGGCCCACCTAGGCTCTCTGGTGCGTGGCACAGAAGAATAAAAGGATTTTCTTTTTAAAATAACAGCCACAACAAAAACTCACAGGAACAAGTAGAAGGGTTTGTTTAGAAAAATAAAAAATAGCTAGGGACTGAGGGATTTATGGCCTATTTAAATAAAATACAAACCAGATTTTTAGAACAAATAAATTATACCTAAAAGGAGGAATTTCTAATGCTGTTTTTAATAAAAACCCTTTCGACCTAAAGGCTAATATAGCAATGAGAGTTACCCCCTCAATCACAATTAAATACTCTAAATGTATAACATTTTTAAAACAGGTTCAGTCAAAGTATAACTCACAAGTTTAAAATACAAAGGGGAAGGGCTTTGCATTGTTTTGAAAAGCATAGTTGGAAAGCTTTGTTTGGAAATATTGTTTGAAAACACCACACCATCACACCACCCAAGCAAGCTATCACTACCATAATAAATCAACTAGCAACACAAGAAAGAAAGCAATGCATAGAAGAAGGATGCCATGATGCAAGATGATGCCATGCAATGAAGCCACATGAAATGATAAACTTAATAACATCCAAAACATGGTTCCACAAAATAGGAAAGGATCCAAATATGGAAAGGATTACATCTGGGCTGTTACAAACTCTCCCACACTACAAGAAGATCTTGACCCGAGATCTAGGACTGAAAGAACTCTGGAAATTCGGAACAGAGGTGATCCTCGCGCTCCCAAGTTATGTGACCATTGCACCTTGAGAAACTTGATTGACTTATTGCGGGTCTTGCGCTCAGTCACCTCAAGAACTGGAACTGGATGCTCACGGTAGGATAGGTCGGGTTGAAGGTCGATATCCTGAAGATCAACTGTGCACTCGGGAGTCTTGAAGCATCTCCGGAGCTGAGAGACATGAAACACATCATGCACATTTGAGAAGTTTGAAGGGAGCTCTAATTGATATGCAAGGTCGCCTCTCTTGCCAACAATTCTGAAAGGCCCAACAAAGCAAGGATCAAGCTTTCCTTTGATGCCAAAACGCTGAGTGCCCTTCATAGGAGACACTTTGAGATAGACGAAGTCATCGAGCTGATAAGCCATGTGACGATGCTTGCTATCGTAGTAGCTCTTCTGACGGGACTGCGCTACTTTGAGATTATCCTGAATGACACGACACATTTCTTCTGCTTCAGCAATCATGTCATTCCCAAGAATCTGACGCTCACTAGTCGGTGACCAATTGAGCGGGGTACGACACTTCCTGCCATAGAGAATCTTGAACAGAGCTTTGCGTGAACTTGCCTGATAGCTGTTGTTATATGAAAACTCAACAAAAGGTAGGCAGTCTTCCCACTTCATGCCAAAGGAAATGACACAGGCTCTTAGCATATCCCCGAGGACCTGATTGACTCTCTCAACTTGCCCACTAGTCTGAGGATGGAAGGCTGTACTGAATTGAATCTTAGTACCCATCACAGACTGAAATGAATCCCAGAACTTGGAAGTAAAGATGCTTCCTCGATGCGAAGAAATCAGCATTGGAACACCATGGAATGAGACTACCCTTGACGTATACAGCTCTGCAAGCTGAGCTGCCGAGATAGACTCCTTGACTAGAAGGAAATGAACGACTTTGCTCAACTTGTCGATGACGACAAAGATAGCATCGTTACCTTTCTTGGACTTGGGAAACCCGGTGACCAAATCCATCTCAACATGGTTGAACTCCCACTCGGGAATGGGCAATGGGTGCAAAAGACTTGCTGGACGTTGATGCTCTGCTTTCACCCTTCGACATACATCACATTCATTTACGAACTAAGCAATTTCACGTTTCATGTGAGTCCACCAGAAGGTCTGTTTCAGATCCTGATAAATCTTGGAACTTCCTGGATGTATCGAGAGAAGAGAGTTATGAGCTTCTTCCATGATAACCTTTCTGAGATCCCCTTTCGGAACAACAAGGCGATCCTCAAAGAACAATGTATCTCTGACATCAACACTCAAGCACTTATATTTGGGAACTCCCTTTGCCAAGCCAATCTTAACTTTCTTCACCATAGCATCAAGAAGTTGAGCTTGTCGGACTTGGTCTTCCAAGGTAGGAGAAATCTGAAGATTTGCAAGAAATCCCTGAGGAACTAACTGAAGGTTGAGCTTCTTGAAAGAATCACAAAGATCAGGCTGGAGAGGCTTCAGAATGAGATTGTTGTAGTAAGCTTTCCTGCTCAAAGCATCTGCAACGACGTTAGCTTTGCCTGGAGTGTATTCAACGCTCGGATTAAAATCTTGGAGCATTTCCACCCAACGTGTTTGCCTAAGATTAAGGTTAGGCTGGGTGAAGATGTATTTGAGACTCTTGTGATCGGTGAACACTTCAACCTTTCTTTCCAACAAGAGGTTTCTCCAAGTCATCAGAGCATGTACCGCAGCCGCCAACTCAGGATCATGAGTGGGGTAATTCTTCTCACTTGGCTTCAACTGCCTCGAGGTATAAGCTACCACTTTCTTGTCTTGCATCAGAACTGCAGCAAGACCTTGAAGAGAGGCATCCCAGAACACTTGATAAGGTTTGGAGTCATCAGGAGGAACCAAGACTGGAGTAGAAGTGAGCTTCTCTTTGAGCGTGTCGAAAGCCAACTGACACTCTCGAGACCAGACATACTTCACACCCTTCTAAAGAAGACTTGAGAGAGGCTTAGCAATCTTGGAGAAATTCTCAATGAATCTCCTGCAATAGTTTGCAAGCCCGAGAAAGCTTCGAAGCCGCTTCACATTTTGCGGAGGTTCCCTCTCAACAATGGCCTGCACCTTCGACGGATTAACTTTGATGCCCTTGGCAGAGATGATGTGCCCAAGGTAGACAACTTCCTTCAACCAGAACTCACATTTGGAAAACTTAGCATAAAACTTATGCTCTCTTAGCTTATCAAACACAAGCCTGAGATGTTCTTCATGCTCTTCCTCAGTTTCCGAAAAGACCAGAATATCATCAAGGTACAACAAGACGAATTCATTCTTGAATGGTGAGAAGATATAATTCATCATCTGACAGAAGGTCGGTGGAGCATTGGCCAGACCGAACGACATCACCATGTACTCATACGAGCCAAAGCTTGTTCTGAAAGCAGTCTTTGGAATGACCTCTTCGTGAATGCAAATCTGATGATAACCCATCCTGAGATCAAGCTTCGAGAAGATCTTAGTCCCTTTCAATTGCTCAAACAACTCATTAATGTTGGTAAGTGGATACTTGTTTTTGATCGTATTCTTATTCAATGGACGGTAATCGACACAGAGTCGTTTCGTACCATCCTTATTCTTGATGAAAAGAACTCCACAACCCCAAGGAGATGAGCTTGGTCTGATCAGACCCAGACGCTCTTGCTCATCAAGTTGTTTATTTAGCTCCTTCAGCTCTTCTGGACCCAGTTTGTACGACCACTTACACACATGATCAGTACCCGGTTCAAGCTCAATTATGAACTCAACTGCTCGGTGCGGAGGCATTCCGGGCAGTTCTTCCGGAAAAACATCTTCATACTCGCAGACCATTGGGACTTGCGAAATTGGAGAGATCTCACCCTTCTCATGGAAGGAAAATAGACGGACTGTATCATCACACGCTACGAAGATAATCACGTCCTGCAAAGAATGAGTTAGCTTCAGAATCAATAGACGCCTTGTTCATCGCCAACCAATCCATTCCAAGGATCAAATCAATATCAGAGTTGCCAAGGACCATAGGAGAAGTCAGAAAGGCATAATCACCCATCGTGATAGTGACATCCGTAATTACCACATTAGGACTCATCAACATACCCAGGGAAACCACACGGAAATGTTTGTGCAAAGTCTTAGAAAATAAATCATGCTTCCATGCAAATGGTCTAGACATGAATGAATGAGAAGCACCAGAATCAAATAAAACCTTATCAAGAATATCATTAACTGAAAGATTACCCATAATCACGTCTGAGGAGTTCTCTGCTTCAGCTGCATTCACCATATTGACTCTCGCAGACCTGGGGTTGAACTTCACTATAGCATTGCTTGGAGGCTTCCCTGGAAAAGGGGGCGGAAGACGCAGCTGAGAGGTGCACTTGTTGGAGTAGTGACCCATCTGCCCACACTTGTGACAAGTAACATCTGAAAGTGGACGGAACTGCACCTGAGGATTCCCTTGCTTTTGCTGCTGGAACCTCTGCTGGAAAGCTGGGTTGGGTGGGTGGGAAGAACCATGACCACCTGACTGCTTGAACTGTTGAGTCTGCCGAGGAGGCGGAGGAGACAACCAGTATTTCTGCTGCTTCTGGACCACCTGAGTTGAGGGCGATGAGCTGGAATCCCTGAAATGCTTCCTCGAATTCTTCACTCTGAGCAAAGCTGCCTCAGCCCCGAGAGCCAAGTTATAGAACTTATCAAACTCATCGGGATCGTGCAAGGCAAGGGCCAGCTGCAAGTCCTCTCTCAGACCACCTCTGAACTGATAGATCTTGCTCTTCTAATCTGGAATGTCCTGCTAAGCATATCGAGCCAACTCATGGAACTCGATGTTGTACTTGTACAGAGAGGAACCACCTTTATTCAAGCGTCTGAACTTCTCACGCATCTCTTCCACAAAGCTAGATGGGATATAGTGAGACCTGAAATCTCTGCAAAAATCGTCCCAACTGGTCATTCTGCCTTCCCTCGAGTTCTTCAACTCCTCCCACCAAACTACTGCCTGCCCCTTGAGCTGAAACGTTGCGAACTTGACGAAGTCCTCTGGACGGACATTGTTGCACTCAAAGTATTTGATCATGTCCCGAATCCAGTCCTCAGCGTCGAACGGCTGGTCACGAGACGTGAAGGACTTCGGCTGGTTTGCCAGGAATTGATTCAGAGATGCAAACTGATTACCACCATGGTTGAAATTGCCCTGCTGCTGATTGGTCCTCTCTTGTAACAGTTGGATTTGTTGGGGAACGTCGCATGGGAAACAAAAATTTTCCTACGCGCACGAAGACCTATCATGGTGATGTCCATCTACGAGAGGGGATGTGTGATCTACGTACCCTTGTAGACCGTACAGCAGAAGCGTTAGTGAACGCGGTTGATGTAGTGGAACGTCCTCACGTCCCTCGATCCGCCCCGCGAACCGTCCCGCGATCAGTCCCACGATCTAGTGCCGAACGGACGACACCTCCGCGCTCAGCACACGTACAGCTCGACGATGATCTCGGCCTTCTTGATCCAGCAAGAGAGACGGAGAGGTAGAAGAGTTCTCCGGCAGCGTGACAGCGCTCCGGAGGTTGGTGATGATCTTGGCTCAGCAGGGCTCCGCCCGAGCTCCGCAGAAACGCGATCTAGAGGAAAAACCGTGGAGGTATGTGGTCGGGCTGCCGTGGAAAAGTCGTCTCAAATCAGCCCTAAAACCTCCGTATATATAGGTGGGAGAGGGGGAGCCTTGCCTTGGGGCTCAAGGAGCCCCAAGGGGGTCGGCCGAGCCAAGGGGGGAAGGTCTCCCCCCCCAAACCGAGTCCTACTTGGTTTGGTGGGTGGAGTCCTTCTTTCCTTTCCCACCTCCTCCTTTTTTTTTCTTTTCTCTTTGATTTTCTTCCTATGGCGCATAGGGCCTTCTTGGGCTGTCCCACCAGCCCACTAAGGGCTGGTGTGCCACCCCCAAGGCCTATGGGCTTCCCCGGGGTGGGTTGCCCGCCGGTGAACTCCCGGAACCCATTCGTCATTCCCGGTACATTCCCGGTAACTCCGAAAACCTTCCGGTAATCAAATGAGGTCATCCTATATATCAATCTTCGTTTGCGGACCATTCCGGAAACCCTCGTGACGTCCGTGATCTCATCCGGGACTCCGAACAACATTCGGTAACCAACCATATAACTCAAATACGCATAAAACAATGTCGAACCTTAAGTGTGCAGACCCTGCGGGTTCGAGAACTATGTAGACATGACCCGAGAGACTCCACGGTCAATATCCAATAGCAGGACCTGGATGCCCATATTGGATCCTACATATTCTACGAAGATCTTATCGTTTGAACCTCAGTGCCAAGGATTCATATAATCCCGTATGTCATTCCCTTTGTCCTTCGGTATGTTACTTGCCCGAGATTCGATCGTCAGTATCCGCATACCTATTTCAATCTCGTTTACCAGCAAGTCTCTTTACTCGTTCCGTAATACAAGATCCCGCAACTTACACTAAGTCACATTGCTTGCAAGGCTTGTGTGTGATGTTGTATTACCGAGTGGGTCCCGAGATACCTCTCCGTCACACGGAGTGACAAATCCCAGTCTTGATCCATACTAACTCAACGAACACCTTCGAAGATACCTGTAGAGCATCTTTATAGTCACCCAGTTATGTTGCGACGTTTGATACACACAAAGTATTCCTCCGGTGTTAGTGAGTTATATGATCTCATGGTCATAGGAACAAATACTTGACACACAGAAAACAGTAGCAACAAAATGACACGATCAACATGCTACGTCTATTAGTTTGGGTCTAGTCCATCACGTGATTCTCCTAATGACGTGATCCAGTTATCAAGCAACAACACCTTGTTCATAATCAGAAGACGCTGACTATCTTTGATCATCTGGCTAGCCAACTAGAGGCTTGCTAGGGACAGTGTTTTGTCTATGTATCCACACATGTAAATGAGTCTTCATTCAATACAATTATAGCATGGATAATAAACGATTATCTTGATACAGGAATTATAATAATAACTATATTTATTATTGCCTCTAGGGCATAATTCCAACAGGATTAACATCTGGGTGTTAGCATTTGATGCAGCCATCACCGCTTGCCAAGCCTCTGCAGGAGGAGGCGGTGGCGGAGGAGGAGGCGGAGGAGGTGGTGGCGGAGCATCAGCACCCTCGCGACCCGGATTCTGGCGAGTTGGTGGAGCCATCCTAGAGACGGACAACACATTAGCCTAGAGAATAATATTCAAGGTAAAGCTGAATCAATAGGCAGAAATATCTGAACAAGAATATTTAGCAATTGCACTCGAACAAAATAGTAAGAATGCTTCCTCAAAGTGATTGTCGATAAAATCTTATTAAAGACCACTTGCAAACCAAGTATGAGCTAGAACTGCTCGGAACAAACGTATGACAGAGATTCCATCTGATATCTTCGTGGATATGATTGCACGGGCTCGAATTTACAGTAGCGATCCTGTGCAAGGCAGTGCACACGACATAAGAAGCATTCCAGAGTCGTAGCAAGCTACAAGGACTCTTTAAGCCAAAACGAGAAGCACTGTAAGACGGCCATGAACAAACGTACCCACTGAATGTCGAATCCCAACCTCACATCATGCATCTGTAGGAAGATTGTCCTATAAGTCACTAACTGATATCCCACCTATGAATTCCCGAAATATCTGGTCATGCAATCTGGTACATGGATACAAGGAGTAATATGTCACACAACTCCTATACTAACCCATCCAGTGTATCACATCCGTCAACACATAACCAGAATCTCGGACCTTCATCTAACACAGACCCTCGTAATCACAACGATACAAAGTGTGGCGATACATCCGGAACTCTCTGCACCAGTACTGGGGAAGCCAGACTCCTCTCGTCACAACTAGTATTGAAGCAATTATGAACATCCTCCGTCCTGAGATACTAAGAAATCTGAATGATGGCGGTGTGCACAAGAATCCCCTGGAGCTCAACCCCTGGAAGAAATCAAGTCAGATAGGAGGCACCAAGACAGAACTCCGTCACATCGATATCATATAGATTTCAAAATATCCGCGTGATCCTAAATTGTTTTTTAGCGAGATAATCATAACATTACATAACTGAAAGAGTGACAAGTAGGGCATACACTTGCCATCTGATAAGAGTATAGCATTAAGCTTACAAACACACATTATTCAGAGCATAGTTTAGTCCCGCTACGGACAACATGAAACAAGTAAAACTATGACATCCCGCATGCTGGCCCCACGATCACGACCACGGCCTCATTCCTCCGGATAGTTCACGTACAGACGGCCAGAGTCCTCATCAAACTCCCACTTCAACTGGTTGCCATCAGGATCTCCTGCGTCGGGCGTACCTGTACCTGTTGGGGTTTGTAGTAATCTGTGAGCCACAGGGACTCAGCAATCGAATGACCTTGGTATCGAATCTAGCCAAGTTATTGGGTGAGGGAGGTTAAGTGTATGGGTTTGCAGCAACCTAAGCATATATGGTGGCTACCTTACGATGCTCAGAGTAATCATATGGTGGTCTACGCGAGCGATCGAAGACTAGATTGATCACTAAGTGATCCTGAATACCTACTTACGTTAAACATAACCCCACCATGTTCTCGATCGAAGAACGATCTCCGAAGGAGACAGTCATGGTTACGCACACAGTTGGCAATTTTATTAGAGTTACTTTAAGTTGTCTAGAACTGGATGTTAACAAAATATCCACACTTGCCACACAACCACGGGCACGGCTTCCCGAAAGATTAAACCCTGCAGGGGTTCTCCAACTAGTCCATCACAAACTGCCACGTGCCACGAAGTAATCCTCTATCATGGAACTCGTGATCTCGTCGGATTCCTTAGAGGAAAACCTCAACTTTGAGGAGACCCAAAGTCTCACCGGAATCCCTATACACAAGATATATCGCTAAGCTAAGACAAATCTAGCAAGACCTCCCGACGTGTCGATGACCCCAATAAGAGCCGCGTATCTCAGTCTCAGGACACATCGGATAAGCTACGCACACGGTGCCTGATAGAATCACTCAAGTTGCCCTGAGTTGCCCCCGCACAGTGCTCTAATTTGGACCAACACTCATGAGGAGCACTAGCCCGGGTTGTTGATTAAACCCTCGGGGTAGCTGTTCCCTATGAAAATTATTATTAGGTTATTAGCAGACTAAAACCAATGTTGGGTCCTGCCAGACGAGCCTTAACACTGCACGATTTATCAAGGCGGTCCCCATAACAACCCCGAACGTGTTAGGAGCGATCAGTTATAGAACCAAACACCGGTAACCGAAACTAAGGCGGCAACAACGGAACAAATCACCCGACGTAAGCCTAGGCCTTCCTATGTTTACCAAGTATATAGGTGGATTAATTAAATAGCAGTTTGAATATAATGATATCAAAATACCCATGTTATCACATGGAACAACTCGCACCTGCAACTAGCAAAGCTACTCATTAGAGGTTGAGCAAGCCTACTTAGCCAAACAACATTTGCTAGGAGAGGGAGGTGTTTGGGGTTCATGGCAAAGACATGTGGCATTATATCAAGTGGTAGGCAGCGAGCATGTAACGAAGGAAACATGATTCTAAGCATAACAAAGCTAGATACAGTGTCAAGGTCACGGTCATCTGGCCTGTGATGTCTTCAGCTTGGAACTGCTCTTGATCTTCCTGCACGTACTCTCCAGAATCCACGTACTCACTCTCCGTTCCTGATTCTACCCAAGATAAGATAACAACCAATGAACACCGGCAAGACATAATGCAACAATCAATATGATGCATGTGTGAAGAAGGAATCATGCATCACTATTCTAGTCACTTTCATATGCATTAGTTGAGTTAATTGAATTCGGGATAGAACCTCATATTAAGTTATCTTGACATGCATGAATATGGCATGAGCATGTGCATCACGAGAAAATGATGCAAAAACATATAAAGAACGTAGAGAAAAGAGCCACGATTCAACCGGAAAGTACAAAACAAGTTACTAAGACCTACGGTTCAAAACAGCCACAAACACACTCCAATGGGCACTCCCTTGTGTAACCAGGTTGCCACATGATCAAGCAACAAATTATAAGTGGGGTGGTGCATGGGAACACACCACACATTCAACAATGCCCACACAAGCCTCAAAACAATATAAACATACAATCTGTTTCCAACGGCAACATAGGAGTTTGTCTACAATAGTTAAAGTATCTATAACCATCTAATGAATCAAACAAGATATGAGACAGAAGCCATCCAAAATCTCTACAACCCTGTACAAGAAGCTAATGCAAAGGACTCACCCATGAGTAGATCTATAAACACTAACTTGGACAAAATATCACAGTTTCTAGGACTTAGTGAAAATCACAGATTGTCACCAGCTGCTTATGCTCTGAAGCATTTTGGCAGCCTCCAAAATGATATCTACAGGAAGTGTATAAGCATGAAATTTAACATGGAGCTTAACAAACATAAAAGCTCACAAACATTAGTTTGTTGCATGGGCTAATTCCCAACACAAGAGCTAATTCACACAAGACAACACGGGAAGAAAATAACTCCAGCTTCTGAGACTTAGTGAAAATCACAAGGTTTCACAAATCTGACAGTTTCAGCCAAGTGTCCACTTTGACAGGGCACAATAGGTTCATACAAATCCCTAAGAACAAAGCAAAGGCCCCATGCTGTAGAGGGGTTCACCCACTACCATTCCATCAAGGAATCATCCACAAAGGGCCAAAGCACCACCTAATGTAAAGCTCTAAACATGGCATCATACCAGAAAATAACAGTTTTATGAAGTTGCTCTAAAGTGGAATCTGACTGAACCAATGGATTCGTGGGATGATTCTACCCCAAAATATATATCATACATGGGTACTTGCATGTAACAACAATGCAGAAAGCTAGCTCGAAAATGTCACATAGAATCCTATAAGCTACAAATGACTATCATCACATGTGGAAACTATCACATATTGCATCACCTACACATGCACATCACTAGGGCAAGAACAACCTATCTAGCCATAGCATGGATTCACTAACATGTCACACCAACATATAGAAATAGGTGTTCATCCACAAACACACACACATGTGCAGCACATACACATGCACATGTATAAGTGGACTCACACCACACCATCCACACCTACACATGCATACACACAATAACTACTCACACAACACCACATGACTATTTGCAAACATGAGGGATTAGGCCCTCTTGCACAAGTGTATGTGCACACTCATAAACACACACACACAACACATCCTTTGGCACACACATACACTACACCCTAGTGCTATATGAGTGAAAGGAAAAGAAAACTACAAGCACACTACCTAATGTAAAGTGAAACAACACAAACAAAATATAACAACAAAAGAAAAGAATGAAATCAACAAAAATAAAATACCACTTCAGCGCTTACCAGAGAGAGGGCCTTAAGCAAGGTAATCCCTCTCTGGCGCCTGCCCTGCACCTGACGAAATAAACGAAAAAGAAAGGCGCCCGAGGGGATTCGAACCCACGATGCTGGCGACGCGCCAGGCTCGGTTGCCACTGAGCTTAGGTGAGTGATCTTAAAAGAGGGGGGGGGGTGGTGCCCTTTTGAGAAGCCCCTCTGCTCTGCTACCTACTATGACGGCGACCAAAACAGGGGAGGCACTCTGGCAGCTCTCCCTCGACTAATTCCTACGGCGGCTAGCATGCGGGGGAAGAGGGAACCCTATGGGTTCCATTCCCGGGGCTAGCTCCCTAGGAGGAGGCCCACTGCGACGGCACGACGACGCAGCTACCTACGACAACGACGGCGATAGCCGAGGCCTACGGCGAGGGCTCGGCATTGAAACGGTGAAGGAGAGGGAGGAGGACTACGAGAGGGTCACCTTGAGGGTCCCGGTGACGCGCGTGATGCCGCGACGAGGAAGAAGAGGGCGAGGCAACGTCGATACGCCCGATCTGCTCCAGCGGCGACGTGGCCGATGCGGCGAGCGAAGCACAGGAGAGGACCTGCCCCGCTAGCGACGAGAACGGGCTGGAGAAGGACCTAGCATCCTCGCGGACGCCTCGGACGCCGCAGGGGAGGGTTCCGGCAACAAGGAGAACGGTGGGGATCGACGGCCTAGGCTCTCTCTGAAACCGCTATCTCTCTGAAGCTTACATGAGAGGGGGAAGAAGGAGGGAGAAGGAGGTGGCGGCGGAGAGAGGGAACCCTAGGGGGCTCGCACACTGAGGGGGGCTAAATAGGCGCTGGTTGACATCGTTGGCGTGTGTGCCATGGTGGCGAGCTCTCTCACACGCCGACGCTCTCTGACGGAAAGGAGGGGAAAGGAGCGAACGACGTCAGAGAAAGAAGAAGAGGGATGGGGAGAAGGCCGCTCGGGCGAGAAAAGGAGGCGAGGTCATAACAATAATCCTCCAACAAAACTCAATATCATTCACCACAAAAGAGTAATCAACACTGGCAGAGTAGAGGGGATGAATAGTACAAGGTACAACTCTGATTGCAATGGTGAAGTAGATGGGACGAAGGTGGAGATGGTGCTGGTGTTGGTGATGATGATCTCAATGATGCCCGTGATGATGGTGATGGTGATGAGGACGATCTCCCCTTCCAGGAGGAGTTCTCCCCGACGGAATCTGCCCGCCGGAAATGTCTTTTCTTCTTTGTAGGTTTCTGCCATGGAGCGGCAGTGGAACTACGAAAACTCTTCTGCCCCCGTAACTTTTCGGTCAAGAGGAACATATAGGCCAATGGAGAGCACCCGAGGTGGGACCCACCACCTAGGCGGCCTCCTAGCACGACCTAGGGGTGGCCCACGCAAGCAAGTTGCCTGGGTGACCCGTGGCCCCCCTCCGGCCCTTCTTCGGCCTCTCTTTGGGATCTGTTCGGAAACTTCTTTCCTCAAATTTTCAGCACAGTTGGAGATGTTCTGATATGGTAACTCTTCGTGCTATTTTCTCAGCTGAATCTTGCGTCTACTTTTTCGGCACCGGAAAGTTGTAAACTGTGTAAAATAGGTCAAAACACTATAAGTGCATCATCATAATGTTAAATATATCAATGAATAGAGACAAATTATGATACAAAATAGTGATGCATTTTGGATGTATCAAGTCCCCCAAGCTTAGACCTCGCTTGTCCTCAAGCGAATACTGAGCTCGAATCCTGTCCAAAAGTTTAGAGAGTGAAGTCTCGATAAATAAGAATACGGACAAGAAGCATCATAATTTCTCTACTAAACTCAACCATCCTCAACAACAATCTCAACTCATAAGGCCCTTATGAAAGAGTAATATCAATTACAATCAAAAGTAGAGCTAAGAAAACTCATCAAACCATGGCAGACATGTCCTTTGTCAAAGAACAACTAATAACTTTTAACTTTTGCTCTTCCTCTTATATTTTGATGAGATCAATTGAAGCTTTTTGAAAAAACATGTTATTAGTGAGGAAGTGAAAATGCTAACACAAAAGAAGATGTTTGGTTTAGCTAGGCTTTAACAAACAACTTACTTATCTTAATGATAACATCAACAAATGTGTGATATGACAACTCTCAGTGAAACAATATAAATGCATGCATCTTTGTCAACATAAAGTGTCAGCTCTTTTAAGGATAGAAAGAAGTAGGTTTACTGACTCAACATAAAAGTAAAAGATTGGCCCTTCGTAGAGGGAAGTAGGGGAAAGTCATGTGCTAGAGCTTTTAGAGATTGTGAAATCAACAAGATTGTAAAACAAGCTGTTGAGAGGTGCATAATTTGTCAACGAATGCTAATAGATAGCCCAATACTTCTCATGCTGGACAATTTTTGAGCAACGGCTCCCAAAGTGGGGACGATCACATCCCCTTAGTCTCCTTTGTTTATCACTACCAAAGTTTTCTGATTTTCATCAACAAAGCCTGAAGGAGGTTTTGTTTGTTGTTATTATCTTTTACGAGTTGGGCGCGCTCATGCGAGTTCCTTCTTGTATTAGGGGTTTGCAGATTAGACATGCAAACCCAAGATAAAACTTGTCCAGTATGAGAAGATCATGAACTATCTATTACTTTCTCATGAGCTAAAGTAGAGGCACAAAACATGGAGTAATATTTGAAGGTTCAAAGATTGCACATGAGTAATATACTTTAGGAGTGGCAGTGAAATACCATGTATAGGGAAGGTATGGTGGACTCTTGGGAAGGTTGAGGTTTCAGGGTATGGATGCACAAGCAGTATTCCCGCTTAGTGCAAGGGTTGGCTAGCAAAGGCTTTTGAGAGTAGACCAATAATGTTGACTTGGATGCAAAACAATATAAAGTTTAACATAAAGAATTGGCATAAAAACATCAAGTTGTCTTCCTTGTCAGCATAACACTTCAAGCATAAGAACATAAAGGTTTTGGCTATGTTGCTACTAGAAAAACTCATGCTTGTTGTTATGACCAATGCTATGTTTGCCAAGATTCAATAAAGTTTTCAAAGCCATACCTGATATGTAAGATCAATACTCCCATAAGAATCAGCATATAAGATCGATTGCATGAAGAGAATACCAAGTGCAGCAAAGAGACCAATAGACTTCTCATTAATATTCCATCAGAGACACTGCACGCTCACGGATACAAGACTCTCCACAAAGGAGTGATAGACCTTAATACAAACACCTATTTCATAAGATAACTGCCCAAGACATGATACAACACTATACTTGACCATAAAAGGTAAAGGATAAAAATAAAGATACCGGGCACTCCCCCAAGCTTGGAACAATCTAAGGGAATGCCATTACCCATGAAGATTTCACTTTTCATCCCACTTGTTGTTCTTCAAGTCCGCTATTATGCGCCGAAGGGTTTTGTTTTCAGCTTCCCATATGGCCACCTGTACTTTAAGCACACGGAGGTCTCCACAAAATTGGTTAGTGATTTTGTAAGCTTCAGATATAGTAGATGACATAGGTGGAGTTCCCGGTGGAGGGACAGTTTCTGAAAAGTTCAGAGAAAGATCATGTTGAGGGTTAATAAACCCCACGAGGATGGGGTTGTTGGAGCTGGATCCTCGTGATGAAGGATCTCCTTCTTGCTGGGTGGTGACCATCTTGACTTCCTCTCTCATGAAGTGCTCCATCTCCACTTGTGTTGCGGCTTTCTCTTCATTAGTAGCTCATCCGGTGGCATTCCCTTGGTTGATTTCTTGCTGGACACGGCGGAGACGACGACCCGTGTAGTCTTCCCAGCTTGAGTCGCAAGAAGACATATTGGCCAATAGCTTCTTAGCCTGGCAGAAAAAGATATAAAGAGAAAATGCACGAAATCACAAGATATAAAGCCGGGACGATCTGGGAAAATATAGAGAAAAAATTACTGCACCAAAAGGGAGGTAACAAGCGAAAGTAGAGTCGGAGACGGACTCCGGGTGGTCCAGGCGGCCTCCTCGCGCGGCCAGGGGCTGGCCCGCGCCACCAGGTCACCTGGAGCACCTGGAGCTCCTCTCCGGCTCCGCTTCAACTCGAAATTTTCCTAATTTTGCAAAAACACATAATACGGAACTTTTATTGATGTCCGCGAAGTTTCCTTACCGTATTTCATACCTATTCTTATTTTGCTTCTGTCGGTGTCTGATATAGTGTTGCAATATGTTGTTCGTGAGTGGCTACGTGTATCACATCCACCTCTACATTGATGGGGTCTCCAACCATGTAATGCTTGAGTCTTTGCCCATTCACAACATGTGGTTTTGTGCCTTCAAAATTATTAATCTTGATTGCACCGGAGCGGTAGACTTCTTCGATATGGTACGTTCCTTCCCACTTGGAAAGTAATTTACCAGGAGAAAACCTGAAACGAGATCTATACAACAAAACTTTATCACCAACATTAAATTCACGTTTCAAAATTCTCTTGTCATGCCACTTCTTTACCTTTTCTTTGAACATTTTTGCGCTCTCATAAGCTTCACTTCTCCACTCATCTAGAGAAGTCAAGTTCATGAGACGCTTTTGACCAGCAAGTTTTGGGCCAGCATTAAGCTCTCTAACATCCCAGAAAACTTTGTGCTCTAATTCTAAAGGTAGACAACATACCTTGCCATAGACCATCTTATACGAAGACATCCCCATGGGATTTTTCTAAGCAGTTCTATACGCCCACAAGGCATCTCCTAGCTTATTGGACCAGTCCTTTCTAGAACTATTCACTGTCTTTTGCAAGATCAACTTGATCTCTCTATTTGTGAGCTCAACTTTCCCACTTGTTTGAGGGTGTTAAGGTGAAGCAATTCTATGATTAACATATATTTGGCTAGAGCTTTTCTAAAAGCACCGTGTGTAAAATGTGATCCTCCGTCAGTCATGAGGTACCTAGGTACACCAAACCTAGGGAAGATTACATCCTTGAGCATTTTCAAAGATGTCTTGTGATCAACACTTTCAGTGGGGATTGCTTCAACCCACTTGGTCACATAATCAACAGCTACTAATATGTGAGTGTACTTGTGTGAAGGAGGGAAAGGACCCATAAAATCAAAACCCCAGCAATTAAAAGGCTCAATGACTAGAGAATAATCCATAGGCATCTCATTCCTCCTACTTATATTACCAACTCTCTGGCACTTATCACAAGATAAAACACAATTTCTAGCATCTTTAAAAAGAGTAGGCCAATAAAAACCTGATTGGAGAACCTTGTGTAAGGTCCTCTCACCATCATGATGTCCTCCATAAGGACTGCTATGACATTATCTCAAAATATCCTTCTGCTCATGCTCCGGTATGCATCTCCTCAAAATTCCATCCGCACCTTCTCTAAAAAGACGTGGGTCATCCCAAAAGCAATACCTCAAGTCGTGGAAGAACTTTGTCCGTTGCTGGAATGTTAAACCTGGAGGCAAACACTTTGCAACAATAAAGTTAGCATAATCTGCATACCATGGATCTGAATTAGATTTCACCTGCAAAACAACTAACTGTTCATGAGGAAAAATATTTGACCGGAATAGAATCATGTGGTATGTCCTCCATCCTGGAAAGGTTGTCTGCTAGAGGGTTGTCTGCTCCTTTCCTATCAACAATCTGCAAATCAAATTCTTGAAGAAGAAGGACCTATCTGATAAGCCTAGGTTTGGCATCCTTGTTTTACATAAGATACTTAATAGCAGCATGATCAGTATGAATGGTGACTTTAGAATCAACAATGTAAGGCCTAAACTTATCACAAGCAAACACTACCGCTAAAAATTCTTTCTCAGTAGTAGCGTAATTCTTTCTAGCACTATCAAGGGTTTTGCTAGCATAATCGATAACATTCAATTTCTTATCAACCCTTTGTCCTAACACAGCTCCAACCGCAAAATCACTAGCATCACACATGATTTCAAAAGGCAAATTCCAATCAGGTGGTTGGACTATAGGGGCGGTTATCAAGGCTTTCGTAAGAACTTCAAAGGCTTCCTTACAATCTTCATAAAACACAAAAGGAATATCCTTCTAGAGAAGATTAGTGAGGGGTTTCGAAGTCTTAGAATAGTCTTTAATAAATATTCTATAGAAACCAACATGACCGAGGAAACTACGAATACCTCTGATGTCCTTTGGATAAGGCATTCTCTCAATTGCTTCAACCTTTGCCCTGTCCACCTCGATTGCTTTTTCAGAAATCTTGTGGACAAGAACAATTCCCTCATTGACCATGAAGTGGCACTTCTCCCAGTTGAGTACCAAGTTCGTCTTCTCACATCTCTGGAAAACTTTATTAAGTTGTGGAGACAATGGTTAAAAGAGGTTCCATAGACGGAGAAATCATCCATGAAGACCTCCACAATTTCCTCACAAAAACCATGAAATATAGCGGACATACACCTTTGAGAAGTAGAAGGAGCATTGCAGAAACCAAAAGGCATACGTCTATAAGCATAAGTACCAAAGGACAAGTAAAAGTGTTCTTCTCTTGATCGGTAGTGTTAACATGAATTTGAGAGAAGCCAGAGTACCCATCAAGATTGCAAAAGTGAGTGTTTTTGGATAACCTTTCAAGCATTTGGTCGATGAACAACAACGGATAGTGGTCCTTCCTGGTTGCCTTGTTCAGCTTCCTGTAATCAATACACATTCTATATCCAATAATAATTCTTTGAGGTATTAGTTTATTCTTATCATTAGGAACCACGGTCATACCTCCTTTCTTTGGAACACAATGTACTCGACTTACCCACTTAGTATCAGCTGTAGGGTAGATAATACATGCGTCTAGAAGCTTGAGGATTTCGGTCCTCATAACATCCTTCATCTTCGGGTTCAACCGTCATTGATGATCAGCAACCGGTTTAGCATCAGGCTCAAGATTGATAGTATGCTGACAAATAGATGGACTAATCCCCTTAAGATCATCAAGGGTATAGCCAATAGCGCCTCGGTGTTTATGAAGGACTTCCAATAATCGCTCTTCTTCATATCCTGAAAGGTTAGAATTGATAATAACATGATATACTTTCTTTTCATCTAGATAAGCATACTTCAGCGTACTGGGAAACGGTTTAAGATCAAACACCGGGTCTTCTTTTGGTTTCGATAAAATTCCCAAAGGCTCAACCAAAAGGTTGTGCTTCAGGATAGCAGGTTGTCTCCAGAATATGTCATCTAGCTCATTCCTTTCCTGCATATGCATATCATTCTCGTGGTTTTCCATAAATTGCTGCAAAGGATCGTTAGGAGGAATAGCAATAGAAGCAATCTCTTTAATAGTTTTATAATTACTAGGAAGATCAGTACCACGAGTTTGCTTCGAGAATTTAGAAAAGTTAAATTCATATGGCTCACCATTGAATTCAAGAGATACTTTTCCTTTCCTGCAATATATAATAGCTCCACAAGTTTTGAGAAAAGGCCTACCAAAGATAATTGGGCAAACACTATCTTACACTGATCCAAGTACTAGAAAATCGGTAGGATATTTTACCTTTCCACATAGAACTTCAAGATCTCGCACAATTCCAATAGGAGAGATAGTTTCTTTGTTTCCAAGATGAATATTAACATCGACTTCTTCAATTTCACATGGTAGAATCTCATTCATGATCTCTTAATAAAGTGAAAAAGGAATAGCATTACTACTGGATCCCAAATCACATAGCACATAATAATTATGATCTGCTATTTTAATAGATACAACTGGAGTACCTGAAATTGGGCCTTTATTCTTGGCTATAACAAGGTTAGTAGAAACAGCACAAAAATTTATATTGGAATCCTCAATATTGCTAGTAACAAGATCCTTGACTAATGCAACTTGATGATCGACTTTAATCAGGTCCTCATGCTCATCGGTCGTTGTTTAAATTTTATTCAGGATGCCTGTGACAAAAGAATGCTCCTTCATCCTTGCGAGAAAAGGGGGATTTTCATATTCAACTGCAAGCAAGATAGGGTCAGCAACATTAATATCAACAGTTAATTCCTTAAAAGGTTTATGGTGTTGATCCTACTTCTTCTTAGAAGAGTCAATATGAGAGGCAAAGTCTTTGCAAAAATAATTAGAAGCTGGGAATCAAGGCCAATCTTAGCGCAAAAGGTATTGAAGTAATCGGTTTTCACATAGCTTTCAATGTAATCACGCTCATAATTTATAACGGGTTCAATACCTTTATCAATCTCCCAGTCTTCAGTGTTCTGCCGGAACCTTTCAATAAGATCCCACTTATCTTCAGTGCTTTTGTTGGAGAATGCCCCACTAGAGGAAGCATCAAGCATCTCTTTATCTTGACGAGAAAGCCTTGCATAAAAATTTGTAAGAATAATTTCTTTGGAGAGCTCATGATTGGGACATTTGAATATTAAGGACTTCAGTCTCCCCCATTCTTGAGCGATGCTTTCTCCATCATGAGACCAAAAGTTATAAATATAATTCCTGTCTTGGTGTATTTCATGAAGAGGATAAAACTTTGCATAAAAGAGAGGCATAAGATCTTGCCAATTTAGTAAATGAGAATCATCAAGAAGCCTATACCAATCCAAAGCCTTATCTTTTAATGACAGAGAGAATAGCTTTCTCATAACAAAATCCATCGATATACCTAAAAGCTTAAATAAGGAGCATAGTTGTGAAAGATATAGCAAGTGTTCACCTGGATGTCTATCTCCTGCATATCTATTAGCCAAAACACAATCAATAATACCAGTTGGTATTTTAAAGGGCACAATTTCAGTAGGTGGGGAGGCTTCTCCAACACAATAGCGTTGGAGCAGTTCCCCACAAGCAACAAACCAAGAGAAGAGTTGTCCATAGGGACAAAATAAACGAAAACAGTAAAACAAAAACAACACGTACAACGTTAAGGTTTGCTTACAAATTTCACTTACCAATAACGCTACACTCCCCAGCAACGGCACCAGAAAATGGTCTTGATGACCCACAAGTGTAGGGGATCTATCATAGCTTTTTGATAAGTAAGAGTGTCGAACCCAATGAGGAGCAGAAGGTATTGATAAGTGATCTTGAGCAAGGAATAACTTCAAGTACTGAAAGGTAACTTTTTATGGGTTTTCTAGTAGTGGCAACAAGGAAATAAATGCAAGGAAAGTAAATGGTGCCAAGGTGCAGCAAGTGTCCTAATCCTTTTGAACACAAAGGATAAGCCAAGGGACTAAACTTATAAAGACTAAGGCGTTACTGAGGACACACGGGAGAGATAGTCAAGTGCTTTCGCCATATTCCGTCTAGTATTATGTTTTGTATTGATAATTGTTATATGGGCGGATCTTAACTAGTGCACCGTCTAGGCTAAGACAAGTACACTCTTATGATTAATCCCTCTTGCAAGCATCCACAAATACAAGAGAGAAATTAAGGCAAAGCCTAACCATAGCAATAAGCTTTAGGATCCAATACTCCGTCATGCAAAAGTATGCGAACTGGGGTTCAGGTTTCTGTCATTCCGGCAACCCACCATAAGCATTCTTTATACACGATGCATTCCCCTAGGTCCTTAAAAAGGAGAAGTGTTATGTAGTCGACGTTCACATAACACCACTAGAAGAATAACATCATAATTTAAATATCAATCAACACATATTACTTCAACATCATATGACTACTAGCATCTAGACTTTTCCCATGTCCTCAAGAACTCATGGAACTACTCACAAGACATAAAATAAATCATGATCAGAGGTGATGAAAATATGATTAACAATCTGGCCATAACAATAATCCTCCAACAAAACTCAATAGCATTCACCACAAAAGAGTAATCAACACCGGTAGAGTAGAGGGGATGAATAGTGCAAGGTACAACTCCGATTGCAATGGTGAAGTAGATGGGACAAAGGTGGAGATGGTGCTGGTATTGGTGATGATGGTTATGATGATCTCGATGATGCCCGTGATGATGGTGATGACAATGAGGATGATCTCCCCTTCCGGGAGGAGTTCTCCCTGGCGGAATCTGCCCGCCGGAAAAGTCTTTTCTTCTTGTAGGTTTCCACCGCGGAGCGGCGGCGGAACTGCGAAAACTCTTCTGCCCTCGTAATTTTTAGGTCAAGAGAAACATATAGGCGAAAGGAGAGCACTGGAGGCGGGACCCACCACCCAGGCAGCCTCCTGGCGCGGCCTAGGGGTGGCCCGCGCCAGCAGGTCGCGTGGGTGACCTGTGGCCCCCCTCTAGCCTTTCTTCGGCTTGTCTTTGGGATCTATTCGGAAACTTCTTCCCACAAATTTTCAGCGTAGTTGGAGATGTTCTGATATGGTAACTCTTCGTGCTATTTTCTTCGCTGAATCCTGCTTCTGCTGTTTCAGCACCGGAAAGTTGCAAACTGTGTAAAATAGGCCAAAACACTACAAGTACATCATCATAATGTGAAATATATCAATGAAAAGAGACAAATTATGATACAAAATATTGATGCATTTTGGACGTATCACCACGTGAGCCACATCATTCCAGGCCCTCTCCTCCTCCAACAACCGAGCCGTTGTCCGGTCCCTCTCCTCCAAAATCACCTGAAGACCAGCCTAGTTTGCCACTCTCTCTTTCTCAATAGTAGCATGGTTTGCCGCTCTCTATTTCTGAAGAGCAGCCTGCAACACCACTCCTCGTTACCATTATAATGATCGATGGCCACACACACAATGAAATGGATGTAAGTTTTCTGAGTCCGTACAACTAACCTCGATGGCAAGAACGACTGGCCGTGGACGAGGCGTTATCTCAGGATAGGAGCTCCACTGGCGCGCCTTGATCTCCGGGAGAGTGAGTGGACAACGTATTGTCCCCTCTCCAATGGCTATAGACCCATGGGGCTTCCCACCACCAGATACATCACCAACTTTGGATCCAAAGGTTCCTGGCTCGGGTTAAAGTCCTATACTTTCCTAGCCTTCCTCATGTCCCTGTATTCCACGAGCTTGTGGTGGGAGGATATGTTGGTGAACCTCTCTGGATGATCTAGGTCAGACTCAAAGAATGCCTTGGCCTTCTTGTAGGAGACATTTTGGACCATGCCGTAAAGGTCGTACAACTCTTGCACCTGTACCTTATTGTGATGCGCCTAAAAGATAGGAACAAAGTATTAGTAAAGGGCTCAAGCTAGCATGAAGAATGAATTGCATGAATAAGGAAGCAAACCATATACCTAGTTCCATGCGAACTGAATTAAGTTGGCGCTACCTTGATGGTGTGGCATACCAACCATTTGGGCACGCCGATGATGTCTACGCACGCTTCTATTCTTGTAGACTATGTTGGGCCTGCAAGCGCAGAGGTTTGGAGGACAACATCAATTTCCCTCAAGTGGATGACCTAAGGTTTATCGAACTCAGGAAAGTAGAGGTTGAAGATGGTCTCTCTTAAGCAACCCTGCAATTAAGAAACAAGAAGTCTCTTGTGTCCCCAATACACCTAATACAATGGTAAATTGTATAGGTGCACTATTTCAGCGAAGAGATGGTAAAATATGGGTGATAGGTGTGGCAAAGCAAGGTAACATAAATCTGTAATAAAAATTACAGCAAGGTAGAAAGTGACAAAAGTGAGCATAAACGGTGTAACAATGGTGAGAAACAAGGCCTAGGCTTCATACTTTCACTAGTGGCAACTCCCAAAAACATTACCATAGTCTAATCACATGATATTTCCACTAAAACACGAATGGTGACGTACTCGGAGGTCATTCCTTTGTGATCAACAGAGGATGAGAATTATGTAGGGCTACAAAAGGACACCTCAGAGTTCATAGTTCTCATCTATGAATTTCCAAGTGTCACCGCGACCACCGAAAGAGAGTACCACAATAACCACAACGTATCTCAAGGATAGTCAAAGACAAGCACCAAGAGACTCTCAATCGTCAAACAATTCACAAAAGAGGAAATCACTCATGAAAATATTCTTCTAATCCATGTCCAATAGACCGCTATCACCATGGTCTCTGGGATTATACTAGATAAGATCAAGTGAGTACATCAATACAATACATAGAAGAAGGGGAAACATCATGGGATCACCTTAGGTTAACATAGCCTATGATCACAATCAAGATCACATCATGGGAGAGAGAATTAACCACATAGCTACTGTAGAAGACCTCAGCCCCAAGGAGGAACTTCTCCCGCTTCATGGAGGGAGGAAGCAACGTCGATGGAGATGAATCCGGGGGCACTTCCCCGTCCCGGCAGGGAGCCAACACAGGAATTCCGGTCCCTCGAAACTTGTTAGCGATGGCGGCGGAGCTCGGAATTGCTTCTGGAGAAAAGGGTTCCAGAATTAGGGTTTCCTCCACGGGGGTAAAAATAGGAGGCAAGGTAGGGCACCATGCTATCCCACAGACAACAGCGCCAGAAATTGACACGTTGACGGAGGCTGGGCTTGCGTTGGTTTTTCCCTTGAAGAGGAAAGGGTGATGCAGCACAGGAGCAGTAAGTATTTCCCTCAGTTTGAGAACCAAGGTATCGATCCAGAAGGAGGGTCTGGTCAAGTCCAGAGTACCTGCGCAAACACAAACAAGCTTGCACCCAACGCTTCAAAGGGGTTGTCAATCCCTTTAAGATTGTTTGCAAAGTGAGATCTGAAGGCGGAAAGTGCAACGAAGTAAAAAGTGTAAGGCTGAAAATATGGTGTGGAGTAGACCCTGGGGGCCATAGTGTTCACTAGAGGCTTCTCTCAAAATAGCAAGTATTACGATGGGTGAACAAATTACTGTCGAGCAATTGATAGAACCGTACAAAGTCATGACGATATCGAAAGCAATGATCATACATATAGGCATCACGTCCGAGACAAGTAGACCAATACTTTCTGCATCTACTACTATTACTCCACACATGGACCGCTATCCGGCATGCATCTAGTGTATTGAGTTCATGACGAACAGAGTAACGCTTTAAGCAAGATGACATGATGTAGAGGGATAATCTCAAACCAATGATGAAAACCCCATCTTTTTACCCTTGATGGCAACAACACGATGCGTGCCTCGCTACCCCTTCTGTCACTGGGTGAGGTCACCGCACGGTATGAACCCAAAACCAAGCACTTCTCCCATTGCAAGAATCGTAGATCTAGTTGGCGAGACAAAATCCACAACTCGAAGAGAATTACAAGGATATGAAATCATGCATAAGAGAGATCAGAAGAAACTCAAATAAGATTCATAGATAATCTGATCATAAATCCACAATTCATCGGATCTCGACAAACACACCGCAAAAGAAGATTACATCGGATAAATCTCTATGAAGATCATGGAGAACTTTGTATTGAAGATCCAAGAGAGAGAAGAAGCCATCTAGTTACTAGCTATGGACCCGTAGGTCTATGGTGAACTACTCACGCATCATCGAAGAGGTCATGGTGTTGATGAAGAAGCCCTCCATGTCCGAATCCCCCTGCGGCACGGCACCAGAACGTGCCCCAGATGGGATCTTGCGGAGACAGAAGCTTGCGGCGGCGGAAAAAGTACTTTCGATTTTCTCCTGATTTTTTTGGGATTTTTAGGGAATATATAGGTGCAACCCCTAGGGCAAAGGGTGCCCAGGGGGCCCACAAGCCTGGATGGCCCGGCCTCCCCCTGGCCACGGGGTGGGGGCTTGTGGGGCCCCTGAGGCTCCCCTGCCTTGGCTCTCAAGCTTCCCGATCTTCTTCCGTTCCAGAAAAAATCTTTTTGGGGATTTTCTTCCGTTTGGACTCCATTTCAAAATCTCCTCTGAAAGGGGTCAAAAAACATGGAAAAAACAGGAACTAGCACTTGACACCGAGTTAATAAGTTAGTCCAAAAAAATATATAAAAGGTATGCATAACATCCAAAGTTTGACAAGATAATATCATGAAACCATCAAAAATTATAGATACGTTGGGGACGTATCAAGCATCCCCAAGCTTAACTCCTGCTCGTCCTCGAGTAGGGAAGTGATAAAGAATGAATTTTTGATGTGGAATGCTACCTAGCATAGTTGTCCTTTGCAACTTCTTTCACGTGACATGAATGTTCAGATCCGTAAGATTCAAAACAATAGTTTGCTATTGACATGAAAACAATAATACTTCAAGCAAACTAGAAAGGTAATCATGAACTTTCAAAATAGCAAGGCCAATGAAAGTTATCCCTACAAAATAATATAGTCTGGCTGTGCTCCATCATCCTCACACAACTAATGTAAATCATGCACAACCCCGGTATTGGCCAAGTAATTGTTTTCGCACTCTTACTTTCTCAAACTTTTTATAACTATCACACAATACATGAGCGCGAGCCATGGATATAGCACTATAGGTGGAATAGAGTGTGGTGGTGGTTGTGAGACAAAAAGGAGGAGATGGTCACATTGACTTGGCGTATCAAAAGTCTATGGAGATGCCCATTAATAGATATCAATGTGAATGAGTAGGGATTGCCATACAAGAGATGCACTAGAGCTATAAGTATGTGAAAGCTCAAAAGTAGAACTCGTGGGTGTGCATCCAACTTGCTTGCTCACGAAGACCTAGGGCAATTTTGAGGAAGCCCATCATTGGAATATACAAGCCAAGTTATATAATGAAGATTCCCACTAGCATGTGGTAGTGACAAAGCAAGAAGCTCTCAATCATGAATAACATGGTGCTATCATGAAGCACAAGTGTGGAAAAAGATAGTAGCATTGTCCCTTCTCTCTTTTTCTCTCTTTTTTTATTTGGGCTCTTAGGCCTCTTTTTTTTTCTTCCCCCCCTTTTTTTTATTTGGGCTCTTTGGCCTCTTTTTTTTATTTCCTCACATGGGACAATGCTCTAATAATGATGATCATCACACTTTTATTTACGCAAAACTCAAAATGATGATGACTCTATAGGAAATGCCTCCGGTAGTGTACCAGTATGTGCAACGATCTAGCATGGCGTATGACGTTGAAACATCTCGCTAGCTATCTTACGATCATGCAATGGCAATATGAGAGTGACGACACAAGTCATGAGACAAAACGGTGGGAGTTGCATGGCAATATATCTCGGAATGGCTATGAAAATGCTATAGTAGGTAGGTATGGTGGATGTTTTGAGGAAGGCATATGGTGGGTTTGTGTACCGACGAGAATTGCGCGACACTAGAGAGGCTAGCAAAGGTGGAAGGTGAAAGTGCATCTATACCATGGACTCACGTTAGTCATGAAGAACTCACATACTTGTTGCGAAAGTTTTTATTAGTAATCGAAACAAAGTGCTAAACGCATACTCCGAGGGGAAGGGTTGGTAGGTGTTAACCATCGCGCGATCCCGACCTCAACACAAAGGATGACAATCAATAGATCAATTATGCTCCGACTTCCTAACATAGCGGTTCACCATATGTGCATGCTACGGGAATCACCAACTTCAACACAAGTATTTCTAGATTCACAACACTCTACTAACATAGCTCTTAATATTACCGAATCTACGTCTCAAAACTAATTGAGAGGAATCAGAACTTCTCTTTCTACTCAATGCACACGAAGATGGAGGTTTTTGCATCCTCTTTGGGTACCTATCACATTTGGGACTACTTTCATAGCATAAGACAACTACCAAATCACGCACCGCCGTGCTCTAAAGATATAAGTGAAGCACAAGAGCAAAAGTGTCTAGCTCAAAAGATATAAGTGAAGCACAAGAGCAAAAGTATCTAGCTCAAAAGATATAAGTGAAGCACTATGAGCATTCTAGCAGAATCACGATGAGTGCATGTCTCTCTCTCAAAAAGGTGTGCAGCAAGGATGATTGTAACACAACAAAAAGAAAAGGCTCCTAAGATACAAGACACTCAAAGAAAAACACATATCATGTGGTGAATAAAAATATAGCTCCAAGTAATGTTACCGATGGATTGAAGACGAAAGATGGGATGCCTTCCCGGGGCATCCCCAAGCTTAGGCTTTTTGGTGTCCTTGAATTTGGCTTGGGATGCCTTGGGCATCCCCAAGCTTGAGCTCTTTCCACTCCTTATCTCTTCGTCCATGAGAACATCACCCAAAATTGAAAAATTCACAATAGAAAACTTAAACAGAAACTCGTTATAACATTAGAACAAGAAAACAAACTACCACTTCTTTTGGTACTGTAGCAAACTTGAATTCCATCTATATTGGTGTTGGGCTACTGTATTCTCACTTTTCCATGGCTAGTACCCCCCGATACTAATAATAGTTTCATCAAAACAAACAACCAACTCAAGAAAAATAGAATCTGTCAAAAACAGACCAGTCTGTAGCAATCTGCATACTTCGTATACTTATGGTACCTCAAAACATCTGTAACATTACGACTGCCTGGGAAAAAAGCATATATACGAGCAGCAAAAGAATCAACTCAAAAGCTCTTTCTGAATAAAAATGAAAAATCATCTCGTGAGCAAAAAGTTTCTGTCTTTTTCCAGTAGGATCAAACAACCATTACCGAGACTAGTCATAAAGGTTTTGCTTGGCTCAAGCACAAAAAGAAACACAAAAAACACAATCACAACAGAATTATGAAAGTGTGGACGCAAGAAAACATAAAGAAAAAGATAAATTCATTGGGTTGCTTCCAAACAAGCGCTATTGTTTAACGCCCTTAGCTAGGCATAAAAGCGATAGAATCACGTAGCGTCGTCTTTGGTGCTCAAACCATAAGTGGCCCTCATCATGGATTCATAAGGCAATCTTATTTTCTTTCTAGGAAAGTGTTCCATGCCCTTCCTTAAAGGAAATTGAAATCTAATATTCCCTTCCTTCATATCGATGATAGCACCGATAGTCCTTAGGAAAGGTCTACCAAGAATAATAGGGCATGTAGGATTGCAATCAATGTCAAGCACAATGAAATCCACGGGTACATAGTTCCTATTTGCAATAATAAGAACATCATTGATCCTTCCCATGGGTTTCTTGACAGTAGAATCAGCAAGATGGAAATTAGAAGAACACTCTTCAATCTCATTAAAACCCAGAACATCACATAAAGACTTTGGAATCACAGAAACACTAGCAACCAAATCACACAAAGCATTGCATTCATAGTTTTTGATTTTGATTTTGATGGTAGGTTCCCACTCATCATGAAGCTTTCTAGGGATAGAGACTTCCAATTCAAGTTTCTCTTCAAGATATTTTATCATAGCTTCGACGATATGATTGGTAAAGGCTTTGTTTTGGCTATAAGTGTGTGGAGAGTTTGACATGGATTACTTCAAAGAAATGCATTCAATCAAGGAGCAACTATCATAATTGAATTCCTTGAAATCCACGGTAGTAATTTCATTACTATTCAAAGTTTTAACATCTTCTACTCCACTTTTAATGCTTTTAGCATCAAGATAGATGGACTCTGAATCATTGGGGAACTTTTCAATGAAAGTGGATTCATATCCAGCCCCATAATCATTAGGTTTGACACAAGAAAACAAATATTCAATAGGAGTCACACCAAGCACTTTAAGATCTTCGTGATTCTCATCACAAGAACACGCATTTTTAAGCCATTCATGTCTAGCACGAATTTGGGCGGTTCTTTCTTGGCTTTCAATCATGGAAACACACATAGCTTTCAAAGTTTCATCCATGTTGATTTTGGGAGGAGCACATCTAACTTTCAAAGCATCAACATCACTAGACATTCTATCAATGCTCTTAGCTAAATCGTCAATTTTGAGTAGCTTTTCCTCTATGGATGCATTGAAAATCTTTTGAGAGTTGATGAACTCTTTGATATTACTCTCTAGATCACAGGGTAATCTATTATAATTTCCATGAGTATCGTTGTAGGAGTTGCCAAAATTATTAGAGGAGTTGCTAGGAAAAGGCCTAGGAACATAGTTTCCTCTAAAAGCATTGTTGTTGCCAAAGTTATTCCTACCAACAAAATTAACGTCCAAGCTAGCGTTGCTACTCTCAATCAAAGAGGACAAGGGCGTATCATTAGGATCCAAAGGAGCACTTCTACTAGCAACCAAATTCATTAACTCATCCATCTTAGCACTTAACGAGTTAATTTCTTCTATAGCGTGTACCTTCTTACTAGTAGGTGACCTTTAAGTGTGCCACTGAGAGTAGTTTGTCATGATGTTGTCTAAGAGCTTTGTGGCTTCCCCTAGCGTGATTTCCATGAACGTTCCACCTGAAGCAGAGTCCAAGATATTTCTAGAACCGAAATTCAAGCGAACATAAAAGATTTGAATAATCATCCAAAGACTCAAGCCATGAGCGGGACAATTTCTAATCATTAATTTCATTCTCTCCCAAGATTGTGCAACATGTTCATGATCAAGTTGCTTGAAATTCATGATATCATTATGGAGAGAGATGATCTTAGCCGGCGGAAAATACTTGGATATATAAGCATCTTTGCACTTATCCCAAGAATCGATACTATTTTTGGGCAAAGAAGAAAACCAAGTTTTTCGCGATCTCGCAACGAGAAAGGAAAAAGCTTCAATTTAATCACGTCATTATCCACATCTTTTTCCTTTTGCATATCGCAAAGCTCAATGAAGGTATTGAGATGGGATGCGGCATCTTCACTAGGAAGGCCAGAGAATTGCTCTTTCATAACAAGATTCTGCAAAGCGGCATTGATTTCATATGACTCCGCACTAGTGGCGGGAGCAATCAGAGTACTAATAAAATCATTATTATTAGTATTCGAGAAGTCACAAAGTTTGGTGTTTTCGTTCATGGTGACTTCACCAACCAAGCAAGCACAAAGGCAAACAAAGGGCAGGCGAGAAAAAGGGCGAACGAAAAAGGCAAATTGGTGAAGTGGGGGAGAGGAAAACGAGAGGCAACTGGCAAACAAAGTAAATGCAACAGATGAGTTTGCGACACCTACTTGGATGAGTTATTGATTTGATCTTCCTCCCCGGCAACGGTGCTAGAAATTCTTCTGCTATCCCACAGACAACTGCGCCAGAAATTGACATGTTGACGGAGGCTGGGCTTGCGTTGGTTTTTCCCTTGAAAAGGAAAGGGTGATGCAGCACGGGAGCAGTAAGTATTTCCCTCAGTTTGAGAACCAAGGTGTCGATCCAGAAGGAGGGTCTCGTCAAGTCCAGAGTACCTGCGCAAACACAAACAAGCTTGCACCCAACGCTTCGAAGGGGTTGTCAATCCCTTCAAGATTGTTTGCAAAGTGAGATCTGAAGGCGGAAAGTGCAACGAAGTAAAAAGTGTAAGGCTGAAAATATGGTGTGGAGTAGACCCTGGGGGCCATAGTGTTCACTAGAGGCTTCTCTCAAAATAGCAAGTATTACGGTGGGTGAACAAATTACTGTCGAGCAATTGATAGAACCGCACAAAGTCATGACGATATCTAAGGCAATGATCATACATATAGGCATCACGTACGAGACAAGTAGACCGATACTTTCTCCATCTACTACTATTACTCCACACATCGACCGCTATCCAGCATGCATCTAGTGTATTGAGTTCATGACGAACAGAGTAACACTTTAAGCAAGATGACATGATGTAGAGGGATAATCTCAAACCAATGATGAAAACCCCATCTTTTTACCCTTGATGGCAACAACACGATGCGTGCCTCGCTACCCCTTCTGTCACTGGGTGAGGTCACCACACGGTATGAACCCAAAACCAAGCACTTCTCCCATTGCAAGAATCATAGATCTAGTTGGCCAGACAAAACCCACAACTCGAAGAGAATTACAAGGATATGAAATCATGCATAAGAGAGATCAGAAGAAACTCAAATAAGATTCATAGATAATCTGATCATAAATCCACAATTCATCAGATCTCGACAAACACACCGCAAAAGAAGATTACATCGGATAGATCTCCATGAAGATCATGGAGAACTTTGTATTGAAGATCCTAGAGAGAGAAGAAGCCATCTAGTTACTAGCTATGGACCCGTAGGTCTATGGTGAACTACTCACGCATCATCGGAGAGGTCATGGTGTTGATGAAGAAGCCCTCCGTGTCCGAATCCAACCTCCGGCAGGGCACCAGAACGTGCCCCAGATGGGATCTTGCGAAGACAGAAGCTTGCGGCGGCGGAAAAGTACTTTCGATGATCTCCTGATATTTTGGGATTTTTAGGGAATATATAGGCGCAACCCCTAGGGCAAAGGGCGCCCAGGGGGCCCACAATCCTGGATGGCGAGGCCTCCCCTGGCCGCGGGGTGGGGGCTTGTGGGGCCCCTGAGGCTCCCCTGCCTTGGCTCTCAAGCTTCTCGATCTTCTTCCGTTCCAGGAAAAATCTTTTCGGGGATTTTCTTCCGTTTGGACTCCGTTTCAAAATCTCCTCTGAAAGGGGTCAAAAACATGGAAAAAAGAGGAACTGGCACTTGGCACTGAGTTAATAAGTTAGTCCAAAAAATATATAAAAGGTATGTGTAACATTCAAAGTTTGGCAAGATAATAGCATGAAACCATAAAAAATGATAGATACGTTGGAGACGTATCACACCACACGGGGTGGGCCACGCCCAGGCAGCCTCTCTACGCGGCCAGGGGGCAGGCTGCGCCAGCAGGGCGCCTGGCGTCCTGGTGACCCCCTCTGGCCCTCTCTCGGCCGTCTGGAGTCTTCTGGAACGCTGATTTTTATATATTGTTTTTGGAATTTTTCGGGGACTGTAAATATGGGTATATACCTTCAGTTCAGAGACATCAACAGACAGAAACTGGCACTGGGTGCACTGAGTTAGTATGTTAGTCCAAATATGTTGAAAAATGTATGAAAGTGTACAAAACACATAGCAATATCACCCAAAACTTGCATGGAGCAAGTAGAAATTATATATACATTTGGGATGTATCAACCGATCCTTCACATTGTCGTGGACGGCTCGTCAGCTGCATGTGCACCACTCATCCACCAACGCCTCTCAACAATCCATCTTATCTGCACACCATCTCGGGGGCACCTATAAGTTAGTAAAAAGAATTTTGAGTGCTACACCTACGAATCAATTCAAGAAAACTTCGTACAAGGCCTTAAGAATAGGTAATTACCTTCATGTACTGCTCCTTCTTGAGATACTTTCCGCATCACTCCTTCTTCTCCTACTTAACACCACTCGTGGCATACTAGTCTCGAATAGCCTGCGGCCGAGCCTTGTGGCGTAAGTTCTGTAATAGCTGCTTGCACTCGGCCTCGAGACAATACCGATTAGTACAATAATTAGCTATATTGTTAATATTAGATTGTGTAAAAGGAGAATTTACCCAAAAGGTGTTGATCACCATCTCGACCCTCGTGTGGCACAAGACACCATCTTTAATCTCCTCCGAAAGGGCCTGTGCAGCCTGGTAGTGCTCCCAGGTAAATCCTAGTGTAGGAACCTGACCCTCACCAGGTAACGTGACAAACCCCGAGAAATTTGTCCGGCAAAGCACACCAAGGACGGTGTTCGGCTCGTGGACTCCAATGGGGTGTTTCCAACCCCTGCGGTATGACAAGGTCAGCGCATTAGATATTTGAAGAAACTTGAAGGCAAATGATATAAAAAAGAGTAAATGCACTTACCTCTCCCCTTCAGGCGTAATCACCAACCTCTCCTCGCGTTTCGCCGGTAAGACCGGGAGACGTGCACTACCATGCTTGTACATGGTGACCCCGTCCACCATGTCGCCCTCACTATCCGTAGACTCATTCCCACCACCAACAGAATGGCCACCCGACCCCTCGGTCAAATCCGAACCCTCGGTCCGATCCGGCTAGGCACCCCATCCGGGCGTCTCCACGTTGGCCGAAGCCTCTGTGGTGGGAGTCTCCTCGGATGTAGCCTTAGGAACCGTAGTCTCATGGGCCGAATGCTCGTCGACCCGAGGCTCCTAGACTAGAGTCTCATGGGCCGAATGCCCGTCAACCTGAGGCTCCTGGACCGGAGTCTCTGTAGCCTCCACCGCAAAAGGGTCCACCATAGTAGTCATGTGCTCGGGTGAATGAGCTACTGGTGGTGGAAAGTATGGCGTAGTAGTCCGCCTACCTCTCCCGTAGCCACGTCCTGTACCCTTCCCCTTCTTCCCTGCCCGACCTCCTCTCCTAGTGGGCAACGCCGTCGATGAAGAAGCACCTGCGGGTAGTGCGTTAGACTATCCGACAAGGCTCTATAGATAGATAGGGGTGGAATGGAAGTACCACCCCTCGCGCGGGCCATCGACGAAGAAGAACCTGCCGAGCAATCTGGACCCATGCCCACCATCTTTCAACACCTGCCATGATAAAGAGTAAAAGAAATTAGTACAACATAAAAAAATTGAATACCTCACATGAATAATAATATGCACATATATAATTTACGTTGGGATGCATACAAACTAATAATTCTCTGGATCTATAAATGCATCATCATCATCATCACTATCACGCGTGTCTTCATGAATGACGTGCTCATCGGTTTCAACGACATCAACTTGTGGAAGGCCTTTCTGTAATGGTCAAGCATTGACAGGTCATCTGCAGGAGTAACCTCTTCTAGTTCCGGATCTGCTGGTCCTGACTCAGGGGTGAAGTCGATTCACTGTCGCTATCTACATCCATGTTCTGGGATGAAGCACAACAATTCTTGAAATGCTTCTTAGAAAGTCGTGTTTCTTGGAAGAATTCTTCGTCACATATGTCTGGGTTAATGTGAGGTTCATAATCCTCTTCATCTGGGGGAGGTGGTCTAACATGTGGCGGCAGTTCATAAACAACATGCCAACCATTCAGATTCTAATCAGTTTGGCATGGCCATGGTAGATAGAAAACTTGGTCACCTTTGAGCCGTAATATAGACATCGGGAACATCTAAATGGGTGCTTGGATTGATTTCGACTAGCCCTATATGTTCACGAGTCCTTCTAGTCTCCTTCAGCTAGAACCAATAAAATTTGAAGACTATGACGTTCGGTGGGTTTCACCATAGATTTGAAGTTCATAAATTGCTTCAACTCTTCCATAATACTCGATAACACCTTCGCCGCTAGCAGAGACACAACAATTTGTAGATTTCCGGTCGGGCATAGATAGCGCTTTGCCAAAGGTACGAAAGTGATACACGTTGATGTTGTATTTCTTAAATGAACGGACCTTATAGTCAAAACCATTAGCGGCTTGTCTCAATTCGGCGTCCGTAGACTCTGAATTAGCCTACAAGTTTAGCCGAAAGTTAGACCAAGAAATGAAATGGTCCATTATTGATAATTACTGTTTGTTGGAACCAAGCGATGGAACCGAGATATCCGCCTCCATGCTTTGCCACAAGCTCATACTCTTCGACATAATCATTTTGGATCACCGCTCCATCCAAGAATTTGGCGACGTAGTGTATCAAATATCCGAGAATAAGAGAAGTTCGAAGGAATTAGAAGTTGCAGAAAAATGTACTGAGAACTTACTCGATGTACGGCCACACTTCTGTTAGGTTGTTGAAGATATACAATGAAATGTTCCGCCATTCTTCGACATCCAACGTTATTGGTTTCGAAGCACCGTCTGGTGCGAGTTTCCCTTTGAATAGGCTGAGGTTCGATCCACCTTTTTTAGGGTCAGCATCATTGTACCGAGGCTTTTGATTATGCAAATGACGATTTTTGGCTTCGTAGTGTGATGCCACAAAGTTATCCACCTCCTTAGTAATGAATGCCTTGGCCACCGATGCTTCAATTCTATGTTTATTTTTACAGCACCCTCTCAGTTGCAAAGCACCAATGATTTTGCACGGGCCCACCCAATCTTGCCTTAGTTGGTAGATGTAAAATCAAATGCTGCATTGGATTAAAGAAGCCCGACGGAAAGATCTTCTCTAACTTGAAGAGCAACTCTAGAGCCACCTCCTCCATGTCATATTCCACACCAGGCGACAGTTCTTTTGCACAAAGAACACAAAATAAATAGCTCAGCTCCGCCAGTACTAGCCATTCATCCTCAGGAATAAAGCCACATAACATCACCGGCATTACCCGCTCAAGCCATATGTGCCAATCATGACTATTGAGACCAAAGATTTTTAATTTTTCAAGACTCGTTCCCCTCTTTAGATTTGCTGCATACCCATCGGGGAACATCCAATGCGTTTTGACCCACAAGATAATTTCCCTCATAGCTGGCCTTCTAATATTGAACCAGACCTTTGGCTTTGACCATTTCTCCTTTCTTTCGATTCTCGCATGTTTGTAACGGTCTATGACATAGTGTCTTTTGATCGACTCTAGCCTTAGTATTATCCTTTGACTACCCATCTATGCCGAACAATGTACCAAAAATGGCCTCTCCGATATTATTTTCAGTGTGGATCATGTTGATGTTGTGTGAAAGAAGGAGTTCTTCGAAGTAAGTCAGATCCCACAAGCATGGCTTGTGAGTCCAGGCGTGTTCTGAATGATACCCCCTGAAATACCCTCGACACTCTGGATCAGGCTCGAGACCGTTTAACTGATCCAGGATCTGTTGGCCTATTAATACAGGTGGTGCCAAGGTTTTGACAACTTTACCTTTGGTAAAGTTCTTCTTGTCTTTTCTGAACTGATGGTGAGGATCTAGGAACTGTCTATGCAAGGCAAAGGAAGAATACTTCCCACCCGCCTGCAACCAATGAAACTGAAGAGCTGCCTTGCACGTGGGGCACGGGAACCTTCCATGCACACACCATCCAGAGAATAACACATATGTCGGCAAGTCATGCAGCGAGTACATGTACCACACATGCATTTTGAAGTGTTCTTTTCTAGCGGCATCGTATGTCTTGACCCCATTATCCCAAGATTTTTGCAATTCATCCTTAAGAGGCTTCATGTACACATTCATATTCACCCCGGATAGTTGGGCCCTGGAATTATCAACGTCAGGAATATTTTCTTTCTTTGCATAATCTGTCCAAGGGTGGGGGGAGATTGAGTGGAATGACAAATACAGGCCAACAACTGTATTGGGTTGCCGTCATACCGAAGGGATTGAACCCATCCGTGGCGATGAAGACTCGAGGATGCCTTGGATCTGTCACTTTATCCTGATGTAATCCATCAAAATCTTTCCATGCTTCCCCATCCGATGTGTGTACCGCCATCTTATTCCCATCCGCATCTAGTTCGGTTCTTTTGCCCAATTTGTGCCATGTCATCTGTCAGGATGTCTCTTCGACCATGAAAAGACGTTGATGCCTTGCTAGGATTGGCATATACTGAAGAATATTAACTGGGATTTCGGTCTGCCTCTTCTCACCCATACTGTTGTCTACCACAAGATACCTGCAAGACTTGCAAATGGGACAATAGTCCAAGTGTGCATACTCCTTCCTAAATAAGGCACATCCTTTCTCACAGGCATGTATCTTCTCATTGGGCATCTTATGTACACGAATTATTTTGTCCGTCTGGTAGAGGTTTGTAGGCATGACATGGCCTTTGGGTAGAAAGCATCCGAATAGTGTCATCATCGCGTCGTAGCATTCTCTTCCTGACGGGGATATAGCCCTAGGGTAGGGTCATAGGTCTGACCAATACGTCCTACCCAAGGGCACCTCATTATTAGTTTAAGGACTACAAGGGAAATTCCTACTGGATCGTGAAAACATCTAATCCACTCGGTACTGATCCACTCAGACAAGTACATTCCATCCACTCGGATGACAGTCAACCACTCGACCGTATGACTCACTCGGTCATGCAAATACCAACAGTCGGCAAGACATCTGTAGCGGGCTGACATTATGGCATCAATGCCCCATCTTGTAACATAAGAGGTGAGGAGGTGGCGCACTCTATATAAGCCACCCCCTCCACATAGCTAGGGACATCTTCTTCTTCGTCTCCCCCTGCGGGCCCATTCCTTCCCTGGAGCTGTGGCTCTCTCCATACCATGTAACTCATGTCCATGACAGATAAAACAAAGCCTCTCCGGAGCACAAGACGTAGGGTTGTTATCTCCACTGTGAGTGGCCTGAACTCGCTAAAACCACCGTGTCACCCATGTGCATCTTGATAGATCATGCTCCGTTATCCTACCCTCTTTCTATTGTCGGAATCGTTACCACGACATTTGGCGCCCACCTTGGGGCATGGCGTCTATCGAGCCATGATGCATATGGTTATTTCTTCAGCCACCGGCGGCGGATCGATTCCGCTGGTGCCCTCTATTCAGTTTCATCTTCATGATTTAACACATTTGTCTGTATTGTTCATCTCCAAGACGAGCAAAGCATCGCAAGCAGAAGGAAAACATACATCTATCCAAGCACATACAAGGAGCACCACCGACCTTCAGGAAACCGACTGCTCCTCCGCACGTGGCCGCCGGTGTCGTCTACCTCATTGTCGTCTCCGACCTCGACGCTGCACACTGCACTTCATCTGCGATGTCGTCGTGCGGCCCCCATGCGCGGCCAACGGCGCCGTCCGCCTCATCGTTGCCATGGGTGGCCGTAGGAGCCTTCCGCCTCATCGTCACCACGCGTGGCCACCGGTGCCGTCCGCCTCATCGTCGTCACGCACGACCACCGGTGCCGTCCGCCCCATCGTTGTCGCGCACGACCACCGGTGCCATTCGTCTCATCGTCGTCGCGCACGACCACCGGTGCCGTCCGCCTCATCGTCGTCGCGCATGACCCCCGGTGCCGTCCGCCTCATCGTCGTCGCGCACGTCCCCGGTGCCGTCCGCCTCATCGTCGTCGCGCACGACTGTCGGTGCTGTTCGTCTCATCGTCGTCGCGCATGACCATCGGTGCCGCCTGCCTCATCGTCGTCGCGCACGACCGCCGGTGCCGTTCGTCTCATCGTCGTCGTGCACGGTCGCCAGTGCCTTTCGCCTCATCGTCGTCTCCAACCACGTTGAGCCCCCACGCACGACCGCCGCCACCGTTCACCTCGTCATCGACACGAGCCTTGTGTTCTCGGCCACTCGAGGGAGACCTACGCGGTGGAAGCGCGGGCTTCGTGCGGTGCGGGCGTGCAACGCTTCTTCCTTCAACGCCGGCACCGGCGAGGTCTCTGTGACCGAGGTGCACAACAACGGCAACCTACGAATCAGCCTCGACCTGCAAGGCTGCAACCGATGACCATCCAACGTTTCGTAAGTGCGTGCATTACGTGGGCCTATTCCTTGTTTAGATTAACTGCATGCAGGAAAAACGGAAACATAAGAACGTGGTCTTCATAGTCCTTCATGGGATGGGCTGACGGTTTGCATAAGGTAATGGCCTCATTAACCGGCTCATCAGGTGAGGATTGATGACATCGGTTTCCTAATTAGTGCGGCCAAAACATCTGCCACACTGTTTCCTTCAACGGCCAATCGTGCATGCATGCATGCATGCATGCATGCATATTCTCATTTGTGGTTTTTATTCATTGCAAATTAGCAACTATACATGACACTTAGTCCATCAAAAAATATTCGTAGCTATGGTTACTACTAACATGCAGCGAGTCGGCTGCCCCGTGTGTCGCCACTCTGCACGACGCGTCTACATCAATTGGCCGCCGCACGCATCGCCACTCCAGAGGATGCGTCTTCATCATTCGGCCGTCCCGCATGTCGCCACTCCGCAGGATGCGTCTCCATCATTCGGCCATCCCGCATGTCGCCACTCCGCAGGATGCGTCTCCATCATTCGGCCGTCCTGCATGTCGCCACTCCGTAGGATGGGTCTTCATCATTCGGCCGCCTCGCGCGTCGCCATACAATCGGACACGACGGAATCAATCGGTCGCCCCGCGCGCCGTCCCTCAGTCGGACACGTCGTCAACACTCGACCACCCCGTGCGCCGTCGCTCAGTCGGACGGGTCGTCAACACTGGGCCGCCCCGTGTGCCGCCCCTCAGTCGGACGCGTCATCATCACTCGGCCGCCCTGCATGCCATGCTCAGTCAGACGTGTCGTCAGCACTCGACTGCTTCACGCGTCGTTAGCCAGCTGAGCCATTCTTCGCATAGTGCATTCAGTTAAATAATTATTTATGCATTACCGAGTGTCGAGGAAGTCGCACATGACGTTCACTCGGAGGCCACGCCACTGAGTGTACCTCTGCACTCGGTTGTTTATTTTTATGTGGGAACACTTCACTTCCGCTTCGTTTGGGTCCAATACTCAAACGAGTTCAGCCGGATCCTTCACTCTTTTAGACTCTTGCTGGTTCCGAACCAGCAATCACGTGGCACACCCAGCGGGTATCTATAGGTGCAATTTACACAAACTATTTCAGAAAAGATCATATTACTTTGATAATTTTTTATGCTGGCTTGTGCTATTTTTCATAGACAGGTTACTCGACGCATCCGTGCGCCATCCTCGTCGCTACTCAGGCTCAGTGGCCGCAACAATCATTTGTGCGTTTCACGTGTACGGAAGGCCCTTCGATGACGTAGTGGACACGGACGCCCAACGTGCTGTCAGTGGGCCGGACGCCTCCTCGACATACATCACTTGGACGCCCCGCGTGTTGCCACTCAGTCGGACTCGTCTACCTCACTCGGATGCCCCACGCATCGCCACTCCGTGTGGCACATCTTCATCACTCGGACGCCCCGCGCGCCACCGCTGGACTTAGCTGTGACTCCGTATCGCCTAAGTTAAAAACTACTCCGAGTATGGACACTCTCCACACTCGGGGGCTTAGATGCGACTCCGTATCGCCTAAGTTAAAAATACTCCGAGTACAGACACGCTCCACACTCGGGGGCTTAGCTGCGACTCCGTATCGCCTAAGTTAAAAAACAACTCCGAGTGCGGACATGCTCCACACTCGGGGACTTAGCTGCGACTCTGTATCGCCTAAGTTAAAAACTACTGTGAGTATGGACACGCTCCACACTCGGGGGGCTTAGCTGCGACTCCGTATCGCCTAAGTTAAAAACAATTCCGGGTGCGGACATGCTCCACACTCGGGGACTTAGCTGCGACTCCGTATCGCCTAAGTTAAAAACTACTACGAGTATGGACACGCTCCACACTCGGGGAACTTAGCTGTGACTCCGTATCGCCTAAGTTAAAAAATACTCCGAGTGCGGACATGCTCCACACTCGGGAGCTTAGCTGCGACTCCGTATCGCCTAAGTTAAAAACAACTCCGAGTGCGGACATGTTCCACACTCGGGGACTTAGCTGCGACTCCGTATCGCCTAAGTTAAAAGCAACTCCGAGTGCGGACATGTTCCACACTCGGGGACTTAGCTGCGACTCCGTATCGCCTAAGTTAAAAACAACTCCGAGTGCGGACATGCTCCACACTCGGGGGCTTAGTTGCGACTCTGTATCGCCTAAGTTAAAAACAACTCCGAGTGCGGACATGTTCCACACTCGGGGACTTAGCTGCGACTCCGTGTCGCCTAAGTTAAAAACAACTCCGAGTGCGGACATGTTCCACACTCAGGGGCTTAGCTGCGACTCTGTATCGCCTAAATTAAAAACAACTCCGAGTGCGGACATGTTCCACACTCGGGGACTTAGCTGCGACTCCGTATCGCCTAAGTTAAAAACAACTCCGAGTGCGGACATGTTCCACACTCGGGGACTTAGCTGCGACTCCGTATCGCCCAAGTTAAAAACAACTCCGAGTGCGGACATGTTCCACACTCGGGGACTTAGCTGCGACTCCGTATCGCCTACGTTAAAAACAACTCTGAGTGCGGACATGCTCCGCACTCGGAGGCTTAGCTGCGACTCTGTATCGCCTAAGTTAAAACTACTCCGAGTAAAAACACGCTGCACACTCGGGAACTTAGTTGCGACCCCGTATCACCTAAGTTAAAAAATACACTCGGAGACTCGACTTTGATCCAGAAATCATATAATGCAAATTCAACAAACATTCAACATGACAAGCACTGGAAGTCTTAAACCCTCTGCCAGACTCATCTAGTCCGACAGAGGCTCGGGGACTACACCCAGTGGGTGCACTGAGCGTGCCCCCACAGGAAGAGAAATACAAAAGATAAACATTCTGCTTGGTCAGCTCCACCAACAACATCCAAGTTCAACAGATTCAACAGATTCCAACCGACTACGAGCAGTCAGTCAGAGTCTCAAGATCCTGTTGGTCACTCGGATCTACTTCAATTCTTAAGTTCACTCGGACGTACTACTCAGCGGAATCGATCAGGGCGAATGATGAAGACTTCAATCAATGCATAATTTTGCAAGGCCCTGAAGCACGTTCAAGTTCGGTCTGCTGCTACAAGATTTACATCGACACCTTCACCACTCGGACCCTGATCCATTCGGGGGCTAATGACGGGGATATAGCCCTAGGGTAGGGTCATAGGTCTGACCAATACGTCCTACCCAAGGGCACCTCATTATTAGTTTAAGGACTACAAGGGAAATTGCTACTGGATCGTGACAACATCTAATCCACTCGGTACGGATCCACTCAGACAATTACATTCCATCCACTCGGATGACAGTCAACCACTCGGCCGTATGACTCACTCGGTCATGCAAATACCAACAGTCGGCAAGACATCTGTAGTGGGCTGACATTATGGCATCAATGCCCCGTCTTGTAACATAAGAGGTGAGGAGGTGGCACACTCTATATAAGCCACACCCCTCCACATAGCTAGGGACATCTTCTTCTTTGTCTCCCCCTGCGGGCTCATTCCTTCCCTGGAGCTCTGGCTCTCTCCATACCATGTAACTCATGTCCATGACAGATAAAAGAAAGCCCCTCCAGAGCACGAGACGTAGGGTTGTTATCTCCACTGTGAGAGGCCTGAACTCGCTAAAACTACCGTGTCACCCATGTGCATCTTGATAGATCATGCTCCGTTATCCTACCCTCTTTCTATTATCGGAATCGTTACCACGACACTTCCCAAGTTGAACCGAGCCTTCACAACCATTACTTGTCCAATAGCATCCAGCTGACAAAGCTCAGTGTGCTTGTGGAGAGGACGTTTTGAAGACTCCAACATTTCATAGAAGGCCTTTGCAGATTCCTCCATCTCATCGTCCGAATCCCGAGCATCATCAAAGTGACCATCGCTGGTACCCTGGCCCAGCTCGCGTCGTGCCCTCATGAACCGGGACTGATGCACCCATTGGTCCCGGTTCGTAACAGAACCGGGATTAAATCTCTTTGATCGCGTGGACCAAAGCCCTGTTTTCTACTAGTGACTTATCGCGTTCACCCATGCGTAGCCATGTAAAGCCTCAGCCACGCTCAACCTCTTGCCCACCGGTCGAACAGAGGTGAGCAGGTTGGGTGCCCTCTGGGCTAGGGGCGGCCGTCTAGCCATGGGTCAAGCGAGAAGCTGGTTTTGAGCCCATCCCCAATCGTGCACCATAGCGCCACGAGACCAAGGCCTATGGCCTTTTCCGAGACGAAGACATCCAAGCTATTCTAGGGTTTGTCCAGCAACGTCTTCTCTAGGCAGAGCCAGCGTAGGCATAGGGCTTGGTTCCGCAGTCGTAGATTGAGGACGCCAAACCCCCCGTATGACTTGGGAGAGCAGACGACATGCCATGCCACCAGGCACCATCCCCCTTGGCGTCCTCCACCCCTCACCAAAAGATGCCCCTCCTTAGTTTGTCTATGCACTTGAAGAACCACGGTGGTAGATCGAGGGCCATCATGTGGAAGATTGGCATTGCCGAGAGCTTGTAGTTCACCAAAGTCAGCCTGCCTGTCCGGCAAAGAAGGGCAGCCTTTTCAAGTTGGCAAGTGGGCCGTGATCCAGTCGACGAGAGGTTGGAGCTCGGTGCGGGTTAGGGCCCAGAGGGATAGGGGGAGGCCGAGGTAGGTGATCGGCAACATTTTTACGATGCAGCGAGCCACCACAACAATATCCTGAACGTCCTCCTTGCAACAACGAATCGCGGAGATCGAGCCCTTCGTAAAATTGCATCGCAGCACCCATGGCCTCTCCGAAGCACTCGATAATTTGCTTTGCCATGTCCATCTCGACGGCCAGTGGCCTGAGGAGTACGATGGCATCATCGGCATATAACAAGAGGCGATGGTAAACGCTGTGTGCATGGAATGAGGAAAAGACGCCTGCGTCCTCCGCCTTCCAGAACATGGCCGTGAGGACATCCATCACGATGATGAAAATCAAGGGAGATACGGGATCCCCTTGGCACAGTCCCTTTCCGTGCCAGAATCTTTCGATGGCTGAACCATTGATGAGGACTTGAGTGCTTGCCATTGAGAGAAGCATGGAGATCCGCTGTTTCCACCGTGGGCCGAAACCATGATGGGCCAGCACCTCTAGGATAAATTGCCATGATACACTATCAAATGCTTTGGCAATGTAAATTTTGAAGATGATGGCTGCCACTTGCTTGCGATGCAAAGTACGAATGGACTAGTGGACTAGCATGAAGTTGTCCAAAATTGATCTGCCAAACATGAACGCACTCTCATTTTGTCTACCAGCTTAGGGATCAACAGGGCAATCTCAATTGACATTGCCTTGGCATTGATTTTGGCGAACCTGTGTATGAGGCTGATGGGCCTGAAATCCTTGATGTCCAGGGGCCCTTCCATCTTTGGCAGCAGTATGCTGTTACCTCGTTTAGCCTATCCATCCCCCTACCATCCGCACCGTTGAAGGCCTGCATATCTTAAAGGACGTGCATGTCGCCTAAAGGGGGGGGGTGAATAGGCACTTTAAAATAATTATTGTTTAGGCTGAACAAAGGGAATAAAACTAATGTTTAATTAGTCAAGCACAAAACCTAAAACAACTAGTCTCACCTATGTGCACCAACAACTTATGCTAGGCAAGATAAACAACTAAGTAATAGCAAGATATATAACAAGAAACAATATGGCTATCACAAAGTAAAGTGCATAAGTAAAAGGCTCGGGTAAGAGATAACCGAGGCACGCGGAGACGATGATGTATCCTGAAGTTCACACCCTTGTGGATGCTAATCTCCGTTCGGAGCAGTGTGGAGGCACAATGCTCCCCAAGATGCCACTAAGGCCACTGTAATCTCCTCACGCCCTCGTACAATGCAAGATGCCGTGATTCCACTGAGGGACCCTTGTGGGTGGTCACCGTACCCGTACAAACAAGGTTGGGGCAGTCTCCACAAATTAATTGGAGGCTCTGAACAACACCATGAAGCTTCACCATAATGGATTGTGGCTCTGAGATGACCTCAAATGCTCAGGGCAATCTCCACAACCTAATTGGAGACCCCGATGCTTGCCAGCTTTACACCACAATGATTGAGCTCCGAGGCACCACCAAGCTTCTAGGATGCTAAAGCACCCAAAAAGAACAAGCTCTAGGGTACCAAGCCCCCAAGAGTAATAAGCTTCTCAAACTTTACTTCCACGTATCACTATCGGGGGGATAAACCCGAGTAGGCTAAAGGAGACAATGCAAAGTTTTAAAATATCGGGGGAATCGTCCCAGATACGCCATACCCCGTGAATCAATAAAGACGATCAAAGGAGTGAAGACAGAAGACCGTCCGGCTATTGGCTGGAGACCTGTCCGGCTGCCGGCTGGAGACATGTCCGGGTGCCGGCTGGAGACCTGTTCCCCTGCCGGTTGGGACCTGTCCGGCTGGAGACCCATTCGGCTGGAACCCGTCCGATTGGAATCTGCCGGGTGGAGACCCGTCCGGCTGGAACCCATCTGGCTGGAGACCCCTCCAGCTGGAACCCGTCTGGCTGGAGACCCGTCCGACTAGAACCCATCCGGCTGGAGACCCATCTTACTGGAACCCGTCCTACTGGCGACCTGTCCGGGTGGAGCCCCGCGAAGTCAGTTGCAACGTCCCATCACACACGATGCAAGGACGCTCCAGCCTGCATCACTACGCCCCAGCAGTCGACTGTGCATCATTGTGCACCCATCACCTCCAACAGTGAAGTTAGGCCACGTGGGCCACTCTTTGTCCCATGGGCACCCAATGGCCTACTAGCAAGGTGCAAACCATAGACAATATTGTGGCAACCCTAGCTGATAACACATAATATGTAACTCCACCCTACCCACCTCACACCCCCCTCCCATCATGTACATGTGTAACTATTGGCTTTATATATACATGCAGTAGTATTTTATCCTACTGTCTTACACTCACAAAAAAAAACGGAAACACACACACATGAGGGGGAGGATTCTCCATGGTTCACCCATTCTCTCGTTCCCCACTCTCCAGGAGAAGAGGAGAGCTCACAACTTCCTTATTCTTCCTCCAGACAGCTCAAGGACCAACCTTGTACAACCATATACTCCATATACACCACACATGCAGGAGTAGGGGTGTTACCTACACACGAGGGCCCCGAACGTGGGTAAACCATCGCGTGTTGTTGCCCAACCCGTTCTAGATCTCCACGGCGGCCTTGCTCTCACCTTTCTAAGCCATCCCTAGCATCTCTCGTGCAAAAATACCACGACAATTGGCGCCCACCATGGAGCATGCTGCAGCTGGAAGTGCGGTCCGTGCGGGACCTTCTTCATCATCACCACAACGGTGCTCGGGGGCACGACACCAACACGCCCTGAGCAGTTGGGCAGGACGCTGAGCCTCCTGATTCGTCCAACTCCAATTTTCTCCAACGTGCCACCACCGCTCGAGATGGCGCGTCCCCGCCTTTGTCCCCGTCCGCCTTGCTCTCTTCTCTGTCTCTCCCCCAGGCTCCTCCTTGGGTAGGAGTCGAGCTCGGAACCTCGCCCGACGGCCAGGCTCGTCATCACCATTGCCGTAGTCAAGCCACCGCACATGGTGATGGCCTTTGTTGTGCGCCTATGCTGCGCACGCTGCCATCGGCTCGCGACCTCCACTCCGCGCCATCGCGACGCTGCGGGCCACCCCGTGTCGTATTCTCCCGGCCGAGGGCTCAGGCCCGCTCCTCTTTATCTCCTTGTTCCACCCACGCCCAGCCTCCACATGCAGGCTCGCGCCCGCTGCACTGGCACCGTGGGTGCCCGCCCACGCCTTCGTCTCGTCCCACAGTGCCCGCTGCATGGCCCGCTGGCTCCACTCCTCCGCCCGAGACCGCCCCACGCACGCGCGGCTCCTTGGTGGCAACCCGCTTAGGCCTCGCCGCCTCCTGTGAGTTGGCTGGCCTCCGCGCGACCTCCGGCCTGCCCCATCACCGTGCCTGGACGACCTCCATGCGTCGGGCCACCTCCCGCTCCTCCTTGCGGCGACCGACCACGGGCCCACGGCACCCATCCCGCGGCCAGCTCTCTCAGCCGACGGGTGGCTCGCGGCGTGCACCGGCTGCACCCACGGTCGCCCCGTTCCGCCCCTTCGTTCGCGCCCCTGCGGCCATGCATGCCCGACGCCGGCTTCCTCCCATGCCCCCGCATGCTGCACAGGTCCACCCGCGCAGTCCGAGCCCCTGCATGATCAGTCTCTGCGGTAATCACCTCGGGCCCGTGCTTCGAGCGTGCTACCCTATCCTCCTGTGGCCCGCACATGCCGGCTCAGCGATGCTCGCCGCCTGGCCCTCCTCCCACACCGGTTGCGTGCCCGCGCCGTCTCGTCGTGCCTCCTCGTCTCTATCCCGACCACCAGCCGACTCCGCCTCCCTGTGCCCGCGCGCACCGACTGACTCCCACTACTGCGCCTCGGCACCGACTACCGCCTCTCGCTCCCGCTGCTGTGCCCCGTAGCCAACTGCCACTGCCGCTGCCCGGTGCTGACCACCGACTTCGGTTCCCGTTGCTGTGCCCCGCAGCTGGCAGCTAGCGCGGGCCGGTGCTGGCTGCCAGCTTCGGTCCCGGTGCTGCCCATAACATTTGGACGGCCTGCGCCTCCAGTGGTCCTGTGCGCCACCAGCCGCCCTCGCTCTCCCGCGGTTGCACCTCCGCGTCGCCGCTGGTCAACAGCCTGTGGCCGCCTCCCGCGTGCCCGCCCGGCTGCACAGTTCCAGCTTCATCCGGCTTCGCCTACTACGCCGTAGGCGGCTCCTCCCCTGTGCCTGTGCCCTGCCCTGCCTCTCGCTCGTCCGCTAGCTGGCTCCGTCTCCCTGTGCCCCGCACGCCCCTAGCCCGGTGCGGAAAAACAACGGCTGGACCGCCTGCCCAAAAGAGCCCGCTCCCGGAGTCAGAGTACTGTGCGCTCCCTTCTGCGACCCACTCTTTTTCTAAGCTACAGACCATATCGCGGCTGTCCGGCTAGCAAGAGCAAAAGCCAAAGAGCCGAGGGGACACTAAATGACCCAAAGGGCTAACACGAGACTAATTCGACATTCCACCCGCATAAAACTTGCACGGTCAAAGTTTAATATTTGATAAATCTGCACTGACTAACTTTGTCTCTTGCACCATCATCTTTGTGGCAAACCCCCATCGCATGTCCAACTGCCGAGTGGAACCTGTTGTGACAGCCCGATGCAGACGTTCCAGAAGATTCCCTTTTCTTTCCGTTTTCGTCGTGCGGGTATTTTCGTTTGTCGCATCATCATCGCATCATGTGCATCATCAGCACTGCATCGGCATCCCGCTGCCGGCAGTTTTCAAAACTTGCATCCGCTAGTAGTTGCCGGTCCTCGTCGTTGTTCGTTCCGAGTCCGACCGCACACGCACGCGCCCGCGTCACCATCGAAACCCTGTTTTTAAAGTGCGTTTAAAACTTTCTCTGATCGGGTTGAGATTTGACGTGCGGTCGTGATTAGTTATAGCGAGGCTGCCCGTTGAATTTCGTCGCGATCGGAGACCGTCTGGTACCCGAACGGTCGCCCGTAGCGGCACCGTCTTCGGTTATTCGTCGGACGTCTGTCGGTGTTTTTAAAACCGTGCCGCGCCGCCCGCTCTCCCTCTCTTCTCCGGATGTCTACACAACACGTCCACGTAGCACGCCTCGCGTTCGGAATCGTCCGAATCCGACCCCGCGGTTGGATCCGGATCGCGATTCCGGTTAACCGAGCCCCCTTTTTCCTTATAAATACCCCCTCCTCCTTAATTTTTGGACAGCCCCTCGTCCCTGCCTCGTTTTCTGCGCCCCACCTACCAAACCCTAACCCTAGCCGCAGCAGCCTCTCCCCACCAGCGCCGCCGGCCCGCCCGAGCCCGCGCGCGGCCCGCCGGGCCCGAACCGCCGCCGCCGAGTGTCCGAGCCCCTGCAACCCCGAGCCTCCCCCATGGCTCCCTGCTCCCGTCGCCGAGCTCCGCCGCCCGCACCTCACCGGCGCCGCCTCTTTTGAACCTATTTGTATCTTTTGAACCGTAGCTCCGTTGGAGATGTTCCTTACGTGTAGGTTGCTTGCCTTGACGCGTAGAATCACGTGAACCTATTTGTTTTGCTGTTTAACAACCAATTAAATGCATTAATTCAGATCTGGACAGAATTGTAAATTACCATGTGAGGTCGTTTCGGAGGTGCTATATGTCATTTCCGACCTCATTTAAAATGCCTAGATAGGTAGTTTAACTTCCGCTTCACCTCTTGCATGTTTAACCACATTTAATCTTGCCGTGTATTTAATCGGGATAGAACTAAATAAATGAACGTGGAGTTTCGTCAATATGCAACTCGTGCATATTGAACTTCACTTAATGTGTAGTGTTTGATTGTGTGATGTGTCATGCCGTGACTTGCATGTATTCAGTAGCTCATGCATCGTATGTGTTATGCATCGTGTGGTGAATTCCGTGTGATGATTTGTGTTTCCGGTTTGCTTCGTCTCGATAGAGTTCCGCAGCGTGCCGGATTGTGAGGACCCGTTCAACTACGTCGGTTCGTCTGCTTCACGGAGGCATTCTTCTTCCAAGCGGGATCTCAGGCAATTCTTTTTGTGATAGTTTTACCTTTGACGAGATATCTTGTGCATCGGGATTCCGGTGATGCTTTGGGTAATCTCAGAGTTGAGGTTTTCCACTAGGGAATCCGATGAGATCGCGAGCTTTGTGATTGAGGATTTCTATGCGGCTTGTGGTAATTTGTGATGGACTAGTTGGAGCACCCCTGCAGGGTTAAATCTTTCAGAAAGCCGTGCCCGCGGTTATGTGGCAACGTGGAAGCTTTGTTTAACACTGGTTCTAGATAACTTGAAGTTAACTTAATTAAAACATGCCAACTGTGTGCGTAACCGTGACTGCCTCTTTCGTGAGTTCTTTCTCCGATCGAGGACACGGTGGGGTTGTGTCTGACGTAGGTAGGTGTTCAGGATCATTCATTTGATCATCTGTAGTTCACGTCCGCTATGCGTAGTTCTTCCCCCTCTTATTTCTGGTACTCGTAAGTTAGCCACCAAATATATGCTTAGTCGCTGCTGCAACCTCACCACTTAACCATGCCTCACCCATTAAGCTTTGCTAGTCTTGATACCTTTGGAAATGAGATTGCTGAGTCCCCCGTGGCTCACAGATTACTACAACACCAGTTGCAGGTGCAGGTAAAGGTTACTCGACGTGAGCGCGTTGATTGTTCATTTGAAGTTGCTTCTTCTTCTTCTTCATCGATCTAGGATGGGTTCCAGGCCGGCAGCCTGGGATAGCAAGGATGGACGTCGTTCTTCTTTTGTCGATTATTTTCGTCCGTAGTCGGACCCTGCTCTTACTCTTGATGATTATGTAATGTTCTGATGTAGCTTGTGGCGAGTGTAAGCCAATTCTATATAACTCTTCTTTTCAGTACATGTACTTGTAACGATATCCATTCTTGCGACGCGACGAGATGCGCTTCTATCCCTGACGAGGCCCTCGTGCCAAATTGAGGATAGGGTCGCATCTTGGGCATGACAAGTTGGTATCAGAGCCTGTACCGACCTAGGAGCCCCCTTGATTGATCGAACTTGGCCGAGTCGAGTCTAGTGAAAAACTATTTGAGTCTTAGTTATATATCGTAGAGTAGGATTCTTTTTCTCTTCTTCTATGCTCTGGTGAGGAATCTTGACGTAATAATTTATTCTACTCCTTTTCTCATTCAAAAATTTTAGGATCACGCGGATATTCTTGCAATCTATACGATGCCGATGTGACGGAGTTCTGTCTTGGTGCCTCCTGTCTGACTTGATCTTCTTCCGGGGAGTTGAGCTCCAGGGGATTCTTGAGCACATCGTTATCATTTAGATTTCTTAATATCTCAGAACGAAGGATGTTCGTAATTGCTTCAATACTAGTAGTGGCGAGATAACCCCGATGTCCCCAGTACTGGTGCAGATTGTTCGGGAGTACTGCCATACTTTGTATCGTTGTGATCACGAGGGTCTGTTGTAGATGAAGGTCCGAGATTCTGGTCGTGTGTTGACGGATGTGATACAGGTGACGGGTTAGTATAGGAGTTGTGTGATAATTACTCCTTGTATCCGTGTACCAGATTGCATGACCAGATATTTCGGGAATTCATAGGTGGGAATTCAAGTAGTTGCTTATAGGACAATCTTCCAACAAATAAATGATGTTAAGTTGGGGTTCGACATCTAGTGGATTCGTTTGTTCACGGTCGACTTACAGCGGTACACGTTGTGTCTTAAAGAGTCCTTGTAGCTTGCTACGACTCGGGGACGCTTCGTATGTCAGGTGCACTGCCTTGCACTTGGTGGCTACTGTAAATCGTGCCCGTGCGATCCTGTCCACGAAAATATCGAACGGAAATCTTTCTCATGAGTTTGTTCTGGCTTGTTTCGTAAGCCTCATCCCTTTGTTTTGTTGGAATATGGTAATTCAGTTGCTTCGATGTCAAGTGCTGATTCCAGATCTTTTGTAAGAGGTGTGCTCATATTCATATGAGAGTATTAATTCTTTGGTTCGTTCAATGGTCATATCAATTCTTGGCAACCGGAGTTGTTATATCAATTCTTTTCAACCGGTGTGCTTCTCTTCGGTGAATTCAATCCTCTCAAAATGTTGCAGATCATTCTCTCTTTATTACGAAGTTCATCTCATCTGTCCCAATGTTGTCTTTGTTTTTCCCCGCCCTCCCGCCCTTTTTCTTCAGTGATTGGATTTCATCCAACGGCGTGTCATTTCAGTGATGCTTCCGCTATCTCTTCTTTCTTTCGTACCGGTGATTCATCGTGAAGATTCTCAGGAGCTTCGTGTCATATTCGTTCATTCTTGTCATCCTCACCGGCGAATTTAATTCAGTCGTCTCTGTTCATCATATCCTTTTTCGTCCTTGTAATTCTTCCTATGTTGGAGATTCTTATCAACATATCCTGTTATTCATTCATCTTTTCTATCCGGTGTGTTGAAGATATCTCGGAGTTTCTTGTTTCAGATCTTTAATTATTTCGAGGTGCTCAACCTCATCTAGTTCTCTTCATACTAGTGCTATATCAATCTTTCTAGTAATCTTTTCTACGGTGATTTCTTTGAGTGGGCCCATAACCCACAGGTTCTTTCCCAGGATCTTACCTGACTCTTTTAATCATTTCTGGAGATCTTTAAAATCTTTTCAACTATGACGATTAGTCATATTCATTCTTCAAGTTCAATTGGAGTTAATTCTCATAGTTGGCTCAACCTTTCATTCTTCATTATTCCGGAGTGTCTCGGTAGTTCTTGGTGTTGTTTCTTGTCATCATTCTCAGCTTCGTGTTATCCTCTCATTGTTGTCAATCATGAGTATCCCTTTCTTGCTATCCGGTGCTTTTCTGAGTTGCGTTTATTTCTCGTTCCTCCGAAGGCCATCATTTCTGAAGATTCTTCGTTCTCAGCTTTCAGCTTTCATCCTCAAATCTTCTCAATTGTTGTCTCTTCGTTCATCTCTCAATTATTCTGGTGTCTTGTTTAAATTTCTCTCTCAGGTGGATCAAGATCTCTTCATTCTCATGTTTATCCATGCTTTCTTGGTATTCCCATTCAATTGGAATTGTTACCGGTGCTTCCTTCAATTTTTGCTTCAAGTGGTGCTTAGCTCTCTGTCTCTTCAAGATTCATTTCTAGTAGAATAAGTGATATGCTAAATCCGCTGCTCGTCATCAATTAAAGTTGATGAAGGATAAGCATAACATAATTCTTATTCTTGTTCTTCCTTCTTCCAAGAGATTTTAATTCTTCTTCCGGAGTGGCTCAAGATATCAATTTCTTTTCTCTAGTCTTCTTATCTTTCTTTCCGGAGTTCCAAGTTTTCTCAAGTATCTCTTCCTGTTGTTTCATCTAAATCTTGGCAGGTCATAATCATATTCTTTTCTACTTTCATATCTTCGCATCATTCATTTGTATACGGAGATCCTTCATGGTGGTTCATCTTGATATCAATTCTTATCTCAAGTATTCTTTCTCTTGCATTTTCAAGTGCATTTGTTCATCCTTTATCCTTTGAGGTGGTATTATAGCCTTCTTGTTAGTGTAGGAGACTTGAAGAGATTTTCTTTCAAGAATGAGCTAATTAAACCCACAAATTTTTTTTTTGATCATGAGATATTTTCGATCCATGAGTTCTTCTTTGAGCTATCTTGGTTTGGATTTCACCTAGAGTTTTTTTCGATGGATTGTGCTATCATGGTGCTTGTCTTTAAACCAAGTTCTCAATGTATCCTCTTGGTGTAAGATTGTTTATATCTTGTTTCTCCCAACCTATCCTTGTTTCTTTTAGTGGTTGGTTGTCACCTCATATTTGTTGAGATGATTTTCGTTAGCCACTACTATCTTGTTCTTTCGTTGTTGGTTTTCTAACCACTACGTCAATTCTCTGTCCGGAGGCTCTTCAATTCTATGGGATGGTAGTTGTCATTCTTTTCTTCCTTCTCTTCTTCTGCTGGACCTAGTTCCTATTCTGTTGTCCCGGAGGCATTGTGTTGTTGCTCTTTTGGGTCAATCTTGTTGTTCTATCAAGTTCATGGTGTTCCCTTGCTCTATTTACTTGTTTGTTGTGATTATTGTCTATTTCTTCCACCCTTTCGAATCTTTTGTCCCTTTTTCCTACCGAAGTGCTGCCGAAATTTTCCGTGAATTATGACTTCTTTCTCATTTCATTCCTCATCGCCTTGCAACCTTCAAGGATCGTCGGTTTCACTCGTTTGTCAAAGAAGCGACTAAGTTTTGACCTCTTGTTCTTTCTCATCCTCTTCCCCTTTCATTCCTGGATCTCGGGGCGAGATCCTCTTGTAGTGTAGGAGTGTTGTGACAGCCCGATGCAGACGTTCCAGAAGATTCCCTTTTCTTTCCGTTTTCGTCGTGCGGGTATTTTCGTTTGTCGCATCATCATTGCATCATGTGCATCATCAGCATTGCATCGGCATCCCGCTGCCGACAGTTTTCAAAACTTGCATCCGCTAGTAGTTGCCGGTCCTCGTCGTTGTTCGTTCCGAGTCCGACCGCACACGCACGCGCCCGCGGCACCGTCGAAACCCTGTTTTAAAAGTGCGTTTAAAACTTTCTCTGATCGGGTTGAGATTTGACGTGCGGTCGTGATTAGTTATAGCGAGGCTGCCCGTCGAATTTCGTCGCGATCGGAGACCGTCTGGTACCCGAACGGTCGCCCGTAGCGGCACCGTGTTCGGTTATTCGTCGGACGTCTGTACTTGTTTTTAAAACCGTGCCGCGCCGCCCGCTCTCCCTCTCGTCTCCGGATGTCTACACAACATGTCCACGTAGCACGCCCCGCGTTCGGAATCGTCCGAATCCGACCCCGCGGTTGGATCCGGATCGCGATTCCGGTTAACTGAGCCCCCTTTTTCCTTATAAATACCCCCTCCTCCTTAATTTTTGGACAGCCCCTCGTCCCTGCCTCGTTTTCTGCGCCCCACCTACCAAACCCTAACCCTAGCCACAGCAGCCTCTCCCCACCAGCGCCGCCGGCCCGCCCGAGCCCGCGCGCGGCCCGCCGGGCCCGAACCGCCGCCGTCGAGTGTCCGAGCCCCTGCAACCCCGAGCCTCCCCCATGGCTCCCTGCTCCCGTCGCCGAGCTCCGCCGCCCGCACCTCACCGGCGCCGCCACTCCCCGCGCGTCCCCGGCCGCCGCCGCCGGCCAGCAGCCGCCGCTGCCGGACCGCGCCGCCCGCAGCCCTGCGCCGTCTCCGGCCGCCGCCGCCACCCGTACGGTTCCCCGTACTCGCGTCGTTTCCGGCAGCTCGCCGCCGCCCTTGTCGCCTCGCCGTCGGACCTTCCACCGCAGGGAACGGACCCGTCGGTCCTCGGGCTACGAGATCAGGTCGGCCTGACCTCGAACCCCGCCGGCGCCACCGCTTTCTCCAGGCTCGCCGGCCGCTGGAGCCGAGCTCCCCCTCGATCCCGATCTGGATCAGGAGGGCGGCTCGCTCGTGTGAGCCTCCCGCTCGCGAGCGTTGACCGCTGCGCCGCGCACCTGGGCCGGCTTGCACGCTTGGGCCGCGCCGCCCAGGCCGGCGTCCCTCCCTTGGCCCAGTCGCTGGCCCAGCTCCTTCGGCCGCCTCAGCTCGGCCTCTTCTCCAACCGGGACCAGGCCCGAGGTGAGAATCACCCCTATTCTTCGCCCATGCGTTGTAATTTGCGCACCAGATTCGGCCCGTTAGAGATGTAGGTTTTCTTTTTCTTTTTCGGTTTAGTTACTTTCAGGTTTAGCTAATTATTTTAAACGCCCGTAACTTTTGTTCCGTTAGTCGGATCGAGGTGATCTTTATATCGTTTTGGGGTAGCTTCGCGAGTAGAACACGATTGTCCAACATGCATATTTGTTTAGCGCTGTTTAGAATGCCTAATGCCTCGTTTTACGTGCTGTTTAACTAGGATCCGTTCCGTAGTTAATTCTCGTGCGTGTCCGGATTGCCCGTATGCCATAGATTTAATGTCCATGTTTTAGGGACCATATCTCTATGTATTTTAGAGCGGTCACTCATATTTTTTTCCGTGTAGGGTTTTGTCGGTAGTTTATTTTCCCGTTTAGAGGTATTATCTCGCATTATTGTGTGGCTTTATTTTGCGTTGCAAGCCCCACATATTTTATATGTTTCCAGGGTAGAAAAATCCCATGGATTTTTCTGTGCAATTAGTTTTAGCTTTTGAGGAAGTTAGTTCGCAAGATATTTTGCCGTGATGCCCTTTTGTTTAATTCGTAGGATTTATTTCGTGCCTCGTTTGAATTAGTTGTCAACTAGGGAGTTGACCTTGGATGTTTTGTATAGCCTCTGGTATTTTTGGTTGCAATAGAAATGCATGTTTAGGTGTTGTTTGACTGCCCTCGAGTTGCTTGAATAGTGCTGTTTCAGAGGAGCTGAAATATTTCTAAGTCTGGAATCTGTTATTATTTTGTTGCTGTCTTGTCTTGCTTGCATCTTGTGATCTGTAGCTCTTTTGAGGTTGGTCCAATGGAGCTAGTTGTACCCCTTATGTTTCTCTAGCATGCTGTTAAGTTTCATGCCATTTGGACTCCTGTAGCTATGGGTTTTGCTGCTATCAATATTGCTTCAGGCTGAAAAGTGCACTTTCAGGAGGTGTTATTTTCACTAAGTCTGAAATAGCGTGTGAGATGCCCTTTTAGTGTCTTCTTTTCCTAGTGCTCCTTGCTGCCATGCTAGTAGTTGTTAGTTGTTTGAAGTAGTGCGTCTTGGCCTCTTTCATGCCATGCCTTGCTTGAGCTCATCGGAGTTGTGTAGCCGAAGTTGTGAGGCGTAGAATAAGCTATGTGGCTGATTTTGGCAGATTGTAGCGTGTTCTTGTTTTTCTCGTAGTTTTTGAACCGTAGCTCTGTTTTGATCGTGTCCTACATGAAACTTTCTTAGAATCTCGTGTAGTTTCATCTTCTCTTGCTGTTTGTATGCCTTGAAGTGCTCGTAGCCGCCGTTGCACATATTTTGCATTCATGCCATCATATATTGCGGTGCTTGTATCTTTTGAACCGTAGCTCCGTTGGAGATGTTCCTTACGTGTAGGTTGCTTGACTTGACGCGTAGAATCACGTGAACCTATTTGTTTTTCTGTTTAACAACCAATTAAATGCATTAATTCAGATCTGGACAGAATTGTAAATTACCATGTGAGGTCGTTTCGGAGGTGCTATATGTCATTTCCGACCTCATTTAAAATGCCTAGATAGGTAGTTTAACTTCCGCTTCACCTCTTGCATGTTTAACCACATTTAATCTTGCCGTGTATTTAATCGGGATAGAACTAAATAAATGAACGTGGAGTTTCGTCAATATGCAACTCGTGCATATTGAACTTCACTTAATGTGTAGTGTTTGATTGTGTGATGTGTCATGCCGTGACTTGCATGTATTCAGTAGCTCATGCATCATATGTGTTATGCATCGTGTGGTGAATTCCGTGTGATGATTTGTGTTTCCGGTTTGCTTCGTCTCGATAGAGTTCTGCAGCGTGCCGGATTGTGAGGACCCGTTCAACTACGTCGGTTCGTCTGCTTCACGGAGGCATTCTTCTTCCAAGCGGGATCTCAGGCAAGATGATCATTTCCCCAGATACCATTACTATCATTGCCATGCTAGTTTTACCGTTTCTATCGATTATGTCTCGTTGCCTACCACATGTTAAATATCAGCCTCTCACCAATGCCATGAAACCTTCAACCTGTTCAACCTAGCAAACCACTGATTGGCTATGTTACTGCTTGCTTAACCCTGTTGATAGCGTTGCTAGTTGCAGGTGCAGTTGCTTCCATGTCAAACATGGGTTCCTTGTTATATCACCCTATTAAATGCTATTTTTATTAATGCACCTATATACTTGGTAAAAGGTGGAAGGCTCGGCCTTTCTAGCCTGGTGTTTTGTTCCACCTTTGCCCCTTAGTTTCGGCTACCGGTGTTATGTTCCATAATTGAGCGATCCTAACACGATCGGGGTTGTTATGGGGACCCCCTTGATAATTCGTTTTAGATTAAAGCTGGTCTGGCAAGGCCCAACTTTGGTTCTACATTTGCCCAACATAATAATTCTGGCAATTGGAATGCATAGGGAGTTAGCGCTACCCGAGGAGTAATTTTACATAAACAGGGGGGGCCAGTGCTGATGGTGTTGGTCCCAAACGGTCTGCCTGCGGGGCCACCGCAAGGAAACTCGAGGTTTGGCACCTGTAGCTAGTTCCATCCGTCGTGTCCTGAGAACGAGATACGCGGCTCCTATCGGGTACGTTGACACGTCGGGCGGCCTTGCTGGAATAGTTTTACCTTTGACGAGATATCTTATGCATCGGGATTCCGGTGATGCTTTGGGTAATCTCAGAGTTGAGGTTTTCCACTAGGGAATCCGACGAGATCGCGAGCTTCGTGATTGAGGATTTCTATGCGGCTTGTGGTAATTTGTGATGGACTAGTTGGAGCACCCCTGCAGGTTTAAATCTTTCGGAAAGCCGTGCCCGCGGTTATGTGGCAACGTGGAAGCTTTGTTTAACACTGGTTTTAGATAACTTGAAGTTAACTTAATTAAAACATGCCAACTGTGTGCGTAACCGTGACTGCCTCTTTCGTGAGTTCTTTCTCCGATCGAGGACACGGTGGGGTTGTGTTTGACGTAGGTAGGTGTTCAGGATCATTCATTTGATCATCTGTAGTTCACGTCCGCTATGCGTAGTTCTTCCCCCATCTTATTTCTGGTACTCGTAAGTTAGCCACCAAATATATGCTTAGTCGCTGCTGCAACCTCACCACTTAACCATGCCTCACCCATTAAGCTTTGCTAGTCTTGATACCTTTGGAAATGAGATTGCTCAGTCCCCCGTGGCTCACAGATTACTACAACACCAGTTGCAGGTGCAGGTAAAGGTTACTCGACGTGAGCGCATTGATTGTTCATTTGAAGTTGCTTCTTCTTCTTCTTCATCGATCTAGGATGGGTTCCAGGCCGGCAGCCTGGGATAGCAAGGATGGACGTCGTTCTTCTTTTGTCGATTATTTTCGTCCGTAGTCGGACCCTGCTCTTACTCTTGATGATTATGTAATGTTCTGATGTGACTCTGATGTAGCTTGTGGCGAGTGTAAGCCAATTCTATATAACTCTTCTTTTCAGTACATGTACTTGTAACGATATCCATTCTTGCGACGCGACGAGATGCGCTTCTATCCCTGACGAGGCCCTCGTGCCAAATTGAGGATAGGGTCGCATCTTGGGCGTGACACCTGTCTGGCTAGAATCCTGTCTGGCAGGAGCCTGCCGACTGCAAGAAAGCTACGACGACTGCAGCCCGTCGCCATCGACAACCCTTTTGCAATATCAATAGCAAGAAGCCCCCGCACGACTCTCCAAGTCGCCCGGAGGCTCGGAGGCTACACCCAATGGGTGCGCTGGCACGCCCCCACTAGAAGAAAGCTACGCTCGCTGCAACCTGCAGCCGGTCGCCATCGGCAACCTTTTTGCTACAACAACAGCAAGAAGCCTTCGCACAACTCTGCGAGTTGCCCGGAGGCTCAGAGGCTACACCCAGTAGGTGCGCTGGCCTGCCCCCACTAGAAGAAAGCCATGTTGGCCATGTAAGACTGAGAAGGAGGGCACAAGAAAAAATTCATAGCCGACCCGAATCTCGAAGGCTACACCCAGTGGGTGCGCTGGTGCACCCCCACTAGAAGAAAGCTGTTGTTGGATGCAGCATGCAGCCGACCTCCATCGACAATCTCGGCAGCGACAAGAGCAGCACTTCGCGCACAAGAGCCACCGGACTCCGCGTCCGTGCATGGCAGTGCCCCACGCACAAGAGCTACTGGACTCCGCGTCCACGCACGGTAGCACTTCATGTGCAAAAGCCACCTGACTCCGCGTCCGTGCATGGCAGTGCCCTGGGCACAACATGCAGTGGATTCTGGGTCCACGCAGGGCAGCGCTTCGCGCGCAAGAGCCACCGGACTCCGTGTCCATGCATGGCAGTGCCGCACGCACAAGAGCCAGTGGACTCCATGTCCATGCACGGCAGTGCTTGGCGTGCAAGAGCCACCGGGCTCCGCGTCCGTGCATGGCAGTGCCCCGCGCACAAGAGCGAGTGGATTCTGTGTCCAAACACGACAGCGCTTCGTGCGGAAGAGCAACCGGACTCCGCATCCGTGCATGGCAGCGCTTCGTGCGCAAGAGCCATCGAACTCCGCGTCCACGCATGGCAGCGCTTCGCACACAAGATCCAGCGGACTCCGTGTCCGCGCATGGTGGTTCCCCATGGACCCCGCGTCCGCGACAGGTAGCGGTTCGCGTGCAGGAGCCGGCGGACTCCTCGCCCGCACATGGACATGTTTCAACACCGCCATTTTCTTTGACAACAACGGAAAGCCTCCGCCCGACTCTTCACGTCCCGCGGAGGCTCGGAGGCTACTGTCGGGGGGATAACCACCGGGTAGGCTAAAGGAGTCAATACAATGTTTTAGAACACCGGGGGAATTGCCCCCGACACACCATACCCCGCGAATCAACAAAGACGATCAAAGGAGTGAAGACACAAGACGATCCGGCTGTGGGCTGGAGACCTGTCCGGCTACCGGCTAGAGACATGTCCGGCTATCGGCTGGAGACATGTCCGGCTGCCGGCTGGAGACCTGTCCGCCTGCCGGCTAGAGACATGTCTGGCTGCCGGCTCGGACCTGTCTGCCTGGAGACCCGTCAGGCTGGGACCCGTCCGACTAGAGACATGTTCGGCTGGAGACCCGTCCGGTTGGAACCCGTCCGACTAGAGACCTGTCCATGTGGAGCGCAGTGAAGTCAGCTGCAACGTCCCGTCAGCCACGACGCGAGGACACCGTAGCCTGCATCATTGCGCCCAACAGTCCAGTTTGCATCATTGCGCACCCATCACCTCCAACAGTGAAGTTAGGCCACGTGGGCCACCTATTGTTTCCTGGGCACCCCTTTATAAGGTGACTAAGGGAGCCAGCCCACGAGCACACACACACGAGGGGGAGGATTGCCCCTGGTGCCCCAATTCTCTCGTTACCCACTCTCCACGAGAAGAGGAGAGCTCACAACCTCCTTCTTCCTCCAGACAGCTCAAGGAGCAACCATGTACAACCATGTACTCCATATACACCACACATGCAGCAGTAGGGGTGTTATCTCCACGCGAGTGCCCCGAACCTGGATAAACCACCGCGTGTTGTTTCCCAACCCATTTCAGATCTCCACAGCGGCCTTGCTCTCACCTCTCTAAGCCATCCCTGGCATCTGTCGTGCGAAAATACCATGCCAATCACCGTGGAGAACTCAAACCTATGCACCAAATGCAATGGCAAGGGCACACGGAGTGACCAAGTCCTTCTCTCCCAAACCCCTACACAACAACTAATGGTATGGAAGAAAATGAGAGGAAGGACGAAGAAGAACAAGAAGAACTCCAAGATCTAGATCCATGGGGTTCCCCTAACATAGAGGTTAAGTGATTGGTGGAAATGTGGATCTAGATCTCCTATCTCTTTTCTCTCAATAAGTAGGTAGAATCATTGGAGGGATTGAGAGTTAGCAAGCTCGAAGAAGGTCAACAACGGGGGGCGAACACGGGCTCAACGGATAGGGACCATGGGGGAAGAAGCCCCCTTAACTAGGAAGGGAAAAATCCAACCGTTACCCCCTCAGCCCAACATGAGTGGTACTACTACTCCAGGGAGCGGTACTACCGCTAGGCACAAGGTAGTAGTGAACAAGGGAGGCACAGACCGGTAGTACAGCCGGACCGGTACTGACGCTGCCGGGAGCGGTACTATCGATCATAAGAGGTAGTACCGCCTCCTATATCCGCTCATGGCCTACTTCAGACCTGACCAAAAATACAAAGGGGTCCTGGCGCGATAGCAACAAGCGGTACAACCGCTTGTTGGGCGATACTACCGCCATGTACTACTGCTCCAGAAACCGCTCAGTCCGACACGAAAAGTGTTGAGACCCACGGGTAGCGGTACTAGCGAGCGGAACTCGACAGAGTACTTCCACCCGAAAGCAATACTACCACTGCTAGAGCGGTACTACCGATCATAAGAGGTAGTACCTCTCGAGGGAGCATTACTACCGCTTGGATCATTCCACGTAGACAACATGCAACATATGAAAAGCATGAATACCAGAACTGCCATAACTTTCGCATACGAGCTTCGAATTGAGGAAACTCAAGCTTGTTTGATTCAAGATGACAAGAAGAGGCAGTATAAATATGCCAATAATATAACCGGAAAACATGTGTGAGTGAAGAAACGGAAAAACTCGAACATCGAAAACATCATAGAAGATGCATATGGACTCCATTTTCGGAACTCGAGCTTGTCATAAAGATGACCGTAAGCTCTAAAACTCACAAAGAGAAACACCAAAAAAAGAACCAAGAAATATGATGCAAGGATGCGAATGGTATGAGCTCTCAAAAAACGATACGATTAAGCTACTCACTTGAGAGCCCCCTTGACAGTACAACAGTCTATCCTAAAATGGAAAACCTATAAAGGGCAAATCTATACCTTGCACATAGTCCACTTGAGCTAGATGATGACGATCTTGACTTCCTCAAGGAAGATCACCATTCCTGATTGCATTGGCTTGATGAAGACTACTGGATTGCTCCCCCATACTCACTAGGGCTGGGCGTACGGTATAAACCAAAAATTTGGTTTCTACCAATTGGCATTCTTTAAAATTCGGTTAGAAAAAATAGAAACTGAAAATGGTAGCTGAAAACTGCTAACCGAAAATTCGGCTAACCCAATATTCAGTGCGGTTTTTGGTTTTATACCGAAGCACCACCCTTTAACTGTCTCTACTAGGAGTGCTGCTATGACCTCTTTTATATAAGCCAGAATCCTGCGTCAATTCCTCAGTCGGGCGAGGTGGGACTAAAGGAATCAAATGGCCCGGTCAGGTGTTCGCATGATCACACGTGTGGGCACACACACCTGTCACCAAAAATCCAACTGAGCTGGGCCTAGCATGATTGCATGCATTTTGGTCATTTAAGGCCCACGTTATGTGAGATGGAGTGAGATGCACATGATATGTGTTAGTGGGCGTATGTGGGGGCGTGACTCTTGGAGACATTGCTGTGTGCTTTAGCCTCCTTTTGGGTTATCCTAACGCTCAGTATCGTTATTCGGTTTTTTACTCAGTTAATTGAGATGAAAACCAAATGTACCGAATTCAGTTCGGTTAGTGAACAAAAAAACTGAATATTTCTGTGATGGTAGTAAAAACCAAAAATTTGGTTTATTCGGCTTTGGCATCGGTTTGGTTTTTGGTTCGTCGGTTTTTATGCCCACCCCTAATACTCACTATGGGTGAGCCATTCTTCAGCACATCTTCACAAGTCCATTGTCACCACAATGGATGGCAAGCTTCAAGCATGATATCTTTGTGATGCTCCACTTGAACTTGCACACCGCAATCTTGATAACGATCACCACTTGACGCCATCCTCCATGGGTTGTATGAGATCTTCCTATTGATGCAAGCCCATGGAAACACACCTAACCCCACATAGAACTCTCATGAAGACCATGGGTTAGTACACAAAGCATAATGGACAATGCTTACCTACCATGGGATCACTTGATCCCTCTCGGTACATCTTGTATGCTTGTGTGTTGATCATCTTGATTCACTCTTTGACTTAGTCTTGATCAACCTTGTGTCTCTCTAACCAATCTTTGGATAAAACCTTGAACACCACCTTGGTCATCATATAAACTCCTTGAAACCAACAGATGGACCTCAAGAAGTGCTTATGGACAAATCCTTCATATATAACTCCATGCAACCATTATTCCATAGGGATTGTAATCAATTAACAAAACCACATGTGGAGAAATATGCTCTAACAACTGCCTCAATCACCACCTCTTTGATGATGGCCTAGCAGGCTTGGTAGAATATTGTAGTGTACTGATACGTCTCCAATATATCTATAATTTTTTATTGTTGCACGATGTCATATTATACATCTTGGATGTTTTATGATCATTCATAGCAACTTTATATCATTTTTGGGACCAACCTATTGACATAGTGCCTAGTTCTAGTTGCTATTTTTTCCTTCATAGAAAATCAATATCACATGAAGTCCAAATGCCACAAAATTTTTTATTGTTGCACGATGTCATATTATAAACCTGCTAGCTTATGCCTGGATGAATTTGATAACTTTGTTGCCAAACAACAGAGTTTCAATGATTATGTTAGCACACAATTCGAACAGAATGCTCGTATGCTTAGTCATTTAAGTGCTTGTGTGGACAGAAACGTCAATGATCTTAAGTCCTGAGTAAACATGCCTCTATGGTTACTACTAAAGTAGAACAAGTACTTAAATCTCATATTGACTTGCTCAATGAGTTGAATGACAATTCTGTCAGAGTCATCACTAGAGGCGGTAGAATGACCCAGGAACCTTTGTATCCTGAGGGTCATCCTAAGAGAATTGAACAAGATTCTCAAGGAGTTAGCACTGATCCACCTAGTCAGCCTAGAAAGAAGAAGAAAGATGATAGGAACTGGCACGCGAGCAACCCTGTTGCTGCTACACCTGAGAGTCCAAACGATGTCTCTGTCTCTGATGCTAAAACACAATCTAGTGATGAACATGAGCCTAATGATAATATCAATAGTGATGTTCATGATGATGCTCAACCTAGCAATGATAAGGATGTGGAGATTGAACAAGTTAATCTTGATAACCCATAGCCTAAGAATAGAAGATATGATAAGAACGACTTCACTGCTAGGAAGCATGGTAAAGAAAGGGAACCATGGGTTCAGAAACCCATGCCCTTTCCTCCCAAACCATCCAAGAAAAAGGATGATGTGGATTTTGAGCGATTTGTTGAAATGATTAGATCTGTCTTTCTGAAATGCGTTTGATAGATATGCTCAAAATGTCTCCGTATGCTAAGTACATGAAGGATATTGTGACTAATAAGAAGAGGATACCTGAGGTTGAGATTTCCACCATGCTCGCTAATTATACCTTCAAGGGTGGAACTCCTAAGAAACTAGGTGATCCCGGAGTGCCCACTATACCTTGCTCCATTAAAGAAAACTACGTTAGAACTGCTTTGTGTGACCTTGGAGCTGGTGTTAGTGTTATGCCTCTCTCTCTTTATCGTAGACTTGAACTGGATAAGTTGACACCCACTAAAATCTCTTTACAAATGGCCGACAAATCAACTGCTTTCCCTATCAGCATTTCAAGGATGTGCCTGTTGTGGTTGCGAACTTTACTATCTTAACAGACTTTGTTATTCTGGATATTCCCGAGGACGATGCCATGGCGGTCATCCTCGGAATACACTTTCTAAACACTGCAGGGGCTGTTATTGATTGCAACAAAGGCAATGTCACTTTCCATGTCAACGGTAATGAGCATACGGTGCACTTTCCGAAGAAACAATATCGAGTACATTGCATCAATGCTATCAAAAAAACTTCATTGATTCTTATTGGGAGCTTTGAATGCCCTATACCTACTGTCAAGATGAAGTATGATTTGATTGTTGGGGATATGCACATTCCCACTTAGGTAACTTAGTGACTATTCGAAAATTCTCCGTCTTCTTTTGCGATGCGAAAAAGTTTGTCAAGGAGACTTGATCAACCTCATTGACGAATTTCTTTCGATGACCATGAGATGGATGAATCGAGGAGTCACAAACCTGTATTCCAAGCTTTCACCTTCGGTTGCTTAGAAGAAAAATGATAGATTAGCTTTAGTTTTCCCTGTTTTATGCTTTTAGCATCCCGTAGAAAAGTACCCCGAAAATAAAAGTTCTCCGAATGTCCTGAAAATCAAATATGATTTTTTCTGGAATTTTTGAAAAATACTAAGACGGAGAGCTAGTCAGGGGGCTGCACCAGTGGGCCACAAGCCCTGGAGGCACGGGCACCCCCCTCGCCATGCCTACCAGGCTTGTGGGGCCCACGTGTACCCCCTCCACTCATTCTAACTCCCATCTACTTCTCCTACCTCCAGAAAAAATCGTTTCGCAGCTCAAACCCGTGTTCTTGCTCTTCTTGCTGGGATTTTGGATCTCCTTGTGCAAAGCACCATTCACCAAGCTGTTTTGGAGAAATTGCTCCTTGGTATGTGACTCCTCCATTTGTCCAATTAGTTTTTGCTCTAGTGCCTTATACTTCGCGTATTTTTGCTGCCTTGGTGACCTTGTTCTTGAGCTTTGCATGCTAATTTTAGCTGGTCCCAAGTAGTTTTGATGCGTTATATGGCCTCTAGGCACATGTCGGAGTAGTTGCTATGAGTTTCCTTGAGCCTTGTTCACTTTTCCTTAGAGTCACTGAAAATTTCAGAAAAGGAAGATGTTTAGGAGAAACTATCATGGTGGTTCCTCAAGCAAGAGGGGTCCCCGTCTTGCGATTCGGGAGCCCGATCCTTACGAACAGAGGAACGCACAGGCACAACCAGGTGAATGGCCTTCTGATGAATTCATGATTGAGGCAGGTTTCAAAGACGAGTTTGATACACTTGTTCACAACGTCAGACTCGAAGAATTCATCTCCGATAAATGTGAACATTATGTTACTCTCACTGCCTCTTTTGTTCGTAGATTCAAATTTTCAGCTGATTGTGATACATCTGTACTATTTGATCTCTATGACGAATCGTGTACCATGGATTTAGAGGATTTCAATAGAATTTGCAAGATACCTGTTTGGGGTAGTCTCAATGATCCTCCTAAATCTTCGGTTAGAGATTTTTTCTCTAGTATAACTGTTGGAGAAACTAGAGATATCACGCAGGCTACCATGGGGAGCATTCATTTTTCTGCCTTGCATTACTTTGCCCTCTTCATAGGTAGATGCATTAACGGAAGATTGAGCATTGTCACCTCTGCGCACCTGACCTTAGTATCCTTAAGAGCGTAGTAACGGGTGATAAAAGTTTCAACATGGGAGCTATAATAGCAAGGAGGCTGAATAATAATGCTAATGAAGGGGATTTCTTTGGTGGGATCTATGCCACTCGCATACCAAATTTTCTTGGAGTACCCATCCGCGAAGGAGATCCCCTGCTCCATACAGCTTTCCTTGATCGCACCGCTTTGACACGCTATCAGTTCCTTGAGAGGGATGATGAATCCCTCCTATACCAGTTAATATTTAACCGACAACGTGTTTTCCATATTACCCTTCCTGCTCCTACCTTCTTTGACTTTCATGTAAAACGGAGATATTACATAACTAGAGGAGAGGCAGAGGAGTATGAGAGGGAGGCAAAGGTTGCTCGTCTCTGTGAGGCAGCTATTCAGGCAGTGGCTGCAACACTCCCGTACAACCCCCATTATGATTTTGGGTATCGCACGGACCATTCATGGGAGTAGACCAACTTAGGCCAATAGCCTAAGCTTGGGGGAGTAGACCAACGCTCCCGTACAACCCCCATTTTCTTTTCGTGTGTTTGTCTAGTTTGAGAAAAACCCAAAAAGATTTTCTTGTTCTTCTTTTGCTTGTTGGGAGCTTTCCCGTGTAAATAGTTTTCTTTTTCTTTGGGTCAAGGTAGAAGACCATGGTTACAATTTTTAGTGGCTCTCGCATGCATATCTGTTTATCTGTCAAAGAGCCATATTACTTTGTCTTCTCCTTTGTGTTTGCCTGCATATTCCAGCTTAGTCCAATGCACGATCACTCTTATTATTGTTCACATCATTCGGTCGTGCAAGTGAAAGACAATAATGACGATATATGATGAAGTCAGTGAGCCTGGAAAAGCTGGTATGAACTCGATCTATTTTGTTTTAGTAAATATGACTAGCTCATCATTCCTGATTCAGTTTTGTTGTGAGAGAAACATGTTTGCAATGACAACTTAGAGATCATAGTTTCTGATGCCATGCTTAATTAGCTAGGAGCTTATAATGGTGGATGCCAACATGAATTTTGAGATGACTATGATGTAGTATGATAGGATGGTTTCCTCCTTTCAATGATTCAAGTGGCTTGACTTGGCGCATGTTCACGCATGTAGTTGAAACAAAATCAGCATGGCCTCTATGATATTCATGTTCATGGTTATTTATGTCCTACTCATGCTTGCACTCAATGTTGGTTAATCTCAATGCATTTTCATGACTATTGTCGCTCTCTAGTTGGTCGCTTCCCAGTCTTTTGCTAGCCTTCACTTGTACTAAGCGGGAATACTGCTTGTGCATCCACTTCCATAAACCCAAAGTTGTTCCATATGAGTCCACCATACCTACCTATATGCGGTATCTACCTGCCGTTCTAAGTAAATTTGCATGTGCTACTCTCTAAATATTCAAGAAATAATCTGTTTTGCATGCCCGAACCGCTCATGTGGTGACAGGGGGCTATCAGTATCTTCCATGCTAGGCGTGTTATCCTCGATATGTGTTTATTCACTATCATTCATGAGAAAGGGGGCGGTAATTCGAATACCCAGTTCCATGCTCAAATCAAAAAGATAATTGCAAACAAAACTCCCCTAGATTGATGTTGGTATGGACGACACCCGAGTATTCAGCTAGTCGTGGAGTGTGATTGATCGGTGGTGGGGGAGTCAAAACTTTACTTTTTTGTTTGGGAACCGCCTATAGCATGTGTAGCGTGGAAGATAGTGAGAACTCTTGGTCATTGCATTGACAATGAAAGCATGCCACCCAAAATTATTTATCTCTATTTTCAAAGCTTGAGCGCTGGCACCTCTGCAAATCAATGCTTCCCTCTGTGAAGGGTCTGTCTATTTATGTTCCTGTTGAGTCATCCTCTTCTTACAAAAGTACCAATTAGAGAGCACCTCTGTCATTTTTATGCTTTGCTTTTAACTGTGATTGAGTATGACTATGACTGGATCTTCTTTGCCATGAATTACAATGTCTAGTCGGCCCTTGGTCTTTGAAGGTGCTCTGCATTTATGTTTTGCGGTCTCAGAAAGAGCTAGAGAGATACCATCCGTTTGTACTGCTTCATGCCTGTTTTGATTGAAGTGTTGACGTTTGAAACTTGTCATTATTTGCTCGCTAGTTGATTATGCCATTGATATGAGTTTACCGTGAGACCTAGATATCATTTGCTTATGTGGTTTGCCTGTGATCTTGCTGAAATTCTGGTTATGAGTTAGACATAGTTGCAACAACAAGATCAAACAGAGTTCATTTTTTTTCTTTTGTCTCTTTCAGTTTGTCAACTGAATTGCTTGAGGACAAGCAATGTTTTAAGCTTGGCGGAGTTGATACATCTCCATCGTATCTACTTTTACAAACTCTTTTGCCCTTGTTTTGGACTCTAATTTGCATGATTTGAATGGAACTAACCCAGACTAACCCACGTTATTCCACCGCCTCCAATCTCGGGTCTATTTAGCCTCTTTCGTCTAGAAAAAAATCAAGGAGAAGAGTTCATCACGTTTTACGATACGGAGGCGCCGCCACCTCCTGTTCTTCCTCTGGAGGGAAGATGTGGATTCCGTTTTGGGATCCGGAGAGGGGAGATCATCGCCATCGTCATCATCAACCTTCCTTCATCGCCAATTCCATGATGCTCTCCACCGTTCGTGAGTAATCTCATCGTAGGCTTGCTGGACGGTGATGGGTTGGATGAGATCTATCATGTAATCGAGTTAGTTTTGACGGGGATTGACTCCTAGTATCCACTATGTTCTGAGATTGATGTTGCTACTACTTTGCCATGCTTAATGCTTGTCACTAGGGCCCGAGTGCCATGATTTCAGATCTGAACCTATTATGTTGTCGCCAATATATGTGAGTTCTTGATCCTATCTTGCAAGTTGTAGTCACCTACTATGTGTTATGACCCGGCAACCCCGGAGTGACAATAGTCGGAACCACTCCCGGAGATGACCATAGTATGAGGAGTTCATGTATTCACCAAGTGTTAATGCGTTGGTCCGGTTCTTTATTAAAAGGAGAACCTTAATATCCCGTAGTTTCCATTAGGACCGTGCTGCCACGGGAGGGATGGACAATAGATGTCATGCAAGTTCTTTTCCCTAAGCACGTATGACTACATACAGAATACATGCCTACATTACATTGACGAACTGGGGCTAGTTACATATCTTTCCGTGTTATAACTGTTATATGATGAATAGCATCCGGCATAATCATCCATCACCTATCCAATGCCTATGAGTTTTTCCTACTGGTCCTTGCTATGTTACTTTGCTGCTACTGCTGTCACTGCTGCTACTGTTACCGTGTAGCTACTCCTGTCACTTTGCTGCTACTGGTTACTGTTGCTACTATTTCTATCACACTACTCTGCTACTAATACTTTGCTGGGAATACTAAATCTTTCAGGTGTGGTTGAATTGACAAGTCAACTGCTAATACTTGAGAATATTCTTTGGCTTCCCCTTGTGTCGAATCAATAAATTTGGGTTGAATACTCTACCCTCGAAAACTGTTGCGATCCCCTATACTTGTGGGTTATCAAGAGCCTCTTGTTTTGTCACCACCATATGCTAGTGGGAATTTTCATTATATAACTTGGCTTGTATATTCCAATGATGGGCTTCCTCAAATTTCCCTAGGTCTTCGTGAGCAACCAAGTTGGATGCACACCCACTAGTTCTCCTTTTGAGCTTTCACATACTTATAGCTCTAGTGCATCCTTTGTATGGGAATCCCTACTCATTCACATTGATATATATTAATGGGCATCTCCATAACCCTTTAATACGCCGAGTCAATGTGACCATCTCCTCCTTTTTATCTCACAACCACAACCACACTCTATTCCACCTATAGTTCTATAACCATGGCTCACGCTCATGATTACTTGGCCAATACCGGGGTTGTGCATGATTTAAATTAGTTGTGTGGGGATGATGGAGCATAGCCAGACTATATGATTTTGTAGGGATAACTTTCTTTGGCCTTGTTATTTCGAAAGTTCTTGATTACCTTGCTAGTTTGCTTGAAGTATTATTGTTTTCCTGTCAATAGCAAACTATTGTTTTGAATCTTACGGATCTGAACATTCATGTCACATGAAAGAAGTTACAAAGGACAACTATGCTAGGTAGCATTCCACATCAAAAATTCAGTCTTTATCACTTCCCTACTCGAGGACGAGCATGAGTTAAGCTTGGGGATGCTTGATACGTCTCCAATGTATCTATAATTTTTGATAGTTCCATGCTATTATCTTGTCAAACTTTGGATGTTTTGTATGCCTTTTATATCTTTTTCGGGACTAACTTATTAACTCAGTGCCAAGTGTCAGTTCCTGTTTTTTTCGTGTTTTTGACCCTTTTTAGAGGAGGATTTTAAACAGTGTCCAAACGGAATAAAACTTCCAAAAGATTTTTTCCGGAACAGAAGATACGCGCCAGACTTGAGAACCAAGGCAGGGGCCAGGAGGCCCCCTAGGCGCGGCCAGGAGGCCCGCGCCTAGCAGGCTTGTGGGCCCCCTGTGGCACGTCTGACCTACCTCTTCCGCCTATAAATTCAGAAAAAATCCAAAACTGCGCGAGAGAACCACGAAAATACTTTTCCGCCGTTGCAAGCTTCTGTCTCCGCAAGATCCCATCAGGGGCACGTTCTGGTGCCCTTCCGGAGGGGGGATTCGGATACGGAGGGCTTCTTCATCAACACCATGAGCTCTCCGATGATGCGTGAGTAGTTCACCATAGACCTTCGGGTCCATAGCTAGTAGCTAGATGGCTTCTTCTCTCTCTTGGATCTTCAATACAAAGTTCTCCATGATCTTCATGGAGATCTATCCGATGTAATCTTCTTTGTGGTGTGTTTGTCGAGATCTGATGAATTGTTGATTTATGATCATATTATCTATGAATCTTATTTTAGTGTCTTCTGATCTCTTATATGCATGATTTCATATTCTTGTAATTCTCTTCGAGTAATGGGTTTTGTTTGGCCAACTTGATCTATGATTCTTGCAATGGGAGAAGTGCTTGGTTTTGGGTTCATACCGTGCGGTTACCTCTCCCAGTGACAGAAGAGGCAGCGAGGCATGCATCGTGTTGTTGCCATCAAGGGTAAAAAGATGGGGTTTTCATCATTGGTTTGAGTTTATCCCTCTACATCATGTCATCTTGCTTAAGGCGTTACTTTGTTCGTCATGAACTCAATAAACTAGATGCATGCTGGATAGCGGTCGATGTGTGGAGTATAGTAGTAGATGCAGAGAGTATCGGTCTACTTGTCTCGGACGTGATGCCTATATGTATGATCATTGCCTTATATATCGTCATGACTTTGCGAGGTTCTATAAATTGCTCGACAGTAATTTGTTCACCCACCGTATTATTTGCTATTTTGAGAGAAGCCTCTAGTGAACACTATGGCCCCCGGGTCTTCTTCACACCATATTTTCAGCCTTACACTTTTACTTCGTTACACTTTCTGCCTTCAGATCTCACTTTGCAATCAATCTTGAAGGGATTGACAACCCCTTAATAGCGTTGGGTGCAAGCTCTTTTGTGTTTGCGCAGGTACTCTGGACTTGGCGCGATTCTCCTACTCGATTGATATCTTGGTTCTCAAACTGAGGGAAATACTTACTGCTCCTGTGCGGCATCATCCTTTCCTCTTCAAGGGAAAAACCAACGCAAGCTCAAGAGGCAGCAGAAGGATTTTTGGCGCCGTTGCCGGGGATTTCTGTCGCCGTAGCAGTGGACCACGACTTTGACTTGCAAATGTAATTAATGGGAAGCCTTCCAAGGCCCCGTGAACTAGAACCTCACAATCGCCCGAGTTATATCGGCCACGCTAGCAGGCCCAGAGCGCTCATTTAATGGGATCTTGTAATTTTGTTTCTCCGATGAAAGATTAATAATTTCATGTTTCCCTCTATTTATTTGTGTACTTAGTACACTGGCACGTCCCCAACGTTTATTTCCCCTGACGCGTAGAGGGATAATAACATAATCACCACCTTATTGTTTATTATTTATTGCGTCGAACACTCTACTTGCAATAGCCAGATGAGATACCCTTTGCTCCTTATTTAAGATGAAACGATATGTTGTTGGACAAGGAAGAAGCAATTCATCCGGAAGCAGTAAGAAGAACTTCAGTAAATCTGTTAGATGAGGAAAGGTTTGGTGTTCATTTTGCTTTGAAAGTGACCAAGAACAGAGATGGATCTATTCAAGTAGAGGATAAGATACTCGTTGCAAGCCTGTTGAATACATGCGTACAAATAGTTGAACAAAAACCCAAAGAGAAGAAAATAAATAAATTGCAGAAGGCCAAGAACTAGTTGTCGCAAGCAAAAGGAAAGGTAGAGTTGGAAGAAAGAGAAAAATCTAGATCCAACAAGGGCATTGACATTCCCCTTGAACGGAAGAAGAATTATTCGATCTCTAGCAATGTCTCTCGGTATTCCCTGATCGACAGTACAAATGAGGTTCAAGTTAGGTGAGCTGAAGCGTTTCAGTTGCACCGTGAAGCCTTCCCTCAAGCCAAAATAAAAGAATGCAAGGTTGAAGTTTTAGATGTCCATGCTCGATGAGCTTTAGATCTCAACTCATGGTCCTCTTTTCAATCGAATGACATACATGGTGCATATAGATGACAAGTTGTACGATATGACAAGAGTTAAAACACGTGCTATCTACTCCCAGAAGAACCTAAACCTGAGCGCCTCGTGTTGAATACGAACTAAATTGGCAAGGTCATGTTCCGAACAGCTGTGGCCAAGCCATGCTATAGTGACGATGGGTAGGTCATATTTGATGGCAAGATTGGAAGAACCATCTTCATACATCATTATAATGCCAAACCACATGTCATCCCTGATGGCGTGGTTATCAAGAGGCTGTAGCACAAATAGATCTTGAAATTCGGTTGTTGCAACAGCCACCCAACCACATCGATATGAATAATTTAGACCTTTTCTTGCACTACTCTCTTCATTCCCTAACTAATTGCTTGTCATCTAAAAATATTCAGGAATTGTAGAAGGCGTGGAGGAATAGTTCAGGAACTATGATGTTGAGAACCCGTTTAGAAGCTCTTTGACACTACAAGCAATTACAACTGAGTTTATGAAAAATAAAGGAGGCAAGGAGTATACACTCCGCATTTGCATAAAGATCAGGGCCCTTATAGAGAAAAGGGGGAACGAAGGAATGCAAGGAGCATCAAGGAAGGCCAAAAATCTTTATAGCTTGGGATGCTCAACTAGTTGCTGAGATCAGGGCCCTTATAGAGAAAAGGGGGAATGAAGGGAGGGGCAGGAGAGAGAGAGAGAGGAGTGAGGGAAGGAGAGAGAGGAGCTTTATCTTATGTATTGTTGTATTTAAATAATTGGAGTAATGTGTAGTATTGTGTATGTCTTGTCTTGATTATTTGAATTTATTTGACTTTTTGGAATTTATTTGAATTTGTTGGTATATATAGGAATTTATGGCAATCGGAGTATTGGACATTGATGATCGCCTACTCATGGACAGTGCTACTCCACATGGACAGTGCCTATCACATTTGGGAAAGGGAAAAGGAAAGGCGTAATTGAACATGACCATGCAAACTATCAACAATCGAGTGAGTTGGAGTAACACTAACTCACTAATCAGGCATCCAAATTTTATTGCATATCCATTTAGTCCATTCATATTTTTAATCCATTTACATTAACCTAATCAAGCATCAAACAATACTCCCTTCATTCCCTTATACAAGACCACTATGGATAATAAATTTTGTATTTATATAAGGCCACTAACAGTAATCGAGGCAAAAATTAATGATGTTTTTTTGTAGTACTAGCTCCGTCACAGTTTAGAAGGCGCACACGTGTACCTAGGTCGTCAATTTGAATTATATAAAATCTATTGTTTAATATAAAAATTATATCATTAGAAAATAGAACATCTAAAGTTTTTGATGATATATTTTTTGTAATATATGCTTATCATTAAGTTGGTCAAATTGACGATCTAGGTACAAGTGCCGGACTTACATACTGAGATGGAGGGAGTGGCAAGTTACTCTCCTCGTTCCTAAATATAAGACCTTTTGGAGATTCCACTATAGACTACATACAAATGTATATAGACATATTTTAGAGTGTAGATTCACTCATTTTACACCGTATGTAGTCCATAATGAAATCTCTAAAAGGTCTTATATTTAGGAATGGAGGGAGTATTTAATACCTGCATGCATGTAGTCATAATGACACTTAGTTTTTTCTTCTCATTCCTTTCTTGCATGCATGTGGCGTATTAATGACCCCGGTTAACGAAAAAATTGATTTACAAAGGAGTCATTAATTTTTACCTTGGTATCTATAATATGAGTTTGTGTCCTTGTATAACGGAATGTGGGAAGTAGGTGATGTGATGCACATACTCCATGTAATTTGCTCTGAAAATCCAGGGGCATCAACATTGCACACATTAACAAATTTAACATAAAACTTATACTCATGTAAACAGAGTATCCAGGAGCATAAACATTGCACACGGTAATTAGCCTAGTAATTATACTCATCCATAAGTAAATAGAGCATCCAACACACATGACCATTCAATTAATCTCCATCATAGCAGTACACACAAACCATGAACTAGATGCTAAATTGAAAAACATAGGAGAAAATCCATAACTTAAAAAGTGCACGCAAATCACTACTAGCACCATGAACCAGTGTACCACTAGGAGCAACAGTTCCTGAATCACCAGGATTCAGGTCATAGAACAGAGGAGTGGGAGGAAGAATTTAAAAACAGTGGTTATAGCCGATGGAGAACACAACTCTGTCATGATTGCGGCAAACAGAGCACCATCGTCGTCCCTACACGGTGAGGAGGAGGTCACTGCATCACGCCAACACCACGCGCGTCGAGGAGGAGCACCAGGAAGCGCCGGAGGACGCACCTGATCACATCGCCACTGTTAGAATTGTGTCGAATATTGTACAAGGTAGGTTACAATTGGACTTGGATTAGACTGTGTGTAGACAAGGTAGGAGTCGTGTTCTATTAGGACACATGTACCTCTAGGCCTCTTATATAATGAGAGGGTAGACACACAATGTAATCTATGCCGACATAATAGCACATGTACGCGGGGGAGCTGGTGGCATGTGCCGGCACCTGTGCGGCTAGGGTGCGGTATTGTGAACGTGTCATGGGGAGGAGCACTCGTAGTCATGCCCCAGGGATGTAGCCATACCGGTGAACCTCGTTAACAAATCTCGGTGTCGTGCTCGTGTGATTGCTTGGTCCTCCATAAATGGACGGAAAGCCTCGGATTGTTCTAACAGGCTAGTATTAGAGCCTAGGTATCCAAAATAAATCTTGGTGAATCACGGGTGGTCGGTCGTGGTTGGTGGGCTGGAGACACTGGTATTAGCGGGCCCATGGTGACCGATGTGTGAGGGGGAGATTGTTGGGTTTAGTCTCAGATCGGTTGTGGGAGGAGAAGTAACATGACTTATAAGGATGGGGGTGTCCTCTCCTAACATGCTAGTCTTTTTTTGGGGGGGGAGAAGGCCCAAGGCCTTTCATAAATTGGTGTTGTTCCCCGATTGGGCTCGCTAGACGCATGTGGGTCGGAAACGATGGTGCGAGCGGATCCAGGATTGCGTAACAAATGGTATCATGAGCAAGGTTTCAAGACCCGGGAGTCGAGGGAATTGATTTAGAGGAGGAAAACTCAACGTGGATCATGTTGTCCGCACGATCATGTGCAGGCACGAAATTGATCCTAAGAGTCGGTGAGTACAGATAGCAGTCAAAGCACCAACTAGAAGGCACCAATAGTTGTGCGATAGGATCAGATCATCGTGTAGAGGCAACACCGGGTGCACGTACAGCAGACGACCTAGCATAAACGACGGCGAAATATGGATCGGGTCAAGGCGAATTCAGCGAGATCAAATCGATGCTGAGACAGGATTGGCTGCCCGAGCCAGGCGAAAAGTGGGCGGGGAAGCTAGGTGGGGCGCTGGCCCATGTTGGGCTAGCCAACTAAGGTGCACAACGTGCAGGAACGGGGCGATTAAATTGGCTGAACACGAGGCATTGGTGCTAGCTACAGAGGCATGAAGGTATGGGATTTGTTTGAAAATATATTGGTTCGAGGAGGAGCTGCAACGTGTTGGAACATGGGATTCATTGGCTGCCATGACATGTTGATTTCGTGCACGGAAAAGAATTGAACAAGAAAATTAGTCAATAAGTCATATGGTGCTACTTGTGTGGACGAAACTGCTTGAGTTGGTTGCACACGTACACAAGAGACTACAGGGACTAGTTTTGGGTTCTTCGCTTCGTACACTAAACAGTTGACGACATGGTAATGGTGGTGTTGTTCGACTAGCAGTTAAACAGGAACTGAGGCTGGTGACGTGCGTATAAGGCTCGGAGGAGTCTTGAGTTCATCGTGGAAGGATCATGCAAACACAGGGCGTCAAGCAATGCATGGAGATGTGCAGGCGGACACGACACATGGTGAAGCATGGTTGCAGTCGTATATTTTCGGCTAGATTGGACTGGACAGTATGATGGATCGACATGGATGTGGGTCAAAGCAGGAGATGGCGATGATTTCAGCGACAATGACATAGGAAATTGATGCTGATGGCGGCCAACTTCTAGGGCATGGAAACACGTGGTGTAGTCCCAAGGGATTGGGCGGCTTGGACAAGACTATGACGTGGGGTTGATTCAGGAAAAGCGCACACATGAGAGCTTGAAGTTGACAGGGCCTGGGGTAGCACGACCAACTACATGGAGTCATGTTGAAGGTGGAGCTGGAGTCTGCTGGAAGACTTCACTCAGAGATTCACCGGTTTTTACACCGACATTAGTGCTTTCATTGAGATTCTTGCTGAAGGATCGCCAAAAGGATCGATGGCTCGCTTGATAACCAACGATGGCATCAACACCGGGGACATCTTCGTCCCCGGCCAGCTCCCCGCATTCAACAACGTTGTTTCGCGCATCGAGGCGGTTGGTCTCCCGTCCGGATCGTCGGGTTTGCCCCGGGTCAGGGAATAAAGTTTGGTGACCTAGATTATATCACCAATGCCCGAGGTGATTTGGTTCTCACTGGGATCTGGACTTCATCTGATGAGCCCGTAAACCCCGAAGCCTTGACTTCGGGTCTCCTCCCTGACCTCATCTCCGGGACGACACCCACCTCGTATCTAGCCTCGAGCACGGATCCAACCATGGCGTTCGAAGATCAGGGGTTAACTATGGCCGAACACACTCCCTGTACCGATGCATCGGAGATCAACTCCGCCAAAACCCCAAAGACTAGTCTAGCCGACCTCTCGCTATCAGACGAGATGTTGGCCTGGATCCAAACTATGGAAACTTTGGATAACCTGGGCTCGACCTACGTTTAGTTCAGCCTCGACCAAGTCGCATGGAATTTTGTTTCCCACCCACCACCCACTTGATAGCCAGTATCGAAGACTTAACCGATAAGCTGGACTTATCCTCGGATGAGGCCGAAGATACGTATACGAATGTCGACGCACATGCTCCTCCCACAACTGGACAATGGACAACCACCTCCACCTATGATGTGTACATGGTGGACACCCCTGGCAATAAGGACAATGGTGCCACAGGGAAGAGGAGAGACGACACCCTGATGGAAAACAGTGGCGACAAGCCACCCAAGCGCCATCGCGAATGTAAATAATCCAAGGAACGCAAGGACAAGGAAAGCAATACGGGCACGGAAGAAAATGCTACCCCGGACAACCTAGCAAACCCCATTGACCCCGCTGCTCCTGAACAAAAGCTCAATGGTTCAGAGGGGAGTATGAATCTGGAAGAACCCGAGGACCTCAACAATTCTGATGACAACAACTACCTTCCTCGTTCCGAAGAGGAGGATAGTCTCGGATGCGAGGAATTCATTATCCCCGAAGACCCGCTGGATCAAGAATAGTTCAAGCGGCAACTCATAGCCACCGCGTGGAGCCTCAAGTTGAAACAGAAGCAAATCAAAGCCGAACAAGACACCCTCAACGACAGATGGATGCGAGTCCTAGCCGTCGAATAAGGGTACAACCATGAATGGCATGGACAAAACAAAAGTTACCCGCATCCCAGGTTCCTGCCAAAATTTGACGTTGACACCTTTGACCCCGCACTCCCGAGACGGACTCAGGGCGATTAGCCAAATCGGCCCCTCGAAGATGGGTTAGGACAGCTCGAGAAGCCGGAGACAAACCCGAATACCCTCGCAGAAGAAGGAAAGAGCCAGCACAGCCCAAACACCCATCCGACCTGCAACACAACTTGAATGCTAAAGCAGGATAAAAAAGATCCATCTATGGATCCAGAGGGAGCACTCCCGCTAGACGGGACGAGTACCAAACTCGGCTCGATCAGAACAACAGATTTCGGGAACCACATTGGGCCAGGATTCCATCCGACCTCCAGCATGACGTAGCTCGGGTTAGGGGCGTCGCTCACCCAATATGTTTTACAGACGAGGTGGTGCAACACCAGTTCCCCGAAGGGTTTAAACCCGTAAATATAGAACAATACGACGAGACAACAGACCAACAGTGTAGATCGAAGGCATTCTTATCCACAATCATATGGCCCGAGGAGATGACCTCCATGCCATAAAATACTTACCATTGAATCCAAAGGGACCAACACGACATTGGCTGAGCAGCCTCCCTGAAAAGTCCAATGGGAGTTGGGAAGAGGTCAAAGATACTTTCCGAGCTAACTTTCAAGGTGTTAGAGCATATATCTCCATATGTGATTTTGGTAATTGATGACAATTCCTATGGACTAATGGTTGCCTTAAGTTATATTTATAGGATTTTTCCATAGGCACTTCTTGAAGTCCATCTGTTGGGTTCAAGGAGTTTATATGATGACCAAGATGGTATTGAAGGTATTATCCAAAGAATGGTCATAGAGACACAAGGTTGATCAAGATCTCAGACAAAGAGTAAATCAAGATGATCAACACACAAACCGTACAAGATGTACCGAGAGGGATCAAGTGATCCCATGGTATGTTAAGCATTGTCCATTACGTGTTTGTGTACTAACCCATGGTCTTCGTGAGAGTTATATGTGGGGGTTAGGTGTGTTTCCATGGGCTTGCGTCAAAAGGAAGATCTCATACAACCCATGAAGGATGACATCAAGTGGTGATCGTCATCAAGATTGCGGTGTGCAAGTTCAAGTGGATCAACACGAATATATGAGCGGCTCACCCATAGTGAGTATGGGGGAGCAATCAACTAGTCTTCATCAAGCCAACGCAATCAAGAAAGGTGGTCCATCTTGAGGAAGCCAAGATCATCATCATCTATCTCAAGAGGTCGAGGTGCAAGGTATAGGTTTGCCCTTTCTAGGTTTTCTGTTTTAGGATAGATTGTTGTACTGTCAAGGGGGGGGGGCTCTCAAGTGAGTAGCTTGATTGTATTGTTCATTGAGAGATCAAACCATTTGCATCCTTGCATCATACTTCTTGGTTCTTATTTGGTGTTTCTCTTTGTGAGTTTTAGAGCTTATGGTCATCTTCATGACAAGCTAGAGCTCATTGAAAACGGAGTTCATATCCATCTACTATGATGTTTTCGATGTTGGAGTTTTTGCCGGTTCTTCATTCATAAGCGGTGTCACATCTCTATATCATTGGCATTTTCATATCTGCATGGTCTTAATATTCGGAGCTCTTATCGTCCTGAATCCAACAAGCTTGTGTTTGCTCGATTCAGAGCTCATATGCGAAAGTTATGGCTGTTTCAGTGGCGAGCGGTAGTACCACTGGACCTAGCGGTAGTACCGCTAGAGCTGGCGGTAGTACCACTAGCCCTAGCGGTAGTACCGCTAGAGCTGGCGGTAGTACCACTCCAGGACTTAAGTACCCTCATCCTTGCGGCTGTACTACGTCAGACTTTTTGCGAAGACTTTCTTGGCGGTGGTTGGCCCGGTAGTATTTTTGCGCTACCATGGGCTCAGCGGTAGTACTGCTGGAGGGTCAGCGGTAGTACCGCTGTAGCCAGCAGTAGTACCACTACAGCCAGCGGTAGTACCGCTCGGCTCGGTCTGTAAGTGGGGGTAACGGTCTGATTCCTTCCCCCACTATATAATGGGGGTCTTCTTCCCCCTTGGCCTGATCCATCTATAGAGCTCATGTTCTTCCCCCATTGTTGACCTTCTTAGAGCTTGCTAACTCTCAATCCCTCCAATGATTCTTGCTTGTTCTTGAGGGAAAAGAGACAGGATATCTAGATCCACATCTCCACCAATCACTTTCTCCTCTATGTGAGGGGAACCCCTTGGATCTAGATCTTGGAGTTCTTTGTGAGCTACTTGTTCTTCCTCTCATATTTATCCATAGCTTTTGTTGTTGTGGAGGGAGTTGAGTGTGAGGGACTTGACCACTTTGTGTGTTCTTGCCATTGCATTAGTTGCATCGATTTGAGTTCTCCACGGTGATACGTGGAAGTGAGAAGTTGTGAAGCTTATTACCCTTTGGTACTTAGTACCCTAGAGATTGTTCTTTGTGGATGCTTTGGTGTCCTAGAATTTTGGTGGTGTCTTGGAGCTCAATCATTGTGGTGTAAAACTCCGGGCAAGCTTCGGGGCCTCCAATTGGGTTGTGGAGATTGCCCCGAGCAATTTGTACGGGTACCGGTAACCGCCCCAAGGGTTGCCATTTGTACGGGTTCGGTGACCACCCTCAAGGGTCCCTTAGTGGAATCACGACATCTTGCATTGTGCGAGGGCGTGAGGAGATTACGGTGGCCTTAGTGGCATCTTGGGGAGCATTGTGCCTTCACACCGCTCCAACGGAGATTAGCATCCGCAAGGGTGTGAACTTCGGGATACATCATCGTCTCCGCGTGCCTCGGTTATCTCTTACCCGAACTTTTACTTATGCACTTTACTTTGTGATAGCCATATTGTTTATTGTCATATATCTTGCTATCACTTAGTTGTTTATCTTGCTTAGCATAAGTTGTTGGTGCACATAGGTGAGCCTAGTTCTTGTAGGTTTTGTGCTTGACGAATTAAACATTAGTTTTATTCCGCATTTGTTCAAGCCTAAACCGTAATTATTTTAAAGCGCCTATTCACCCCCCTCTAGGCGACATCCACGTCCTTTCACAAGGCACCTATGTCTGCCCCCGGTTTCTAATGACTTGAGCCACATCGTCCAACAGGCCGGTGAGTCATCCCGACAATTGTGGAACCGATTCCTGAGCAAGAAAAATCAAATCGTCGACTGTTCAGACGCTGAGGCACTAGCCTCCTTCAAGAACAATATCCAGGACGAATGGCTAGCACGAACGTTGGGGCAGGATAGGCCGAGAACAATGTCAGCGCTTACCTCGCTTATGACCCGCTTTTGCATGGGCAAGGACAGTTGGCTAGCTCGTCAAAACAACCCTACCTAAAACCCCATCACTTTTGAAGTTGGGGACAGTGACGAGAAGCCACGATGCAACAAGTATAAGCATCGACACAATGGTGGTGACATCGAATACACGACATTCAATGCATGATTTAGCAACTCAAGGTGTGGATTATGGAAGAATCCCTCTAAGGGGAATTAGGATGGACCCACCGCACTAGAAAAAATACTGGACATGCCCTGCCAGATCCATGGCACGTCAAACAAACCTGTTACCCACACCAACCGTAACTGCTCGGTGATCAAACAGGCAAGCAAACCTACAACCGAGGACCATGGAAAGAGTCCCCACATCAAGGACGATTATGAACCGCATAGGCCGAACAATGGAGGCTAAAAGCAATTCCCTCCCAAGGTCAGAACTGTGAACATGATCTACGTCACACATATACCAAAGAAGGAGAGGAAGCATGCGCGTCGGGATGTCTATGCCATAGAGCATGTGGCCCCGAAGTTGAACCCATGGTCGACATGCCCGATCACCTTCGACCGCACGGACCACCCGACCAGTATTCATCATGGGGCTTCGGCGGCCCTGGTACTTGACCCCATTATCAATGGGTACCACCTGACTAGAGTCCTCATGGACGGAGACAGTAGCCTCAATCTGATTTACGCAGCTACAGTGAGGAAAATGGGCATCGATCCATAAAGGATCAAACCCAGTAACACCAACTTTAAAGGAATAATCCAAAACATTAAAGCCCGCTGCTCGGGCACCATAACTTTGGAAGTAGTGTTCGGCTCGCCCGATAACTTCTGCAATGAAGACTTGATCTTCGAGATTGTCCCTTTTCACAGCAGCTATCATGCACTTCTCAGTCGTACAATGTTCGCTCGCCCTAACACTATTCCCCACTATGCATACCTAAAGGTTAAGGTGCAGGGACCCAAGGGTGTTATCACTGTCAATGGTAACACTAAGCGCTCACTCTGAACCGAGAAACATGTAGTGGCTCTGGCAGCCGAAGTCCACATCGGCAATACAAGTCCAAAGCTCCAGCTCGTCGTCAAGGAGAGAGGGGTGAATAAGCGAGCCCGAGTCCCACCATAATTCTTGGATTCTTCCCACGCTCAAAACAATTAGGGATACACTCCCCACATCAGTGCCTTGCTAGCCGTAAAATACGTGCCCCGGAGGCACAATTTCGCACTCAAAATACCATGGGCCAATGTGGGGACCGCATACATAAGGAACAAGTATCTGGCTTAACTGATGTATGGTGAAAACATGTCTTCAGACAATACCAAGTACCTTAAAGGACCTACTCAACATCATGCTCAACACACTTCGGCGGCTTCTCAAGACCTTCTCTCGCAAAGGCCCGCTCGCCGACAACTACCTCCTCTAATGGGGCACTTCCTCGAGAGCAAAGGTGCATATGTGCATCACAATGGGGTAAAGGACATCAAGCCATCCACAAAAGACCCGGTGTAAACCTTTCCTTTGTAAATTTATTTTTATAGTATCGATAACAGTTTCTTGGGTAGATCGATTGTACGGATAGACGTCACGAGTTCATCAGAAATAAACACCATTTTTTCACGGTCCCATGGCATTCATTTATATTGCATAGCCTTTTCCTTTTTTCTCCTTTTCCGCTCTTCGACACCAATACGAGCCAGTTCGATACATATTTTTGATACGATCAGCTAATTGGTCGGGGGCTTGACCATAAAGCTCTCCCCAAGCATCACCCCGACACCATTTTTCTACCATGTTTGTTCGGTGTCTTGGATATTGCGTTATATACATTGGTTCTGAATTATATTTTGGGTCAATAGTTGGGTTGCCCGACTCCTGTGCTTACCCTTTTATGTTCCTCATGTCCGGCTAAAGGGATAAAGGGAGAACCACTATGATTGTACTTCTAGCTCGTGTTCGTAAGTACCTCAGTGGATAAAGCCGAAAAATGACCATCATAATAAGCATGACCAGGTCTGCGATCCAATGACAATTGTTAAACTAAGAATCAATGGAGGTTCACCATGTTATACGAAGGGTTTGAAGTTACACAAACCAAGTGCTAAATGTTTTTAACCTCGGTATATCCGAACATCGCAAAATACAGGGCGCTAGTAACTAGTCCCCTAGTCAAGCTCCAACGATTAAGTGAAAGAATTAAAGTTGCATAGTCTAATTGCCTTGTTTCCTTCTGCACTACCGCCTCCAGGAACCAAAACGTTGGCTAAGGGTAAGACTACGGTAGTCTCAAACACAACCCTGATAGCATCTACCAGGGAGCTCGAGCCGATGACTGGAAACTTTCAGGTTTAAACGGCTACACAAGAGTCAAAATTAAACAAAGCAAGGCATGGTATACCATGCAAAGCAACATCATTATATTGCACTAAAAGTTTAACTATCAATACATGATAGTATTTTTACTCAAGAATTACATCCTTCGAGTACTAGGTTTCTATCGCCCGAGCACCATCCATAACGGTGGAAAAGTATAGCTGAGGGCGCCTATGCTCCTTTCTGGGTGGCGGAGGTCTCGTGGGCATTTCGGTTGTCTTTAACTTCGGCCAATGCACCATGGTCTTCGTGAACGCCATTCAAGCTCCCTCGGTGCATACGAAGCGCTTCAAGACGTCAATCCGGGACATGATGGCGATCAACTTCTGCACTAGAATGAAGTAGTTGCTTGGCAGCGGCTCAATAGGCCATAGCCTGATGCAGAGGTGCTTCATGGATGGCTCCGCCATCCGATGCAACTCCATCAGTTGTTTTAGCTGATCGAAGACAAGGAGAGGTTGCTCAGGGGTTTGAAATTGCGCCCAGAACAGCCTCAGCTCGGCATCCCCTTCTTGGGATACATAGTGGCTTGTCGCATCCGCCGCACTCTTCGGGAGGTCCGCAAATGCACCTGGAGAATGTCATACTCGAGTGAGCAACACGAACCTCTTCCCACCAAAAACACATGACAGTAAGTATCTCTTACCTTCCGTAATTCGTTTGATTTGGTGGATCTCCTTCTGGTGGCCTTGCGCCTCCATCTGTGCCTCCTGGATCACTACGGTCAAATCGGACGGCTCGGAACCTTGGTACTTATTCTTCTTCTCAAGGACCTCACATTTAGTGAAGGAGTCCTTGAGCTCTTGCTGCACTTTAGCAACTCCAGCCTCGTGCTTGTCACGTGCACACTATATTGTCAACAGTTCAACAACTGCTCATTTGGCTGCTGCCTTTTGTTCGACAGCCTCCTGCCTCGGCTTGTTTAGCTCGTCCTTGAGGTTCTCGACCTCCATAGTGACAACTACAGTTGTTATAAAAACACTCCGCACTTAAGGATACAAGTAAAAATACCTCGTTTTGATGGGGAAACTATTGATAGTAGCCCAGTTTGGACTTACCTTGTGCGTCGTCGAACCACTTGTTGAGAAGGTCAAGCTCTTCCTCAGAGCTCTTAAGCTTCCAGTTCATTTTCGCTAACTCCACAATGTTGGGGGCTGCTACTAAAGAAGAGTCCTGCATAAGCAATTCATACGTGTCAGACTCCCAAGTTATCAGATTTTTGAATCCTGTGCGAGGTTTTTCTATCATCCTACGAGAGTCTTGGGGGCTACGACTCATTTTAAATATCATATGTGTGTTTTCCGCACTACTATGCCCCCCACATGAGTTTTTCAAACTCACACATGGCTCAGGGGCTACTTAATATGGGTATTGCATATAAACCCATAAATTAAAATTACTTTCTAAAAGATATTGTGTAAATTACCTTGAAGCCCGTCATAGGTCGTCGAAAGCTTCCTTCAATCCCTTGTCAACGGATTGAATGCATTGCAGAACCGCACCCAGAAGAGTGTGGCGTTCTTCAACAATGGAGGAGTCATTCAAACTCACCTCCATCATGATCAGCCACCCGATTTGGGGCCGCCTTGTTATGGGCGGCTCCGGGTGCAGCATTGCAGTTCCTCCTCTCGGAGAAGCCGGTGTAGATGATTCCGGAGGCTTGGACGTCTCTAAAACTGTCTTCGGAGAGAGCTCAGGCTGTCCGAGATCTCCCTCCTTGCTTGTCAGGAGGGATAAAACCTCGTGGTCTTTGACGACCGAGGTGTTAGCCTCAGCCATGATATCATCAACCCCGTCCCTAGTATCCAGCTTGAGGGGGGTGGGGTCTTTTGGGATACCACCTCCCTGACATCCTCGGCAACCGTGGGAGGTATGTTGCTCGAGGCGGTCCCGCTCTCCACCAGATTGGCTGGCAAGGAGTCCCCCTTTGAAGCCTGGTCGATGGGGAAATCACGAGGTGGGCTACAATACGAAAAGTATGCCTATAGTCAATAAGAAAACCTCAATGCAGAAAGATGTTATGATCTTCGAATTCACACCTTTGTGTTGGTGGCTTGACCATGGGGTCCTTTGAGGGATGATACATCTCCATCGTATCTATAATTTTTTATTGTTCCATGCCAATATTCTACAATTTTCATATACTTTTGGCAACTTTTTATACTATTTTTGCGACTAACATACTGATCCAGTGCCCAGTGCCAGTTCCTGTTTGTTGCATGTTTTTTGTTTCGCTGATTATCCATACCAAACGAAGTCCAAACGCAATAAAAAACCTACGGGGATTTTTTTGGAATATTTATGATTTTTGGGAAGAAGAATCAACGCGAAACGATTCCCGAGGGGGTCACAAGCCCAGGAGGCACGACCCCCCTAGGTCGAGGCTGGCAGGCTTGTGGACAATCCCTAAGACGGTTGGTGCCCTTCTTTCGCCGCAGGAAAGATAATATCCGGAAGAAAATCGTGTTAAAATTTCAGCCCAGTCGGAGTTACAGATCTCTGGGAATTTAAGAAACGGTGAAAGCCACAATTTGGGAGCGCAGAAACAGAAGGTCGAAGAGAGAGAGAGATCCAATCTCGGAGGGGCTCCCGCCCCTCCGCCTCCATGGATACCGTGGACCAGAGGGGAAACCCTTCTCCCATCTAGGGAGGAGGTCAAGGAAGAAGAAGAAGAAGGGGGGCTCTCTCCCCCTCTCTCCCGGCGGCGCCGGAACACCGCCCGGGACATCATCGTGTGACGACGATCTACACCAACACCTCTGTCATCTTCACCAACACCTCCATCACCTTCCCTCATCTATATTTAGCGGTCCACTCTCCCACAACCCGATGTACCCTCTACTTGAACATGGTGCTTTATGCTTCATATTATTATCCAATGATGTGTTGCCATCCTATGATGTCTGAGTAGATTTTTGTTGTCCAATCGGTGATTTATGAATTGTTATGATTGGTTTAATTTGCTTGTGGTTATGTTGCTGTCCTTTGGTGCCCATCATATGAGCGCCCACGTGGATCACACCATAGGGTTAGTAGTATTTTGATAGGACTATGTATTGGCAAGGGTGACAGAAGCTTCAGCCTAGCATAGAAATTGATGCATACGGGATTGAAGGGGGACCAATATATCTTATTGCAATGGTTGGGTTTTACCTTAATGAATGTTAGTTATTGCGGATGCTTGCTAATAGTTCCAATCATAAGTGCATAGAATTCCAAGTAAGGGATGACATGCTAGCAGTGGCCTCTCCCACATAAAACTTGCTATCGGTCTAGTAATGTAGTCAATTGCTTAGGGAGAATTCCGCAATTCCTACCACCACTTTTCCACACTCGTTAAACTAACGTAATTGTTGCTTTATCTAACCAGCAGAAAAAGGATCGAGATGGACCTAGAGGGGGGGGGTGAATAGGTACAGTTCCAAATTTTAATAGTTACTTAGCAATTTTGGGCAATGGTGCGGAATATGAGAGTGAGCCTAATAATTGCAAAGCCAAGAAGTAAGCTATTTAGAGTAAAGTAGGGCAACCGGTAAACTATAATCAAATGCAAGTACGTAATAAGGATTAACACAAGTAGAGAGTTAGGGTTAGGGATAACCAAAACTCCAAGAGAGACGAGGATGTATCCCGGTGTTCACTTCCTTGGAGGGAAGCTACGTCACCGTTAGAGGGGCGGATGTTACCACGAAGGCACACAAACGCCACGAACGCTCACCCGATTCTCCCTTTTGAGACAACACCACGAAGGCGTTTCTCAACCACTAGTGGTAAGCCTTGAGGTGGATTCCAAACCTTCACAAACTTTTCGGGGGTAATCACAAAGGTTTGATTCCTCTCCGAAGACTCCTACCGCCTAGGGGTCTCCAACCTCCAAGAGTAACAAGATCACGGGGATTGCTCAAAACTTGCTCAAATCACAAATCGCTTTGGTAGAGAGGAGGAGAAGGAGATGATCTATCTTTTGATTGGAACAACACTCAAAGGGGCTCACAAATGCTCTTGGGATCTAAGATTGGGTGTGGGAAAGAGTGAGTGAGGAAGAAGGTGTATTTGTAAGTGTTCTTGTTGTGTTGGTCAACTTCTCACGAAGTGGGAGGGGGTATATATATAGTGGGGAGTCTAAAGTAACCGTTGGGGTCACTGAAGTCTGACAGTGGTCGGACATCCGGCAGTTCTCGGATGTCCGGATGCCCACAAGGGGTCGGACGTCCGACAGTGGTCGGTCGTCCGAGGGATGTATATATATCAGGAACCACCGTGTAGTCGAACAGGGACCGGATGTCTGGAGGAAGGTGGATGTGCGAGAGTTTGGCTCTGTTCAAGGGCACCGGATTTCCGAAAGCGGTCGGACGTCCGGCCCTCGGACGACCGGGGGAGGCCGGAAGTCCGAGTTATTTGAATCTGTGGTGCAAGGTTCCGGTTTGCCGAAGTGGTCGGGCATCCGGCCCTCGGACGTCCGGAGGGAGCCGGATGTCCGAGACTTTGGCTCTGGTATAAGGTTCCGGATTTCTGAAGTGATCCAGCGTCCGGCCCTCGGACGTCCGGAGGAAGCCGGATGTCCGAGGCATTGGTTCTGTTTTGAGATCAAAGTAGAGCAGTGGAGGTGTGGTATGAGCAGAAAAGTAGAGATGTAGTTTGAGCAAATTCATCGCAAAACCTGTGATCCCCTCTTAATAGTGCGGGATCCCTATACTCAAGAATAGTAAATTAAAGGATATGCTACATCATCTTTTCTCAATCCCAAGCCTTCTTGACATATAGGTCCCGATCTTCTCAAGCCACCTTGACACATAATTCTTGATCTACTAAGAGTACTTTAAAAGCCATCTTGAGATATACTCAACAAATAAGATTAGTTTCTTATGTATGTGTTGTCATTAACACCAAAACTCGATTAAGGGCATGACTGCACTTTCAATCTCCCCCTTTTTGGTAGTTGATGACAACATATACATAGCTCTCAAAAGATTTAACATACATTTTAGCTTTGGAGAGGTTTAGTACGGAGATCCCCCTTAGTATGTGCACAGTAAAAATAACGGAGCTCCCCCTTAATGTGTGTATCGAAGATATCATGTGACTTAGTAGAGATAATAGATCATCATATGAAGAAATATAGCAAAACATAATAACATACGATGATATCATAGCAATCACGACATTCATAGGTAGCCATACATAGTGCATCACAGTCGTTTATCCATTACATTATTCAAACATGCAAATTGAGTTTAAAAACTAAATCTCCAAAGACTAAAAACTAGGATACATTACTCCCCCTTTGGCATCAAGTACCGAAAAGGGAGGCACCAAAAGCATCAACCATGCTCAGAGATCATCAACACCATCATCCTCATCATCCTCATTCTCACGCAAGCCATTGCCACCAACCTCGTCAAGAAAATCAGCTCACTCAGGACCAGATGGGAAGCCAAAATCAGAAGGAGGAATAGCAGGAATAGCCTCATCGTCACTGACATCAAGAGTGCCCGAGTCTCTCAGACGAGCCTTGAGGGCATTCTTGGAGGAGATCAAGCGCGAAACCACATCGTGGTTCTGAGCGCAATAGAAGGAGAACACCTTCATCAGGGCAAAATGTGCCTTGCCAATGAATTTGGCAAAGCGACCGAAAGTAGCTGAGCTGGATGAAGGGGTTGCTGACCGGGCAGCAGTGCGGCGAGTGGAGGTGGATGAGGTTTTCTTAGGAGCATAGTCATCTGCCATGTGATTGGGAATGGCCCACTTGTGATGCGTGTGAGTGGGAGCAACAGTGAATTCAGCAACATGGTGAATAAAGGCCTGGATGAAGGGGGCATGAGGGAAGGCTCGCTTGTATTGAAGACTAGCGAGCCGATTCTCATGCCAGAGAAAGTGAGGCACATTAATCTTGCGCTGTGGAACTCGTGTAAATGTGACATGATATAAATACAGTAGCCACTGCAGGTTCCCCTGTCACCCATCTTGGGATAGATGGTCTGGATAAGACACTGAAATATGATAAAGAAGGGAGAGCGCCAGATGGATACTTGGTTAAGATCCTTCATCCGTTCGTCTGCATCAAGTTCACGAAGTGGTTTGAGGAGAAGGCCACACACCACAATGGGCTTAGGTGCATGGTTAGGATCACCCTTATGGATTTTGATGCCGGAGTCGGGGAAACCGAGTGCGGCAACAAACTCAGCATAAGAGGTTGTGAACTCAACATCATAAGTCATCCAGCTAACAGTGTTGTTTGAGCCAAAGAAACATATGGCATAAAATTGATGAATAGCGGCACTGTTAAAATCGCACCGAAAAGCAAAGGGGGCAGCGAGCCCCGATGACTCAATAAGCTCAATGGCACCCGGGTATTTCGCCTGGTGAGTGCGAATATGCTCAAGATCAATATAATGATGTACTGAGAGACCCTTAGGAACGATGACAGTAGAAAAGATGTCTGCTTGGACGTGTGTGTTGAAACATGAGTCCATAGAGTCACGTTCAACAGAAAATTGGTTAACATCGCGGTGGAATGTAAAATAGGAAGACTTAGGAACCTTGGTGAAGTCCTTGACTTCACGACCTAAAGCTGGAGGAGGTTCAAGGGAGATGCGACGAGTATCACCTTCGGGCTGTTCAGGAGGAGGCGGTGGCATATATGAGGGCCTATGATTCCCTGGCTTCGGCATAGTCTTCCGAACGGCAACGTATTCAACACGTTCCTCGGCTGCAAGCTCATCCTCGAAGTCAAAGCCATCAGACGAGGAGCGGGGCTGTGGAGGAGGACGCCGGGCGAGCCGTTTGAAGGGACGATGTGGTACATCGGAGTCATCCGACCCCGTGCCAGGAGTGGCACGAGCGGATGAGCCAGCAGAGTTCTTCCGGGCAGTGTGCTTAATCTTGGGCATGATGGAAAAAGGCCTACACGATTGGAAACCCAATGGGGAACGGTCACGGTCAAAACACATGAACGAACACATGAATTAGTGAGAAGGGGAACCAATCACAAGAGAAATCGAGAGGATACCTACAGATCGAGAGAGGAGAGGAATGGAAGAAGGATCCCATGGAGGAGAACAGCTAGATCGCGGGGCAGGGCCCCTGTGGCGGCGAGGTCGCAGGGCCGAGCTCCTCAGGCAGCTGGTGGTGGCTGTGGAGGCGGCTGTGAGAAAGGGGGGGGTGTGCATGGGGGCTAGGGCAAGGCCTAGCCCGCGCCCCTCTATTTATAGAGGCTCCCGATGTGTCGGACGTCCGACGGGCGTCGGACGTCCGGAGAGCATCAGCCTTCGGACGACCGGCATGTGCCGGACGTCCGGAGTGTGTCAGCCGTCGGACGACCGAGAGAGAAGTAGGCAGAGGCAATTTCTAGGATCTGGATGATGAAGTGATTAAGGGACACCCAACTGTGTTGCCTATAAGAATTATATATACTACTTTTGGAAGGTAGTTGATTTATGCATATTATAGGGTTAAAACAAAAATTATGACGTGAGTGCTAGTGTCTCCCCCTAAATGCATGCTGACATCAAGATAAGAACATAATGTGAGTGTGTGCATGTGTACATGATTTCAAGTGATGTTATCAAGCTCCAAGATACCAAGTTCACGCCTAAGTTGAGAGAATTTTGCTACGCATAGTGGCTTGGTGAAGATGTCAGCGAGCTGCATGTCGATACCCACATGAGCAATATCAATGTCACCCTTTTACACATGGTCTCTCAAGAAATGATACCTAATATCAGTGTGTTTTGTGCGAGGGTGATCAATGGGGTTCTCGGAGATCTTGATGGCACTTTCATTATCACAGAGAAGAGGCACGTGTCGATAAGTGATGCCATAATCCTTTAGGGTTTGCTTCATCCATAGCAGTTGGGTTGCACAGCTTGCCGCTGCAATATATTCGGCCTCGGCCGTGGAGAGAGAAACACAATTCTGCTTTTTTGAGGACCAACTTACCAAGGAACGTCCAAGAAACTGACATGCACCGGAAGAGAATTTCCGTCCCACTTTGTCACCAGCCCAATCCGCATCCGAGTACCCAATTGAGATCGAACTTTGCATCCTTAGGGTACCATAAGTCAAACTTTGGAGTGTGAACAAGGTATCTAAGAATATGCTTAACCGTCGTATGATGGCTTTCCCTAGGGGAAGCTTGAAATCTAGCACATATGCATACACTTAACATGATGTTCGGTCTAGATGCAGAAAGATAAAGCAATGAACCAATCATAGAGCGGTAAGTAGATGGGTCAAAAGGAATACCGTTGGTGTCTTCATTTAGAACAACATCTGTGGCCATGGGTGTCTTCATTGGTTTAGCATCTATTATATCAAATTTTTCTAGAATGTCCTTGAGGTATTTAATTTGAGACAATAAAATTCCTTCTTGAAATTGTTGTATTTGAAACCCAAGAAAGAACTTCAAGTCCGTGTTGAGTGACATCTCAAAGGTCTTGGTCATGGAGGCTGCAAAGTTCTTGCATAAGTGGATGTTAGGAGAACCAAAAATGATGTCATCCACATAGATTTGGCATAAGATCAAATCACCGTTTTCCCTCTTAGTAAAAAGAGTGGGATCGATCACCCCTCTCACAAAGCCATCATTGAGTAAGAACTTCTTAAGATGATCGTACCAAGCACCGGGTGCTTGTTTGAGGCCATACAGGGCCTTGTGAAGTTTGTACACATGGTCTTTGTGATGGGGGTCAACAAACCCAGGTGGTTGTGATACATATACATCTTCTTGTAGAGGACCGTTAAGGAAAGCACTTTTCACATCCATTTGATGCAAAGTAAAACCATTGAAAGCAGCATAGGCCAATAGAATGCGAATGGATTCAAGACGAGCAACAGGGGCGAAAGTCTCACCAAAGTCCAAACCTTCAACTTGGGAGTACCCCTGTGCTACTAACCTTGCCTTGTTGCGGAGGACAGTCCCATTCTCATCTTCCTTGTTCTTGAAGATCCATTTAGTTCCAATGACATTGTGTTCCTCAGTTGGTCGTTCTACCAATGACCATACTTCGTTGCGTGTAAAACTGTTTAACTCTTCTTGCATAGCAAGGAGCCAGTCGTTGTCACACAATGCATCCTGAACCCTGTGTGGGACAGTACTAGAGACAAACGAAAAGTGAGCACAAAAGTTTGTTAATTCTTTACGAGTCACTCTACCTTCCGACACGCCGATGAGTATTTGATCAATATCAACACGACCGGCCACACATGGCATGATGGAGGTCAGGGTTTCACGAGGTTTGACTTCGTTTCCATCATCAACGTCCTCAACATATGGATCATTAACGTGCGGTGGAAAATATTCCTCTTCGCGTTGCACCTTTTGAGGTTCATCATCAACCATATCCATACTTTGGTCTAGCTCTTGAAAGTCAACTTGTTCTTGAGTGTGATCAGGGTGAGAGACATGTTCTCCCACTTGATCCTGAACAACTCGCATGATATGTGTGCTAGTATCTTGTGGAGGTACGGGTAGTGAACTGTCTTGAGGATGAGAAATACTCTCATCATCTTCATCATCATCATGGGGTTTTTGTTCCATGGGAAGAAGTGCACCTACACCCATGTTCAAGATATCTTGCGAGGAATCTTCTTCACCTGCATCACTTAGATCAACTTGCTCCCCATGGGAGCGGTTAAATTCATCAAACGTCACATTACAAGTTTCTATAACACATCCATTGAATTTTTTGTAGACTCTGTAGGCGTGAGATTTTGATCCATAGCCAAAAAAAAAAAATCCCTTCAGTTGTTTTGGATTGAAATTTTCCTAACCGGTCCCGTTTGTTGAGGATGAAACACCTGCATCCAAATACACGAAAGTACTTGACATTGGGCTTGTTCCCGGTTAGGAGCTCATATGGAGTCTTTTCCAATATTGGTCGAAGGAAAAGCCGGTTTGATGCATGACATGCTGTGTTGACAGCCTCAGCCCAAAAACTATGTGGTGACTTGTATTCGTCTAACATGGACCTTGCCATTTCCACAAGTGTCCGATTCTTCCTCTCTGCTACACCATTTTTCTGAGGGGTGTAAGGTGCGGAGTACTGATATTCAATTCCCTCATCACTAAGAAATTCTTCTAGGGTGTAATTCTTGAACGTGGAGCTATTATCACTTCTTATTGCCTTGATGGCGATGTCAAACTTGTGCTGGACTTGTTTGGAAAAATCAATGAAGGTGATCTTCGTCTCGTCCTTGGACTTGAGAAAGAATACCCATGTGTATCTTGAGTAATCATCAACAATGACTAGTCCATACTTTTTCCCACCAAGACTTGCCCATGAAGGAGGCCCAAACAAATCCACATGAAGGATCTCTAAAGGCCTTGAGGTGGATACAATATTCTTGGGTGGGTGTTTTGATTGATGTTGCTTCCCAGCTATGCATGCACTGCACACACGATCTTTCTTAAAAGATAAATTAGTTAGTCCAAGGATGTGATTGCCTTTTAAGAGATTTTGAAGATTTCTCATGCCGACATGGGCGAGCCGGCAATGCCACAGCCATCCCATGTCAGCCTTTCCCATCAGACAAGTTGTATGGAAAGTGCTCTCTTTCGAGAAATCAACCGTGTAAAGGTTGCCATCCAACTCTCCAACAAAGGCCACTTCGAGAGTGTCTCTCTTAAAGACTTTCACATCCGTTAGTCTGAATAGTGTGTCATAACCAATAGAAGCCAATTGGCGAACTGAAAGCAAATGATATTGAAGAGATTGGACAAGCATGACATTTGCAAGAGGCATGTCATTAGTGATTGCCACCTTGCCCAACCCAATTACCTGCCCTTTCGACCCTCCTCCGAATACAATGCTCATGTATGGTCGAATGGCTTGCATGAAGTCATAGAGCAAGTTACTATCTCCGGTCATATGATTGGTGCATCCACTGTCGATCACCCATTTGACTCCTCCGGAGAAAACAACATGTACACGAATTAAGACTTGGTTTGAGGTGCCCATTTCGTCATGGGGCCTCTCACATTAGTTACAAGAGTCTTAGGGACACAAATAGCATAAAACCGGAATGCATTACGGGGACCAACATTTTTTAAAAGTTTTTATTTTGGCTTTAAAAAAATGTTATTCGGGTAGAGATTCTTTTTCTGATTTTTTTGATATATAATACCATATATAGATATTTTGATTTATTTCTTTTTTTTAGCTTTTGTTTTCTCTTATGGAAAAGGTTAGACATAAGGAAGGGTTATTTTTTTTTACCACCGCCGCCCTGGGCGCATCTTAGCCACTGGGCCGAATCCCCACTTACCCGGGATTGAAATCCCTAGGAATAGGCCAACCGACCCCCTCCTTACCTCCCCCCTCTCTCTGACCCGCGGGCCCCCCTTGGCCGATGCCTCCCTCCTCCCGTGGCCTTATCCTTCCTCCATCTCTTTCCTTCCTTCTCTGCTCCACCCGAAACCGAGCCGCACCACCTTGGGATTTCTTCCCCGTTTCTCCCTCTCCCTTCCATAGAACCCCCCCTCCCAGCCTATATATATACCCAGCGCCCTAGCCGACCCCGTTCCCACCCCCGCCGCCGCCTCCCCATCTCCCCTCGCCGCCCGCTCACCGGAGCAGTAGCAGCAGCTATTGCCACCCTTCGGCCCCGCCCTGGGAGCGCCCCCCGGAGCTCCCTCTCCCCCCGAGCGCCTCCCCGAGGAGGAGGACCTCCGCCGCCGCCTCCCCCGAAGTCCACCCCGCCCCTGAGCTCCCCTCCCTCGCCGGCCAGCCCCTTCTCGCCGGAGCAACCCACTGCCCAGCCACGGTAGCCCTCCCCTCTCTCTATTATTTCATGTTACTCCTTTTTAGCCCTTAGATCTTTAACTAGTGGCCTAGATTAGATCATTAGATAACCTTTCGGTTTAGTTTAGAAAACCAGTGGGTTTTTTTGTCACTTATGATTTAACCAGCGAGTTTACTTAGCTTCGGCCGTTTGCCCGAAGCGTTCCAACAAACAGCCTCCGCAGCCAATAGCCTCGGGCCACGTGTACCCCTCCTTTTAGTACTAGTAGTTTTATAATTTTCTGCCTGTTTGCAAAAACAGAAACTTTCTGTTTTGTTTTAGCCACAACTTTTTATCGCTAAGTCCAATGACATTGATTCTTTTTCCAGTAGCTCACAAATTTCCTTTAGTTTTTAAAAACATATAATTTGTCTAGGTTTGAAAGTTTCAAATATAAGTTAGATCAGATTTAGTTTAAACCTTGTTTTGCCTATTCCAGGAGTTTGAAAAATAATTTTGAGTTGATTCTTTTTGCTACTGCTTCCTAGGGATAAAATCTTATTGTGTTAGGAGTTTCAAAAATTTGAAAGTAATTTTACTGGTGTTTTCAACAGAAACAAGTTTCTGCCATACCGGCGCACGTTGAATTCTTTTGCGAAGTCTTTAGCAAATCCTTACTTGTGATGTTATTTTTACTTGTTGCTTGGTTGAAGTGCTTATGGTGTGCTTTGTGTTTGTATTGGTAGATCCTCCGGAGTGCGAAGCGTGTTACTTAGAAGCGCTCGAGCAAGACAACTATCATCAAGGCAAGTCATTTTGATCATGTTATTTTACCTATGTTTTCGATGCATGGTAGATCACCCTTCTTTTCCCAATTTTCATGCTGCCTAGGTACTTGGAAAACTTAGCATAAGTTGTAGTATCATGTGGTAGGCACACAACAACCCCAATACTTGGCCCTGGGACGACAATTTGTTAATGCTATGCTTGAGTAGACGGGTTATCGGTTGAGTGTATATCACGAGAGATGCGAGGTTGATATAATAATCAAGACCGGCTAAGACAAGATTTTCAAGACCTCGGACGCAATGCAACTCTGGGTGAAGGACGGTTGATCGGCTCCCTGGAGAACCCAGTGGATGCCCGGGATGCTGGAGAGGCCATGTCATCCTGCGGAAAGCTTCACCCAGGCTCGAAGAGATGGACGGAGACTTCAAGACTCAAATCTTACCTGCACAGCCACAAGTCATTATGGGCTCTGGCTTGGTTGGACAACGTGGCGACTCTGGACAGGCGGTGCTAGCAGATGTAGACGAACGGTAGGAATGGATGGGCACCGACAGGGATTCAGAGGGACCCGTTGAAACACCATGTTTTGATCATCCGGTCTTCAAACACCCTGAAGTGCGAGGACAAACCCGGAGGCGATCAAATCTTGTGGGGAACGTGTGCAAAACTCTGCAGAGTGCCCAACCTAATCGATCAGCCGTGTCCACGGTCATGGACAACTTGAGCCGAAGGCATTGAATTTCCCCTGAACTCTCGACACAACTTAATAATGAGGTGGGTGTTAACAACTATTTGGGTACGAGAATTGGTTGGCGGAACCATCTCATTAACAACAAACAATGTAGTAATATTTTGCTTCAAACCCCTCTTGTTGTAGGATAAAACTGGCTTTATGCAAAACTTAGCCCCACTGGCCAAATATGCATGTAGAGATAGTTGATTATTATTTTACCCCTCTCTTTGATGACTTGCCGGCATATTCAATATGCTGACCTACACGGCTGCAACGTATCATGTTGCAGAGTACTTTTCCGACCAGGAGTGAGGCTACGTTCTACGCTCAGCGACATGCCCTTGGAGTCGGATGGACTCGTCTACCTGATGCTTCCGCTTAGTCTTCGTTAGATAATCTCATGAGTTGGCCGTCAGCCACTTTATTGTAATCCTTTATTGTAATAAAGTACTCTTTATGAGATTTCGATTAATAAAGCTGTGTGATTGAACTCTTGAATATATACATTATGTACTGTGTGTGTACCAGCATGATCTTGGGATGGTACAGAAACACCAGAGGCTTGACTCGTCTTGAGTCGGGTCGCTACAGAAATGGTATTCAGAGCACACGCTGACCTTAGGACGTAACCTCTAGGAATGGAAAAGCCTTAGGAAGAAAACTATTTTCTCTTATGTCTATAAATCTTCTATTTCCTCTTCTGATCATTTCTGACTTCTCTCCGATTTTCCAATGTTTAGATGGCCACCTTCATCCCTGTTAAGTTCACGGAGTTTTGCCAGCCCGACACCACTATGTCGTTCGGAAAAGAGCTGGTGCAGATCACCAAAGACTTCAGGATTCTCGGAAGGGACATGGCGATCCATTGTGCACTCGGACGTATCAAGGATGAATACAAAGGCTGCCCTATTTCTCTAGACCTATCCGCCGTATCCCGGAGAAACAAAGACGGAGATATCATCTCAAGCAAAACCAAGGACGCTCTCTTGTCCTATGCCCAGACCTTGGAAAAGTACAGCGGGACTCTGGAGCATCACGTGATCAAGGATGCCAGGAAGATCATGCAACTGTCACTCCGCGAGCTTGAACTTGAAGAAGCAGCCCGGGAAGCCCACTATGAACATGAACTAGAAGTGAAGGACTTTCTGTGGTGAATCGAGAAGCTGAAGACTCGAGTTGCATACCTGGAGGAGGAACTGGACATGGGCGAGAACCTTCATCCCGAAGGAGATGTAGCTCCCTTGATCAGCAACGACGAGGACTATGAAGAAAGCTCCACCGAAGGACCCGTCACCATGCTTTTCTGAGGAGGACACTTAGACTAGACCACCAAATTTACTTTATCGTTATACATTTTAGGCCGATGTTTAGGATTATCAAATTTTGTATCCCCGTGTGAACCTTTGTGATGATATTGAATAAAATGTGTGGTGTGATACTTGTGTGTTGCATTCATATGGGTAGTGTAATTCCTCTTAGACCATTGTTCTATGCTAATCTCACCCCTCCACAAACATCAGATGCCTCCGAGACGCGCCCCTCAGTCCAACTTTCCGCCGGAACTCACCCAATTGATCCAGCAACAAAACACCCTGATGCAGCTGATCATCCAGAACCAGAACAATAACAACAACCGTCCCCCACCCGAGACTGACAATCTCACCCGTTTCTTGAGGTTGAACCCTCCAACTTTCTCCAGCAGCATTGAACCCATTGTGGCAGATGATTGGCTCCGCAAGATGTAGCGTGAACTTATCACTGCTGGTTGTTCTAAAGCTGAGAAGCTGCGCTTTGCCGCGCATCAACTTGAAGGCCCTGCAGCTGCTTGGTGGGAGAACTACACCACCACTTATCCCATTGCTGGAGTCACTTGGGAGCAATTCAAGCAAGCCTTCCGCACCGCACATGTCTCAGTTGGTGCAATGAGTCTGAAGAAGCGTGAGTTTAGCAACTTACTCCAGGGGAATCGCTCTGTGGCCCAGTACGTTGATGAATTCAGCATGCTCGCTCGTTATGCACCTGGAGATGTGGCCGATGATGCGGCCAAGCAGGAAAAGTTCTTGGAAGGACTCAATGATGAGCTAAGCATTCAGTTGACGGTAGCCACCTTCAACAACTACCAGGAGCTAGTTGATAAGGCCCTCATCTTGGAGGGGAAACACCAACAGATGGAGAACCGCAAGCGAAAGTATGGGGTTGGAAAGTTCAACTCCGGCACTCAGCAGAAGCCTCGCTACACCCCTTATCCAGGGAATACCGGGACTGGATCCGGTAAGTTTGGAGGACACGTTCAGCATAACCACCCAGTGCACAACCATCGAGGCCACAACCATGGAGGAAATGGGAACCACCGCAACAACAGCAACTTCAAGAATGGCGGTACCAGCACTCAGCAGCATTCAGCTCCAGCTCAGAAGGATCTGACTCACATCACATGCTTCAAGTGTCAGAAGACGGGACACTATGCCACTAATTGTCCCCAGAACAAGCAGGGAAATGGAAACGGCAAAGGCAACTCTGCAGCAAAGAAGCCCAACCCTTTTCCTTGAGCTCAGGTGAACCACATTGATGTTGAAGAGGTCTATGATCATCCTGATACTGTGGTTGGTAAGTTTTTGCTAAATTCACATCCAGTATTGGTACTTTCTGATTCTGGTGCAACACATTCATTCATATCAAGGGTAGTTGTGGAAAAGTATAGTTTGCCAACTAGAACCCTCAGCCAACCTATTAAGGTCAGTTCCCCAGGAGGCATGATGACAGCCGGGATAGGATGCCATGCTTTGAGTCTCAACATCGGGAACCATAATTTTCCCACCGACCTCATCGTATTAGAGTCCCAGGGATTGGATGTAATCCTAGGCATGGATTGGTTGGCCAAGTATGAAGGGAATATCGATTGTGCCCTTAAGTCTATTTTGCTCACCACCCCCGAGCAGAAGCGGATTAAGTACGTGTCTCAGCGCCCGACACGGAGTAAGCGAGTAAACTCTCTCACGGGAGTAGTCCAGGAGGAAGTACAGATTGTACAGGAGTACCCAGATGTATTTCCGGAGGAATTGCCGGGCATGCCACCCGATAGAGAGATTGAGTTCTTGATTGAGCTATTACCCGGAACAGCCCCGATATCCAAGAGACCCTATCGGATGCCCGCAAATGACTTGATAGAAATCAAGAAGCAAATTAAGGAGTTATTGGACAAAGGGTATATTCGCCCAAGTTCTTCACCTTGGGGAGCCCCAGTGCTCTTGGTTGAAAAGAAGGACAAGTCCTTGAGAATGGTTGTCGATTATCGTGCATTGAACGATGTGACTATCAAGAACAAGTACCCCTTGCCGATGATCAATGGACTGTTTGATCCGTTAGTTGGAGCCCGCGTATTCTCAAAGATCGATCTTCGATCCGGGTATCATCAGTTGAAGATTCGTGAACAAGATATACCCAAGACAGCCTTTACCACTCGGTACGGCTTGTATTAGTACACGGTCATGTCATTTGGACTGACTAATGCTCCGGCATATTTTATGAATCTGATGAACAAGGTATTTATGGAATACTTGGACAAGTTTGTCGTGGTGTTCATCGATGACATACTGATATTCTCCAAGAACGAAGAGGAACACAAGGAACATCTGCGCCTAGTTCTGGAGAAGCTTCGAGAGCATAAGCTATATGCAAAGTTCAGCAAATGTGAGTTTTGGTTGAAGGAAGTCGGATTCCTCGGACACGTCATCTCAGGAGAAGGAATAGCAGTGGACCCTGCCAAGGTCGCACCAGTCACCGAATGGGTAGCACCCACTTCAGTCAAGGAGATCCGCAGTTTCCTCGGACTTGCCGGATATTACCGGAGGTTCATTGAGAATTTCTCAAAGATTGCCAAGACCATGACAGAGTTGTTGAAGAAGGAATCCAAGTATATTTGGACTGAGGAATGTGAAACCAGTTTTCAAGAGCTGAAGAAACGTCTTGTTACAGCTCCAGTGCTGATATTGCCAAACATTCGGAAGGATTTCCAAGTTTACTGTGACGCTTCTCGTCAAGGACTCGGAGGAGTGCTCATGCAAGAAGGCAAAGTTGTAGCCTATGCATCCAGACAGCTCAGACCTCATGAGTTTAATTATGCCACACATGACTTGGAACTAGCAGCCGTAGTGCACGCTCTCAAGACCTGGAGACATTTCCTGATCGGAAATAGTTGTGATGTTTACACTGATCACAAGAGCCTGAAGTATATCTTGACGCAGAAGGAGTTGAACCTCAGACAGAGGCGATGGCTAGAGTTGATCAAGGACTACGACATGAGATTGCATTATCACCCAGGCAAGGCAAATGTTGTAGCTGATGTGTTGAGCCGCAAGAGTTATGTGAACACACTCATAGCTGGAGGATTACCCCAGGAGTTAGTCGATGACCTCCGAGAGCTCAAATTGGAAATAATTCCAAGAGGATTTGTTGCCACTCTGGAAATTCAGTCTACTTTGACAGAAAAGATCCGCGAAGCACAGAAAGCAGACAAGGAGATAGCTGAGATTAAGCAGAAAATGGAAGACGGGAAGGCTAAATGGTTTCGCGAGGATGAACACAGAACTTTATGGTTTGAGGATCGCATCTATGTGCCCAATGATCCCGAACTCAGGAAGTTGATACTTCAGGAAGCTCATGATTCCCCGTACTCGATACACCCCGGTAACACCAAGATGTATCTGGATCTGAAAGAAAGTTTCTGGTGGACAGGATTAAAGAAAGACATTGCCGAGTTCGTAGCAATATGCGATGTTTGTTAGCGAGTAAAAGCCGAGCATCAGAAGCCAGCAGGTTTTCTCCAACCTCTGCCGACACCCGAATGGAAATTGGAAAATCTTGGTATGGACTTCATCACAGGATTACCCAGGACCCGTTCTGGCTATGATTCTATTTGGGTTGTGGTCGATCGTTTGACCAAGGTAGCTCACTTCATTCCGGTGAAGACTACTTACACGAGTGCCATGTTGGCCAAGATATATATGACGAGGATCGTATGTCTGCACGGAGTACCGAAGAGCATTGTGTCCGATAGAGGGACTCAGTTCACATCCAAATTTTGGCACCAACTGCATGAAACCTTGGGAACGAGATTGGAGTTCAGTACAACTTTTCACCCGCAGACAGATGGACAGACCGAGAGAGTCAATCAAATTCTGGAAGACATGTTGAGAGCTTGCGCACTGGACTATGGGTCTAGTTGGGATGCCAATTTACCGTATGCCGAGTTCTCATACAACAAAAGCTACCAGACCAGTCTGAAGATGGCCCCTTTCGAAGCTCTATACGGAAGGAGGTGTAGAACATCATTGATGTGGGATGGAGTTGGAGACCGACAACTATTTGGTCCCGGCCTTATCTGAGATTCTGAAGAGAAGGTCAAGCTTATTCGTGACCGACTCAAGATAGCTCAGTCCAGGCAGAAGAGTTATGCCGACAGCAAACGCAAGGAAGTAATGTACGAAGTGGGAGACCGAGCATATCTTCGGGTGTCTCCACTTCGAGGAATCAAGAGATTCGGTGTGAAAGGAAAATTAGCACCACGTTTCATTGGCCCCTACAAAATTCTTGAACGTAGAGGCAAAGTTGCATACAAACTGGAACTGCCGGAAGGATTGTCCGGAGTTCATGATGTCTTCCATGTTTCCCAGTTGAAGAAATGCCATGCTGAGATGGTCGATGTTCCGTTGAGAGATACAGTGCCCCTAGAGGCCATACAGCTTGACAGTGATCTGACGTATGAGGGGAAACCCGTCCGGATTCTCGAGACTGCCAACAGAGTTACCCGCAGCAAGATCATCAAGTTTTGCAAGGTGTTGTGGAGCCACCACACCGAGGAAGAAGCCACCTGGGAACGAGAAGAGGATCTTTGTCGAGACCACCCGCACCTATTTTCTAGCCAACCCGAATCTCGAGGGCGAGATTCATCTTAAGGTGGGTAGGTTTGTAACATCCCAATTTTCCATTTGGGAATGTTTTGCATTATAGCTAAGCATCTATGCATAAGTGATTGAAATAAATTTAGCTCGCGAATTTCTTTCGTCTTTTTGATTTGCATTTCTATTTTTTTTCCTCGCGCGAGAAATGCCCGGAGAAAACTCTCTTGCACGCAAGAGAGAGAGCGGAGGAAAATGACACTCCAAAAGTGCGGGCAATTTTTGAAATGTTGGAGCCAAGAAAACCCAAAGTTATTTTGCAAAATCAATTGCAAAAAAGAAATAAAGCAAATTGGGAATTTCTGAAAAAAACATTTTTTAAAAGTTTTTATTTTGGCTTTTAAAAAATGTTATTCGGGTAGAGATTCTTTTTCTGATTTTTTTGATATATAATACCATATATAGATATTTTGATTTATTTCTTTTTTTTAGCTTTTGTTTTCTGTTATGGAAAAGGTTAGACATAAGGAAGGGTTATTTTTTTTACCACCGCCGCCCTGGGCGCATCTTAGCCACTGGGCCGAATCCCCACTTACCCGGGATTGAAATCCCTAGGAATAGGCCAACCGACCCCCTCCTTACCTCCCCCCTCTCTCTGACCTGCGGGCCCCCCTTGGCCGATGCCTCCCTCCTCCCGCGGCCTTCTCCTTCCTCCCTCTCTTTCCTTCCTTCTCTGCTCCACCCGAAACCGAGCCGCACCACCTCGGGATTTCTTCCCCATTTCTCCCTCTCCCTTCCATAGCACCCCCCCTCCCAGCCTATATATATACCCAGCGCCCTAGCCGACCCCGTTCCCACCCCCTCCGCCGCCTCCCCATCTCCCCTCGCCGCCCGCCCGCCGGAGCAGCAGCAGCAGCTACTGCCACCCTTCAGCCCCGCCCTGGGAGCGCCCCCCGGAGCTCCCACTCCCCCCCCCGAGCGCCTCCTCGAGGAGGAGGACCTCCGCCCCCGCCTCCCCCGAAGTCCACCCCGCCCCTGAGCTCCCCTCCCTCGCCAGCCAGCCCCTTCTCGCCGGAGCAACCTACTGCCCAACCACGGTAGCCCTCCCCTCTCTCTATTATTTCATGTTACTCCTTTTTAGCCCTTAGATCATTAACTAGTGGCCTAGATTAGATCATTAGATAACCTTTCGGTTTAGTTTAGAAAACCAGTGGGTTTTTTTGTCACTTATGATTTAACCAACGAGTTTACTTAGCTTCGGCCGTTTGCCCGAAGCGTTCCAACAAACAGCCTCCGCAGCCAATAGCCTCAGGCCACGTGTACCCCTCCTTTTAGTACTAGTAATTTTATAATTTTCTGCCTGTTTGCAAAAACAAAAACTTTCTGTTTTGTTTTAGCCACAACTTTTTATCCCTAAGTCCAATGACATTGATTCTTTTTCCAGTAGCTCACAAATTTCCTGTAGTTTTTAAAAATATATAATTTGTCTAGGTTTGAAATTTGCAAATATAAGTTAGATCAGATTTAGTTTAAACCTTGTTTTGCCTATTCCAGGAGTTTGAAAAATGATTTTGAGTTGATTCTTTTTGCTACTGCTTCCTAGTGATAAAATATTACTGTGGTAGGAGTTTCAAAATTTTTAAAGTAATTTTACTGGTGTTTTAAAGAGAAACAAGTTTCTGCCATACCGGCGCGCGTTGAATTCTTTTGCGAAGTCTTTAGCAAATCCTTACTTGTGATGTTATTTTTACTTGTTGCTTGGTTGAAGTGCTTATGGTGTGCTTTGTGTTTGTATCGCTAGATCCTCCGGGTTGCGAAGCGTGTTACTTAGAAGCGCTCGAGCAAGACAACTATCATCAAGGCAAGTCATTTTGATCATGTTATTTTACCTATGTTTTCGATGCATTGTAGATCACCCTTCTTTGCCCAATTTGCATGCTGCCTAGGTACTTGGAAACCTTAGCATAAGTTGTAGTATCATGTGGTAGGCACACAACAACCCCGATAATTGGCCCCGGGACGAAAATTTGTTAATGCTATGCTTGAGTAGACGGGTTATCGGTTGAGTGTATATCACGAGTGATGCGAGGTTGATATAATAATCAAGACCAGCTGAGACAAGATTTTCAAGACCTCGGACGCAATGCAACTCTGGATGAAGGACGGTTGATCGGCTCCCTGGAGAACCCAGTGGATGCGTGGGATGCTGGAGAGGCCATGTCATCCTGCGGAAAGCTTCACCCAGGCTCGAAGAGATGGACGGAGACTTCAAGACTCAAAACTTACATGCACATCCACAAGTCATTATGGGATCTGGCTTGGTTGGACAACGCAGCGACTCTAGACAGGCGGTGCTAGCAGATGTATACGAACGGTAGGAATGGATGGGCACCGACAGGGATTCAGAGGGACCCGTTGAAAGACCATGTTTTGATCATCCGGTCTTCAAACACCCTGAAGTGCGAGGACAAACCCGGAGGCGATCAAATATTGTGGGGAACGTGTGCAAAACTCTGCAGAGTGCCCAACTTAATCGATCAGCCGTGTCCACGGTCATGGACAACTTGAGCCGAAGGCATTGAATTTCCCCTGAACTCTCGACACAACTTAATAATGAGGTGGGTGTTAACAACTATTCGGGTACGAGAATTGGTTGGCGGAACCATCTCGTTAACAACAAACAATGTAGTAATATTTTGCTTCAAACCCCTCTTGTTGTAGGATAAAACTGGCTTTATGCAAAACTTAGCCCCACTGGCCAAATATGCATGTAGAGATAGTTGATTATTATTTTACCCCTCTCTTTGATGACTTGTCGGCATATTCAATATGCTGACCTACACGGCTGCAACGTATCATGTTGCAGAGTACTTTTCCGACCAGGAGTGAGGCTACGTTCTACGCTCAGCGACATGCCCTTGGAGTCGGATGGACTCGTCTACCTGATGCTTCCGCTTAGTCTTCGTTAGATAATCTCATGAGTTGGCCTTCAGCCACTTTATTGTAATCCTTTATTGTAATAAATTACTCTTTATGAGATTTCGATTAATAAAGCTGTGTGATTGAACTCTTGAATATATACATTATGTACTGTGTGTGTACCAGCATGATCTTGGGATGGTACAGAAACACCAGAGGCTTGACTCGTCTTGAGTCGGGTCGCTACACTCTTCTTCCCGAGAGATATCTAGATTATGATAGCATGGTTCACCATGACTTTATTGATAGAGATATAAATAGGAGGATGATTTATAACCTGGTATTTAGTCAGGGTACTCGTGAGACTATTACTTTGCCTGCTCCTTCTTTGTTCAATCTTCATGCAGGCAGGTACATTATTATGCCCTCGGACATCTACGCACATTGGGGCATAGCCCAACCATAGGTGCCCCTGCCCGAGCCACCAGTCGAGTACCAGATTCCAGTTGATCAGTGGGAGCCAGAGGAGCTCTCACAACAGTGGCATCCTCAGTACACTCCGGAGTACCCCGGAGCTGGTTATTTCCCTCCTTGGGAGTAGACCAACTTAGGGCAAATGCCTAATCTTGGGGGAGTACATGTTTCTCATCGACTTTATATTCTTGCTTACGCTTTCACTTTATTAGTCAGTGTTCACACTTTGCCACTTTATCATCCATGCTAGTTTATTTCTTTCTCTCGTTTTCTTTTCGTGTGTTTGACTAGTTTGAGAAAAACCCCAAAAGATTTTCTTGTTCTTCTTTTGCTTGTTGGGAGCTTTCCCATGTAAATAATTTTCTTTTTCTTTGGGTCATGGTAGAAGACCATGGTTACAATGTTTAGTGGCTCATGCATGCATATATGTTTATCTATCAAAGAGCCATATTACTTTGTCTTCTCCTTTGTGTTTGCTTGCAGATTCTAGCTTAGTCCAATGCACGAGCACTCTTATTATTGTTCACATCATTCGGTCGTGCAAATGAAAGGCAATAATGACGATATATGATGAAGTGACTGAGCCTGGAAAAGCTGGTATGAACTCGATCTATTTTGTTTTTGTAAATATGACTAGCTCATCATTCCAATTTCAGCTTTGTTGTGAGAGAAACATGTTTGCAATGACAACTTAGAGATCATAGTTTCTGATGCCATGCTTAATTAGCTAGGAGCTTATAATGGTTTGTCTTGGATGCCGACATGAATTTTGAGATGACTATGATGTAGTATGGTAGGATGGTATCCTCTTTTGAATGATTCAAGTGGCTTAACTTGGTACATGATTACGCATGTAGTTGAAACAAAATCAACATAGCCTCTATGATATTCATGTTCATGGTGATTTATGTCCTACTCATGCTTGCACTCAATGTTGGTTAATCTCAATGCATTTTGATGACTGTTGTCGGTCTCTAGTTGGTCGCTTCCCAGTCTTTTGCTAGCCTTCACTTGTACTAAGCGAGAATACTGCTTGTGCATTCACTCCCATAAACCCAAAGTTGTTCCATATGAGTCCACCATACCTACCTATATGCGGTACCTACCTGCCGTTCCAAGTAAATTTGCATGCCACTCTCTAAATCTTCAAGAAATAATCTTTTTTGCATGCCCGAACCGCTCATGTGGTGACAGGGGGCTATAAATATCTTCCATGCTAGGCGTTTTATCCTCGATATGTGTTTATTCACTATCATTCACGAGAAAGGGGCCGGTAATTGGAATGCCCAGTTCCATGCTCAAATCGAAAAGATAATTGCAAACAAAACTCCCCCTGGATTGATGTTGGTATGGACGGCGCCCGAGTATTCGGCTAGTCGTGGAGTGTGATTGATTGGTGGTGGGGGAGTCAAAACTTTACTTTTCTGTTTGGGAACCGCCTATACCATGTGTAGCATGGAAGATGGTGAGAACTCTTGGTCATTGCGTTGACAATGAAAGCATGCCACCCAAAATTATTATCTCTATTTTCAAAGCTTGAGCTGTGTCACCCCTGCAAATCAATGCTTCCCTCTGCAATGGGCTTGTCTATTTATGTTCCTGTTGAGTCATCCTCTTCTTATAAAAGCACCAATTAGAGAGCACTTCTGTCATTTTTATGCTTTGCTTTTAACTGATATTGAGTATGACTGTGACTGGATCTTCTTTGCCATGAATTACAATGTTTAGTCAGCCCTTGGTCTTTGAAGGTGCTCTGCATTTATGTTTTGCGGTCTCAGAAAGAGCTAGCGCGATACCATCTATTCGTACTGCTTCATGATTGTTTTGATTGAAGTGTTGACATTTGAAACTTACTATTATTTGATCGCTAGTTGATTATGCCATTGATATGAGTTTAACGTGAGACCTAGATGTCATTTGCTTATGTGGTTGGCTTGTGATCTTGCTGAAATTCTGGATATGAGTTAGACATAGTTGCAACAACAAGATCAAACAGAGTTCGTAAAAGTTTTTTCTTTTGTCTCTTTCAGTTTGTCATCTGAATTTCTTGAGGACAAGGAAGATTTTAAGCTTGGGGGACTTGATACGTCTCCGTCGTATCTACTTTTCCAAACTCTTTTGCCTTTGTTTTGGACTCTAATTTGCATGATTTGAATGGAACTAACCCGGACTAACGCTGTTTTCAGCAGAATTGGCATGGTTTTATTTTTGCGCAGAAATAAAAGTTCTCGGAATGACCTGGAAATTTACGGAGAATTTTGGTGGAATATATAAAAAATACTGGCGCAAGAATCAACGGAGGAAGTGGAGCATGGATCCCACAAGCCCACCAAGCGCGGGTCCCCCTGGCCGCGCCTGGCAGGCTTGTGGGGCCCATGTTGCTCCACCGCCTCCAATCTCAGGTCTATTTAGCCCCTTTCGTCCGGAAAAAGAAATCAATGAGAAGAGTTCATCGTGTTTTACGATACGAAGGCGCCGCCACCTCCTGTTCTTCCTCTGGAGGGCAAATCTGGAGTCCATTTTGGCTCCAAAGAGGGGAGATCGTCGCCATCGTCATCATCAACCTTCCTTCATCTCCAATTCCATGATGCTCTTCACCATTCGTGAGTAATCTCATCGTAGGCTTGCTGGACGGTGATGGGTTGGATGAGATCTATCATGTAATCGAGTTAGTTTTGACGGGGATTGATCCCTAGTATCCACTATGTTCTGAGATTGATGTTGCTACTACTTTGCCATGCTTAATGCTTGTCATTAGGGCCCGAGTGCCATGATTTCAGATCTGAACCTATTATGTTCTCGTCAATATATGTGTGTTCTTGATCCTATCTTGCAAGTTGTAGTCACCTACTATGTGTTATGACCCGGCAACCCCGGAGTGACAATAGCCAGAACCACTCCCGGAGATGACCATAGTATGAGGAGTTCATGTATTCACTAAGTGTTAATGCGTTGGTCCGGTTCTTTATTAAAAGGAGAACCTTAATATCCCGTAGTTTCCATTAGGACCCCACTGCCACGGGAGGGATGGACAATAGATGTCATACATGTTCTTTTCCCTAAGCACGTATGACTACATACGGAATACATGCCTACATTACATTGACGAACTGGAGCTAGTTACTTATCTCTCCGTGTTATAACTGCTACATGATGAATAGCATCTGCCATAATCATCCATCACTGATCCAATGCCTACGAGTCTTTTCCTAATGGTCCTTGGTACGTTACTTTGCTGCTACTCCTGTAACTGCTGCTACTGTTACTCTGTTGCTACCGTTGTTACTATGCGGCTACCGCTGTCACTTTGCTGCTACTAGTTACTGTTGCTACTATTGCTATCACACTACTTTGCTACTGATACTTTGCTGCAGATACTAAATCTTTCAGGTGTGGTTGAATTGACAAATCAACTGCTAATACTTGAGAATATTCTTTGGCTTCGCCTTGAGTCGAATCAATAAATTTGGGTTGAATACTCTACCCTCGAAAAATGTTGCGATCCCCTATACTTGTGGGTTATAAACCTATCATGGTTATGTCCATCTACAAGTGGATATTAGATCTACGTACCCTTGTAGATCACACAACAGGAAGCGTTAAGAAACACGGTTGATGTAGTGGAACGTCTTCATGTCCCTCGAACCGTCCCACGAACCGTCCCTCGATCCGTGCCACGAACCGTCTCGTGGGTAATAAACGATTGTCATGAACAAAGAAGTATAATAATAACTAATTTATTATTGCCTCTAGGGCATATTTCCAACAGTCTCCCACTTGCACTAGAGTCAATAATCTAGTTCACATCACCATGTGATTTTAACGAATCCAACACCCATATAGTTCTGTGGTCTGATCACGTCTTGCTCGTGAGAGAGGTTTCAGTCAACGGTTCTGAATCTTTCAGATATGTGTGTGCTTTACAAATATTTATGTCATCTTATAGATGCTGCTACTACGTGCTATTTGGAAATACTTTAAATATCTACTCTACTATACGAATCCGTTTTACTACTCATAGTTATTTGGATTAGTGTCAAAGCTTGCATCAACGTAACCCTTTACGACAAACTCTTTAACCACCTCCATAATCGAGAACAATTCCTTAGTCCATCAGTTACTAAGGATAACTTTGACCGTTGTTCAGTGATTCAATCCTGGATCACTCTCTATACCTCTTAACAGACTTGTGGCAAGGCACACATCAGGTGCGGTACACAACATGGCATACTGTAGAGTCTACGACTAAGGCATAGGGGAGGACCTTCGTCCTTTATCTTTCTTCTGCCGTGGTCGGGCTTTTGAGTCTTACTCAAGTTCACACCTTACAACACAGCCAAGAACTCCTTCTTTGCTAATCTATTTTGAACTCCTTCAAAAACTTGTCAAGGCATGCATTTCATTTGAAAGATCTGTTTAGCATTTTGATCTATCTCCATAGATTTTGATGCTCAATGTTCAAGTAGCTCTATCCAGGCCTTCCTTTGAAAACCCCCATTTAAACAACCTTTATGCTTTACAGAAATTCTACATTACTTCCGATCAACAATATGTCAACCACATATACTTATCAGAAATTCTATAGTGCTCCCACTCACTTCTTTGGAAATACAAGTTTCTCATAAACTTTGTACAAACCCAAAAGCTTTGATCATCTCATCAAAGCGTATATTCCAACTCCGAGATGCTTGCACCAGTCCATGAAAGGATCACTGGAGCTTGCATACTTGTTAGCATATTTAGGATCGACAAAACCTTCTGGTTGTATCACACACAACCTTTCCTCAAGAAAACCGTCGAGGAAACAATGTTTTGACATCTTATGTGCAATATTTCATAAATAATGCAACAACTGCTAACATAATTCCAACAGACTTTTAGCATCGTTATGATTGAGAAAGTCTCATCATAGTCAACTCTTTGAACTTGTCGGAAACATCTTTCCGACAAATCGAGCTTTTCTTAATGGTGACTTTTCACCATCATCGTCTGTCTTTATTTTAAAGATCCATCTTTACTTAATAGTCCTACGACCATCAAGTAGTTCTTCCAAAGTCTACACTTTGTCTTCATACATGGACCCTCTCTCGGATTTCATGGCCTCCAACCGTTTGTCAGAATCCGGGCCCACCATCGCTTCTCGATAGCTTGTAGGTTCATTGTTGTTCAATAACATGACCTCCAAGACAGGGTTACCGTACCACTCTGTAGTAGTGCGCGACCTTGTCGACCTACGAGGTTTGTAGTAACTTGATCTGAAGCTTAATGATCACCATCATCAGTTTCCAATTCAATTGGTGTAGGCGCCACACGAACATCTTCCTGCGCCCTGCTACACACTGGTTGAAGTGATGGTTCACTAACCTCATCAAGTTCCACCACCCTCCCACTCAATTCTTTCGAGAGAAACCTTTCCTCGACAAAGGACCCATTTCTAGAAACAAACACTTTGCTTCCGGATCTGAGATAGGAGACGTATCCAACTGACTTGGATATCCTATGAAGATGCTTTTATCCACTTTGGGTTCGAGCTTATCAGACTAAAACTTTTTCACATAAGCATCGCAACCCCAAACTTTCAAGAAACAACGGCTCAGGTTTCTCCAAACCATAGTTCATACTGTGTCATCTCAACGGAAATATGTGGTGCCCTATTTAATGTGAATGCGGTTGTCTCTAATGCATAACCCATAAACGATAGTGGTAGTTCGATAAGAGACATCATAGTATGCACCATATCAAATAGGGAGCGTCTATGGCGTTCGGACACACCATCACACTATGGTGTACCAGGTGGCATGAACTGCGAAACAATTTCCACATTGTCTTAACTGAGTAGGAAAAACTCGTAACTCGGATATTCATATCTATGATCATATCGTAGACAGCTTATCCTCTTGTCATGATGATCTTCACTCTAAAATTATGAACTTTTCAATATTTCAGACTTGTGACTCATCAAGTAAATACTCCTGTATCTAGTGAAATCGTCAGTGAAGTAAGAACATAATGATATCCACTGCGTGCCTCAGCACTCATTGGACTTCACACATCAAAATGCATTGCTTCCAACAAGTCACTTTCTTGTTCCATGTGGTATGATTTTGCATGTCTCAAGTGATTCAAAATCAAGTGAATCCAAACGATCCATCTTCATGGAGTTTCTTCATGCGCTTATACCAATAGGTATGGTTTGCATGTCTCAAACCTTTCAAAAATGAGTGAGTAAAAAGATCCATCACTATGGAGCTTCTTCATGCACTTTATACCCACATGACTCAAGCGGTAGTGCCACAAGTAAGTGGTATTATCGTTACTACTTTGTATCTTTTGGCATCAATATTATGAACATGTGTAACACTATGATCGAGATTCAATAAACCATTGAGGGTAATTATTAAAGCAAACAGAATAACTATTATTCCTTTTAAATGAATAATTGTATTGCAATAAACACGATCCAATCATGTTCATGCTCAATGCAAACACCAAATAACAATTATTTAGGTTTAACACCAATCCCGATGGTAGAGGGAGCGTGCGATGTTTTGATCACATCAACCTTGGAAACACTTCCAATATTTATCGTCACCTCGCCTTTAGCTAGTCTCCGTTTATTCCATAGCTTTGATTTCGTGTTACTAATCACTTAGCAACCGAACCGGTATCAAATACCCTCGTGCTACTAGGAGTACTCGTAAAGTACACATCAATATCATGTATATCAAATATACTTTTGTCGACTTTGCCAGCCTTCTTATCTACCAAGTATCTAGGGTAGCTCCGCCTCAGTGACCGTTCCCCTCATAACAGAAGCACTTAGTCTCGGGTTTGGGTTCAATCTTGGGTTTCTTTATTACAGTAGCAACTGGTTTGCCGTTTCATGAAGTATCCCTTCTAGCCCTTGCCCTTCTTGAAACTAGTGGCTTTACTAACCATCAACAATTGATGCTCCTTCTTGATTTGTACTTTCGAAGTGTCAAACATTGCGAATCGCTCAAGGATCATCATATCTATCCTTGATATGTTATAGTTCATCACGAAGCTCTAGCAGCTTAGTGGCAGTGACTTTGGAGAACAATCACCATCTCATCTGGAAGATTAACTCCCACTTGATTCAAGTGATTATTGTACTCAGACAAACTGAGAACATGCTCCACAATTGAGCTTTTCTCCTTTACTTTGTAGAAAAATAATCTTGTCGGAGGTCTCATACCTCTCAACAAGGGCACAAGCATGAAATCTCATTTTCATCTCTTAGAACATCTCTTATGTTCTGTGACGTTTGAAAACGTCTTCAGCGCCTTGCTTCTAAGCCATTAAGTATTATGTACTGAACTATCACGTAGTCATCAGAAACGTGTATGCTAGATGTTCACAACATCCAAAGATGACGCTCGAGGTGCAACACAATGAGTGGTGCATTAAGGACATAAGCATACTACGCAGCAATGAGGACAATCCTCAGTTTATGGACTTAGTCCGCAAAGTTGGTACTATCAACTTTCGACTAAATTTTCTCTAGGAACATATAAAAATTGTAGAGCTATAGCGCAAGCTACATCATAATTCGCAAAGACCTTTTGACTATGTTCATGATAATTAGTTCAATTAATTATATTACTTAAGAACTCCCACTCAAAAAGTACATCTCTCTAGTCATTTGAGTGGTACATGATCCAAATTCACTAACTCAAGTCCGATCATCACGTGAGTTGAGAATAGTTTCAGTGGTGAGCATCTCTATGCTAATCATATCAACGATACGATTCATGCTCGACCTTTCGGTCTAATGTGTTCCGAGGCCATGTCTACACATGCTATGCTCGTCAAGCTTAACCCGAGTGTTCCGCGTGTGCAACTGTTTTGCACCCGTTATATGTGAACGTTGAGTCTATCACACCCGATCTCACGTGGTGTCTCGAAACGACGAACTGTAGCAACGGTGCACAGTCGGGGAGTACACAATTTAGTCTTGAAATTTTAGTGAGAGATCACCTCATAATGCTACCGTCGTTCTAAGCAAAATAAGGTGCATAAAAGGATTAACATCACATGCAATTCATAAGTGACATGATATGGCCATCATCATGTGCTTCTTGATCTCCATCCCCAAAGCATGGGCACGATCTTCTTGTCACCGGCGCCACACCATGATCTCCATCAACGTGTCACCATCGGGGTTTTCGTGCTACTTATGCTATTACTACTAAAGCTACGTCCTAGCAATATAGTAAACGCATCTGCAAACACAAACGTTAGTTTAAAGACAACCCTATGGCTCCTGCCTGTTGCCGTACCATCGACGTGCAAGCCGATATTAACTATTACAACATGATCATCTCATACATCCAATATATCACATCATGTAATTGGCCATATCATATCACAAGCGTACCCTGCAAAAACAAGTTAGATGTCCTCTAATTTGTTGTCGCATGTTTTACGTGGCTGCTATGGGTATCTAGTATGATCGCATCTTACTTATGCAAAAACCACAACGTAGATGTGCAAATTGCTATTTAACCTCTCCAAGGACCGCCTAGGTCAAAACCAATTCAACTAAAGTTGAAGAAATAGGCACCCACCAGTCATCTTTATGCAACGAGGTTGCATGTCAATCAATGAAACCAGTCTCTCGTAAGCGTACGAGTTATGTCGGCCCGGGCCGCTTCAATCCAACAATACCGCCGAATGGAGAAAAGACTAAGGGATGCAGCAAATCGAACATCACCGTCCACAAAACCTTTTGTGTTCTACTCGAGATAACATCTACGCATGAACCTAGCTCATGATGCCACTATTGGAGAACGTTGCATGGGAAACAAAAAATTTCGTATGCACACGAAGACCTATCATGGTGATGTCCATCTATGAGTGGAGATTAGATCTATGTACCCTTGTAGATCGCACAGCGGGAAGCGTTAAGAAACGCGGTTGATGTAGTGGAACGTATACACGTCCCTCGAGCCGTCCCACGAACCGTCCCTCGATCCGTCCCACGAACCGTCTCGCGATCCGTCCCACGATTTGTCCCGATCTAGGGCCGAACGGATGGCACCTCCACGTTCAGCACACGTACAACTCGATGACGATCTCAGCCTTTTTGATCCAGCAAGAGAGACGGAGAAGTAGATGAGTTCTCCGGCAGTGTGACAGCGCGCCGGTGTTGGTGATGAACTATTCCTGTAGGGCTCCACCCGAGCTGTGTAGAAATCTAATCTAGAGGAAGAACTACTAGGTGTAGCTTTGAGTTGCATGTGGAAAAGTTGTTTCAAATCAGCTCTAATCACCACTATATATAGGAGGGAGGGGGAGGAGGCTTGCCTTGAGGTCCAAGCACTCAAGGGTGCGCCGGCTAGGATGAGAGGACGAATCCTACTCCAATTAGGATTGGAAAGTGGAGTCCTTCTCTTCCTTCCCACCTCCCCTTTTTTTTCTCTTTGGTTTTTCTTCTCTTGGAGACAAGGCCTTCTTGGGCTGTCCCACCACCCACTAAGGGATGGTGCGCCACCCTAAAGCCATTGGGCTTCCTCTGGGTGGGTTGCCCCCCTCCCAGTGAACTTCCGGAACCCATTCGTCACTCTCGGTACAATGCCGGTAATGCCCGAAAACCTTCCGGTAACCAAATGAAACCATCCTATATATCAATCTTCGTTTCCGGACCATTCCGGATACCATCATGATGTCCATGATCTCATCTGGGACTCCGAACAACATTCGGTAACCACACATATGACTCAACTATACTAAAACATCGCCGAACCTTAAGTGTGCAGACCCTGCAGGTTCGAGAACTATGTAGACATGCCCCGAGGCACTCCTTGGGCAATATCCAATAGCGGGACCGGGATGCCCATAGTGGATCCTACTTTTTTTCCGAAGATCTTATTGGTTGAACCTCAGTGTCAAGGATTCATATAATCCCGTATGTCATTCCCTTTGTCCTTCGGTATGTTACTTGCCCGAGATTCGATTGTCGGTATCCGCATACCTATTTCAATCTCGTTACCGGCAAGTCTCTTTACTCGTTATGTAATACAAGATCACGTGACTTACACTTAGTCACATTGCTTGCAAGGCTTGTGTGTGATGTTGTATTACCGAGTGGGCCCCGAGATACCTCTCCGTCACACGGAGTGACAAATCCCAGTCCTGATCCATACTAACTCAACGGACACCTTCGGAGATACCTGTAGAGCACCTTTATAGTCACCCAGTTACGTTGCGACATTTGATGCACACCAGGTATTCCTCCGGTGCCAGTGAGTTATATGATCTCATGGTCATAGGAACAAATACTTGACACACAGAAAACAATAGCACTAAAACAAAACGATCAATATGCTACGTTCATAGTTTGGGTCTAGTCCATCACATGATTCTCCTAATGATGTGATCCAGTTATCAAGTGACAACACTTGCATATAGTCAGAAAACCTTGACTATCATTGATCAACTGGCTAGCCAACTAGAGGCTTGCTAGGGACATTGTTTTGTATATGTATCCACACATGTATCTATGTTTTCATTCAATAAAATTATAGCATGGATAATAAACGATTATCATGAACAAAGAATTATAATAATAACTAATTTATTATTGCCTCTAGGGCATATTTTCAAAACTCGGGGCCCACTCGGTAATACAACATCACACACAAGCCTTGCAAGCAATGTGACTAAGTGTAAGTCACATGATCTTGTATTAAGGAACGAGTAAAGAGACTTGACGGTAACGAGGTTGAAATAGGTATGCGCATACCGACGATCAAATCTCGGGCAAGTAACATACCGAAGGACAAAGGGAATGACATACGGGATTATATGAATCCTTAACACTGAGGTTCAACCGATAAGATCTTTGGAGAATATGTAGGATCCAATATGGGCATCCAGGTCCCGCTATTGGATATTGACCAAGGTGTGTCTCGGGGCATGTCTACATAGTTCTCGAACCCGCAGGGTCTGCACACTTAAGGTTCGATGACATTTTAGTGTAGTTGAGCTATATGTGTGGTTACCGAATGTTTTTTGGAGTACCGAATGAGATCACAGACGTCACAAGGGTTCCCAGAATGGTCTGGAAACGAAGATTGATATATAGGATGGTTTCATTTGGTTACCGGAAGTTTTTTGGGCACTACCGGCATTGTGTCGGGAGTGACGAATGAGATCCGGAAGTTCACCGGGAGGGGGGCAACCCATCCGGGGGAAGCCCAATGGCCTTAGGGGTGGCGCACCAGCCTTTAGTGGGCTGGTGGGACAGCCCAAGAGGGCCTTAGCGCCCTAAGAAGAAAACCGAAGAAAAAAAGGGGAGGTGGGAAGGAAGAGAAGGACTCCACTTTCCAATCCTAATTGGAGTAGGATTCCTCCTCTCCTCCCTGGCCGGCGCACACTTGAGGGCTTGGCCCTCAAGGCAAGCCTCCTTCCCCTCCCTCCTATATATAGTGGTGATTTAGGGCTGATTTGAGACAACTTTTGCCACGTGCAACTCAGATCTAGACACCATAGTTTTACCTCCCGATCGTATTTCTATGGAGCTCGGGCGGAGCCCTGCACGAGTAGATCGTCACCACCACCGGAGCGCCGTCACGCTGCCGAAGGACTCATCTACTTCTTCGTCTTGCTTGCTGGATCAAGAAGGCTGAGATCATTGTCGAGCTGTACGTGTATTGAACGTGGAGGTGCCGTCCGTTCGGCACTAGATCGGAACGGATCGTGGGACGGTTTCGTGGGACGGTTCGTGGGGCTGATCGAGGGACATGAAGACGTTCCACTACATCAATCGTGTTTCTTAATGCTTCCTGTTGTACGATCTACAAGGGTACGTAGATCCAAATCTCCTCTCGTAGATGGACATCACCATGATAGGTCTTCGTGTGCATAGGAAATTTTTTGTTTCCCATGCAACGCTCCCCTACAATGGTATCAGAGCTAGGTTCATGCATAGATGTTATCTAGAGTAGAACACAAAGGGTTTTGTGGACGGTGATGTTTGATTTTCTGCCCTCCTTAGTCTTTTCTCGATTCGGTGGTATTGTTGGATTGAAGCGGCCCGGACCGACATTATTCGTACGCTTACGAAAGACTGGTTTCATCGATTGACATGCAACCTCGTTGCATAAAGATGACTGGCGGGTGTCAGTTTCTTCTACTTTAGTTGAACTGGTTTTGACCGAGGCGGTCCTTGGAGAGTTTAAATAGCAATTTGCACATCTCCGTTGTGGTTTTTGCGTAAGTAAGATGCGATCATACTAGATACCCATAACAACCACGTAAAACATGCAACAACAAATTAGAGGACGTCTAACTTGTTTTTGCAGGGTATGCTTGTGATATGATATGGCCAATGACATGATGTGATATATTGGATGTATGAGATGATCATGTTGTAATAGTTAATATCGACTTGCACGTCGATGGTACGTCAATCGGCAGGAGCCATAGGGTTGTCTTTAAACTAACGTTTGTGTATGCAGATGTGTTTACTATATTGCTAGGACGTAGCTTTAGTAGTAATAGCATAAGTAGCACGAAAACCCCGATGGCGACACGTTGATGGAGATCATGATGTGGCATCAGTGACAAGATGATCGTGCCGGTGCTTTGGTTATTGAGATGAAGAATGTAATGATTAAGATGAGACCCTTTCCTATTTTGGGGGCGATGCCTCAAAAGGGAAAGGGGCGCATCTAAACATTTCGCAAGCGAGATAATCATAACATTACATAACTGAAAGAGTGACAAGTAGGGCATACACTTGCCATCTGATAAGATTATAGCATTAAGCTTACAAACACACATTATTCAGAGCATAGTTTAGTCCCGCTACGGACAACATGAAACAAGTAAAACTTTGACATCCCGAATGCTGGCCCCACGATCACGACCACGGCCTCATTCCTCCGGATAGTTCACGTAAAGACGGCCGGAGTCCTCATCGAACTCCCACTTCAGCTGGTTGTCATCAGTATCTCCTGCGTCGGGCGTACCTGTACCTGTTGGGGTTTGTAGTAATCTATGAGCCACGGGGACTCAGCAATCGAATGACCTTGATATCGAACCTAGCCAAGTTATTGGGTGAGGAAGGTTAAGTGTACGGGTTTGCAGCAACCTAAGCATATATGGTGGCTACCTTACGATGATCAGAGTAATCATATGGTTATCTACGCGAGCGATCGAAGACTAGATTGATCACTAAGTGATCGTGAACACCTACTTACGTTAAACATAACCCCACCGTGTTCTCGATCGGAGAACGATCTCCGAAGGAGACAGTCACGGTTACGCACACAGTTGGTAGTTTTATTAGAGTTACTTTAAGTTGTCTAGAACCGGATGTTAAAAAAATATCCACATTTGCCACATAACCGCGGGCATGGCTTTCCGAAAGATTAAACCCTGCAGGGGTGCTGCAACTAGTCCTTCTCAAACTGCCACGGGCCGCAAAGTAATCCTCTATCACGAAACTCGTGATCTCGTCGGATTCCTTAGAGGAAAACCTCAACTTTGAGGAGATCCAAAGTTTCACCGGAATCCCTATACGCAAGATATATCGCTATGGTAAGACAAATCTAGCAGGACCTCCCGACGTGTCGACAACCCCGATAACAGCCACATATCTCAGTCTCAAGACACGTCGGATAAGCTACGCACACGGTGCCTGATAAAAATCACTCAAGTTGCCCTGAGTTGGCCCCGCGCAGTGCTCTAGTTTGGACCAACACTCATGAGGAGCACTGGCCTGGGTTGTTGATTAAATCCTCGGGGTAGCTATTCCCTATGAAAATTATTATTAGGTTACTAGCAGACTAAAACCAATGTTGGGTCCTTCCAGACGAGCATTAACACTACACAATTTATCAAGGGGGTCCCCATAACAACCCCGAACGTGTTAGGAGCGATCAGTTATGGACCCAAACACCGGTAACCGAAACTAAGGCGGCAACAATGGAAAAAATCACCCGACGTAAGGCTAGGCCTTCCGTTGTTTACCTAGTGTATAGGTGCATTAATTAAATAGAAGTTTGAAGATAATGATATCAAAATACCTATGTTATCACATGGAACAGCTGGCACCTGCAACTAGCAAAGCTACTCATTAGAGGTTGAGCAAGCCTACTTAGCCAAACAACATTTGCTAGGAGAGGGAGGTGTTTGGGGTTCATGGCAAAGACAGGTGGTATTATATCAAGTGGTAGGCAGCGAGCATGTAACGAAGGAAACGTGATTCTAAGCATAACAAAGCTAGATACGGTGTCAAGGTCACGGTCATCTTGCACATACTCTCCAGAATCCACGTACTCGCTCTTTGTTCCGGATGCTACGCAAAATAAGATAACAACCAATGAACACTGGCAAGACATAATGCAACAATCAATATGATGCATGTGTGAAGAAGGAAGCATGCATCACTATTCTAGTCACTTTCATATGTATTAGTTGAGTTAATTGAATTCTGGACAGAACCTCATATTAAGTTATCTTGACATGCATGAATATGGCATGAGCATGTGCATCACGAGAAAATGATGCAAAAACATATAAAGAACGTAGAGAACGGAGCCACGGTTCAACCGGAAACTACAAAACAAGTTACGAAGACCTACGGTTCAAAACAATCACAAACACACTCCAATGGGCACTCCCTAGTGTAACCTGGTTGCCACATGATCAAGCAACAAATTATAAGTGGGGTGGTGCATGGGAACACACCACACCATGAACAATGCCCACACAAGCTTCAAAACAATACAAACATACAATCTGTTTCCAACAACAACATAGCAGTTTGTCTACAATATTTAAAGTTGCTACAACCATCTAAATAAATCAAACAAGATATGAGACACAAGCCATCCAAAAGCTCTACAACCCTGTACAAGAAACCTATGCAAAGGACTCACCCATGAGAAGATCTATAGACACTAACTTGGACAAAATATCACAGTTTCTGGGACTTAGTGAAAATCACAGATTTTCACCAGCTGCATATGCTCTGAAGGAGCTAAACCAACATAAAAGGTCACAAACATTAGTTTGTTGCATAGGCTAATTCCCAACACAGGAGCTAATTCACACAAGACAACATGGGAAGAAAATAACTCCAGTTTCCCAGACTTAGTGAAAATCACAAGGTTTCACAAATCTGACAGGTTCAGCCAAGTGTCCACTTTGACAGGGCACAATAGGTGCATACAAATCCCTAAGAACAAAACAAAGGCCCCATGCTGTAGAGGGGTTCACCCACTACCATTCCATCAAGGAATCATCCACAAAGGGCCAAAGCACCACCTAATGTAAAGCTCTAAACATGGCATCATACCAGAAAATAACAGATTTATGAAGTTGCTCTAAAGTGAAGTCTGACTGCACCAATGGATTCCTGGGATGATTCTACCCAAAATCATATTTCATACATGGGTACTTGCATGTAACAACAATGCACAAAGCTAGCTCGAAAATGTCACATAGAATCATATAAGCTACAAATGACTATCATCACATGTGGAAACTATCATATATTGCATCACCTACACATGCACATCACTAGGGCAAGAACAACCTATCTAGCCATAGCATGGATTCACTAACATGTCACACCAACATATAGAAATAGGTGTTCATCCACAAACACACACACATGTGCAACACATACACATGCACATGTATAAGTGGACTCACACCACACCATCCACACCTACACATGCACACACACAATAACTACTCACACAACACCACATGACTATTTGCAAACATGAGTGATTAGGCCCTCTTGCACAAGTGTATGTCCACACACATGCAGACACACACAACACATCCTTTTGCACACACATACACTACACCCTAGTGCTATATGAGTGAAAGGAAAAGAAAGCTACAAGCACACCACCTAATGTAAAATGAAACAACACAAACAAAATATAACAACAAAAGAAAAGAATTAAATCAACAAAAGAAATAAAAGGGGAGAGTGTGGGGTTCGAACCCACAACCCCCCTGGTGCCACCACAAGCACACACCAATGGGCTACGGCTTCGGCGCTTACCAGAGAGAGGGCCTTAAGAAAGGTAAGCCCTCTCTTGCGCTTGCCCTGCGACACGTGAAATAAAAGAAAAAGAAAGGCGCCCGAGGGGATTCGAACCCACGACGCTGGCGACGCGCCATGCTCGGTTGCCACTGAGCTTAGGTGAGTGATCTTAACAGAGAGGGGGTGGTGCTCTTTTGAGCAGCCCCTCTGCTCTGCTACCTACTACGGCGGCGACCGAAACAGGGGAGGCACTCCGGCGGCTCTCCATCGACTAATTCCTACTGCGGCTACCAAGCGGGGGAAGAGGGAACCCTAGGGGTTCCATTCCTAGGGCTAGCTCTGTGGGAGGAGGCCCACTGCGACGACGCACCTACCTACGGCAACGGCGGCGACAACACAGGCCTACGACGAGCGCTGGGCGGTGAAACGGCGAAGGAGAGGGAGGAGGACTACGAGAGGGTCACCTTGAGGGTCTCGGTGACGCGCCTGGTGCCGCGATGAGGAAGAAGAGGGTGAGGCGACGCCGATACGCCCGATCTGCTCCGGCGGCGACGGGGCCGACGCGGGGAGCGAAGCAGAGGAGAGGATCTGCCCCGCTAGCGACGGGAACGGACTGGGGAATGACCCAACATCCTCGCAGACGCCTTGGACGCCGCGGGGGAGGCTGCCGGCGACGTGGAGAACGGCGGGGATCGACGGCCTAGGCTCTCTCTGAAACCGCTATCTCTCTGAAGCTTACCTGAGAGGGGGAAGAAGGAGGGAGAAGGAGGTGGCAGCGGAGAGAGGGAACCCTAGGGGGCTCGCACGCCGAGGGGGCTAAATAGGCGCTGGTTGACGGCGTTGGCATCCGTGCCATGGTGGCGAGCTCTCTCACATGCCAACGCTCTCTGACAGAAAGGAGGGGAAAGGGGCGAACGGCGTTAGAGAAAGAAGAAGAGGGACGGGGAGAAGGCCGCTCGGGCGAGAAAAGGAGGCGAGGCCTAGGTGGAGAAGGAGGTGGCCGACCCACCTAGGCTCTGTGGCGCGTGGCACAAAAGAATAAAAGGATTTTCTTTTTAAAATAACAGCCACAACAAAAACTCACAGGAACAAGTAGAAGGGTTTGTTTAGAAAAATAAGAAATAGCTAGGGACTGAGGGATTTATGGCCTATTTAAATAAAATACAAACTAGATTTTTAGAACAAATAAATTATACCTAAAAGCAGGAATTCCTAATGCTGTTTTTAATAAAAACCCTATGGACCTAAAGGCTAATATAGCAATGAGAGTTACCCCCTCAATCACAATTAAATACTCTAAATGTATAACATTTTTAAAACAGGTTCAGTCAAAGTATAACTCACAAGTTTAAAATATAAAGGAGAAGGGCTTTGCATTGTTTTGAAAAGCATAGTTGGAAAGCTCCGTTTGGAAATGTTGTTTGAAAACACCACACCATCACACCACCCAAGCAAGCTATCACTACCATAATAAATCAACTAGCAACACAAGAAAGAAAGCAATGCATAGAAGAAGGATGCCATGATGCAAGATGATGCCATGCAATGAAGCCATATGAAATGGTAAACTTAATAACATCCAAAACATGGTTCCACAAAATAGGAAAGGATTACATATGGGCTGTTACAAACTCTCGCACACTACAAGAAGATCTCGACCTGAGATCTAGGACTGAAAGAACTCTGGAAATTCGGAGCGGAGGTGATCCAAGCGTTCCCAAGTTATGTGACCATTGCACCTTGAGAAACTTGATTGACTTATTGCGGGTCTTGCGCTCAGTCACCTCAAGAACTGCAACTGGATGCTCACGGTAGGATAGGTCGGGTTGAAGATCGATATCCTGAAGATCAACTGTGCACTCGGGAGCTTGAAGCATCTCCGGAGCTGAGAGACATGAAACATGTCATGCACATTTGAGAAGTTTGAAGGGAGCTCTAATTGATATGCAAGGTCGCCTCTCTTGCCAACAATTCTGAAAGGCCCAACAAAACGAGGAGCAAGCTTTCCTTTGATGCCAAAATGCTGAGTGCCCTTCATAGCAGACACTTTGAGATAGACGAAGTCATCGAGCTGATAAGCCATGTCATGATGCTTGCTATCGTAGTAGCTCTTCTGACGGGACTGCGCTGCTTTGAGATTATCCTGAATGACACAACACATTTCTTCTGCTTCAACAATCATGTCATTCCCAAGAATCTGAAGCTCACTAGTCGGTGACCAATTGAGTGGGGTACGACACTTCCTGCCATAGAGAATCTCGAACGGAGCTTTGCGTGAACTTGCCTGATAGCTGTTGTTATATGACAACTCAACAAAAGGTAGGCAGTCTTCCCACTTCATGCCAAAGGAAATGACACAAGATCTTAGCATATCCCCGAGGACCTGATTGACTCTCTCAACTTGCCCACTAGTCTGAGGATGGAAGGCTGTACTGAATTGAATCTTAGTACCCATCACAGACTGAAATGAATCCCAGAACATGGAAGTAAAGATGCTTCCTTGATGCGAAGAAATCAGCATTGGAACACCATGCAATGAGACTACCCTTGACGTATACAGCTCTGCAAGCTGAGCTGCCGAGATAGACTCCTTGACTGGAAGGAAATGAACGACTTTGCTCAACTTGTCGATGACGACAAAAATAGCATCGTTACCTTTCTTGGACTTGGGAAACCCGGTGACCAAATCCATCCCAACATGGTTGAACTTCCACTCGAGAATGGGCAATGGGTGCAAAAGACCTGCTGGACGTTGATGCTCTGCTTTCACACTTCGACATACATCACATTCATTTACAAACTAAGCAATTTCACGTTTCATGCGAGTCCATCAGAAGGTCTTTTTCAGATCCTGATAAATCTTGGAACTTCCTGGATGTATCGAGAGAAGAGAGTTATGAGCTTCTTCCATGATAACCTTTCTGAGATCCCCTTTCGGAACGACAAGGCGATCCTCAAAGAACAATGTATCTCTGACATCAACACTCAAGCACTTATATTTGGGAACTCCCTTTGCCAAGCCAATCTTAACTTTCTTCACCCTAGCATCAAGAAGTTGAGATTGTCGGACTTGGTCTTCCAAGGTAGGAGAAATCTGAAGATTTGCAAGAAATCCCTGAGGAACTAACTGAAGGTTGAGCTTCCTGAAAGAATCACAAAGATCAGGCTGGAGAGGCTTCAGAATGAGACTGTTGTAGTAATCCTTCCTGCTCAAAGCATCTGCGACGACGTTAGCTTTGCCTGGAGTGTACTCAACGCGCGGATTAAAATCTTGGAGCATTTCCACCCAACGTGTTTGCCGAAGATTAAGGTTAGGCTGGGTGAAGATGTATTTGAGACTCTTGTGATCGGTGAACACTTCAACCTTTCTTTCCAGCAAGAGGTTTCTCCAAGGCATCAGAGCATGTACCACAGCCGCCAACTCAAGATCATGAGTGGGGTAATTCTTCTCACTTGGCTTCAACTGCCTCGAGGTATAAGCTACCACTTTCTTGTCTTGCATCAGAACTGCACCAAGACCTTGAAGAGAGGCATCGGAGAACACTTGATAAGGTTTGGAGTCATCACGAGGAACCAAGACTGGAGTAGAAGTGAGCTTCTCTTTGAGTGTGTCGAAAGCCAACTGACACTCTAGAGACCAGACATACTACACACTCTTCTGAAGAAGACTTGAGAGAGGCTTAGCAATCTGGGAGAAAATCTCAACGAATCTTCTGCAATAGTTTGCAAGCCCAAGAAAGCTTCGAAGCCGCTTCACATTTCGCAGAGGTTCCCTCTCAACAATGGCCTGCACCTTCGACGGATCAACTTTGATGCCCTTGGCAGAGATGATGTGCCCAAGGTAGACAACTTCCTTCAACCAGAACTCACATTTGGAAAACTTAGCATAAAACTTATGCTCTCTTAGCTTATCAAGCACAAGCCTGAGATGTTCTTCATGCTCTTCCTCAGTTTCCGAAAGGACCAGAATATCATCAAGGTACAACAAGACGAATTCATTCTCGAATGGTGAGAAGATATAATTCATCATCTGACAAAAGGTCGGTGGAGCATTGGCCAGACCGAACGACATCACCATGTACTCATACGAGCCAAAGCTTGTTCTAAAAACAGTCTTTGGAATGACCTCTTCGCGAATGCGAATCTGATGATAACCCATCCTGAGATCAAGCTTCGAGAAGATCTTAGCCCCTTTCAATTGCTCAAACAACTCATTAATGTTGGTAAGTGGATACTTGTTTTTGATCGTATTCTTATTCAATGGACGGTAATCGACACAGAGTCGTTTCGTACCATCCTTATTCTTGATGAAAAGAAGGCCACAACCCCAAGGAGATGAGCTTGGTCTGATCAGACCCAGAAGCTCTTGCTCATCAAGTTGTTTATTTAGCTCCTTCAGCTCTTCTGGACCCAGTTTGTACGGCCACTTACACACAGGATCAGTACCCGGTTCAAGCTCAATTACGAACTCAACTGCTCAGTGCGGAGGCATTCCGGGCAGTTCTTCCGGAAAAAACATCTTCATACTCGCAGACCACTGGGACTTGCGAAATTGGAGAGATCTCACCCTTCTCATGCAAGGAAAATAGACGGACTGTATCATCACGCGCTGCGAAGATAATCACGTCCTCCAAAGAATGAGTTAGCTTCACAATCAGTAGACGCCTTGTTCATCGCCAACCAATCCATTCCAAGGATCAAATCAATATCAGAGTTGCCAAGGACAATAGGAGAAGTCATAAAGGCATAATCACCCATCGTGATAGTGACATCCGTAATTACCACATTAGGACTCATCAACATACCCGGGGAAACCACACGAAAAGGTTTGTGCAAAGTCTTAGAAAAGAAATCATGCTTCCATGCAAATGGTCTAGACATGAATGAATGGGAAGCACCGGAATCAAATAAAACCTTATCAGGAATATCATTAACTGAAAGATTACCCATAATCACGTCTGAGGAGTTCTCTGCTTCAGCTGCATTCACCATATTGACTCTCGTAGACCTGGGGTTGAACTTCACTATAGCATTGCTTGGAGGCTTCCCAGGAAGAGGGGGCGGAAGACGCAGCTGAGAGGTGCACTTGTTGGAGTAGTGACCCTTCTGCCCACACTTGTGACAAGTAACATCTGACAGTGGACGGAACTGCACCTGAGGATTCCCTAGCTTTTGCTGCTGAAACCTGTGCTGGAAAGCTGGGTTGGGTGGGTGGGAAGAACCATGACCACCTGACTGCTTGAACTGTTGAGTCTGCCGAGGAGGAGGAGGAGACAACCAGTATTTCTGCTACTTCTGGACCACCTGAGTTGAGGGCGATGAGCTGGAATCCCTGAAATGCTTCCTCGAATTCTTCACTCTGAGCAAAGCTGCCTCAGCCCTGAGAGCCAAGTTATAGAACTTATAAAACTCATCGGGATCGTGCAAGGCAAGGGCCAGCTGCAAGTCCTCTCTCAGACCACCTCTGAACTGATAGATCTTGCTCTTCTGATCTGGAATGTCCTGCAAAGCATATCGAGCCAACTCATGGAACTCGACGTTGTACTTGTACAGAGAGGAACCACCTTGCTTCAAGCGTCTGAACTTCTCACGCATCTCTTCCACAAATCTAGATGGGATATAGTGAGACCTGAAATCTCTGCAGAAATCGTCCCAACTAGTCATTCTGCCTTCCCTGGAGTTCTTCAACTGCTGCCACCAAACTGTTGCATTCCCCTTGAGCTGGAACGTTGCAAACTTGACGAAGTCCTCTGGACGGACATTGTTGCACTCAAAGTGTTTGATCATGTCCCGAATCCAGTCCTCAGCGTCGAACGGCTGGTCACAAGACGTGAAGGACTTCGTCTGGTTCGCCAGGAATTGATTCAGAGATGCAAACTGATTACCACCATGGTTGAAATTGCCCTGCTGCTGATTGGTCCTCTCTTGTAACAGCTGGATTAACATCTGGGTGTCAGCATTTGATGCAGCCATCACCGCTTGCCAAGCCTCTGCAGGAGGAGGCGGTGGCGGAGGAGGTGGTGGCGGAGCATCAGCACCCTCGCGACCCGGATTCTGGCGAGTTGGTGGATCCATCCTAGAGACGGACAACACATTAGCCCAGAGAATAACATTCAAGGTAAAGCTAAATCAATAGGCAGAAATATCTGAACAAGAATATTTAGCAATTGCACTCGAACAAAATAGTAAGAATGCTTCCTCAAAGTGATTGTCGACAAAATTTGATTAAAGACCACTTGCAAACCAAGTATGAGCTAGAACTGCTCGGAACAAACGTATGACAGAGATTCCATCTGATATCTTCATGGATATGATTGCACGGGCTCGAATTTACAGTAGCGAACCTGTGCAAGGCAGTGCACACGACATAAGAAGCATTCCCGAGTCGTAGCAAGCTACAAGGACTCTTTAAGCCACAACGAGAAGCACTGTAAGACGGCCGTGAACAAACGTACCCACTGAATGTCGAATCCCAACCTCACATCATGCATCTGTAGGAAGATTGTCCTATAAGTCAATAACTGATATCCCACCTATGAATTCCCGAAATATCTGGTCATGCAATCTGGTACACAGATACAAGGAGTAATATGTCACACAACTCCTATACTAACCCATCCAGTGTATCACATCCGTCAACACATAACCAGATTCTCGGACCTTCATCTAACACAGACCATCGTAATCACAACGATACAATGTGTGGCGATACATCTGGAACTCTCTGCACCAGTACTGGGGAAGCCAGACTCCTCTCGTCACAACTAGTATTGAAGCAATTATGAACATCCTCCGTTCTGAGATACTAAGAAATCTGAATGATGGCGATGTGCACAAGAATCCCCTGGAGCTCAACTCCCTGGAAGTAATCAAGTCAGACAGGAGGCACCAAGACAGAACTCCGTCACATCGATATCATATAGATTTCAAAATATCCGCGTGATCCTAAATTGTTTTTTAGCGAGATAATCATAACATTACATAACTGAAAGAGTGACAAGTAGGGCATACACTTGCCAACTGATAAGAGTATAGCATTAAGCTTACAGACACACATTATTCAGAGCATAGTTTAGTCCCGCTACAGACAACATGAAACAAGTAAAACTATGACATCCCGCATGCTGGCCCCACGATCACGACCACGGCCTCATTCCTCCGGATAGTTCACATACAGACGGCCAGAGTCCTCATCAAACTCCCACTTCAGCTGGTTGCCATCAGGATCTCCTGCGTCGGGCGTACCTGTACCTGTTGGGGTTTGTAGTAATCTGTGAGCCACAGGGACTCAGCAATCGAATGACCTTGGTATCGAATCTAGCCAAGTTATTGGGTGAGGAAGGTTAAGTGTATGGGTTTGCAGCAACCTAAGCATATATGGTGGCTACCTTACGATGATCAGAGTAATCATATGGTGGTCTACGCGAGCGATCAAAGACTAGATTGATCACTAAGTGATCCTGAATACCTACTTACGTTAAACATAACCCCACCGTGTTCTCGATCGGAGAACGATCTCCGAAGGAGACAGTCATGGTTATGCACACAGTTGGCAGTTTTATTAGAGTTACTTTAAGTTGTCTAGAACTGGATGTTAACAAAATATCCACACTTGCCACACAACCACGGGCACGGCTTCCCGAAAGATTAAACCCTGCAGGGGTTCTCCAACTAGTCCATCACAAACTGCCACATGCCGCAAAGTAATCCTCTATCACGAAACTCGTGATCTCGTTGGATTCCTTAGAGGAAAACCTCAACTCCGAGGAGACTCAAAGTTTCACCGGAATCCATATACACAAGATATATCGCTAAGCTAAGACAAATCTAGCATGACCTCCCGACGTGTCGACGACCCCAATAAGAGCCGCGTATCTCAGCCTCAGGACACATTGGATAAGCTACACACACGGTGCCTGATAGAATCACTCAAGTTGCCCTGAGTTGGCCCCGCGCAGTGCTCTAGTTTGGACCAACACTCATGACGAGCACTAGCCCGGGTTGTTGATTAAATCCTCGGGGTAGCTTTTCCCTATGGAAATTATTATTAGGTTATTAGCAGACTAAAACCAATGTTGGGTCCTGCCAGACGAGCCTTAACACTACACGATTTATCAAGGGGGTCCCCATAACAACCCCGAACGTGTTAGGAGCGATCAGTTATGGAACCAAACACCGGTAACCGAAACTAAGGCGGCAACAACGGAACAAATCACCCGACGTAAGGCTAGGCCTTCCTATGTTTACCAAGTATATAGGTGGATTAATTAAATAGCAGTTTGAATATAATGATATCAAAATACCCATGTTATCACATGGAACAACTCGCACCTGCAACTAGCAAAGCTAGTCATTAGAGGTTGAGCAAGCCTACTTAGCCAACCAACATTTGCTAGGAGAGGGAGGTGTTTGGGGTTCATGGAAAAGATAGGTGGCATTATATCAAGTGGTAGGCAGCGAGCATGTAACGAAGGAAACATGATTCTAATCATAACAAAGCTAGATACGGTGTCAAAGTCACGGTCATCTTACCTGTGATGTCTTCAGCTTGGAACTGCTCTTGATCTTCCTGCACGTACTCTCCAGAATCCACGTACTCACTCTCCGTTCCTAATTCTACCCAAGATAAGATAACTGCCAATGAACACCCGCAAGACATAATGCAACAATCAATATGATGCATGTGTGAAGAAGGAATCATGCATCACTATTCTAGTCACTTTCATATGCATTAGTTGAGTTAATTGAATTCTGGATAGAACCTCATATTAAGTTATCTTGACATGCATGAATATGGCATGAGCATGTGCATCACGAGAAAACGATGCAAAAACATATAAAGAACGTAGAGAACGGAGCCACGGTTCAACCGGAAAGTACAAAACAAGTTACTAAGACCTACGGTTCAAAACAGCCACAAAGACACTCCAATGGGCACTCCCTAGTGTAACCAGGTTGCCACATGATCAAGCAACAAATTATAAGTGGGGTGTTGCATGGGAACACACCACACATTCAACAATGCCCACACAAGCCTCAAAACAATATAAACATACAATCTGTTTCCAACGGCAACATAGGAGTTTGTCTACAATAGTTAAAGTATCTACAACCATCTAAATGAATCAAACAAGATATGAGACAAAAGCCATCCAAAATCTCTACAACCCTGTACAAGAAGCTAATGCAAAGGACTCACCCATTAGTAGATCTATAAACACTAACTTGGACAAAATATCACAGTTTCTGGGACTTAGTGAAAATCACAGATTTTCACCAGTTGGTTATGCTCTGAAGCATTTTGGCAGCCTCCAAAATGATATCTACAGGAAGTGTATAAGCATGAAATTTAACATGGAGCTAAACAAACATAAAAGGTCACAAACATTAGTTTGTTGCATGGGCTAATTCCCAACACAGGAGCTAATTCACACAAGACAACATGGGAAGAAAATAACTCCAGCTTCCGAGACTTAGTGAAAATCACAAGGTTTCACAAATCAGACAGTTTCAGGCAGGTGTCCACTTTGACAGGGCACAATAGGTGCATACAAATCCCTAAGAACAAAACAAAGGCCCCATGCTGTAGAGGGGTTCACCCACTACCATTCCATCAAGGAATCATCCACAAAGGGCCAAAGCACCACCTAATGTAAAGCTCTAAACATGGCATCATACCAGAAAATAACAGTTTTATGAAGTTGCTCTAAAGTGGAATCTGACTGCACCAATGGACTCGTGGGATGATTCTACCCCAAAATCATATATCATACATGGGTACTTGCATGTAACAACAATGCAGAAAGCTAGCTCGAAAATGTCACATAGAATCCTATAAGCTACAAATGACTATCATCACATGTAGAAACTATCACATATTGCATCACCTACACATGCACATCACTAGGGCAAGAACAACCTATCTAGCCATAGCATGGATTCACTAACATGTCACACCAACATATAGAAATAGGTGTTCATCCACATACACACACACATGTGCAACACATACACATGCACATGTATAAGTGGACGCACACCACACCATCCACACCTACACATGCATACACACAATAACTACTCACACAACACCACATGACTATTTGCAAACATGAGGGATTAGGCCCTCTTACACAAGTGTATGTGCACACTCATGCACACACACACACAACACATCCTTTGGCACACACATACACTACACCCTAGTGCTATATGAGTGAAAGGAAAAGAAAACTACAAGCACACTACCTAATGTAAAGTGAAACAACACAAACAAAATATAACAACAAAAGAAAAGAATGAAATCAACAAAAATAAAATACCACTTCGGCGCTTACCAGAGAGAGGGCCTTAAGCAAGGTAATCCCTCTCTGGCGCCTACCCTGCAGCTGGCGAAATAAACAAAAAAGAAAGGCACCCGAGGGGATTCGAACCCACGATGCTGGCGACGCGCCAGGCTCGGTTGCCACTGATCTGAGGTGAGTGATCTTAAAAGAGAGGGGGTGGTGCCCTTTTGAGAAGCCCCTCTGCTCTGCTACCTACTACGGCGGCGACCGAAACAGGGGAGGCACTCCAGCATCTCTCCGTCGACTAATTCCTACGGCGCTAACACGCGGGGGAAGAGGGAACCCTATGGGTTCCATTCCCGGGGCTAGCTCCCTGGGAGGAGGCCCACTGCGATGGCGCGATGGCGCAGCTACCTACGGCAACGGCGGCGACAGCAGAGGCCTACGGCGAGGGCTCGGCGTTGAAACGGTGATGCCGCGACGAGGAAGAAGAGGGTGAGGCGACGTCGATACGCCCGATCTGCTCCTGCGGCAACGGGGCCGATGCAGGGAGTGAAGCAGTGGAGAGGACCTGCCCCGCTAGCGACGAGAACGGGCTGGAGAAGGACCTAGCATCCTCGCGGACGCCTCGGACGCCGCGAAGGAGGGTGCCGACAACAAGGAGAACAGCGGGGATCGACGGCCTAGGCTCTCTCTGAAACCGCTATCTCTCTGAAGCTTACGTGAGAGGGGGAAGAAGGAGGGAGAAGGAGGTGGCGGCGGAGAGAGGGAACCCTAGGGGGCTCGCACGCTGAGGGGGGCTAAATAGGCGCTGGTTGACATCGTTGGCGTGTGTGCCATGGTGGCGAGCTCTCTCACACGCCGACGCTCTCTGACGAAAAGGAGGGGAAAGGGGCGAACGACGTCAGAGAAAGAAGAAGAGGGATGGGGAGAAGGCCGCTCGGGCGAGAAAAGGAGGCGTGGCCAAGGTGGAGAAGGAGGTAGCTGGCCCACCTGGGCTCTCTCGTGCCTGGTAGAAAAGAACAAAAGGATTTCCTTTTCAAAATAACAGCCACAACAAAAACTCACAGGAACAAGTAGAAGCGTTTGTTTAGAAAAATAAGAAATAGCTAGGTGCTGAGGGATTTATGCCCTTTTTTGGAAATATTGTTTGAAAACATCACACCATCACACCACCCAAGCAAGCTATCACTACCATAATAGATGAACTAGCAACACAAGAAAGAAAGCAATGCATAGAAGAAGGATGCCATGATGCAAGATGATGACATGCAATGAAGCCACATGAAATGATAAACTTAGTAACATCCAAAACATGGTTCCACAAAATAGGACAAGATCCAAATATGGAAAGGATTACATCTGTGCTGTTACAATATTACTTCAACATCATATGACTACTAGCATCTAGACTTTTCCCAGGTTCTCAAGAACTAACGGAACTACTAACAAGACATAAAATAGATCATGATGAGAGGTGATGAAAATATGATTAACAATCTGGTCATCACAATAATCCTCCAACAAAACACAATATCATTCACCAAAAAAGAGTAATCAACACTGGCAGAGTAGAGGGGATGAATAGTACAAGGTACAACTCTGATTGCAATGGTGAAGTAGATGGGACGAAGGTGGAGATGGTGCTGGTGTTGGTGATGATGATCTCAATGATGCCCGTCATGATGGTGATGGTGATGAGGACGATCTCCCCTTCCGGGAGGAGTTCTCCCCGACGGAATCTGCCCGCCGGAAATGTCTTTTCTTCTTTGTAGGTTTCTGCCTCGGAGCGGCAGTGGAACTGCGAAAACTCTTCTGCCCCCGTAACTTTTCGGTCAAGAGGAACATATAGGCCAATGGAGAGCACCCGAGGCGGGACCCACCACCTAGGCGGCCTCCTAGCACAACCTAGGGGTGGCCCATGCCAGCAGGTCGCCTAGGTGACCTGTGGCCCCCCTCCGGCCCTTCTTCGGCCTGTCTTCGGGATCTGTTCGGAAACTTCTTTCCTCAAATTTTCAGCACAGTTGGAGATGTTCTGATATGGTAACGCTTCGTGCTATTTTCTCAGCTGAATCCCGCGTCTGCTTTTTCGGCACCAGAAAGTTGTAAACTATGTAAAATAGGCCAAAATTATGATACAAAATAGTGATGCATTTTGGACGTATCAAGTCCCCCAAGCTTAGACCTCGCTTGTCCTCAAGCGAATACTGAGCTCGAATCCTGTCCAAAAGTTTAGAGAGTGAAGTCTCGATAAATAAGAATACGGACAAGAAGCATCATAATTTCTCTACTAAACTCAACCATCCTCTACAACAATCTCAACTCATAAGGCCCTTATGAAAGAGTAATATCAATTACAATCAAAAGTAGAGCTAAGAAAACTCATCAAACCATGGCAGACATGTCCTTTGTCAAAGAACAACTAGTAACTTTTAGCTTTTGCTCTTCCTCTTATATTTTGGTGAGATCAATTGAAGCTTTTTGAAAAAACATGTTATTAGTCAGGAAGTGCAAATGCTAACACAAAGGAAGATGTTTGGTTTAGCTAGGCTTTAACAAACAACTTACTTATCTTAATGATAACATCAACAAAGGTGTGATATGACAACTCTCAGTGAAACAATATAAATGCATGCATCTTTGTCAACATAAAGTGTCAGCTCTTTTAAGGATATAAAGAAGTAGGTTTACTGACTCAACATAAAAGTAAAAGATTGGCCCTTCGTAGAGGGAAGTAGGGAAAACTCATGTGCTGGAGCTTTTAGAGATTGTGAAATGAACAAGATTGTAAAACAAGCTTTTGAGAGGTGCATAATTTGTCAACGAATGCTAATAGATAGCCCAATACTTCTCATGCTGGACAATTTTTGAGCAATGGCTCCCAAAGTGGGGACGATCACATCCCCTTAGTCTCCTTTGTTTATCAACAAAGCATGAAGGAGGTTTTGTTTGTTGTTATTATCTTCTACGAGTTGGGCGGGCTCATGCGAGTTCCTTCTTGTATTAGGGGTTTGCAGATTAGACATGCAAACCCAAGATAAAACTTGTCCAGTATGAGAAGATCATGAACTATCTATTACTTCCTCATGAGCTAAAGTAGAGGCACAAAACATGGAGTAATATTTGAAGGTTTAAAGATAGCACATGAGTAATATACTTTAGGAGTGGCAGTGAAATACCATGTATAGGGAAGGTATGGTGGACTCTTGGGAAGGTTGAGGTTTCAGGGTATGGATGCACAAGCAGTATTCCCGCTTAGTGCAAGGGTTGGCTAGCAAAGGCTTTTGAGAGTAGACCAATAATGTTGACTTGGATGCAAAACAATATAAAATTTAACATAAAGAATTGGCATAAAAACATCAGGTTGTCTTCCTTGTCAGCATAACACTTGAAGCATAAGAACATAAAGGTTTTGTCTATGTTGCTACTAGAAAAACTCATGCTTGTTGTTATGACCAATGCTATGTTTGCCAAGATTAAATAAAGTTTTCAAAGCCATACCTGATATGTAAGATCAATACTCCCATAAGAATCAGCATATAAGATCGATTGCATGAAGAGAATACCAAGTGCAGCAAAGAGACCAATAGACTTCTCATTAATATTCCATCATAGACACTGCACGCTCACGGATACAAGACTCTCCACAAAGGAGTGATAGACCTTAATACAAACACCTATTTCATAAGATAACTGCCCAAGACATGATACAACTCTATACTTGACCATAAAAGGTAAAGGATAAAAATAAAGATACCGGGCACTACCCAAGCTTGGAACAAGCTAAGGGAATGCTATTACCCATGAAGATTTCACTTTTCATCCCACTTGTTGTTCTTCAAGTCCGCTATTATGCGCCGAAGGGTTTTGTTTTCAGCTTCCCATATAGCCACCTCTACTTTAAGCACACGGAGGTCTCCACAAAATTGGTTAGTGATTTTGTAAGCTTCGGATATAGTAGATGACACAGGTGGAGTTCCCCGTGGAGGGAGAATTTCCGAAAAGTTCACAGAAAGATCATGTTGAGGGTTAATAAACCCCACGAGGATGGGGTTGTTGGAGCTGGATCCTCGTGATGAAGGATCTCCTTCTTACTGGGTGGTGACCATCTTGACTTCCTCTCTCACGAAGTGCTCCATCTCCACTTGTGTTGCGGCATCCGGTGGCATTCCCTTGCTTGATTTCTTGCTGGACACGGCGGAGACGACGACCAGTGTAGTCTTCCCCGCTTGAGCCGCAAGAAGACATATTGGCCAATAGCTTCTTAGCCTGGCAGAAAAAGATTGAAAGAGAAAATGCACGAAATCACAAGATATAAAGCCGAGACGATCTGGGAAAATATATAAAAAATTAATGCACCAAAAGGAAGGTAACAAGCGAAAGTAGAGTCGGAGACGGACTCCGGGTGGTCCAGGGGGCCTCCTGGCGCGGCCAGGGGCTGGCCAGCGCCACCAGGTCACCTGGAGCACCTGGAGCTCCTCTCCAGCTCCGCGTCAGCTTGAAATTTTCCTAATTTAGCAAAAAGACATAATACAGAACTTTTATCGATGTCCGCGAAGTTTCCTTACCGTATTTCATACCTATTCTTATTCTGCTTCTATCGGTGTCTGATATAGTGTTGTAATATCTTCTTCGTGAGTGGCTACGTGTATCACATCCACCTATACATTGATGGGGTCTCCAACCATGTACTGCTTGAGTCTTTTCCCATTCACAACATGTGGTTTTGTGCCTTCAAAATTATAAATATTGATTGCACCGGAGCGGTAGACTTCTTCGATATGGTACGGTCCTTCCCACTTGGAAAGTAATTTACGAGGAGAAAACCTGAAACGAGATCTATACAACAAAACTTTATCACCAACATTAAATTCGCGTTTCAAAATTCTCTTGTCATGCCACTTCTTTACCTTTTCTTTGAACATTTTTGCGCTCTCATAAGCTTCACTTCTCCACTCATCTAGAGAAGTCAAGTTCATGAGACGCTTTTCACCAGCAAGTTTTGGGCCAGCATTAAGCTCTCTAACAGCCCAGAAAACTTTGTGCTCTAATTCTAAAGGTAGACGGCATACCTTGCCATAGACCATCTTATACGAAGACATCCCCATGGGATTTTTCTAAGAAGTTCTATACGCCCACAAGGCATCTCCTATCTTATTGGACCAGTCCTTTCTAGAACTGTTCACTGTCTTTTGCAAGATCAACTTGATCTCTCTATTTGTGAGCTCAACTTGCCCACTTGTTTGAGGGTGTTAAGGTGAAGCAATTCTATGATTAACATAATATTTGGCTAGAGCTTTTCTAAAAGCACCGTGTGTAAAATGTGATCCTCCGTCAGTCATGAGGTACCTAGGTACACCAAACCTAGGGAAGATTACATCCTTGAGCATTTTCAAAGATGTCTTGTGATCAACACTTTCAGTGGGGATTTCTTCAACCCACTTGGTCACATAATCAATAGCTACTAAGATGTTAGTGTACTTGTGTGAAGGAGGGAAAGGACCCATAAAATCAAAACCCCAGCAATCAAAAGGCTCAATGACTAGAGAATAATCCATAGGCATCTCATTCCTCCTACTAATATTACCAACTCTCTGGCACTTATCACAAGATAAAACACAATTTCTAGCATCTTTAAAAAGAGCAGGCCAATAAAAACCTGATTGGAGAACCTTGTGTAAGGTCCTCTCACCATCATGATGTCCTCCATAAGGACTGCTATGACATTATCTCAAAATATCCTTCTGGTCATGCTCCGTTATGCATCTCCTCAAAATTCCATCCGCAACTTCTCTAAAAAGACGTGGGTCATCCCAAAAGTAATACCTCAAGTCGTGGAAGAACTTTGTCCCTTGCTGGAATGTTAAACCTGGAGGCAAACACTTTGCAACAATATAGTTAGCATAATATGCATACCATGGATCTGAATTAGATTTCACCTGCAAAACAACTAACTGTTCATCAGGAAAACTATCGTCGACCGGAATAGGATCATGTGGTATGTCCTCCATCCTGGAAAGGTTGTCTGCTAGAGGGTTGTCTGATCCTTTCCTATCAACAATCTGCAAATCAAATTCTTGAAGAAGAAGGACCTATATGATAAGCCTTGGTTTGGCATCCTTGTTTTCCATAAGATACTTAATAGCAGCATGATCAGTATGAATGGTGACTTTAGAATCAACAATGTAAGGCCTAAACTTATCACAAGCAAACACTACCGCTAAAAATTGATTCTTAGTAGTAGCGTAATTCTTTCTAGCACTATCAAGGGTTTTGCTAGCATAATCGATAACATTCAATTTCTTATCAACCCTTTGTCCTAACACAGCTCCAACCGCAAAATCACTAGCATCACACATGATTTCAAAAGGCAAATTCCAATCAGGTGGTTGGACTATAGGTTCGGTTATCAAGGCTTTCGTAAGAACTTCAAAGGCTTCCTTACAATATTCATAAAACACAAAAGGAATATCCTTCTAGAGAAGATTAGTGAGGGGTTTCGAAGTCTTAGAATAGTCTTTAATAAATCTTCTATAGAAACCAGCATGACCGAGGAAACTACGAATACCTCTGATGTCCTTTGGATAAGGCATTCTCTCGATTGCTTCAACCTTTGCCATGTCCACCTCGATTGCTTTTTCAGAAATCTTGTGGACAAGAACAATTCCCTGATTGACCATGAAGTGGCACTTCTCCCAGTTGAGTACCAAGTTCATCTTCTCACATCTCTGGAAAACTTTATTAAGTTGTGGAGACAATGGTTAAAGGAGGTTCCATAGACGGAGAAATCATCCATGAAGACCTCCACAATTTCCTCACAAAAACCATGAAAGATAGCAGACATACACCTTTGAGAAGTAGAAGGAGCATTGCATAAACCAAAAGGCATACGTCTATAAGCATAAGTACCAAAGGACAAGTAAAAGTGGTCTTCTCTTGATCGATAGTGTTAACATGAATTTGAAAGAAGCCAGAGTACCCATCAAGATAGCAAAAGTGAGTGTTTTTGGATAACCTTTCAAGCATTTGGTCGATGAACAACAGCGGATAGTGTTCCTTCCTGGTTGCCTTGTTCAGGTTCCTGTAATCAATACACATTCTATATCCAATAATAATTCTTTGAGGTATTAGTTTATTCTTATCATTAGGAACCACAGTCATACCTCCTTTCTTGGGAACACAATGTACTCGACTTACCCACTTAGTATGAGCTGTGGGGTAGATAATACATGCGTCTAGAAGCTTGAGGATTTCGGTCCTCACAATATCCTTCATCTTCGGGTTCAACCGTCGTTGATGATCAGCAACCGGTTTAGCATCAGGCTCAAGATTGATAGTATGCTCACAAATAGATGGACTAATCCCCTTAAGATCTTCAAGTGTATAGCCAATAGCGCCTCGATGTTTACGAAGGACTTCCAATAATCGCTCTTCTTCATATCCTGAAAGGTTAGAATTGATAATAACATGATATACTTTCTTTTCATCTAGTGAGCATACTTCAGCGTACTGGGAAACGGTTTAAGATCAAACACCAGGTCTTCTTTTGGTTTCGATAAAATTCCCAAAGGCTCAACCGAAAGGTTGTGCTTCAGGATAGCAGGTTGTCTCCAGAATATGTCATCTAGCTCATTCCTTTCCTGCATATGCATATCATTCTCGTGGTTTTCCATAAATTCCTGCAAAGGATCGTTAGGAGGAATAGCAATAGAAGCAATCTCTTTCATAATTTTATAATTACTAGGAAGATCAGCACCACGATTTTGCTTCGAGAATTTGGAAAAGTTAAATTCATATGGCTCACCATTGAATTCAAGAGATACTTTTCCTTTCCTGCAATATATAATAGCTCCACAAGTTTTGAGAAAAGGCCAACCAAAGATAATTGGGCAAACACTATCTTGCACTGAACCAAGTACTAGAAAATCGGTAGGATATTTTACCTTTCCACATAGAACTTCAACATCTCGCACAATTCCAATAGGAGAGATAGTTTCTTAGTTTCCAAGATGAATATTAACATCGACTTCTTCAATTTCACATGGTAGAATCTCATTCATGATCTCTTAATAAAGTGAAAAAGGAATAGCACTACTACTGGATCCCAAATCACATAGCTCATAATAATTATGATCTCCTACTTTAACAAATACAACTGGAGTACCTGAAATTGGGCCTTTATTCTTGGCTATAACAAGGTTAGTAGAAACAGCACAAAAATTTATATTGGAATCCTCAATATTGCTAGTAACAAGATCCTTGACTAATGCAACTTGATGATCGACTTTAATCAGGTCCTCATGCTCATCGGTCGTTGTTTAACTTTTATTCAGGATGCCTGTGACAAAAGAATGCTCCTTCATCCTTGCGAGAAAAGGGGGATTTTCATATTCAACTGCAAGCAAGATAGGGTCAGCAACATTAATATCAACAGGTAATTCCTTAAAAGGTTTATGGTGTTGATCCTACTTCTTCTTAGAAGAGTCAATATGAGAGGCAAAGTCTTTGCAAAAATAATTAGAAGCTGGGAATCAAGGCCAATCTTAGCGCAAAAGGTATTGAAGTAATCAGTTTTCACATAGCTTTCAATGTAACCACGCTCATAATTTATAACGGGTTCAATACCTTTATCAATCTCCTAGTCTTTAGTGTTCTTCCGGATCCTTTCAATAAGATCCCACTTATCTTCAGTGCTTTTGTTGGAGAATGCCCCACTAGAGGAAGCATCAAGCATCTCTTTATCTTGACGTGAAAGCCTTGCATAAATATTTGTAAGAATAATTTCTTTGGAGAGCTCATGATTGGGACATTTGAATATTAAGGACTTCAGTCTCCCCCAATCTTGAGCGATGCTTTCTCCATCACGAGTCCAAAAGTTATAAATATAATTCCGGTCTTGGTGTATTTCATGAAGAGGATAAAACTTTGAATAAAAGAGAGGCATAAGATCTTGCCAATTTAGTAAATGAGAGTCATCTAGAAGCCTATACCAATCCAAAGCCTTATATTTTAATGACAAAGAGAATAGCTTTCTCATAACAAAATCCATCGATATACCTAAAAGCTTAAATAAGGAGCATAGTTGTGAAAGATATAGCAAGTGTTCACCTGGATGTCTATCTCCTGCATATCTATTAGCCAAAACACAATCAACAATACAAGTTGGTATTTTAAAGGGCACAATTTCAGTAGGTGGGGAGGCTTCTCCACCACAATAGCGTTGGGGAAGTTCCCCACAAGCAAAAAACCAAGAGCAGAGTTGTCCATAGGGACAAAATAAACGAAAACAGTAAAACAAAAACAACACGTACATCGTTAAGGTTTGCTTACCAATTTCACTTACCAATAACGCTACACTCCCCTGCAACGGCACCAGAAAATGGTCTTGATGACCCACAAGTGTAGGGGATCTATCATAGCTTTTTGATAAGTAAGAGTGTCGAACCCAATGAGGAGCAGAAGGTATTGATAAGTGATCTTGAGCAAGGAATAACTTCAAGTACTGAAAGGTAACTTTTTATGGGTTTTCTAGTAGTGGCAACAAGGAAATAAATGCAAGGAAAGTAAATGGTGCCAAGGTGCAGCAAGTGGCCCAATCCTTTTGAACACAAAGGATAAGCCAAGGGACTAAACTTATAAAGACTAAGGCGTTACTGAGGACACACGGGAGAGATAGTCAAGTTCTTTCACCATATTCCGTCTAGTATTATGTTTTGTATTGATAAGTGTTATATGGGTGGATCTTAACTAGTGCACCGTCTAGGCTAAGACAAGTACACTCTTATGATTAATCCCTCTTGCAAGCATCCACAAATACAAGAGAGAAATTAAGGCAAAGCCTAACCGTAGCAATAAGCTTTAGGATCCAATACTCCGTCATGCAAAAGTATAAGAACTAGAGTTCAGGTTTCTGTCACTCCGGCAACCCACCATAAGCATTCTTTATACACGATGCATTCCCCTAGGTCCTTCAAAAGGCGAAGTGTTATGTAGTCGACATTCACATAACACCACTAGAAGAATAACAGCATAATTTAAATATGACTACTAGCATCTAGACTTTTCCCATGTCCTCAAGAACTAACGGAACTACTCACAAGACATAAAATAGATCATGATCAGAGGTTATGAAAATATGATTAACAATCTGGTCATAACAATAATCCTCCAACAAAACTCAATAGCATTCACCACAAAAGAGTAATCAACACCGGTAGAGTATAGGGGATGAATAGTGCAAGGTACAACTCCGATTGCAATGGTGAAGTACATGGGACGAAGGTGGAGATGGTGCTGGTGTTGGTGATGATGGTTATGATGATCTTGATGATGCCCGTGATGATGGTGATGACGATGAGGACGATCTCCCCTTCCGGGAGGAGTTCTCCCCGGCGGAATCTGCCCGCCGGAAAAGTCTTTTCTTCTTTGTAGGTTTCCACCACGGAGCGGCGGCGAAACTGCGAAAACTCTTCTGCCCTCGTAAATTTTAGATCAAGAGAAACATATAGGCGAAAGGAGAGCACCGGAGGCGGGACCCACCACCCAGGCAGCCTCCTGGCGCGGCCTAGGGGTGGCCCGAGCCAGCAGGTCGCGTGGGTGACCTGTGGCCCCCCTCCAGCCTTTCTTCGGCCTATCTTTGGGATCTATTCAGAAACTTCTTCCCTCAAATTTTCAGCCCAGTTGGAGATGTTCTGATATGGTAACTCTTCGTGCTATTTTCTTCGCTGAATCCTGCTTCTGCTGTTTCGGCACCGGAAAGTTGTAAACTGTGTAAAATAGGCCAAAACACTACAAGTACATCATCATAATGTGAAATATATCGATGAAAAGAGAAAAATTATGATACAAAATATTGATGCATTTTGGACGTATCACCACGTGAGCCACATCATTCCAGGCCCTCTCCTCCTCTAACAACCGAGCCGTTGTCCGGTCCCTCTCCTCCAAAATCACCTAAAGACCAGCCTAGTTTGCCGCTCTCTCTTTCTCAATAGTAGCATGGTTTGCCGCTCTCTATTTCTGAAGAGCAGCCTGCAACACCACTCCTCGTTACCATTGTAATGATCGATGGCCACACACACAATGAAATGGATGTAAGTTTTCTGAGTCCGTACAACTAACCTCGATGGCGAGATCGACTGGCCGTGGACGAGGCGTTATCTCAGGATAGGAGCTCCACTGGCGCGCCTTGATCTCCGGGAGAGTGAGTGGACAACGTATTGTCCCCTCTCCAATGGCTATCAAGCCATGGGGCCTCCCACCACCAGATACCATCACCAACTTTGGATCCAAAGGTTCCTGGCTCGGGTTAAAGTTCTATACTTTCCTAGCCTTCCTCACGTCCCTGTATTTCACGAGCTTGTGGTGGGAGGATATGTTGGTGAACCTCTCTGGATGATCTAGGTCAGACTCAAAGAATGCCTTGGCCCTCTTGTAGGAGACATTATGGGCCATGCCGTAAAGGTCGTACACCACTCGCACCTGTATATTATTGTGATGCGCCTAAAAGATAGGAACAAATTATTAGTAAAGGGCTCAAGCTAGCATGAAGAATGAATTGCATGAATAAGGAAGCAAACCATATACCTAGTTCCATCCGAACTGAATTAAGTTGGCGCTGCCTTGATGGTGTGGCATACCAAACATTTGGGCATGCCAATGATGTCTACGCATGCTTCTATTCTTGTAGACTATGTTGGGCCTCCAAGCGCAGAGGTTTGTAGGACAATATCAATTTCCCTCAAGTGGATGACCTAAGGTTTATCGAACTCAGGAAAGTAGAGGTTGAAGATGGTCTCTCTCAAGCAACCCTGCAATTAAGAAACAAGAAGTCTCTTGTGTCCCCAATACACCTAATACAATGGTAAATTGTATACGTGCACTAGTTCAGCGAAGAGATGGTGAAATATGGGTGATAGGTGTGGCAAAGCAAGGTAATATAAATCTGTAATAAAAATTACAGCAAGGTAGCAAGTAACAAAAGTGAGCATAAACGGTGTAACAATGGTGAGAAACAAGGCCTAGGCTTCATACTTTCACTAGTGGCAACTCCCAAAAACATTACCATAGTCTAATCACATGATATTTCCACTAAAACACGCAATGGTGACGTACTCAGAGGTCATTCCTTTGTGATCAACAGAGGATGAGAATTATGTAGGGCTACAAAAGGACACCTCAGAGTTCATAGTTCTCATCTATGGATTTCCAAGTGTCACCACGACCATCGAAAGAGAGAACCACAATAACCACAACGTATCTCAAGGACAGTCAAAGACAAGCACCAAGACACTCTCAATCTTCAATCAATTCACAAAAGAGGAAATCACTCATGAAAATATTCTTCTAATCCATGTCCAATAGACCGCTATCACCATGGTCTCTGGGATTATACTAGATAAGATCAAGTGAGTACATCAATACAATACATAGAAGAAGGGGAAACATCATGGGATCACCTTAGGTTAACATAGCCTATGATCACAATCAAGATCACATCATGGGAGAGAGAATTAACCACATAGCTACTGTAGAAGACCTCAGACCCAAGGAGGAACTTCTCCCGCTTCATGGAGGGAGGAAGCAACGTCAATGGAGATGAATCCGGGGGCACTTCCCCGTCCCGGCAGGGAGCCAACATAGGAATTCCGGTCCCTCGAAACTTGTTAGCGATGGCGGCGGAGATCGGAATTGCTTCTGGATAAAAGGGTTTCCTCCACGGGGGTAAAAATAGGAGGCAAGGTAGGGCACCATGCTATCCCACAGACAACAGCGCCAGAAATTGACACGTTGATGGAGGTTGGGCTTGCGTTGGTTTTTCCCTTGAAGAGGAAAGGGTGATGCAGCACAGGAGCAGTAAGTATTTCCCTCAGTTTGAGAACCAAGGTATCGATCCAGAAGGAGGGTCTCATCAAGTCTAGAGTACCTGCGCAAACACAAATAAGCTTGCACCCAACGCTTCAAAGGGGTTGTCAATCCCTTCAAGATTGTTTGCAAAGTGAGATCTGAAGGCGGAAAGTGCAACGAAGTAAAAAGTGTAAGGCTGAAAATATGGTGTGGAGTAGACCCTGGGGGCCATAGTGCTCACTAGAGGCTTCTCTCAAAATAGCAAGTATTACTGTGGGTGAACAAATTACTGTCGAGCAATTGATAGAACCGTGCAAAGTCATGACGATATCTAAGGCAATGATCATACATATAGGCATCACGTCCGAGACAAGTAGACCGATACTTTCTGCATCTACTACTATTACTCCACACATGGACCGCTATCCAGCATGCATCTAGTGTATTGAGTTCATGACGAACAGAGTAACGCTTTAAGCAAGATGACATGATGTAGAGGGATAATCTCAAACCAATGATGAAAACCCCATCTTTTTACCCTTGATGGCAACAACACGATGTGTGCCTTGCTACCCCTTCTGTCACTGGGTGAGGTCACCGCACGGTATGAACCCAAAACCAAGCACTTCTCCCATTGCAAGAATCATAGATCTAGTTGGCCAGACAAAACCCACATCTCGAAGAGAATTACAAGGATATGAAATCATGCATAAGAGAGATCAGAAGAAACTCAAATAAGATTCATAGATAATATGATCATAAATCCACAATTCATCGGATCTCGACAAACACACCGCAAAAGAAGATTACATCGGATAGATCTCCATGAAGATCATGGAGAACTTTGTATCGAAGATCCAAGAGAGAGAAGAAGCCATCTAGTTACTAGCTATGGACCCGTAGGTCTATGGTGAACTACTCACGCATCATCGAAGAGGTCATGGTGTTGGTGAAGAAGCCCTCTATGTCTGAATCCCCCCTCCGGCAGGGCACCGGAACGTGCCCCAGATGGGATCTTGCGGAGACAGAAGCTTGCGGCGGCGGAAAAAGTACTTTCGATTTTCTCCTGATTTTTTTGGGACTTTTAGGGAATATATAGGTACAACCCCTAGGGAAAAGGGTGCCCAGGGGGCCCACAAGCCTGGATGGCGCGGCCTCCCCCCTGGCCACGGGGTGGGGGCTTGTGGGGCCCCTGAGGCTCCCCTGCCTTGGCTCTCAAGCTTCCCAATCTTCTTCCGTTCCAGAAAAAATCTTTTCGGGGATTTTCTTCCGTTTGGACTCTGTTTCAAAATCTCCTCTGAAAGGGGTCAAAAAATGGAAAAAACAGGAACTGGCACTTGGCACTGAGTTAATAAGTTAGTCCAAAAAATATATAAAAGGTATGCGTAACATCCAAAGTTTGACAAGATAATAGCATGAAACCATAAAAAATGATAGATACGTTGGAGACGTATCACACCACAGGGGGTGGGCCACGCCTAGGCAGCCTCTCTGCGCGGCCAGGGGGCAGGCCGCGCAACCAGGGCGTCTGGCGGCCTGGTGACCCCCCCTCTGGCCCTCTCTCGACCGTCTGGAGTCTTCTGGAACGCTGATTTCTATATATTGTTTGTGGAATTTTTCGGGGACTGTAAATATGGGTATATTCCTTCAATTTAGAGACATCAGCAGACAGGAACTGGCACTGGGTGCACTGAGTTAGTATGTTAGTCCAAATATGTTGAAAAATGTATGAAAGTGTACAAAACACATAGCAATATCACCCAAAACTTGCATGGAGCAAGTAGAAATTATATATATGTTTGGGACGTATCAACCGATCCTTCACATTGTCGTGGACGGCTCGTCAGCTGCATGTGCACCACTCATCCACCAACGCCTCTCAACAATCCATCTTATCTGCACACCATCTCGGGGGCACCTATAAGTTAGTAAAAAGAATTTTGAGTGCTACACCTACTAATCAATTCAAGAAAACTTCGTACAAGGCCTTAAGAATAGGTAATTACCTTCATGTACTGCTCCTTCTTGAGATACTTTCTGCATCACTCCTTCTTCTCCTTCTTAACACCACTCGTGGCGTAGTAGTCTCGAATAGCCTGCGGCCGAGCCTTGTGGCGTAAGTTCTGTAATAGCTGCTTGCACTCGGCCTCGAGATAATACCGATTAGTACAATAATTAGCTATATTGTTAATATTAGATTGTGTAAAAGGAGAATTTACCCAAAAGGTGTTGATCACCATCTCGACCCTCGTGTGGCACAAGACACCATCTATAATCTCCTCTGACGGGGCCTGCGCAGCCTGGTAGTGCTCCCAGGTAAATCCTAGTGTAGGAACCTGACCCTCACCAGGTAACGTGACAAACCCCGAGAAATTTGTCTGGCAAAGCACACCAAGAACGGTGTTCGGCTTGTGGACTCCAATGTGGTGATTCAAACCCCTGTAGTATGACAAGGTCAACGCATTAGATATTTGAAGAAACTTGAAGGCAAAAGGTATAAAAAGAGTAAATGCACTTACCTCTCCCCTTCAGGCGTAATCACCGACCTCTCCTCGCGTTTCGCCGGTAAGACCGGGAGACGTGCACTACCATGCTTGTACATGGTGACCCCGTCCACCATGTCGCCCTCACTATGCGTAGACTCATTCCCACCACCAACAGAATGGCCACCCGACCCCTCGGTAAAATCCGAACCCTTGGTCCGATCCGGCTAGGCACCTCATCCGGACGTCTCCACGTTGGTCGAAGCCTCTGTGGCGGGAGTATCCTCGGATGTAGCCTTAGGAACCGTAGTCTCATGGGCCGAATGCCCATCGACCCGAGGCTCCTAGACTAGAGTCTCATGGGCCGAATGCCCGTCATCCTGAGGCTCGTGGACCGGAGTCTCTGTAGCCTCCACCGCAAAAGGGTCCACCATAGTAGTCATGTGCTCGGGTGAATGAGCTACTTGTGGTGGAAAGTATGGCATAGTAGTCCGCCTACCTCTCCCGCGGCCACGTCCTGTACCCTTCCCCTTCTTCCCTGCCCGACCTCCTCTCCTAGTGGGCAACGCCGTCGATGAAGAAGGACCTGCGGGTGGTGTCGTTAGACTATCCGACAAGGCTCTATAGATAGATAGGGGTGGAATGGAAGTACCACCCCTCGCGCGGGCCATCGACGAAGAAGAACCCGCCGAGCAATCTGGACCCATGCCCACCATCTTTCAACACCTGCCATGATAAAGAGTAAAAGAAATTAGTACAACATAAAAAAATTGAATACCTCACATGAATAATAATATGCACATATATAATTTAAGTTGGGATGCATACAAACTAATAATTGTCTGGATCAATAAATGCATCATCATCATCATCATCACTATCACGCGTGTCTTCATGAATGACGTGCTCATCGGTTTCAATGGCATCAACTTGTGGAAGGCCTTTCTGTAATCGATCAAGCATTGACAGGTCATCTGCAACAGTAACCTCTTCTAGTTCCGGATCTGGTGGTCCCGACTTAGGGGTCTAGTCGGATTCACTGTCGCTATCTACATCCATGTTCTGGGGTGAAGCACAGCAATTCTTGAAATGCTTCTTCGAAAGTCGTGTTTCTTAGAAGAATTCTTCGTCACATATGTCTGGGTTAATGTGAGGTTCATAATCCTCTTCATCTGGGGGAGGTGGTCTAACATGTGGCGGCAGTTCATAAACAACATGCCAACCATTCAGATTCTTATCAGTTTGGCATGGCCACGGTAGATAGAAAACTTGGTCGCCTTTTGAGCCGTAATATAGACATCGGGAACATCTAAATGGGTGCTTGGATTGATTTTGACTAGCCCTATATGTTCATCAGTCCTTCTAGTCTCCTTCAGGTAGAACCAATAAAATTTGAAGACTATGACATTCGGTGGGTTTCACCATAGATTTGAAATTCATAAATTGCTTCAACTCTTCCATAATACTCGATAACACCTTCGCCGCTAGCAGAGACACAACAATTTGTAGATTTCCGGTCGGGCATAGATAGCGCTTTGCCAAAGGTACGAAAGTGATACACGTTGATGTTGTATTTCTCAAATGAACGGACCTTATAGTCAGAACCATTAGCGGCTTGTCTCAATTCGGCGTCCGTAGACTCTGAATTAGCCTACAAGTTTAGCCGAAAGTTAGACCAAGAAATGAAATGGTCCATTATTGATAATTACTGTTTGTTTGAACCCAGCGATGGAATCGAGATATCCGCCTCCATGCTTTGCCACAAGCTCATACTCTTCGACATAATCATTTTGGATCACCGCTCCATCTAAGAATTTCGTGACGTAGTGTATCAAATATCCGGGAATAAGAGAAGTTCAAAGGAATTAGAAGTTGCAAAAAAATGTACCGAGAACTTACTGGATGTACGGCCACACTTCTGTTAGGTTGTTGAAGATATACAATGAAATGTTCCGCCATTCTTCGACATCCAACGTTATTGGTTTCGAAGCACCGTTTGGTGCGAGTTTCCCTTTGAATAGGCTGAGGTTCGATCCACCTTTTTTAGGGTCAGCATCATTGTACCGAAGCTTTGGATTATGCAAATGACGATTTTTGGCTTCGTAGTGTGATGCCACAAAGTTATCCACCTCCTTAGTAATGAATGCCTCGGCCACCGATGCTTCAATTCTACGTTTATTTTTACAGCACCCTCTCAGTTGCAAAGCACCAATAATTTTGCACGGGCCCACCCAATCTTTCCTTAGTTGGTAGATGTAAAATCAAATGCTGCATTGGATTAAAGAAGACCGGCGGAAAGATCTTCTCTAACTTGCAGAGCAACTCCAGAGCCACCTCCTCCATGTCATATTCCACACCAGGCGACAGTTCTTTCGCACAAAGAACACAAAAGAAATAGCTGAGCTCCGCCAGTACTAGCCATTCATCCTCAGGAATAAAGCCACATAACATCACCGTCATTACCCGCTCAAGCCATATGTAGCAATCATGACTATTGAGACCAAAGATTTTTATTTTTTCAAGACTCGTTCCCCTCTTTAGATTCGCTGCATACCCATCGGGGAACATCCAATGCGTTTTGCCCCACAAGATAATTTCCCTCATAGCTGGCCTTCCAATATTGAACTAGACCTTTGGCTTTGACCATTTCTCCTTTCCTTTCGATTCTCGCACGTTTGTAACGGTCTATGACATAGTGTCTCTTGATCGACTCTAGCCTTAGTATTATCCTTTGACTACCCATCTATGCCGAACAATGTACCAAAAATGGCCTCTCCGATATTATTTTCAGTGTGGATCATGTTGATGTTGTGTGAAAGAAGGAGGTCTTCGAAGTAAGGCAGATCCCACAAGCATGGCTTGTGAGTCCAGGCGTGTTCTGAATTATACCCCCTGAAATACCCTCGACACTCTGGATCTGGCTCGAGACCATTTAACTGATCCAGGATCTGTTGGCCTGTCAATACAGGTGGTGCCAAGGTTTTGACAACTTTACCTTTGGTAAAGTTCTTCTTGTCTTTTCTGAACTGATGGTGAGGATCTAGGAACTGTCTATGCAAGTCAAAGGAAGAATACTTCCCACCCGCCTGCAACCAATGAAACTGAAGAGCTGCCTTGCACGTGGGGCACGAGAACCTTCCATGCACACACCATCCAGAGAATAGCACATATGTCGGCAAGTGATGCAGCGAGTACATGTACCACACATGCATTTTGAAGTTTTCTTTTCTAGCGGCATCGTATGTCTTGACCCCATTATCCCAAGATTTTTGCAATTCATCCTTAAGAGGCTTCATGTACACATTAATATTCACCCCGGATAGTTGGGCCCTGGAATTATCAACGTCAGGAATATTTTCTTTCTTTGCATAATCTGTCCAAGGGGGGGGGAGATTGAGTAGAATGAAAAATACAGGCCAACAACTGTATTGGTTGCCGTCATACCGAAGGGTTTGAACCCATCTGTGGCGATGCAGACTCGAGGATGCATTGGATCTGTCACTTTATCTTGATGTAATCCATCGAAATCTTTCCATGCTTCCCCATCCGATGTGTGTACCACCATCTTATTCCCATCCGCATCTAGTTCGGTTCTTTTGCCCAATTTGTGCCATGTCATCTGTTAGGATGTCTCTTCGACCATGAAAAGACGTTGACGCCTTGGTAGGATTGGCATATACTGAAGAACATTAACTGGGATTTTGGTCTGCCTCTTCTCACCCATACTGTTGTCTACCACAAGATACCTGCAAGACTTGCAAATGGGACAATAGTCTAAGTGTGCATACTCCTTCCTAAATAAGGCACATCCTTTCTCACACGCATGTATCTTCTCATTGGGCATCTTATGTACACGAAGTATTTTATCCGTCTGGTAGAGGTTTGTAGGCATGACATGGCCTTTGGGTAGAAAGCATCCAAATAGTGTCATCATCGCGTCGTAGCATTCTCTTCCCAAGTTGAACCGAGCCTTCACAGCCATTACTTGTCCAATGGCATCCAGCTGACAAAGCTCAGTGTGCTTGTGGAGAGGACGTTTTGAAGACTCCAACATTTCATAGAAGGCCTTTGCAGATTCCTCCATCTCATTGTCCGAATCCCGAGCATCATCAAAGTGACCATCGCTGGTACCCTGGCCCAGCTCGCGTCGTGCCCTCACGAACCGGGACTGATGCACCCATTGGTCCCGGTTCGTAACAGAACCAGGATTAAATCTCTTTCATCGCGTGGACCAAAGCCCTGTTTTCTACTAGTGAATTATCGCGTTCACCCATGCGTAGCCATGTAAAGCCTCGGCCACGCTCAACCTCTTGCCCACCGGTCGAATAGAGGTGAGCAGGTTGGGTGCCCTCTGGGCTAGGGGCGGCCGTCTAGCCATGGCTCGAGCGAGAAGCTGGTTTTGAGCCCATCCCCGATCGTGCACCATAGCGCCACGAGACCAAGGCCTATGGCCTTTTCCGAGACGAAGACATCCAAGCTATTCTAGGGTTTGTCCAGTAGCGTCTTCTCTAGGCATAGCCAGCGTAGGCGTAGGGCTTGGTTCCGCAGTCGTAGATTGAGGACGCCCAACCCCCCGTACGACTTGGGAGAGCAGACGACATGCCATGCCACCAGGCACCATCCCCCTTGGCGTCCTCCACCCCTCACAAAAACATGCCCCTCCTTAGTTTGTCTATGCACTTGAAGAACCGCGGTGGTAGATCGAGGGCCATCATGTGGAAGATTGGCATTTGCGAGAGCTTGTAGTTCACCAAAGTCAGCCTGCCTGTCCGGCGAAGATGGGCAGCCTTCCAAGCTGGCAAGTGGGCCGCGATCCAGTCGACGAGAGGTTGGAGCTCGGTGCGGGTTAGGGCCCGGAGGGATAGGGGGAGGCCGAGGTAGGTGATCGGCAACATTTTGACGATGCAGCGAGCCACCACAACAATATCCTGAACGTCCTCCTTGCAACAACGAATCGTGGAGATCGAGCCCTTTGTAAAATTGCATCGCAGCACCCATGGCCTCTCCGAAGCACTCGATAATTTGCTTTGCCATGTCCATCTCGACGGCCAGCGGCCTGAGGAGTACGATGGCATCATCGGCATACAACAAGAGGCGATGGTAAACGATGTGTGCATGGAATGAGGAAAATACGCATGCGTCCTCCGCCTTCCGGAACATGGCCGTGAGGACATCGATCACGATGATGAAAATCAAGGGAGATACGGGATCCCCTTGGCACAGTCCCTTTCCGTGCCAGAATCTTTCGATGGCTGAACCATTGACGAGGACTTGAGTGCTTGCCATTGAGAGAAGCATGGAGATCTGCTGTTTCCACCGTGGGCCGAAACCATGATGGGCCAACACCTCTAGCATAAATTGCCATGATACACTATCAAATGCTTTGGCAATGTAAATTTTGAAGATGATGGCCGACACTTGCTTGCGATGCAAAGTACGAATGGACTAGTGGACTAGCATGAAGTTGTCCAAAATTGATCTGCCAGACATGAACGCGCTCTCATTTTGTCCACCAGCTTAGGGATCAATAGGGCAATCTCAATTGACATTGCCTTGGCATTGATTTTGGCGAACCTGTGTATGAGGCTGATGGGCCTAAAATCCTTGATGTCCACGGGCCCTTCCATCTTTGGCAGCAGTACGCTGTTACCTCGTTTAGCCTGTCCATCCCTCTACCATCCGCACCGTCGAAGGCCTGCATTTCTTAAAGGACATGCATGTCACCTAAAGGGGGGCTTGAACAAAGGGAATAAAACTAACGTTTAATTAGTCAAGCACAAAACCTAAAACAACTAGTCTCACCTATGTGCACCAACAACTTATGCTAGGCAAGATAAACAACTAAGTAATAGCAAGATATATAACAAGAAACAATATGGCTATCACAAAGTAAAGTGCATAAGTAAAGGGCTCGGGTAAGAGATAACCGAGGCACGCGGAGATGACGATGTATCCCGAAGTTCACACCCTTGTGGATGCTAATCTCCGTTCGGAGCAGTGTGGAGGCACAATGCTCCCCAAGATGCCACTAAGGCCACTGTAATCTCATCACGCCCTCGTACAATGCAAGATGCCGCGAGTCCACTGAGGGACCCTTGAGGGTGGTCACCGTACCCGTACAAACAAGGTTGGGGCAGTCTCCACAATTTAATTGAAGGCTCTGAAAAACACCACGAAGCTTCACCATAATGGATTGTGGCTCCGAGATGACCTCAAATGCTCAAGGCAATCTCCACTACCTAATTGGAGACCCCGACGCTTGCCAACTTTACACCACAATGATTGAGCTCCAAGGCACCACCAAGCTTCTAGGATGCCAAAGCACCCAAAAAGAACAAGCTCTAGGGTACCAAGCCCCCAGGAGTAATAAGCTTCTCAAACTTTACTTCCACGTATCACTGTCGGGGGGATAAACCCGAGTAGGCTAAAGGAGACAATGCAAAGTTTTAAAACATCGGGGGAATCGTCCCAGATACGCCATACCCCGTGAATCAATAAAGACAATCAAAGGAGTGAAGACAAAAGACCGTCCGGCTATTGGCTGGAGACCTGTCCGGCTGCCGGCTGGAGACATGTCCGGGTGCCGGCTGGAGACCTATTCCCCTGCCGGGTGGAGACCTGACCGGCTGCTGTCTGCCGGATGGGACCTGTCCGGCTGGAGACCCATTCGGCTGGAACCCGTCCGATTGGAATCTGCCGGGTGGAGACCCGTCCGGTTGGAACCCGTCTGGCTGGAGACCCCTCCAGCTGGAACCCGTCTGACTGGAGACCCGTCCGACTAGAACCCATCCGGCTGGAGACCCATCTTACTGGAACCCGTCCTACTGGCGACCTGTCCGGGTGGAGCCCCGCGAAGTCAATTGCAACGTCCCATCACACACGATGCGAGGACGCTCCAGCATGCATCACATGCGCCCCAGCATTCGACTATGCATCATTGTGCACCCATCACCTCCAACAGTGAAGTTAGGCCACGTGGGCAACTCTTTGTCCCATGGGCACCCAATGGCCTACTAGCAAGGTGCAAACCATAGACAACATTGTGCCAACCCTAGCTGATAACACATAATATGTAACTCCACCCTGCCCACCTTACACCCCCCTCCCATCATGTACATGTGTAACTATTGGCTTTATATATACATGCAGTAGGATTTTATCCTACTGTCTTACACTCAAAAAAAAATGGAAACACACACACATGAGGGGGAGGATTCTCCATGGTTCGCCCATTCTCTCATTCCCCACTCTCCAGGAGAAGAGGAGAGCTCACAACTTCCTTCTTCTTCCGCCAGACAGCTCAAGGAGCAACCTTGTACAACCATATACTCCATATACACCACACATGCAGGAGTAGGGGTGTTACCTACACACAAGGGCCCCGAACGTGGGTAAACCACCGCGTGTTGTTGCCAACCCGTTCCGGATCTCCACCGCGGCCTTGCTCTCACCTTTCTAAGCCATCCCTAGCATCTCTCGTGCAAAAATACCACGACAATTAGCACCCACCATGGAGCATGATGCTGCGGGAAGCACGGTCCGTGCGGGACCTTCTTCATCATCACCACAACGGTGCTCGGGGGCACGACACCAACACGCCCTGAGCAGTTGGGCAGGACGCCGAGCCTCCTGATTCGTCCAACTCCAATTTGCTCCAACGTGCCACCACCGCTCGGGATGGCGCGTCCCCGCCTTTGTCCCCGTCCGCCTTGCTCTCTTTTCTGTCTCTCCCCCAGGCTCCTCCTTGGGTAGGAGTCGAGCTCGGAACCTCGCCCGACGGCCAGGCTCGTCATCACCATCGCCGTAGTCAAGCCACAACACGTGGTGATGGCCTTTGTTGTGCGCCTATGCTGCGCACGCTGCCGTCGGCTCGCGACCTCCACTCCGCGCCACCGTGATGCTGCGGGCCACCCCGTGTCGTATTCTCCCGGCCGAGGGCTCAGGCCTGCTCCTCTCCATCTACTTGTTCCACCCACGCCCAGCCTCCACATGCAAGCTCGCGCCCGCTGCACTGGCACCGCGGGTGCCCGCCCACGCCTTCGTCTCGTCCCACAGTGCCCGCTGGCTCCACTGCTCCGCCCGAGACCGCCCCACGCACGCGCGGCTCCTTGGTGGCAACCCGCTTAGGCCTCGCCTCCTCCTGTGAGTTGGCTGGCCTCCGCGCGACCTCCGGCCTGCCCCATCACAGCGCCTGGACGACCTCCATGCGTCGGGCCACCTCCCGCTCCTCCTTGCGGTGACCGACCACGGGCTCGCGGCACCCATCCCGCGGCCAGCTCTCCTCAGCCGGCGGGTGGCTCGCGACGTGCACCGGCTGCACCCGCGGTCGCCCCGTTCCGCCCCTTCGTTCGCGCCCCTGCGGCCATGCATGCCTGACGCCGGCTTCCTCCCATGCTCCCGCATGCTGCACAGGTCCACCAGCGCAGTCCGAGCCCCTGCATGATCAGTCTCTGCGGTAATCACCTCGGGCCCACGCTCCGAGCGTGCTACCCTATCCTCCTGTGGACCGCACATGCCGGCTCAGCGATGCTCGCCGCCTGGCCCTCCTCCCACACCGGTTGCGTGCCCGCGCCGTCTCGTCGTGCCTCCTCGTCTCTATCCCGACCACCAGCCGACTCCGCCTCCTTGTGCCCGCGCGCACCGACTGACTCCCACTGCTGCGCCCCGGCACTGACTACCGCCTCTGGTTCCCGCTGCTGTGCCCCGCAACCAACTGCCGCTGCCGCTGCCCGGTGCTGACCACCGGCTTTGGTTCCCGTTGCTGTGCCCCGCAGCCGGCAGCAGCTAGCGCGGGCCGGTGCTGGCTGCCAGCTTTGGTCCCGGTGCTGCCCATAACATTTGGATGGCCTGCGCCTCCAGTGGTCCTGTGCGCCACCAGCCGCCCTCGCTCTCCCGCGGCTGCACCTCCGCGTCGCCGCTGGTCAACAGCCTCTGGCCGCCTCCCGCGTGCCAGATCGGCTGCACAGTTCCAACTTCATCCGGCTTCGCCTACTACGCCATAGGCGGCTCCTCCCCTGTGCCTATGCCATGCCCTGCCTCTCGCTCGTCCGCTAGCTGGCTCCGCCTCCCTGTGCCCCGCACGCCCCTAGCCCGATGCGGAAAAACAACGGCTGGACCGCCTGCCCAAAAGAGCCTGCTCCGAGTTAGAGTACTGTGCACTCCCTTATGCGGCCCACTCTCTTTCTAAGCTACACACCATATCACGGCTGTCCGGCTAGCAAAAGCAAAAGCCAAAGAGCCGAGGGAACACTAAATGACCCAAGGGGCTAACACGAGACTAATTCGACATTCCACCCGCATAAAACTTGCACGATCAAAGTTTAATATTTGATAAATCTGCACTGACTAACTTTCTCTCTTGCACCATCATCTTTGTGGTAAACCCCCATCGCATGTCCAACTGCCGAGCGGAACCTGTCTGGCTAGAATCCTGTCTGGCAGGAGCCCGCCGACTGCAAGAAAGCTACGCCGACTTCAGCCTGTCGCCATCGGCAGCCCTTTTGCAATATCAATAGCAAGAAGCCCCCGCACGACTCTCCAAGTCGCCCGGAGGCTCGGAGGCTACACCCAATGGGTGCGCTGGCACGCCCCCACTAGAAGAAAGCTACGCTCGCTGCAGCCCGCAGCCGGTCGCCATCGGCAACTTTTTTGCTACAACAACAGCAAGAAGCCTTCGCACAACTCTGCGAGTTTCCCGGAGGCTCAGAGGCTACACCCAGTTGGTGCGCTGGCGCGCCCCCACTAGAAGAAAGCCATGTTGGCCATGTAAGACTGAGAAAGAGGGCACAAGAAAAAATTGATAGCCGACCCGAATCTCGAAGGCTACACCCAGTGGGTGCGCTGGTGCACCCCCACTAGAAGAAAGCTGTTGTTGGACGCAGCGTGCAGCCGACCTCCATCGACAATCTCGGCAGGGACAACAGTAGCACTTCGCGCACAAGAGCCACCGTACTCCGCGTCCGTGCATGGTAGTGCCCCGCGCACAAGAGCTACTGGACCCCGCATCCATGCACGGTAGCACTTCACGTGCAAAAGCCACCTGGCTCCGCGTCCGTGCATGGCAGTGCCCTGGGCACAACATGCAGTGGATTCCGGGTCCACGCAAGGCAGCGCTCCGCGCGCAAGAGCCATCGGACTCCGTGTCCATGCATGGCAGTGCCGCACGCACAAGAGCCAGTGGACTCCATGTCCACGCACGGCAGCGCTTGGCGTGCAAGAGCCACTGGACTCCGCGTCCGTGCATGGCAGTGCCCCGCGCACAAGAGCGTGTGGATTCTGTGTCCAGACACGACAGCGCTTCGTGCGGAAGAGCAACCGGACTCCGCATCCGCGCATGGCAGCGCTTCATGCGCAAGAGCCATCGAACTCCGTGTCCACGCACGGCAGCGCTTCGCACACAAGAGCCAGCGGACTCCGTGTCCGCGCATGGCGGTTCCCCATGGACCCCGCGTCCGCGCCCGGTAGCGGTTCGCGTGCAGGAGCCGGCGGACTCCTCGCCCGCACATGGACATGTTTCAACACCGCAATTTTCTTTGACAACAACAAAAAGCCTCCGCTCGACTCTTCACGTCCCGCGGAGGCTCGGAGGCTACTGTCGGGGGGATAACCCCCGGGTAGGCTAAAGGAGTCAATACAATGTTTTAGAACACTGGGGGAATTGCCCCCGATACACCATACCCCGCGAATCAACAAAGACGATCAAAGGAGTGAAGACACAAGACCATCCGGCTGTGGGCTGGAGATATGTCCGGCTGCCGGCTGGAGACATGTCCGGCTGCCAGCTGGAGACATGTCCGGCCTGCTAGATAGAGACCTGTCCGGCTGCCGGCTGGAGACCTGTCCGCCTGCAAGCTAGAGACATGTTCGGCTGCCGGCTCGGACCTGTCTGGCTGGAGACCCGTCAGGCTGGGACCCGTCCGACTAGAGACATGTCCGGCTGGAGACCCGTCCGACTAGAGACCTGTCTGTGTGGAGTGTAGTGAAGTCAGCTGCAATGTCCCGTCATCCACGATGCGAGGACACCGTAGCCTGCATCATTGCGCCCAGCAGTCCAGTTTGCATTATTGCACACCCATCACCTCCAACAGTGAAGTTAGGCCACGTGGGCCACCTATTGTTTCCTGGGCACCCCTTTATAAGGTGACCGAGGGAGCCAGCCCACGAGCACACACACACGAGGGGGAGGATTCCCCCCTGGCGCCCCAATTCTCTCGTTACCCACTCTCCACGAGAAGAGGAGAGCTCACAACCTCCTTCTTCCTCCAGACAGCTCAAGGAGCAACCATGTACAACCATGTACTCCATATACACCACACATGCAACAGTAGGGGTGTTATCTCCACACGAGGGCCCCGAACCTGGATAAACCACCGCGTGTTGTTTCCCAACCCATTTCAGATCTCCACAGCGGCCTTGCTCTCACCTCTCTAAGCCATCCCTGGCATCTGTCGTGCGAAAATACCATGCCAATCACCGTGGAGAACTCAAACCTATGCACCAAATGCAATGGCAAGGGCATACGGAGTGACCAAGTCCTTCTTTCCCAAAGCCCTACACAACAACTAATGGTATGGAAGAAAATGAGAGGAAGGACGAAGAAGAACAAGAAGAACTCCAAGATCTAGATCCATGGGGTTCCCCTAACATAGAGGTTAAGTGATTGGTGGAAATGTGGATGTAGATCTCCTATCTCTTTTCTCTCAAGAGTAGGTAGAATCATTGGAGGGATTGAGAGTTAGCAAGCTCGAAGAAGGTCAAAAACGGGGGGCAAACACGGGCTCAACGGATAGGGACCATTGGGGAAGAAGCCCCCTTAACTAGGAAGGGAAAAATCCAACCGTTACCCCCTCAGCCCAACATGAGTGGTACTACTACTCCATGGAGCGGTACTACCGCTAGGCACAAGGTAGCAGTGAACAAGGGAGGCACAGACCGGTAGTACAGCCAGACCGGTACTGACGCTGCCGGGAGCGGTACTATCGATCATAAGAGGTAGTACCGCCACATATATCCGCTCATGGCCTACTTTAGACCTGACCAAAAATACAAAGGGGTCCTGGCGCGATAGCAACAAGCGGTACTACCGCCATGTACTACCGCTCTAGAAACCGCTCAGTCCGACACGAAAAGTCTTGAGACCCACGGGTAGCGGTACTAGCGAGCGGAACTGGACAAAGTACTTCCACCCGAAAGCAATACTACCACTGCTAGAGCGGTACTACCGATCATAAGAGGTAGTACCTCTCGAGGGAGCATTACTACCGCTTGGATCATTCCACGTAGACAACATGCAACATATGAAAAGCATGAATACCAGAACTGCCATCACTTTCGCATACGAGCTTCGAATTGAGGAAACTCAAGCTTGTTTGATTCAAGATGACAAGAAGAGGTAGTATAAATATGCCAATAATATAACCGGAAAACATGTGTGAGTGAAGAACCAGAAAAACTCGAACATCGAAAACATCATAGAAGATGCATATGGACTCCATTTTCGGAACTCGAGCTTGTCATAAAGATGACCATAAGCTCTAAAACTCGCAAAGAGAAACACCAAAAAAAGAACCAAGAAATATGATGCAAGGATGCAAATGGTATGAGCTCTCAAAAAATGATACGATTAAGCTACTCACTTGAGAGCCCCCTTGATAGTACGACAGTCTATCCTAAAATGGAAAACCTATAAAGGGCAAACCTATACCTTGCACATAGTCCACTTGAGCTAGATGATGACGATCTTGACTTCCTCAAGGAAGATCACCATTCCTGATTGCATTGGCTTGATGAAGACTACTTGATTGCTCCCCCATACTCACTAGGGCTGGGCGTACGATATAAACCGAAAATTTGGTTTCTACCAATTGGCATTCTTTATAATTCGGTTAGAAAAAATAGAAACTGAAAATGGTAGCTAAAAACTGCCAACTGAAAATTCGCTAACCCAATATTCAATGCGGTTTTTGGTTTTATACCGAAGCACCACCCTTTAACTGTCTCTACTAGGAGTGCTGCTACGACCTCTTTTATATAAGCAAAAATCCTGCCTCAATTCCTCAGTCGGGCGAGGTGGGACTAAAGGAATCAAATGGCCCGGTCAGGTGTTCGCATGATCACACGCGTGGGCACACACACCTGTCACCAAAAATCCAACTGAGCTGGGCCTAGCATGATTGCATGCATTTTGGTCATTTAAGGCCCACGTTATGTGAGATGGAGTGAGATGCACATGGTATGTGTTAGTGGGCGTATGTGGGGGCGTGACTCTTGGAGACATTGTTGTGTGCTTTAGCCTCCTTTTGGGTTATCCTAACGCTGAGTCACGTTATTCGGTTTTTTACTCAGTTAATTCAGATGAAAACCAAATGTACCAAATTCAGTTCGGTTAGTGAACAAAAAAACTGAATATTTCTGTGATGGTAGTAAAAACCAAAAATTTGGTTTATTCGGCTTTGGCACCGGTTCAGTTTTTGGTTCGTCGGTTTTTATGCCCACCCCTAATACTCACTACGGGTGAGCCACTCTTCAGCACATCTTCACAAGTCCATTGTCACCACAATGGATGGCAAGCTTCAAGCATGATATCTTTGTGATGCTCCACTTGAACTTGCACACCGCAATCTTGATGACGATCACCACTTGACGCCATCCTCCATGGGTTGTATGAGATCTTCCTATTGACGCAAGCCCATGGAAACACACCTAACCCCACATAGAACTCTCATGAAGACCATGGGTTAGTACACAAAGCATAATGGACAATGCTTGCCTACCATGAGATCACTTGATCCCTCTCGGTACATCTTGTATGCTTGTGTGTTGATCATCTTGATTCACTCTTTGACTTAGTCTTGATCAACCTTGTGTCTCTCTGACCAATCTTTGGATAAAACCTTGAGCACCACCTTGGTCATCATATAAACTCCTTGAAACCAACAGATGGACCTCAAGAAGTGCTTATGGACAAATCCTTCGTATATAACTCCATGCAACCATTACTCCATAGGGATTGTAATCAATTACCAAAACCACATGTGGAGAAATATGCTCTAACAACTGCCTCAATCACCACCTCTTTGATGATGGCCTAGCAGGCTTGCTAGAATCTTGTAGTGTACTGATACGTCTCCAACATATCTATAATTTTTTATTGTTGCACGATGTCATATTATACATCTTGGATGTTTTATGATCATTCATCGCAACTTTATATCATTTTTGGGACCAACCTATTGACATAGTGCCTAGTTCTAGTTGCTATTTTTTCCTTCATAGAAAATCAATATCACATGAAGTCCAAATGCCACAAAAATTTACGGAGATTTCTTTGGACCTGAAGGAAACTTGGGAGCCAAGGAGGATCACCACACGAAGCCCAGGAAGCCCACTAGGCACCAGGGCACGCCCAGGGAACCTGGTGTGGCCTGGTGCCTAATGGGGCCCTCGGGCGCCTCCTCCGCTGCCTCTGAGCTCTATAAATACCCCAATATTCAGAAAACCCTAGGGGAGTCGATGAAAAATCGATTCATCCACCGCAATTTCTAGAATCCATGAAATCCAATCTAGAGGTTGTGCCGGAGAGGAACACGATCACGGAGGGGTTCATCATCCTCATTGGTGCTCCTGTGATGATACGTGAGTAGTTCATATTAGACCTACCGGTCTGTAGGCAGTAGCTAGATGCCTTTCTCTCTCGTTTTGTTTCTTGATACAATGGTCTCTTTGATATCCATACGATGTAACTTTTTCTTTTGCGATGTGTTTGTTGGGACCTGATGAATTATGAGTTTATGATCAGATCTATGAAATCATATTCATGCTTGATTATTATGGCCTCGTGTTTCTTCTTTGATATCTCATTTTTTTGGCCAATTTGATCTTTTATCTTGCAATGGGAATAGGTGCTTTGTGATGGGTTCGATCTTGCGGTGCTCAATCTCGGTGACAGAAAGAGACATGACATGCATGTATCGTTGCTATCAAGGATAAAACGATGGGGTCTATTCCTACATGAATAGATCTTGTCTACATCATGTTATCATTCTTATTACATAATTTGTGCCAATGTACTTGATAGTAGGTTGGTGATACTCCCCGGCAATGGCACCTGAAATCCTTCCTGATACTTGTGATCTACGTTGGGTTTTCCACAAAGAGGATAAGGTGTTGCAGCATAGTATCGATAAGAATTTCCCTTAGTGATAACCAAGGTGATCGAACCAATAGGAGTAGCATGCAACCCCCATCTTCAGTGTGTGCACACAAAAGAGCACACACTTGCACGCAACACGGGCTAGACGGTTGTCAATCCCCTTGAACTTGTTACTTGAAAGCGACACGTAGTGATAGATAGATAGTTTAAATATGTTAAATATAAAAGGTAAATACAAATAATAAAAGGCAACAAGGTGTTTAGAGTTTTTATAAATATATTTGTGAGCAGACCCGGGGGCCATAGTTTTCGCTAGAGGCTTCTCTCTCGTAGAAAGCATACGGTGGGTAAACAATTTACTGTTGGGCAATTGATAGAAAATCACTTAGTTGTGCAATATTTATTCATGACAATGATCACACATATAGGCATCACGTCCGCAAGAAAATAGACGGACTACTGTCTGCATCTACTACCGTTACTCCACCCATCGACCACTATCCAACATGCATCTAGAGTATTAAGTAAAAATAGAGCAATGCTCGGAGGATAATGACATGATGTAGACAAAGTAAATCCAATTAATATGAATGAACCCCATTGTTTTACTCTTAGTGGCACGAATAATACGTGACATATCCCTTTCTTTCACTGGGATTGAGCACCACAAGATTGAACCCACTACAACGCACCTCTACGACTTAAGATAAATCAATCTAATTGGCCAAACCATATCGATAGATCAGAGAGAATTATGAAGCTACCATAATCGTGCATATAAGAATTCAGAGAAGACTCAAATATTATTCATGAATAATCTTAGCATAAACCTACAATTCATCGGATCCCAATAAATGCACCGCACAAGAGCAATTACATAAGGTAGATCACAGCGGGAATCACGGTGATCTTGGCAATGAAGAACATAGAGAGAGAGAGATATCCATCTAGGTACTAACTACAAACCCATAGGTCTGTGGTGAACTACTCACGCATCACCATGGGACCAACAAGGTTGATGTAGAGGCCCTCCGTGATTGATCCCCCCTCGAGCATGGCACTAGTGGAGGTCTCGAGATGGACACACTACAGAACAAAAATTTGCAGCTACGGAAAAAGTGTTTCGTGAGGCTTCCTAGGGTTTTTGGAATATATGTTAATTTATAAGCGAGAGAATGAGGGTTGGAGAGCTGGGAGGTGGCCTCAAGCCATCAAGGCGTGACCACCACCTAGGCGCACCCTGTTGGCTTGGGGGCACCCCGTGTGCCCTCTGATCTTCCTCCAAAGCTTCCAAGTGATTTGGTCTAGAAAAAACCATCAAAACATTTCGGGGTATTTGGACTTCGTTTGGTACGGTATTTCAAAAAATCCGAGAACATGCGGAAATATCAACTTGCACTTGGCATTGGGTTAACAGGTTAGTGCTAAAAAATAATATAAATCAACAAGCAAATGCCAAAAAAGCATCTAGAATGATAATATAATGGCATGGAACAATAAAAAATTATAGATACGTTGGAGACGTATCATTACTATAGTTGGGTCATATGGTGATCTTGCCTCTCTATCTTGTTGTGCTGAATTGAGTTTTTCCCTTTGAAGTTTTGTTATGTTTGATTGCATATTGGATTTTAGATCACATGATGTATGCCTTGAATGTGGATACCCGTGGTGACAATGGGGTCTTCTATTGATTCATTTGATATATGTTTTGGTAATCAACTTACGGATTCCCGTGGCGACATTGGGCGTAATCTATGCATATGGGTTGATACACGTTCTTGTCCTACTTTCTCCAACAGAAATCTTGGGTTACTCTTTGAGGTTCTTTGTGTGGATTCAATATGATGAACGTGGAATTGTTCGATTCATGTCGAATAGTCAACTCACGGATACTTGTGGCGACACTGTAGTATTTAGGTGACATTAGAGTTAATTGATGCGTATCATAGGTGTTATTCCAGTATGAACTCTAGGGATTTTTGTGACACTTATATGGATGGATTAATAGATTGATCGGAAAGGATAACTTTGAGGTGGTTTTACTACCTACAATAATTTCATCTCATGTTCTCTGCTAGATAGGAACTTTCGAGTGATTCTTTCTCGCACATTGAGGGATAGTTATACGATTCAATTATGTTAGCAATGTTGGGAGATGATACTAGTGAAAGTATGATCTCCGGGCCTTGTTTGCATGCATTGAAATAAAAAAATCTCGTTGTTTTCCACTTGCTACCTTGCTATTTTTATAATTTCAGGTTACAAAAACCTACATCTACTATCCATACTACACTTGTATCACCATCTCTTCACCGAACTAGTGTACCTATACAATTTACCATTGTATTGGGTGTGTGCGGACACAAGAGATTTCATTTATTTCATTGCAGGGTTGTTTGAGAGAGACCATCTTCATCCTACACCTCCCACTGATTGATAAACCTTAGGTCATCCAGTTGAGGGAAATTTGTTGCTGCCCTACAAAGCTCTACACTTGGAGACCCAACAACATCTACAATAATAAAGTTGTGTAGTAGTCATTAAGGCCGATCACCAATAAGGCGAAGGCCAGCCATTTGTCTGAGCCGACGAGGCCAGACATCTTCATCATCAAACATCAACAAGTTAGCAGAATACGACAAAGCATCACCAGAGCAAAGGATGTACCTCTCCAGCCTTGAATTCCACAAGACATCACCATTGTCCACACCGAGCACTTGGAGAATACGTGACTTGAAGATGATGACCGTTGCAGCATGTTAGTGGAAGGTGGCCCACGACTTTGACTTGCAGACGTAATTAATTGGAAGCCTTCCCACAAGACATGACTATTGTCCACACCGAGCACAAGCAGAAGACAATACTTGAAGATGATAACCGTTGCAGCATCTTAATCGAAGGTGGCTGATACGTCTCCAACGTATCTATAATTTTTGATAGTTCCATGCTATTATCTTGTCAAACTTTGGATGTTTTCTATGTCTTTTATATCTTTTTTGGGACTAACTTATTAACTCAGTGCCAAGTGCTAGTTCCTTTTTTTCCGTGTTTTGACCCTTTTCAGAGGAGGATTTTAAACGGTGTCCAAACGGAATAAAACTTCCAAAAATATTTTTTCCAGAACAGAAGATACGCGCCAGACTTGAGAACCAAGGCAGGGGCCAGCAGGGGACCCCACAAGCCCACTAGGCACGGCCAGGGGGGCCCGCGCCTAGCAGGCTTGTGGGCCCCCTGTGGCACGTATACCCTACCTCTTCCGCCTATAAATTCAGAAAAATTCCAAAACTGCGCGAGAGATCCACGAAAATACTTTCCCGCCGCCGCAAGCTTCTGTCTCCGCAAGATCCCATCTAGGGCAAGTTCTGGTGCCCTTCCGGAGGGGGGATTCGGATATGGAGCACTTCTTCATCAACACCATGACCTCTCCGATGATGCGTGAGTAGTTCACCATAGACCTTCGGGTCCATAGCTAGTAGCTAGATGGCTTCTTCTCTCTCTTGGATCTTCAATACAAAGTTCTCCATGATCTTCATGGATATCTATCCGATGTAATCTTCTTTGCGGTGTGTTTGTCGAGATCCGATGAATTATGGATTTATGATCAGATTATCTATGAATCTTATTTGAGTTTTTTCTGATCTCTTATATGCATGATTTCATATTCTTGTAATTCTCTTCGAGTTGTGGGTTTTGTTTGGCCAACTTGATCTATGATTCTTGCAATGGGAGAAGTGCTTGATTTTGGGTTCATACCGTCCGGTGACCTCTCCCAGTGACAGAAGGGGCAGCGAGGCACGCATCATGTTGTTGCCATCAAGGGTAAAAAGATGGGGTTTTCATCATTGGTTTGAGTTTATCCCTCTACATCATGTCATCTTGCTTAAGGCGTTACTTTGTTCGTCATGAACTCAATACACTAGATGCATGCTGGATAGCGGTCGATGTGTGGAGTATAGTAGTAGATGCAGAGAGTATCGGTCTACTTGTCTCGGACATGATGCCTATATGTATGATCATTGCCTTAGATATAGTCATGACTTTGCGCGGTTCTATCAATTGCTCGACAGTAATTTGTTCACCCACCATATTATTTGCTATTTTGAGAGAAGCCTCTAGTGAACACTATGGCCCCCAGGTCTACTTCACACCATATTTTCAGCCTTACACTTTTACTTCGTTACACTTTCCACCTTCAGATCTCACTTTGCAATCAATCTTGAAGGGATTGACAACCCCTTTATAGCGTTGGGTGCAATCTCTTTTGTGTTTGCGCAGGTACTCTGGACTTGGCGCGATTCTCCTACTGGATTGATACCTTGGTTCTCAAACTAAGGGAAATACTTACTCCTCCTGTGCTGCATCACCCTTTCCTCTTCAAGGGAAAAACCAACGCAAGCTTAAGAGGCAGCAGAAACATTTCTGGCGCCGTTGCCGGGGATTTATGTCGCCGTAGCAGAAGGATTTCTGGCGCCGTTGCCTGGGAGGATCAAGTCAATAACTCATCCAAGTAAGTGTCGCAAACTCATCTCTTGCATTTACTTTTTTGCCTCTCGTTTTGCTCTCCCCCACTTCTGAAAAACAAAAATTTACAAAAATATTTGCCTTTTTCGTTTGCCTTTTTCCTTCGCCCTTTTCTCTCGCTTGCTTTCTGTTCTCTTCTGTGCTTTCTTGGTTGCTGAAGTCACCATGACTGAAAACACCAAACTTTGTGACTTCTTGAATACTAATAATAATGACTTTATTAGTACTCCGATTGCTCTCGCCACTAGTGCGGAATCATACGAAATCAATGCTGCTTTGCTGAATCTTGTTATGAAAGAGCAATTCTCCGGCCTTCCTAGTGAAGATGCCGCATCCCATCTTAATACCTCCATTGAGCTTTGCGATATGCAAAAGAAGAAAGATGTGGATAATGATGTGATTAAATTGAAGTTTTTTCCGTTCTCGTTGCGAGATCGAGCAAAAACTTGGTTTTTGACTTTGCCCAAAAATAGTATTGATTCTTGGAACAAGTGCAAAGATGCTTATATATCCAAGTGTTTTCCGCCGGCTAAGATTATCTCTCTCCATAATGATATCATGAATTTTAAGCAACTTGATCATGAACATGTTGCACAATCTTGGGAGAGAATGAAATTAATGATTAGAAATTGTCCCACTCATGGCTTGAGTCTTTGGAACATTATACAAATCTTCTACACTGGCTTGAATTTCGCTTCTAGAAATATCTTGGACTCTACCTCAGGTGGAATGTTCATGGAAATCACGTTAGAGAAGCCACAAAACTCCTAGAGAATATCATGACGAACTACTCTCAGTGGCACACTGAAAGGTCACCTACTAGTAAAAAGGTACACGCTATTGAAGAAATTAACTCGTTAAGTGCTAAGATGGATGAGTTAATGAATTTGGTTGCTAGTAGAAGTGTTGCTTTAGATCCTAATGACATGCCCTTGTCTTCCTTGATTGAGAGTAGCAACGCTAGCTTGGACGTTAATTTTGTTGGTAGGAATAATTTTGGCAACTACAATGCTTTTAGAGGAAACTATGTTCCTAGGCCTTTTCCTAGTAACCCCTCTAATAACTTTGGCAACTCCTACAACAATACTCATGGAAATTACAATAGATTACCCTCTGATCTAGAGAGTAATATCAAAGATTTATCAACTCACAAAAGATTTTCAATGCGTCCATAGAGGAAAAACTACTCAAAATTGACGATTTGGCTAGGAGCGTTGATAGAATGTCTAGTGATATTGATGCTTTGAAACTTACATGTGCTCCTCCCAAGATCAATATGGATGAAACTTTGAAAGCTATGTGTGTTTCCATGAGTGAAAGCAAAGAAAGAACCGCCCAAATTCGTGCTAGACATGAATGGCTTAAAAGGGCGTGTTCTAGTGATAAGAATTACGAAGATCTTAAAGTGCTTGGTTTGACTCCCGCTGAATCTTTGTTTTCTTGTGTCAAACCTAATGATAATGGGGCTGGATATGAATCCACTTTGGTTGAAAAACGCCCCAATGATTCGGAGTCCATCTATGATGCTAAAAGCATTGAAAGTGGAGTAGAAGATATTAAAACCTTGAGTAGTAATGGAATTACTACTTTGGATTTCAAGGAATTCAATTATGATAGTTGCTCCTTGATTGAATGCATTTCCTTGATGCAATCCATGCTAAACTCTCCACACGCTTATAGCCAAAAGAAGGCCTTTACCGATCATATCGTCGAAGCTATGATAAAATCTCTTGAAGAGAAACTTGAATTGGAAGTTTCTATCCCTAGAAAGCTTCATGATGAGTGGGAACCTACTATCAAAATCAAAATCAAAAACTATGAATGCAACGCTTCGTGCAATTTGGGTGCTAGTGTTTCCGCGATTCCAAAGTCTTTATGTGATGTTCTGGGTTTTAATGAGATTGAGGAGTGTTCTCTTAATTTGCATCTTGCGGATTCTAATGTCAAGAAATCCATGGGAAGGATCAATGATGTTCTTATTATTGCAAATAGGAACTATGTACTCGTGGATTTCATTGTGCTTGACATTGATTGCAATCCTACATGCCCTATTATGCTTGGTAGACCTTTCCTAAGGACTATCGGTGCTATCGTCGATATGAAGGAAGGGAATATTAGATTTCAATTTCCTTTAAAGAAGGGCATGGAGCATTTTCCTAGAAAGAAAATAAGATTGCCTTATGAATCCATGATGAGGGCTACTTATGGTTTGAGCACCAAAGACGACGATATGTGATTCTATCGCCTTATGCCTAGCTAAGGGCATTAAACAATAGCGCTTGTTGGGAGGCAACCCAATGAATTCATCTTTTTCTTTCTGTTTTGTTGCATCCACACTATCATAATTCTGTTGTGATAGTGTCTTTAGTGTTTCTTTTTGTGTTTGAGCCAACCAAAACCTTTATGACTAGTCTTGGTGATGGTTGTTTGATCCTGCTGGAAAAAGACAGAAACTTTTCGCTCACGAGATTATTTTTCATTTTTATTCATAAAGAGCTTTTGAGTTGATTCTTTTTTCTTATGGTTGATATGCCTTTTTCCCAGGAAGTCGTAATTATTCAGAATTTATGAGGTACTAGAAGTGTACGAAGTATACATATTGCTACAGACTAGTATGTTTTTGACAGATTTTGTTTTGTTGAGTTGGTTGCTTGTTTTGATGAAACTATGGATAGTATCGGGGGTACTAGCCATGGAAAAGTGAGAATACAATAATCTAACACCAATATAAATAGAAATCAAGATTTCTACAGTACCTAAAGAGGTGGTAGTTTGTTTTCTTGTGCTAATGTTATCACGAGTTTTTGTTTAAGTTTTGTGTTGTGAAGTTTTCAAGTTTTGGGTGATGTTCTCATGAACAAAGGGATAAAGAGTGGAAAGAGCTCAAGCTTGGGGATGCACAAGGCATCCCAATACAAATTCAAGGACACCAAAAAGCCTAAGATTGGGGATTCCCCGGGAAGGCATCCCCTCTTTCGGCTTCAATCCATCGGTAACATTACTTGGTGCGATATTTTTATTTACCACATGATATGTGTTTTGCTTGGAGCATCTTGTATCGTAGCAGTCTTTTCTTTTTGTTTTCATAATCATCCTTGCTACACACCTTTTGAGACAGACATGCACTCATCGTGAATTTGCTAGAATGCTCATTGTGCTTCACTTATATCTTTTGAGCTAGACCATTTTGCTCTATGGACTTCACTTAGATCTTTTAGAGCACGGCGGTGCGTGACTTGGTAGTTGGTTTGTGCTACGAAAGTAGTCCCAAAGGTGATAGGTACCCAAAGAGGATACAATAAAACCTCCATCTTCATGTGCATTGAGTATAAAGAGAAGTTTTGATTCCTCTCAATTAGTTTTGAGACGTGGATTTGGTAATATTAAGAGTTATGTTAGTAGGGTGTTTTGAATCTAGAAATACTTGTGTTGAGGTTAGTGATTCCCGTAACATGCACGTATGGTGAACCACTATGTTAGGAAGTCGGAGCATAATTGATCTATTTATTGTCATCCTTTGTGTTGCGGTCGGGATCGCGCAATGGTTAACACCCACCAACCCTTCCCCTAGGAGTTTGTGTTTAGCACTTTGTTTTGATTACTAATAAAAACTTTCGCAACAAGTATGTGATTTCTTGATGAGTAATGTGAGCCATGGCATAGATGCACTTTCACCTTCCACCATTGCTAGCCTCTCTAGTGTCGCGCAATTTTCGCCGGTGCACAAACCCACCATATGCCTTCCTCAAAACAGCCACCATACCTACCTACTATGGCATTTTAATAGCCATTCCGAGATATATTGCCATGCAACTCCCACCGTTTTGTCTCATAACTTGTGCCTTCACTCTCATATTGCCTTTGCATGATCTTATCCCGGTACACTGCCGGATGCATTTCCTATAGTCATCATCGTTCTAAGCTTTGAGCTGTGATTAAATAAAAGTGTGATGATCATCATTATTAGAGCATTGTCCCATGTGAGTAAATAAGAAAAGAGGCCAAAGAGCCCAAATAAAAAAAGGAGAAGAGAAAAAAACAGAGGCCAAAGAGCCCAAATTAAAAAAAGGGAGAGAAAAAGAGAGAAGGGACAATGCTACTATCTTTTTCCACACTTGTGATTCATAAAAGCACCATGTTCTTCATGATTGAGAGCTGATACTTCTCCATCGTATCTACTTTTCCAAACTCCTTTGGCCTTGTTTTGGACTCTAATTTGCATGATTTGAATGGAACTAACCCGGACTAGCGTTGTTTTCAGCAGAATTGCCATGGTGTTGTTTTTGCGCAGAAATAAAAGTTCTCAGAATGACCTGGATATTTACGGAGAATTTTTGTGGAATATATAAAAAATACTGGCGCAAGAATCAACGGAGGAAGTGGAGCGTGGAGCCCACAAGCCCACCAGGCGCGGCCCCCCTGGCCACGCCTGGCACGCTTGTGGGCCCCATGGTGCTCCACCGCCTCCAATCTCAGGTCTATTTAGCCTCTTTCGTCCGGAAAAAAATCAAGGAGAAGAGTTCATCACATTTTACGATACGGAGGCGCCGCCACCTCCTGTACTTCCTCTGGAGGGCAGATCTGGAGTCCGTTTTGGGCTCCAGAGAGGGGAGATCGTCGCCATCGTCATCATCAACCTTCCTTCGTCGCCAATTCCATGATCCTCTTCACCGTTCGTGAGTAATCTCATCGTAGGCTTGCTGGACGGTGATGGGTTGGATGAGATCTATCATGTAATGGAGTTAGTTTTGACGGGGATTGATCCCTAGTATCCACTATGTTCTGAGATTGATGTTGCTACTACTTTGCCATGCTTAATGCTTGTCACTAGGGCCCGAGTGCATGATTTCAGATCTGAACCTATTATGTTGTCGCCATATATGTGAGTTCTTGATCCTATCTTGCAAGTTGTAGTCACCTACTATGTGTTATGACCCGGCAACCCCGGAGTGACAATAGCCGGAACCACTGCCGGTGATGACCATAGTATGAGGAGTTCATGTATTCACCAAGTATTAATGCGTTGGTCCGGTTCTTTATTAAAAGGAGAACCTTAATATCCCGTAGTTTCCATTAGGACCCCGCTGCCACGGGAGGGATGGACAATAGATGTCATGCAAGTTCTCTTCCCTAAGCACGTATGACTACATACGGAATACATGCCTACATTACATTGACGAACTGGATCTAGTTACATATCTCTACGTGTTATAACTGTTACATGATGAATAGCATGCGGCGTAATCATCCATCACCGATCCAATGCCTACGAGTTTTTCCTACTAGTCCTTGCTATGTTACTTTGCTGGTACTGTTACTCTGTTGCTACTGCTGTCACTTTGCTGCTACTAGTTACTGTTGCTACTATTGCTATCACACTACTCTGCTACTGATACTTTGCTGCAGATACTAAATCTTTCGGGTGTGGTTGAATTGACAACTCAACTGCTAATACTTGAGAATATTCTTTGGCTTCCCCATGTGTCGAATCAATAAATTTGGGTTGAATACTCTACCCTCGAGAACTGTTGCGATCCCCTATACTTCTGGGTTATCAAGACTATTTTCTGGCGCCGTTGCCGGGGAGGCAGAGCTATATTCTCTGAGTCACTTGGGATTTACGTCTGCTGAACACTATGAGGAATCTGAAAGATCCAAGAACTAAAGTCTTGCCCTCAACTACGAGGACAGGTAAGGAACTGCCATCTAGCTCTGCACTTGATTCACCTTCAATTATGAGTAAGTTTGCAACACCACCTCGTGCTAGAAATCTTGATATGTCGCATGTGCTTGATGATGCTACTTCTGCTGCCCATGATGCTTATGATGATGCTATGCATGATACTACTTTGCCACTAGATGCATTCCTTGATGCACAAATTGCTAGAGTTGCTGCTAGATGTGATGATACTTCTGAAACTGCTGATACTATTGAAGTAGAACATGCTATTTTTCCTGTTAGAACTAGCTCTCCTAGATATGAATTGCCTGATTTGCCTAAGTGTTATGTTATGGAGGGAGAGATAGCTGAGGACTTTCTTGCTTGTAAGGATAGCTATGATGTTGAGAAATTACTTCACAAGTGGAACGAATTTTTTTTGAACGCTAGGATGAAATACGACCCGAAGTTTGCTACTTCGCCTATCTTTGTGACCAATAAGGATTATGAATTCTGTGTCGACCCTGAGTTAATCACTCTGGTCGAATCTGATCCTTTTCACGGTTATGAGTCTGAAACGGTTGTAGCCCATCTTACCAAACTGCACGATATAGCCACCCTATTCACTAGCGAGGAAAAGATCCTCCACTACTATATCCTCAAGCTGTTTACTTTCTCACTAAAGGATGATGCTAAGACCTGGGTCACTTCTCGTGCTCCTGGTTGTGTGCGTAGCCCCCAGGATATGATCTACTACTTCTCCGAGAAATATTTCCCTGCCCATAAGAAGCAAGCTGCCTTGCAGGTAATATACAACTTTGCGCAAGTCGAAGAAGAGAGTCTCCCACAAGCTTGGGGGAGCCTCGTCCAGCTACTCAATGCTTTGCCTAATCACCCTCTTGAGAAGAATGAAATACTTGATATCTTCTATAATGGACTTACCGATGCTTCTAAAGACCACCTAGATAGTTGTGCTGGTTGTGTTTTTAGGGAACCAACCGTAGAACAAGCTGAGATCCTATTGAATAATATCTTGTGCAATGAGAATGCTTGGACTATTCCCGAACCACATCCTAAGCCAACTCCGAAGAAAAGAGGTATTCTATTCCTCAGTCCTGAAGATATGCAAGAAACTAAGAAATCTATGAAAGAGAAAGGCATTAAATTTGAAGATGTCAAAAATCTACCACCTATTGAAGAGATCTATGGTCTTGATAACCCGATATAGGTAGTAGAAGTAAATTCTCTGCGTAGATTCAATGAGAGTGATATTCCTTTTGATAAACCTGCTAGCTTATTCCTGGAAGAATTTGATAACTTTGTTGCCAAACAACAGAGTTTAAATGATTATATTAGCAGACAATTGGAACAGAATGCTCGTATGCTTAGTCATTTAAGTGCTTGTGTGGACAGAAACGTCAATGATCTTAAGGTCCTGAGTAAACATGCCTCTATGGTTACTACTAAAGTAGAACAAGTACTTAAATCTCATACTGACTTGCTCAATGTGTTGAATGACAATTCTGTCAGAGTCGTCACTAGAGGTGGTAGAATGACCCAGGAACCTTTGTATCCTGAGGGTCATCCTAAGAGAATTGAACAAGATTCTCAAGGAGTTAGCACTGATGCACCTAGTCAGCCTAGAAAGAAGAAGAAAGATGATAGGAACTGGCACGCGAGCAACCCTGTTGCTGCTACACCTGAGAGTCCAAACAATGTCTCTGTCTCTAATGCTGAAACACAATCTAGTGATGAACATGAGCCTAATGATAATATCAATAGTGATGTTCATGATGATGCTCAACCTAGCAATGATAAGGATGTGGAGATTGAACCAGTTGATCTTGATAACCCATAGCCTAAGAATAGAAGATACGATAAGAACGACTTCACTGCTAGGAAGCATGGTAAAGAAAGGGAACCATGGGTTCAGAAACCCATGCCCTTTCCTCCCAAACCATCCAAGAAAAAGGATGATGAGGATTTTGAGCGATTTGTTGAAATGATTAGACCTGTCTTTCTGAAATGCGTTTGACAGATATGCTCAAAATGTCTCTGTATGCTAAGTACATGAAGGATATTGTGACTAATAAGAAGAGGATACCTGAGGTTGAGATTTCCACCATGCTCGCTAATTATACCTTCAAGGGTGGAACTCCTAAGAAACTAGGTGATCTCGGAGTGCCCACTATACCTTGCTCCATTAAAGAAAACTACGTTAGAACTGCTTTATGCGACCTTGGAGCTGGTGTTAGTGTTATGCCTCTCTCTCTTTATCGTAGACTTGAACTGGATAAGTTGACACCACTGAAATCTCTCTACAAATGGCCGACAAATCAACTGCTTCCCTATCGGCATTTGCAAGGATGTGCCTATTGTGGTTGCGAACTTTACTGTCTTAACAGACTTTGTTATTCTGGATATTCCCGAGGATGATGCCATGGCGGTCATCCTCGGAATACACTTTCTAAACACTGCAGGGGCTGTTATTGATTGCAACAAAGGCAATGTCACTTTCCATGTCAACGGTAATGAGCATATGGTGCACTTTCCGAAGAAACAATATCGAGTACATTGCATTAATGTTATCAAAAAAACTTCATTGATTCTTATTGGGAGCTTTGAATGCCCTATACCTACTGTCAAGATGAAGTATGATTTGATTGTTGGGGATATGCACATTCCCACTTAGGTAACTTAGTGACTATTCGAAAATTCTCCGTCTTCTTTTGCGATTCGAAAAAGTTTGTCAAGGAGACTTGATCAACCTCATTGACGAATTTATTTCGATGACCATGAGATGGATGAATCGAGGAGTCACAAACCTCTGTTCCAAGCTTTCACCTTCGGTTGCTTAGAAGAAAAATGATAGATTAGCTTTAGTTTTCCCTGTTTTCTGCTTTTACCATCCCGCAGAAAAGTACCCCGAAAATAAAAGTTCTCCGAATGTCCTAAAAATCAAGTATGATTTTTTCTGGAATTTTTGAAAAATACTAAGACGGAGAGCTAGTCAGGGGGCTGCACCAGTGGGCCACAAGCCCTGGAGGTGCGGGCACCCCCCTCGCCATGCCTACCAGGCTTGTGGGGCCCACGTGTACCCCCTCCACTCATTCTAGCTCCCATATGCTTCTCCTACCTCCAGAAAAAATCGTTTCGCAGCTCAAACCCGTGTTCTTGCTCTTCTTGCTGGGATTTTCGATCTCCTTGTGCAAAGCACCATTCACCAAGCTATTTTGGAGAAATTGCTCCTTGGTATGTGACTTCTCCATTTGTCCAATTAGTTTTTGCTCTAGTGCCTTATACTTCGCGTATTTTTGCTGCCTTGGTGACCTTGTTCTTGAGCTTTGCATGCTAATTTTAGCTGGTCCCAAGTAGTTTTGATGCGTTATATGGCCTCTAGGCACATGTCGGAGTAGTTGCTATGAGTTTCCTTGAGCCTTGTTCACTTTTCCTTAGAGTCACTGAAAATTTCAGAAAAGGAAGATGTTCAGGAGAAACTATCATGGTGGTTCCTCAAGCAAGAGGGGTCCCCGTCTCGCGATTCGGGAGCCCGATCCTTACCAACAGAGGAAGGTACAGGCACAACCATGTGAATGGCCTTCTGATGAATTCATGATTGACCCAGGTTTCAAAGACGAGTTTGATACACTTGTTCACAACGTCAGACTCGAAGAATTCATCTCCGATAAATGTGAACAGTATGTTACTCTCACTGCCTCTTTTGTTCGTAGATTCAAATTTTCAGTTGGCTGTGATACATATGTACTATTTGATCTCTATGACAAATCGTATACCTTTACATGATTTCAATAGAATTTGCAAGATACCTGTTTGGGGTAGTCTCAATGATCCTCCTAAATCTTCGGTTAGAGATTTTTTCTCTAGTATAACTGTTGGAGAAACTAGAGATATTACGCAGGCTACCATGGGGAGCATTCATTTTGCTGCCTTGCATTACTTTGCCCTCTTTCATAGGTAGATGCATTAACGGAAGATTGAGCATTGTCACCTCTGCGCACCTGACCTTAGTATCCTTAAGAGCGTAGTAACAGGTGATAAAAGTTTCAACATGGGAGCTATAATAGCAAGGAGGCTGAATAATAATGCTAATGAAGGGGATTTCTTTGGTGGGATCTATGCCACTCGCATAGCAAATTTTCTTGGAGTACCCATCCGCGAAGGAGACCCCCTGCTCCATACAGCTTTCCTTGATCGCACCGCTTTGACACGCTATCAGTTCCTTGAGAGGGATGATGAATCCCTCCTATACCAGTTAATGTTTAACCGACAATGTGTTTTCCATATTACCCTTCCTGCTCCTGCCTTCTTTGACTTTCACGTAAAATGGAGATATTACATAACCAGAGGAGAGGCAGAGGAGTATGTGAGGGAGGCAAAGGCTGCTCGTCTCTGTGAGGCAGCTATTCAGGCAGTGGCTGCAACGCTCTCGTACAACCCCCATTATGATTTTGGGTATCGCCCGGACCATCCATGGGAGTAGACCAACTTAGGCCAATAGCCTAAGCTTGGGGGAGTACGTGTTTCTCACCGACTTTATATTCTTGCTTACGCTTTCACTTTGTTAGTCTGTGTTCACACTTTGCCACTGTATCATCCATGCTAGTTTATTTCTTTTTCTCGTTTTCTTTTCGTGTGTTTGTCTAGTTTGAGAAAAACCCAAAAAGATTGTCTTGTTCTTCTTTTGCTTGTTGGGAGCTTTCCCGTGTAAATAGTTTTCTTTTTCTTTGGGTCAAGGTAGAAGACCATGGTTACAATGTTTAGTGGCTCTCGCATGCTTATCTGTTTATCTATCAAAGAGCCATATTACTTTGTCTTCTCCTTTGTGTTTGCCTGCAGATTCCAGCTTAGTCCAATGCACGATCACTCTTATTATTGTTCACATCATTCGGTCGTGCAAGTGAAAGGCAATAATGACGATATATGATGAAGTGAGTGAGCCTGGAAAAGCTATTATGAACTCGATCTATTTTGTTTTTGTAAATATGACTAGCTCATCGTTCCTGATTCAGCTTTGTTGTGAGAAAAACATGTTTGCAATGACAACTTAGAGATCATAGTTTCTGATGCCATGCTTAATTAGCTAGGAGCTTATAATGGTTTGTCTTGGATGCCAACATGAATTTTGAGATGACTATGATCTAGTATGATAGGATGGTATCCTCCTTTGAATGATTCAAGTGGCTTGACTTGGCGCATGTTCACGCATGTAGTTGAAACCAAATCAGCATGGCCTCTATGATATTCATGTTCATGGTTATTTATGTCCTACTCATGCTTGCACTCAATGTTGGTTAATCTCAATGCATTTTCATGACTGTTGTCGCTCTCTAGTTGGTCGCTTCCCAGTCTTTTGCTAGCCTTCACTTGTACTAAGCGGGAATACTGCTTGTGCATCCACTTCCATAAACCCAAAGTTGTTCCATATGAGTCCACCATACCTACCTATATGCGGTATCTACCTGCCGTTCTAAGTAAATTTGCATGTGCTACTCTCTAAATATTCAAGAAATAATCTGTTTTGCATGCCCGAGCCGCTCAAGTGGTGACAGGGGGCTATCAGTATCTTCCATGCTAGGCGTGTTATCCTCGATATGTGTTTATTCACTATCATTCATGAGAAAGGGGCCGGTAATTGGAATGCCCAGTTCCATGCTCAAATCGAGAAGATAATTGCAAACAAAACTCCCCCTAGATTGATGTTGGTATGGACGACACCCGAGTATTCGGCTAGTCGTGGAGTGTGATTGATCGGTGGTGGGGGAGTCAAAACTTTACTTTTCTGTTTGGGAACCGCCTATAGCATGTGTAGCGTGGAAGATGGTGAGAACTCTTGGTCATTGCATTGACAATGAAAGCATGCCACCCAAAATTATTTATCTCTATTTTCAAAGCTTCAGCTCTGGCACCTCTACAAATCAATGCTTCCCTCTGTGAAGGGTCTGTCTATTTATGTTCCTGTTGAGTCATCCTCTTCTTACAAAAGCACCAACTAGAGAGCACCTCTATCATTTTTATGCTTTGCTTTTAACTGTGATTGAGTATGACTATGACTGGATCTTCTTTGCCATGAATTACAATGTATAGTCAGCCCTTGGTCTTTGAAGGTGCTCTGCATTTATGTTTTGCGGTCTCGGAAAGAGCTAGAGAGATACCATCCGTTCGTACTGCTTCATGCTTGTTTTGATTGAAGTGTTGACGTTTGAAAGTTGTCATTATTTGCTCGCTGGTTGATTATGCCATTGATATGAGTTTATCGTGAGACCTAGATATCATTTGCTTATGTGGTGTGCTTGTGATCTTGCTGAAATTCTGGTTATGACTTAGACATAGTTGCAACAACAAGATCAAACAGAGTTCGTTTTTTTTCTTTTGTCTCTTTCAGTTTGTCAACTGAATTGCTTGAGGACAAGCAATGTTTTAAGCTTGGCGGAGTTGATACGTCTCCATCGTATCTAATTTTCCAAACTCGTTTGCCCTTGTTTTGGACTCTAATTTGGATGATTTGAATGGAACTAACCCGGACTAACGCTGTTTTCAGTAGAATTGCCATGGTGTTGTTTTGTGCAGAAATAAAAGTTCTCGGAATGACCTGGAAATTTACGGAGAGTTTTTGTGGAATATATAAAAAATACTGTCGCAAGAACCAACGGAGGAAGTGGAGCGTGGAGCCCACAAGCACACCAGGCGCGGCCCCCTGGCCACGTGTGGCAGGCTTGTGGGGCCCACATTGTTCCACCACCTCCAATCTCAGGTCTATTTAGCCTCTTTCGTCCGGAAAAAAATCAAGGAGAAGAGTTCATCACGTTTTATGATACGGAGGCGCCGCCACCTCCTGTTCTTCCTCTGGAGGGCAGATGTGGATTCCGTTTTGGGCTCCGGAGAGGGGAGATCATCGCCATCGTCATCATCAACCTTCCTTCATCGCCAATTCCATGATGCTCTTCACCGTTCGTGAGTAATCTCATCGTAGGCTTGCTGGACGGTGATGGGTTGGATGAGATCTATCATGTAATTGAGTTAGTTTTGACGGGGATTGATCCCTAGTATCCACTATGTTCTGAGATTGATGTTGCTACTACTTTGCCATGCTTAATGCTAGTCAGTAGGGCCCGAGTGCCATGATTTCAGATTTGAACCTATTATGTTGTCGCCAATATATGTGAGTTCTTGATCCTATATTGCAAGTTGTAGTCACCTACTATGTGTTATGACCCGACAACCCCGGAGTGACAATAGTCGGAACCACTTCCGGAGATGACCATAGTATGAGGAGTTCATGTATTCACCATGTGTTAATGCGTTGGTCCGGTTCTTTATTAAAAGGAGAACCTTAATATCCCGTAGTTTCCATTAGGACCCTGCTGCCACGGGAGGGATGGACAATCGATGTCATGCAAGTTCTTTTCCCTAAGCACGTATGACTACATACAGAATACATGCCTACATTATATTGACGAACTGGAGCTAGTTACATATCTTTCCGTGTTATAACTGTTATATGATGAATAGCATCCGACATAATCATCCATCACCTATCCAGTGCCTACGAGTTTTTCCTACTGGTCCTTGCTACGTTACTTTGCTGCTACTGCTGTCACTGCTGCTACTGTTACTCTGTAGCTACTGCTCTCACTTTGCTGCTACTGCTGTCACTGCTACTACTGTTACTCTGTAGCTACTGCTCTCACTTTGCTGCTACTGGTTACTGTTGCTACTATTGCTATCACACTACTCTGCTACTGATACTTTGCTGCAAATACTAAATCTTTCAGGTGTGGTTGAATTGACAAGTCAACTGCTAATACTTGAGAATATTCGTTGGCTTCCCCTTGTGTCGAATCAATAAATTTGGGTTGAATACTCTACCCTCGAAAACTATTGCGATCCCCTATACTTGTGGGTTATCAAGAGCCTCTTGTTTTGTCACCACCATATGCTAGTGGGAATTTTCATTATATAACTTGGCTTGTATATTCCAATGATGGGCTTCCTCAAATTTCCCTAGGTCTTCGTGAGCAAGCAAGTTGGATGCACACCCACTAGTTCTCCTTTTGAGCTTTCACATACTTATAGCTCTAGTGCATCCTTTGTATGGGAATCCCTACTCATTCACATTGATATCTATTAATGGGCATCTCCATAACCCTTTAATGCGCCGAGTCAATGTGACCATCTCCTCCTTTTTATCTCACAATCACCACCACACTCTATTGCACCTATAGTGTTATATCCATGGCTCACGCTCATGATTACTTGGCCAATACCGGGGTTGTGCATGATTTAAATTAGTTGTGTGGGGATGATGGAGCATAGCCAGACTATATGATTTTGTAGGGATAACTTTCTTTGGCCTTGTTATTTCGAAAGTTCTTGATTACCTTGCTAGTTTGCTTGAAGTATTATTGTTTTCCTGTCAATAGCAAACTATTGTTTTGAAATTTTACGGATCTGAACATTCATGTCACATGAAAGAAGTTACAAAGGACAACTATGCTAGGTAGCATTCCACATCAAAAATTCAGTCTTTATCACTTCCCTACTCGAGGACGAGCAGGAGTTAAGCTTGGGGATGCTTGATACGTCTCCAATGTATCTATAATTTTTGATAGTTCCATGCTATTATCTTGTCAAACTTTGGATGTTTTGTATGCCTTTTATATATTTTTCGGGACTAACTTATTAACTCAGTGCCAAGTGTCAGTTCTTGTTTTTTCCGTGTTTTTGACCCTTTTTAGAGGATTTTAAATAGTGTCCAAACGGAATAAAACTTCCAAAACATTTTATTCGGAACAGAAGATACGCTCCAGACATGAGAAACAAGGCAGGGGCCAGCAGGGGACCCCACAAGCCCCCTAGGCGCGGCCAGGGGGACCGCGCCTAGCAGGCTTGTGGGCCCCCTGTGGCACGTTTGACCTACCTCTTCCGCCTATAAATTCAGAAAAAATCCAAAACTGCGCGAGAGATCCACGAAAATACTTTTCTGCCGTTGCAAGCTTCTGTCTCCGCAAGATCCCATCACGGGCACATTCTAGTGTCCTTCCGGAGGGGGATTCGGATACGGAGGGCTTCTTCATCAACACCATGAGCTCTCTAATGATGCATGAGTAGTTCACCATAGACCTTCGGGTCCATAGCTAGTAGCTAGATGGCTTCTTCTCTCTCTTGGATTTTCAATGCAAAGTTCTCCATGATCTTCATCGAGATCTATCCGATGTAATCTTCTTTGGGGTGTGTTTGTCGAGATCTGATGAATTGTTGATTTATGATCACATTATCTATGAATCTTATTTGAGTTTCTTCTGATCTCTTATATGCATGATTTCATATTCTTGTAATTCTATTCGAGTAATGGGTTTTGTTTGGCCAACTTGATCTATTATTCTTGCAATGGGAGAAGTGCTTGGTTTTGGGTTCATACCGTGTGGTGACCTCTCCCAGTGACAGAAGGGGCAGCGACGCATGCATCATGTTGTTGCCATCAAGGGTAAAAAGATGGGGGTTTCATCATTGGTTTGAGTTTATCCCTCTACATCATGTCATCTTGCTTAAGGCGTTACTCTGTTCATCATGAACTCAATACACTAGATGCATGCTGGATAGCGGTCGATGTGTGGAGTATAGTAGTAGATGCAAAGAGTATCGGTCTACTTGTCTCGGACGTGATGCCTATATGCATGATCATTGCCTTATATATCGTCATGACTTTGCGCGGTTCTATAAATTGCTCGACGGTAATTTGTTCACCCACCGTATTATTTGCTATTTTGAGAGAAGCCTCTAGTGAACACTATGGCACCCAGGTCTAATTCACACCATATTTTCAGCCTTACACTTTTACTTCGTTACACTTTCTGCCTTCAGATCTCACTTTGCAATCAATCTTGAAGGGATTGACAACCCCTTTATAGCGTTGGGTGCAAGCTCTTTTGTGTTTGCGCATGTACTCTGGACTTGGCGCGATTCTCCTACTCGATTGATATCTTGGTTCTCAAACTGAGGGAAATACTTACTGCGCCTGTGCGGCATCACCCTTTCCTCTTCAAGGGAAAAAACAACGCAAGCTCAAGAGGCAGCAGAAGGATTTCTGGCACCGTTGCCGTGGATTTCTGTTGCTGTAGCAGTGGCCCACGACTTTGACTTGCAAACGTAATTAATCGGAAGCCTTCCGAGGCCCCGTGAACTAGAACCTCACAATAGCCCGAGTTATATCGGCCACGCTAGCAGGCCCAGAGCGCTCATTTAATGGGATCTTGTAATTTTGTTTCTCCGATGAAAGATTAATAATTTCATGTTTCCCTCTATTTATTTGTGTACTTAGTACACTGGCACGTCCCCAACATTTATTTCCCCTGACGCGTAGAGAGATAATAACATAACCACCACATTATTGTTTATTATTTATCGCGTCGAACACTCTAATTGCAATAGCCAGATGAGATACCCTGTGCTCCTTATTTAAGATGAAACGATATGTTGTTGGACAAGGAAGAAGCAATTCATCCGGAAGCAGTAAGAAGAACTTCAGTAAATCTGTTAGATGAGGAAAGGTTTGGTGTTTATTTTGCTTTGCAAGTGACCAGAGCGGAGATGGATCTATTCAAGTAGAGGATAAGATACTCGTTGCAAGCCTGTTGAATACATGCATACAAACAGTTGAACAAAAACCCAAAGAGAAGAAAATAAATAAATTGCGGAAGGCCAAGAAATAGTTGTCGCAAGCAAAGGGAAAGGTAGAGTTGGAAGAAAGAGAAAAATCTAGACCCAACAAGGGCATTGACAATCCCCTTGAACGGAAGAAGAATTATTCGATCTCTAGCAATGTCTCTCGGTATTCCCTGATCGACCGTACACATGAGGTTCAAGTTAGGTGAGCTGAAACGTTTCAGTTGCACCGTGAAGCCTTCCCTCAAGCAAAAATAAAATATTGCAAGGCTGAAGTTTTGGATGTCCATGCTCGATGAGCTTTAGCTCTCAACTCATGGTCCTCTTTTCAATCGAATGACAGACATGGTGCATATAGATGACAAGTTGTATGATATGACAAGAGTTAAAACATGTACTATCTACTCCCAAAAGAACCTAAACCCGAGCGCCTCGTGTTGAATACGAACTAAATTGGCAAGGTCATGTTCTGAACAGCTGTGGCCAAGCCATGATATAGTGACGATGGGTAGGTCATATTTGATGGCAAGATTGGAAGAACCATCTTCATACATCATTATAATGCCAAACCACATGTCCTCCCTGATGACGTGGTTATCAATAGGCTGTAGCACAAATAGATCTTGAAATTCGGTTGTTGCAACAGCCACCCAACCACATTGATATGAATAATTTAGACCTTTTCTTGCACTACTCTCTTCATTCCCTAACTAATTGCTTTTCACCTAAAAATATTCAGGAATTGTAGAAGGCGTGGAGGAATAGTTCAGGCACTATGATGTTGAGAACCCGTTTAGAAGCTCTTTGACACTACAAGCAATTACAACTGAGTTTATGAAAAATAAAGGAGGCAAGGAGTATACACTCCGCATTTGCATAAAGATCAGGGCCCTTATAGAGAAAAGGGGGAATGAAGGAATGCAAGGAGCATCAAGGAAGGCCAACAATCTTTATAGCTTGGGATGCTCAACTAGTTGCTGAGATCAGGGCCCTTATAGAGAAAAGGGGGAATGAAGGGAGGGGCAGGAGAGAGAGAGAGAGGAGTTAGGGAAGGAGAGAGAGAGAGGAGCTTTATCTTATGTATTGTTGTATTTAAATAATTGGAGTAATGTGTAGTATTGTGTATATATTGTCTTGATTATTTGAATTTATTTGACTTTTTGGAATTTATTTGAATTTGTTGGTATATATAGGAATTTATGGCAATCGGACTATTGGACATTGATGATCGTCTACTCATGGACAGTGCTACTCCACATGGACAGTGCCTATCACATTTGGGGAAGGGAAAAGGAAAGGCGTAATTGAACATGACCATGCAAACTATCAACAATCGAGTGAGTTGGAGTAACACTAACTCACTAATCAAGCATCCAAATTTTACTGCATATCCATTTAGTCCATTCATATTTTTAGTCCATTTACATTAACCTAATCAAGCATCAAACAATACTCCCTTCATTCCCTTATACAAGACCACTATGGATAATAAATTTTGTATTTATATAAGGCCACTAACAGTAATCGAGGCAAAAATTAATGATGTTTTTTGTAGTACTACCTCCCTCACAGTTTAGAAGGCACACACGTGTACCTAGGTCGTCAATTTGACTTATATAAAATCTATTGTTTAATATAAAAATTATATCATTAGAAAATAGAACATCTAAAGTTTTTGCTGATATATTTTTTGTAATATATGCTTATCATTAAGTTGGTCAAATTGACGGTCTAGGTACAAGTGCCGGACTTACATTCTGAGATGGAGGGAGTGGCAAGTTACTCTCCTCGTTCCTAAATATAAGACCTTTTGGAGATTCCACTATAGACTACATACAAATGTATATAGACATATTTTAGAGTGTAGATTCACTCATTTTACACCGTATGTAGTCCATAATGAAATCTCTAAAAGGTCTTATATTTAGGAATGGAGGGAGTATTTAATACCTGCATGCATGTAGTCATAATGACACTTAGTTTTTTCTTCTCATTCCTTCCTTGCATGCATGTGGCGTATTAATGACCCCGGTTAACGAAAAAATTGATTTACAAAGGAGTCATTAATTTTTACCTCGGTATCTATAATATGAGTTTGTCTCCTTGTATAAGGGAATGTGGGAAGTAGGTGATGTGATGCACATAATCCATGTAATTTGCTCTGAAAATCCAGGGGCATCAACATTGCACACATTAACAAATTTAACATAAAACTTATACTCATGTAAACAGAGTATCCAGGAGCATAAACATTGCACACGCTAATTAGGCTAGTAATTATACTCATCCATAAGTAAATAGAGCATCCAACACACATGACCATTCAATTAATCTCCATCATAGCAGTACACACAAACCATGAACTAGATGCTAAATTGAAAAACATAGGAGAAAATCCATAACTTAAAAAGTGCACGCAAATCACAACTAGCACCATGAACCAGTGTACCACTAGGAGCAACAGTTCCTGAATCACCAGGATTCAGGTCATAGAACAGAGGAGTGGGAGGAAGAATTTAAAAACAGTGGTTATAGCCGATGGAGAACACAACTCTGTCACGATTGCGGCAAACAGAGCACCATCGCCGTCCCTACACGGTGAGGAGGAGATCACTGCATCACGCCAACACCACGCGCGTCGAGGAGGAGCACCAAGAAGCGCCAGAGGACGCACCTGATCACATCGCCACTGTTAGAATTGTGTCGAGTATTGTACAAGGTAGGTTACAATTGGACTTGGATTAGACTATGTGTAGACAAGGTAGGAGTCGTGTTCTATTAGGACACATGTACCTCTAGGCCTCTTATATAATGAGAGGGTAGACACACAATGTAATCTATGCCAACATAATAGCACATGTACGCGGGGGAGCTGGTGGCATGTGCCGGCACCTGGGCGGCTAGGGTGTGGAATTGTGAAGGTGTCATGGGGAGGAGCACCCGTAGTCATGCCCCAGGGATGTAGCCGTACCGGTGAACCTCGTTAACAAATCTCGGTGTCGTGCTCGTGTGATTTCTTGGTCCTCCATAAATGGACGAAAAGCCTCGGGTTGTTCTAACAGGCTAGTATTAGAGCCTAGGTATCCAAAATAAATCTTGGTGAATCACGGGTGGTCGGTCATGGTTGGTGGGCTGGAGACACTGGTATTAGCGGGCGCGTGGTGACCGATGTGTGAGGGGGAGATTATTGGGTTTAGTCCCACATCGGTTGTGGGAGGAGAAGTAACATGACTTATAAGGATGGGGGTGTCCTCTCCTAACATGCTAGTCTTTTTTGGGGGGAGAAGGCCCAAGGCCTCTCATAAATTGGTGTTGTTCCCCGGTTTGGCTCGCTAGACGAATGTGGGTCGGAAACGATGGTGTGAGCGGACCCGGGATTGCGTAACAAGTGGTATCCTGAGCAAGGTTGCAAGACGCGGGAGTCGAGGGAATTGATTTAGAGGAGGAAAACTCAACGTGGATCATGTTGTCCGCACGATCATGTGCAGGCACGAAATTGATCCGGAGAGTCAGTGAGTACAGATAGCAGTCAAAGCACCAACTAGAAGGCACCAATAGTTGTGCGATAGGATCAGATCATCGTGTAGAGGCAACACCGGGTGCACGTACAGCAGACGACCTAGCATAAACGACGGCGAAATATGGATCAGGTCAAGGCGAATTCAGCGAGATCGAATCGAAGCTGAGACAGGATTGGCTGCCCGAGCCAGGCGAAAAGTGGGTGGGGAAGCTAGGTGGGCCGCTTGCCCATGTTGGGCTGGCCAACTAAGGTGCACAACGTGCAGGAATGGGGCGATTAAATTGGCTGCACACGAGGCATTGGTGCTAGCTGCAGAGGCATGAAGGTACGGGATTTGTTTGAAAATATATTGGTTCGAGGAGGAGCTGCAACGTGTTGGAACATGGGATTCATTGGCTGCCATGACATGTTGATTTCGTGCACGAAAAAGAATTGAACAAGAAAATTAGTCAATAAGTCATATGGTGCTACTCATGTGGACGAAACTGCTTGAGTTGGTTGCACACGTACACAAGAGACTACAGGGACTAGTTTTGGGTTCTTCGCTTCGTACACTAAACAGTTGATGACATGGTAATAGTGGTGTTGTTCGACTAGCAGTTAAACGGGAACCGAGGCTGGTGGCGTGCGTATAAGGCTCGGAGGAGTCTTGAGTTCATCGTGGAAGGATCATGCAAACACAGGGCGTCAAGCAATGCATGGAGATGTGCAGGCGGACACGACGCATGGTGAAGCATGGTTGCAGTCGGATATTTTCGGCTAGATTGGACTGGACAGTCTGATGGATCGACATGGATGTGGGTCAAAGCAGAAGATGGCGATGATTTCAGCGACAACGACATAGGAGCGTGATGCTGATGGTGGCCAACTTCTAGGGAATGGAAACACGTGGTGTAGTCCCAAGGGATTGGGCGGCTTCGACAAGACTATGACGCGGGGTTGATTCAGGACAGCGCACACATGAGAGCTTGAAGTTGATAGGGCATTGGGTAGCACGACCAACTACATGGAGTCATGTTGAAGGTGGAGTTGGAGTCTGCTGGAAGACTTCACTCTATCCTGATGAAGGCGCTACGACGTAAGAGTTCGAAGAATCATAGCCTATTTCAGTGGGATAGCGATTGGACTGGGTACGAGTGGTCTCATTGGGACATGATACTCGGTGTTGGTCGGTGATGATCGATGGTTCTCTATAGTGGGGGTTGAGTGGTGTGGGTTCGCGGCCCTGGAGTCTTGACCAGGACAGCAAAGACTCAACACAGTGATAGCAGTGAGGCATGCTGTAAGCACAGGACACAGCGACAGTCCAAGGCACTGGTGTTGGGACAAAGTGTGCAGGGTGCTGAACAGTGTTGACGAGTACAAGATTGAAGTTCGTGACTGGTTCTATAGGTGCTAGTTGATGGACAAGAGTTGGCCATGGAAAATCTGAGAAAGTGATGGAAAGTCCTAATTGTCATAAGCAAAGAGAGTATATGCCCGTATATTATGTGGTGTTTAGTGCACATGGCAAAGTGCGGATGACAAGTACAGAAGGAGGCGGAGTGTTATAGCCGTTGGACATGTCAGAGACTATCCGGGAAAAGAGTGAGATAACTGCGAAATTGACTCGGGGTGACACAGGACGACGATGAAATTCCTTCATGTTTCAGACGGACGGTCAAGGAAGAGCGAGGTTGTTGAGTTCAGGTAACTCTTATATGTGAAATCCAATATGTAGTTTGTTCACTTTCATGTAGGTCAGTGATCAGTGTGTGATAGCGTTGAACGGATATTCCGGAAGTTGGAAGCACAAACTAGAGTAATAAGATACTTAACTTTGCTCGAGGATTGACTGTGAAGAAGACGAGAAGGGACTACAGTTGAAGGTGGACTCACATGGAGTCTGGGAGTAGCAGTGGAACTCATGGCGTATCTCAAGTCCAATGTACATGGAGGTTTGATGCATGGACGAATCCAAGGTGGCGGAGAATATTCGCCAAGGTGGAGTTTGTTAGAATTGTGTCGAATATTGTGCAAGGTAGGTTACAATTGGACTTGGATTTAGACTGTGCGTAGACAAGGTAGGAGTCGTGTTCTATTAGCACACGTGTACCTCTAGGCCTCTTATATTATGAGAGGGTAGACACACAATGTTATCTATGCCAACATAATAGCACACGTACGCGGGGGAGCCGGCGGCGTGTGCCTGCACCGGGGCGGCCGGGATGCGGTATCGTGACAGTGTCACAGCGAGGAGCGCCCGTGGTCATTCCCCGGGATGTAGTCGTATCGATGAACCTCGTTCACAAATCTCGATGTCGTGTTGCTTGGTTCTCGGTAGATCGACGGAAAGCCTCGGATTATTCTAACAGCCACAGCAACGATGCCACCGGATCGAGCTTCCCGCTACCAGGTCTACAACGCTACCAACGGATCTCGCACTTCTGCCTCCGGATGAGTAAAAAATCAAAGGTTTTTCCACCACCAAGTGTTGGAGGTGAAGCGCGAGGCGAGGCGAGGGTGAGGTGCTGCTCCACAGAGCCACGAGGGAAGAATGCGGCGAGGTGAGGTGGCATGGGACGGTGGCAAGTTGGACGGGGTGATGGATGGAAGGAGGACGGAGGCGAGCTGGATGGGGGAGGAGTGACGATGGGGGAGAGGAGTGGCACGGGGGAGGAAAGGAGTGATTGTGGTGGTGGGAGGACTCGTTCATTGTTATGGAGTTAATTATACAGAAGTATCACAATTGGGGTAGAACGTGCAGATTGGTACCAAGATTTTTTATGTTTTCATGTCAGTACCAACTTTGTGTGAGGCGGTTGCAAATAAATCTCTACCTGTGTTTTATACGTATTGACGCTCGATATGACCGGTCGGGCCCACCCGTCAGGTGCTACAGTGGCTAATCGATGCGTGCCCGCGCATTGACGAGGACGAGCCTGACGCTGTCGCTCTTAATGAGCTCGGTCGAACCGAGTCGAGCACTTCATCGAGCTGGACCCCTTTGACGAACCCTAGCTCTCCCTGTCCTCTCTCCCCTCTCGGGTGATGGCTGCGGCGACCCCCGGTGGCGGCGGTGTTGTGGGCAGCTACGATGACCTTCCTGGCCTCGGGGGCGATGACCGCGTGGGTCTTGACGGCTCCAATGGATCGTACTACACCGGCGACGAGGAAGAGGAGGAAGATGTCCCCCTATCCATGGATCAACGGGTGCGGCTCGCTGAGATGTGGTTGACCAACCCCACCACAAGCCATCACTGGACCAGTGGAGTTGGCGGAGCGTTGTAAGTCCCTCCATATTTGCTTTTGTCATTTGCAAATCAGAGGCCTTGGGTGTGTGTTCTAAAAGCTTTGAAAATATTCAATTTTTGCCATGGCTTGTAGGTTAGATGATGCTCTATTGGATGTTAGGATTCACTTTGATGTTGGGCACAATATTGATAGGAAGATCTGCAGCAAGTTCATTAGTAGTGTTAATTCACTTTGTTAGAATTCACTGTTAACTGAAATAGAAAACTATATTGATTAGTAGTGTTAATTTTTCTTTCATTTATTTTGTAGGTTGGATTAGGAGGAGGGGATTCTCAAGGGGTGCACGCCATTCATTGGTTAGTTTTTGAACCTTGCGCACCACTTACATATTGTATCTCATTTGAATGTATTAAATTTCTTTGAATCTTGATTATGCAGGTGTTGATGGATGCTTTATTAAGCTCATTACTCGTGCTCAACTCCTTGCTGCCACTGGTAGAGATGGCAACAACAATATATATCCATTGTCATTTGGCATAGTTGGACATGAGGACGCACCTAGTTGGTGTTGGTTTCTACACCAACTCAAAATTTGCCTAGGGGGAGAAGTGTGACAGTTTGAACCATATACTATAATGTCAGATAGACAAAAGGTATGTGTATGCACATTTAATTGTGTTTTCCATAGGTGTTTACAATGGCTTGCAACACTTCAATTTGTTATCTTTCTTCTAGCTTGTAGCTTAGACCTTTGAAATTGTGTGTATCAGGGGTTACTACATGTAGTGAACGTCATGTTTCCAAACTGCAACCAAAGATTCTGCCTTAGACATATATATGCAAATTTCCAGAATGCTGGGTTTAGGGGGGAAGGTCTTAAGAAGTGCATGTTTAATGCTAGCATGCCTACAATGAACACAAATTTAATATTGCAATGAATGATCTTAGAGGTGAAAGTGAGGAAGCTTGGAAGTGGCTTAGTGCAATACCAAAAAAACATGGGCAAGGCATGAATTTGACACAAACTGCAAAACTGACTCGGTAGTGAACAACTTGTGTGAGGTGTTCAACAAGTACATTCTAGATGTTAGGAGAAAACCTATAAGGACAACGTGTGATGGGATAAAAGATAAGAGGATGGTATGATGGCACAGGAACACAGATAGTGGAAAGACAATAAGATGGAGGATAACACCTCATTATAGTGAGAAGCTAGAGATTGAGAAGGAGAGGGAAAACTACTACAAGCCAATACAAGTTGGGGTGAACTTATGGCAAGTTACAAGTGGGCAGCGAACACATGTTGTCAACTTGGAACTTCAGACTTGTGGATGCAGGAAGTGGGATCTTACTGGCATCCCATGCAACCATGCCATCTCTGCAATAAACAAGGCTAAAAGGTTTCCATAGGATTTTGTCAGCAAATTCTTCAAGAAACAATTTTATTTGGCAGCTTAAGAACCAATGATCTTTCCTATTATTGGTGAGGATGATTGGACAAGGAACAGTGGTCCGGAAATAGAATCACCTGCCTTTAAAGTGAAGAGAGGAAGAAAGAAAGAAAAGAGGATCAAGGGCAAATATGAAGTACCAAAGCCAAAAGACAGTTCAAGAATGGGGACTATAACCTGTGGAAATTGTGGTCTCCAAGGGCATAGTACACAAGTTGTCTTAAACAGCTGAAGCCTAAGCTAGCTTTGAGGAAGAACAAACATGTGGTAATAATGTTTCACCTTAAAGTATACTACTTTTTCCTTTCTTGTACATTTCTTTCCTTCGAGTATTATTAATTATTTTCCCTGTGTATGCAAGGCTACTCCAAGCAACTCACAGCCAAGAGCTACTGGTCATGCTCCCACAACACCATCAACACTGGCAAGAGATGCTGCTACAACTCCTACACCACCACCAACATAGCCAAGAACTGTTGGCAGAGGAGGTGCTGGCAAAGGAGGTGCTGGCACAGGAGGAGCTGGCATACACTACTAGGAAAAGGGCTATAGATAATATAGACACTAATGGCACACCAGACCAGTGGTGCGCCACTACTATATAGCAGTGGCGCACCATGTGCAGGTTCGCCATTAGTGCGATGGACACTAATGGCGCACCACACACACGGTGCACTACTACTAACAAACTTTTTTTTTCCAAAAGTACTAATGGCGCACCGGGGCAGAGTGCGCCATTACTAGTTTAAGTAGTAATGGCGCACCACTCACCCAGTGCGTCACTACTATAATTTTTTTTTTGCAAAACTACTAATGGCGCACCACCAACTGGTGCGCCATTAGTAACCAGGGTTACTAATGGCGCATTTGTAGGTGGTGCGCCATTAGTTACCTTCAAACGCGCGGGACACAACGAAATATCAGGCGGGCTTTCCCCAAATCGACCGCACGCTAAGTATTTTTGCCAAATCCTGTCGCTCACCTGCCCGTGCCCTCTCCCTCCCGTAGCAGATCTCAGCGCGCCCCTCAATAGAGCCCCCTCCACCGGCGCCCCACCGCACCCTCCACCGGCACCACCCACCGGCGCCCTTCACCGGCAGCCCCCACCGGCAGCCCCCACCGCCCCCTCCACCGACGCCCTCCACCAGCGCCCCCCACTGTCCCCTCCTCCCGTGCCGCCTCCCTCCCGCAGGAGATCCCGCCGGGCCACCGCTACCGCGCCATCTTCTCTCCGCCGGCAGGCCCTCACAACCCTTCTCGACCTACCGGCAGCCAGGCCCATCTTCGCGCACTACAAGCCGGCGTACTACGCCATCCTTGCCTTCGTCCTCTTCGTCGCCGTGCCGGTGGTGCTGGCCACCGCCTTCTACCTGCCGTGCTGCGCCGACGGCCGCCGTCGCCGCCTCCTCGGCTTCGCCAGGGGCTCCTGCCCTGCGTTTACGTGCTGCTCCTCGTCGTCATCTCTGTGGGTGGGTTCGTCCCCTTTAAGTTCTGACCTTTAGGTTATGTTCTTCTTGATGCTCTGCAAGGAAGACATGTTGTGTTAGCGAATCTGAATCTGTATGCCGCGGTGCTATCCTCTGCCTGCAAACAAATAAGTCCTTGTCATGGTGTTCGTCCATGTGTCCCATATATGCACTCTTCTTCCTCACATACGACTATACGAGGATGGGTTCGTCAATACAAATTTCATGCCTGGCTCTGCTTGGATTCAGATTCTCCTGGTATTTGATTCGGATTGTTTTCACTACATTAATTGGCCTGATTTAGTATTCAGATCGTTTTGGGTGGAGTAAAACTGGCCTGGTGTTGGATTCAGATTGATTTGACTGCAATGATTGGCCTGATATTGGATTCAGATTGTTTTGAGTACATCAATTGGCCTCGTATCGTATTGATTCGTATTTTTCTGAGTACACACTGATTGGCCTGGGCATTGAATTCAGGTTGTTTAGGTACACATTAATTGGCCTGGTAATTAGATTCAGACCTCATGTATATGTGTTGAGTAACGCTACTGATCAAGATCGAGCAACCCCTCTTCTTTATGCATGTCAATTTTTACCTATGCCATCATTAGTTAGTAATGTTCCTCATGTGTTGTATATATGTTGTAGTCTATTGTCTGTTTGTCTTACTCTTGTATGACAGTTATTTTAGGGCTTAAATGGCAGATCCATCGAGTTGATGTGCTTGCACTGTTTACCAATTCAGGAACGGTTTTCTGGGAAAAAGTTAGACTAGTAGCATTTCTAAATGAAGGAAATGGAGCCATTCCAGAAGAAGCATGCGAATATGCCCCTTTTTCCACAGTTTACTACTCTGCTCGAGCAGCAGAGATCCTGGATGGAGAAAGATTGGTCCAACCGATGTTGAAACGAGGCGGTTTCGGGTTTATAATAAGAGCAAGATGGATCTTGTGGGCTTGGCTATCATAATACTAGATTACTCTTCAGTTTAATTGAGCTCCTCCTTATTCGCTTTTAGTTATTTTGTGTTATTACCATTCAGTTTATGCAGGGGTTATTTAATTGCACTTCTTGGTGCAGAGAGTGTGTGTGTGATTAGAGAATGTTCAGTTCCCATCGTGGTAGCCTTTGTCATTTATTTAGACAATATGTGCAGGTTCACATGTGTGAATAGAAAGTTTTCATGCAAGGTGGCAGGAAAAGGCCTTACGGTTTTACCTACGGTACCACGAGTGGCAAATATATGAGCCCATTCCTTGCATGATGAGGTGTTGAACCGACGGTGTTCTTGACAATAGTTGCATCACTGCACATGAGGTCCAGCTAAATATATACCAATGCCTAGCTCGGTGTACCATGGCCTTAGATCTTGCACTGGTATATATGTAGGTACGGTATTAGATCCTACACTGGTATATATACCAGTAGTTTACCATGTCTAACTAAAAATAAGTGTAGGATGATCCAATACCGGTCTAGCTAATGAGTATATACCAGTCTTCTCCAGCTATTTTTTATGTATGAAAATAGATAATGTGTTTGTTTGTTTGTTTGTTGTGTTTGGTTCCTGTGTCTTTTAGTCAATGCACCTGTAACGCAATCAACAAAAGTAACCATAGACCCTTCTTGCTAAATTAGAATATAACAGTACAAATCAGCTAGATGGGCTGCCGATGCTCCTCATTGTTACTGAATGATAGGACAAAACGTTATCTGCACTCACCACGAATAGCTTATCTAGAGCTTGGACAATCAAACAAGTTACTATATAAAGCAGTTCTCTTAACCTACTACCAGCCACCGACCGCCCTATCCATTCCCCTCTCTAGGTGCACATAGTTTCTTTGTGAGTGCTCAAGAAGTAAAGCCAAATCTGCATTTTTCATGTTCAATGATCTCTGATCACTGAGTTTCTGTTTCAGGTGACCAATTTGATTTCGGTCCATTACTTTCTACTATGTTGATAAAAGATTGAAGGATCGTTGTGAGGCACATCGATGTCACGAGGTACCTCCATCTATTTACCATATTCGATATTCAATTTTCTGTGTGTTTTTGAGTCGAACGAGAAGACCCACTCACAATAGCTGTTAGAGCATATATCTCCATATGTGGTTTTGGTAATTGATGACAATTCCTATGGACTAATGGTTGCCTTAAGTTACATTTATAGGATTTGTCCATAGGCACTTCTTGAAGTGCATCTGTTGGGTTCAAGGAGTTTATATGATGACCAAGATGGTATTCAAGGTATTATCCAAAGAATGGTCATAGAGACACATGGTTGATCAAGATCTCAGACAAAGAGTAAATCAAGATGATCAACACAAAAAGCGTACAAGATGTACCGAGACGGATCAAGTGATCCCATGGTATGGTAATTATTGTCCATTACGTGTTTGTGTACTAACCCATGGTCTTCGTGAGAGTTCTATGTGGGGGTTAGGTGTGTTTCCATCGGCTTGCGTCAAAGGGAAGATCTCATACAACCCATGAAGTATGACGTCAAGTTGTGATCGTCATCAAGATTGCGATGTGCAAGTTCAAGTGGATCAGCACGAAGATATCATGCTTGAAGCTTGCCTTCCATTCTGGTGGCAATGGACTTGTGAAGATATGCTAAAGAGTGGCTCACCCATAGTGAGTATGGGGGAGCAATCAACTAGTCCTCATCAAGCCAACGCAATCAAGAAAGGTGGTCCATCTTGAGGAAGCCAAGATCATCATCATCTAGCTCAAGAGGACGAGGTGTAAGGTATAGGTTTGCCCTTGATGGGTTTTCTGTTTAGGATAGATTGTTGTACTATCAAGGGGGCTCTCAAGTGAGTAGCTTGATCGTATCGTTCGTTGAGAGCTCAAACCATTTGCATCCTTGCATCATACTTCTTGGTTCTTGTTTGGTGTTTCTCTTTGTGAGTTTTAGAGCTTATGGTCATCTTCGTGACAAGCTCGAGTTCATCGAAAATGGAGTCCATATGCATCTACTATGATGTTTTCGATGTTGGAGTTTTTGCCGGTTCTTCATTCATAGAGGACTCACATCTCTATATCATTGGCATTTTCATATCTGCATGGTCTTAAGATTTCCAAGTTTTTAGTACCGTCATCTTTGCGGTTGTACTGCGTCGGACATTTTTGTGAAGACTTTCTTGGCGGTGGTTGGCCCGGTAGTATCTTTGCGCTACCATGGGCTCACTGGTAGTACCGCTGCAGCCAGCGGTAGTACCACTGGAGGGTCAGCGGTAGTACCGCTGCAGCCAGCGGTAGTACCGCCGGAGGGTCGGCGGTAGTACCGCTGGGCTCGGGCTGTAAGTGGGGGTAACGGTCTGATTCCTTCCCCCACTATATAAAGGGGGTCTTCTTCCCCCTTGGCCTTATCTATCCGTTGAGCTCTTGTTCTACCTCCATTGTTGACATTCTTAGAGCTTGCTTACTCTCAATCCCTCCAATGATTCTTGCTTGTTCTTGAGGGAAAAGAGAGAGGAGATCTAGATCCACATCTCCACCAATCACTTTCTCCTCTATGTGAGGAGAACCCCTTGGATCTAGATCTTGGAGTTCTTTGTGAGCTCCTTGTTCTTCCTCTCATATTTCTCCATAGCTTTCGTTGTTGTGGAGGGATTTGACTGTGAGGGACTTGACCACTTCGTGTGTTCTTGCCATTGCATTGGTTGCATCGGTTTGAGTTCTCCACGGTGATACGTGGAAGTGAAGTTTGAGAAGCTTATGACCTTTGGTACTTAGTACCCTAGATATTGTTCTTCGTGGATGCTTTGGCGTCCTAGAAGCTTGGTGGTGTCTCGGAGCTCAATTATTGTGGTGTGAAGCTCCGGGCAAGCGTCGGGGTCTCCAATTAGGTTGTGGAGATTGCCCCGAGCTATTTGTACGGGTACCGGTAACCGCCCCAAGGGTTGCCACGTGTACGGGTTCGGTGACCGCCCCCAAGGTTTGCCATTTGTACGGGTTCGGTGACCGCCCTCAAGGGACCCTTAGTGGAATCACGGCATCTTGCATTGTGCGAGGGCGTGAGGAGATTACGGTGGCCTTAGTGGCATCTTGGGGAGCATTGTGCCTCCACACCGCTCCAACGGAGATTAGCATCCGCAAGGGTGTGAACTTCGGGATACATCATCGTCTCCGCGTACCTCAGTTATCTCTTACCCGAACCCTTCACTTATGCACTTTACTTTGTGATAGCCATATTGTCTCTTGTCATATATCTTGCTATCACTTACTCCCTTCGTTCCTAAATATAAGTCTTTTTAGAAGTTTTACTAATAGAGTACATACGGATGTATATAGACATACTATAGAATGTACATTCAATCATTTTGCTCGTATGTAGACTCCTAGTGAAATCGCTTAAAAGACTTATATTTAGGAACGGAGGGAGTAGTTGTTTATCTTGCTTAGCATAAGTTGTTGGTGCACATAGGTGAGCCTAGTTGTTTGAGGTTTTGTGCTTGACATATTAAACATTAGTTTTATTCCGCATTTTTTCAAGCCTAAACCTTAATTATTTTAAAGCGCCTATTCACCCCCCCTCTAGGCGACATCCACGTCCTTTCAATAGCTTAAGAGCTCTTACAGTTCGTCGCTGCCATCGGCATGGGCTCCGTCATGATGATTTTGATCTGTGGATACTCTCTAGGGGTATGGTATGGAGCCACGCTGATCATAGAGAAGGGATACACTGGTGCCCAGCTCATCAATGCCATCTTTGCGGTGCTTACCCACTCGCTATAAGTGATCTCCACACCTTCCCGATCATAAATTCAGTTGCACCAATCTCAGTTTTTTGATTAAATATTAGTCTTATCAGGAAAGAGAAGGTATGTTTCACAACCATCAATGGTTGGTGCTAGGTGGCATCGTCCTGGCCATCGTCATGACATGTATTTAATTGTCATGACATCGTCCTCGAAGGTCGCCGTCTCCGGCGCGCTCGCGCTCACGCTGTCCTTCTCCTGTTGTAAGCCATCCATCTTATCCTTCCTTCATATTCAGCCTCCTGAGTGTGAGTGTAGCATTTTCTAGTGGGAACTTCCCCTTGATGGGTACGTGCTTTGCAGTTGTCGGTCTGGCCAATGCCAAGGCCGGGGTCAACAAACCCAAGTTGCTCCCCAAGGAGTTCACCACCGTCATCGAAGTCGCCGGTTCTCTCTCCGCAGGCCAGGTAAATTTACACCTCAAATCTTGCACCATGAGTTGTGTGTCTGTCTGCCTGATGATTCACAGCCACTTTGCAAATTTGGCGTCCGCGAGAAATAGAGCGGCGCTGAAACCAACACAACAGTGCAAGGATGAGATGGTGTTTTCCATCCTTGCCTTGCCTGATAGTTCCCTTGTGCCTAATTTTCTTTTTAACATGTCGTATTGACTTCCATTCCATAAGGGTGCGACTACAAATATAGTTCTTATCTTCAGAGGGTAGTCTTAGTCTCCCTACCTTTTATTTTTTTGGTCGAGAATTGGATAACACATGTTATGTTAGACGTACGGTTGCTGACTATTTTGATTTGTTCCTAGGAAAATCGTATACGTCAAGAGATAGAAGACCTATAGAAGGACACTGGGTATAAGCTGAGAGTTCTCGCACAAAATTACCCGAATACACCAGGTGACTGTTGCTTCTTCTTTTACACATTTGTATTGTATGAGTCGCTTTGTATTTTATTTTATTACTGTATTTTATATTGCTGATCCTAAGATAGCACCTTTTGACCCTGTGGAATACAAGTCTGGCCCATGAGGGCAGGTGCATATGTATTCAATGGATCGGGAATGCTGATGCCCTGCGTTTGCTGGACTTATGCAGATTAATTTTTGAATCTATCTGATTCTTTTTACTTGACAATCTTTTTTATCAATGTATAGAAACCTCGTGTAATATGGAGCAGGATTATTCTCTCCTTATGTGACAATCATTTACTCTCAAAACCAATGTAGAGCTTGTTGTTGCGATTATCATTGGCCAACATGACATGTATAGACTATTATCATATAATGTCTTATTAAACTATTAGCATATAATGTCATGTCAAACATGTGTTATAGTAAATTTATATAGAAAATTTACATGTTTTGTATTTGCATACAAAGCATTTGTCAAAAACCTGTGTGGTCAATTCACCACACTCCTCTCAACGTGGCTTCACCAGTGCATCCGATGTGATAGTCCTAATTTTACTTTTTATACTAGACCCTGTTTGAAATGTAGGAACTTCACTGAATCATTCTTGTGAAATCTGTAGAGTATTTCTTATGTTTTTGCTCCAGGTATATTTTTGCAAAAGTTGTTTTGGTGTTCTTATGTCCTATCTTGAATTTTTAGTTTTGTAAGTAGAGATCATTTGACCCATTTGAAGATCAAATTTATAATTAGAGACCATTCTTGAAGATATTCATGATTTAGAGTGTTAAATTTGACATGTTGATGATTTCATCTTGTAGGTTGCCATGCGGATGCTCTTTGGACTATGATATGGACATGAAGGCATTTGTTTTAGTGCCAAATATTACTTACTAATGCCCGCAAAGTATCATTGTGTATTATATTTGCTATGGAGCTATGTATGTATGGATGTTGTGGAACTATATGTATATATGGATGCTATGGAATTTTGGATGTATGGATGCTATGGAATTTTGATATATGGATCATGAAATTTGTTATGCAACTTTGCATATATGTTATGTGTTGTGGATCAGTAAAACTATTGGGCACATATTATGTATTATATATTTGATATATATGTTATGTGTTGTTGAATTCGTGGTTTTGAAACAAAACATATATATGCCAGAATACCAGATACTAATGGAGCACCATGGGCTATACTAATGGCGCACTGCCTGGTGCGCCATTAGTATATATGCCCTGGGAGGCATATAATGGAGCACCATGGGCTATACTAATGGCGCACTGCCTGGTGCGCCATTAGTATATATGCCCTGGGAGGCATACTAATGGAGCACCATGGGCTATACTAATGGCGCACTACCTGGTGCGCCATTAGTATACCAGATAACATTAGTAAAAAATTCTAATTGCGTGATGCTAGTGGCGCACCTGTAGTGCGCCATTAGTAGCCAAAACAGGTGCGCCACTAGCAGGCCTTTTCCTAGTAGTGATAGGTGCTCCAAGGCCATTCACTGCCCCTAGACAATTTGTTGCCTCCACTTTTGGTGCTATTCCTACTCATGGTACACACACTGGATGGATGGCCTACTTCACTGCTAGCGGTGTTGGAAGATGTGCCATGTAATGTTGAACTGATGCTAGAGTTTTCCATTATTTTGGTTCATGGTACAATGTAATGTTATGCTACAAAGTGATGTTGAACTTGATGGTGTTATTTATGGACTTGATGCTACAATGTGTTGCTTTGGTTCATGTGTACATGATTTGATTCCTCTGTTGTTTACTTTTATTATGTGGATGCATATGTTGATGGATATGTTGTTACTTGTTCAACTCATAAATCACACCAACTCAGATATCACAACTCCAACTCAAAAAATAGCATAAACCTAACAATTACCATAAACCTCAAATTCACAATTAATACCCGCAATTCACAATTAATACCCACAACTCACAAATAATACTCACAACTCACAAATCACCTGAATATCACCAATCACAAATCATACGAGCACAAAGCTCACAATTACCATAAACCTTGCAATTCACAAATACATAGTGGAGTTCAAATGCTTAGTTCAACATACAAGAACCATGGTTCACAAATACATAGTATGGTTCAAATGCTTAAATTCATCCTTTGCTCACAAAGGATGACAGTTGCTTGAGCTCTTGTGAGGTTAACCAGGAGTTGATACTTGTCATTAAGATGCTTGGGATCTCCATCTTTCTTTGCCATTTGTCCTTTCATATCAGCCACCAGTTCAATTTTGCATTGATGCTGATAGGTTAGGTTAGACTGCAGATAACTAGAATCAATCACCCTTTCCTCCTGGAAATCCATCAGTTCATGCACATCTTTAACTAACTTGTCATAGTTGGCATCCAGAGCATTCTTCTCTTCTGTTAGATGGTGAACAGTCAGAGCACTTTCAAGATTATCAGTCACCCTAGCATTCATGGAATCTTCAAACATTGCCCAAAGCTTCAACAATGCATTCTGCATTGCTATGGGCCACTCCTGATCAACCCATTCAACAAAATCACAATTATCACCTTCCTGCAAAAAGAGCTAAATAACTAGTGAGTTCATAATATGGATGACAACATGTGCATCCCAAAATTAAAAGACTTGTGCCATTCAACAAAACCACAACATGATATGGAGTTTACTTAACAACAATCGGAGCTCTAAAATTCTGCTATCCATTGTTCAAAGGCAAGATTAACAACAACTGGAGCCCGAAAATTCTGTTGTTCTTAAATGTTATTAGAGCATAAGTACATCAATTACTCTAACAATAACTATATATCTCAAATTCTGCACTTTTTGTACAGCAAGAAGAGCTCTAAAATTTTGTTGTTCTTTGTTCAACTACAATATTATCCAACTACAAGAGCATATGAAACTGGCATCAAGCACGCTATCATTTCTTCAGAGTAAACAAACAAATATAACTGCCACTTTCAAGCTATATAACTGCCACTGCTCGAATTACTACTTATCATCTGAGAAAGAAACTTACAGGCTCTGCACATGCTAAGAACCTTCTCCCTGTGTTTGTTCCTTCAAATGCAACATGCCTCTTCGATGCCCTTCCGTGCTTATCACAGAACAACATTATGTCAAGCTCAAGCCCATGGTAATCCGGGTTCAAAACTGAAACTGGAACCTGCACAGGCTAATACACATCACTCCACTGCCAAAGGATGAGGAACAAACCAAATCAAAAGAAACCTAAACAGAAAAATCCCCGAAAATTCTAACCCTAACCCTAACCCTATCTCGAATGAGCTCACCTGGTAAATCCCGTCGGTGGAGGAGTTGGAAGAGTGCATGTATGGGAGACTAGACTGGTCGTCGCTGCTCTCGTCCTCGAAAACCATGGCGGCGATGACGATGCAGTGTTGCGGGCGTGTGGCGCTCATGACCGTCGGCGAGTGGTGGGGTGGGGAGAAGGGGAGAGTGGTCGGGTGGGGGAGGAGGGAAGAGGTCAACGGGGTAAGAGAGCGACCGCGTCGGGCTCGTCCTCGTCAGCGCGTGGGCACGCGCCGATTGGCGACCGTGGCACCTGACGGTTGGCCTGACCGGTCAGATCGAGCGTCAATACGTATAAAACACGGGTTTAGACTTATTTGCAATGGTCTCGCACAAAGTTGATACTCACATAAAAAAATTAAAAATCTTGGTACCAATCTGCACGTTATGTCTCAATTATGATACTTCTGTGTAATTAACTCGTTGTTATGCCAAACGGCTTTTTTTTGCAAATGCCCGTTGTCATACACTTTAATCGGGAGAGGGGGGAGGGGAGTATAAGAAGAGTTCATAAATCATTAAAAAATACAATAATATAGATATAGAAAGACCAGTATTCAAGGTCAAAAGATATAAATGAAGCATATGAAAAATACTATAAAATCAAACTCAAAACTATTAAGTAAGACACAAAAAGCCTAAATTTATAAATAAACCAAGTACTATAAAAAATCATTGTGAACCAGCATGATGAATCACTGAAAGAAAACAAAAACAGATGCTCCAAGAATTTTTAGTGTCCCTCCTCCATATGAAGTACAGTAGTTTGCTTCGCACCTCCTCGTCCCTAACGGCCATTTCCCTTACCTCCTCGGCAGTGAACGGTGGCGGCAACGTGCACAGCTCGTGCCCGCCCACATACTTCTCCCTCGACTCCATCATGAGAGCATCTCCAACAGACGCCCAATATTAGTGTCGTGCCCAAAAAATCACAAGTTTAGCGCGCGCGGAGTTAAAAATTACACTCCAACAGACGCTGTATAATAGAGCGCGCCGTAAAAAATGTTCAGCGCGCTGGGAAAACTGAACCGGATGCAGTATATTTCGTGGGCGAGCTCGTGTGCGCTGAACTTTTCGTGCGTGCTGAAACTCCTCGCGCTGCCCCTCCCGTCGCGCGCCGCCGCCCAGGAACTCGCCGTCCTCGCCCGACGCACAAACCCGGCGGCCACCAAGGCCTCGACCCCGTCGGCGCTGTCCAGCCGCCCAGGACCTTACCGTCCTCGCCCGACGCACCAACCCGGCGGCCACCAAGGCCTCGACCCCGTCCTCGAGCTGGTTGACGGCGGGTCGCGGCGGCGGGGAGGGGCAGGCCGCGGCGGCGGGGAGGTGCAGGCCGTGGCGGCGGGGAGGGGCAGGCCGCAGCGATGGCGGGCCGGGGAGGAGCAGGTCACTGCGGGGCACGTTATTTTTGGGCGTCTGCTGGAGATGGTACCGCGCGTTATATTTTTGAGCGTCTGTTGGACATGTTCGGTCATCCGGCGCGGTAAAACGTTGTTTTGACGGTGTAAAATATTTTTAACGCGCGGCTTTGTAGTGCGTCTGTTGGAGATGCTCTGAACTCCCTCTCGCGGCCACGCCTTGGGCAGGCCATGGACTCGGCGCAGAGCTCCACGGCTTTCTCGGGCACGGTGGGCTTGTATCGGAGCAGCGCACTGTACTGCGTCAACACGTGGAGCATGTACTCGTACACGTAGTCCATGCCCGTCTCCTCCCTCGCGAACCCGCTACCTTCTTCACCCATACGTCGCGCCTGCTCCGGGTGGGCGTTGCCCCAGTCGACGGCGAACTTGATGGCGACGCACTTGCGCGCCGGGTTGATGGGCCAGTAGTGCTTGCCAGCGACGAGCCCCCGGGTGAAGAAGTCCTCGAAGGGCGTGGCAATGGCAAGCATCGGCGAGTCGCAAGCGAGGATATACTTCTCGCTCACCGACCACGCCTGTCCCTGCACGTAGATCTTGTACCTCTACCGGCACTGCTTCGCCAGGTCAGAGTCCCTGAAGCCGTTGCGGTGGGCGGCGTTCCAGTCCTGCGCGAACGCCTGCACGTTCCAGTCCTTGCTGTTGTTGCAGAACCTGGCTGAAACGCGATTGACACAGAGGAATCAACAGCTCACACGAGCGAAAGGAGAGAGAGAGGGTTTTGGTGATGCTCAACTGTCTGCAGCATTTTCTTCTGTTCTGTTATTCTGGCTAACCGAGAGGGGATCTTGTGCCGATTACAAAGGGAGGAAATAGCCCACGCTCGCCTTGCCTACTCATCGTTCCATCCCACGATGCTTAGCTTGCGGGGCTGTTAAAATGCCGCCAATACCGCGTCTCCCTGCCATCCCAAGGAAGCGGTCTTGCGGTTGCTACTGCTACACTAGACTGAAGGAAAAGTGCTAACTGAAGAAAATAAACAGCAAACTCTAAACCGAACATGGACATGTGCACGTTATCGGCCAGTGCTTATTCTTCTAAGTGTAGATTGTAGTTTTTGCAACGGGATTATACTTCAAATCACCCCCTAATCCTGTTGCACCTTCTTCACTTGAACGATCCGGAGCCGGCACCGCAGCTCCGTGAACTTTGCGCGCCCAACTGACTTCGTCAGTAAATCTGCCAGCTGATCTTCAGTTCGGACGTGCTTCACCTCAACTCTTTTTTTCTTCCACGCACTCTATGATGTAATGATAGCGCAGATCAATATGTTTGCTCCTCTCGTGGTGTACTGGGTTTTTGCTCAGCTCAATCGCCGATCTGTTGTCGACATTGAGCTGCACTTGCTGGTTGTCTGTCCCGAGCATTTCTGACAGCAGCCTGCTGAGCCAAACAGCCTGGGTTGAGGCTGTTGCCGCTGCTATATACTCGGCCTCACAGGAGGACAGAGCAACGATCTTCTGCTTCTGTGAGAACCAGGTAACAATGCTGGGTCCAAGGAAGAAGACCAGCCCTGTTGTGCTCTTTCGGTCTGTCAGATCCCCAGCATGATCGCTGTCGCTGTAACCTGATAGTGCAGTTCCTCCTCCAGCCTTATAAGTACACCCATATCTGAGAGTTCCTTTAATATACCTGAGGATTTTCTTGATGATCAGCCAATGTTGTTTGCCCGGGGCCTCCATGAATCTACTGGCCACCCCCACTGCGTAAGCTATATCTGGTCGTGTGTTAACCAAATACCTCAAGCTCCCAACCACACTTCGGTATCTGGTGGCGTCCACTGCTTCTCCGATGTTCTTCCTTACCTTCAGACGATTCTCCATTGCTGTGTAGCTAGGGTTGCAGTGTTGGGGAACGTCGCATGGGAAACAAAAAATTTCCTACGCGCACGAAGACCTATCATGGTGATGTCCATCTACGAGACGGGATGAGTGATCTACGTACCCTTGTAGACCGTACAGCAGAAGCGTTAGTGAACGCGGTTGATGTAGTGGAACGTCCTCACGTCCCTCGATCCGCCCCGCAAACTATCACGCGATCAGTCCCACGATCTAGTGCCGAACGGACGGCACCTCCGCGTTCAGCACACGTACAGCTCGACGATGATCTCGGCCTTCTTGATCCAGCAAGAGAGACGGAGAGGTAGAAGACTTCTCCGGCAGCGTGACGGCGCTCCGGAGGTTGGTGATGACCTTGTCTCAGGAGGGCTCTGCCCGAGCTCCGCAGAAACGCGATCTAGAGGAAAAACCATGGAGGTATGTGGTCGGGCTGCCGTGGAAAAGTCGTCTCAAATCAGCCCTAAAACTTCCGTATATATAGGTGGGAGAGGGGGGACCTTGCCTTGGGGCTCAAGGAGCCCCAAGGGGGTCGGCCGAGCCAAAGGGGGGAAGGACTCCCCCCCAAACCGAGTCCTACTTGGTTTGGTGGGTGGAGTCCTTCTTTCCTTTCCCACCTCCTCCTTTTTTTTTCTTTTCTCTTTGATTTTTCTTCCAATGCCATAGGCCCCTTTTGGGCTGTCCCACCAGCCCACTAAGGGCTGGTGCGCCACCCTCAAGGCCTATAGGCTTCCCCGGGGTGGGTTGCCCCCCCCCCCCCGGTGATATCCCGGAACCCATTCGTCATTCCCGGTACATTCCCGGTAACTCCGAAAACCTTCCGGTAATCAAATGAGGTCGTCCTATATATCAATATTCGTTTCCGGACCATTTCGGAAACCCTCATGACGTCCGTGATCTCATCCGGGACTCCGAACAACATTCGGTAACCAACCATATAACTCAAATACGCATAAAACAACGTCGAACCTTAAGTGTGCAGACCCTGCGGGTTCGAGAACTATGTAGACATGACCCGAGAGACTCCTCGGTCAATATTCAATAGCAGGACCTGGATGCCCATATTGGATCCTACATATTCTACGAAGATCTTATCGTTTGAACCTTAGTGCCAAGGATTCATATAATCCCGTATGTCATTCCCTTTGTCCTTCGGTATGTTACTTGCCCGAGATTCGATCGTCAGTATCCGCATACCTATTTCAATCTCGTTTACTGGCAAGTCTCTTTACTCGTTCCGTAATACAAGATCCCGCAACTTACACTAAGTCACATTGCTTGCAAGGCTTGTGTGATGTTGTATTACCGAGTGGGCCCCGAGATACCTCTCCGTCACACGGAGTGAGAAATCCCAGTCTTGATCCATACTAACTCAACGAACACCTTCGGAGATACCTGTAGAGCATCTTTATAGTCACCCAGTTACGTTGCGACGTTTGATACACACAAAGTATTCCTCCGGTGTTAGTGAGTTATATGATCTCATGGTCATAGGAACAAATACTTGACACGCAGAAAACAGTAGCAACAAAATGACACGATCAACATGCTACGTCTATTAGTTTGGGTCTAGTCCATCACGTGATTCTCCTAATGACGTGATCCAGTTATCAAGCAACAGCACCTTGTTCATAATCAGAAGACACTGACTATCTTTGATCAACTGGCTAGCCAACTAGAGGCTTGCTAGGGACAGTGTTTTGTCTATGTATCCACACATGTAAATGAGTCTTCATTCAATACAATTATAGCATGGATAATAAACAATTATCTTGATACAGGAATTATAATAATAACTATATTTATTATTGCCTCTAGGGCATAATTCCAACAGTCTCCCACTTGCACTAGACTCAATAATCTAGCCCTCACATCATCATGCGAATTACATTGTAATAAATCTAACACCCATACAGATCTGGTGTTGATCATGCTTTGCCCGTGGAAGAGGTTCAGTCAGCGGGTCTGCTACATTCAGATCCGTGTGCACTTTGCATATATTTACGTCCTCTCCTTCGACGTAGTCGCGGATGAGGTTGAAGCGTCGTTTGATGTGTCTGGACTTCTTGTGAAACCGTGGTTCCTTTGCTAAGGCAATGGCACCCGTGTTGTCACAGAACAAGGTTATTGGATTCAGTGCACTTGGCACCACTCCAAGATCCGTCATGAACTGCTTCATCCAGACACCCTCCTTAGCCGCCTCCGAGGCAGCCATGTACTCCGCTTCACATGTAGAATCTTCTACGACGCTTTGCTTGGAACTGCACCAGCTTACGCACCCCTATTAAGAATAAATACGTATCCGGTTTGCGACTTAGAGTCGTCCGGATCTGTGTCAAAGCTTGCATCGACGTAACCTTTTACGGCGACCTCTTCGTCACCTCCATACACGAGAAACATCTCCTTAGTCCTTTTCAGGTACTTTAGGATATTCTTGACCGCCGTCAAGTGATCCACTCCTGGATTACTCTGGAACCTACCTGCCATACTTATGGCCAGGCTAACGTCCGGTCTAGTGCACAGCATTGCATACATGATAGAGCCTATGGCCGAAGCATAGGGGACGGAGCGCATATGCTCTCTATCCTCATCAGTTGCTGGGCACTGAGTCTTACTCAATCTCGTACCTTATAAAACTGGCAAGAACCCCTTCTTGGACTGTTCCATTTTGAACCTCTTCAAAACTTTATCAAGGTATGTGCTTTTTGAAAGTCCTATCAGGCGTTTTGATCTATCCCTATAGATCTTAATGCCTAGAATGTAAGCAGCTTCTCCTAGGTCCTTCATAGAGAAACTTTTATTCAAGTAATCCTTTATGCTCTCCAAAAACTCTACATTGTTTCCAATCAACAATATGTCATCCACATATAATATTAGAAACGCCACAGAGCTCCCACTCACTTTCTTGTAAATACAAGATTCTCCAACCACTTGTACAAACCCAAATGCTTTGATCACCTCATCAAAGCGTTTGTTCCAACTCCGAGATGCTTGCACCAGTCCATAAATGGATCGCTGGAGCTTGCACACCTTGTTAGCATTCTTAGGATCGACAAAACCATCGGGTTGCATCATATACAATTCTTCCTTAAGGAAACCGTTAAGGAACGCCGTTTTGACATCCATCTGCCAGATTTCATAATCGAAAAATGCATCTATTGCTAACATGATTCTGACGGACTTAAGCATCGCTATGGGTGAGATTGTCTCATCGTAGTCAACTCCTTGAACTTGTGAAAAACCCTTTGCCAAAAGTCGAGCTTTATAAACGGTCACATTGCCGTCAGCGTCCGTCTTCCTCTTAAAGATCCATTTGTTCTGAATGGCCTTGCGGCCCTCAGGAAGTACCTCCAAAGTCCACACTTTGTTCTCATACATGGATCCTATCTCGGACTTCATGGCTTCTAGCCATTTGTTGGAATCTGGGCCCACCATTGCTTCTTCATAATTTGCAGGTTCATTGTTGTCCAACAACATGATTGATAAGACGGGATTACCGTACCACTCTGGAGCAGCACGCGGTCTCGTCGACCTGTGTGGTTCGACAGAAACTTGAACCGGAGTTTCATGATCATCATCATTAACTTCCTCCTCAACCGGCGTCGCAACGACAGAGGTTTCCCCTTGCCCTGCGCCACCATCCAGAGGGATGAGAGGTTCGACAACCTCGTCAACTTCTATCTTCCTCCCACTCAATTCTCTCGAGAGAAACTCCTTCTCGAGAAAAGCTCCGTTTTTAGCAACAAACACTTTGCCCTCGGATTTGAGATAGAAGGTGTACCCAACTGTCTCTTTTGGCTAACCTATGAAGACGCACTTTCCGCTTTGGGTTCCAGCTTTTCAGGCTGAAGCTTTTTGACATAAGCATCACATCCCCAAACTTTAAGAAACGACAAGTTTGTCCTTTTGCCATACCACAGTTCGTATGGTGTCGTCTCAACGGATTTTGATGGTGCCCTATTTAAAGTGAATGCAGTTGTTTCTAATGCATAACCCCAAAACGATAACGGCAAATCGGTAAGAGACATCATAGATCGCACCATCTCTAATAAAGTATGATTACGACGTTCGGACACACCATTACGCTGTGGTGTTCCAGGCGGTGTCAACTGTGAAATAATTCCACATTGTCTTAAGTGAGCACCAAACTCGAAACTCAGATATTCACCCCCACGATCAGACTGTAGGAACTTGATCTTCTTGTTACGATGATTTTCAACTTCACTCTGAAATTGCTTGAACTTTTCAAATGTTTCAGACTTGTGCTTCATTAAGTAGACATAACCATATCTACTCAAATCGTCAGTGAAGGTGAGAAAATAACGATATCCGCCGCGTGCCTCTACGCTCATCGGACCACACACATCGGTATGTATGATTTCCAACAAGTCACTTGCACGCTCCATTGTTCCGGAGAACGGAGTTTTAGTCATCTTGCCCATGAGGCATGGTTCGCACGTGTCAAGTGAATCAAAGTCAAGTGACTCTAAAAGTCCATCGGCATGGAGTTTCTTCATGCGCTTTACACCAATATGACCTAAGCGGGAGTGCCACAAAAATATGGCGCTATCATTGTTAACTCTAACTCTTTTGGTCTCAATGTTATGTATGTGTGTATCGCTATCAAGATTCAATATGAACAATCCTCTCACATTGGGTGCATGACCATAAAAGATGTTACTCATAGAAATAGAACAACCATTATTCTCTGACTTAAAAGAGTAACCGTCTCGCAATAAACAAGATCCAGATATAATGTTCATGCTCAACGCAGGCACTAAATAACAATGATTCAAGTTCATAACTAATCCTGATGGTAACTGAAGTGAAACTGTGTCGACGGCGATTGCATCAACCTTGGAACCATTTCCTACGCGCATCGTCACTTCATCTTTCGCCAGCCTTCGTCTATTCCGCAGTTCCTGTTTCGAGTTGCAAATATGAGCAACAGAACCGGTATCGAATACCCAGGCACTACTACGAGAGCCGGTTAAGTACACATCTATAACATGTATATCAAATATACCTGATTTTTCTTTGGCCGCCTTCTTATCTGCCAGATACTTGGGGCAATTGCGCTTCCAGTGACCCATACCCTTGCAATAGTAACACTCTGTTTCAGGCTTAGGTCCAGCTTTGGGTTTCTTCGTCGGATTGGCAACAGGCTTGCCGCTCTTCTTTGAATTACCCTTCTTGCCTTTGCCGTTTCTCTTGAAACTAGTGGTCTTATTCACCATCAACACTTGATGCTCTTTACGGAGTTCAGACTCTGCGACTTTCAGCATCGCAAACAACTCGCCCGGTGACTTGTTCATCCCTTGCGTGGTGTAGTCTCAACGGATTTTGATGGTGCCCTATTTAAAGTGAATGCAGTTGTTTCTAATGCATAACCCCAAAACGATAACGGCAAATCGGTAAGAGACATCATAGATCGCACCATCTCTAATAAAGTATGATTACGACGTTCGGACACACCATTACGCTGTGGTGTTCCAGGCGGTGTCAACTGTGAAACAATTCCACATTGTCTTAAGTGAGCACCAAACTCGAAACTCAGATATTCACCCCCACGATCAGACCGTAGGAACTTGATCTTCTTGTTACGATGATTTTCAACTTCACTCTGAAATTGCTTGAACTTTTCAAATGTTTCAGACTTGTGCTTCATTAAGTAGACATAACCATATCTACTCAAATCGTCAGTGAAGGTGAGAAAATAACGATATCCGTCGCGTGCCTCTACGCTCATCGGACCACACACATCGGTATGTATGATTTCCAACAAGTCACTTGCACGCTCCATTGTTCCGGAGAACGGAGTTTTAGTCATCTTGCCCATGAGGCATGGTTCGCACGTGTCAAGTGAATCAAAGTCAAGTGACTCTAAAAGTCCATCGGCATGGAGTTTCTTCATGCGCTTTACACCAATATGACCTAAGCGGGAGTGCCACAAAAATATGGCGCTATCATTGTTAACTCTAACTCTTTTGGTCTCAATGTTATGTATGTGTGTATCGCTATCAATATTCAATATGAACAATCCTCTCACATTGGGTGCATGACCATAAAAGATGTTACTCATAGAAATAGAACAACCATTATTCTCTGACTTAAAAGAGTAACCGTCTCGTAATAAACAAGATCCAGATATAATGTTCATGCTCAACGCGGGCACTAAATAACAATGATTCAAGTTCATAACTAATCCTGATGGTAACTGAAGTGAAACTATGTCGACGGCGATTGCATCAACCTTGGAACCATTTCCTACGCGCATCATCACTTCATCTTTCGCCAGCCTTCGTCTATTCCACAGTTCCTGTTTCGAGTTGCAAATATGAGCAACAGAACCGGTATCGAATACCCAGGCACTACTACGAGAGCCGGTTAAGTACACATCTATAACATGTATATCAAATATACCTGATTTTTCTTTGGCCACCTTCTTATCTGCCAGATACTTGGGGCAATTGCGCTTCCAGTGACCCATACCCTTGCAATAGTAACACTCTGTTTCAGGCTTAGGTCCAGCTTTGGGTTTCTTCGTCGGATTGGCAACAGGCTTGCCGCTCTTCTTTGAATTACCCTTCTTGCCTTTGCCGTTTCTCTTGAAACTAGTGGTCTTATTCACCATCAACACTTGATGCTCTTTACGGAGTTCAGACTCTGCGACTTTCAGCATCGCAAACAACTCGCCGGGTGACTTGTTCATCCCTTGCATGTTGTAGTTCAACACAAAGCCTTTATAGCTTGGCGGCAATGATTGAAGGATTCTGTCAGTGATAGCCTCTTGCGGGAGTTCAATCCCCAGCTCAGCTAGACGGTTTGAGTACCCACACATTTTGAGAACATGTTCACTGACAGATGAGTTCTCCTCCATCTTGCAAGCATAGAATTTTTCGGAGGTCTCATACCTCTCGATCCGGGCGTTCTTCTGAAAGATAAACTTCAACTCCTGGAACATCTCAAATGCTCCATGACGCTCAAAGCGACGTTGAAGTCCCGGTTCTAAGCCATACAAGACTGCACATTGAACTACTGAGTAGTCCTCCTTACGTGCTAACCAAGCGTTCTTAACATCCTGATCAGCCGTAGCGGGTGGTTCATCTCCTAGCGCAGCATTAAGGACATAATCCTTCTTCCCAGCCATAGCTTTCTCTAGGAACGTATTAAAATTCACGGTGACTGTCGCGTGAGCCATGATCTACAACACAAATATATTCAAAGTGGACTTAGACTATGTTCAAGATAATTAGAGTTTAACTTAATCAAATTATTCGCTAAACTCCCACTCAAAAAGTACATCTCTCTAGTCATTTGAGTGGTTCATGATCCACTTACACTAGCTCAAGTCCGATCATCACGTGAGTTGAGCATAGTTTTAGTGGTAAGCATCCCTATGCTAATCATATCATCTATATGATTCATGATCGACCTTTCGGTCTCATGTGTTCCGAGGCCATGTCTGCACATGCTAGGCTCGTCAAGCTTAACCTGAGTGTTCCGTGTGCGCAACTGTTTTGCACCCGTTGTATGTGAACGTTGAGTCTATCACATCCGATCATCACGTGGTGTCTCGAAACGACGAACTGTAGCAACATTGCACAGTCAGGGAGAACACAATTTTGTCTTGAAATTTTAGTGAGAGATCACCTCATAATGCTACCGTTGTTCTAAGCAAAATAAGGTGCATAAAAGGATTAACATCACATGCAATTCATAAGTGACATGATATGGCCATCATCACGTGCTCCTTGATCTCCATCACCAAAGCACCAACACGATCTTCTTGTCACCGGCGCCGCACCATGATCTCCATCAACGTGTCGTCATCGGGGTTGTCGTGCTACTCATGCTATTACTACTAAAGCTACATCCTAGCAAAATAGTAAACGCATCTGCAAGCACAAACGTTAGTATAAAGACAACCCTATGGCTCCTGCCGGTTGCCGTACCATCGACGTGCAAGTCGATATAATCTATTACAACATGATCATCTCATACATCCAATATATCACATCACATCGTTGGCCATATCACATCACAAGCATACCCTGCAAAAACAAGTTAGACGTCCTCTAATTTTGTTGTTGCATGTTTTACGTGGTGACCATGGGTATCTAGTAGGATCGCATCTTACTTACGCAAACACCACAACGGAGATATATGAGTTGCTATTTAACCTCATCCAAGGACCTCCTCGGTCAAATCCGATTCAACTAAAGTTGGAGAAACTGGCACTTGCCAGTCATCTTTGAGCAACGGGGTTACTCGTAGCGATGAAACCAGTCTCTCGTAAGCGTACGAGTAATGTCGGTCCAAGCCGCTTCAATCCAACAATACCGCGGAATCAAGAAAAGACTAAGGAGGGCAGCTAAACGCACATCACCGCCCACAAAAACTTTTGTGTTCTACTCGAGAAGACATCTACGCATGAACCTAGCTCATGATGCCACTGTTGGGGAACGTCGCATGGGAAACAAAAATTTTCCTACGCGCACGAAGACCTATCATGGTGATGTCCATCTACGAGAGGGGATGAGTGATCTACGTACCCTTGTAGACCGTATAGCAGAAGCGTTAGTGAACGCGGTTGATGTAGTGGAACGTCGTCACGTCCCTCGATCCGCCCTGCGAACTATCCCACGATCTAGTGCCGAACGGACGGCACCTCCGCGTTCAGCACACGTACAGCTCGACGATGATCTCGTCCTTCTTGGTCCAGCAAGAGAGACGGAGAGGTAGAAGAGTTCTCCGGCAGCATGACGACGCTCCGGAGGTTGGTGATGACCTTGTCTCAGCAGGGCTCTGCCCGAGCTCCGCAGAAACGCGATCTAGAGGAAAAACAGTGGAGGTATGTGGTCGGGCTGCCGTGGAAAAGTCGTCTCAAATCATCCCTAAAACCTCCGTATATATAGGTGGGAGAGGGGGGACCTTGCCTTGGGGCTCAAGGATCCCCAAGGGGTCGGCCGAGCCAAAGGGGGGAAGGACTCCCCCCCAAACCGAGTCCTACTTGGTTTGGTGGGTGGAGTCCTTCTTTCCTTTCCCACCTCCTACTTTTTTTTTCTCTTTGATTTTTCTTCCAATGCGCATAGGGCCCTTTTGGGCTGTCCCACCAGCCCACTAAGGCCTGGTGCACCACCCTCAAGGCCTATGGGCTTCCCCGGGGTGGGTTGCCCCCCCCCCCCCCCCCGGTGAACTCCCGGAACCCATTCGTCATTCCCGGTACATTCCCGGTAACTCCGAAAACCTTCCGGTAATCAAATGAGATCATCCTATATATCAATATTCGTTTACAGACCATTCCGGAAACCCTCGTGACGTCCGTGATCTCATCCGGGACTCCGAACAACATTCAGTAACCAACCATATAACTCAAATACGCATAAAACAACGTCGAACCTTAAGTGTGCAGACCCTGCGGGTTCGAGAACTATGTAGACATGACCCGAGAGACTCCTCGGTGAATATCCAATAGCGGGACCTGGATGCCCATATTGGATCCTATATATTCTACGAAGATCTTATCGTTTGAACCTCAGTGCCAAGGATTCATATAATCCCGTATGTCATTCCCTTTGTCCTTCGATATGTTACTTGCCCGAGATTCGATCGTCAGTATCCGCATACCTATTTCAATCTCGTTTATCGGCAAGTCTCTTTACTCGTTCCGTAATACAAGATCCCGGAACTTACACTAAGTCACATTACTTGCAAGGCTTGTGTGTGATGTTGTATTACCGAGTGGGCCCCGAGATACCTCTCCGTCACACGGAGTGACAAATCCCAGTCTTGATCCATACTAACTCAACGAACACCTTCGGAGATACCTGTAGAGCATCTTTATAGTCACCCAGTTACGTTGCGACGTTTGATACACACAAAGTATTCCTCCGGTGTTAGTGAGTTATATGATCTCATGGTCATAGGAACAAATACTTAACACGCAGAAAACAGTAGCAACAAAATGACACGATCAACATGCTACGTCTATTAGTTTGGGTCTAGTCCATCACGTGATTCTCTTAATGACGTGATCCAGTTATCAAGCAACAACACCTTGTTCATAATCAGAAGACACTGACTATCTTTGATCAACTGGCTAGCCAACTAGAGGCTTGCTAGGGAGAGTGTTTTGTTTATGTATCCATACATGTAAATGAGTCTTCATTCAATACAATTATAGCATGGATAATAAACAATTATCTTGATACAGGAATTATAATAATAACTATATTTATTATTGCCTCTAGGGCATAATTCCAACATGCAGTCCACCATGTCCTCGTCCTCCAGTATCTTAGCCGCATAGCCTGACTGGCATATGGTGATCATGTCAGCCTCGTGCTTCACCTCGATCCCGAGATAATAGCTGAGCAACCCGAGATCTGTCATCTGAAACAGTTCCTGCATCTGCGCTTTGAAGCGTGCAATTGCACCAGCAGTGGTACCCGTGATGATCAAGTCATCCACGTACACCCCCACCAGCAGGTAATCAGCCTCGTCTCCCCGCTTGTACAGAGCATGGTCGAGTTTGCACCTCTCAAAGCCAAGGGACTGCAGTGTGAGGTCCAGTTTTGCATTCCATGCCCGTGGTGCTTGTCGGAGCCCGTACAGTGCCTTCTGCAGCTTGAGCACCTTGTCAGCATTGTCGTTGTCGATGAAGCCCGCCGGCTGATGCACATACACCTCCTCCTCCAACTCCCCGTTGAGGAATGCCGATCGGACATCCATGTGGTGCACACTCCAGCTACGATGTCCAGCCAGCGCAATGAGAATGCGCACTGTCTCTAGTCGAGCCACAGGAGCGAAGACCTCGTCGAAGTCGATCCCCTGTTTCTGAGTGTATCCCTTCGCCACCAGTCGAGCCTTGTGCTTCACTATGTTCCCCGCCGGGTCTCTTTTCACTTTGTATACCCACTTCAAACCGATGGCACGGTGACCTGCCGGAAGTGTCGCAAGATCCCAGGTATGAATGGACTGTATAGACTCCATTTCCACCTCCATGGCCTTCCTCCATGCTGGTTCATCTAGGGCCTCGTCGACAGATGCTGGTTCTTCTGCAGCTGAGAGGCATAGTCCAGTGAACTCCAGTGTGCGCGCGGGAGCATGATCGATGAGATACTCCACAGACTTGTATTGCAGTGGTACACCTTCTGAATCAAAGGATTCCCCGACAGGAGCCGAAACCCATCCATCATCATCGGTGTCAGGCGGATCAGCAGGAGGAGTGTTCTGAGCTCCAACTGGAGCGACCGTGTCGCCGGCTGAGCTTGGAGTGTGAGGTGAGGTCTCATACCTTGTTGGTGTGGAGGGCTCCCTCATCGCCGGAGAGGGAGGTGTCGACGTTGTTCCAGTGCGCAGGGCGTAAGTCACCGTTACTGGGGCGCCGGTGTCGGTGTAGACGACCGTGAGCCCCTCTGCTCGAGTGCTCCCCGCGCTGTCGTCGATCACCCTCCAATCCCACTTGCGATCTTCCTCGAAGCGCACATCTCGCATGATGTGCAGACGCTTGGTCACCGGATCATAGACCCGATAGCCTTTTGTCCCTGGTTCGTAGCCTACGAAGACACCAGGGCGCGATCTGTCCGCCAGCTTCGTCACGCCCGGGCCGACGATCTTGATGTGTGCGACGCACCCGAACGTGCGCAGGTAGTCCACCACCGGCTTCTTACCGCGCCATGCCTCATACGGGGTGATCCCCCGCAAGCTCCTCGTCGGCGAACGGTTGAGAATGTGAACTGCAGTGCGCACGGCTTCACCCTAGAATGTGCACGGCACATCCATGGCCTTCAAGAGGCTGCGCGCCATCTCCACCACTGACTAGTTCCTTCTCTCCACAACCCCATTCTGCTGTGGGGAATAGGGTGTTGTCGTGCTTCTCTGAATCCCAAGCTCATCACAGTAAGCGTTAAATTCAGTTGACAGGAACTCACCCCCTCTGTCAGTACGAAACGCTCGCAGCTTGACATTTCCCTGCATCTCAGCATGGGCTTTGATCTTTTTGAAGAAACGAAAAGCTTCGTCTTTGCTTTTTAGCACCTCGAGCCACATATACCTGTTGTAGTCGTCGACGATCAGCAGGAAGTATCTGTTCCCGCTTGCTGTTGCCGGCGTGACCGGTCCGCAGAGATCACCGTGGGCGAGGTCGAGCGGCTTCTCAGCACGGTACGTCGTCGCTCGCGGGAATGGGGTGCGGTGCATCTTGCCGATCGTGCACCCCTCGCAGAATTGCTTTGTATGAGCGAGCTTCGGCATCCCGCGAACCATGTCCTTTGCTCCGAGATCGTGCAGGGCACGGAAGTGCAGGTGCCCGAAGCGAGCATGCCACCTCCATCCCTCATCTGTAGCAGCCGCGAGGAGACACACTGGGGTGGCCAAGTTTAGAGCCACGGCGTACAGCCGGTTGCTCGTCCGCCGCACCCGTGCTAGGAGAAGGTCCTGTCTGTTATAGAGACACAGTTCCCCGTTGTGGATCACTGATTTGCAGCCGTGCTCATCCAGTTGCCCGAGGCTCACAATGTTGGTTCGCAGCTGTGGGATGTAATAGACATCAGAGAGTGCGCGGTGCTCCCCACTGCGGCACGAGAACAGAACTGCCCCGCGCCCCGCAATCTAAACCACAGAGCCATCGCCGAACCGAACTTTCCCGCGCACAGTTTCATCTATTTCTGTCTGCAGTTCTTGGCAGCCAGTCATGTGATTGCTAGCACCGGTGTCAAGGTACCATCTGTCGTCGTTTGTGGCCGTGGGCACGACGCGCTCCTCATTGAGGAACACTTGCTCACCACCTCCCTGCAGTGTGTCCTCGACGGCCTCACTCCTATCTGCCTGAACTGCATCTTCAGCTGCACACGCAGCGAGCAACAGGGCAGGTTGTTCGTTCTCCACCTGGGCAACGTTTGCCTGTTGATCCTGGTATTCCCGCTGCTCCCGTTCTTCCTTTCGGCACTCCTTCACCCAGTGCCCCGGGATGCCGCAGTACCGGCAATTCCCTTTGCGTCTGGGTTGAGCGGATCCACCGTTTCCGCGGCCACCGCCCTGACCACGGCCACCCCCTCCTTGGGTGTTTCTGGGCTTGCCGTTGCCGCGGCCGCGTTTGTCACCTGGGTTGTAGGAGCCACCTCCTTGATCTGCCAGCTTGTCGCGGGCGCGCCACTCGTCGGCCGTGAAGAGTAGCTGAGCCCCTGATGCCGGCGCTTCTTTGTGATCTCGTTCCTCCACAACCAGCAGCCGCCCGCACAGCTCCTCGAGAGACAGCAGCTTTGTGTCCACAAGAGACTCTATTGCCACCGCCATCTCTCGATATGGCCTCGGCACCGTCCGGAGAACTTTGAGGACGGCCTTGTGCTCATCCACGGGATCTCTGAGCGCCGACAGTTCGTCGATGATGGTCCTCAACCTCATGACGTAGGACTCGATCCCCTCGCCGTCCTTGTACCGAAGCGCCTCGTACTCGGAGCGTCGGGTCTGCGCCTTCGCCTCGCGGACGCGCTCCACCCCGACCCGCATCGTCTTCAGGGTGTCCCACGCCTCCTTGGCAGTGGACTTCGCCCCGAGTATGCGCATGAGCTCTGCCGGCACGCCCTTTAGAAGGGCGATCATGACACGCCTGTCGTCGTGCTCCGATCCTTGCCCTGTCTCCACCACGCGCCACAGCTCGTCGGCCTGGAGCTGCAGCTTGGTGAGCATGGCCCAGTCGGTGTAGTTCGTGCGTGTCAGCATCATCGGCGGGCCGCCACCGCCGCCGCCGCTGTGCACGACACGCTCGACGATTCGCACCCCCAACGTCTCGTCAGTGGTGAGACGCGCCACGATCTTCTCCGCCGACGTAGCCGATCCCTGATCCTCCTTCAGTTGCGCCTGTGATTTCTCATCGCCGCTTCCGGCCATCGCTCCGACAGATCAGACACTGTCGGTACCTTCGGATCGATGGATCAACCCGAAGGCTCTGATGCCACTTGTTGTTGCAGAACCTGGCTGAAACGCGATCGACAGAGAGGAATCAACAGCTCACGCGAGCGAAAGGAGAGAGAGAGGGTTTTGGTGCTGCTCAACTGTCTGCAGCGTTTTCTTCTGTTCTGTTATTCTGGCTAACCGAGAGGGGATCTTGTGGCGATTACAAAGGGAGGAAATAGCCCACGCTCGCCTTGCCTACTGATCGTGCCATCCCACGATGCTTAGCTTGCGGGGCTGTTAAAATGCCGCCAATACCGCGTCTCCCTACCATCCCAAGGAAGCGGTCTTGCCGTTGCTTCTGCTACACTAGACTGAAGGAAAATTGCTAACTGAAGAAAAGAAACAGCAAACTCTGAACCGAAGTGGACATGTGCACGTTATCGGCCAGTGCTTATTCTTCTAAGCGTAGATTGTAGTGTTTGCAACCGGATTATACGTCACTTGCCAGCGGCGGAGTCGTTGTTGCACCGGAAGAGGTCGCCGCGGACCGGCGAGACGTTGGGGTTGCCCTTCCAGAACGCGTAGGGCTCCCTGTCGGGCCACGAGAGACGCGCGTTCTCTCGGACGAAGTCCTCCATGAGCGGCCGCCATGGCCGGACGTTGACCTCTGGCCAGCCCCAGAAGGACCAGTCGGGCCAGAGGATGGCCAGTTCCGTCTTGTCCTTGCAGTAGCGGAAGAGCGGCGGCGCGGTGGAATGGTCGGGGTAGTCGGCGGCGCGCAACACGGGCAGGTCGCCGGTGCTGAACATGATGTCGACGTCCGGTACGCGGCCGGGGTAGCGGGCGAGCAGCTGGAGGATGCCCCACTGCGTGAAGATATCCCGTGTCTGAAACGATCCCCGGTACTTCTCCGCGTAGGCGCGCCCGGAGACCACCACACGAGCCGGAACTGCGCATTCGGCCGGGCGCGCTCCACCGCGTCGCGCGTGATCCCCGTTGGGCGCCAAGGCTCCATGTCCGTGTGGATGTGGCGGAAGTAGTCCGGGCACCAAGGTGGCGGCACGCCCGGGGAGTACTGTTTCTGTGACTGTGATGATGAAGATGGTGATGGTGCTGACGGTGATGCGCGGCGGCTGCAGAGTGACGGGGTCGACGACGAGTCGTTGCCGCAGATGAAGGGTATGGGTACGAGGGGCGCCGTGGATGAGTGGGTGCGGCCAGGAGCACGTCCATGCCGACTGAGGCTGCCGCCGCCGGTGACCGGATGGAACGAGTAGTCCTGTTGGTGCAGACGAGAGTTAATATATTATACGCACTAAATTTAAGCCTTAATCATGGTGCTGCTAGCAAGCTCGAGCATAGTTCTCCTCGGTTAGAAAAAAATGACCTTTGATATTTCTTATTACAATGCAAATAATGATTTTTTTTAAACACGTTTTGTCAGGCATAATTTTGTACCACTGTTGTACGCATATACCAGATATGCTTTTTATCATCAACATTTTTTCAAAAAAAAAAAGTTTTTATGAGTTATGTCTCACTAGTGAGTTTTGTCACTAGGAATTATAACTTCTCAAAGATGCCATCCCTTTCATAGGTGCATGTTTAAAAATGCAATTCGACACCATTACTATCAGCTCAAACCTCGTTTGTCATATTATAACAATTAGAATACCTATAAACCAACATGTCAATTCTCTCTCCATCCCACTACAATAAAATATGGGTCCCATTTGATCCCAGCAATGTTTTTATTTTCCTTTAAAATAATCCGTTCGCTTAGTCCTGACAAATGGGGTCCGCACTTATCATTATGAGATAAAGAGAGTGGACATGTGGGTATAAGGGTAGTTTCGTCATATAACATGGTTGACGAGTTTCACCTTATAATAAAGATGTCTAATGGTATTTTTAAGAAAACATTTAATGAAATGATGACATTTTTGGGCAAGCATCTCACGAAACGATGACATTTTTAAACAGTTATAATTTTAATGGCAAAAATAAATAGGAGGGCCCATCTAGTGGCATAAATGATAAAAATCTAAAAATATATATCAACATCATATTTAAGCGGCAAATTCAGAAAAAACCTTGACTTTATAGTCGAGGTCTGAGATGAACCCTCATCTCCAAATCTTTGAGATGAACCCTATATTACCTAACCCCCGCTTATACTGACCCTTCTTAGCTGAGAAGTCGTTTATCTCCGCCAGGACTGCACATGTGGCACAGAGAGGGGAAAATCACACCAAACAAGGCTTCATCACCGGACAAGAAGACGATCCTGGCGACCGGTAAAGACTCTTGTAAGAGCATCTACATTCAAACTTGGCAATTTCAACCCTTAAAATCCACGGACGCGTGTGGGCACGTTCGCGGATACTAGTGGATCACGTCTCAAAAAATGCATTTTACAACCGGACGCATTAAATTATAAACTTCAAATCCATATTATTACATTCAACGTAAACCTAATACAAAAGGAGCTCGTCGAGCTCCGACATGCCCATGTCCGACGGCCGGCTGTGTCCCTCGTAGTGTTGGTCCGGTCGCTGACGAGGTAGAGTAGAACATGTAACACTAGTCGGCTTATGGGAGTCGAGCTCCCGTCGTCTCCCAGGCCCTACTCTTCCTTGTGAGAGCCCGTAACCTGGATGGTGTCCGTGGACGTCAGGTCAAAGACGAATCCTTCATGAGGGAGACAATGTCTATCACGACGCGGTTGTGGCTCCCGCACTCGTGCATTATACGGGGCACCAGAGAGTGTGACTCCGCCTCTCCACATCCACCGTCGCGAGGGCCTCTGCCGCCTCCTGCGCCCACTTTCTTGCACGGCCGCATGCCGCGCAAAGTTAGCGTCCGAGGACTTCCATGGTGCGTCATCGGTGCGTCAATGGAGGGGTTGTGCGTTCCCCATGGCGTTCGGACCCTAGACGAACTGCACCACCTCCCATGAGGCAGCGATGCCGGATCCAAGCACCGTCTATGCCGGCACAATGGATTCACGATGTCGCGATTCCGCGTGCTGCCGGAGGGCGGACGCCTCTGAGGAACGACGAGGCACAACCTGGACGGTCATCTCCTCCTTGGGGCCGCATGGGATGAGCTCGTGGTCGATGGATCTGGAGGTGAAGGACTCGGATCCGCTACCTGCAATGTGGGAGAAGATCGAAGATCGCTGAGGTGAGCTCGGGTAGTGGATGAGAGTGGATGGGAGTGGAGTGAAGTCGCTAGGGTTTGGTCCGACAAGCGGATGAGGGCAAATATATGTGAGATCTATGCGGGCCAGGCCGATGTGGCGAGCGTGCCTGGGTGCGCTCGGGCTCCCCCATATCCAGCCCATATTTGGGCTGGATATGAGGGATGCCGGTCAGCCATGACGTTTGAGTTTCGATTGAGGCGTTCGGTTGGGTCAAATTTTGTGACCGATTAGTGACTAGGCGACCTGTCCGGGTGTTTGAGACGACTATGAGCGGTCCGAGTGTAGATGCTCTAATCCTCTTCCCACCCTCCCATTATTGTCTTAGTCTCATCCATGTTAGATGATTGTATGTGTGTGTATGTTGGGCATATTCAACGCATGCCTAACATCGTTTGGGAAGCTCCAGCGTATAGGGGATGGCTAAAGCATGCTGATAATGTCAAAAGAGGCCCGTGTAGACCGAACTTGACATGAGAGGAGTTTGTAAAGAGAGATACGAAGGACTCGAGCATCATCAAAGAACTAGCCATGGAAAAAGATGTGTGCAAACTTGTTATCCATGTGTCAGAACCATGAGTTAATCGTAAGATATTATGAATTTCAATTCTAGTCTATCCCAACTTATTTGGGACTAAAGACTTTGGGGTTTCATGGGACGAGGTTTGCTTGCTGCGACAGAATTAGGCTATTAGGGTTGACAACACTAATCGGCGATGCTGGCTGGGCCAACGACATCCAGAGATCCATAGAGAGGGGCACATGGGGGGGGAGTTTATGAATAATGTCCTCCCATCCTATGCGTGTCCACGAGTCCATGAGTGTGTTTAGCAACGTAACACATATCCTTGATCTAGTAGGCTTTGGTCTTCGGTGGATCCCTCTAGATTCAATCGACATTGGTGATCTTTGGAGTATCCACATGCACATCAAAGTTGTAAGCGTGTTCTGGTCTACATGTATGACTTCCCTGCCATGACTTTTATAAGGTCCCGAGTTTAAAAAAGTTCGCTCTAACGAGACGAAGACCCAAAAAAGGCATAGAGCTTTCCTCACGGTGCGTCAATGGACGCCGGAGGAAGAAGATTTCTTCATCCCAAAGTTTGGATGTAACTTTCCTTTTCTCCATGGATGTGTTTGTAATGCTTTGATATCTAACATATGACATTACAACATCTCAACACGGACCCGCATATTTCCTCCTGCATAAGTCCACACGGACAAGGGGGCCACAAACACGGTTGCCGAAGCCCACCATGCAAGTTGTCTTCATGCATTTTAACCACGTTTCCAAGTAGCGGGATGTAATTCATGCAAAAACAACAACTTTTCACATAAACCGGCAAGATTCATTCAAAGACAATAGATTTTCATTATATTTCAAATATTTAGGACAAAAAAATAACCCCGACCCTAAACCTATCCTACAGAACGACGACCGTCGTCCACTTCCTTTGTATTCTTCATCAGCGCCCACATCCTCCATCTGTCATCTCCATGAGTGCGGATGAGGTTTAAGACGCTTTAAGTGAAGGTGCGGTCTCCGACGAGGAAGTGTAGGACATTGAAGACACACCGGTCGACATGGGACACGGACTGGTCCACATGGGACACCAGGCCATGCCGCCTCCCATGCCCTACTCATTCTAGGAGGATTCCCCGGTATGTCTGTGACCAATCGATGCGAGGTCCACGATGGAAATGGAGGCACCGACGCTCTCCTCCTCCCATCGAGCCTCCCAAAAGTTCGTCGACGACGCATATGACGCGCAGCCAGCGTTGTTCTCGTCCACGACCGCGTGCAGTTGTGCCTCCATGGAATCCTATTCCTTGCAAGCAGCGGCTTGAGCGCGGGCTGTCTCATAGATCGCACGCTGCTCTGTGACAAAGTTGGGGTCCGCCGTGGTCATGGACGCCATGGCCTCCTTGCTCATGTGCTCGCCGTCGATTGGCCCTCCGTGAGTCGGCGTTGCTAGAGGAGGAACACATTGTACTTTTGTTCCTCCTGCGCCTGCTGGAATGCAGACATAGGTGTCGGCGTTGACTGCTCCTTCATCATGTCAAAGTTGAAGTGCGCATGCGCCCGCTCAATGGTGAAGTCGACATGCACATGTGCGGGTCCTGGTGCAGTGTCGTAGGATCCAGTCTTCATCATGAGGTCGTCCTCATCGTCGGAGACCTCGGGCGAGATGGCCGGCATGTCGGCCTCGATCCGCCTGGCACAACGACTTGTCAGGCAGTCGCACGGCCAGCCACCTCGTGCGTCATCTCCGTCCGAAGGCTATCCCATAAAATGTTGTCGCCTACAGTCATGGCATATGTGGGGAGAAGGATGTGAAGCGGCTTGTGTTGTGGTGTGGAGTTAGCCTGATGTGGCCGTCTTTAAATATCATTTTTCATCGAGATCACATGTTCGGGTGCATCATTGTGCAGCGCTAGAGTGGGTTTCTGGGGAGCGTGCTTAATTATGACATTAGATGGGCGGGGCATTGGACAGGTGTGGTAGATATCCATCATGTTTCGTTCAGTAACGTGTCTTCGTATTGAGCAAGTGCGGACACAAGGAACGCGTCGCGGGCGATGCCCTCATATGATGCGTCGCTTCAATGGCAGAGCCAGTGAAAAATACGTCCGCTCTCGGCCGATGTCAATACGGAAAAACCGCTCTGCAATTGTATAAATGTGGATAGGTGGCATCGAACGGGAACTCACGTACACAAGTAGGAGAGGATTTTAGATGGATCAGGGTGGTGAGAGACGGACGTGCTTGTTATGCGGACGCGTGCAGATGAGTGAACTCAACAAAAGTTTAAAGCTACATAGATTTGGGCACACATTTATTGGTCATTAACTCAACAAAAGTACTCCCTTCGTTCCTAAATATAATGTGTATTATATTTTGAATTTTTTTTTTAATTTTAACCAAATTTGTAGACAAAAATATCAAGGTCTCGAATAACAAATCATTATCAGTAGATTAATCATAAAATATATGTTTATATTTATATATTTAGTATTGTAAATCATCATATATTTCTCTATAAGATTTTTCAAACATAGACAAGGTTTGACTTTTTTAAAAACTAGTACATCTTACATTTAGAAATGAAAGGAGTATTAGATTGAAGTTTTCATTTTGTCTTCGATTTATGAAAGAAAATGTATTTGCATCGCCATGTGAAACGATGCAAGACCATACTGAATCTGAACCGCACGCTCCTATGGGCGCCTTAGGCATTTCGCACACAAAAAATAGTACGTAGTTAGGATTATTAACTCATGAGTTCTACGTGTATGTGTATACTTTTTTTTTTGTTTTTACGTGTATACGTATCTTAAATTGGTGGCAAAGTCATTGACTGCAATTAACTTAAGTGTATGCGACTTCCGACGTGATGAACGTTCGATTAATTGGCCCTGTTTGAAACCACAATAGATTATAATAATCTGAATTATGAAGATAGATTATATAACCTGGTTTATAAAAATAATCTAGGTGGGCATGTTTGGAGGTCAGATTATATAAACTGTAATTCAGGTTTTATATTGTACAATGACATGTTTGCCCTCTGCTTTTTAGCTGCAAAAGGTAATAATCTAGGTGGACATGTTTGGAGGACGGTGACGGTGGCAGTAGGTAATTATCTCCAAGTTTTCAAGGGTAATGGGTCATTAGTAATCCATAATTCAATTTTAGATGGGGTAAAGTAGAATATGAGTTTTTAATAATCTGTGCATCTAGTTTTTATAAACTGCAATATAATCTGTCATGTTTGAAGACATAATAGATTATAAAAACCGAATTATATAATTTGGATGGTTTCAAACGGGCCTAAGCTAATTTAGTCTAATCTGCGCGTTTATTTACTTAAGACGGCCGCTACAGGGTTCAATACAGCGAATGCATGCTAGAGATTTACGCAAAGGTGGCTTGACTATACCGTAAAATATTGGCAGTTGCTAGTGCAAAATACTCTTTTTCCATCTTTTTATCCCTGTCTGGCGAGGGAACCTACAGTTAATGGATTGAGAACTGGTATATGTTTGCAACCTATATTTAATAGAAATTAAGACCGTTACCCATAGCTACAATCCTTCAAATTTTATGAGATCACCCCGCATTTTTTTGTGAGATCTCTAATGTTATACGTAGTAGCTAGCTTGTCATAGGTTACGGCTTGTTTATTGGAGTAAGTTCATTATCAGAAGTACTTAGAGCAGGTGGGTACTGGCCTATATTTTCGAAAGGAGGCGATTACCTCGCTTTATAATCGAAGCCCTTTGTAAAAGGTTACATTTTTCCAGTATTTGTAAAAGGTTCAATGATACGTGTGGCTCTCTACACAATCATGCATTGCAGTGAATATGTGTGTGTATGTAGGAGGTACACTTACACCAGCAGCGTCGTAGTGGATCCAATTGGTGCCGACGAGCAAAGCAAGAAACACAAGGGTGCCCATGACCACTCCAATGCCGCTGCTCGTCGTCGTCTTCCAGCACGGCTTCGTTGCTGGTGATGACGACGGCTGATGCTCCACCGGCTGATCGTCGACAATCTCGTCCCCCGCTGGAGGAGGCGGCGGCACCATCACCACCATCTCTTCCTCGACGGCTGCTGGATTGAAACTCTTCATCCAACTATAGCTTTTTAACTGGCCAGTAGTAAGAGGCTCTGCGTACATACATGCATGTACTGTATATAGTTATATATAGTGTGATGGCCGGATTGCTCAAGTGCGACTACATTTTTTTACAGCTTAATATCATCATTAGTACACGAGCTTGCACAGCATTAACAAATTCATACACAAGCTTGAAAAATTCATAAAAGTGGCCACAGAACTCACTTACAGTTTAATATCATCACTGGTACACGAACTTGCACAGCATTAACAAATTCATGCTTGAAAAAGTCATAAAAGTGGCCACAAAACTCACTATGCTGTACCAATTTGGTACAAAATAATGTAGCAGCTGCTAGTTCGGACGCCACGGCAGCGAGTGCACCAGCGCTCCTTATTTCAAGAAAACCCCATGATTAAACGACACATATTCCAGAATTTCTATGAAGTTAAACTGTTCAGAATCTTCTTTTTTTATTTGCAAAAAATTGGGTGCTGAGGGCATCTGCAATGCTGGCTCTTAAACCGCATGCAACGGTGTGGATCATACAGTCCGAACGTGTTGTGTTGTTTAACGCGATCGTGCACAGGTCTCTTGGACTATTTGGATTCATTTTTTTATGTAAATCAAAGACAAACATGAAAGGGCTTTGCTGGCATCCGGACCGTTGCTATCGCCCGCTTCTCACTGGAGCCACTAGTTAGCAAGCATTCCTTCAAGAGCCTTCCAACGAGCATTCCCATGCATCGTCACTTGACGTGTTCTCAGTCGCCGCCACGTGTCGTGCTTCGAGCGTTTCTTTTGAATTTCTTTATTTATTTATTTTTTCGCATGCGTTTTTGGCTTTTTAGATTTGTTTTTTCTGATTTTGTTGGTGTTTCGAGTTTTCACCGGTATTTCTTAGTTTTTGACGATTGTTTTTTTCATTTTTTTGCAAGAAAAAACACATTTTTGTTTTTTTCGTGAGAGGCATGGTTTTGCTTCTACGAGAGGCACGACCGTACCTCTGAAAGGAAAAAAAAATGTTTTCTGTTTTTTTATGAGAGACATGGTTTTGCTTTCGCGAAAGACACAATTTTTCCTTCGTGAGAGGCACGCCCGTACCTCCCGAAAAGAAAAAAAACAATTTTTTTCGCGAGAGGAATGGTTTTGCTTCTGCGAGAGGCACGATTTTGCCTTCGTGAGAGGCACGGCCGTGCCTCTCGGAAAGGAAAAAAAATGCATTTTCTGTTTTTTGTCGCGAGGGGTTCGTTTTTTTGGTCCGGTTTTTTTCATGAATTTTTTTCATCAAAACCTATCAACATGGTATCTAGTTTTGAAGATCTCGATGCGAGAAATTCAATGATGAAAACGGTTTGAGATTTGGACACACGGTTTAGGAGAAAAAATGATTTGAAAATACGAATGTATGAAAAAAGGAAAAACTTCCCGGTTGCGACAAGTGGCACACATGCAGTGCGCCACTTGTCGCAACCTCAGGAGGTGAGAGTGATCTTTGAAAGGTGTACTGCTCAATTAGTGATTTTAGTTTCTAACTACCTCGGCCCTTCTTGCCCGTTCGCCCGCCCGACGCCAATTGCCCGCATTCATGTCATTGTACAACGGTTGCTCCATATTGACACCTACCAGAGCGGACATGACCTTTTACTCGCCCTGCCATTCAAGCGGCGCACCGGCCGCGACACGTCCATGGTGTGCGCGCATGTTCAATGCTGGAGACGCGTTACTGGACGTGACGGGACGGATATCTGCCATGGATGTTCAATATCCCATCTGTTTGTATGTTGCCATAAAGCAGGCTCGTTGGACGAGAATCCCACTTTAGCGTCACGCATTGACGCACCCGGACGCCTGGCCTCACCGGAATCCATTATTTAAAGACGGCCACCCCTGACTAACTCCACATCACAACACAAGCTGCTCCACATCCTCCTTTATTGCACCACATCAGCCATGACTACACGTGGCAATGCTCTATGGAAGAGCGTTTTGACAGAGATGAAGCACGAGCTGGCCGCCCTCGCGGCTGCCATGACTAGGGAAAACCCTACCACTAGCGCTGGGTTGTGACCTACTAGTAGCGTTGGTAGGCGCGCTAATGCTACTTCGATACAACTAATTTTTACAAATAACGCGCTTTTAACTCACGCTACTCTTAAAATCACATATCAGTAGCGCACCTTCGACAAGCGCTAATGCTAATTATCTGCATTGCGTGTACATGGACAAACTACTATTAAACCCGCACTACTAATAAACCTTGGCCCCACGCCACTACTAGTGTTTTATGTTTTTTTGTTTGTTCGTTTTCTCGCTCTATTTAAAAAGGTTTATGCATTGCAACACATGTGATACAACATGTCTAATCGTGCGCATCGATGAACAAAAGTAAGTCTCTCATCTCATATCATCATCATCACTCATAGTCGAACAAATGTCTCGAAATAGCGATACAGGTTATTACAAGTCTCGAATACATGCAACTACACATGGTCACTGTGGCAGCCCCAATGCAATTCTTCCCCTTTTGTTATCCTTTCCATGTTTGGCAACCTTGATGTGGTATTATATGTGGTGTGAGTCCATCATTGTGTCTTCATTCCATGTACATTAGACATCATGCATGGCATCATCCTTTGTCTTGTCTTGTTGTTTGTGTTGCACCTGTTGTTGTTGAAAGTGGAGTGCCTTGTGAGTGTGGCTTTGTGTTGTTTGTCTGATGAGAGTGGGTGCAACAAGAGCCAGTTCAAAAACCCTTGTTGCATTATGACAATAAAACCCTTCTCTCTCATTTCAATTTATTGTGGCTGTTTTAAAGTTTCTTTTGGCCCATTAAAAATGTTCAACATATTAGAAAATCCTTTTAATTATTTGTGGGTGGCAACACTCACCTATTTGAATTTATTCTCCCTTTGTTTTTATTTTCAAGCAGGGCCAATTTCTAATAAAACAACTTATTTTCTTTTACCCTAAAATGTCCCACCTATTTTTATAAATAGGAGGAAAATTTTAGAAGCTTATTTTTATTTTCAGTTTTATTATCTTTCTTCTTTTCCCCTCCCTGGCTTTTATTTCAAATCTGGTTTGTTTTTATTTTAAAAGCCAGCCTGTGTTTATTTTGAGAGGGAGTGAGAGAGCAGGATGGGCTCCTGGCCCATCTTCTTTCTCGTGGTGCCAGCCCACGCCCCTCTCCTTTCTTTCCTGACGTCGTCCCTTTCCCTCTCCTCTTTATGTCAGTCAGCAGAGCGCGTGAGAGAGAGGTTGCCGCCATGGCACCTCACAAACGTCGAGGTCCATCTCTCGTCGCCCTATTTAGTCCCGCAGTAGCTTAGGGTTGCGAGCCATTCCCTCTTGCGCCGCCATCTCCTCCTTCCCCCTCTTCTCCCCCTCTCTCAGGTAAGCTTCAGATCGATGCCGAGTTTCAGAGAGAGAGAGAGGCCGATCCTCGTCACCGTCCCCGCGTCCCCATCGTTGCCGACAACCTTCCCCGTGGAGTCGAGGTATCCGCGAGGATGCAGGAGGCATCCTCGTCCCATTCCTGCCGCTAAGGGAGGGCGGAGTCCTCCCTGGCGTCGCCTCCCCGTCGCCGTCGTTGGGCTGGAGCAGCCGCGCCGCAGAGTGCCTGAGCCATCTTCTTCTTCTTCCCGCGTGCCTCGTCCTCGCCTTCGGTGCAACCTAGGTGAGCAGCGTGGCCCCTCTTCCCCTCTCCCGCATGCTCGATCCCCTCGTAGTCGCGTAGCATCGCCGCCGCAGTGCTCTGCCATGGCCACAAGCACCAAGCTTCTTGCGCCACCAGTAGGTTCCCCTTCCGCCGCGTTAGCCCCGAGAATGGAACCCCCTAGGACCCCACATCCCGTGCCGGAGGCCATCCCCTTCGTTGGTGGCCCGTGTGCTCATCGACGATCGCCTCTGTTTCGGTCGCCGGAGTTGCAATGCAGCGTAGAGGGAACTGCTCAAAAGAGCAAGGCCCCCTCTATGTTCAGGCCCCCCTCCTAGCCCAGTGGTTCCAGCGCTCGTCTCGAGCCCGTGGTCGTTGGTTCGAATCCTTTCTTTTATCTGTTTTTCCTGTTGCGGTAGCAGTAGAGATAGCTCAGCGAGGTTAAGCCCCCCTCTGCTGCGCTGCAGTAGCATAGTGGTGTGGTGTTGCGCTTGGGGTGTGCCACGTTCAGGGTTCGATTCCCATTGCACCCCCTTTTTATTTTTCTTTTAGGTGTGTGTGTGTGTGTGTCTGTGTGTTGTGTGTTGTGGGGCATGGCCCACTCGCATACACCCACTAGGGGGCCCTCATGAGTATGGCCAGTGGGATCCCCTGATGATTATATGAATATTATCTTTTTTGTTGTTGTATTTGTGATGTATTTCCAAATCTGGAATATTCGAGAAGACGAATATGCCAAATCTGGCATATCAAGAACAACCCTTTGTTCTTGTTATTATCGGAGTTTGATCCTGTGTAGTTTTCCCTTTGCTGTTTGTGGTGTTTTTCTTCATGCATATATAGCCGTGTAATATATGAATTTGGGGTAGGAGAACCCAAGGAATCCAATGGAGACACTAGTTTCCAGTTTTGAGCAGTTCTGCAGATGTGTCACTTTGTGATAAGGTGGCACTTGTTTACCGATGTAGGTTGGGTAAAGTGCATCAATAGGGGTTGAGCATCCATGCATTATATTAGGTAGTGCATCTTGTTGTGCATATGTTGTGGTGGATATATGGGTTGATTCTTGTTTCCATTTGCTTCGTCTCGATAGAGTTCCGCAAGCGTGTCGGAATGTGAGGATGCGTTTAACTGCGTCGGTTCGTCTGCTTCACGGAGTCATTCTTCTTCCAAGTTGGATCCTAGGCAAGATGACCATTTCCCCAGATACCATTACTACCATCGCCATGCTAGTTTTACCATTTCTATCGTTATGTCTCGTTGCCTACCACCTGTTAAATATCAGCCTCCCAACATTGCCATGAAAACCTTAACCCGTTCACAACCTAGCAAACCACTGATTGGCTATGTTACCGCTTGCTTAACCTTGTGTTAGCGTTGCTAGTTGCAGGTGCAGTTGTTTCCAAGTGATAACATGGGTTCCTTGTTATATCACCCTATTAAATGCTATTTAATTTAATGCACCTATATACTTGGTAAAAGGTGGAAGGCTTGGCCTTTCTAGCCTAGTGTTTTGTTCCACCTTTGCCCCCTTAGTTTCAGCTACCGGTGTTAAGTTCCATATTTGAGCGCTCCTAACACGGTCGGGGTTGTTATGGGGATCCCCTTGATAATTCGTCTTAGATTAAACTTGCTCTCACAAGGCCCAAAATTGGTATTATATTTGCCCAACATAATAATTCTATTAATACTGAAATGCATACGGAGTTAGCACTACCCGAGGAGTAATTCTACATAATACAGGGGGGCCAATGCTGATAGTGTTGGTCCTAAAAGGGCAGACCGTGGGGCCACCATGGGGCAACTCGAGGTTTGGTACCTGTAGCCTTTCCCACCCGGTCGTGTCCTGAGAACGAGGTACGCGGGTCCTATCGGGTTCGTCGACACGTCGGGCGGCCTTGCTGGATTAGTTTTACCTTTGACGAATGTCTTGTGCATAGGGATTCCGTTGATGCTTTGGGTAATCTCAGAGTTGAGGTTTTCCACTAAGGAGTCCAACGAGATCGCGAGTTTCATGATCGAGGATTTCTATGCGGCTTGTGGTAATTTGTGATGGATTAGTTGGAGTACCCCTACAGGGTTAAATCTTTTGAAAAGCCGTGCCCGCGGTTATGTGGCAACGTGGAAACTTTGTTTAGCACTGGTTCTAGACAACTTGAAGTTTACTTAATTAAAACTTGCCAACTGAGTGCGTTACCGTGACTGTCTCTTTCGCAAGTTCCTTCTCCGATCGAGGACACGGTGGTGTTCTGTTTGACGTAAGTAGGTGTTCAAGATCATTCATTTGATCATCAGTAGCTCACGTCCGTTATACGTAGATCTCCCCCCTTCTTATTCTTGTACTCGTAAGTTAGCCACCTCATATGTTGCTTAGTCGCTTGCTGCTGCCTCACCACTTACCATACCTCACCCATGAAGCTTTGCTACTCTTGATACCTTTGGAAATGAGATTGCTGAGTCCCCTGTGGCTCATAGATTACTACCACACCAGTTGTAGGTACAGGTAAAGGTTACTTGACGTGAGCGCGTTGATTGTTCATTTGTAGTTGCTTCTTCTTCTTCTTCATTGATGTAGGATGGGTTCCAGGTCGGCAACCTGGGATAGCAAGGATGGACGTCGTTTTATTTTCTCGTTTGTTTTCGTCCGGAGTCGGACCCTGCTCTTCTTCATGATGTTTATGTATTGTACTGATGTGACTCTGATGTAGCTTGTGGCGAGTGTAAGCCAATTCCATATATCTCATCTTTTCAGTACATGTACTTGTAACGATATCCATTCCTGTGAAACGACGAGATGCACTTCTATCCCTGACGAGGCCCTCATGCCAAATTAAGGATAGGGTCGCATCTTGGGTGTTACAAGTTGGTATCAGAGCAGTACCGACCTAGGAGCCCCCTTGATTGATCGAACTTGGCCGAGTCAAGTCTAGTGAAAAACTATTTTGAGTCCTAGTAATATCAGAGAGTAGGATTCTTTTTTCTCCTCTTCTATGCTCTGGTGAGGTTCACGACTCACGAATTTTAATTCTACTCCTCTTCTCACTCAAAATTTTTTTAGGATCACGCGGTTATTTTTGGAATCTATGTGATGTCGATGTGACGGAGTTCTGTCTTGGTGCCTCCTGTCTGACTTGATTTCTTCCGGGGAGTTAAGCTCCAGGGGATTCTTGAGCACATTGCTATCATTCAGATTTCTTAGTATCTTAGGACGAAGGATGTTCAAAATTACTTCAATACTAGTAGTGGCGAGAGGAGTCCGGATTCCCCAGTACTAGCGCAGAGAGTTCCGGATGTATCGCCATACTTAGTATCGTTGTGATTGCGAGGGTCTGAAATACACGAGGTTCCGAGATTCTAGTTATGTGTTGACAGATGTGATACACTGGACGGGTTAGTATAGGAGTTGTGTGAGATATTACTCCTTGTATCCGTGGACCAGATTGCATGACTAGAAATTTCGGGAGTTTTTAGGTGGGAATTCAAGTAGTTACTTATAGGACAATCTTCCAACAAATGCATGATGTTAGGTTGGGGTTCGACATCTAGTGGATTCGTTTGTTCACGGTCGACTTACAGCGGTTCTTGATGTGTATTAAAGAGTCCTTGTAGCTTGCTATGACTCGGGGACGCTTCGTATGTCGTGTGCACTGCCTTGCACAGGATGACTACTGTAAGGATCGAGCCGTGCGATCCTGTCCATGAAAATATCGGATGCAATCTTTCTCATGACTTTGTTCTGGCTAATTGCAAGCCGCATTCTTTGTTTTGTTGAATATGGTAATTCGCGTTGCTTTGATGTCAAGTGGTGATTTCATACCTTTCCAAGAGCTATTCTCATATTTCTATGGGTATGCTCATTAATTATGTTGCTCAAATCAACTTGTCTTATCAACTCTTGTCAACCGGAGTTGTCATATCAATTCTTTTTCAACCGGCGTGCTTCGCTTCAGTCAATTCTATCCTCTCCAATTTTCGCAAGATCATTCTCTCTTTTCTTTCCAGAGTTGTCTCATCTGTCCCAAGTTATCTTTGTTTTTCCCGCCCTCCCACCCTTTTCTTCAGTGATTGGATTTCATCCAAGTGCATTTCATTTCATTGTTGCTTCCGCTATCTGTTCTTTTCTCTTACCCAGTGATTCATTGTGCAGATTCTCAGGAGCTTCGTGTTCATCTTTATTCATTCTTGTCATCTTTTCCGGTGAATTCAAATTAGTTGTCCGTGTCATCATATCCTTTTCATCCTTAAAATTCTTTCCTGTGGTGGAAATTCTTATCAGTCTTCTTGTTGTCATTTCTCTCGATTCTATCCGGAGTGTTCAAGTTATCTCAGAGGGTTTCTTGTTTTCAATTCTTTCAATTATTTCGAGGTGCTAACCTCATCTAGTTTTCATTTGTACCGGTGCAATATCTCTTTCTGAGTAGTCTTTTCAACGATGGTTTCTTTGAGTGGGCCCATAACTCATAGGTTTTCCCAGGATCTTATCTGGCTCTTGTAATCTTTCCGGAGTTCTCTTATTCTTTTCAACTATGACGTAAGTATGAATTTCATCAGTCATATTACTTCTTCAAGATCAATTTGAATTATTTCTCGTCTTTGGCTCAACCTTTCATTCTTCATTATTTCGGAGTGTCGCAGTTATTCTTGGTGGTGTTCTCCTCTTCATTTTCAGCTTGGAAGACCGAAGGAGTGTTTCTCTCAAATCTTGGTCTATTCTCTTGGAGATTCATCATTTGAGCTTTGTGCAATCATCTTAATTGTTGTCAATCATGAGTATTCCTTCCATGTCTAACCGGTGCATTATGTGTTGTGTTCATTTTTCAATCCTCCGAAGGCCATCATTTCAGAAGATTCTTCATTCTCAGCTTTCAACTTTCATCCTCAATTCTTATCAATCGTTGGCTCTTCGTTCGTCTCTCATTTATTCCGTGTCTTGTTTAAGTTTTTCTCTCAGGTGGCTCATGATCTCTTCATTCTCATGTATCTCCATTCATTCATGGTTGCCCCATTTAATCCAATTCTTCCGGTGTCTCCTTCAAGAATTCTTTAAGTTTGTGCTCATGTCTCTCCACAATCATTTCTAGAAGAATAAGTGCTATGCTAAATCCTTTGCTTGTCATCAATTAAACTTGATGAAGGATAAGCATAACATAATTCTTATTCTTGTTCATAGTAATCTGAATTCTTATTTCGGAGTGGCTCATGATATCAATTCTTTTCTCAAGTGCTTATCTTTATTTTCCGAAGTTCCAAGTTCTATCAAGTATCTCTTTGAGAAGCTTCATCTAAATCATTGCAAGGCCTTTAATCTTATTCTTTCATCATTTCATTCCGGTGTTCCCCAAGAGGTTCGTCATGGTAGTGCATCAAGGTTTCAATCCATTCTCAAGTGTTCTTCAAGATTCTTGTTGGAGAACCTCAAGTATTCTTTCTCTTGCATTTCCAAGTGCAATTCTCCCTCCTTTATCCTTTGAGGTGGTATTGTAACATTCTTGTTAGTGGAGTCTCGAAAAGATTGTTTCAAGAATGAGATGATTAAACCCACCATTCTTTGATCATGAGATATTTTCAACCCATGATTTCTTTATTGAGCTATCTTGGTTAAGATTCACCTGAAGCTTTTCCTATGGATTATTGCTGCTATGGTGATTATCGATGATCCAAGTTATCAATGTATGCTCTTGCTGAAAGAAGTTTCCCTTCTCTTGTTTCTCCCAATCAATCTTTGTTTCCGTTAGTGGCTGGTTGTCAACTCATTGTTAGAGATGGTTTTCATAAGTCCACTACAAGCTTGTTCTTTCGTTTTTGATTTTCAACAACTCCATTTAATTCTTGTGTTAGGCTGCTATTCAATTCAATTGTGATAGTAGTTGTCATTCTCTTATTCGTTCTTTCTTCCGAATGATATAGTTTCTATTCTCCTGTTCCGGAGGCATTGTGATGTTGGTCTTTTGGGTCAATCATCTTGTTCTATTAATATCATGTTCTCTCATGGTTTATTCAATTTAGTTGTTTGTTGTGGAACTTGTCTAGTTCTCCTATCTTATCGAATTTTTGTCCCCTTCCTACCGAAGTGCTGCCGAAATTTTGTGTGAATTCTTGCTTGTTCCTCATGTCATTCTTCATCTCTTTGCAACCTTCAAGGATCGTTGGTTTCACTCGTTTGCCAAAGAAGTGACTAAGTTCTTACCTTTTGCTCTTCTCATCCTCTCCCCCTCTTTCATTCTTAGATCTCGGGGCGAGATCTCTTGTTAGTGTAGGAGAGTTGTGACAGCCCCAATGCAATTCTTCCCGTTTTGTTATCCTTTCCATGTTTGCCAACCTTGATGTGGTATTATATGTGGTGTGAGCCCATCATTGTGTCTTCATTCCATGTACATTAGACATCATGCATGGCATCATCCTTTGTCTTGTCTTGTTGTTTGTGTTGCACTTGTGGTTGTTGAAAGTGTAGTGCCTTGTGAGTGTGGCTTTGTGTTGTTTGTGTGATGAGAGTGGGTGCAACAAGAGCCACTTCAAAAAACCTGGTTGCATCATGACCATAAAACCCTTCCCTCTCTTTTCAATTAATTGTGGCTGTTTTAAATTTCTTTTGGCCCATTAAATATGTTCAACATATTTGAAAATCCTTTTAATTATTTGTGGATGGCAACACTCACCTATTTGAATTTATTCTCCCTTTGTTTTTATTTTAAAACAGGGCCAATTTCTAATAAAACAATTTTTTTCTTTTACCCTAAAATGTCCCACCTATTTTTATAAATAGGAGGAACATTTTAGAAGCTTATTTTTATTTTAAGTTTTATTATCTTTCTTGTTTTCCCCTCCGTGGCTTTTATTTCAATTCTGGTTTGTTTTTATTTTAAAAGCCAACCTGTGTTTATTTTGAGAGGGAGTGAGAGAGCAGGATGGGTTCCTTGCCCATCTTCTTTCTCCTGACGCCAACCCACGCCCCTCTCCTTTCTTTCCTGACGCCGTCCCTTTCCCTCTCCTCTTTCCGTCATTCAGCAGAGCGCGTGAGAGAGAGGCTGCCACCGTGGCACCTCACGGACGTCGAGGTCCATCTCCCGTCGCCCTATTTAGTCTCGCGAGATCCTAGGGTTGCGAGCCATTCCCTCTTGTGCCGCCATCTCCTCCTTCCCCCTCTTCTCCCCCTCTCTCAGGTAAGCTTCAGACCGATGCTGACTTTCAGAGTGAGAGAGAGGCCGATCCTCATCGCCGTCCCCGTGTCCCCATCGTCGCCGACACCCTTCCCCGTGGAGTCGAGGTATCCGCGAGGATGCAGGAGCCATCCTCGTCCCATTCCCGCCGCTAAGGGAGGCCGGAGACCTCCCTGGCATCGCCTCCCTGTCGCCATCGTTGGGCTGGAGCAGTTGCGTCGTAGAGTGCCTCGAGCCCTGTTCTTCTTCTTCTTCCCGCGCGCCTCGTCCTCGCCTTCGATGTAACCTAGGTGAGCAGCATGGCCCCTCTTCCCCTCTCCCGCATGCTCAATCCCCTCGTAGTCGCGTAGCATCGCCGCCGTAGTGCTTTGCCATGGCCACAAGCACCAAGATTCTTGCACCACTAGCAGGTTCCCCTTCCGCCGCATTAGCCATCGAAATGGAACCCCCTAGGACCCCGCAACCCCCGTTGGAGGCCATCCCCTTCGTTGGTAGCCCGTGTGCTCCACGGTGATCGCCTCTGTTTCGGTAGCCGGAGTTGCAGTGCAGCACACAGGGGAATGCTCAAAAGAGCAAGTCCCCCTCTCTGTTCAAATCCCCCTCCTAGCCCAATTGTTCCAGCGCCATGTCTCAACGCCGTGGTCATGGGTTCGAATCCCGCCGGCGCCCCCTTTCTTTTATCTGTTTTTCCCTTTTGCGATAGCAGTAGAGATAGCTTAGCGAGGTTAAGCCCCCCTCTAAGCTCAGCTGGCTGCAGTAGCATAGTGGTGTGGTGTTGGGCTTGGGGTGTGCCAAGTTCAGGGTTCGATTCCCCTTAACCCCCATTTTTATTTTTATTCTAGGTGTGTGTGTGTGTGTGTGTGGTGTGTCTTGTGGGGCATGGCCCACTCGCATACACCCACTAGGGGGCCTGGTGAGTATGGCCAGTGGGACCCCCTGATGATTATATGAATATTGTCTTTTTTGTTGTTGTATTTGTGATGTATTTCCAAATCTGGAATATTCCAGAAGAGGAATATGCCAAATCTGGCATATCAAGAACAACCCTTTGTTCTTGTTATTATCGGAGTTTGATTCTGTGTAGTTTCCCCTTTGGTGTTTGTGGTGTTTTTCTTCATGCATAGATAGCTGAGTAATATATGGATTTGAGGTAGGAGAACCCAAGGAATCCAATGGAGACACTAGTTTCCAGTTTTGAGCAGTTCTGCACATGTGTCACTTTGTGATGAGGTGGCACTTGTTTACCTATGTAGGTTGGGTTCAGTGCGTCAATAGGGGTCGAGCATCCATGCATTATATTTGGTAGTGCATCTTGTTATGCATGTGCTGTGGTGAATATATGGGCTGATTCTTGTTTCCGTTTGCTTCGTCTCGATAGAGTTCCGCAAGCGTGTCAGAATGTGAGGATCCGTTTGACTTCGTCCGTTCGTGTGCTTCACGGAGTCATTCTTGTTCCAAGCTGGATGCCAGGCAAGATGACCATTTCCCTAGATACCATTACTATCATTTCCATGCTAGTTTTACCGTTTCTATTGTTATGTCTCGTTGCCTACCACCTGTTAAATATCAGCCTCTCAACATTGCCATGAAAACCTTAACCTGTTCACAACCTAGCAAACCACTGATTGGCTATGTTACCGCTTGCTTAACCTTGTGTTAGCATTGCTAGTTGCAGGTGCAGTTGTTTCCAAGTGATAACATGGGTTCCTTGTTATATCACCCTATTAAATGCTATCTAATTTAATGCACCTATATACTTGGTAAAAGGTGGAAGGCTCGACCTTTCTAGCCTAGTGTTTTGTTCCACCTTTGCCCCCTTAGTTTCGGCTACCACTGTTATGTTCCATATTTGAGCGCTCCTAACACGATCGGGGTTGTTATGTGGACCCCCTTGATAATTTGTCTTAGATTAAAGCTGGTCTGGCAAGGCCCAACATTGGTATTATATTTGCCCAACATAATAATTCTGTTAATACTGAAATGCATAGGGAGTTAGCGCTACCCGAGGAGTAATTCTACATAATACAGGGGGACCAATGCTGATGGTGTTGGTCCCAAAAGGGCTGACTGCGGGGCCACCACGGGGCAACTCGAGGTTTGGTACGTGTAGCCTTTCCCATCCGGTCGTGTCCTGAGAACGAGATACACGGCTCCTATCGGGTTTGTCGACACGTCGGGCGGCCTTGCTGGATTAGTTTTACCTTTAACGAATGTCTTGTGCATTGGGATTCCGGTGATGCTTTGGGTAATCTCAGAGTTGAGGATTTCCACTAAGGAGTCCAACAAGATCGCGAGTTTCGTGATCGAGGATTTCTATGCGGCTTGTGGTAATTTGTGATGGATTAGTTGGAGCACCCCTGCAGGGTTAAATCTTTCGGAAAGCCGTGCCCGCGGTTATGTGGCAACATGGAAACTTTGTTTAACACTAGTTCTAGACAACTTGAAGTTAACTTAATTAAAACTTGCCAACTGAGTGCGTAACCGTGACTGTCTCTTTCGCGAGTTCCTTCTCCGATCGAGGGCATGGTGGGGTTATGTTTGAAGTAAGTAGGTGTTCAAGATCATTCATTTGATCATTAGTAGCTCACGTCCGTTATACGTAGATATTCCCCCTTCTTATTCTTGTACTTGTAAGTTAGCCACCTCATGTGTTGCTTAGTTGCTTGTTGCAGCCTCACCACTTAACCATACCTCACCCATTAAACTTTGCTTCTCTTGATACCTTTCCAAATGAGATTGCTGAGTCCCCTATTGTCACGCCCAAGATGCGACCCTATCGTCAGGGATAGAGGCGCATCTCGTCGTGTCGCAAGAATGGAGATCGTTACAAGTACATGTACTGAAAAGAAGAGATATATAATAGAATTGGCTTACACTCGCCACAAGCAACATCAGAGTCACATCAGTACATTACATAATCATCAAGAGTAAGAGCAGGGTCCGACTACGGACGAAAACAAACGACAAAAGAAGAACGACGTCCATCCTTGCTATCCCAGGCTGCCGGCCTAGAACCCATCCTAGATCGATGATGAAGAAGAAGAAGAAGCAACTCCAAACGAACAATCAACGCGCTCGCGTCAAGTAACCTTTACCTGTACCTGCAACTGGTGTTATAGTAATCTGTGAGCCACATGGGACTCATCAATCTCATTTCCAAAGGTATCAAGACTAGCAAAGCTTAATGGGTGAGGCATGGTTAAGTGGTGAGGTTGCAGCAGCGGCTAAACATATATTTGGTGGCTAACTTACGAGTACAAGAAATAAGAGGGGGAAGATCTACGCATAACGGACGTGAACTACTCATGATCAAAGAATGATCCTGAACACCTATCTACGTCTGACATAACCCCACCGTGTCCTCGATCGGAGAAGGAACTCACGAAAGAGACAGTCACGGTTACGCACACAGTTGGCAAGTTTTAATTAAGTTAACTTCAAGTTATGTAGAACCAGTGTTAAACAAAGCTTCCACGTTGCCACATAACCACGTGCACGGCTTTCCGAAAAGATTTAACCCTGCAGGGGTACTCGAACTAGTCCATCACAAATTACCACAAGCCGCATAGAAATCCTCAATTATGAAGCTCGCGATCTCGTCGGATTCCCTAGTGGAAAACCTCAACTCTGAGATTACCCAAAGCATCACCGGAATCCCGATGCACAAGATATTTCGTCAAAGGTAAAACTAATCCAGCAAGGCCGCCCGACGTGTCGACGATCCCAATAGGAGTCGCGTACCTCGTTCTCAGGACACGACGGATGAGCTAGACGTCGGGATCGCTAAACCTCCGGGTGACCAGAGGGGCGCCGGACATCGCTCAGGTGGGGCCAACACTCATGAGGAGCACCGGCCCGGGGGTTGATTAAATTTCCTCGGGTTAATTACTCCCTATGCAGTTCATTAGTTATTAGGCAAATGTAGTACCAAAGTTGGGCCTTGCCAGACCAGCTTTAATCTAAAATGAATTACCAAGGGGGTCCCCATAACAACCCCGATCGTGTTAGGAGCGCTCGTTTATGGAATATAACACCGGTAGCCGAAATCTAAGGGGGCAAAGGTGGAACAAAACACCAGGCTAGAAAGGCCGAGCCTTCCACCTTTTACCAAGTATATAGGTGCATTAAATTAAATAGCATTTATATATGGTGATAAGACAAGGAACCCATGTTATCACATGGAAGCAACTACACCCGCAACTAGCAACGCTAACAACAGGGTTAAGCAAGCAGTAACATAGCCAATCAGTGGTTTGCTAGGTCGAACGTGTTGAAGGTAGTCATCGCATTGTTGAGAGGCTGAAATTTAACATGTGGTAGGCAACGAGACATAATCGATAGCATCGAAATAACTAGCATGGCAATGATAGTAATGGTATCTGGGGAAATGGTCATATTGCCCGAGATCCCGCTTGGAAGAAGAACAACTCTGAGAAGCAGTCGAACCAACGTAGTCGAATGGGTCCTCACATTCCGACACGCTTGCGGAACTCTATCGAGACGGGCAAACCGGAAACAAACATCAACACAAATATTCACCACACGATGCACAACATGATACACAACCTACTATGATGCATGATCAGTTCAATGATGCAAGGCATGGCATGGCAATTCACCTCACGCAAACTCTACACATTAAGTCAAGCTCGATATGCAACGGGTTGCATATCGACGAAACTCCACGTTTGATTATTTAGTTCACTCCCGATTATTTACACGGCAATATTAAACTGTTTGTTATCATGGCAAGGGGTGAAGCGGGTGATTCTACAAGTCATCCTAGACGGTTAACACACGGAACATAGAGTGGAGGTACGACACAAGAAACATGCAACACAGGAACTTATGCCATGAATGTGTCATGCATGCAAGTTCATAACATCCCGGGCAAGAAGAGAAAGAAACAGGTGTCGCCACGCGAGCAAAAGGAACCATGGCGGCAAGACGGAAACGATGCCACGACAACGTTCCTATCCCGATAACTCGTCGACATATCGTGCCAACGTATAGGAAGCGTCCGCGGGAACTCTAAATAAAGATGGGGTGATCTCGTTTATCGGGTTCCCATGTGTTGCGGGCACAACAAAAGAGGTACACGTGCAACGGGCAACATACGGTGCATACATACATTCAACTCATACAACACATGCATACGGTTCTCGGTCACGTCTGATCGGTATACCTTCGACGCGTGCGAATTGGAGCGGTTCGGTTCTGTTCGGTGAAGGGGAAGAATGGTCGTCGTGGACGTCGTGGAAGTCGTAGTACCGGTCTCATCGACAGTAGTCGTTCGCTCGGCGTCGTGGTTCTCGGGTCTTCGGCGTCGGTAGTCAAACTCCTTTTCTGAAGACGTCCGGGGGTCGTCGAGGACGTCGTGGTACTCGTGAACTTGGCGATCCCACACGGCGGGGACGGTCTAAGCGGCGACGGCAAGTGGCAGCACAAGCATCAAAATGCAAGCCTCACGCAAGGTAACAACAAGCGGCGACGGCATGCAGCTATCGCACCTAGCATCGGCTAGCAGCAACAGCAACTAAGCAACCTAGCAGTAGCATAACGCAGCAGCAAGCAGATTCAGCTAGCAGCAATAGCAAGCATCAGCCTCGGCAAGCAGCTTGCAAGCAAGGCAACAACCTACGCACAGCAACAGCAACATGGAGGCAGCAGGCCAGCAGTCTGCAGCATCAGCAAGGCAACGCGGAGCAGTAACAATCTGCAGCCAGCATCGGCTAAGCAGCCACAAACAGCAGCAGCTACAGCAAAACGGCGGCAGCAACCTCGGCGCGGGGGCGAGCACAGCGGGCTCGGCAACCGGAGGCGGGGACGGGCGAAGACCTCGGGCCGACCTCCAGCGAGAAGAGGCGAGGGGATCGGGATCAGCAGGCAGCCCGGCTCCATGGGGAGGACCTCGGGGCCATGGCAGGCTCGAGGCGAGCAACCGGCGGGCCGTAGGAGACCTGCAGGCGGGGCCATGGCGGTGGACGCGCGGGGCGGGAGCCAGCACGGGGGTGCGGCCAGAGGAGAGGACGGCTCGGGCGGAGACCAAGGGCGAGCACGGGACGACCATGGCGAGGGCGAGGACGAGCTGGCGAGCTGCTGGCGGCGGCATGGCGAGGCATACGGGGTGGAGCCGCTTGGGGGCAGGAGGGAGGAAGAGGGATCGGGAGGAGGAACCGCTGGAAGGAGGGGGTCGTCGCCTGGGGTTGCGGCACAGGGGAGAACGAGGGAGACGATGCTGCGGGAGGAGGGCGCGAGGGGGAAGGGCATCGGGCCGGGGGCGCTAGGGTTGGAGGGGACTTGGGCCGGCTGGGCCTCGCCTTGGCAGGCTCCTCCCCCTTTGGTTTTTTTAAATCTTTTAAAACACAAAATTTTAAACAAAGAAAAGTTTTTAACAAAAACAAAATAAAATAAATGCCTTTGACTCCTTTGAAGAAAAAAATATTCCCAACTACAAGAAATAGTTGGGCATTTTTAAAAGAAATAAAATAAAACCTTTTGAAGAATTAAAATTAAAACCCGTTTACAAAAGAATAAAAAATCAAACCCCTTTTATAAATAAAAGGGTCTCTAGTTTAAAAAAATAACAAAGGAAAAATAAAATAAAAAAAATAAAGCAAAACCTAGGGGTTGCCCCCACATTTAATAAAATGATTTTCTTTAAAAGAAGATGAATCTTTATTTTTAAAATAGGGGTTAAAACGGAACTTTAGCAAAACCACAAAGAAAGAAATAAGAGGAGAGAGAGGAGGAGCTACCCTCGCACTACGACTCGGTGATCACTCGAAGCACAACAACCAATACACCACACGCGACAGGCGATGCAAGATGCCATGTATGATGCGACGATGCAACCTAAATGATGATGCCACCAAATAAAATAACCACATGACGGAAGCAGAAATGAAGGGGAATCTTCTCGGGCGTCGGTCTCGGACTGTCACACATGTGGCTCACAGGTTACTACCACACCAGTTGCAGGTACATGTAAAGGTTACTTGACGCGAGCGCGTTGGTTGTTCATTTGGAGTTGCTTCTTCTTCTTCTTCATCGATCTAGGATGGGTTCCAGGCCGACAGCCTGGGATAGCAAGGATGGACGTCGTTTTCTTTTCTCATTTGTTTTCGTCCATAGTCGGACCCTGCTCTTCTTCGTGATGTTTATGTATTGTACTGATGTGACTCTGATGTAGCTTGTGGCGAGTATAAGCCAATTCCATATATCTCATTTTTTCAGTACATGTACTTGTAACGATATCTATTGCTGCGAAACGACGAGATGCGCTTCTATCCCTGACGAGGCCCTCGTGCCAAATTAAGGATAGGGTCGCATCTTGGGCGTTACAGTCACACTCTTGTTTCATCATCTATGTAAACTATCATATGATCACATAAAAGAGAAGGGCGACCACAAGCAGAAGTGGAATTATGTAGTAGTTCTTGAGTCGTTGGTTGCAATTCCTCTCTAGTGCTAGCGTCCACATCAAATAACTAGTTTTCGCCTCGCTTCTGCTATCAAACCCTTTCTGGTTGCCACCCGGGAAGCGATACACTTGGCCCTGACACTCTGGTCACTCCTCGTACACTCCCGGAACCCTCCCTATGTACACGGCATACCACCTTGCAATCGATGATCTATATACCTTCCAAAGATGCATATATCATCAAGTTAATTCAACAATAATATGCAAAATAATATATGACATTCTCTTGCAGAGAGAAAGAGTTAGCAAATATAAGCACCGTATAGTAAACATAGTTAATGAAATTCATCGTACCCAAACTAACTAACTAGAGCGCGATACCGTTTACATCTAATAGTTACGTCATACAGAGAAATTTAAAGTTTTGTTTGTAGAGAAAGTAACAACTAAACAAACACATTGTCATCGTTTAAGCAGTGCACACATCCCATCCGTACATATCTGGGAGGATGCACCCAAGCTTGCTGAAAAGCGTGTTGTCCTAATGATGTAGGGCTATGCGGGTTCGGACATCAGCCATTTATATTGGGACACCGTAGAACATCGCATTCTCTTCGATGACATCTTTCATGATGATCGACACAACTTCATGCTGGATGTGGTAGAATTCATTTCATAGTTGATGATCCGGTGCGTTCCTCAGGCTTCGTCCCATCTCTGGATATGTGCATCAGTTGAAGATGTCATGCGAAGTAATTGTTGACCCCTTCTATACACCAACATTAGATGGATGATGTAGAATCCATCCTTATTACTTGTTGTCGGTCACTAGACGCAAAAGAAGTCAGTGTTATGGCTGAAACACACCATGCCCTTATATATCTTATGTTGCCACCCTGCATGCTGAAGCCGAGGAGAGCTCTGTCGAGAACATACTTTATGTGTGTGTAATCTTTCTTCTGTATGGTCATGGACGCATCCAAATATAGAACATGGGAGACACACGGGTAAAGAACGATGAGAATGGCGCCCTGATCCCTGCGCAAAAATAAATACATGATCAAGTTAGCCTCCATGCATGCAAAGTAATGATTGAAATGCATGAAAGGATGTATGTGCTATAGTGGCTATCGGCGGATGACTTATTCGAGATGATAAGGTACGAGAATCACTTGCTTGTCCTTGTTGCTAACCATGAATTCTTCGATGTACTGTGTCGCACATTTATGTTTGTCTTCTATCACACCCTCTATTTGTACAACTTTGCTATAACTATGAGTTTAAAAGTTTGAGCCAATTAATTTTTTGTATGCTTGTGATGCTTGACTTGATTGCTTTTTTGCTTGTGTGGTTGTTTGTGTTTTATATCACAAAAATCCCCATGCTCTCAAAACTCATCTCCTTGATCGAAGTCCTTACCCAATGATCATGCCATGCGTATAGTACCTAAAACTATTTTTACAAAATATTATTTTGACCAAAAGCATTTATTTAATTTAGGTTTTCTAAACCCCGTGAATTGAGGTTTGTACTACAAGTCCTCAAATTAGGGAGGATGTTTTTCCCCAAATATTTTATTTGGATCCTATTATCAAGAAGACTTCCCAAAACCACAAAAATATTATTTTAAAAGTTACTTTTGTATTTTACTTAAATACCTTTTTCTGAGGCCAGAAATGATCTTTTATAGGCAAGAAATATTTTTATGTTTCAAAAATATTTGAGAAAATTTAGGGAAACTCACTGGACATACATTTTCCTTAGATAAGAGTTTCAACACATGGTCATGTTAAAAATATTGGACAAAACCTTCCAAAACCCTTTTTCTCTCTATTTCATGTATTTGAAATAGTTCTATAAGAAATATTCTGAAATAAATCCAGGATAATTCTATCAAGTCACATATGCCATGTGTGATGATCTTGGCAAGTTTCATCTCAAGCCCAATCATTTTGGTTTACCAAAATGCCCCCAAACCCTCTTTGTCCAGACCCAAACTTGAGCAACTTATTGTCAAGTTTCTCCATTTTGTCCCAAACTTTGTGGGAATGATCTAATCCCCAAATGATGCTGCTACACCAAGTGGTGCATCAGGGGGAATGGATTAGCATAACTAGATCTAAGAAAATCACTCTCTCCTCATTCCTAGAGTTTACAAAGTTTGCATTGGCAACTTTCTTCAAATGAGCTCAAACTTGGTGATCAAGCTTATTTATACCCATCATTTGATACTGTTAAATATAAGGGATTTTTATATGTGTGCCCCTCGTTCCTTTCCTCAACTCGTTCATCGCCACGCTCTTAACTTTTGCTCACTTTTCACCACTTGCTTGTCTGAAACCCTTAGAAATGGTCACAACTGAGGATGCCATTGGGTCAAACCATTGACCGTTAACTCTTACAAGTGGGGCCGTGCTGGATTCTGTCGCCAGTTGGACCTAACGAGTGGGCCCGCGTGGGAACGGGTCCTCCTTTCAGCCTTGTCATGTGCGGGGCCGCATTGAGATTCATCACATGGGCTTGTCCGAACCTCGAGCTCGAGCCACTACAACGCAACACCGCTCTTCCCCCTCCACCGTAATCGTGTAACCTCCGCCGCTATCATGCCCTCGAATCTCTAACCCCATTTTGCCTCCATCGTCGTCGTGCCCTCTGCCAGATCTACCCCCACACCCCTCAGGATTAAGCAGCAATGTCGGGGAGCAGGCTCTCAAGCCCATCAACCGTTGTGAGGATTGGGTCGAATCGGCGACGATAATTCATGGATGACTTGCAGGATCATCAATTCGGCCCAATTTGACAACTAGTCGCGTGAATCGATTAAATTTGTTGAATTGTTCCTGGCCTAACTGCAACCTTTCCTTATTTGAATCAAATAGGATTGATCCTGCGCTTGGTTTCTGGCTGGCGGTTAGGATGGAAGTTAGTGTGCTGCGCGGTAGAAAATTACATATGATTACTGGATTTTTCTATTCAAAGGTGGTAGAAACAAGTATGTTGTTCAAAAGATTTGCTCGCGGCACTCCGAAATTCTTCATATCGGTGGAGCCCTCGTGATGCTGTTGAACTGAAATTTTTCAGTAGTACCGAACAAATATTTCTCCTACTAACTTGCGATGAGGATGTTGAATTGCTCTTTACTTTAAATGGTGAAACCGCTTCCACTACTGGAATTTAGTTATTTGCCGTCAGCCTCTTCTTTGCCGTCTGCTGGCTGATGGCAAAGACACTATTTGCCGTCAGTCACAAGAAAACGGACGACAAAGGGAAGACTGATGGCAAAGATACTATTTGCCATCAGTCTGGTCTTTGCCGTCTGCTGGCTCAAGGCAAAGAGCAGGAGGGCAGACGGCAAAGAGCACGGGGCGGCCCACCACACACCCCCTCCCTCCTCATAACGGTTGCTCTCTTTGCCGTCTGCCTTACACCTCTTTGCCGTCGGGGGGCGGACGGCAAAGAGAGGGCACCCCTAACGGCCGTCTCCCCCACCCCACGTCTCCCTGTCTCCGACAGTTACTCTCTCTGTCTCTCTCACCCCCTCTCTTTGCGAGCGCCGCCGCCTCCCTTGTCGTCACCCTCCGCCCGCACCCTCGCCCTCGCCCTCCTCGCCGTCCTCCCTCCGCCCGCACCTTCGCCCTCGCCCTCCTCGCCATCCTCCCTCCGCCCTCGCCCTCCCATCACCGGCCAGACCCCCTCCTCGCTCAGCGGCACTCCTCCCTCCACCGGCTTGGAGCAGCAGCCCCATGGCAATGACGAGGTCACCCGGACGCCATTGACTCCCGAGACCAGCGTTGGAGCCAGGAGGAGCAGCCCTTCGACCGATTCCTCTCGCCCAAATCACAAGGTGAGCTCCAACAATGGATTTCTACCAACGTTTTTTGACTTTGGATAAGTACTAGTGGACTGGACAGAAACTTGTTATGTGTTGAATATCCCTTAATTAGTTTATGCCACCACAATCTTGTTTTAGTTTAGGTTTAGGTTTAGGTTTAGTTTTAGTTTAGGTTTATGTTTAGTCTTAGGTTTATGTTTAGTCTTAGGTTAGTTTCCTGTTTAGTAGAAGAAAATAAGAAAAAGTAGAAGAAGAAGAATAAGTAGAAGAAGAAAAAAGGAGAAGAAGAAGAAGAAGAGCTAGAGGAGGAGGAGGAGAAGAAGAAGAATAAAAAGAAGAAGAAGAAGAAGAAGGAAAATAAGAAGGAATAAAAGGAAAAGGCAAAAGGAAAATAAGAAAAGAATAAGAAGAAGAAGGAGAAAGGAGAAGAAAAAAAAGAAGAAGAAGGAAAAGAAGAAGGAAAAGAAGATGAGGAGAAGAAAGAAGAAAAAGAAGAAGAAGAAGAAGAAGAAGAAGAAGAAGAAGAAGAAAAATAGGAGAGGAAGAGAAGAATAAGAGGAAAAAAGAAAATAAGAAGAAGAAGAAGAAGAAGGAGGAGGAGGAGAAGGCCAAGGACCTTCTAGTCCTTCTCCTCCTCCTCCTTGTTCTCCTTCTCCTCCTTCTTCTTGATTTCTTCTTCTTCTCCTCCTCCTCCTCCTCCTTCTTCTCCTCTTTCATATTATCCTTGCTTTAATTAACCCAACAATGACATAATTAGCCCATTTAGCTCAAAAATACCATAATAAGCTCAAAATGGCATAAGAACCTTGGTTAGCTCATTAATATTATATACTTAGCTTGTTTTCCTCTAAAATGACATAATTGGAATATTTGTGTTGATCGGGTGGATTTACATGTGATAGTTCTCTCGTCGCTGTGAGGTCTGCTGTGCGAAGACCTGCCCGTGCGTTGTACGAGCTCCGCCCCTGCATTCGTGGGTCAGTACAAATTTCATCTCCTCCCCGCCCCTTCATTTACTGTGGCTCGGTTTCCGGATGAAACTTTCTAGATTTAGGTAATTCAATTAATTTATCAGTATGCGTGACCAGTATGCGTCTCCCGTTCGAAAGGGCGACATCTATAAATATGCATGTCTTTGCATATTTATAACCGCCATCCTTTTGAATTGTCCAACATTATCCATGGACAGCCCGAGTATGTTTAGATTGGGTTCGTTTTCCCGTATGCTGTGCTCTGGATCCGATGCGGAATTTCGTTAGTGCCTCCCTGTTGTTCTCCGGATGCACATTCTCTCTGTTTATTGCGGAGACGTGTATCAGGAGAACAGCGGGGAGGTGCTGCCGAAATTTTGCGTTGGATCCGGAGCAGAGCATGGGAAAACGAATTGTCCCAATTGCGAGTCTTGCAGGTATCTTGTGGTAGACAACGGTATGGGTGAGAAGAGGCAGACCAAAATCGCAGTTAGTGTTCTTCGGTATATGCCAATCGTACCAAGACTTCAACGTCTTTTCATGGTCGAAGAGACAGCCAGACAGATGACATGGCACAAATTGGGCAAAAGAACCGAACTAGATGGGGATGGGAATAAGATGATGGTACACACATCGGATGGGGAAGCGTGGAAACATTTCGATGGATTACATCAGGATAAAGCGGCAGATCCAAGGAATCCTCGAGTCTGCGCCATCACGGATGGTTTTAATCCCTTCGGCATGACGGCAACCCAATACAGTTGTTGGCATGTATTTGTCATTCCACTGAATCTCCCCCCCGGGCAGATTATGCAAAGAAAGAACATATTTCTGACGTTGATAATTCCAGGGCCCAATTATCCGGGGAAGAATATGAATGTGTACCTGCAACCGCTTAAGGATGAATTGGAAGAAGCTTGGGAAAATGGGGTCAAGACATACGATACCGCTAGAAAAGAAAACTTCAAAATGCATGTGTGGTACATGTACTCTATGCATGACTTGCCAGCGTATGCGCTATTCTCTAGATGGTGTGCGCATGGAAGGTTCCCGTGCCCCCAATGCAAGGCAGCTCTTCAGTTTCATTGGTTGCAGGAGGGTCGGAAGTATTCTTGCTTTGACTTGCATAGACAGTTCCTGGATCTTGACCATCAGTTCAGAAAAGACAAGAAGAACTTTACCAAAGGTAAAGTTGTCAAAAACTTGGCACCACATGCGTCCAGAGGCCAACAGATCCTGGATCAGTTAAACGCCCTCGAGCCTGATCCAGAGCGTCCAGGGTATTTCAAGGGGTATAATTCAAAACATGCCTGGACTCACAAGCCATGCTTCTGGGATCTGCCTTACTTCAAAGACCTCCTTCTTCCACACAATATCGACATGATGCACACTGAAAAGAATATCGGAGAGGCTATTTTTGGTACATTGTTCGACATAGATGGGAAGACAAAGGATAATATTAAGGCTAGAGTCGATCAAGAGACACTATGTCATAGACCGTTACAAAACATGCGAGAAGGCAAAGGAAAGCAGAAGTGGTCGAAGCCAAAGGCCTGGTTCAATCTTGGAAGGCCAGCTATGAGGGAAATTATCTTGTGGGTCAAAATGCACTTGATGTTCCCCGATGGGTATGCAGCAAATCTAAAGAGGGGAGCGAGTCTTGAAAAATTAAAAATCTTTGGTCTCAAGAGTCATGATTGGCACATATGGCTAGAGCGGGTAATGCCGGTGATATTACGTGGCTTTATTCCTGAGGATGAATGGCTAGTACTGGCGGAGCTGAGCTATTTCTTCCGTGTTCTTTGTGCGAAAGAATTGTCGCCTGGCGTGGTAGAAGACATGGAGGAGTTTGCACCGGAGTTGTTGTGCAAGTTAGAGAAGATCTTTCCACCGGGCTTCTTTAATCCAATGCAGCATTTGATTTTACATCTACCGACCGAGGCAAGATTGGGTGGGCCCGTGCAAGATCGTTGGTGCTATGCAACTGAGAGGATGCAGAAGACCCTTCGAGCTAAATGTAAAAATAAGCGTAGAATTGAAGCATCGATGGCTGAGGCATTCATTACTGAGGAGGTGGCAAACTTTGTGACAGCGCACTACGAAGCCAAAAATCATCATTTGCATAATCCGAAGCCTCGGCACAATGATGGAGACCCTAAAAAAGATGGGTCCAACCTCAGCCTATTCAAAGGGAAGCTCGCACCAGCCGGTGTTTCGAAACCAATAACGTTGGATATCGAAGAATGGAGGAACATTTCGTTGTATATCTTCAACAACCTAACAGAAGTGCGGCCGTACATCGAGTGAGTTCTCGGCACATTTTCCCGTAACTTCTAATTCACTTGAACTGCTCTTATTCCCGGATATTTCAAACAACCGTTACGTCGTCAAATTCTCGGATGGAGCGGTGATCGAAAACGATTGCGTCGAAGAGTATGAGCTTCTGTCAAAGACAGGAGGCGGCTATCCCGGTTTCATCTCTTGGTTCAAACAAACGGTAATTATCAATAATGGACCATTTCATTCTTGGTCTAACTTGCGGCTAATGCAACAACCATTTCGTATTAAACTTGTAGGCTAATTCAGAGTCTATGGACGCCGAATTGAGACAAGTTGCTAATGGTTTTGACTATAAGGTCCGTTCATTTGAGAAATACAACATCAACGGGTATCTCTTTCATACCTTTGGCAAAGAGCTATCTATGCCCGACCGGAAATCTACAAATTGTGGTGTCTCTGCTATCGGCGAAGGTGTTATCGAGTATTATGGAAGAGATGAAGCAATTTATGAACTTCAATTCTATGGTGAAAACCCACCGAACGTCGTAGTCTTCAAATGTTATTGGTTCCATCCAAAAAAGACTAGAAGGACTCATGAACATATAGGACTAGTAGAAATCAATCCAAACACCCATTTAGATGTTCCCGATGTCTATATTACGGCTCAACAGGCGACCCAAGTTTTCTATCTACCGTGGGCATGCCAAACGGATAAGAATCTGGAAGGTTGGTATGTTGTTTATGAAGTGCCGCCACATGTCAGACCACCTCTCCCAAATGAACATGATTATGAACCTCACATTAACCCAGACACATATGATGGAGAATTCTTCCAAGAAACACGTCTTTCCAAGAAACATTTCAAGAACCGCCGTGCTTCATCCAAGAACATGGAAGTAGAAAGCGACAATGAATCCGACTCCAGCCCTGAGCCGGAACCAGAAGACCTGGAACTCGTAGAGGTTACTGATGCGGATGACTCGTGAGAAGAAGAAGAGATGAAGAAGAAGAGAAGAAGGAGAAGGAGGATGAGGAGGAGGAGGAGGAGTAGAAGTCCTTGGCCTTCTCCTTCTTCTCCTTCTCCTCCTTCTCCTCCTTGATTTCTTCTTCTTCTCCTCCTCCTCCTCTTTCTTCTCCTCTTTCATATCATCCTTGCTTTAATTTCCCCAACAATGACATAATTAGCCCATTTAGCTCCAAAATATCATAATAAGCTCAAAATGGCATAAGAACCTTGGTTAGCTCATGAATATTATATACTTAGCTTGTTTTCCTCTAAAATGGGATAATTAGCCCATTTAGCTCAAAAAAGACATAATTAGGTAATTTAGCTCCAACAAGAGGAGAAGAGGAGAAGAAATAGGAAAAATAAAAAGATAGAAGAAGAAGAAGAGATGAAGAAGAAGAGAAGAAGGAGAAGGAGGAGGAGGAGGAGGAGGAGGAGGAGTAGAAGTCCTTGGCCTTCTCCTCCTCCTCCTCCTCCTCCTTCTTCTTGATTTCTTCTTCTTCTCCTCCTCCTCATCCTTATTCTCCTCTTTCATATTATCCTTGCTTTAATTAACCCAACAATGAAATAATTAGCCCATTTAGCTCCAAAATACCATAATAAGCTCAAAATGGCATAAGAACCTTGGTTAGCTCATTAATATTATATACTTAGCTTGTTTTCCTCTAAAATGGGATAATTAGCCCATTTAGCTAAAAAAATACATAATTAGGTAATTTAGCTCCAACAAGAGGAGAAGAGGAGAAGAAATAGGCAAAATGAAAAGAAAGAAGAAGAAGAAGAAGAGAAGAAGAAGAAGAGAAGAAGGAGAAGTAGGAGGAGGAGGAGGAGGAGGAGGAGGAGAAGGCCAAGGACCTTCTAGTCCTTCTCTTCCTCCTCCTTCTTCTCCTTCTCCTCCTTCTTCTTGATTTCTTCTTCTTCTCCTCCTCCTCCTCCTTCTTCTCCTCTTTCATATTATCATTGCTTTAATTAACCCAACAATGACATAAGTAGCCCATTTAGCTCCAAAATACCATAATAAGCTCAAAATGGCATAAGAACCTTGGTTAGCTCATTAATATTATATACTTAGCTTGTTTTCCTCTAAAATGGGATAATTGGCCCATTTAGCTAAAAAAAGACATAATTAGGTAATTTAGCTCCAACAAGAGGAGA